>NW_026262604.1:60079968-63046190 GCF_021869535.1 Mytilus californianus | reverse complement strand
TTACAAACAAAAGGATTGTGCTAATGTTAGACCTCTTCAGTTGTCTTTTGACCAAAATCAAACCAAGCTGTACTTTTAAGCAATTCAGAAAAAACGTTATCAAAGTTTTTTATACATTACATTTCGTCGTCTTTCGTTTTTTGCAACGGCGTTTATCAGGTTTTTTTTTCGACCTGGGAGTCTTGAATGTCCCCTTGGTATTTCTGTCTTATTTAATTAGCTTTCAAATTTTACAATATGACATTTCTATCAAATATTTCTTGGGTATTTTCACAGTAACAATAATAATGAGCTGCGTCGGATAGAACTCAACCTTATGCAAGTGCACATATACATGTACATGTATAAGACTTTGATTGATTTTGGAAAATTCAAATACGAAATGAAAGATGAATTTTGGTCTGTTTTGTAAAGTTGTTATAACAACTCAATTTACAAAGAGTTACAGACTTTGTATAGAGATTGTTTCAACCCGAAATAAGATAACAGATATATTGATATTCAATTACATAAGGTCGATTTCTATCCGACGCAGCTAAGTCATTACATTGTGTTTTCCTTCAAGACGATCAAACTAATGAATTACTTTGAGGTAACCGACTATTGAACTGTTAATTAATTGTATAATAATATTTTATTGTTTATCTATACAATTTCGATAACTAAAGGTCTCTGGGCTAAAAGATGATTACAAGTACGCAAACATTGCTTATTACGCAATTTAATACCTATATATAAAGGAAACAAATGGCTTTTGTTCTTGCAAATTTCTGGATTTGAATACAAGACGGTACATTTATAAACTTTTGAATTTACTTTAAGCGTCTAGTTAGTCTCTCACTATCAAATTATGTAATTATATAAAAACTGCATGGAATATTAGATCTAATATAGTCTCATAACTTTACATTTGTCATAGTATTTTACTATTGTTCTCTGCAGTCTATCTGTGTTTTATATTATGTAATATATGTTGTTAATTTTGCCATAGCATGTTTATGCTTTTGCAATAAAGATTCATTTATTTACATTTATCAATTATGTGCATGTTAGATCATTCTATGACAACAGAAAGTTTATCATATTATAAGTTTAATACCTTTTTTGTTTGGTTTGTCTTTCTATTATCTTCATGAATTATTATTGAAACATTAAATTGCATTTTTATTCTATTGGATTATATTAAGTAGATATAAGAAGATGTGGTATGAGTGCCAATGAGACAACTCTCCATCCAAGTCAAAATTTATAAAAGTAAACCATTATAGGTCACAGTACGGTCTTCAACACGGAGCCTTGGCTCACACCGAAAAGTAAGCTATAAAGGGCCCCAAAAAATTACTAGTGTAAAACCATTCAAACGGGAAAACCAACGGCCTAATCTATATAAAAAACGAGAAACGAGAAACACTTATGAACCACATCAACAAACGACAACTACTGAACATCAGATTCCTGACTTAGGACAGGTGCAAACAAATGCAGCGGGTTTAAACGTTTTAATGGTACCAAACCTTCACCCTTTTTCTGAAACAATAGTGTAACATCACAACATAGAAAGACACACTATAAAATATCAACTGAAATAGCTTAACTCAATCAAAGGACGTATTAACACCATTGAACATACACTGAACAAATAAATTTGACCTATGACACAATGTAAATACAAAATAAATAAACTAAGGGTAGAATAATAAAAGTAACATGTTATATCGGTAAGACATGTTAAACAATTAAAGAAAAACAATATGCTCGAACAATAATATCAGCCATTTGTAATAACTTTAAACACAGGTAAATGAAAATAATTTTGTTGTTAGGTATACGTGTACAGTACCAATAGAGAAAGGAAATATTTTTACAAAATAAATAATTTTGATGTTCATAGTACGAAGTGAAAATTTATAGTTATACCAAACACTTATCAAAGATGGTATATAGACCAGATATAACCCTGAATAACATTAAATAACAAAAAAGCAATACAATTAGTATCAACAGGTCAAATAAACAAGAAAGTACGAAGGACCTTTTTTTTTTTAAATTTTCATTTCTATCATTATGACTATAAGGTTTTCTTCAGATATAGTAAACATGTAAAGATAATTATAACACTATCATTGTGTATATTCTAACTAACTTGATTCGATTAAAAAGAGTCACATGTTCAACTACATTTTAAAACAGCAGATATAGAAAAGTGATATTGCACATTTATTTTAGAATATCGGACACAATCGTAACAACCAATCAGATAAATTGCTGCTCTACTTCTGACTTATTGACAATAATGATATAATAATTGTAGACTTTGTATGAGATCGATACAAGAGTATAACGACCTAAAGAAGTATATCGACCTCGGACTTCGTCCTCAGTCAGTATACTTCTTTCAGGTCGATATATCATCGTATCGACCTCATACAAAGGCTATAATAGTATAATATTGAAAGCAATGAAAGCGCTAGTAAATGTGATGCATTGAAATCGTTATTATCTTTAAAAAATAAAATCACTAATTCATAGCTCATTGTTTTCTATGATAAATACTGCAATTACAAGCATTCTAAGCTATGTTGTCTTAAGTTTAAATAAAGTGACACTCATTGCATGTCAAACTATACCTTATCCTGACTTGCGCTGAAAAATTCAACATAATTTTAATAGCATATTGGAGCGCACAGGTTCCCGGAAGTTGGGTAGTACAAAAAAGGTACTTCTGATCTGAGCAATAGGGTTAATATGACTCCTATTCAAATTTCACACATTTTTCTTATTCAAAAGAAACTTCCAGCAAATTCTACAGTGATCCCTTAAGCTTTCATTTGATACCAAAAGCACCCATATATTTTACTTATTGACAAAGTTGCAGCTATGCGTTGGAACTTTTTTGTATAAAATAAGTACTAATTTCTTCTGACCGGGCCCGAATTAGTGGTTCTATACCTTAAGGATGTACTTCGGTCAGATTTAGGAATTTTTGTCAGATGTTCGGGCTCCTTGGTTTTTTCCCTACGAAACAGGGTAAAATATTTTGCCCAATATTACGTATTTTTCTTTTCATATTAGACTTCAATAGCTCATAAAAGGTCATTAACCAAAATTTTAGCAGATTCTAGATTTCTTTCCTTTCGATTTGAGACCCAAATAATACCAATGCAAATATAAGGTAAAAGACCGAGTCAGCCTTTTCCCGCCATATTTTAAAAGTTAAATGTCTAAAAAAGAAGCTCCATAACCTATCAATATTTTAGCTGATTTTGTTCCTTAACTAATGCTCTTCTGACTTACAGTATCAATTTTAAATTCTAGATTTTTTCTAATTTCACCTAAGTACATCCTTAACTACTTTTTTTATATGTC
Organism: Mytilus californianus; assembly: GCF_021869535.1. NCBI lineage: Eukaryota > Metazoa > Mollusca > Bivalvia > Mytilida > Mytilidae > Mytilus > Mytilus californianus. The sequence continues at coordinate 63,042,824 of NW_026262604.1, read as the reverse complement.
ACCATCATGTTAAAAGGTAGCCAATACATTGAATTTATTTCATCCAGTATGAAACACTTTATACCAGACTGATCATCTAGGAACAGTGTGGTGCTTTGTTTTCAACTGCACTATTTGCTTTTAGTCCGATCTGTAGCTCATTTATGTATGTTTAAATTTCCTATTTTAATTCAATATAATTGAGCATTGATGCGTCGTTGTTTGGAACTTTTGGCTTTTAGATATATTTACAACTTAGTAAATCATGCTGAAAAAATATAAATAGAACCTAAAAAGACCTTTGGATACAACAAATTGAAAAAATTAGAAAAATGCAAAGAAATTTTAAATTGAAATTTATATCCAAACAAATAAAAAAAAATATATATAAAAACTTGGTGCCGCTATGTACATGTAATTTCAGAGGGGTTTTGGATCATGGAAACTAGTATTACAGTTAAACAGTATAGATTACATATTAAAAACACGTACACATAATAAATCTATAAATTACCATGTTGATCAATTAAATGGTTTTGTGTTAAAATTATATGCAAAATATCAAAAGAACTATAAAATGTATTGATTGGCCTGTTTATACACGTAAAACTTTATAAAGAAATACAGATTTAATAAACGTGTAATGTTTGAACTGATATTTGATGAATTTTAAGTCAAAGGATATTTTAATTAACGTCTCTCCTACGAAGAGCTATTACAGAGATAGAACTGGAATAATGAGACTCAAGACAGCAATTAACTCAATATAAACTCTTTCAATAATAATCCTTTTTTTTTATTGTGGAAAAGAGACAAATGCACGGTGTCATATAATGTTAGTAAACATTTTTTGTTAGTATTGAATTTGTATGAACTATCTAAAATGAAATCAAATATTTGCAATTTTCCGTTCCCTCGTTGGAAAGCATTGAAGTTTGGGTTTGGTAATTGTGGAATGTAAACAAATTATTTCATGTATTACCAGGAAAATGTTTGTCTGTATTTGTTATTTGACATTTCCTGGTTAAATAGGAGTTTTCCCTCTCGATTTCGTAATACATCTGTGTATGTTGCACTAACAATACCAAAAAGACGACACGAAATTGCGGTCACGTTTTTTTTTTTTTTTTTTTAAATAACGGATTGTTTATTTTAAATAAGGGATAATCCGTAAACTACAAGTCTATATGAGATTTATTCCCGGTGATACTTTTCAGTCTCAGGCAGAAAAAAAGTCAGCTTTATTTCACCAACTTTCACTTTCAACAAGTTTCACGTGACTGCGTTGTCTCATTCCATTCGCGTAAATTTATTCATTTTTTTCCAAAAATATTTTTCTCTATTCTTTATTTATTTTGCCCATTATTCTCTATTCTTTATATTTCCGCATCACATTCTTCTCTGTTTGTTATTTTTTGAGACATTTATTCTGCAATTTTTGCACATTATTTTCTATTCTGCAATTCCCACCAAGACCCTCATATATTAGAGAAAGCGTAAGTTCGTTTCTAAATTTGGAGGGTTGAGGAAAATAACGTTTCGTTTGAGCTACAATGAAATATTCGGTGAATATGAGATATATATTCGTGGAGACAAACGAATAATGAAATTAATGGTGTGTAATTTTTCTGCTTGGTACTGATTCTATTTCGGGACAGAAACTTGCAGCTCCAGTCTGGGTCGGCAATTTGCATGATTTCATATGGAATGTGCTATGACGTCCCATTAACCCCAGTATTCCCCAAAAAGTCCATCAAGACTTTATAGCCACTTCGTACTTATCTGTGTCATGAATGAGTTGACATTTAAAATTCACACTAATTCCCGCACAATCGGCAATACTGGGAGGTAATTGCAGCATAGAGATGTTTCAAAAGGATCTTCGTGTTCTTCGTGAATACATTATACAACAATGTGTATGAAAATGTAAACACCAAATCACCTAGAAGCTTGCTTTATTACACAAAAAATAGCATTAAAAAGTAATAAGAATTGAATGTGTCGTTTTTGTAGTTTTTTTATTGTAGAAGTGGGGATCATGCGTACATTTTTTGTGTGAAACGCTTCCGTCAACGCTTTTCCCTCCAATAAAAAAAAAAAAAAACAGCAAAATGAAGATTTCAATTCTCAAATATATCGCCTACGCCTTCTCCTGCATTACAATAAAAATGAAAACAATACACACGAGGTAAATCACGTACCAAAAGGAATTATTATAGGAACTCGTTTAAGTACTATTAATATTCAGTACCATTCAATTTAGTCAATGTTTTAAAGTCTCATATTAGAAAGTATTGCAATAATCAACAAAAACATACAATTTTACATTGCCCTGTAGTGTTTAGCGACTGACTATAATTAGTTGTTTGCTATTTGACATGTCTACAAATATATGAGACAAAAAATACAAGTATTTCTAATTGAAACAGTGATGAATGAAGAAGTCAAGCAGTCAAGATGGATTGATTTATCTGTAGCTCTCAGTATAGGAACAAATGTATTAAATATTTCAATCATTATATTTTGCCGTTAAATGGAAAATGTCATCTAAATCAGTAAATTTTTAATAATCCCAATCAGATACGATATAATTTATAGCAATTCTGAATGATATTCTGATATTAGGTTATTTCGCTCAATATTAAATTCGTTGGTTACCTTGATGTGGATTGACCAACAGCAAATGCATGTTTAAAAGGAAGGAAGCATTCATAATAATTTTTCACTTCTCAGAAAGTTTTGGAATAAATGTTGTTTTTTAAGGGGGCCGGGGGTTGTCCGTATTATAATATTATATTGATTTTCATATCCCTGCTCAGAAACAGAAGTTTTTACTTGCAGAAAAGTTTACTTCAATTCGCCAGCTAATCTCCCAGGCAAAGTTGTCCTTAAATTATAATTCGCCAGCTAATCTCCCAGGCAAAGTTGTCCTTAAATTATAATTCGCCAGCTAATCTCCCAGGCAAAGTTGTCCTAAATTTATAATTCGCCAGCTAATCTCCCAGGCAAAGTTGTCCTTAAATTATTTTGACAATTCTTGAATGTCCCTTTTGGTCATATAGTTCTCAACATTTCTACGTGCTTTTTTTTTTTTTTTTTTTTGCATCACTGACTTTCAAATGTTTAGGTTTTAGTTTTCCCGAAAAAGCTATTCAGACGCACGACATTTATAAAGTGTTACTTAATTACATAGCAATCAATGCCCGTCATTTCATACGTCTTCTTCCGACCATGTGGTTGTAAGTCTTCAATATGTGCCCGTTTCTATACAAGTCCACTCAAACGGTGCTATTGGTTGTCTTAAATTTGCAGTAAGGAGAGTGTTTTTGCTCCGTATTGAAGGCATCATTGTGACTTTGAGATAAAGAACGGCAATAAAAGCACTGTTCCTTTGCTTTTTGTGTTTTTGCTGTGCATGTTCTGATTTTGTGTCATGAATGGATACCCCATATACTTTCTTTTCTATTGTAAATGAATTACAAGTCTTCCTTTATTTTCAGGTAATGCATCAAGAAAATGTTTACGGAATGGTGAGTGGTACGTTCATCCGATCTTTAATAAAACCTGGACAAACTTATCTGGATGCTTTGATCCAAGTATACTGAACTATAAATCGCCATCAGTGGTTCCTGCTATTGTGAAGGTAAGCATCTTACCTCTTATACATTTCTAGGAATATCATTGGTTAAAAGCGAACACGTGGACACCTTGTATGTTTAATATTGGGGTAGTGGGCGTGTTTTATTTCCTGCTATTGTGAAAGTAAATGTTGATACCGTTTTGTGTAGAATTTGAGATCATTCAATATGCCAACTCACCAAGGCAGTGTTGATCTTAGATTACTAGTATTTTGTTAAGAGAAAGAAAATGTATCAATGATGAGTTTATGTTACCAGAAGTCGTAAAGTCACTGAAAAATTTCCGGAACTCCTAATCTCCTAATCTTTACACTATAGATTGAACATAAGATGGCGTTTTCAAAACAATAAATAGTTTCGGTTTTATTTCCTTCAAATATGTACATTTAAGATAGTTTCCTTAATTTATTTTTTTTACTCCTGGTTTTCGTGTGATTTCAAAAATATTATATCTAAGTTAAAAATTACTAGTAAGGTTTTATATCGGTCATCTGCTATCTCCTTCATCTATAACAATTGCTGATATTTGATAGAATTTATTGCTGGTTTTGTTATAGATTTTCATTTTGCCCTTTTCGACCGAACGTTCATTTCAAATCCTTGTCTTTATATATCATCATTAACTAAATCGGGGTAATATCATTAAATTATAATTTATATCGGGGAAATATCAACAAATGATAAACTATATCGGAGAAATATCACTTAAATTGAATTATAAAATTTTTCTAGGGAATGTTAGCTAATTATAAACTATATCGGGGAAATAACAGCTAATAATCAACCTTATCGGTGAAATATAGGGGAAATATTGACAAATCATATACTACATCGGGGAAAATATCAGCAAATTATAAACTATCGGAAACATATCAACAAATTATAAACTATGTCGGTATAATATCAACAAATCATAATCTATATCGGGAAAATATCAACAAATTATAAACTATCGGCGAAATATCAACAAATTGTAAACTCTCAAGGAAATATCAATAAATCATAACCTATATCGGGGAAATATTAACAAACTATAAACTGTCGGGGAAATATCAACAAATTATAAACTATAATATCGATAAATCATAACTTATATCGGGGAAATATCAACAAATCAAACTATAATGGAAATATCAACAAATTTTAAACTATTGGAGAAATAAATCTACCCCAAAAAATGCTGTCATCTAGTTTCTTCTCAATATTAATACCAACGGTATGTAGTTATCTTACATTCTTAAGAGTTCTGAAATAATTGTTATAAATCTATTGCATAAGTATTTTAGTATGTTAACAATCAACATGGTAAATCTGTTTTATTAGGAGCACATGCGATACATTCAGATACTGTATGATGTTGGATACAGTATATCGTTGCTGTCATTACTTATAGCTGTCAGTATTATGCTGTATTTTAGGTATGTAGAGATTAATGGAATAATGGAATTTTGAGTCGTGGATTTTATTTTCTTGCTGTCAGTCAATGCACTATGCGTAGAAAGAACGTAATAAATGTAATGACATGCGTGTTCTAAATAAAAGAAAGAAAAATAGGGGAGGGTCGACTACTTTCAAGAAATTCCATTTTTTTTTTTTTGTTAAATCATGACAATATGCATTTATTTATTTTAAGTTAAGATATCGAATAAAATACGTCTCCATAATTGTTAATTTTTCAACATCAACAAAATCTCACAAACAGGCTTTGAAAATTTGGTTGAAATGTTTGCTTCCCGAATGTCGTATGTGAACATCTTTGTGAATGGCTGTGAAATAAAAACTTGCACATTTCTGGATAACACAAAAACTAGCCTTATTTTCGCAGAAATAAAGAAATGTACAAATTTTTTATTCCCAAAACCATTATACAACAATTTTCAAGTTTACATTCAACATTTTGGAAGCAAACTTTACTAACAATTGAGATTGGCAATGTTGTCAATGTCTTATTTCAAATGTTTTGATATGATATTTTGGAAAAGTAGTATCAGAAATTTCCTCCCGCCAAGCCGGTTTGTGTGAAAAAGTAGTTTTAGCAACAACAAAAAATAATCATATAAGACATTTTGGAAGCCCTGCGACGATATGATACATTTTATAATCCCAAATAGACATTATTATATTGCACATCCTTAATAGTAATTTGGACAAAACTTAATTTAAGTGAAAATGTTCTGAAAGAAGGATGTCGTATGTTTACTTATTATGTATGTTTATGGTACTATTAAATATTCAGATATATACTATACATATAGTAATGGCAGGATAAAGCTGTAGTATAAGGATTTAACATGAAGACTTCTGAAAATGGCATTACTGCTGCAATACAAACTGGGAAATTGACCGTGTTTCTTTTGCGTAAAATAATCGTTGTTTTCGAATTATTCTGTAATTACGGATATGTTCCACTTGTCGTAAACACTATTCAATCCTCATTTTCTTGATTTTGACATCACCGATAGCGACTTATTACCTGATTTTTATCGCTTAAGCAACACGACGGGTGCCACATGTAGAGTAGGAACTATTTACCCTTCCCACCTGACTTCATCCCCGGTTTTCGGTACGGTTCGTGTTTCTCGGTTTTCAGTGTTATTGTTGATTGTTCTTTCGTCATTTTTACCATATATTGTCTGTTTTTATTGTTGTTCGTCGCACCGTTTTAATATTTTGTGTTTTTATATTATTTCAGAAATCTTCACTGCCAGCGGAACACGATCCACATCAATATGTTTGTCTCATTCATCTTTAGGTCGATCATATGTCTTATAAAGGACAGTTATGTTATCCCTGAAATCAACAGTATATATAGTACGGATGAGAATAAAAATATCCTATCGTTTGGGCAGGTATCACAGTTATGTTTAAAAGTTATTACAAAGATGTCTTATATTGCTGGAAAAATAATGTTTTCCTACTGGCATAATTTTGACCCTCTTTTACTTTAGGGCTTCAAAACCATATAGAGCTATACTATAGAGCTACACACAAAACACAACATACTACATACAAAACACAACATTTTACACACAAAACACAACATTTTACACACAAAACACTAGAGATTGAGCATCACGAACCCTACAAAAGTGCGGGGAACGGACTCAGATATCACAGGATGATAAGAAATATTTAGTTTACTGGTCGTGTTACCTTATGCAAGTCAACAATCGGTGATATGTCGCATGGATTGGTGTCGTAATCGATGAACAAAGGACGGCATTGTGTTTACGACATATGGAATTATCATTGTCAATCGGTAACAGAGATATTCCATGACGGTCAAACAAATCATAATGGCGTCTGTAAAAGTGTCGAAAGAATAATTTCAAAAAGTAGTGAATAACAAAAATACCGAACTCCAAGGAAAATTCAAAACGGAAAGTCCCTTAACAAATGGCAAAATCATACGCTCAAACACATCAAACGAATGGAAAACAACTGTCATATTACTGACTTGGTACAGGCATTTCTTTATGTAAAAAATGGAGAATTAAAGCTGGTTTTATAGCTAGCTAAACCTCTCACTACTATGACAGTCGCACAAAATTCCATTATATTGACAACAATGTGTGAGCAAAACAAACAGACAGAAAAGGTAAAAATGTCAAAAATTGGGGTGCAGCAGCCAGTCCACATTGTATTATAATCTTAATCACTATAAAAACAAATAACTATGTTAACAAAGATATACAAAATGACATGTAGACACTTTATTGACAAAGCACATACTAGTAAGCAAAAATGAAAGACAAGAATACAAAAAAAAGACAATAGCACAATAACACAATGGCGGGATGTATCAATTGTTTTGCTGTATGCAGCAACCATCAGCAAAGCAGAGATAAAACTAAGCACTAATGTCTTTATCAGATAGTAACGATCATATCTGCAACATTGTAATAAACATATATCTTTACAGAATGATGATACAATAGTTTATTACAAAAGCATTATTCTGTAGAAATGTTAAAAAATGAAAAGTGCTTACTTTTATCTGATAAAATTTTAATCGCTTAAGTGTTTTAAAATGGAGTGCAATAGATAAAATAAATATTCATTATTTAACTACTGAATATTATTCCACAAAGTAACATTGATAATACTTCTATAAATCATCGTCATGTTTGTTTTTAGACAAAAAACATGACCTCAGATTTCAATACATGTTTAATTTTTATCACATAGATACGCATCAGATGAAATAGTAGATTTACGAGGGATTTTTAGCGTGATAGATCATTGTTCTAGTCATTAATGACATACCAACATAAGTGTTCTTATTGTAATGTGCATTGTATTTCACTGCATCATCAAATATACCCAAGGAGCACTCGACTTGTAGAATATTTAACCTTTCTCATGAATACATGATGAAACATTGATCAATAACTTTTGATAAGTTACAAAATTAAAAATACATGTGTCGTGTCAAACTGTAATTAGTTATCTACGTTTTATAAATGCATAAACTTATTACAGCTCTTCTATAAAAGCATGCAAAGCAAACCAACTTGCTTGCTATGTTTGTTTGGATGTTTGCAAACAAAAGGTAGGTAGTCTGTTTAAGTCTGTTTACTATATAATGGAATTTGATTGGACAATAAATATTAACTTCATTGCATGTCAATTTTTATTGTCCAATCAAATTCCAGTATATATAAAACAGACTGAAACTCCGCCTACCTATTGTTTGCAAACATCCAAGCAAACATAGCAAGCAAGTTGATCAAAGGTTTGCTTTGCATGCTTTCATAGAAGAGCTGTAAGTTCTTTCCAATGCTTCTGCGGCCAACAAAAAATGTGCTGTACAGTGGTTTTCGCGTAGTTTAAATTTTGCAACATCTAGAGACAAATCTTGTTCGAGAAGTTTGATGTTCGCCCTTTTCTTTCCTATGATACAATTTTAGCCAGAAGATATGGTTGCGACTTTATCTTTATCACGGAATAATCAAAATTATAAACCGATTGCGAAAGTAACAGTGTGATATTTAACTTTCACCTTATTGTAATATCTCTCTAATCAAAGAACTACAGCATATGGTAACGACCATATTACTGTGCTACTGTGTGTACCGCGTTTACACCAGAAAGTCCATTTAAAGGTAAAAAAGAGACATGCATGTCCACAGTTCTTTATTGTGCTGGTGGGTTTTATTCCAATTTATTTTGCAATCTTCAAAAATTCTGAAACACAACTATCGCTGATATGATGAAAATGAACAAAGTACATGCGTTCTTAATATGATGTTTAAAAATAGTTCAATGAAATTGTTATCCATACGTACATAAAAAAAAGTTGCATTAGTAAAATATACTACCTATAAAAGACTAAAGGACAAAGATGTGGACATTTACAGGTCATCGTACATGTACGTTCAGTATTAAAAAACAAGGCAAAAACCTTTGAGCCTCCTCGTGGGGTTTTTGATTATGTGATTACTTGGCCGTTTTTATAGTGATTATTTGATTACCAGACCAAATATTTCATGATAATTTGATTATTTGATAATCTAGGACTGTATTTTTGATTATTTGATTATCTTGTTAAAAAAGATAACTAATGATAATGTGATTATATTGGCAAAAAATTTGTGATTATGTGATTACTTGGACGCCCCCATGAGGGGCCTCACCTTTACACGAAACACGAAGATATATTCATTAACAAATAGCCAATACAATAAGTCATAAAAATGTTATCAGAAACCGTAGTAGAAATGTAAAGGAAATTATCAAATGTTTATAATTCATTAAAATGCCTTTTTTTTATTTTTCAGTCCATAGGGTGTAAAATTGTGTACACTTTCTTCTATTACATCTTATCAACTAACTTTATGTGGATATTTATCGAGGGGATCTACATGCATACATTTGTCATGTCTACAAAATACAATGTATCCTCCACTTTATACAAGACACTGCTGTTATTTGGATGGGGTATGTTCATTTATTCGCTAATTCAGTTTTAATATGAGCAACAGGACGCGTACGACACGCAGGGTAGGAACTGCTTACCCTTCCGGAGCACCTGAGATCCCCCTGATTTTGGTGGGGTTCGTGATGATCAGTCTTTGGTTTTGTATGTTGTGTTTTGTATACTGTTGTTTGTATGTTGATCTTTTTCGTTTTTGTCATGACGTTGTCGGTTTGTTTTCGACTAGAGAGTTGGAGCTTTGGTTTCTCTCGCCTCTTTTTTAATACATTGTGTAGTTGTACTGAAGACTTTAGGTTTCTCCGATAATATCTACGATTTCTGCAGTTCTGATAAGGTCATGTTTGGTTTGTATTATTTATTTCTACAAGAACAGATTTGTTGGAATGATACACAAATCAGACAAGATCATAAAGAAAGATGTTAAAACCAGGCAGCAAAAGTTGACTTATAAAGGAGTACTATTATAATGTGCCATCAAAATATGATCCGGTCTTTGATATTGATACCTAAGTAGTAATATGTCGTCATTTTAACATATAAAGCTTTGATATTAAAAAAGGGAACAGAAAGCTACAAAAGGATATTAAAAAAATAGAGAATGATGCCCCGCTTGCATATAACGTTATAAAGGGACATAACTCGAGAACGATAAAAGTGACGCAACCCAAAGTCAAACTTGATCTGTGTTTTGTGGTAATACGCATTGTGTATAAGTTTCATAACATTTGGTTGAGGCAAACTAAAGTAAGAGAACGGAAGCTAACTTTTTGACGTACGAACGAACGTACGGACGGACAAGGGTAACACTCAATGTGCCCTCCACCGGGGTGGGACATAAAACTCATACCGACAACACATGGTAAAAACATGAAAACGACTGTCAACAAAACACTTCACTGAGAAACACAAACCAATCAAGAATTGGGAGTGATCTTTTAGTGACGTGGAAGTGTAAACAGATCATGCTGCACACGTGACACACTAAATATTACACTGTTTTCCTTCCATTCTTTTAATCAAATAAAATCATACAATGATGAAGGGGTACAACTAATAACCTTAAAGTAATCAACTTTTGATTGACTAAGGATGGCAAATTCAAAACTTAAATTGACAGTTAAAACCTTGAAATTTAGATACACTTTAGTTTTGCTATAAATTCTATAACATTGCATGATGTCCAATTACGTCACAATAAAAATCGATGAAAAAGTGAGAAATACCAGTCATAACTAGTGTGACATTTCAATTTCTAAGTGTTTCATTCCAAATCCTACATTTCTGATAATATACTAAGAAAGTAAGTATATGTATTTATGATTTTGCTATTAACAGGTGCACCGTCGACTTTTGTTATCCCGTGGGTAATTATGCGGATTAAACACGAAAATACATTGTAAGTATGTATCAATTCAAATAAGCTGTTTCTTTAAAATGCATTTAAAAAGATAACTTACTCGACCCTATTAATTTTCTTTGACAAATCTGTATTGGTTTTCTGTTTTCTAAAATACTATGAATTGAACTACATCATGATACTGATTAAATGAAGCATTTTATAGCTTACTATGCGATGTGCGTTTTGCTTATTGTATAGATGTTAACTTCTATGTGATTTGGTCTCTAGTGGAGAGTTGCCTCATTGGCAATCATACCTCACATCTTCTTATTTTCATATTAGTACATTTCAAATATTACCTCATAATAGGCGATACTTTAGTAATAAATTTAGCAATGTTGTCAATTAAATTGGTTGTTTTATTTCATCGTCTAATTAAATTCCATTAGCAATAAACCAATGATATTATTTACTTCTATTATTTTAATTGTTGTTTTTGTTGAAATCCAAACTATGCAGAAATTAAAAAAATAATCAGTGTGTCAGATAAACCATAATTAGTTTTGTACTTGTTGATATTTTCAAATTACCGCTGTACCCATTGAGCAAGGCCATTTTAGTTCTCTAATGATATAGAAAATCATGAGGAATGATATCTGACAAAACAGAATTTCAAAATACAACAGATACATGTATCGAACATGATAAAGGAAGTCCATAAAAATAATATAACAGAGAAATTAATCATACAGAATTGAAGTCGTACTTCGCTAATCTTGCTTTTGTTTATCAGACAAAATTTAAAATGTTCAGCTAACTTTTATGAAATCGTGTTTTTTAATCAATAAACTCATCGTAGAAACGGTTAAAATGTTGTACGCCAGACGCGAGTTTCGTCTACTAAAGACTCACCAGTGACGCTCGAATCAAAATAGTTAAAAGGGTTAAAAACAAAGTATGAAGTTGATGAGCATTGAGGACTTAAGATTCCGAAAGGTTTTACCAAATACAGCTAAGATAATATATTCATGGGGTAGAAAATCCTAAGTATATCGAAAAATCTCATAGTTTTGTTAACAATTAATTTGTAATTGTGAACATATCGATGATATTCATGTCAAAACAGCGGAAGTGCTGACTACTGGGCGTGTGATACCGGTTTATTTTAATATCTGAATATTTTGTTTAATTATAAGATGCTGGAGCACCAATGATGTTGATAACAGCTATTACTGGATAATAAAAGGACCAATCACAGCCACAGTTGTTGTAAGTCAATATATGAAGCAATTAATTAAAATCCGATATAAAAGTTATCGATTGCCCTCCTTGGAACCCCTTTCCTGATTTTTCAAATAGTGAACTACATTTCATAAAGTGTACCGTGTAGAGGTTTAGCTAGCTATAAAACCAGGTTTAATCCAGCATTGTCTTCATAAGAAAATGCCTGTACCAAGTTAAGAATATGACATATAAAATTGAGAATGGAAATGGGGAATATGTCAAAGAGACAATAACCCGACCAAAGAGCAGATAACAGCCGAAGGCTACCAATGGGTCTTCAACGTAGCGAGAAAATCCCGCACCCGGAGGTGGTCCTCAGCTGGCCCCTAAATAGTTATGTACTGGTTCAGTGAAAATGGACGTCACACTAAACTCCAAAACATATAAAGGAACTAAAATTAAAAAAACATACATGACTAACAAAGGCCAGAGGCTCCCGACTTGGGACAGGCGCAAACATGCGGCGGGGTTAAACATGTTTTGTGAGATCTCAACCCTCCCCCTATACCTCTTGCCAATGTAGAATAAAGAAACACATAGCAATACGCACAGTAAAACTCAGTTTAAAAGAAGTCCGAGTCCGATGTCAGAATAGGTAACAAAAGAAACTAAGCAAAATGACAATGATACATAAATTAACAAAGGACTACTAGCAGTTACTGATATGCCAGCTCCAGACCTCAATTAAACTGATTGAAAGATTATGCCTTCATCATATGAAAATCAGGTACAATCCCTCCCGTTAGGGGTTTAGTATCATACCATCATAAAATATATGAGAAGAACATAACCCGTAGCATGCCAACAACTGGTTTTAGAATAAATGTGTTTATTTCCGATGCAAAGACCCTATGAGTGAATCAATATTAATACCAAGATATGCAATCCTTAATGATCTGACAACAAAACGTAACTATATCCCTTACCGAATAAGTCCGTTTAAAGGTTTGGTTAGCTTTTGAGGTGAATGCCGACATTTCTGTGCTTTGTAAAGAATATTAACATAAAATATTGGATGTGAAATACCTGAACGTATAAGATGTCTGCATGTTGATTTATATTTACGAATGATGTCCTTGTACCGTTGATAAAATTTAGTAAATGGTTTGACTAGTTTGTGATATCGAAAACCGTGGTGTAATAATTTTTCAGTAATACAGAGATTTCATTCGTTGAAATCATATACGTTGTTACATACATGAGCGAATCGAACAAGTTGAGATATATAAACACCATAAGATGGTGACAAGTTTGTTTTCCATTCGTTTGATGCGTTTGAGCTTTTGATTTTGCCATTTGATAAGGGACTTTCCGTTCAGAATTTTCCTTGGAGTTCGGTATTTTTGTTATTTTACTTTTTACACAATTTTTAGGCAATACCACCATCAGGCCAACAGTTTTCGATAGCCCTTCTTGGAATCCCCTTCCTTATTTTTTAAAACGTAAATTACATTTCTTAAAGTGTGCTGTGTTACACAAGTTTTAGCCAGTACTACAATCTTGTATAAATTATAGCAGAGTTAAAAAGTAACCATCTATATGATTTACATGAAAAAAAATTAAAAAGTTTATGTCGGGTCTATAGTGACCAAATAGTACTTTTAAAGAAGGGATACTATCGGTTAGATAACAAAGTAAGCGATTTCTTTTTACATGCAATCTTTGTCTGGCCGTATAAAGTTGACTCAGTTTAAGAACGTCAGTGTATGATACATCTATGCAATAAGAAATGTGTTACTGCTACAATGTAACTCAAAATCCTTTCCATTCGAACAACAACATGTATCTGCAAAACCTGGGATAAATCATATATGTGTATGTGTTAGGCTGCAGATGTATGAAAAGAAAGCAAACATATATGACATCTGTCTGTTTCTGAATTCGTACTATGTAGTGACTGGTGTATATACTTTAATCGGAAGTCTCATAACATTGTACATATCGTGCTCGCCTTGAATGTGGGAACGTTTAACAGACAATAGACTTCAAAACTGGTATAAGCTGCTTTCTCCGCTATGCAAAATGAATTTAGGATCCCAGTACAAGCAAAGTTAGCTCACAGTCAGAATTATGTTCCGGGTAGGTTGGTATGTCTTCCTCTGTACTGTTACCTTGTGAGGAAGCACGCTGAAAGTCCGATATAGTATGTTGTTCTACTTTTATTGAGTGCTTATATCAAATTAACATGTAATATTTGTTACTTGATGTTAAACACAAAACCACCATCACATTTATATACTTTAACTAATGACCATTTGTTAATACTGATATTGAATTAGGTTGCATAATGTAAAATTCAGATGTGATATGTGTACACACATGTGTCCTGCACCTTGTAATTCCTTCTCCTACCGTCATGTAAGTATAACTGTAATTATCATTGTATTTTTCAGATAAATTTCATATTTTTTGTCAATATCATGAGAGTTCTATATACCAAATTAACAGCGTCGCATACTAGGAATCCAAAGCGATACAGGTAATATATGTAATAACATGTTTAGAACATAGTATATATACATGTTTTTTATATACTTAGTAGTAAATACAGGTAAACTGCATGTGTAATACAATGAATGGCAATCGTGCAGTATCAACCATTCTTGATGATATCGATATCAGTCACGGTTACATAAGCTTTATCAAACCCCTAAACTCTATGACGTCACGTCATCGATATCAGACATTGTAAAGGCTTTTTCGTGTCTCAAACCCCTAATCTGAATTACATCATCTCACGTGAAAAAAAAAACATCTACTTGAAGTATATAAAAAGTGTATATGATATGGCTTTTCAATATCACACCCCGTAGCAGAGCGCTTGGGATTATATTGGTGTCTTGGGTTGATACGGATGGGATATTGAAAAACCCATATGATATACTCTTTAGAACATAGTAGATATACATGTATAAATGTGTAATATTAAAATTTTGTCTTTGGCGAGCACGATATGTCTAAGACAACAATTAATCTAATATCACATAATTATGTAGAAAAACAACAACTCAACAAACCAGCAACAAAAACAAAAATCAACGATCTTTTGATACAGTGAGTATTATTAATGTACTCCCGGATTCCGTTGTTCTTTTCAAACACATGACTAAGAAATAGAAAAACTCCAAGGTACACATTAGGGGCCCTCAATCTCTAAACAAGTACAAGTTAACCCAACGTAAAATCTAAGAGTAACATGTAGAAGATATAGCAGACATGTGATTTAGAAATTAGAGCAGAATCGATTTAATTATGCTGGTCATGTGCATACGTGCGTTACAGCATGTATTAGACGTTACATGTATATATTTTGTGCGAATGGTGAGGAAGGTTGAACACATAAACCAGCTAGTAATTTTATTTAAAGACAAAAAAACGATTAGTTACTAAAAAAATAATTTAACCTGTGTGGCAGTTATAAATATATTTACTCAAAATTATTTAAAGATTTAAATAACACTTTATTATTTACCTTTAGCATAAGAATGTTGGCATGAAACTCATTGTATTAAATTATTATAAAAATATCAATTACGTTCATCTGCTTATAAATCAATTAAAATTCAATAATTTCATCAGGGCGTTTATCCTTAACTTTAATTTAAAAAAAACACTTGTCTGTATATTTATTATTACTTTTTTGTAGAAAATTAGCGAAGTCGACCTTGATTTTAATACCACTATTTGGAGTGTATTATCTTGCCTTTATTGCTGTGCCTGTATGCATGGAACCAATCTTAGAGGTTATATGGCTGTATACAGAAATGTTCTTTAACTCCTTTCAAGTGAGTTTTCCTAACAGTGTATCTTGGCCTTAGACTGTTTTCTGCTATTTGGTCGGGTATTTGTCTCTTTGACACATTTCCCGTTTCCATTCTCTATTATATCTTGAAAAAATAGATATAAAAAACCTTTGAATAAAAATTTAATTTTAAGAGTGCAATTTGTATAGATTTTGAGATCATTGCTTCTAATGTCAAGGTCATAGTAACTAAAAGTAGACTGAAAAAGGTGGAGAAAGGGGGTTTCAGATAATAAATGAATGATCCAAGAACATTACATGCTTGATAAGACATGTATGGTCACATGTTATGAGAGGATCCCTTTTGAATCTGAGGTCAGTAGGTCAAGGTCAAAGTTACTAAAATTAAACAGTATCAGTGCAGAAAATTCCGGACTGTTACATTAAGTAATCTTTCTTGTCAATGAAATTAAACTATATATATGTTACCATTTAATAGGGATGTAGATCGCTATTGGTATGAGTTCAATATATGCACTGACGAATCCGGAGCTTGCTGACTTAGGTTTTTTTATATTTTTGTATCTGTTTTATATTTGTCTTTGCAGGGATTTGCAGTGGCAATACTGTTTTGTTTTATGAACGAAGAGGTAAGTTTGTTTCGATATTCTTACCCATACTTTTATACTGTCTTTTATTCATTTCCACATATTTTTTTTTACATTTTCTCTCATACAAAAATCATATTTCAACCATGATTCCTTCAAGTAAACAGGCTAAGTTTTGAATGGGATCTTAAACTAACTTTCATGTATAAGTTTGACGTACACATTTTTATAGCGAAATTTAAATCAGATCACTTGAGTAATGTAATTAGGAGCGATAGAAATCTGATAAAAACTAAAGTTGGTCTAAGTATTTAATAGTAATAAAAGGAGTTGCTGGATACATTTGTATACGTTGACGATACAGCAACCCACCGAATCAATTGGTCAAAATACCAATAGTTGGCAACATGCGATATTTACTAATACACTGTACACTGATGTATAGATACGACACATAAAGCTCTAAATCGTAACGAAGCTGGAAAAGTAAGGGAATAGTTTTAACAGTGGCTATTATCTACAATGACCACCAAATTCTTAAAAATGACAAACATAACAAAAAAATACCAAAAAAAATAGCAAATTTTTTTGTTTTTTCAAAACTGTTCAAAATTATCAGCACTCAAAAATACAACGTAACATTATTATATTTTATAATACCAAACAGCTTCTTAAAGTTTGTCAATCACAATTATCACTGCACAGGAATAGCCTTACATTAAAAAGCCTTAAACCTGGTCATTTTTAATGACCCTTCACATACACGGATTTTCTTTTGAGTTCTTACGGATAGAATACTCGTAGTAAATCGCAATCACCAGTAAATAACTCGCTGGTATTCGCAAATAACTCATCGCAACTCGCTTACTCTATTTAGGGACATGTCAGAAAATCTGTTTGCGATTGTCCACGGATTTGTTTTTTCCATAAATAACTTGTTACAATCCATAAGTATCGTAAACCGCTAGTAAACAACAAGTTACCATCCGTAAACTGTTCGCTAAAAACCGTATAATTACATGTAACAATTTTATTTTGCAATTTGTTTCGGTTAGTTTGTGAATTGTTTACAGATATTTTTACGAGTGCTTACATTTTGCTTATGATTTCAGTCCGGTCGTATAACGATGGCTCTATATATTGCTATTTCCAGGGCTTTACGTGTAGTACCGAGTACTTTACGAATACTTTACGAATATAAACGTATAATTTACGTATAATTACCGTTTGTTTACGATTTGGGAAAATGTATAAAAGCTGCAAAATACTAAGGACTCCTAACTTACTCGTTACTTACGTAACAACACGTACACAGGTCGTTACTAACACGTAAAAGCTTCTGAATCAATGAATAGTACCATGCCGTAATATACTCTTAACAATGTGTAAACAGCTCGTAAAATGCCCTTATGTTGCTCGTAGTTATCCGTGACAAATCGTTGCATTTTGCCCCAAAAACATCGTAATAACTTGTAATAATCCGTAAATAGCTCGTAATAACTCGTAACAACAATACTCTTAAATCGGTCGCAAAAGTGGCCAAATCGTGAGGATCCGTGAATTTGTGTCATCCGTAAGCACTCGTAAGAAAATCCGGGCATAAATGATGTGTAATTATTCTTATAGACTTTATTTAACATATTAAGAAACATATATTTAGGATATATTATGTTTGAAGGAGAGAAATGAGAAAATATAAGGATATTGTGTAAATTACGGCATGTGATGTTACTACTTATGGTCCATCTGTTCTTGTAAACTTACCCAGGCCCTACTTTCTGTTCTGTACTTCATGTATGATCCTCCGTTTTTTTATCGGACCACTCCCACTTGGGAAGAGCGTACAACATTTTACGTACATGTCACTATAAACAAAACATGACTCATCCAGCAATATACATAAACAGATGGTGGGGGTATGTCAATGAGATAGCAACCCGAATGAAAGGCCCCCTTTGACACAAGATTTGATTTCTATTTCGCAGAATTGTCTGGTAGAACTTAATTTATAAATCAATTGTTTTACAGGTAAGAAGAGAGATCAGAAAGGTAAAAAGAGATCATAAGCTACGACGAAATAGTCATATATCTAACCGATCTACGAGTAGAACAGTTGAACAGTTTTTTCCAAGTGAACATGATAATAGTATGCTTTGCGCAGAATCTAAACCTGCTAATGTGCGTTTTGAACTTGATGAAAAGTCAAGAATTATTCTTGAAAAAACGAAACATTTGTTCAATGATGGAAGTGATCCCAATTTGAATACGACTGTGAATGGAATATATTTGAATGGAGAGAATTCAAACCTTGTCTCGCTAACTGATAGAACAATTGAGTCATGAACTTATACAATGAACAGTAGTTTATCGGATGACATCAAAAACTCCTGCAATATCAAATTTCACAATGTAACTTATACTAACACGGAGAAAGTATATCCTAAGCATTAAGGTTTAACATTTTGAACACAATTTTAAGTTGTAAAATACAGTGTCAGAAAATATAATCTTTTTATTTGTCTGGTCCAAAGGGCGAGTGTGATCTACTTGCAATTACTTGGCGCCCGTCGGACCAATATTAACTTACGTTTACAGTCGTAAGACGACTCCTTATAGGAGTTATATCTCTTAAATGAAGATATGTTCCCATTTTTCACTTTTATGCTAGTATATTCTTGAAGATTGTAATAGATAGAGGGAAATAATAACAGCAAACATGATTAAGAAGACTAGAATTTAAAATTAGTCAAAATTGGTATAAATCGTCAGTTAACTCCTCGAGGAATTTATTACCCTTTAATAACAATTGTTACCCACTTTTGCGTTTTAGGCGGATCTAAACTTTACTGAGAAAATGAGGTACACTGTAAACAGTCAAAAAATATCTTCAAAAAAGTAAACAAACTGAAAGCGTTAGTCATCTCCTTGTAGGAGTTATAACATTTTAATGACCATTTAACCCTTTTTGGCGTAAACTGTAGTAGTTGAAGAGAAATTGCTATAAGTAAAATAAGAGGTACAAATAAGTCAACTCACTGAAATCGTCAGTCATCTCCTTGATATATGTGTTTCACCTCTTCAACATGTTCAAAGTCGATTTTGCCCCATTTTGTATGTTAATTTATTCTATCTTGAAAACTAAACTAGATAGAGAAAAATGTAACCTGCTAAAATCACCAATAAAGAAACGAAATCGTTAGTGCTATAGTTGTTGTCCATATATATCATAATTGCCCAATTAAAAGAGTCATTCAAAGTCGTAAGTCGAACACACAAAAAAAACTAATAACGATCAAATTACAAACAACAGTATACAAAACACAACACAGAAAACCAAAGACTGAGGAAAACGAACCCCACCAAAACCTATTTTCAGTACTTAGAAAACTGTAAACAAACATATCATTGTGTCAAACAAAAACGACCATCTTTTGTTCAGCACAGTCTCTCTCCATAGAATTACATAGTATTGTAGTGTATCAATGCCAAAAACAAATGCCAGGTCAGAGATGTAGGCTCCCTTGGACCTCTAATTTTACAAATTTCGTAAAAAGCCATTCGCAATATCACTGTGTAGCATCACGACTAGATATAATTATTCCCGAAGCAAAGAAGCAAAGGCAGCAAAAAGTATGTATTTTATTGCCCGTACAGAATATAACTATTCGCAGTACAAGTTATCCGCTTTATTTACATGGATTTCTTTGTAAAAAACAATTGACAATACAGTGTTGTTCAAGCTTAAATATGATATAACTTTGTTCTTCGAAAACGTCAAATGAAAAGTTAAAGGATAATGTGTTTTAACAAGTTTAAACTCGTTACGTGCTTCTTTGAGCAGGTACCACCTGGTCCGATTCTGACGATTTAAAGAGAGAGAAAGGATCAAAATCAGCTTTGAATAGTAACTAGGAATCAAAATCACGAAACTTTACTTGTCAACAAAACGTAGAATATAATAAAAATAAGAAGATTTGACCTTCCCTGACTCTGGGACATAATATATTGTATAAGTATAATACTAGTAGTTCTAGCCTGACTTTCGCATTTGTTTTTGCCACCGCCTCGGGGCTACCTATATCCTACCTATATCCTACCTATATAAAAGGATCCATAGGTTATATTTTGTTTTATTATATACTTAGTAGTAAATACAGATAAATTGTATGTGTAAAACAATCATTGGCAAGCGTGCTGTATCGGCCACCCGTGATGATATCGATATCAGCACGGTTGCAAAGGCTTTATCACACCTTTAATCTGTATGACGTCACGTCATCGATTGCAGTCACTGTTGCAATCTTTATCAAACTCCTAATCTGTATGACGTCATGTCAAACCTATAATCTGTATGACGTCATTTCAAACTTCCTTATCTGTATGACGTCATGTCACATAAAAAACATCTACGTGAGGTATATGTATATAATAAAGTGTATATGATATGGCTTTTTCAATATCACATACCGTATCAACCCTCAACCAATATAATCCCTCGAGCAGAGCTCTTGGGATTATATTGGTGTCTCGGGTTGATACGGATTTGATATTGAAAAAGTCATATGATATTATCTATTTACAGTTTAATGCCGTCCATATAAAAGGAATTTACAACTTTTGAAAACAATTTTAGTAAACGCTTTCACAATACGAATACGCATCACATACGGGAATGATATATGGTGACCTGGAAGGAAAATCATATACCGCCTTGCAGGAATATGACATTTGTTTTCCATTTGTTCCGGTTGATAAAGTCTTGTGTTCGATTTTGTCATATTTTATGGACTTCCTCCTTTTGAATTTACCTTGTAGTTCGGTATTTTTTTTAATACTTTTTTGCATGATCCGTGTATGAAATACGAACATTGTATAAGAATGATGATACATTTTATTGATAAAGTAAACCGTATGCAGCCAAGACATAAACAGTTTGAATGCAACAAAACTGTATTTTTTTATTAAAAATATAAACCGATCTGATATACACATAGCCTATAGTTTACAAGACCATAGATAATATACTGATCGGTATGTATTAGATACAATACAAAGGTAACAAAGAAACAGGCCGGTAACAACCGTTGCCGGATAGTTTTTCTGCACGAGTAGTCAGGTCAAGGTCCGAGGCGATAGCCGAGGACCTTGACCTGACTACAAGTGCAGAAAAACTATACGGCAGGTTGTTTCCGGCCTGTTTTTTTGTTACTTTTGTTTTGTATCTGACTTGTACGACGTTTCAAGAAAGTAATAATACATTTTGCAAGACTAAATATTTGAGAAACTTAGATAGCCATAAAGCAGTAAATGTAAGTTATAGTATAAACACACTTTTTTTTCATTTCCCATCAACCGAAAGTTTTTTTCAAGAAAAAAATCAAGAATCTAATAATTTGATAAAAAAGAACCATATCAAGTAAAAGATGAATGTTGTACACATTTAAGACTTTTTAAAATGCAACTTCGTAAAAAAGTAATATATTAAAGAAATATTTTAGTGGTAAGTAAGCTAACGTTTGATTTTTATGGATGAAACGGAAAGCGGGGAGGGGGCCTAATTTAATTTAAAATAAACATGCTGTGATCTTTATTTTGATGAAAAAATGCAGAATGTGCCATTCCATCCCCCCATTCCCCCTTTAAAAAAATCGTAAAAATCGCACGTTTGTTGCCAAAAACATGAATTCAATATTCAGTGGTGGGGGTCCCGGGGGTTGTAACACCCCTTTTTTGAACGATCAATACATTTAAATGGGGACATATAGTTGGACCCCCCCCCCTTTTTTTGTCCTGGATTGGGAACCCCCTTTTTTAAAATGGCTGGATCCGCAACTGATATATATGTATATATAAATTCAATAACAATATAAATGTATCAAAAGAATGAATTTCCTACTTCATTAGTGAATGAAATGTTATGAAAAAATGGATTTTGTCTTAATATTATAAATATTCAGGCATATACTTTGATTTTTTTTTTAAATTCATGCTCGTCTCTAGATCTGCAAGTGTTGATCGGGATTAAACACGTGTTACTATATGGTCCAATCGCAGATTACCGTCCAAAATTGATGACATAAGTTGAATGATTTTCTTCTAGATTTGCTGCTTATTTGGACGTGTATTACACGAACACTTTTTTTTTATAGGATCAATCGTGCATTGGTGAGTTGATAGGGATTTTATCTTTTGATAAGATTTGATTTTTTTATTTACTTATTTCCTGTCTTTTTTTTTATTGAAATATGAACGTCGGTATCATCATTTCTTTACTTTCAGCATTGTCCAAAATACTATTCATGTCTATATATCGAAGAAAACATTTATTAACCGATTATTTTGCTTCATAAATGGGGCGGTATGTTCTTTTCTGAGTATATTAACTATTTACTTTTCAACGCCATCACCCAAATATTTTTGTTTAAATTAGCACTATACGGTATTCGGAAAATCAGGAATCATGCAGAACATTAATTTGTCATCTGCTTGACCATAGTAAATTTTTTCTCATAAAATTTGGGATCAAAATATCTTTTTTTAGGAGAAAACCATACCCCCCCCCCCCCTTTTTGAAGTTAAATGTCTAATCCCTTAGTGTACTGATATGAATAGTATTTTACTGAAAATGTTTGAAAAAAGATATTGATGCTAACGTAAATATTTTGTTTAATAAAAAGACAGGAAATATGTCGGTGAACCAAAAAGTTCAAATCTAATTGAAAGTTAAAGTGCCCATGAACTCACTGATCACGCACGAGTGTATCTATTCATAAAAAGTGTCCGTGTAACAACTAAAAAGAGTCCGTGTATCATCTAAAAAGAGTCCGTGTAACACCCGTTAATGTACTGTTTTTCTATAGCTCTGCGGGGGGCAAAGTCGTACAAGTTCTTATACAACGTGAATACGGTTTGACTTCTGATATCATCACATTCACGCTCGACTGAGGACAAACAGTTCAGGCGCGTAGCTAAGATGGAAAGTTAGTTATCACAAAAAGATTGTTGAAATTTGCGAAATAGCAATAATAGGCGTTCTGATTATTCTTGCAAACTGGCATCATATGTATACGTTACTAGAAATAAGAAGATGTGGTATGAAAGCGAATGAGACAACTCTCCATCCAAGTCACAATGTGTAAAAAGTAAACAATTATAGGTCAAAGTACGGCCTTCAACACGGAGCCTTGGCTCACACCGAACTGACTAGTGTAAAACAATTCAAACAGGAAAACCAACGGTCTAATTTATATAAAAAACGAGAAACGAGAAACACTTTAGAACCACATCAACAAACGACAACCACTGAACAACAGGCTCCTGACTTAGGACAGGTGCAAACAAATGCAGCAGGTTTCAACGTTTTAACAGGCGCCAACCTTCACCCTAATCTGAAATAGTAGTGTAACATTACAACATTGAAAAGACACACTATAAAATATAAATTGAAATGGCTTTACTCAATAAAAAATACATATTAACAAAAACAAGTAAACATACACTGAACGAAAAAATTTGATCTATAAATTAACGTACACAGGTACATTTACATATATATATTTTGTTATTAAGAGTACGGAAATATTTTTTACAAAATAAATCAATTTGTTGTTCGAAGTGAAAATTTTGTCGTCATGCTAAATACTCAAAGGTGGTATATATTAAGAATAGTGAGACGAGATATAAAACAAAATAAGTAATTAAATTGAGAATGGAAATGGGGAATGTGTCAAAGAGACAACAACCCGACCATACAGCAGACAACAGCCGAAGGCCACCAATGGGTCTACAATGCAGCGAGAAACTCCCGCACCCGGGGGCGTCCTTCAGCTGGCCCCTAAACAATTATGTATACTAGTTCAGTGATAATGGACGTCATACTAAACTCCAAATTATACACAAGAAACTAAAATTAAAAATGATACAAGACTAACAAAGGCCAGAGGCTCCTGACTTGGGACAGGAGCAAAAATGCGGCGGGGTTAAACATGTTTTTTTTAGATCTCAACCCTCACCCTATACCTCTAGCCAATGTAGAAAAAACAAACGTACAACAGTATGCACAGTAAAACTCAGTTTAAGAGAAGTCCGAGTCCGATGATGTCAGAATAGGAAACAAAAGAAAATAAACAAACTGACAATAATACATAAATAACAACAGACTACTAGCAGTTACTGACATGCCAGCTCCAGACCTCAATTAAACTGATTGAAAGATAATGTCTTCATCATATGAATATTAGGCACAATCCCCCCTGTTAGGGTTTAGTATTATATCATCATAAAATATTTGAGAAGAACATAACCCGTGTCATGCCAACAACTGGTTTTAGAATAAATGTGTTTAATTCCGATGCAAAGACCCTATGAGTGAATCAATATCAAAGCCAAAATATGCAATCTTTAATGACCTGACAACAGTATCGTAACTATATCCCTCCTTAATAAGTTTGTTTAAAAGTTTTGTTAGCTTTTGAGGTGAATACTGACATTTTTGTGCTTTGTAAAGAATATTACCATAAAAGATTGGACGTGAAATACCTGAACGTATAAGATGTCTGCATGTTAATTTATATTTACGAATGATGTCCTTGTACCGATGATAAAATTTAGTAAATGTTTATGATATCGAAAACCCTGGTGTAATAATTTTTCAGTAATACATAAATGTCTCTCGCTAAAATCTAATACGTTGTTGCATACACGAGCTAATCGTACAAGTTGAGATATATAAACACCATAAGAAGGTGACAAGGGAACGTCACCATCTAAAAATGGACAATTAACGATAGGAAATGAAAAATCATCTCTTTTATCATAAATTTTTGTATTAAGCTTCCCGTTAATGATATAGATATCAAGATCGAGGAAAGGACAGTGGTCATTGTTAGTATTAGCTTTATTTAAAGTAAGTTCAACAGGATAAATTTCTTTAGTATACATATTGAAGTCGTCATTATTGAGAGCCAATATATCATCCAAATATCTAAAAGTATTGTTAAATTTTTGTATCAGATGTTGTTTCGATGGGTCTTTGCTGATTTTAGTCATAAATTGTAACTCATAACAATACAAAAACAGGTCCGCAATAAGTGGTGCACAGTTAGTCCCCATTGGAATTCCGATAACTTGACGATATACGGAATCTCGAAAGCAAACACAAATGTTATCAAGTAAAAATTCAAGGGCAGATATAGTATCAAAGCATGTCCAATTGACATAGCTCTTTTGTTTGTTGCTACTAAAAAATGACCTAAAAGAGTTTGAACATATGTATTCGCATTCCGACTTTTTAAATGCCAATATTGAATAACAAAAATTATGTCAACAGGTCAAATTAAAACGAAAGTACGATTTGAGAGTACTCGCAGTTACTGAAAGATAGTTAAAAGCCAAAAACAATTAATTTTGCATCACAGATTTAGTCTCATTAGAAACGGCATTCAATTTGTCCCACAAGCTGTTTGATTTATTTACGAATGCCTTATTGTTTATCTCGATTTCCGATGTAATGAGTTGTGTTTCTGTAAAGACTTCTTGAACTGAGGTTAAAGCTGAATTGGTTTTAGCTTTAACCGTGTTTGCTAATGATGCAAATTTGTCTTTAATCTCTTGCATTGCTTTGTGTTTGTTATTATTGTAGTGTATGTAAGATCTTAGGAAAATAAACAGCCGGACTAAGTGATGTGGGTATATCACCCTTATGTCCGACATATTGATATTTTTTTTAGTACTTTTTCTATTATTTGACTGCCCTTTTTATAACAAATAACTCTGAACAACAACTCGAACTTTAATTTGAACTTGAACTCAATGGATGGTTTCAAACATCCGAAGCACATTAAAAAAACGACTGATATGGACATCGATTTAAAAATAGACCTATTTTTTTCCAAAATGGTCATGTGGTTTTACCTTATCATCAAATTAGCAAGTTGTCGACATAATCAGTTAAAAAGTTGAATTCAACATGTCACTTCTTATTACTTTGTCATTACATTTATTCTAGCAAGTCGGCATTGTAATGCAATTTTTCTTCATCATTCCGACAAGTTGACTACACATGATGATTTTATTCCAGTTTATTACACACAACATAACTAATAATTCCGACTTATTTGCAACAAAATAACTTTACAAGGGGTGTACCATATGCGCTTCTATAGTTAAAGGTCTCATTCATTGACCATCGCTTCAACTAGCACCCAGTTTGATTGAGACCTTGGAGTTTTACATTATTTTTTTTTATAGTTTTTGTGTTTTTTTCTGTTAGATTTTAACAATAATATGTATAGACGGATGCGTTTATAAATTCCTTCAGGTGATTATTCCTTATTCAAACAGATTAACGTCAACATCTGGTATGATATATCATATGCAATTGGCTCCGCAAATACATGTATGGGTGAATACTCACTCCGCCACATGTTGTATGCATGTCACAATGTCTACATAAGTAGATTTTGTGTTAGTGTTGGAAAGGTGGAAGCTAATGTCTACATATGTAGATTTTATGTTAGTGTTAGAAAGTTGGAAGCCGAAGTCTACATATGTATATTTGGTGTTAGTCTTGGAAAGTTGGAAGCCGCGGTGTACATATGAAGATTTTGTGTTAGTGTTAGAAAGTTGTTTCGTCCCTTCATTAATCAAAGAGCTTAAGAGCTCTGAGGGAAAAGACGGCTATTTTTTTCTATTTTGTTGGGGTATCTTTTGATAGTCTTCATACAAAGAATGAGCAAAAGAACAGCTAGTACATGTAAAAAGGTTGACAATATTGAAATTAATTGTTGTTTAATGTAATTTCATTTCCTAAGTCAAGAATTCATCATGGATTCAGTTTGGACCAATGGAAGAGATCGGCACCTTCTAAATCAAAACATTTGATTAAAGGTGAAAGTTAATTATCTAAAATTCAATTGAATTCTATCATTTAATAACTTCTACAATATATTTTAATTTTTTTTTTGTGTACCACTGAACTGCAGGCTAGGGTCATTCTCTATTTTTTGTGACAGACTTGATTACAACTTTCTCAAGAAAGTGAGGACTGAAAAGTCTATTCAGTTTTAAATTTCCATTGATAAAGTTCCCAGTTACAACTCTCATCATAGGGATACATGTACTTATAAAAATCAATCAGATTGATATAAGCTGTGTGCAGCTTGTTTCAAGATCCTACATTTTGATATATGCAAATTTCATGAATAAATATGTTTAAACTACAAAAAGCAACATTTGAAAATTTTATCATTTTTTTACCATTATGCTGGTACACATTGAAATTTTGTTTAAATGGAAGACTACTTATCATATAAGAAATTGTTCAGATACATTAACTTTTATCTTGGCGGATAATTACTCATCAATTGAGGTGCTCCTGTATTGGAAGAAGATTCTCAATACAGTTACAGAAAGAATGAAAACTGTCGTTTCTCTCCCCAATCTCATGTATCCCCATTGTTTACCGTGAAAGTTGACCTACAAATAAAAGCATTGATGTTGGAATCATCTACAGCAAACAAAATTATGTTTAAATAAACAAATACCGATTTTAAAATCGTACACGATTTCTGTGAATGATTTTAATAATGAGTAAAGGATATCCCTTCTTCTACGTAGTGTGGAATTCCAACCATGACGTCACTGGGATGGATATATTTAGAATATTTAGTAATACTGATTTTTCCGGATTGTAAAAGAAACGTAAAAAGTGTAAGGCAGGTGCGTAGCTACGTTTACGTCAAAACGCCCGGGCGTACACATGAATTTTGGATAAAAAATATTTTAATCTAAATAAATTAAAAGATCTGGCTAAAAGCACATGAGCCTTGTAGTTCTTTCTCCACTGACTTGTAATTGAAGATAACAGTATGAAGAAATTTACTTTTTAATCAAATGGTATCATATTATTTATTTGTTCGTTTTCTTTCAAAATCTGAATCTACTGTGAATTATCCTCCCTTTCCTATAGTTTAAAGCAATTCATTATCTGCTGCGATACGATATGCAGTTTTGTCGAGCCTGCGAGACATTCCGTACTAGTAATCGGCGTTAGCGTCGTCAATATTTATGTTCAGCCTGTGGTTAAATATTTTTTAAAACATCAATGAAGTTGTAAAACCTTTATGAAATTTTACAGAATATAGGCAGAAATTTTTAAAAAGTATCCAGAGCATAATTATGAAAATTTACTTTTAATTTTTCCGCATTTTACTGAAAAGAACATTGTTTTTATTAGTTAACAAGTAGATACTGTTTGTTACGTATCAATTACTTTGTCAAAACTTCATCGAATTTTATGTAAAAATGTTAACACCAACTGTACGAATTTTTTTTTTGCACCAGATGCGCATTTCGACAATTAATGTCTCATCAGTGATGCTCTAGGCCGAAATATTAGAAAATCCAAAACATAATAAAAACATTGGAAGAGCTGATTAAAATAAAACGTACCCAAAGTATAGCCAATTCCGGACAAAGAATCAGAGCTTTGCATGGGGGAGATATATTCCTTAATTTTTAAATGATTTCAAAACTTTTACAACAGTCAGCAAATTTCAGTCAAAATTTTTTTTCCATTTTTCAGTATTTTACCTTTTTTTTTGGGGGGGGGGGGGGCAATTAGCAGACGGTCTTGAATTGAATATTTTTCACCTGCTACATTTGTAAACTTTCGTAGATTGTTATGAAACTTGGACAGAAGCTTATCTTCTAAGACCAAGAAAAACATTTAAAGAAAAGTTTGATTTCTTTTAAATCCTGTATTTGACTGATAAATGGATTCACTTTTTATAGTTTAACCGACAGCAGCAATCCCAGGCGAAACATAGGATGCCACGTAACCCTTAGAGTATATTTATGTCACACCTGACCATCTATGAAAATTTATTATTGCATGTACTTGTCCATTAACGAAATTTGCGCATAAAAGGGGAGAAAACAAGATTAAGTCATAATAATCAAAAGAACGACACCATTGAAAATGTAGACTTGCTTTTTTTATATTTCGAAAGGTTTGGATCTTTGGTCGATTGATTGTTTTACCCCACATCTCCTTTTAAACATATTTCATAGTAACAACTATTGGCCATTAGATTCCAAATCAACACACTGAATAAATTATACATGAATAAAATCAAGAAATTAGACTTTAAAGTATGTTGCTATTGATGAGTTTTAATTACAGAAATAGTATCTCTCTCTCAATAAATCGTTAGCTTCCGTTGGACCCCTGCTGGAAGGTCCCTTGCCCTGTACCCGCTTGGGACCCTCAAACCCCTCGCCGAGGTTCGGGCGTACCCTTAAAAATGGCTTAGCTACGCCACTGTAAGGGAGAGCTCAAGATACGATAATTTCACGAGAAACAGAAGGGAAATGTGTAAAAAAGTGTTTAAAGTCAATCTGTTCATTTGTGTGTCTCCTTTTCGTCAATTCAGTATGAAATTTTGAGGTGTTTTCCCAAAAATAAAAACAAAATGATTGACGTGAGAAGCTTGGAAGTCTGGCCAACCAAATAGGGAATTGACGGCTTGAAGCCGTCTTTCCCCACAAAAAAATCAATATTTTCAATACGTCTTTTACTTTGGTGATCATTGAATTTGTCTCATTGTCTATAAAGAGTACGGATGTAATGACCACTTCAAATCGTTTCTGTAACATTAGAATTTAATATATTTAATCATGAAACAATAAGTCATAACAATTTAATTCAATTCAAACTTTATTGTTATATAAATTAATTTATATGATTTGTGATTAAAACAAACAAAACATAGTATATGACCAGAAAAAAGGCATGGTATAAAACACAAACTAAATAACAAATACAGAGCCAATGTGTGTATATGTGTGTATTTGTTACGTAAGAATACACTTATTAACTAAATACATATTATTATGTAATCATACATTTTGCATGTGTTGCAACAGGAATCATATTTTAACATTACACTATCCTAAATCTGTCAATATTCCACAGGTTTCATAAACATTTTGAAGGGTTGAGGAAGAAGTACAATTCCCGTCCATTTTCTTTCCATAGGTAAGTTGTTGACATCTTCTGGGATTAACTCAAACTTCCGTAGTATATTTGTCATAATCAAGACCAAAGACATTTCTGCTGTAACGCTTCCTGGACATTTACGTTCACCTATAAAACAAAGACACAGAGTCTCATGAATTCTGGGTAAAATGTTCTAAAACATACACCAAATAATGTGATTGATCAGGGAGCCCATTTAACTTCAAAGGGGTGTGGGGTGTATGGTTCTTTGTCTGAGTCAGAAAGTTTTTTTCGCACGAAGCGCGAAGATTTTTTTATTGTCTTTCGACGTATTTACCACTATAAGGTATAGGAAAAATCTGGATTCAGAATTTTTTTTTTCAACGAATTGGGGATCAGAAAAACCATCGAAGTTAAATGGTCGTTCCCTTAAATCGCCCTAAAATTGTAATTATACCAATAACGCATTCTAGTGAGAATACATTTCATGTGTAAACTATTCGCTTCTAATCTTGTGTGAAGAACAGGAATGTTTGGGACAAAGTTAATAATACAGCAACCCAAAGAATAAAAAAACCAAAATACAGTTTGAGACAGAATAACTCTCAGTTATCAACAACATACGGGTACTATACAGTATGTTAAACTCAAAATCGTCCAGAGTCAAAAAGGTTGTCAACAGAGTTGTCTATGATTTAGAATAAAATCATTTTTAAGTCAAAATCTCGACCTAGTTTCAAAAAGTTTGACAAAGATGATACTGAAGCTTCCCACAAAGTGCCGCCCTTAAGTAATGTACCAGAATTAGTACTTCGATGCAAAATTTGAAGAAACAAATATGCAATTAAGCATAAAACTACTTTCAACGGAATCATGTAGCGCAGAAAATATTTTTGATTTGATAGATTAATGTCAATTTAGAAATTAGTGTATTTATTATATAGAATCCTTGACTACTTTCAACATGCGAAGTCTTATTAATGCGATTGCAAACATTTTATGACGGAACTCGCTCCTGAAATTAGGAATGCGTGTTTCTATTATTACAAAGATGATACTGTCGCAGTTTTCGCTTGAATAAAAACATCGCAAAACATTTTTGCGAGGTTTTTTAATGCGAATAATGCGACTAGGTGGGTATCGCAATAATAAGAACTTGCATTCTGATATCTGATACATTTATTTATATGCAGATTTTCGCAATAAATAGTCTCGCATTTTCGTCCATTCTTCAAAAATTGCAATAATAAATGCACGCAATAATTTCTGAATTCACAGGTATAAAATTTTGAAATACCAATAAGATTTGACAACTTTTAGATTCTGACCCTGTAAGGGAAACAAATACAGCAAAATTGTCCATACGCCTTTGATACAAATATTTTTTTAATCTTATATTTACCAATACCAAAAGGAAGGTAGCCATTTGTCTGTGGTTTTGTCCATCTATCAGGATCGAATTCGTGAGGATTTTCCCATAGTGTAGGATCGACCTGTGGATCATTTAAATCATACAGGAGAACAGACTTGGCTGGGATTGTATATCCGTCGACTTCCATATCCCGTTTGTTAGTTCTGTATATAGAGAGTACAACTGAAAAAAAATATATATCAGGTGAGACATTGTACGTGTCAGATTCTTGAGGATTCTTAAAAACGTTTGAAATTTAGATTTGAAATGGCATATTACAATCTGATTAAAAATCAGATCCTGTTTTCACGATTTTCTTACAAGGATCTTACAACACTCCGTTTTACTTTCTGTTCTTGTAATTATTATATCAGCCAATGAAATTTAAGCCTTCAATTTTTTTAAGGTGTGTATTAATCTGACAAAATCAGAGGATCCCGAAAGGTCTTTATAAACAGAAAGTAGAACAGATCGGTTTCAGATCCTTGTTTGGACACATGTTCTTTATTTTAATCAGATTATGGCATATTATAAATGTGTGTTTATTAAGGTTTTGATAAAATATATTTATATTATTTAATGTCACTGATACAGAAACAACCGTTACAACATCTGGCATTTAGATGAAGATTTTAAAATCGTAACATTTGTTTTCAGCTATGAAAGAGGGGCTGCAATAACATATGTATATATTTAAAACGGTTAACATGTGACTGAAAATAGTATTTTGTACCAAAGAAAAGGGGATAGATAAAATACGATATAGAAATATCAGCCCAGTATAACACGTTTTACATGACGTCAGACGGTGTGACACCATATTTTGTAAATGATGCGTACACTGATTTCTAACGTGAGCAAGACATTGTAAAGAAGGAAATTTTTGATAGGGGTACACTTTTGCCTTTAAAAATTTGCTTATTTCGCAATTATGTTATAATTTAAATTTTAGAATTAGGAACAAGAAAAACACAAAAACAAAACCTCGCAAACAGGTTTTAGCTAAAAAAAAACACAAAAATTTATATATAAGCAGCGAAAATAGATCACTCAACAGTATAGTGATGAAATATTTATTTGTGCAATACTAGCAAGACGTTTCCCCGAGGGGTTTATTTTTAGCAATTTCGTGATTAAAATTTTCTGCAAAATTTTATAAAAAAAATCTCGAAATATTACTCTCAGTAAATTGATCTTCAAAGAATGTTAAAATCAGTGAAAAGAACATATCAAAACATAAAATCCTAAGAACACGTTTTTTTTTTCAAAACAAATTGCTAGATTTGAACCCAGCTAAAAAAAATCATTTTACAGTAAAAATTTGCAATAATCATTGAATATATAAAGTTAAAGCATTCATACGGGGTTTTGCTATACGTAGTACTTCTCTAATAGTTGATTCGTTATATTGTAGTTTATCTCTATCTTCTAACGTCACTGTACTCTTTCCTTTGCATACCTACAAAATATGTGCTAACTGAGTTACTATCTCCCTTTACACATTTTTGTCATGGATTGAACGTTCAATATTGTATGCAATTGTTAAAAAAGGAATTTGATAGAAAGAACAGATAAGGTGTAAAAATTCTTGACACGAAACCCATAAATACTCATGACAAAAGTCCGAAGCAAAAGAACAGCACTTGAGTTGCTGTTATTTATCTTACATTCAAAAGAAATAAAATCTCAAACGTCACTGCGAAATATAGGTCACGGCGACCAAAAGTTATTCAGTGTTGAACCCGTAAGAGAATTATTATCATATAACATATGCCCGATTTATCATATACTTATAAACTCTTATGTACAATTTACTGAAACGTTCTCTCACAATGTAAACGTTTTAATACGTCTCCATTTGTGTACTTATCAAAACCTTTTCAGATGAAAAATTTTTAAAAAATGATGTTTTGTGGTACCGGTATTTCGTATATCTCTTGTAGATTTATATATGTGTTGTTAGTCGTATTGCAATATTTGCTTATAAATATTTGCTCAACAGCCATATTGCGATAACGACTTTGTGAGTTACGACAGACTTAAAAAAGTCAAGAAATAATTTATGCAGGCCATGAATTTGTTTGTTAGAAAAAATAAAATAAAATAACAACTACAAGATAACCTCCACCCGGTTATTAAAAACAAAAACAAAATCCCCCCCCCCCCCCCAAAAAAAATGCTCCCCAAAAAACAAAAAAAAATGAATTTAAGATAAAAAATGAGTACCTATATTACTGTATGAAATGTCATATTTTCAAAGCCAGCTAATGGAATAACATAGAAGCGTGTTTATAAACGTAGAGTTGTATTTGTTTACCCTGTGGATTTCTTCTCTGCATTTTCTTTGTACGTCCGGGTATTTCAATAAATAAAACACAATTATCATCAATGAGGCTGTCAATGAGTCGTATGAACCAGTAAACATATCAATGATAGCCTGGAACATATTAGTTTCTGAAAAAAAAAATCAAGAATTTGTTTGAAAATGAAGATGCTCTGTCCGACTTTGTCTAAACTATTTATTATTTACTTTATTAGATCGCTTTCAGCCGAGAAGTCAAATAGACAGTAACTGTTTAGTGTCTTTAAATATCAGCTGTATTTGTACGAGGCTAAGAACCAGGTGTAATGCAAGCTTCAGCGAGCTATTACAAAGTACTCCAGTTTCGAGCCGAGTACCAATACAGCTGATATTTAAAGACACTAAACAGTTATTGTCTTTATCCTGCAGTTAATTTTGTACATTGTTTTTGCTTTGAAAGCAGAAAAACTCCAATTTAATGCATTTATTTTCGATTTAAAATCCTTTGAGGTCCGCGTAGTAATATTACAATCACACAATCAGCTGATGACGGGTATGCAGAAAAGAATCTCGCATGGTCAACAATAATACATCGCTCAAAGTTAATAATTATTTAGTATAAAACATAACAACTGTATAGGAAATACTGAGAAATGCCCATTAAAAGAAACATTTAATCACCAGAATGGTAAACCGAAAGGACAAATTGATTACTTCCTCTTCAAAAGTAACTCGGAAATAATAAATAAAATCAGACAAATTGATGTCCTTGATACTGACCCAGAGAATACCTCGGACCATGTACCTGTTATTTTGACACTGAATAGCCAACTGAAAAAAGTAAGGGAAAAAGCAACAACTATCATAGCAAAACCTAAATGGACTGACTGTGACCATCAAATTTATAAGGAAATCATCAATAAAGATCTACCAAACCTCATGCAAAAATCAAAGAAATCATTGAGCAAGATATAATTAAGAAATCTAGAAAAATTGCTACATCAAGCCGGAGAAGTGGCAATCCCAAAGTATAGAAGAAAAATCAAAATCAATTCAAAGGACAAGGCGATATGGAATGAACAAATAGAAAAGGCATCAAAGCAATCACAAAATGCATATAAAGTATGGAGGCAACATGGAGCACCTCAAGAAAGAAGTAACGAGCTCAAACTCAAAATGACAGCTGCAAAAAGAATACGTCGAAAAGCACAAAGATAAGCTTATGCCTCTCAGAGAGAATCAACAGCGGGGAAAATTATGAAAGCTTCAAATGCAGACACAAAACTTTTTTACAAGCTTATCAACGTGCAAAGAAAAAAACCCCACTTACTTTACTAACACCAAGATACTGAAACTGAATGAAAAGACTGCAGAAGATGGACCAAGCATAATGAACATTTGGCAACATTTCCAACAACTAGCTTCGACAACATTAAAGGAAAATTTTGACACTGAAAAGCTAGAGCTTGTAGAAATACAAAACAATATAATAGAATCCATAGAAAGAGAAAAAGGTCAAGGCATTGATCATGTCAATGTAAAGGAGGTTAATAAAGCTATAGAAAAACTTAAAGCAGGAAAAGCACCGGATGAGGATGGAATTTCGGCAGAACACTACAAATATGGGATGGATGAGTTAACTCCCTTTATAGTACATTTGCTAAATTTAATTTTAACATATTTGGATGTACCAATCTTACTAAAGACAGGGATTCTTACACCAATCCTAAAGAAAGAAAAAGACAAAACATTACCATCTAGCTATAGAGGAATAACTGTGACTAAAACCTTTGCAAAAATATTACAAAGTATATTGAAGGATAGAGTTGACTGTATTTAATAACATACAAAACTCCTTGCAAAGAGGTTTTACAGAAGGAGTGTCATCACTATGCGCAGCTTTCCTCACATCAGAAGCAATCGAAGAAAGTAAGAAATTAAAGATACTGATGATTTTAATAACTCTTGATGCAGAAAATGCATTTGACAAACTAAACCATGAAATACTATTCATCAAGCTGTACCATTATGGAATAAAAGGAAAGCTCTGGATACTACTGAGAAACTTGTATAAAGGCATGAGCATTAATGTTAAATGGGAAGGTCAATGTACAGAAGATGTAATGGTGTTACAAGGAATTCAACAAGGTGCAAAACTATCTACAACGCTATATAAATGCTACAACAACGTCATACTGGATTGCATTTTAAAAAGTGGACTTGGAGCATGTATTGGTGATATACAAGTCCCTGCACACACATGTGCCGATGACATTACTGTCCTGGCAAATAGTACTGCAGACGCACAATGAATATTAGACATAGTACAGCGCCATACAAGCAGAGATCTAGTTAAAATCAATCCAACAAAATCTGAAGCTGTTTTATACAATGCAAAAGGCTCAAACATATCAACACTGCAATTCGAAAATGATGACATCAATGTAACCAATGAAACCAAACATCTAGGTATCAAAAGAAACGAGTAAAACCGGGCAAATATCTCAGAAAGAATAAGAACCGGCAGGGCAACAATATAAAGCCTTCTCGGGGCTGGTTTACATGTCAGAAGGGGATTCTCACCCATTGTCGCATACAAGCTATGGTGAACATATGCAGTACCAAGACGCATCTACGGATTTGAGGTGATGAACTTACTTGTAAAAGAAAAGGATATGCTAGAACTGGCAGAGAGAAAAATCCTCCGACAAATTCAAGGGCTTCCAAATAATACAGCAAATATGGCTGTCTATACCCTGGTAGGAGCAGAACCTATTGCCATTACATTAGACAAAAATCTACCTAGTAATACCTTCTTCATGAATATTGTTCGAAATTCAGGAACCATAGAATGTGAAATTCTACGCCGACAAATAGCATTTTCAGACCAAAGAAGAAAAGACTTTATCAACAAAGTGGGAAAAACTCTATCAAAATACAATTTGAAATCTAGTAGTTACTACATAAAAAAACCACTTAAGAAAATCGAATGGAAAAGACTAGAAGGAAAAAAGATCAAGGAATACTGGAAAAATGAATGTCATTATGAAAAAATGGAAAAAAAAACATCACTTAAATACATAGAGATACAGAACAATCCATTAAATGAAGCTCACAATATATGGAAAAGCGTAAAAAACAATAGTAAAGACGTAAAGGCAGGAGAAATAAAAACAAGAATAAGTACTCAAACGTACATATTCCAAGCCAAAAGAGCTAAGTTCGATCCGAAAGTTAACCCGATATGTACAATCTGTGAACAAGAAAATGAAGATCTAGAACATTTTATTCTACGCTGCAAAGAATTGGAGCAAATAAGATCTAAATATTGCTCAAAAATCGAACAGACAATGGATGAAATTGATACCTCTACATACAAGAAGATCATACAACAAGGGAATTTACTGCAGCTCATAATGGACTGTACTAGCAAGGACATAAACTGTTACTCAACTGTGTATGAAAACATTGAAACTCTGGCTAGATAAAGGCAACAGTAGTATACCGCTGTTCGAAATTCATAAATCCATGGGAAAAAAACAAATCCGGGTTACAAACTAAAATTGAGGGAAACACATCAAATATAAGAGGAGAACTAAGACACTACAAAAACACAACATTAAAATGTAACACACCCAGAAACGAACTATAATATAACAATGGCCATTTTCCTGACTTGGTACAGGACATTTTAAGAAAAAAAATGGTGGGTTGAACCTGGTTTTGTAGATATATGTGCTATGAGATGCATATGCTGCGCACAAAAAAGATAAAAAACTTTTAACACAAGTACAGTATAAGTTAACTTTTTTAAAATAAACTAGTTCCCTACTTTACCATCTTACTATTTTATGACTTATTAGGACCTAAATTAATTTTTTGCAAAGTTTTAAGATATCAAGTACCTTTAAAGAATAATGACAAGATCCCAAATGAGGTAATTTTAAACTGTGAAGGAAAACTTGTGTATATATGCTGAATTGTTTTAAACCCCAACCCTTTTACATAAGTCTTATAAAATAACCTTTTCATTATAAATTCTGATGTACGTATAGCACCTTTAACTAACAATTTTAAGAAAGTTAATTTTAATTAAAGACCACTTAAATTCTAAATTCTTATTTGTAAATATATCAAGTTCTTACTTAACTTTTCCTACACTTCAGCACATTATGAATATTATTTTTTTAAATTTTATGATGACAATCCTATGAATTTATTATAATATTACTTTTTTAGTAATTATTATTGCCTAAATTCAGTCATCTGTACATAATTAAATGTTTCCTTATGTTATAAGGTGTATATAGTTACTACAAATACCCTATGGGTAGTGCTCCACAATTAATGGAGGAATATACAAGAAGCTGAACTGAACAACTAATTTCAACAGTAAAAAGAAATAACAAAACATTGTCCGATTTAAGACAAAACTGTTTGATTTGTCCTACGCTTCAGAATTTCGAACTGTCCGTGCATTCACTGAGTATTGACATTGTTGCATACCGTTGATTTCGTGATTTACACATTCAAGTTTTGAACTTGAAGATTGCTCCGTAGAAAATGGAGTTAATCCTGCTGATCATGTTTGTCTATGAGCAGAAAGTGGGTTGCGGATCGGAAACTGGGACATTTACGGACTAAGCAATACGTCATTGAAATGCGATTGCAATACACATTCTGAGGTTCTGAAAGTTCATACAACACTCGCCAACAGCAATACACAAAAATAGCCCGGCAGTGGGCGGAGCTTTAACTCGATATCTGCATAGTATACAGATACAGGCTAGCGATATATGTTGGGCTGTTAATGTATGATAAGACACCGAATTGCAGGATATATATGTATATTACTTTAAATACTTCAAATTTTTTGACAAGTCATAGTTCAATGTATTATATATATATATATATATCCTGCAGTCTTTTAAGTATACTCTTTCCAATAACAGCCATCTAGTAAAAATAAATTTGGAGACGCGTATCTGAAAATTTTCATAATTTGTTGAACACTGTCCAATAACTATTTGCTTGTGAGAAGGTTCGACATTTGCTTTTAATTTTTGTCAAATATTCATAAAGTCTGCTCTGACATTGATAAGTTTTCATTTCTGCCAACAGACTATTAGCAATAACAAATTCATACTTTATTAATCTTCCAGTTAAAACTAGATACAAGATCTTGTATTTCCCTCTCAAGTTTGATTTTTTTTTTACATTTGTGAGAGTTCTAAACTTTAAGGTTTGTTTTTCATATCATCCCTCGATCATGATTTGAACAACTACATGTGTATACGGAATACCTCTTATATGCAGATAAAAAAGAATGATTTCCATTTGCACACGTGGTAGCCAAAATACCGGCTTAATTCTTTTACTCGTAAATAAGGTATTACTGAATACCACTGGATTTGAACTTGTCACGAACAAGGCAGTGGCGGATCCAGAAATTTTCAAACTAGTTTAACCCAGCCACATTCTGTATGTGCCTGTCCGTCCTAAGTCAGGAGCCTGTAACTCAGTGGTTGTCGTTTGTTGCTGTGTAACATATTTGTTTTTCGTTCATTGTTTTGTTCATAAATTAGGCAGTTCGTTTTCTCGTTTGAATTGTTTTACATTTGTCATTACGGGGCCTTTTATAGCTGACTATGCGGTATGGGCTTTACTCATTATTGAAAGCCGTACGGTGACCTGTGGTTGATAATTTCTGTGTAATTTGGTCTCTTGTGGAGTGTTGTCTCATTGCCAATCATACCACATCTTCTTATTCTTATATATATATTATATATATATATACATGTATATATAGAAGTCTATAAAAAGGACCAACCAGCAAATTTACTATGTACCGGATCGTCTAGAATAGACGATACTGTGCAGATAAGGAAAAAATGATATAAGTCTAGAGATTTGCACAACGATACTTATATAAGATGGTATTATACGAAGATGTTGTTATTAAATCGTGTTCACAAATATTTCGGCTTAACAAATATCCTTCTTCCCTATTTGTTTAGCTTTAGCCGAAATATTTGTCAACACGATTTAATAACAACATCTTCGTATAATACCATCTTTTATAAGTATCGTTGTGCAAATCTCTAGACTTATACATATATAACGAGTCTAAATTGAAAACAACGTTCAAACCTATATTGCGTTGGATAAAAACCGCAATTTTTATACGGTCTCCACGTGGACGCTTTTAACCATGCAATAATATTCCTAGAAATGTATAGGAGGTAAGATAAATATATATACATGTACAAACAAAGTTTAACCTGATAAAGCACTGTCTTTTCTTGTTTCTTCTGATAGGTTTAGATAGAAATCTAGTAAATCCTTTGGAGACTTTGGATCATGTTCAATTTTGTGATCGTTCAATTGTTGTCTTATATATTCGTGTAATATGTCAAATTCTGCAATGACTTTTCTGACCTGTAAATAAACAATTCACGTAGAAATCACCTACGTAATTTCCAAATGTCACTTTTACATATTGGTCTGGATGGGGTTTACAGAACACAGAATGATGGACCAAGATTAGAGAAAAATGGGCCAAAATAAATAAAGAGTGCAGAAAAATGGGCAACAAAAGAGAATAGACACAAGAGGATTTTACAATATAAAGAATAGAAAATAAAGAGTAAAAAATGAACAGAAAAGAGAAAACAAAAGCCCATAATCTAAAGAATACATAAATGACGATCCCCATCTATCCAGACCCTCTTACATATGATCATATGATTCGTTATTATTATGCATATAAGCAAAAACAAATATAGCAGACAGTTATATAGCCAATGCTCCGTGTTGAAGGCCGTACCTTGACCTATAATGGTTTACGTTTATAAATTGTAACTTGGATGGAGAGTTGTCTCATTGGCACTCATACCACATCTTCCTATATCTAGTAACTAACGTCAACCACTGAATTATAATCTTCTGACTTGGGACAGGAACATAATGAATGTTGCGGGATTAAATTCTCCCCTCACATGGTGTAATAGTACAACATACATTTTTAAGAACAAACTGTAAAATCAGTTGGAAATGGTTTGATTTATGGGCAGGAAACCCCCCCCCCCCCCCCCAAAAAAAAAAAAAAAAAAAACAACAACAAAAACCAAACCAAGCAAAACAAAACAAACACTAATATGAAGACAAAAGACAGACAGTATCGATCTAAGATCTCTGAAGTTAGTTCAAAACCAATAACAGCTTAAAAATAAATCAAGTTCTCCAAGACTAAAGTATCAATCAGAATACATCCAATGAGTTTAGTGTTAAAACGTTATAACCGGTCTGATTAAATATGACCCTCCGCAATGCCACATTAAAGGTACATCATATCGACAGTATTTAAGAAAATATATTTTATTAAATGAAAAGTGTACATATTACTCTATTTATACAAATTAATTTATTTTTACTCCAAACCGACTTGACTTGTCTTATGTCTTACTCTTAAATACCTAGTGTTAGACACTGAAACAGCAAGAACCAAATTCAAAGTCTGATTTGCAACAGCCTGGAATGAACCTCTAACATGAGAAGCGAGCACACTACCGAGTCAGATGTTTTAAATGGAACCTTAGCGTGCAATTGCCTTAAGCTTGAAATTAAATCCATCGCTAATTGAGTATTCATATATTTTATAATACCTGAGACTTTGTAAAAAAAGCTAGCCAACTGAAGAAAGTTTCTTTCCTTCCAAGACTTTGACCATGTTTAAACACGTAAAGGATCCTAGCGTGTAGTGTTTTGAACTCTGCGTCACTATATTGAAATCTGCAAATATATAAACATGTAGTATACAAGATGTTCATCAAGGTTCGTCAAGGATCTATGAGTTTCAATGACTGCGAAGAGTAGATATAAGCACTTTTTTACAATTGAAATTACATGTATGAATATATTATGAATT
The DNA here is from genome assembly GCF_021869535.1 of Mytilus californianus. NCBI lineage: Eukaryota > Metazoa > Mollusca > Bivalvia > Mytilida > Mytilidae > Mytilus > Mytilus californianus. Next base: position 63,000,657 of record NW_026262604.1, on the reverse strand, counting down.
TACTTTGCATACAGGGTTTTAGGTAAATTATCCATAATGTTAACTGTAAACTTAGGTTAAATCATCATATTTATTACCCAGGATTTTCAATCTTCATGAAATAGTTATAAAATTTTATATTTGAGTTTATTTCATTGAAATCTCTTACAGTGAACCAGATTTTGCAAAATTCTACATGTTCTATTTTTTCACCCAATACAGTTTGCACTTCTGTAAATATATATGATTTTGAGACGAAGAACAGCAAGACAAGCGCTGTTCCTTTGCTTTTTATGTGTCTTTTGCTGTGCATGTAATGTAGTTGTGTCATGGGTGGATATCCGGTATCCTTTGTTTTTCTATTAACCGTCTTTTTCACACTTATCTGTGAGTAAATATTCAAGTTACACAAAATGCCTTTTCTGTCTTCTACAATGAACACGAAAACACCATATCCATACAGGGGCCTCGGCGGCCGGAGTGGTCCAAGAAGTTCATAAGAAATTGGCTGAAGATTAACCATTGTTACTAGTCGATAGTGCTGATGGCCGATTATCAAAAAAGGTAGTTTATCGACTGTATCACTACTAGTCTGTCAACACTGAGGTTGTGAGTTTGAACCCCGCGTCTGTCTCCAATCGTAATTGCAGGACTTTCATGCCAAAAGTCGTTGGTTCTCTCCGGGCACTCCGGCTTCCTTCACTAAAAACATACCACAACGGTAGCCAAAAGTGCTGAATGTGGCGTTATACACTAACAATCAATCAATCAACCCTATATACATATACAAACACAATATTTTGTGTGTAAAAATACATTTTATTTTAAATCTATAATGATTGATTGAATGCAGCACACAGATTCTGTAAGGTAGATCGACCAGGGTGAAAGGTAGGGGTAGACATTTTGCCTTACCACAGACTATCTTCGAAACCCTCGGAGAGCTATTGCAAGGTGTCTTTAACGTGCAGGGAGTGTGACACGAGGCATCAGATTTAACCATACTCATTCGGACCGGGCATGGCTGCATATCTATATATATCTAACGCACTGTTAAACGGATATTCCACTTTATCATGGGCTTCACCTTCGGAAGTGTCATGTGCAAGGATTAACATAAATGTATACCCTGGTTAACCTCTACAAAAATTTCTACGGGAAGCTGTAACTGTTTGAAAATTGAGTTGTAGTAAGAACCCTACAAAACAGACCAAAATTCATCTTTTATTTCGTATTTGAATGTTCCATTATCAATAAAAGTCTTATACATGTACATGTATCCGACGCAGCTCATATGATAAATTTACCTCTTTCCAAATGTAAGTATGGAGCCAACATTCAGTACGCTGGTTCTAAAATGGTCAAGTGGATCTACTGCATTGTCTGGACTGAAGCACTTACACAGTTCGTTGATTTCTTGTGTGAGCTGAAGTTCCATGTTCTTTTGGAAAAATTCCCCGTGTTGTGCTTGCATAATGAGTTTATTTAGTTCAATATACTGATGTCCATTCGCAAATATAATTCCTAATAAAATTCACAAAACTGTTACATTCATTTGAAATATCGTACTTTTTTTATTAAAAGTAATTAATTACAAATGCATATGTAAATATAATCTTTGCGAACATGTTTATAGGAACGCCTTAACTACTAAGACAAGAACTTACAAATATCGTACTTTTTTTTAAAGTAATTACAACTGCACATGTAAATATAATCTTTGCGAACATGTTCCTGGGAACGCTTGAACGACTAAGACAAGAAGTTGGAAATATTTGTTTTATAATATCGTACTTTTGTTTAAAGTAATTAATTACAAGTGCATATGTAAATATAATCTTTGCGAAAATGTTCATGGGAACGTTTGAACGACTAAGACAAGAAGCTGGAAATATTTGTTTTGTAATATCGTACTTTTGTTTAGAGTAATTAATTACAAGTGCATATGTTAATATAATCTTTGCGAACATGTTCATGGGAACGCTTGAACGACTAAGACAAGAAGCTGGAAATATTTGTTTTGTAATATCGTACTTTTGTTTAAAGTAATTAATTACAAGACTTAGTGCATGAATGAATTTAGAAATTATTATAATCAAACTAAACTCTGTGAAAAAAATGTGTACTTACAATAAGAGGTTTTTGAGTAATAAAGTTTTCAAATTTTATAGCCAATCCGGTCAGTGTCATCAGCCAAAATGTTGTCATGAGAAAATGGGTGAACGATACAAAGAAATGATTTTACCAAAAATATGTACATCCCATATCAATTTTTCTTTTCAAAATTCTTAGATATGTATTTTAATCATTTACAACAAAGAAGTTGAAATAATATGCTTCAAGTTTGTTATAAAAAAAGAGAAAAATCCCAAATTTACAAAATTGACAGCATGGTCAATTTGTCACGAAAAAGCAAAAACAGTTTAGAAAAAATTCTAAATATTAACACCAACCTATAGTTTTTTTACTTCATCTTTTGTGAAAGCATGAAAAAAAAATTTAATGGTGAAACTGATTTTTTTCATGATAATAGCCAAAAAATGGGTAAAAATTGATGAAAAATGGGAAAATCATTAAAAATGGGGTATCTTCAAATGGTCTTAGCAAAAAAAGAAGTGCACCACCATATAATTTTTTTCTTCATCAATTACTTTCTTACAGTCATATAAACCCAAAAATCAGTATAAGAAAAAAAGTTTAATTCTAGAAATGTTCCTCAGAGGTGTACATCCTTAAATAAAAAAATAAATAAAACCTTTTTCGTCTGTTTTCATTGTGGTATAATTGTTAGTAATTCGGCACGGCTGGTAATCTACTCACGCAGAACAATCGGTTCTGCAATGAAAACCGTGAGAGGATTTTCCGGTTATGCTTGAGTGGAGTAATTGTCACCGCTTCAAAAGGTATGTACATTTCTAAATCGCAATTTTCTAATTCAACTGATCAAAGTATTGAAAATCGGAGAATGCTATGCTGTGGCGAATACTTTAGCGAAAAGACACATGTATCGTTTATTGTTGTGCATGGAGTAAAACTCCTACAAAATCAATCGTCCCACGAGTAAATGCCGAAAAAAGTGACATTTAAATTTTGAGATGGTTCTATTAACAGACCTACATGTTCAGATTTAGGTTTTTTTTCTGTCAACGGGATTGAATGTCGTTTTGGGCGGCGTGTACGCTGTCCGAAGTTGATAGACGTCTTAATAAATCTAAAAACTGCCAATATTCATTATTTCATGCGTGAGGGGATCGGTTCTGATTGAGGACATCGTCAATGCGTGAGGGGAAGTGCAATCATATCTTTATATCCAAAAATGCAATAATCACTTCAAAGAAAGGCTAGTAACTTGCATAGTTTTGTTGAAGTTCATACTAAATATATAAATTAACAATGGAAATGGAAATGGCTACAACGTAAATATAAGTGGTTTAGATTTATGATTGATTTTCTCGTGTGCATGTATTAAGACTTTTAATCCATGTTTTAGATGGATTGAACACGCCACCATTGCCTGCAGTGTGATAAGTCATAAACTCAACGTCCAAAGCTGAACTTCCATGCAAAGCTGGTACATGAAAACACACTAGACACAAAGTGCAGCTACTATGACAAGACATTTTCATCTAAAGATAATAAAAGAAGGCATGAATCTGTGGTCCGCATGGGAGCCAAGCCTTTTCAGTGTAACACAAATGATTGTCAGGAGGAATTTTCAACTTCTTTTACTATCTTTAGATGAAAAAGTCTTGTCACAGTAGCTGCACTTTGTGTCTAGTGCGTTTTTATGTACCAGCTTTGCATGGAAGTTCGGCTTTGGACGTGGAGTTTATGACTTATCACACTGCAGGCAATAGTGGCGTGTTCAATCCATCTAAAACATAGATTAAAGTCTTAATACATGTGTGAGCCAAAATTTGTTCCTGTGATAAAAGTTCCAGTGGAACAAATATCACATGAAATATATTCCGGGAGAACTTTCTACAGACAATTTCTATTTAATTTGTTCCATCTCTATAAAATAAGTTCCACACTTTACCTGGTGAAATAAGTTCTGGGTTTATGAAATTTATTCCTTACATTGTGAAATAAGTTCCTATTCTATGAAATTTGTTCCTTACCTGGTAAAATAAGTTCCTGGTTTGTGAGATTTGTTCCTTACCTGGTGAAATAAGTTCCTAATCTGTGAAACATGTTCCACTGGTTATACAACTTATCTTTAATAATGAGCATTGTCATTAGTGAGTTTAAAGTTATCATTCAAGTACATTATAAAACAAGCACTACATTGATAATATATAATAATAAAAAGTGTAAACATCCAATATGGATCCTTTGGAGTATAGCAAAATATTTAATTACATTCTAGAAAAAAAATATCCAAATGAAAAAAATGATGCAGAAAAAAGAAGAATTCGAAAAATCACACAGAAAAATTTCATAGTTGAAGATGAACATTTGTATTATATTGATAAGGACAAAACTACTGGTCAGTTAACCAAAAAACTTGTAGTTACAAAAGACAAAGTCCAAAGTATTTTAAAAATGTGCCATGACCATAGTGGGCACCAAGGTCTTAATAAAACTGTCAATAAGATAACAGACAGATATTACTGGAAAGGTATTGTGAGTGATACAAAGCAATATGTTCAACAATGTGAAAATTGCCAAAAACAAAACAAGAAGGCTAAAACTGCAAAAATTAAATAGTCACGGTGTTTAAATTTTTATCACCGTTGTTAATCTTAATTTTAATCTTAATTGTGCATTTGTTTTTTAATCATATTATCTACTTACAACAGATATGCTGACTTAATTTGATATTTCAAAATTTTTTAACTTTTATAACGGGAATTTATCTGACTTTTTTTTAAACAATTTATATCGGAACGAAATTCATGGAGCTGTGATATTTGTTCCGGAACTTATTTCACATTAGGTATAAAAATTAGTTCCGGAACAAATTTTACAGGGCTGGAACTTATTTTCTGTGATATAAGTTCTGGTGGAACATATTTTCTATGAAATAAGTTCCGGCGGAACAAATGTCACGCCGGAACAAACTTTTTGTTACACATGCACATGAGAAAAAAACATAGTCAATCATAAATCTAAACCACTTATATTTACGTTGTAGCCATTTCCATTTCCATTGTCAATTTGTATTTAGTATGAACTTCAATAAAACTATGCAAGTTACTTGCCTTTCTTTGAAGTGATTATTGCATTTTTCGATATAAAGATATGATTGCACTTCCCCTCACGCATTCACGATGTCCTCAATCAGAACCAATCCCCTCGCGCATGAAATAATGAAAATTGGCAGTTTTTAGATTTGTTAAGACGTCTATCAACTTCGGACAGCGTACACGCCGCCCAAAACGACATTCAATCCCGTTGACAGAAAAAAAAACTAAATCTGAACTTGTAGGTCTGTCAATAGAACCATCTCAAAATTTAAATGTCACTTTTTTCGGCAATTACTCGTGGGACGATTGATTTTGTAGGAGTTTTACTCCATGCACAACAATAAATGATACATGTTTCTCTTCGTTAAAGTATTCACCACAGCATAGCATTCTCCGATTTTCAATATTTTGATCCGTTGAATTAGAAAATTGCGATTTAGAAATGTACATACCTTTTGAAGCGGTGACAATTACTCCACTCAAGCATAACCGGAAAATCCTCTCACGATTTTCATTGCAGAACCGATTGTTCTGCGTGTGTAGATTACCAGCCGTGTCGGTAGTTATACACATATTACAAGGAACTATTTGTGGTATTGTGAGTAATTCGGTATCTATACACATATTACAAGGAACTACTTGTGGTATTGTTAGTAATTCGGTATTTATACACATATTACAAGGAACAGAAACACGAGACAGTGTACTAATTCATGATAAAAGTGATACACAAACTCGATATACCAAATCAAGAACAGCGCTATTATTGATAATCTTCATCAAAAAGTCATATAGTCACATATCATTATCTGACTAGAATTATAGAACTATTCTTTCTGATTTTTGTAGTCCCATTGTCCGTTCCCTGGCAAATGTTTGACTGTATCTGGCGACAATTGTTTGTTACATTCAAACGCTTGATATACGGCATGGCAAAATAAGTGAAAACACCGCGAAAAAGTTTATTTTAATCTTGTAAGAAAAGTAGAAGAATGCATCATATACTATAACAGTTAATATATTTTTCTCATTCTAGTAAGATGCATGCAAGGTTCATCTACTGGCAATTAAAAAATAACCTATGTTAAATGGCCTCGGTAAATATAATAAATTTGGATTTATAAATCTTTGTTACTACATTAGCAAAAGTATTTGTTTTCTTTTTTTTTCCAAATTGCATTTCCATAATTGTTATTAAAGCTCTTGGTCCATGAACTCACCTTTTTGTTTGGTGATTACTCTTGGACAAAACATCCAGTCTGGTCTGTCCGTAGAAATATCGCCATCTTCAATCCAAAATTTTGATATATTTTTGTGTCCAGAAATGAAAACGACGGTCAGCTGTCCAAACTGCAGTCTATAAACGTTGCCATACTTCTTTTTTAACTCCTTTGATAGTTGATAAAAGTCTTTGGCTCTACTAATCATTAGAAGATTTCCCAATATTGGCCACGCCCTTGGTCCAGGGAGGTTAGTACTTGATCCTACCATTCGACGATAAACACAGTAAATTGTAAAGCTGCTGACTGAGATCGCCAGTGCCAGAGTCATTATGCTTTCCATTACATACCTGAAAAAACAATAGAAAAAAAATAATTCTTTAATAATTATTGATAAAAAGATAATTACTTTCAGTAGTATATGAATTAGTATTCTTTTGATTGATTGATTGGTGTTTAACGCCACTTTCAGTACTATTGTGCTATTTCGTGGTGGTCAGTTTGTATTGGTGGAGGAAACAGGAGTGCCCGGAATGGACCACCAACCTTCAGTAGGAAAACTGACAATCCTAGTCAATTAAGATTGGAGTCGATGGCACCTGCCACGTGCGTGATTCGAATTGGTTTGGTCCAGTAAAGTGATATGCATTAGTGACGCATAGGGACTGACCCTGTTTGTCATTCAAATCTATGTGAAATGACGATCAGGAATATATAGGGTTTAGGGGTGGGTATCTTGACCATTTACAAGATATTAGAACATTGGGGTGGGGGAACCCCTGGGGACTGACCCTATATATCATTCAAATCTTTGTGACATAACAATCAGGAATATATATGGTTTAGGGTGGGGATATCGACCATTTACAAGATATTAGAACATGTGGGGTGGGGAGAATCCCTGGGGACTGACCCTATATATAATTCAAATCTTTGTAACTTGACGAACAGGAAAATATATATGGTTTAGGGGTGGGGATCCTGACCACTTACAAGATATTAGAACTTTCTCAAATGGCAGGGGGTCGGGACGACCCCTTGAGACTATCATTCAAATCATCTTGGCATGACAAACCAGCATATATATGGTTTAGGGATGGGGATCCTGACCACTTCCAAGATATTAAAACTTTCTCTAATGGCAGGGGGTGGGGGTAACCCCTTGGGGCTAACCTTTTATCTCATTTAATGTGCCTTATTATTTAGAATATTTTCAATTATAAAGATTGTGTCTATCACTAACTGTTTTCAAGTTATAATCATTTGAAAATAGAAAAAAAAATCCCATAAGGCTCTATAGTAAACCCCTCCTTCTTTTTGGCCCTCGAAGTTTGGGAGACTTAATTAACGCAACATTTTCATTAATAAACACCTCTCACAGCAAACACGTATGAGGGTATGGAAAGGGGGGTACTTAATCTCTGTATTCTATTAATTTTTTAAGCATTTTTTCTATATCTTTAAGAATAACGCTTATTCTGTAAAATTGTCAAAAAAATATTTAACAATACAATTCTGTGTAATTAAACGATTTTTTTAATTCTGTATATCCTTCATTTCTGTAATCAGTATTGTATTACCTTTTTCTGTTATCTCAACAGTTATCCTTTATACTGTTTCATTATTATTTTTTGACATTATTCTGTAAACCCCACCCAGACCCTCTCTATTCTGTAAACCCCACCCAGACCCTCGTGTATATGTATATCATACATTTGTCCAAACGTTTACTGAATGTTAAGACAAATAATGATACATTCTTTTCAGTGTAAGTATATTGCTAGGGCCGTCTTAAACTTACAGTGAGCTGAGAGGTTGTTTGTTGTTTGTTGTTGTTGTTTTGTTCCGTGTTGAAAACCTCAATGTGACTTTGAGATGAAGAACAGTAATAAAAGCGCTGCTCCTTTCATTTTGGTGTGTGTTCTGCTGTGCATGTACTGATTTTGTGTCATAGATGGTTACCCCAAATCCTTTGTTTTTCTATTATCTGAGACAATGTTGGGCTAAATGACATACATATGTAAAGTAAGAATTATTTTATTTGGCAAATGTACAAATTGAACGGCCACGGCTTGACAAAGAATGGGACTGCCGAGAAACATAAATGGCAAGTCACTAGTATATATAATTAAACCTTATTGTCCATTCCTTATTCCTTATTTCAACATTATTGTCCATTCCTTATTCCTTATTTCCACATAATTCTTATTCCTTATAATGGCATTTCCTTAAATCAACATAATATCCTTATTAACATTATTGCTTCCAAAATATATCGGATGCTGGCCCTGGGAATCAGAAGCTCAGCGGATACATAATTCCATTATATAAGAAGCATAATATATTTGTAGATGTTGTGTCGCTATTTTCGCCAAATGGTCGAATTCAGTGGCTATGCCGAGGGTTATTGGACACTGAGTTCGACCACCGCCACAAATTCGGCCAAGCTGCAAAGTTGTCCATTCTTGTGGCTGCTATATTCATTGCTTGTTGGTATTAACTATATCTCGCGGAAGATTTGGGACCAAACAAGTTTTGTTTGTGGCAGCATTTCATGTATTTACAAAATATCATACGTCAAGGTTTCTCTAAAATCAAAGAGTGATATAAACCCTATACTATTACACCACAATGGATAAGTACAATTTTAGGGGATTCAATTTGGAGGAGAAAATTTGTCCTTGGTACAAGCTCCCCCTCCCCCCCCCCCCCCCACCCCATTTCATGCCACCTATTCCTTGCCACCATACCCTGTATTTTTTTCTATGCAGTCATAAGCTTCAGCCATCGTATGATCGTTTAGCTTCTGTTAACGCATTTTTCACAATCGAAAACCCAACAACCCAAACTGACTTGTTTTCTTGTTGACCTGAAGATTCATTTAGTAAAGTAAGTATGCATTTATAAAAATAGTTCATGAAATATTTAAAAAAAAACTCATGTACAATTGTATCAAATCAATGTGAAAGTTTTTGAGAGAAAATCAATATCAACTGTTTATATACTTTGAACTCATTAACGAATGCACTCCTTACATGCATTTGACTTCCAGCGACCTAGTCTCTTTATCTCTTCCTCAGAGGTTCCTTTTTCAAAGTGGCTTGAAGCAGCACAGACGAGGAAAACAATGTGTTCGAAATGAAACTGAATCCGTTATGCCTACATGTATTAAAAGATTTGTAACTTTGTAACTAACAGTCTTACAGACGACAATATTTGTTCTAATGGTACCGATGTGACGGAATGGCTACGACATGTTAGCCTAGGTATAACCCAAGGAGTCATTTTAATTGACAGTTTAGCACAAGCATTCGAAACAAAATGTATTTTATTTACTAATTTGATTAATCAGTGATGCCTCTTTAATTTTCCGAAAGAGGTTCTCAAGAAGATCAATTTCATAAAAAGAAGACAGTTATATAAAAGGACACCGATTAGTCGAGTATCGTTTTGGTATTCGATACTCGGTACTACCGAGGGATACTCGAATACTCGAGTACTCGTTGACACCTTACTTAGAACACATGAAAACTGGTACCTTGTCACTAGATTTCCTCCAAATTGACAGAATAAGGGGCCCTTTACTTTCGGTCTTTGCATTACGTAAATTTTTAACCAATAGATTGGACAATCTTTTAGTTTAGTTTCTGTTATTTCTATAGATTTACCATAACAATATTGGTCCGTTTTTGAGAATAGGATAACAATTTTAGCAGTTTCAACGTGATCTCTCTTTGACAGCTTAACGCTCCAATTGCTATAACTTGTAGCTTGTTTTATGACTACAACTCCCGGTAATCCCAGGTGATCACCCATCGAAGTATCGGGCGAGAACCGGTGTTTTCAACGTGATATGGTCGTAATAAAAACGCTTTTTCACAGCTAGCTTTTTTCCGTACTTTACATAACCAACAATTTTAGAAGTTTATGAATATAATATCATCTAATAAATTATGAAAAGGTACATGTACCTATTCATCTCAATAAAAATATCTCATGCAATTCAAATTAAAAAAAGGGGGGAACTGTAAACCCCGTTTAACCCTAAATGTTATAAGTCTGTGTGGATCTAAATGGGAAAAGTGTTTTTCGTCGAAATTTTGACAGTGATTAAGTACAAATTTACTTCCAATACAAGTACACACTAAGGTTCAATTCAAAACAACTGACTCAGAAGTATGCTCTCCTAAAGTACGAACAGTCTTGAATCTTGGGTACAATTCATGGCATTGGAAACCAGACTTTAAATTGGCTGTTTTTCTATTTCTGTGCCTAGGACGAGGCAATTAAGAGTAAGACCAACGATACGTCGGTTCGGATAGATGGATGGACGGTGAAGGAAGCCGCACTAACCGAAGAGAACCACCGACATTTTGTAGGAAAACTGACAATTCTAATCAGTTAAGATTGGAGTCAAACGCACCAGCCATGTGTGAAGGTTCCGTGTTGACAGGCTAGTGACACAGTAGATGAGCTACTTAAACCACTCGGCCACAGAGGCCCCCGCGTCGGTTTGGCGTCATTATAATGTGTCCAAAAGGGTAATATGTATACTTTTAATTTATGAAAATTAATTGTCCGACATTCTGTCGATATTACAATATTGGCATTGCACATGGTCAAGCTTTTCTCAGCATGTGTATGACGTCTTTTCACTAAATCCGTTGGATGTGTCCTAATTGATACTTTAGTCTGGGATAACATGATTTATTTAAGAGCTGTGATTTTCAATGAACTAGTTTTCAGTAATCTAGAGAACTCTTAGATTGGGACTTTGTGTCTGTTGTCTTTGTGCAAATCTGAAAAATCAAGTAATTTCCAAGTGTTTTTACAGTTTGTTCTTATGTTGTGCTTATACACCATATTCCTATGTAAGGAGAGGGTTGAGCGCTCACGGACAAATTTAACCCCGTCACATTCTGTATGTGTCTGTCTCAAGTTAGATGCATGTGATTCAGTGGTTGCCGTTGACGGTTGTCTGTCAAACTTTTTTTCGTTGATTGTTTTGTCATAAAACCAGCTGTTTTCTCGTTTGAATTTTCTCACATTTTGTAAAGTCGGGGCATTTTTTAGTTGACTGTACGGTATGGTTTTTGATCATTGTTAAAGGCCCGGGTACGGTGATCTATTGTTGCCTACATCAATGTCATCTTAGAATCTAATGGATAGTTGTCTCATTGACAATCATACCAAGTCCCCTTATTTTTATATGCATACACATTTATATTCAGACAGTGGCCGGATTATCTAACAGATCGTATGCTACCCCTTGTATATGAATCTACCAGTTACATGTACATGTATAATCTGCATAATAGCCAAACTTATACAGCTCCAAAAGTTTGTTTTAATCTGTATCAACAATCCTTTGTCTTACTAGTTGCAGGCTTTGGAACAGTCCATACATAGCTATGCGAAATTTAAGTTTTAGCCGTACCTTTCAAAAGTCAGAGGTTTCCACGGAATCATAACAAACATTTTATTTACTTTTCAATTTTCAAATGTTTTCATAAGGGAGCTTTTGACTAACATATATATCATAAATCGTCTAATGACTAGAGATGTTTTAAAGAAGAAGTCCATACACGAATCATGCAAAATTTAAATTTTGGGATACATTTCTTGAAAGGCTACAAATGTATATTTTTGTCAATTTGATTAAAGGAAAGAATACCATTTTCCATTTGTGTACTTTTCTTTTATCATTCATTTTTCAAAATACTTTATAGGATATAATTGAAGTTACCCCCTCCCCCTTTTATCCCTAAACACGAGTTTTATGATTCACTCTATAAAATTTATATCTCACCTAGTAAGGGTCCATATAAAAAATAATTTATGCATTTCTAAATCCTTTTACATCCTAAATAAGATACCGCCAATGAAGCACATTTTACAAGATTCGTTTATGTACTGGAACTTAAATATTTCTGCTTATTCAGTATATATTTTGGAAAATATTAACAAACAAATCTTTAACTCTATGCATTAGATAAATTTTCCGGTTTCCTGTTTTCAGAGATTTCCTGATAAAAATCTTAGCTTTTGACTCAAAATATTTACTTCTCTTTATGTTTCCGTAAACTATCATGTGTGTGATGTTTAAAATATCGTTTCAATTGATAAATTTTCCGGTTTCCTAGTTTTGTAGATTTCATTATAAAATCTTAGTTTTTGACTCAAAATATTAATTTTATGACATGCAAATTTGTCACTAAAGTCTTATATTTCCAAGTACAATCATGTTTATGATGTTTGAAATAGAGTTAGTTGTATTTACATTTAATAAAAGATGTTGCTTCATCAAACACATAAATATAAAAATTCTCCAATTTTCGTCATTTTTTTATTATAAAAAAGTCCCAAAGTCATCTATTTTTACAACTAGTATCTTGGTAGACTCTTAGTATATCAGATATGATGACATCCTAGACACAAAAACACTCAAGTAGTTTCTGTTGCAATTTTGTCAATGTTTCAGCTAAGATTGACAGGACTATAAGCCACCTGCCACTGATTGAAAATATATCTTCTAGAAATAAACATGAAAGAAAAATATTCCAATAATAAACTGTTGACGCAGAGATATGTCTCACCCTTTAATGGTGATAGTAAGATAAAAAAAAAATATTCCAATACTTTAACATGTAATGAGATCTCTTAATGCTTGTACAACGCCTTTCAAATCAAAATGACTTATCATAAGTAGTCAAACATAAACAAACCTTATCATAAACTTTAACATTTAAACTAAGTAAAAGCTTCAGAGTCAATGACTGAGGGAAATGAGCCAAATAATTTCCACGAAAAAGATATGCCAATGCTAAAACAAATGTATACCAAAAAGCATTGACTTATCATTAGTGGTTCCCCTTAAATTGACCTACTCACAAAATTTAACAAGTTATTGACGCCGTCGCCGCCGACGCCAGAAACAACATGCCTCAGTATATAATACTTCGTAGAGGCGATACAAAACGGTCATTCGTTTTTAGATTTTGCCATATGGAAAAAAAAAATTATAATATATTGCTCATATGCGGTTTTCTTGAATGATTTGTGTATGTTCGAATAAGGTCCGTTTTAACTAGCTAGAAGGATTTAAAACAAAAAGAATGTGAATACCACGTACATATCCGTTAACGTTTCCGTTAATAATCAAACTAGTCATAGATTCCAGGATTAAAATTGCATACGCCAGACGCCCGTTTCGTCTACACAAGTCTCATCACTGACGCTCGAATCAAAAAGTGAAAAAGGCCACATAAAGTACGAAGTTGAAGAGCATTGAGGACCCAAAACTCCGGAAGGTTTTGTCAAATACAGCTTAAGCAATCTATTCCTGGGTATAAAATCCTAAGTATTTCTACAAATCTTAAAGTTTTGTAAACAGTTAATTCATAAATATAAATATAAATTCATATCAATGATAATTCATATCAACATAGAAATGCTGACCGTTAAGTTAACGGTTATGTGAGTTAACAGATGATTTGCACTACCCCTTGTATTGTGAGAGTTAGCCAACCTTACGACTTTTTTAAAAAAGTTTTATCTACTTCGTACTTTGACCTATAATGGTTTACTTTTACAAATTGTGACTTGGATGGAGAGTTGTCTCATTGGTACTCATACCACATCTTCTTTTATCTATTTATCAGATTAACCTATCGTACTTAAGCATTTGATTTCCGTTTTTTTTGGGTTTTTTAACTCAGCTGTCATCTTTAAAAGTTATGAGTCCAAAATGATCAAAAGACAAACTCTTAGTTTTGAAACTTTGATGATAATTCAGTCATAGTTTATTCATGTCATTTTATCACATTAGTAGCAATGGGGTATCTTATCTGGTCATTAGGTATATTATTACGTATGACAACAAAATTAATGTAAGTTTGCTTTTACCCAAGACTCCTTCCCCTTTAAAGAAAGAAGAAATCAATGTCAATAAGGATAGGACTCTGCATTATTTTATTTTTTTAGCCATTTTTCTCTATTCGTTATAAATTTTGCCCTCTATTCCCTATTCTTTATATTTTACCACCCCATTATTCTATATTCTTTAACTGTTTTGCTCTTTTTTTTGCACTTTTGACCATTGTTCTCAATTCTTAAATTTTTTGGCTATTTATTTTGCACTTTTGACCATTGTTCTCTATTCTTTAATTTTTTGGCTCTTTATTTTGCACTTTTGACCATTATTCTCTATTCTGTAAACCCCATCCGAACCCAGCTGTATTATCTATTCTGTAAACCCCATTCGAACTCTGCTGTACTGTTCACATTTTTTTCTAATTGGGTTTGTCTTATTTGTAACAGTTTGCATTTGCAAACCATTTGAATCTATAAATTGAAATATAATCTTTTGGAACCCTAATCAGAAGAAAATGGACATGGGATCCTCATTCAATGTTTATAAATAGCGTAAATTAACCATTTGACCCAAAGGAGCTAAACTTAAAAGTAAAAATAAAACAAAACCAATCTTAGAGTTATATGAATACCAAAATTGAAAATTAGATTTAGTCTTTCAATCTTATATAAAAACAAATTTTATAAAAGAAATCAACTACTGGGTATCAGAAATAATTGATACAATTACATGCACATGTATAAACAATGACTTGAACATTGTGTATACGTGTATCTAAGGTCTTTTGTCGACACGTTGTACCACAAATATTTTAGTCCAAGTATTTATTTTATTGTATGTCATCATTTTTGGGAAACAGATTAAAATAAACCGGTACGTTAAGTTTGCGCGAATAAAAAGTTTTTCTACGATTGCGCGAAATTTACCTGCTGAAAAGTAAATAAACAATGTTGCTTGTTTTCTGGATTTTATTTGTTTATAATGTAATATGATTTAATTTATTGAATAAAATATTAAACAAACCACATAATACTAGTTATAAAGTACCGATCGTTCATCAATTATTGGGATGTTTAATTCTAAATTTGTTGAAAATAATTATAATTTTGTTTCTCAATTGCCGTCAAAAATAGATTGTTTCTATTCGAAATGAAAAAAAAAATTAAACAAATAACAACATAACTGATTAAAAAAAATGTTATTCCTGCATTTTATTGAAATTTTTTTTTTTTAAAAAGTATTCGACACGTATGTCCGAAGAAAACAAACATGTCCCTTCCCCTCCTGCAAAGTGGATAGTTTACGCCCCTCCCCTCCTACTAAGTGAATGATCTACCTAAGACAACATGTATCTACCCTTCTAAAAAGTGGATGGTTTACCTAAGATAACAAACATGTCCCTCCCCCTCTTACAAAGTGGATGATTTACCTAAGATAACAAACATGTCCCTCCCCTCCTACAAAGTGGATGGTTTACCTAAGATAACAAACATGTCCCTCCCCCTCTTACAAAGTGGATGATTTACCTAAGATAACAAACATGTCCTTCCCCCTCTTACAAAGTGGATGATTTACCTAAGATAACAAACATGTCCCTCCCCCTCTTACAAAGTGGATGGTTTACCTACTGACTATAAAGACTTTTATTTGATATATTTTTAATAACTTGACCTCGTGGACTAAATTACTAGTAACTGATAAATTTAAAACATGCAAACTTACGGTTTTGAGTTGCAGCTGACAGAGTCTTATAGTTCGTTGACGGAAGCACTTGACTTACTTATCAACACATACCTTTTTATCCTCTACCGAAGAAAATAAACCAGGAACCAACTTATATTTATCTATATGAACTTATTTTGAACAGTATATTAGGATGTATTAAGAAATCTGTTTAATTCGACAAACCGGATTTCCTGTCCTCAAGGCTTGTTTCTGTTTTCATAGTTGGATATTCGAATATTGTGTTCATCTTATTAAAGTAATACATTTGATTTCCCCTTTTTTTGTGGAAAGGGGGTGGGGGTCAGATGTAAATTTTGTTTCGGTAACCTGTGTTCCAATTTAAAGAAAAAGCTCTTATATTTGTCTATTCATATTTGGTATAGTAAAGTTAAATGTAAAAATCACGTGATAGTCTTATTAATCCTTAATTTTATACGTAAGTTAAGCTATACGTAATTTATGAGGGTCTGGATGGGGAGAACATAATTGAGATTAATGCGGCAATAATATCACAGAAAAAAAAGCAAAACAAACAAGAGAAAAATGTGATGCTATAATATTCAGAAGAATAGAGAATAATGGGACAAAAAAAAATAGAAAAGAGAGAAGTAGACTACAAATTTTAATATTGCAGAAATGAAGTCCACCCCTCCAGATCCTCTAATCTATACATTAGAAATAAGAAAATGTCTTCATTATACGATGTGCTTTTACCTTTATGTGATATGCACTTGTCATTATATGATGTGCAAATATCCTTATATGATGTGCAAACATACTGATATGATGTGCAAACACCTTTGTATGATGTGCAAATATCCTTATATGATGTGCAAAACATCCTTATATGATGTGCAAATATACTTGTACGATGTGCAAGCATCCTTATATGATGTGCAAATATACTTACATGATGTGCAAATATACTTATATGATGTGCAAATATACTTATACGATGTGCAAGCATCCTTATATGATGTGCAAATATACTGATATGATGTGCGAATATCCTTATATGATGGAAAATTGTCAAAATATGAATTGCAAAGTTTAGGTTTAATCGATGGGACTACAAAAATGAACTAACGGTTACAGTTATTAAATAATGGGTCCTCAACTGTATTGAGAACCAGCGTTCAAATATTTGATCTACCAGAGGATATTCTGCATTTTGTTTCTGATCTAGCAGCTCCAGCCTCGTATCAGCTTCCGAAAGTACATTTTATAGAAAAATAAGACAGCGCAATTCAACAAGAAGGTGGAAGATTTAGATCAAATAATATTGGAGCTAGTTGAAAAATTTCCCGGCTGCGGCGAAAATAAATTATGATAAAACAACTTTTATTGCAATAGACACCAATTAAATCACAGTCATTTATTAAAGTATTTCATGACAATAGCTATAAAACACTCATGCATAAGTAAACCGGTATGGATGATTGATTGGTGCGTAACACAACTTTCAACACTATCGTGCTATTTCGTGGTGGTCAGTTTATATTGGTGGAGGAAGCCGTAGTACTCGGAAAGAACCCCCGACCTTCGGTAGGAAAATTGACAATTCAAGTCAATTAATATTGTGGTTGAGCTTACCTGCCACGTGCGGGATTTGAACTCACAACCTAAGTGTTAATAGGCTAGTGATACAGTAGTTTGACTACTTAGACCACTCGGCCACCGAGGCCCAGCGGTATGGATGATCGCAGCTTTTTATTATGTTTTCGTGCATTTATTTTACAGCTTCAACTAGATGATGGATGGATGCTTAACGTCCAGCGGCAAATTAATATGCACATTTCGGATGAGAATATGTTAATGTAATATAAATATTTATCCAGCTTTGTACTAGACCGACACGCTGAGCCGGATTTTTACGTGCTAGTTCACAAGGTAACACTCCACAGGAAGACATGTCACCTTACGCGAACACATTATTCTGATTCCGAGCCGACAAGTCTTTGCTCTTACTCCTTAATGCCGTGTGCTTAGACGGGGAAGCAGCAAATACAAATTTTAAAGTCTTTGGTTTGACCCGACTGGGGTTCGAACCCACGACCTCCCGTACTCGAGGCGAACACGCTACCACGAAACCACCGAGGCGGTGCTTTAACTAGACAGTAAATCGCAATATAAAAGGTTTCTTGGGAAGTCGATCATATATACACCTCCGACTCAAGGAATCGAACTGTAATCAGGGCTAAAGTATCAACCATTCATTTTTATTTTTTTTTTTGGGGGGGGATGTTTTTTTTAGATGTTTGATTCTAAATTTCTTGAAAAAGACTTTATTCATTTCATAAGGGAAGCAAAAAAAAAGTTTGTTTCTATTGAAAATGAGGGATTAATTAAAACAATGAAATTAAAAAAATAACCTTATTATTGAAAAAAATGTTTATTTTCAATCAAAGTTGAAAAATATGTTTGTCCTGAGCACAAGGAAATACACATGCTCCCGCCAACAAAAGATGATTAGTCGGTGCCTAACCAATCTGATTAAGATACAGATCCTGTGCCTAAGCTTTGGTTACAAGTACCTAACACCACTCCATTTAACTGTCTATTCTGGTAATTATTACATCAGCCAATGAAACTTCATCCTTCATATTTTTGAAGGTGTATATCAATCCGACAAAACCAGAGAATCCCAAATGGTATTTAAAACAAAAAATAGAATGGAGCGTTTTCAGATCCTTGTAAGCAAAGTATTTTAATCAGATTGGTGTCTAAATGAACATAAAAAAACTGCATTAATTTAGTGTGTCCTGAGGCCTGTTAGTCTCATACAGATAGAGAGTTGTGTTATCTTTTTTTTAAAGTGACGCGCTGCAGAAGTAAAATCAAGCGCTACAGATTTAAAGTCAAGCTCTGTAGATATAATATCCAGCGCTGGACTTTACATCTCAAGACCAACAAGTCTCTGTAATTATTAAAGCTCGAGGATTGAAGATGTTAAACATATCTTTTTTTAAATAAAATCCAGTTTTCCAACAGTAACTGTTATTGTCATACAGGCCTGTAGAGCCATGTGAGCTATTCTCGTCATTGAACATACGTCGTCCGTAAACTTTCACATTTTCACCTTCTTCTCTGAAACCACTCAGCCAATTTTAATAAATCTTTGCAAGAATAAGGCATTGAAAGTCCTATATAAAAGACCTTCATTTAGTTCCGATTGGTAAAAAATAATACCACCAGAGTCAATCTTTGAATTTGACAGGTCAATTTTTAAAAATCCTCTTCACTGAAACTGCAAAGCTATATGTTTGGAATCTATATATGATTAATGATGAGTAGACCCCTTTCAACGTTTACCATTTTCTATTGATAGGTTGGCGATACTGATCAAATGGCAAATGTTTTCCATTGAAAAACAACGGAAAATAGTATTATTAAACTACTTTTTCATTAAAAAAAATTGCGCAGAATGTCAAGATCTATACCTACATGTACGTTCTATTTCAACAAAATTTATTCCGGCGATGAATCCTTGTAACAGTAATTGGCTTTAAATAATAGTTTTTGGGTAGAAACTGTAAACAGTCAAAATGGTTAGCAATACACGATCTAGAGCAATGTCCAAATAGTTAGCCCTGCCTTTCATATTGGTTTTGGATAACGACTCGAGTATCTTATTCTTAATTTTAACACATTTGTTCAAGTAAAAAATAATATTTTGTAAGTATTTGTCCCTCCAAGCATTCTAAAATTTTTAACCCTTGAATAATTTTTTTTTCGATAAGGTTCAGTTTTGTGAGATTCAGTTTGTGGCGGCGGCTTTTAATATTTTGCTATATCTTGAAAACTGCGCTAAACAATCGATTAAAAAAAAAGAATATAGCAATGAAAACAGTCTGAATATGCTCTATAGTAAAGGTCCTATTTGGGCAATTTGGGCTCTGGTGAGTTTTGTTGTTTTATTGCCTATTATCTTGATAACTTATTTATAGAGAAACCGTTCCTTGCAAAATGGTACAGACAAGAACAGATGTACAAATAAATAATTAAACATGACTGAAATTATAAATCAACTACTAAGGGTCATTTTGTTCATTAGAAGGGGACGTGCATGGGAGAAAACATGGGAATGTATCTTATTTTTTCAAGTCCCCACCTTGAAGAAAGAAAATAGATTCAAGACCCCCCCCCCCCCCCCCTTTTCAATAGACATAAACACCCCCCGGCACATACAAACACACACACACACACATTTATCAATACTTTTGTTCGAAATAACAAAATAATGCATTAAATTTCTATTGCTTTTATAAGAATAAACCATTGCGTCAGTAGTGGATCTAGAACTTCAAGTGTGGCAGTTGTTTGCGACTTCAGGGAACTTAATTTGGATATGCCGGTTATAGTCTCATTGATATTTACCACACCTTCATTCAATTTTAGCTTCAGATGAAAATTACTCGGTTGGAAGAACATGTTGAAACTTAGGATTTAGGTCTAACAATTGAGGCGAGCGCAACAAGGCGTAAAAAAAATGATGTCTTTCGAGTAAAAACTATTTTTTTACTGTAGGGGGAAGTGTAGGGTGTGGATCGAACCCTGAACAGGTGGGGCAAGTATGGACATAACATTCAAGTTTGATACAGCTCTGAATTTTGATTATGATTGAATATTTGACACAGCATAGGTTTCTGACACAGAATGAATGTTGTCTAAGATCTTAAAAAATGAAATTGGACATTTACCTATTATATGGTCCAATATCCAAAATCTAAATATATGGTTAGATTCGGCATATCAAAGAACCCCAAAGAATTAAATTTTTGTTGAAATCAAACAAAGTTTAATTTGAACCCTTTGGACCTTAATGTGGACCAATTTGAAAACGGGGCTCAAAATAAATAATCTAAATACACGATTAGATTCGACATCTCAAAGAACCACAAATTTCAATTTTTGATGAAATCAAACAAAGTTTAATTTGGACCCTTTGAACCTTAATGTGGACAAATTGAAAACGGGGCTCAAAATAAAAAATCTAAATACACGATTAGATTTGGCATATCAAAGAACCCAAATAATTCAATTTTTGTTGGAATCAACCCAAGATTAATTTTGGACCCTTTAAACCTCAATTTCGGATTAATTTAAAAACGGGGCCAAAAATCAAAAATCTAATTACACGGTTAGATTAAGCCTATTAAAGAACCCCAAGAATTCAAGACTTTGAATTAAACCCCATTGAAATTGGTCAAGAAATAAGCAATTTATGCAGTATTAGAAAAGTATTGTTTTTGGCCATATCCCCAAAAATTAATCCCAAACTTCCTTTTTTGGTATGGAACCTTGTGGTACAATTTCATAGAGATCCATATACTTAGAAAATAGAGACGAATAGATATGCAAAAAACTATATAGATAAATCAAAAGATTATGTAAAAAATGCACGTTGGATAAAGTTGAAGACGAAGAACATTTTATATGTCAATGTCCCCTTTATAATCTCTTGAGAAAAGAGTTTTATGATGAAATTTTGATAAGTTGTAAAAATTCGAAAAGTTAAACACAATTGCAAAGTTTAATTGGCTTTTTATTCAAGAAAACCTAGAGGTATTCAAAATTATTGCAATTCATATTAATAAATGTTTTGAACTCAGAAAACTATCAATATAGTATAGATATATTTTTATGTAACCCATGAGAATATTTGCCTGTTAATATTAAATATAATTGTTATGCTTTTTTATTTACTTATATGTGTATGGCTCTGATCTGGCTGTGATGTAACATCTTAGAATTGAGATGATTATATTCATATTTATATATGATTATCAACATTATTGTGTCAATTATCTAAATCATTGTAATAAATTACTTTGCTCTTCATGGGCCCTTTCATTGGAATAAAAATATCTTATCTTATCTTATCTTATACACAACTGATTGTCCTGAAACAAGAAAAATGCTTGTTTTTGGCCCCTAATTCCTAAACAGTTGACAATTACCCCAAAAAAACAAGTATGGAACCTTGTTATACAATTTGATAGAGATCAATACACTTATTCTCAAGTTATTGTCTGGAAACCAAATGTCATTGGACGACATCGCCATACCATTATACGGCCGCATATTATTTATAAATATAAAAAACTGAATACCATCTTTCCATCCAAAAAAATTGCAAGGCCCCCCTTAATTTCTTCCTATCCCCTTTTTGGGGTTCCCTTTTTGGAGTTACAAATGACCGGTCCCTTACAGCAGTCATTACGCTTTCAATGTCCCATTTTTGCCCATTTTTGTGTCTTTTTTACTAACCACTTGAGAAAAGTAATGTATAAAGAGAAACTTGAACAGCTAAAATGATCAGCAAGGCAAAACATTACTAGAAATGAACTTACTTGAAATTTATGTATCAACTTGTTATAGAAGAAACTGCCTTTTAATAGGAAAGACATTTTCAATGGAAACAAACTATTTTGTTTGCTTCCCTTCTGAAACAAATAATGTCTTTTTTTTTTTAAGAAATTTGGAATCAAACATTAAAAAAAAAAAAACATACCTCCCTCTCTTGGCTCCAAGAAAAAGATATAAAAGATGAACTTTAGGTACCTTAGCCCTGTTTACAGTTCTTGAGTCTGGAGGTGTATACATTGATGTTTTGTTAAATTGCACTGTCTCATTTTTTCTATATATTGCAATTTCGGAAGCTGATACGAGACTGGAGCTGCTAGATCAGAAACAGTAAACTGGCATTCAAAAAAATTTAGAATATCCTCTGATAGATCAAATATTTGAATTCCATGTTCTCAATTCACAATCGAGGACCATTCATTTAATAACTGCAACCGTATGTTCATTATTGTAAACCCATCGATTAAACCTAAACTTTGCAATTCATATTTTGACAATTTTCCATCAATTATATAAGATGCGATTTTTTCATCTTTAAAACGAGGTACAACGTGCCAATGTTTATCTCTTTTAAAATCTCAACCGTTTTCCAAACGATAGCTACAGATTTGAGCTAGGTTTATAGTAAGTCAGGAGAAGCAGATCGGAATCAGTTATGACGTAGACAGTAATCCTTCTAATCGTAATCATGATCATTGACCATAACAATGATGGAAGCACATCATATAGGACGTTTTGACATCATATAATGAAGTAAATCGAACCACATCATACAATGTTACAAGCACATAATATAATGACACAACCACATATAAAGATGTTTGCACATAGTATAGGGGAAAATGCACATCATATAAGGATATTTGCACATCATATAAAGGTGTTTGCACATCATATAATGACAAGTGCACATCATATAAAGGTAAATGCACATCATATAATGAAAATGGGCATAAAAATAGTTTTGGCGTTCCATAGGAAGAAAAACAACTTACATACTCTTTTATTTCACTTCTAAAGAATAGTGCATATATTTTTATGTGGCTTGTTTTTTTCTCCAGCTTTTTAATAGATTTTACACATTAATTCATTCATTCTAATGTAAGATGGGTGTAGATGGGGATTTACAGAATATGGAATAATGCTAAAAAATTAATACAAAGAATAGAGAATAATGGGCAAAAAGTATAATGAATACAGAAATGAAGGACCCCCATCAATACCTTCATGTAATATTTCAATTTAAAGAAAGGAGAAAAATGATTGATGTGCGCATGGCAATTTTGCAACATTTTGGGAAATGAGATGAACGTTTTTATTGTTGATTTTCAAGTTTTGTTTAAGTTGTCCACCGTGATACACAAAAATGTGGACACTTTGCATCAATTGTTAACATTTATGGACAATGATTGATAACATCTTTATGTTAAGAAGTTGCAACCATAATATACAGTCCGCCAAAAGTTAAGCACCACCTAAATATAACTGTCAATATTTTTTTAACTATTGCGAAAAAAATATGTTATGGATTGCCTATAGCATACACTAAGAAAATTCAATACAACCAAAAAAATAAACTCCGATATACCCGCCAAGCAACCTTTTATTAAAGGTCATCTGCACTTTTACAAATACACTGTTTCGATGCCTTTAAATCATCTTCCTACTGTCCCGCGTACAGGTTAAATTTGACCTTCACCAAGTCACTGTGAAATATGGCAAGCGGTAAGTTATCTGTGACTGAACGTTGACAAGCAATCGACATGTCAAATGCCGATAGGAGCACTAGGAGCATTGGTAACCATTTCAATGTTAATCGCACCGTCATTGTCAGATTTTAACAACATCATATTGACACAGGAACTGTAAATGATAGACCAAGGTCCGGAAGACCCCGTTTAACTACCTATCGTGATGACAGACTTCTTATTGGTCGTGCTACATGTAAAGCCAACCCATTTACTCCTGTCCCATAGCTTAGACACCACTGGCCTCCAGGTGGTCGTTTTAGTGTTCTAATATTGGTCCGTCGACTTCATAGAGGCTACATAAGAGCACGTCGTGTTGTCAAAAGACGTGTCCTAACAGCCAGGCACCGTATAATCAGGTTTCAAAGGGCGTATGACCATCGACGATGGAACATAAGAACCTGGCAAAATATTCATTGGTCAGATGAGAGTTGGTTTCTGTTACGACCAATAGACGGCAGAATACGAGTTTGGCGGAGAAATAAAACTGCCTATCACCAAAACAACAATTGCCCAACGACAGCAATCGTTGATGGTGGTGTTACAGTATGGGGTTTCTTCTCATACTGTTGTAAGCTGGGTATGAACATTTTGCAGGGTATACGTAACATGAACAGACAGACATACAGGGATTTGGTGCTCAGAAACATTGTAGTCCCTCATTTTGAGAATCCCCAACTTGCGTTTGACACCCTTGTACATGGACGACAACGCTAGACCACACAGGGCAAGGATTGTAACCGATTACAAAGATCAAGAACCCATTGACACTATCTTTTGGCCTTCCATGTCTCCAGACCTGAACCCTATCGAACATGTCTGGGATGCCATTGGCAGAAATCTCAATCGCAGAGATCCACCTTTGCAAAATCTTGGCGATTTAAGAGGGGCAATTGTTGATGAATGGAATAAATTTGCTCAACTAAAGTTCAGAAGGCTTATACAGAGTATGATACGCCGTGTTATGGAACTGTACCGGAAGAGAGGTGGTTACACATCCTATTGACTTAAATATTGACATTAAATTTGCCGAACATACCATATATTAGACTTTTAATGATTTTGGGTGATTAATAGTTGTAAAAAAATTAAATCAAAGTAAAACTTAAATTCCGTTTCTGATTTGTGTAATTTTCACTATTTCTATGAACGCAAAATTCAAATGCATAGAACCTGAATCAGTGACCAAACTTAAGTTTATGGTTTGTTTATGGCATATGTTAGCAAAATTGCTACATGAATATTTTCTCTTTTTCGAGGATTTATAACTGTTTTTTTTTAAATGAAAAAAAATTCGATGCAACAAAGATAGGTGGTGCTTAACTTTTGGCGGACTGTATATAATACCTATTGGGCAGAATTGTTTACAGATTTTTACGAATGCCTACGTTTTGCTTATGATTTCAGTCGGGTCGTATAACGATGGCTTTACATATTGTTACGAGTTATTTCGAGCGATTTATGTGTAATAACGAGTACTTTACGATTATATACGTATACTTTATGTATACTTTATGTATTAGTGTTTACGATTTGGGGAAATGTATAAAAGCTGCAAAATCTATGGACTCGTAGTAGAACAGTTGAACAGTTTTTTCAAAGTAAACATGATAATATTATGCTCGGCGCTGAGCCTAAACCTGCTAATGTGCATTTTGAACTGAATTGTTTTACACTAGTCGTTTTGGGGTCCTTTATAGCTTGCTTTTCGGTGTGAGCCAAGGCTCCGTGTTGAAGATCGTACTTTGACCTTTAACTTTTTACACATTGTGACTTGGATGGAGAGTTGTCTAATTGGCACTCATACCACATCTTCTTATTTCTATTGATGAAAAGTCAAGAGTTATTCTTGAAAAAATGAAACATTTGAAAACGACTGTGAATGGAATATATTTAAATGGAGAGAATTCAAACCTTGTCTCGCTAACTGATAGGACAATTGAGTCCTGAAGTTATACAATGAACAGCAGTTTATCGGATGACACCAAAAACTCCCGCAAGATCAAATATCATAATGTAACTTATATTATCATGGAGAAAGTATATCCTAAGCATTTAGGTTTAACATTTTGAACAAAATTTTAAAGTCGTAAAATACAGTGTCAGAAAATATAATTTGTATTCATCTGGTCCGAATTATAGGAGTTATATCCCTTAGATGAAGATCTGTTCCCATTGTTTTACATTAATGCTTGTATATTATTGAAGATTGTAACAGATAGAGGAAAACCATCAAAGCAAAAATGATTAACAAGACTAGAACTTAAGATAAGTCAAATTGGCAAAAATCGTCAGTCGACTCATCAAGGACGTTATTTCCCTTTATTAACAATATTTACCCACTTTTGCGCTTTAAGCGGATCTACATTGTAGAAATGAAGACACCGTGAACAGCAAAACATTATTTACAAATCAAAAGCTTTAGTCGACTCCTTGTGGGAGTTATAACCTCTTAATGACGATTTTTAACCATTTGCCGTAAACTGTTGTAAAATGTAGTTGAGGAGTACTGTAATAAGCAAATTGAGAAGTACGACGATTTTGACCCATTTGGTCATGTATATTCATTTTATCTTGCAAACTGAACTAGATAGAGAAAAATGTAACCTGCAAAAATGATCAGCTTAACAAGATCTACAAAAAGTCAATTGATAAAATCACCAGTAAATAAATGAAATCGTCAGTATACTAGTTGTTGACCTTATATCATAATTTCAACTCATCTAAAAGAGAGGCGAAAGATACCAAAAGGTCTTTTGAACTCGCTAATCGAACACAAACTGACAATAACATGGACAAATCTAATAACGATCAAATGATAAACAACAGTTTACAAAACACAACATAGAAAAACAAAAATTGAGCAACACGACTCCACCAAAAACCTGAAAATGTTTTTTGTATATTTCCAGTTCTTAGAAAACTATAAACGATAAACAAAAATTATGCCAAGCAAAACGCACAGTCTCCACACAACAGACATCAGATGCGGAGCAAGCAAACATTTGGAGTGATACTTATAAAAAGTCGATGCATTTATCATATATAGAGCTCCATAACGGGTGTTAGACCCCCTGTCCCCTAGATCCGCCTCTGGACATACGATTTTTGCAGTGTATCAATTTCATGAAAAATGCAGAGATGCAGGCTCCTTTGAACCTCTAATTTTGTACTTCCAACATTTCACAAATGTCGTAAACAGCCATACGCATTTTAATCCATTCGTTTGTATTTGTGTACTTGTAAAAAAAAATCATGATAAAATGCACGCACTATGAATGACGTAGCGAAGAATTGTTTGAAAAAAATAAATGAATAGTACTGATGTCTTTTTATAATTAAATGGACAAATTGCATAAACATGACTGAGTATGCCTGAAAATTGACAAAAAAGGTCTACTCATTATGTTGTTTTGGAGCAGGATCACCTAAGATCACCACCAGCTTTTGCTGGGGACCGTGATGCTCAGTCTTTAGTTTTCCATGTTGTGTTTTCTGTACTGTTGTTTGTCTGTTGGTCTTTTTCTTTTTTAGCAATGGCGTTGTCAAATTATTTTCGACTTATCAGTTTGAATGTCCCTTTGATATTTTCGCCTATCTTTTACAGTTTAATGGCGTCCATATAAAAAAATCATAAAAGGAATATACAATTGTTGAAAACATTTTTAGAAAACGCTTTCACAATTCGAATACGTATCACATACGGGAATGATATATGGTGACTCGGAAGGAAAGTCATATATTGCCTAGGGTATGTAGCCTCCAGTTAACAAGACCATAGATAATATACTGTTCTTATACAACGTGAAAAGGTTCGGCTTCTGATATCATCACATTCCCACTCGACTGAGGAATAAAATATTTCAGGCGAGTAGCTGAGATGGAAAGTTATACAAAAAGATGGTTGAAAATTGAAAAATAGCAATAACAGGCATTCTGATTATTCTTGAGTATACCCTTTAATACATGTAATGAAGACCGGCATCATATGTATACGTTACAACATTTGATTAGCTGATGACGGGCTGTCAGATACTGACGGTACAACTAACCATGTTTATTTGTACAGGCATTATATTAAATGATACATTTGAACTTTGTATTTGCACAGTTTACACAATATGTATTACCATTATAAACAGAGTTACAAGGTTGAAAAGATGAGGTTTGACTGTACGATTTTTATCCTTTTTGTTTTTACAAAACTTTTGGTCTCGAAAACATATTTACTTAATTAAGGCTGTAAATGAATCACTTTTTGCGCGTTTTTTATTAACTGGATTATTCAAGAGGGTCATTATATTTTCGTCCATTCGTTTTTCGATTTGAGATATCAAAAACAAAAGACGAAAAAAAAGGAAGTGTTTTCATTTTTCGTTTTTGATTTCTCTAAAACTAAAATGAAAAACGGAAGATTTTTCGTTTTTCGTTTTTTTTATATCTTAAATACTTAAATACTTAAAAACGGAAGTGTTTTCGTTTTTCGATTTTGATATCACAAAACCAAAAAAAAACATTTTGTTTCACTTCTGTATTTAGTTCCAAGTATTTCTCGTTTATATATAAAATTTTTGTTGTTATATTTCGTATCATAGTTATTGAAACTGAAATATGTCAACGTAATTCGTTTTCATTTACGCAATATCAACATGAAGATGTCATAATTAATGCAGACAAAATAGACCGCCTGACTTATGCATTGAAATAAGGTGATTAAAGAAACAAAGGTTTTCAAATTTTCTTGTTTTTATCTATAATCATGATAATAAGAAATAAAATTGTATAATTTAAATATTATGGATTACAAATTTAAATTATACAATGAAATAGCCTATAAAGATGGTAAAAATATCTATATTTCATTACCTTATCACATTAACAAGGGAATTTACTACCTAACGCACAGGAAAACTAGCCCGGCCGTTGAAGTATATACACAGCGGCTATCAGATCAAATTTATTAAAATCGTAGATGAAGTCGACGAATGAAAAACACTCTATCAATCTTAACAATTAGGGTGCATGATATACTTTTAAATTGTGAAAGGTTAGTATAATCAAAGATGATAAGAATTGATGAATACGGTCCATCAGCCAATATATTGCACGAATATTCTGGATTATAATTTGTCACATCTTATTCAGATCAATTAATAAAAAAAAACGCAAGCTCATATCGGGGATTAACATACCATCTTATGATGAGATGATGATTAGTCAACAGGAAGCAAAAGATAAGTAACCATCCTCTGGCAAATTATTCAAGCTCACGCCTTTAAAATTGATAAGTAAAAAAATAAAGAGATGTATTATTTGCCAATAACAATCTATCAAAGACAAAATAACGTGGTGCATGATCTATAGTTTTTAGTTTTGAAAGGTTGGTAATCGAAGAAGACTTGAATAGATGACTAAGGTCTATCAGCCGTTTTGAGCTATCTTTATTTGAGCTACGAGGATGCATGATCTATACTTTTAAATTTTGAAAGGGTGGTACATGTAGTGTTTTGATTTATTAAGCTATCACATTTTTCCGGTCTGGACTAACTGCAGGCTCTTTAGGTGTTTATAATTTTGTGATACGTTTAGAAGTGACCCATTATGTTGTTATAACCTTAGAGAACATACATTGGACTGTGATACATGTAATAAGAATTTAGTTAAAGACTTAGACTTTTTAAAAATGGTTCTGGTGTGAAATATATTCAGGGGGAAATTGGCCCTTAGGCTACATATTTAAACTTCTATGGTTACACCCCTTTATTGGGGAAGCCTATTTTTCAGAAAATATACTTTGAATCCGAGATTACGAATTCAAAATTCGTGATTACTAATCAAAATCGCAATCACTAATTTAGTAATTCGTTATCATGGATTTATTTGAACGAATCAGAGGAAAATGTTACCCCAGATTTTTGTTATTCGTGATCACGGGTTAATTTCCGTTATCCCAAATGTTATTTTTTGAAATAATAATGAATGAAAACGACTTAATCCGTAATCTCGATTAATTAAGTTCATTAACTCGAATTTTTAATTTTGTTGGATATCCTAAATGGGCTTCCGTATGCTGGTGCACCTTTTGCTTTATCACTTTTCTGAAAATTGTTAAATATAATATTTGTATCTAAGTTATCTAAGAAATAAATTAAGGTGTCCTATAATTGTCTAAATACTTCTATTGTTTTGTATTTCACATTGAGATTGTCGGGAAATTTTGACAAAATTAGTAAGATTTATTTGACAATTTGTTATTTGTTCATATAACCCAGCAGTGGTGTTCGTCCGTTGTAGCATAATGAAATTAGAAATAAAGCAATGAAACCCATTAAAATCGGTACTAAAACCGTCTTCAACAGAAAGTGAGGGAATTCCATCCATAAGGTTCAATTGAACTATAAATGAGATGAAAACAGCAATGAAGGCACCTTTCCTTTCCTTTTGTTATTATCTTATGTACGTATTGATTTTCTTTTAAGAATTAATTCACCGTCTCCGTCCTTTACCATTTTAAAACAGACACTATCTTGCCTTGACACTATAAAGAGATTGTTTTGCCTCATCTATATACTGTTTGACGTCTATTGATAACATTGAGACATACGTGCTAGTCCACTTAACAGTTTCGCATAGTTTATAAGGGCCCCGACGACAAGTCGGCAGTACCCTAGTATTCACTCTTACTGTTTGTCCGTCCGTCAGCACTTTTACTGTTGTAATATAAGTCAAAATGGTCTCGACTAATTAACTACAGTGTTGAAACAAATTCAAAGAAAGGCCCATTTCGATTTTTTCACATGAGTTTGTTCAAACTCGAGATAAAAAACTTAAATTAGTAATCTATAAGGGCCACGACGACAAGTCAGTGGTACCCTATATTATTTACTCTTTCTGTTTGACCGTTCTTCAGCACTTTTTATGTCGTAATATAAGTCAAGATTGTCTCGACCAAATAACTACAGTGTTGAGAGCTATTCAAGGAAGGTCCATTTTGAAAATTTTGTTAGAAATTTATTCAAGCTCGAATAAAAAGCTTATTTTTTTGTTGAAAAAATACAATCCTTTTTTCCTATAGATTTTCAACAAAAATTGTATATAGATTATATTATGTTATTCAAAGTGAACTCCACATATTTTTAATCACAAAGCGCTACAATCATGCCAAATTTGACCTTAACTGTTACCTTATATAAGTGATATATGTTGATTTTGATTTTTTATGGCGACCATCTTGGAAATAGCCGCCATTATGAAATTTTAAGGTGGGTCCATAGCTTATACTGTTTGAAACACCCAGAACTACTACCATGCCAAACGTGGTGCTTTTATCATCAAACCCACAATTTTGTCACCGATCTGCAGGACTACTTGTATATGGAAGATATAAGTACATGCTAAGGTCAAACTATTACAACTATTGCTTACATTAAGAACGCACTCCTCCAACGTAACGAAACGATCACAAGATAAATAATTATTTGAAGTTGATTTTTAACATGCATATTGCAAACGATTCATCCAAAAAGGAAACCATATATGCACGCTATTAATGCAGCAATATTTTAGCAACTTTGTACAATTTTGGAATAGTAAATATATTATGGAGTGAGTGTTTTTTTTATATTTCATTTACCTAACAAACTATAAAGAAGTACAATACAAATAAATTACTGACTTTTAATGCGACTTTCTTCTTTTCAAGGTGGTTTAATTCAATTATTTCTAATAAATAACATTTTTGTATTCGATGTTAGCTTTTCTATTTTCTATCTGGTATCACTTTAATTTTGATACATACTCTTGTTTTATATAGAAATTCAGTAAAACGGGCGAAGCTTGTGGATGAGGGGTAACATCGTTAGCATTTATATAATTTTGTACTCCTACATATCTTGTATTTAATATGAAATCTCTTTTTTGAACATTGTAGATCATACATTCGAATTAGTAGACATTTGCGGAAATTGTCATCACCCCGTATAACCCCTATACAAATGAATCCGGACGTTGACGCGTTCGAATCGAACACAGCGTGTACTATCGAGTTCAGACAGAGGAGAATTTACAATTTTAAGGAAATCCCAATATTTATTCTTTGGGTATTTTGCTGTATTACTCATTTCTTACTGCAAGTTTTTTATTTAAAAAATTTGATTATTTTTATATGCCAATATAAAAAAAATGCACGAATTTGCCACTGATAAAAGCATGTTCACTATTTTTGATAATTATAAATTCAAGTTTCCCGTGCATCATATATTTTAAAACATACATTTTTGATAATATTATCGTTAAGACTTATCACACTTGTAAAGACTCTAGGTTTATGTGTTATCTAGAAACCAAAAAAATACATGATTTCACATGCCTTTATTTTCAAATTGTATACGTTTCGTTATCTGTACACTATTTCATACTGTACGATTCTTTGCGAAATCTTTGTATTTTTCAAATGAATTTTACATGTATTAAAACACATGTTTTAATATGTGGATAACAATATACATGACAAAAACATTATTTCACCGCCATATATAAGCCAACATTCAATATCCGTTGCATAGTTGAAACACACTTGGTATTTTATTTCTTTTGTACATGCAAGAAGTGTCATAAACAATATGAAAGTGTAAATTGGTTAGAAAATACAATCGCGCGACAAATTACAGATATCACTGGCCGAGCGCACGGATATATGCGTGGTACTGCCAATTTGATAACATTTGGTAAACGTTAACAGTACGACATTCAACCATAAGCAAATTCCCTACAGTATAGGACGAATAAACGTGAGCTAGTTAAAAAAAACAAGAGGCCTAATTTATACTACATCAACCAATGAAAACAATCAAAACATGCCAGACAGCAATTAAAAAGACTATGGCTCTTGACTTGGCTTGCATTTTACAGATAACGCAGGTAAATATATAGATCATTCATAAAAAATGTGTCTAAAGTTATTAATTTTGAACATATTTATCATTTGAATTATACATTTTTCATATTGAATTCATAAAAATTATTAAATGATCCTGTTAGCTATTAAGACATACATGTAACTTAATTTCGACGTAGGTTGGTCTATAAAAATCTAACTCAACTGTGTGTTTGTTTATTCCACACTAGCTAGAGGCATAGGGTGAGGTTTGAGATCTCACATAACATATTTTACCCTGACGTATTTTAGCCTCTGTCTCAAGTCAGAAACCTTTAGTATTCGCTAGTCTTGTTTTTTTTGTTTTTTTTTATTAGTTTTGGGTCATTTGTATGTTTCGGAGTTTAGTGTGGCGTCCATTTCGCTGAACTAGTATACATAATTGTTCAACTGAAGCCCTCCTAAAGGTAAGAGACTTTCTCGCTAGCGCTGCATTGAAGACCCATTGGTGGCATTGGCCCGTGTGCTGCTCTTTTGGTCAGGTTGTTGTCTCTTTGATACATCCCCCGTTTCCATACTCTAGTCTAATTGCGAATATTGAAGACTGAATGGTATTCCACTTCCTTATTTTACTGAATATAAATTAAGTCTTTTTGTGAAGTTGCTTCAAGATCGGATTTAATATAACATATTTAACATAATTATGTACAAGCAGACAAAATGCACAATGGCATGCGTTTCTCAAACTGTTTATGACTTATTTACACTAAATCCGTTGGTTGGGTACTGATTGATATTTTAGTCTTGGAGAATATGATTTATTTGATAGTTATGATTGGCTTTGAACTATCTTTCAGTAACTGCGAATACTCTTATTTCTGTGATTTGTGTCTATTGTTGTTATATTGGCTGTTTTAGTGCCTCGTACCGATCGTTTGATTTAGGCCAATTGCAACTAATTTTTACAGTTTGATCTACTGTTTCACCACTGTCCCAGTTTAGAGGAAGTATTGTGCGCTCATAAAATATTTTTAACCCCGAAACATTCTTTATGTGCATGTCCGAAGCCAGGAACCTTAAATACAGTGGTTGTCGTTGTTATTAATAAGACTGTAGTTTTCTCGTTTGAAATTTTTCACATTTATCATGTCAGAGCCGACTAAACGTAATGGTTTTTCTTCATTGTTGAATGCCGTACGGTGGCATATAATTGCTTACTACCACTTCATTTTTACTCTGTGGGATAGTTGTCTCATTTATATTCACCCCATTTCCTCATTTATATATATTATATATAAATGCATCAATATTCAATATGAGCAAGTAAATACGAGCAAAGGAAGTACTAGTAGTATATATGAAGGTTACTTGGGATGGAAAGAATGTAAAAACTAAACTTTTGTGTCCTATCTTTCTTGTAACGAGTTAAACATGTGGAAGCTTCGATTCGGAATCGACGCGTTTGAAATATTAGTCCAGAAAACAAGGTTTGGTTTTTCGTCATATTTCTTTTCATCTATATATTTAAAAAAAAATGAAAATGATCATTGAAACTTCAATCTTCAAACAAACGACATCGCTACGCATAACCAGTTTTAAATTATTTAAACATATGACTCGGAAACGTATATCAACGAGAGATGCAGCAGTGACATGAATTTTTCGAATACATTTAACGAACCTGGCTGTATTACTTTACGTGCATAAGCATGCACAATTCAGCATTTGTTTGATGATCGAGGCTTCCTTACTTTACATGTATATATGAACTGCTTACTTGTACTATTTCCAGGGGAATTGTGCATGGTGTAGAGATCGAATGTAGAACAGAAATTTATTATTCCTATTATGTCTGTTTGTTTCGTTCACACATTGTTATCAATTTAATGCAATTTTATGCAACTGTCATACATGTGATGGTTTAGCTATCTATAAAACCAGGTTTAATCCACCATGTTCTACATAAGGAAATGCCTGTACCAAGTCACGAATACGACAGTTGTTTTCCATTCGTTTGATGTGTTTGCGTTTTTGATTTTGCCATTGGACTTTCCGTTTTGAATTTTCCTTTGAGTTCGGTATTTTTGTTATTTTACTTTCCACAGGACAAAAAGTCACAATTCAGTTTTGAGATTATTTTTCTTTAAACTAAGAAAACACTTTTTTCTTTTTTTATAAAAAAAAATTTTAGTAGTTTCCTTGAATTATCATATATCAAGCAAATTTTTATACAAAAAATATTTTAAAAAAATCTGATGCACGTGCATTATGATTGATTGGTTGTTGTATTCTTAGTGTCCAATGGCAAATATTTCATGCATGTTCAGGACTCAAACAAAATAATAGTAAATACAATATGTAGGTCCTATGATAAGGGGTTGATTGGGATATTTTTTGGTGGAGAGGAGGTGGAATGCCATCGGAAAATGAAATTTAGCCTTGAAAAATGCCACCCATGGAACCATCAAAGAGTTGTAAGTTTTGTTTACCATTCAAAGTGAGTGGCACTCTCTAATCGAGGCATCGGTTTTAACGTTCCAATTCTGACCGGACGAGGCTGGAAATTTATATATCCCACACAGCCAAACGGACGCCCACTTTGATAAACGTTTCACTGCCGTTCGCCAAAAGATCAAGGGATGACCATTTTTCTATAACCCCAGTCAATCCTTTGGGTAGCGCTTGCACTATGTTTACACAAAGAATGTCATGAGCCCGTTTACACTTTTGCTCGCAGACTTCAAAGAGAATTAAATTTAAATTTAAATCAATGTTATAAACCATAGGTTACCGTTTGCTTTGTTGCTACATACATGACCTTTATCAACAAAGAAAAATTAAACGTTTTGAAAGTTAGTATTGGTGACACTCCCTGAAAAATGTATGGGTCCGCCCCTGTCAATGATACCGGTGGCAAATAATGCGGCGGGGTTAAACATGTTTGCAAATCAATCCTATACTCAACCTTAGACGGTGGTATCAATTAAAGCAACAGTAGTATACCGCTGTTCAATAATCATAATTTGATTAAGCAAAAACAAATCCCGGTACCAAACTAAAACCGAGGGAAACTCATCGACTATAAAACAACAGAACAATAGAAACACTGAACTACAACAAAAGCCTACGCCAACATAAATATAAACGGACTGTAGATAACAACTGCCATATTCCTGACTTGGTACTGGACATTATAAGAAAAAATGGTGGGTTGAACCTGGTTATATGGCTAGCCAAATCTCCCGTTTATATGACAATGTTAACAATATCGCTAAAATGACAACACTACGTGACAGGAATACAGTACAAACAAACGCAAGATAAGAATTGACAATGAAACAGTTGGAAAGGACTTGCTTGACTCGTCATTTAAGAGAGGCTAAAAATCGTGACAATTAAGATATTGAAGTTGTATTAGCTGTAATATATATATATTTTAAACTTTCATCAGAAATATCATCTAAACTCCTAGTCTTCAATAAAAAATATGCCTTCAGCTGTGCGCTGGATAAAACATTTGAATTATGGCTTTGAATGACTAATAATTTCATGGTTTTATCCTTTGACAAAGTTAAGAGAAGCAAATTTAAAATAAAATACAAAAAAAGAGGTGCTGTTGCCATCACGAATACGTTAAAAAGACAGGGATTTGTGACGGTTTTTGTCAACGAATTGTACAGTTATTATTCGTAAGAGAGCAAAAAACTTGACATATTTGATGAAACGAACGATACAGTATAAGGTGAACTTATTTAATCCGATATCGTGTTTATTTTGGAGTTCTAGGGAACAATTGAAAGTACGTGGCAATTTTGCGTGCAGTTATTTGTTATTGCTTAAAGTATTGCTACGCAAAAATTAATGTAAGAAAAGATATTGAACATTGTTACCTCATAAAAAGTAGAAAATTGCACCATGCCTGTGCGTTTTGCATCTAGCAGTTTCATCAAACATGTTTTACAAAATCTTAAACTTGCAACAACTTTATAATTGATTAGATGAACTACCATGTTCATATACACATAGATATATACTCACATATGTTCTAGAAAGGCATTCGAAATTGTTGCCATCCCAAATGTTGGCCTGATTATCGCTTCAAACGCGTCAACGTCCGGATTCAGTTGTATCAGGGTTTTATAGAAGGTTATACACCTACGATTAGTATTACAATTACATTTACAGGTAGCATTTAAATCTTGGGTCGTTTCAAAGTGTAAATATAAAACGTCGGTTCAAACAAAGACTAACTCCTATGATGTTTTTCTATAGTTGAACAACAGGTCTTCAAAGAAATTTTGTTAAAAAATGGCAGCTTGAGAGGTGGAATCGGGACAATTTGGACCCAAAGGCAAATCGGACTAAGACAACTCTGGCCAATTTGAGGACAACTCAGACAACTTTTATAGACAGCTCGAACAAGTTTTAAAGACAACTCGGACCAGTTTGAAACACTTGTCAGACCAGCGGCTCTTCGTTGTTTTTACGTTTAATATGATTTGTGTTTGTTTTTGTCTAGATTTTTTTTCTTCTCAGTTTACCCTAACTGACCATCTTAGCTTGCTGTGACAACTTGTCAGTTTGATGCATTTCAATAAGTTCTGTTACTATAAATTGTTAATTGACGGCCTAACGAGATCAATTAGAAAAATAAAACAACAAATATCTTTCAATGCAATGAATATATATAGCAGATATATATTCGTCTTTATATATACTGGCCCGTATTGTAATAAGTGATCCTATAAATCTTTGAAGATGGTTAAAATGCCTTTTATCGTCAGACACAAATTGTTAATTTTCGACTATCGTTAGCGACAATTTGATTCAATTTACCATATGGTTTGTCAAATTATCCTTATCTGTCAGAGGTCTCAATTATTTAAACTTTACCGCTATAATTGGACAACATATACCATGATTCGTCAAAATCAGTTGATATTTTTTTTTTCATAATGAACTTTATGTTTCTTTGTGGAGTTTTTGTGGACTTGTTTGTATTTTCGTCGTTTTTCTTTTGACCATGGTGGAGTCTTTTTTCTTCGACTTATGGGTTCTAAGTGCCCCTTTGCATCGTTTCCTCGTTTAAAAAAATTAAAGTAACTTAAGTTGCATTAAACATATACATGCATTACATTTTAAATTAAATCAAGAATTTCAAAGTATAGACCCCCAAGAACTTCGTTTAAATATTCTTAAAGCACTCAGGTTGTCTTTTAAAGTACAGGGATGTCTGTGAACCTAATTTTAGATTTAATTGAAGTCAAACAAGTTTTTTAAACGATGACGACATGTCTAAAGAAATAAAGTAGTTATATGTTATCAAATAAAACTATAT
Organism: Mytilus californianus; assembly: GCF_021869535.1. Lineage (NCBI taxonomy): Eukaryota > Metazoa > Mollusca > Bivalvia > Mytilida > Mytilidae > Mytilus > Mytilus californianus. Next base: position 62,962,344 of record NW_026262604.1, on the reverse strand, counting down.
TACGTCATTCTTGATTTAAATGCTGTTTGCTTGTAAAGATATTTCAATTTACACACACAATGTTAATTGATCCGAATCTTACAGTAGAAAAAATACCGTTTACAAGATTTAAACGTCATTGTTAAAAAAACTTCACACACTATTTAAGTCGGTTAGGGAACATTTGCGGATACAAAAGTGTAATGGTATAAAAGATGTACGACTCCTAATTACTATATACCGCCCGCTTTTGTAAAGCGAGTGGAACTATTAATACGAACAAATATGTTCACTTGTTTTGCAAGCAAACTATATTCTTTTTACAGGTGAAACTCCTGAAACGTTACTTTGAATTGTAGCCGATGTTAATGGTCTCTTCAGACAGATTATCAGCTTTCCCCGGGAAATAGAATTATTCTTTTGTGATATGGTTACAATCGTACCCGTTTTATTATATGCTTTCTGAAATAGTTGACCCTAGTGTTTCGACTACCAAAGATGACACACATACATGTATACCTATTTCAAGAAACATATTACCGTCTTATCTATTGGCCTTCTTTGGATGATTGGCAGAACTTATAAGGTAGGTGGCCAAAACATCGTTTGCAGTAGGGCTATCGACGGAAAGTTTGTGGCCGATAACGGAATTACAAGAAAAGTATTTCCAAGGACACAGACATTGTCACTGCATTCACACTCAAGTTGTAATATTGAACGATGACAGGATATGTTATGTAGAGTGCAAATTTCTTTGGCATCAGCAATATATACAGTCCGCCAAAAGTTAAGCACCACCTAAATATAACTGTCAATATTTTTTGAACTATTGCGGAAAAAATATTTATGTTTGGTGTTATGAATTGCCTATAGCATACACTAAGAAAATTCATTACGACCAAAAAAATTAAACTCCGATATACCCGACAAGCAATCTTTTATTAAAGGTCATCTGCACTTTTACAAATACACTGTTTCGATGCCTTTAAATCATCTTCCTACTGTCCAGCGTACAGGTGAAATTTGACCTTCACCAAGTCACTGTGAAATATGGCAAGCGGTAAGTTATCTGTGATTGAACGTTGACAAGCAATTGACATGTCAAATGCCGATAGCACTAGGAGCATTGGTAACCATTTCAATGTTAATCGCACCGTCATTGTTAGATTTTTACAACGTCATATTGACACAGAAACTGTAAATGATAGACCAAGGTCCGGAAGACCCCGTTTCACTACCTATCGTGATGACAGACTACTTATTGGTCGTGCTAAAGCCAACCCATTTACTCCTGCCCTATAGCTTAGACACCACTGGCCTCCAGGTGGTTGTGTTAGTGTTCGAACATTAGTCCGTCGACTTCATAGAGGCTTCCTAAGAGCACGTCGTGTTGTCAAAAGACGGACCCTAATAGCCAGGCACCGTATAATCAGGTTTCAATTGGCTAATGACCATCGACAATGGAACATGAGAACCTGGCAAAATATTCATTGGTCAGATGAGAGTTGGTTTCTGTTACGACCAATAGACGGCAGAATACGAGTTTGGCGGGGAAATAAAACTGCCTATCACCAAAACAACAATTGCCCAACGACAGCAATCGTTGATGGTGGTGTAACAGTATGGGGTTTCTTCTCATACTGTTGTAAGCTGGGTATGCATATTTTGCAGGGTAACATGAACAGACAGACATACAGGGATTTGGTGCTTAGAAACACTGTAGTCCCTCATTTTGAGAATCCCCAACTTGCGTCAAGACCCTCGTACATGGACGACATCGCTAGACCACGCAGGGCAAGGATTGTAACCGATTACAAAGATCAAGAAGCCATTGACACTTTCTTTTGACCTTCCATGTCTCCAGACCTGAACTCTATCGAACATGTCTGGGATGCCATTGGCATAAATCTCAATCGCAGAGATCCACCTTTGCAAAATCTTGGCGATTTAAGAGGGGCAATTGTTGATAAATGGAATAAATTTGCTCAACTAAAGTTCAGAAGGCTTGTACAGAGTATGAGACGCCGTGTTATGGAACTGTACCGGAAGAGAGGTGGTTACACATCCTATTGACTTAAATATTGACATTAAATTTGCCGAACATACCAAAGATTATTTGTAGAGACTTTTAATGATTTTGGGTGATTAATTGTTGTAAAAAAATAAAATCAAAGTAAAACTTAAATTCCGTTTCTGATTTGTGTAATTTTCACTATTTCTATGAACGCAAAATTCAAATGCATAGAACCTGCATCAGTGACCAAACTTAAGTTTATGGTTTGTTTATGGCATATGTTAGCAAAATTGCTACATGAATATTTTCTCTTTTTCGAGGATAAACTGTTTTTTTAAATGAAAAAAATTTCGATGCAATAAAGATAGGTGGTGCTTAACTTTTGGCGGACTGTATATGTTGATGAGAAATATAGGACAAGAATTACCTTTCCCGACTGAGCTGTTTTTATTAGGCGATAAAATATATCCGAACAGATATCCAGTATGATACATGAGACAAACCACAAAATATGCAGAGGAAGTGTAAAAAATTAAATAGCCATATTACACACTATAGAGTAGAGGTTGAACACGCATTCGGAGAATTAATAAAACACAAAGCTATGAGGACTTTGTGTCGATTCACAACTGTTGTGACCATAAGTTTTTGCATTATGTATCTCAATTGGGTTTATTATTTTTTATTTTGAGAGGACTCCTTGTTTTTCGTCAACTGTAATCGTAAGTCTAAGTGTAATCCTAGGTAAAGACCTAGTTTCCGCAAATGTCAGATTCTGACTATTTGTTATATTAGTAATACTCACAATGGCTTTATACCATGGAGTTTGGTTTATGAGAATGTAGAGATAAAAATTACTACTTATTTGAATTTTCCGCTTATAGCTTCTGGAGGCAAAATTTGACTCTTTTTTTTCTGTTTTCTGTCGTTCATCGTCAAATGATTTTGATTGCCCTCAATATCTGTCTACTTGTTCGCTCTACTTTTTATTAAAATATAGAAGGGGAGGCCTATTTAAAATGGTTTGTTATTAACGGGTGAATTAAATTTAGTAACGAATAGCACAAACCAAAAGTCAAATCAAAAATAATTTCTGTCTTACACTCGTTTCAAGGTTGAAGTTGAAAATACGTACTGGCATATATTTTACACAAACCTTAAATATATGAATCTTTTAAATACTGTCTGGTAACTTTTGTTTTCATTTACTATACTTGACTGAATTAAAAGCTTAAGTCTTGTTTTCTTTCAACTTATTGGTAACAATCATAATATGATAAGGTTAATGTTTAACTTAAACATGTTAAACTTTTTCTGGTTATATAAAGGGAAGTCAATAAATGACAAATTTTCTACTGTGTTAAACATGTCTAATTTCGATAAACATTATGGAAAGAACAAATACAAATTACTTTCATGTCAACACAGATTAATCATTCATTAAGAAGGCTGATTGACAGATTTCGTCAATCAACCTTAAGTTTCAGGCTATTAAACAAATTATGTAATTGGTAACAGGTGCTCGTAATGTTGATACTTTAGTTTGCATCTGGTACGCTTAGCTTTGAATAACATTTATTTGTAGTTTTAATTAAGCTATTTGAAAGATTTCTAGAGAAAACAAATGTTATTGATACATTACAATATTATAAAATGGTACACACAAATAAATTATCCCCAACTGAAATCTCCAGCAAAAAATAATGTGAATAATATAAAAATCCAAATTAAATACTTAAATTCTAAACTGTTATAGGTAAATATTTACAAAATAAACAATTAAGTTAACTTACATTGTTTGGCACTTAATCATCATTGCTTTTTACTACAAATGTATATACTAGTATCGAGGGACTTTTAAATTGAGAAAAACAAAAACTGGCATTTCTTATCTTCGGACTATTTTCAAATCTCTCAACAAAAAAAAAGCAGAAATAAGATTGAATACAAATATTTTTGTTGTGGTCTTTTGTTTCTGTATATTATGTTGTAAACTGTAGTTGTCCATTGACTTGTTATGCTCCCAGAAAATAAAACAATCGGAAGCATATATAGTCGTTGCTTTGTCTTTGTCTATCCGTCTTTTAATCAAGTTCTTCCGTCTGTTCGTAAGTCCATCCACTTGTCTTTCCGTCCGACTAGATGTCCGTATCAAGTGGTTCCGTATGATAACTTACGTTTCCCTTGCATGACGTGTTACTTTTGAGGTCAGTATGCCCAAGAGTTCATGGTAACTGTTCCGGAAAATATATCTTTTTAACAAATTTCTTGATGAAACCTTAAGTGTTTTTTGTTTTTGTTTTTATCTCAGAATTATTGGTGAGGCAGCGAATACTTTGAAATTATGTTTTTGTGTCATAGGTCAAGGTCACAGCTGCTAAAACAGACTGAAAGTATAAAATATGATGTGTACACATTAATTTGTTGTTTCTTGGTGATAACTTGAAGTTGTCTGACATGGGAGTTATATAGAGATTTGAATTTAAGCAGAATATTAGTTTTTAAATAAAATATTTTGTAATATAACTATTATTTTGAGCTTGTGCTCACAGACCTGGCAGGCTAGGCTCGGTCAAGAGAACCCCTGTCCAAATTTCCTTTAAATTAGTACTCCAAAATGTTTTCCCTGTATATCATGGCCTCGGAGAAAGGAAAAAAATGTCTTCAGAATTTTAGCTCTATAGACAACAATAAGTTATTTTTACTTTGAATCAATAACATTGTATATGTCGGGAGCAAACTTTCTATTTGTTTTCGTTTGGCCATGTCGTTGTGTTTCACTCTTTAATGAATTGATTTGTAACGGTGAACTGTCTTGTAAAGAAAGATTATGAAATGAATTTTAAAGAACCTATACGAATAAATAAGTGATTGACAAAACAAATTACAGCAAAAAAAGCATTGAGAGACAGATATTTGTAGGTACCGAATACACTGTTCAGCATATAACAACATAATCGAGTGTCTGGATGGGGGTCCTTCATTTCTGTATTTTTAAATTTTTTTATGCCATTTTTCTCCATTTTTTATAGTTTTTGGCCCATTATTCTCTATTCTTTATATTTAAGCACCTCAATATTCTCTATTCTTTATATATTTGGTCCATTTTTCTCTATTCTATATATTTTTTGCCCATTATTCTCCATTACGGCAACCCTATCCACATCCTCATAATCTATAACAGTTTTATTATTATGAGCATTCTAAATGCAGTATTCAGATCTGAAACGAAATGGCGTTCATAATATTTTCAACAGGGACTACACCCCAAGTTTTTGGTGGGGTTCGTGTTGCTCAGTCTTTAGTTTTCTATGTTGTGTTTTGTGTTCTATTGTTTGTCTGATAGTCTTTTTCTTTCTTTAGCCATGGCGTTGTCAGTTTATTTTCGACTTTTGAATTTAAATATCCCTTTGGTATATTTCGCCTCTCGTTTTTGTGTCATAATAATTTATCAATGATAAGATCTCCAAATGAAAATAATAGGGAAAATTTATCATCAAACCCATTATTTTGTCATCGATCTGTAGGATTAATAACAAACAAAGGGGAACAAATTGTATTTTCGTGCTAAGGTTTAAACAACAAATGACTTGTAGGTATTATATGCTATTCAAAATTGCTTGCTGGTGTCAATAATTTATATCTCTTGGAAATTAAGGAAAAGATTAAGAGAAAGAGGCATCACACTTACAAATTTATATATATTTATATGTAGTCAAATGCGTTTTGTTCAAATATACTTTTTCACTTTTTTAATCTTTTGTGATTCCTTACATCACTGTAGAGACATTAATTGTCGAAATCCGGATATGGGGTACCAATTTTTGCACCTCATGTTTGCGGTATACCATCGTTTCCGCAAGTTTATTTTTTTCTGTTTGATATTAAATTAATAATTAAGATCCATTTTGTTACATCTGGTGATCCGTTTATTTGGCAATAGCCATGGCAGTCAGCAGGGTTTAAGAACATCCGTTGTTCGACCTGCTAGTAAAATGCGTTTTATTAAAATATACTTTTTCACTTTTTTGGTCTTTTGAAAAATGTTGTTTGTGCTATATTGAGACCGCTCTACCAAGAAATTTATTTTAAATGCACACGTATAAAAATTGCGGTTTTTATCCAACGCAATCATAGGTTTGAACGTTGTTTTCAATTTAGACTTGTTTATATGTAGTTTATATATGCTCAAACTGTTTTTTCTTCGTATACTTGTTTTTTTTTTTGTTGTTGTTTAAACTAATGTCTTATTTTGTAATATGCTCTTTGTGACCCCATTTAATGGGAAATAAAACATCTTCTTGTTGTACTTTCTAAATGATGTGTGTTTAATATTAATAAATTTCACATCTTTACATTACACGTTACAACATTATTAAAAGTCTTTGGGTTCCAATATACTTTAAGAAAATTCTGTGATTTCCCATAGGGTTTATGCAGAATCATTATCGGAAATTTATTGTAGTTTGCAAAAAAGGTCAAAAATCGAGCTCTAACTTAACAAAGTGGATACCCACATTAAAAAAAGTTGAGACATAACCGAGTTATTGAAGGACAAAAACATGTTCATTTGTCATATACTTGCGGGTCCCATTGTAATCGGATGGTCATTATGGAATTCCAAGAAGTTTAGAAAATAATTTAATACACAGGCAAAATTTAGTATAAATTTCATTGGTGAAATAAAGACGACAGCAATATAAGAATAATACAAATAATAATAACAATAATTAAAAGAGGATTCTCAATTAGTTATGTCTTTGGTTCGGAGTTACATGAGCAAATCCCAATCAATCAATCAATCAATTAATCAATCAATCAACCAACAAATCAATCAATTAACCAATCAATCAATCAATCAATAATTTATAATCAATCAATCAATCAATCAATTATACAATAACTCACTCACTCACTCACTCACTCACTCACTCACTCACTCAATCAATCAATCAATCAATAATATATAATATAATCAATCAATCAATTAATCATACAATCAATCAACCAATCAATGACTACTCTATCACTATTTTACTGTGTAGTTATTGCCTTATATTGTCTAAATTTTTATATCTGTTTTGTATATAACCTGTTCAACTCCTCGATCATTTATACCGAAGAAACATGTTATTTTTTCCAACTTTTTATGTGGTTACATGTGAAAAAAAACCAACTTTGTTCTTATGAATTGAATTACACCACCCAGGTGTGTTAGGAGGAGGAGCACTCAGATACATATCCAACCCAATCACGTTGTGGGCCTGTCCGATGTCAGGAGCCTTTAATTCTAATTTTCCGTTTATTGTTTATCATAAGGGGGCGACCATCTGCTATTCTGCGCGGGGAGATAGGGATGGCAGACAGGTTTTGAAAATAAAAATCTGACTGGATATAACTAAAAACAATCAATATTAAAAGTATCACACAAAGAAAAAAAAAAAGAATAGAAACACTAGAATACCAACAAGTGAAATGCACTTTTGTTTTCCCCCGTCTGACTCTCCTGATAAAGGTAAAACTCGAAAAGTGCTTCGGACGCAATAAGTGATAAAGTTTTCCCATTTTGCCATTCGGTGCCTATTCGGTACGGGTTTAACTCATTTTTTAAAGGTTCTTCGGTGACCTATAATTGCTTATATCGACGTTATTTTGTCTTTGATGGATTGTTATCGGCATCATACATCTTCTCTTTATTTATTTATTTATCAATTAAGTCGTGAGCTTGAATAATTTGCCAGAGGATGGTTACTTATCTCCTTTTGCTTTCTGGTGACTTATTATCACCTCATCATAAGATGGTATGTTGATCCCCGATTTGAAGCTTGAACTTGTGGTTTTTTTTAATTGATATGAATAAGATGTAACAGATTATAATCCAGAATGTTTGTGTAATATTGGCTGATGGACCTTATTCGTGAGGGTGTAGATGGGGGTTTTCAGAATGGAGAATAATAGGCAAAAAATATAAAGAATAGAGAAAAAAATAATGGACAAAAAAAAAGAAAAGAGAATAATGAGGTGCTTAAATATAAAGAAGTATACAGAGCAAAGGGCAAGAAGTATAAAGAATGGAGAAAAATGGACTAGAAAATAAAAGAATACTAAACATGAAGGACCCCCATTAAGATTTTCATACATCAATTCTACTTCAATTTTACTAACCTTTCAAAATTTAAAAGTATAGAGTATGCACTCTAATTGTTAAGATTGTTAAAATCTTTTTCATTCGTCGACTTCATCGACGATTTAAATGATATTGATCTGATAGCCGCTGTGTATATATACTTTAACGGACGGGCTAGTTTTCCTGTCAGTTAGTTAGTAACTTCCCTTGATAAGGTGGTATAGTAATGAAATATATTTATATATTTACCATCTTTATAGGCTATTGCATTGAATGATTAAGATTTGTAATTCATTTAATATTTAAATATTACAATTTTATTTCTTATTATAGATAAAAAAAAATGAAAGCTTTTGTTTCATTAATCACCTTATTTCAATTCATAAGTCAGGCGGTCTATTTTGTTTACAATAAATACGACATTGCAAAAATGAATACGAACTACGTTGACGTATTTCAAATTCGTTGACTATGAATCATAATAAAAGACACATTTTAATATATAAACGAGGAGTATATAGAACTAAATACTGAAATTGAAACAATAACATTGTATGTATAATTTTATGATGTAGCTCTTTTCTGTCTTTTTAAACCAGTAAGATCTGAAACTTTACATGATGAAAAGAGGAAATTCCTTCCAGTTAATTTTTCTTATAATTGATGCATTCAACATCAGCAACGTTCTTCATTACTAGGAGGTAACATCTAAAATACCACTTTATTTTCAAAATAAGTCTGTTCCTACTGTATCTTACAGTTACACCAAAACCATTGAAGCTAAAGTATATTACTATAAGCAAGCATTGCAGGACCTTGATTTAAAGGAATACCTAAAAAAACAAAACTCTGACATGTGACTGTTCCCACTCGCTTTATATTTACAGCCCCTCTAGCCATGTTATTACTGGCCATGTGGTTCTAAACATTATTCAACATGAACATCTCCGAAAGGTAATAAATATCTCATGGTCCTAAGTTCAGAGAACCCCAACACATCAATTGGAACCATACCTTCAAAATATGGTAGGATACGCTATACATTTGTTACTTTGGGATACCATACGGCATATTTTGTTAATAGTGAACAAAAAGGTAAAACATGCTACACAGCGGAAAAAGTTATCAGTATGCTGGAGTTATTGACAACATATTTGTTGAATTTGAAGGTAGACTTTTTCAACAAATTGTCGGCATTCCTATGGGAACGAACTGTGCGCCTTTCCTCTTCTTATTAGTGGTAACAGGATTGAACATGATATGAGTGAGAGTTCCTTCAGACACTTGTCAAAAACAAGAAGATCAAAGAAGCTAGATCATTTAATTTTACATTCAGATATATTGATGATGTTCTTTCCATTTACAATCCAAACTTTTCTGATTGAGTTCCATTAATATATCCTCCAGAAATAGAAATTAAAGAAACAACAGACACGGCTTCCTCCGCCTCATTTTTAGACCTGTACCTCGAATTTGACATAAGTGTCATCTCAGTATTAGAATATGTGACAAACGAGACGATTTTAATTTTGAAATTATCAATTTTCCCCACCTTAGTAGCAATATATCAACTTAACCTGCATATGGGATATACATTTCCCAACTCATTCGGTATTCAAGAGCTTTCAGTTGTTACTCAGACTTTATAAAATGTCACTAGTGTCTGAGCAGAAAGTTGATGAACCAGGGTTATGTCAAAGAACGTTTCGTCCTTTTTCTCAAAAATGCTTATCGGAAGATACCAAGACCTTGTTGATAAATATTCCGTATCAACTTAACAAATAATACATGATGGTCTTGAAGTATAGATTCTAGGTACTGACGTTGTTTATCATCTTTACAACGTGTTATAGTGTTCTTTTATTTGTCTTTGTAATTTATTAACCGTTAATGTTTAGTCCATTTTTGGTAATATTCTTTATGTGCTTTGTATATATGCCATTTTGTTTTTCTTCGTTGACATATTTGTTTGTTTTTATAGTGATTTAGATTATAACACAATATTGACTGTTGTACCCCAATTTTGGACATTTTACCTTTTATGTCTTTTTTGTTTTGTTCACACATTGTTGTCAATATAATGGAATACTATGCGACTGTCATACAAGTAAGAGGTTTAGCTAGCTATAAAACCAGGTTTAATTCTCCATTTTCTACATAAGGAAATGCCTGTACCAAGTTAGGAATATGACAGTTGTTTTCCGTTCGTTTGATATGTTGTGAGCTTTTAATTTTGGTATTTGATAACGGACTTTCCGTTTTGAATTTTCCTTTGAGTTCGGTATTTTTGTTATTTTATCTGTTATAATATCTCATAATTTTTTCAATTGGCTTTGTAAATACATGTATGGGCGAATACTCACTCCGCCGCATGTTTTATGTATTTCACAAAGCAGGAGTCTCGACATTGGCTGTTGCTGTCTACATATTTAGTTGTTATGTTAGTTTTGAAAAGTTGGAAGCCGAGGTCTATCAAAATACGTAGATTTTGTGTTAGTGTTGGAAAGTTTGTAGCCTAGGTCTACATAGTTAGAAATGATGTTAACGTTGGAAAGTAAGTTGGTAGCCGCTGTTGAAATTATTTAAGTAGAAGCACTCTAGACAGGTTCATGTCGACCTTTTTTGTGTGGACGGATGTATATTCTTGGCGATTTGACATAAAAGAGAATTCAACACCTTACTTTCATTTAGATTTGTATACTGCATGATGTCCATTTTGGAGAACTGTGACCCGTTTGTGTTTATTTATATATATTTAATTATAAAACAATAAATCATAACAATTTAATTATTCAATTCAAACTTTATTGTCATATAAATCTATCTATATAATTTGTGACAAAACGCATAGTATAATAAACCAACTAAATAATAAACACTTGAACGACAATGTGTGTATGTGTGTTTGTGTGTTTGTTACGTAAGATTACACTTATTAACTAAATACATATAATTATGTAATTATACATTTTGCATGTGTTGCAATAGGAAAGAATCATTATATTTTAACAACACTATCCTAAATCTCTGTCAATATTCCACAGGTTTCATAAACATTTTGAAGGGTTGAGGAAGAAGTTCAATTCCCGTCCATTCTCGTTCCATGGGTAAGTTGTTGACATCTTCCGGGATTAACTCATACTTCTGTAGTATATTTGTTATAATCAAGAACATAGACATTTCTGCTGTTGGTATTCCTGGACATTGACGTTCACCTATAAAACAAAGACACATACTTTGCTGTTCAGAGTCTAATGCATTCTGGGTAAATTTTTCAAAAACGTACACCAAACATTGTGATTGATTAAATCGTCCTAAAATTGTCATTATACCAATAACGCATTCTGATGGAAATACATATCATGTATGAAGGCAGGAATGCCCTTTACCGTCAGGCGTCAAACGGTCATTTTCGGCTACCGTTTAACGTCAAATTGGTTGAAATTTTATCGTGATTCGTCAAAATATCCTTATCGTGATTCGTCAGAGGTCTCAAATAATTACCCATTACCGGTATTTTTGGAAAGAATTAAACGTCATAGAGAAGGTGTATATTTTATCGTCATGCACCAAAAAATTACCGTTAACGTCATTTAGCAAGAATTTTTTGACCGTTATTCGTCATGAAGATACCCCCATTACGACCCTCATGTATCCATTATTTGCTTATAATTTTGTATGAAGATAAAGATATTTGGGACAAAGTCAGTAATACAGCAACCCAAAGAATAAAATAACTAAAAGTACAGCTTGAGGATAACATATAGTTTTCCTCAACATACAGGTATCTGTACAATATGTCAAACTGAAAATCGTCCCGAGTCTAATAAGGTTGTCAACAAAGTTGTTTATAATTAAGGAGTGACTGTAATATTATTTTTCTGTCTTTGATGAAATAAAGTAGCGTAGCGGGTTATCTAAAAGTGTGCACCACGTTTTTGAGATTATTTCGAATAGACAGAAACAATGATACAGCCAGTCCTTATAATCCAATTCTAAATTCCATTTTTAAGGAATAAATCAGGAAAAAACGTTGATGACGTTCCGGTCACATGATAAAATTATGTCTATGAGCTGACAGATAAAAATCTTTCAGCCAACGAGAAGACGTGTTACATCCAAATTTAGATCATCTAAGAATAATATAATTTCTAGTCCGAATCTCGACTTAGTTTCAAATTGACTAAGATTATACTGAAGCTTCTCACAAGGTATTTGAAGCAATCAAAATATGCAATTGAGATTAGAAATGCTTTCAACGGCAACATGTAGCACAGACAAACTTTTTAATTGGATGAATTACTGTCAGTTTAGAAATTAGTGCATTTATTATTGAGAATCCTTGACCACTGTCAAAAATGCGAAGTCTAATTTATACGATTGCAAACATTTTATGAAGGAACTCGCTACTGAAATTAGGAATGCGTGCTTTTATTATTGCGAACATAATACTGTCGCAGTTTTTGCTTGAATAAAAACATCGCAAGAATTTCTGAATTTACAGGTACTGTAAATTCAGAAATTATTGCGAGGTTTTCATTTATGAAAATAATGCGACTAGGTCGGTATTGCAATAATAAGAACTCGCATTCTGATATCTGATACATATATCTGTATGCAGATTTTCCTAAAATCGCAATAATTAGTCTCGCCTTTTCGTCCTTTCTTCAAAAATCACAATAATAAATACACGCAATAATTTCTGAATTCACAGGTATAAAATTGTGAAATACCAGTAAGATTTAACAACTTTTAGATTCTAACCCTGTAAAGGAAAAAAATACAGAGAAATTGTCCATACGCCTTTGATACAAATATTTTTTTTTAAATTTTATATTTACCAATCCCAAAAGGAAGGTAGCAATTTGTCTGTGGTTTTGTCCATCTATCAGGATCGAATTCGTGAGGATTTTTATATAGTGCGGGATCGACCTGTGGATCATTTAAATCATACAGGATAACAGACTTAGCTGGAACAGTATAACCATCGACTTCCATATCCCGTTTGTTGGTTCTGTATATAGAGAGTACAACTGCAAAAATATATCACTGATCAGTTGTAAAGGAAGCCTTCAGAAACGATCGTTGTTGCTACTTTCTAAAGATAATAGTTAGACTGATATTAAAGCCCGCCATTTTGAAATTGCGTTAATTTCGCGGAAAAATGAAATTGGCGGCAATTCGGAAAATTTTCTGTTTTCCGTTTCTTACTTGCCGTTGGAGTCAGAAATTGATGTCTTTCTATCTCTTAAGCATGTGTCTTATTATCAAAGAAAATATAACCCAAATTGGCCTTCCATAAACAAATACGTTGAAAATTATGCGAAATTGTTCTTCTGTTTTCACACACAAACTAAGATTATATATAATCTACAGAAGTACAAAAATTAATACATGTTTTTTTTTGTACGTATCTCAAAGTTAAAAAAAATATTTCAAGTCTAATGTTCTGTCACCCCTTATGAAACCCCGTTTGAACAAAATTCCGAAAGAAAGAAATATTTTGACATTGTAGTTTTTTTTGGTCTTACACATCGATTTCAACATGCATGTAAACCGAGTGTATACATATTTAGTGAGTTTGTTTGGTAAAGAAATGGATAGTTCAGCTGTAAATTTGACCGGATTAATTATTCTCTTAACGTTAAATGTTTGACGTTAACAGAAACGATAAGGTTAGGAAATTTTATACTGTAAGTGTTTGTGCACAACCTTGAATCAAGATGACTGGGAAAAATCATTCATTGTTAATATTTTATTATTTTTGTGATAAAGGACTCCTAAACGAATAATACAAATATTACATGTACAATGGAAACATGAAAGTCGTGTCCTTTGAACTTAAAGCAATCTCTATCTGACTTGCATTTTAATCACTCTTATTGAAAGCATTTTCATAATTACATGAAGTGTGACTTATTGATGTTGCCAAAAAAAAAAAACTATTGACTTAGCATTCAAAAACTGCACTGAAATAGGCCTAGTTTTTTTCTTTTGTTTTTTTTTTAAATAGAAGAAGAAATACATGAGATCAAACCTATCTTATTATTATTTATTCACAAGTTCATGATTAACTACTTGTGTCCATTCAGTAGTTCCTGCATGGAATAGACGAAATGTATAGTTCAATTAATAAACATACACAGATTGGAAACCATGTTCCTTTCATTTTAAATTATGAAGCATTAACATTGAGATAACTTTGATTATTATTTCTTTAAATAGATAAATATATTTTTTGGTCTTTTGGAAAATGTTGTTTGTGCTGTATTAAGACCCCTCTAACAAGAAATTTGTTTTTCATGCACACGTATAAAAATTGCGGTTTTTATCCAACGCAATCATAGGTTTGAACGTTGTTTTCAATTTAGACTTGTTTATATTTATTCGTATGGGCTTGTATTGTATTTGCCTTCGGGTTTATATGATCCGTTCATCCTATTTTGACTCCTCAAAATTCAAAAGTCTATCCTAAATTCAGGTAAATTGTATGGCTTTCCAAATACCGTTTTGATTCCTAACATCACTGAAGAGACATTAATTGTCGAAATCCGGATATGGTGTACAAAAACCTTTGCGTCTTTTGTTTGCGGTATACCATCTTTTCCTCAAGTTTATTGTTTTCTGTTTAGTATTAAATTTATAATTAAGATCCATTTATAACATCGGTGATCCGTCTATTTGGCAATCGCTAATGGCAGTCAGCAGGGTTTAAGAACATTTGTTGTTCGACCTGTTAGTCAAATGCGTTTTGTTAAAACATACTTTTTCACTTTTTTGGTCTTTTGGAAAATGTTGTTTGTGCTGTACTAAGACCCCTCTAACAAGAAATTTGTTTTGCAAGCACACGTATAAAAATTGCGGTTTTTATCCAATGCAATCATAGGTTTGAACGTTCAAACAACGTTCAAACCTATGATTATATATGTATATACATAAAGGTATTGTTAGGGAATTCAACATTAGATTTGACATTTTAACCATGTCTAGATCACAGGCACTTGTCTCTGAAAAAGACAAGTGTCTGTTGTCTAGATCCAGTATGTATGCATATTTTGGCTAGCCCTTGCCTTTATGTAGCGGAAATTTATTTTTGTGTTAGTATTATTCGGTTACAGCAGTAAAAATATATACCAAATATTAAAGTAACTCATTGAATAATATAGTATTTCTAAGAGTAATTGCAAAGCCCTATTTCAGTCCTGGAACTGTTTTAAGATGATAAAATATGTTTGCATAAATGTTTTACATATATCTGTAGTAAAATGATATTCAGTAAAAAGGTTATTGATTATTTTAATTAATTTCTCTTGTTAATAACAGCACATGGTGGTAATTGTATATATATTTGTACAAATAAGTTTGTTCTTGAAAAGTGTCAACAAAGGGACATAACTCGTACATTAATTTTGGAACCGCTTCGTCAAAAACTTCGACATATCAAAGTGGCACATTTGCGTATTACAGCATATCAAGTGGCACAAATCTGACACATGCCAGTTCATAAAAAGTCTCATCCCATAATTTAAATTCCCCAGAAATTAAAAAAGAAATTTCAACTTCTTTGATGAAAAAAAATAACCCGACGGGTGACGACCTTGTGTTTGAAGGCTTCGAATTCGAATTCAGTACATTAAATCAGAACAATTTGTATGTTAAAAAATTCTAAAAAGTATACGCAGTTGTCATTTATAACGTACATCATGCTTTGATTTCATTTGATAGGACATTTTGGAGGAAACAGACTCGTTTCAATTGAAGAAAAAAATCACCAAAAGAATGCCCAAATATGGTAGTGACATGACTTCTATTGTTGTCTTTAGAAATGGAGGTCAAACCAAAGTCAGCTTGCAAACTGGTTGCGTGAGACATTGAACGTGTCAGATTCTTAGGATTCACGAGGAAAACATTTAAAATTTAGATTCTGAAATGGCATATTACTGTACAATCTGATTAACATGTGACTGAATTTGGTATTTTGTATCAAAGAAACGGGACAGATAAAATACGAGATAGAAATATCAGCCCATGCAGTATAACACGTTCTAATGCAATTTGTTTGTAACGATAATTTTCATTGGACGTTGACAAATATTTTGTAGGGTTAAATTCCAATTTCTACGAGGGTGGTGAAGGGTTATTTTCGTGCAACGTGATCGCCGTTTTTTATTTCACGTTCAACGTGTTTTAACTTTTTTATTTGACGTTCAGTCGTGCAAGACAGGTGCCTCGTTCAACGTGTTCTGCTTATTTAATTTTACGTGCATCGTGAATTTCAAATGCTTATTTTGCGTGCTCGGTATTTTTCAAATAAATTTCAAACACTAGGCAGGGATCGTCAAGTAAAAAAAATGATTGAATTTTGTTTTTTTATAAAGCAGAAAGGCCTATGATGTTGTTCCTTTATTTGCATTTTAAAAGTTAAGAAGATCGTTATATACTTTTTTAAAAGCCGTAAACCATTTATATCATAAATGTGTATACTTAATCCGGAATATTAAGTAAAACAGAGAGTTTATATATACAAGAGGACAGTGACTCAGTCACAAAAGGTTCACATCAAAGTCTTTATTTTTCGTGCAACGTTCATGACAGAAATTATTTCACGTTCAACGTGAAATTATGTCTTATTTCACGTTTTTTCCGTGCAAGCACCCCCCTTTACCACCCTCTTCTACCATTCTGTATCCGTTACTAAGGAAAGCCACCTTTTTGAAATCCGACTTTTTTTGGTATGAAATTTCTCAATAAAAAAAAAGAAAAAGGGGTCACATTTTGTGCCTCAAAATTATCTTTTTGTCAATGAGAAACGTATGAAAAGTATAAATACGTCTAGCGTTTATGTTTGACATCGGGAGTATACATATGACGTCATATTGATTAGACGCCAATTACGATGAAACAGTTTCACGGATTTGTTCATTAATGGCTATTTTAAACAAAAATATTTACTAAAATTCATTAGAATGATGATTATTGTATTGTATTTTAAGCTGGGCCTTCGTAAAACTTGATTTTACTGTCTCAAATATCCGTTTACCTTGTTCCGCTACGCGCGAGAACACGTTTTTTCAAAATAAATTGTGAGATTTGAACACAGCGAAAATAAGTCACTTTACAGTTAAAAATGTTAATAATCATTGAAAATATAAATCTTATGCATTCATACGGGGTTTTGCTATACGTAGTACTTCTTTAATAGTTGATACGTTATATTGTAGTGTATGTCTATCTTCTAACGTCACTGTACTTTTTTCTTTGCATACCTACAAAAGATGTGCTAACTGAGTAATTATCTAACTTATGGGTGAACTTTTATACATTTTTGTCAAGGAACATTCAATATTGTATGCAATTGTAAAACAAAATTTGATAGAATTAAACAGATATGGGGTATTATTTCTTGACACGAAACCCCTATATAATCTTGGCAATAGTCCAAACCAAAATAACAGCACTTGTATTGCTGTTCTTCATCTTACATTAAAAACAAATCTCAAACAAAGAAAGTGTTGGCAAAGTATTACCCGGGCTGGGCAATACTTCCAGAAACGGGTAATACTTGGCAATACTGGATAATATGATTTTTCAAGCTTATTTTTACACATGTTGTAGTGTAATAGTATTATAGCTAACTATATACATTTTATACAGATAACCATTGGGAGTCATTCCTGACGATTGAAAATTCAATTTCTTTCTTTTATCTTTGAAGTCAGAATACAAGTTTTGCACATTTCAGGATATCTTGTTAATTTCCAAGCTTTGTTTCAATAATCAAATTTGAAACTTTGAAAATATGCATTTTATAGCAGAGTTTAAGTGAATTGTAACACGTTGACCAATCTAGATAGATTTTTAGGAGGACTATTAAGAAAAGCTTTTCACATTTGCCTTATGTTTCTTCATGTACACTTATCTTAAAGTTGCTGGACCATTTATATTTTCTCAAATTTATACACTCTATATTAAGAGTCTCAAACAAGCGACCTTATAATTTAAAATACTATGTTTTACTTTTATAAATGCATGTATCTTTAATGTATTGCATTTGTGATTAATCACTGAATTCTCTTTAAAATTCAGGCCAGTATTTCATATTACCTAGTATTGCCCAGTATCACCCGGTAAAACCCAGTAAAACCCGGGATTTCCCAGTATTTCCTGTTGGGCTGGCCAATACTCATAAAACCCAGGTTTTTGCCAACTCTGCTGCAAGAGGATTTTTATCAAAAGGTATCATATACTAATATACTCTAGTTACAACTGAAATGTTCTCTCACAATGTAAACTTTTTAATGCGCCTCCATTTTTGTATACATTTGAAAAAAAAATATCATGTTTCAGGTTATTTCTTTATATCTCCTGTAGATTTATATTTGTAATTGATGGTAGTCGTATTGCAGTATTACCTAATGAATATTTGCGCTACAGCCATATTGCGGCCATATTGCGATAACGAATTTGTGAGTTACGACAGGCTTCAATCAGTCAAGAAATAATTTATGCAGACCATGGATGTGTTGGAAAATTTCTTATGGGCCGTTATATTCAAATTAACCCGAGCGTTAGTAAAAAAAACATATTAAAAACTTAAGACATAAAAAAGAACTTTTAATGAATGATAAAATGTTAAAAAAAAATGTTTTCTTTATATTGTAATATTAAACTTTTGATAAATACTGTAAATTCAGAAATTATTGCGTTCATTTATTATTGCAAATTTTGAAGAGTGAACAAAAACTCATTCAGTTTAATTATTGTGATTTTAGGAAAAGCTACATACATATATATGTGTTTGATATTAGAATGAGAGTTCTTATTATGGCAATACTCAAGAAGTCGCATTATTTGCATTAATAAAGACCTGGCAATAATTTCGGTATTTACAGTAGTTCTTTATTCTTTCTTGAAAAACTAAATTAATTAAACAAAAACAAAAAACCAGCAATAACAACAACAACAACAAAAACCTTTTGGATTTAATAAAAAATGAATACATATGTTACTGAATGAAATGTCATATTTTCAAAGCAAGCTAATGGATTAACATAGAAGCATGTTGTGTTTGTTTACCCTGTGTATTTCTTCTCTTTATTTTCTTTGGACATCAGGGTATTTCAACAAATAAAACGCAATTATCATCAGTGAGGCTGTCAATGAGTCGTAAGAACCAGTAAACATATCAACGATAGCTTGGAAAATATTAGTTTCTGAAAAAAAACATCAATAATTTGTTTGAAAATGAAGATGTTCTGTTTTCAGGGAAAATCTGTATTGTTTACTTTAATTAGTAGATCGCTTTCAGCCTATAAGTTATACATGTATGTATATCACCTTAAATACTTCACATTTTCTGACATGTCATAGTTCAATGTATAATATATATTTCCTGTAGCCCTTTAACTGCTCTTTCAAGTAACAGTCATCTAGTCTAGTAATAAATTAGGAGACGCGTGTCTGGAAATTGACAAAATGTCTGGAAATTGACAAAATTTGTTGATCACTGTCTAATAACTATTTGCTTGTAAGAAGGCTGGACAGTTACTTTTTTATTTTGTCAAATACTCGTAATGTCTGATTTGACATTGACAAGTTTTCATTTCTGCCAACAGACTATTAGCAACACCAAATTTATACTTAATTAATCTTTTAGTTTAAACGATATTCTAGAGATTGTATTTTCCTCTCAAGTTTATTTTTTTTTACATCTGTAAGAGTTCTAAATGTTAAGGTTTTTTTCTATATCATCCCTCGATTTTTTTACGATCATAACTTGAACAACTATACAAAATACCTCTTATATGCAGATAACAAAAAAAGTTATTTCCATTTGCACACATGTTAGCCGAAATATCCGGTCCTACTAAAAAGCGCCCGGGAGCGCCCGGGAAAGGAAAAAGCGCCCGGGGAAAAGAAAAAGCGCCCGGGGAAGAAAAAAGAGCGCCCGGTAGAATAAAATAATAATATTTTATAACAATAAATGTTTTCCTGAATAAAAAAAAATAATCATTGCTTGTTTTGTCCTTAATATAAATGGGGATATGTACGATACTACATCTAAAGTGTGTAGATAGTGTTGTTGCACTTTTACATTTTAGATTTCAAAACTGTATATAAGTAAGTAAGTAAATATAAACAAGAGTATATAGAAGAATTATGCTCGATCAAAACGTATATTCCGTTATTTAAAAAAAATCAGTGCCCGAGGTCTAATATTCGCAACTGCATGGTGAACACTTTTCAAAGTTTTGTATTTTATTAAACACACTTAAATTGACGGTGGAAGATCGTGGAAGGGTTTCAACATGCCTGCCACAAAGAAAAGAAAAGTTAAACCCACTGCTAAAGCAAATATGATATTCTGGCCTTGTGGAATATGCCGTTAAAAATATCATGGGTTGTAACCAGTCCCGAGAGCCCAGCAAGCGGTAATGGGGTAGCGTTCGTGGAATATGTTGCCATTTTCCCAATAACAAGAAGTGTGCATGGAAATATTAAAATTGGACATGGCGATTACATCCGAACAAATGCACAAATTGTTGATGGTATCAAGGGAATGGTAAAGACACAGAATTGCAGGGAAATTTATACCGATCTAGCGTTAGATGATTTAATGAAAACAATAGTAAATTATATGCAGATGCTGATATAGATTTATTATATCTTTTTATAAAACTAAAACTGTTTTAATGGCTATGCTTATCAGTGTTTTAATGCTTAGTTTTAAATTTAAACCAAACTCCTGCTTTTACACCCTTGTTCTAACTCCGGTACATGTATAGTACTGCTTTATTTGCTGATTTATTATATTTTTTTTATAAAACCAAAACTGTTTAAATCGCGGCATGCGATTTGTAATGCTTATCGGTGATTCAATGTTATTTGTTTTATACCAAACACCTGCTTTTAACATGCCGCTTGTGTAGTATAATTGTTTTATTTGCTGGTGCTGATATGCATGTGCGTGTCTTTTTAATCGTTCTTAAATAATGTGCAACTCTTTTAATTTTGTAAAATTAATATTTATCTATGAAATTTAAGTTGTTTTTGCATTTTTATACGCCCGTTTACGGGATGTATTATGGTATACCGTTGACCGTCTGTCCGTCCGTCTGTCCGTCTGTCCGTCCGTCCGTCGTCAACATGTCGGACATTAACTCAAAAGCGCTGTAACCAATATGCATGAAACTTTGGTGAATTGTTTATATCTATTGACGTGAGCTCCCTTTCGTTTTTTATAAATTTCAGATTTACCATTTCCGAGTTTTGGGGTTTTATTCATTAAAAAAAGGGGGATTTTCCAGTTTTCGGACAATAACTCAAAAACAATTTCACCAATTTGCATGAAACTTTTGTGAATTATTCATATCTATTAGCGTGAGCTCATTTTCGTTTTTTATAAATTTAAGAGGTACCGTTTCTGAGTTTTGGGGTTTTATTCACTAAAAAAGGGGGAATTTTCCAGTTTTTGGACAATAACTCGAAACAAATTTCACCAATTTGCAAGAAACTTTGGTGAATTGTTTCTTTCTATCGACATGAGCTCCCTTTTGATTTTTATAAATTTCAGATTTATGGGGATTTTTTCATTACAAAAAGTGGGATTTTCCAGTTTTCGGACAATAACTCAAAAATGCTTCAGCATTTTTTATGAAACTTTGGTAAATTGTAAATATCTATTTTTGTAAGCTCCCTTTTGATTTTTATAAATTTTCGATTTTATGTTTCCGAGTTATAAGATTTTATTTGTTTATAGTCTGACAACAGATTTACTAAGTATTACGCAACAGCACAGTGTATTGCACACCAGCAAGAAATCTTTCATATAACCAATTTCAAGTTCTTTGACTACATTTATTCAGAAACCTATAATATATCAAATATTTAATTACAATATCTACTTTTTTAACTTGTAAATAAGGTATTACCGAATACCACCGGATTTAAACTTGTCACGAACAAAGCAAGTTTTATGGCGGTTGAGGCGACTTGGTTAATTCAAAGAGTTAAGTTTGGTTAGTGTTTTGTTATCTTGTGTGCTTAATATTTCCGATGGTTTTGTTTTTGTCTTTTCATTTTATTACCTTCTTGCAAATCCTTTTTTTGTATCGACGATATTTAGTACGGGCGGAATCGGACTCGGTGAACACGGGATTTTTTTCCCGGATTTTGACAATCCAAAAAATTTTTAACTGCCGACCCTTTTTTTAATGCATACACGTACAAATAAAGACTAACCTGATAAAGCACTGTCCTTTCTTGTTTCTTCTGATAGGTTTATATAGAAATCTAGTAAATCCTTTGGAGACTTTGGATCATGTTCAATTTTGTGATCGTTCAATTGTTTTCTTATAAATTCGTGTAATTTGTCAAATCCAATTACTTCTCTAACCTGTAAATAAATAATTCACGTAGAAATCACCCCATAATCTTCAAATTTACATAATGGTCTGGATTGGGTTTACAGAACACAGAATGATGGACTAAGATTAGAGAAAAATGGGCCAAAACAAATAAAAAGTGCAGAAAAAAAAGAAAAGAGAACAACAGGATTTTAGAATAATACAAATAGAAAATAACGACAAAAAAGAAAAGAGAATAATAACCTCAAACAATTAAAGAATACAGAAATGATACCCCAATCATCTAGACCCTCTTACATATGATCATAAGAGTATGTATTATTATGCATATAAGCAAAAACACCAGTTCAAATATAACTAGATATCATTGAGATGGGAGCCATCTCTGTGGGCCCCGCTGTGAATAATGTGTGGTAAAACAATTGTATCTTTATCATTGGACATGGGGTTGTCAACTGAAACCGAAGTTTATGACCTTGACATTTGACCTAGGAAGTTGTACATACATTATGACACACCCTCTGGTGTTGGTTTATATACATGTCAAGTATAAACTTTGAAATCATAACGGTTCTCAAGATATAGAGCGGACACGATCTTTACCATAGGACATGGGGTTGTCAACTAAAACAAAAGTTTTTGACCTGACCTTTGACCTAGGAAGTTGTGCATACATTATGACACACCCTCTGGTGTTGGTTTATATACATGTCAAGTATAAACTTTGAAATCATAACGGTTCTCAAGATATAGAGCGGACACGATCTTTACCATAGGACATGGGGTTGTCAACTAAAACAAAAGTTTTTTTACCTGACCTTTGACCTAGGAAGTTGTACATACATTATGACACACCCTCTGATGTTGGTTTATATACATGTCAAGTATAAACTTTGAAATCATAACGGTTCTCTAGATATAGAGCGGACACAAATTGTTACGGTCGGACGGACGGACGAACGAACAGACTGATCACTATAGGGCGTCCGCCATTTGGCGGGGCCCTAATACTACTAATTCTACATAACAATAGAGGAGGAAAATCACATTATTGTGCACAAAACAAATTGTACAGAAACATACTTTTAATGTAAAAAAATAACAAAAAAAACCAAACCGTTCGAGTTTTGCTTCAAACTATATCTACATTAATCGAATTATTATAGAAATAACCACTGTTAAACAATTATAACCTTTATCCAAAAGTTTATTCAGCTGTTAAAAAGATTTGAAATCCATATTGGGTATGGGAATAATTTACTGCCCATAATAATAATAATAATAATAATAATAATAATAACAATAACAATAACAATGAATATGAAGATTGGTTTGTCGGCTTAAGTTCCAGTGACAAATATTAAATGATTTTTTCTGGACGTTAACAGGGTTATGGTATATGAAAACACCAATTTTCTACTGTCTAGCTGGGATCAATTTAACTTACTAGATCACACAAAGTAACAGTTTACAGGAAGACACTCAGTATTCATATAAAAATGAAGATGTGGTATAATTGCTCATGAGACAACTACTAGTATCCAAGTCCAAATAACGCCGATTTAGGAAATCATGGGTCACCATACGGACTAACCAATAAGAGGCTCTGGCATGACAAAATATGAAACAATAAAAAAAAAATATACAACAACAGATATCAGACAGTAACCAACGACAACCACTGAATTAAATCTTCTGACTTGGAACATAACATAATGAATGTTGCGGGATTTAACATGTTTGTGAGCACTCAACTCTCTCCTCACCTTTTACAATGGTTTAATAGTACAACATAAGCATGATAAGAACAAACTGTAAAATCAGTTCGAAATAGTTTGAATAACAAGCACGAAACCCCCCTTCCAAAAAAACACACACTAACATAAAGACATAAGACACACAGTATCGATCTAAGAATACTAGCAATTACTGTAAGCCAAATACAGCTTATAAAGAAATCAAATTCTCCAAGACTAAAGTATCAATCAGATTACATCCAACGGATTTAGTGTTAAAACGTCATAACCGGTCTGATAAAAGTATGACCCTGTGCAATGCCATATTACAGGTACATCATATCGACAATATGTTAATGAATAAGTTTTGATAAATGGAAAGTGAACATATTACTCTATTTATACACTTTATTTTGACTCCAAATCGACGTGTCTTATGTCTTAATCTTAAATACCTTGTGCTAGGCACTGAAAACAGCAAGTACCAAATTCAAAGTCTGGTTTGCCACAGCCTGGTATTAACCTCTAACATTATCAGCGAGCACACTACCTTTTACAATGGTTTAATAGTACAACAGAAGCATGATGAGAACAAACTGTAAAATCAGTTCGAAATAGTTTGAATAACGGGCACGAAACCCCCCTTCCAAAAAAACACACACTAACATAAAGACATAAGACACACAGTATCGATCTAAGAATACTAGCAATTACTGTAAGCCAAATACAGCTTATAAAGAAATCAAATTCTCCAAGACTAAAGTATCAATCAGATTACATCTAACGGATTTAATGTTAAAACGTCATAACCGGTCTGATAAAAGTATGATCCTGTGCAATGCCATATTACAGGTACATCATATCGACAATATGTTAATGAATAAGTTTTGATAAATGGAAAGTGAACATATTACTCTATTTATACACTTTATTTTGACTCCAAATCGACGTGTCTTATGTCTTAATCTTAAATACCTTGTGCTAGGCACTGAAAACAGCAAGTACCAAATTCAAAGTCTGGTTTGCCACATCCTGGTATTAACCTCTAACATTAGCAGCGAGCACACTACCAAGTCAGTTGTTTTAAATGGAACCTTAGCGTGCACTTGCCTTACGCTTGAAATTAAATTAATAATACTGTGGATTCATTATTATTCGTTGGATACTAATTTTCGTGGATTTCGTGGGTACAGGTGAGCCACGAATTCAAATGTTCAACGAATTACACATTTTCTATATGCTTTGTATGCAGAGATTGGCATAACCACGAAATTAAATATCCACGAAAATGCAAGTTTTCCTCAATCAACGAAAATTGATACCCACGAAAATAAATGAATCCACAGTACCTGAGACTTTGTAAAAAAAGCTAGCCAACTGAAGTAAGTTTCCTTCCTTCCAAGACCATGTTTA
This sequence comes from Mytilus californianus, assembly GCF_021869535.1. Lineage (NCBI taxonomy): Eukaryota > Metazoa > Mollusca > Bivalvia > Mytilida > Mytilidae > Mytilus > Mytilus californianus. The sequence continues at coordinate 62,936,709 of NW_026262604.1, read as the reverse complement.
TACACGTAAAGGATCATTGCGTGTAGTGTTTTAAACTCCGCGTCACTATAATGAAATCTGTAAACAAATATACACGTATAAACATGTAGTATATAAGTGATGAAGAACAGCAAGAAAAGCGATGTTCCTTTGCTTTGTGTGTGTGTTATTTGCTGAGCATGTAATAATGTTGTTTGTCATGGATCATAGATCCCCCATATACTTTATTTTTCTATTTACCATCTTTTTTCACACTTATCTGTGAATATAAAAAGAAAGAAGTGGTATTATTGCCAATGAGACAACTCTCCATGAGAGACCAAATGACACAGAAATTAACAACTATAGGTCACCGTACGGCCTTCAACAATGAGCAAAGCCCATACCGCATAGTCAGTTATAAAAGGCCCCGAAATGACAAATGTAAAACAATTCATAAGAGAAAACTAACGGCCTAATTTATGTAAAAATAATGAACGAAAAACAAATATGTTACACAGCAACAAACGACAACAAATGAATTACAGGCTCCTGACTTGGGACATGCACATACAGAATGTGGCGGGGTTAAACTAGTATAAAGGCTCCAACAATCCCTTAACCTTAGACAGTGATGTAACAGTACAACATAAGAACAAACTATAAAAGTCAGATGAACTCATCAGGTGGATACAAATAAAAATATATCTAACAAAAATACAGAGTGGACGTGAATGTGTACTTATACATCCCCACAACAAAAAGACACTAATAAAATTGAGAATTGAAATGGGGAATGTGTCAAAGAGACAACAACCCGACCAAAGAGCAGAAAACAGCCCAAGGCCACCAATGGGTCTTCAACACGGCGAAAAATCCCGCACCCGGAGGCGGGCTTTAGCTGGCCCCTAAACAAAAATGTGAACTAATTCAGTGAAAATGGACCTCACACTAAACTCCGACACATATAAATGAACTAAAATTAAGAACCATACAAGACTAACAAAGGTCATAGGCTCCTGACTTGGGACAGGCACAAAAATGCGGCGGGGTTAAACATGTTTTGTTAGATATCAACCCGCCCCTATACCTCTAGCCAATGTAGAATAATCAAACACACAGCAATAGTACAGATCTGAGAGTACTCGCAGTTACTGACAGCTAGTTCAAAGCCAATGATAACTAATAAAAGAAGTCAAGCATCTAAGACTAAATATCAATCAGTACACATCCAACATCCAATGGATTTAGCGTAAAGACGTCATAAACAGTCAGAGAAAAACAGGACCGTGTGCAATGCCAAGTTACAGGTTTTGACAGATTATAGAGCCATGAATGTGCATATGTATATAAAAATAATAAAATTAGTTTAATTTTAATTTACTGATAACAAAATCAGTATTAATATCAATAAAAACAATATTCAAAGAATTAATTACAGTGTTGAATTGGTGACCTTTTAGAATAAGTTTATTTAAAGGGTCGATAAGTTTACCCGCATCGTTTCTTAATTTGCGGGCTCGGTTAACAATATCTCCGTAAAAATTAGGATGTGCTATCCCGTTTGAAATAAGTTTTCTAAATGTACAACCAAACTTCAAAACCAAATCTTTTTATCTATGGAAGAATGTAGTAAAGGTTTTAAGGAGTTTGTGGTAACGAAATCCCTGACTTAATAATTTACCAGTATAACATAGACTACGTTCATTGAAATCCAAAACGTCACAACAGACACGGGCATAGCGAATGAGTTGTGATATATAAACACCGTAAGATGGTGCCAAGGAACATCACCGTCCAAAAAAGGAAAATAACGATAGGAAACGAATAATCGTCCCTTTTGTCATAAATTTTAGTGTAGAGTTTCTCGTGTAAAACTGAAATATGTAAATCTAGGAAAGGACAGTTATTACCGTTTATATGTGATTTATTTAAAGTAAGTTCCGGTATATTTAGAAAATTCTTGATTATCAAACGAAAAAATATCATCAAGATAACGGTAAGTGTTGTTGAATTTATCAATTAAATGCAATTTAGACGGGTCTTTCAGAGTTTTGTCATAAACTGTGATTCATAACAGTACAAGAACAAGTCTGCTATTAAAGGGGCGCAATTGGTGCCCATAGGAATACCTACAACCTGTCGATTAACTTTATTGCCGAAACGTACATAGATATTATCAAGGAGAAAATTAACAGCGTCAATCATCTCATCACACCTTCAGTAAGTATATCTATCATATTTACCTTTCTCATTAGAAATGTTTATTTTCAAGTTAAACACAAAATGCCCTTTTGGTCTTTTACAATGAAAACGAAAACACCATATACATACGGGGATCCTCGGTGGCCGGAGTGGTCCAAGAAGTTCATAAGAAATTGGCTGAAGATTGAACATTGTTAACAGTTCAATAATGTGTCACTAATTATACCTAACGCACTGTTTAATGGATACCCCACTTTATCATGGGCTTCACCTACGGAAGTGTCAAGTACAGGGATAACCTTTGGTTTTTTTTATCATAATGTGGCTATAATTTCAATTCCAACAAATGAAAACAGCTTCTTAAAATATCTTCATTTAATCAACCTCGTAATATGTAAACACTACATGTATATATAGCTTAGTAGTCAGTCGTAATATGTAAACACTACATGTATATATAGCTTAGTAGTCAGTCGTAATATGTAAACACTACATGTATATATAGCTCAGTAGTCAGTCGTAATATGTAAACACTACATGTATATATAGCTCAGTAGTCAGTCGTAATATGTAAACACTACATGTATATGTAGCTCAGTAATCAGTCGTAATATGTAAACACTACATGTATATAAAGCTCAGTAATCAGTCGTAATATGTAAACACTACATGTATATATAGCTCAGTAATCAGTCGTAATATGTAAACACTTAATGTATATATAGCTCAGTAGTCAGTCGTAATATGTAAACACTACATGTATATATAGCTCAGTGGTCAGTCGTAATATGTAAACACTACATGTATATATAGCTCAGTAGTCAGTCGTAATATGTAAACACTACATGTATATATAGCTCAGTGGTCAGTCGAAATATGTAAACACTACATGTATATATAGCTCAGTAATCAGTACTTCGGTACTGACAGAACTAATAACAAATCTTTCTTAAATTGTCTATTTTATATGAGGTTTCGACTCCCTAAGGCAAGGTTTAACTTAGATGGATTTGGCTATCATTTTTGTGTCTTTTTTTGGTCACATAGCTCTTCAGCTATACCTGTTCTTACACATCTTTGACTTTCAAATATTCGGCTTTGATCATTATTGATAAGTTAAAACCAGAAAAAGGCTTCAGACCATAACTTCTATTAAGTGTTATTTTGATTTTTTACAGTTTTATCGACATGGACAATGAAACTTTGTATTTTAATATATGATATATTTACCTCTTTCCAAATGTCAGTATGGTGCCAACGTTCAGTACGCTGGTTCTAAAATGGTCACGTGGATCTACTGCATTGTCAGGACTAAAGCACTTACACAGTTCGTTGATTTCTAGTGTGAGCTGAAGTTCCATGTTTTTTTGGAAAAATTTCCCGTGTTGTGCTTGCATAATGAGTTTATTTAGTTCAATATACTGATGTCCATTCGCATATAAAATTCCTAGTAAAATTCACAAATCTTTTACATTCATTTGTAATGTCGTACTTTTTTAAAAGTAATTAATTACAAGTGCATAATGTAAATATAATCTTTGCGAACATGTTTATTGGAACGTCTGAACGACTAAGACAAGAAAATAGAAGTATTCGTTTGTAATATCGTACTGTTTTAAAATTGATTAAAAGTTCACATGTAAATATATCTTTGCAAACATGCTCATGGGAATATGATGATGGAACGCATAGAAACTAATACAAGAACCCATATTTCAATATTGAAGTTACCATAAAAGTTTAAATAAAACCTGTTTCGTCTGTTTTTATTGTGGTATTGTTAGTAATTTGGTATTTACACACATATCACAAGGAACAGACAGTATTATAAATACACATATTACAAGGAGCAGACGGTATTTATACGCATATTACTAGGAACAGACGGTATTTATACACATATTACAAGGAACAGACGGTATTTGTACACATATTGCAAGGAACAGACGGTATTTATACGCATATTACTAGGAAAAGACGGTATTTATACACATATTACAAGGGAACATACAGGATATGGTGTATCAATCCAACGGCATGGCAAAATAAGTGAAAACACCGCGAAAAAGTTTATTGTAATCTTGTAAGAAAAGCAGAAGATTGTATCATATACTATAACAGTTAACATATTTTTCTCATTCTAGTAAGATGCATGCAAGGTTCATTTACAGGCGATAAAAAAATAACCTCTATCAAATGGCCTCGGTAAATATAATAAATTTGGATTTATAAATCTTTGTTACAACATTAGCAAAAGTATTTGTTTGTTTTTAAATTGCATTTCCATAATTGATATTAAAATGGAACTCACCTTTTTGTTTGGCGATTTCTCTTGGACAAAACATCCAGTCTGGTCTGTCTGTAGAAACATCGCCATCTTCAATCCAAAATTTTGATATATTTTTGTGTCCAGAAATGAAAACGACGGTCAGCTGTCCAAACTGCAGTCTGTAAACGTTGCCATACTTCTTTTGTAACTCCTTAGATAGTTGATACAAGTTTTTGGCTCTACTAATCATTAGAAGATTTCCCAATATTGGCCACGCCCTTGGTCCAGGGAGGTTAGTACTTGATCCTACCATTCGACGATAAACACAGTAAATTGTAAAGCTGCTGACTGAGATCGCCAGTGTCAGAGTGATTATGTTTTCCATCACATACCTGAAAAATATATAGAACAAAATTAATCCTGTAATAATTATAATAAAAAATGAATAAAACAAATAACAACATAACTGATTACATAAAGTTATTCCTGTATGTAATTGAAAAAAGTTTTTATTTTTGTTAAAGTTGTATTAAACACGTATGTCCGAAGAAAACAAATATGTCCCTTCCCCTACTACAAAGTGAATGGTTTACAGTTTAAAAGTTCGTTGACGGAAGCACTTGCCGTACTTTTGAAAAGTAAGGTATAAACACATGCCTTTTTATCCTCTACTGAACAAAATACCAGGAACTACTTATTATTTATTTATATTAACTTATTATGAACTACAAATGATTATCAGGGAATACAAGAATTGTTGACCAGTATATCAGGATGTATCAACAAATCTTTTTAGTTCGACAAACGGTGTTTCCTGTATTCAATTTATTATTTGTTTCATAGTCGGATATTCGAATATTTTTTATCTTATTAAAGTAATGCATTTGATTTCACAAAAGTAATACATTGGATATCGGTAATCTGTTCTGTAAGATGTAGATATTTTTTCGTTAACCTTTGTTCCAATTTTCAAAAATCTCATATATTTGTCTATTCATATTTTGTATAGTGAATGAATTTGGTAATGTTACATGTATATTTCACGTGGTATTCTTATGAAATGATCCTTAATTTTAAACTTTGTTATGCTATACGTAATCTATGATGGTCTAGATGGGATATACAGAAAAGAGATTAATGGGCCAATATCACAGAAAAAAAAGCAAAACCATCAAGAGAAAATTGGAACAGAGGAAAATGGGATGCTATGATATAAATAATAAAGAATATTGCCCCCCCCCTTTTCATCCGCCACCCCCCCCCCCCCCTCCCCAAAAAAAAGAAAAGAGAGAAGTAGCCTACAAATTTAAAGACTACAGAAATGAAGTCATCCAGACCTTCTAATCTTTACATTAGTAATAAGAAAATGTTCCAGATTTTACCAACCACTTAAATGTAGGAAGAAAGACAACTTACATACATTTTTATTTCACTTCTAAAGAAAAGTGCATATTATCATGTCGCTTGTGTTTATCTCCAGCTTTTCAATATATTTTATACATTAACTCATTCAAGAATTTTACCCTTTATTTACTTCGAATTCTTATGTAATATATCAACCAGGGAAAAGGAGAAAAATAAATGATGTGCATGAGGCAATTTTGCAACATTTTGGGAAATAAGATGAACGTTTTTATTGTTGATTTTCAAGTTTTTTTTTAAATTGTCCACCGTAATACACAAAAGTGTGGACACTTTCAAGCAAATGTTTACATGTATGGACAGTGATTGATTACAACTTCATTTTCAGAAGTTGCAACCATGAACTAATACCTCTTTAAGTTTCTAGCGAACCTTCATTTATTGAAGATTATTCGCCGGTCGTCGACTATAAAATTTGTTTTAACCTACAAGGTAACCAGATAAAAGAAACAGAATAAAAAATAAAAATGATATATATACATTTGAAAAATAACATTTAGATAAAACTATATATATTTGATAACAATAATAGTTAAGGGTAGAAAATAGGGATGAGAGCAGATTCTGAAATCATACTCTTGAATCCCTGGACTGTACAGCATGAAACTATTTTTTGTGGCAAATGATTCCAATCTATAACTTTACGCGGATAAAATGAATATTTATAACTGTCTTTAGATGTTTGTATTTACCTAAATGAGTGTGGGTTGCTATGTCTGGTTCTATTGTCTAGTGGGATCAAAAGGTTAAATGTAGGGACTGCAACAATTTCGTGTATAATTTTGTAGAAGAAAACAAGTTTGTATCTAAAACGACCAGACTCAAGCTAGCAAACACTAAGCCAACGAACAATAAGATGCATCAAGCTAGCGAACAATAAGCCAGCGAACAATAAGAAAACGCGCCAACATAATCATGCCTAAAAACCGAAGACTTGCAATAACACAAAACGTCCTTTTAATTCTAATGACAATAATTTCCAGTAGGAGAACGAAATGCAATTCCATTTTAACACAGACAAAGTTAATTAGTTATTCGTGTATCTAATACAACTTTTTTTTAACCGGACATCTAAAATTCCTATTAGGTAATCCTTTCTCTTTTTAGTGCTCTCTAATTAGAGATGGGTTTGTTGTTGTTTTTATAATAATGAAACAATTAATAACAATAGTTCACACTAAACTAGTGTACATGTAACGATACAAATAAATCTTCTACTTTACATATGCGTTTGAAAAGAAAAGAAAAATAAATCGACTGATTTTGGAACGTCCAGTATTTTTTGTTAGATTTTCTTTAGAAATAAAAGCATTATACGCAGTTTTCTTTTTTTGTCAAAGAACTAGTTCATTTTTCTAATTATTCAAAAGTATGTCGTCACTCTGGTAATGTATTTACTATATTTCCGCAGGAAGAGTGATAAGTGTAAGAGTGGCACCCAAATAGAACGAGAAACGAATTAACATAAAGATTTTGGTCCAAAGTTTGGGTAGGGTGACCCTACCACCACCCAATTTTAATTCATAAAAACGTCCCTACGGCAAAGCTTTTCTCCACACTAAGTACAAATTGCTTAAGGTTGCCTGGACCAAAGACCCAGGTGGGTAAAGTTACGGAACTTTTTTAATTGAGGTCCAAAGTTGGGGTAGGGTGACCCTATCACCACCCAATTTGAATTCATAAAAAAGTCCCTACGGCAAAGCTTTTGTCCACACTAGGTACAAATGATGAACAATTGCCTAAGGTAGCCTAAACCCAAAGACCCAGGTGGGTAAAGTTACGGAACTTTTTTAATTGAGGTCCAAAGTTGGGGTCGGGTGACCCTACCGCCATCCAATTTTAATTCATAAAAAAGTCCCTACGGCAAGACTTTTGTCCAAACCAGGTACAAATGATAGGCAATTGCCTAAGGTTGCCTGGACCCAAAGACCTAGGTGGGTAAAGTTACGGAACTTTTCTAATTGAGGTCCAAAGTTAGGGTTTGCCTATCATTTGTACCTAGTGTGGACAAAAGCTCTGCCGTAGGGACATTTTTATGAATTAAAGAAGGGAGGGGGTTGGGTCACCCTACCCCAACTTTGGACCGTTTCCCCGATAATAATTCCAATGTTAAAATGAAATAGTTTGTATTGTAGTGATTGCATCCTCTTCTTGTTAATATAACTCAGTGTAAAGAAATTGTTCTTCTGATTTCGGTTTTTCCGTCTGTTTCCCGAGTTTTTTTTAAATATGCCTCCTTGAAAAGCTTTGATTTGAAAATTTTGTCTGTTAAAGTAGCTGAAATCTTTATATCCATTCAGATATCGTGTCACGTGTGTCATTGTCACATAAAACACATTTCCTATTGAAATGTAATAAATAAATTGCCAGTTTTCAATCATTCCTAACGAAAACTGTGGATATTTATTCGCTTATATTTCAAATTATAATTCTGACTGCAAAATTCTGTACTTTACGTTCCGAAATCGGTATTTTGTTTTCTTTTAAAAGGAATATAAGCATGCGGATTTAATTTTATCTTTTATAAATTACACTAGTTAAGTATGGTCTAATTTTTTTTTATTTATTCACTATTATCATGATTATAAAGACAAACCGTTTCTACTCAAAGGTAATCAAAAAAGGGAGAGGAGAACCTAAAAGGAATTTTGAAAATCCTACAAGAGATGTCATGTGGTCAAGAACAATTATGTTGTCTTAAATATATAAATGAATAAATAAATAAATAAACAGTTTTCAATTAATAGTCTTTTTGAAAATGTTTGGCATTTCGTCTTCCTACTGGAAATGATTGTCATCAGATTTCAAAGAACGTTTCATGTTAATGCAAGTCTTCGGTTTTTAGGCAAGATCAGTTTTGCGCGTATTTCTTATTGTTCGCTGGCTTATTGTTCGCTGGCTTATTGTTCGCTAGCTTGAGTCTGGTTCTAAAACGCCTAATTTCAAGTGGGTACCAATTTAAGTCTGTCATCATTCCAGTAACTGAGCTGGCGTTATGAAAGCGGTTGCTTGTGAAGCGAGCTGCTCTTCTCTGAACTTTTTCAATTTGTGAAATTTAATATTCGTTAATTGAAAACGTCCGCCAAATTGTTCATTCAAATACTACCAGGAGAGCAACCAAAATCTACAATCGCGGAATATAATTATGTATTTTTTGTATTTTTACATTTGCGCTGAGTACCAAGTGTTAATAATCGTTATATGAAAATAAGAAATATTGTAGCATTGCCAGTTTATAGTTTGAATTAGGTCTTGATCTTGCCGCATTTTTGGGGGATCTTTTTAACAGTTAGATATCCTATAGTCTTCATGTCCTTAAATGATATTACATTGTATCATGAGTTGCAGTTACATTCAAACATTATAAAGCAAAATAGAGATTGTGTCAATATTTCACAACATGCTCATTTTCTAAAATTTATCACCCGCTATCTCAACTTCAGTATCATAGCTCCATTTGGTGTAAACAGAGGAGAAGACACTAAGGTGTCAATAAAATCTTCAAGTCGAAAAAAAAAACAGACAAAATCTGGCCAAAAAAGAAAAACAGCTGACAAACCACTATATAAATATAAAAATAAGAAGATGTGGTATGATTGCCAATGAGATAACTATCCACCAGAGATCAAATGACGTACATGATGTCACCGTATGGCCTTTGACAATTATCAAAACCAATACCACATAGAAATCTATCTAAGACCCCCCCCCCCCCCCCCCCCACCCCATAAAACAAAATGTAGAAAACCAAAGGCATGATTTATATACAAAATAACAAACGAAAAACATATATGACAGACAGCAACCAACCACGACTAATGAATGACAGGCTCTTGACTTAGGACAGGTACATAAGTAATTTGACGAAGTCAGACATGTTTGTGGGAGCTCAACCCTCCCACTAACCTTGGACAGTAGTGTTACAACATAACAAAGGTACAACCTGTAAAAAACAGTTGAAAAGAGCTTGACTCTTCAGATCGTCAGAAACAACTAACAAAAAGACTGAACACATGAACAAGGTACGATCTAAGAGTAATCCCAATTACTAAAATCTAATAAAAAGCCAATTACGACTAATTAAAATTCATCTTTCCCAGACTGAAAAATAGAACAAAGAAAGAAACCTGCATATTGAAAAACATGAAACTAACAACAATCGAGTCTCACTCTGGTATTTTTTAATGTATATTTTTCATTAGTTCAAAACGAGAATGGCTATTCTCAAGTTCTGTAGCATTACCATACAAATAAGTCCATTTCGTCATCCCTTTTCATGGTGCAGGGAATAACATTTTACTGTAATAATTCTCGTTTTAATTACATCTATCATATTAGCCATTTTACATTAACTTTCATGTGCTCCGGATTGGTACGTAGTTACCAGTTTTGTTGTTTATGACAGGTAATTCCAGTGATAAATGTAAAAAATAAAATAACAAAAATACCGAACTCCAAGTAAACTTAAAACGGAAAGTCCTTTATCAAATGGCAAAATCAAAAGTTCAAACACATCAAACTAATGAGAAACAAATTTCATATTCCTGACTTGGTACATGCAATTCCTTATGTAGAAAATGGTGGATTAAACCTGGTTTAATAGCTGGCTTAACCTTTTACTTGTATGACAGTCACATAGATTTCCATTGTTGCACCTTTTTAGCCCCTTCCGGTTTCAGAAAATAGATTTAAAATCCGTACTCTCTTAGACGATGAAGGATCTTTGAAAAAGAAACTTGAATCCTTATGTCGTTGGTGATATACACGTTACTTTATTTAGCTAAACACATGATAAAAGTTGCGGACGTGACCAAGCGGACATTTGAAACCATTAAGTCGATGAAAATCTGACAACACCATGAACAAACCCCGAAAAACGACGGAAAAACAAACATGTTCACGAAAGACTATATACAAAACTATAGACTGAACAACACAAATCCCACAAAAAACCGACCGCAATCTGTTATATATAAATGTATTTTTTCAAATGAAAATATTGTGGATTCATTTATTTTCGTAGGTATCAATTTTCGTGGATTCAGTAAACATTGCATTTTAGTTGATATTTAAGTTCGTGGTTTTGCCAAAGTCTATATACAAGCCTATAGAATATTTGTATTTCGTTGAACATTTGAATCGTGGTGCGCCTATACCCACGAAATCCACGAAAATTGATATCCCACGAAGAAAAATGAATCCACAGTATCTATCAAATACAACAAAAGTCTTACAAAGTTTTGTTGAAGGCCGTGCGGATTGCTTATTTTTCTACCATCCACATCATTTGAACTCTAGTGTAAAGTTGTCTCATTGGCAATCATACCACATTTCCTTATTGATATATTACAAATCCTTATATAAGTATTTTAAGGTGCTGAAGAGATAACTAAATCAAATACCCGTAGCTTAAATTTATCTCTTATAATTAGTGGAAATTAGGATATCGGCCATCAACACCAAGCTCCTTACATGACAAAAATATTAGGATATGACTGAAAACTAACGGAGTTCCTTGCTTGAACAGGCACGTGAATATTTAGTGGGGTAAAACCTCTTGCTTTTTCAGATCTCATACACTATACCCCGTTGTAGGCCTACAACGTTGAGTGCCCTGAGAGAAACTGTTTTTGATTGAAATAATCAATATATAAATTTATAAAAATAAGGAGATGTGGTATGATTGCCAATGAGACAACTATCCACCAAAGTTTAAATGAAGTGGATGTAAGCAATTATAGGCAACCGTACGGCCTTCAACAATGAGAAAAACCCATACAGTATTGCACGTGAGTTGATCATTGTCGAAGGCCATTGGATAAAAAATACATGACATTGTTTACATCGTTGAAGGATCAATGAAATCAAACCCGAAGGATGAATGGGGTATAGGAATATGGTCATCCATTAGTCTTCTTCCGACCGATAGTAAAACGCTCGACAACGTGGGTCATTTGTTTGACTGTGCGGACTGCATAATTTCGTAGGCACATGATGTTAGAATGAGGACGTTAAATCTGATGTATCATGTATAGAAAGTACCACGATATCTACACGTTAAAAACCCTAGCAACATGTGCAGCTCTTCAAGGAGTCTGTAGGTGGACTGTATGAAGGTTTGATTTCTGTCCATGTCCAATAAATAATATTTTCTATTGGCATTCGGAATTCCCTGCCAATCATTCCGCTCGACCCCCTATTGCAGAACCTAACTATTATAAATTGAAATATTGTTAATTTATTCTCGTCCGGAAACATGCCTTATATATTTGCCATCGGACGTTGAGAAAACAAATATTAGCCAATCAATCATTAATTTAAAACCACTTAGAACGTCTGATTAAGTAGCTGGAACTGGAGGAGCCCTTTTACCTCCGTCATAAGTCCAATGCAATTATATTATAATTGAAAGGCAGAATTTTTATTCCCATAATAAGACTGCTAAATTAAAATCACTTTATCAAACTTTTAGGTGGATGATGAGGGTTTTTTTTAACGACCTTGACTACCCATGAGGGTCTTGTATGTAAGAAAATAATACAGTTTTGAGTATTAAAGGGTCATTTTATTAACTTTCTGGATAAAATTTGATATGCATTATTGACTCAGAAAATCACTCACTATATACATTTTATTATCACATGAAGTTTCAAAGAAATTGATTAATAATCATTGAATGTACTACAAATTCAAGCACTTTTACATAATTTTCATTTTGGTACATGCATGGGTATTAGATTGGTATCCTTTCAACTGGGATTTTATTCCAATTTACTTGTATCAAGAAAATCCTGAACTCTAGCTTATGTATTTTAATAAGATTACTTAAATTCAAATAGTTTTAAGTGACGTGCCATGATTTTTGGCAATCAATAAAGGTTTTTTAGAAAAATTTGAAAGCAAAGGAACTGATTGATAATTAGCTGTCTGCAGTTTGTACTGCTGTTTCCTTTATGAAAGATTAAAGAAAGTGAACAATAATTCCAATCGAAGGAAACGAAATGCGAGTACGCTGAGAGTGATAAACAATAACTATAAAAATTCTTTAAAGCATGTCATGAAAAAAGTGCCAAATTAGAATCAGACTTAAATGCTGCTACATAGTTATCGAATTTAATTATTTTGCCTGAAAGAACTTTTTATAAGGGAACATACATTAACAAGTATTAACTGTTCGCAACATGACACAAATATTATACAAAAACGTAAAGGAAACAATTATTTTTACTGACAGTTGATACTCGGAGTTATATCAGACCAAACAAACTTTATTAAAGTGTCATTTGATACTCGGAGTTATATCAGACCAAACAAACTTTATTAAAGTGTCATTTGATACTCGGAGTTATATCAGACCAAACAAACTTCATTTAAGTGTCATTTGAATGTATTATCAAACAGAATCCATGAATTTTGTGAAACCTTTTATGTGAATCAAAAATGGACACCCTTCAGACAGCTTGCTTTCCCAACTCTAAACAAAGCTTTGACTAAATTTTCAACTGTTGGTTTTGAATGATTCTGTTTCCAACATCGCAAAATTTCCCTTGTTTGATCCAGTAATTTATCTCTGAATTGATGCTGGATATGCTTTATTTCTGAGATATCAAGGCCAAGTTCTATACCAAGTTGTAACGAGCTGTCTCCAATATGATTGGATATATATCTCAGCACTGACATTGATGGTATCTTCTCTAAACAGTCTTTGGGAATACCTGAAAGTTCAATTGAAATAATTTATAATTATTCTCCAATAATCTACATCCATGATTATAAATATACATTAAACGCCATTTTTAATAATGATATTAACAGTACAAATTGTAATGCATACCATGCAAATCGGGCAGCTGCAATCATAATTTGAACAACAGTGATCTTATCAAGTTTGAAGAGAAGTTAACGAATCAAAATCGAAAAGACTACAGGCTGCTTCAAAGAGGTTGACAATTTAATAAGGATATAAATAAGCAATTTTAATTGTGATCTTCATACAATTTGACAACAAACATCAGAAGATAAAACAAGTATTAAGTCTAAGACATTGTTTGCAATTTAATTTTTTTTTATTTCAGATAGTATATGTTGTTTCCTGTCATGTTTTATATCTCCTGAGCCGATAAGACACTGATAGGGAATATGATCCCATATCCCCTGTGAAGCCCGAATAACAAAAACATTATACTGGAGTGTCCTGATTCAGCACTAATTACTATTTTTATCTTTGTTTTCCTTCACATGGTATATGGCCTCATATCCTCTGCTTATTAGCCAATCAAATTGCAGAATTAACCTGGATATTTCACTACATTATAATATGATATATTACTTACCAGAATGTGGATCACTGTCTCTCAAAATCTGAAAGTAATAACTTTCGTTAATAGTTAAAAAAAAAACACATCAATAAATTATGAAACTCCCCACCCCCCACCCCCCAAAAAAAAGTGTATGTGCTATTGAAATAACTAGATACATGTTAAATTGTGTTTGGCTTTTGAATTGATAATTCATAATCAACAGACGAATACCAAGGGAACTTCAAACAATAAAATGTAGCAGTAAATGCATAATTGATGAAAGCTTAACACTAATAGAATTTGGAAGATATCGTTTCCGGTTTATTGTGCGGTTGTATGATGCGGTTCGTGTTACTCAGTCTTTAGTTTTCTACGTTTTGTTTTGTATACTGTTCTCTGCCTTTGCATCGTTTGTTTTTTTTGTTTTTTTTATTTCATTGTCAGTTTGTTTTTCGACTCATGAGTTAGAATATCCCTTTGATATATTTCGCCTCTTTACAATCAAACCTAGACGACCATTTAACCTTGCACTGTTGGGACTAACGAATGAAGTATCATCATTTCTGTAGCCATAGGACATTTTAAGAAGCGTCTTTCTTGCATGTCTTTTTTACATTTCATAGAAAAAACTTATTTCATGTAACATCAGATTATTCTTAAACACTTGATTTAAATAGTTGATTGTCACAATGTTCTAACAATGAAACAATTGATTTATTACCTGACATAGAATGTGTTTGTTGATTTGACAATTTTCAAGTGCTTTTTGCAGTTTTGAAAATGAAGCATCTTTGTTTTCCTCCTTCCATTTGAGAACAGCCATGAATTTCAGATCATTTGGATTTTGATGTTGGAACTGATATTCTAGATTTTCCCATGTATTAACTGTAACCCCTAGGTTAACAATAACATCTCTGCATTTGTATGGTTCTATTTCTGCAACAAGTCTTAGTATATGTTTTTCAAGAGGACATTGCTCTAGTTCGAGTCTTCCAAGACCTAGTGAAAAGAAAATGATCGAATAAATAGAAATTACACAGTGAAAAGAAAATGATCGAATATATAGTAATTTCACAATGCATATCAATTATTGCGATGAACATAATTTCAGAACAGAAATATTATATGCGTGACCATTTTTTAGGCTTTATCAACGCCAATGTACTCTTACACTCATATATTTAATGCTACTTAACTTGTTTTGGGTAGTGGTTTTATTTAATATGAGTTAGGTAATTGTCTCGAATATGTTTAGACAGATAAAACAATTACCAAAAATGTTGAAACCGATTTTAGCTTAAGAAAGGATTCATAAGGTAAATGCTAAATCCCTCATTTATATCAAAAGGATCACTAATTGTTATACATTAGACCACTCAGTCTGTTAATTCATTTATTTCGTGTTACCAATTGTCGTGAATACACAGCATTCTTTACATGAGTCTGACGTTTATGCTTTTGAAACCTGGCATCTTTGATTATTTTTGTTTTCAGATATAATCGAAACTGGCAAGTATGCTTCATATCTAGACATCTTTATTAAAATTGACACCAAGGGTTGACTTTAATCTAAAATTTATGAGAAATTGACGATTTCAGAATTCTTGTTGTCAACTTCCCATTTCTTAGTAGTAGCAGACTCTGTCCCATTGTATGTCGTTTTCATATCTCAATTGATAAGTTAAACAAATGTATTATTATATCATACAGACTAAATTAACAGGTGTGTACGGCTAACGACAAAACTTGTTACTGTGTCACTATCACGAATGTTTTAACCAATACGGTAGGTTTGAATATCATGTCTTCCAATTTAGAATATAATTTTTACGACAAAGTGTCATAAAGATAAATGTTCTTACCTTCACAATTTTCTTCACATTTTTCACAGGAAACCTAAAAATATATTTACTTTTAATATTCGTTCATATAACATGTACATAAGGTCGCGAGTAATTTTAATCTTTACCCTTTGATGAACAATTTACATCTTCGTATGCATACATGTTCACTGACGTATTATGTTGGCGTTTGTTTTTGTTGCACGTCAGTGTTCCTGTTGTTCCTTTGTTTTCCTTTTATAGTTGATATGTTTCCCTCAGTTTTAGTTTGTAACCCGGATATGTTTTCTCTCAATCGATTTATGACTTTTAAACGCCGGTATACTACTGTTGCCTTTATGTATACTTCACATTAGTAACCTATCATTAATTTGGATCGTACAAGATCACACATACCGGTTTCGGCACATTTAAAATGCTTTCGAATCTAGTTGCTTAAGCAG
The DNA here is from genome assembly GCF_021869535.1 of Mytilus californianus. Lineage (NCBI taxonomy): Eukaryota > Metazoa > Mollusca > Bivalvia > Mytilida > Mytilidae > Mytilus > Mytilus californianus. The sequence continues at coordinate 62,920,271 of NW_026262604.1, read as the reverse complement.
CTGTTTTATAAAGCAGATGGATAATGTGTGTAACAAATAATTAAATAAAATGATATTTAATAAAAATGAAGTTTAAAAAATACTTCATTAGTTTTTTTTTGCATATTTAGGTGTGAAATTTAATATTACTGACAAGATAATAAAGTATGACCAATACGACTTCGCACGCAAAGTCGTACACAGTATACACCCTACTTAATTGACATTAACGAAATTTTCTTGTTATTTGAAACTCATAATATGTCAAGGTATCACAAGACAGTAAGTGATGGTTTGCTGTTGCTGAAAATCGTATACACTAAACGTTAAAAAGTAAAATTACACTCACTTATAAATTTTAACTTGACATGAATTATAAAAAAGATTATTCTTTTAAACTTGAAAAAAATCAAAAGTTAGACTATATCAACCATCGTAACGAATGAAAAGCAACTGTCATATGCCTTACTGTACTTTGTTGCAATGAATTTACTGCAGTACACGTACCTAGTTTGTATTGTCTTTACTGCCAGGATCAACTAAGAAATTTGTTATGTTACTTTCGCCTGTTCAAGATTAAGTATTATTTATGATACAATAAATATGGAAAACTGATAAATCGATAAAAGTCTATGGTTGTTTGGAGGGTATGCATTTAAACCAGATACTATTCAGATACTCCTTACCTTTTCAGCAAACCACATGGAAAGTTGTTTCACCTCGTGAGGTGTGCCATGTGGACAAACCCATGTACATCTTCCTGTAGTTGGCATATCCCTATGTGGAAAAAAGCACACGGATTTGCGGAAAAGACTTTCACAGATTACTCCGAAATCTATTTCAAATGGCGTTGAGTATTTTGCATTTGGATCTCCATCCTCTGACAACAGGGAATAGAATTCTGATATCCGATGCACAGCAGCCGTAAGACATTCTTGAACAGAAGAAGCTAACGTTGGTACGATATGTGCAACATCTTCAGTATGAATGAGCAAAACAACGATTCTTTTGCCTTTTACCTGGACTGCTACATCATGGTTCTCGTCGACCTCAACAACTGCAAGGTTGGAAAACGCCATGCTTGACCCTTTATAGGTTTTTACTTCCCACATAGTAACCAACGAGGCAAGAAAACGATAGATCAATGCAGGAGGTATCACCTCTTCAACAAATCTGTAGGCCATGATGATTGAATTCTTAGAGCTGCATCTTCTTGTCATATATTTTGTGTTATCATGCTTTCGTATCATACAAGGCACAAGGAAATAACAAGAAACTAGTGGTGAGTGATAGTCATCTTCTGTGAGATTTTGTGGAGGAACAAGTATGTCCAGGTACACTAAAATGTTTATCATAAATTCTCTATACGGTACTATCTGTTTGAATGCTTCCTGGTTCCATAAGGCATACATGTCCATCCTTTCTATTCTACCAGTGTCCTGCAAAGACCGGAAGATCTTTACCATTTTTTCTTCTTTTGGCCAAAACTGCTTGTCTGTTATAATTGATCTCAGAACTTCGATCAGGAAAACAGGATTAATGATGATATAGTCACGAAGGTTGACCTCATCAAAGAAAAGCAACTTGCCAAGTGAATGTTGGACTTTCAGGAAGGTGTCTAGCTGCTTCTCTGACAACACTATTGATTCATTTTTGGTGTTGAGATCCTGTAACTGCTGTTTGGAGATGATATGTTTGCCGAGTTCCACCTGTTCAGCTATCTGTAACTCTAATGGAACCCATGCGGTTGGCATTTCTTCGCCCCATCTAGGGTGATCAGAGGCTCTTTCAATCAGACGTTGACGAAGAAGATCTATTTCTGGGTCGTTGATATCGGTGGCGTTTATGAAAATCAGAGGCTTGTATTCCAAATGAGGAAGACCTGCGTGTGATTTGAACAGTTGATAAAGTGATTCAATCAACTTCTCTCGGCACGATTCAATTTTATCCTGCAATGTAAGAATCTATTTATAGACTTTGCTTTTGAAATTTAAGGTTGATCGTGACATTTGAACTGCATGGATGTAATGACTAAAATTATCTATAAATACGAGGTCTGTTTTTAATAAAAGGTTTAAACGTTCGATATAGTATTATTGCCTATCTTTACCGTATCTATAAACTAAATACTAGTAATGTGATTAAACTCTAGACATAGACACATTGAAATCAGTTCAATGAATGAATACAGTTTGTATAAAGTCGATATTATGTCATGAAGATATATATTAAAATAGCCCATGTTTTTAACAACAAGCTGTGACTGATTTCTTTATCTTGATCAATGGAACCAACAATTTCTTTTAAAATTCATTTACAGAAGGGCTTTGCATTTAAAAAAAAAACGAAAAGATACCGAGGCGAAACCCATTAGTCGAAACAGATCAAATCATGACCAAAGGTAAAACGACGAAGAGACATAATGTTGTACGTTTGTTTTTTCTACATTGGCTAGAGGTATAGGGGGAGGGTTGAGATCTCAAAAAACATGTTTAACTCCGCCGCATTTTTGCGCCTGTCCCAAGTCAGGAGCCTCTGACCTTTGTTAGTCTTGTATCATTTTTAATTTTAGTTTCTTGTGTATAATATGGAGTTTAGTATGACGTCCGTTATCACTGAACTAGTATACATATTTGTTTAGGGGCCAGCTGAAGGACGCCTCCGGGTGCGGGAGTTTCTCGCTGCATTGAAGACCCATTGGTGGCTTTCGGCTGTTGTCTGCTCTATGGTCGGGTTGTTTTCTCTTTGACACATTCCCCATTTCCATTCTCAATTTTATAATCCACAAAACACCATAAAAAAAACAACACTTTGTTATTTTCATTCGTTCATGGGCTGTTATGGATTTACCTTAATCAGGAACGTTCAAAGCCGAATATTTGAAATCCACGAAAGTATAAGAAACAGTTGAAAAGCTACATGACCAAATGAACATAAAAAATATAGCCAAATTCATCTACGGTCAACTTTGTCTGAGGGAGTTGAAACCTTAGTTTACTAATAATTTATCAATTTATAAGGTAAGGTTTGTTATAAATCATGACAGTACTGAAAAACTGACTAATGAACTGATGATATCCTCGGGGACTGATATTTAACCAGCAGCAGTATCGACCCAGTGCTGTAAAAAAAATATATAGAAACAACACTTTATAAATGTTATATGTCCGAAGCGCTTTCCTGGCTTAACCATAATAAGGAATGCTCAAAGCCGAATATTTGAAAGCCAAGAATGTATAAAACAGAAACGTGTTGCTTAGTCTTTAGTTTTCTATGTTGTGTCATCTGTACTATTATTTGTCTGTTTGTCGTTTTATTTTTGGCCATGGCGTTGTCAGTTTGTTTTCGATATATGAGTTTGACTGTCCCTCTGGTATCTTTCGTCCCTCTTTTCTTGAAGAGCTACATGACCAAAAAGAACCTTAAAATACCAGTAATAGCCAAATCCATCTATTGTCAACTTTGCCTGAGGGAATTGAAACCTTTTGAAACCATAAAAAAACCAATGATGCATAAACAATAAATCCAATTAAATCCGGGTGGTGCATTGGAAGAGTCGGTGGTTCATCCTCCTATAGTGACACTCATTATGTTACTCCGTTATTGATAAATGTCTGGTGTTCATGCATCACGCTATACATGATTGGTTTAATGTGTTTGTCAGCCATTTCCAAATTTATAAAGCATCTGTGTATGTAAATTATTTAACCCATACATGACCAAATATCTTAATTGTTTATGAAAACAGAAGCTATAGATAGTACCATTATCAAAATAATATGTATAAAACGCAGATTTTGACAAATATAGAAGTACATTTTGATAGTATGAGGCAAATGTTGAAATTAAAATTGCAATATTCAAATATACAAGTTATTCAAAACATTCAAAGTCAATTCACATGACTGAAGCTGCAGGGCCAAATAACCTCCATGGAAACGAAAAATGTCATGATCATACAACTGCATATCAAATACCTCTTGCTTACCATAAGTGCTTTCCGTTAAACTAACCTAATCCCAAACTTAAACTGTAAACTATACAAACGTTTCAAATTCAATAAACCATGATGAAGTGATGGTGCCATGGAAATGAGACTTGAAAATGTTAATACAACTGCGAACCAAATATCCTTGACTTAACATTAGGGGTTTAAATTTAAATGAACTATCAGTAATCACAAACTTTAACATGTAACTATGCAAAACATTCAGTCAACAGACACTGACTGAGGGGGTGGGGCTAAATGATCACAATGGAAATGAAATATGCTAATGCTTCTACAATTACAAGTAAAATATCATTGACCTAACACTAATGTTTCTCTTTTAACTGACCTAATACATGTAAAAGAGCGGTGAAAGATACCAAATGGATATTCAAACTCATAAGTAGAAAACAAACTGAAAATGCCATGGCAAAAAACCACAACCGACGAAAAGACAAACAGTACACAAAAAACAACATAGAAACCTTAGGACTAAGCAACACGAACCCCACCAAAAGCCTATGATCTCAGGTGCTCCGGAATTGTAAGCAGATCCTGCTCCACATGTGACACCCGTGGTGTTGCTCGTGTAAGTACAAATCCTGTGTTAAGTCTAATTCGGTAGGTCACATTCGAGGAAAATAGGACGGGATTGAGGTTATGACAACTGGTACATATCCGTCGTCATCTGTGAAACAGATATTCCATATCGATCAACCAACTTGTGATGGCGTCCGTAAGATTTGCGAAGGAATGATTTCAACTTCTCCCCGTGGAACTCTTGGTTTAATATCTTTTTTGTAAGCAGCGACCCTCTTTTAAGAAAATAATGATAGGAAATGCAATTCTATGCAATAGTTTTAAAGTCATTAGGCCATAATTGAAGGGGAAGGGCCAAAACTATCAATGGAAATGAGATGTGCCAATGCTTATATACCGTCAAGCCAAATATCATAGACCTTTCAACAGTGGTTCCCCATAAACTCATCTAATCATAAACTAATACAATGTTGACGCAGCTGGAAATAGAACGCTTAAGTCTCAAGGCGAGACAAAAATTAGGGGGTAAACTAAGGTGCTCCGGAAATATATGACGTATGTCAAGCATCTATTGAATTTACTTTGACACATGCATATTATGTTTACTGGATAAGAGAAAACTATAAGATTTGTTCTACCTTTTGAATTCTATCTTTATGCGTTGCAACCAACAAAATTCGAGGAAATCCTTCAATGCTCTTCTTGCAGTAAGTCAATATTGAATTCACCCAATGTACTAAGTAAACTGAAATCGAAATATTTACTGATATACAAAACGTTCGTATAAATATACGGAGATATTAGCTGAAGGTGAATGAGACAGCAATCTAAAAACATTATAAAACAATGAAACTGATACCATATGTCAAAGATTTCTCAGAATTATAATTTTAAATGCAGTGATATATCATATAGTCACATACCTTTTCAAAATGTATGCCTATACCAAGACGTCATAAAAACTTTACAGGACTGTCTTAAACCTTTTTTACAATATTATTTTGGTCTACAATTTGAATAATTGTTAAACATAATCATGTTTTGACATTTCATATTCTGCTGTATATTATGCATATAAACAGAATTTTGTTTTTCTTAAAATCTACTGCAAATGACAGAATTCCATCTTTAGTGTAATTGTGCATGCTTGATGCTTAGTATATCCGGTTAACTCCTCATACAGTTTCCAAAGAAAACTTTAATATGTGGGGTATTATACCATGTGATCAGGATTTTAATTTTCCTTTTTTTTTGTTAGATTGTAATATTAACAGAACCATGGTGTATCGCAAGTGTCTTTCGCACACAGCCATCTCCTAATTGTGCTTGAGCATTATTGTTTACTTAATCCAATGTTTGTAGGACTATTTTCAAGCATGCAAAGGGAGCATCATCTTTGTCAAGTTATTTTAATATTTCAGTCAGACAAGATTAAAATGTTCTTAATTGATATGAAATGCAAGGCAAACTTATGTATGTGTACCTGCTGCCGATGGCTCCCGATGGCTAGCTATTGAGGAATCATACTCTAAGCGAAGACTATGACAAGCATTAAACATCAACACAAATATTCCACGACTAGTTATAAAGAGCTGATGTGTCATGTAGAATTCCTTCTGACCACCAAAATCCCAGATATCAAAAAAGACTATATTCTGCTTGTACTTTCCTTCTTTAATTGCTTTGAAGATAAGATGTTTCAATTTTCGTTGCGGGATATTGCTTGACAATAAGTTCCGGAATTGTAGTTGTTTGTTTGGCACGTCATATGACGTCGTTTTTACAGATTCCGGTGAAACTGACGATTTTGCATATCTCTCATCTATTACAGGAATTTCTGAAGACGGTTGTATTGTTTGGGATTCTTTCGGTTTATCGTTAGCAATATGCATTTCTTTTTCTACCTTGTAACATATAGGCTGTTCAGTAGACTCAACCGAATTTAAACATTGTTCTCCAGCCTGCATTCCTTCCCTATCTTGCTTCTGCAATGACATTAGCATTCCGGCAACAATATCCAAATTCGTACTGCCTGTTACAAAACATTAAACAATATTAGTATATGTTAGAGGGCGTTGCGAGACTTCTTTGACATGCAGAGAGGTTTATACTCCCTCTATAGGAGGGATTGGATTTAGCGTATCCGCTCTAACCGAGGGTGGCTACGTATTTAAACACCGCGCAAAGCCAAATATACCACATCTTTAGCATGTTTTCCATTACCGGTTTGAAGAAGTCTAAGTTATTTATATCTATACTCTAGTTTGACAGAAGACGACAACACATGTCAAATAATAGCAAAAGATCGCATATTCTATGGGGCAAGGAGAGCTAAAACAAACATTTAATCGACCCGGGTAAATATCGTTGAATATAAAAGAGCGAATGAATTAGTGTATTTCTGTCGGACAATATAGTATTTTTTCAATACCTACAAAGTTTCTCCATTTACCAAGATTGTTATGAATATGTAAAAAAAGTATTAACAAAATTACCGGACTCCAAGGTAAATTCAAACAAGGGGAGTCGATAAAAACTGACAAAATAAAACGTTAGAAATTATCGTCCAACGGAGCGAATTGGAAACAACGGTCATATTCCTGGAAAATGGTGGGTTTAATCAGGTGTTATAGCTGATTAAACATCCCAATTATATGACAGTTGCTTATAGTTCCGACATATTGACAAAATTGGGTAAGCAACCCAATGTGACATTATAGTTAAATGTGACAGTTAATGGAATCCAGCAGCCAAAACCGTGTAAACAAACATTACAGACATACATTACAACTGATTAAAACATTCATACAAACTTTCCAAAAGAGCTAACAAAGACGCCAACAAAACATTAATTGTAGTTGATTGTAAATCAGACAAAGACTCCAACAAAAAAAAAAGTTTGGGTACTTACAGTTATATAGTAGTCATACGACAGAAATAAACATGATAACAAAAACAAAAATTCAGGGAAAAATGTCAAGTAATTTAAAAGATACACAACTCCAGCATCTAGAATCTATAATTCAAGACCATCTTGCATCATTTGTGAAGTAGACATTGGATATTTATCTATTAGGTCGTTGTACTTTCAAATAAACTTTTTGAGAAAAAGTTCGAGACGTTCTTTAGCAAAACCCTGACGCATTTCTTTTTAGACACTGTTGACATTGAATATCGTATGAGTTGAGAAGTATACTACATACGCAGATGAAGTTAGCATATTGCTGCTAAGGTGAGGAATATTTATAATTTCAAAATTAAAATCGTTTCGTTTATCACAGATCAAAGTAAAGAGACATTGTGAGATGACCATTATAGTAAAATTCTAGGTATATGTCTATAAATGAGGCGAAGGAAGCTGTACCTGTGGTTTCCTTAATCTCTAGTTCAGGAGGATATATTAATGGCAGCTAATTAGAAAAAGTTTGGATTGTTAATGGAAAGAGCATCATCAATATACTTGTATGCGGAATTAAATGAAATAATTGTGATACTTAAACTTTTCACTCAACACAACACAACAAACCTTGAGGCAAACAAAGCCATTTCTTGTCATCGAGATTCATTCCAGCCTTTCCTATGTGAATCCAAATTCCATCCGTAGCTCCACGCTGTTTTGGAAATTCCTCACCTATAAGGACCTTCGCTAGCGTAGTCTTTCCTACAAAAAACTGCCCAACGAGAAATATTCTGTTCCCATAGCAACGATATGTTCCAAGCTTCATTATTTCTTGTAAATCTTCAGTTGTTTCTAGCCCCAGCAACTCCAACTCATCATTTACTGTAATGGGTTGATAAATATGATTTAACTGTTAAATAACAATTTTGTAACTTGGGCAACCTCGCAATTTTTGCATATGCCTGTCTGAAGTAAGGAACCTCGTATCGGGTTCCGGTTTTGTCGTTTTGGGATTTGATGTTGATGGATGAAAGATTATGTATGTTCTCTGTTAAAATCTGATTTTTTTCACAATTATTTATTGTTTGACTCATTGTATAATGTATTTATCAGATTTTCACATCAGTAGACTTCTGCTTCGTCTTATTCATATTTGGTGTACATTTTCTCAAAACTGTGTTTTCAAAACTTTGCTTGTTAGAAAAGAAATCATAAAACATAAATTACCATTTTTTATATTTTTTTTTATCTTTCTTTATACCTACTTATATTTGAAAAGTAGATGTGCCCACTTATTCATGTTATTAGTGTGCCAAAAAGCTTGTACATGTATAATCTTCCAAATTATGTTGAAGATTATATTTTCATTAATGATAACAAAATGACCTATAAACAGAAATCAAAACAATCATCAGAACGTGTAGTAAACAGATGCCACCAAAACAAAAAACTAAATATATTGCAATTCATTCAAATATAATTCATTCACTACTAGCATCATTTCATTAATTAAGTATCAGGAATAATTCATTAATCATAGGTCTTGTAAAAAAAAAGGTTAAAAAATGGACGTTCCCCAATTATATCATCATCTTTATATTTCCAAACAAGTACTGAATAAAAGGAAGCAAATTTTCAAGCATCACAGCTGGTCCTATATGCATATACTGTGATGTGTTTGCAAGTGTTGTACTTTATAAAATTCCGACAGTTCCATGTAATTATTGTTTACATCGTTCTCTATACAATTTTGCAATTATAATTTTGAAAAAGTCGATGGTCAAAACATATGGTAATCTGTAACATTCCTTATGTACAAATGATGTATTCAATGTATAATTCTAATTTTTTTTTAAATATATATATTTTATATATTGTGTTTTTTGAATTCTGAAATACACTATGTGATTAACCTCAACGTAAGGAATAAACAAGTCTTCATAATTTAAGAACCGGTATTTTCCAAATACAATGTCATTATGTGTCACGGAATTGGATGTTATAATTTGAATCTCAAAGGAAAAAGCTTTCTTTTGCAGCTGTGATTCTAATGCTGATGGTTACCAGGATAGTTTGAAAATATGACTTCCCCCCTGGTTTTTGGTAGGGTTTGTGTTGCTCAGTTTTAAGTTTTCCATATAGGGTTTTGCAAACTAGTGTTTATATTTGGGTCGTTTTTTTCGGAATGAGTTACGATTTTTTATTATCCATTTGGTATCTTCTGTCTCGATTTACATCCATCAAACATAGCAATAGCTATAAATAGGGAATAATAGATCTAATATTTTAACTAGGAAATTATCAAATCAAAGCAAGTACAACAAAAACAATTGCTCAAAATGAACATTGTTTTTAATGTAAAATGTCTTGAGTAAAGTTGAAAATCATTTAAAGTTTGCTATTCATATATGTTTTACAAATCAAGATATTGTTAATAATTTTTTTTTTGTATATATATATATGGCACAGATGATGTATTCATGCAATCGTTTATTTTATAATCATTATCATGTTTATTTTATGTGCTCTTTAATATATTCATATTCATAAGTTCATCAGACTTTTCATATGGCATTGACCTGACCTGACCTGACATGACCTGACCTGACATGACCTGCCCTGCCATTATGTGTAGGTTTATATGTGTACTAACATTTATATGCACGAGTAGTTTTGTATGCATTCAACGGGTAGAGTTGAAATTCTGAGAGTACTTACATACATGTATCACTATTACTCTTAGTTCAGTAGATGATGTATACGGTCGTTTGGGAATAATATCCACGGCTGTTGTTTTTGCAGGTATTTATGATTCTATAATGTGGTTCGAACAATTTTATTCAAATCTGAATTTTTAGTTAGTGGTTTTATTTGTGGTCTGGTTATGTCGTCCATATTTTTTATATCCTTCTTGAAATTGTATTTGCTGATGTTTAATTAATAAAACCTGCTATTTATGAATGTTGTCGTGTTTTTTCAGAGAAATGACTTCACCCATTACTACACTTAGCAGTTTTACAACCGTTTCGCATACCCCAAGAGTATATGGTCCATTTTAAACTGCGACATCTAAATGCTATATACGTTTGCCTAGAAATTTCTAAAAATGTAAGAAATGCTATTCAATACTACATGCCTTCTGATAGAGCAACATATTAACAATATTTATATTGCAAAATCAATGATATAAACCTTCCTTTACTGTTTGCTGGTTTGCTGTCCCTGAAATGTGTGGACTTCGGGTTAAATTTGATTGCTTTCTTAACTTCACTGGATTAAATCTTGATTTTTTGTTTGCTTTCCTAGCTCGATCTCTTGATTCCTGCACATAAACATTAATGAAAACTATAGACAAACGACGTAAATTGCCACAACATAGTTCCAATGAAATACTAAGAAAAATTTGTACATGTTCTTGTAACACTAAAGATGTTAATGAAGTAGACATTTTAGAAACTATGATTTAAGCTTTTATAGTTAATTACTTGAGATTAACTAGTTCAGTTGCTTGAATGTCTGCTGAATCAAAAAAGAATCACTGTGGTGATAAAGAGAATGTTCTTGATTAGAATAGATTAGTATTGATTTAATATATTTTTAAACGTTCATCTTTAAATGGTATTTGAATATTTTATCCTATATAATTATAATATGAGAAAAAATATTCTGAAATGTAGAAATACAATCTTCTTTAATTTTGCAATTCTGTCGGTGTGTTCTGCCAGTCATTGATGTCGAAGAAAACTGTTTTTCACTGTGTGGTAGTGGTCAAAAACCCTCTATCTCATTGAATTTAATAATATTAACATGCTTAGTCATCGATACATGTTTTTTATTAGTTGTTATTGGTTTTGAACTAGCTGTCAGTAACTTCTAAAAGTTTTTAGTAGCTTTGAACGGTTTGGGTTGTAGCGTTCCTGGTAATCCAGAAAAGCTCTTCAGAAACACGAAATATATAGTGTTATTTTCATTTACAAGCTCCAGGTTAGTACCATTGGTGGTGTTAATCCATGATTGGTTTCATAAGCTCAGTAATCAGTGCGTCAGTACTCACATTTTTTGTAACATTCATTTTTAGAATTACTCGTTGTTAATTTTTAAAAAAAATAAGAAGCTAAGATATAACTACCTCATACAAAGTATCGTACTGTTATGTCGATTGTTGTCATATATTTCCTAACGTGTTGACGTTTTTTTTAAACCCCTGTTTTTAAATTTTGGGGTTGTAGCGTTCTTGGTGAAGGTAACTTCAGAAAAGTGCTCCGGACTTCTTTGAAACACAAAAAAATAAAACAAGAACGGACGTCTCCATGTATCAAGTGTGGAAGGACGACCATGGTAAGAATTAGAATAGAATGTAATTTACACCATATAAAAACCACAGTTACAATATATAAGCTAGCACGATATGGTCAGATGATATAATAACAATACATTTGATCGTACATACCATCTCTTGTTTTAGTCTTCGTTTTATATCTTCCGCTAAGGAACAAAAAACGTCTTCAACGTTTTCTCCTGTAAATGCACTGGCTTCCATATATTTCATATTATGTTTGTCTGCAAACTAAATAAAAAAAAAAGACAAACGAGTTGAAATGAATCGTTACCAGTTAATTATATATGTACAATGCGCTCATTCTTAATTGTTTCTATCAAATCTCATTTGCATACTTTTGCAATATAGACTAAAAACTGCAAAACAAGACACAATATGGAAGTCTAATTATTATATCAGTACACTAGAAAATATTTTGAAATTGTTTGTATATGTTAAACAAGTGTATGTTGTATAAGTGTAATGTCTGTAATATGTTCTATTATTATACCTCAGAGTTTTATTTTCTTTATCAAATCATACACGAATAAATTTACTATTTTGATGAAATTGTCTGAAAGACTATTTACCTGACTAAATGTTTCAAAAACTATTCACGGGTATTGGAAGCAGACATTTTCCCATACCTTCTGTATAAAAAAACTCTTATTTACTGGCTATTAGGACATTAGCAAGTTAATTGTCCCTCTTTACACAACTATTTCTTTCCACCTCGCTTCGGGAATTAGTTAGAGTCTCCGGGACAATAAACTTTTTATTAACCTCATAGCCAGAAAAAGGGGTATACCACCACATGCTTTTGCGGTTTTTGTTTGTTAAAACAAATTCAGTTTTTTCTAGATGAAATATTAATAATATGGATTTGATGGATATTAAATGATATGTCAAATTTAAATTTAAATGTAGCAGTCGTTTACAAAAGGATTTGCACTACACGCATGAATGAAGGAAAAACAGACACAAGACAATCAGTTATCATGTCGACGAAGAACAACAATACCATGGGAAAACACGAAATACAAAGAAAACACAAATAACCGCCTACAAAACAATACATAGTAACATGAGTAAGTTATTAAGTAAAGACTGAGCAACACGAACCCAACCAAACACAGTATATGACAGACTATGAGATGTTACATCAATTCAATAGCAATCCAACAAAATGTAATGAGAGGCGAAAGATACCAACGGGACATTCAAACTAATAAGTCGAAAACAAACTGGCGTACTATGACCTATAATGGTTTACTTTTATAAATTTTGACTTGGATGGAGAGTTGTCTCATTGGCACTCATACCACATCTTCTTATATCTATTGACAACGCAATGGCAAAAAACAAACAGAAAAACGAACAATAGACAGTATACAAAAAACAACATAGAAAACTAAAAACCGGGCAACACGAACCGGGGTGATCTAAGGCAAGGCATCTAGTAGTCGCATACTGTATATTATTATTTTCTATTGCGAATAACAAGTGCATAACTACATACAATGTACTTCTTCTTCATATTCCTCTTAAAATCAGTTTAATTGATTTATTAATAGACGGATTTTTTTATGAAAATATTTATTAACATTACCTCTTGGGCATCCTCCTGTAGAACTGCTCGGTTATGTCTAAGATCACATTTTAACCCTACGAATACTCTGTTTACTTCTTTATTACAATTCTGAAAAAAGAAAACATTCTATTTAACTTTTTGTATTGGAGAAAAGTACCTCGAAAGGATTTAAAAAGAAATTTTCACCAAATATACACTTAGATACATACATTTAATACTAAATTATTGACAGTTCGTCCCACATTCTGTCATATTTCATTCAAGAAAGAATATAATAGGGGAGGCCATCTGCCTTTTTTACTTTTACCAGGATTGTTATTGATGACGATCTAGACAGTGTAAACACGATTTTCAGTCGGCCTTTTGGAATTGTTAATGACTCAGATATGTTATCTGTTCTTCAAGAGGAAGAAGACCGGCGGAATATACCAAAGGGATATTCAAACGTAAAATCGGACAAACTCTAACAACATCATGGCACAAAATGTCACAAAAGACTGTTGATTTAGTTACCAACAGATGAGAACATGTCATACAATGTTATTGTATTTGCCAACATCACTTCTAAGACAAACGGTTGATTTATTACAAATTTAATGTGTATCTTTTTTCGGGAAAACCAAGATTTGACTTTGGCAAACAAATATGGTGACCTAGAACCCCTGTCCAAAATAAAACATTTGCAGAAGGAGTACCCTTTGCGTAATCCGGGGTGTAAGACTACGCAATCCCATCCGACCGAAATTGGGGAGTTTAATAAAAAGGAAAGATTGCAATAAGTTCTTAAAGGGGTGCCGTTGTTGACGTATTACAAGGTAAGAGTATAGCCTTACTAAAAAAGCCCTCTTCTTCTGTGGCAGTCAAAACTAACTGCCCTACATCCTGTTAAATCAACCTTGGAATTTAGTTTGATATGTTTTTGTCTTTAATATGCCTCAAATATTGGTCTCTCAGTAATAAGCACAAAATTAATCAATCAAACAATAAATCGATAACTTATCATCCGATTTTTACACGTAACTACAATCGGCAGCGAATGTTACAAAAATTAATATATATGGTTCCAAAACCTTACTGTATTGTACGTGTACAGGCTTGAGATCAAAATGGCAGTTTAAGACTAAACACATTTACTTGTGAAAGTACACTTTGTAATTGTTAAAAGTATACGATCATACATACTTGATTGATAATTGGAATCATCTCACTTGCACTCAGGAAGGATTTTTGGCTTTGAATGTCATAGGTCAATATAATGCCCTACAAATAAAAAATAGCAAGATTAAAATTAATTTATAACATATGTCGAAGCATGTTAATTTCATCAGCGTAAACATGTTTGAATTTATAAATATAACAAGAAAAATATAAAATAAAATAACAATGTAAATCTTGTTGGTCATATTAAATCGTGTGTCGACGAAATTTACTCTATTTGTTTCTCTAACATTGTAATATTTTTATTTTTCACATAAGACAAAGTTATGTTTTTTTATACTTCAATCATGTCTCGTAATATACAGTTACATCTTTGGTGTCTTCGATGATTTTCTCGACCAATCAGAGATCGATCTGCTATCGTTGTTCATTTAACTTTTTCTTTAAATTAACACTTTAAGCTACGCCTCTACCAAACCATCCTTGAATGTTAGATGCCAACAATTCTAATGCCTTGTAAAAACGGACATTTCATACTTTAACAATAAGAACATTAACGGTATATATCTTACTTCATCAGATGCACATTTTGACAATCAATGTCTTAAAAATGAGGCTCGAGGCAGATATATTTGAAATTCTGAAAACTAATACAAACATTGTTGACAACCGTAAGATGACATGAAGTTGCTTACTTGGACTTCATTTTATAACTGGTGGATAGCCTTTGGCCAAAATATGGCTTAGAAATGAAAATAACACTTCCTAGATTTCGTGCGACCGAACCGAAGAGCTTTTCTGAGGTTATCTTCATGAGGAACGCAACAACCCCAATGATTTGAAGTCCAGGGATTTACAAAACCATAGAAACGTTATTATAATGAGCTTTATGACCAAAAGGGCCGAACAATAGCAAAATTTATCTAAGGTCAACTTTGCCAGATAACGTACTTTGTTCAAAAGCAATAAATCTTACCTCGGCACCAAAAAGATACACTGGCAATAACGACCGGGTTTCCCCTAAGCTGTTTGTATCCCTATGAAAAGAATTATCTCAGAATATATTAAAAAGTAAAATAACAAAAATACCGAACTCAAAAGAAAATTCAAAACGGAAAGTCCCTTATCAAATGGGAAAATCAAAAGCTCAAACACATCAAACGATTGGAAAACAACTGTCATATTCCTGATTTGGTACAGGCATTTCCTGATGTAAAAATGGTGGATTAAACCTTGTTTTATAGCTAGCTAAACCTCTGCCTTGTATGACAGTAGACATTGTATAATTAATTGTTCAAAGATTTTTCGACGATTGAATGTTTGCGGTATGTTAGCATTATTAAAGCCATAGTGTTGTAAACAATCAATCAAACTATATATATACTGTTTCTTTGACTATATAGTCATCAATTGATAACAAGAAATCTGACATACTAGTAAGAAAAACGACAATATAGTCATCAATTAATAACAAGACATCTGACATACTAGTAAGAAAAACTGGACAATTATAAACATATAATTATTTACATGCATGCAAAATAATATAGCATAATTCCAAATTATCTAAAAAAATTAATGCCTCAAAATTGTTAGTAGAAACAAAATAGAAATAATGCGAGTACTACATGTTGAACAACAATAAGGTGTTGTAAATATTGACAAACGGTGTGGTAAATTATTTAGTTGAAACTTGCATGTGTACTTTAATTGCGAGTCAGACCACTATCTGAAAATTTATTGTGACGTCATGAATGAAAACTCTTTTTGTTTTGTGTTACCTCAACTTTAAAATGCACATAAATGGAAATCTTAAATAAAAATAAAAAAATAAATAAAACAAAAAGTCCAAATAAGGCCTTTATCGCTCCTTGCGCTTTGATATACAATTCATTATGACCTATTATCGTTCCTTCAGACACGGGTATATTTTCTCGACTTGCATACTCCATTCTTAGATAAAAACATACAACGTATGTATACAAGATGACTGGACCATCATTGATGTAGTAACATTATTTTCAAACTGTTGGTACACGTATGTCCTTTCATCGTGGATCGTTTCGTCTACAAATTTCTTGTTGTCGAAATACTTTTGTCCGCTGGGATAGGGTCTGCCCGCTGTATAAAAGTGGTTTATATATTTTTTGTTTATGCAGATCTTTCTGTCGGGGTCCGTGATTTGGTCTTACAGCATTATTGGGAAAAACTTCAATTTGTTTTCTAAATCATAATCAAGTCTACATTCAGTTCTCTTTTATCAGTGTCCGAAATGTCTTTTTTTCTCTCCACCATACATGTTGATAGAAAACCAGGCTTGTTCTTTTCAAACGTTGCAATGTTCCGGAAATTCAACACTCAATTTTACGGTCACCATCACGAATCGGTTGTTCGATACGATTTGCCGGTGTCTCAATTCATTAGCGACATGTTTCTTTAGGTCTTGGACCCTAGAAAGCAGTATAGTCGTCTGATTTGTAATATTATCGATTGTGTTCTATTGTCATTAGTGACATTTTTACTTGGTGTGAATTTGCATGGCAGGTGATGAATGCATAAGCAGGAAACTCTAGCCCTGTTGACACACCGGGTCACGCTTATTTTGAAGGTCATGCGATTCCCTAGTGATTTACTTTAAGTTTGTTCTTATGCAATATAATTCTCCTGGTTCAAAAGTTTTATCTCCAAAGCTGAACATAGATAGTTTTGCAACAGAACAATAATAATGAAAGTAATGAAAGTTTATCTTCTATGAATTTACCTAGTAGTCAGCACTTCTGTGTCGACATGAATTATCATTGATATGGTCATAATTATAAACTAACTGTTTACAAAACTTTGAATTTTCGAAATACTAAGGCTTTTCTAAATGTACCTCAGGAGTAGATTACCTTAGCTGTATTTGGCAAAACTTTTAGGAATTTTGGGTCCTTAATGCTCTTCAACTATGTACTTTATTGGGGCTTTTTAACCTTTTTTTATTCGAGCGTCACTGATGAGTCTTTAGTAGATGAAACGCGCGTCTGGCATACAAAATTTCAAATCCTGGTATCTATGATGATTTTATTTACTGCATTTTTGGAAGTATATGTAATGCCAGTTATTTTCATTTTGATTGATGCGTAAACTCGATCTTTTATCTTCACCTAGAAAATTTTACGGAAAGTTAGAGTTTATTCAGTCAGTTTGTTTATATGCTTCAATAACTGTTTCAAAATAAGGACTATTAAGTGCTTGTAAACGCACAACTATTTTTCAAATTTTGAAATGTAAAATCGTTTGATTTTGTATTCATGTGGTTCTTTTAAATGGTCATTCTTTCTCATCTCAACGGATACACGTATCAAAGGTTACCTACCATATGTTAAGCATCACTTTAGTTTTATCTACAGATATAGACTTTTCATAATAACCACAACCTGCAATAAAATTCAAAATATCTTAAAAGGGTTTTGCCAAACGATGACCATCTGTGGATGTTAACCATAGAATTTATCAACACTTTTGTAAAGTGAACTGAAGTTTGCAGTAAATTATTGAACGGATTAAATGGTTGATTTATGATAATTGCAAACCATTCAAAAGACAGATTACTGGTCAGTGTTGGAGTCGAGTCCAAATAACACCAATCAACTATCAATTCAACCTTTTATAGATTCGCACGTCCATATTACGTATAAAAATATAAATTAATGATTTTCGTTTTTAATGGGTTCGTCGAATTATCCGTGTCGAGGAAATGATAAATTAGTCTTTCCAAAATAAGGTATTTTAAAACGTTAGAAAAGAATCAATTTAATATATACTAACCGACAAAAGAAACAAATTTCTGCAGTCATAAACATCAATTTCCGTGTAAAGGAATATTTTTTAAAATTTAGTTTTGACATTTTCAACCAAAAAACGCAACAAATTGTGAAAATTCTCGTGTTTTTATTCACATGAAAACAAGGTTAATGACTTCGATGTTCAGTCTCTCGATCGATTTTATTTTCTAATGACCTGCAGTTTGACTAATCCTCGACTTGATTTTTGACTTTATTTACTGAAATCCTGAATGTCGCCAAAAAAAAGAACAATAAAATTTCTGTATAAACCCGTGCATTAATTTTGAATCAAGGTTATGTTAAAATATACTACAATTTTAAAAAGTATTTAGCAAAAACAAGATATTATCAAACTACTGTATATTGGAATGAGGAGTGCGTTACATGTATTGGGTTGTTAGTATAGTAAACTATATTTAAAATTATAGAAAAGAAACGATTAACGAATTCGCAGTCTCCACAGCAATGTTTACATAAAATATACCATACCTATTGTATGACCTAATAACTTGTAGGTGTTGGCGGCGAATCTGTAAATAAAAACTGACTTTCCCGTAGCGGGTTCTCCTGCTATCACTATGATGTTAAAACTGAAGTCTTTACTTTCCGCCATGATTACATTTATCCTACACAGGATGTACAACTTTATTACATCGGATGTTAAATGACCGTGACATTGTACATGTGAACATTTGTCGGAGTCATACTTGTTTACATTTTCTAAAAAGCAAAATAACAAAAATACCAAAATCCAAGGAAAATTCAAAACGAAAAGTCCCTTATCAAATAACAAAATCAAAAGCTCAAACACATCAAACGAATGGAAAACAACTGTGATATTACTGACTTGGTACAGGCATTTCCTAATGTAGAAAATGGTGGATTGTAATGTCCTTTAACATTAGCCTCCTGTTTATATGATTCAAACGTATTGCAGTGGTACATATATAGGTTACCAAACTTTTAACAAGTGCAAAACCATCCACTTTTAAAAAATTAATACTACTTCTATATAAGTCTGTGTCTCTAGTCTTACTGAATATATGACATTTCTTAAACGATTAGATCTTTTAACGTTGATTTAAGTCATATATATTTTTATGAACACGGGGGTATGCATGTGCTAATAACGATGAAGAGCGTGGCATTCTGATGGCAACTTCCTTGTATTTAGGAAGATGCCTGCTACTAGATAAAACAAATCAAGGTAGGCATTACAACCAAACTTAACGCACTAGTAAAACACTACAGTAACTACATAATATCACACAAAAGAAAGCTCGCAGATCAATCTGCATTAGATAAACGGTATAGACTAAAACACTCTTTTACCAATTTCTACAAATATGAAATGTTGGTCATAGTAGTTTAATTGTTATTAGGGATGTCAACGAGTACTCGAGTATTCGAGTATCGTTCGGTAGTACCGAGTATCGAATACCAAAACGATACTCGACTAATCGGTTTTCTGTTAGAATATTACTGTCTTCTTTATATAAAATTGATCTTCTTGAGAACCTCTTTTCGGAAATTAAATAGGCATCACTGATTAATCATACTAGTAAATAAAATACATTTTGATTCGAATGCTTGTGCTAAATTGTCATCTAAAATAAAATGCCTCCGAAAATACGTGGGCTATACCTAGGATAACACTTTGAACTAAACATGTCTTAGCCATTCCGTCACATCGGTACCGTCAGAGCAAATATTTTCGTCTGCAAGACTGTTACCTGTTATCTTTTGTAATTCCCATCTCTATCAGGAGAACCTGAAGTTCATCCAGTAAAATTTTTTCTCTATATTTACAGTCTGTTTCCAGTCACTATACAGACTGTAATTTACAAAGTTGCAAAACCGACTGTCACCAATAATAGTTGACAAGAAAATGTTTCTAAATAAAGTAAATTCGTTGCATCCTCTGGTGACTCTCAGTGAATAGTTAAACTTCTTATCCTTACTTCCTTTGTAAACATTAAATGTGTTTTCTTAACGATTACCAAATACTATTGTTTGATATGTTTTTTTCTTCGTTATAATTTTTAAATTGGTGTTCATTAAATTATATTGATTATATTATTGTTTTTTTACTTAATTAGTACTTGTATGTAAATGTAATGAGCTATTAGTTATGGTGTGTAATTTCTTGTCCCAGATACTTATGCAGATGGTTTTTCGTCCGTTGAACAACACTCCTGAGAATGTAAAATACAAATGTTTGTGTTTCCGTGTTGTAGATATATTCCCGAATGAGCACTCGAGCATCGCTCGATAAAACCAACGAATATTCGATTAGTAATTGTCCACCGAGTTGACATCCCTAATTGTTATAAATAATGTGTTGCCTGTATAAGGAAATATCGTCTTTTTATCAGGGATACAGTTTTAGCCAAAATATTCAGTAGGAACAAAAATTAATTTGAAGAAAGACCCAAAACAGAACGGCTTTCATTTACGGTAACTTGTGATGGAGAAAATTATCCATAACTTAAGTCTTCCAAAAGAAAATTTAATTAACTTAGAATCCCTGTCAAGATGTTTTTCATTAGTCATGTTAAGTCAGTTCAGCACCAAATCGTAGACTATTTTATGGATATATCCTATATATACAGCAATAGTTTCAACCTAGTGAATGCCTTCAACATGCTCGAGTTTGTGTTACCTGTACTCCACATGGCTTAGTGAACCCGTATTTACATTAGAATTTAAAATTTATATATCAAAATCAACTCTTTTACAGAGTGTACATTTTTATTTAGTTTTTTCTATGACAGTAAAACTGTTTACACATGAAAAATTTACTGACTAAAGGTGTAAACTGACAGATGCTTTGAACGACTCTACTCTCATCACAATGATCAGTGGAACATGGAAAAATGATTGTTGGTGTATTTATATTCTGCAGGATGGAATTTGGTATGAGAGTGAGTACATAATTCGTGGTTGACTGAGCGGTTGGGTTTATGTTTTTGTGATGCCAATTTCATCTTATAGAGCATGACAAGGCGGCCATTCTGTGTATTATGTTTCTCCATTTTAGTTTAATTAGCATGTCACTAACTCTTGAGCTGTTTCTGTCAGTAAATGAAAATCTAAGCAGCCATTCTATGTATCGTTTCTTATTTATTTGGATCCTCAATAACGAAGGGGTCCCAGAATGAACTGGCATATTCTAGTGAGAGTCTTTCTAAAGATTGATATTGCCTGTTCCTTTAATAACCAAGGTGATACAATGAGGATTTGCCAGTTTTCCAGTATTTTAGCCCCTCATAAAGTCAAAACCTGAAAGTTGATGAAACCAATTGGAAGATGAGACTTAATGGTACAGTTTTGATATAATGGTGATCTAAACGTTTTCCTTAAATTTTGCATTGAAGGACGTTCCTCGCATAAATGATTTATGTTGTATCTGGACCTGGGCTTTTGTTTGGAAATTCCTTCACACTCATTTTTAAATAGTACTAATAATTAAACAAATTCTATCCAATTTGCAGTTTTTAGTAATCTCCGGGTGCAGGATTTTCTCGCTGTGTTGAAGACCCATTGGTGGCCTTTGGCTGTTTTCTGCTCTTTGGTTGGGTTGTTGTCTCTTTGACACATTCCCCATTTCCATTTTCATTTTTATACACATTTATTATTTTATTGCAATTTAAAACATTTACTTTTTGTATGCCCATTCATTTATCTTCATTACAATCTTCATACTAAATGAGTTGCAGCTGCTATTTTATGAAATTTTTTTTATATATTTTTTCTGTTCTTTATTTGCCTTATCGTTGTTTATTGTTAAAATTGATTATTTTATTTTTTTCCAGTCTTGATAATGACTTGCATTTCTCAAATACAACACAAATTATAGCCAAAAATAAATTATTTTTTTTGTCTTTTGAGAAGAAATATGCATTGGTTGTGTCCTGTTTTTTTTATTTCCAGGGAAACTTATATCATTGTTTTTGATATTAATATATTTTGATATGCAGTTGAATGGTTCATAGCGATTAAAGCTGTGTTAAGCCATATTGGCAAAATATCCTTTTCTTAAGTACCTAAGTAGGTTAACTAATGACGTGCTATGACTAGTCTTTTCTGTGTTTCCTGTATAATTTTCTTCAACATTTTGCACCAAAAATATCCTTAAATGCAGCTTTTTGATCCCTAACTGTGTATTCCCCTTGCATTCATTATCTTCCTAAACGATACTTTGTCAATGGCTGGTTACGCAACCTAACTCAAGACAGATTATGGTCAAGAATTTGGGCAGGTTTATTATCTCCCCATTATTATCCCCTACCGGAAGTTGACGTCTCTTTACTATGGAACAGACTGAATAGAAAAAAAGTTAACATTTACAGGAGGATAGGAATGAGGTCAAAAAATATTGACACATGCACATATTTGCAATACAATGATTGTTTACCTGTCCTGAAATGCCTCAGTCCTAAAAACCTTACTCCTCAAAACAGGAATGAGGTCAAGATTTTGGTGCATTTGGTGACTTTTATACAACATATTAAGCAACCAAGTTTTGGTTAACTGTGCTGAAGGAATACAAAAAAAAAATTATGCATATATCTTTAATTCTGCACCTTAATATGCAATCAAACAAATTAAACAAACTAAATGACAAAGAGAATTGTTGACCATAATAATTTGTTCAATATGTTTGAAATTTCAATTTTACTATGCCTATAGTGTAGGAGTAGTTCATACATGGAATGTAATCTGTTCATTATCTTGCAACAATTTAATTTTTGGATGTAACACATCATCTGTTTGGCTGAAAGTTTTTTGTCTATCAGCTCATAAACATAATTTTGTCATCAACGTTTGTTCATGATTTATTCCTTAAAAATGGAATATATAATTAAATTATAAGGAATGACTGTAATATTTTTTATGTCTATTCAAAATAACCTCAAAAATGTGGTGCACACTTTTAAATAACATGCTATGCAGTTATTCAGTGTGCACCACATTTTTTATGTTATTTCTTCATAGACAGAATTTTTTTTTTACAGTCATTCCTTAATTGACATACAACTCCTAATGCCATATTTTTCTATATTTATTCTTCTTTCTTTATTTATGATGGATTGATTGCTGTTTGCTTAATGACCAGCAGTAAATATTTCATTCATTTTCAGGACAATTAACTTTATGACTTGATAAATTATACCATAAAGGTTTTTGTGTCTCCTCAGGATATACAACAAAAGTCGCCTCACATTTCTATTTCTCAACCGTAACAACTAATACCAATCAAAATTAATTCATTATTGGAATAATAGTCTTTATTTATGTTTTCATAAGAGCTTATCACATATCTTGTATTATTTTAATATCCATCAACTCATATTCTTCATAGCACTATAAGGATTATTTTAAATCTGCATGTTTCCACCTGTGTTACATTTGTATTTCTTGTTTGCTTTGGTGTGTCTAACAGAACTGTTCCAGCATGTAAATAAATTTAATTATTTATAATATATTAAATCCAGAGCTTTGTTTCATTTTGAATTCTTCATATCTGTTGGCTTCTCATTCTAATGTAAATCTGCAAACTGGACACGTTCCTGACTGAAAAGAAATACATCATATATTTTAAACACTTAATAAAGATATTATGCAATCAACCATGTTAGATTTGATTTTTTTATTTGATTTTTGGTGTTTTAACGCCACTTTTAAGCACCGCTTTTGGGCTATTTCGTGGCGGCCAGTTTTTATTGGTGGAGGAAGCCGGAGTGCCCAGAGAAAAACCACCGACCTTCGATAGGAAAACTGACAATCCTAGTCAATTAAGATAGGAGTCGAGTGCACCAACAGGAGCAGGGTTCGAACTCACAACCTCAGTGTTGACTGGCTAGTGATTACAGTAGTAACTACTTAGACCACTCGGCCACCAAGGCCCCTTCAACCATGTTAGTAGAATTACACATAATTTCAACAAATCAAAAATCTAAGAACCCATTTTAACACCATCAGAACTAAGAATTCACTCTACTCTGGATTATTCACTCAACTGTGGGTTAATTATTTTTCATTGGATATCATGAGTACAGGTGAAACACAGAATTGAAATGTTAACTAATAACAAATTTTCTATAGGGTTGTTTGCAAGATTTTGACCAAAAACAGGAAATCAAATATCAACAAAATTGCAAGTTTTCCTCAATCAATGAAAAATGGTTACCAACAAAAACAAATGAATCCAACACATCAGTACCCTGAGAAAGACATTAATGTCGAGAAGATATAAAAAAGATCTACCATTCTTGATTTCTCAGATCTAGAAATAAACATATAACCCTCGATACATATTCAGTCAACAACGGATAAAATGAAGCTCATGATTGCCACGTGCTCCAGGATTTCCAGTTTCTCGCATTCATGGCAGAGATTTTCAAAGGTCAGGAAAAGCCATTATTCCTGGTTAAGTTCTGCATGAGCAAAAATAACTCTATGTTTAATATATATATATATAACAATTCATTAACTTTAAAATTATGACTTAAAACTACTGGTGGGCTGACAGGTTTTTCAACAGACAAATGATACTTCTATTGGTACCAAGTGTGCTCCAAGCATTATGGTTGGAATAAACAAAGGGTGTGAAAAATTAAGGTCAAAGTCATCAAAATTGAGTGTGGATCTTAATAACTTATAACTAGCATGATGCATCAATTGACATAAGTCAATTCTTCTATAATTGGTAGTGGGCATATCTTGACCTTAATACAAAACTTAACAATATAATATAAGGGGTTGACTCTCCACCAGAGAAAAAATGACATAGATATTATCAACTATAGGTCACTGTAGGGCCTTCAACAATGAGAAAAACCCATACTGCATAGCCAGCTATAAAAGGCTTCTACATGACAACACAATTCAACCATAGCCCTTCACGAATAAAATTAAGGTAATTTAATATTAGTATGGAACTTCATCACTCAATATGATATATCAATGAAAATTACTAATCTTTGAATTCTAGTAGCTTAGATCAAGACTTTTTTAGTTTTTTCTTTGGAATTGTCTTACATTGTCATTTTGGGGCCTTTAATAGCTTGCTATGTGGTATGGGTTTAGCTCATTTTGGAAATCCGTACAGTTAACTATTGTTGCTAACTTCTAAATCATTTGGTCTCAGCTGGAGAGTTGTCTCAAAGGCAATCCTTCCAAGTCTTCTTATTTTTAAATTTTAATACAAAACTTTACATGGAAGAATGAAAGAGTGAATGAACACACAAACAAACCATACACAGTATCCACTCAACATCTCAATTTGGTCAGGGGATAATTAAACTGTACTCAATATAAATGGTAAAATTTTGAATTAAAATAAATTTGTGCAAGTAAAAATCTCCATTCTGTTCCTGACTATGTATAATATACTTAAATGCAAGGTTTTCATTAAGAGCCGGCACCCAGCGGAATGTCGCCGTTTCAAAAGACGGAAATCGCCGGTTCAAATGCTTAAACAAAAAATAATTTTGAAGAGAATAAAATAATAAAATGCTTCGCTGGGCGCAGCTTGATACGACCGCAGAGGTCAAACCCTGAACAGTTGGGGCAAGTATGGACACAACATTCAAGCTTGATACAGCTTTGGATTTGGATTGTGATTAAATATTTGACACAGCATAGGTTTCTAACACAGATTGAATGTGGTCTAAGAACTTAAAAATTTTAAATTGGACATTCACCTATTATGGTCCAATATCCAAAATCTAAATACATGGTTAGATTCAGCATATCAAAGAACCCCAAGAATTCAATTTTTGATGAAATCAAACAAAGTTTAATTTTGGACCCTTTTGACCTCAATGTGGACAAAGTTGATAACGGGGCCCAAAAATCAAAAATCTAAATACATGGTTAGATTCAGCATATCAAAGAACCCCATATATTCAATTTTTGTTGAAATCAAACAAAGTTTAATTTTGGACCCCGATTTGGACCAACTTGAAAACTGGGCCCATAATCAAAAATCTAAATACATGTTTAGATTCAGCATATCAAAGAACCCTAAGAATTCAATTTTTGTTAAAATCAAACTAAGTTTAATTTTGGACCCTTTGGACCTTAATGTAGACCAATTTGAAAACGGAACCAAAAAATAAGAATCTAAATAAACGGTTAGATTCGGCATATCAAAGAACCCCAATAATTCAATTTTTGATGAAATCAAACAAAGTTTAATTTTGGACCCTTTTTACCTCAATGTGGACAAAGTTGATAACGGGGCCCAAAAATCAAAAATCTAAATACATGGTTAGATTCAGCATATCAAAGAACCCCATATATTCAATTTTTGTTGAAATCAAACAAAGTTTAATTTTGGACCCCGATTTGGACCAACTTGAAAACTGGGCCCATAATCAAAAATCTAAATACATGTTTAGATTCAGCATATCAAAGAACCCTAAGAATTCAATTTTTGTTAAAATCAAACTAAGTTTAATTTTTGACCCTTTGGACCTTAATGTAGACCAATTTGAAAACGGAACCAAAAATTAAGAATCTAAATACACGGTTAGATTCGGCATATCAAATAACCCCAATAATTCAATTTTTGATGAAATCAAACAAAGTTTAATTTTGGACCCTTTTGACCTCAATGTGGACAAAGTTGATAACGGGGCCCAAAAATCAAAAATCTAAATACATGGTTAGATTCAGCATATCAAAGAACCCCATATATTCAATTTTTGTTGAAATCAAACAAAGTTTAATTTTGGACCCCGATTTGGACCAACTTGAAAACTGGGCCCATAATAAAAAATCTAAATACATTTTTAGATTCAGCATATCAAAGAACCCTAAGAATTCAATTTTTGTTAAAATCAAACTAAGTTTAATTTTGGACCCTTTGGACCTTAATGTAGACCAATTTGAAAACGGAACCAAAATTTAAGAATCTAAATACACAGTTAGATTTGGCATATCAAAGAACCCCAATAATTCAATTTTTGATGAAATCAAACAAAGTTTAATTTTGGACCCTTTGGACCTCAATGTGGACCAATTTAAAAACGGGGCCCAAAATCCAAAAACTAAATACACGGTTAGATTCAGCATATTAAAGAACCCCATGAAATCAAGAATAAAACCCCATTGAAATTGGTCAAGAAATAAGCAATTTATAGGAAGTATCTTCTTTTGCACAATCCTGTGCTATTAAATATTTCTTGCTATTGCCCAATACTGTACAATTGACAATTTCTTGCTATTGCGCAATATTGTGCTATTGGATATTTCTTGCTATTGCGCAATACTGTGCAATTGAAGATTTCTTGCTATTGCGCAATACTGTGCAATTGAAGATTTCTTGCTATTGTGCAATACTGTGCAATTGAAAATTTCTTGCTATTGCACAATACTTATTATATAATAATTTACACATCCTGTTTGGTGTGTATCTCCTACCATATCATTATTATTTGATTTTAAATATAAATCAGAAATAACCAACTTAAAATGGAAAATTTTAAAAGAAACAAAAAAGGAAAAAAAGAAAAAAAAGGAAAAAAAATAAATCCCCCCCCAAAATTTTTTGAACCCCCATTATGATTCATCACCCCCAAACTCAATCCCAGCCTTCCCTTTGTGGTATGGTACCTTGCAGTACAATTTCAGAGAGATCCATACACTTGAACACAAGTTATTGTCTGGAAACTAGAAAAAAATGTGTTTTTTGGCCCCTTTTTGGCCCCAAATTCCTAAACGTAAAACTAAATACACGGTTAGATTCAGCATATTAAAGAACCCCATGAAATCAAGAATAAAACCCCATTGAAATTGGTCAAGAAATAAGCAATTTATAGGAAGTATCTTCTTTTGCACAATCCTGTGCTATTAAATATTTCTTGCTATTGCGCAATACTGTACAATTGACAATTTCTTGCTATTGCGCAATATTGTGCTATTGGATATTTCTTGCTATTGCGCAATACTGTGCAATTGAAGATTTCTTGCTATTGCGCAATACTGTGCAATTGAAGATTTCTTGCTATTGTGCAATACTGTGCAATTGAAAATTTCTTGCTATTGCACAATACTTATTATATAATAATTTACACATCCTGTTTGGTGTGTATCTCCTACCATATCATTATTATTTGATTTTAAATATAAATCAGAAATAACCAACTTAAAATGGAAAATTTTAAAAGAAACAAAAAAGGAAAAAAAGGAAAAAAAAATAAATCCCCCCCCAAAATTTTTTGAACCCCCATTATGATTCATCACCCCCAAACTCAATCCCAGCCTTCCCTTTGTGGTATGGTACCTTGCAGTACAATTTCAGAGAGATCCATACACTTGAACACAAGTTATTGTCTGGAAACTAGAAAAAAATGTGTTTTTTGGCCCCTTTTTGGCCCCAAATTCCTAAACGTTTAGGGCAATTACCCCCAAACTCAAACCCAGCTTTCCCTTTGTGATATGGAACCTTGTAGTACAATTTCAGAAAGATCCATACACTTACACACAAGTTATTGTCATGAAACTAGAAAAATGCTTGTTTTTTGCCCTTTTTTGGCCCCTAATTCCTAAAATTTGGAGGCAATTACCCCCAAAATCAATCCCAGCATTCCTTTAGTGATATGGAACCTTGTGGTACAATGTCAAAGAGATCCATACACTAACACACAAGTTATGTCTGGAAGTTACAAAAATGCTTATTTTTGGCCCCTTTTTGGCCCCTAATTCCTTTACTGTTATTACCATAACCCCCAAAATCAATCCCAACCTTCCTTTTGTGGTATTGAACCTTGTGGTAAAATTTCATAAAGATCCATTCACTTAAACTAAAGTTAGAGTGCGAAAACCAATGTGTCTTCGGACGACGCCAGACGACGCCGGACGACGACGACGACGCCGGACGACGACGACGACGACGACGACGACGACGACGCCAACGTCATACCAATATACGACCACAAAAATTTTTTTGCGGTCGTATAAAAACAAAGTTTTATTAACCTTTTGTCTCATGGAGTTTTTAGTTTCATAGATTTTTCAAAAACGATGGCTTTTTATAACCGACTGGACCATTTTGTCTGACTGAAGGTTACAATACACCATTAGATTTTATGGGCGCTGCCATTTTATGAGCATAACATGGTATTCAGAATTAAGAGTATAGCTAATCCTGATTGGTTGATATGTGCGCCCGTTATTTTTTGTTATTAGAGACTTCGTGCATTCTGCATTATACCAAAGGCCAAATAAATTATTTTCCTTAGCCCTAACAGAACTGAGATGTTTTTTAAACACTAGGATGAGACACGTATTTTTAAGTGCAAAATTGATAGGCATGGGAGATAAGTACAAATTACGCTAAGAAAAGCAACGCGAAACTATATTTTTTGGACCAAAAAATACTGTCCTAATAACTTATCTTTAATTCTAGCAAGGTTTCGTTAAAAAAATCAACTTTCTAAAGTCTGTATCTCGAAAAAGTCTATCATTGTCGCCTATGGAGAAATTAATTGTTTATTTCAATCTATACAGCGACGACATCTCTTTATCATAGTGCTCAAAAAGTGTCAAAAACAGTAATTTTACTCGATATTTGATGTGAAACCGTATTTTTTGGTGACAAATGAATTATTGATTAACTAGTTTTTAAGCTATAGTCTGTTTCATATTTGTATTGCGTTTTACCTTAGAAACAAGGGTGGGTTCAACTTTTGACTTACTGTGGAGAGAAAATGTCATTTTCTGAACTTCTGCTGATTTATTTGAAAAAAGCACGTACACTTCTAGAGTTTAGATATACAAATCGATTTTTAAACATGACAATCTCGATCCAAGTGCTGTTATCGAAATTACCAAATTCAGTGGAAATGTACAGAAATGATCCCCTTCAAACATTGAAATGTTCACTCGAATGGCAGACAATAAAACATAGAATAGGCATGACATTTTGTAGTTAACAAATAGTTTTCGATGTTTAAACACAAATATTTACACATTTTTCATATTTTGAAATGCTATAGTCTGTTTCAAAAATGTACTTTTATACGAAAATGGTTTCATTTAAAACTGTTGTTCAAAATTCCCCGTAGTAGTTACATATTGGATCGGTTTTGGTATCAATATAATCAGTACTTGATGACATATAAAGAATCATTGGAGAAAGTGGACATTATCTTCAGGCCCTTTTTAGCAGTACCGCATTTACTC
Source organism: Mytilus californianus (assembly GCF_021869535.1). NCBI lineage: Eukaryota > Metazoa > Mollusca > Bivalvia > Mytilida > Mytilidae > Mytilus > Mytilus californianus. The sequence continues at coordinate 62,889,776 of NW_026262604.1, read as the reverse complement.
AAAAAAACAGATTTTTTTTTTTCACATTTTTTGGCTGGGGTCACCTCTGATAAAAAATTGTGAAAATTCAGAGAGTAATGCCAGAACGTTTTGAAGATGATTTTTGTGTGGCATATATATTTGTGCATCTTACGAACTATGAATTGCATGATTCTAGAAAGTATTGAATACCGTATAGGTTACAATACACCATTAGATTTTATAGGCGCGGCCATTTTATGAGCATAACATGGTATTCAGAATTAAGAGTATAGCTAATCCTGATTGGTTGATATGTGCGCCCGTTATTTTTTGTTATTAGAGACTTCGTGCATTCTGCATTATACCAAAGGCCAAATAAATTATTTTCCTTAGCCCTAACAGAACTGAGATGTTTTTTAAACACTAGGATGAGACACGTATTTTTAAGTGCAAAATTGATAGGCATGGGAGATAAGTACAAATTACGCTAAGAAAAGCAACGCGAACCTATATTTTTTGGACCAAAAAATACTGTCCTAATAACTTATCTTTAATTCTAGCAAGGTTTCGTTAAAAAAATCAACTTTCTAAAGTCTGTATCTCGAAAAAGGCTATCATTGTCGCCTATGGAGAAATTAATTGTTTATTTCAATCTGAAAGTAAACTTAAAATCAGCGTCAGTAAGACGTTTGCCTGCATTCAAATACGATCTTCAATCAATCGCTTGAATGATCAAGATTGTCAATGGTAGAATAAAGAGAGATATCGAAATAAAAACGTATGTTATCAATGGATAACTCATGAAAAACCAAAGTTAAAAAGATTTAGGAGGCAATTTTTTAAATTGAATGTTAATAAATTAAATGAAACTGAATGAAATGAAAGACCAAAAGTAAATGATTTTTTTACCAGCAAAAAGACAAAATCATTGGAACCATTTACAGGTAAAACTTTTTATTTGAAGTTATTAAATTTCAAAGAAGCCTTAGAAGGTCTGTACAGTCTCATGTTTATATAAATGAGGCCTGCCTAAGCTTGCCTTCTATGCCCTTTTTATAATGTAACAAGTATTTCATTAATTATTACCACCCTTTAACTCTTGGGGAGGGAAGGGGGGTTGAAAATAGTGCCTAGGCTAGGAGGGGTGCTGCCCATTTTTTTTTTTTGACCTTTTCTCTTCAGTTTGTAGTATATAGTTCCAGGTTTATCACTGCCCATTTGTTGTGGATGGGGCCTAGGATAGGAGGAAGGCTTCCCATTTTTTATTTATAGTTGGACCTTTCCCCTCAAGTTTTACTAAAAAAGCAGGTAGGAAGGTAAATGCCAAGGCTAGGGAAAAGGCTCTCTTTATTTTTTCAGTTATAATTTCCCCTTGCTGATCATTAGCCCACTCGTTGAAAAAAGTACCAATGTTAGGATGGGTCCTGCCTCAGTTTGATTTTTTTTTACATTAACCTATCTCAAATGGAAGCCTTTGTTAAAAGTGCTGGCTAAGAAGGGGTGGACATTTTCCCACTTCAGCATATATGTCCTTTCCCAGGTTTGCATGTTTTTATGAAATATATAACACATGAAAATAATATTTCTTTTCTGGATCAAAACTGAAATTGTCAGATTTTGCATATGACATATATACATGTAGGTCTTTACATAAATATGAGAAGATGTGGTATGAGTGCCAATGAGACAACTCTCCATCCAAGTCACAAAGTAAACCATAGGTCAAAGTAAGGACTTTAACACAGAGTCTTGGTATTAATAGTTTATGCTGACCCTCCGTTGCTTTCTTATTTTTTGCGAAATCTGGCAATACAATAACAATTAAGATTATTTTTAATATATTTTTATTTGTCTTATTTTAATACGCAATATCACATAAGATTGACCTTACAAGCTAAAAAAAAAGATAACATTCCTATGAAACCCCATTTTTTATGCACTTGTAAATAGTTTGAAAATGACTCAGAGTGCACCATTTTCAATGTAAGGTCAAACAAATTTTCGAGGGGGGGGCCCACCCCCCATCACCTTTTTGGTCAGCCACTTCAAATTAGTAAACAGCCTGTTCATTGATAATTTATTGAAAGCCCTGTAAATGTAACTGAAAGAATCTCAAACTGAACACGATACATAATTTTTTTAATAGTTGTTATTGGCTTTGAACTAGCTAACTGTGAGTACTTTCAGATCTGTACTCTGTGGTTTTTTTTGCTGTAGGGATGTATAAATTCCTTGCCACGTTCATCTGTGTTTTTGTAACTTGTTTTTCTGCTTTGTATCGATCTGATTAGTTAAAACTTTTTCAACTGATTTTTATAGTTTGTTCATATGTTGTACAGCTGTGACACCACTGTCCCAGGTTAGGGGAGGGTTGGGCATCCGTTAACATGTTTAACCCATCCACATTCTGTATGTGCCTATCCCAAGTCAGGAGCCTGTAGTTCAGTGGTTGTTGTTTGTTGCTGTATATCATATTTGTTTTTAGTTCATTGCTTTTTACATAAATCAGGCCGTTAGTTTTCTCATTTGAATTCTTTTACATTTGTCTTTTCGGGGCCTTTTATAGCTGACTATGCAGTATGGGTTTTCCTCATTGTTGAAGGCTGTATGGTGACCTATAGTTGTTAACTTCTATGTCATTTGGACTCTGGTGGAGAGTTGTCTTATTGGCAATTATACCACATCTTCTTATTTTTTTAATATGAAAGTAATTTTCTGAGTAAACTTTCCACTGATTGCTTCATCTGACATAATTGCATATGCAGTCAGTATGTTTGTGTTAGTTCTAAATATTACTAAAATTTACAGTGATCTAAGCCCCTGTATTTGGTTCTGTTGTTGTTGTTTCCACAATTTATTTTACTTCAAAGTTGTGTGTGATGGATACTAATCCTTGGTGTTAGTTAGATCATTGCTTTATGAGGATCAAATACACTTTTTTTGTAATTGCCTTGCAAATATTTATATCATTTTTTAAAAATTTCTACTGAAAACACATTTTCCCTCCAAAATTAAGTAAGTTAACTGTTACTTTCTCAAATTCCAATTTGCATACACTGAACTCTTGTTGAGGAAAATTTATAGATAACAATCAAAGTTCTCAACTAACTGATTTTTTAGAATACATACCTTGCTGAGCCAAGCCTTTATACAGAGAGGATGAAAATGGTGTTGGCATGGTAATGTTGTCGTAGAGTCACATTCTTCATAGATACACAGACAAATTGGACAGGATATATTTTGACCTTTAAAGTAAACAAAACACTACTAATATATAAATAAAAAACAAAACATTAAACTTTGATATATAATTTCACTATTTTATTGATCAGATTTTTTTCTGGTACATTCAAGTGAAATCAAGGTCAATATTTTTTTTCAATGCCAGGATCACATTTGTCATTTACATAAAAATCAGTGGCTCTCTTCACCAAAAATCTTAAGAGTAAAAATACTCTTGTAAGTCAAACACATTTCAGTATAACTTATGATCAATTTTAGTCGTAAGATTTTTTGTGAAAAGAGTCGCAGGATACTGTGGATTCATTTATTTTTCGTGGATACCAATTTTGGAGGATTGAATAGAACTTTCGGTTTCGTGGTTTTACAAAAGTTTAGAAAGCCTTTAGAAAATTTGTACTTTTTTTAACATTTAAATCAGTGGTTTTCCTATAACCATTAATTCAAGGAAAATTAATATCCAACCAATAAAAATGAAATCACAGTACAAACAAAAACTTCCTCTCGCCCAAAATCAAATTACCCTAAATTGCCCCTTCACCAGACAGACATAAACCAATGAAATGATTTGTAGGGTTTAATTTGCTTAGTTATCAATAACTCTTATAATGCATATATGTTTGTATGTTTTTTTTATTTTAGTACCTTTATATGTTTTGGAGTTTAGTGTGACATCCATTTTCACTGAACCAGTACACAATTTTATTTAGGGGCCAGCTGAGGACCACCTCCGGGTGCGGGATTTTCTCGCTGCGTTGAAGACCCATTGGTGGCCTTCAGCTGTTATCTGCTCTTTGGTCGGGTTGTAGTCTCTTTGACATGTTCCCCATTTCCATTCTCAATTTTATATAAGGAGTAAATGATGGTTGTTTTATTTTTTATAGTTTTCAAGATATAAGGCAAAAATGTTAAAAATTGTCAAAAATCTTGATTTAAGAGCAATTATTCCTACAATGACTCATCCCATAATTTTGATGAAATGAGAAGTAAGTAGATCATAACATTCTGAACATTTTTGTGCTATCAACTTTTTTCAAGAAATAAGATAATTGTTTGCATTTTCCCCCTTGCTGTTTTATTTTGAGACAATGTTGCCACATTGGTTGGTTGGCAGTGACAAAACAATAGCTTAATAGCCTAAGGATCATTCAAGCAAAGTTTGTTTGACATTGGTCAAGTGGTTTCAGAGTAGAACATTTATAAAAAAAGTATAAGACAGTGATGTAAGTCAAGTGAACTAAAAATTGTAAGTCGAGAAGTTTCTATTTTTGAGAGGAACGCTCAGAAAATTAATAGTTTACCCAATTACTGTACAGTAACTATCAGTAAGACAGTCTACATTGTAATGACAATAAACTCAATAGCACACAAGTTCTTTTCATTAACCCAAACATTTAGATATATGGCTTTTTCCAAGTATGTTATAATATTGAAGTCTTATGTACATTTAATCAAAAGTAATGATATTCACAGCCTACAATACCGTACAGCAGGTTATTTTCGCTTATATTGGCGGATAAATGAAAATCGTGAAAATAAATTCGAAATTTATGCATATGAACATTCTAATAGCTATATATCATTTTGTGAATGATCTATTTTTTTCCGGTTGGAAAGTCAATGACGGTATGGGTTTGTTTGAAAAACATTAATGCCAAAGGGCACTATACATACAAGTTTTTTATAAAATGATGTCATGAGTGCTAATTAAAAAATGTATATGTATACCCTTTATATCTAGTGTCAAATAATATAAGAGAGTCAGGTACTCTCAGACTGTTAGGTATATTACCGTTCTTAATTAGTGTCAAATTATATAAGAGTTATAAGTCACTCATGATAATCTTATGACCTAATTAGTACACCAAAGGTCTGGTCAATTTCTTAAATATCTATGTCACCAGTATTTTATTGAAAAACTGTATCTGAATATATTCAATAAATAAGACGTCATTCAGCAAAGATATGTTTAACTGTTTTCTGCCTGCCACTTTTTCACAACTTTTTAATAGCAACCAATTCAGTATCCGCCAATATATTTAATTGAAATTAAGAATCCACCAAACTAAAAACTGCCAAAATTTGGTGTATACTTTGTTGCCCCTAAATCGCAAAATTTTACACCAGCGAAAAAAACCTGCTATACGGTAGTAGGGAGACCTTATGTTTTCCATTTTGCCCCATATCAGGTTGAAGTTTTGGTTCAAGGTAGCTATCTTAAAGTTGTAGTCACATTAACTTGAAACTTAGTACATACTCATTTTGGTACACATTTTATTTAAAATGAAGGCCAAATAGGGTTTTGACCCCAAATTATGGGTTTCAATTAACATTGGAAATGTAACAGTAGGAGAGGGCATCATATCTGTTGTCTGCTCTATGGTCGGGTTGTTGTCTCTTTGACACATTCCCCATTTCCATTCTCAATTTTACATATTCTTGTTTTACTAAACTTTTCTTATTTAGATTTTCAACTTGTGAAAGACTTACTTATCTGTAGACTGGTCACTGGAGTTATTGGTAAGTTCTGTATAGTAGACTGAGTAGCAGGAGGCGGAGCCTGTTCTCCCAGTAAGTCTGGATGGACAGCTAACATTTGTATTATAACATTCTGTAATCATAACAATATAATAAGGAAATAATGAATTCTTTCATTTGGATTTTACAAAGGGTTTGAGACTAACAAGTCAATCCAGTATCTCATTATTGCTCATGTTGTAGGGAAGTATTACAATATCTTTATATCAAAGTACCATCGACCAAAAATAGCAAGGCATAGTCTCTCCATTAAATCATTTCTTTGCAAATGCTTTATTTGAATCAGTTGTTTGTTCTCTTTTTAAGTATCGAAAGGAATATATGGGAAATTTGTTATGTTAATCAATAGCTAAGTTAACAGTTCATAATTTTGGATAACTGAGCTAGAATAGTATCCATTTATATATTGAAAAATGTAGGGAATCAACTTTGATATAAATATACAACTTATATCAAGTTTTATATAACTACTTCCACAAACATTAGTTACAGATATAATAATGTTTAAAAACTATTTCTTTTTTTTTTTAAATCATAATGAGTGATATTTGTTTAATAAATTTTGATTTACATATATGGAACTAGTTGCAAGTGTATCTAAATAAAATTGAGTCTATTGGTTTCATTCAAAACATAATTATTTTTTCATTAAGGAAAACTGACATGTGAAACATTGCTGGGAGTTGACTAAATTGGTGTTTTGTGATAGATTGATTGAAATTTTGTGTTTTTTGTGAAGCTTAAGTTCCTTCAAAGAACCACTGATATTTGCCATGTGCAGGGGTTCAAACCAAATTGATGTTTTATTCTTTCTGCTAATGATTTATACATCTGTTTCAGTTTTATAAAATGCTTTTAATTCAGAATTTTCTTACAATCTACATTGGGGACATAGTGCCAGATGGGCTGGCTCATAAGTCTGATATAGATGCTTTATAGGTGTTTATAAGGTCTGATTACCTCAAACATCAGCTCTAGTTCACTTCTTCTGTCATTCATCAGTAGATCTAGGGGAGATAACTCTTCAATGTTTATAGTAAACATACCGTCATCATCATCTCTCTCAGACATCCTATAATCAAACAGACATATATAAAGAGTTTTAAAAATCACATACTTGCATGGTTCAAGATTTATTGTTCAATCAAAATGAGAGTTAACATTTAACTTTGTTTTCTTCTAAGGAACATGCATTTACTTCCAGTAAACTCATTTCTGTCCATCATGTCTATATAGTAGTCATAAATATCCCTGTTTTCCCTATCAAAACCACAACGTGAAAGTATACCAACATTTGTTTAATTTGTGACAGAAATTATACAATTAATGTCTATTGATTAGGTAAAAATTCGTAAGGGTTCCGCGGAACCCAGTGTCTCGCCTACTTTTTGCTGTTAATCACAGGCTCAGCAAAAATGAGGAAAAAAATTAATAAAAATATTCCTCTCTATACTATCTTTTGATTGTAAGTAGCTTCTGTCCAAGTTTGGTAAAAATCCAGGATAGTTTATGAATCTAATAAATGTTTTAAAAACTTAAACTGCAGACTGTATGTAATGTTAACTGGAAGAAAAACTAAGTCCATTTATAAGTAAAATACGGAAAAAATGGAACAAAATTTCCTTCTAGATACTAGCTTTTAATCATAAACAAGCTTCTGTCTAAGTTTGGTACAAATCCAGGATAGTTTAAGAAAGTTGTTAAAATTTTAAAAACTTTAACCACAGAGTGAATGTAATGTTAACTGGCAGAAAAACTAAGTCCATTTATAAGTAAAATATGGAAAAAATGGAATTTTTTTTTTACAAAATTTACTTCTGGATACTAGCTTTTAATCATAAACAAGCTTCTGTCCAAGTTTGGTACAAATCCAGGATAGTTTAAGAAAGTTGTTAAAATTTTAAAAACTTTAACCACAGAGTGAATGTAATGTTTCCTGGCAGAAAAACTAAGTCCATTTATAAGTAAAATACGGAAAAAACGGAATTTTTTTTTTACAAAATTTACTTTTGAATATTATCTTATGATCATAAACAAGCTTCTGTCCAAGTTTGGTAGAAATCCAGGATAGTTTAAGAAAGTTATTAAAATTTCAAAAACTTTAACCACAGAGTGCATATTTGTGGACGCCGCCGACAACGACGACGACGCTGACGGAATGAAGGATCGCTATGTCTCGCTTTTTCAACAAAAGTCGAAGGCTCGACAAAAATGTGGTTTTATTGACTTTTGAAAAACTGATAGTCACTGAGGCCAAAGGTTTAAATGAATGTCATTTTATCAAAAGTCAATTAAACCATATATTTACAGAAACAAAAGATAGTAAATTTTTTATTCTATATCACAATTAAAAAAAAAATAAATGGGGAATGTGTCCATGGGACACAGATGATGCCCCCTCTTGCATATAATGTTATAAAGGAATATAATTCAAGAACTGTAAAAGTGACGCTACCCAAATTTGTACTTGATCTGAGTTTTGTGGTAATAAGCATTGTGTATACGTTTCATAACATTTGGTTGAGGCAAACTAAAGTAAGAGAACGGAATCGAAAAATTCAGCAATTTTTCCATTTGTAGAGGGGCATAACTCTAGAACAGCAAAAGTGACGCCACCAAAATTCGAACTTGATGTGTTTTGTGGTAATAAGATTAGAATTGTGTATAAGTTTCATAACATTTGGTTGAGGCAAACTAAAGTAAGAGAATGGAAATGAAAAATTTAGCAATTTTTCCATTTGTAGAGGGGCATAACTCTAGAATGGCACCAAAATTCAAACTTGATCTTTGTTTTGTCGTTATAAGCATTGTATATAAGTTTCATAATATTTGGTTGAGTCAAACTAAAGTTAAAGAACAGAAACCAAAAATTCAGCAATTTTTCCATTTATAAAGGGGCATAACTCTAGAACCGTAAAAGTGACGCCACCAAAATTCAAACTTGATCTTTGTTTTGTGGTAATAAGCATTGTGTATAAGTTACATAACATTTAGTTGAGGTAAACTTAAGTTAAAGAATGGAAATTAATTGTCAAATAAGGTACGGACGGAAGTACAGACGGTCAAGGGTTGAGGGGGCATAAAAATTTCAAAAGTAACATTTGATTCAATGATATTTAACTTTAATAGTTTATTTTTCTTTCCAAGGGGCCAATGTCTTCAGTTTTATTACAATGTAGTTCTATAAAATCTAAACCCATACCAAAAATTTAAGCCATAATCTGTATTTTCTACTGTTGTTAGTTCACTCTGTGCAGCACTTTCATGACTGTTTCTATCTTCAGTATCCTCCTCATTGTTATGACAACTATCTCCACCTAGACTGGAACCTACACAGAACTGACAGTCACATTCAAATTCATCATCAGCTTCTCCACCATCAGAAATATTTTCTTCATCTTTATTTTGATCAGTATCAGCTGTCTGCAAAATGAATCAAAATTATTTGAATACATGTACTTCAGTGCCCATTATATTAATTGTTGTACAAGGCATGAAAAGTGAAGAAGAAGATTATGAATAGAAGGAAATGTGGGGTATATATGTCAATTAGACACAAACCCAACAACACAGTCAGAGCTCCAGATAAGAATTTACTAATTAGGGTTTTTACTCCTCATTTGTTATGTAATTGAGTGAAATAGGTTTTTCTTTTGCATCATCAGTTCAAGTTCACCCCTCAGGCAAAGATTGAATTGGGTTTTTCACTCCAATATTCCTGAATGCATTGGGGTTTTTTCATCATGGTTTTAAAATTGAGACATTTACTCTGTTTGGGTAAAATTGATTCATTGTCATGTGTATGATGCATCAATATTAAAGTTCTGTGAATGTGTTAAAACAATGTAACATCGATTCATGGACAGTTTTATTTTTACCCAATTCAGTGATAAACACCAAAATATTTTTCATGTAAGCAGCAAAACGGTCACTATAAATATATGATCCTGATGATGGGTGGTTATTTAATGTCCAGTGGTATTGCACACGGAGTTATTGTGCACAAGAGGTTCTTTTTCTACCTCTTCTATTCCCTTGCTATAAAAAGAAAATTTTATGAACTGGTGCCGCTTGTTTATCAGGATACAAAATTCTAGCAACGTACAAACGATTTTTAGAATCCGACAAGGACCCAGTTCTGCCATTTGTAACTTCTTGACCCTTACCACTTCACTTACGTTTACGTTAATGTAAGTGAGTGAGAATGCCAGAGAAGTTAGGATTGCTTTTTGATTGGTGCTCTATTTTAAGAACGCAAGTAGATTTCTTTAAATTACAAAAATAGATTTATAAATTATGCAAAAATAATTCATTATTTAGGGTAAATAACGCACTTGACAGCGACTATTAGGGTTGGAAATGTAGTTTTAATAAATAATTAGGTTCTTAAACACTGAGAAGGACAATTGAATTGGGTTTTCTATTGTTTTAATTGCGTAATTAGGCAAATACGCAACTTATCTGGAGCTCTGACAGTGAACTGAAATATCCAAATATATATGTGATAACAATATAGTCAATATCACAAGAAAAACTAGAGGCTCTAAAGAGCCTGTGTCGCTCACCTTGGTCTATGTGCATATTAAACAAAGGACACAGATGGATTCATGACAAAATTGTGTTTTGGTGATGGTGATGTGTTTGTAGATCTTACTTTACTGAACATTCTTGCTCCTTACTATTATCTCTATCTATAATGAACTTGGCCCAGTAGTTACAATGGAAAATATTTGTAAAAATTTACAAAAATTTACAAAATTTATGAAAATTGTAAAAAATTGATTATAAAGGGCAATAACTCCTTAAGGGGTCAATTGACAATTTTGGTCATGTTGACTTATTTGTAGATCTTACTTTGCTGTACATTATTGATGTTTACAGTTTATCTCTATCTATAATAATATTCAAGATAATAACCAAAAGCTGCAAAATTTTCTTAAAATTACCAATTCAGGGGCAGCAACCCAACAATGTGTTGCCTGATTGGTCTGAAAATTTCAGGGCAGATAGATCTTGACCTAATAAAAAATTTTTTCCCGTCAGATTTGCTCTAAATACTTTGGTTTCAGAGATATGAGCCAAAAACTGCATTTTACCCTATGTACTATTTTTTAGCCATGTCGGCCATCTTGGTTCGCGGGCAGGGTCATCGGACACATTTTTTAAACTAGATACCCTAATGAGGATTGTGGACAAGTTTGGTTAAATTTTGGTCAAGTTGACTTATTTGTAGATCTTACTTTGCTGAACATTATTGCTGTTTACAGTTTATCTCTATCTATAATAATATTCAAGATAATAACCAAAAACGGCAAAATTTCCTTAAAATTACCAATTCAGGGACAGCAACCGGGTTGTCCGATTCATCTGAAAATTTCAGGGCAGATAGATCTTGTCCTGATAAACAATTTTACCCCATGTCAGATTTGCTCTAAATGCTTTGGTTTCAGAGATATAAGCCAAAATCTACATTTTACCCCTATGTTCTATTTTTAGCCATGGCGGCCATCTTGGTTGGTTGGCCGGGGCATCGGACATGTTTTTTAAACTAGATACCCAAATAATGATTGTGGCCAAGTTTGGTTTAATTTGGCCAAGTAGTTTCAGAGGAGAAGATTTTTGTAAAAGTTAACGACGACGGACGACGACGACGGACGCCAAGTGATGAGAAAAGCTCACTTGGCCCTTTGGGCCAGGTGAGCTAAAAATATGGAAGTTTTAATTATTACCGTATCAACCCTGACACAGTTTTTGCATAAATATTATAAGAATACCTGCTATAACATGTATAAATAAGATGTGTATGATCCCCCTAAAGGGCTAATCAAAATTCATAAGTCAAAGAGAAACTGACCCAAAAATGGCAAAAAAATGAAAATCAACTTAAAGACCAACAACAGTCCACAAAACAGTACATAGAAAACTAAAGACTGAAAAACATGAACCCCAACCTGGAAAAACAGAGATATTCTAAGGTGCTCCATCATGTCCATATCTATAAATATCTAATTACTTCTGTATTAACATAATACTTTACACTAACTGTTTCCATTGCCCTACTAATGTCCCAATTGTCCTGGTCACTGAGTAACAGATTGTTAATCATGTCGATCTTTTCCAGATTTGTTAGTAAATCTGTCAGTGTTTCCTCCTCAGTCATATTTTCTATATTGGTGCTCTGGTCAACTAATAGTTGTCTCCCTTGATAAGACTCTTCCTCCTCACTGTGAGTTACTTCTTCTGTTTCCTAATAAAGTAGACAAAATACAAATGGTAGATCATAGCACTGTTACTTAAGTTTAATAAAATTACTAAAACAAAATTATGTCATGCATCTAAAATCCAATCATTTGATGAAATGGACATGCATCAAAGAGTTACCAGTACTATGTCCTTTTTATTCAGTCTATTAATCCAAATTAAAAATCGAAGATAGCTGTGTACAATAGAAATAAAGTTAATCATGGTACAAGTTCAACTGAATTTAAGGATGTTTCCTCCTCTTGTTTTTGAATTTTTGCCAGATATTCGGAATCCTCTGGTTTTATCCTGATCCATGAAGTGCTATTACACATTTTGCCCGCTAACCCCTGCTTTTCTTTTCATAATTTTATTGCAAATAGTTTTAAAAGCCATATTTGAAAATCCTATAAAATCCTTGTTGATTTTTTCATAGTTTTGGAAAGAAAAAGCTGCCAAAGTTAAATGTATGAAAAATCTAGAGAGAATAATTTCCCCCCAAATTTTCAATGGCTTATATTTCGAAAACAAGCGTACAGACCCTTCATGTTTTTCTGCTTTTTTAGTTCCTTTATTTATATACTATCAACTTTAAGTTCAGTCTTTTAAAAAGCTTGTTATATTAAAACAGAGTAGCAAACATCCTTAATGTGCCTATCTAAAGTCTGAAACTTTTTTCGTGGGTGTTTTTGTTTATACCTTTATATTGTTAGTCCTTTGGTCCTAGGTTGGATCCACATGCAGGTCAAAATAAGGACTTCAAAATTTATGTTTTTGCTTCTTTTCTTCTTAGCATGAACATGATGAAGTATTTAGAGGTTACGGTAAAGACTGGTTAGTTTGGAGTCTGAATTATGTGTCTGAGTATGATGATATGTCTCACTGCAAACTGTTACCTTGGTTACCTTGTGAACTAGCACATTATCAATCCAGATCATCTTGTCAGTACAAAGCAGGATTCATATACGTATCACATTAACATACTCTCACCCTGAATATATGCATTTAATTTGTCACTGTACATTCAGCAGTTATCACCATCATCCATTATGTAAATTACTTTGATTATTGCAAGGCTCAACTGGAGGATAATAGTTGTATTTACGCATTTATAGGAATCATTTTGTTCTTTATCATGTTGATGTTGGTTCCAGTAAAAATTTTCTTTAAACATAATTATCATACCATGAAGCAAGGCATATTGTTTTTTTATTTTAATCTAAACAAACTTGAATTGGTGCCTGTAATTCAGTGGTTGTTGCTTTATATCATATTTGTTTTTCGTTCATTGTTTTGTACATAAATCGGGCCGTTAGTTTTCTCGTTTGAAATGTTTTACATTTGTCATTTTCGAGTCTTTTATAGCGGACTATTTTTGGTATGGGTTTTGCTCATTGTTGAAGGCGATACGTTGACCTATAGTTGTTAACTTCTATCATGTCTACGTCATTTGGTCTCTGGTGGAGAGTTGTCTCATTGGCAATCATACCACATCTTCTTTTTTTATATTTGTACATTTGGTAAAGAAAATAATCATCAGAAATTTCTCTTGTTTTAAGACTGACACCAGTCTATAAAATTGAACAAGTAGTGTTGAAAGCAGGGCTTCCAAAGAATATTTCTTATCCAGATTTGAATTCCTTTAGACTTAGCAATAATAGGTAATCATAGTAATCATTTAGGCATCTTAAACAATAATTGACATTAAAACGATATTAAACATCAGTGTTGATGCCAGGACTATAGTACTCTGTTCTAAATTTACTCACAGCTTTAGTTTAGAGATTAAACTGGACAATTTTGAGCATGACTTAAATAATCTAGACACATCTTTAAGTAACATGTATCTACAAAATGTAATAAGACTAACTAAACATGTCTCATTGGCACTCATACCACATCTTCTTATATCTACGTATTATCATTTCCTTTATAAATTCAGTTGTTCAAAATATTTTCAAATATTTTTTAGGACATATGTTCATCACTATCATGACTATTTACACAATTTACACAACATCATGAACATGCACAACAGCTAGAGGATTTAATATTTTTCATGGGATACCAATTTTGGTGAATTTTGGGATAAGGGTGAATCACGAATTTAAAAGTCCAACAAACAACTATTTTTCTTTAGTCTTGTATGCAGAACTTTGACAACCACAGAATCAAATATCTATGAAAATTTTTTAAAAATCCACAAAAATTGATAATTATGAAAATAAATGAATCCAGTGTATTTTGAATAAAATGCTCTGCTGGGGGGCAGCTTGATACGACTGCTAAGGTCGAACACTGAACAGTTGGGGCAAGTATGGACACAACATTCAAGCTTGAAACAGCACTGAATTTGGATTGTAATTAAATATTTGACACAGCATAGGTTTCTGACACAGAATGAATGTGGTCTAAGAACTTAAAAAATTTTAATTTACCTATTCAAACCATATCATTATTATTTGCTTTTATCATGTTTATATATAAATCAGAAATAACCAATTTAAAATGGAAAGTTTTAAAGAAAAAAAAGAAAAAAAAATTTTTTTGAACCCCCTTATGATTTATCACCCCCAAACTCAATCCCAGCCTTCCCTTTGTGGTATGGTACCTTGCAGTACAATTTCAGAGAGATCCATACACTTGAACACAAGTTATTGTCTGGAAACTAGAAAAATGCTTGTTTTTTGGCCCCTTTTTGGCCCCAAATTCCTAAACATTTAAGGCAATTACCCCTTAACTCAAACCCAGCTTTCCCTTTGTGATATGGAACCTTGTAGTACAATTTCATAAAGATCCATACACTTACACACAAGTTATTGTTCTGAAACTAGAAAAATGCTTATTTTTTGCCCCTTTATGTCCCCTAATTCCTCAAATTTTGAGGGAATTACCCCCAAAATCAATCCCAGCCTTCCCTTTGTGGTATGGTACCTTGCAGTACAATTTCAGAGAGATCCATACACTTGAACACAAGTTATTGTCTGGAAACTAGAAAAATGCCTATTTTTTGCCCCTTTTTCCTAAACATTTTGGGCAATTACCCCCAAACTCAATTCCAGCTTTTCCTTTGAGATATGGAACCTTGTAGTACAATTTCATAAAGATCCATACACTTACACACAAGTTATTGTCATGAAACTAGAAAAATGCTTGTTTTTTGCCCTTTTTTGGTCCCTTATTCCTAAAATTTGGAGGCAATTACCCCCAAAATCAATCCCAGCATTCCCTTTGTGATATGGAACCTTGTGGTACAATGTCAGGGATATTCATACACTTACACACAAGTTATTGTCATGAAACTAGAAAAATGCTTGTTTTTTGCCCCTTTTTGGCCCTTAATTCCTAAAATTTGGAGGCAATTACCCCCAAAATCAATCCCAGCATTCCCTTTGTGATATGGAACCTCCATACACTAACACACAAATTATGTCTGGAAGTTACAAAAATGCTTATTTTTGGCCCCTTTTTGGCCCCTAATTCCTTAACTGTTGGTACCATAACCCCCAAAATCAATCCCCACCTTCCTTTTGTGGTATTGAACCTTATGGTAAAATTTCATAGAGATCCATTGACTTAAACTAAAGTTAGAGTGCGAAAACCAATCTTCGGTTTCGGACGACGACGACGCCAACGTCATACCAATATATGACCGCAAATTTTTTTTGCGGATAAAAATCTATATATACGATATATATATGCATGATATGTATAATCATGCATAAATGTTCCACAAAAAGAAAAGAAAAAGATAAACAACAATTATTTATCTACTTTTCCTGAAATTATTTGATCAATTATTTCCTGCAAACAACGAACAACGAAATCTAATTTTATTTTTTTTCAATTTCTGTACACACAAACCTGAAAATCAACGATATCATTCTGATCATTTCTAGCATCAGTATTTCCTTCTTGACCAAGACGTTGTGCAATACTGTTCTTTAACCTGTCAGAGAGATAGGGCATGGCATAATTCAAACCAGGAATGGAACTGGGTGCTTGTGGTAAACTGTCATCATCAGATAGATATATTTTATCTGTAGATTCTTCTGAAAGACTTTCTGAAAATAGCAAAAAGGTCAAATATATTTGTCAATTAATTTGTTGTTTCTCAGATCAGTTTCTAGTGAAATCATGATATAAATCTCTATAATGTTATCCTAATGTCAGTATGTAAAACACAAAAATAAGTGATTTTCATATAGATTCTACCACTGCATCGAGTGTGATACAATATTTATCCACTCGAGACAGTTAAATTTTCAAATTTAAAACGCGAGGCTTGCCTTTTTTAAAAAAGCAGTTCTGGGATAGTGGTTATTTCAAAGGAAGTCTTCGGTTGTCTGCCTAGTATTTTCCACAGGTGAATTAATATGATTAAGCACATGGAAATTTTTGATATTCAACATACATGACATACATCATGTACATGACATATTTCCAATTCATGATCATCATGATTATATTCAACATATTTCCAATTTAATAAAATGACAGAGTTCCAATGTCCCCGGGTTGCACAAGGGCAATAACTAAAAAAAAAACTCTTTTTTTTGTTCTTTAGAACTTTTATAAATGAAGACTTCAGAGCAAATGTAATCATGGTAATGCGATTTCTGTTATAATCAATATTTCCAGGGGCATAACTCGTTAAAAATATTCATGATATTTGATCAGCACTTATTTTTGAAAGTGTCAAAGACATCAATTGCTAATTTAAACCTATGATATAAGTTTCATAAAATTCTGACAAAAATAATTGATCAGCATTGATTTTAAAATTTATCCAAGATATTGATGATATAAACCTATAAATTTCATAAAAATCTGGCATGAATTGTACACATGAGGGCACTAACAATGCAATTTTCCTTATAATTAATGTTTCTAAGGGGAAGAACTCTTTAAAAAAGATTGATCAGCAGATTTTCGAACTCATCTAAAACATTGCTTATATAAACCTATGATATAAGTTTCATAAAACTCTGGCGGGAATTGTACAAAAGAGAGCTCTAACAATGCAATTTTCTATATAACTAATATTTCCAATGGACATCATGGACATAGCTCTTTTAAGAATAATTGATTGGCACTGATTTTCAAACTTGTCAAAGTCAGTGCTGATATAAACATGATAAACCTATGATATAAATTTCATAAAAATCTTGCAAGAATTGTACACTTGAGAGTGCTAACAAAACTGGAGGGACGCCCCACCCATCCCTGCAACACGTTGCACGGGGACAAAATTCAATTACACTCAATTAATTGACTTATCAACCACACCCGACAAAAAACCAATGGTCAGGTGACATTATCCATAAGTTGATATTTCAATTTTTCTGACTCGTCTGTGTAAAATCAGATTTAAACCCCAAAAAAAACTTTTCAAAACTATAGCATTTTATCATGTTTATTTAGATACTGAATACTAATTCATTCCTATCTCCATGATCTCTGATATCTGATGAGGAAATGCAAAGATAACTAAACACTTAAGGAAAACATGCGAATACTTAAAATATAAACAATATATCATAAAATTGAGAATGGAAATGGGAAATGTGTCAAAGAGACAACAACCCGACCATAGAGCAGACAACAGCCGAAGGCCACCAATGGGTCTTCAATGCAGCGAGAAACTCCCGCACCTGGAGTGCATATCATGTATATTGAAAACTTATTTTGCACTTATAAATAAAAACCTAAAAAAACTCTCTCTTGCAAATCTAAAAAAAAAGTTTGATATTTTCCTCATCAAGAAATAAATTCGTTTTGCAAATTTATGTTTCGAGTTTTCGGTTCAATTTTGTGCTAGGGGACGTGAAAATCTTTTTATTTACATACCCATTTTTCAGTCAAGGGAGATAAACTCAATTTCAGTAATGAAAAAAATTGTAAAAAGTCATATGATACTCATATCTACCAAAAAAAGGTCAAACGGATGACCTTGTACAAACGTAGAGATTTTCACCATAGAGTGCACAAATAACGCTAAGTTTGTTTTCTTTACCTATATTTACATACCTAAGCTTATTCTGGTTAAGCTAGAGAGGAACCCTGAGGGACTGTAGTCTATGGCAGCCTCTAGATATTTAACATCATCGTTGTCATCATCACTAAATCCTTCTGTAACAACATAACTATCTTGAGGACTGGAATGGTTTGAGTATGAATGATCAACTTTTCCATGTACTGATCTAGAATCAGGATCCAAATTCAAAGGTAAATAAGTAAATCTATGATTATCTCCCTTTAATGGAAGTTTTTTGTCAGATAGGGTAAATTTATCCCTATTTTGAATGATGTCATCAGATTTTAAATTAGATTCATCTAAATTCTTTGATATACAACTTCTGCTGTGATCCTTACATGTTCTCTCAGATGATTTGTCAACATATGACGATTTTGAATTATTTCCGAAAAAACTAAAATTGCTTTCTGATTGACATTTTCTACAAAATACATCAGCATGTTGATACTTTTTGCTGATAGTATTATCAGAATGACATCTTTTACAAAAGATTTCATCAGATCCACTCTGCTTCCCATTATTATCAAAGTGACTAGTTTTACCAGCTGTTTTATCAGTCAGACACTTATTTATGGAAATTTTGCTTCTTTTAAAAGGTTTGTTATATCTTTCAGTTTTATTAAGTTTATGGTTTTCAATATTTTCAGGCAACTGATTGGAATGTTCTGAACATATATGATATTCATCTTGACCTTGGAATGCATAAAAATCTGTCATGATCTGATCTCCCTCCAATTTCTTACAAGCATGACAACTGTCTAAACAATTTTTAGAAATATCACATTGACTACAGCAATCACAGGTGCTTTCTATCAGGTCCGTACTGTGACACCAATCTGATTGATCTGTATCCGTGTCACAGTTTCTACTGGAATGTAGGGATAAATAATCATCAGTGAGCAAATCATCCATAGCACTATAACATGTATAACATTCACAATGGACATTTTTCTGCTCTTTTTGACAAATCTTATTTCGCTGTGGACATTTACTAGCCATTAAAATTCTATCATTGTTTTGAACTTCTCCAGTGCCGTAAGCAGAACCATTGCCATGGCAATCAGTCTGTCTTTTGTCTATACTGGATGAATATTTTGACAATGATTTTTTAACATAACTATTTTTAGTATTTTGACTGGTCTTTACTTTATTGACTAATTCCTCATCTGTCATGTCTGTAGATGAACTGTCAGATTGTTTTGCATCTAAACAATATAGATATCTCCTGAAAGCGAGCCCTGATTTTTTCCATCTTGATAGCAGTGAATCTTTTCTTTTATTAGAACTGATGCAATTTCTTTGTCTCTTTAGCACATCACTGCTAGGACTAGAACTGCCTGAACTTAAGTTTATTCCATCTGGTGTTTCCATGGCCTTTATCACAAGTTTCACTTATGCAATGTTATGTGTACTTGATTTATTATTCATTTTCCTTTGATTTCCTGACACTTAAACATCGTAATAGTTGTCACCATTCAACAGTAATGTACATGATGTATACATTTATTTTTGGTTCTGCTAACTGTTTCTTTGTGAAAGAAAGAAAGTTATATAAAAAACTCTGCAATCGTGACAATATATATATTTTACTATGTGCTTTGCTTTGCTTTGTTCTTTCCACATTGGCTAGAGGTATACATGGTACAGTGGGAGGGTTGAGATCTCACAAAACATGTTTGACCCTGCCACATTTTTGCTCCTGTCCAAAGTCAGGAACCTCTAGCCTTTAATTGTTACTCTTGTGTGTTTTTAAAATTTTGATTCATTTGCACATGTTGTGTTTCGGAGTTTAAAGTGGCGTCCATTTCTCTGAACAAGTATACCATGTATACATTATTGTTTAGGGGCCAGCTGAAGCCTGCAACCAGTCAGCTGCGTGATTTTCCTCGCTGTATTGAAGACCCACTGGTGGCCTTTGGCTGCTTCTGCTCTTTTGTCAGGTTGTTGTCTCTTTAACACATTCCCCATTTCTATTCTCTATTCTATTGATACACTTTTCTTTAGCAAATGTTTAGTCACTATGGTTACTAGTACATGTAAAAATCAATATGGGAAAAAAAAAGAATTACAATAGTTGAGGGTTTTTAAACTGAATGTAATTGTCTCAGATTACAGTGCTTAAAAAAATATATATATCGGCATGATAAAGGCAATGGCTTTTCAATTAGAAATTAATTAAATATATGATACAAATGTATGTGTGACTATGTATAACAAACTACATGTACAATGTACCTCCAAAACAATAAACATACATATTCCACTAGTTTAAACTCAATTATAATCATGATAATAATAACAATACTATATCTTTAGCGTTTTCCAATGATTAATTTTGTATGTTTTTCATGTGTTTAAATGGATATCTAAACATGTTTTAACTTGATTTTGGCTGAAAAATATTGGGTCAAAATTTGTGTTTGCCAACCTTTTGGACAGTCAGGGGTACTACTTGTACACATTATTTTTACTTACTTGAAGAAGTAAATAATAATAAACTTATATAAGTAAATTTGTTGTATTCATATTTTCTAATAAGGTTTGAATAATCTCCCCTTAATTTTCTCAAAATATTTACTTGTATAAGTAATTTTTTTTTACAATCCCTAAAATTCTCAAGTTTTGGGATGTAAAAACATGCCTTAAACAATTTTTCTCTGGTTAGCTCATATTTTTTTATTAGAGTTCAACCTTTCATCTCATTATTTCAACAGAGAAACTAATTGCGCAAATATCTTTTAAAAGTAATTGCGCAAGGCTTTCAAAAATTACCCCTTGGAGACTAGTAAATAAGCATTGTTTTGAAGATAACAGACAAATGAGATTTTCATTGTCCATGAAATTACACTTAAATGATAAGTAAAGACATCTGCAAAGGACAGACAATTAAAAATTCTATTAGAGTAAGAGAAAAGAAGTCTTGAGAAATTCAAGAAAGGGAGATAGTATGACTTTTTTACTTGTATAAGTAAAAATATCTGATAGTCTAAGGGACATAACTAAGCCATTAAAATAATTTACCTATACAAGTAAATAAAATACACTTGTAGAAGTATCTTACAAATTTACTTATATAAGTTTATTAATATTTACTTCTTCAAGTAAATAAAAATAACTTGCACAAGTAAGTACCCCTGACTGTTGGACCAGATATATAGTTACCAATATTTGTCTACCCAACAGCATAATTGTCAGACTTGTCAGACAGTCTGGCATATTTCTGGATGTTTATCACATATTTAGCCTATAAATGAAATTGGATAAAAGGAGGACAAAATAATAAGACTAACTAAATATTATTGTTCTATACATATATGCACAATCATGGCTCTACAATCTGTCGATACCTGTATCTTGGCATTGCACAAGGTCATGTTTTTCTTTGACTGTTTATGACGTCTTTACACTAAATCCATTGGATGTTGGATGTGTACAGATTGATAATTTAGTCTTAGATGCATGCTTTTTTTATAAGTTGTTAGTGGCTTTGAACTAGTTGTCAGTAACTGCGAGTACTCTCAGATCTGTACTTAATGTCTTTTTGTTGTTTGGATGTACAAGTACCCGGCCACGTCCACTTGTATTTGTAGTATATGTATTTTTATCCATCTGATGAGTTAAGCCTCTTTAAACTGATTTTTATAGTTCGTTCTTTTGTTGTACTGTTACATCACTGTTCCAGGTTAGGGGGAGGGTTGGGATCCCGCTAACATGTTCAACCCCGCCACATTATGTATGTATGTGCCTGTCCCAAGTCAGGAGCCTGTAATTCAGTGGTTGTCCTTTGTTTATGTGTTACATATTTGTTTTTTGTTCATTTTTTGTACATAAATTAGGCCGTTAGTTTTCTCTTTTGAATTGTTTTACATTGTCATTTCGGGGCCTGTTTATAGCTGACTGTGTGGTATGGGCTTTGCTCATTGTTGAAGGCCGTGCCGTGACCTACAGTTGTTTATTTCTGTGTCATTTGCAATTGGTCTCTTGTGGAAAGTTGTCTCATTGGCAATCATACCACATCTTTTATTTTATATGAAGTAATATGATCTTTTTTTTTGGGGGGGGGGGGGGGGGGGGGGGTTGCATTGTTTTATCAATACTATACTGATCAATAATTTCCCTATGAACTTGTTATAAAAACCTGGTCACAATATCAGACATCATTTTGGAAATGTATATACGTAAGACATAAGCTTGTTAAGCATGATTAGAAATGAATTTATGATGGATACACACTTCACTTTACAGTCAGGTACAAATGTATCAGGCTGTTGATGTTCTCTTTTAAATTGTTTCACATTCTGTCATGGCATGCCTTTTGAGCTCACTATATGCATACGGTATTGTTTTTTTTCTCATTGTTAAAGGCAGTTTGGTGACCAATAGTTATTAACATCCACATTATTTGCCTCTGGTGGATAGTTGTCTCATTGGCAATCATAACACATCTTTATTTTTATATGTACAAATGTAAACTGCAGAGTCAATTCAAATTTCAAATGAAGCAAGTCTTAAAAGCTTGCAAATTGGGCTAACTAGTAATAGCTCACTGATATGGATTTGTAAACTTGTGAGTATAATAAAAAGGAGATATACTATGTACTATGTAGGATTGCTCATCAGATCGCTATCAACCAGCTGAGACAAAGGGACAAGGATAATGGCACCTAAAGGTATGGTTGAATTTAAGACCTCCAATTAGTCATTGCATGTCACAATGGTGTGTCCATATAAGCTGGCTGGTCTTATCTACATTGGCATAATTGGTCATCCATAAAGTGTCAGCTGTCTTATCACGAGTCCAAACAGTTATCATGGATCATAGTTTATATGACATCTTGAAAGGCTATTTTAATTTTTTGCTGTGATGTCTTCCCACAACGTCGTAGGACGACGTCATAGCAAACAATTAATATAGCCTTTCAAGACTCATAATTATTTGGACTAACCATGCTAACATATCCCACAAGAGTCGACAAGACTTATCCTCGTCTCATGGGTTTTCGTGCTATTAAGAATACATTGTGACGTCACAATTTCCTTTAAAAAGGCATGCATAGTACGAATTCATATGACGTACAAAAACATATGATCTGACCATATAAGTGCTATTATTGTTCTATATGCTTTGTCAGCGATGCAAAAAAAAGGGTATTACAAGCTGGGACTATTATAGTATAATAGTCCCAGTCACAAGGGAATATGTGATAATCAATTACATTTTAACTTAAAGAAGTGTCATAGGACATTGTGAGGTACAGTTAGGGAGCTACCATTTGATTTTTATGGGGGTCTAGGATGAAAAATTTTGTCCTGCCTTTTTATTTTTCCCTCTATTCGGTCCTGCCTTTTTATTTTTCACTCTATTCGGTCCTGCCTTTTTTTAAAGTTTATCCTGACTTTTTTATTTAACTATATTGTCATCCTGCATTTTTTTTTTGGAAATAATCTCATCCTGCCTTTTTTTTTTACTCAAAACTCCTGTCCTGCCTATTTTTTTCAAATTTCATCCTAGCCCCCCCATAAAAATCAAATGGTAGCTTCCTTATTTGTTTTTGGGATGTCAATTTTTTAAAATAAAAAACACCAATTTGAAGATTATGTAAACAGGTATATAGTCGACTTCTGATAGTATCCATATATAAATTATATATATTACTATACAACTGTACAAATCGTTGGTATTGATAAACAAGTGCCTGTTGAGTGATTGTAGGTCTACGTTATTTTGAATAATTTCAGTTTTAATATATATCATGAAGTAAAGTTCATATGAAACTTACAATGAATGCAGAATTAAACAAATTATTATTATGTACGGTAAATCCATTCAAGACCTCATCATGCTCAAGGGAAATAACTTTAGTGAAATTGGAAGTAAGACAACTCGCCCCACTGCAGAATCGCCTCGCCCCACATCTCACCTGAACCTATATTTAAATACGTGGTTTTTTTATGAGTACAATTACTTTTTCAGAAATGATTGATATTGCATGGTGTATGAGAGTGTTTTAGTACTTGGATATAAACACCGTCATTTTGAAAAAAAACTACCTCACTTAAAAATTCATGAATAACACATTTTAGGATATTTGTTTGGAAATGTAATTTTAAGGGGATATTATTTAGACCTGTTAAAACTTGATAAAGCAAAGAAACAGCGCTTTTATTGCTGTTCTTTATCTCAAAGTCACAGTAAGGCCTTCAACACGGAGCAAAAACTATCACCTCACTGCAAGTTTAAGTTTTATCACCAGTTTGAGACGGCTCCTAGCACCGGTTTGAGACTTACCATAATTGAGATATCTTCAATGCCCTTGAATGTGTACAAATATTGTATCTGATTTTATGTGTTGACATGTTAGCAAAAAAATCAAACAACCCCAGCTACCATCTGATCTCAATCTCCCCTGAATCATGTGAAATAAAATATTTCTGAGAATATAGGACAAAAATAGAAAAAAAATAAAATAAAACTGATACCAGCATATTACTCAAAATCAAAACATCTATTTATATTTACTGCTCGTATGTAGGGTATCAATGTACTTTTTAAGCGCATTTGACCATAAACAAATGTAATAGTTTAAATTAAAGAGAACCAAAACTTAACATTCAATTCTTTGTAGGGCTTCTGGATGGGGAGTCCTTCATTTCATTATTCTTTATTTTTTAGACTATTTTTCTCTTTTCTTTATTTATTTTACCCGTTATTCTCTTTTCTCTATATTTTAGCACCCCATTATTCACTATTCTTTATTTTTTTTTTGCCTATTTTTCTCTATTCTTTATTTTTTTGGCCTATTTTTCTCTATTCTTTATTTTTTTAGCCTATTTTTCTCTATTCTTTATATTTTTTTGCCCTTTATTCTAGACATTTTGCCCATTATTCGCTATGCTGTAAACCCAATCCAGGACCTCATTTTAATATACACAACACATCAGAAAACCTATCATATGAATTAAAATGATTGATTGGCGGTTGTTTAACGTCCAGTGGCAAACATTTCATGCATGTTCAGGATCAGAACAAATTAACAATAAATACAATAGGTAGGTCCTGTAATAGAGGCCGTCTGAGATGAAGGTCGGAGAAATTTTGACTGCCTCTGGAAAATTAATGATAAAATGGATAGGGACAGAAAGTTTCCCTTGCAGCAGGTCACATACGAACCCCTCAAAGAGTTGTTACAAGGGTTCTTCACGTGCAGAGAGCGTGGCACGAGGCATCGGATTTAACGTCCCCATTCTGACCGGACGTGGCTGCGTACTTTTACATCCCACACAACCAAACTGACGCCCCATTACGACAAGTGTTACTCATTTCTTTCTTGGATACAGCAGACTTAGGTAGTATAGATCTTATTACAAACGGGATATTACATCAAAATTTTTAGGTGATATTGTTTATAGAGCTCGTAAAATAAGATAGGATCTATGCAAAAAATCTTCTTCTTGTTTTCTTCTAATAAACTTATTTTTAAAAGTTATCAGTTTAACAGTGCAGTAAGATCTTTGGATTTGTCTCATCAGTACTAACATTGATTTTATTTTTAGTAGTTTAATCAATACATAACTTATACAATTGAGAATGGAACATGTATTATTAATTCGTTATTAACACTTATGGTCCTTCATTATATTATTTATATTTTTGATAATGCACACGGTCATGCAGGCTTTTCTTAGACTGCTTATGACATCTGTACATTAAGTCTGTTGGTGGTGTACTAATTAGTATTTTAACCTGGGAAATAATCTATTATTTACTAGTTGAATTGGGTTTTGAATTAGCTTTTAATAACTGCAAGTACTCTTTGTTAGTTGTTTTTGTGCTTAATCTCGATTTGATGAGTCATGACCTCTCCGATTGATTTAACAGTTGTTTGTTCTTATGCTGTGTTGTTACACCACTGTTCCCGGTTAGGGGGTAGTTGAGCGCTAACAAACATGTTTAACCCTAGTGTATACTTTATATCCATGTCCAAGCCAGGGGCCAGTAGTCCATTGGTTGTAGTTGGTTGCCGTATCTCAAAATTGTTTTGTTAATTTTCGTTTATTGTAATTAGCTTAAATCAGGCCGTTAGTTTTCTCTGTTGTATTGGTTCCCATTTGTTATCCTACATATAGCTTACTATATATACGGTACGGGTTTTACACATTGTTGAAGGCTGTACGGTGACATGTAGTTTTTAACGTTCTTTTCCTGCTTTTTTTTATGGAGAATTGTCTAATTGGCAATCAGACCACACGTTCTTTTATATATATTGATAGATACTATTTTATGGTTTATATATGCGGTAGATATCATCCGGGATAACGACCATTTCAATCGTTGTTCTAATGGACGATTTAAAAAATTCAAATTGTATATGGTCAATCGTCAAAATGATTTTTTCTGGAAGAAGAAAGAATTATTCATAAACATTCGTAACCGGGATTAAATCATAAATGATATTTTATTTTTTACTTAAATGAAATTTTAAAGACTTTACTCAAATTTTAGAATGACAATAGTAGTATTGAAGACCCATTGGTGGCCTTCGGCTTTTGTCTGCTCTATGGTCGGGTTGTTGTCTCTTTGACACATTCCCCATTTCCATTCTCAATGTTATCCCTTGTATTTGTTAACGTAATACTATTGTTAACGTCAATCAATTGTTTTATAACACTTATGTATACATGTCACATTACCTGAAGATATGTCAAAGCAGTGAAAGTGCTAGTAAATGTAATGAATTGAAACCGTTGTTATCTTTTATTAAGCTTCTTATATGTTACCAGCATACGGATTCTACTTAACTTTTCTTTATATATTATCTAGACGAATTATACATATATAAATAAGCAGACAAAGGAAGTGCCGTTGTTGTGATGAACATGGCGGACTTCACCGAAGAAGGGAATCGTCAGCAACATGTGATCCAATAAAAGAAATCAGCAAGAACATGAATGACGTCCTCTCAGAAATGAATAGAGATAAATAAATTGATGACGACACGTACGATTATCTACGTTCTACACTCGAAAGGATAAACATCCCCCAACTGACTGTCTAGTTCAGTTACTCAAGCTAGTGCTTGAAAATAACAACTTTATTTTCAACGACCAGCACTTCTTACAGATTAACGTTACTAGTATGGGAACAAAAATGGCACATTCTTTTGCCAACATTTTTAATAGAGGATCTTGAAGAACGCATCCTTTTGAGTGTGCCATACAAACCTTTGTCTTGGCTCCGTTTTATTGATGATATCGACATGA
This sequence comes from Mytilus californianus, assembly GCF_021869535.1. Lineage (NCBI taxonomy): Eukaryota > Metazoa > Mollusca > Bivalvia > Mytilida > Mytilidae > Mytilus > Mytilus californianus. Next base: position 62,862,499 of record NW_026262604.1, on the reverse strand, counting down.
AGTGGAACGATACTGCAGAACATCTACCATTTTTTTAGATCATTGTATCAAGTTCCACCATTCAATAAAATTTACATCTGAATTTTCAACCGAGAAAATTGCGTTTCTCGACACCACCACATTTGTGAAAAACGGGGTCATTTCAACTCCACACAAAGAAAACTGACAAACACCTGTTTCTCTCACCAAAAAGTTGTCACCCAAAACACTGCTCCAGGAGCATTCCTTACAGTCAAGCCATCAGACTAAAGCGAGTTTGCTCCTCGGAAGCCAAACTCAACCACCGTTTGGGACAACTCAGACAAGAACTTAAATTAAGAGGAAAGAAAAACAAAGATATCACAGAAGCTTTCGATAAAGCCAAAGAAAAAGATCGAAATATCCTCATAGAATACAAAGACAAGACAACCTGCACAGAGATAATTCCGTTTGTTGTCACCTTCCATCCCGATCTGACAAATATTTCATCCGCAAGCACTGGCGTCTTATTGAAAATGACTCTTCCTTAAAAGAAGTATTTCCATCATCTCCTGTTATTGCTTATCGCATACCCAAAAATCTCAAAGATATACTTGTTACATCTAAAGTAAAATAACAAGAGACCTAAAACATTGGGTGTTACAAACAATGCGAAAGAAGCAATAATTGTTGTAACTGCTGTAAAGTCGCAAAACACTGAAAACTCTTTCACCAGCACTGATAAGTAAGATGATTGAGCGATGTTATTTTTTTTTATTTTTCCATGCGTTCCCATTTGTTTATTTAACTTTGTCATAATAGTTGTTAAAATATTCAGTGTATTAAAAAATTTGTTTTAGAATTGGTTTATACTATATTTTCCTTCCATGTGTGTTTACTTTTTCTTCCATAACGGTTTTCCCTTCGCATTTGCGCTGTGCGATTGTGTAACGAGAGTATCCTGGTTAAGGTCGCAGCATACGGAAAAGCTATCGGCAAATTAAAGAAAGGGAAAATGATAATTCAATAGAGGTACATTTCTAAAGATTGGGATATATTAAGATGAAGGATTTTCTGTTTAAAAAATAGTATATAATTAACAAAATTACTTGCATGAGATGTACAAGTTACATGTATTTAAGTACCGAGAACAAAGTGATACATTTTGTTAAGCACTCTCTATACCTTGTAGGTTTGCTTTACGTAACTCAAGTTTTTACCTTGAAAAGATTTTGAATGAAATTATCATTGATAACCATTTGATTTTGTTTAACGAAGATTGAATGAAAAATAGATGTTTATATGGTGTCTACAAGCTTGTAATCTCTCACGTCATGTTGTGACTTTGCGGCAAGTAGTCTAGCAATGTCCATGAACATTATATGTGTAAGCAAAACCTGAGTTTACTCATGTTTTAGTGGGGTTCGTGTTGATCATTCCATTGTTTTACTGTAGTGGATTGTGAATGGTTGTCTGTTTTTTCGTTGTTTTTTCATTTGACCACGAAGGTGTCTGTTTATCTTCGACTTATTAATTTTGTTTTGTTATTTTCCCGCCATATGTAAGATCAATCTGTAAAAAAAGGTATATTTGTTTGCCTTTAAAACCTTAACTTCGCTTTACATCAAAAGATGTTCTTATTTTAAGGTTGGTTTTAGTTTTTGAGTTATATGTTGATTGATAATAAGGAACTTTTAGATTTAAATTTTCTACGTTTTTTAGAATAAATTATAGTTCTGTGATGAAATTTCAATTTGAAAAACCCACTAAGAAAGGCTCCGGCTATCAATGTGTTGGGATTACACGTATAGTATAGGTATACATATATTTCATGTCGGGGCCTTTTATAGCCGACTATACGGTATGGGTTTTTCTCACTGTTGAAGGCCGTACGCTTGCCTATAAGCCTTACATGCACTTCATTTGAACTTTGGTGGATAGTGGTTTCATTGGCAATCATACCACATCTTCTTGTTTTTATATTCATGTTCATTTGTTTGTGAAATGATTTTATGAAATTTGTTCTTATGTTGTACTGTTACACCACAGTCCCATGTTAGGGGCAGGGTTGAGCGCTCACAAACATGTTCAACCCCGCCACATTCTTTGTGTGCCTGTCCCAATTCAGGAGCCTGTAGTTCAGTGATTGTCGTTGATTCATGTCTGTCATATTTGTTTTTTGTAAATTGTTTTGTTATAGATTAGGCCATTATTTTTTCAATTGAATTGTTTCATATTTTTCATGTCGGGGCCTTTTATAGCCGACCATACGGTATGGGTTTCTTCGCATTGTTGAATGCCTTACGGTTGCCTATAATTGCTTACATCCACCTCATTGAACTTTGGCGGATAGTTGTCTCATTGAATCATACCACATTTCCTTATTTTTATATTCATTTAGCCAACGTTTAGAGATTGAAATATATCAAATAGAAAATCATTATTCATAAGCAGAAAAGAACGTTTTGATTAAGGTGTTGGAATTGATGTATTTTCAAAACTTGAAAAAAGAATTACTAGTATTCCGATTATTGAAAGCATTTTACAAAATCTGATGTTGAGATTATGGGGAGGGGGAAAATGTTCGTCATAATCACCTTACCTTTGAGAATGGACCTGCTATGGTCAAAAGAATGGCAACAAAAGGACAGACACCAGCACACTAAAACAATAAATTAAGCAAAATGAACTCACTAAAACTAAAAACCAATCAATCAATCAATCATTTGGTCTCTGGTGTTAACTTGTTTCATTGACAATCAGACCACATATTCTTATTTGTATATACAATGTTAACCATGAAACCACACGAAATCTAAAGTATACAATGTTAACCATAAAACCACACGTGATCAGAAATAAACACTGTTAACTTTAAAACCACACGAAATTTAAAAAAACAATGTTATTCATAAAACCACACGGAGTCTAAAATATATTATGTTAACCATAAAACCACACGAAATATAAAATATATTATGTTAACAAAAAAAAAAAACCACACGAAATCTTAAATATACAATGTTAACCATAAACCACACGAAATCGTAAATATACAATGTTAACCATAAACCACGCGAAATCTTAAATATACAATGTTAACCATAAAACCACACGAAATATAAAATATACAATGCTAACAAAAAAAACCACACGAAATCTTAAATATACAATGTTATTAATAATCATAAAACCACACAAAATATAAATATACAATGTTAACCATAAAACCACACGAAATTTAAAATATACAATGTTAATCATAAAACCACACGAAATTTAAAATATACAATGTTAATCATAAAACCACACGAAATTTAAAATATACAATGTTAATCATAAAACCACACGAAATTTAAATATACAATGCAAATCATAAAACCACACGAAATCTAAAATCTCAATGTAAACCATAATACCACACGAAATCTAATATAATACAATGTGAATCATAAAACCACACGAAATCTTAGATATACAATGTTAATCATAAAACCACACGAAATCTTAGATATACAATGTTAATCATAAAACCACACGAAATCTTAAATACACAATGTTAATCATAAAACCACACGAAATCAAAAAAATAAAATGTTAACCATCAAACCACACGAAATCTTAGATATACAATGCTATTCATAAAACCACACGAAATCTAAAATATACAATGTTAACCATCAAGCCACACGTGTTCTGAAATAATCAATGTTAACAATAAAACCACATGAAATCTTGAATATACAATGTTAATCATAAAACCACACGAAATCTGAAATAAACAATGTAAACCACAAAATCACACGAAATCTAAAATATACAATGTTATTCATAAAACCACACGAAATCTGAAATATACAATGTAAACCATTTAACCACACGAATCTAAAATACACAATGTTAATCATATAACCACGCGAAATATAAAATCACAATGTTCACTATAAAACAGACGAAATCTAAATTATAGAATGTTAATCATAAAACTACACGAAATCTAAAACATACAATTTTAACCATAAAATCACACGAAATCAAAAAATGGTCATTGCGGTCACAACCATGGTGTACAATAATTCTACAGATTTTTCGGAGTACCAATGGATCACTTGACGTTCTAAGATTTTCATCTATAAGCAAAATGTTCAATGCCAAAGAAGTTCGATGAACTCGAGGCAAATATTTAATATGTTTTTATATAGGAAGTTTATAAACTATACGAGGAACAATAACCTATTCGAGTATACGTCAAGGTTGTAACATTTATGATGTAGGTATGAACTACGTAAACCTCTTATTAGGGGATTTTGTAAAAACATAAATAGACCGATAAAACTGTCAGTGTGGTTTTTACATTGATTCATCGTTCGCTTTCATTTATCATTGACCCTATTAACATTAAGCTATGTCATATATAGATAAATATATCATATGCTAAACACAGATCTATTCATGGTCTGAATACATAAGTATAGAAATTGGAATATTTGTTACTAAGTGACGAACCTACGTAAAAGGTCATTGGCGAATGAAAAAGATCATTGGGTAAATATTAAAAAAATGAGGATATTAGAATAATATAAAAGACAAAAATCAAGTCAAAGTCAGATATATATAAATATACATCTAGAAGTTCAGGTAAGAATATATCGAACTTATTAAGTAAGAGTAAGTAATTTGATACTTTAAAAAAGGTTTCTTATCTTCAAAAAAAAACTTTCTAACATCAATTTGTTTCTTCTTTTTTCGTTGACAATACCCGACAGGATGAAAGCACGTAAACATCTTGAGGATTAAGGTGGTACCAAACACTTTGACTAAAATTAATTTGGCTAGTTTAATTTTCATGAAATTTTGACAAAATATCTACTTTGACCCTTTCACAAAAATATAAAAATTTCAAAAAACTTGAACCACACACTTTATCGGAAAAAAATCATTGGATATATAGCAGTTGGACAAACACTTATTTTGATTATTGAGAAGCTTAATATTTCCTTAACAACCGAACGTGATTAAAACGTTCAGCTGATTTTTACAGAGCTATCTCACTGTAGTGTTATGTACCAACTTAAGTATAGTTTATTTGAACATTTCCCCCCAAAATACGATCGTTTCACAACTCCAAACTGAATTTTCAGGAATAACAAATAAATTTAAAAGGAGAAGCAGCATGGATGTTGATCATAGATAATACTGAAGCTAATAAATGCTTATATAAATTAATATCACTTTTATAAAGTCTCCGATGTTGTAAAAAAACAACGTTTACAGTAAATTAAATCACACCAATAGACTATTTTGTCTTAGTGCAAATTAAAAGGACAGGAACAAGCATTTTCTAGCTGACTGTGTGGTATGGGTTTTGCTCATTGTTGAAGGCCGTACGCTGACCTATAGTTGTTAACTTCTATGTCATTTTGGTCTCTTGTTGAGAGATGTCTCATTGGCAATCATACACATCCTCTTAATTTTTTATAATAGGTATAATAGATAAATTACACAAAATGACCGAAGTATTTCGGCAAAATTTGTCATGTATTGCAAAACACCATCTATTGATGATTAAATGAGTATAAGCAAGCCAAAAACAATGGTGTTCTATTAAAATATATGCATGCACACAAACTTGATATATATGTTTTAAGGTTTGAATACCAAGTATGAACAATACAATCGTCTACATCGAAGACGTCCGGGTTGGTGTCCTTCAATTCTGCAATTCATTATTTTTGTAGCCATTTTCTCTATTCTTTATAAATTTGGCCCATTATTCGTAATTATTTATATTTTTAGAATTGATATTAATAAAAAAAAAATGCTAACTGAATAGCACCGGAATGAAACATAAAGCAATACAATCTTATGTTTAAAGCTTTTCTGATTTTACAAGATAGATTAATGATACTGGCGATAAATTGAGACATTAAAGCAAATAATGTCATTGAAATCAACTTTTAATCTGCCATTTTTTGTAATGCATATTGTTTTTTTACTGCAGATCACAATGAAACACCAACTTATCACTATAGTAGTATTGTTGGTCCTGGTTGACCTAATTATTTGTGCAGGCGGTGGAGGCGGCGGCGGGGGTGGCGGAGGAGGAGGTGGTGGTGGTGGAGGAGGAGGAGGTGGTGGAGGTGGTGGTGGTGGCGGAGGAGGCGGCGGTGGCGGAGGAGGTCAACAGAACGTTATTGTTGATAACAGCCGCGGAGGCGGAAGACAATGGGGTGGTAGACAACAGTTCGGAGGCGGCCGACGACAGTTCGGGGGCGGACGACGAAAGTTCGGAGGCGGCCGAAGACAATTCGGAGGCGGTCGACGACAATTCGGAGGTCGTCGAAATAGGTGGTAGACAAAAGTTTTGATCCAACAGTCATTTTTGTTGATGGTAAGTTGTTGATAACATCTGAATCAGTCTTAATGTATGTAATAAGCAGTGTTTTGCTTAAGGTTATTTTCTATCATTTATCATCAAGATGACCATTAATATCTCTTCACAGCAGAACGAAATTTACGGCTTAAAAATTATTACTTGTATTTTATCTACATGTATTTAAGTTTTCTTTATCTTTCTAAATGTAACCATGGAGAAGAAAAAAAATACTGTCGAAATTTTGCACATAAAACAATAACAAAAGTTTAAATTTAATAACCTCGTTTTAGATGAAAACAGTCCTGGCGATACCAGCTTCACTATGAAATTTTCTCTAAGTATTTAAGTATTCTTTATCTTTCTAAATGCAGCATGGAGATAATAAATCTGAAAATATTGTCGAATTTTGCACATGAAAACAATAATAAAAGTTTAAAATTAATATCTTCGGTTTAAGATGAAAAAAGTCCTGATGATAGATACAGCTTCAGTATGAAAGTTTATCTCTTTGAGTATTCTTTATCGGTATAAATGTAGTCATGGAGAGGGAAAACAATAATCTGAAAATAGTGTCGAAATTTTTATTATGAAAGCAATAATACAGTTTATTTATTAACTTCTTTATAGATTAAAACAGTCCTGGCGATACAGCTGAAAACCATCTACAAATGTATATATACCATATTGGTGATAGAGACAGCAGAATAACGTTTTTTTAAATTGTATATGTTTATATATCTTTATTTTGATACTATGTATTTTTCCAATAAAGACTTTGAATAAAATCGATATGCTCTTATTTGTCTCTGAAGAAGGTTTCAGCGATCGGTAACTGATGAAACAGAAGAAAGATATTTGATTCTGATCTTAATCATGATATGAACTTTAAATCCGAGAAACAAAAAGTATTCTTATTCAATTCAGCTCAAACATTATTTGAATCTAACTTCTTTAAATTAGATGTAGAGGCTACTAAGATGTTATCAGAATGTAATTGTTTTCAAATATACTATAGAAATTTAAGCAAAGGACTGGCACTTCTTCTTATCAAAATATCCTCAATTTTGACGTTTGTAATTTAATGTAATCAAATAGATGGATAAGACTAAGATTAAGGGCTATGAAAACCAGATTGAAATTGCTACACTAAATTATGATGGACCGGCAATAAAACCCTTAACAAAGTGGGGCGTCCATTTGGCTGTGCGGGATGTTTAAATTCGCAGCCACGTCCGGTCAGAATGGGGACGTCAAATCGATGCCTCGTGTACAGAGGGTGTCGCGCTCTTTGCAAGTTATAAATTCTAGCAACTACTCTTTAAAGGGTCAGTAGGTGGTCTGTTGCAAGGTTAAATGTATGTCCCTATACAATATACTCTCATTTTTCTGCGGCATTTTAAGTTTTCCGCCGATTATCCCGGTCGACTACTTATTGCAGAACCTACTTATTGTATTTATTGTTAATTTGCTTTCGTCCTGAACATACATGTAATATTTGCTACTGGACGTAAAGTAAACAACAATCATTCAATCAATCAAATATGTTTCTTACAGTTTGATAGCAATTTACCCTTTGCAAGAATTTTTAAAAGGATTTTTCAATGATTGTTTAAATCAATTTTATACTTTCATTAAAATTGGCATTCAATCTAAATGATGGTTAAGATCATAACTTGTATGTTTTACAAACTCGTTATCAATATGTCTATCATGTATTAAATATTTGGTTGATTGATTTATTGATGTTTGCTATATGTCCAGTGGCAAATAACATATTCAGGATGAGAAAACATTAAACAGTTAATCAAATAAGTGTGTTCTGCAGAAAGAGTTCCTTAGAGCAAAGAAGTCGTTTCTGGATTCGTATAGTGCATAGAACATGTCCCCTCTCAACTCGGGGCTTTATTGTTATCTCAGTGTATGTACACTCAAACGACCTATTAAGCACGGTTCTGTATTAGACGGGAGTTCTGTCAACTTTTCCCCAGTCAACTCTTTGAGTTCCCAAACATTAGTAACGTTTTGACCATCAAATGAATACCCATGTCCCGTGTAAAGCGAGTCCCTTTCCCTACAATCCGTGTTAGCTGCGAGCCTCGTTATCAACACGAAAAAACTCTAACCTTTTTAAAAGGGTTAATAGGTGGGATTTAGCCAGAGTTAAGTTCATCATTGTATTGTATGTTCTTTTGTGGATCTTTTGTTCCGAATACAAATGTGGACATAGACAAATGTGGATAGTTTGGTTTGAGTCATGGTACTTTGGGACTTTCATTTTGAATTTTGCACTTTATATAAAAACAAGGAGATGTGGTATGATTGCCATTGAGACAACTATCCACCAAAGTTCAAATACAATGGATGAAAGTAATTGTACTAGTAGGTAACCGTACGGCCTTCAACAACGAGAAAAACCCAAACCGTGTAGTCGGCTATAAAAGGTCCCGACATGAACAATATGAAACAATTCAATTGAGAAAACTAACGGCCTAATCAATAACAAAACAATTTACGAAAAACAAATATGACAGACATGAACCAACGACAACCACTGAACTACAGGCTCCTGACTTGGGACAGGCATATACCGAATGTGACGGGGTTATACATGTTTGTGAGCGTTCAACCCTTTACAATATGGTTCTATTATGTTGCAAGATGGTGGTTATTGATATCTATTTTGGCTAGGTAAAAAGAAACTTACAAATTATAATATTAATTTTTGGTTTGGTATTATCCTAGTATCTTAAGTGCAAGAATTTGTTTAAATGTGGGAAAAGGGTTTCTCAGAAAAAGCTATGTGTATGTATTTCTCAAAGGATTCAATGTTAAGCTTTAATCTTTGAGGCAAACGCTCTTTGGTTTGGATTGGCACAAAACCTCGAAATCCCAATACAATACAATTTACAGTACCAAGCAGTTCCCCAGAAAATCTTTGTAATTTAAGGCAATCAGAACAAATTGTTGGACCTAACAGCCATTTTGAATTTCTGATCAACATAAAAATCTCAAAAATTGTAAAGTACCTTCAGATGGAGATTCCTGCAAAGTTTTGCTTTGGAAACAAAAGAAACGGCTTCGATTGGCAAAAAAGAGACTAAATGACGTAGAACTTATGTCACCGTACGGTCTTCAGCAATAAGCAAAACTCAAAACTGCATAGCAAGCTTTAAAAGGGCCCGATATGTAAAAAAGGTAAAACAATTCTAACGAAATAACTAACGGTCTGATTTATGTAAAAATAAATATGATATACAGCAACAAACAACGTCCACTGAATTACAGGCTTCTGATTTGGAATAGGCACATACAGATTGTGGCGGGGTTAAACATGTTTACCTTTTTTTCATATCGGGGCCTTTTAAAGCTTGCTATGCAGTTTTGAGTTTTGCTTATTGCTGAAGACCGTACGGTGTTCCTTTATTCAGTAGGATTAAACTCCTTTTCATGAGTGGGGTGAGCTGGTAGGTGTCAATACAGCGAGGTAAAGCTAAATTACGATGGACCGGCAATAAAACCCTTACAACAAAGTGGGGCGTCCATTTGGCTGTGCGGGATGTATAAATTCGCAGCTTTGGAAACAACAAGAAACGGCCTCGATTGACAAAAAAGAGAGACATTTTCCTCGGAGTTCAGTATTTTTGTGATTTTACTTTTTGCTGGTTTCTTTATTCAGTAGAATTAAACACGTTTGCTGGTTCCTTTATTCAGTAGGATTAAACTCCTTTTCATGAGTGGGGAGCTGGTAAGTGTCAATACAGCGAGATAAATCTCTTTTTAATTAATTGGGCGAGTTGAAAGTTAGACGACTTTTTCTGTCGTGATTTGGACGTCGGGAGGGTCTATTCGGCGGAAGTGGGAAAACGCGGAAGTGTAAAATTAACATATCTTAAGTCATATCCTGAAATAGTTCAAGATGAAATAAAAAGTGAAATGGATTTTCTAAAAGCTTATAAAATAGTCCATAACCAGAAATAAAATAATATTTGTTTTTGAAATGTAATTTTACTGGAAAGTTGGCCGGACTGACCTGTTGAACGATAATGTGTCTATCCAAAATGACACTTTGAACTAAAATTGACCAAAAATATACAACCTAGTCAAAATATCTAAAATGATTTATGAAGACAATTTACTGAGAAGTAATCCATGTATAGAAATACCGACGTCACCTTTTCAAATTTAAACTTAAATTTCTAAAACAAATACAGAGCAAACCTTTGTCTGTTTTTGCAAAGTCAACTTATAAACAATTTAACAAGTATAAGTTAAATTAGAAAGAACATTTTGGAAAAGGGCAAAATCCTGGCAGGAAGTCCTACTTCCTTGTGGAAAAATACTTTCTGCAAATTCTCAACTTTGAAATAAAATTTTCTCACAGATGACAGAACCGGGACAAACTCTTTAATATGATTGCTAAAGATGTACATGTTGAAATTTTAAATAAGTCTAGGAAAATGGTTAAAAAAATATTACCTGAAGTCTCTTCTGTGTAGAAAAAATTAAGGCAAAGTTCAAACCTCCATACAATGCAACTAAGAAGAGCAGATAAACAATATTGATGTTTAAGGATATTTCATTTTAAAAAGTAAATAGATGTGGTATGACTTCTAATGAGACAGATTTCCTCCACAGACCAAATGACCAGATCATTGATTTTTCTATTTGGAATAATATGAAAGTCAATGATCTGGTTTCAGAAACCCTAAATTGTTATCCCGATAATAAAAACATAAAGCTGGTTCATACATTGTCATGACATTACAAAATTACAAAATGATTAATTTTCCGAATAAAAAAAAACCCCAACTTTTTCCCTGACTTTTTTCAAACATTGTTAAGAAGATGCAGACAGCAACGGACAGACGTTTGGACACTTCCTTTTTAGCGGGAACGTATAAGCTGGTGTCAATGTGTGAAAGAACTACGTTTTTCCGTAAAATGGATTTAATAGAGATATGCAAGTATTCTACAAATTTACTACATCAAACTTGATAAAAAGTTTTACTTTAGATTCATCTTGACTTTAAATAATATTTTACATTTATAAATAATTATAAAATTATATGACAAGATAGGTATTTAAGACATCAATTAGAATCAGCAACCGTTAGTATATTTTAAAAGGCAGTTCTTTAAACATTTCATTACATGAATTCAAATATTTTAAGATTATTACTGGAAAATTTAATAGCCAATAAATCAATGTCAGAAAAGTATGTCGATTAATGAATTATAAACCTGATTCACCATTACATTCAAATACACAATATATGAAATATTACAATTTATTACTGAATCAAATTATACATTTATATATTTTCATCCTTTCATATTAAAAAAAAACAAAACGTCTAGCAGGAGAGGGTAGTAGCTAGAGGCCTGGCTGTAATGTAAAACACATTAATATCTACTTATATCTCACCACGACAAGAATGTGCTATGTTTGACAGTCTAGTTATGTGTGTTGTAACTACGCCTCTGAAGTATGGAGATTTTATCAAGTAGAAGAAATAAAATCTGTACATATGCAGATTTGTTTTTTAGTACCCAACAATACGCCTGTCTGTTGTATCATTGGCGATCCTGGTCATTTACCTATGTATGTTACTAGGAAACAAAAGTTTTTGAAATACCGGGTTCATATTATAAATAAGAAACCATATATTGTAAAAAAAAACTATATGAAATATGTCAAGTTCTAGTTGCTGACTGTTATAATGGTAAAGATGTATATTCGTAATTTACATGTACTAGTTCCTCTGGAATTTAATTATTCATGGCATGAATAAGTAAGAGAGTGTTGATATAAATTTTGATATTTTGAAAGAACTATTCTTAGATCAATTTTACCAGAGCTGGCGTGCATCTGAAGAGCGCTTTTAAAAACTAATATTGTATGAAAATGATAAAAACAGAACAATATATTTTGAAAGATATCAATGTTAAAATCACGGCTGTCATTCGGTATATCGAGAAAAATGATCGTGATAGAATAAGTAACGGTGGTCAAGTATTGCGTTTGAATCGTGAAAGATCTGGTATAGGATCGTGAAGAAAATCTTATCGAGAAAACACATGCAACGTCAGTAAATAATCTAATTTAATCATTTATAACGACAAATATTGGCAAAATAAAACTTTCTATCAAAATGGTTCAACATTATGGTCAGTATCCGAGAAAAATCAAGGCTTTAAATGTACACCCTTTTTACAAAACTACAAAAGGCAGATTGCTCATCAAAATTACAGAGAAATAAAAATGTAAACAAGCATGATCTTTTTCAAATTTTTAATGCATAAACTACTCTTTTCTTACAAATATCAATCAATATTACTGTTTTGAATAGTTCTTAAAGTTATTTCGATTTATTTTAATCAAAAACTTTGTAAAAATGGTAATATTTGTAAAAAATTGATATTTCGGATCGTGAAAGATAGGGTACTGCATTTTGAGGATCGTGAAAAGGATTGTGAAAGATCTGTTGCTACTTATTCGTTATTACAAATTGGGTGAGCAACCCAAACAGACATAATTGGTTAACGTGACCATATCTGGGATCCAGCAGTCAAAACTATGTAAATATACATCACAGACATACAACACAACTGAATCTAACGTTCAAACACACTTACAATTAAATCAAACAAAGACGCCAACACAAAAGTTTTTGTAGTTGATTATACAATCAGTATAGTGAAGCGTTAGTTTGAAAGTCGTGATCACCAGTTTAAAAGTCGAGCGCACCAGTTTTTGAAAGTTGTGCGTATGACTTTTAAACTGGTGCGCATGACTTTTAAACCGGCGTGTACGACTTTCAAAATGGTGCGCATGACTTTCAAACACGTGCTAACGACTTTCAAAAATGGTGTGCACGACATTCAAGAACTGGTGCGCACGACGTTCAAGAACTGGTGCGCATGACTTTGAAACTCATGCGCACTAGGTTGAAATTCATGCGCACCAGTTAGAAAATCGAGCGCACCAGTTTTTGAAAGTTGTGCGCACGACATTCAAGAACTGGTGCGCACGACATTCAAGAACTGGTGCGCATGACTTTGAAACTCATGCGCACTAGGTTGAAATTCATGCGCACCAGTTAGAAAATCGAGCGCACCAGTTTTTGAAAGTTGTGCGCACAAGTTTTTAAATGTCTTGGGCACGAGATTAAAAGTCTAGTGCGCACCAAAATAAATCTCCGGCAAACGAAATATTTATGTTTACATGGCACTTTAGTGGTTCCGTAAGGGGCTCCTTACACAATGACATATTCACTTTCCTGATAAAATACAAAATAAGTAAAATATAGATACAAGGGTATACAAAATGAAAACAACACTATAAAACCCTAATGTGTCCGTATCGCATCTCTGGTCCCACCCGCATAAGGAACGCCAAAAGCCAAAAACCTGAAAGCTGGATGCACATATACCGAACCACGTAAAGAGGCATATAATAGTACAAAGACAAATAAAGATAAAACTGTACAGTAGATAAAATGCTACACAGAGTCAGCATATAAAATCTCTAATTCAAGACTATCCTATATCATTTGTTAAGGAAACATTGAATATTTATCTATTAGGTAATGTTACTTTACAATGATTTTGTTGTGAAAAAAGACGAGACATTCTTTTACAAAACCCAGGCTCATTAATGTTTTGCATATGCACTGAAAATGTTTTACAAACTCTTAGCAGCAGCTGCAATCATGAAAATCGTATTAGCTGAGGAATGTTTATTCCATACGTGGATGAAGTTGGTAAATCGCTACTAAGGTGAAAATGAAACCATAAAAATTGAAATTATCTCGTTTGTCATATACTCTGGTATTTAGGTGCCGTTGTAGATAAAATCAAGGTATATGTCTAAAATGATGCCAAGGAAGCTGTATATGTGGTGTGCATGACTATTAATGGGACCCAATAAGAAAAGTTTGTATTGTAAATGGAAATAACATCTTCAATACACCTGTAAGTAAAATTAAATGATATAGCTTTGATCTAACCCTTACAAAAACATACACATTGAAATATTTCCAGGGGAAGACCATCAGACCCCTCTCGTTTCACTCATTCGTGGAAGCATTTAGCATTATATATACAAAGATATTTACTTTTCGACAATTTACGCTCCTGGAGGTCTTATTATCTTGGATGCCTAGTTACATGTAGCATTGCGTCTTAAATGAAAATAGGTCTGAATAGATATTTTATTATCAATTTTGATTAAGATTAAGAAAAATATACTTTTTCAAAAATAATATGAAGTTTTTCAAGAAATAACATACTTCTATTTTACTAGACTATCTGACACAATAAAGATTAAGTTTAAAATATATCATGATATATTGGAATTTGCCCATCATAGATAAAAAACGTGATTTTTTCTTAATGATTTCCAAAAAATTGTGTGTCGACTTTTGTTTTTCTTCTTAAAAAGGACTGCATTTTTTCTTAACCTTAGTGCACAGTATTATTAAGGAAGTTGAATCATTTTGACAGACATATTTTTTTTTCTGATTTGTTCCACCTATTGAAAATACAGCCGATTTTCCACAGATTTTGTAGTAGAATTACACTTAATTGCTTTAATTGCATACACGATCCGATACCAGATCTTTCACGATCCGATTGCAATGCTTGACCACCGTTAGTTATTCTTTCACTATCATTTTTTTCGATATACCGATTCACACACATGAAAATATTGTCTTTTCAGATTTGATATGTTAAAACTAAATATGGAGACGGGTCGTTATATAATAAACCACTGAAGAGAGGATAGAATATGTAAATGTTGTACTATGCAGTGTTTAGAGAATGAATATAATTTTATCATGGTTTGTCCAGCATATAGACAATATATAGACTCAAATACTTTTAAAGATAAAAATTATACATGGCTAAATATTAACAAACTGTATTCATTAAGGTGGCTGGGGCGTCTTAACTAGAATCCATAGAATCTTTTAATACTTTGTCAAAATGAAGTTTTTATCATGCTTTTTTCAAAAATATAATAAAAAGTATGGGTCACCGGCCTTTTTTTTCACGCTACAAGTTGTGCAAAATTGTCAGATTGTGTATAGATTATGCATGGAAAATCTAATTTTGTGTGACAAAAAGAAAACTACATGATAAAAGTTTAAGATAAAATGTGAGAAGATACCTCTTATAACATGCTTTCAGATAAGAAAAAGAAGAAATGGGGTCACCGAACTTATTTTCTTGCTCTGTACTAAAATAGGTAAATTCACAACACTTTTTATTATAAAAATTTATTTACTTTATCTGAATTATCTCTCCTACTATCTGAGTTATCTTCCCTTATTTGGCAAAGTTGAAAAAAAAATGAATCAAACACAAATATGGTGTTTTTGTTTTAGAAATTACAGCCGTAAATATGACAAAACACATACTTTTCCATATTTACATCAAAAGTCTTACATGAATTACATACTACTCTCAAAAATTGCACATTTCAGCAAAGATTTTGACTAACCGTTATCTGCAACTTTAAAATCCAAGATGGAGGAAGACACCCGAGCCACCTTTATACAAGTTCAAACAAAACAGTTATTTACAATTGGATATGTTTTTGCTTGAAAGTTGGAAGCTGATAATTTTCATATTAACGTAGTTATATATATATATATTGTCTTTTTTTAATAAACAAAGTTAGTGTTCATAATCAAATGATTGTATTCTTTCTATTTCATATAACTACTTGATAATTATATTATTATAAATTTTATGTTGCTTACAGATGATGATGATATAACCCAAATATGCTATATCATAGTTGTGCATATTGCAATAAACGACTTTGTCTTATTTCATATTTATTATTTAAGCTACTACTTATAAAATTTCATTATTTTTTTTGAAAACCTATAATTAATATTCAAGTGTAGGTATGCTTGTGTTTTATTGATTTGTACTTAAAAACTTATTGCACAAATCAAATAATATATGGAATACGGGCGATTGGTAATTTGGAACCTGTTGTTCAATGGTTGTCGTTTGTTGATGTGGTTCATAGGTGTTTCTCGTTTCTCGTTTTTTTTTTTTATACAGATTAGACCGTTGGGTTTCCTGTTTGAATTGTTTTACACTAGTCATTTTGGGGCCCTTTATAGCTTGCTGTTCGGTGTGAGCCAAGGCTTCGTGTTGAAGGCCGTACTTTGGCTTATAATTGTTTACTTTTTACACATTGTGACTTGGATGGAGAGTTGTCTCATTGGCACTCATACCACATCTTCTTATTTTTGAATTATGTAGTCACATGTAAGCAAAATGTTCAAATATTGTCGTAGGTATAATTGGTATATCGTAATAAATTATATAATTGTATCTAATCTAGCTATTCAAAAATAAAATAAAAATAAAATGGGATTTAAAACAGTAAGTATGTCGACCAAACACTAAAACGAATTGAATAAACAAAGGATTTCCATCCACTTTTCCGACGTTTTTCTTTTCATATCAAAATGTCGAATTGTAATTAGTATTTGTAAAAATACTGTCTTTAGAAATCATATTACATTACTTGAATGTTATCTGGGCTTTTTATGTTGTTATAGAATTGAGCTCAAAGCTGAATTGGTGTAAGTTTTTTTCTCAATAGCTTCCGGCCACGAGTTGGATCTTTTTTTATGATTTCATACCAATTCAACTTGCACTTTTTATTGACTTAAAAAATCATAAAAAAAATAATGTCGCCGGTTTCTGTATTTATGGTGTTGACATTTGAAACTTTGACGTCAATCATTTTTCACTTG
Organism: Mytilus californianus; assembly: GCF_021869535.1. Taxonomy (NCBI): domain Eukaryota; kingdom Metazoa; phylum Mollusca; class Bivalvia; order Mytilida; family Mytilidae; genus Mytilus; species Mytilus californianus. The sequence goes on along the minus strand of NW_026262604.1, from coordinate 62,845,381 downwards.
GTAGGCTTCCGTAAATGATTTTGCCATCTTTCAATATTTATTGGAAAAATTAATATGATTTATACTTCTTGATAAAGTCATGAATTATCATCAGCAATCATATTAAAATTTTTGACCTGGTTCTGTATTTTTGGAGAAAAAGTGTATTGTATTTGACAATTACGCACCAAGAATGAACGGAATCATACACGTAATTACCATACCAAGGATTTATACGAAAAAAGACGAAAATACGAACATGTCAACAAAACACTATATAGAAAACTAAGGATTTAAGACCACAGTTGACATTTCATGTCATACTAAATGACTCTATTAAGAACAATATGATTGCAATCCATTCTTCATAGGGCCAAACATGTTTACTTAAATTTCCTTTTTAAAGACTAACTACACTATTCAAATAAATTGTTGAATATTTCAACTTTAAATTATGACACGTAGACATGGTAGAAGACAGATAAAAGATTTTCACTAGAATAAAAATGTATGAATATAATTCTCATTTTGAATTCATCTAAATGTCGTTTGTTTCTTGTTAATCAGAACGTACGAATGATACAGGCGACATTAAAAAATGATTTCAAATATTTTCATAAATTTACGATAATGAATGAAGCCATTAAATGAATGTAGAACTCTTGATGAATTCCAAGTAAACACCTTTTGTTAACAATATTTGAAAAATATCCAAAAGATTAGAAGTAATCAAACATAGTTAATATTAGAAGTATTCAAACATAGTTAATATTAGAAGTATTCAAACATAGTTAATATTAGAAGTAATCAAACAGAGTTAATATTAGAAGTAATCAAACATAGTTAATATTAGAAGTAATCAAACATAGTTAATATTAGAAGTAATCAAACAGAGTTGATATTAGAAGTAATCAAACATAGTTTATATTAGAAGTAATTAAACATAGTTTAGATTAGAAGTAAAAAAACATAGTGTAAATATTAAAAGTTATCAAACATAGTTTAAGGTGTCACAGGTCAAATTTATTCGTTCATTGTGTTTTAATTTATGTTTTTCGATTGAGTTAAGCCTTCCAATTGTTATTTTATAGTGCGTTTTTCTATGTTGTGATGTTATACTATTGTTTCAGAAAAGGGAGAAGGTTTGGTACCATTAAAACGTTTGATCCCGCTGCAAATGTTTGCACCTGTCCTAAGTCAGGAATCTGATTACAGTAGTTGTCGTCTGTTTATGTAGTTCATACGTGTTTCTCGTTTCTCGTTTTTATATAGATTAGACCGTTGGTTGTTCCGTTTGAATGGTTTTACACTAGTAATTTTTTGGGGCCCTTTATAGCTTGCTGTTCGGTGTGAGCCAATGCTCCGTGTTGAAGGCCGTACCTTGACCTATAATGGTTTACTTTTATATATTGTAACTTGGATGGAGAGTTGTCTCATTGGCATTCATACCACATCTTCCTATATCTAAATAGCTTATATTAGAAGTCAATTGAATTAAATTGGATTAAAAAATTACAGACAGTCTACCCTCTCGGTCTTAATGATAATATCATGGGAATTGGTAATATATCAAGAACCGATTCTGTTAACATTTTGGATATAGTTTCTAAAACTGTTCGTAAAAACCGTTCTCATGGGCGTAGAAAAAATCGCAATCAACGAAAATTTCGGACCAACCATACAAATATTTCGGACCTAATTTCTATTTCAAAAAACAACTGCAGACATTATCTATTAACCAAGCTCTGTTCTTTACCTATAAATAAATTAAATAAAATTTTAGAGGATTGCAACACAATTTCATATTGCAGTCCTAAGTATGAAATCGTTCAAATTATAATGGCATATTGTTATTCTAAACTGTTTCCCAAAATTGATCGCCCGGAAGATCATAAAAAAACATTTTATTAGAATAAAGTATGTCAATAAAGGTTTTGATTTTGTAAATATTGCCGGTATTTTTAACGACCATTCTGTTAAAGAACAAATTTCTGGATATTTTGATAATACTGAACTCCCTCTTATTTGTTATATTTACAAGAAATCTACACGAAAATTTGTGTTTAATTATAGCCAAATTTGTAAAGATGTAAATATCAGTGAAAATACATTTCCGTCATGTAATTGTAGTAATTCCGAATACATGTATGGCCCCATTTCCCATGTTATAACAGGAGACCTTAACATCGTTCGCGACCGAGAGTTAAAATCATTCCTCAGTAAAGGACCTAATTATCGTCCCTCGTCAAATTATTAATTGGAATGAGTGTCGTAATATCATCCAAGACTCACTTCGTGCTTACTGTTTGAAATGGATAAAACAGGAAAAAACTGACAAAAAATCTTTGGACTCTTTTTTTAATTCAGTAATGAAGATAGTTGATATACGTATACAACATTTTAAAGAACATTTTACTCTTAACAATAACCATAAAAATCCTTTTTCTCGTATCAAACATAAACTAAAAGAACTAGCCGAGGAATTTGTTTTTGTCCCGGCTGATAAAGCAGCTAATAATATCATTATAGTTTGACGTAAATTTTACATTGAGGTTCTGCAAAAGGAAATCACGAATTCACCAACATTCCAACTGACTTCATTTTCAGAAAACGATATCTGTAACAAACATAAACTATTAGCTTCTTCTTTACAAGCAGAACCAAATACAATGAAAGTCCCAACTGTGTACTGGCTTTCCAAGCTACACAAATCACCTTACAAATATAGATTTATTTCGTCTTCAAGTCATTGTTCCACTACTAAATTGTCTATTCTACTTACTAGTACACTTGGTACAATCAAAAACCTGATAATAAATTGTTCAAATAAGGCCTTTGAAAATAGTGGAATTAACTACTTTTGGAGTGTCAAAAACTCGTTGGAAGTACTTGATAAATTGCATGCATATATTGGTGATTTTGAATCTGTTCAAAGTTTTGATTTTTCTACCCTGTATACCACTTTGACTTATATTCTTATTAAGAAAAAATTCACACACCTAATTAAATGGGCATTAAAAAAGTCGGAATGCGAATACATATGTTCAAACTCTTTTAGGTCATTTTTTAGTAGCAACAAACAAAAGAGCTATGTCAATTGGACATGCTTTGATACTATATCTGCCCTTGAATTTTTACTTGATAACATTTTTGTTCGCTTTGGAGATTCCGTATATCGTCAAGTTATCGGAATTCCAATGGGGACTTACTGTGTACCACTTATTGCGGACCTGTTTTTGTATTGTTATGAGTTACAATTTATGACTAAAATCAGCAAAGACCCATCGAAACAACATCTGATACAAAAATTTAACAATACTTTTAGATATTTAGATGATATATTGGCTCTCATAATGACGACTTCAGTATGTATACTAAAGAAATTTATCCTGTTGAACTTACTTTAAATAAAGCTAATACTAACAATGACCGCTGTCCTTCCCTTTCCTCGATCTTGATATCTATATCATTAACGGGAAGCTTAATACAAAAAAATATGATAAAAGAGATGATTTTTCATTTCCTATCGTTAATTATCCATTTTTAGATGGTGACGTTCCCTTGTCACCATCTTATGGTGTTTATATATCTCAACTTGTACGATTCGCTCGTGTATGTAACAACGTATTAGATTTTAGAGAGAGAAATGTATGTATTACTGAAAAATTATTACACTAGGGTTTTCGATATCATAAACTAGTCAAAACATTCACTAAATTTTATCATCGGTATAAGGACATCATTCGTAAATATAACTCAACATGCAGACATCTTATACGTTCGGGTATTTCACATCCAATCTTTTATGGTAATATTCTTTACATAGCACAAAAATGTCAGTACTCACCTCAAAAGTTAACAAAACCTTTAAACAGACTTATTAAGAAGGGATATAGTTACGATACTGTTGTCAGGTCATTAAAGATTGCATATTTTGGCTTTAATATTGATTCACTTATAGGGTCTTTGCATCGGAATTAAACATATTTATTCTAAAACCAGTTGATGGCATAACACGGGTTATGTTCTTCTCATATATTTTATGATGGTATAATACTAAACCCCTAACAGGAGGGATTGTGCCTGATATTCATATGATGAAGACATAATCTTTCAATCAGTTTAATTGAGGTCTGGAGCTGGCATGTCAGTAACTGCAAGTAGTCTGTTGTTATTTATGTATTATTGTCATTTTCTGTTTATTTTCTTTTGTTTCCTATTCTGACATCGGACTCGGACTTCTCTTGAACTGAGTTTTACTGTGCGTACTGTTGTACGTTTGTTTTTCTGCATTGGCTAGAGGTATAGGGGGAGGGTTGAGATCTCACAAAACATGTTTAACCCCGTCGCATTTTTGCGCCTGTCCCAAGTCAGGAGCCTCCGGCCTTTGTTAGTCTTGTATCATTTTTAATTTTAGTTTCTTGTGAATAATTTGGAGTTTAGTATGACGTCCATTATCACTGAACTAGTATACATATTTGTTTAGGGGACAGCTGAAGGACGCCTCCGGGTGCGGGAGTTTCTCGCTGCATTGAAGACCCATTGGTGCCCTTCGGCTGTTATCTGCTCTATGGTCGGGTTGTTGTCTCTTTGACACATTCCCCATTTCCATTCTCAATTTTAAAGTTGATATTATTAGTAATCAAACAGAGCTTATATTAGAAGTAATCAAACATAGTTTATATTAGAAGTCACCAAATATAGTTTAGATTAGAAGTAATCAAACATAGTTTATATTTGGAAGTAATCAAACATAGTTTATATTAGAAGTAATCAAACATAGTTTAGGTTAGAAGTAACCAAACATAGTTTATTTTAGAAGTAATCAAACATTGTTTAGATTAGAAGTTACCAAACAGAATTGAGACTTTAAGTCATTAACATACATTTGTAACTGAGTTGTATAGTTAGTTTTTATGTTGTAATGTTATTTATTGTCCAAGGTTATTGGGAGTTTTTGGGCCAACACACAATATTTATTCCCGCTTAGACAGTGTTCAGATTGTTGATACACAAAATAAATAAAATTCAATTTTTTTTTAGAAATTAAGACAGTTTTTATAAGAAATTGAGAAAATTAATTGCTATAAGACGACACTGACAACAAAATCAGACAAAACATTGTCAAATCTGGTGATGTTGTGGGGATTGTGAATGCATTGTTTTCTTTTATTCTTATCATTGTATACATTTTTGAACATGCACATGTTTATATTACACCGGTGGGGATCATATTAGAAAACAAACTGTCTTTGAAAACATTGCAATTTCAATATAAATTGTAATCGTCAAAATTGAACAAATTTCACTATGTCAAACATTTGACTGAGAAATCCCGTTCGGACGACATAAAATACCTTAACTAAATGGATCGTTGAATATTGCCATTTTTGAAAATAATTGTTACTCAGAAGGCAAATGGAAGATTTCTTTACCTAAAAATATATAACATAGATATAGAACTCCAATATAAATATATATACTTCATTTACAATATCAGATGCAGCTATTCCGTGAATTAAGAATCCTGATGAATTCCAAGTATAAATCATTTGTAACCATTAAACATATTTTGTAATAACAATGTCCTCTTGGAAATACTTTTCCATAAAATAACATTTAGTTTAGGTACATAAATGTCTATTTAAATGTTTACTATACTTATTTGTAATTAGAAGACGTTTGAAATAAAAAAAAAAAAAAAACATATACAATACAATTCAGGGGGTATCAACAAATTTGAACAAGCTCTGACAATACAATGCAGGGGTATCAACAAATTTGAACAAGCTCTGAAATGATATATTGATAAAAAAAATTGACATGCAATAACAGTAAAATGTCTTAGAAAATATCACCAAAAAGTATGACAGATACCTTAGGTCAATATCGAGCCTTTTAAATGAATACTGCAATTTGTTATAGATGCATGGTTGAAAACACAACATGAAAGGGGTTCTCGGATAGAATCTCATGGAAGAGCATAGCCATGAGATTAGATATAGCCGAAAAAAATTCGTTGAGTTTATAAGACAATAACAAATAATCTGTTGATCACTAAATTCCTGAGCAAGTTCAATGATATTATGTTTATATCATCAAAAAATCTCAGTCAAGTAGCTTGGGATGGAAAATTAGCACACAGAAAGATGCAGGAAATTTTTAAGAAAACAACAGTAAAAGTAATAAAAAGACGTTTGAAATGAAATTACATAAGCAAAATGGCACAGGAGGTCTCAACAAATATAAACAATTCATTAATTATTTTTTTAGCAAAAACATATTTTCAAATTAACATGATAAATAAACTCATCACAGATACCAGGAATCAAATGTATTCAGATAAAAACGTACAATGATAACTATGTCTATATGATGATGGTCATTTAAGTTGCATGTTTGGTGTCACTGAGGCGTTCAAATCGCTATTTGTTTGTATGAAAGTTCAATGTATTTCAATATCTATTTTGTTGTAATTTAAATTATCATAATTATTTTTAATCATCCTTAAATGAATTTTTCTTCTAACTAAATTTGAAAAGAAAAATTCTATTTTGCGTCGTTGTGATGTTGACTAGTTGAGTGTACACCACAATCTACTTTAATTCATAATATTTATATAACATGATGATGAAATACATAATATTTATATAACATGATGATGAAATACATAATATTTATATAACATGATGATGAAATACATAATATTTATATATCATGATGATGAAATACATAATATTTATATAACATGATGATGAAATACATAATATTTATATAACATGATGATGAAATACTAAACATTTTGTTCTGTTAACTTAGTTAATATCCGGATCATCTCGATAAACCTTGGAAAAGGTTTGTATGTGGTACATTTTTGGAGAATGTCTTCATATGTAATTCACTTGTCATATTTGGAGTCATATCCAATATTAACAAAGTTGTATTTTTCTTGTTGATATCATTATAACATTGAACAATGATTTCGCCCTTATAACTTAAAACATTTTAATGGTTGTAAAGAACAGCTTCTTAATTATAATTCATGTATTAGATTACTTTTCATATAATCATATAATTATTAATAATCTAAAATCGTTTATACTCAAGATGACTCTAAAGTTAATAGTCCAATTAAGTTTGACGTAGTAGATTTGTAGAATATTTGCATATTTCTATTAAATCTATTTTACTTAGAACACCTTCTTTTTACGTAAACCGTATTTCTTTCATTATGTTCATACATTAACATCAGCTAAAATGCTCCCGCTAAGAATATATTCATGTAAATAGATGACTTTTTAAGTGATCGCTGTATCGTATGTAATAAGAAGACTTTAAAAAAAGATTTTAGATTTAAATCAGAATTGGTTTAGGGAGGGTAAAATTCATATTGTACAATTGTTGATTGTATCAAACATTTTCTAATTAAATTACCGTTCAAAAGACAAACATACTTTGTTTAAATCAATCGGTGAACATTTCCGCTTTAAATCCTGAATTTTAGATGACAGATGCAATATTTTAACTACGGTAAAGAAAAACTATACTTCTTTGGAATTCCATTAAACGTCAAAATTTATTAACTGTTAGATGGAGACGAAATATAAACTTTAAAAGATATAAATATATTGTTTGTGGAATTCCTCAAAACGTTTTCATGTTAAATATACCAAACTATTAAATTGAGGCATGCGTGCAGTTTATCAATTTAAATTAAGATAAAGCTTTCTTTTTTTAAGTCTTCCAAACATTTCAAGCTCTTGTCTAATGTTATTACAGTTTTTAAATTGAAAAAATAATTTATTCACATAAATTCAAACATACACAATTGCGCGGCTCACAATGGGTTATATGCCAAATTCACATGTTAAAGAACTTTCTTGCGATATATTCCACAACTTGAAAGTATACGAAATACACTGTTTATACAGGCAACAAAAATAAAAGCTGTGAAATTGTGAAATAACAATATGGAATAACCGGTGCATGCGCTCCTGACCAAGAGTGAAACAAATGATTTGTTTGCATTTTAATATATTTCGTAAAAACAATATCTTCTTGATATATCTTAATCGACCCAAAGTATGACAAAAAAAAAATAAATAAATAGAAGACACTTTGAATGCATACTGAAAATTTAAGTTAGTTAAAAACCATTTAAAATGAAAGAATCAAGGAGGTCTCAACAAATAAAGATAATTCACAAAAGTTTTTGCGCATGTTGTTAACTAATAATCTGTTTATATAAACTTTAAATGAGTTTTTCCTCCCACTTATTAGCAGATTGAACTTCAAGGTATGTAAACCGAATGTCTTCTGGCTACTTGAGGGTAAACGACAGTTTATTAAATTCATAATAAACATGAATGTGATGATAAAATGTCTTTAGATTCATTTGAATTGTCATGTGTTAAATCATACCAAATACTCTTTACTAGTTTTCTCCTAAATGACGTTTTGTAGCCTTTGGGAAATTTGCTTCTATAGCAGATATTTGATAGTGTTAGTGCTAGTATCATTGTTATTTCATTTTTACATTGAAAAATAATTTTAGTCACATACCGCACAAAAAATAAAAATTTGTGCAGCACACCTTGTAAATAAATGCTAATCTCAAATCAACCGCTTTCACTTTCTTGACATCTATTGATATATTTATGAAAAGTCTTAAATTGTCATTTAAACTAGCGATGAATATAAAGTAAAATTGTCTAATGCCCTTATTTGTAGTATAATCTTCGTTTGAAAATGAATGTCTAATATACATAGAGATATGAGTTTATTCCCCTTCTCTTATATCAAGTGTACAAACGTCTGTCCGTTTTTATTTTGCATCTTTCATCAACAACGTCTCTTAAATCTGGAATTGGTTTTCATATCATTTCGACTAATATTTTGCAACTGTTTGATGATATTTCATCAGGACTTCAAGAACTTTGAATTTCTTATTTTTCAAAAGGGGTTATCATCCCTAATACAATCACCCAGTCAAGGTATTTGTGAGAACTTCCAGACAGTCTACATACACTATTTAATTGTTAATTTATCATACTGATTTTAGGATTTCAACAAATATGATGAAAGTCATAGTAGGAAATAAGCATTTCATATACACAAGGGAAATAAGAATTCCTATTAAAATGAATTGATTTCAATTTTAAAGTCACATCATTTTACTGCTAAAATGAACATCCTTTATAGTTATTGGAAATAAGCATTTCATATGCATGAGGGAAATAAGAATTCCTCTTAAAAATGAAAGGATTTCAATTTTAAAGTTACACTTTTTACTGCTAAAAGGTGTAATACCACCAAATCATAGTACGTCACATCCGGTTGCATACGAAAATAGGTCGAAAAAAAATATTCCCTTGAATTTGACAGTTGTAGGTAATTGATCCTACATTTCATTGCAGTAAAACATTTCTGAGTCATAAACATATATCTTGGGTATTTCAAAGCACCATTATTTCTTTATTTGGGGTTTCTATAGAATATTTTGGAAACTTGAGGTTACATGGTTACTAAAGCTTGTACACAGGTTAAAAAAGGGGGAAAATTTGATTGGTTAACTTCCAGTGATGGTTATTTTCTTATATGCAATGAAATGTTATGTGAAATTTTTTCTATAGTACTGGACAGGATAAAACTTTACTCATGCCAAGTATTTCTTTATTTGAAACAAAGATAAATTCTGCACAATTTTTTGAAAAGTGCAAATTTAACAAAGACTAATAGGGGAAAATCAATGGTGGTATTACACCTAATATGGGAAGCTGTACATGCACCTTTGACCTTGTGAGTACTCTCATGTGTTAAAATTTCTTGCTATTTAAGTGAAATATTACAAATAATGAAATATTCTGAGTGGATTTAGTCTCCAAAATACATTTTATGAGAAAATTTCCTTGAAATAGGACTTTACCATGAATATTAGTTGACAGAACAAGCCATACTTAGAGTCTTGGGGAGCTTTTTCTCCTTATTTCTTATATTCTGCTATACTAGAAAATTTTTCCTAAGAAATACTTTAATAAATATATAGTTTTAAGTAAATGAAATTATTTTTAAAGCAGTAACAACAAATTATTCACCAAAAGAGAAGTTTTTTATGTCCCTCTCTGGAACGCGGCGTAAATTTAAGTTTTACGCAAGGACTTATTGAAACCTCCTTGGAGACAGTAAACTTTTATACGGATAGTTCAAGCAGCTTGAATACTTCAATTAATCATTTATAATAACATTTCTATCATAAATGAGTGAAAGTTACCCCAAATTTTTATTTATTGGCCTAAAAAGTAGAAATTTTGAGGAAATGAGAGGTATAAATGGACCAAAAGAGACTTTATAAGGAAGAATAAGAGGTCCATTAGTAGTATTTATCATCCTAAAGTCATCTTTTGTATCATATTCAACTGTTTGTAGGCAGATGAGATAAATATTTGATCATTTATTGGTCCACACTATATTCTATCATGATGCGGCTTGGTTTGAATTTTTCGAAGAAATTTTGCTCGAATCGCTGTAGATGTCGTCTTACATTATACTAGATTTTTCTCAAACTATTGAACTGATTATGACAAAACTTGACAGAAATGCTTGAAATAACCAGTATCACAAAGGAAAAAAGTCACATTCAGTTTATTCAACAAAAAAGTCTTCTTTATGGGAAGCTGTACATGCACCTTTGACCTTGTGAGTACTCTCATGTGTTAAAATTTCTTGCTATTTAAGTGAAATATTACAAATAATGAAATATTCTGAGTGGATTTAGTCTCCAAAATACATTTTATGAGAAAATTTCCTTGAAATAGGACTTTACCATGAATATTAGTTGACAGAACAAGCCATACTTAGAGTCTTGGGGAGCTTTTTCTCCTTATTTCTTATATTCTGCTATACTAGAAAATTTTTCCTAAGAAATACTTTAATAAATATATAGTTTTAAGTAAATGAAATTATTTTTAAAGCAGTAACAACAAATTATTCACAAAAAGAGAAGTTTTTTATGTCCCTCTCTGGAACGCGGCGTAAATTTAAGTTTTACGCAAGGACTTATTGAAACCTCCTTGGAGACAGTAAACTTTTATACGGATAGTTCAAGCAGCTTGAATACTTCAATTAATCATTTATAATAACATTTCTATCATAAATGAGTGAAAGTTACCCCAAAATTTTTATTTATTGGCCTAAAAAGTAGAAATTTTGAGGAAATGAGAGGTATAAATGGACCAAAAGAGACTTTATAAGGAAGAATAAGAGGTCCATTAGTAGTATTTATCATCCTAAAGTCATCTTTTGTATCATATTCAACTGTTTGTAGGCAGATGAGATAAATATTTGATCATTTATTGGTCCACACTATATTCTATCATGATGCGGCTTGGTTTGAATTTTTCGAAGAAATTTTGCTCGAATCGCTGTAGATGTCGTCTTACATTATACTAGATTTTTCTCAAACTATTGAACTGATTATGACAAAACTTAACAGAAATGCTTGAAATAACCAGTATCACAAAGGAAAAAAGTCACATTCAGTTTATTCAACAAAAAAGTCTTCTTTAGGTGTAATACCACCAAATCATAGTACGTCACATCCGGTTGCATACGAAAATAGGTCGAAAAAAAATATTCCCTTGAATTTGACAGTTGTAGGTAATTGATCCTACATTTCATTGCAGTAAAACATTTCTGAGTCATAAACATATATCTTGGCTATTTCAAAGCACCATTATTTCTTTATTTGGGGTTTCTATAGAATATTTTGGAAACTTGAGGTTACATGGTTACTAAAGCTTGTACACAGGTTAAAAAAGGGGGAAAATTTGATTGGTTAACTTCCAGTGATGGTTATTTTCTTATATGCAATGAAATGTTATGTGAAATTTTTTCTATAGTACTGGACAGGATAAAACTTTACTCATGCCAAGTATTTCTTTATTTGAAACAAAGATAAATTCTGCACAATTTTTTGAAAAGTGCAAATTTAACAAAGACTAATAGGGGAAAATCAATGGTGGTATTACACCTAATATGGGAAGCTGTACATGCACCTTTGACCTTGTGAGTACTCTCATGTGTTAAAATTTCTTGCTATTTAAGTGAAATATTACAAATAATGAAATATTCTGAGTGGATTTAGTCTCCAAAATACATTTTATGAGAAAATTTCCTTGAAATAGGACTTTACCATGAATATTAGTTGACAGAACAAGCCATACTTAGAGTCTTGGGGAGCTTTTTCTCCTTATTTCTTATATTCTGCTATACTAGAAAATTTTTCCTAAGAAATACTTTAATAAATATATAGTTTTAAGTAAATGAAATTATTTTTAAAGCAGTAACAACAAATTATTCACCAAAAGAGAAGTTTTTTATGTCCCTCTCTGGAACGCGGCGTAAATTTAAGTTTTACGCAAGGACTTATTGAAACCTCCTTGGAGACAGTAAACTTTTATACGGATAGTTCAAGCAGCTTGAATACTTCAATTAATCATTTATAATAACATTTCTATCATAAATGAGTGAAAGTTACCCCAAAATTTTTATTTATTGGCCTAAAAAGTAGAAATTTTGAGGAAATGAGAGGTATAAATGGACCAAAAGAGACTTTATAAGGAAGAATAAGAGGTCCATTAGTAGTATTTATCATCCTAAAGTCATCTTTTGTATCATATTCAACTGTTTGTAGGCAGATGAGATAAATATTTGATCATTTATTGGTCCACACTATATTCTATCATGATGCGGCTTGGTTTGAATTTTTCGAAGAAATTTTGCTCGAATCGCTGTAGATGTCGTCTTACATTATACTAGATTTTTCTCAAACTATTGAACTGATTATGACAAAACTTGACAGAAATGCTTGAAATAACCAGTATTACAAAGGAAAAAAGTCACATTCAGTTTATTCAACAAAAAAGTCTTCTTTATGGGAAGCTGTACATGCACCTTTGACCTTGTGAGTACTCTCATGTGTTAAAATTTCTTGCTATTTAAGTGAAATATTACAAATAATGAAATATTCTGAGTGGATTTAGTCTCCAAAATACATTTTATGAGAAAATTTCCTTGAAATAGGACTTTACCATGAATATTAGTTGACAGAACAAGCCATACTTAGAGTCTTGGGGAGCTTTTTCTCCTTATTTCTTATATTCTGCTATACTAGAAAATTTTTCCTAAGAAATACTTTAATAAATATATAGTTTTAAGTAAATGAAATTATTTTTAAAGCAGTAACAACAAATTATTCACCAAAAGAGAAGTTTTTTATGTCCCTCTCTGGAACGCGGCGTAAATTTAAGTTTTACGCAAGGACTTATTGAAACCTCCTTGGATACAGTAAACTTTTATACGGATAGTTCAAGCAGCTTGAATACTTCAATTAATCATTTATAATAACATTTCTATCATAAATGAGTGAAAGTTACCCCAAAATTTTTATTTATTGGCCTAAAAAGTAGAAATTTTGAGGAAATGAGAGGTATAAATGGACCAAAAGAGACTTTATAAGGAAGAATAAGAGGTCCATTAGTAGTATTTATCATCCTAAAGTCATCTTTTGTATCATATTCAACTGTTTGTAGGCAGATGAGATAAATATTTGATCATTTATTGGTCCACACTATATTCTATCATGATGCGGCTTGGTTTGAATTTTTCGAAGAAATTTTGCTCGAATCGCTGTAGATGTCGTCTTACATTATACTAGATTTTTCTCAAACTATTGAACTGATTATGACAAAACTTGACAGAAATGCTTGAAATAACCAGTATTACAAAGGAAAAAAGTCACATTCAGTTTATTCAACAAAAAAGTCTTCTTTAGGTGTAATACCACCAAATCATAGTACGTCACATCCGGTTGCATACGAAAATAGGTCGAAAAAAAATATTCCCTTGAATTTGACAGTTGTAGGTAATTGATCCTACATTTCATTGCAGTAAAACATTTCTGAGTCATAAACATATATCTTGGGTATTTCAAAGCACCATTATTTCTTTATTTGGGGTTTCTATAGAATATTTTGGAAACTTGAGGTTACATGGTTACTAAAGCTTGTACACAGGTTAAAAAAGGGGGAAAATTTGATTGGTTAACTTCCAGTGATGGTTATTTTCTTATATGCAATGAAATGTTATGTGAAATTTTTTCTATAGTACTGGACAGGATAAAACTTTACTCATGCCAAGTATTTCTTTATTTGAAACAAAGATAAATTCTGCACAATTTTTTGAAAAGTGCAAATTTAACAAAGACTAATAGGGGAAAATCAATGGTGGTATTACACCTAATATGGGAAGCTGTACATGCACCTTTGACCTTGTGAGTACTCTCATGTGTTAAAATTTCTTGCTATTTAAGTGAAATATTACAAATAATGAAATATTCTGAGTGGATTTAGTCTCCAAAATACATTTTATAAGAAAATTTCCTTGAAATAGGACTTTACCATGAATATTAGTTGACAGAACAAGCCATACTTAGAGTCTTGGGGAGCTTTTTCTCCTTATTTCTTATATTCTGCTATACTAGAAAATTTTTCCTAAGAAATACTTTAATAAATATATAGTTTTAAGTAAATGAAATTATTTTTAAAGCAGTAACAACAAATTATTCACCAAAAGAGAAGTTTTTTATGTCCCTCTCTGGAACGCGGCGTAAATTTAAGTTTTACGCAAGGACTTATTGAAACCTCCTTGGAGACAGTAAACTTTTATACGGATAGTTCAAGCAGCTTGAATACTTCAATTAATCATTTATAATAACATTTCTATCATAAATGAGTGAAAGTTACCCCAAAATTTTTATTTATTGGCCTAAAAAGTAGAAATTTTGAGGAAATGAGAGGTATAAATGGACCAAAAGAGACTTTATAAGGAAGAATAAGAGGTCCATTAGTAGTATTTATCATCCTAAAGTCATCTTTTGTATCATATTCAACTGTTTGTAGGCAGATGAGATAAATATTTGATCATTTATTGGTCCACACTATATTCTATCATGATGCGGCTTGGTTTGAATTTTTCGAAGAAATTTTGCTCGAATCGCTGTAGATGTCGTCTTACATTATACTAGATTTTTCTCAAACTATTGAACTGATTATGACAAAACTTGACAGAAATGCTTGAAATAACCAGTATTACAAAGGAAAAAAGTCACATTCAGTTTATTCAACAAAAAAGTCTTCTTTAGGTGTAATACCACCAAATCATAGTACGTCACATCCGGTTGCATACGAAAATAGGTCGAAAAAAAATATTCCCTTGAATTTGACAGTTGTAGGTAATTGATCCTACATTTCATTGCAGTAAAACATTTCTGAGTCATAAACATATATCTTGGCTATTTCAAAGCACCATTATTTCTTTATTTGGGGTTTCTATAGAATATTTTGGAAACTTGAGGTTACATGGTTACTAAAGCTTGTACACAGGTTAAAAAAGGGGGAAAATTTGATTGGTTAACTTCCAGTGATGGTTATTTTCTTATATGCAATGAAATGTTATGTGAAATTTTTTCTATAGTACTGGACAGGATAAAACTTTACTCATGCCAAGTATTTCTTTATTTGAAACAAAGATAAATTCTGCACAATTTTTTGAAAAGTGCAAATTTAACAAAGACTAATAGGGGAAAATCAATGGTGGTATTACACCTAATATGAGCATTCTTTATTTTATGATATAAAATTGTAGCGAGCCAATGGCAAAATTTGAACAATCATAGAAAAAGTAAAAATCCAACGTTTACAGTACACATAATCTTAAATTATTTCTTATTGATATAGTGAAGTAGAACTTTTATACGTAACCTTGTTTTTGTTGATTCTATACATTCAATACCTATAGTTTTAGTTTTACATTTTTGAGTTCATACTATACTGCGAGACTACTGTTATATATGGCATTGAAAACTGGTTGTTATCTAAAATCAGAAAGGTCATGAGTCAGTCGAAGAAAACTTCCGTTTTAAATTATGTTATGTAGACGACAGTTACAATAATCAAAGAAAAATACTCATATATTTAATCGAAACGTTGATAGTCTTGCCAAAGGTTCTAAACTATTAGATGGAGACTATTTTATCATTTAACAATGATAAATATATTACTGTTGTATCCCTTTAGTTTCTTGTTAAATGTATTAAACTATATTGAATTTCCCTAACAGTTGAATTGTTCTTATCAAAAGTATTGCACTTTTTGATTGATATGATACATAGGTTGTTTAAGTATGATGATAAGCATACCTTTTTGAAAATTCATCCAAACGTTGTAATTTTTTTGTCAAATCAATAACTGTTGAAGCAGTAGAGCATTAAAATCACAATTATATAATATGCTTTCAAATATTTAAAAAAGTTGCGGCTTTTCTATTAATACAGAACTCCCAATAAGTTCTAAGTATTTTAAATACCTTTTTGAAATATAACATATTTCGTAAATAAAATTACCTTCTTGGAAATCCCTACCCAAACTATGACGGATAATTTAGGTACATACATGACTTTTTCCATAAATAATATAATAAAATGCAACATAAGCCTTGACATAATTCTATCAAACAAGTAAACCATTGATAACTAGGAATTTCTGTACAAATATAAATAAGTCCGTGAATATTTTTTGCGCATAAACAGAATTGTAACCGAGGTGAAACAACGGTTAGATGGTAAGTATGGTTAGATGTTTTTTTATGTTGTAGGATTGATGAATTATTGGGGAATAAACCATAATCTCCTTTAATCATATTAATCATATGTGGTGATGATCAATTATTACAAATATTATTTTCTAACTTTGATTTTCTTGACAGATCTCGGAAAAACTTGTAAGTAAACTGTTTGTCAGAATATCTTAATATGTATACGAATACAACAGCAACGAGTGGAAAAAAAATGACAACGCCATGGCAACAAATGACAAAGAGACTAACATAAAAACACTAAAAACTGAGCAATACGAAAACGAAACCGTTCATGATCTCAGATGACTAATTGTTATACTTACAATGATTTCTGAGATGTAAAATTTTCTAAGGGATCTAAATTAAATCTTGATTGTGTTAATTTAGGAGATTTGCTGTTATGGCAGATATTGGATAATCTCATGTTAATTACATTTTTACATTGAAAAATAATTTCTTCACATAATTTGAAAAATTAGAAGTTGTTTCGCAAAGCCTGTAGATTCATACACAATTCATATATTAATTCAAATTGTTTTTAAAAATATTATATTTTAACGCGAGATAAGTTAGATCCATGTAGAATATTTCACCATATGAATATTTTAAAGTATATTTCTATTTACTAGTACACTCTATATATTGGAGAAACTGCACTTCTGTCATATATTGACATATTAATTATTGCATCTCTCTAATCGGAATCGTCCAAACATCCATCGTCTGATGCTTGAAACGTTCAACAACAATGTATTCTAAACTAGGGATGAATTTCTATAGACTTTTTGTTACTCATATTATACACCTGTTTTATTATTTTTAATTTAAATAGCACAACATAGCAAAAACTGAAAAAATCAGTTGCAAATGGCTTAATTCACTAAATAAGTATTATAAAACACGAAACAATAGACAAGAAGCACCCTTTAAAGGAGTATTCAGTATTACTTTGAGTAAATTTCACGAAAGTCCGTCGAAACTAGATGCAGCTTCTAAGTTAAAATTGATACTCATTTCGGAATTTTAAGAGTAAAAAGGAAACTTAAAGTCACCCCTAGTACACATAAAAGGTTTAATGCTTATCATCTTTTAATATTATAAAGAATATTTGGGGTTGTTCAAAGTAAGCCTTGGACAATTTTTAGAAACAGGTCGAATGTAGATTTGATTGTAAATCATTTTTTTCACGTTTTTGATCTTTAGATATGAAGGATTATTTTCACAGAATCCACTATGTTTTATTTTATTCATCTGATAAGTATAATACCAGTTTGAATTACAAATTGTATCCCGTAAGGACATGGGGCTATGATTTTAATTTTAAATCAGAAATTCAATAGTAAATCTTCTATGTCATCATATGGCACACTTGTTTATTGTGTAAAACAACTTAATCACAATTAAAACGACAACATCTCCTGTTCAATATCTTCACTTTAATTTATGTTTAACAACAGATACAAGATAACAGTTTAAATATATATACTTATTTGAGAGTCCTCTACACGCTGTTAGCTTCTTGTGAAAGGTATAAAAACTGTTAGAATCAGACGATATATATATAGATTTTAACTGATATGGAAAAGTAGTTTGCAATTCCCCAATCGGTATGAGTTTCTTGTCGAAGGTGACAAACTGTTAGATAGAGACAAGATATAGATTTTGACTAAGATACAAATACTTATGTGGAATTCAAGTTTTAAGTTTGTTGTCATGAGAATGTATTATTGAGACATGCGATATAAACAAATACTTGTGATTACAATATCAAATGTATATGTACTAATTAACAGGTGCATCGAGTAAATGTTGTACCTTTACCCAGTCAGGATATGTTGACCATGTATTGAGTGCTGGTTTTGTCCTTTGTTTTCAGGGGACAAGGGTGTTGGTGGTTGATATGATCTATATTGTAATGTCCATTATGTTTGGTGAATCATGTTATCCTTTTGATGATTTATTTAGTGGTACAGGTTGACAGAATTGTTTTATTTGCGAATCACTTCTCATGTATGAAGTAATTTCCAATATTTTAAAGAAAATTGGCTGTTTTTATTATAACTAAAATTAGAAACTAGTTTCATCCACATTATTTTGTTTCAAGTTGTGCCACATAAATGCTGTATATCTATAAAATTTAATTACTGTCTTGTGATTTTTCGAATAATTATTTATCCTCCGATTTCCCTTTATATTCAAGATAAATTGAGATTGATGTATAGGACTTGTAAAATGTAAGATGAATATTGAAATATTAACATATTTATTTTGTGTCCATTTACTGACATTTATAAGAAAATGTTTTTCCTTCATACACTACTTTATAAAACCCGCTAAGAAGTAATGTCTTAAACGCGTCGGTCCTTTTTTTTTTTTTTAAATCTTTCGGCAATTAATGTCCCTTCAGTAATGGTGTGGGGAATATTTTTTTTATAAAAATCAAAAAACTTGGTTAAACGTTGAAAGAGCTGACGAACCAAGAGAGACCAAAGGTAAAGCCAAAATCTGGACAAGGAAACAGAGTTATGCATGAATGAGATACATTCTTTTATTTTAAATGATTTCAAAATTTTATAATGAAAAATTGAAATAAAACAATATCCGTTTATTCATACTGGTAACGAAGTACTGGCTACTGGGCAATGATGTTCTCGGAGACTGACAGTCCATCAGCAGAGGTATTCAAAAAGTGTATATAATCGTAATTTGAAGAATAAAAACAAAAATATAAATACGTAGATATACTTGATGTTCATTTTATATTAATCTGTTATAAAGCGTTGATCTTTAATTGTAGAAAAAAAACAACAAAACAATGACATTATTTAAGGTAATCATCTGGATATTAATTCTGAAATACCATCCTTCGAAAGGATTTCCGCCGGATGCCTTGACTGGGAGTGCATATTACACTAAACATCATGCAGACATAACAGATTTTGCCATTAGAATTGCTGTCGGTAGATTTATAACGGAAAACAACCTGACAGTGATAGATGATGACACTGATGTGATCAACATAGTCAGCAATTTTTTCGGGGATGGTAAGTATAAATTCCATTTCCGATTCAAGGATTTTCTGTTTATCAAATTTTCTGTTTTCAACAATAGACACTTGTCAAAATATTATCTAAGAAAATAGGAGCGTTATCCGTAGATTGCTGGATGGCATAATTACCTTCAAAGCAACAAAATATATTTTTTTGACATCTTAATGATTTTAATATTAGGTTTTAACATTTGCAATACATCTCCTGTTATATGTTTTTTTATACGAACAAATTGATTTTAATACTTGTGGTTAC
Organism: Mytilus californianus; assembly: GCF_021869535.1. Lineage (NCBI taxonomy): Eukaryota > Metazoa > Mollusca > Bivalvia > Mytilida > Mytilidae > Mytilus > Mytilus californianus. Next base: position 62,825,405 of record NW_026262604.1, on the reverse strand, counting down.
CCTCACATAATTCAAATTCCAAACAAGAAATAATATATCAATGAAGGTCATTATATGGTTAACCGGTTTTTGCACTTGAACAAACAGTGTGGTAATTCGAGGTCACCCGATATATTTTGATTTTTCTATTTTGTTGAGGGTCTATAATAGTACATTATTTCGCATTACATTATAATTTATGTGGTGAAGATATGATATTGCGTGTACTAACATTTAAAACACATATTTCTATAACTTACATAAGTATAATGTGATCATATTTCAGCCATGTATAAGTTGTCATATATTCCTGACTGCCGATCATAATTTGAAATCTAACAAGGGTTTCTAAGGGTGGAACAATATTACCCAACATATTATAAGAATGTACAACAAAAGTTTGAATCAGACTGCCAACGATAGATATTTATCGGAACAATTCACCTAAATTAATGTTCTTCGGTCATTCACATATTGCCTGAAAGTATTTTTGAACGACTCTTTATTTTTTCTCGGCAATGGTACTTGCAACCGAATTCCATAACGAAAGAAATGTATCAAACATAATTATAGAAGGGATAATACACTAGCCTTTCTGCGTTTGTTTAAACATAAAAGGAATAATAAAGAAAAAAAAATAAAAAAAATAATGGACTTCCGTGTTACTGGTATTTGAAACAGCTAAAGATATATATATATATATATATAATATGAAAAATTGCAATTTTTCGACATAAATAACAGTTATACGTATCCTTTTGATTAAATACTGACACTGAATTAAAGAAGATCAAACATAACTATTAATGAGACAGTATCTCAAGAACACATTTTCTCAATAAATGACTATGCCAGTTACATTCGATGGTCATATATGAACACTCGGCAAACATATGGCAAGCTTAATTCCTATCAAAATTTAGAAATTTGACTGATGTTGTTTCTGGTAGTTAAAATTAGAAACAAATCAAATGTAAATTGTATTTTCTTAACAGAAAATTTTACAGACAAGTTTACAATTAAATAGCTTTTAATATAAAAATAAGAAGATGTGGTATCATTGTCAATGAAACGTAAAGTTAACAGCTATATGTTATTGTACGGCCTTCAACAATGAGCAAAACTCATACCGCATGGCAAGAAACAAAAGGCCCCGACATGGAAAATGTAGAACATTTCAAACAAGAAAACCAAAGGCCTGATTTATGTACAAAAAAAAATCAAAAAAAAAATCAGATAACACACAGCAACAAACAACAATCACTGAATTACTGGCTCCTGATTTGGAAAAGGTACATACAGAATGTGGTGCTGTTCGTATTATATTTTATTGTTTGAACGCTGTAGAGAGTAGTTTATTTTTGTGTGCATTGTGCAACATCATTACATGTTTTTATCTTATTCAGTTGAACAGAAAAAAAGTTTGTATATTAAACTCATTTCCATAAAAAAATATTGACAAAACATTTCAGATTCAGATGGATATGAAAAGTTTGTTGAAAAGCAAAAGGAAATAGTAGAAAATGTCCAAAACCAGGAAAAGTCGAAGGAAGCTCATATACACTGCAATTCAGAACAAATTGAATTGGGTAAGACGAATTATAACGTATATACTAACCAATATATTAAAATATATAATACCTGCACGACTATATGTTTATTTTTTCAAGTATTTAGGTGTCAGATTAAAAAACACTGACTATACTTCCAATACAATGTTATGTCATATGTCGGAAAATGGCGTAATATCTCCAGGACGATGTTATGCAACACTTTTTTGTGTTTTTTCATTGAACTGTTAATCAATTTGTTGAACCTTTTTATTCAATCTATTTGATAAATTATTTAACGTTTGTAAATGTTAGTTGTATTTGCATGACTTAGTGCATTTTGGCATTGTGATATATTGATTCAAGCTGATAAAACAGAAACAAACACGAAAGACAGAAAAAAAAACAGCAATGCACAAATTTTGTTAACATTATATTTCTTTTGTTTCCTTATTTTGAACATACGTTTGATTACAAAATAAATATGGTTTAAGTTCTATGATACACGGTACAAATTCGTTTATTATTTTGTTAGAAAAACACACAAATCTTAGAAATCAGGCGTAATTCAGTACACATTACTCGCGTTTCGTTCACGTTTAAAATTAACGCACCAGTCGCGCTCTAAGCAAACAAATAGGAAGGTAAAAATCAATATAAGTTGATGATAATTTAAAACCACATCAAAATAATCAGTTGTTACAAATCTTGCTAAAGCTATCTATATAACTCTAGTGTTTTGAAAGTTTTTAACATCATATGTACATGAGATACGTTTTAATACTATGACAACACATGTATCTACTAAACCTTCGTAATTACTTTCCAATTTGGTCAACACCTGTATATTTTATCAATAGCTTTTCCAGGTTCTCCGAAATACATCACCTAACAAATGTTGAATTTACGTGTAATGTTTCAGCTCACAACCATGTTATAAAACTTAGAGGACAAATAAAGGAACTTGCACAAAGTGCAGAACCAAATATTTCACTGATTCGGGAAATGATTGGAAAGTGTATCTACACAATACAAGCTTTTTATAGCGGAACTAACTGGGTTGAAATGAATGGTGATGAAGTTTACAACGATTTTGGTAAGCTATGAAAATTAAATAGTTTATTATACAAATAAAAGAGAGGCGAAGGATACCGAAGGGACATTCAAACACAGAAGTCGAAAATAAACTGACAAAGCCAAGGCGAAAAAGAAAAAAAAAAAACCCAAACAACAGTAAACAAAACAACATAAAACCAAGACTGAGCAACACAAACCCCACCAAAAACTGGCGGTGATCTCAGAAAGGGTAAGCAGTTCCTGCTCCACATTTGGCATCCGTCGTTTTTCTCATGTAAGTACAAACCCGGTGATATGTCTAATTCGGTAGGTCACATTCGGGGGAAGATTTAGTAATGTTTAGTTCCAAATCCTGCCATTAAAATTAAAACAACATTTAATAAATATCATGCGTCCGATTGATTGCAATTATTTAATTAATAAAAATATCATAAATAACTTTGCTTATAAATTTATGTAATTCAAATATGTATTTTTCCTGTTGTATATTAATACACGATTCTGCATTCAGCTGTTTGTCTGTATACTCACATTTTTCCCTCACAAATGCAATAGACCGTTTTGATAAAATAATTGAGCAAATGGTATTAATACATCAACAATAGAATAAAATAAGTAAAAAGCATATATCAATCATGAATACAAAACATTTAAATACTCGTTATCGATGAAGTAATAACAATCTGTTCTGATATTTGTTTTCTTGGGCACAGGTGTACCAAATAAAACGTTAATGGCTATTGCTGGTGCGACGGTGGACACTTGCCAAGATTGTGACAATTCTGGGTAGGTAGTTCATATTTTGCAAGATGCTAACTTGATGAATATGTACAAGTTTCTCTGCAAAAGATATTAACACAAAGAATACGTAACATTTGTGCTGACTAAAGACATATGCTCCACACATCTACTTTTATCATAAAAAGTAAAGTATTTTCAGAGATGTGTTCCTTGTTGAATCGAGTTGAAAAATTCATTCCTATGTTTACAGTCTATATATTTTGACTAGTAATTTAATGAACTTACATTCATCTGAAACCAGTTTTTTATTATAATGTCTTGGCAATAATTGAATCAACGCATGCATATACACTATGTCCTTTAAGCCAATTTTTCACATTTATTCCGTATCCATCATGTCCATATTGGATAATCGACAAAAAATTCTTCAGTGAGTGTTGATCTGTAAACTTTAGCTTCTAATTAAATTTCTGGTTGTGTTGCAAAAGTTAACTGGATCGTGACATTAATAAACCATCAACCCAGAATCATGGAGCACGTGGAAAATAAATTTTTGCTGATTTTGTTTGATATTTCCCATGCATTTCCATTTGTTAATTCTATAAATTATTAAATGATTTTGTGCATTAAACTGTTCTTTCAGAATCAATTTACACTATTTAACTTCCAGCGCACGTTTGTTTTCAATCTTTTAATCACGATTTACCCCTCTCGACAAGAGCATTGATACAAAGAAACAACGCCTTTATTACTTACAAATACCTGTTTGATATTTTTTTAGCACAAAAGTGAATTCATGCAAGAATAATTTATTGGTAAACGATATGTTAACGAGCGGATATCAGACGGGTCAGGATGTCCAACCTCCTTATAGTATGTATACACAGCGCTCTTATGGCGTACACGTCTTTATAAAACAATCGATGGAGAACAGTGTATGGGGTTCATACCTTGTGTGTTTGTTTGAAATGTTTTAGAAATGTGTAATTGTATGCATATTCTGTAAATAAATTACATTATTGGTAATATCAATGGTGCAATTCCATATATGATTGATAAGGAAAAGGAGAATGCCGTACACTGTTTTGTCTATGATGCAATGATGATTGGTGTTTAATCTTTGATTCATTGAAGACAATATGATTAGTGTATGGTCTAAGGGGGAAAGGTGTATGGGTAAATTGGAAATAGTGTAAGTGTGTACATGTAGTTTACACGGACCAAGGACTGTAAAAGAGACACATTGAATCTATAACTAGTTCTTTAAAACTTTAAAGCAATGCACAGTATAAGAGAAATCATCATATGCCATTTGAGAGCGACTATTATACTTCTTTACATAATATTATAACTAGGATTCATAATAACTGATATCTGTTTCAACATTATATTTTTCAAACATATCTCATGTTAAAAAAAGTGCTAAAATTGTTTGACACTATATTCATGGTATCCTCTTTATCTGGTATACTGTTCTTATAGAATCATAATTAGGTGCATTTTTTTAATGGTTTTTAATTCATTTACTTATTCTTATATGTACCCCTTTTTTATTCTAACGATTGCATTGACTTTAAAAAAACGCAGTTAAATGCTGTTACATGTAACTGTGAATTTCCAAAGCCAGAAACCTTATCAATAGTTATCGTTAATACATGATGTATAATTTGTCGTACAGTTTGTTTTCCTGTCAGGAATTTATGTTTGGCAGATTCTTGGTATTCTGTTAAAATTTATAAATAGCAGGTCTAAACTCGGGCGGATTTATTGCTTTACCTTTTGCATAGACACTATATCAGTTTTTTCGTATGTGAACCTTCATATGTCTATATAAAAAAGAAGATATAGTATGATTGCAAATGAGGCAACTTTCCACAATTTCCAAAATGACTTTCGGTTTGCAGCTATAATTTGAAATTACAACTGTAAAACAATTCAAACGAGACAACTCACGGCTGATTAATGAACAAAACAATAAATAAAAAAATAAATATGACATACAGCAACAAACGACAACCACTGAATGTCAGGCGCCTGACTTGGGACAGGTCCACACAGAATGAGGTGGTTGTGTTAAAGATAAACCTTCTATGTTGGTTTTGGAATGTTGTACATCAAACATATCTTTTTAAAATTACTATATAAAACACCGACGTTTATGAAGATACAGTAAAACGTGAGCTTCCGTTTCATTATATAACAATCTAGTTGAAAGAGCCAAAATTTAAGTTTATATATATTGCATCTAATTATAGAAACTAGTGGTGATATCGGTAAAGGAAAATGTGGATTCGGAGGAAGTGATGATACAGAAAATGGTGATAGAACTGCAAAAGGCGGAATAAACAAAGATAGATTAGACCCTAAGTACTCACCTCACCACCATCTTCATTACAAAGCATTTTATGCTGCAAGAAAGGCAACAGAGCTATTTCTAAGAGATGAAGGTATGTTTTGTGAAACATTTTGTTATATATTTTTAAGAGTAATTTTTTTAAGTACCAAAAAAAAAAATAAAAATTGTTTTATGCCATATTTATATCAATAATGATTAGTAAACATATAAAAGATAAGGGACTATTCCATATGTTTCATTATGAAATAAATTAATTGTGTGTTATTCTGATTTACATATCAAATGATTAAATACATCAACTTGTTACAGATATAGGTATCATTAACGAGTTGAATGTGGACACATTTGCACAGATTTTTGGCTTGGTCAAAAGATACCAGGCGTCATTTGGCTTTGTGATAGACGACACCGGCTCTATGGGACCTATTATTGCTCAAGTTCGGAAGGCATGCATCGATTTTGTTACGAATGTTTTGGGCACACCAAATGCGCCATCCAATTACATCTTAGTTACTTATAACGACCCAGGTAGGTGACTTTTCATTTATTTTAGTATAAAAAATCAACTGTAAACGAATTAACACTTTCATGCAGAAAATTCTTTTAAAATCAAGCTAATTTCCTGGCAATTGCAATCGAAATACTATAAATGTAATTAGTAACTAATTACAATATTCAAAGTCAGAAATGACGGTTGGTGTATGCATATAGTTCCGATCTATGCAATGACGCTGTCCCAAACAGTAACGAACCACAAAAATGTTAGGACGATGTATTATTACCCGAACTAAAACCATACCGCAAACGCTCATTGTCACTTGTTTAAATTATGAGCGTTGATCAGTGTTCATGACGTCTTCTAGCATAAATCGTTGGTAGCAGTATTAAGCGAACATCGTATTGTAAAGCAAAAAGTCATCAAGTGAATATTTCGTTTTTGTCTGTAGTAAAACCTTTTACGTATTCAAACTGTGTTGAGATATCCTGTAATTGTTTGTTTTGTGAATAGTGTGGTGCTACAGAGTGACTTTGGTTGAACTACTGTTCACTCTTGACACATGCGGTTTTTGTGGCTTTAATAAGAAGATCTGTCTCATTCGTGTATTCCCATAAGGTTGATCAAAAATATTCAACAGTTCATGTACAAACATAGTTGCATATATGACAAAAAATCTCACACATACTCTATGTCTTAAATGCTAAAATATTATGTTGATTCGTGTTGTTCAATTTTAACATCTCCATGTTACAGTAGTGCTATATGAACATCTTCCTTTTTCCTTCTTTTTATTTAGGCCATGTTGAACTTGTCTTTCTTTTGAAAATGCTTAGTGGTTACCCCGGTAATATACTTTTTTTTATACTTTGATGAAAACATTTCTGTGCCTTTAATTCTTATGTTATTTTAACTTTGTGTCCATTTTAAAAGAACTATTTCATTACTTTCCATATCCCGATGGACCGATTTTACACCCACATATAGTTTTTATAGCAGTGCAGTTGCTTTATCATTTTCTTATTTTAATTTTCATTTACTGCATTTTCCTGCTCAAACTACATTTGTATGTCTCGTAATCAGTTTTCGCTACTTTCAAAACCCATTTGTATGTTAGTATCTTCAAACTAAGTCAAGTTATTATGATTCACTTTTTATACTCATGGTATGGTTATTAATGTTATTTATAGAGAGGCATAGGCTTCGACTAATGACCGAAAATGGAGTTGACATGATAAGTGCACTTGATAATGTGACAGTTAATGGAGGTGGTGACTGCCCAGAGTATGCCATGAGCGGATTACAGAAAGGTATGAGTAATTAGTTTGTTAGTTTAGTTTCTCGTTTGAATAGTTGCACTTTTTTATGTCGTGGCATTTTATAGCAGACTATACGGTGTGAGATTTTCTAAATGCTGAAGGCCTATAATTACGAACATCCACTTCATTTGAACTCTGGTAAATAGTTGTCTTATTGGCAATCATACCACATCTATATAACATGTGACATCAGGTGTTCACACATGTTTGTGTTGTTGGGACCTAGAAAAAATCACTTTACAGAATGTAATATAGTTATCATCCTTCATGAAAATCCGAGGAAAAAAAAGTAATATATACATTAGGACATTACGACCATTCGTCTCTTCAGACATCCTTTCGAAAACAATGCATTTATATCGAGGCCTTTGATTTATAGAAATATACTATAACATAATAATTTATCATTATTTGCTATAACACAAAGATCTCTTCAAGGTCAAGAATAAAATTATTGGAGTTTTGTATGTTGTTTTATATATGTCAAAATGTGGCGAGTTGAATATTCTGATTTTACGAAGACGCCCGAAGTGAAATTTAAAAATGTTTAAATTATTTTAGGTATTGAAATGAGCAAAGAAAAATCCACAATTTTCTTCTTTACTGATGCTCCAGCAAAAGACGCATTAGAGAATCAGACTGTTATAGATGCCGTTAACGAGAAAAATATTGATCTGAAACTTTTTCTGCAGGACTATATGTGTTCTCGTCGAAGAAAGAGGGAATCTGGTGGTAATACTTAATACTAATACTAAAATATTCATGCTACCACCCCTTCAAAATATAAATAAACAACCTAAATGTAGCCTCGCAATGAAATGTTTCATAAACGGTCAGAAATCCTGATTATAAAAGTATGACATAGTTAAACATGTGAAAAGAATTCATATAGTATATGCCTTTCATGATAAATTAGAGGTAACAGTAGTGTACCGATGTTCAAATCTCATCAATGTCTTATGACGATACAAATCAAGACCTAGTTAAAACTAAAACTACATTAGGGAATCAAATGAACTTCAAAGGGAACGATACCGGTTTTGTCAATAGGGTAACATCACCTGCTAGGCATGATAACCGACAAACTTATGTTGTGTCGATTTTAATCGTTCTTCCACATACCTATGTTAGGACAGTTTCTGTGTGAGCATCACACAAATGTTAATGAATGCCTTATAGTGAGAACATTCATGAGTGTAACGTTTGAATTGAGATAATGAAAACGCCACAATATGGGATAATTGTATGTAGAGGTAAGAAGTTGACAATTGGAAAGTAGACATAGATTCTAATTTGAAGTCGTCCGTATGTGCCAAAAGCATGGAAACAATCAAAATATGAAGCAGTCCTTCTAGCTAAAGTAGAATCTTTAATATCAATTTCAATGTGATGTATGAAATGCAAGAACTCACTTAGATGTGCATAATTGATTGATAGTTCATCATCAATATATTTGAAAGTGAAATTAAAGAATTTTGTAATATGCTTCATCTTTTTGTGTTCTAGAAGGTTCATTAGGAATTCTGCTTCATATGAGTACTTCAAAAAGTCTGCCGATAGGGATGCACAATAAGTACCCATTGATATACCGACCTCTGTTGTTATATAAACCCACCAAACACAAAATATATACTGTCGTTGAAAACGTAAAGCAGTGTTGTGATATCGTTTTCAATGGATTTGTTGTTGGAGTCGTTGTTGTTCTTTGCATATTAATACTTTTGATAAAATAAAACAAGGAGTTTGTTTCTACGATTCCCATTTCTGTAGAAAAAGCACTTTTAATGAGAAGGTGTAGTCGATCTTTCAATTAAACACTAAGAACAGACAAAAATCTATTAAAAGATCTAAAGTGTTGTTATCACTGGAAAATTGTAAAGTTTGTGATTGAAGATTTCGAGTAGGTTAGAATTCACATCTAATTGACCCCACTTGTTGAATATACCTTATCACAGTATTTCTGAAGACAATATTTTACTGTAGAAAGAATGATAGTCATAACTTAGAATTTATGTTAGGCGACACATCTAGACCATCTGGCTATATATCGTTAAACACAATTTGTGAAATTGAGGTATAAATTATAAAGACGGAAGATTTGCGTAGTAATTTTTATATAAGTCCAAATAGGTGATTTATGATATTCTAAATCTTCTTACCGTGAATGATGAATAGGTTTAACAGTTATCAGTAGGAATCCGTAAACTAGGTTCTTAAGTAAGTCATTTCAAATAACTTTTGTGCAAATACTGTGTGAGGTTTTGTCTGCTGGAAGAACAACATATGTGTCTTGCAAAGTGAATACATCATCAACAACCTCTGGCTTGTTGTAAGTGTTCGACATCCTTGTGCTCATGGTATATCGTAGTTATTGAATGCGCTCTTGAATACATGGCCAGCTCCAATACACAAAATTTATTAAAAAATAATTACTTAAAAAGCAAGGCCCTTTCAAAACAACAAATAAAAAAAAATATCAGAGTAAAACTGTCAATGCAAAGTATACATCCTAAAACTTATACACCAAACAAATACAATGACAAAAGTATAATGTAAAATGTTTAATTGAATTCGAATAATCATTTTTTTTGTTTCTGTCTCTATGAGAGATACACACATATCTCGGTTTCATATATACACCTTACATTCATTATATGAACCATTATATGCATCAGAGTTTAAAAACCTCAACAACATCAATACACAATATTACGAATAATATCGCAATAATAAACAAAATACCATTTATATCATTAAGGTGGTATGAGAGTATAAACAAAAAATGATATAATTTGTTAATACTTTGCCAAAATGTAGTATATATTGTGATATGTTCAAAAATATAATAAGAATGATAGGTCACCGAACATGTTTTTAAGCTACAGGTGGTGAAAAATGACACATTTTGTATGGATTATACCCAGAATAAGCATCTTAATGTGAATAGAAGGTTAACTAAATGATAGAATTTTGAAACAAAGTATGAGAAGATATCTCTTATAAAATCCTTTCAGAATAGCAAAAGAAAAAAATGGGGTCACCGTACGTTTTTTTCCTGATATAACATGAAATAGAAAAATTTTCTGAAGATTCTTTTATAAATCTAACTTTTTCTGAGTTACCTCCCCTGAATACGCAGAGTTTAAAAAAGATTGAAATCAAGCTAAAATATTCTACTTTTGTAAAGGTATGAGTGATAATAATGTAATACGATCACATTAATTTGTTAGTAAGTTGCATTACTGCATCAACATCCAAGACCTATTGTGTTCTGCTATTTTGCAATCCAAGATGGTGGAAGACACCAATACTGTAAAATCTGTAAAACAGACAACTAATGGTGTGGGGATGTCTGTAATGGCCCAAGGCAACGCCGATGGTCACGACAGCCTAATCCGCCATTATCACTAACTAAGGACATATAACAAGCCATTATATAAAAACAACCATTACTTTATACATGTTTTTACAATCTAAACATAGGAAATATTCAATTAAAAAACTAAGTAAATTATTGCAAAAATTTCTAGTTTCAGCTAGAATTAAAATAGTGCCTATTTCAGCCAACAGGGTTGTATCACGGGCCATTATTGATAAACAAGATTGAAATGACATTATTTTGTTTCAAACATTTAACATTAAAACACTTTTCATACCAATAAATCAATAATTCAGACAATAATAACATTGAAGATACTAATTATTGTGAACGATTATTATTTATTTAAGAAGAGTGATCCATACAAATGGTAAGTCATCTTTGATTTTTTTATCGTTTCAAAATGACTGGTTTTCCATAATGTTCCAATATCGATGTCCATTGTCAGTAATATATTTAAGCAATATTTTTTTAGTTTCTACTCTCCTGAATATCTTTTAAAAATATATAAAATTCTGAACACGACTTTAACTTACACCTTTTAATATATATGTATATACAAAATTCAAATTTCTTCCAAGGTCGAAAGAAGCGTGATGTTGGATCAGATGCATATTCTCTAGTGGCAGAGGGTACAGGAGGGACAGTTTACCGGTTTAATACAGCGCAACTAGGTGATATCATACGACAAATCAGTGAGGTAAGAACGGTTGATGTTATGTGAAAAAAAAATTTAGTATACTGATCGTTAATAAGTTTGTTCTTCAATAACTATATAACAATTGCGATTTTTAATCTGGAGAAGGGAATATATACTTAAAAGAGGAAACGAATAGTTTGAATAGTGCAACTAATGTTTTCAAATGGGATATAAATTAAGGAGACAGTAGAATTTCGATGTTCAAATCTCGTAAATCGATTAGACAGAGACGAATCAAGGTAACAAATAGAAATTTTTAAACAGTATTGTAGTTATTTCGAGATACGCTGTAAAAAGGCATATAAAACAACAAGACCAAATGGTGGTAATGCCTAATTAGCTCTAAAAGAAACTTCTATGAATGTCTCTTTACGAGGATTGTCGCCAAGAAATCGGAACAATCTAATGTTAAATTTTACTTTATGCCTTCGCCATTAATTCGATGATTAAGTGTTCCTGAAGTTGTTTAAATAATTCAGATCCGATAGAAAGAACACCAATGTCAAATAGCATTTTATATATTTGTTATGACACATTGCATAACACTAAACGTCATCTAGAAATTCACCAACCAGAACAAAACCAAAATTATTGAATGTTCAACTACAATTGTCTATAAAATTTCATGCTCATTGCGATACTAGAAAAGATACGACTAATTTAAACAGGCACTAACACAGATCTTTCATACACACCAAATTTGTTAAAGGACAAATAAAACTTCATTATTGATAAATTTCAAAGGAATCTGATAAAATGTACACACACTACGCCAGACCTCAATTGACACAAAATTGTAGGCATGCCATTCAGAAGCGGAATAAATTCAACATAAAATACAAAAGGCGATTCAACGGCAGATAAAACATCGACAATTCCTATTGACATAATATTAATTTTAATATCATACTTGCTGTTGAAAATGACTCTTTTACTATATGAATAAGTATAGATATCAACTTAAAATTATCTTAATTTTCTTAATCTTTTCCTACAACCAAAAAGAGGTATGCTAAATGACACTCTTCTCTTAAATAGCTTTATAAACTACGGGCTTCAAGTACACCGTCTCCCATTATCCCGACCTCCATACTTACGACCTCCATTATATTGTTTTTACTTTATATCAATGTTTAAACATATTGATTATCTTAAGAAAATCCTGGTACCATTGATAACTGATTTGATTTGTAGAAACATAAACATATATCTTTCGCAGAAATCTGTATTAAAATCATAACCAAATCAACATTTATGATCGCACAACCAGTTGCACGTTTATTGGCCATAACGTCAAATTAGCATGACAATTCAAAGTATAAACACAAGAAAGAAAGAAAATAAATAGAAACAAAATGGCATCCAGTTGAGTGATACTTTGCAATTTATGATCCTCATATAAATGTCTCGTTTTATGAATACAACATTTACATTTATTTTAATTTTTCATAAATCAAGGAAATCTTTCCATCTGCAACAGCTATTGTGGACATGTTTAAGCTCTATCCAGAGGACGGAGATTTAGTGTTGTTTCCGGTCGATAATATGTTGAACAATGTTAAAATTACAGTGACTGGTGCTTATTCTGAAGATGATGTTGATATCAAATCTCCATTTGGTAATTGTTTCTTAAATGTTTAGATTTGACTGACATATTATCATTTGAATGTTAACGCGTCAATAACTCCTAGAACACATGCTAAAGAAACAGAAAATAGTGATAATAATGTAAGTCGATTACCTTTTCTTTGTGAATGGTTGATCGTAGTTTACCATTTGCAAAGAATGAAGTATGGAGTTTGCTGCAGTCGATGGAAATTGTTGGATTTACCTATATTAGTAAACAAAGTTAAGAGCCAAACGATCAGGATATCATTGCACTTGCTTAGAGTACTAGTATTTAAAACTTATTTAATAAATTGGAAACAAATAGTTGCAAAAGAAAATGAAAAAAGAAAATGAATAAAAAAACAAAAAAACAAACAGAGAGAATTGGAGTATGTTCGAATTGGCCAATATATGGCCACTTTTTATAGCTAACATTTCAAATTAGGATTACTTGGCCATAATCATATTGTGTCATGGTTAAAACAATCACCAGATATTGTTTTTGTATGTTTTAATGATTTAAGCATCAACGTGATTGTTATCACGTCAAACTTATGATAAGTTTCAATGTTTCACACATTGAATGAAAATGGGATTTGAAAAACTTTCTCCACACAGTCATTGTTTAGTCTATTCTTGGTCTTAATTTCAACGCTTTATTAAAACTATTAGGAAAGCGCAACACAAATCGTTTAATTGAATTTTTAACATGTTGATATATCAACTATAAGCATTGTTCATCTTAAAATGGTGCAAGTCAGGTAACAAAAGATAAAGTTTCCACCGATATGCGAATAATAATGTAGTTGCTTGAATAAATGTATAATTTTAACAAATCCAAACAACGTTGTTTTTTTTGTATCCGTATAGTTTCCTTACTATATTTTTTTTTACAAAATTTTGTTACAGGATCCATAATGAAAGCTGAGAATACCAGTGTGCTTTTTGAAAGCCCAGATAAAGTTGTTGTCACTGTTTTGGTAAATAAATGAATACATTCCTGTATCCACACAATATTTTTTTCAGTGGTGGTTCATTAGATTTTATAACATATGCGTACTATTAATTTTTCGTAAATAATCAGTTCATAACTGTGTGTAATATTCATGGAAATAGCGAACCCTACATGTACGTATTGAATCTCGTTTCCTGGTTTTGATATTAAAACACTAGAATTGTATGATCTGCAAATTCACCAACTGTATTTTATTCCTGATCATAACATTTTCTTCTGTTTCTCATTTGTTCTATCTTGATTTGTATATCAAAAATTGATTAACGAGTATTGAACATTTTTCTCGGATTTTTTGTATATAGACGAACAACGAATCGAAGTGTTGAATGAAGTATACATTTTCCATACGTTTGTGTACAAACGTTGACAAAACTACGAAATCAAGTATCAATATAAAATACTTATTTTTTATCTTTTTTTTTATCTTCAATCCACTGAAATTTGTACCATCAGATATAAATGAAACAACAGAAGTTACATATATTGCTTTATAATAAATACTCTAAAGTGGACTTTGCATGGAAAACGGACCCCACCGTTTCTGGTTTCTGAAAATTGGTATGTAGACGACTCATTCAGGTGCAGATATCCATTCATACTCTTACACCCACGTCATTCGAAATGAGCGTTCTATACCTGACCCAACTACGAATAATTTGAAAATTTGATTAAAAACAAATCAGTATTTTGTCAAATTTTTTTACACCTGAATTCAAAACAAACAGTTTTAATATAGTAAATTGTTGAAATATCATGCAATCAACCAACGATCCACACACATTTCTGTTAAGGAAGAAATTTGTTTAAACAATAAACACAAATAAAACAATAGACAATCGGGTACGATAGATTACTAAAAAATATAACAGTCGATAAAACAATTAAAAAAAAACTTTCAACCCTAAATGCTTTAACACTTGAAATCTATAAATAGAAATAAGGCCAAAAGACGAGGATGTTTACGACGTATTCATCCTTTTCCTCTGTCACTTTCCAAAATACATAAAATAACACCATTACAAACTCAATCCCAATTGAATATTCTTGTACGTGTCTATAAATATAATCTATTTTATTTTTTGAAATTTACCTGTGATAATATAAACGTCACAAAAAAATACGTCACTTTTTGTGACGTTGATCCATTCATGTGACGCGCAGTTTATATTTCGTTTTTGGTGTCCAGGTGTGCTGTCGTAAATTCATGGGAGGCGTCCGTTTTTATTCTGCGGATTACATGTTGTAATGTACTATTTTATTATTTATTTATGTATTTCTCTTTGCTGAGTGTTCTCGTGTTTGTTTGTACTGTATTCCTGTCACGTAGTGTTGTCATTTTAGCGGTATTTTTAACATTGCCATATACGCGGGAGGTTTGGCTAGCCATAAAACCAGGTTCAAACCACCAATTTTTCTAAAAATGTCCTGTACCAAGTCAGGAAGATAACAGTTGATTTCAAATAGTCCGTTTCTATGTATGTTTGGTGTTTGTTTTTGTAGCAGTTCTTTGTTTACGTTTTTCCGTTGTTTTCCTCTTATAGTTGATGTGTTTCCCTCGGTTTTGATTTGTGACCCGGATTTGTTTCAGTTAAATCGATTTATGACTATTGAACAGCGGTATACTACTGTTGCCTTTATTTACGACATAATGTTGCACGACATAATGATAAGGTATAGTGAATTAAAAATAAATGAATAAATGTAAAAGATAAGAAAGTCTAAATAAGTATATATTTTTATATACATACATATACAGTATTTTCTTTTGAAAAATGATATGTTTCAGAATCCAACGGATGGTATATACAAGGTAAATAGAACTGGAAACAATAATTGGAGTGTTAATATTACAGCCCAAACTTCCGTAGATTTTCACTATGCAATTACGGTAGAAGCAGATGATGGAAACTTATATAAAGTATTAGGAAATCCAATTATAGGTATGAGAAGATAATGCTGTGTTAATGTAGCATTAAAAACCCCATTATTAGATTTACGGCCAACAATAGATCATTTTCATGCGTAACATGTGTAAGTGTAAGTCTAACGAGTTTATATTTTCCTTATCTGTTAACAGGTGTTCAGCGTGATATTAAACTCAATATAATATTCGTCAAACGGTTAACAAACGTTTCCAATATTAATTAAAGAATGAATGGCGAAACGTACAGTCAAACAAAAATGATACTGGTAAGTTCAATGATCAAGATTCAAAATTACTTTTAAATGCGGTGTATCTTTTTACAAACCAATGAAAAATCAATTAACTTATTTTAATTGACCATATGTTATCATTTGATAAATTAGAATCAATATATTTTGAATAAAACTGGCACTGGCAGTTGACAAAATACTTCATTTTCAAATGTACACTATTGAAAAGACCAATACTTTTTGTTAATCAAATTATTTACAATGATGAATTAAGACATAATTTATGCTTTTTACAGGCGAAAGATATACATTATTTTTCACTGTATACAACCTACCTGTTGGAATAAACGCATCATCCTTGCGTTTAAAAACGAGTAATTCAACAACGAACTATCTCAATTTAGTACAGGTAACTGGGGACTTTGACTCGACATTTTTTGTTTCAACAACTCTGACATCAGACGTAAGTACTTCTATAAAATGAAATATGTAGTCCATTTCACATAGTTTGATCGTACGCATGTAATGTATATAGTGTTTAAACCATTTGACATCTTGATAGAGATACAATGGGTTCAGATCTTAGATCAGGACCTTTAGTCTTCTGTCATGTTGTTATGTGTATTTCCTGTAGCCGACTAACGACCTTGTTTTTACAATTTGTAATTATAGTGTACTGTTACAGCAGGTTACAGGGGGGTTGAGCACTCATACATATGTTTAACACCATCACATTTTTTAATACACCTTTCTGAAATCAGCAGACTGCAATCCAGTTAATGTTGGTAGATGCGGTCTGCCATAAGGTGTTTTCGATTATATTTTAGCATACATCAGGCCGTTGGTTGTCTCCTTTACATTTTAAAATGCACGGGCCTTTTCTAGCGTACAAGATGTTATGAGCTGTTATCATTGTTCAAATCAGTAAGGTTATCTATAAAAGGAATAACATCGTCCTTGGTCTGTGGTTGACATTTATCTCATTTGCCATCATACGACATCGCCCATTTTTTTATATTCAGAATGGAATGGTCTCATTGTTTGAAATCTATTTTTGTTATAGCAATACGAAGTAAGTCTCTATGGAACAGATAGCAGTGGAAATACCTGGATGAGGACATCTCCTTATTTTATATCTCCAGCGACTATAAGACTCACGTTGAATTCCATTACAGGTTTGTATACCGTTTTAAACTGCTAGTGCGCTGAATAATGTATGTACATTCACTAATGAATCGGATTATAGTGACTTTGCTCCTTTCGCAATGTACATCAAATTATTTCCTATGCTTTTATAGATATATAATTATTTTCCAAACTATTGGCGTGTAGACATTTATGTTAACAATTTATCTAAAATTAAGAAATTAACCAGGTCATTTTGAAAATTTGAAATATTTGGAATTTTTAAATATTTAATATCGACGCAGTCACCATCTCAGTTTCAAAGAATTTGTATGGCATCTAAAACAGCAAATGATTTTGCTATTTTGAAACATCATTAACATTTGTTATGCCAAACGTGCAAGCTGACGAAGTTATTTAATGTATATTGTCTTCAATGTTGACGTCTTTGATACTATCGATTGATTTCGTTTGATTAACGACACGTGATAATATAAGGATATATAATGGTTGACTTAAGCTCACAGGATGCATGTACAACAACACAACTTTTAATTTTTCTCCGACAATATTTTTTTCACCTCAATTTATTTCTTTATGTTTTCGTTGTTTTCGGAATTTCACAATGATGGTGTTTCAGTCGAGTTACTTTGTTTATTCTTGTTTTCTTAATATGTACGCATTTAAACGTGGGGTAAACATTTTGATAAATTAAACTACTATCAATACCACTGACATCAAGTTACAACAAACATTAAGATATCACATAAGACCTCATCGATTATATTCATGGCTGTGAACAGTCATATGGATATGTGGCGGTGTTTCATATGTTGTTTGATATGTCCCCTTTTTATTAGTTTCGATTAATTGACTAACAAATCTCCAAAGAAATTAGGTCAATAAGTGTCAGTAATTAAAAACAATTCTCAGATAACGGTATACTAGATCACAAAAAGACAATAATTCTATATTATAAAGGAAAAAAAATATCATGTTTAGTATTGCCTCAAACTATAAATATGTGAATCTATGCTCATTGGTCGGGTTGTTTTCTCTTTGACACATTCCTCGTTTCCATTTTTAATTTCATTATGGTAAAAAATCTCAGGCGCAGTAATTGAACCACAACAGTATAGTTGTAACAAAAATAAGTAATTGCAAATATTTGAATGGTTCTGTATTTTGCACTATTTTCAGATCTTTATAAGAACACTGTTGGTAACGTATCCTACACTGTAGAAAACAAAGGATCAGAGAACGAAACATTTGTTGTTGATGTAACAGATAACAGAGCATTACTGACCGGCCAGACAAGTTTTACACCACTGATAAGTAGCAACGGTTCTACGGGAATAATATTTCAAATAAATGGATCTAGTCTATATAATACAGTGTAAGATTTAATGTAAAATATATTTCAACTACTGGAGAATTTACATGACATGGTATTTAACTCCTTTTACTTTCTCTCAAACATTTTTTGCATAATCTTTCAGATTAGTTTGGTTCATGACGAAGGCTATTGCAAAAGCGAAAGACGTGCGCCATGAAATTGTTTTCAACTTTTATCTTACTTTTTCTGAACTGGTACCACCGATAGTGAAGTGACAGTCCCTACGACAACGTTTGATCTGTATCCAATTCTAAAGTGCTATAACTTTGTAATTTAAATTATTAGTAATAACTGTCTTGCAATAATATTAAAATATTTGACTTTTCTACACTTTACACAAGTATTCCCAATTCCAAACTAAACGACACATTGAAAGAGTTGGTCCTGCATTATTTCATAAAAAAGAATTGCCGTTTTGTTCCTTTATTCATATGAGGCTGACTTCATACAGGAACTTCTTAGGAAGAAAGAAAAGAAGTAAGCAGTATCCTTTAATTTTATTTACTTTCCGCTATATAAATAATGTTCTCTCACAAAATAATTCATAATATGGTGACTATGTTGACACATCTATCCCATCGAACTTGAGATAAAGGATACAACAGATACAGTTAAGTCTGCATCATATCTTGACTTACATCTAAAGATTGACAATGAGGGTCGGTTGAAAACAAAACTTTACGAAAAAAAAGATGATTTCAGCTTCCCAATTGTGAACTTTTCATTTCTATGTAGCAACATTCCAGCAACGCCTGCATACGAGGTATATGTCTCCCAGTTGATACGATATTCCAGGGCTTGTATTTCCTATCATGATTTCCTTGATAGAGGGTTCCTGCTCACAAGGAAGCTATTAAACCAAGAGTTCCAAGTGTTAAGTTGAAATCATCCCTTCGTAAATTTTACGGACGCCATCACGAGTTGGTTGGCCGTTATGGAATATCCGTTTCACAGATTATAGCGTATATGTTCAAAATGTCGAAACTACAGTCCCGTCCCCTTTTCCCCGAATGTGACCTACCGAATTAGACTTATTACCGGTTTTGTACTAACATGAGCAACACAACGGGTGCCACATGTGGAGCAGGATCTGCTTACCCTTCCGGAACACCTGAGATCACCCCCAGTTTTTTGGTGGGGTTCGTGTTGCTCAGTCTTTAGATTTCAATGATGTGTTTTTTGTACTGTTGTTTGTCAATCTATCTTTTTTTCTTTTTAGCCATGGCGTTGTCAGTTTATTTTCGACTTATGAGTTTGAATGTCCCTTTGGTATCTTTCGCCTCTCTAACATACATTGTTTACATTTTTAGTCGATAAAGTATAAAACTGTACTAAACATAACGTTAAAACTAAACTATCTCTTGCAAAGTTAACCTCAGACGATTTAGACAGTTGTATTTACAAATGATGTCCAGGTTTGCTTTTGATGCTCAAAACGTTTCATAGAATTTCTCTAAGTGTACCTTATAGACCTTATCCTGATACTCGTGTTATTGCCACCTTTAATCGGTAGTTCATGGCTATTTGCAGAAAATCAAGACGATTGCAATCGCTTTCGGGCTACCTATTATACATGATCAGTAAAGTTGACTGATTCGATACATGTAATAACAAACGATTAAAATGTAGAATATTAGTTATGACAGTTTTGCACATCAATTATTCCTTTAGTTTGTAAGGTTGTATAATGTATATTGTGTTTTGTATTTGGAAGTAAATTACACATATAGTACCTCGCATACAAGGTCAGGGTTACTTCTAGCGCTTCAATTGCTTATGTCGAGTGACTGTTATGTCTATAAATGTTAAGATAAGGTATCGCACAAAAATAGAAAAATGTGCGTTAAAGCTCACATATTTTACTATACTTTTAATGTATAGCATAAGCGATTAGATTACTCTGGGATGAGAAGAATAGAAAGATGTGTAAAGGGCAAACACTATAAAAAATATATGTTCTTAAAACATGTAGGCAGCAGTAACGTGTTCATAACAAAAATAGTATTTTCTCGTAACCATAATTGCATGTAATACTGATTTCTTTTATTTTTATTTATTGCCAGGACGTACAATATTACAGTTCGAAAACAGGGATCAGTGAATATACTTGTGCACGACAGTCAAACAATATATGTACGTATTATATTTCCTGTCCGAAACTTTTGTGAGAGTTATTTGGAAGCATATCTGATCGCACATTTGTTTTATTGCGTTAAATGTACAGTGTATTATTGGACATGTACATAAACTGATATCAACATTATTAATGGGAAAAATTGTTATGTAATACGTTAAATAAGCCGTGGGGTGAAACCCGAATTTCCATTGTCCGAATACATAAACATTATGTTTATGTTGAATTGACCAATTTGCTAGTCAAGCCTGTCAAAATATAAAAGTGTGTTAATACTAACTTGTTATTGGAGGAAACATTCGGAATCAACTGAATTTCTTGATCCTGCTACACATGCTTGACTTGATTTCAAAGTCATTGTCCGTAGTCAGGAAAATAACAAAACCAGGTATTATATCAAAACGACTAATACTTATAGTGTTATTTAAGAAATAATTCTTTCATGCCATGCTCTATGCTCATTTTAACATGGGTAGGCATTATATTTGTCAATATCTTTATACCGAGCGCAAGCGAGGTGTAAAATGTTGACATATATAATGCCTACCCATGTTAAAATTAGCATAGAGCATGGCATGATAGAATTATTTCGATTCTTATAGGACAATTTAGAACTTTTGTACTTCGAAGCGGACCTATAATACGCGTTCAAAGGGCATCTATTTTGATTTGATGCAGCCAAACGTAATAGAAAATGATCCGTTTCACGATAAAACAAATGAACAAATACATGTAAACTTACTTTTAGAATGATTTTATTTAATTTCATAGCAAGCAACACCAAAACAAATGTCCATTTTGATTTCCGGCGTTGTTCAAAATACAGCTGACATTGCAATTTCAATGTTTAATGGAATTAGAACATGGCTTTTTTTCTAAAGCGAAAGAAGAACGTCATATTAGACTATAGAATATTTGATAGATTGCATGTTATATCTTTCTCATAAAAGCTGAGAATATGAGACAATGTAACGATGAATCAATTAAAAATAGGCACACTTAACTTGAGTGATTATTCAAGTCTTTACTTCTCCTGTTGTAGATTGATTGATTGATTGATTGGTGTTTAATGTCACTTTCAGCACTTTTGTGCTATTTCGTGGCGGTCAGTTTTTATTGGTGAAGGAAGCCGGAGAAACCATAGAGAACCACCGATCTTCCGTTGGAAAAATGACAATTCTAGTCATATTTCTGTGAAATAAAAAAAAAAAATCTTTCTCGCTTATGATACAATTTAAGAGCATGTTATTGTTACGTTTGCCTTTTGCTTCTTTGATATGTTTGTGTTTATTGCATTTATTCTGTGTTTTACTCGTTATCGTATTATAAAGAACACTACTGGCAATTAACTAAATATACTGTAAAGACTAATCCAGCAAAATAACATAAAATAGTTTCACTTGAAAAACATTGCCGAATTCTTAAAATGAAACGTATCAACTATTTGTTTTTTTGAAAACTCACTTGTTTGTGTCATCTTATGCTTTACGCAAACAAATAAAAAAAAAAAAAAACGTTGCATAAATGTTTATGCTATGAATTCGAAATTTTCAAACCATTTTTTGTATCTTTCTAGATTAGTCCAGATATTGCACCTACATGTACTGTTGAAAAATTAGTTGGAAAATGTGATGCATTAGATGCCACCTCATGTTCAGGAGTTACATGGAATGGACAGGCCACGATTACATATATAACTGAGCTGTCGTCCATTTCTGGATCAACGGGATGGAACTTCGAAATTAGCAGTGTACATTCATCCCCGATAAATATCAGTGCAAGGTAGTACATTCAACACATGAAAATTTAGGTTAACCGGTTCTCTGTATATTGTAAAATATTAACCCTAGAGCATGAAAGTAATTATTTTGATCGCTGTGAACGAGAAAATCAGCTTCCTATCGTGTTGAGCGTCTGATATCGTTACGCAAAAATAAAACCAAAATCTTTTATCGTACAATTTTTTACCCCCTTCTTCAGAAAATTTCACGCTTAATTGTCCTAACAAAAGTAAGCTGAATAAGAAATGCCGTCATATTGTTACTTCGCTGATAAATTTTCCTCATACATTGTGATGTAGCTGATAAAGTTTCCTCACATATAATGACGTTGCTAATTATAAGTTCTCCTCAAGACACAAGGCCGTGATACAAGAATGACGTAGCTACTGAGCATTTCATCGAGTTTAAATGCACCAACAATTTCAAAAACATTCAAAATACCGCCCAATGATCTAAACTTTGCCTTTAATCTTATATGTTTAACAGAATCACAGGACATAATGGATTATTAATTAGTATGGTGAATTTGCAATTTGAATTATAGTATGGAACGTTAAGTACATGTATATCACAAATAACAAATGCCATGCGATTTTAAATCATTTTCAAGATTTTATTGCAGAAAAATACAAAAATCCTTTCTTATATATTTTTTTGGTGACAATTGAACTCTGAACCAGAATAACCATTCTTAACACTTTAGTGATTTATTAACAAGGTCCAATTGTTAAAAAAAAGATGAAGTTAATATCGAAAAAGGGGGAAGACGAAAAAATATAGAAAAATAGACAGAAGACTAAAACCACATGCTCAATGTTAGTATTAATATAATTGAAAAGTTACCGTATTGACAAGTTTCCGACAGAAGTGTAATAAGTTTACCATAATTCGTTGTGGTATGCTTCATTAAATACAGTATTCTATTCACATAAAAATGTAAAAGAAAGATACTTCGAATCTGGTTGAATAACTTCAATGTTATTTTTTAATTTAGATTAACTCCTTAGTTTTTTTATTTTATAAAATTTTCTGTCAAGTGACGCAAGATAAATGTAAAGTTAAGGCACATAATTTGTCACTTGTATATTGAAATCAAACTAACTACGCCTACTATGTCTCTGCTGCAAACAAACCATTTCATTACAAGGCACACATTTGCTTTTGTCGAGTTATTTGAATCAAATACAACACAGGAGGTCATTCTTTAAAGCTGTATTAAATTACCAATGCCTTTTTCATTATCCAATGACATGTTTTTTTCATGTTCCTTCAGCGGTGATTGCTGCACGCCATCAGCATACCTTACAGTGACTGACAAAAACAGTAATTTTGCCAGATGCCATTTCTATCTCGGTAATGTACTTCCTATAGAGAACTCTAAGCAATTGCTGTCAAGATCGGTAAGTTTACAAGTTCTCTGATTGATGTGTTTTTCTGTGTTACGTACTCTACTTTTTATCTTAGTAGGACATAAAGTAATCCTGCAACAAACTAAATTTGATTTACAACTGACAAGTAAATCGACAAGGTACAGTCAAAAAAACAAACAAGCCATTCCAATATAAGAACCGTCGTAAAATATATAAATGAATATATATGGGAATTTCATTAGTAAAAGATTTTGTAATATCATTAAAATCAAAATTCTGATTGCTTATTTCCGATGATGTCATTGTTAACCTTGTCTTTATTTCAAATTTCGAATCGCAAATATCAGACTTTATCCGGAAGTATTATCAAAATCCAAAATCATGTACATGGCCAACATATATCTACACCTTAAATTTAACATTGGACGAGTTATTACGTCACACAAAATTATATTGAGTTTTGAATATGTTTTCGTAAATTTTTAGATTTTCCTAGTTTTACAATCAAACATTTTAATAAAAAGGGCGAATATTATGCCGTGATTGTGACCTACAAACACAAAATTCCTTACAAGTCTTGATTTTTTACACTTCCAAACATTATCCACAAATTTGATATATAGTTCTATAAAACATTTTTTTGGTCCATAAATAGCCTTAATGCTCCCACTCCTTTTAGATATATCATTCAAATGTGAAATTTGGTATGCGATATATATATTTTTGTAAAGAATAAATGTTAAATTAGGGTTTTTTACTGTCCAAATTCATATAGAAATCATACGCCCAACATTTGTTTTGGTGTCATTAGGTAAAAAGCAAAAATATTAGAATGAAAGAAAAGCATCTAATAATTACTTTACGAAAGAAAATTTTGCTTTATGTTATAGATTTTGTGGAATGATACATTTAAACTAAGAATATATATGAATTATAGACTCATACCAAGTTCCACTGAAATATTGATTGATTGTTGATTGCTTGATCTCCTTGAAAGATTGAGTGATATAAAATACAATGAAGTATTCCCTTTTGGTATAAATAACTATTGGCAGAAACATATAAATCAAATACTAAAAAACATTAAGTATTCAACAAAGAGACAGTAAACTAAGAACACAGAAATGACATATAGATGTCGGCTATCAGTCTGCATTCATTTGAAAATACCTTCAAGCGTTAAACAAGTTGTAAATGAATATATCGAAGATTTCTAACAATAAACACAAACTTTATTAGACAAACAATTAACACCCATACGAGGTTCCCGACTTGGGACAAAAGAGAGGCGAAATATACCAAAGGGATAACAAAACTCATAAGGCGAAAACGATTGACAATTCAATGATCGAAAAATGACTAGAAGAAAAACAACTGTATACAAAACACAACACAGTAAACTAAAGACTCAGCAACACGAGCCCCATCAAAACCCGTGGATGATCTTTGGTCTCCTGAAGGGTAAGCAGATCCTGCACCACATGTGACACCCGTCGTGTTGCTCATTTAGGTCAAGGAAATCGTGATAGGAAATGCAAACTCTTAATAATTCACAATGATACATACAATAAAACTAATGAAATTTTAAAGATTCCATTAGTTTTATTGTATGCATCATTTCGGTTGTTAATTTGTAGCTTAGGCTTTTTGAATGAACTAAAAACATAGAGTCTAGCAATGCATTTTCAAGGCTCGTAAATGCACATTCTGGCATTTTTTATTAGTATTTTATTATGCATACAGTACATCCGTCAAACATAATACTCACATCCTAGATACATTTTGTTACAGGAACAGATTGCTATAGGTGTTGTTGGTGGAATTATCGGCGGTTGTTTATTTGCAACATTGGTAACTGGAATACTAATATATCGAAAAGCTATCAAACCAAAACTGGGTGCCAGTAAAATCAACACTGTCAAATCAAACAGTTATCCACATCAAGAGAAATGTGATTCAAAGGAACAATTTAACAATGTTACTGCTGATTTGAATTGAATTTTACGAACAGTTCTTCATTGCCTACAAGGTACAGCCTATTGACCTAGTAGAAATGGAAACACAGTAACACTCTGACATGTTTTATTGACGAATGTGGTTTAAACATATTATAAATCACCGTATAATTTATTGAACATTGCATTTGATAGTAAACGTTTGATATTTGTAAGTTAAACTTTGTAAATATCTTTTCAGAAAACATCTGTCTAATAATTGTGTATATAACACTTGAGACTATAAAAGGGTTGCGAAATTTGAATTAAATTAATTTACAAAATCATACTTTTTATTTTTGAGTAATTTAGAATATTAATTTTAGAATTGATTTTTGCAGAGTGTGTTACACTGTCAAAAACCATTTAAACATATTATCCTTTCCGTAAAAGCCCTAACCGTTACTCCCCCGTGTTAAAACTAATTTTAGAAAACAAAAGATTATCATATATTCAGAATAAATACACAATTGTATGTTCCAATATATACGACAGGTCAAAACGTGGTCATCAGTGAAATATTCAAAACAACTTTCATTTCAAGAACTTTGCAGCTATTCCATTAAACGCAAGTTCTAATGTAAGCAGTGTTGTCAATTGTTTATATGGGTCCACTCATACTTTCGTTTTTGTTTGAAATGAATTGTGTCATATATTGTGCTTTGATTAAAATATATATCATTATAACGTATACTTATCTATATCTTAAATGTTAGTCATTCCGAGTTTATTGTATACATTTCATATAAACTAAAATTTTACCATTTGAAGCTTCAAATATACAAATAAATGCATGGCTTATGTTAAAATTCGCACTTCGGCACCTAGTGAAGATGTATTAGATTGATGTCAATTTGTTCCTGTGTAATTTACGCATATTCCCCATCTTTTTTACTGCTAATTTAAAAATAATTTTTCGTTTGTACGCTTAATTTTAATACAGACTTTTGACTTGTTTACATGAACTCTTTTTTGTAATACTTTGTTTAGAATTTAAATACCAGCCCGCAAGATTCCCTAAATTTGATTTGTATATATGTATATAGTTTAATGTTGGTGGGTCGGATCATTTTCCCATCTTAAATAAATCCTTGTCATGCATTCAGTTTTGATGATGTAAGATGATGTAATTTCGTATTAGTTACAAATTAAGAATTCATGAATAATAAAGGCAACAGTTGTATACCGCTGTTCAAAAGATCAATGAAAGTGTATAATAGAATCTTAAGAACTTGCCGTTCCGTCCATCCTTGTCTTTCATAAAATTGTTTTATGTGTAAATTGCCATGTGCGTGCGTTTATTTATCATAACATTTGATTTGAAAACATTAAATGCTTATCTTACAATAGGAGTTGAAGGTTGTTTGCTACTCTGTTTCAAAATATCAAGCTTTTTAAAAGACTGTTATAAATTGATAGTATATTAACAAAGGAATTAAGAAAGCAGAAATAAGTTAAGGGTCCGTGTGCTTGTTTTAAAGATATAAGCCATTGAAAATTAGGCTGGACATGATTCTTTGTAGAGTTTTCATAACTTAAACATTGGCTCCTTTTTACAAAAAACTATGACAAAATAACAAGTATGTTATAAGATTTCCAAACTATATGTAAATATATTTTGAAAAGGGGTTATCGGACTGACTTTTTAATGGCACCACATGAATAAAACCAGAGTATTCCGAATATCTGGCAAAATTCAAAAAGAAGAGAAAAGAACACACGTTAGTACATCCTCATTTCTCCTTTAGTTTGGTGTAAATTATATACATTTGTGTATGTACATGTATTTAAGTAGGTGAGAGATATGTTTTCATCATGTTTTGAAAATTATTCAATTGATCTGTTATAGGTATATGTAATTTCGTATTGATTGTAAATTACAATAAAATATTAGTTAGAAACTTTTACTACGTGTTTTATTTTAAAATATATGTTTACCTTGTATGTATCATGTGTGTGATTCAAAATAAACCATTGTTTTCGTCATTCTTGTTCTTGATACAAGTTTAGAGTCTGTCCTTACAAATAAGTATGAACATTTTATCTGTCATTTTGCATGGTTGTCTGTCTTAACCTCAGGTCTGTTGAACCAATTACATGAGGCAATATATTGTATACCTGATAAAAAACGTGTTTTAACGAACATTATTTAACATACCAAGAGTACAATGAAAATTCAAACAAATCCTAGTGATTATTGTAGAACGAGAAATTCTGAATCTGTTATTTTAAAATGATATGAACTTGTTTTTACAAATGAAGCACTATACTGCATTATTGTATCCATTCAATATCACTTGGTAGAGTATGCTGCTGATTCATCATAGCACATTTTTGATTACCATGGCAAGTTCAATAAGTATTTCAAGGTATAAGATAGCATTCAACACAACAATTTAAACATTTAAATCTATTAATATTGTTTTTCAATCTATCATATACATAAGGCAATATCATGCTTGTATTTATGCAGTTAACTAACTTAACACCTGGGATCACCTCCAGTTTTTGTAGGGTTCGTGGCTGAACTCAGGTGCTCCGGAATGGCAAGCAGATCTTGCTCCTCATGTGACACCCGTCGTGTTGCTCATACAATAATACATTTTCGGTAATAATTCAATTCAGTAGGTCACAGTCGGAGAAAAGAGGACGGGATTGTGAAAGATATCAGGCATTTCTGTGTCATTTGGTCTCTTGTGGAGACTTGTTTCATTGGCAATCATACCGCATCTTCTTTTTTATATTCAATGCATAATAAAATATCTTAAAAACTGAGTTGTTTTTCCTTTTACCCGTAGAATACATAGTACGATGCATGAAAGAATTTTGTAAAATATGTTTATTAGAGACATCCAGATTTCGACACATGGTATACCTTCTTTAAGTACTACACCGATCAGGCATACTTATTATGCAGTTATTCATTTTCTCAGTTGACATTTTTCTCTGTATAAAAGGTCGATATTTCAATTTAAATCACGCACACATCGTAAGAAATGCAATCTATATGTGTCCAAAAGCTTCGATATGTAAAAAAAGTATTTTAATGCCGAAATTCTAAACATCTATATTATGTAGTAAGTTGAACACATACAATAACCTGTATTCGAGTGTGTGAAAATCATAAAATAGCAAACCAGTGTAAAATGAAACATGACAATTTTGTCCGAGTCTAGAAAAGAATTTTCATCACAAAATTGAGCATAAAAATAAAAAGATGTGGAATGATTGCCAATGAGATCACTCTCCCCACGAGACCAAATGGTACTGAAATAAACAACTATAGGTCACCGTACGGCCTTCAACAATGGGTAAAACCCATACCGCAACGTCAGCTAAAAATAGCCCAAAATGACAAATGTAAAACAATTCAAACGAGAATATAAACGGCCTGATTTATGTACAACAAAACGAACGAATAAAAGATATGATATACAGCAACAAATGACAACCACTGAATTACAGGCTCCATAATTATATGAGAAAACATAATGCTTAGTTCTAAATGAAAAAGCGGTCTGCCATCCTCTTGCAATCAACTAATGGTAAATGTGGGTGTTTTGTTTTTGCGAGGTCCTCATGCATTCTCATTAAAAATGACTTGAAGATAATAAAGACAAAAATATATTCATCGGTATCATAGATATGCGACATACATTTAAAACACTATTTAATCCTTTCAGAACCGTTAGAGAGTTATAGTTTAAGTTTTAACATAATGAAAATGCATTGTCCCTTTTTTACAAAACCCCCACATTTTCCCTATGCTTGAACTGAATCGTTATCTTATCCAATAGTACATAATCAGTATGCTTTTTTGGCCCTTTACTTATATCAGCTTATTATAAAGTGATTGTAAGGCTACGTTATTTGGAATGTGTTTGTTTGTAGTTTAACCTTATAGTATGTAGTAAAGTAATATGCATAGTAAATTCCATTGGAGTTCAGTATTTTTGTTATTTTTCTTTTTACTGTAAATAGCTGTTAATCGTCTACTAGCAAACTGCTCAAAGAAAGAAATAAGCTAAACAAAACCATAAGGAGCCCTTGTTTGTCTTTGTGTTAAGTGTTATAGCCATAGCCAGAAACGTATTATCTGAATCATGAATTTTACCTTAAGAATTATAATTTGAAGCCGCTCAATTCCCTTGTCGGGCAGAAAAACTGCTTCACTGCAATGAGGATCAATGATGAGTCAATGATAAGCAGTTTTGAATCCGTGTTGACTAAAAGGTAAAATTTGGTTTAAACATTTAAATTTTTTTTAAATTATTAATAGTACTTTGTCTTCCAAACTCCTTGTAATTAAAATCGGTTACAGAGCTGGAAAAAGTATTAAATAAAAGTAACCCATAGTTTTCTTATTTACTTCTTATCAAAGATCTATCTTGCAGCGAATCCGTTTTTGTACCAATATACTTCCCATCGTGATAAATAACTTGTTTTTGATTGAAATTTTAAATCAAGTTTGGGCTTTCAGAAGTGGGTTTTTAAAAAGTCAAATATGCAGTAATACATCAACAAGAAAAGTTGTTAGTCTACAAATGAGGCTAATGATACAAAAGCGACATTTAAATGAATAAAATGACAACGCCATGACAATAACGAAAAACGCCGAAAGGAAAAACAAGTTAACAAACCCAAAACTCCTAAAATGAAATAAGGGATCATCAAATAACAGAATAATCATGTGAAATAATATTTAAATGTTCAAAAACGGAGAGCATCAAGAAAACATTGTAAACAAAATTGAGCTCTTTTATACTCAAATGGTGATTCAGTTAACATACAAAGTTTAAATATACAGGGGTATAAAGAAAACAATGTAACGAGAGTCTGTTTTTCACTGCTTCGTTGTCTTTTCGTTGTCTACCCAAAATCTGGGATATTGGTAAAAAAAGTAAAAACCAATTGATCAGAGAAACTGATTCCAAAAATATATGATCTCTATATACTTTTACTAAAAATAAGGCAGATAAGTAGGTATTTCCGGTTTACAAAATGTTAGTTCCTGTTTCATTTCATCATGGCTTCCCTCTTATTTCGAAAAAAAGTTCTAGTACTTCTTACATGAAAAAAATGCAAAATGGTTACTTCCAGTTAACAAAAGATCACTTTCTTTTGAACTTCTTTGTCTTATGGCTGCAACCCAATGTAAAAGGCCCTATGACTTTATCATTAACCATAAGAAGTTTCAACAAAGGTCAAAATCAAGAACGTCAAATAAAACTTTGACCTCGATTTGACTTTAAAGGTCATAAAGCAAGGACCTCAAACCAAAGACCCTACGTGTTTATTATATATGGTTTATGAGTTATATACGAAATTTAAAATATAAGAGGGTTGACAACTCCCATTAAATGTCAACGTACCCTTTCAACCAAAATTTATGTGTTACGACCTGTCGCACCTAATAATTAAGAAAAAATATTCTGTCGATATCTTATACAGTTTTTGAAAAGAGTGATAATAAGCCAAAATCAAAATTTAGAACATGACCCTGACCTTTGACCTTGATATTATTTTCTTTTTGGTGGTCCAAGGACCTTAAATCAAAAGGCCCCAGGTTTCTATTACTTATGGTTTACCAGTTACAATTGCATATCACTTATATCAAATGCATTAGGGAAAATAACTCTCATATGAGGTCTCCGGATCCCTTCGGTTAAAATTATTCTCCATATCTTGAGGATTTAACGAGCAATTTGGTAAAATACATTTGTCGTAATCTTTAAGGGGTTGCTAAAGAGTAGTGGACACAAGGAAAACAGTGATTGGGGACATACCTCTTACAAAGAAAAGTATT
The DNA here is from genome assembly GCF_021869535.1 of Mytilus californianus. NCBI lineage: Eukaryota > Metazoa > Mollusca > Bivalvia > Mytilida > Mytilidae > Mytilus > Mytilus californianus. The sequence goes on along the minus strand of NW_026262604.1, from coordinate 62,793,425 downwards.
CGGTTAAGCAATGTCAGTTTCAAAAGCGCATAAACTGTTCGATATCATATACCAAACATCTAAGCGACATCTTGTGAAACAACAATACTGCGTAAGAAAAGAAAATTAGGCAGAAAAAAAAAAATAATAATCAGAAAAAAATCAAAGGTCTTTCCACGGAAAAGTGGAAAGACCTAATAACAAGTAATAAACCTTTATAGAAAATTTTCAAATAGTATTTTAAGTTAAAAAAGGGTTTTCTTAAAGATTAACATTTAATACTAAAAATATTATTACCATACAACAAAATGGAAAAGGAGCAGAAAAGAAAAGAACTTATTTGGTTAGATCGTTAAAAACTAATTGCTATCAGAATGTGTATTTTCTAAATTCTGCCTGTAAACAATTATCTATAGATTAATATTACGCTCATATTTAGCAAAAAACATATTACATGTTTATTTAGTCTTTATTATCCCCTCTCACGTTCCTCCATAGTTAGAGAAGCTATAACTAGTTGAGCAATAATGTTTTATATCTCACAACGTAACCTCTTGTATGTAACCTCGGCTATATTGAATAAAGTTAACATATGGTCAGCCGCAATATAATGCTGTTAAAAATTGTCTTGACAAAGGCACATTACAAAAATTTCATATCATCATAATCAACACCAGAAGCTTCGGTTAACTCTAGATAATCTCCAGATGATCTCTCCAAAATCTTGCACAAGTAAAGTTTGGAGGAATGTCTTTCTATATTATATAAATAAATCTGGCTAATCATGTTTTGAATTAAGTTCAATGTCTGCAGTTGTGTTTTATTATTTCTTACATTATGTGTTCTTTTAGAAAATCTCAGTTTAATGCACCTGGTATTTGTTGTCTTATTGAATCGTAATTGAATAAACATTCTTATTGATTTCTGAAAATAAATTAGGATTCCAATTGCAAATATATTGACATAAAATTCAAATCCTGAATGTTTATTGCTAAAGTAAACATCTTTTTTACCAATAATAATTTTAATAAGAAATAATAAGAGGCACAATTTTTTGGTAGAAACAAGAATAAAAATTTTGCACAAAAAAAGCAAGTTTAAAATTGTTGATTTTATTTATAGAGGAGTATAAATCTTTTAGTATACACAATTTTCTATTATTCTAGTCATCAAATACCTATATCAGTTATTCAATCATGAAGTTTTGGGTTTAATCTACTTGTTGAAACAATGTGTATGATATACCTTGTGAAGAGCTATTTTAATTATAGTGGTCTCAATAAAAGATAAAACGTAGTATATTTTTAAATCTGAAGTTTAAAATTTACACTTTAGATAATGGACATCTAATACAATGCTTGAATTAAAAAGAAAAAAAACTAACTTGGAATTTCTCAAAACGGTGTAAGTCTGTTGTCAGAGAATATTGTATTGATACAGACAATATAATGTCAAATCTCGATTGAAATAAATGAAATCCCGTCAATAGTGTTTCTGATCATTGGTGTTTACAGGATTGGCTGAAGCAATACACAAAACAGGATACAAAATATTAAAGATAATTATATATATGTGTCCTATAAGTAAGACGTTAACGCAGACTTATTAATATGGATATCATATATGTTTACAAATACTAATTCGTTGTAACAGATCTTTTAATGACACCAAGGTATTAGATCTTTTGTTAGCAATATAGTATGTATAGTAATATTTAAAAAATTCTGCCAAAAGATGACAATAATTTATTTCAACAAGGTAATTGGGGTGACTTTAATTTATAAACAATTTTTGTATTCATATGTTATTAGGACCTAACTGAAAGAAGAATTAAACAAAACGTAGTAACAATACTAACCAGGAAGTGTCAAGAAATATAAATCAGCCATTGGTAATATGTTTTTGACATGAAATGACTTCTAAATGTAAGTATCTGTTTGTGCTTGCTGTGTCAATGGGTTCCTGTCTAAAAGACCTACATCCAACATTTTCATTAATATATATATGGTTGTATATATATATAAGTGCCTAAGAATGTAACTTTAACACACTAATGAGTGTTATAAAATTAGTTGTTATATTTTATATTATTCACGCAATATTTCGCTAAAAGGTTGTTTAATATATATATATATAATTCAAATATCTAATTTTTTTTTAAATTAATGCTTTACGGGGAAAAAAAACGAAAACAACAATCTATAAATGTCATTCGTTCGAAGCTCTTTTCTCGATTTACATTGATCAGGAACGCTCACGCCAAATATTTGAAAGCCAAGGATATATAAGAACCGAAACAGTTGAAGAGCATTATGACCAAAAAGGAACTAAACTAATAGCCAAATCCATTGATGGTCAACTTTGCATGAGGGAGTTGAAACCATAATTTCTTTATAATTTCGAAATGTATAAACGGACGATTTTAGAAATTGATAACTGGAATTTCTCAACATAATGCAGAGTTAATAGACCACGCAAACCATCAACACCCTACTATCAATAGTTTTAAATATAAACATCAAAAAATTATTTCTATCTTTATCTAAAGTCTAAATTCAAATGAAAATACAATGCTTTGAATCTTAAAAAAAATGTATTCATGTTGGGATCTCTTTAATCGATTTAGATTGTGATTTTCGAGTTTTTGATTCTTGAAAGTTAAGATTGAAACATATGGAAAAAATATAATCGAAGTCACCTCCAAGTCACCAGTTCGGATACAAAAAAAAACGCACTGTCAGAATTTTTAGACAAAGAATAGGAACAGTTGGCAAATGGTAAATAGTGCCGAGATGGAAGACTGAATAGTATGACATAATTTTAATATAATTTCATTGGGGTCTTTGTAAAAATCTTTGAATTCAAATTCTAGAAAACATCATCATGATAATGCCAATAATAAGGGCATTCATATGGATGATGATACTGCAAAACCATCCATCGATAGGATTTCCACCAGATGCCTTAACCGGAAGTGCCTCATATACTAAACACCATGCAGAAATAACACGTGTTGCCATTCGGATTGCTGTTGGTAGATATATAAAGGATAACAACTTGACAGTGATAGATGATACAACCGATGTAATTGACGCAGTGAATACATTCTTCGGAAATGGTTAGTTCGTACGTGTATCATACATGGTTTATCTGTTTCTTCACAAGCGTATTTTGTACTCTGTTAAGGTTCCCCCTTATTTGGTAACATAATTGTATCGGTTGGGATATTTCATCAAAATGCCACACATCATTAAATCTGTTATTGAATATCCTTTTGATAAAGATTTAAACAAAAACAACCCAAAGAGGTTAATAGCTTGTCATATACATTATTTATAACACTGAAGTTTGTTAGATGAACATCTGTAAAGTCTTGGTCACTTCAAGATGACTTTAAATTGCAGTGTAATGTTTTCTCGCGACAAACACACTATACATTCTGCATTTGTTCAATTAGTCGTAAATATAAGATTAAATTAGCTTGCTTATTATATTGGAAAACGAGGACCGATTGTTTTCTGTTTTTTTTTTTTTTTTTTTTTTTTTGGCTTTATAAGATTGCGGGGTTTCATACTCACATGATTTTAAACAGCTCCATTCGCATTTTCTTATATAAAAAGAGACAGAATATACGAAGAGGACAATCAGAAATCACTAGTCGTAGAAAAACAAACAATACCATGGCCAAAGAAACAAAAACGAGGAAAAAACAAGAAACAGTCTACAAAACAAGGCACATACAATAAAAACTGAACAATTCATTTCTGGGGATATCTCTATTCTCTTATCAAATGTTGAACATGCATAACATACGCGGATGTTTTTAATGATTTTTTACATTGCATTTGATTTATACTTCAAACTGCTTTGATGCAGACTCCACTGATATGATGATTCTTATGTAGACAAAATCAAGTATGGCGTCACAAAATATAAGCCTAGTATCTTTGATGATTTTTTTACATACTTCATACAACATTATATCATACCTTATCTAATCTGGTCCTTAACGTTCATTTTCGCATTTCGAAATATTTTTTAAATACAAAATAGTCCAATTGTAGTAATAACTTGAAACTTTGAATTCTTTGATACAATATGATAGTTTTCATTTTTACTTTTTCGTAATCCTTTCATATGTTTATTTTTTGGATAAGTGCGTTTTCTGTAATGATTTTTATTGCATATAAAATAATGCTGTAGTATGATTACCAATCAGACAACTAGTCATCATCATAAAAAAAATGGATGCAGGCAAGTATAGGTAATCGTATGGCACTCAATAATGAGCCGTATTGTATATTTTCTTTTATTTTCGTTTTGTTAATCTGTTGATCAAAAATAAAAAGGAGGAGTGTAGAAATCTTACAAAACACTGTTCTAGCTAATTTATTTACCACATATCCATGTGCCTGTCACAGACAGATATATTGTTCGTGGTTGTCTTCTGTCATATTGTAATGTTTTCTGTTGTTTTTGATCAATTAATGGCAAATGTTTGTTTTGTTCTATCAAATTTGTACAGCTTTGATAGACTAAGATGATTAAGAGCTTGATATATATTGTGGAGACACAAGTCTATTTCAGATGAATGCATGTAGCCTTCAAGATAGCTGTTGGTCATTTTCGTCGTTTTGTTGCTGTTTCATTGAAGTATATCTATCTTTCATTATCATCCCATTACAAATTAAACACATAATTTCAGATTCAGATGGATATGAGAAATTCATTGAAAAGGAAACTGATATAATAGAAAATGTAAAGGATCAGGAAAAGTCGAAAGAAGCTCATATTCACTGCAATTCTGAACAGATTGAATTGGGTAAGACGGTTTATATTAACATGCCTATAGGTATAAAGCTTTTTGAGACATTCACATACAAAATATTTGTTGAATGTATCAAAGTATTAGACGAAATTACTCAATCAACTTCTGACCAAACCTATGTCCTATGATATTACATTGTGTAATTATCATGATGAGCTTGTAATGAATGCCCTAATTTAGTATGCGACTACTTTGAAGTCTTAATCAATTTGTTGGGCCAATATATTGATCATCTTTGATTAATTTTAAAACTATTTATATATGAATGCATTTTCCAATTGGTTATATATCGTCTATGGCATATTTAGTGTGAACAAGTATTTGAAATAAACATAATACTGTAGCATATAGTGTTAAAGAAATGTGTTTTCAGAGAGAGTTTCTTTAATACATCTATAAGCATATGGAATTAGTATACCAGTCAATCCTTAATATATTTCAAGGAGATTTATTCTTTAACCTCCAAAACTGATAAAATGCAGCTTAATGACTTTTCATGTTTAATGACAGTAGATAAATATCGTTTAATTATATCATATCATTATATATTATATGTACTTTTCAGCTCACAACCATGTTATAAAACTGAGAAAACAAATTGAGACGTTTGCACAAAGTACGGAACCAGATCTTTCTTTGATACGCAAAATGATTGGAAAGTGTATTTACACAATACAAGCTTTTTACAGCGGAACTAATTGGGTTGAAATGAATGGGGGGAATATTTACAAAGATTTCGGTAAGCTGCAGTATCAATTACAAAGTGCATTATGGACGCAATATTCCAAACGCCCTAAGTGTCTTCATAAAGTTGCTCAAAATATCTCTTTACAGTAACATTTAAAAAACGCCAAATGATTACGTGCATACGTTAACAAACATTTTTTTAAATTGAAAATGTTTGAGCAAATAAAAATCGAAAGGGTGATACACAGAACATGAGCAAAACCTATAGGTTATTGTGTCTGAGAAAACTGCAATTGCACATAACACTTAATAAAATCATGCACTGGAAGCCCTTGTCTGAATTTTCTGTCACATAGGACGCTTAAACCAAAGCATTCGAAAACTAATGATGTATAAATAAGACTAATGCACATGAAGAGCTACATGAACAAAATTGATTTTGAAAACAGCCATGCGCATGCGGTCAACTTTGGCGTAAAGAGTTGAAACCTTATTTTAATATTAAAAAGATGTTTTTAATATTTTATACGATAGGGTCGTGTGTTTTTGGAAAACTGAATTAAACCCACGAAATGTATAAAAATTCATATATGCATATCGTGATACTGCAGGTTTTTTTTTAACAGCGCATAACAGTTATACAAAGAAGCAAATAAAAGTAATCATTATTCATAAAACTTTATATGATGGCTAATACTAATGTCTTGTTAATATTTCTTTCTGTGTCACAGGTGTTCAAAATAAGGCTTTAATGACTGTTGCGGGCACATCGGTGGACACTTGCCAAGATTGTGACAATTCTGGGTAGGTAGAATGTGGAAGTACTTGTATAATATGCAGGTTGGAGTTAATACGCACTTTAATATCAAAATGATAATAATTCAATTATTGAAATGCATAAGCAATCTACCTGTTGTAACTAGATATAACAAGGAACATACTTGATCTCTGATCGACATACACTAACGTGTATATACTATTATATAGCGGGATTTATATGCATCAGAAATAATGCATGTATTGTAGAAATTGTTTTCCTTGTTCAATCACAAGGTAGCACTCAAGTGTGAGTTCATACGAGTTTGATTGTTTCCATTCCTATGATTGGTTGCAATATTTTAAACGTGCAATTTTATTTAAGAAAATTTGTCATAATTGTATAATTGAAATATACAAGGAAAAGAATTAAAAAGATTCTATAACAATACAATTTAAAATTAATAAAAAAATATGTTTTCCCAAATCTAATAGCAATTACAAAAAAATGAAATGAAATGATATCTACAAATGGCAATCATACTACATCATCTTTTAATATATTTGAAAATAGGAAAACCAACTGAAATAGGAGAAATATATGTCTCCAAAATAACAATCTTCCTCACTCAAATATTCATGAAATACAACTAGTATGTTAAAAACTAATTACATTTTATCTCATTATAAGTACCTTTCAACACGCAGCATAAGGTTACACACAGCTGCAAAACAAGGACGAATGATAGTTCCAGCCTCAGCATAATGCATTGTTAAATGTTAATCGCACGTCGTATTTGCATTGAAGATTAAAAGTAATAACAAAACATAAACTTAAAATGGCAAATACTGCCAATCTAAAAACAAAAAGCAACACAAACATATACACAATACTGCTACAAATACAGCTGTTTGTTTATTTATTTAGCTCACCGAGGCCCGAAGGGCCCCATGTAAGCTTATGCCATCACTTGGCGTCACTCGTCGTCCGTCGTCTGTCGTCGTCGTCGTCTGTCGTCGTCGTCGTCGTGTGTTGTCGTCTGTCGTCGTCTGTCGTCGTAAACTATTTCAAAAATCTTCTCCTCTGAAACTACTGGGCCAAATACCTTCAAACTTTAACTAAATGTTCCTTAGGGTATCTAGTTTATAAATTGTATCCGAAGTATTGATCCATCGACAAACATGGCCGCCATGGCTAAAAATAGAACATAAGGGTCAAATGCAGTTTTTGGCTTATATCTCAAAAACTAAATCTTTTAGAGCAAATGTGACATGGTGTAAAATTGTTTAATTGGTCAAGATCTATCGGCCCTGAAATTTTCAGACGAATCGAACAATCCATTGTTGGGTTGCTGCAACCAAATTGGTAGTTTTAACAAAATTTTGCAGTTTTTTGTTATTATTTTGAATATTATTATAGATATGTAAACTGTAAGCAGCAATAATGTTCAGCAAAGTAAGATCTACAAAAAAGTTAATATGACCAAAACTGTCAATTGACCCCTTAAGGAGTTATTGCCCTTTAAAGACAATTTTACACAATGTTTTCATCAAGTTTGCTAACATTTAAAAATCTTCTCCTCTGAAATACAGGTGAGCGATTCAGGCTCTTGAGAGCCTCTTGTTTAATACTCAGGCTTTCCCATCCATAAGTAAAGATGGACCTAGCCAGATTTGGCTGATTTTAAAAATTTGTGTCAATGAATTTGATCTGTTTATTTGGTTAAGCCTTCCTATTGTATTAATAATAGCGAAACTAACGATTCTTGTGTAGACGAAAATTACCTCCTGTTTACAAAAGTATAAGCCTGCTATCCTAGTAAGACATGTGGTGCAAGTAGTGCAAATAGATTTTTGATTAAAATAAAAACACCGATGAAGTTTTACACAGAAGAACATTTTTCAAAGTTACGCGATAACAAAAACAAAACAAATACAGGAGTGCGAACCTCAATATGCTCAAATACGTAGACATGTTGACAACATTTATATGTATTGAACATTAAACTTTGTCAATTAAATGAAAAAGGAAGAGATATATCAAAATCCCTAAACGCACCTCAAAAAAATTGGAATAGGAACAGGGAGCTTTTAATGATTGTTAAAACCCTTATTTTCTTTTTTAAGGACTAATGATAACTCCTGCGAAAACAATTTGTTGGTGACTGATCTGTTAACTAGTGGATACCAGACAGGACAGGATGTTCAACCTCCATATAGTATGTATATACTACAGACAAAATGAACCAACAACTGTTTTTGTTTACTCTATCACCTAATATATGTCAAAATACGAGTGATATACCAACAAGTGCATTGCATAGTTTTTTTTTCTGAATTCCATACTTTTCAATCGGACGGTGATTTAAAATGATGTTTTATGTCCAAACACAATGTTATATACATGAATGCAATTGCTCTGTTGACAACACAACATTAATAAGTCGGAATATTACAACATCACAAACAAATCAGTTGCGTAATTTAATGGTTTCAACATTTAATATAATTATAGAGTTGAATGCTTCGTTATAAGCCAATCTGCGCTTCATTTTAAATATGAATCAAATCTCGTATTTTTAATCCTATGAAACTACAATTAAAGAATTAATAAAATCAAAATTACAATCTATAATAGTGTATCAGATGTCTGGATTTAACTTCATATAGGACATTCACGCAAACCAATTTTTAATCCAAGAATGTATACACTCACCTATTTTTATCGACCGCGAGAGGGCTTACTAACCATTTAAGGACGTAAAATATACACCCACTAGACATATTGTGTATATTTCAATAATTTAATTATACAACGGAGTTATTAAAGCCAATCCCTGTTAAAACACTACTCTTGTCCAAACAAAAATTCATATGTTGCATTTAGTAAGAGCACGTACGAGTTACTATGAGAACGTTTTGTTATTCAACGGATTGCGATAAGCATAATGTAGAATGAAAAAAAGAATCTCTTTAGTTACTTCTCTCTTGTTCCAAACGATCAATGATGTCAAGTCAGAAACTAAATCAGTGGTTATCTTAAGAACTTTATTTTAGGTTGTTTTGTCCTTTAAGGATTTCGTGTTGATGGCATATACTTGCTTTCTGATTTGATTTCCTGAACATAGGATTCACAATCAGAGCGATTCATAGCTTGCCATATGGTAAAACCAGAGGTTTATTATAATAATCAGTAAAAACCTTGGTGTCTAATGTGGTTTGTATGTGTTATTGGGTGATTTACATACAAAACAGCTCGTTTAAACAAAACGAACTGATAAGAATAAAGACAAATTTTTGTATTGCTATTCATTCGATTAGATTCATTTTCAAATACAAGATGAAGACAATATGTATAGAACATATAGTCCATGTTATTGTAGAAACGAATGACAACTTTAATCAGGGAAAGTGTGGATTTGGAGGCAGTACTGACACAGAAAATGGTTATCGAACTGCAAAAGGTGGAATAAACAAAGATAGATTAGACCCTAAGTACTCACCTCATCACCATCTACATTATGAAGCATTTATTGCTGCACGAAAGGCAACAGAACAATTTCTAGTAGATCAAGGTATGATTTGTGTAACTTAAACATTAATTTATTTGACATTGTCATATTTATAGAACAAACATTGAAAATTAACTTATGCTATGGGCCATATTTACATACCAATTGATTAAGCAACATATATTTGAGCAAAGTCTTATTCAGTTTCTGTTTTAGACAATTTTCGACAAAATAGAATGTACATGTATGATGCATTAAATAACATATCTAATGATCTCATACACAAACAATTATTTTGTTACAGATATAGGTATCATAAACGAGTTGAATGTAGACACATTTGCACAGGTATTTGGTTTGGTTAAGCGATACCAGGCGTCATTTGGCTTTGTGATAGACGACACTGGCTCTATGGGGGACGAAATTGAAGAAGTTCGAAAGGCATGCATAGACATTATAACTAATGTTTATGGTACTCCAAATGCGCCATCCAATTACATTTTAGTTACGTTCAACGACCCAGGTAAGTGTTATAACAATTATGAGAAAAGAAACAATAAGAAATGAATACATGAATCCTGATACAACAGTTAAAGGTAACCTGAATAGTACTTCAGTTATTAGAAACCCAATTTCCAAGTGAACATTCAGTCTGCCGTATTTTTTTCACCTTTGTACACATTTGAATATCATACATTGTTGCAGAGTGAAATAATCATTTTGGTGTTGTTTTGGACAAGGTTATGTATATCAAGGTGTTACTAGTCATGATATCTATTTGCAACTCCCGACCACTAGCTTTCATGGAACGTTTCTAATAGGTGACTAATACAATCTCATGGATGAAGGCAATTAAAACATCGCCAGATAAAGCAGAATAAACCCACACAAACACAAAATACAAGAATACATTTCATTTTCTACAAACCATCTCAAGCGTATTCATTATTCTTTCAAAAGCTGAGGCGATTCAAAGGGGCAATGCAAAAATAGTGATCAGTGCAATAACACAAACAACAATTTGACTAGAAATTTAAAGGCAATTTGTGATAAAGAATACTCATCGGTATATAAAACACTTTTTTCTAAAAGCTAGTCTAAACGTATCTTGGATTGTTTTAGAGGTCGTTATGAACATATCATGGAAATAAGAAGATGTGGTATGAGTGCCAAGGAGACAACTCTCCATCCAAGTCACAATGTGTAAAAAGTAAACAATTATAGGTCAATGGGCTGCCTTAGATTTAGTGTGTGATCTAAAAAGACTTTATTGGTTTAAGTACTTTATTTGTGTTGCTAAATTTGAATTATTCGGTGTAATGTTTTGCGGGTTGATTTTTTCTATCCCTCCATCTTTTTAAAAGTCTTGGGGATGTCATCCTTCCTCGACATATGTTGTTGATGGCATCCTGAAAGTCATGTTCCGTCTGTTAAGAATCCTGTTTAGATCCCTCCATTCTTTAAGCATTTTGATTTAAGTATTATATTCTGGTAAACCAACACAGCACTTACAGTTGGCCTTTAATTGAATTCAATTGCAACTGTACCAATTGAACTAAACCAAAATCCCTTTTTGGCAATTTATTGATTCATAAAAGTTATAATGAGGCCAAACTATCTGAGAACCAAATGTGCATAGATATATTGAAGAGTTTATATTACCAAGAAGGACCAAACATGTTGTTTCAGCGCAAGAAGGAATTGCAACTGTTTTGTAAGTTTTACAACAACAAATTGCAATACAAATTATCTGCTTTAACCGATTTATTTGGCTGATGATACCTTAGAATACTGACTGTCCATCGTCAGAGGTTAGTACCAAGTAGAAGTCATCACATCTAATGTATTGTATAAAAGATATACGAAAAATACAAAAGGGATATGTAAACTCATAAGTTGAAAACAAGCTGACAACGCCATGACAAAAAAAAAAAAAAAAAGAAAAAAAGACCAAATGAAAATTAAAAAAAAAACAACACAAAACACAACAAAGAATATTAAAAATTGAGGATCATGAACCCCACCTAAAAATCGTGTGTGATTTCAGGTGCCCCGGAAAGGTAAACTGATCCTCTTCCACCTGCAATAATTTTAATTTAGTCCCTTTGTCCTTTTTTCTGATTAAATTCTAAATTTATTTTTAAACAATATTAGTATTATAAACGTTATTTCGAAAAGCTTGTTGATAATATTATTTGTTTTCAAATTATGGCATTTGCAGTGAAGCATATTCATCGCCTAACGACCAAAAACGGACTAGAAATGATAAGTGCACTTGGTAATCTGAGTGTAGTTGGAGGCGACGACTGTCCAGAGTATGCAATGAGTGGATTAGAGAAAGGTATAACATTTATATATAATATTTGGATATTGTTTCCATTTTAACATACATTTCGCAGCCATTTATTTTAATAGAATGGCACATTTCCCTCAATTGCATGATATAAAAACTGACATGTTCATAACGACCTCTTAAACATAAAAAAATACGTTCAGACAACATGGACAAGCTTCTGGAAAAAGTGTTATTTTAGGAAACGCTTTTGTTTATGTAAACATTGGTACATTTTATTGATTTCAATATACATGTATTCATTATAAGAAGACGCTTATAACAAAAAAAAATGTAGCTGTTTTGATTTTTAAAGCTATTGACTTATGCCAAGAACAATCCACTATATTCTTCTATACTGATGCTCCAGCAAAAGACGAAGCAGAGAATAAGACTGTTATAGATGCTGCAAAAGAGAAAAATGTTGATCTTCGACTTTTCTTGCAGAATGATATGTGTGATGCCCTTCGAAAGAAAAGAGCTACTGGTAAAACGATTTTATACTTATTTCAAAATAAAATTTTGCATAACCTGTAGAGGAAAAACTTTTTAATGGTCGTATTTTTTCCAATTTACTTATCCTAAACAATCTTACTTATGTAAATCTTAAACAAACAGTTTTTTCGATGGTTTCAATTTGATTCAAACAAATCTTTTGCCTTTTATTCACACCCCTTAAAATACTTTAAAAAAAAACCAAAAACACCTTTCTAGAGTTGATATGCTAATGAGGACAAAAAGGGCAAACTCTGCTAGTCAAGCTCATAGTTTATTTGGAAATATAAGTCATGTTTTTCTGGGATATCTAAAATTATTTAATTTGAAATTATTTACTCTATTCACTTAATAAAAAAATACACACCTACATACATCATGAAAGATGCAGCAAACAGTCATACACTCATACAAAAAATATTGAGTAATGTGGTCTCCTACTATGAATGTGGACTATTACGTGTCATTACAATTACATTTATTTCATTCAAGGTCGAACAAAGCGTGATGTGGGATCAGATGTATATTCTCTAGTGGCAGAAGGAACAGGAGGTGCAGTTTACAGATTTGATACAGCGGAACTGGGTGAAATGATGAAACAGATAAGTGAGGTATGAACAGTTGATGAGGGAAAGTGAGATTGTAATAATGTATTTTACATCTGTTTGCTTTCTTAAATAAAATATAAAAAGATGTGACAAGACTGCTAATGAGACAACTATTCATCCGAGACCAACTGACGTAGATGGTAGTAATTATAGGTCAACTTACGAGATAACCGAAACCTCACTGTAAGCTATAAACAATCCTGACATGTCAAAATTTTAAGCAATCCAAACAAGAAAAACAAACGGCCTTATTTTTTTTTATAAAATAACAAACGATATGCAGTAACAGATTACAACTACTGAATGATATGCTCCTGACTTGGAACAGGCACATACATAATTCTGCGAGGTTAAACATACAATGGTGTAACAGCACAACATAATAACAGACTTTAAAAATCAGTTGAAAAGAGCATGACTCATCAGATTGATATCTAAACATTGTTACACTTTATCACATATACCTTTGCAAAATGAAAATCTAGATAAATTACCTTTTGCTTATACATGTATTTATTTATTGTCTTATTGTGAAGTGTATGCCACCCAGGGGAACCAATCAGTTTAAACTAATTTGCAGTAAAGCAAACAAAGTTTGGAACTGTACATTTTTCTTCTTTTTCTGTTGTGAAAAAAATCTTAGTAGAATGAAGGCTAATTTGTCATCAAGATGTTGTACATCAATACACAAATATCATGGCCTGACATGCTGAATGTTTATTCAGAGAAGGCGATCCACATTGTTTGTACGTTTTATTACTTAAAGATGCAAAGGGAATATGAGGACAAGGACATACGACTTAGGGGAACGCTATTGTAATTCAATTTTGGGATGTACAAATTAAAGCATTCCTGTTTAATGCATTACCTTCAGGATGTCCAATCATACATAAAGATAAGAAATATTTAGGTCAATTTAAGCGAGAAAAATAACAAATAATTCATTAATTGATATTTAAAAAAATTATCATCCCACTTTCTGTTAACAATATAATATAAAAAAAACGTTCTTTTGTATTGAAAGTGATGCGTTGCCTTTAAAAGAACAACTTTCCTCATAACGCAAATTAGATATGCTCAATTACACTGTGTATAAGTAAGATGGATATGAGAACTTTTGTGAACACAAGTCCCATATATAGAGGGTAATAATGTTATTTTTATTGTTCCGCAATATGTAGTTTTCTGTGTAATGCAATGTTATTGTTTTTTGTCGCTCGTCGATAGTTTTTCCTTACCCCTTACGCTTATTCTTCTTTTTCAAGTCAATATACTGATTGTGTGACTAAAATTGTTCATACGAAACAAAAGCACAGAATATAGTGAAACATACTGAATGTCCAGGATATGGCGTAATATTGTGGTATACTCATTAGTAATTGTTGGATACAAGTTACTTTTGGATTTCCTGGGTTAAGATGAACCAGGAATTTAGATTTCAACGAAGTTCAAATTACTCGTTGGATTGTATGCAAACTTTTGCAAAACCTTGAAATCAAGTACATGAAGTATCAACACAAAAATAAATTTTCTTCTATCAACAAAATTGGTATCCACAGTATATATCTTTATTACGTTGAACAGTTCCAATGTTGTTACAGCAAATTGCATTTAATACATTAAAGTTAAATGAGTATATGTTTAAATGTGATAACAAAATCGCAAGAGACATCCATAGAAAAAAAAGCGGATATGTGTATATGTTTTAACACAAGCTGAACGTCTTCACTGTAACGTCAAACCGATATAAAAGTAAGAAGATGTGGTATGATTGCCATTGAGAGAATTATCCACATGAGTTCAAATGAAGTGGCTGTAAGCAATAATGGGCAATCCTACGGCCTTCAACAATCAGTAAAACCCATTACATGAAATTCAAACAATAAACTTTACATTCTGTTTTTTTCTTAATTAATTCTATTTTTTCATGTTTTAGGAGCTTTTTCCATCAGCAACTGCAATTGTGGACATGTTCGAGCTCAAGGAAGATGACGATAATTCTATTTCGTTTCCAGTCGATTCAATGTTAAATAATATTAAAATCACAGTGGTTGGTGCTACTTCTGCTGCTGATGTTGATGTTGAATCTCCATTTGGTAACTTTAACTTCAATGTTTAATATCTAAAAGACAATTTCCCTGAAATACAATTAAGATATCGTTAAATTGTCAACAAGGTAAAAGCCCAGAAAAACTTGCAACACAAACAAAAACAAAGTTGATAAAGGAAGTTGGTTCTCTTGTGTTGGTTTATAGTTGAATGCAGATAAACTTATTTAAGAAAGCTCTGAGTTTGGTGTGATTTATGTACATTGTTTGGTTTCAGGTTACTCCTATCATGAACTATAACCAGTACATGTAGTTGGCGGTTGCTGTGGTCGCTGTACTGGTCAATATATTTGGCAATACCCGTTATCTTTATCATGTATTATCAGTTTTCTGCCCAAAAAATAGTAAAATGATATAATGGGTTTTCCTTTTATTATTACATTATATTATTACATTATATTGACATACCAGGTGCCTTTCTGTACTACAGTGTCCGGACTATATTCTTCTGTATTTTTGGCAATGATTAGCATTATTTTGAAAGGCTTGAATACTTTACTTTATACAATCTCAGAGTCCGTAAAACGGTTCTTATCATAATCCCACATTTAAATTCTTAAAAAAAAAAAAAAAAAAAAAAATATTAATCTAAAATTGAAGATTTGTTTTCAACAAATGGAATACATTATTTTCTTTTTCCAGCTTATAGACTTATAGACTTAAACAATTGCATCAACAGATATTTAACCTAGTGTTTTATTTTATATCTTTAATGCTTTGTATGTTATCATGATTTTCTCTGAACAAAATAGTTCTTCGACTAGATAAGATATATCAGTTCATATAGGAGATTATTATGAAGAATGAAAAGAAGCTAGCATTATCCTTTTACTCGACTTTCCGCTATATGGATGATGTCCTTTCACTAAATAATTCAAATTTTGGTGACTATGAATAACGCACCTATCCCGTCGAACTTGAAATAAAGGATACAACAGATACAGTTAAGTCTGCCTTAGATCTTGACAATGAGGGTAGGTTGAAAACAAAACTGTACGACAAAAGAGATGATTTCAGCTTCCCAATTGTGAACTTTCAATTTCTATGTAGCAACATTCCAGTACATATGGAGTATATATCTCCAAGTTGATACGATATGCCCGGCCTTGCGTTTCCTATCATGATTTCCTTGATAGAGGGTTGCCGCTCACAAGGAAGCTATTAAACCAAAAGTTACATGTGCTGAAGTTAAAATCATCTTTTTTTTCGTACGCCATCACACGTTGGTCGACCGTTTTGGAATATCTGTTTCACAGATGACGACGGATATTTTCCAATAGTCGTTACAATAATCCCGTCCTCCTTTTCTCGAATATGACCTACCGAATAATACTTATCACTGGGTTTGTACTTACATGAGGAACAGGGGTTCCACATTGAGCAGGATCTGCTTACCCTTTTGGAACACCAGAGATCACCCCTAGTTTGTGGTGGGGTTCGTGTTTCTCAGTCTTTAGTTTTCTATGATGTGTTTTGTAATACTGTTGTTTGTCTTTTGGTCTATTTCTTTTATTGCCATGGAGTTATCAGTTCATTTTCGACTTATGAGTTGAAATGTCCCTTTGATATCTTTCGCCTCTCTTTGTCTGATAGTTTCAGTCGGTGAATAATAAAAATCAACGACATAACGTCGTTCGAATACTGCTTCCATTGACATTGATGAAATTCGTTATATAGATCTATAAAGGATCTATGATTCGGTCCTACCTACTAACTTTTTCTAGTCATTGTGGTATACTCAACATACATTTATATATTTTGTCAACGGTATAGGGTACAACACTAAACATGCTATATAAAAATGATGATTGATCGAAAAGAGTCGACTATGAGCTTCAGAAATACTTTTTGATTTTTAATATTTCGAGCAAAAGAATTTTTAAAAAAGTCCCTTTATTTTTCAACAATTCAATATACAATGATATATGCTCATCTGTATAGTTCCCTTTACTACTTTTCTAGGATCTGTACTGATAGATGATAGTACCAGTGTGTATTTTGAAAGCCCAGATGAAGTAGTTGTTACTGTTTCGGTAAATACATTATACATTCTATTATTAGCAAGATAGTTCATGTAAATCTAGTTTTTGTGTAAATTTGTACGTATGAATTAGTTTTCTCTTTAATTATCATTTATCATATTGTGATAGAAATTATAGTATTTAACCAAGCCCGGTCGATCCTTTGATGAATCCGAAATACCGTTATCGCAGGTGCCTGATCATTTACACACTATAACGGACCCAAAACATTCAGAAAATTGCTGTTTATTTATTATGGTGCTGATAGTCTGATACTATAAGTTACATAGTGTGCTAGTGACCTAATACGATATATATGGGTTCAGTAAATTCCATATGGGGTGAGGGCGAAGCTCGAATCCCCATATGGATTTACTGACCCCATATATATCGTATTAAGTCACTAGCAAACTGTAACGAATTTATCTTACCGACTATCTAAATACGTGGTATTTAGACTAGTGGCCTGTCTTCAATATTATGAACCTACTTCCATTGGTCTATATAAAAACAAATGCCAACAATAACAATTTGTTAACTTATAATGTGTTTTATGAATTTATTTTAATCGTTCATCATCAATTTCTTCGCCTGTTGAAACCTTTCAGATTTTTCCTCAACACCGTGTTGTTTTTACAAAGGGACGTAACACCACTACTAACCGTGTCTTGAAATATGCCACGCCTACTAACCCCATATGAAATATACACGGTCTCAACGCGGTTGCTTTTAACCAATCATATTCCTAGAAATGTATAGGAAGTAAGATAAACTATAATATGTTACTCGGAGTAAGCGCTCCGAATCATATATGTACTTCATCATCTAACATCGATTATTAGAAATTTCAAAAAATAAACCATAACTTTGGAACATTTGATTAATCCTGCAATCAAGCCAAAAGTTTGAATATACTACACTTGACCTGTTATCATTTGTGAAAAGACAATGCAAATATGACTTTATAAATCAATTTAGAATACAACTGATATACTAGTTCACATCAGTCATAATCTCAACTGATGAACGATTCAAAAATGTCATTTAAAGTAGCGTTGAGGTTATTACGACGTATTTCTTATACTACATTGAAAAGTCAGTCTATAATCTAGTACGCACAGTCAATCGTTTCATTTAAATTAGACTTATCAGAGGTGCTCGAATAAAAATTGTCATGCCGAATCAATAATGAATTTAAGGATAGGCGCAAATTTAGCATAATACATGTGAATATTATGAAAGTTTTATTTAAATCTTGTCATAGATTAAGTCCAATTGATGTAACGAAATGTATAGGTTCGCCACACTTAGCCAAACGAACAAATGAGTTGATCAGACGGTCGGTTTATACCACTAGTATAAGCAAAATACATTATAAATATATGATAGAAATCAAAATATTTAACAATGGTTTTTTTTTCAGAATCCAACTTCTGGTATATACAGGTTAATAAGAACAGGAAACAACTATTGGAGTGTTAATATAACAGCTCAAACTTCTGTAGATTTTCACTATCTTATAACAGAAGAAGCAGAAGATGGCTACTTATATAGAATATCGGGAAATCCAATCGTAGGTATGTATCGAATGATCAATACCAGTAAGAAGGTTTCACTCTTAGGCACTCATTCTTGTGATAAGATGTAACGAGTTTTTATTAATATAATGTATATGTCTGAAAAATTTTCCTCGTGATAATGAACTCAATGAAATATTTGTCACACATTGATTGACAATAAACATTCGTTAAAAATGTATTTCTTATTCAAGTATGGATCTTCAATGTTATCTTAAATGAAGACCCCCTCAGCATGAATTTGTCAATATTTAAAGATTTTAAAGAGCACTTTGGATATTTCTACGCTTTACTCTACACTTTCCAAAGGTTTCTACGATCGAGTACATTTAACTCTGATTAAATATTTTTTTCAAATAGTACATTTAACTGTTAGAATAAATTTTGAGACATCGCCGATATGTTTTATTTGAATTTATTGCAATAACAGAAATGCACTTCATTTTTGAACTGAATTAGTTGTGGTGTCGGGCCTAATATTACCATGTTGCAATGAAAACTACCACTTCATCGCGGGTAATACAGTAGTTGACCCCTGGAGACAGGCACAATGTCGAGAGTGTAGAAATATCGTATTGCAAAGAGAGTCTGTGGTATAATCGGTGTCTGTAATGGATGTAAGGCTTTTTTTTCTTTTTCAAAGCTTTAATCAGATTGTATACTTTCTAAATGATGTCATCAGGTATGGTCGCTTTTAAGTGACGTTACACTAGCATTATCGGTGGACAGCAAACAATTTTACCTCACAATTACATTTGTACCAATGAATAACTGAGATTAAACGATCCAGACGTTGATAAAAAATAAGGGTTCGGGAATGTAGAAATCGGCTAAAAATTAAAGAAATTTTGTTTAACGCATTGGCGGACTGCACATTGCTATGATGTAAAATGTGCACCATAAAGACATTGACCGTTTGTCTCAAGTATCGTTATTTCGTATATTTATTGTATCAGTTAATTTTTGCTAGATATGGATATGCATATCTATATGAAATAACTTGTACCTTTGTATTGTCATTATCATTTTAAACAAAAAAGTACCCTATCGTTTTATAGTCATTTTACAGCTACCTTTATAAACAAAATTTGCATAATTATTACATATCATAGTATCTGTTGTATTTATAATATTATCACACTCACTTTGAACTTTGGTTCTCCGTAAGTGCATAAATATCGTGTCGATGTAAATAGATAAAAGTGAACATATTTATATTCTTCCAAAACACTCGAGATAACCCCTGGTACTTGGTGGGGTTCGTGTTGCTCAGTCTTTAGTTTTTAATGTTTTGTTTTGTAAAATGATGTTTGTCTTTTCGTCGTTGTTTTTACTTTTTTGGGCCATGGTAATGTCTTGTTGTCTTCAACTTGTGAGTTTGAATATCGCTTTGGTATCTTCTGCGTCTCTTTCAAATAAAAAAATAGTTTAAACCTAGTTTTTTGCTTACGTGATATCAGCTTTGACCTTTAAACCGGTGAAATGATTACAAGAAAAAAAAAACATTGATATATATTCTTTTATGTAAAAGGATACATATATAAGAAAAAAGTAAAATCACAAAAATACTGAACTCCGAGGAAAATTAAAAAGAAAATCCCTAATCAAATGGCAAAATCAAAAAAGCTCAAACACATCAAACAAATTGATAACAACTGTTATATTCCTGACTTGGTACAGGCATTTTCTTATGTAGAAAATGGTGGATTGAACCTGGTTTTATAGCTAGCTAAACCTCTCACTTGTATGACAGTCGCATCAAATTCTATTATATTGACAACGATGCGTGAACAAAACAAACAGACACAATAGGTAAAAGTGTCAAAAATAGGGGTACAGCAGTCAACATTGTGTTATCATCTTAATCACTATAAAAACAAACAAATGTAACAAAGAAGCACAAAAAGGCATACATCAAATTTAACATCCTCATTTTGCTTTATTATTAAACAATTTTATTTATCTATGTAAAATCCACCCATAAAGAATGGAAGGTTTTAAGAACTGGCTAAAAATCGATCATTTGAAATTCGCACAGGTAGACATAAAATTATTTTGTCGTTCAAAGTATGACGGGATACATAAGTAGAGAGTCACGTAAAATGGATATCACAAAAACAGACTTAACAGTAAAAGTAATATTAATAAATAAAATAATTTTGTCGTTCAAAGTATGACGGGATACATAAGTATAGAGTCACGTCAAATGGATATCTGAATAAACAGGCTTAACAGTAAAAGTAATATTAATAAAGACAAATAAAAGAATGCTACAACACGTTATTAAGATGATAAACAACGTCAGTACGCAGAATCTATACTTCAAGACCATGGTGTATTATTTTTGAAGTTGGTACGGAATATTTATCAACAAGGTCTTGGTACCTTCCGATGAACTTTTTTAGAAAAAGGACGAGACGTTCTTTGACATACCCCTGGTTCATCAACTTTCTGCTCAGACACTGGTGACGTTTTACAAAGTTTGAGTAGGAGCTGCAAGCTCTTGAATACCGAATAAGTTGCGAGATGTATATCCCATATGCAGGTGAAGTTGGTATATTGCTACTAAGGTGGGGGAAATTGATAATTTCAAAATTAAAATCGTCTCGTTTGTCATAGATTCTGGTACTGAGATGACTGTGTATGTCAAATTCGAGATATAAGTCTAAAAATGAGGTGGAAGAAGCCGTGTCTGTTGTTTCCTTAATTTCTAGTTCTGGTGGATATATTAATGGAACCCAATCAGAAAAGTTCGGATTGATAATAAAGTAGAAGGTTCAAGGTGTGTAGAATATTAATTGGAGACAAATACGGGTTCCTAGGGAGAATGTTATATGCAGGGAGCATGGTTTCACCCTTTTATAATTTTCCTTGAAAATTGTTTTATTTTATGTATACAAACAAAATGAGGGACACTAGGTCAGCTGCCCTAGACTGCTTCTGGTTTATGTATTCCATATGATTTAAATCAAATGATCTTGTTCGTGTAAACCTAAAAATGGAATAAAAAAATAAAATGAACTTTTAAACGTTTTTCAGGCGAAAGATATACATTATATTTTAATGTTTACAACCTACCTGTTGGTATGGACGCATCAGCCGTGCGTTTGACAACGAATGATTTAGCAACAAGCTATTTAAATCTAACACAGATGGCTGGGGATTTTGGAACCACATATTTCGTTTCAACGACTCTGTCTTCAGATGTAATTATGTACTTTTATGTATATAAAATATTAACTTTTAAATCATGTAGTACAATTATCTATACAAAACATATGATAGAGGATAGAACCTCATAGTATATATAACATAATCTACAGGTAGAGGTCTCGAATGTTTTAATAAACAAGATCAGTGTCCTACAATAAATTAATGCAGAGTTTTTTAAAATTAAACTTGTTTGGATTTGGTAAGAAATACTTTTAAGATTGAATTGATACCGGTTTTTTTTCGAAATTAAGGAAAATGAAAAATAAGAAAAAAATACTTTCCGCTATTTGGGATAAGGCAGATAATTGTTGTTTTATTTGTTGTCACAATCATTTTTTTTCGTCTATTGCATCAAAAGAAGATATAAAAAGGAACTATTAAAATCAAATAAAAACAATTGACCACAAAGTTTGGATTGGTAACTGCGAAAATATTGATATAGTTATCCATTCAAACATAATATCGGTAAGCTATTTTCCAGCTTTACGAGATAAGTATTTATGGAACAGAAAACAGTGGAAATACATGGATGAGGACCTCACCTCATTTGATATCTCCGACCACCGTTAGACTCAAGTTGATTTCAACACCAGGTTTGTATAAGTTTTGAAACAGACAGTGCGCTGCATCAATATATGCAGTACAAATTATGAAAAATAAAAAAAACCTGGTGTAATGCAGTTAGCAATGTATTTACAAATACTTTGATTTCCAAGTTACTGATATTTTGCCGTTCCAGATCAAAATTGATTTGAGATATCTAATTAAGAATGATCAAGTTCATCTTGTTGTCTCCTTTGATACAACGCGCGTCTTTGCATACTCAATTTTAATCCTGGTATATATATCATGAGTTTATTGATAAAACCGATTGGTTGTTGTTTGTTTATCGTCCAGTAACAAATTGTTAATGCAAATTCGTAATAAGCAAAGTTGTTGCAAGGGTTTCATGATGTGCACTGAGCACGGGACGTTCCTGCAAATATACAATATAGAATTTGAATAGCAAAAACTATTTTTGTAAATATACTGATCTAGTATATTTAAGGCAGTGTGAGAACTACTTAAAAATTAAAGGAGGTGTGACATATACATGATTAAACAATATCTTAGTTAAAGTTATAGAAAATATTTTGTTTAAACTACTTTGTACGTTTCAGAAAATATGAGTTTTTATGTTTTTTTTTCATTTAACATGTTTAAGGAATATTACATTATTACAAATTATGTGTACCCGAGTTCTTAACAGCTGTGCAGACATTTCAAAGTATCGTTTACTGCAGTACACTGTTATTTGGGTCTATTGATATGTTGTTTTATTGCATTTATTAGTGTTTCTGTGGTGTTTATAACATATCTTTGACATTGATTGGTTCTTTGTATGGCATTTTTTAGATCTATATGTGAACACTGTTGGTACCGTATCCTACACTGTAGAAAACAAAGGATCAGAGAATGAAACCTTTGTTATGGATGTATCAGATGACAGAGGATTACTGACCGGCCAGACAAGTTTTACACAATTAATAAGTAGCAACGGTTCTACAGAAATAATATTTCAAATACAGGGATCTAGCCTATATAATACAGTGTAAGATTTCTTTTTCTAACTTCTGAGACGAAATTGACCAAGTCCCATTAGTAGCCACTTCCAATTATTCAAAACGAAAGGATACAACTATCTACGAAAATTTCACCTCAGAAGATTTTTCTAGTAGCCTTCGTTTTATTTTTTTTTAAATTTTAATCCTCTAACACGTTTTGTATATTGTTTTTTTTCTAATTATCTTGATTTTGAATGTACCTTATAGATGTTGCTATAGAAACATAAGAGCATGAAATGGGCACTATATTTGTTTTCAAACGTTATTTTAGATATACACTCCTGTTGAGGTTAAATATTGCTGAACCATAACGTTTATACTATTTATAAAGGTGGTTGATTCCCTTAACAAATAGGATAAACCATTTACCAGTTGTATACGGCATACTTACAGTTTTAAAGGGGGAATACAGTATTGTATCTTTTATTCAGAGAAAAAGATGGATCTCGACTAGCGGAGTTGACAAGATCCGGGCTTCTTTTTTCTACCTCCATTTCAAATAAAAAGTCTTTTTGTAACAGAAATATGCGTTAAACCTCCCAAGTTAAATAATTAATTGAATAAATGATGTAAGAATCAATTAATATCGACTAAACATCTTGCTGGGGTTTCCTTGGAATAATTTATTTTGCACAAACCAACTACTTATTCTAATATGACGTTCTTCTTTCGCTTCGGAAACAAAGCCATGTTCTAATTGCAATAGAACATGGGTTGCACGTGGTTGACGTCACAATTGAAAATGCAACGTCAGTTGTATTTTGAACATCGCCGGAGATCAAAATGAAACTTTGCGTTAGTATTGCTCGCTGGGAAATAAAATATCATCATTCTAAAAGTAAGTATACATGTATCTGTTCATTATTTATCGTGAAACATTTGATTTTCTATATTTTGGCTCCATAAAATCAAAAAATCTGCCAATCGAATATGTACTTTAGGTCCGCTTCGAAGCACAAAAGTGCTACATTTTTCCTATAAGAATCGAAATAATTCAATCATACCATGCTCTATGCTCATTTTAACATGGTTAGGCTAACGCTCGGTATAAAGATATTGACAAATACAATGCCTACCCATGTTAAAATGAGCATACAGCATGGCACAAAAGAAATATTTTTCAAGTACGTATTACGAATACATAAAACATAAAAACATGGCTGCAACCATGTACATCCCGCACAGACAAGGCTTTTACTACCGGTCGGACCTAAGTAAAGTTTCTATTCCCCACTCTTTAGGGAAGGAAATCAAAATAGGAATGCTTTTGAAATTACAGGTGAAGATGAATCGGCCATTTCCTTTTTATTGTATTTTTCTATATTCAGATTTAAATACTGACATTGTTTTATTAAAATCTCATTTTCAGGACGTACTCTACTACAGTTCGTAAACACGGATCAGCTAGTATTATTTTGAGGGAAAGTCAAACACTATATGTACGTACTTACCTAATTAGATGATATTGTTGTTGAATCGATTTATTTTTTCAGTTTGCCATCCTCTTGTTGGAGAATATTTGAACTACCTCATGTATCGACGAGATAAAAAATATGTTCCTAATATTCATTACAACAGAGATCTGCTTTATAGTTGTGGTTGACTTTACTACATAGATTCAATTTTAAATTGATCTTTATTCAGAGGAAAAGTAATCTATAAGGTTATCTATTATGACGAACACCACTAAGAATTACTTAGGTATACATCGAACTTGTCTTTTGTTTAGGTTCTTTTTGTTCATATAGCTCTTCACGTGTTTAGGACTTATACATCATCCCGGTGAAGGTAAATCCCCAAAAGCGCTTTGGACGCATACAAATATTAGATTGTAATTTTTAATGTAAGGTGTAGAGGGAAAATAAACAATGTCCAATGATTTACATGAATAGACTAGACTGCAAAAAGAAGTATGCAGTTATTCATAACAATCGTTAAAATCATACAGCAGTTGCTAATAACAATTAAAGATACATTTACATTAATTTTGTATTTTCTGTTTTTGTAAAAGTACATAATTTCGGTGTCATCTTTGGCTGTACGCACATAACCCTAATAATTAAAAGATATTATTAAAACGTTCACATGGTTCATGTTCTAATAAGTTATACTCAAGAATTTTAAATTGTCTATTATATGTCTTCCTAGATTAGTCAAGATATTCCACCATCCTGTTCGGTTCAAGCATTGGTCGAAATATGTGATGACTTGGGTAACACTTCGTGTTCAGCAGTTACATGGGATGCACAGGCAACAATAACATTTGCATCTGAGCTGTCATCTATTGCTGGATCAAAAGGATTGATTTTTGTTACTAGCAGTGTAAATTTATCCCCGATAAATATAAATGTCAGGTAGTAAATTTAGGAAATAAATTATTTTTTGAAACATATTGTACCTCATATGTTTAAACGAATGACGATCCCTATTGTACGATCATTGGATAATGATAAATAATAAATTTCCAAAATAATGAAGTACCCTTTTGATGCGGCCAATACATATTTTTATCAACCCAATGAAAGTTTTTTGACTGAAGACATAGTTGCTATATTTTCATCGGGTCTATAAAACATTATTGACAATATAAATAGCTTCTATTGTTTTGTTTTACATGTAGCATCATATAAGACGAAACAACCTAAACTAACATTTCAATGATGATCACCCAGCATAATAAAGTTTATTTTCATTTGTATTATATTTTGCTGCTTGTTTACATATTGGCTACCCACCAATCCCCTAAGAATGTACACAAACACAGT
Organism: Mytilus californianus; assembly: GCF_021869535.1. Lineage (NCBI taxonomy): Eukaryota > Metazoa > Mollusca > Bivalvia > Mytilida > Mytilidae > Mytilus > Mytilus californianus. The sequence continues at coordinate 62,766,940 of NW_026262604.1, read as the reverse complement.
GATCAAAAATGTGAAATTAAAAAAAACCCAATAGAAACAATTTTGTGTACATTCTTAGTTGCAAGTTGTACCACCGTTTTTTGCACATTTACTATTTAAAATCGAAATACTGCAAACCCTTGCATCCAAAGTGTTGCGCAATTTCAAATTAAGCTCAAACTATTGGTTAGTAAAATATGCTCCAACTAAGGTACAATGACTCTTTCAGTCGGATTATAATATGTTCCTTCATTTACATTATCCCTTTTTATTGAACTGAACAGAAAGCTCGGCTGATATTTTTATTAATGCTTAGTCAAATACAAAGTGATATTGCTTTATAAAGACAGATAAATCACGTTTTATGTACAATTATTTTACAAAACTATGAACCTAAATTCGGAAGTGTAAAATGTAAAAACTAGTTTACCGACGAAATGAAATCATATTCTGTAGTATGGATGGCAATATCATTGAAATATAGGAAACTTGATATTTCTCTTTCACTTTTATCCTACTGCATACTATGATTTTATTCCTATAATCTACTTGTTTTACGTGACACCATTCTATAAATATTCTTACAGTGGAGATTGCTGCACTCCATCAGCATACCTTACAGTAATTGATAAAAGTAGCAACTTTGCCAGATGCCATTTTTATCTCGGTGACATTAAATATGTAGAGAAATCGGAACCAGTGTTGTCAACAGCGGTAAGTGAATGTGTCCTGTAATGTTAACTAGAATTGCACAAATTCTGAGATAAACGTGTATCTTTATAAAAATTTCTTGCTTTATCTAATTTAACTCCCATTCAAACGTAGGGTAAGTATTGCATTTACCATGTTGGTCTGTAAAAAAACCAATGACAAACTACATTTTACAAAACACAACACAGAAAACTAAAGACTGAGCAACAAGAACCTTATTAAAACAAGTTGTGATCTCAGATACTCCTGAAGGGTAGAAAGATCCGGGGGATCCTGCGCCACATGTGGCACCCAATGTGTTGATCATGTAAGTGCAAACCGGTGTTAAGTTTAACTTTGTAGGGCACATTGTTGGAAAAGAGGACGGCAGGCGCTGCTGAATTGTTCTTTCATAAAAATGGAAATTTCACAACAGGGAAGCTAACACTATCTCTTTGTCTTCAAACTTTGTACTAAACCGACCATCATTGTCAATTTCTCGATTTAAGTCAAAATATCGGGCAGAATTAATTGTATCTGTTGTATCCTTTATTTCAAGTCCGATGGGATGAATGCTTTCAAAATAGTTACCAAACTTTGAATTATTCATTGAGAAGACATTATCTTTATAGCGAAAAATGAAGTTAAAGGATAAATCTGGCTTCTTTTTGTGCATCAGAAGAAGCTCTTACATGGAGTCAGCCTCATATGAATAAAAGAACAAGTCGGCAAGGGAACGGCACAGTTAGTTCCCAAGGGAATACCTAATGATTTTTGAAGAATACATTTCCTCAAAACGTAACAAATATGTTACTGTTCTAAGACAAGATTTTTCTATCTACGTTGGCCATTCCTAAATATGAAACAAGGCAGGTCCAATTCTTTCAATTTGTCTTTTAATTTGTGTCGTGTGAACACTTTTACCTGTTGGACGCTATAGTCCTGTTTACCGCCGGTACTCTTAATTTTTTCAAATGTTAAAAGAAAACAAAAATATTCGTCACTCTTTTCTCATAGACTACTGTATAGAATGACTTCAGTTTTTATCAGCAGCTTGATGGTTATGAGTTTTGTGCACTAATTTGGATATGTCTCCTACTTTCTGTTTTCCTAAACTCTGAAATTACGAGTAGGATATGCTTAGCACGACATTGCTCGCATAGGTGCTAGGACAGTATAAATGCAGGTATAATCTTTGACGGCTACATATTTGCATCATTGATATTTGCTCAGTAATAAACATGTAAAAGGATCAATTCTAGTTAGACACTTTTTAATTTCGATAACGCACACGTTTTTTTGAACCCGTATTCAAATCTTTCATTTGTCATATTCACATCATATATAATTTGTATTACAGGAGCAGATTGCTATAGGTGTTATTGCCGGTATTGTTGCAAGTTGTTTATTTGCATTGTTGATAATTGGAATAATTGTATATCGAAAAGCAATTAAACCTACATTAGAGGACAGTAAAATCAACCCGATTAAAGCAAAGGGTAATTCATATCCAGAGAAACAGATGCAAGATGTTTTTGATGATTTTTGCGATGTGTCAAACAGACCGCCAATTGCAACAACATTACAACAACCTTTAGAACTTGAGGATCTCGATCTAGAATAGACTTGGAAAGATTTTACTTTATATCAATTTTGGTTATGACATCTTTGTTTTCATTAAACAAGTTTTTTTTTACTTTAAAATCATACTTTTTCATGTTTTTGGAATTAATCAGTTTGAAAAAAACAAGATATACATTGGTATTTTTTTTGTTTATATAAATTGTGTGACTATCGTGACTTTGAAGAATATATTTTGTTGTTCTTTTTAAGATGAATATTCAAGAATAAACACCTGACATTGTTTTTTTAATTAGATTTAGGTCTATTTTATAATTATTGGAATAACGTATTAATGTAAAGACGAGAGTTAGCTTAAAGTACATATGGTTCGATATTTACTGCCCAGCCCTTATGAGTGACGTAGAAAAGCATCCATGTGACATAAGAATTCCATAAAAAAAACAAATTGTTGTAATGATCCAGACATAAAAGCTCTGGTTAGATCAAAAGCCAAACCATGGTTAAAATTAGTTAATCAAAACAAAATTGTAGTCATGTCTATTTCGATTTATTATTCGCCAAGTATCGAAGAGGTATACTGTAATGTCAATGTCAGTCTTTGTCTGTTGTTACCATTTCACAGTTTATGTATGAAGAACTGGACATTTGGCTCGAACTTTATAATAATCAGTTAAACCCTGTTAACGACTCTCAAGGGCAATCAAATCCTGCTTCATGATACTTTAAATTTCTTTTTTTGTAGGTAAATATATCTTCACTTCAATATAATGGAATGAATAGATATGCGTAATTTAATCATGTAAACTATTTTATATTTTGTTTGCTCGACACCGTGTGCATTTCTTTTTACACCGCTGTATAAATTAGTGAATTAGAAATACATGTCAGTTCTTTAAAAGTGTGCGAATAAAATCGAAAGTCACTCAAAAGTGACCAAAATAATAATCAAATCAAAATTAAAATATAAGTTTGTTTGATGAATCATTTATACCTGTTTACGTACAGCAAAATTTGGAAACATGATAGTTGTTTCTTTAATGATATCTTTCTGGTTATTGGATATGCTATGTTGAAATAAAGTTTGTAAATATAAGTAGAAACATTAAAGTACGTAGAAGAAATAGCAACCCGCTAGAAAACACAAAAACATGACACATAAAAGAAAAAAAAACCATAAAAGCAAAATATATTCTCTCGATGCAAGCAATAAATAAATAAAACGTGACAATATTCATTTGATGTATTTTGGAGCCTCTTTCATTGTAGATAACAAATCACTAATTTAAAAAATAATAAACCTAACGATCATGCTATATGTAAGTGAATCGTCAACAATAGATAAGTGTCAATGAGTTAGCTGCTCTTTTCTGTGTTTCCCATGACATATTAAATATACTGTTAAGTAACGTTAAGTTCCTCTGCAAAAGTTGAAGCACTATAAACTGAAAGTTGTTGAGATATGATTTTATAATTTTGTGTCGATTAGTTGACAATGACAGACCCCTGCTAAACCTCAACTGTTTGTGCTTGAATCGATATAGTAAGTTGTAAAGACGATGTGGTAGTCGATCCTCATCTTCTTTGCCGTATTCATGTTATTTACTCTTGTGGTGAGTCCATATCTATATCAGCTTGTGACAGTGGATTGGTGCAAATGAGTATGCTGTTCAACATATAAAAATAGATGTTTCATTATCAAATAAAATATCCGTTAATGTGCAAATGTCTATAATTAATGTGTAGATCATATGTAGAAGGACACAACGGCATTTTTATCCTAATTTTATGTACATTTTAAACATTTATAGACTTATTTCATTGTATCTTTGAAAGTAAAAATTCTAAACATATAAATCATTAAATATTCAGAGGTTGTTCACGGTGTTCTAAACTATTCAACATAACGTCAAGTTTAGGTATATAAGTCTAAGTAGGACTTTAGAATATGAAAATTGTTTTATGCTAAATTTACTTTTATGTAATATAATCAACTTTAATGATTATACTTTTGTTTTTATCTCAATTCTTACATCATCAACTTTCGTTTCTAATCAATTTTAATATTATTGTTTTGAACCTTTTCGTCAGTTTCAGTTTCATGATTGCCAATAGTTCATTTTCGTAATTTTGAAAGGCTTTCTTAATATAGAAATATTAGTAAATAGCATAAGTATAAATTATAAACATACCCTTTAAAAGACTTCAGTGTTAGGTTCTGAACAGGTATATAATTTTTGCACATGATGTTGATTTGGAAAGAAATACAGATAATATTTTGTCACAATATGGTGTTTTGTACTGAAAACATATTTATCAAAATTTTGGGTCCTCAGTGAAATGACTTCATACTTTATTTCGCCTATTTTACTCTTCAGATTAGAGCGTCAATGATAAGTCTTTTGTACAGGAAAGGAGCATCTGGCCCTTACAATTTTAATCCTCGTATGTATGATGAGTTTCTTATTGGACACTGATAATGGTAAATTTCCAAAATGTGTTTTGGACCAATTAAATTCATGTGTACTTTGTATTTTATTAAGTTGTTAGAATATAATGCACATTGTTTACATTGCACATTATACGACGGCTGCAACATCTGGAGCAGGATCTGCCTTCCCTCACGGAACAACTGCGTCCATCCCGGTTTTTGGTGGGATTAGTGTTGCTCAGTCTTTAGTTTTTTATGTGTACTGTTGCAAGTCTTTTTTTTTTGCCATGGCGTTGTCAGTTTATTTTCGACTTATGAGTTTGAATGTCCCGTTGGTATATTTCGCCTCTCTCCTAGTCTAAATATGTTATAAAATAGCTTTGAAACAACTAACATAACATACATTGTATTACTCTTCCTATGACATTCAACCCTCCTATTTTCTGTTGAGAAAATAACTAAAACAATTAGATGATTTTTTATTTTTTTTTTAAAACGAACAAAATATCAAAGTCAACATTCTAAATCTATTACTCGACTATGTTGAATTGATATCGGATGATTTATAATTTTGACGTCGTCACAGTATTAATTTAAAATAGCCTTTCAAGACCGTCATAATCATGATAATTATTTGGACTAGTATTGTGAAAATCAATTTTAATGTTCCTTTTTTGAACTATTCGTCAGTTTCAGATTCACAATTGTCAATAGTTCATTTTCGTCATTTTTAAAGGATTTCTTAGTATAGAAATATTAGTAAATGGCATAGGTATTAATTAAAAACTTACTCTTTAAAAGACTTCAGTGTTGGGTACTGAACAGGTATTTGTACCTTAGTTTATTTATTTTGTATTTACATTGAATCATAGGTCAAATTTATTTATTCAGTGTATGTTCACTTGTGTTAATATGTCCTTTGATTGAGTTAAGCTATTTCAGTTGATATTTTATAGTGTGTCTTTCTATGTTGGGATGTTACACTATTGTTTCAGAAAAAGGGTGAAAGTTTGGTACCATTAAAACGTTTAAACCCGCTGCATTTGTTTGCACCTGTCCTAAGCTGGGAATATGATGTTCAGTAGTTGTCGTTTGTTGATGTGGTTCATAAGTGTTTTTCGTTTCTCGTTTTTTATATAGATTAGACTGTTGGTTTTCCCGTTTGAATTGTTTTACACTAGTAATTTTTGGGGCCCTTTATAGTTTACTGTTCGGTGTGAGACAAGGCTTCATGTTGAAGACCGTGCTTTGACCTATAATGGTTTACTTTTATTAATTTTGACTTGAATGTAGAGTTGTCTCATTGGCACTCATACCACATCTTCTTATATCTATATAATTTTCACATATGCTATTGATCTGAAAAGAAATAAAGATAATCTTCTGTCACAGTATGGTGTTTTGTACTGAAAACATATTTATCGAAATTTTGGGTCCTAAGTGCTCTATAACTTCATACTTTATTTCGCCTATTTTACTCATCAGGTTAGAGCGTTATTGATAAGTCTTTTGTACACGAAACTAGCGTCTGGCCCATACATTTTTAATCCTCGTATCTATGATGAGTTTATTATCAGACACTGATAAAGGTTAACTTTTCAAAATGTGTTTTGAACCAATTAAATTCATGTGTATTTTGTATTATATTAAAATGTAAGAAAACAATGCACGATGGTATACATTGTACATTATACGACGACTGTCACATGTGGCGCAGGATCTCCCGGAACACCTGTGATCATCCCCGGTTTATGATGGGATTCGTGTTGCTCATTTTTTAGTTTTCTATGTTGTGTTTATATGTGTACTGTTGTTTGTCTTTTTGTCTTTTTTGGTTTTTTTCCACGGCGTTCTAAGTTTATTTTTGACTTATTAGTTTGAATATATTTCGCCTCTTTTCAAGTCTACATATGTTTTTAAGTAGCGTTGAAACATAATATACCTTGCATTACTCTTCCTATATCATTCAAACCTTCTATTTTCTGTTTAGTAATAACTAAAAGAAATGAGATGATCTTTTATTTTTTCCAAAACGAACAGAATATCAAAGTCAACATTTTAAATCTATTATTTGACTATGTTGTATTGATTTGGGATAATTTATACAATGTCAATTACACATAATAAAGAGCATCCAAAGCAATTTCCTGGGTTTCATGAGGAACGCTCGAATCTAAACATATGAAAGTCAGCAATGTATAAATATATAATTATTTTCATTTACCTGTGTATAATATGACACAGGTTTCTTCAAAAGTGATGATTTTCTATAAATTGTTTGAAATGTCACAGTGATATTATACTTTAACTTTGTTTAAACCTGTTTATTTATTTTTGACTTTAATTATTTATCCCTTGTAATTTTTTATTAACTGTGTATTTGCATTCAGGTGTCACAGGTCAAATTTATTCGTTCATTGTGTGTTAATTTACGTTTTTTGATTGAGTTAAGCCTTTCAATTGATATTTTATAGTATGTTTTTCTATGTTGTGATTTTATAATATTGTTTCAGAAAAGGGAGAAGGTTTGGTACCATTAAAACGTTTAATCCCGCTGCAAATGTTTGCACCTGTCCTAAGTCAGGAATCTGATTATAGTAGTTGTCGTCTGTTTATGTAGTTCATACGTGTTTCTCGTTTCTCGTTTGTATATAGATTAGACCGCTGGTTTGTCCGTTTGAATGGTTTTACACTAGTAATTTTTGGGGCCCTTTATAGCTTGCTGTTCGGTATGAGCAAATGCTCCGTGTTGAAGGCCGTACCTTGACCTATTATGGTTTACTTTTATAAATTGTAACTTGGATGGAGAGTTGTCTTATTGGCACTCATACCACATTTTCCTATATCTATGAACGTAACGAGCTATATACAATTGATTATTCAGACCGTTGTTGGACATATTAAAGCATTTACTCCTGGTAACCTATTTTTAAATAAAAAGATCATCAGTTACGAAGCCTGTGCAGCAACACTAGATTCAGTCATTAATTGTAAGTTAGAATATTGGAATGATTACGTACGTATTTTGACGTATTCAATTTTAACTTATGGCACTAGAGCAACATTTGAGATTATGGACCGGAAAATACTATCTGAAAACGTTCTCTGTTCATATTCATAACGTCATAGTACAGTTTATTCATCGGACCACTGTCTTTGTCTAATATACGGTAAAGGGAGCGGCTTGATTTTAATAGATAAATAGGAACAACATCGAAACTAATTAGAATATTTATAGATATTTTTACATTTCAAATACAAAAGACTATATATTAAGACTCACCTGGTTAAACTTCTCAAAAATGGAGCATACAATGAAGAATATATGCATTGAAAAGTTAACATGGAAAAGTTATAAGAGCTTCAAACATTTACGTTCGTAATAATTTAAATGAAAAGAAGAATTCTGATAGAAGTGAAAAATATTATACACTGAAACGAGAAAACTGATGTGTATTTGAAAAAGCATATGAAAAAAAAATATTATGATAAACATTATCTACTAATTGGTTATAAAAAAAACTTTGTTGAATCAATGCATGTAGAATTGTAAGCAAACAAAGCTCTGCTGGTACTGGAAATACAAAAAAGTAGCGACTAAAATAATTTATGAATAAAATGCTATATGTTTTGCTTGTTGTGTCTGGTAAATAAACAAGAAAGAAGAAAATAGGTTCACAACGCTGTTTTTTTGCACGTATAAAGCTTTGACGAAGTGACGCAACATATATGAGTTGATTTGTTTTGTGATAAACAAATGATGCAAATGCAAGTAACTCATCTCAACTCATACTCGACATGTTTTCACTGTCTCTGATCTTTTAATCCAAGAAGATTCGTCTGATCTGTAAATTTACTGTGTCCTATTCCCGACTGTGACATATTTACTTAACGTTGATTTGCTTAGCGGGTGATGCATGTATTACAGAAGACGCTTACTTTGTCGACACAACAGGCCTTGCGGTCATAAAACTTTCGAGCATGATTATAGTACTCAGACTCAGAAATCAACCAATCAAAATACTGGATTTGGTGTTTCAAGCACAAATTTTGTACTCCGAGTACCGAGTGAAGTTTTATGACCGAGGGCCCGGTCTCACTCCTATTATAGTTCATGTGATTTCCTCGGTTTTTGTTTGTTTTGTACTTGGATTTGTATCGCCTTGGTATATAAATGAGATATGAACATCGATAAAGTACTGTTGCATTGGAAGGTATAAGACATTACTCAACTGAATTATCATCCTTTTGCAAGAACTAACGCAGTAAATTAAGTCAATTAGAATGTATTTAGCTAAGTTAGTTAGATTTGTTATTTATTTAGTTAAGCTAGTAAGTTTTGGTATTTATAACGTTAAGCATATAAAACATAATGTATTAAATTGTATATACATTGTAATAAAAGAAAATAATATTTCAGTAATATGAACCATTACATTAATATCTAACGTTCAATGTATATGTCTATTATATATGTCCATTATATATGTCCATTATATATGTCTATTATATATGTCTATTATAATCAGCAACATTTTTACATTGTTATGTAAACAACGGATTATGTTGATTATTACAAATAAAGATAAGATGTGAAATTAAATTTATTTTAGTTTTAGCTTTTGATTTCAAAAAGTCAAACATTGTAAATATTATTGTTGCAATGATACAGATTTCAAACTTATTTATAAAAGAAGTCGTAAAACTTGTTAACTTTCTGTAATATGTTAAAATGACTATTAAATTCAAAGGTCTCTTAAACGTAAGCTAGTTTAGAGCTTGGTATTTAGTTTAAACAATGGCATTGTGTAAAAGATGATGTTTTGGTTTTCGTATGTCTTTTATAAATCTATGATGTTATATGAAGACAGTGTCGATTGTGGAATCGCATGGCTCGTGATGTATGCATAGTGAACCCTGTCGACGCACTTGGTGTCGCTCCTATTGGAGTTTTAAGACTCCCTCAGTTTTTGATTGTTGCCTTGATTTGTATCTTCTTTATCGATTTATGAGACTTGCCCATCAGTAAATATATGTTGCCTTAATTCGGGATATTAACCATAAAATCTACAATTATTTGCAAATGATAATGAAGAATATCTATCCTTTACTAAATACCTCGCTGCATAAGATTTTATTCGTTTTGATTTTGATGTTTTCGTTTTTGTTTTGTTGTATTTGTTTTTGACGATATGTTACATGATTTAACAATACAATCCTTTAATCAATTTCATATTTGATTATAACATGTATTACTTGTACCTGTTAAAGCATATACACTATCAATACGCTCAGTGCCGTTATAAAGTAGAGTCGGGCTAGATCTTAGTCTTTTATTTATCACCAGTAATCTTCCGTGATTGGAAAAATAGATGTCGTCACCAAGGACTCCAATGGCAACATTCTTTTTAATGGAATTTGTTGTAATGAGTGTTGTTACATCAGATCTATTTACTCGAACAGATTTCAGCTCCCCGTTGTCATTGACCACCCAGTACAATTTTTGCTCATTCATTTCTGAAATATTAAGAAAGATATGGACTCAAAATTCTGTAACACATGATTATACATTCTTATCATAATACACCAAATGAATTTTATCTTTATCTTCCGAATGTCCTTTTGCACGGACTTCATTACGTTATGCATTGTCAGAACTGCATATGTTAAAGATGTATTTTAATTTTCCGTGTTAGTCAATTTCTAATTCTATTTTGCATTTTAATTACACATGATTAAGAATGTAGCAATATATACGTATGCACATCTGAATCATTGTGTATTTAGTCTACATTCATAACTATTAAACTTTGTCATATGAGGAATATTAATATGCTTTTCAACCTCATAATGGCCTATACTGATAGATAGTCAGATACATTAAGTTAAAGGCATAAAAATGATAAAACTATGATATAGTACATGATTTTAATTAGGTACGGAACACTACTTCTGCTCATTTGTTTGAATAACATCAACGGTTCCAATTTTACTGCACCAGATTCGAATTTCGACAATAAATGTCTCTTCAGTGATGCCGGAGGCAAAAATATTTGAAAATCTTAAAAACGAAAAAAGTATGTAAATTGAATATACAACGAAAACCACCATTTTTTTCATTTGGGCCTCTATCTTTAAGTTATCAGAATTGTCAGAAACATAAAGTTGTCAGATTTATTAAGCTTATCATAACAATTAGATCGTGAATGTTCACCTACGATTTTATTATATAATTTGGTACAAAAAAATGTAAAATACGTGGAAAATATATTAATGTATTACAAGCAAGAACAAATCTACCATCCTCTGTTAAACTAAGAACTTGCAAGGTCATTAAGTGAAATGGTTTAAACTAAAAAAATATGAATTGAAACGTTTGAAGAAGAAAAATCTTTTCAGTATTGTAGAAATGGGACGCACATTTAAATACCTAAACCGAATCATAACGATTCACGCTTATAAGCAAAATAAAATGGTTTAAATCAGATTGGTAGCTACTGAGTACAGAATTTTAAAGTTGGTGTCTTTTGCGTGTACATTGGACGAGCGTTGTTTAAAAGTTTTATAAATTTCCGTGTGCTGTGATATTTTTTTCATATTCAGGCAAAACAAAGATATATATGATAGCCATAGATAAAGGCAACAGTAGTATACCGCTGTTCGAAACTCATAAATCGATAGAGATAAAAACAAATCCGGGTTACAAACAAAAACTGAGGTAACGCATCAAATATAAGAGGAGAACAACGCCACAACAAAAACACAACATTAAAATGTAACACACACAGAAACTATCTATAATATAACAATGGCCATTTTCCTGACTTGGTACAGGACATTTTAAGAAAAAAATGGTGGGTTGAACCTGGTTTTGTGGCATGCCAAACCTCCCGCTGTTATGGCAATGTTAAATATAACATTAAAATGACAACATTTCATGACAGGATTACAATACAAATAAATGGGAGAACATATAGGACAAAGAAACACACGAATAATAGCTAACAAAAGGCACCAGGTTTAAAATCCAATACGCCAGACGTGCGTCTCGTCCACACAAGACTATCCAGTGACGCTCAGATGAAGTTCCATGAAACTAGATTTGTAGAATTCAATTAACTATATAAGTGTAAATAGTTATCAAAGGTACAAAAATGTACCATATTCCAGAATTTTCCAAATTGTTCAAATAACAAGTAATTTGCTTGACTACATCATGTTCATGTTTCATATAGCAATAGCAAATACAATAATCTATGTATTTTTCCAGTTTTCAAAAAACAACACGTCGTCTTTGTAAGGGGAAATAACTGGAATCGTGAACATCTAGGTGTAATGAAATCGTCAATACAATAATTTGACAAACAAATAGTCTGTATTAATTTCCAACGACAATAGTGGTGGTCGATTCATTACCTACCTAAATCCATACAGACAACATCTAAACTTATGGTTACAAGCACTTGTTTTTCAGTTAAATCAAATCTCGACTTATATATTTTCGAAAAGCGTTCAACAGTGTAGCCCATGCTGCCTCACGTTATATATTGTTAAAAAAAACAATCGGGCTAATCATAAATACAGCCTTCAAACATATGTAGGTGTCAATAAAATATAAAATTGAGAATGGAAATGGGGAATGTATCAAAGAGACAACAACCCGACCAAAGAGCAGAAAACAGCCCAAAGCCACCAATGGGTCTTCAACACAGCGAGAAAATCCCGCACCCGGAGGCTGGCTTCAGCTGGCCCCTAAACAATGTTCACCTAGTTATAATACATTGTGTATACGAGACATTTTATTAAAACTATACCATAAAAAAAAACGACTTCTCTAAATCTCAAAATACATTTAGTTCAAATATTCGTTTAGAAAGTATACTATTTCTGTTATACTTGCTTTTAAGAAATTTGTTTTTAATTATATTCTTGTCTTTTGGCGTTTTTCATTATAGTAATATGTCATTATCATCCGTCACTATTTATGTAAATATAAGACTGTTTGTTAGTTTTTTTATTGTATCAGAACTATCCAAACTGACTTTTAGTTCCTGTGTTCCTTTTTTCCTCAATTGTTGATTAACGAATGAGACTTATCATAACTTTTGTGAGCAACACGACATTACCAATTGTGGAAACTATGCTGCTTACACTTCGAGAGCACATGAGTTCACGCCACTTCATTTTGATCAATCTTTAGTCTCTGTGTAATGTTTTGCTAATAAATAATTGTCTTTTTGACGAATTCATTTGGACTGATTGTTTTTTATTGCTCCTTGGTGTCTCCTGTCTTGTTTACCATGTGAGACGTCAATGCTGAAAGGAATTTAATACACTGCAATTTATAGCGCATTATCAAATTGCGTTTAAATCTTAAATGAAATTGTAAAGACAGGCAAAAAGAGATACCAAAGCTATAGTCACACTCTTTATTTGGCCTTTTTAACATTTTTGATTCGAGCGCCACTTATGAGTCTTTTGAAAACGAAACGCGCGTCTGGCGTACGAAATTCTGGTATCAAGGATGAGTTTATCCATAAGTTGAAAACGAACTGACTGTACCATGACAAATAAAGAAAAACGACAGAAACACACACAACTGTATTTAAAACACAATATAGAAAACTAAAGACTAAGCAACTCGAACGCCATAAAAAATCAGCCGATCTCATGTGTTCCGAATTATATATTGCAAAAGTATTTCATTTAAAAAATTTTCCATATCAATGTCATACCTGTTTTGAACACCCAGTTGTATGACGAAAGGGTAACTCAGACCTAAGTCTATGACCGTCACATCTGATCCGTTTAAATTACACCTTAGAATCCTACCATTGCCATTATTAATTTCAGCCCAATAAACATGGTCATGCAGAGAATCAATTGCTAAGCATGCTGGATTTATGCCTGTCGATACTACAGTTTCGAAATATATTGACTCTGCGGGATAACTGAATCTAGAAAAAAGTTTGTTGAAATTTAAAAACCGCTAAATACATATTAAACAATTTTTCACATGAATTGTAAAAAAGACACTTATCCCAGTGGTATCGTTAATCTCAAGTTCACTTGGATATATCAGATGTAAGCGCACATTGAAATATGGTTTGTTAAGTGACACAATATCATCAATATGTCTGATTGATTAATTGTTGGTTACCTGACGTCCAGTGGGAAATATTTCATGAATGTTCAGAACACGTGTAGGCCTTGTAACAGAGGCCGTCTGGAATGAAGGTTGGCTACATTTTGACTGCCACCGGATAAAGAGGATATATTGAATAGGAACCGAAATTATGCCTTGCAACAGGCCACTACGGACCATCAAAGAGCTGTTGCAAGGTTTCTTCACGTGCATAGAGCTAGACACTCTCTTTACACTAGACTTTGGATTTAACGTCCACATTTTTACCGGACGTGGCTGCGTACTTGTACATCCCCTAGAGCCCAACCGACGCCCCACTTCGGCAAGTGTTTTACTGCCAATCGGAAAGAGACCACAGTGACCTTATTTATATTTCCCAATCACTTTTGGGGGTCAATATATCTGAATGTTAAGTTCTTTAAAAAAAATTGTAAAAGGCTTTTCTTTGAGATTCTGTATGAATTCTTCTTCATATTAATACAAAAAGAAGTCGGCCAGTGGTCACAAAGTACGATTTTTAATGACTCTGCAATATAGAATTTGTATCTACATTTCCCATTTTTGTAGAAAAAGCTCTGTTTAATGAGACTTGTAGTCGATTTTTAAATGGAGACACGAGAAACAGTAGTGTAACGCGTGGAATATCACGGTTTTGATATAACTACAAAATTGTAAAACTGTGATTAAAGATTTAGGTATTGATCTGTGTTTTAAGAATCCACATCTAAAAAATACATCTTATGTTTCTTCATTACATCGACTCCGGATGACATGTCGTGCAAATTCAAATCGGTAAGATACATTTACAATATATCTTATATAAAACCAGTTTAAATCCACCATTTTCTACATGAGGAAATGCCTGTACCAAGTCAGGAATATGACAGTTGTTTTCCATTCATTTGATGTGTTTGAGCTTTTGATTTTGCCATTTGATTTCCAATAATTTGCCGATACTTCCCCGTATGCAGTAACCTTAAATACTGAACCTCTCTTTAGAACATCAGCCTCCGCACAGTGCGAGTGCGAGGGAAACGCCGTGATGAAAGAATGAAAACAAACGTGCACTGGAAAGTTATTATAAATAACTGATTCTTAAAGAACAAATTAGATACACCAAATCATGTACAACTGTTAAGGAAAAGTTTGATTAACAAATGGGAACGTATAGAAAATATAAAAAATATCATTCATATATGGCCCAATCAATTCACTCATTTTTTACGTGCTCTGTACTGATTGTTTATCAATGTCACGATCCGGTACACTTCGGCAACCTACTCAAAAGTTAATTAGCTTGCTATCAACAATGACGGTATGCAATATTATTTGTCGATAATACTTCATAGATTTGTAAAAAATGTTAAAAAACGTGGATACAGGACTTAGTATATATATAATACTCTCAAACGTGTCCATCCCCTATAACGTGTCCTATTCCCTAAAACGTGTCCATTTTGCCCAAACGTGTCCTAAAAATTCCAAATCGCCCAAACGTGTCCGATTTCACATCCCCCAAACGTGGCCAATAATTGTTTTAAACGCCTGAACGTCTCAAAACTTTTAGCGCTCTGATGTCCTCTGAAACGATAATAACGTTTACGGCATATAAATAATAGGGGACACGATTGAAGATGTCGGGTTTCGGTTAGATTCTAAAAAAATATTAATGTCGCTATCAAAGGACATACATATTGAAGTATTTTGGGCACATTACCGGAAATTAAAAAAATAACAGAGTTGAAAGATGAAAATCAAAACGTGTTTATAGCATTAGTATGTTCAACGCCGGTTGTTTATATAAATCATATATTTCATGCACATTTAGAGCGAACATAAAAATTTCAATTGCATGGTTTTCTACAGTCAAATTTATAGTCAACTAAGTGAATTCTTTTGTAATAATATATTCCGATGATGTTTAAATACATGTTTATTAATGATGTATGAGGATAAATCACGGATTTTTTTATCAGCTCTTTAAAGTATGTACTGGTATTAAGTTTTTAGTTTAAAATATTTTTGGTTCGAGCATCACTAAAGAGACATAAACAAAAGGAATAAATTTACATGTATCATTAGCATCCAACCCCAAGGGTGACTGGGGAATAGAAGTATGGTCACCATTGGTCTTCCTCTGACCGGCAGTAAAACCCTTGCTATAGTGGGGCGTTCGTTTGGCTGTGCGGGATGTACAAATTTGCAGCCACGTCCGGTCAGAATGGGGACGTTAAATCCGATACCTCGAGTAAAGAGAGTTCCACGCTCTTTGCATGTTAAGAACCCTTGCAACAACTCTTTGAGGGGTCCGTAGGTGACCTGTTGCAAGGCTAAATTTCTGTCCCTATCCAATATACCCTCATTTCCCGTGGCAGTCTAACTTCCTCCGACCTTAATCCCGGAAGCCCCTCAAACAGAACCAACTTACTGTATTTATTGTTAATTTGTTCTCGTTCTGAATATGCATGATATATTTGCCACTGGACGTTGAGCAACCAACAATCAATCAATCAATCAATCATTAGCATCCCTAATATCAACCTTATAATTCATAATCGTTTATTACCTAAAGGTATCATTAAAGTACGTTAAAAACCGTATGCGTAAATTCCGTAAAATGCGTAAAAAAGATGTGAATGCAAGTCATTTTAAATGCGCATCATCTTTTTAACTGTCAATTGTGAAAGAGGTAACAATCGATTGTTGCTTGCTTAATGTTTTGTGGATATTATTTCATGCTTTTTTAAGACAATAAATTGATTGATTGTTGGTTGGTTAACGTCCAGTGGCAAATATTTCAAACATATTCAGGACGAGAACATATTAACAATAAATACAATAGGTAGGTCTATAACAAAGGCACTCTCAATTCACGAGGTTTTGGATTTAACATCCCCATAGGATGATAGGTAGGACAATAGATGAAAGAGTAAAAGGAGTATACGTAAATGAAAGAGCAATAACCAAATTCGTTGTTTAACAAAATTATATATTCAAGGTTGGTGGACATGTTATTGTTATTTGAAGGGGGAAATTAACTTAATTGATTAAATAAGCATTAAAAAATATGGACAAGATTTCATAAAAGGGAGACGTTTAGGCTTTATATGGACACGTGCAGGGAAATGTTCACGTTTAGGCGTTCTAACAAAAGACACGTTTCGGCGCCGTTTAGCGCCTAAACAAGTTTTTGCAATTCAGTGACGTAATATGGACATGTTTGGGGGGATGGACACGTTTATGAGTGTTACATATATATAGAAATAAGAAAATGTGGTATGACTGACAATGAGACGACTCTCCACAAGAGAATAAATGACATAGCAGTTAACAACTATAGGTCACCGTACGGCCTTCAACAATGAGCCAACCCATACCGCAGAGGCCCCGAAATGAAAAATGTGAAACAATTCAAACGAGAAAACTAACGTCCTGATTTATGAGCAAAATAATGAACGAAAAACAAATACGATAAACAGCAACAAACGACAACCACTGAATTGCAGACTCCTGACTTGGGACAGGCACATACAGAATGTAGCAGGGTTAAACTAGTTTGAAGGCGCCAACCCTTCCCCTAACCTAGGACAGTGATGTAACAGTACACCATAAGTACAAACTATAAAAATCAGTTGAAAAGGGCCTAACTCATCATATCGATACAAAGCAGAAGGACATAAAACAAGAATGCGAACCGGACGCGGCAGGGTATCTATACATCCCAACAACAAAAAAGACACCAAGTACATATCTGAGTGTACTCGCAGTTACTGACAGCTAGTTCAAAGCCAATAACAACTAATAAAAAATCATGCATATAAGACTAAAATAGCAATCAGTACACACCCAACATCCAAATGTTTTAGTGTAAAGACGTCATTACAAGTCGGAGAAAAACATGACATTGTTCTATGCAAAAGATACAGGTACATGTATCGACAGATTCTAGATCCACGAATGTGCATACTAGTATGTATATAAAAATAATATTTAGTTTGATATTAATTTACTGATAACAAAAATCAATATCAATGCCAATAAAACATCATTCAAAGATCTAATTACAGTGTTGAATTGGTAACCTTTTAGAATGAGTTTCTTCAAAGGATCGATAGGTTTGCATTGGTTCAATAATTTTGACAACATTATAAATACATGAAACTCGTTTCATATGACTTAAAAAAAAAACCAATTCTTTGTGAAAGATTTTTTAATCAAACGGAGAAGAATAAATCGACCCGAACATAATTTCCGTTTTAGATTGAAGATAATACTGTGTACAAAAAAAAAATCAATGGCCGTTTCAGTTTCTAATGCGATGAAATGAAACAACAAAGAGGACATACTAGTTATAAAATCTTCAAACTAAAGGGCTATAATTAACCATAACAAATCTAAGATGTAATTTCAACATAAACTAATTAATTTTGAATAATTTAGGAAACTAAGGTTCCATCTTCCTCAGGAAGAATTTACCTTAGATGAATTTGGCTCTCGTGTTTAGGTCCTATGTGGTCATATAGCTCATAGCTTCTAACGTAGTAGGTGTCGTTGCAGTTTATGTTAGGTTTCTAATTAAATTGTCAATACAGAATTAACTTTCAGTGTATCAAACTTTGTAAAACGTCAACAGTGTCTGAGTAGAAAGTTGATGAGCCAGGGTTATGTCAAAGAACGTCTCGTCCCTTTTCTAAATAAGTTCATCGGCAGATACCAAGACCTTCTTGATAAATATTCCGTATCACTTCACAAATAATACATGATGGTCTTGAAGTATAGATTCTAGGTACTGACGTTGTTTATCATTTTAATTACGTGTTATAGTGTTCTTTTATTAACTTATTAACCTTACTGTTTAGTCAATTTTTGGTAATATCCTTTTCGAGTGGCTCGGTACTAATGCATCCCGCCAATGTCTTGTGCTGTGGTCAGTTTTTGTATTCTATTCTTTCTGTTTTGCTTATGTCCTTGTCTATATGTCATTTAAAAAAAAAAAAAATTTGGGGGGGATATATTTGTTTGTTTTTATCGTGATTAAGATTATAACACAATGTTGACTGCTGTACACTTATTTTTGACATTTTTACCTATTATGTCTCTTTGTTTTGTTCACACATTGTTGTCAATATAATGGAATTTTATGCGACTGTCATACAAGTGAGAGCTAGTTTAAGCTAGCAATAAAACCATGTTTAATCCATCATTTTCTACATAAGGAAATGCCTGTACCAAGTCAGGAATATGACCGTTGTTTTCCATTCGTTTGAGGTGTTTGAGCTTTTGATTTTGCCATTTAATAAGAGACTTTCCGATTTGAATTTTTCTTGGAGTTCGTCATTTTTGTAATATTACTTTTTTCAAGTAGTTCCTGAGCCGACTATACAGTGTGGTTTTGTCATTGTTGAAGGCCGTACGGTTTCCTATAATTGCTTTCATCCACTTCATTTGAACTTTGGTGGATAGTTGTCTAATTGTCAATCATACCACATCTCCTTATTTTTACACAATTAAATCCGGAGGACATACTAGTTATAAAGTCTTCAAACTAAAGGGCTATAATTAGGGTAACCATTACAAAACTAAGAAGTAATTTCAACAATAAACTAATTAAAATTGAATAAGTTAGGAAACTAAGGTTCCATCTCCCTCAGAAAGGATTGACCTTAGATAAATTTGGCTCTCCTGTTTAGGTCCTTGTTGGTCATATAGCTCTTAACGTTTCATCGTATTTAGGCAACTCAGGCATTCAAATGTTTAGGTTGGACCAAAGAATTATCCGGAAACGCGCTTGGGACGCATGCAATTCATCAAATGTTTTTTTTCACTTACATGTATAAAAAGAAAATTAATTAATTCGTTTTCAAGGATAACCTTTACTTCTGTTACAAATTGAGTCATTTTTTTTATTGTCAGCTAGTTTAACAAAATAGATATAAGTCCAATTATAACCATAGTCCGACCCTTAGTTTTAAACGACACTTAAATAAATAGGTCGCTTAATGGAAATATATGCAATATTGTCTCTTAAATTGAATGTTTATTTTTTTAGTTCCGGTTCGGCTCTAATGTGTAAGTAAAGTAGAACTTAGTAGAACCAACGTGAGGTTAATTAAATAATATTTTGATATCGAGTAGCGCGAAGGAAGCTGAAGCTGAAGCTCGATATTGTTGAATGATTTGCAAATAAATGTAAAAAAGACCTATCATTGTCAATGATTTAAGCTTTATAGATGTCGTATCAGTTTATGTTAGGTTTCCAGGTAAATTAACACTACCAAAGTCACTTTCAATGTATCAAGTAGTTTTTTTTAGTCATATTTTGCATTTCGGAGCCTTTTATAGCCTACACTATAGTAAGGGCTTTCTCATTGTTAAAGGCCGAACGGTTGCCAATACTAGTTATTGCTTACATCCACTTCACATTTGAACTTTTGTAGATAGTTGTCTCATTGGCAATCATACCACATCTCTTTATTTTTACATATATTGTAAATTCCATATACAAACTATATCGCTTGGGTATTGTTCTGTCTGAAAACCACAAAATCGATCATGTAGGTAAGAATGTTTCCCTACAAGATATATGTTGCATGTTTATATATAGAGCCGTTTACAAGTCTTTTTAATTTGATCTGTCAATAAAGATCTGACAGATTTACCTCACTATTCATTATAGTATCGTTGTCTTTTTAGTTTCGTCTTGTCCATGGTCATTGTGTGTCAAAATCCTCGACAAAATCCATGACAATTTTATAGTTATGTTTCTCCTTAATGTTTATTTTAAAAAAAAAAAAAACAACATCTTATCAGACATTTACTCAATAGATGCTAGATTCTTCTATTTTATCAAACGTCTCGATATGTCGTGCGATTTTTTCGAACCTTAATGAAAAAGATCGATTGCCTATGTGTAATAATTAGAACTCTATCAAATTGGTATATAATGGAACACATACCTCTTATATTTTTCATGTGAATTTTTTCCTAGTAAATGGACCGAATAAAGTCTTTTTTAACATAACAAAAATTGAAAATGATTTGCATTGCAACTGATGGCTTACTTACCCTTCAAATATCTAATCCTAGATTTTTAAAATATGCATATTGCGTTGCATTCCCTCAAGACTAAGATTGCACTTTAATGTTGCCGTGCATAAAGAACGTCGCAGTGTATTTCTTCAAACAAATTAGTCAGGCAGACGCCTTTTCAGTAAGTTGCCAAGTGTAGGAATAAAATACACTTAATTTCTATATGCCAGTTACCAAGAAAGTTAAAAAAAAGGCCTAATTTTACCGAAAGGTTTCAATGTTGTATAATTTTATCTGTTTGATAACACACATACCGCATTATGTCGTTCTTTCCATATCTTGGAAAGTAGACATCTTTATGTTCGTAGTCATAATCCATGGCATATGCAGTGGCTTCTAAATTAGTCAATACAGCCAAACGGCCGGTATCAACATCAAGGTCCAAAATGGATTGATAAGTGGAAAGCAAAATTTTCTGTTTGGAACCTGGAAAAAAATAATTCAATTTTGAAACACATATCAATAACTTATTCGAAAAAGCATATGAAGTAAAATGAAGCCCATATAATAAAAAAAACTAATGTTCTATCATCAAATTTGTTCTATAGGCACGAAATGCTATATTATTTTATACGCAGGGATTTGGACAAATGACTGTAAGAACTAAACTCACACATGAATCTAAAAAAAAGTATATACGACCGTTAGCATTGATACATAGGTAACGTGTATATGATCCTAACTTTCCATTCTCTTTAAAAAAAAAAACATCTTCGACATTTTGGTTTCTTGTGGAGAATTGTCTCATTGGCAATCATACCACGTCTTATTTACTTATATCAATCCCTTCGAAAAGTTAACCTTTTTTCATCCAAATCAGGTTCCATACTAAAATTACGACACACATTATTCTTTTCCGTTTCCTTATATTTTTTAAAGATGCATTTTACAGAGCCTTACAATTTAGTTACGATGCATATAATATTAGTGATCCTTGGAATACACTTATTTTCAAAGAATTTTTTTGACACCATAACAGATCTTTGAAGATTCTCTTCGTCGGTTGTATGATTACTTTTGTTTTTTTATGATTTAAAACAAGATAAAAACAAGATATGTACCGATATGAACACTTATATTTTCACAATGCAAAAAAGCATTGATTTTTCTTAGACTGTTTATGGCGACTTTACACTATATTCACTGGATGTGCATTAGTTGAAATTATATCTAGGTAAAAGATGGTTTATTTAATAGTTTGAATTGGCTTTTAACTAGCTCATGCGCTCATAGATTGGTATCTTGTGTTTTTGTCTTTTTGTTAGGACCTTTTGTGTGCATAGTGCCGATTAGATGAGTTAATGATTTCCTAATTGATATTTGTATTTTGTTCTAATGTTGTGCTTCGTGACGTGAGGGTTGAGCACTAACTTACATGTTTGACCCCAACAATTGCAGTGTGTACCTTTCCAACGTCACAAGCCTGTAATGCACTGGTTGACATTGAGTGCTTCCCGCTTAATTCTTATGCGTTTATTGTTTTGACTTGTTTCACATTTTAGCATGCCTAGCCTTTATAACGGTATTGGGTTTTGCTCATAGTTGACAGGTCCTACAGATTACAATCTCGTCCTTTGGTTCTCAAGTGGTGACAGGTAGTTGTCTTATTGGCAAGCAAACCGCATTTTAGTAGTTGTATATACTAAGCGTTAACATGTACAAGGCCTCAATTAATAACAACATTGTTGCGTTATTATCTATGTCATTTGTTATGCCACTGATGGAGATCCTTTCAGTGGTCACAAATTTGAAATAAGATCCTCACTCTAAAGTAAAGAATGTAAATGCAAGGTGGTTCAAAGTGATTTCTAAAGGTCTGTTAGCAAAGATTCGGAGAAATAGGAGTACACCTTACTTAAGAAACATGGTCACATGTATACGTTTTGTGTAATGAAAAATCATAGTTTTTGTTTTTAACAACAGACATGTTCTCAAAGTTTCAATATTATATGCGATCGTTATTTGATATATAAATTTTCCTTTATATTGTAAAGTTAAATGTAATACAATACTTACATGTTAAAGTAGAGATAAAATGAATTATCAAATTTACGTAAATATAACATTGAACGTCCATATTTATGTCAAATGTCCATATTAAAGGTAAAATTGGTCACCAGTGAAGAGTAAAATAACGATGTTAGTTCAAGTCATCTTTACAAAGAATTTTAAATTGACATATAATAGAACAACAATACTACGTGACTGTGTATGAATTCGATGTTTTGTTGCTTAGATAAAAAGAATGAAATCTTCCTTGTGTACAAATCTAAACTGAAAACGGAAAAATATGTTAAAGGTTTAACAAAGCCTGAATTTCTCACCTGGTATAGTATTATAAGTGTTAAGGATTACCCTCGTATTCAAGAAATAGGAATTGATTAGAGAATGTATGTGGAGGCAAGACTTGGTGGAAAATAATTCGAACAACAAAAACTATAATAACTAGAGGTATTTCGAGTAAACCTCGCAAAAATATTATCCCGCCACTTACAAAGTCTATGCTTTGATGAGGGAACTCCAAATTTAATGGAAGTCAAAAACTTTATAAAAGATGCACTATTGCATTATATGGTTAAGATTTTGAAAACATTTCAAATTCTGATTAGGGTTTAGGAGTGGGGAAAATAAAATGCGTTCTCTTGCATGCGCATGATTTGCTAAAGAAATCCTCGAAAACGATTATGATAAATTTTTCAATAAATTGTCATACAGGGTGTAGGAAAAGTTGCAGATGCAAAATATAATTCATTGATTTATGATTGATCTACTCAACATCAGAATGTCGAACAAATGGACTGACAGGCGGACTCCCCCCACATTTTATACATGTACCACCCTCTTCAGAAGACGAGAGTATAAAAGCAGTAACATCTCTCTAGAGTAGCTTTATAATCTTTAATATTTTAATTCTAAAATCGATTATGATAGAACTATACTCCTTAAACACAACTAAAAGAACACACCAAACATTAAATAAATCTACGCTAAATGTAGTCTTGAACAAGTTCAGTATATAAAAAAGAAATTTCCTTTACATAGTAATATTAGGATAACATATGAACTCATGGTGAAAAGTTTCCATGTAAGAAGCAAATTATTCTTTAATAGAAGATAATTTGTTGTCTAACTACTCATTTAATACAATTTACTGCAAAAAAAAAGCATGCAATCCACAGATTAGCCTCATACACTTATAAAAACTATCATTTCAATACAAGTTTCAAGAGGAAACAAGTTTGAATAAATATATTTATCTTTAAATCTGTTAAAATATATGGTATAAGACAGGACTCTTGTAATATATCTTTAGATAAAAAGTATCGTTGTAGCTTTTTTTTAAGAATAAAGTGCAGTTACATTGAAAAACTGTCGAAAAAGAACACCATTTTTTATTGAAATTAATTTATAATGAACTTTAAACACATTAAAAAAAACTAGCCATTTGCAAGAAATCGCATCAATTCCGGTAGACGCTCATAAAATATTGTGATGAAATCTGAGTATATCGTATCACATTCTAACTTGAGGAGACCATATAAGACATTGAAACGCATTAAAGGGTTTCAAAAGTAAATTTAAATCAATAGGTATAAACGACTTTCAGTGATTTTTAAACATTCAGGTCAATTAATAATAAAGAAAAATTGTAGTGTAAAACAGAAATCAAAGGTATACAACTTAAGTCGATAGGTTCAATTTTCCTAAATTTGCATGTGCAAAGCTAAATCCTGTTTCATATAAACGGATGCTACCAATTCAAGTATGTACTTTTTCCTATAACAGTGTTTATCTGATATAATTAACTAAATCATAATATCACACGATTAGCATAAATACATGTAATATGAGTCAAAATATGAGATACAAGTCGACTACCAAATACTGCAGTCATTAGTTCTAGTCTTGGTGTTGTTATCTGTTTTAACGGTGCTACTCGATTTCTTGTAATTAGGAGTGAAGTTTCTCCTTCCGAATCGAGGTATGCACAAGCTCCGTAAGCTTTCATGCTGCATGGCATCCATACATACATGTATTACATTGTCTCTGTTGGAATCCGAGCAATTATTGAAGTAATGACGATGTATAACGGTGTTTGTTGCTTCATTAATATCTCGTCTGATGTCAATCGAATCTGTTCTCATATGATATGGCAATAGATCGTCCCTTTCATCTTTTCGCCCCAATATGTTTGCATAAATATTTTATCGTGCGATAACTGGACTGATGATCCCGAGTGGATCATAAATCTTGGACACTTCTCTCAGTACTTTTCCGTGTCTAGCATATTTCTAGCATACATTAGTGTATCGTGATCTGTATTCAAACGCAAGCCTACGATTTTGCCTACTTGTGCTGTGTAAATAACTTTTTTCAGATTCTGCAAAAAGTAATATTAATAACAAATATACCGAATTCCGTGGAAAATTCTAAACGGAAAGTCCCTAAGCAAATGGCAAAATCAAAAGCTCAAACAAATCAAACGAATGGATAACTGTCATATTCCTGACTTGGTACAGGTATTTTCTTATGTAGAAAATGGTGGATTAAACCTGGTTTTATAGCTAGCTAAACCTCTCACTTGTATGACAGTCGCATAAAATTCCATTATACTGACAACGATGTGTGAACAAAACAAACAGACATAATATTAGGTAAAAATGTCAAAAATAGGGGTACACGCAGTCAACATTGCGTTATAATCTTAATCACTATAAAAAGAAACAAATATGTCAACAAAGAAAAACAAAAACGCATATAGACAAAGCACACTAGCAAAAACGAAAGACAAGAATACAAAAAATTATCATAGCACAATAACACAATGACGGGATGTACAAATACCGAGCCACGTCAAAGGGATATTACCAAATAGACTAAACAGTAAAAGTAATTGTTTACAAAGACAAATAAAAGAATACTATAACAACTTATTAAGATGATAAACAAGGTCAGTACCTAGAATCTATACTTCAAGACCATCGTGTATTATTTGTGAAGTTGATACGGAATATTTATCAACAAGGCCTTTGTATCTTCCGATGAACTTTTTAAGGGAAAAGGACCAGACGTTCTTTGACATACCCCTTGTTCATTAACTTTCTGCTCAGACACTGGTGACGTTTTACAAATTCTGAGTAGCAGCTGCAAGCTCATGAATATCGAATGAGTTGATAAAAGTATATCCCATATGCAGGAGAAGTTGGTATATTGCTACTAAGGTGATAATTTCAAAATTAAAATCGTCTTGTTTGTCATAGATTCTGGTACTGAGATGATCGCTTATGTCAAATTCGAGGTATCAGTTTAAAAATGAGGCAGAGGAAGCCGTGTCTGTTGTTTCTTTAATTTCTAGTTCTGGAGGATACAGTAATGGAACCCAATCAGAAGAGTTTGGATTGTTAATGGAAAGAATATCATCAATATATCTGAATGTGAAATCAAATGATCTGGCTTCTGCAAGTTGTTGTAAAAGCTTGTTATTTGATGCCCATGTGCGTAAATTGAATCCACCATCTGTAAATTATTTGCGAATAAGTTTGAAATGTTGTGACAATTCATCTTCGAAAATAAAACTAGAAACAATGTTGTCTTCATACAAATCTCTCATTAAATTGTCAGTAAATTCTGTCTGGTGGTTGTTGATGTGTTTTGATAAAACAGCATTTAATATAAAGGGTGAGCCGGTGGCTCTGAATAATACAGACTTAAACATGCAAGTCGTTATACAACTGCTTGGGTCTGTTTGATTGCTTAACCAGAAAAATATAGTGACGTCCCGGTCTTTAATATCTAGTCCAACATTAAGAAAAGTATTTTCAATATCTATACATACGGCGTATTTATTTATGCGGAATCTTGAAAGTATTGCAGTTACATCATTTAATTTCGGAGTTACGTTAAGTAAGCAATCATTTACGCTGGCGGTGTCCGGTGTCTGTCTACAATTACAGTCATACATGATCCTGATAGGTGTAGTTGCGGAATTTTTCTTCACTGAATGGTGAGGGATATAATATAACTTGGTATTTGGTTTGACTCATATTATTTATTTAAGTATTTCTCTGGCCTGAGTATTCTTGCGTTTCTGGTACTGTATTCCTATCACGTAATGTTGTCATTTTAACGGTATTTTTAACATTGCCATATAAACGGGAGGTTTGGCTAGCCATAAAACCAGGATCAACTCACCATTTGTTTCTAACAATGTCCTGTACCAGGTCATGAATGTCATAGTTGTTATCAAATAAACCGTTTCTATGTGTGTTGGCGTTCGTTCTTGTAGCAGTTCAGTGCGTCTATTGTTCCGCTGTATTCCTCTTATAGCATGTATAGTTGTTGTGTTTCACTCGGTTTTATTTTGTGACCCGGAATGGCTTTCGCTTAATCAATTTATGACTATTGAACAGCGGCATACTACTGTTGCCTTTATTCGTCGACTATCTCCTAATAACCCTCGCTTTTCCTGTTCTTTGATGATTTCTCCATACTTTTGTAATAAATAGGGTCCTTCACTAAGACATCTGGTTTTCAGTCTTCGAAAGGCAACTGCTTTGTTTGTCGGTAATGGCGGATGATCGGTTTTCCAAGGTAGCTTTGCAATATACTTGTTTTCAAGAAATGACACTGATAAGTTTTCATGCATCGTTTGAAATTCGTCTAGTTCTGTATTCGTTTTCTTGCCTTCATAACCAAGGAACTAGATTTCCCAAAACGTTGTTAAATTGCATTCCTCTATTTGAAGAGACACAATAACGTTTTATATTGAATTTCTGTTTGCTTCTCTAACATTGTCTCATACTTGTCGTCGGTCAAGAAAGTAAATATCCTAATTTAGATTTGACAGCAGTCAGTCCATTACTCATTACGATTTTATCTCCAACTATACTACAGTAATAATCAGCTCCAATAAGTAAATTGATATAAAAAAATGTCATCTTCGGTTATTGGGTATGCTAATCTCAACCCATGCAAATGTCCCATGTTAACTACTGATTTCATGTGTGTTTGTAGCAGTTATGCTATTTCAGGTATGACAATTACATAAAGCGGCATGTTGTCTACATCGTCAGTTTGTAAGTTAATCGTTCTCGATTGCATATGCCTAACTTGTCTGTTTTGCTCTCCGAATCCAGAAAGATAACTATTTCGGTCCTGTTGATACTTAAATCTAGTTTTTTGGCAAGTGCTTCTGTGAAGAATGACCTCTGGTCTCCCTTATCTAGCAAAATATTATCATCCGTTGACTGAATTTCTGAGCTCACGCTAGCGACAGCGGTTTTCAATATAACATTTGATGTTTTCTGTGGTGCGAGGGAGCTCGAGGAGTGTAATACGGTTTTACCATGATCTATGTTTACTTGTTCATGTGATTTGTCCATACTGTTATTCTTAGTACATATACTTGTATGATGAGGTTTGTTGCATTTCTTACATGTACTTGTAGATTTGCAGTCAGCTAATTTGTGACGACCGAGACAGTTAAAACATAGCCTCTCTTTTTAGAACAGCTTTACGTGTATCAACGGTTGTGATTTTTGTGCAATTAACGGCTATATGCCCATTTTCGTCGTAAATTTTTTCTCAGAAACTTACTTTTCGGGTATTCCGAACGTTGATTTTGAACGCATCTTAGCAAGGTAGCGATAGCGAGTGGCATTTCTACTTTGTCAGGTAATTTTCCAACTTCCATAATATTCAACTTGTCGAGAAGCGCTTTGCGTAAATCATGTAATGTCCAGTTTGTGGAAATCGTGCTAAATTGTGACGTATCTCTGCAATTAAAATAACAGGGACTAGTAGTGATTCATACGTATCGTCTGACTGTCCGAGTGACTCGAGACCTCTTGCACAAGTTTCTGTCTTATAATAGTCATTACGGAGTCTGGATGAATTGAAGCCTGTAAATCAAGTAGGGCCTGCATGTAGGTTTGGACGATTTTATGAATTTATCCGAATCTTTCCTCGAGTAATGAAATTGCTTTGTCGTTATTTATGTTCGTCATGGAAAAACCTTCCAGAGTTTGTAATGCTTCGCTTTGTAGAAGGGACTTTTAAGTAGTTGCATTTTTGTACATCACTCATTGTAGGATTTGTGTGAATCGCTGTCTCATAGGAGTCCCAAAACGATTGCCAGTCTAGTATATCTCCAGTAAATATAGGTAAGTTTAACTTTGGTAGCTTGTGATACACGCTGTTTGTGCTAGACGATTAACGTAAATTTTAGGTGTGCGTTAATTGTTTGTTTGCTGTAGTTGAGGGTTGGCTAATACATGTAGATGGAACTGATTGTGTATGCGGTATAAAACTATCGGCAGTGGGGTTTAAAGTCAATGAAAATGATTCATTTTCGGGTAAACTCTGATTTTGAAATGACTTAGCTAATTTTATAATTTGCCGAAGTTCATATTCTAAATTGAACATGTATTCATCTGAGTCCTGTATTTCCACTGCTACATCCTCATCCGACGTTTACTCTAAGATAATCTCGTTGATGCTATCTAAAAATCTTTTCTTCTGTGTAACAGCTTCAAGTAACGTTGAATTTTCCCCATAATCCGCGTCGAATTTCTTCAAATATCCTCAGGAGTTTCGTAACTGAACCATTGTATCCCACTCGTACGGCTTTCAACTTCGCTTCCATTATTTCATCTGGTCAAGGCACCAATATTGCGTATAGTGGATAATATATCGTATAATGGCATGAACTAAAGAACAGACGTCTTGTTAGTTTGATGAATGTATTGAGAAAGCTAAAGGAAGTACATCAACGATAGTGACGTTAAAATTTAGCGGTGCGCTATACTGTACATCTGGTAAGCTTCAGACATCAAATTATATCTATAAATATATATAACGTGAGGGTACCCAAATTGCACCTATTTTGACAAGTTTTTAACCTTCGTTTGTTTATGATCCAGACAAAAGTTTCCATTCTGTGTTTATTTTGTAGATGTATCCTTATTGATTATATGTTCCACCAAATTAATTTTTAATCCATATTGAATCATAGAAAAATGGGTTTGAACCGACATCCAAACGATCTATGATTTTGTAATGAGGAGTACCCAAATTGCATCTATGCTTAAATCAACATCCTTAAAAATCGAATAACAGATGCTTTGTTATATTTTTTCAAATATTTAGAACAATTTGACATTAGTCCATACTAACTGTTTTTTTTTAAGAAATAGGTACTCGTAACATATTTCATGTGCTAATTTTTAATAGAAGACGTTTTGTGGACGTCCATGCGACGTTTCCGTACATTTTACTCTTCCAGTGAATACTTCATCTCTTGATATTTACTGTGAACGTGTTGTGAATATTTACATATATTTACCTATTTGAGAGACGAGCATAATGTCACATAATAAATAAATACAAATTGATTAGTCACTAAGAAAACTTCGCTGCTATTTTTGCTAAATAGGTGAAATTTTGGTACTGTGACGTTATACGTTTAAATACCAAAATATTTATTTCATATCTTTACATATATATGTTTTCATTATATTTTCAATACGTTTTTAAACCGCTTAATGCTTATCTATCTTTAAAATAAAATCAGCACGTTTGCCACAGTCCAAAACTGGTTGATTGTACAGAACTACTTGAAGGAATAATTTTATTAAAAGAAAAGTAGTCTATCACTATGCGCATCTGTCTCTCAATATGTCTTCTGAATTAAGCAATATTTTTCATCCATCTCCGATCTGCTTAAATGACCGTGTCTCATAAGGAAATGTTAGGTGTTTAATGTAAAACCTGTATCGTCTAAAACTTTGTTAAGCACGAAATCCTCGTCTACCATAATAATTTCCCTACACTCTCATATCAATAAAAAGTAAAATCACAAAAATACCGAACTCCAAGGAAAATTCAAAACGGAAAGTCCGTAGTCAAAATCAGAAGCTGAAACACATCAAATGAATGGATAACAACGGTCATAATCCTGACTTGGTACAGGCATTTTCGTATGTAGAAAATGGTGGATTAAACCTGGTTTTATAGCTAGCTAAACCTCTCACTTGTATGACAGTCACATAAAATTCCATTATATTGACAGCGATGCTCACTCAATTTAGTAATTTCTATATCGGACATAAACTCGCATTTAAAGTAGAATCATAAGTTTTAAGGTGCAAAACCAACACCTACTATCCATGTTTGTGAACTTTTATATTTTATAAGACGAATGACACGTTGGGCCAAGTGAAAGTGATGAGGGCCTAAGTTTAATCTCAGTACAGTCAATCACAACTTATTTCCGGTACTTGGATACAATATGAATGTAGCTTAAATCTTAGCTTCAATATTATACTTACTTGGCAATATATGAAACTAAACTTTAAAAAAATATAGAAAATTAGTAATAATTTTTAGACTTACTGTAGAAACATAACATTTGAATCTGTGTAAAAAGTCAACATTTAAGTCGATATAAAATCAATCTATAACAAAATCTAAAGTAATAGTATACTGGCATTGAAGTAGATGGTGTAGGTGTAATAAAGTTAAAAAATATAACTGTTGTTGCTGTTTTAGAACGTTGTTTTTTTTTTGGCTGTTAAATTTTTGATTGTATTAGAATTTGTGGAATCAACTGTTTTATCTTCGGGACTCGTAATAACATTCATTTTTCTAAAAAAAATTAACCGTTGGAGATTTCTGATCTTTAATGTATGCAGATAGAACTGCTGTGCGCTTTACGAGTGTTTTCGGTAGCGATTCTTTAATCTTTCGCAAGGCTCTCCATTGACCAATTTTGTTTTTGTTTTTGAATGGTGTATTTGTGTTATGAACTTCTAAATTTGTTTCTTTTGACTGTTTTAATTTCTCTCGATACAGTTTCTTCCTTAACCTCTCCATAATCTTCACTTGTTTTTCCTGTTCTCGTTCGTATCTTTCCCTCTCCTGCTTCTTTCGATAATATTGTGTCATTTTTTTTCGACTCGCCTTGATTCGTTGTAAAGTTCCTTGTTTTAAGCCCAAGATTTCTGCTTTGGTTCATTTCTTTTTCCTATATTTATGACGTTTTTTCTTCTCTTTTGTTAATATCAGTTTTTTTTCTCTGTTCCTGTGCCATGAAAAAAAAAACCTTCATCAACATTTTATAATTTTCATAGGATACTAGTATTAGATTTTAATGTCAGTAGTTTTTGTGGTGTTTGAGGAATATTTAAGCATTATATATTCAAATCACATCAAATATAATTTTAATCAAGCGATGGGAAAAGAGCCATACTAAAGTTTTCTCACTAATATTTTGATGGTCTTATATGTGTGTATTCTTTGTATAATGTGCATTATTTCGTTTTGTTGAAAACCGGACATTTACAGTAGTCGGAGGAAGGAACTTGCGAATGCAGTTCACATCGTCCCTGACATATTAATTGTGGCGGAGTCAAATCATGTTAGCAGACAACCTTGCAAGTATTGTTCATTTATCCGTATTTTTTTACAGATAACCTGTAATTTTAATACAATTTGGTGTTCCAATAACAATTTGTAAAGTACTTTTTATTGGTATAGTAATAAAAGCCGAATACTATTCATCACGAAATTAACTCACATTGTTTTAACCTTAAAAGTTCCAAGGTGGCATGAAAATTTATTTCGGACATTTTTGCAAGACACGGCAAACCTGTTGAATTGAAGATGTAGCTCAATTTATTTGATAATTTGAGTTTTTGGAGGTTGCATTTAGTAAAAACGATATTGCATACAACTGTATAAATAGCCTGCTAAAATTTTCAGTTTTCAACTAGAATATTTCAAATTTCAAAACAAAATTTGCCGTGGGACTTTTCTGATCATCATGTTATTTTCTAAATATCCATGCAAATTTAAGATGGAGGCAGTCATGCAAACCGTTACTTGAATATATGACGCCATAGAACGTTCATGCAAAAGTTATAAGAGTTGCGTGAAATATTCGTGTATTTATCGAGTTTTATGTTCCGAGTTTTTTACATGGAACAACGTTATGTAAACATTTTTTTCTGACAATCTGCTGCGTCTTCCGATACCTATATACATTATATTTTTTATTCTTTCTCTATCATTATGTTAAAATTTGAGAAACAATCTTTATTTTAATATATAATTTGAATAAACAACACATTGGAGATCTGGAACGGAATATATAGTTTATTGTTTTCTGTTTGGTATTAAATTAATAATTAAGATCCATTTTGTTACATCTTGTGATCCGTTTGTTTGGCAATCGCCAATTACAGTCAGCAGGGTTTAAGAACATCCGTTGTTCGACCTGCTAGTCAAATGAGTTTTGTTAAAATACACTTTTTCACTTGTTTGGTCTTTTGGGAAATGTTGTTTGTGCTGTATTTAGACCCTCTACCAAGAAATTTTCCATGCACACGTATAAAAATTGCGGTTTTTATCCAACGCAATCATAGGTTTGAACTTTGTTTTCTATTTATACTTGTGTATATATAAATATATACATTATATTATTGTGAAACTACCCCTTTACAACGAGGACAAACGCCAGCGGGACACTGACACCTGCGTCATTAAACAATAGTATTTACAAACAACATTATATGATTGTAGTAAAACATGGTACACAGATACTTAAATATTTAAAAGTCTAATAAATAGATTAACGTTAAAATAACAGAACCCATTGGTTATTTCGTAAAAGTACATTACAGTAACAAGTGAAAAGTACATTACAGTAACAAGTAAAAAGTACATTACAGTAACAAGTAAAAAGTACTTTTTACAGAAACAAGTAAAAGTACATTACAGTAAACAGTAAAAAGTACTTTTTACAGTAACAAGTTCATATTCATATATATTCTGTCGCCCATAATAGATATAAAAATTCAAACCTTGAAACTAACAACGTTCGCACACAGTTCATGATATTATACGGAAGATCAATTGAATGTTGTTTGTTTAACGTCCAATGACAAATATTTCATGTTCAGAATAAAATAACAATAACTACAGTAGGATAGTCCTGTATAATAGTGGTCGACCAGGATGTAGGGTGGTTAAATTGGACTGCCACTGTTAATTATTACAGGGTTCTTGAAGTTGCGTTCTCCCTTTATGAGACATCGAATATAACGTCCCCCATTCCGACCATACGTGGTTGGGTATTTATAAATCCCATACAATTAACAGGCGCTCTACATTAGGAAGGGTTTTACTTAAGGTCGATATAAGACCGAAATTGACGTAATGCTTTTCCCCAGTGAGCCCTTGGTGAATGGATCGGACAAAAAAACACACTCCAGATTAATTAAAAAAAAAACCCACATATTCTGATATTATTTTACATCTCCCTTCTTTTTTTATTAATATTGTATTTACATTGTGTCATAGATCGAATTTATTCGTTCAGTGTTAGTTTACTTGTTTTTGTTTATATGACTTTTGATTGAGTTAAACCATTTCAATTGATATTTTATAGTGTACCTTTCTATATTTTGATGTTACATTCAGGTTAGGGTGAAGGTTGGTGCCTGTTAAAACGTTAGAAGCCGCTGCATTTGTTTGCACCTGTCCTAAGTCAGGAACCTATTGTTCAGTGGTTGTCGTTTGTTGATGTGGTTCATAAGTGTTTCCCGTTTCTCATTTCTTATATAATGACCGTTGGTTTTCCTGTTTGAATAGTTTTACACAAATCATTTTGGGGGGCCCTTTATAGCTTGCTGTATGGTGTGAGTCAAGGCTCCGTGTTGAAAGCCGTACTTTGACATATAATAGTTTACTTTTTACAAATTGTGACTTGGATAGAGAGTTGTCTCATTGGCACTCATACCACATCTTCTGATATCTATACAAGACATTATGGTATAAGCTGTAGGCCGTATACGTTTTCTGTATTTGTTAAAAAATCTGCAAAATAAAAAGACGCTTATCAATGTGAAAAAAGATGCAACGGGAAGAGAGAGGACAGCGCAACATAAAAACAAATTAATGATAAATACAATAGGTAGGTCCTGTAATCGGGGATGTCCGTGATGGTTGTCGGAGAAATTTGGACTACCACCGGAAAATGTGGGTATATTGGATAGATATGGATATTGTGCTTTGTAAAAGGCCATAAACGAACCCCTCCAAGCGTTTTTTGAAAGGGTTCTCCCTTTACACCGGATATCTTATTGAACGTTTTTATTTTGATCGCACGTGGCTGGGTACTTGTGCATCCTGAATAGCAAAACAGACGCTCTACTTCAACGGATTTTATTGACGGTTGGAAGAATACCAAAAGTGACCAGACTTCTATTCCCAAGTCATTCTTAGGGGTAGAACTGGATGAAACATAAAAAAGGATAACAAAAAATCACAAAAAATACATGACAATACAACAGCACTCACCAACTACCAATGATCAATACATAATCCAAATAGCCTTGTTTGGAACAGGTACGCAATGTGTTGAAGTGATTAGCAACAACGTTTTAATTCGTTTTCCTAAACCAGCAGGATGACCACGAACCTAAAAAGGGAAATAGTGTTTTACAATATAAGTCAGTTTTACTGTGAACTTCATTTTCATTTATTTTTTATTAACTTTTATATTCTAGAGTCACTGATGAGTCCTTCGTAACGTGTTTGACGAAACACGAAATATGATCAGTTTATCTACATGTTTATCTGAAACTTTTTCAACGTGTTTTAATAGTTCAGAGTAAGTTTTGACAAACGTACTAAAATCTGAGGTTAAGGAACAAAAAATATGTGTACCATGCCATCGTTACACATAAGTTTGTACGGGAATCTTCAATCATGAGTTGAATTTGATCGTAACTTTACGATTAGCAACTATGACTCATACATACAAATTAGACAAATGGCTTCGATTACGACTGTACATAATGAGTGGGAAAGACTTAGAAAAGAAGAATTTTGAGAAAGCGATCGAACGCGCTAAACATTTTGTCAGACCTGGAATTTATAGAAAGGTGACGATTTTCACGTTTCACAAATGGGTGTATGCTTAAGTTATGTTTTTTTTCCTAAAAAAATATTCTGATCCCCATTTTGATAAAAAAAATATTGTGGTCAAGCAGATGACCAAAAAAAAAAAAAAAAAAAAATTCTGAATCCAGATTTTCCCTTTACCTGATAGTGTTAAATTTTGAAAAATAAAATAATTTGATCTGTGTCCCAGATGTTTTTGCTTTGCGCGAAAAAAAATTCTGACTCAGGAAAAAAAACCATACCCTTTGCATTGTTATCACTGTACACTTTTTAACATTACTTTAAAAGAGGTACGAAAGATACCAGAGGGACAGTCAAACTTATAGATCAAAACCAAACTGACAACGCCATGGCCAAAAATAAAAAGACAAACAGACAAGTAATGGTAATTTTTTGAAAAAAGTAAACATGTTCACTGATCTTTCCTGGTGCATAATAGTGTGCATGTAATTTTTACACGAAACAACATTTCTGCTGTACCTGACAAATAGAATTTGACAGAAATGAAAACTACATTTGTATTTTAAAAATTGTCCTATACCCGTAGGGATTCAGAAAGTTGTCAGAAATAAGGCAATGACCGGTAAAAAATGGTTTGGTCCAGTAATTTGCTCTATAGTACTTGACTTAATGACTCGTGAAGTTCTATAAATTTTATGAACATCACATATAGATGTTTAGTAAAGAACTGTCTGGTCCAATTAATATTTCAATGTTTACTTGACCAAATGTCCACAAAAGCTGAATTTGTCTTGGGAATTTCTGTACCTGCTGCATTTCAGGGTTTCTTTTTCTAGGTAAAGGAGAACTTTATTTGATATGTAATGTATGTAAGTGAGCTACTATTTGGTTTAATGGAGGTTGGGGCTAGGATGAAATATTTTGTCTTGCCTTTTTTGTTGTTGTAATCTCTAACCTGCCTATTTATTTTACACTCTATTTGGTCTTGCATTTTTTCTATTTGTCAACCTATCTGGTCTGAGATTTCTTAACAGCATCTTGCCTTTTATTTTTTTGCAGTTTTCTCGCCTGCTTTTTGTTTTACTCAAACACTCTTGTCCTGCCTTTTTTTCAAATTTCATCATAAGAAATGTTTATCATTATGTAATGAACTTATGATTGAATAATAATGATTAGAGAATCATTAAGCATCAGTAACTTTAAAAAAAAAACTGCAGCCATAACAGCTTGGTAAATCATAGATCTTTGTTTATATAAGTTGTCAGAACATGTACAACCAATTCAAACTTCAAATTAAAGTGATTTTCCCTGACAAATGTACTATGTATTTATGTAAATGTAACATTTTATTGTACATACATTACAGAATAAGTGCAAACAGTCAATACAAAAGAGGAAATAAGGAAAAAAACGGCAAGATTTACAAGCAGCAGCCAAAAAAAAAGAATCTCAACGGAGAAAAGAGATTGTCAAGACAGGAGGAGGTTCAAAAAGATTTGTCAGAGATAGAACAAAAGGTTAATTATTTTGCTTTCAAAAGATATGTAATAAAATTTGATAGGTATTTAATGATCTTCCTGAAACAAAATTTATACAGTTTGCCTAGTCTAAAAATACATGTTATAAAAGAAACTTGTACATATATCTTTTAACACATTCATGAATCATAAGCATTTTATTTTTAGTGCTGTTACATTAACTGTTTTTATACGACTGCAAACAAAAAAATGTGATCCGACGTATATTGCTATCATTTTGTTGTCGTCATCTGTAGACATTTGGTTTTTTACCTTTAGTAAGGGTGAATGGATCTCAGAGTCTATGAAATATTACCACAAAGTTCAATACCACAAAAAGAAAATTTGGATTTTTTTGGGGGGTTATGGTTCCAACTTTTTAGGAATTAGGGGCAAAAACAAGTATTTTTCTAGTTTCCAGACATTAACTTGTGTGTAAGTGTATGGATCTCTCTGAAATTGTACCACTATGTTCCATACTTAGTTGAATATATTAAAACTGATCTGCATTGTTTCTGATAATTAATATTACACACATCAAACTGTAATTCTTTTAATATCTTGTCATCATGCTGTTTTTTTTTTCTCATTAAATGATATTTTATTTTTTTTTTATTTCTACAGATAATAACCATTATGCAACAAACTCTTATTCAAGGGATTACTGGAGGGATTCACACACATACTCCAAATGCAACAGTTTGTAGGAAGGTCTGTACA
Organism: Mytilus californianus; assembly: GCF_021869535.1. Classification (NCBI taxonomy): domain Eukaryota; kingdom Metazoa; phylum Mollusca; class Bivalvia; order Mytilida; family Mytilidae; genus Mytilus; species Mytilus californianus. The sequence continues at coordinate 62,728,863 of NW_026262604.1, read as the reverse complement.
AAGTGAGTTCTATATTTTACTTTATTCAGTTTTTGGTAATAAAACTTTCCCAGGTTCTTTATCATGTAATGCCATTGTGCACTTTCTATTTTTTTTTTTTGTAAAAAATCATTTTAGATTTTTTTTGTCCAAATTATGTAGTTTGCAATTGCCTTATTTTAGGGTATCCATTTTGTATCCTAAATCAATTAATATGATTAAATGAAACTTTTTTGATTGTTAATTATATATGCAATTGTGCACTTACATTTTAATGTTTTGAACTGAATTATTTTTGGTGGTTTCCAATACCAAAATATGTACTTTGCAAGGGGCGGGTGTATAATTTCATGAGCTCTTCTCACAGTACCTCTAGTTTATGTTTTGTAATGTGGATTTTTTTTTAAATTGGGGGTCTCTATTTTACTGTATGATTTGAAAGGGTGGGGGGCTTAGCTCTGAAAAACATTATTAATAATATTTCTATCTTTTATAAAATCATTTCATCTAATGTGTTTAATTTCTTTGATTATGAAGGCTAATGTACCAAAATAGTTGCTTCAGGTAAAGAAGTTACACAACTTTCTCTCCTTTAAAAAGCCAAAGAAATGGGTGTAGAAATTCAACAATTTTTACAAGACTACAGGCCAAGTAAATTACTGCCAAAAGTAGGAGACATGTTTAACAATTATGTGGACATCACAAAAGGCATCACCGAAGATGAACGAGATGAATTTACTTCTTTCCTATGTTCATTCAAGGAAATAAATTTTTCAGTCATAGATGTCCCAACAATGGTGCGTGACACAATTTCATTTATTGTGCACCACTCAGATAAAAAAGGTACAAGACTAATAAGATTTAATTCAAAACTCTGTCAACATTTATTACAAAAACAGCAGTTTGATAACCATCATCAGTCATTTTCACAACATGAATCACGTGTCGTGGAAGTTATATTGTGACATTGAATTTCGGGTCGTTAATGTTTAAGCAAATATCAATTAAGTTAATATACAATTACAAGAGAACTGTACACTAAGTGTGCAATAAAATATATATATATATATATTGTTTCAGTTAACGAAGAAGTAAATTATGATTTAATTGCCATTGGTTTAGCAGCTGAGCCAACCAACAGAAGAAGCTACATTTTGTAACTAGTTGGCAGAAGGTATACCCTCTTTTATATTCAATAACATAATGTTAATGACAAAGAAGATAACAGTAGTATAAAATCAAATCAAATCAAATGTGTATTTCCTAATTAAAGGATCCATACAAACAAAAATTATAGACAAACATGAATAGATTTTTTTGACATAATATGAATTGAAACATTATAATATGATTTATCTTACCTCCTATAGATTTATAGGGATATGATTGGTTAAAAGACTACACGTGATGACTATATATATTTGGTTTAGGGTGTCCAACAAATATGGGGTTAGTTACCAAAAAATATGGGGTAAGCTACCAAATATATGGGGTTACTGCGGACATACAGAGATCAACAGCAAAATGCTACAGTTATGTGTTTAATGAAACAGGATGATTATCCTAACATTGTGAGTGTATACAACCTAAAGCAACAGTTACGTTTAATAACATATGTGGCCATACCTTATATACCTGGACGTTTAACAGCCATCATCAGTATTGTAAAATAAAATTAGCTGTGAAGTTGGTTCTAGTATTTATCCACCAGTAGTCAGTTGAGTTCAGGAAAATTATTGTTTTTTTTTTATTTATTTACAGTACATTCAGAGATAATTTTTTTGGGGTCAGACGAGTAGTTGGAAAATTTCACAAATATTATGAAATTTAAATATATAGCGAATCGGATGGAGTGTACAAACATTTCAGTATATTTTATGAATAGAATGTCTTTTACTCACCAACATGATACATTAATATAGAGTATACTTATACAGTTTCAAAGTCGGTTTTCATTCTAATTAATCTTTCTATTATTAATTTATTAATATATAGAAACGTTGCACGATACTGTTGTTACTTTGGTGAAATCGCGGACAAGACACATTCATGTCATTAATTTATAAACATTAAAATTGATATACTAAAGTGTTATATATCAATTTCTCTAATTCTTACTTGATTTATACTTTTCCTGACCTGTTGATTATTTTTATTTAATAAACGTGTGGTTCGTTTAATCTCAGTTTGCCATTGGTCAAAATTCGATTATGACGAATAATTTTCTTGCTTTGCTCTGAAATTCCCACTGTGACGTCCTGAAAAAAAGGTGACCATGCCTGATGACGTCACATAGAAAAGTACACATCGTTTGCAGATCTTTCGAAAAGAAGGATTATGATTGTCTGCATATCGTCTAAAAATCATTAGAGAAACAGATTCCACCACCAAATCTCGTGCAATACGATATTTATCCACTCTACAATATACAAATTTGTCCCGAACAAGCACGTCAAAATTGGTCGATGACCGTTTTTTCTTCAAAAAGACGAAATTTAGAATAAAAAAGGGATCAAGATGATGCAAATTATGTGTCCAAAAAAAAAAAATGGTTCCATGTTTGTAATTTTTCCAATAACAAAGTGAATACCAGACCAATCACCATGTTGAAGAAATTTTCTATACTAGCATTTTGTACATAGCTCACGCTTTCGCTTCATGCTATAATAAAGGATTTTAAAATTCTTTTTTATTCGAGTCGAATAGCAATGTCCGACAACACAAATTGACGTAGGGATTATTTTTTTCATGAGATTTATTTAATATAGATCTTAGTGCTATTCACTAAATAAAAAAAATATTACAAGGGATAAAAATACAAAAACTTATCTCTATTTTGATATGAAATTATCATAAATTTAATCCTAAATACGAGATATCAGATAAAACTGTAATGTCCGATACAATGTCTCCACATACGATTTTGACGTTATGTAACAAAATATACAGAACATTACGTCTAATTGTCATATAAATTGGCCGGAAAAGAAATTAGAAAACAGATTGGACACGTAGACATATGTATGACTAAATGTATAATACAATAAAAAAGAGAAGCAACATACTGTATTTTGATCTATTTTGAATCGTTTATCGGGAAAATTAGAATCGGCTACTGGTTACAATAAAACAAATATTAATTTAAAGAATACAAAAATGCAAAAGAAATAAATGTATTTTTTATTCAAAGAGGAATGAAAAATGAAATAAAATTATTTTCTATCAGAAAAACAAAAAATGTCGTAACGAGTTCTCGGGGGAATAACTCTAGTGATATCGGGAGCAAAAACTCACAAGAGAAGGTAAAAAAAACCAAAGTCGTACATGAAAAATCGCAAATCAAATAAAAAAGAACAAAGCAATACGACAGAAGCGACAAGAAAAAGAACATACCGGAGGAAAGTTACAGATCGTCGAACAAAAGAATCGGTGAGGAAACATAATTACAGACAATCATTGAGAGATAATCGTATAGGACAAAAACAAAATTAACAAAAACATGAAAAATGTATTCAAAAACAAGACATCAAAACAACACTCCTCTGAAAAAGTAGTTACTTTTAGTTAGCTACTTATCTTGATAAAACTCAATCTCCAAAAGTTTGCAAGTTACAAAAATTAAATATTGTAAAACCTCCAGAAGACTATTCTGATATAACTGTTGCTACGGCCGCTTTAGAAGATATTCAAACAAAAGTTAAAGCATCCAAAATGAAACGAGCTAATGAATCGTTAAAGTGAATGAACATAATCATTGCATCAGTAAGCGGAGAAAGCGTAACTGAGGAAAAGTGTAGAAAGCGTTTAGCGATGAAACTTGACATCCCGGTTAGAAGAATAATCGGAGGTAGGAGAATTTGGGTACGTACCCAATTTTTCAGATCAGACCATAACTGTTGGGGCTTTACAAAAAGAACAACTTTTTCTGATACGTTATCGGAAGACGTAAAGCGTCTGATATATTAATATTGGCAAAAGTCCGGCATTTCGCCGCCAAATGGAAATAAATTGGATGTTTAACGTGAAAGGCTTGGTCCACATATTCAAGCAAGTCATATGATTTAAAGTCTCGAAAAAACGGAAACTCAGGTTTATACCTACTTTAAAATAGAAAAAACCTGAAATAAAAACATCACACAGATTCTTTGAAAACTGCAATCCGTTTTAAGTAAGGCCAGTTAGACAGAAAGACAGACGACAAGTTGCTGTAGGTATCATGTTGAAATAAAAGCTGCTTTCAAAGCATGTATGAGCTTGAGAAAAAAAATATGATCAGAAAAAGAAACTGATAAAAATGTTTTTACAATTTTCTAGTCTTTCTCGACATAAAAAATCTTTATAGGGTAACTCTTTGTAACACAGAGGACAGATTTATAATATTGCATGTTTTGAAAAGACAATGTATTAATTGTGGTGTAGATAATTTCAAAATGTTAGACGAGGAAAGTGACAAACCAGTCTGCTATGAATGTAAAATGAGAAAAACTTGAGTACTGTTAAAAAAACTCTAACTGGTAACAAAAGAAACGAAAGCAAGTGTTCTTTTTTTCACCCATTAAAAACTACAGAAAAGTTTTCCATTTCATCAACATTTCATCAACAGAGAGCTTCGTGGCAAAATGAACAGTGTCATCTCTTCGTTTGGTAACTGTGTTTGTGTCCATGGATTTTCTGAAAAAAAACCGATGTTCAGAAATGCAAAAACTTCAAAGTACTTACTTTCAAAAAACTGAAGTATATGTTTTTGTCCATGTCTCAATAATTCATCGCCATGCAATGCTTGAATGTGACGGTATCGAAAGCATTGAAGAAATTTTGTATATTTTAACAGAACACTTTTAGGCAATCAATCCTGATCAGCAACACGACCATTTCTTCGTACACGATGTTCGAAAACATATATTCGAGTACTTGAGGTCTATTTCATATAACACCTGTTGTATCCGTGAATTCACGGGTGGTTGTCCATCACAGTACAAAAGCCGTCACTGCTTTGGAGACCTACTCAATACTTTCAGTGACCTTCCAGATTTGAATAGATTTAACAGGATTTTTTACCTCGCGGTACTGAAGTGTTTTCCGGACTTTATCATGATCGACAGGCCGATCCGCTACAATACAAATTAATAGAAATATCTATTGTTTCCGCTGATTCCCTTGTATATATTAGTGCAGAACTCAACTGCAATGCTAGATATACCGGAGTCCATTCACCTCGACATAATGGAGTGTATAAATAAGCTCTGTTGCAGAGCAATTTTTTAGTGTATTATAAAAAATCGATTGCTTTTATAATCAAAATGTATAATAAACAAATGGTTTCAATTTAATTTACATTTTTATTTTAAATCTGTTAATAAAAAGCTGAGTCTCTATTATCTAAGAAAAACATGAATCCAATTCTTAAGGTATTTTACTTATAAAATCCGTTAAGATTTTTTTTGGAAAGCCATCTGAACAACGTGCATTCTAACGTTTTTAAATTTGGCTAACGTATTCAAGCGTGTAACCTTACGTGACACCAGTATCGTGCGACTTTTTAAATTAATTGTTTTAATGGTTTCCGAATGGCCATTTCATAGTATGCTGGCACTTATGATAGAAGCATCGAATTGGAATAAAGAACGACAACTGTCTCAACATGACCCATCTGAAAAGTTTCGTCATTCTCGTTAAATCTCGTACGATTATTTTATTTAAATGGCTGCCAGATTCTCGTTTTAATCGTGCACTTGAAAAAACAGGACAGAACGGAACAAATTCGATGTTAAATACGACATGAATTTTTATTTGTTTACAAAAACAAGAATAAACAAACGTTGGTAACTTGTGTAGGTTATTTAAATTTTATTGTACCACTAAAATAACCGAAGTTTGGACGAACAAGTAACCTTTAACTTATCTTACGTGATGTTTATCGTCTGCTTCATCTTTCCATTGTCAGTGACAGCGAAAGCAAATTTTCAAAATAATTACAGGTACTTCATTTAAAAGTCATAATATCATAATGAATGATTACATTTATAGTGTTAAAGGTCCGTTTAGCCATGGGAACACAGAAAAAACCTCTTCAAGCAATTATTTTCGGGAGAAACGTAGGCTAATTTAGAAAGTAAAAAAATTTCAACAAACATGTACAGAAAGCGTCGTTTGCAATACAAAATTAAATAACAGCTACAACTTTTAAATATTGATGAAAAATATATTCCAAATCCTCCACCTCTTCATGAAAAACAATAATTTAATAAAGTTATGGATTTTATTCGTAGTTATTTCAAAAATAAACAAATGTCTAAATGTTTTGAATTTTGTAATATTTGCAAAGAAAAAAATGGATATGAAAATGGCACAAGATAATGAATGTAAGCATTGTCATTTAGATAAATCACCAATAAAACAGAAAGCAGAAAACAGTATGGACCCTAAACATAATCCACCTGAACTTACCAATTTTACTGTTGTTGAACAACAACTTATATGTAGAATCTCACCTTGTATAAATGTTCACATGTTAGGTCATGGGGGTATTTCTTCTGTTGGGCACTGTGTTATTTTCCCACAAGAAGTAAATGAACCAGCCAAAATATTTCCTAGACTTCCTGAAGAAATTAATATTATTCGTATACGGAAGCAGGGCAAAATGGAAGATCTAAAGATTTTGTAGTAAGAAGGTTAAAATACAAACTGCTCTTTAAAACAGTACAATCCAGCTTATTTTGACATTGTTATTAGTAAAGAAAGGTTAGCTACATTGCCTATTGGTGATGAACTGTCAGATATACAAACAGTTGAATACCAAGCCAATACTGTTCATATTTCTGACAATGGCCCTGCCCCTGATCAAACAGACCCTGGTGAAATAGAAGGTAATACACATTCACGTGTAATTTTGCCTGACCCACATATATATATCAGGAAGAAAGTAGAAGATATTGTGAGTGATATTGTTGGACAAGCTCATGGTGATGTTACAACTAAAAAAAAAGTTACAATTACTTTACTTTGGCCAACTAGGGAAAACACACCAGTATCTGAATTTACAACACACCATATTTTACACTTGCCTTCCCTTGTTTGTTTCATTATGGTACATGTGATTTTTAAATGAATAGACCTAGAACTGTTTCCTCCATGTGTGATTGGGCAGAATAATGGAAGGTTTGCCCATCATCCTTATTTTAAATTTGTTGTTCATTACATGATTATGAGAAAGAGAGCTATTGAAAATAGCAATTTTGTTGTACACCAAAAGCAAGGAGAATATTTATCTATATCTGAACTTCGAGAAAAAATTCACAATGGTGACAATTCAGTAGCTAAAAAAATGTTATACTTTGGGGCATCATTACGTGGCACTTCACAATACTGGGTGCAGAGGGCTAAAGAACTTCGGGCACTAATACAATTTCAAAATAATGACAAAAAATGCCTACCTGCTTTTTTTTTCCAGAGGTAGTTGTGCCGAATACCATTTCAAACCACTCAGAAGATTACTTTCTATTTCTTTAAAAGAAACAAGTGGGAGAGATGTAGATTTGTCTGACCGCTCAAGACTATTTGAAGCCCTTCAAAAAAATACACATATTGTGGCAAAATATTTTGACTTGAGGACTTATGATTATTTTCATGATGTTATGTCTCCAGCTTTTGGTGTTGCATCATACTGGTATAGACAGGAATTTGCTAAGTCTGGGAGAAATGGTGCACTGGCATGGTCTCTGCTAGAGATCTGACAGGTAACCACATAATCTGATAAATGAATGTATTGAGAAAGGTTTATCAGATGCAGAATGTGCTGCAACATTGTCTGATTGGACTTCAATACATTTTGGTTTAACAGTTTCCTATCAGGCAGGGCAGGATGAAAATGGCCTATAAAAAAAAAATATGGCCCCCTTCTGAAGGTACTGTTCCCTTACCACCAGATGACAAAAATCCCCTAATTAAGTTATAAATAGATGTCAGTTTATCACATTGTTAGAAGACCACTTACAATTAACAAACCGGTTTAACATACATAGGTGTTCAGATTATTGCTTAACATTAAAAAAAGGGCAAAGAAAGACAATGTAGAATGAAATTTGGTACAGAATCAACCTCTGGTAAACAGTTAATAGGGACTCCTATCATAGTAAAAGACAAAAAAGGTCGGTACAGTTAAAAGAGATATTTCTGCTGTGGAAGCTTCTTATGAATTTTGAATTCTACCTTTATATAGATCAAGTCATTCTTTTCAAAATATAAATTTGTCTAGCTCAAGGTTATTGAATCAAAATGTTGATGGAATTTGTGTTACAAAAAATACTCCCTTAGATAGATTTTTTCAGAGAAATGAAAAAAGATACTTCACCTTTTTATGATTTCATTTGTAAAAGTGGTAAAGTTCCTGTTTTAACTGGATGCAATACTTAAGCATCTTGGCCACTTGATGAAAATTACTGTCGTACAGTGCTTCTTCTTCACACACCAAATTGGCGACAACTTTTGGATGTTAAAAATGACAACCTTTTTTTGTACACTAAATAGAATATTTTTTACAAACTGATGCTTGTCCAAACTTTGTCAAAGCTGATTTTGAAAAAGCTAGAAAACACAATGTAATATCTGCGATTACTCCAGGAATGTACCACACAAACCTTCGGGACATTAACGTATTACGTAACGTCGCTACGGCGATACGAATTGTATTGTGTTAGTCATTATTAAAATACCATCTGAATAATCAAGTCTTGCTCCGATCTTTCAATGGCGACGAGGATTAAAAACAAAGGAAATAGCAGAGTTTAGCGGCGTAAATAAAGAGAGAATTTACCGGAACACAGAATTTAAAGAAGAAATGCTAAAACAGGGAATTAAAGAAGATCATCAGTGATGATAATCAGGAAGATGATATTCCTATCAGATCTGAACAATGTGAGCAGCCAGAAAGGATGGAATTAGTACAGCCTAATCCACTATATGAAGATACTTATATTGATTTTAAATATGACAATGGGGGGCCTGAATATAATTGGTGTCAACCAACATACAATTATCCGCTTGAGTTAGGTGTTTCTTGGCTTCAAAACCTAGTCTTACATTGATACAAATGACAAAAAATTAGATATCCCACATGTTGATGTATTGAAAATGAATAATGATAAAAAATTTGGTTTTAACATTGTTATGAAGACAATACAGATTTACACTAACAAGGGGAACTTCATGTAGATGTTTTTTTTTTTGGGATGATGTTCCGTACCCACCTGTATTAGATTCTCCTGTGTTTAATTCAACAAGTAAAATACCAACAACACTTCACGGGGTTCTTGTTTTAAATGAATTTAATTGTGCAGTTAATTTGCAAAATATTGTGCGCAAGGAAATAAAGAACAACAGTTAAACAATTTGATGCTTGCCTTGAGGGAATACAAAACTACATCTGAACATGCTCTTTCGGTGCAAAAGTTTCAGTGGCACAATTTAAAACACTGCCATGGTGAATGTTTACTGAAACGAATGTCTGCTAATGGGCTTTTTGTGTTTCCTACCCCACCAGGAGGTGTGGACACACTATAAATTAAAATTAATTGAAGTGAATGCACAATTTCCTATTGCACGGGTTAATGTAGTGGGTTTCATTCTAAATCTTTAGAAAGCGACAGGGCTGGTGGACTACAACAAACCCTTCACCTCTGTAAATCAGCAAAAGTAATGCTTTCTGTCAATATATGTGTACCATTTGGTCTGTTCAATGGTGCTATTGGTAATATAGTAGTTATAATTTACTTAAATGGGAAAAGATTAGATGATTCCTTGACTGATGCTGAAATGGTTGAATTTCACAGTTACACAGGTCCAGCTTTTAAAGAACATAGTCCTAAATTAGTTCCTATTGTCCCAGTTGAAAGAAAGTTAGACTGCAGCTGCAATAGTTGTAGAAGAAAACAAACCCCCCTAAGACTTGGTTGGGCTTCACCTATTCACAGATGCCAAGGAATGATAATTGGGAAAGGCGAATCAAATTCATATATATTGTTTTTCATATATAATTATTAACCCTAGGCCTGGAACAAGAGCTTTTGAGTCAAGAACACCGGGTGCACTTGTTGTTGCTTTGTCCAGGGCAAAATTTGCTGGGAATGATAAATTAGACCCAGATTTAGCATGACATCCCTCTGTCTTGGTTAGTGAAGACCGTCTATGTCGTGTTGTGACTACACCTACAGTTAAGGCTAGAAATAATGAAATAGATAGAATTTCAAGACTATGAATTCAAACAAATAACAAATATGCTATCTTAGAAAAAAATCAAGGTATGTTATATTTTATTGAACAATCTCTTAATTTGGCCTAAGAAGAGTGAAGTGAAATTAAGAATTATCAAGGTGGGTGACATGATAGTCGCTTACCTTTTTTATTCTTTCAATTTTCATAATTTTTCCTTTTCTGTGACCAAAATGAACAATAAAAGTCCAAAATGATCAACTATACACATTGATAAGTCAAATTTCACCTTTTAAATGAAACTTGACCATTACAGCTTGATATTTAACAAGGAATCATCTACCTCACTACTAACAGTTCTAATTTCAAATGTTGGGGGACGTGAACATCGCTAACCATTCATTTTGAACACAGGAGAATCAGTCCTCAAATTTTTAGAATTATTTTCTTATTAATCCTCTGCAAACTTATTTCTTCTTTTTAAAATGTTTAAAATGATTGCAGCCAGTCACAAGTAAATAATCTCCCTTTTTTATAAATTTTTATTATTTTGATGGTCTCAAATAGCTTGTCATAAGATATGGTATTTCTTCATTGTATAAGTCCCTACAGTGACTGTGGTTGTATATATCTCTCTCTGTTTTTTTGGTTTATATTTGTCTCTTTGGCGACCATACCTAATCTCCTTATTATAAAATTCAACATTTTTTTTGTGAAGTTATTCTGTATGTCTTTTTTCCATGTGTGATTATAATGTACATATACTAGAAAACTCTGTTTTCTTGGACTTTCATCAGTGAAATGAATGGTTGAGATTTATCATTTACTTCTGATTTTAATTTAATCTTCATTGTAGTGAACTTGAATTGAATTTCAAGATTATAATTTTATTTTGAAATTTGCCACTTTACCTCCTGTTTCTCTATTAAAAACATTGAACGTGTTTCCGCCATTTCATCTTTATTCAAACAAGCAGATAGTACACAAATAAATGTTGAAACAAAAACTTGAAGAAGATGTTATGACTGTTAATTCTTTTATTTGATCAATAAATCAAATGAACAATACCAGGACTGTATGGGATAAGGACATAATAAAAAAATGATGGGAAGAGAAGAGGAACACATCAAACCCTCAAAAAATTGACCAGATTTATTTATAATGATTTGTATGATGGAGTTCATCCTTATCTGGAATTGGCATAGAAATGGTATTTTGCCTTATGCCAGTCCATTATGAATGATATAAATGACATGCCAAGTCAACATTTAAATGTTAAGGTAGAGGAAGATGATGAGGAGAATATGGAAAGTTGGGATTTCAAAAGGGTTGTTAAATTTTAAAATTTTCCAGGAAGTTGTTGTGTTGTTAAAATTATTGGTTTTCTTATTGTTTTGTTTTCAAATATAATCTGCAATTAGTTTTTTGAATATGATAAGAGAAAATAGTTAATTAAGAAAAAAACATTTACACATTTATGTCTGTGATATGTGTGTGGTCTTATCTTATACAATTTAAAAATTAAAAAAAAATCAATGCAAGCAAAACAGAATTTTGTATGAATTTTTTTCTTTAATAGGAAAAAATAATTCTTGGTTGTGTATACTGTGTTTTAAAATTGAAGGTCTTTCCATATTACAGTCCACTTTTTTAATAAGTATACTTTGGCTGATGTGACATTCCCTTACCTTAAAGTACAAAAAATAAAGCTTAGTTTGTAATAAATATAAATCCATTTAAATACTTATTAAACATAAGGTGTGTAACATGAAAGTCGCTAACCTTATCAAACTTAATATTCTCTCTTTTTTGTAATTGATAAACAAAAAAAATCTGTTGAAACTGTAGTGAAAAGTGAATTGAATTTGTTTAAAATATACAATGTAAAAAGAAATATGTTCTCAATACAAATACTAAAAATGTACATTGAACTTGAGTAAATAATAACCTTCATGTAACAACTTTTTTAAAGAAAATATTTATGTCATATCATCTTAAATCTTTAACATTTGTTTAACAAATTTCAATGTCAATATATGTTATAGCAGAATAGTCTTCAAAAGCAGAAAATCAGTAATCTTCTTTTATTTTACCATTCAAAACACTATCCAATTAAGTTGTCTATTCAATGTACATTTATAAGTATTGTTACTTAACTCTTAAAAAGTTCATTGTTTGAATTTATTTCTATAAGAAACATTTGAAGTATTTTCATTGCATGATCCAATTTAACAGTTTCAGACATTAAAGGCATATCAGACCTAATCATGTTAATACATTACAGAAGTTGACACACATACAAGAGTTGTATTGCCATTATGAATTTTTAAGACAGGCACCATTTAAAGTTGTGATATGCCATTCATGAGACAATGTTTGTGAATTTTGATCTTCATGACTGCTTGTTACTGGTGTTTGTTTTTAAAATTTTTAGTCCATTATTTAAATATTTTGCTTCTTGCTACTGTCATGACAGAAGCATGAATTAAACAAATACTACAAATTTGGAATTCATAATTCCTTTTCTTGCAATAACTGACACTAGTTTTGAGAAACGTGAATTAAAGCTTGCAGCTTGACAGTACTATTTAGGTTAATTTTATCAATTTATATAACTTACAACTAAATCAGTTCAATATTATGTCGAGACTATTTTATACGAGGTATTTAATTCAATACTAACATTTTAGGTAATTTTGGTATTTTATAATTTGTTATATGAAAAAATCCTTATTTGAACTTGCTCCTTTTTTTTTAAAGTTAGAGATGTTATTCTAAAAAGGCAAATATCCAAGTCAATTGCGAAACAGATATGTGTTATAGTTAACATACAATTTCTACATGTTCTAATTTCACGCTATTCGATTTCTAGAACACCACTTATCTGCAATGGTGATATAATATGTGCATTTGTACAAGCTCAATTGGACAGATGAATGAATGGTGAGTATTTTTTGTAATGTTTATTTCTGCATGTTAAAAGTACCGAAAATTCCTCAGAGGAAAATTCATTTGTTGACATTTCTGTTTTGGGGCATTGGAAAGTGTAAGATATACTAGCGATAGTCTAAACTTGGAAATAACACTCGATCAACAAGCCTTTTTTTTCAATTTTAGACAAAAACTATATGTAGGGACATAGTGAATTATTGGCTTGGTTAGCTGGCATATAAGGTAGCGCCTACCTCATATTATAATTATCACAAGGAAACTGAATGGATTATGGGACAATTTATACAATTGCAGCAACAAATGTTGTCAATACTTTAGACACAACCGGACATTAGAATAGCAGGCCGTCAACTTTATTATTTATTCAGTGGTAAGCAGTCATGGGCATTACTCAAACAAGTTACTTTCACAATTACCTATACAAGCTATGTTTGAATACGAAGCACTTTTAAATATATCTTTTATAAGTTACTTCTGACAAATTTTGAACAAAGGTGTCTCAAGCATCTGGTTTTAATTTTCCTATAAAATATAAAAATGAATCCCCTTAAACACTAATTGCCTTTCAGACGCAATTTCATTTAATATTGACGCTTATGGGTCAAAGATTTGTCCTGTGGTAGTATTAAAATATCATTTTCCGTGAACATCTTGAAGGTGCAAATGAGTACTCAATGACACCTGAAAAATTCGAGCACATTTCATAAATATCAAAAATGTAACTTGAAGAAGAAGCGTGCCTTTGTGAAGTTTTTGTTGATAAGGTTCCAAACCCGTCAGGTCTGTCTTCCACCGTTTTACCTCCTGACCGGGCTGGCGAGCATCATGTTTTTCACAAGCAAGTCTTTCATCGTAAACTACACATGTGGTTTATTTTGCGTAAGGTATGGGGACGACTTTGATTTGCATCTTTAATCATCATTTTTCTTTTAACTTACAGTAATTCATTGAACTTAGCTATTAGGTATATAAACATAGGATTTAATGAAGAAGAAAAAAGAAAAAAAAAAAAAAAAAAAAAGAAAAAGACAATTGTTTACGAGAAAGTGTTTAATATAATTATTATTCTATTTTGTTTAGATTAACATCAGGACTAAGCCTTCAACTAAACTAAAGGCTGCTGATTTAAACTGCAATCAAATGTTTGAAAAGTATACGTCTCAAAATAAACTGACACAGCTTTGGGTCTATCCGGACAGTTGCAGAAATCTTTTTGTTTTTCAATGATGAACATGGGGAAAAAAGGTTGTGTGATGATTGTCGCTTGAAAATGTTCACTTGGCAAACCAAAGGAAGGAAATATATTTTAGAAGAGTTAATAGTAATATATGAGACGTAGTCGGAACAGTTGATTTCGGTATGTGTGTAGATATACCCGACATTCAAGCAGTGGTTCACTGGGGTGCACCAAAATCTATTGTAGGTCTTTGGCAAGAAGTAGATTGGTGTGCATGTGATGGAAAAGACGACGTTCCTGTTTGTTTCTGATATGCAAGATCTCTGCATAAAAATATCCGTCATCAGATGTTATGGATATGACAAGCAGCATATCATGTGTACAAAGAGCTAATTTTGCAGAATGTTGTGAAATATTGAAGGGGCACTTGCTACGAGATATAGAAAAAAATAAAATATGATTTATTAGTTCAATCATGAATGAAAATGAAATAGTGAAATAAAAATTCGCTTTTAGCAGTTAGTTTGGTTCAGTTTTGTCAAAATGAGCAAAGAAACATCGCTAATGAATTATTCACTTGCAAGTGAATATTTCGACCTCATTAAATCAGTATTCATGTGAACTTCATCTGAACCTGTTAGCTAAAGATGGGTTACGCATGAACTAGGCTGTTCAGCTAGTAAAAGGAAATAAATGTCAACATTGAAATTAAACAAGGGTAAACCTTTTGATTGACTGATTCGATCTGCAAAAACTCATTCTTATACAGGTAAAAACGATTATTCACATAGTTTTAAACCTATAATATGAAATCAAACAGACCTAGAAAAATCCAATTGCACGAGTTCGCTATCTATTTATATCTATGTTTATGTTTATATCGGGTTATATAACCGTCGTCAGTCTTCGGAAGGTCACCTCGATGGTTAATTAGATGGCGTCTAGACTCAAGTACACACGAAATGCTGATACATAATTTTGAGTTTATGCATTTTTTTAATCTTTTTTTTATTTGGATATACCTTAGTATGTTATAAGTCGAATTTGAGATTTTGAGTCAAATCGGTGAACATCAATTTGACAGCTAGTGCCCCTTTAAATAAGTAAATATATAGTGAGCAATACATCTTTTTGAAGTTGATAGTGTTATATTTCAAAATCAACATTAAATCAGTGAAAAGTAAGCGAGGGAAATTTAGATTGTTAATCTGAAAGTAATGAAACGTTAACCGCAAACAGAGTCTTTCGTAGTAGCTGTGACGAGATATATTTTGCTGATTTGTTTTAATTTTTACTAAAAATTTTTAGTTGTGTATAATGTTTGAATTTTTGTTTGTAATCATACTTTAATTTAAATGCCAATTGATTTGTGTTCATTTGCATATTGTAATTGTGTTAACTTTGATTTGATTTTGTTCAGTTTAGTAAATATATAGTAAAATATCATTTTTATTTTTGGTGAATGTTGCCAACTGACAATCCGACTATCCTACGTCATTAAAGTAAAGTAAAAAAATAAACATTTAAAAAGATACATTTATAAAATTTAAAGCTACAATGTTTCAACGCGCACAAAAAATAATCAATTCCTGGAAGTAAAGAAAGCAATTTCTCTACTTTCTTTTTTAACAAGCATTAGTAACTAGATCACTGCATGTTTCTCAAATATTATACAAAACTATCCATCTAGAGGTTCTTTAGAGCCTGCGTCACTCACCTGAATCTACGTGGATCTTTAACAATCTTATAAATATAATTTATTACTAAAAATGTTTGATCTCTCTGCTATAGAATTTGCTGATAATGCAAAACATGGGTATACCAAAAAAAATCATTATTCAAGGGAAAAACTAGTATGAGCAGTGAATAATAATTTCAGCTTTGTAAAGGGATATGTTCTACAGTAAAACTAAGTTATTACATAGGCTTCAAATACGATACTGTTATCTCTATTAAAAAACAAATTAAAAAAAAAACAGTTCTTTTAGTTATTACTATAGAGAAAAATTTCATAAAACGCAAATTTTCTAAAATTCATTTTATCTTCTTTGTCAACTTAACAAGGTGACGTTATAGGTATGCTTATAGTGTCAGTATAAACACCAGGCGTTTCAGGCTTCTTGTACGCTTCAGAATGTAATAAAAATGGATAAAAAGAACATTTTTAGCTGAAAAACGTGTTGTGGTTTATATAAAGACATCGCATGTCTATACATTCAGAAATTTGAAATATCGTCTTCTCTTAGTAACAGACAGGTAGATAGAGAATTTTACGCTTAAAGTCATCAAATTATACAAAATGATGACGTTTGAATTATAAAAAAGATGTGGTATGATCATCATTTAAGCTGTTTACAGTATGCTAACTTTGTTTTTACACCAGTAAAATGTTTTGTCAAGAAACAGCAAATGAAGACAAATTGAACTTGAGACCATTGGACTTATTTGAACTAAACTAGGAACATGTGTGTTCATATAATGGCTGCTGTCAATGACATAAGCGAAAAAAAAATCAGTTCATGGTAAACTGATTTCTGCATCGAAGAGACTATGATAATGGAATCTGCTTGTAATCATTATGTCCATATTGATGGTTTATCTGATGAAGCTACAGTTCTTTTTGTAAGTTCATATATGATAAAAAGGTGCTATTTAAAATTTGAATAGGCAAGTGCTTAATAATTTTTTTTTAAATTTTGTAAGATTATTTAAAAACTGCAGTATAGACTCAAGAGCTAGAGGTCCTTCAGAAGGTTTATACAGAACAAACAACAATTAATTGGATGAAGCAACAAAAATAATACTAGCCAGGCAGAAAAGAATTTCAAGAAAAAAACCAATTAAGGTTTTAACGATCCGAGACGACAACTGGTGTAACGAGATTCGAATTGTTAAGACAATGACGCAGAAGACCAATGATGGTTGGCCAGGACGAACGCAAGGTTTTCAATGCATTTGGGTTGACCATAAATATTTTTCTCCTATCCCTCTAACAAAAAAAAAATAATCTAAATGTTAACACTTACATGCCTACGATTGTCTAATGTAGGATGCATTAATTTTTTTTTACACTTAAGTTTTTGATCCATTTTAAAGTTTTTCAAGCTTAAAAAGTGGTAAAATACCAACAAATATGAAAAGAAAAATTGAATAGTAATTAAATTATGCATTTAAGATTAGATAGAGCAACACGAGACCCATTCAAAATCATGTTGACTTTGATCCTCTTGTAGTTACAAAAAAAAACTATCCCAGACATCTCTAATGACTGCTTTATTTTTAACATTATAATGCACTTAAATTCATATTTATCAATCAAAGACAGCATGAAAGATCAAGCACTAGATTTCCAAAAACATACGTACATATGTAAGTGTGATTCCCCACAATCAGCCAATATCGCCACCATTGCTATTATTGTTTAGAAGGATAAAACAGACACACGATGAAAGTATTAATACGAAGATTCAAATATAAAAAAATATTTATAAACCTTTTCTTTTAACTATGGACATGAATCCATGGGCGACAATTGGGAATTTTACATAACTGATTTGAAAAATATAAAGCAGTGGGTTTTTTTTGGACTAAAAAAAAAAGATTCAGTAAAAGTTTACAGTTTTCCAGTACTAAATAGAAAAGAGAATTGAAGTTGGTTACATAGAAATTGAATGAATTTAATGAATATTTGCATAGTCTTACTGTTTTAAATAGCCAGCTAATATGTGAGAAAAATGTCATAAACGAACAGTTAACAGAAAAAGGCTATAATAACAGCTCTGAACAATAAAGTCATCCGAAATATGGAATTTTGAGTGATGCACTAAAAATATCGGGACAATTTGTTAAATCATATACTGCAGGTAAGACCGAAACCACATGTTAACCAGATATCCAGACTGAGGACAACATAAATCTGATTTCCTTTAATTTTGTGCAACTTCAATGCAACTGACAAAAATGGATAAAACCTGTAGGTCCATCCTTATATTTAGACACCAGTTAATGTAATTTGAGCATTTCCAAGATGGTCTACATGAGGCGTAAAATTATCAGTGTGTACAACCTTTACATCTCTTTGTACCTGATATGTGTGACAAGTTTTCTCAGGCCACGTCCATATTTCTATAAATAGATGCTACTAAACTAGATCTAGGGAGTGTCCAACGAATTCTTAAGAAACTCCATTACCAATAGACATAGGCAGTAAAAACAGCAAAAAAAATTCCTTAAGCCAAACAATTAGTTGTAGTTAATTTTCGACAACTTTCGATAAAATACAGATCGGTCCTGTTGTTGTTTGCAAAGATAAGAGTTGTTATCATGGGCGGGGGAGGAGCTCGCATTGAGACGAATTTTCTTTCCATGCCGTCGGCGGAAAAAAAAGCTGAGAACTCATGTTACGTCTATTGCTGGTAGGACTTTCGACAACAAAGAAGCAGTTCAAAATGTGATTAACATCTTGTATGTCAAATTTGAGATTAGGAAATCCTGTTAAAATATTGAGGTGATTGGTAATGGCAAAAGTTATGACCATCTAATTAAACTTAGGAGTATGATGCAAACTTGGCCTGAGATCTTTCACACCCAAGGGTTTAGCACATTATCAATAATCTGTTTATGGAACTGTATTTGGATGCTGGTCTGACACAACATGCATCGAAGACTACATCATAGTTCAACATATAGATTATTAACAAACTACAAATTGTGCAGTGACCAATGGAATTGTGTTACAAATATGCAAACCAAGTGCAAGATTAATATATATTCTTATTACCATTTTTTTAATATTTGGTAGAATATACATTTATATAAACACTAATAGTGTATACATTGTCACCTGGCTGCCACTATTTAATTTATATGTAAGCTTTTTGTAAAAGCTATATTTTTCTATATAACTATTGACGATTACGGCGCTAAATATATTTGCCGTCTTTTAACGTTGAACAAAGTTTAACTTTGATGACTAAAGTTGAGAAAATTTTAAATGACAGATCTATTACGCCAGCGGCGATGATCCCAAAGACACGTCTGTACTTTTGGGATCACGTCTGTACTAACACCAAATATGTTACTCTTAATGAAGTCAAATTCCTGTATTCTCGGTGGTATCTTCAACAAGACAGATATTTATGATAGAAGATGGTGGAAACAGGTCCAATGTCTCTCAAACGTGTTCTGGAGAAGATGGATTCGCGGGCATCTATCAACATTGCATATGCGTCCAATACGGCAAAGATTAAACACTGATATCTAAAAAGGCGATCTCGTACTAGTAGCTGAGGAGAATGGGCAAAAAAGGAAAGGGCTTTTGGGCAAAGTACCGATGTTAAATTGGGTCGGGATGGGCATGTGCGTAGCTGAATTGTCAAAACTCACAAATCAGAATTAGTAAGACCCGTACAAAAACTATGTTTACTAAAAGGTTCAGATTTATAGATTGTAAATATTATTTTTTTGTGAAAATACTTTTTTTTTGAAATTGCAGAATTTCATGGTGAGGCGTGTAAGAATTTTATCTATTCTTATTTCTATCTTTGAATATTTGGTAGAAGATACATTTATATAAACACTAATAGTGTTTACATTGTCAATTGGTTGCCACTATTTAATTTATAGGTTAGCTTTTTGTAAAAGCTATATTTTTCTATATAATTATCGACGTTTACGGCGCTAAATATATTTGCCGTCTTTATGTCAATTTGTTTACGGCAGTTTATTATTTATATTGTATTTGGACACACCAGATGATTTTTGCAAGAGAGCATAACCGGTAAGCATATATTTAATCCGACTTTCTAATTCATTTCGTTAGCAAGAATTGTAACAATGTTCCATAAATGAAATATATTGATTTAATCTTCTGTGCAAACTTTGTACTTTATTAGAAAACTTGTTTCTTTTATTATGAATAAGAAGTAATAAATGCATTGTATATTTTTTTTACGACTAACGGAATTAGTTTCACTCTTATTTATGATTTATAATTTATGTATTTGCAGAGAATCCTATCGTATTTATCGTATTCAACATAATTAAAGAATTGATATAATACGCAAACTTGACTTCGTTTTTAATTTACTGTGTGGACCAAACACCTATGTTGATGTACCAGGTAAATTCATTTGATAAGTTTAAGAAAAAAAAAATTGTCATACATTTTAAGACCTCTTTTATACATATATTGCATGATTATTTTTTTCTTTGAATTCAAATTATTGTCTTTCATGGACTGACGTAATAATTAGGTTGTACGAAAAGATAGATTTACACAGGTTTCAAAATGGTTTCATGTCAGAATTAAGTAACTGAAGATATGATCAGAGTTCAAGACGTAACGTTCTGTTTTTGAGATTCTTTTATACATACTTATATGAACTATCTTGTTTTATTCAGTTGCTTTTAGAACTGGGAAAATTGAATGATGCTTAGCGTCCAGTGGCAAATATTTCATTATGATGACGAGAACAAATGATGAATAAACATATGAAGTTGGTCATCTAATATAGGCTGTCGACGGAGGTAATTTAGACTTTCACTGAAAAATGAGGGTATAATTGACAGGGACAGAATTTGTGCCTTGCAACAGACCGCCTACGGACCCCTCAAATAGATTGTTGTTGCATGGTTGGTGCAGAGCGTGGCACTCTTCGAACATGAAACATCGAATTTCACGACGTGGCTGCGTACTTGTACGTCCCTCATAGCCAGACGGACGCCCCACTTAGGCAAAGTTTTACTGCAGGTCGGAAGAAGTCCTATTTTTCTTCTCTAGTCACCCTTGGGGTTTCATGCATTTGACATACACAATAATGTAAGGATGACGATACCTTACTACCTTGCAAAACATACCCATTGATGTTTGGAAATTTTGTTAAGTGTGTGGTATCTCAGTGTCCATTTCTGTAGACAATGTTTATTCTGTAGCTCTTGCTGAATCTCATGAGATGCAAATCTATTTATAAACAAACAATGCTTTAAATACTTTCGGCCAGTCCTCACTGGCAACATAAAACATATTGTCTGCCATACAGAGCAGAAACCCTTGACAACTTAAAACCCGAGTAAGGGTTTAACAGATTCTCCCCGCCACAGCAATGACGGTATCGTATGTACAATGAGATCGATGGTTGCTTCATGTCCAGTGGAAGATATTTCATACATCTGATGGACTAGAATAAATCTACAATTTTACAGTAGGGAGATCCTATAATAGGAGCCGTCGGAAATATTTTAAACTGCCACTAGGAAATAAAAGTATGTTAAATAGTGACAGAAATTTTGCCTGACAAAAGGTCACTTACGGACTCCTTAATGAGATTCAAGGGTTCCAGACTTGCACAGAGCGTGTCTCTGTCTGCACCAGGCATTAAATCTAACGTTTCCATTCTAATCGGACGTGGCTGCGTTCTTTTACATCCCGCATAGCCAAACGGAAGTCCCACTTTGGCAAGGGTTTTACTGCTGGTAGTAAGTAGACATTAGTGACCGTTTTTCTATTCCCCAGCTACCACGAGTTGGGTGCCACATGTGGTTGACCGTAATTGAATATCACCATGGCGTTGTCAGTTTATTTCTTACTTGTAAGTTTGAATGTCCCTTACGAATCTTTCGTCTCTCTGTCACCCTGGGGTATAAAAGTGGAAGAGAAAAATATACCCGCAATTTTTCTCTCAATCCTCATTATTTTTTTTCAGATGACAAATAAAAGAATCTATCATCAGATATTTCACACTGACGCAACCAACAGACAACATTTCGAATTACATGGTTTATGCAGTGTTTTGGTAGCTGATTTAAAAAAAAAAACATCTCCCCGACCCAAACCCCCGTTTTAGACTTAAGACCAGTTTCTGTGCTTAACAAGGGCAACATGTTTATCAAATGGAAAACCCGAAAAGGTACAAAAAAAAACCAAACTTGGGGCTACTTCTGTTTTTGTATTTCAATGTATTCAAGATATCGAGACAGTATTAAATTGCTGTATATTTACAGTTGTTGTGATTACGTTTCTTACTTTATATTTTTTATGTATTGAGGATACATGCTTCATTAATTACTGGTAGAGAAACTGGATTTTTGCAAGATTTTAATTCAGAAAGTGCACTTTTTCGCATTTTATAGATTAATAACAGCAGTGTTTTTTTACTGATTATTCTTATGCATTTTGGCCATTTTTCTTTGACAGTTTTCATGGTCAAAACACTCAAAATTAGATGAAAATGAGGGATATTTCCTTTCAGAGGAAATCATGCCAATATCTGAGGCATTGAAATGTTATTGGCTGCGATCACGCCGTGTTTTTCAGTTTTAGACACTGGCTTCTCGTCAGCTATTGGATTGGAGGTAAGTAACAATTTACTTGAATGTTTATGGAGAATTGAAGGATATCACCGGAAAGTAGAACATACAGTTGAATGATACCCAAGAGGATGTTCCACTACATATCCAGTAGCAATGCAAATGCAGAAGTCTGGTTCAAAGGATAGGTTCTTTGGTCATAGGTGTAAATGTATAAATTGCTCAAATCGGCCAGATATATCAGACACCTCTTTAGATATTTCTGTCTAATTTTACAAAAGTGATATATCAGACACCTCTTTAGATATTTCTGTCTAATTTTACAAAAGTGATGTTGAGATAGACGAAATTGATGATGATGAACCTGTTCAAGCACAATTTATTATCATACCTCGACATGTTATATCTAGCATCAGAAGACTCGGTTAGATATTTGGTGAATGGAATAAATTGGAAAGGATATGGGGCATCCGACAAGACACAAATTCAGTACATGCACAGCAAAACAAACAAGAACAAAGGAACAATGCTTTCACTGCTGTTCTTTATTTTATTTATCTAAATAACCAAGTATCACGAATTTTAGTTAGTCTCAACCGTCCATGTTTTTAAATTTGAAAGAAAAAAGGGATCTATGACGATGCAATTTGTTTTCATTATAAAGTCCGAAATTAATTTCAAGTCTGAGTAAACGACTGGAAAGATTTTTAAAAATGAAACCTTGTGTCCACATTCTCTTGACAGGGTTACCATTTGATCCCATGATTGGTCATAAAGAAAAAGTGAATTCAGTATTCAACTAGAATCATCCGTTCTCCGGAAACACTAGTCCAAATAATTATGACGTCTTGAAAGGCTATTTTATTTTTTTTTATTTGACGCCTTCCGCAACATATAAAATATACAGTAAGTAATGAACATTTCCTACAATCACCGATACACTCCTCTCATAAAAGGTCAATCTTGATTTTTATACTAATAAAATTTTGATTTAGACAAGAAAGTCTCACATTTTCATACAAAAATAAATATGTATCGTGATGTTCTTATTAACTTTATAAATGTAGTCATGAATAAACGATTTAATGCCCGGGGTAAATCACTTTGAGACTTTTCCTTTCCGAGAGGAAGCCCAATCTCACGATCTGTTTGTGATTCAGCCCACACACTGGTTAACCGGCATAAATGACGTCATTGAACACTGGTGTTAAACTGGTCATGGTAACTGTAGTCAGGAATATGATAGTTGTAATCCATTCGTTTGATGTGTTTGAGCTTTTGAATTTGCCATTTGATTGGGGACCTTCCTTTTTGAATTTTCCTCGGAGTTCAGTATTTTTGTGATTTTACTTTTTACCACGATCCCAATATGGCGGAGGTAGAAATAAGTACAATCGTTTTCTGCTATTTTCTCCGTGTAAATGTGTTGTTTTCAAGAATAAATCAGCCGCCAGGTTGATCTGTACGGTTTTGTTGTATGTGTGTTATAAATATCACATATGACCTCGTTACCGAAATAATAGCCATTGAAAATTTTAGGAAGATAATCGTAACTCTTAAAAAAAGATGATGGTAACTTGTGGACAAAACAGTTGAAGGATAATCGTAACTGAAGAATATTTCAATGATGATAGCTGATTTTGATAAAAAAAAATTAGTCATGATAACAACGAACGTGATAGTGCTTATTTTTTTGTTCATCACCATACCTCAATATAGACATCTAAAATATGGTATGAAATTATTATGCACACAACTTTTCCAATCTTTCCAACTCAGATTTGATCACTTAGATTATTTACAAATTTATGCATAGAACTGAATCAGAAACTTATAGTTGTTTAACTTTCAAAATAAAAATAAGATGTGGTATGTTTGCCCATGAGACAACTATCCACCAGAGACACAAAGACGTAGATGTTAGCAACTACATGTCATTGTAAGGCCTTCAACACTGTGTAAAACTCATAGAGAGAGCTTACGACAACCACTATCTAAATTACAGTCTCCTGACTTTGGATAAACGCAACTGAATGTAGCAGGGTGACATATGCTTGTGAGTGCTCTCCTCCTTCTTTTTATGAAGAAGCATCTCTTTTAATCTCATATTTCGTATTCTCCTTATTCTTCATGTATGCTCTCTTCTAATTTGATTAACCTTCTAACATCCCCCCCCCCACCCAAAAAAAAAAAAAAGAAAACATCACAGGGGTGACTAGGGAAAAGAAATATGAACACCCTTGGATTTCTTCTGACTGGCAGTAAAAATCTTGCCAAAGTGGGACGTACGTTTTGGCTTGCGGGATATATAAATACGCAGCCACGTCTGGTTAGAATGAGGACGTTAAATCCGAAGCCTCAGGAAGGAGTATGCCATGATCTCTGCACGTTAAGAACCCTAACAATAACTCTTTGAGGGGTCCAAAGGTGATCTTTTGCCAAGAAAAATAGTCGTCCTTTCCCAACTTATCCTCATTTTCCAGTGACAATCAAATTTCCCAATCTTCATCCCGGACGGACCTATTTACAGGACATATGTATTGATTATTTGTTCTCGTCCTGAGCGAGCATGATATATTTGCCACTGGATTAAAAACAAAAAAACAACAATCAATCAATCTTCTATCAGCTGTCATAAAAGGCATCCATTTTTTTCACGTTCGGCATTTAGAATCGAATGCGCATCTGGAGCAGAAAAATTGGTACCGTCAATGTTATAACTTACCAACGGGCTGTGGAGTCGAAACCTTTGTTAGTCAGTCCCCGGGTATATCACTTGCACAGGAGCCACTGATTAGGTACTAGAACTAAAATACGGATATTTTTTCATTGCTTATATAAAAGTTGAGAAATCATTGAAATAAAGGAACTAACACCTTCGTGCAAAGCTCTGATTCCTTGTTCTGATTCGGGTATACTTTAGGTCCTTTATGGTTTTATCAATGCTGCAACATTTGTGTAAGGTTTTGGCCTCGAGAATCACTGAAGAGACATAATATGAGTTGTCGAAATACACATTTGTTGCAGCACAGGAACATTAGTACAGTTAATCTTGTAACTACTACCGGGTCGACATCTCTGTTAGAGTACTGTAAGTCCCAAAGAGTATCTCCAGCCAGGTTGCCAGTACTGTGGGCACGCAAAAACGGTTATTAATTCATTGATTTTTTTTCTTATAAAACTGTTAAATCATATAAATTAAGGAATATATGTACATGTTCGTCTTCTTAAAGTATACAATATACAAAACAATATTTACCGTAAATTTTAACTGTGAAATATATAGAATACATATTTGTATAAAGTAAATTAGATTAGGACAACCATTTATTCACAAATTGTGGCAACACTATCAAACTTTTAAGCAATATTTAGATATAGTCGCCATCACCATCAGAAGTTAAAAGTTGCGATTCCGACTGATAAATTACTATTACATGTATCATGTCCAAATTACGACTATCTGATTCACGGCCATCACTCGGCTAATCGAGAGATTGGTCGGTTAATCTATATTGAGTATGCGGCTATATGGGCGGTTGGTCTGTTATTGGGGTTGGCTAAAGTCTGTTAATCAGGTGTTATCGAGAAAATCATTGCAAGGTCAATATGTTTCATTGTATAACCTTTTAAATATATTTTTATCTTAAAAAATATTCATGTCTGGTAAAACAATTCAGTGTACTAAATCCAGCGGTGTAATTATTTTTTTTCTAGCTTCGACAAACGTTCTATAAAATAAGAGGGCGGGTTACTCATCAATAAATTTATACACATTTTACACACACAAAATGTACACAAAATGACAAGTTAGTTGAATTTACTTGTATGCAATATTTTGAACATCAATAAAAAGACAGGCATTATGTTTGTTAACCATATTAATATCATTATGTGAAAAATCTACACGAAAATCTGTATTTTGGTGACATAAATTAATTTTTATTAAAAACCTGGTCTGTTAATGGGTCGGATGTATAAAACTCGGTCTGTTAATTGATCTGTTAAGAGTTATGAATGGCAATACAAGCATAATTTGATTGCTATATAGGGTATTATGGGAACAAATGGGTAGGCTCAAGACGAGTGGCTAAAATATACGGAAACAACACATGAACAATGGAACATAAATTTATACAATGGAAATGGAAAATTGATAAAAATGGTTTCAAAAAGTGTAACATTAAAGTAATATTAATTTCATACAAGAATGGTCTCATATATCATATGGATTTTGTTTTATTGTCATGAATGACACCAATTTGTCATCTACATGGGTAACCAGTATATAAATCAGAGAAAAACTTCGAAACTTCGAAATGTAACAAAACATTAGTAAGTAAACTGGTTTTTTTTAAGTTTTAGCATGAGAGAAAAATTGGTAGTGATTAAACATCGCGGAATATTCAAATTAAACATTTTTAAAAAATTATTATACCATGTGTAACATATACAAAATTTAGTCTTCACTTTTAAAATTTCTTTTATCAAATGGACTGACACATGTTTATAATTGCATACAAATATAAACACACCTTTCACTCCACCAACTTGAAGGTCACTCGATACAAAAACAAGCACGTTTGCGGACTGCTAGTCGGCTGAATAACTTACAATGGAAATACATCATTACTCGAAAAATAAAATCAATATTATGCATTTGTTGTGATTTCCAGGAAAATAAAACATTCTTTTTGTTACACATTAAAGTTAATCAGCACCTTAGAACCATGTCTTACTAACGAATAGAAAACAACGGTCATGTTCCATACTTGGTACAGACATTTCCGAAGGCAGAAAATGACAATGATGACTAGGTAGAAAAGACAATGCATATCGGAAAACGCATGAAATTAAACCAGCTGCATTGCAACACATGACAGATTCATAGATGTTGCAGACTTTGAACAGACACAAAAAACAAGGCTGATTGATAACGTAAATAATAAATTCATGCATATTCCAGCGGCCAATCCATATCACGCTCTATTGAAGAGACACATCCTTCAATAACATCCAAAGAAAATCTAAATAAAAATGCTCTTACTAGAAGGATACTGTTGCACCGTATTGTCATTTTTTTTACACAAGTACATCTTATTCTTAACTTATTCAATGGGAAAATATAAAGGTAGCAAAACTATTGTCGTGGCTAAATAACTCTTAACTGACATAATTTTAATTGTCCAACCCATTAACAGACTTTATTCCCGTAATATTCACTAAAATGTGGTATCACTCAAGTTATATTACAATTATGAAATATTTACTAATGTCAATTTATTTTTTAGAACCAATTTTTGAAAAGTACTATTTTGTGTCCTTTAAATGATATCTAAAAAAAAAGATTTTCGCCTTTTATCCATAAAAATTGCTATGCGTATAAGCAGAAATACCACATACTTGCGCGACGCCTTTTAGTTTTACTGAAAACTGTGCAGACTATGAAATGTTTTTACAGGTTGAAAATGTTCTATGATAGATATCATTTTGTTAGACACTTTTCTTTTTTTGATTTTGTTCTTATAATATGCAAAAAAACTGTATACTAGTATTTAACAGAGTTTAACACTAAATTGTGCGTTTTACTCTTAACAGACGTATAACCGACCCGATTAACAGACCAACCGCCCATATAGCCGCATACTCAATATAGATTAACCGACCAATCTCTCGGTTAGCCTAGTGACGCCCGTGTGATTGTCCAGATACGATTATCATATCAAACAAATTTCTTGGAGTTACGATTATCTTCCTCGACTTTTCAACGGCTTTTATTTTCGTAACGGGACCATATACGATATTAAGAACACACACACATACCAAAACCGAACAGATCAACCTGGCGGCTGAGTAATTCTTGAAAACAACACGTTTACATGGAGATATTAGCAGAAAACGATTTTACTAATTTTTACCTCCGCCATATTGGGATCGTGGTAACTGCAGTAACCATGATCAGTTTAACACGAGTGATTGAACAACCGTTTCTTGTGACATAATGATATAAGAATTGTGACATTTGGGAAATGTACGGAAGAATGCATTAATATGTTGTAATGAACGTATGTAAATAAAAAAAAGCGCTTGAGACGTTATACATGTTATAGGTTCGGTATTATATCTAGTTACTGATAAGTACAAACGAAACCCAAAATACATGGACACTGAAAAGACTTTGTAGTAAGAGAAAGCACGCGCGATCAGGATCTGGTTATACATCAGGTTTTGTTGATATATAAACCTTATCGCTATTTGGAAATCTGCGCCGATCGACCCGAGAATATGCGCCTCTTGAACTATTGGCGTCATACAACAATCACTTCTCCAATTGTGGCGTCAGATACTTTCTATTGTGACGTCAAAATATTTCGAGAACCTTTGTGATGTCCAGTAATGGCGGACAATTAGCGATAAGATGTATAACAAGACAGTGCAAGAGGATTTACGTCACCAGTGTCTGCGTAGAAAGTTGATGAACCAGGGTTATCTCAAAGAACGTCTCGTTCTTTTTTCTAAAAAAGTTATTCGGAAGATACCTAGACTTTGTTGATAATTATTCCGTATCAACTTCGCGAATAATACACGATGGTCTTGAGGTATAGATTATAGGTACTGAAGTTGTTTATCATCTGAATTACGTGTTGTAGTGTATTTTTATGTGTCTTTGTAAATTATTACTTTCACCGTTTAGTCTATTTTGGGTAATATCCATTTGACGTGGCTCGGTACTTATACATCCCGTCATTGTGTTATTGTAATTTTTCTATTATTGTCTTTCGTTTTGCAAATGTGCTTTGTTTATATGCATTTTTGTTTTTCTTTGTTGACAACTTTGTTTGTATTATAGTGATTAGGATTATAACACAATGTTGACTGCTGTACCCCTATTTTTGACATGTTTACCTATTATTTCTGTTTGTTCTGCTCCACAATGTTGTCAATATAATGGAATTTTATTTGACTGTCATACAAGTGAGAGGTTTCGATAGCTATAAAATCAGGTTCAATCCACCATTTTCTACATAAGAAATGCCTGTACCAAGTCAGGAATAAGACAGTTGTTATCCTGGTTGTTTTCTTCTTCCTAAGGAACACTTTGAAAAGGATAGATAATTTTAAGATATACAAACATAAACTTTTATAACAATGGGTTTGTCATCCATCAATATGCACTTTAGTAGGTGTAATCATGAATACCATATCACACCCAATACGTGTGCAAAGAAACTAACAATTATTGCTAAAAAAAATTAATTAAATTCATCAATTAATAAATTAATAAAAACATTGCCAAATCACACCAGACTAACCTGCCCCACTGATGAAAAAGGCCTTCAACATCGCCCAAGAATAATAAGAGAAATTATATATGATATCCCACTGTATAAAACCTACCAATTTGCCTAATTATTAATGAAAAAATATATCCTGCTGCATTAAGACCTACCAACATGCCTCCTTAATAAAAAGATGATATATCCTGCCGCATAAAGACCCCATTATTGGAAAGAAAATATACCCAGCGGTTATCATTAATAATATTTCCTTGGAAATATTGTTACTTAAACATGTTAATCTTTTTGCCTTTTAACTGTTTATTTTGTGTAGCATTTAATATAAACAGCATTTTTAACAATTTCTGGAAGATTAGCTGATAAGAGAATAGTAGATATAGATCACTCATATTGTATAGTTCTTGTGCCAGGTAAAAGTCTTCATTTATTATCTATAGAATGACATTTTTGTTTTTGAAACAAACTTCATTAGCAAGAACACAAGTGAGCCTGCTTTGGACAAGTTGATAACATAGCATATGAACTCCGTATAATAATTTCTCCATAAAATATTTATCTTATAAATTGCAATTTAGGTAGATTGTGGGGTTTTTTCCTGACATTTCTTCAAGGCATGTTGGAAAAATACTTTCTTGTGATAATAAAACTAAATTACCAAGTATCATTTAATATACAACAGAATCTTCTTAAACATAAATTTCAAGATTAAACTTTCAAAAAATGTGTTTTTAAAATTTCGGAAAAATATCCCAAAATGAAGGGCAGATCATTATGTTGAAATTGATAGGGACAATATGTATTTTGCATTAAACCCATAAGGGTAAGTATGTTGTAAGATAGCGTAGGCGTTATCCTAAATTTATATTCAACTATACACCTTGATACTCATTTGTGATGGACACGAGTTCTGCACAAGATTTCAGTTTGAGGTTTAAAAAATGAAATAAAATAAAAATACAATATGAATTTAAACTTAAAAAGGAGTCGGTAGAGAGTGCTGTACTAGGATGTACAGTGCACCTTTCAATAAAACCTGTCAGCGTGTTGTTCAACTATTTGTTGTAATACTTGTGCTAAATGTCCCCCAAGCAACGCGTTGTGGGGGACATACAAAACCGGCAGTCCGTCCGGTTTTGTAAGCTCTCTCGCGTGTACAATTCTTGGCAGATTTTTATGAAACTTATATCATAGATTTAAGCAGCAATGTCTTGGACGAGTTCGAAAATCATTACTGATCATTTATTTTTAAAAAGAGTTATGTTCCCTTGGAAACATTTATTATATGTAAAATTGCATAGTTAGCGATCACATTTGTACAATTCTTACCAGATTTTATGAAACTTATATCAGTTATATATCAGCAATGTCTTTTAAGAGTTCGAAATTCAGTGCCGACCAATTGTTTTTAAAAGAGTTATGCCCCTTGAAAATATTAATTATGCGAAAAATTGCCTTGTGGGCGCTTTTATTTGTACAATTCTTGCCAGATTTTTATGAAATTTATAGTATAG
This sequence comes from Mytilus californianus, assembly GCF_021869535.1. Lineage (NCBI taxonomy): Eukaryota > Metazoa > Mollusca > Bivalvia > Mytilida > Mytilidae > Mytilus > Mytilus californianus. The sequence continues at coordinate 62,697,433 of NW_026262604.1, read as the reverse complement.
GTTTATATCATCAATGTCTCGGACAAATTTGAAAATCAGTCCCGATCAATTATTGTTTTTAAAGTTATGTCCCTTGGAAATATTGATTATATGGAAAATTACATTGTTAGCGCTCTGATGTGTACAATTCTTGCAAAAATTTTATGAAACCTTTATAATAGGTTTATATCATCAATGTCCTTGTAACTTTCATATAATATAAGTTTCATAAAATCTGGCAAGAATTGTACAAATGAGCCCACAAGGCAATTTTTTGTATAATTAATATTTTCAAGGGGCAAAAAATGTGCTGGTCAAATATTTTTAAAGTTATGCCCTTTTAAAAATATTAATCATAACGAAAATCGTATTTCATTGCTCTGAAGCCTTTATTACTCTAAGGTATTTATAAAAAGTTTTTGAAGTTTTAGTTATTGCTCTTGTGCCTTGGACATGTTGGATAGATAAAATATGTGAGACGGCGGACATTGGAACTCTGTTCTTTTATTTATTTGCAAACTGTTTTATATTCTCCTTTACTGCAGCTCTGTCAACCTTTTGTCTAGAGGATCAAAGCTGGATACAACATAGTCTGCAGATACACATGCTTCCATTCTCTATTTCTGAATATTGCAATATTTATTCTTTTTGTCAAAAGCTTAAAATAACACATTAAACAAATTATTATAAAATAGACTTTTTGTACAACATAAACTGTTCTGCATGCATTTAGGATTTGAAGCTTTTCAGTAATATTTTCTGACAAATTATCTTTTGAGTTTGATAATAGAGGAGCATTATGATTTCTTGTCTGTGGTTCCGTCCTTTACACTAACGGTTACAGTTTTTGTTTAAGGTAGCTTGTGGTAACATCAATTTTGAAACTTAGTATGTTCATTGTGAAATGATCTGTATAATATAATCATATGGTTAATATTGTTTTGACCCAGATTTTATGGTTCACTAACCAAGGATATTGTTAAGTGCCTGCGTGACCTGGTGTCTAATGGTGTTTTTTTTTTTGTCTATCTGAAAATTGTTTTAGATTAATCATGTTGATATTTTTCATGTTTACTTTAATATAATTACTATATACTACCATCTTTTACTCATCGTACAAAAATTAATATGCATTGAACCTTTCATTTCTTTTTATGTATTTGAACCATGCAAATAAAATCTATATTCAAGACAATACAAATACAAATAGACTCCATATATATATATATATATATATATATATTCCATTCTCAATTTTATACTGTGCCTGGTACTATAATTTAAGGCAATTGTAGTATACCACTATTATATATAATATATATATATATATATATATATATATATATATATATATATATATATATATATATATATGGAGTCTATTTGTATTGTCTTGAATATAGATTTTATTTGCATGGTTCAAATACATAAAAAGAAATGAAAGGTTCAATGCATATTAATTTTTGTACGATGAGTAAAAGATGGTAGTATATAGTAATTATATTAAAGTAAACATGATTAATCTAAAACAATTTTCAGATAGACAAAAAAATATATATATATATATATATATATATATATATACTAGATCGTGAAATGTATGAGGATACTTTAGAAGATTGTATCATGTTTTGCTTTGTGACCTTGTGTTAATGATAAAAATGACTAAGTCAAAACCTTGGCTTGATAATCTTCATTCGTTCAACCTCTACTGGCTCATCATGTTTTCTGTTTCGTTTTTTGCATGGACCGTCATAACGGACTTCTTTTCAAATGCCCCCATCTCATATAGGCATGCTAATTCATGCGTGTGTATAATGTATGTCATGTATGTGTGATTTTATAATGTTAATATTGAATAGGCATTTTCACTGAAACCTATTTATGGGCCAGCTGAGGACCACCTCCGGGTGCAGGATTTTCTCGCTGCGTTGAAGACCCATTTGTGGCCTTCGGCTGTTATCTGCTCTTTGGCCGGGTTGTTGTCTCTTTGACATATTTCCCATTTCCATTCTCAATTTTATACTGTGCCTGGTACTATAATTTAAGGCAATTGTAGTATACCAATGTTCAATAGTCATAATTAGACAAAAACAAATCCGGGTAACAAACTAAAACCGAGGAAACACATCAACTATAAGAGGAAAATAACGGACGTTATATTACTTGAGCAGAACTATTACCCACCAAATGCAGACAGAGAAGCAAGAAGTAGTTTTGACCCTAGAAGCAATGGATCAATACCTCAACCTCCTGCACTATAGGCTGACATACAAATGTACTTCCAAGCGAAAAAAACGTATGTAAGGAATTTGTCAGATATATTTTTTCTTATATTTTCCATCCTGGACATTCACAGTAAGCTGCTTTTACGTCACCTTGATTCTTCTCTAGAAGTTACAAGCACTGGAATGTCATCTTCCTAGTCAACGTATTTGCCTTCTGTGTTGGCTTCATCTTTCAAACAAAAATACTGAGCTTGTTATGGTTTAGGTAATCAACCTTCTTTTCCTGGACATGCCCATCGTAAAATAAGCGATAGTCCTTTGCACTTTCATAAGCTTTCAACTTCATTTTTTCAGAATCAGAACAGTGCAACAACTAAAATATATAAGGTAAAATCAGGTACACCAGAAAATTCTTCAACATACTTGAAAAAATATAAGAATTTAAAATTAACACTACAGAATACATGGCGGATATGCATTCTAATGATTAATATCGTTTGACGAGTATATAAGTAAGGTGATAATCATTGATAGGGAATATGATTAACATGTATAATTTAATAAATCAATAATACTATTGATTACCACTCGTTTGGACCCCCGTAGTAAAAGACAGCCGAAAACTGTTTTGATAAACGCATGTAGAGGAGCTTAAAGCTATCAAGATAAATGCAATTCACTCAAACATATCTGCCTAAGGCAAACAAGTCTGAAAAACAGCAGCCGGTTCTTCTCAGGCGATCTTGTATGGTAGAATCGACGTCGTATGCTTCAAAATTGGGATCAAACGGAATCTCCAAATGTTCAACTGCCTCTGCTAAACTGGCCAAATCGTTCTGTTCATATCCATTTGCCACTATTCTCCTTTTTGCCACTCTTCCTCTATCTCGTAAATAAAGCTGAGTCTTTTTAATTGTCCGTGTTTGAAAAGATAACCTACTGATTATAAAAAGAATCGTAGAAAAAAACAAGCGAAATTGCAATGGTAAACAAGCAAAAATTGTGACATATTTAGCTCCATCGTTTCCCGGTTAATATATGTTTTAAATAGATTTGAAAATGAAACGCAATTATATGTGAAAGTGGTTCACTATATCCTTATATATATATATATACATGCATGCCTCTTTAAATTCATTTGCCACCGACGTTTTGGAATAATGTTTTCTAGATCTCTTTATATTTTGGTAAATCTACGAAAACAGGGCATTGGAAACATTTGACATGTTGTTAAAAAAGCAATTTTGTATATTTCCGAACTACTGGGAAATGTGATTTTTTAAGTGTTTCATACACAGCGTCACTTTTACGGTAATCCACTTTATACTTTTTGTTGATTTTCATTATTTCTTCTTCTTTATGTAAAACCTTCAAAGAGTGAGACATGTAAATAGAAATATGGTCACACTTGGATCTTCTACCGACCGGCAGTAAAACCCTTTGCAAAGAGGGGCGTTCGTTTGGCTCCACGGGATGTACAAGTACGCAGCCCCGTCTAGTCAAAATTTGATGGCGCGTTCAGAGAGGTTATGAACCCTTGCATTAACTCTTTGAGAGGTCCGAAGGTGGCCTAGTAGCCAAATTTTTTTTCCAACCATTATACCCTTATTTACCAGTGGCAGTCAAAATTTTCCAGACATTCTACACGGACAGCCTCTTTTACAGTACCTACATACATTTATTATCTGTTCTCGTCCTATTTAAGTATGAAATATTTACCACTGGACATTTAACAACCAACAATCTGTCAATCATCTGTAGCTAAAACTCTTCTGTGAAATTCTCATACCTGTGTACCTCTGTAGTACAATGAACTAATATCGTCATCATGCATAAAATTGGCTAAATACTTTTTTATACCTGTTTCTCCAATTTGTAAATGTTGTTCCTTCTTTACTTTTTTTTGGCACTCTAGCTGTTTTGATCAAATTTCTTTTCACAATTAAAGTATACCTCTTCAGCCACCGACCAAACATTTTCCAGTTCATTTGTTTCTCTCTTCTTTCTTTTCTTGTCTAAAATAAATATCAATCTGGACACACATTCTCGTTTCCTGGCATGTGCTTACGGCTTGTAGTATCACAATATCGCTCCTTACTTCCATATTTTCCCGAACTAACGCACTTTAGCGTATTGAGGCATCATACTTAATCGTGTTCCATTGATTAGCATAGACCATCGGATATTAGCGTCCCCGTCGAACTATAGACTCCTTCAAATAAAGTAAATTAAGTGCTCTCTTTTCTGTTTTAGAATATAATATTAATACTTATAACATATATATGGTCTAACTTTGGTATCAGATCTTGGTATATATCCCTATATTGATGCTTGCTTATAAAGGACATTGTTATAAATAACCCTGCTGAACCAAAAGATATAATTTAGAAACATAAATTAAAATCTGTTTACCCTTTTCTAATTGATTTTAAACATTGATCTATGTAAACAACCGTTTGTATGTGTATATCTGAGGAGTTTGAGTTGTTTACTTTCACTTAAGAGCTAGGTAAAGCTCTCAAACTCGATTTTATAATCGTAAAGCTTGAAGTTTGACAGACATATATATTTAATAAATTGACCGACGCACAAACGAACGGTTCGCGAAAAAACTGATAAAGCATATCCACAACTCGCAGAGTGGTATAATTAATGAATTATAAAAGTTATATTATAATCAACTGCTCAGCTATCATGAAAATACTTTCGATTTATTTTATGGAAGAACTCTCCACTCGAAAAGTGTGACCTCCAACAACTAATGGGATTACCATCTTTTTTCATGCTGATTGTTCCAACAATAGCAAGTCTTTCCTGTTTCTGTTTCGCTATTCTCAGTTTTTTCTTAAGTTGGTGGAACTTTTTAAGTTGACTTCATCTTCTATGATCAGTTGAGCGACATTTACAAGTACGTGTACATACACACACGTTACGTTTTCATTGTTTTAGGTCAAGAATATTTCTGTTTAAAAAGTAAAAGTATGATCTTGTGATAAACTCGAATAAATTTCTTCTTTAAAAAAAGTGTTTTTAAATAAATTACATTCAAGATCCCCCGTTTTTAATATCAGAAAGGATTGTTTTAATAAAATATTAATAATGTAAGGGAAAAGATATTCACAATTGTGTTTTCTCATAATACTAAATCAAAACAAAAAATCCTGATGTCCAAAATGTACTTGTATCACAATAATATTTAGTTTGGTATTGATTTACTGATAGCAAAGCAAAATTAATATGTGCTCAATGCACATACTAAAATCCAGCAACTAATAAATATAATAGCCGATTTCACGAATATGATTCTTAGTTGACAAATAACAATCAAAATTTGATCATTTTATCACTTACTCTACAAGCATCCGAGATAGAAAAAAATTACAGTCAGAGTAGCGCTTTGCAATTATGGCTATATCTTTTTTGATATGGCTTTCGACTCTAAACTGCTGGTTTTGTGGTATTTTCTTATGCATTTCTTTGAGTTCTTTTTCCATCTCCTCTAGTTTTTTGAAGATGTTTCTGTCTAAAAATATACAACTGTTATACTTTTTTCAATTTAATTTGTATTTCTGACCTAGAGCCAAAAAAAAAAGGGAACCCACGAGATATATTTTTTTTTTTTTTTTAGATATTTTCATTATACCATTCAAAATCTAATGAATGTTAAATAGACTATTTGTATTTATATTTAATCTACAAGAATTCAATAATAGCATATGGTAAAAACTGGTTTCGAATTAATTTTATTTTGAAAAATGCTACGTTCCGTCTAAAGTATATGATATGATTTGCTTCTCTAGAATAAAATGCAGGTAATATTCATGTGGCTAATGTGTTTTTTTTTTTTTTATTTTTGTCATTCTATCATGTTTCTTTTAATATGGATTTGATTTGAATAAAATAACTAAATGCTAAGTGCAAAATTTCCGAGAGTCGTGATATCAAGGATTTGTATAGCGGACACTTTACAAATCCTTGGTAATTTGCAGTTGAACGACCATTTGAATCTGAATAATTATGCATTATTGTAATAACTGGCATGACGGGTGTCTCTTAATCTGCTGCCACCACTTGGATTTACAGGTACACAGGGGACCTTACTAGACTAGAAATATCTAGTCGAACACAGAGAACGGTTTAAACACAGTTTACTTTCTTTATTATTTTCTTTATTATTCATTTGGATGCAGAAATATTTAATCTCAATATAAGACGAGTAGATACCCAAATAGGGGGAAACGAAAAGGGTTAGAAATATCTAAATACGTTCGAGTCTATGGAAATGAACGCAGTCCTGTCGTGTAGTTTACAATGTAGAGGTTTAAATTGTCTACATAAGAAAATGCTTGTACCAAGTCAGGAATATGACAGTTGTTATCCATTTTTTTGATGTGTTTGAGCTTTTAATTTTGCCATTTGATTACAGACTTTCCGTTTTTAATTTTTCTCCGAGTTCGGTATTTTTGTTATTTTTCTTTTTACAGAACAGATTGTTTCTGTAAGGTAGAGGACGAATCTCTAAAACTGCTTAAAAGTATCATGAAATTCATAATAAAACTATAAAGAACTTCAGCGAATGTAAAATATACGACAGTAAAAACTGACCGAAAATCTGGCAACGTATCTGTAGGTCTGACTGAAGAGGAAGAGCCCCCGGCGAACGGTGCAAGGTTTATATACCCTGATGGACTTAACAGGGTAACGAACGGTTAAAACGGGGTTGTAACTTTGAAACGAACAGGAAACGGGCCTGAAAAGTACGAGAAAGAATCCCCGAGTGCTAGAACTCAGTACAATACAACGTAAACAGTTTGTTTACGGAACATAAAAATCGTCTTAGTACAATTAACACTCACAATTAATATTGTTTTTCAAAGGAATTTCGCCTGGCCATGTTATTACATTGGCTCCCCACTTTAGTTTTAAAAAAACATACAATTATAAATAAATATGCTCATATTGTGAATTAAAATATAACTCTAACATTAACAAACTTTAAACTTAATAACCTTGACTAGAATGGTATCTCCATGTCTACTTGCACATGGTAACTACAATCACAATCACTCATTTTTTTCATGATGACCTCAGCAATTATACCATAGCATTTCAATAACAACATATACTTGTATATAAACAACTACAATAAAAAAGTAAAAATGTTTACAATTAACAGAGTACAACGTATAAGGATAAAAATGTCTACCATAGGTTTTTCCATTTTCACCAGTCTTCTTCTTTTGGGGTGTTCTGACACAAGATTTTACCTTCTTGGATGGTGATCCTTCCTCTTGAGAGAAGAACTGGTGCGTCTGTTCGAATTCGGTGGTCTTACGGGCGACCTTGGTGTTGTAACAATTTTGCTTCTTCTAACTGCAATTTTTACCTTCCCTCACGTGTCATGATTCTTAATAAGTTGTTTATTTATGTTTACTAATTATGAACTGTTTTCCTTTACAGCTGTAATTAATTCACGGAATTCCGACTGTAAAAAAGGTGATCATCTTGATTAGCTTAAAGACTTGAAGCGAGAGGTTTTGATGTACATTAGCGGACTAATTCCTTATAACTGTGGCATAAGGTTCTCATCATCTTCCGAAAGAGGTGGTAGAACAAAATCAGGAAGTAAGGGACTCGGGCCTCGGCTCCCACTTTGACAGATGTAACTATAGATCCACCTGATGCGGGGTCAAGTTGACTTTCAAGTAAGCCTCATCACTGCCCCTGTAAATACCTTGCTCAGTGGCGAATAGTCTTACCTTACTGTGGTTGCATAAAAGGAAGGATGCCTTTTCATTAGCTGCTTGTTGTCTAGAAAAGTTGCAGAGCTCACAGGAATACAGGCGTTCAGCTACACCAAAATGTTTGATGGCTGCCCTCTTTGCACCTATAAAGCAGCATCTGGTACACTGATAAACTCTTCCCCTGTCGTAATCCATGGTGCTGAAAGATAGGAGAGAGAATAAGACAAATGTCAAATAAAATTAAAGTTCTGGTTGAACACTGGCAGTTACTGGATTATCAACAAGAGGACGGTGGTTGGCCAAGGGATATGAGAGGTGAAGAACCACAAACATCGAGAAGATTTGGAAGACTGGCTTAGATAAGTAAACTTGTTCACTGTGCAGCAATTAGCTCGATACATGTATTTAATGTTAAAACTTTGTTACAATCAACATCCATAGCATGAAAATGATAATTTATTCTGTCGTATGTAAATTCTGACAGAACTGGTGACCCTATTCTAGATACTAGTTCCCCTGGTATGGTTTTAACTTATCATGGTTAACCACTTTGACTGGTCCTTTTTTGTCAAGCTTAATACAGTAATTTAAACTGTTAATTTTCTTTAGAATAATACAAGGCCGAATATAGACGGGTTTTAATTTCTGACAAATTCCTTATTTCATTGAGGAGCCAAACTGGATCTCCAGATCTATAACGGTTGAGGGACAATCTAACATCATAATGGTCTTTTCTTCTTTTTGCAGTTTTCAACATGAAACGTCTACAACTTTCATGCGCTAAATGGGTTCTGTGCCTGAATTTTGAAATATAGTCTTCAAAAGAGGTATTTATCTCCTTTGGTTTGTTATATCCAAAAATTAGATTCCCCAAGGGTGACTGGGGAATAGAAATATGGCCACCATTGGTCTTCCTCCGACCGGCGGTAAAACCCTCGCTAAAGTGGGGCGTCCGTTTGGCTGTGCGGGATGTACAAGTTCGCAGTCACGTCCGGTCAGAATGGGGACGTTAAATCCGATGCCTCGTGTAAAGAGACTGCCACGCTCTTTGCACGTTAAGAACCCTTGCAACAACTCTTTGAGGGGTCCGTAGGTGACCTGTTGCAAGGCTAAATTTCTGTCCATATCCAATATACCCTCATTTCCCGTGGCAGTCTAAATTTCTCCGACCTTAATCCCGGACGCCCCTCTTACAGAACCTACCTATTGTATTTATTGTTAATTTGTTCTCGTCCTGAATATGCATGAAATATTTGCCACTGGACGTTAAGCAACCAACAATCAATCAATCAATCAATCCAAAAATTAGATTTAAGGAGGTCTTGACTGCACTTCCAGGCACCATCATGTGAGGGGTAAGACCTGTAGATTCATTTGCATCAAATAAATTAAATGCAAGTTTTGTCTAATATCTTGAAAAAAGTTTTGAAAATAGTATATATGACAGGACAGAAATGTTTAGAATGGTGAGATCTACCTACAATTGATTTACGTAAGAAGTATTCTAATCAGAGTTTTACCTTTTTTTCATGTTTTGCCTATCATTTTGAAAACTATAATACATTGAGACAAACTTCAAAGACAAGATCTACAATTAAGTCTATATAGCTGATATAGTCGGACGATTCCTAAATGAAGTTATTGCCCTTTGATGACTTTATTTACCTTCACTTATATATATATATATAAGAAAATTAATATAAGATAATGACGGTTTCAATTCATCACTTTTACTAGCGCTTTCACTGCTTTCACAGATCTTCAGGTAATGTGACTTATATACATAAATGTTATAAAACAATTGATTGACGTTAACAATAGTATGACGTTAACAAATACAAGGGAGACTACTAATGTCATTTTAAAATTGGAGTAAAGTCTTTAAAATGTTTCGTAAAAATTAAAATATTATTTATCATTTAATCCCGGGTTGAGAATGTTAATGAATAATTCTTCTTTCTTCTTCCGGAGAAAATCGTTTTGACGATTGACCATATACAACGGAAATATTTTAAATCGTCCATGAGAACAACGATGGAAATGGTCGTTAGCCCTGATGATTGTTAAATCTTCATGGTTGGTTTGCTGTCTATGTACAGTCATTCTAGTCCGCAGTTCTGTTTTTGTCTCTCCAATATAAAATTCTTCACAATTTGAACATATGAGAGAATAAATGACGTTTGAACTTTTACAAGACATATTTTGTTTGACTGTGAAATGCTTTCCATTTTTGAAATAAATTGAACTTTCTTCTATTAAATCTAAACATGTCATACATCGTTTATCGGTACATTTTCTAACAATAGGCAAAGTTTCATTAAAGTCGAATTTTGAAGATGTTAAATATCGTTTTAGACTTTTTGACTGTCTTTTACTGTTGATATTTTTTTTTTTGTAATACTTTGTCCATTTTTTCACTTTTGTGTAAATTATTTTCAATCTGTCGCATGAAACTAAATATATCATAATCTCGTGGGTTATATGTTGTGACAAACGGGATAATTTTGTCTAAGCTGTTTGATGATTCTTCGGTTGTTTCGGATCGCCGTGATTCTGTAATGATTGGTCCTTTTATCAGTGCCTTTTGAACTCCGTAATCTATCACTTGTTCCGGATATTGCTGCTTTTTTAAATACACTTTTAATTCTTCCAATCTTTTATTGCGTAATAGTTCTGTACTTGTAATGGTAATTATTCTTGACGCTAGATTAAAAGGTATATTTAATTTTACATGTTTTGGATGATTTGAGTAAACATTTAAATACATATGTGTATCGGTGTCTTTAGAAAAGATATCTGTGACAATTTCATTGTCTTCCGTTATAAGTACTAAAATATCCAAAAACGGCATTTTGTTGACATTTCTGTTAATTGTGAAACGAATATGTGGGTTTAAAGAATTTAAATCAGAATGAAAATCTGAGACAGATATATCCGAATCCCAAATTATAAAACAATCGTCAAGAAATCGTTTCCAGTTTTGACGTAGGTAAATGGCAAAGTCATTTCCGTATTTATGGTCCATTTTTTCGTATAATAATTGTTCCAAATATCCAAGTACTAAAGTGGCGAATGAAGGCGCCATTTAAGTACCCATAGCTGTTCCTTTTTTCTGATGATAGTATGTGCCGTCAAAGTAAAAAATATTTCTTTCTAATATAAGCTTCAAAGATGCAAGGATAAATTCTTTTGTTAATCTGTTTTCAATGACGTTTTCCGTATTTTACGGCTGTAATTCCTAAGCCATGTGGGATATTTGTGTAAAGACTGACAATATCAAAAGTAATGAGTTCTGAATTAGGATTTACAGTTGTTGGTAGATGATTTAAAAATTCCAAATCGTCTCGTATAAAACTAGGAACTTCACGACATAAAGGTTTAATCACAATGTCTATAAAATGGCTTAAATTCTGTGTGACGCTGTTGGGTCCGCCCACAATGGGTCGAAATTTAAAATCATTTGGTCCTAAATATATATATATATATTTATATATAGAGAGAGAGAGAGACGAAGGCAAGTAACTAAGTGAACAAGTTCAAAAGCCTTTATGAAAAACTGAACTTATTTTACCTGTGTCGCTGATGACGAAAGGAAGTCTAGTAACCGCTCCGTTTGTCCGAAAGACCTTGGGTAAAAAAAACTTGCATCAAAGTTTACTTGGCTTCTTTGAAAGGGAATGATTTAATATTTAGTCTGCGGCTTGATAATATTGAGTTGTAGCAAGGAAGCAATGTTTATATCCGACGTGCATCCACTTCCTGTTTGCCGACGGTTTACAACAAACTTGTACAAGAAAAAAAAATCGTCAAACTCAAGGGGAATGAGCAATATCCATTTGACGTGGCTCGGTACTTATACATCCCGTCATTGTGTTGTGCTATTGAAATTTTATTGTATTCTTGTCTTTCGTTTTTGCTAATGTGCTTTGTCAAGAAACCCTTTTGTTTTTCTTTGTTGACATATTTGTTTGTTTTTATAGTGATTAAGATTATAACACAATGTTGATTGCTGTACCCCTTTATTTGAAATTTTAACCTATTATGTCTGGTTTTTTTGGTTCACACATCGTTGTCAATATAATGGAATTTTATGCTGCTGTCATACAAGTGAGAGGTTTAGCTAGCTATAAAACCAGGTTTAATCCACCATTTTCTACATAAGAAAATGTCTGTACCAAGTCAGGAGTATGAAAGTTGTTATCCATTCGTTTGATGTGTTTGAGCTTATGGTTTTGCCATTTGCTTAGGGACTTTTCGTTTTAGAATTTTCCCTGAAGGTCGGGATTTTTGTTATTTTACTTTTTAATATTTAGTCTGCAGCTTGATAATGTTAATGTAGCAAATAAATAAACAATGTTCACATCTACCGTTAAGCCACTTCCTGTTTGTCGATAGTTTTATTGTACAAGTTAAATGCTCGTCAAACTTTTATTGGCTGGTACTGTAAAGAACAATTTTAATTTTGTCTTTATCTTGATTATGTACAGCTGTAATGATTAAATATAAAAAAGAAGATGTGGTATGATTGCCAATGAGACAACTCTCTACAAGAGACCAAATGACATAGAAATTAACAACAAACGACAACCACTGAATTACAGGCTCCTGACTTGGAACAGGCATATACGTACAGAATGTGACGGGGTTAAACATGTTACCGGGATCCCAACCCTTCCCCTAACCTGGGACTGTGGTGTAACAGTACAACATAAGAACGAACTATAAAAATCAGTTGAAAAAGGCTAAACTCATCAGATGGATACAAATAGAAATACACATATAACAAAAATACAAAGTGGACGTGAACGGGTATTTGTACATCCCAACAACAAAAAGACACTAAGTACAAATCTGAGAGTACTCGCAGTTACTGACAGCTAGTTCAAGGCTAATAACAACTAATAAAAAAAAATCATGCATCTAAGACTATATTATCAATTAGTACACATCCAACATCCAATGGATTTAGTGTAAAGACGTCATAAACAGTCAGAGAAAAACATGACCTTGTGCAAGGAAACCATTTGTCACAAGTTGTGTCTCTACGAAAGGGAATGATCAGTAAATATGTTGCCTTATTCAATGGCATACAGCGACGCAGGTCTAGACCTCGAACTGAGAAACGAAATGAATCATAGTCAGTACTCTTGCACAAAGAAAGAAATTCATTAAACCAAAGAAAGTATAGAGGAATTTACATCAGTTTTAATATTAAAATTTAAACTAACTGTTGAACTGTTAATTCAAAATACACTCAGACGCATACATGTATGTCCTGCAAAATAGTAGCGTCAAATTCATATATATATTTACAAATAATATAGAAGCAAAATGAGTAAAATAAATGGTATTAATTAAATATTTTTTACTAAACGAAATGTTTTAAACTACATGTAGTTTCAATTGAAAATCGCCCATATTCACCATAAACCATGAAATTAGCATGACCTTACCATTGCATTGATTTGCAGAATTGTAAATGTATCTTCTCAATATTCATCTTATGTCGGAGGAATAAGTCACACTAGGGACTACCCGAGAACCGAATAGTTTTATCTGTAAATCTGAAGGAATACTAATATTATAAGTTCTCTGGTACAAACTGTATATAGCTTTTTGATCTTGATCCACTAAGTTGTTTTCTGGCTTTACACAAAGTATTGTTATGATTAAACAACAAACCAAGTTATGTTTTTGTATCTTGAATCTCAATTTCATCAGTATATGGTTTAAATTGTTTTAATGCATTTTTTGTCTTTGAGACATTAACCAGAAGTTTCTAAGTACACTTATTACAATATTGCTCAAAAATATTTTAAAAATTTGTAAATCTTAACTGTACCATCTGCGTATAGTAAAATACATATTTTGATAGAAATACCTACATTATGTATAAATTAAAGAACCTTAGTGAGCGCGCTCACATACCCCACGTCCCCACATTGTCACTGGAGAAATAAAATAACTGTAAGAAAAAAAATTGTATAAGAAAAAAAAATTGAATCATAATTTCCTGTCGATATGCACATCTATATAGTATGTCCTTATTATCTACAAAGTTTCATGAAATTCTGTTGTGTGGGTTCAGAGGAGTTGCGATGACAAACTGTTGCAGAGGTATATTGAAGCAAATAAGTTCAAAGGGGCGTAACTCCTAGAAAAAAAATTGAATCGTAATTTCCTGTCGATATGCACATCTACGTAGTATGTCCTTATTATCTGAAAAGGTATCATGAAATTCTATTGTGTGGTTTGAGAGGAGTTGCGATGACAAAAGGTTGCAGTAGTATATTTGGCAAATAAGTTTAAAGGGGCGTAACTCCTTGAAAAAAAATTGAATCGTAATTTCCTGTCGATATGCACATCTACGTAGTATGGCCTTATTATCTACAAACTTTCATGAAATTTTGTTGTGTGGTTTCAGAGGAGTTAAGATGACAAACTGTTGCAGTAGTACATTAAAGTAAATAAGTTCAAAGGGGCGTAACTCCTAGAAAAAAAATTGCATCATAATTTCCTGTCGATATGCACATCTACCTAGTATGTCCTTATTATCTACAAAGTTTCATGAAATTCTGTTGTGTGGTTTCAGAGGAGTTGCGATGACAAACTGTTGCAGAGGTATATTGAAGCAAATAAGTTCAGAGGGGCGTAACTCCTAGAAAAAAAATTGAATCGTAATTTCCTGTCGATATGCACATCTACGTAGTATGTCCTTATTATCTGAAAAGGTTTCATGAAATTCTATTGTGTGGTTTGAGAGGAGTTGCGATGACAAAAGGTTGCAGTAGTATATTAGGCAAATAAGTTCAAAGGGGCGTAACTCCTGGAAAAAAAATTGAATCGTAATTTCCTGTCGATATGCACATCTACGTAGTATGTCCTTATTATCTACAATGTTTTATGAAATTTTGTTGTGTGGTTTCAGAGGAGTTAAGATGACAAACTGTTGCAGTAGTATATTAAAGTAAATAAGTTCAAAGGGGCGTAACTCCTAGAAAAAAAATTGAATCGTAATTTCCTGTCGATATGCACAACTACATAGTATGTCCTTATTATCTAAAAAGGTTTCGTTAAATTCTGATGTGTGGTTTGAGAGGAGTTGCGATGACAAGAAACAGGACTGACGGACGGACAGACAGACGGATGGACAGAAGGACGGACGGACGGGTCAAAAACATTATACCTTCCGCAACTCGTTGCGTGGGGTATAATTATGAATCTAAATATTATAAACCATGGTCTAATAGCTGACCCAAATGGTCATCCTTATCGGTCAAATACAAAGCAAATATAAAAGGAGATAACTTTTCTCCTTGTCCAACATCCGTCTTATGAATTTGCAAGTTTTATTTTTCAAACCTATTTTCTTTTAAGCATATGAAAGTTTAAGGGTGGTACGACCTTTACTTCTTCTCCTTGAAACAATAGGTTTTAAACTCTTAATTAAATTTTGTAGAATACATATGTGTTCCTTGTTCTTAGGAAAGAACAAAAAGCTATATCCTACACTGACAAAACATATCCTATTTGTAGGATTGACATTGAAAACGTATAGTCCTTATTCATGTAGAGAGGGATTATCAATCCCTTACAACAATACTAAATATAAGTCAATTTGATATCTGTAGTTATTCAGAGAATGAATGTTTGTTCCCTTTTTTATGAATAATAAAGCATTTCTTTCAAAATTTGTATGTAAAACCTGCAAAAAGGTCAATTTATGCCTAAATATTATTTAGAAATTTAGAATATGTCAAATTGAGATATTATTTACTTTACATCTTGGGGCCCCTAATGGTGACTTAGGAAAAGAAATATGGTCACTCTTGGCCTTTTCCTGACCTGCAATAAAATATAAGTACGCAGCCACGTTCGGTGAGACTGGGGACGTTACATACGATGCCTCGTGTAGAGAGAGTGCCATGCTTTGGGCACGTTAAGAACCCTTGCAACAACTCTTTGAGGGATCAGTAGATAGCCTGTCGTAAGCAAAATTTCTATTCCGATCCAATATACCCTCATTTTCCAGTGTCAGTTCAAATTTCCCAGTCCTTCATCTAGGACGGCCTCTATTATAGGATATACCTGATGTGTATAACGTTTATTTATTCTCGTCATGAACATGTTTGAAATATTTGCCACTGGACGTTAAACAACCACCAATCAATAATTTTTTACTTCTTGAAAATAACTGGCTATCAGTAGTACCTTCTACCCATTCGTATATTACATTTAAAATTATTTACAATAAATGAATTGTGAACAGGTGTACGTTTTAAAAGCAATAGATTAGTTGATCTATTTTCCCCTCTTCACTGCAATCATGAACAACATTCAGTTTCCTAAAAATAATTTTTGAAACCACTATATCTTTTGGCTGCATAACCATGATTACTTTGACTTTTTGACAATCATATACTTTTTCGTCAATGAAGATTTATAAATCACAACAATTTGATTCTTTTTGCATCTCTTTTTTTATGTGTTTCAATAAGCCCTCTTCCAGGACACTATGCTCTCATGTAAAAATGAAATAAAATAACACAAACGTAAGACTTATAATGCTTTAATTTAAACTAGTGTACATATAAAGTTACAATCTATAAACCATATAAAGAACTTATGTAACTTCAAAATAGCATGCACCTTGACAAAAAGAAAACTTTCAATTGACACAAATGTTTATTACTATATTACGTGAAATCATGGTGGCATCACTTATTTCCTGGTTCTACAGGTATATTGAACATGGACTTGGTCAGAAATTTGAAAGCAAATTACCATTTGGTCGAATGTTTTTCATTTTAAAACAAATGGCTGAAAATAACTAATATATTTTATACTGGTTGGCAAACATGTTAAACCCCGCCACATTCTTTATATGTGTCTGTCCAAAGTCAGGAGCCTTTAGTTCAGTGGTTGTCATTGGTTCATGTCTGTCATATTTGTTCATTTTGTAAATTGTATTGTTCGTTTTCGCGATTGATTTGTTAAATATTTCTCATGTCGGGGCCTTTTAAAGCCGACCATACGGTATAGGTTTTTGTCATTGTTGAAGGCCGTACAGTTGCCTATAATTGCTAACATCCACTTCATTTGAATTTTGCTGGTTAGTTGTCTCATTGGCAATCATACCACTTCTCCTTATTGTTATGCCCCACCTAGGATAGTAGAGGGGCATTATGTTTTTCGGTCTGTGCGTCAGTTCGTTTGTCCATTCGTTCGTCAGTCTGTCCCGCTTCAGGTTAAAGTTTTTGGTCAAGGTAGTTTTTGTTGAAGTTGAAGTCCAATCAACTTGACACTTAGTACACATTTTCCTTATGATATGAACTTTCTTATTTTAATGCCAAATTAGAGTTTTGACCCCCAATTTTACGGTCCACTGAACATAGAAAATGATAGTGCGAGTGGGGCATCCGTGTACTTTGGACACATTCTTGTTTTATATGATTTTTTTAATACTTCTCCACACACTTGAAGTCATATGTACAGAGAAAACTCATTTGCTAATTGGATTTAAATAAGGATGTCGTACATCTGATCCTATGTTTTTAATAAATACTCTTATACAAATAAAAAACATTAGAAATAAATGCCAACCATTATATGCATGTTTTGTAGAATTTAAACGTGCATTTGACTCTGTATGGCACCTCGGATTTTTATATAAGCTTAAACAAACTGGTGTTGGTTCAAAATTTTATAATATAATTAAGTCAATGTATAAAAACACTGAATTATGTGTCAGAATTGATTCATTTAGAACAGAGTTTTCAAGTCCAATATTGATGTTAGTAAAGGCAACAGTAGTATACCGGTGTTCAAAAGTCATAAATCGATTGAGAGATAACAAATCCGGGTTACAAACTTAAACCGAGGGAAACTCGGCAACTATAAGAGGAAAACAACGGAATAACAGAAACACTAAAAAGTGCAACAAAAAACAAACGCCAACATACATAGAAAGTCTGGTGAAAGAGACCATCTATTCAGTTGATGAAAAGGCATGTACGGCAATTGCAACATTTGTAAGGAAATGGAGGTAACATTAAATATAAAGAATCGAAATGAGCAGACAACATGGGCGCAATAAAAAAACCCAATAATTTGTAAAACATTGAAAAACGAAGATAAAAAGGAAATAAATATTGTTGCGAAGGAAGATGAAAATGGTTCAATTGGAAGGTAAGTTGAAATTTTCACGACACGCTTCGTTCTACATACAGGCGACATCTATTAAATTAATAGAACCACTAAACACGCTACAACAGTGAGAGAAACCATAAAAGATACAGAAGGTTTTATACATGTTGACTTTTCGGAGAATTACAACGCAAAAATTCCGAAAGTGATTCAGTCAATGCACTTTGATGCGTCCATACCGCAAATTTCACTGCACACTGGATATTATACAACTGGACATATGAACAACATTCAGTCGTTTTGTGGTGTTTCTGATTCTCTTAGGCATGACCCACAAGCTGTCTGGGGTTATCTCATACCTGTTTTAAGAGATATGAAAAGGAAGTACCCGGGTATTGATTTCCTTCATTTCTATAGTGATGTTCCAACAGCCCAATATCGTCAGAAATTGAACTTCTGTCTGCTCTCAACATTGATACTTGACTTATGATTTTCAGATGGATGTTGGAATTTTCACGAGGCAGGTCATGGGAAAGGAATTCCCGATGGAATTGGTTGATCAATAAGGTGATCAGCTGATGCAAAAGTTGGTTACGCTGTTAAAATCATGGATGCAGCATCGTTTGCCAGAGAATTGAAAAATGCAACGATACAATTGTACGAGATCAGATATTCAATGATCAAAACTGTAGACGAAGGCATTCCTATATTCAAAACAATTCCAAGAACTATGAAACTGCATCAGATTGTTACATTATCTAGATTAGAGCTCAAATATAGAGACATTAGTTGTCTCGATATAGATTGCAAAGATCATGTTTGTATTATTTTCCTTGTCGAGAGTTAAAAAAACAGTTTCCACGAGTAAAGAGAACAATGCTGATCCCAATGATACAGTTGAAGATTTTTTAGAGACACTGACCAACATGACCCAAAAAGGAGCGATCAAGGTGATCAGATACTTCAGGAACTGCAAAACATTTGGAGATGTACAATTGTTATTTTTAAGATCTACTACAGAGGCATTGGTAATAAATGATCAATCAATAGATCTTTTTCATGACGATTTGTCAAAAACTAACAGTTATTTAGCTGGAATACGACTTTCTTCAGACGCAAACAAAAAACAGGATGGTAAGTGCGGAAATGAAAGAATTGAATTGTAACCGACGATGATGATCTAACGGAGAAACACAAACAGTTTAGAAATGACAATGACACAGCTAACCAGATGCAACTATTAGGAAACTGCGGTACATTTGCAGAAGTACTAACAGGATGTTTTGAATTATTACCAGTATCATCGTTGGATGGAAAAGACAGATATGATCTGATTGCTTGTTGATGAGCCCTCAATTGACTTGTATCCTGATGATGTACCAAATGACACAAACTACTTCCCTGTCAGTGTAAGAGCAAACGGGGAATGCCTATCAGCATGCGGGAGTGTCTTTCTTTATGGCATGTGCATCCAGAAGAAGTTAAATTGAGCATCATTAAGTAGCTCGTTCTGCATAACGATTTATTTGTCGATGCGGAATTTTATCAAGAGGTGTTGAAAATCCCTGCCGAAATATTCTAAATAGATATGCAATGTATTCCGACGAACATGAACATGGAACCATTCTCACAGACAGAGTTTTTGAAGGCATTTATGAACAGGAAATCATGAAAGTAAAGAAATCAAAATGGTTCATGGGCATCTGTCAGATGTGTGCATTGTCAAGTGTGCTAAAAAGACCTATCTTTCTGTGTATCCGAAAAGAGGAAGCCATGTTGTTCGCAAGGACCTTCACAGGAGAATTGAATCAAGAAATGAAGTAGCAAGCATTCCATTTTATATCATGTGGACAACCTCTAGAAAAGATATGCTCTATGCACATTAGGTCCAAAACCACTGTGTATCTGTTCTCCAAATTCAACACAACTTTACTATACAAAAAGTGAACATAATGAAAGATACAACAGAAATTACAAACAACACGAATAAAGAGAAACAAGAGGATGAAGAGCATGTAGAACATTTACACGAGAAACGTGTGTGATACAGAGAAATATGATCGGATTGAGAACACTCTAAACGATCAGAATGATATCTCCAATAGCCCATATCAGCAAGAACACTGAAAAATGAAAAAGATTCGTTGATGGAGATCACAGTAAATAAAAAAAACTGAGACTAAAAGAGAAAATTTATCGATTGATCGTTCAGATAACTGTGCATTGGAAATACTCGAGGCATCAGAATGCATCAACAAATACGTGATATAATACGCCTTACCCAGGCTAGTTGAAGATGGTGATTCGTCGGATATCTTTGTTGTTTACTTGAACAGAGATGGCAGAAAGTTAAAAAAAAAGTGTATTTTCTGGCACAAAGCGATAAAAGATAAATGCTGGTACCAACACGACAAGATTTTAGCTATTATTCAAGAACAAAAGAGAATAAAAGGTTCAAGCGATAGCTTTGAAGTTGACCCTATGACTTGGTCGAAATTTTTGAACATGTTGAACAAACTTTTAACTTTTCATTGATTGACTTAGAGCGTTTTGTGTACCGATTTTGTTTTAAGCATTCCTTAACATATGCTGATACATATATTTTGATATATCTATGTACAGGTGATGTTTTTCGTCATTTTGCTTCGGTCGTCCTTTAGTTGGTTTTTTCCTGACTAAGTTTTCTGCTTTTCTGTAATTTTTCAGCGTGTTGCTGCAATTCAAGGTAATTAAAGTTATTGTTAAGTAGTTATTACACTAATAAGTGTTCTTTTTAAACCTAGGGGCATTATGTTTTTCGGTCTGTGCGTCCGTTCGTCCGTCTGTCCCGTTTCAGGTTACAGTTGGTCAGGTTAGTTTTTGATGAAGTTGGAAGTCCAATCAACTTGAAACTTAGTACACATATTCCCCATGACATGACCCCAATACCATGGTCCACTGAACACGGAAAATGATAGTGCGAGTGTAGCATCCGTGTACTATGGACACATTCTGGTTAATTATAATAAAGTTAGATGTCGTTATTTTCTTTCCGTAGCCAAAATCTGAAGCATAAATCTTATCTTTAACAACGTAGTTCACCGGACAACAACCTAGTTTCCAATCTCATACATCATCCCATCATTGTGTTATTGTGATATGGTAATTTTAATTCTTGTCTTTCATTTTTGCTAATGTGCTTTGTCTTTATGCCATTTTTGTGCTTCTTTGTTGACATATTTGTTTGTTTATATTGTGTTGAGATTATAACACAATGTTGACTGCTCTACCCTTATTTTTGACATTTATACCTATTATCTCTGTTTGTTTAGTTCACACATCGTTGTCAATAATATGGAATTTTATGCGCTGCCATACAAATGAGAGGTTTAGCTAGCTATAAATCCAGGTTTAATCCACCATTTTCTACATAAGAAAATGCCTGTACCAAGTCAAGAATATGACAGTTGTCCATTCGTTTGGTGTGTTTTAGCTATTGATTTTGCCTTTTGATGAGGGAATTTCTGCTTTGAATTTTTCTCGGAGTTCAGTATTTTTGTGATTTTACTTTATACATGTTAATCATGTTAATTGTACATTGGTTTCCAAGTAATCCGACATTAACAGTATTAGGTTAAATTTATCAAACGGTATTATCTGAGTGCCTTCTTAAACATTTAAAATATAAAAATATACTCCCTCGTGTAAAAACATCATTCTTTGAGGAGGAGTTGCTGTATCTCTGGTCCTTTTCGGTTTATTCTGCTCTTCGACGCTTGTTTACGGTTTTGAACTTTTTTTTTAATTTTTCACCGTCAGCACCACTGAAAAGTGCCTATTTGTTGAAATGCGAATTAATTCCGTGCATTAATATAGTATAGGTTTATTTTATGAAAAATTTTAATTGATAAAAGCATTGATATTGTCTTTCCTGTTACCATATTGTATCTCCTGTTACCGTTCATGTACGTTCATGTTACAATTAACATGAATTCCATTGCTAGGGGTCTTTTTTACATTATTTCAAAAACATTAAATTAAAGATTATTTTCAGTTCCAAATGAAACATTAACAAATTTTTTAATTTTTTTTTTTTTATTTTATGTACAGAAATAGATTATATAGAATTTAATGGATAGTTCTGCTGTATACTTGTTTTATTTGCACTAATACCACATCTCCATATTTTATATTTAAAAAGCACTATCTACGAGATATGAAAAATAATAGAATATGATTTCATTTGGTTCAATGATAAGTAAAAGTGAAATAATGAAATAATAATTCTTTTTTAACAGCCAATTTGGTAAAATTTTGTCAAAATAAGCAAATAAATATCGCTGATGAATTATTCACTTGCACGTGAATAATTCGACCTCATTAAATCCGTATTCATGTTACCTTCAATTTAACCCATTGGCTAGAGATTGGTCGTGTTCAGCCATTTTAAAAAAGGAATAGAGTGTCAACATTGAAAGCGAAACAAAGGGGTGAACCATTTCGTTGACTGAGTCGATCCACAAAAAATCAGTTTTATACATGTAAAAACGTTAAATAACTTATATTTTTAACCTGTAACATGAAATCAAACAGACTTGTAAAAATCAAATTGCACGAGGTCGCAATCAATTTATATTTATGTTGATATCGGGTTGTGTGACCGTCGGAAGTATTCGGAGGACATCTCGATAGTTAATTAGATGGCGTCTGGACTAAAATACACACGGAATGCTGATGTATATTATCGAGTGCAAGCTGTCTTAACTGAATATTTCAGACTATTTGTAATTTGGATATACGTTTTAGTATGTTATAAATGAAATATGAGAATTTGAGTCAAATCGGTGAACATGAATTTGACAGCTAGTGCCCCTTTAACCATTTCAATAACTGTTAGAGGACGCTGTTTACGAAAAGCTACGAAATTGCTACAATGTTTATATAAGCAGCATATAATAGGAACAATAAAACGCTTTAAACCTGATAACTTTTTACCCGCAATTAATAATTTTAGAAGTTAAAAAGTTTAAGTTATGAAGAAGAAAGACACTACACGAAAGAAAAGAGAAAACTTCAATTTGATTAGAATAATGCGACAGGTCCTTACAAAGAAATTAACACTCAAATTCTTCATCATCCTCCCGGGCGTACTTCTTTACATACAACTCCCAATGTTAAATCTCATCCTCTGAATTCTTCTTTTTTTCTACCTAAAGAACATAATCTTTACACACCACGTCTTGTCCTTTTTAAAACAAAAGATACAAAGACCTTGTTGATAAATATTCCGTATCAATCTCACAAATAAATCACGATTGTCTTGAAGTATAGATTCTAGGTACTGACGTTGTTTATCATCTTAATTACGTGTTATATTGTTTTTTATTTGTCTTTGTAAATGATTAATTTTACTGTTTAGTCTATTTTTGGTAATATCCATTTGACGTGGCTAGGTACTTATACATCCCGTTAATGTGGTATTGTGCTATGGCAACTTTTTGTATACTTGTCTCTCTGATTGCTTATATACTTTGTCTTTATGTCTTTTAGTTTGCTTTGTTGACATGTTTGTTTGTTTTTATAGTGATCAAGATTATAACACAATGTTGATTGATGTACCCCTGTTTTTGACATGTTTACTTATTATGTCTGTTTGTTTTGTTCTCACATTGTTGTCAATATAATGGAACTGTATTTTACTGTTATACAAGTGAGAGGTTTAGCTAGCTTTAAACCCAGGTTTAATCCACCATTTTCTACATCAAGAAATGCCTGTACTAAGTCAGAAATATGACAGTTGTTATCCATTCGTTTGATGTGGTCGAGCGTTTTCCTTGGAGATCGGTTTCTTTGTTATTTCATTTTTTTCTCATTATTTACCTGTACACTCTAAATTCCTAGTTTTCCCTCAGTAAACCCCAAGGGTGAATGGAATACAAATGTGTTCACTCTTGGTCTTGTTCCGACCGACAGTAAAACTCTTGCTAATGATGGGCGTTCGTTTGGCTACGCAGGATGTACAAGTACGCAGTCAAGTCCGGTCATAATTAGGGCGTGAAATCCGATGCATTGCGTAGTAAGAATGCTACGCTCTCTACATGTTAAGAAGCCTTGCAACAACTCTTTGAGGGGTCCGTAGGTAACCTGTTGTAAGGCAAAATAAATGTACCTATCATGAATATGCATGAAATATTCAGTAATCCAACAACCAGTAAATCTCTCTCCCTCTATTCTTTCTCATACACCAATCTTAGCCAGCTTAATCGGCCTGTTCAATGTTAGTTACCCCTAATCCTGAAGTACCAGGCATGGAAGGAAAAAAGTCTACATTGAAAAAAAAGATAAAGACTTTTTGACACGAAAAAATTATCACATTGCGCCAACTTTGGAGTAGTAATTTTTAGTTTTAATATTAGATAGTTTTATTCCGTGAAAACTACCGTAACAGCCAAAGTTACAATAATGGTTAATGTATAAACAATGATAAAGTTAAAAAGATAAACATGTTAAACTTGTTGCAATTTTTAAAATGCCACAAAAGTACATGTCTTCATGTACTTGCCAGTCGACCTGTTGGTGACTTCAAATTACTTATGGTAGTGACAAAAGCCAACAGCTAGACACCTTTCTCTTCCTTTTGGAGTACCGCGGTTTTTTCAAGTCTGATTTGATTTTGAGACGACTTAGGATTCCACAAGAAACAGACAAAGGAGTTTAATTTTGATAAAAACAACAAAGTAAAGTTTAAAAATTGTTCCATTTGAAATTTTTAAGAAAAAAAACCCAATAAAAATATCCAAATAAGGTTTTGTTAAAATCAGTTAATATCTTAAAATTTGGATAAAAGAATAACCCATTTTAAATTCGGATAAAAATAGTTAAAGTCACCAACTAAATTTTGATAAAACACTTAGGGTAGAATCATTTGATTCTGATTGAGGGGGGCTGGCAGATTTTGGAAATAAATATTCTGGTTCCTGTTTCCTTATTTTTACGGTGATGTTGTTAACCGTGCCCGGAAATTTAGATGGGATTCGGGTAAACTCATCAATCCTTTAAATAAGGGTATTCTAAAAGGTAACCAACTCAAGACTGTAATTATATGTTTAATTGGTATAAATATTGATCTGTTATCAGTAAATTAAAACCAAATGAATAAATATCATTATAATATACCAATGAACATTTTTAATTCTACAATTCCTGGTACCTGTAATTTGGCATTGCACAAGGTCGTGTTTTCTACGACTGTCAATGAAGTCTTTTAACTAAATCCATTAGATGTGTACTGATTGATATTTTAGTCTTAGATGCATGATATGTTTATAAGTTGTTTTATTTTACTTTGAACTAGCTGTCAGTACATGCGAGTAATCTCAGATATGAACTTAGTGTTTTGTTGTTGTTGTGGGGATGCATAAATAACCTGTCACGTACGGTATGTGTGTTTTGTTACTTGTTTTTCTGCTTTGTATGAGTCTAATGAGTCAAGTCCTTTTCAACTGATTTTTATAGTTTGTTCATATGTTGTGCTGTTACGCCACTGTTCCGGGTCAGGGTACGGTTGTTCCCGCCTGCATGTTTAACCCTGCCACATTCTATATATGTCTGTCCGAGGTCAGGTGTCTGTATTTCATTGCTTGCCGTTGGTTATGTCTGTCATATTTTTTCTTAAATTGTTTTCTAATGAATTAGCCTGTTAGTTTTCTAAATTGAATTGTTTCATATTTTTCATGTCTAGGCCTATAATTGCCTACCTTTGACTGCATTTGAACTTGGGTGGATGGTTGTCTTATAGGCAATCATACCACATTTCTTTATTTTTATTTTTCATATTGTCAGACGCATTACATTTTTTAAAATTATTCTTTTTACTGGAGTATTGTCAGTGGTTATTTTGGGAGCATTATGTACGTCCATTCTCCTTGTGAAATCACAATAAAATTGTGTATGAAACCTTCCCAATTTTTTGTGTACCAATTTGTACAATAAAACCCCTCTTTCGTTGGACCCTGGATTCACCCTTGATGTTAAGGCTTTTTTATTTTCCTATTGATAGAATATATATTCTATAATATATTACTCAGTTTTGACTGCTCTGTGTGTTTGAAGTAGTATGTGTATCCTACAAAATAGGTGATCTATTTCACAAAAGTTAAATTTACTTATGGTGATGTTGAGGGGATAGATTTCGATAAAAGTAGTACAATATGTCACCAATTCAAATTTCAATAAAAACAGTACAGTTTACCCAATAAAATGTTTATAAAAACAGTAGAAGATCCCAAATTAATACGTTAACGAAAAAAACATAAAACAGTCAATTTAAAATATATATAAAACAACAAAATGTCCAATGAAAATTCTGATAAAAGAGTAAACCCTTCCCAAATTAAATTTGTATAAATACAGTAGAACATCCCAATTGAATTCTTGATATAAACAGTAAAAAAATGATAATTACAGTAAAACATCCCCAATTTTATTTTTGATAAAACAGTAAAACATCCCCGATTTAATTTTTGATAAAACAGTAAAACATCCCCGATTTAATTTATGAAAAAAATAAGTAAAACATACCTAATTAAAAGAGATTAAACAATAAAATATCCTACTTAAAATTTAAAATTAAAATTTAAAAAAAAAACAGTAAATCATTCCAATTACTTGATGAAATAGTAGAATATCCCTCAATTAAAATTTTGATAAAAAAACCAGATATAATAGCCTATTAAAAATATTTTAAAAAAACATCAAAATGTCCCGTTTAAAATTCGGACAAAACAGTAAAGCATCCCAAATTTGAATTTTGATAAAAACAATAAAATATCATCATTTAAAGTTTTGATAAAAACAGAAAATAAACTCATCATGGATACCAGGATTGAAAAATGGGTACATCCGGCACGTTTTTCGTCTTCAAAAGACTCATCAGTGACGCTCGATTAAAAAAAAAGGCTAAATAAAGTACGAAGTTGAAGAGCATTGAGGACAATGTACAATGTCGGGATTTTTTTAATTGTTTATATATATACTTCGTTTAATGTTTTATATTCTCGAGTGTAACCATATACTAAAGGATACATTTTAGCATTACAGATTTCCAACCATCAACATGACTGCCGGTCACACTTCTATCGTGTCTTCTTACTATGCGCTGACTGCATAAACAAGTAATTCAGTTTTTATTTTTCCTTATGTAGTTAAACCCAGAATTGGTTTAAGCCCTTTAAAACTTTCCTTTCTCCGTTTATTCTTCGACGCACGATCTCTGTTGTATCAACACATATGAATACTCTTAATTCTCTTGTGACAATTTCCATACGCGTTGCCCTTTGGTAAATGCGAACTGACAACATCAAACAAAAATGCAATTATCTTGCATTTATGATTTTTGCCTCGCCATTTTTTACCAGTTGAGTGGCCTTTGATTAGACATCTCCCTCATCGATTCTTGCCATGCCGAGAACCATATTTATTTCCTATTATGCTAGACCATAATCTTTCACAAAGCAACTCACATCCATTAATAGAACCTTGAGTTTATATTGTACAGCACAATCATCACTGATGATAACAGCTGTTCTATATCTAATTTTCTCTCCTCCTGTAAATGATGCATTACTTTTGATGTGAAAGTGTGAACTACATGGTTGTCATACATTAGCTCATTATTTATTGTGTCTACTATTTCTTCTACTTTTACTTTTTCATGCTGTGGACGATTATACATGTATGTTCAAACACATTGGTATATTATAATTACTAAATCTGTAGCCCAGTGTGCACCTGGTATTTCATTTTCTATTGAATTAAGTTTTGTGTGCCGCTAATGACAGATATAAAATACCACCTAGTATGTGATTGTAAGATTTTTTTATGATTTCAAGATTTTATTTCAAAAATCCAGGCAAACAAGTGTGCAACATAAGCAAACACAAAACATAATATTATATAATATACAAAAAGCAATATAATCTATAATGAACAGTGTAAATACAAAAACATTAGGGATAGAGTGGATACAGGAGTCCAGATTTAAAACAGTGGACTGATTTTTTTTAATTAACAGAGACAAGGTTGTAAGTAACTATGTATGACATAGTATAAGCATATCACACATTTTAGCTTCACATGGATTATTCAAATAATATTGTGGAATACATCTTTTTTGGAGATCCATTTTCGTGTCATTTTGACAAATAAAAAGATAGTGGAACTCGTCTCCAACTAAACCATCTGCGCATTTTTCACATATACGATTATTTTTGAGAATATTTCTCCAACGACCAGTTTCAATAGGAAATTTGAGATTTGATCATCTCAATTTAGTTATATGTGTTCTTTGATGCGAATTAAGTCGTAATAAATGTGTTTCTATAATAAAATATGTTTTGAATGACATATAGAAACGACCCCTAGAAGTGTTTGCCAAATCTGCATTCCACTTCTGAATAAACTGATCATGTAATATCTGTTTTACATATACCTTTAACCAATCAGTACTTGCATGTAACTGGTCTGAGAAAATAAAACTGCATGAGCCCAATTTCGTCAAAAGTAGACTTGATAAAATATATCCACTTATTTCCATGCGTATCGTCCGAGAACAATCTGAATAGTAAAGTGGCAAATTTTGACGATAGTTTGTTGGAGGGTAAAAGACTATTCTAGTATGTTAATATTCTACATTTTATATTAATTGGTTCGTACTTTAAGTATTCTTTTTAAAAATTGTAAGTGCACCTTTTCAATATTATCATTTTTCTCAAAACCAATAACTTCACAAGAATAAAGCAATTTGTACGCTACATCTGCATCTCCGGGACATAAGGATTCTCGGACAGCAGCATATTCATCTCGAACCTGAAGTTCTTGATGCAAATGAACTACATCTATAACAGATGATCTGTTATTTTATTCAAGACCCAGTGTTCAATTTTATACTCTGACAATATTCACCGACGACAAAAAAGCTTTCTATGTTTAGAGATGTTTTCAGAAATATATCCAAGATATTCCTTCTTGCGTTTTTTTGTTGGTTTTTTTTTTTTTTGTATATATTATGTTGACGACCTCGCAAAATTAGCCTTTTCCACTTTCCCAGTACTTTCATTGTGCTATTAAAATGAGTGTTAGCAATATGAGGACCAATGCCTTCTTTATTCAGTGCGACTTTTTTCTTGATGTGACTTTAGTCATTAGTCCTTATACTATTTTAGAATACATTTCAGGTGGCTTAAAATTAGTGTCCTGTCAACAGCTTTAGTGTTGTATGTTTCTTTATTTATGTAATGTGAACTTGTATTTGCAATTCTTGTGCTAGTACTCAGAAACAAAACAAAACTAACTCAGTTTTACTGTGCGTATTGCTGTGTTTGTTTATTCTACATTGGCTAGAGGTATCGGGGAGGGTTGAAATCTCCTAAAACATGTTTAACCCCGCCGCATTTTTGCGCATGTCCCAATAGTTATCAAATGTACCAGGCTTATAATTTGATACGCCAGACGCACGTTTCGTCTACATAAGACTCATCAGTGACGCTCAGATCAAAATAGTTAGAAAGCCGAACAAATATAAAGTTGAAGAGTATTGAGGACCCAAAATTCCAAAAAGTTGTGCCAAACACGGCTATGGTAATCTATGCCTGGGATAAGAAAATCCTTAATATTTCGAATAATTCATACTTTTGCAAACAGTTAATTTATAAAAATGACCATGTAATTGATATTCATGTCAACACCGAAGTGCTGACTACTGGGCTTGTGATACCCTCGGGGACGAAACGTCCACCAGCAGTGGCATCGAGTCAGGTACCTCGGGCTTTTGTTAGTCTTGTATGTTTTTTAATTTTAGTTCATTTTTATTTGTTGGAGTTTGGTGTGACGTCCATTTTCGTTGAACTAGTACACTTTTTGATTAATGGCCAGCTGAAGCTCGCCTCCGGTTGCGGGATTTTCTCGCTATGTTAAAAGTCCTGTAAATGGAAAAGGGGGGTTCAATTTTTTTTTTATTAATTCAAAGTGAGGGAATCAATTTTATCTCTAATGAAACATTTGGGAACTTTTCAATCTTCAAGTATATCCTACATATGGGTCATTTTCAGAGTCCGTCAATATTCTTGTACGACTGACCTGTGATGAAAATACGGCTTAATTTATTAGTATTTGAACGTTGGTGTCCTGCATAGTGCAACTGAGAGACTAGACTATAACACATGTTATAGTAGTCTCAGTGCAACGTAAGTTCTACTACTTGCAACAGAAAAATAATGAATAGTACATGGATTTTCTTGGAAATCGTGCTCAACCTTGTAAATTAACCCCAAACTAGATGTCCCCACTAAAAAATACCAAATTATACAAAAATCTTACAACTTTCTATTTAAAGATAGACAATACGATGAAGATTAATATTATAGAGGCTTTAAATTGTAGCTAGCTATAGTTTTAGATTTATTAAAAAAAAATTATAGTGTCCTTCATATCTTGTCAACTATACATAACGAAAACGTTTTTGTCTCCTATACTATAACTTCTGACACTCCTTTTTAACTTGAAAGTGCCTCAGCACTAACTCTACGTACCATTATAATAATGGAAGCATAAAAAGATAATTTTAATAAACTCTGTAAATGGTATCAGCAATTACTGGCATTTAAGTAGGTAGAGGTAGCCCTGTATTTTTTAACTTGTCCACTTGGTAACAGGAATTTTTTATCAAGATAACAATGGAATATCACGTCCACATCTATATCATTACAATCAATGTTCTGTGCTTTATAGAAAAACATAGTGTATGTGATGTCGAAGTATATCAGTGGTATTAAAAAAACGCCCCAAAAAGTGAATATGTCCACTACATAACGTCAACGGGCAGCTGAAGCCCGCCCCCGGGTGCTTGGTTTTCTCGCTGTGTTGAAGACCCATTGGTGGCCTATAGCCTTCGGCTGTTTTCTGCTCTTTGGTCGGGTTGTTGTCTCTTTGACACATTCCCCATTTCCGTTCTCAATTTTACAAAGCAATTGACTTAATTCTGTTATGTCGTGGACATTAATGTTGTGTAGTTGACAATATTGTTATGCAAGTGACAAAAATCAAAAGTCAAAATCGGTCGTTGACACTGTAATAACAGAAGCAATTAGAAATTTTTTTTATCTTATAATATTTAAGCAAAAGGTCATCATTCATTAGTACCAAACATTAAGATATAAACATAATTGCTATCGGTATGTAGTTGACAAATTCCGTAATTTCTGTAATCTCATTTTGCATTCAAAATGATCTTCCCAGTTTCATTAAGACTGCACATTTCGGATTTTGTTCATATAAATATTTCAGTATTCATTAGCTATAGATTAATCAAAATTAAAGAAAAAAAAAAGATTTCTCAACCCATATCATCATGTGTGTCAAAGGAAAGTGTTTTGCATGTTTAAATGTTGGCATATTATAACCCTGATAAATTGACACATCTTTTTAATTTTTTTTTTAATTCTAATTAACAAATGTTTTCCAAAATAATAATAATTATTTATAGTCATATTTATTATGAAAATTAACAAATAATAGTCATATTTGTATTTGTATATTATTTTTATTTATATTAACATTATTTTTACCTGAGTTTACCTGTAAAATAAATGCGCGCAAATGTAATTTTAATCCCCAAATTCTCGCAAACGTAACGGTACATTACCATTACATTTGCGCGCAAAATTCATTATGTTTGCGCGCAGCTTTTGATTACGTTTGCGCGTATTTATTTGACAGATAAACTCGGGTAAACACAGCTCAATAATAATACTTATTTATTTATTTATTTATTTATATCAATTATTTAGAAGTACAAGTACCCCTTCCGTTAGTCTAAGTCCCCTGTTCACGGGATTTATTACGAGCACTTTATATTTTGTTTTAGAATTCAATATGAACAATATGCAATTTGAAGATTCAGATTTTCAGATTCTTTATTTCACAAATACCATATATATACATAGATTCTACCACTGCATCGAGTGTGATACGATATTTATCCACTCGAGAAAGTTAAATTTTCAATTTTAAAACGCGAGGCTTGCCGAGCGTTTTAAATATTTAAAATTTAACTGTCGAGAGTGGATAAATATCGTATTACACGAGATTTGGTGGTTGAATCTGTTTCTCTAATGATTTTCAAACAATACGCAGGCAAATTTATTCCTTCTTTTCGAATGATCTGCAAAAAGATGTGTTCTTTCTATGTGACGTCATCAGGCATGGTCGCCTTTTTTCATGCCGTCACAAAAAAAAATTTACATGGTTGTTTTCAAAATGACCACCCCTCCCCCCCCCCCCCCCTTTCCACCCTAGGTAGAAAACGAAAAGTCCCTTATTTAGTTCGAGATACCTTGTTATATATATACATAATGAACCACGGTCAAACTTGACTTTGCCGGGTCGAATTAAGGGCAGGCTTATTTGTCCCTTGTTTGTCATCAAGATTAGTGAAGTACACCAATAGCAATGCTTAAATAGGTTTGGGGTGGTCTTTTTAATAGACAATACGGATTTCCTCTGTCTTTTATAATTCTGTTTATTTTTTTTTTTATATTTTTGGTTTCTTTTTGGATTTTTGTTCGTTCACATTTTTTGTAGATGGTCCAACTTTCCTTGGGGCGAGCTGTCCTGATGAAGAAGCATCAATATGGCGTCGTTGAATTCGAAAGTAGACTTGGCAAAACAATGTATTCCTGATTCATCACATGGTGTGAAAAGGAGCCTTTCTGATTTTGAAACACAACTATTATCCGATGATAGCGATGAAATCTTGGAAAGACATAGATCGAAAAAGAAGGGTAGTGATTCTGAATATAGGGAAAATGTCTCTCGTCCTGAAGAAAACAGTGGTTCTTACTTTTTGGAAAACATTAAGAAAAACACGTCGGAATGGACAGCAATGATATTACCGAATTTCCAAATCAAGTTTGACAGTGACACTTATGCTTCAGAAGATTATGACGTATTTACGAAGGGTATTTTGCATTTTATTGAAAAAGCAACATGTTCTGAAATATTCAATCTTTTTTTGAAAGGTCGAAAAGAAGATAAAGAAAAATATGAGTGTTTTCAGTACGCACTTCTTGAAGTTTTTGACATTGACTGTTGCCATATTGATGATATTGATAATGAGGACATACAGATATTAAACCAGAAGATTGAAGACTGTCATTGGATTGACACCTATATAGCCAAGACTGATTGTAATCAACGACTTGTCAGAAGGTAGTTACAGACCATTGGCATTGATCAGGCCAAGATACACTGTATTCTAAGAATCCCAGCTGACCAACCCCTAAAAACTTGAAGCCATTGACAATACATATTAATGAAACTAATCATTACTTTTTCCAAATAACCTATATACACTGATATATGTATATAAAAAGCAAAATTACTTGAGGTTTGTTCTGATTGCCAATGAATGAGGGTTGTAATGGGGGAACCTTTATGACGAATACTGGTAAAATTCTTGCCAAACGACGTTTATGGTAAAATTTGCTGTATGACAATAAACAATGATAAATGTACACTTCCTCATGTTCCTTTTAGACGATAAAAAATTGACTGATTTTGACGAATCAAGTTATTTTTTTTTCAAAAATAATGGTAACGATAAGTATTTGAGAACTCTGATGAATCACTATAAGGATATTATGAAAATGGTAAACTTTAAAGCTGAAAATTACTGTTTGACGCCTGACCATACTGACGGTAAAGCATTCCTACCATGCCTACCCTCATGACTCGAATGAGTCAATACAACGATTTCGGGAGAAGTCAGATGAACAGGAGAGCTGATATATATTACCCTAATTCTCTTTTTATATGGAGTAATACTGCTTTTATCGATAACAAAGTCTTATAATTTTCAGATATATGTCATTTTATTTACAGTTCTACATTGTAGGTGTCAATTCATACCAATTTTGCTCTTATTTATAACATTTTTTAGACATCTGGATTTTTTTCTTAATTGATATATATCATGTATACATGGTATATGCTCTTGAACATGCTGAAAGAAACGCTAGACTCGCTTTATAACTATTGTCATGATTGTCATCCTTAATTATACACTAATTTAGTAATAACAGTTATTTCATATTGGTTAAGAAGTAGCTTTTCTTGTTGGATAACAAGGATCCACATGACATTATTTATTCTTCAGTCACGTCAAATTCCATCGGTCTTTAACAGAAAAAAACGGACATGAAAACCGGTTGTTATAAACAGATGTTTACATGTTAGTGACCTGTGGAGGGTGGTTTCGCTATGGAGATAAATTTTATACATGTATAACTACGTGGATTTTTTCCAGTTTAAATGTCGGTTAAACATTTTCCTGTTTTAAATTATATATAGAAATTGTTGAATTGTTTACCATGTTTACCATATGTTTTGTTAAATTATAAAATTATAGAAAACTTTATTTTTTTATTTAATATACTGATAAATTGCATTTAAACATGTTAAATGAATGGCAGTGACTTATAGGTATCACTATGACTGGTCTTCATACTCTTACCTATAGAAATCGTACATTAAATCAACATGCTCAAGTTTGCTTTGAACAATTTGAATTAATCATGTTAATGGGGGAATTTTAAGAAAAATAGTTCTTCAATGAAATAAACATAATATCTATTTAAGAACTGGTCATTATCATGATACATGGACTGCCCATGTGGCTTGGTCATTATCGCTGTCCAAGTCAATACCACTGTTCTGTGGGCAGTCCATATATCATGATATTGACCAGTTTTTCGATAACTATGATATGAGGGTGGTAAAGGGTTATTTTAGTGCAACGTTTTCTGCCTTTTTATTAAACATGTTTTTTCGTGTTTTGCCGTTTTATTTCTCGTTTTCTCGTGTTTGGTTCGAAGTGCATGCTTCGTGTTTCCCTTTATTTACTTTCCAAGTTTCGTGTCGGTACTCTATATTTCTCGTGCTTGGCCATGCATTTCATTAAATAGTAAACCGGGTCTAAATTCAAAGTCAGTCTGGAGATTGTTTTAAATTATGTGTTCCCAGGATATTAATTGCTATCAAATGACTATGAATAATATTTTATTTTAATCAGATGCAACTTGCGAACGCTTAAAGGTGACTGCGGGGTCGTCATGTCCATTAATAACTACTGCCAGATCTCCAAGAATGGCTGAGTAATAACTTCTAGTACTTTTTCCTTAATACATTGTTTGTACTTGCAATTTTATTTCTCGTGCTTTCTTTTGTCACGATTTTTATTTTCTGTACAACGTTTTTGGGGATTTTTATTTCATGTGTTTCCGTGTTTAGGACCCCCCATTACCACCCTCTTATATAATTAATACCAAAAGATCTTATGGGACTATTAACATGATTAATAAAAAAAAATGTGTTAAAAATCTTGAACATGTTGAAGGTCCAACTTAAAAAAAAAATGTTCATGTAGACAGATATAAATGAATGTAAACAATTGTATTTAATCGAGACTTAATTTATTTATAATTTGTAGAATTATTAGAATGAGAAAAACAACTTTTATGTACATGTACAAAACAGTAATATAAAAACAGCTGGAAAAAAGACTAAATTTGGAATTACTTGTAATATATGTTTCATTGCTAAACTAAAACTTCTATAGCTATATATTTCATTTTTGCTACATGTAAATTTATTGTAGAATCTGTGATAGAGAATTGTGTACAACTTTGAATATGTTTATGTGGCAGCTACTACACATGCATAGAAAACAAAAAGAAAATAGACTAAAGAAACTTTCAAAAGGAATGTATCAAGAACTTTTTGTCTCTTTTGCAAGAATATTTGGCTTAAATATTGTGTAAGTATAACCATATTAGAAAACATATTGAGAGTATTCTATCTTGCTATATTTATTCAAATTGCATGGTTATAAATAGATATTAGAATTGGCAAAGTATTTGATAACATAAATTAGAAACCTAAAATCTTCTCAGCATTTTAAAATTCTGTCTCATCAAGATCAAAATAAAACTAATGATAGTAATGCTGTTCCATACCATGGAAGTATTCAAATGAATGAAAACTATGAATATCTTGCACCTGAACTCTACATACATGCATTTATCTACTTCAAAAAAGAATGAAGACTTTAATCTCTTTAACAGGTTTTAGGAACTTTGTCCAGTTTGAATGCCAATTCACACTTCAAGAGTCTGATAAATAAAAGAAGATGTGATATGTCAATGAGACAGCAACCCAATGATACAAATAGCCAATGAAACATTCTTTTATTCATAACTTTCCTTGCATATTGCTTCTGTGTTAAACATGTTTAATTGTGACTTGGATGGAGAGTTGTCTCATAGGCACTCATACCACATCTTCTTATATCTAATTAAGAATGATTTTCTATTTTATCCTGAACTTTTTAATGTTGATTTGTACCTTGTATGAGAATATGTTAGATCTGATGGGCAGTCACTCAAGCTGTTTACCTGCACTTTGAATTTATATTATACATGTATAATTCCTGTTATTTTTCAACTAGCAGAAGTTGTTAAAATAAAGTGCAAGGGAAACTTAGTGGATTTTTGCTGTGCTTTGAAATTTTATTATACCCATTGATTAATTTATTTCATTGCTGGTACATTGAAAGGGACATAATTCTCAGAATCTTTTTCTTTTCAGGAGCGGTTCCAATGTTGAAGAGTACTCCATAACAATTAAAGAAAATGACTTTGTTGCAACACCAGATGCAATTATATGCCATCCATCTGCCTTTGATAGTGACAAAATTTTTGCTGTTATAACGGTATGGTAAAAAAAAATATAGTTGGGTGTCCTGTCTGGTAGGAAAATAAATAAATAGGGAAGGTACAGTGTGTGTGTGTAGAATTTGTTGTTCTTTAGCTCACAAATGTTGATGAAAAGTCAGAAAAGTCTTTGAGGCCTATTGTCAGCACGTCATTTTCAACTTTTGTCATTGTAAATTTTCTAGTTTACATTGATGAAAGGTCCATGTTAGCTATAAGAATTAAGAGTTCTGTGGTATGATCATGATGATTACAATTTGACAACTTTCCACCAAATAATGTAGAAGTTAACAACTATAGGTCACCCTACATCTTTGCTAGCCATTGGTTATGATACGGCCCACTCATCAGTCAGGGGACTTATTGAAATAAGTGATTTTTAAATCACTTATTTAAGTAGCAAATTCGAAGTTTTGTCACAAATTGTGATTTTGTAGTTTTACCAAAATTTTAAACACATAGGTTTAGATAATATCTTTTCATTAGTAAAATTGAAAAAAATGAACTCTTTGCTTCTTTTAAGCAGCAAGGTTTATGCCTATGATGCAATCATTTAGCTGCAAATTCTATTTTAGTTGAAAAAATGCTATAAAAATGACTTTACATGATGAACTGATATTTTCTTAACAGATTTTTCCCAGCAGTGGGAGTATTTTTCCTGTAAAATTCAAGGTTTCATCTTATAGATTATGTAATAAAATTCTACTGTTCGCGATCAAAATTTCACTGTTCGGGGGTGTTGAAATTAGTGGGGTTATTAAAATCATGATACTTAAAGAAGTGATTTTTTGGAAGGAAATTGAGGTATGATACTTAAACAAGTGATTTTTATGTCATTATCCTAGATTTAGTACAAGGTCATCACCTGACATGACCCGGTCATCCTATCAACACAGATGTTGGTTCTGATAATTTAAGCAACATAATAAGTCCCTGGATCATTAGTATTCTATATTTAAAGCTACAATAAAGTTAAATCACTTAGTCTAGTGGTTAATTTGTACTACTTAAATAGGTGATTATTAAAGAAAGACAACTCTCACTTCCAACCTTTATGGACATAATGTTACTTGAATTAGTGATTTAGAAAATCACTCATTTAAGTAAGTCCCCTGACTGCTCATCTTCACCCTTCGCAGATTAAGACAAAATTTGTGTATACAACAATGTGCCATCTAAGGACATATAGAAGTTACGCCCACTTTGATAACATCACTCTTGACCAATGACAGCACTTTTCTGTCTTAAGTTCGGAGGTGTAAACATAGATGTGTCCAGTGTTTATAAATTTTGTGAAGCAGATATCACCTGTATACGTTGACATTCACACATTTGTATGAGAAATATACTCAAGAACTTCAATTATTTGATTTAGAACATGAAAAATGTCTTTAAACATGGTTATATGTTTAAGGGGTAAAGACTTGTTGCATAATCTGCACGTTGGCAACTGTTTATCAACATTTTTTACATTTACACGTGATCATCGTAAAGGCACTTTTTGATTGGATGCAGCTAGTCACAAACCTGATCAATGAAAATGGTTACCTTGTGGATCCGAAATTCTGACTTAATCTGCCAAGGGACGGATCATAACATTTGGCTAGCAAAAAAGGATACCCTACAGCCTTCAACAATAAGCAAAACCCATACAGCATATAGCAAGCTATAAAAGACCCTGACATGAGAAATCTAATTCTCCACCAGAGACCAAAAGACGTAGAAGTTAGCAACTATAGGTCACTATACATGCTATAAGGCATTTAGCAATGAGAAAAACCTAAACCGCACATAAAGCTATATAAGACCATGAAATGAGAAGACCCATTGGTGGCCTTCAGCTGTTGTCTGCTCTATGGTCGGGTTGTTGTCTTTTTAACACATTCCCCATTTCCATTCTCAATTTTAAATGCAAAACAATTCAAACAAGACAACTAACGGCCCGACTTATGACATTATGTACAAAACAATAAGCAAAAACAAATATGATGTACAGCAACAAATGACAACCACTGAATTGCAGGCTCCCGACTTGGGACAGACTCATACAGAATGTGGCGGGGTTAAACATGATTGTGGGCGTCCAACTGGCCCCCTAACCATGCTAACCTGGGACATAGTGTAACAGCACAACATGAGAAAAAACTATAAAAATCAGTAAGAAAGGCCTTAACTCATCTGAACGATGCAAAGCACAAAAACAAAAGGTTTAGTAATAATATAACATTTGTGGCAAGGTGGTCTGTAATGATTAGAATTGTAAGTTATCGTGCCATAGATTGGTGGTTCTCTCGGTGTACTCTGGTTTCCTCCAACTAGTCACCATGATATACCCAAGTGTGCAAAAAGTTAAACACCAATAATAAGTCAATCATTCTTATGTACGAATATGTTCATCCCTAGACCTCCTGTCTAGCATTAAAATAGAGAGATAAGTTATCAAGTTGGCAATAAAAATCAAAAGTCCAATTAAAACAGACAAGACCATGACCATATTATTTGTATACATGTATATACAGGAAAAGTGATATTATGATAGCAATACATTTTTTATTCATTGTTTCAAAAAGAATTATGTATTCTGACCCTTGATATGCTACCTGGACATTTATCAATATAGGTTTCAATGGTTCTGTATTTATTTTTATTCTCAGGTAAAACAAGATCAAGATGAAGACAATGATCAAGTCGAAAATTTAAGCAAAAAACAGAAAAAGTCTCATGAAGACCATATTTGTTCCTCCCTAAAAGGTCAACATTGTGGACAGTTCCTGTGTACCTTACCATTCTCAGTTTTCGGAAATCGTGGAATGTATGGATTTGTTGTACAAGAAACAAATGTAAATACTCGTTGGCAATTTTTAAGTGTTTAGTAAAAAGTGTGCTTAAAGTGTGATGCATCAACTGATTTTGTGAACATAATTTCATTTATCGATAATTTTATTAGCTGAACTAGCTATGGTAGTGATAAACCTTGGAAGATATAGATATCAAGTTAGTACCATAAGGGTTATGATTGTAAAAATTGCTCAAATTAAGTCAATAGAAAAGTTTCTATAGTAGGTTAATAAATACAAGTGAGCAGTTCAGGATCCTGGGAGCTTCAAACTTATCTTTTTAGATCTCTCAATTACCCATGTAGGAAATGTTTCAGCTTTTTGTCTTCATTATTCATTGTAAATATTTTTACACTACTGGACCACATTCAGTCAAATTTGGTCTGAATGGTCCTTAGGATCAGCAGTTAAAAAAATGATATATCTGAAGTTTTAATCTATCAATTACATTAGACATTGTCACAATTACTGAAAACTTTGAAAAAGCAATATAAAAATTGTTACAGCACATGGACATATGATCTGTTGATTACCATTATGGATATCAAATCCAAATAAAGGGGAGGTAACTCATGTTTACAATACAATATAAACAATGCCAAACTATAAATAAATATACTCTTACCACTTATGGAGTGAGTTGAACTAGTAAGGTTAACGGCACATCAAATAAACATCACACAATCATGTGTCCTATATAATTACACATTACATGGAGTCCTAAAACCAAAATACGAACATAAATACTCGGACTCTAATTATAGAAATATACAATGTGACAAATATTCTTTACTCATTCATATTTGTACTTTATAAAAACTATTTGATACAAAACTATTACTTTATATAAATGGAAACACTTTTCAGTCTTTTGTTTAACAAGCAGCCATTTATAAAATATAGACTATTCGTGACAATAATCAAATAGTAATGTACGCAAATTAACAATACAATAGTCTACCGTGGCAAATAAACCGTAGATTATAAAATCATATACTTATAGCTTAATAAAATAGTCTCATGTACATCTTGTGTACTTATGTTACATGCATGCGATATGAGGAGAACGTTACAAGACAAATAGAAACTTTGCTATAATATCATTTACGTGAAAAATATAAATAATGTTAATAAAGAAGTAAACTTACAGTATTCAATAATATGTTGTGTCCAAAATAATTAGGTATACAGGTAACTATGTGGTCAATATAATCAGACATAAATACAATCGACTGTCATGGGTATCGTCCGTGGAAATATACAGGTACAAAACAAAGGAAATTAAACTTGACCGCGAAATATTAACAACCAATCAGATACAATGATTCAAGTAAATCCCTAATGAATATTCATTGAAAATAACGTGAATATTACTATACATATAAGTAAGGTTTTCAAGTAATAATTTAAACTAAAAATTCAATATTCAAAATATGTAATTAAGCTTTTATCATAAATATAGTAATTTAATAAATAGATGATTTTTACAATATATAAAATGATCATAAAAATCACTCTGCTACATTTGGCCGACTCAATGACTAAAAGTAGGAATGTTTAAAAATGGTTTCTTTTAATATTTCAGGTGACATTAACATGTTTTAAACCAGATGATGGATATTATGAAGATTCATGTAATGGATGTTTACGAGAGAAAGAAGCAGTTGTGACATTCAGTAAACAATATAATATTCTAAGGAAAAAAGACAGAAGACAGTTAGTGGATATGTTTTTGGATTTTGAAAAGTTACTGAAATTTCTTTCTGTGAAATGATAGTCATCAGGTTTCATTGTTATTAAATTCATTTTGTATAAAAATCATTTTAACTTTCTGAACTGCTATTTTTGAGCCTCTTCCAAAGTATCAAGAACTCTAAGGGCTATTCCATTAAAAAGAATGTACCAGGGTCGGACGGCAATTATAAAAAATCCCGTTGGTTGTTGATGTGTTGAAGCGTTTATGGCCAGTGGCCCTTGGTGTTTAGAGAAACTAAGTATTGATGGTTGTTGGTCTTCTTTGACAGTCAGTTTTCGTGACTGTCGGTTTCATTGTTTTATTTTTCGGTATTTATTATTATTTGTTTTTGCAAGGACTTAAATAACCTATTGTTTTTGTCTCCTGCTCATATCGTGATATTTTAGAAAATATAACTGTTCCC
Organism: Mytilus californianus; assembly: GCF_021869535.1. Classification (NCBI taxonomy): domain Eukaryota; kingdom Metazoa; phylum Mollusca; class Bivalvia; order Mytilida; family Mytilidae; genus Mytilus; species Mytilus californianus. Next base: position 62,655,537 of record NW_026262604.1, on the reverse strand, counting down.
ACGACCGACGCAGCGGCAATCGCAACGTTGTATTCTACCTATGGTACCAGTTCCGGAAGTGCAAGAGTTACTTCCCTTTCCTTGAAATTTAAATGTTGTATTTCGATTTTGTACAGCAAAAATTGCTTGTTGCTCTTTAATATATACATATAAAACAGAAAAGACTTGTTGCATAATCTGCACGTTGGCAACTGTTTATCAACATTTTTTACATTTACACGTGATCATCGTAAAGGCACTTTTTGATTGGATGCAGCTAGTCACAAACCTGATCAATGAAAATGGTTACCTTGTGGATCCGAAATTCTGACTTAATCTGCCAAGGGACGGATCATAACATTTGGCTAGCAAAAAAGGATACCCTACAGCCTTCAACAATAAGCAAAACCCATACAGCATATAGCAAGCTATAAAAGACCCTGACATGAGAAATCTAATTCTCCACCAGAGACCAAAAGACGTAGAAGTTAGCAACTATAGGTCACTATACATGCTATAAGGCATTTAGCAATGAGAAAAACCCAGGGGCGGATCCAGAACCTCGAAGTCTGGGGGGGCACCATGAAACCAAAATTAAAGATTTGTTTAGATATGTATATATGCGAGTGTGGGTGGTGGTGGTGTCATGTATTGGGGATGATGGTGGTCGTGGAAGGGGGGGTCAGGTCTTCATTTCTATATCTTTTCATTATTTTTGGATCCATTTCTTTCTACTCTTTTATTTGCTGCCAATTGTCCTCTATTCTTTATAGTTCATCACACCTTTAATCTGTTTTCTATATTTTTGGGGCACATTTTTTTCTAGTCTTTACTTTTTGACCATTATTCTCTAATCTGTAAACCCCATTCATACCCTCATTCACGGTAAACCATTCATACCCTCATTCATGGTAACCTATTCATACCCTCATACATGGTAATTAAACAAGAAAAAAATGTGTATACACATATTACTGTACTATAATAGAAAAAGAATGGATATTGGGTATCCATCCACGACACAAAATCAGTACATGCACAGCAGAAAAACACACAATAAGCAAAGGAACAGCGCTTTTGTTGCTGTTCTTTATCTCAAATATGAGTATAGGTTTTCTAAAAGTACAATATCATTTTATTAATGATATATATATAAGGCACAGACCATTCATGTTTTGTGGAGGGGGACTTAAGGTTTTTTTTAAAGACAAATCATTGGTTTCTATAAAAAAAATAAAGGGAAAAAACACGACATTCAGTTTAAAAAAATGCTGTATGCATTGAAAAAAAATCGTTTGTTGTTTAATAAAGTCCGAAAAAGACTTCTGAGAAAGACACATTCCCCAGAAACCGTATACAATGTGAGTGTTTGGTAATAAAGACGTATCTCATATCGATGCTAACATTCCTGACACTAAACATCTATTTTTACATATTCTTTTCAGACCGATTTTAGTTGGTAATGTCTTTCCTGATCAGAAGATTTCTCTTGTTAATCGATCTTGATCATGTAATATTGTATTAGAAATCAATAAATATATTCGTATTAATTCCAATCAGCATGTAGATGTACATGTAGTTTACATAAATGCTTTTGGATATAGACATTACACAAAGGTGTCAATATTTACACAACCATCGATAAGTTGTCATAAATCACGCATGTTGAAGCTGGGGTTAATTAACGACCAGTTTAGGAAGTCAGATCAAGCTGTGTCTTGATTTTAGATCTAGATATCTAGCTATATCGATAGATAAACAGATACAGTAGCAATAAAACTATGTTAGAAAAATTTTTGGTGACCCCGACTGGGGGGGCACGTGCCCCCTGTGCCCCCCCGGTAAATCCGCCACTGAAACCTAAACCGCACATAAAGCTATATAAGACCATGAAATGAGAAGACCCATTGGTGGCCTTCAGCTGTTGTCTGCTCTATGGTCGGGTTGTTGTCTTTTTAACACATTCCCCATTTCCATTCTCAATTTTAAATGCAAAACAATTCAAACAAGACAACTAACGGCCCGACTTATGACATTATGTACAAAACAATAAGCAAAAACAAATATGATGTACAGCAACAAATGACAACCACTGAATTGCAGGCTCCCGACTTGGGACAGACTCATACAGAATGTGGCGGGGTTAAACATGATTGTGGGCGTCCAACTGGCCCCCTAACCATGCTAACCTGGGACATAGTGTAACAGCACAACATGAGAAAAAACTATAAAAATCAGTAAGAAAGGCCTTAACTCATCTGAACGATGCAAAGCACAAAAACAAAAGGTTTAGTAATAATATAACATTTGTGGCAAGGTGGTCTGTAATGATTAGAATTGTAAGTTATCGTGCCATAGATTGGTGGTTCTCTCGGTGTACTCTGGTTTCCTCCAACTAGTCACCATGATATACCCAAGTGTGCAAAAAGTTAAACACCAATAATAAGTCAATCATTCTTATGTACGAATATGTTCATCCCTAGACCTCCTGTCTAGCATTAAAATAGAGAGATAAGTTATCAAGTTGGCAATAAAAATCAAAAGTCCAATTAAAACAGACAAGACCATGACCATATTATTTGTATACATGTATATACAGGAAAAGTGATATTATGATAGCAATACATTTTTTATTCATTGTTTCAAAAAGAATTATGTATTCTGACCCTTGATATGCTGTTTTTGTCTCCTGCTCATATCGTGATATTTTAGAAAACATAACTGTTCCCACGACCGACGCAGCGGCAATCGCAACGTTGTATTCTACCTATGGTACCAGTTCCGGAAGTGCAAGAGTTACTTCCCTTTCCTTGAAATTTAAATGTTGTATTTCGATTTTGTACAGCAAAAATTGCTTGTTGCTCTTTAATATATACATATAAAACAGAAAAATTACTCGGAGAGTTTCTACAATAATATTGTGGTTTAATAGAATAAATAGTTCAAGAAACTGAAATGGTCAAAATGGCGTATCGGTATCATTGTTATAACTTGAATATAGTACTAATGAATAGAATTTGACGGGTTATGGATAACATTTGATTAAGGCTTGTGTTAAATATTGGGCGGGGTTTTTATTCAATTTTCAACAGAAACGCGTAACATAACCGAATTTATTCACTGTTGTTATATGTCCAGTGGCAAATATAACATTTATATCGGCAGTGCAAATGACGGCGTTAATCTTGAAATGATAAAATGAAATTAAAAAGAAGTTTTGCACTTAAGTTAAAGAAATACAATACGGAATCCAGAAATGATTTTAATCATGCCGGTTTATTTTTCTAAAACTTGTTTGCTTCCTTTCTGATAATAGGGAAGAATGAAAAATACTTTCAGTTTGCTTGTATTGCTATTTGAGCATGTTAAGACTCATCCATTATTTCCCAGGAATGGACAGTTACTTGGACTTTCTCTATAACTTAATGTTGTCATCAGTTAATCAGTTAACCGGACATTTTTTTCAATTTCAATAGTAAAGTTATGTAAAAAACCTACATTGAACAGTTGTAAGCCGATCAAATTATATGATTTAGTTATTCATTTCACTTAAAGGGGCATTAGCTGTCAAATTCATCTTCACCGATTTGACTCAAATTCTTATATTTGATTTATAACATACTAAAACGTATATCCAAATTACAAAATGTCTAAAATAAACAATTAACAATGCATGGACTCGATAATATGTATCAACATTTTGTGTGTATTTTTGTCTAAACATCATCTAATTAACCATCGAGATGACATCCGAAGACTGCCGACGGTCATATAACCAGATATAAGCATAAATTAGATATAAAAAGATAGCGTCCACGTGCAATTGGATTTTTCTAGGTCTGTTTGATTTCATATTGTAGGGTAAAAGGTATGTTTATCGTCGTTTAAACCTGTGTAAGAAATAGTTTTTTTGTGGATCGAATCAGTCAACCAAATTATTCATCCTTGTTTCACTTTCAATGTTGACATCCTTTTCCTTTTAATAGCTGAATACATGCGTAACCCATCTCCAGCTAAGGAGTTAAATTAAAGGTCACATGAATACGGATTCAATGAGGTCGAATTATTCACTTGCAAGTGAATAATTCATCACTGATATTTATTTATTTTGACAAAATTGAACCAAATTGGCTGCTAAAGCGAATTAGTATTTCACTATATCACTTTCATTAAGCATATATGTAGCAAATATCAGTGCCTGCAACTGGTCTGTCATACAAACTGTTTCTGAAATAGCAGCAAGAAACAATTAATCAATCAATAAACTGATTGAACTAAATCAAATAACATTCCAGTGTTGATGGAGATGACAGTAAAACTAATTCCCAGGAGCCTGTTATTCAGTGGTTGTGTTGGTTCATTTTCGTTTTTCATTAATTGTTGTTATAAATCAGACTGTTAGTTTACTCTTTTGAATTGTTTCACATTTTGTCATGTCTGGGCTTTTAAAGCTGACTATACATTATGGATATTGCTTATTGTTGAAAGCCCTACAGTACCTATATTTTGAACTCTGGTTGATAATTGTCTCATATCTGCTTCATTCTGATTAAAATATAGATCCTGTATCCAATCTTCACTTACATGGATCTGAAAACGCTCTGTCCTACTTTCTGTTCTAGTAATTATTACATCATCCAATGAAATTTCTGCCTACATAGTTTTGAAGGTGTTTATTATTATGACAAAACCAGAGGATCCCAAAAGGTTTTTAAAACAGAAAGTAGAAACAGATGATCATTTTCAGATCCTTGTAAACAAAGGGTGGACACAGGATCAGTACTTTAATCAGATTGTGTCTCCTTATTTTTATATTTTTCAATATGAGGCTTCAGCTGTATTATCAACAAATATTACAGGAAATCTTGTTTTGTTGTTTGCTTTTTTGTAACCAGAGTATAGGTTATCCATTAGGTGTAATACCACCAAATCATAGTACGTCACAAACGGTTGCATACGAAAAAGGGTCTAAAAAAAGAATTCCCTTGAATTTGACAGTTGTAGAAAACTAATCCTACATTTCATTGCAGTAAAAATTTTCTGAGTCATAAACTTATATCTTGGGTGTTTCAAAGCACCATTCTTTTCTATTTGGTGTTTTTAAAATATTTTGGAAACTTGTGGTTACATGGTTACTAAAGCTTGTAAACAGGAAAGAAAGGGGTGGAAATTTGATTGGTTAACTTCCAGTGATTGTTATTATCTTATGGACAGGATAAAACTTTACTCTTGCCAAGTATTTCTTTATTTGAAACAAAGATAAATCCTGCACAATTTTTTGAAAAGTGCAAATTTAACAAAGACTAATAGGGGAAAAACAATGGTGGTATTACACCATTAGTTTATCCATATCTCAAATTCCTCTTTTGAATAAATAATGTGAAAAATATCAAAATCTAATGAAATGTGACAGTAATTTTCTTTATCATTAATAAATGTTGATATTTCATGTAGATGTTTTTATAGAGTATACATATATCTACAATTCCAAGAGGTAATTTCTTTTCAATTTTGAAGGGCCAGTAAAAATAAGTTAGATATATTCCAGTTGGTTCTTGTATTATCATGAAACGACTTCCTGTTGGTTGGTGTTAAGATACATGGTACATTCCTCTTTGTCATGGGGGTACTTAAAAATTGCCTTCCGACCCTAGTACCTCCTTTTTAATGGAATAGCCCTAAGGATCACTATCAATCGTTTTGCACTGGTATCACAAGTTTCTTCTATTCAAAGCTTCTCAAACACCCTCAGGAAGCACTAGCTGTAGTGCAAAAATCTAACTTTTTATGGAAATACACATGTTTTTATAATAAATTTCATGAGGAAATCTGTGAATAAGGCCAAAATTAGAAAACACCATATATAACAGAACAGACAACATTTCTTAAGTCTGTTTCTCAGATATTATAAGTATTAGGTGAATTATATTTGATTTGTGGAATGATTGTAAGATGTACATGTCTGACTGGCAGGTTTCATCTGACCTGGACCTCATTTTCATGGTTCATTTGATTGGTCAATGTAAAATTTTGTGGTTTGGTCTGTTTCTTTGATACTTTTCTATTATAGCAACCAAAAAAAAAAAAAAAAGGGGTAAACATATTTTCTTGAACAAATGAAGATAAGTGTCTGAACTATATTTTAAGCACTGGTTGGTCTTAAGTAGTCCGTCCATCTACTGTATCACTAGCCTGTCAACACTGAGGTTGCGAGTTTGAACCCCAAACATGTCAGGCGAGTTTGACTCCAATCTTAATTGACTAGGAGTGTCAAGTTTCCCTGCTTGAGGTCGTTGGCTCTCTCCAAGCATTCCAGCTTCCTCCACCAATAAAAACTGACCACCATGATATACATGTATCTAATAGTGCTGAGTGTGATGTAAAACACCAACGGCAGTCAATGAATCAATCTGGTTGGTTGCCTTTATGCTTCTAACTCTAGGTACAAATGTACCATTTTTTAATAAAATTATATTAGGTAATTTTAAAAGTATCCTATATTGCCCCAATAGTACTTGTTCAGGTACAAAAGGCAAGAAACCTATTACTACTGAAATACAGAAAACCTATTTGCTTTTTCTAAAGAAATCTTCCTGAACCATGTGTGCAACCTTTCACGAAACTCAGGTTGTTGTGTTGGTTAACTCACTTGAATTTTTAATTTCAAAGCTTATAAAATGAAATTGTAAATTTGGTGTGTCAGAACCTTTTCTGGATTTACCTTCATCAGAATTGTTCAAATTTGAAAGTCAAGGATCTATCATTACTTTAATATATAGTTAGCTATATATGACTAAAAGGAACCTAAAACTAGCAAAATCCAACAGAGACTTTAAGATAGGTATGTTATCAATGATGTCAGTAACTAAGCACGGACTACTTAGCTAATGAATACCTCTAGGACTAGAAGCCCAGCTGCATTATCAGCCCAATGCTAAAAAAATTAACAGTTACTAAATTGTTGTGTCTGAAGTATTTTTTTTGAATTAATCTCATCAGGAAAGCTCCAACCCAAAAATTTGAAAGCCAAGGATGTAGATCTATTTGAAAAGTTTATGAGCTATTTTACCAAATGGGACCTAAAAAGAAGAGCCAAATCTACCTTAGATCACCTTTTCCTGTCAGACGAAGTTGGAACAATACAATAATGAGTGTGCTTATTGTTAAAGGTCATATGGTAACCTGTAGGTGTTCACATCATTGTCCTGTGGTCTCTAATGGAAAGTTACATGCATCTCATTCAAAGTCACACAACATCTCTTTATTTTTATATTACCCTTGAAAGTGCTTTAAATTCTGTTGGAAAGAACAAGATCCCTATTTATTTGGGGGTCAGTAGGTCAAGGTCACACCTATAAATAAATTAAAACCTTAAAAAAACTTTTGTGTTCTACAAAACATATAGTTAGGAAAAGTTTGGTCAATAAAGCAGCCTTGTGTGAAAAAGAGCCATATTAATGATACTGAAGTCACACAGTTAAAAGTCACAGCAGAGAATTGATAAGCTAAAAATAAGGGCAATTGTTTTTTTTTTTAGATAAAATATTTTGACCAATTAGTACCATATTACATGGATAAATGCTTCTAAAAGAGAGGAAGGGCCATTTACAAATGCTTCCATTAGATGATGGCTGTTAAGGTAAACAACCACGAGTATGAAATGGCATCATAAATGTTTCAATTACCCCTTGTTTGGTGGCAATAGGTCTTTGAAAAATTTACATGAGTATATCTGTGTCTAAGAGAGTTAAAATATATATCCTTACTCCATAGGTGTTAGTGGTCATACATAACAAAATCAATAATCCTTTTTATGATATGTTTATTTATATTAAATATCCCAAAGAGGAAACATAAATCTAGAAATGTTACTTGTAAATAAATAAACTTTGTAAAATCAAATTTCACAATTTTCATTTTTGTATAAACTTAACTACAATGTAATATTATTTTTCGTTTTAAATTCAAAACAATAAATATCCTGAGTTTCAAAATATTTAAATTTGCCAAAGACTTTTTACCCAAAAGGATAAATTTCTTCACAAGCTAATTTCTAGTCATTTGATTATCATATCCTTTTTTATTGAAATTTTACACATTCAGTATACTTTGGCAGCTTTTGATCTCAGAATAAAATATAACACTCTTTTTTTAGGTGCCACTTTTAATATTTCTTTTGAATTCTTTTTAGTCACAATTGTGATATTTGCAATGTAAAAATTCTGTCAAGAAATCTTATTCACAATAAAAATAGCCTATAGCACTAGTATGTTGCCTTATGTCAGGCAAGACCATTTTCCAACTAATTACATGGAGCACCAATAAGACAGAATCAAAGGTTTTATGCATATTTTCAGGAGAGACCATTCAGCAACCAAATGAAACCTATTCAGAAAAAAAAAGTTGTCTTACTTTCATTGAGAAATATCTGGAAAATAAATTTCTTTGACAATTGAAATAAACCTTTTTTTTAACTTAAATTAAAACTTCAGTATGGTTTGTTATCTATAACTCTTAGAGTACATTACAAAAGTGTGATATGTTTTAATCATGCTAAAACTGGTAATACAATTTTTTTTTGTTAAGAAGTTTTGATGGTCATGTAACACAGGAGTTGCAAGTAATGTATATGTCATGTACTTATCACAAAGTTTTCAATATTCAATATAAAATATCTTAATATATTTTACTGATATACAATAAATTGATACATGTATAAATAAAATGCTAATATGAGACATTGATAATCACAGACTTTCAACCAATAGTAACAATCTGTTTATGTGACAAATTAACTAATGCTCTACGAAATTATGTACAAAATTGCATATTCAATATCATCTTATTTTTAAATGCAAAGACAATCACTGCACCATCATATTAGAATTTTCAAACCACAATAACAAACATATTTCATTGACATTGAAAATAAATAGATGATATGAGAGAATATTTTCAGATAATAAATACTTTTAATTCATGACTCATGATTCAGTCTTCAAAATTAAATACTTTGGAATCATTTCTTTCTGTAGATAGAGGAAAACGGTTATTTCGAGATATTAGAGGTTTTGACAAAGTCTGCATACAAGCCTATAGTAAATGTGAATTTTGTTGAACATTTAAATTATTAGTTTACCTATAACTGCAAAATATACAAAAAACTGCTTCGCCCAGCGCAGCTGGATACGACCACAGAGGTCCAACCCTGAACACTTTGGGCAAAAATGGACACAATATTCAAGCTTAATACACGTCTGAATTTGGATTGTAATTAAATATTTGACACATTATAGGTTTCTGACACAGAATTAATGTAGTCAAAGAACTTAAAATTGGTTATATCATTTGAATCTATATTCAATTGAAGATTTCTTGCTTTTGTGCAATACACTGCACTGTGATGTTGACCATTACTTAGTAAATCTTGTGGATAAAATTTTTTTTTACCCCCCCCCCCCCCCCCCCCCCCAATTTTGTTTTAACCTCCCCCCCCCTTTTCCAACAAAAAATAACATTTGAAGTAAACTTTTCTTTTTGTGAAATGTGCAGTTTAAGAGACGTCAATACACTTAAACACGAGTTATTGTCTGAAAACTAGAAAAATGCTTGTTTTAGACCCTTTTTGGTCCCTAATTCCTGAACGGTTCGGGCAATTACCCCCGATTACCTTCGATTGTGATATTGAACCTTGTGGTACAATTTCAGAGCAATCAAAATACTTATACACAAGTTATTGTCCTGAAACTAGAAAAATGCTTGTTTTGGGCCCCTTTTTGGCCCTTAATTCATAAACGGTCGGAACCATCACCCCCAAAAACTATCATAACCTTCCTTTTGTGGTATTGAACCTTTTGCTTATATTTCAAAGAGATCCATACACTGAAACTTAAGTGATTGTCCTGAAACCAAATGTCTTCGGACGACAATGACGACGACATGATAGCATTATACGATCCCCAAAATATTTTTGCAGTCGTATAAAAATCAATTCATTTTGAATTTATGTTAATATCATGATTGAAAGATTTTATTCTTAATATTTAAATTTGTTTCTTTTCAAAAGGGGAAGCAAAATAATATCCTTATTACATGTCCTCATCAGCACAATATTAAACACTGAAATAAGTTGAATATATTAGCCCTTTTTAAAAGTGTGTTTACAAAAGCCATTGAAAATTAATTATTTCTATGATACTAATTCCTATAATATTTGTTAAAGTTTCAAATTAAATATGTAACAATAAGAATGAGGCCAGGATAACAATTTTGACATTTGTTCACCTACAGTGGATTCATTATTATTCGTTGTATACCAGTTTTCATTGTATTCATGGGTACAGGTGAACCACGAATTTAAATGTTCAACAAATTACAAATTTTCTATCAGGTTATATGCAAACTTTGGCAAAACCACAAAATCATATATACGAAAATAAATGAATCCTGAGTATCAGGAAATAAAAATTCAATAACATATTTAACCACAGTATAAGTAATTTATAGTATAACAAATCTTCAACAAAGTTGGTATCTAAATTAAGCTGATGAAACAGCTCTTGATTTTTCCTGAGATTTCATTTCATCCAATAGCTCCTGTTGACTTGCAAAGAAAGCTTTTGTCTTTCCACATGTCCCGTTAACACACAATGGACATCGTAGCAATAACTGTTTAGAACAAGCGATATTTGATGCCAAATGATCTTTCACTAAATTAGCTTGGGCCTGAAATGGAATAAAAAAAATAACACATCGGCAAAATGTAAATGCCAATCCACTATCTCAATTTTTCTTCATCAAATTCATTTAATAATACAGAAATCTAATGATCCAACTCTTAGTTACAAACTCCCTCATGGTCAGTTTTTACTTTATTTATTTGAAAGAATCAAATTAGGAAATCATAAAAATTACAGATCTTTACACAAAATAGTTTTTAGTGTGTTTCCAGGGTTTGTGCATTATCTGTTAATAACAGTTTGTAAATTGTATACATATAAAATGTGTGATAGTTTTGATTGCTTGATTAATGCCTCTTTCAGCAGTATTGGTTATTTTGTGGCAGTCATGTTTCTATGTTGGAGGAAGCCGAAGGCAGAAAAAGTGACAATCCTAGTCAATTAAGATGGGAGTAAAACACACCTACCATGTGCGGGATACAAACTCAAAAAAAAAAACCAGTGTTGACAGGCTAGTGTTACAATAGTTGAACTACTTAGACGACTTGGCCACCAAGGCCCAAGTGATAACTTTGACAAATAAAATAAGACACATGGATTGATTGTTTACTGTCTACTGCATTAATATGCATGCATATTCTAGTCAATACCATGTGAACATAACTCTGTACTTGTTCTGAGTCTGATTTATAACATTCAAGTTAACCAAGTAGTTATCTAAAATAGAAATGTCAACCCAGAATCATTATGCTGGTGCTTATAATAGAAGCAGTGAATACTAATTTTAGAGTCTTTGGTTTGATTGAACTGCTTCAAATAAGTGCAAGTTACTTAACCAATCCTAAATATTAGTGTATATCGAATCTTACCTCTATAAATATAGGATTATCATTCATAGCTGAAGCTCTTCTTATATTCATTTTATGCTGAAATAAAAAAAAAATCATGTCTATATAGGGTGCATTTTACAGAGCATCTGACCGAGTGCGTTCTTTTCACATTAACAGTATAACATTTATTTCTACTTTTCATGTATGAATAAACTCGCTTGCAATTTAAGGTCAAGTTACAGTAAACGGGCTATGTCAAAGATATTGCTAAACTTTTGCATACAACCTTGGCTCCTTGAACTATAACTGAAAATCAAAAAAATAATGCACTTATCTCTTATATCATTTGAAATATTACTGATTGAATTCCTTCAAAATAGGTAAACATTTGTATAGAAAGCACAAAATATCAGCCAAAAAAAATGCGTACATTTGTCTTAAAATCATAAAATCTTTAAATCTACTCCATAGATTTTTCTTGAAAAACTATATGTTGTTGATGTAGAAATTTCCTTTATAATGATGTAAAATAATGATAGGGTCACCGACTTCGTTTTTATAGTATACATCATTCAAAGTGGTGTTGTATGTGGAAAAACACCACAAAACGTCGAAAATATCGTAACGTCATCGTGTTGCAGGCCATAAAATGTTAATTTTTGAGGTTTTTCACTACCAACTAGGTAACAGATTGATTATTTGAAAAAAAAACGAAGTCAGTGACCATATGGTTATTGTATATCATTAAAACGGAAATTTATGTATCAACAACATATAGTTTTTAAAGAAAATTCTATGGAGTAGAAATTAGAGATTAGATGATTTTAAGACAAATTTAAGAAGGTTTTTTCACCGATTTTATGTGCTTACTATACAAATGTTCATCTATTTTGAAGGAATTCAATCAGTAAAATTTCAGACAATAAAAGAGATAAATGCATTATTTTTTAGATTTTCTATTATAGTTCAACGAGGAAAGGTTGTATCCAAAATTTTATGGATCAGAAAAAAATGTCACATAGCTCATTTACTGTTCCTTGACCTCAAGACTCAACAGTAGCCTAATCAAATACAAACTTGAAGAGCATTAAAAACTGATAATTCAGAAAATGCATGCAGTAAACTGTGAGCATATGCTAACCAAAACTAGAGGCTCTCAAGAGCCTGTGTCGCTCACCTGATTCTACTTTGGTTTTGGAAATCATGTAAAAATAGATTAAAATCATAACAGATACCCTAATAATGAGTGAGGCCAAATTTGGTTTAATATTGGTCCTGTAATTTAATAAAAAATCCTGGTGGCCATCTTGAACAGTAAATCGGCAACAAAGTAGCAACACTTAATCAGCACCTCATAAGAAACATTTATGCCATGTTTTGGTTTCATTCCATTCAGTGCACCTCTAGAAGAAGCATTTGTATGTATTTCCCATAGGGTCTTATGTTCAAGGAAGTCCCCCCATTGGCGGCCATCATGGATGAAGGATCAATTTCAAAGTAACAAAACTTAGTCAGCACCTCATAAGGAACATTCATGCCATGTTTGGTTTCAATCCATTCAGTATGTGGTTCTCTAAAAAAAGACATTTGTATGTATTGTCCATAGGGTCCTTTGTTAAACATTGTCCCCATCTGGTAGCCATCATGGATGAAGGATCAGCTTTAAAGTAACAACACTTGGTCAGCACCTCAAAAGGAACATGCATGCCATGTTTGGTTTCATTCCATTCAATGGTTCTCTAAAAGAAAACATTTGTACGTATTTCTCATAGGGTCCTATGTTAAACTAAGTCCTCCACTGGCAGCCATCTTAGATTATGGATCGGCTTCATAGTAACAACATTTAGTCAGCACCTCATAAGGAACATTCATGCCATGTTTGGTTTCATTGCATTCAGTGGTTCTCTAAAAGAAGACATTTGTATGTATTTCCCATAGGCTCCTATGTTAAACTAAGTCCCCCGCTGGCGGCCATCTTGGATGATGGATCAGCTTCAAAGTAACAACACTTGGTCAGCACCTCATAAGGAACATTCTTGCCATGTTTGGTTTCATTCCATTCAGTGGTTCTCTAAAAGAAGACGTTTGTATGTATTTCCCATAGGGTCCCATGTTAAACTAAGTCCCCCGCTGGAGGCCATCTTGGATTATGGATCAGCTTCAAAGTAACAACACTCAGTCAGCACCTCATAAGAAACATTCATGCCATGTTTGGTTTCGTTCCATTCAGTGGTTCTCTAAAAAAAGACATTTGTTTGTATTTCCAATAGGGTCCAATGTTAAACTAAGTCCCCTGCTGGCGGCCATCTTGGATTATGGATCGGCTTCATAGTAACAACACTTGGTCAGCACCTCATAAGGAACATTTATGCCATGTTTTGTTTCATTCCATTCAGTGGTTCTCTAAAAGAAGACATTTGTATGTATTTCCCATAGGGTCCCATGTTAAACTAAGTCCCCTGCTGGCGGCTATCTTGGATTATGGATCGGCTTCAAAGTAACAACACTCGGTCAGCACCTCATAAGGAACATTCATACCATGTTTGGTTTCATTCCATTCAGTGGTTCTCTAAAAGAAGACATTTGTATGTAGTTCATATAGGGTCCTATGTTAAACTAAGTCCCCCGCTGGCGGCCATCTTGGATGATGGATCCGCTACAAAGTAACAACACTTGGTCAGCACCTCAAAAAGAACATTCATGCCATGTTTGGTTTCATTCCATTCAGTGGTTCTCTAGAAGAAGTTCAAAATGTAAAAAGTTAACGCCGACGACGCCGGACGACGGACGCCAGGTGAGCTAAAAAGAAAACATGTGCATAAAATTAATTCATAGCATATTTTTGCATGACAAGTATTAGGCTGGTCATATATTTCTTTTTGCTTGCATTAGTGATATTGATTGTTGAACAAGGGACAAAAATGTAAGGTTAATCATAGGGTTTTCAAGAAATAAAGCATACAAATAATGCTCTCAAAATTTAAATTTTATCTTAATTTTTGAGAAACTGATCCTGTCAATTTTTATAATAAATAGAAAAACTGCAAGAAATTCTGAATTACCCATTAATAGTATAAGAAAAATTATGTGATGTTTTAAATTTCTTTTTTTTTCAAGTTTTATGAATTTACATTTAAGTGTAATGTTGGCCCATCATTTAAAAAATCATAAATAATCAGAAGTGTATTATAGATTTGTAACAAACTTACTTTAGCACCAAGTTCCTCTGCATATTCCAGATCTAACTCATGTAATGTTTCTATATGATCGCTAGTAAAAGCAATAGGCACCAACAAGACGTTCTTTCTCTTATTTTTAGCTAGACCTTCTATAGCTGCGTCTGTTTGTGGCCCAAGCCATGGCATTGGTCCAACCTACAAATTACCAGAAATTAGAGCAAATTTGTATATATAAGTCCTCTGGTTGACAAAGACAAGTTAGGACATAACTTGGCCTGTTTGTTTAAATTAATGCAAATTGAACGTACATTTTGTGTTATTGTTAGATGTATTTCTATTTTTATCCATCTGATGAGTTCAGCCTTTTTCAACTGATTTTTATAGTTTGTTCTTATATGTTGCACAGTTACACCACTGTCCGAGGTTAGGGGGTGGGTTGGCACCTTCAAACATGTTTAAACCTGCCACATTCTGTATGTGCCTGTCCAAAATCAGGATCAGTTTACTGTGTATCATATTATTTTTCATTCATTATTTTGTGCATAAATTTAGACATTATTTGTCTCGTTTGAATTTTTTTTACATTTGTCATTTTAGGGGCCTTTTATAGCTGACTATGTGGTATGACTTTTGCTCAATGTTGGAGGCGGTATGGTGACATATTGTTGTTAATTTCTGTGTAATTTGGTAATACCACATCTTCTTATTTTCATAATTATTGAGATTGCCTCCTGTTTGGTAACTGGCTCATGGTAACTAGCTCAGATGAGTATACCCAACAGTGTTTTAAATTTCTTTTGCATAAATGTCTCATACCTTAGACTGCCAGACAAGCCTATATTGGTTACAGTGACCTAGTTTTTCCATAACACGGTTAACAGTAGAACCAACTTCTGCTGGGTAGGGATCACCTCTGTTCACAACCTACAAATTCAAAACACAGTGCATAAATTCTTGTAATTCCCTTTTCTGTATAACTTTTGCAAGATTTATTTCTTTTTTACATGTGATGGTATTTTTGTATAGGTTCTGTTTCAATTTTTTTTTACATTTCATGCTATATATTTTTTAGTTTATAATTTACCACTAAAAAGGCCTCTTCTTGACTTTAAAATTATTTTATGGACTAAAACCTACAAATAAATGTAATATTTGGCCCTGCTTTCCAAATTTTATGCCATCTTAAATATTCTTGTTCAAGTTACTTTTTTATTCTTCTGGTAGCTCAGTGTGTTTTACTTTAAAAATTTTGTAGGTTTAACTTTTAAGTCATATTGCCTATAAAGGGAAAAGAGGAGGTTTATGCACACATAAAGCTGGTTTAACATCATCACATTTTGTTTATGTCAGGCTATCTGGATCATGTTTTGTTCATGTTAAGCTATCTGGATCATGTTTTGTTCATGTCAGGTTATCTGGATCATGTTTTGTTCATGTTAAGCTATCTGGATCATGTTTTGTTCATGTCAGGCTATCTGGATCATGTTTTGTTCATGTTAAGCTATCTGGATCATGTTTTGTTCATGTCAGGCTATCTGGATCATGTTTTGTTCATGTTAAGCTATCTGGATCATGTTTTGTTCGTGTCAGGCTATCTGGATCATGTTTTGTTCATGTCAGGCTATCTGGATCATGTTTTGTTTATGTCAGGCTATCTGGATCATGTTTTGTTCATGTCAGGCTATCTGGATCATGTTTTGTTCATGTCAGGCTATCTGGATCATGTTTTGTTTGCTGTTGGTGGTTACCGTTGTCTATTGTATGGTCCAATATTTTTGGTAATTGCTATTCTTGGTGGCTTATTTATCAGTTACATTTGCCATTATTAGTTATTGCAATGCCTTTAAAAAAACATGGATGAAAACGAAAGCAATCTATAAACTCTTATTGGATAGTTTAATATACGACAACTTAACCAAAATTGTATAATCTAAGTCTCAATTAATTCAAATTTTATGCTATACCATGGGCAAAAAAGAATATCTCTCAATTATTGCAAAAGGCAATGATTTGGTTCAAGAAATAGGCAATGAATAGGCAGGAAATAGTAGCTATGACACAGGCAAAGCATGAACATAATTTAATAGTAAATATACTATAATTACTGAAATAGTTTTGGCAGAAGATAGTATTTACTTTGTCACCAGTGTGAGAAAGGATTGGCAAAAAAATAAATATGCAAATTATTACCGACATAGGCAAGGAATGAGCAGAGAACAATATGACAACATCATCTCTTTGTTCTGGTGTAAATCTGTCTAATTCTTTCTGTATAACATCTGCAAACGCCTAAAAAGATAGATGTTTTATTTCAGTCAATCATAACTTAAATGTGAATTAAATTAAAGGTATTTCACTATTGATCATGTGGTACATGAGGATAAACACGTAAACACCAAGCCTTACAAAAAAACTTTTAGAATTCAGACACAACCGGTCTCTGCACTTATTCCTAAATAACAGCAAAGAAGAACAAACACAAATTTCAAAGTCTTTTGCTTGATCAAGTCAGAAATTTGACCATTGATAACCTCCAGCACAAGGCATGCTACCACAAAGCCAATGAGGTGGTCGAAATTATATGGCTTATGTGATAATAAAAGTGCCTCCTGACACACCATATGTTATCTTTCTGGAATATTACCCAGCCTCATTGTGACTGTCCATAGTCAGGAGCCTGTAATTCAGAGGTTGTTGTTATTGGTTGCTGTCTGTCATATTGTTTTTACAAAAAAATAAGGCCCTTGGTTTTCTCTTTTGAATTATATTTTGTCATGTTATGTCCAGGTCTTTTATAGAGTACTATACAATATAGGTTTTTCTCATTGTTGAATGCCCTGCATCCACCTTTAGTTGATTACATCCGCATCATTTGGTAGATGGTGGATAGTTGTCTCATTGACAATCATACCACATCTCCTTATTTTAATACTCATGAGAACTGTTAGTATAAAATCACTTTTGAAAAGTAAACATACATCAACTAGTCCTGAATGCGTTGGCCATCTGTCTATCACACTCCAAACCATTGTACTAGGTAGACCCTTCTTTGTTGTAGTATAACGATATAAGGCATTCAAACTACTTCCTGTTGTTGAACAGCTGTATTGTGGGTACTGGGTAAAAGCAACAGCTCTTTCTATCCCATCACTGATAATAAAGAAAAAAAACATGGCATGATGCTGATCAAAGATTAGATTGGTTGATTGACTGTTGGTGTTTAATGGCATTTCAGCACTTTTGGCTAACATAGCTTGAACAAAATTAAAATAAGAAACATTGTCTAAGGATTGCCTTTAGTTATCATGGTATATTTATATCTAAATGGTTATGTCATTGAGGTAATTTGATATTGATTGAACATTTTATATAATATCAATTAAATTAAGTCTTAAGAGCTGAACAAACTACATATCTAGGAACTTTCTTAATGTTGATCTCTAGATGTTTCATGCTTTTGTGCTGTTGGTTATTGTCTCACTGGCATATACCACAACCTCCTTTATTCATACTTAGGGAAGTGCAGATATTTGGTATAACAGATACTGTACATTAATTTTTTTGTTTGTGCGTAACAATTTTCATGGATTGATAAAAATTGTGTGTTCATGGAAATTTGATTTCGTGGTATTGCCAAAGTCCTCATACAAGCATATATAAAATGTATACTTCATTGAATATTTAAATGTGTTGCTCATCCGAACCCACAAAATCCACTAATATTGGATTCCTATGAATAATAATAAATCCACAGCTATCATAAATATGACACACAAGATAAAACATTGTATTGTCATTTCCTTTCCTTCTGTTTTCTCTTATGAAGTAAGTCTTTTTCTGGAGAGATTTTTAAGTGAATACTTTATTTGCTCTCCAACTAATTGATATCCATGATATCATAGGATCAGGTCTAACAAAACTAGCTTCAACACTGTGCTATAATGTATCATATTCAGTAATATTTGTCTGATTTAAAAAAAATTGTTGTTTTTTATGGCCTTCAAAATCAACAATAAAAATAACAATTTTTTTTTTAAATAAATGGAAAAATTTTCAATCAGTTGTTCAATGTAATGTTTAATAAAATGCTTCGCTGATTGCAGCCTGATACGACCGCAGAGGTCGAACCCTGAACAGTTGAGGAAAATTTGGACACAATATTCAAGCTTGATACTATCTGAACTTGATTGTCATCAAATTTTTGACATAATATAGGTTTCTGACATAAAATAAATGTGGTCAAAGATCTTACAAATCTATTGCAAAATACTGTGCAATTGAAGATTTCCTTGAAACTTTTCAAAAATTCAAAATTTGAAAAATTTTGAAAAAAAAATATGAATCCCCTAAAAAAATTGGAAAAAAAAATCCCCCCCCTCCCAACTTTTTGAAACCCCCCTTGGAGCAATAACCCCAAAACTCAATCCCAGCCTTTCCATTGTAGTATGGAACCTTGTAGTACAATTTCAGAGAGATCCATACACTTAAACACAAGTTATTGTCTGGAAACTAGAAAAATGCTTGTTTTTGGTCCTTTTTTGGCCCCTAATTCCTACATGTTTTGGGCAATTAACCCCAAACTCAATCCCAGCCTTCCCTTTGTGATATGGAACCTTGTGGTACAATGTCAGAAAGATCCATACACCTACACACAAGTTATTGTCTGGAAACTAGAAAAAATGCTTGTTTTTGGCCCCTAATTCCTAAACTGTTGGCCCCATAACCCCTAAATTTTTTGTGGTATTAAACATTGTGGTACAATTTCAGAGCAATAGAAATACTTTTACACAAGTTATTATCCTGAAACTAGAAAAATGCTTGTTTTGGGCCCCTTTTGGGCCCCTTATTCCTAAACGGTTGGGACCATCATCCCCAAAATCAATCCCAACCTTCCTTTTGTGGTATTGAACCTTCCTGAAAAATTTCATAGAGATCCATTCACTTACACTAAAGTTCTTGTCCGGAAACCAATGTGTCTTCAGACGACGACGGCATCATACCATTATACGATCCCAAAAAAATTTTATCGTATAAAAATGATAAATTCATGAACCTGAGATAATATGGGTTTTTAGTATGTAATGCAAGATTACAAACATGATATAAAGTCCTCCAGTAAAAGTACTTCCTGTCATTTCTAGTCACATGATAATTTAGATCAGAAAGAAGATCTTTCTGTTGAAATGTAATCTCTTTCACAATTTTCATACTTACGCATCCATGGCATCAATTGCATCCTCTGTTAATGGTCGTACATAGCGAAATCCTACATAAAATTTGTGTGGTGCTGAAAAATAACAATCTAATTTCTGATATTTGGAATAAAATAACTGCTATACAGTACATGAGATGAGTTGGTTAAAAATTCGCCTAATTTTGAGTGAATCACAGTGAACTTTGGTGATTACCAGTTATTTTGAGTAAAAACAGTATAATGTAAGGTCCTGTCTATTGTATATAAAAACTGAGGGACATTGCGGACTGAATCATCTCCTGATTACATGACCAAAAGTGACTGAATCATCTCCACTTTACATTTTTGAAATACTAAGGCTTTTCTACCTCAGGAATTTTTGGTCCTCAGTGCTCTTCAACTTCATACTTTATTTGGCCTTTTTAACTTTTTTTAATTCGAGCATCTCTGATGAGTCTTTTGCAGACGAAATGTGCATCTGGCGCAAATACAGAGTTTCAATACTGGTATCTATGATGAGTTTATTTATCTCCAATCACCAGCATTACATGACCACAAGTGACTGAATCATCTCCAGCCACCAGCATTACATGACCACAAGTGACTGAATCATCTCCAATCACCAGCATTACGTGACCACAAGTGACTGAATCATCTCCAGTCACCAGCATTACATGACCACAAGTGACTGAATCATCTCCAGTCATCAGCATTACGTGACCACAAGTGACTGAATCATCTCCATTCACCAGCATTATGTGACCACAAGTGACTGAATCATCTCCAATCACCAGCATTACATGACCACAAGTGACTGAATCATCTCCAGTCACCAGCATTACATGACCACAAGTGACTGAATCATCTCCAGTCACCAGCATTACGTGACCACAGGTGACTGAATCAAACTTAGTATACTGTATAATATGATAGATTACCTTTCCATGAAGCAGAGATAGTTGTTAAAGTAAATTCCATGAAACAGCAAAAAATTTACAGATATCATATTTTATCTATAAAACAAAAGTACCATATTTTGTCAAAACATGAATTCACCATATATTGTCATATCAAGGAAATTAAACCTAAATTGTGTATATGTTTATTTTCCACACCTGTTTCGGGACTAATCCTATCCAGAATTTCCACCATGCCTTTTCCCTGGGTTTCTGTCCATTGCCTGATTGGTGAACCACCTCCAATCTTTCTGTACTGCTCCTGTATTTTTGGTGTCCGTCTTTTTGCTATCAAAGGAGCCAGTCGACTAAATAAACAGATATATCAAAGTATAAAGTTCTGATATATTCCAAGCTTCATTTACATCAAAGCATACAGAACATTGTTGAAGGGCGTACGGTTACCTTTAATTGCTTACACCCGCTGCATTTGAACTTTGGAGGATAGTTTCATTGGCAATCATACCATATCTCCTTTTTTTTTATATTGAATCGGATTTTACCATTCAAATCATATGGTAACTTATAACTATGTTAAAAGATAAAACCACTGTTTTAGGTAAATCTTTAATAATGTATGAAAGCTCACAATAAAAGAATTGTTATAAAACCAAAGAAACGTAAAATTGTTGCGAGTTGAAATATCATATACATTTTGTAAAATGTATGATGATGATGATGATGAGAAGAAGCAGCCATCTCTGCTGTATTGCAAACAAATTACATCTTTTTTACAATTATTTAAATTATAGACAGTACATTTTAAATGTCTGATTTTTTTTAATCACGAAAGAACCTTAGTGAGCGCGCTCACATACCCCACATCCCCACATTGTCATTGGAGAAATAAAATAAGTGTAAGAAAAAAAAATTGAATCATAATTTCCTGTCAATATGCACATCTACATAGTATGTCCTTATTATCTACACAATTTCATGAAATTCTGTTGTGTGGTTTGAGAGGAGTTGGGATGACAAAAGGTTGCAGTAGTATATAGGGCAAATAAGTTCAAAGGGGCGTAACTCCTGGAAAAAAAAAGAATCGTAATTTCCTGTCGATATGCACATCTACGTAGTATGTCCTTATTATCTGAAAAGGTTTCATGAAATTCTGTTGTGAGGTTTGAGAGGAGTTGCGATGACAAAAGGTTGCAGTTGTATATTGGGCAAATAAGTTCAAAGGGGCATAACTCCAGGAAAAAAAATTGAATCGTAATTTCCTGTCGATATGCACATATACGTAGTATGTCCTTATTATCTGAAAAGGTTTCATGAAATTCTGTTGTGTGGTTTGAGAGGAGTTGCGATGACAAACTGTTGCAGTAGTACATTAAAGTAAATAAGTTCAAAGGAGTATAACTCCTAGAAAAAGCATTGAATCGTAATTTCCTGTCGATATGCACAACTACATAGTATGTCCTTATTATCTAAAAAGGTTTTGTGAAATTCTGTTGTGTGGTTTGAGAGGAGTTGCGATGACAAGAAACAGGACTGACGGACAGACGGACGGAGGGGTCAAAAACATTATACCCTCCGCAACTCGTTGCGTGGGGTATAATAACACAAACAGAAATTCCACTGGAAACAGACATTCCATGTCTGACAAGATTATAAATACCTGTACCAACATGTACCTGTACAGTCATTAAACTGTATACAGATTACTAGTTAACAGCTACATTATGTGTACATTTTAAACAATGTAAGAATGTTGAATAAACCACTTATTTAAACTAAAATCATGAAAATAGACTAACTCAAATTCTGAAATTCTTGATTTTTATTTATTTGAATATTAGTACATGAAGATAATTGAAACTGTCAATAACATAATATCCTAATGCAGCCTTTCCTGAAATGGCATTTATTTATTAGATAGTTTTATTCAGTAATTAACAATTGCATTAATCAGGTTAATAAATGCTAGCAATAACTGAAACTTATTGTTGGTTTTGAAATGCAAATATGTGTGTTCCTGTGTTAAATTGCCTTCCTGTGTTAAAAATAATGATATTGTTAGAATAAGAGAAAAATTCACAAATCAGATGTAAATTGATGAGTAATTGCCCTCTTTTTCATTTTAGTTTTCATAAGTACACTTGTCCTTAGACCTATATTGTCTATTGTACATTTTCCTTGGTATATTGTTTGTTTCTTTGTTGTTTGGTTACTGTCATCTTGACATTTACCTGATATTTTATTAATGCTTACCTTTGAGCAGGTAAGACCATTAGATCTTTATCCATGAAGAGATTTCTGTAAATTCAGAAATTATTGCAAGGTTTTTATTAATGTGAATAATGCGACTGGTTGAGTATCACAATAATAAGAACTCGCATTCTGATATCTGATACATATATCTGTATGAAGATTTTCCTGAAACTCAAATAATAACTGCACGCAATAATTACTGAATTTACAGTATTGAGGAATAACCCAACATCTCCTTTAATTCTTACCTTTGACATGTTTGAGCAAGTAGGGGTATCAGATCTTTATCCTTGAACAGATTATTGAGGGAGAATCCATCATCTCATTTAATTCTTACCTTTGAGCAGGTAGGGGTATCAGACCGTTATCCATGAATAGATTTCTGAGAGAGAATCCATCATCTCCTTTAATTCTTACCTCTGAGCAGGTAGGGGTATCAGATCTTTATCTATGAATAGATTTTTGAGGGAGAATCCATCATCTCCTTTAATTCTTACCTTTGAGCAGGTAGGGGTATCAGATCTTTATCCATGAACAGATTATTGAGGGAGAATCCATCATCTCCTTGAATTCTTACCTTTGAGCAGGTAGGGGTATCAGATCTTTATCCATGTATAGATTATTGAGGGAGAATCCATCATCTCCTTTAATTCTTACCTTTGAGCAGGTAGGGGTATCAGATCTTTATCCATGAACAGATTATTGAGGGAGAATCCATCATCTCTTTTAATTCTTACCTTTGAGCAGGTAGGGGTATCAGATCTTTATCCATGAACATATTATTGAGGGAGAATCCATCATCTCCTTTAATTCTTACCTTTGAGCAGGTAGGGGTATCAGATCTTTATCCATGAATATTTATTTAGGGAGAATCCATCATCTCCTTTAATTCATACCTTTGAGCAGGTAGGGGTATCAGATCTTTATCCATGAACAGATTATTGAGGGAGAATCCATCATCTCCTTTAATTCGTACCTTTGAGCAGGTAGGGGTATCAGATCTTCATCCATGTATAGATTATTGAGGGAGAATCCATCATCTCCTTTAATTCGTACCTTTGAGCAGGTAGGGGTATCAGATCTTTATCCATGTATAGATTATTGAGGGAGAATCCATCATCTCCTTTAATTCTTACCTTTGAGCAGGTAGGGGTATCAGATATTTATCCATGAACAGATTATTGAGGGAGAATCCATCATCTCCTTTAATTCTTACCTTTGAGCAGGTAGGGGTATCAGATCTTTATCCATGTATAGATTATTGAGGGAGAATCCATCATCTCCTTTAATTCTTACCTTTGAGCAGGTAGGGGTATCAGATCTTTATCCATGAACAGATTATTGAGGGAGAATCCATCATCTCCTTTAATTCTTACCTTTGAGCAGGTAGGGGTATCAGATCTTTATCCATGAACAGATTGTTGAGGGAGAATCCATCATCTCCTTTCTTACCTTTGAGCAGGTAGGGGTATCAGATCTTTATCCATGAACAGATTGTTGAGGGAGAATCCATCATCTCCTTTAATTCTTACCTTTGAGCAGGTAGGGGTATCAGATCTTTATCCATGAACAGATTATTGAGGGAGAATCCATCATCTCCTTTAATTCTTACCTTTGAGCAGGTAGGGGTATCAGATCTTTATCCATGAACAGATTGTTGAGGGAGAATCCATCATCTCCTTTCTTACCTTTGAGCAGGTAGGGGAATCAGATCTTTATCCATGAACAGATTGTTGAGGGAGAATCCATCATCTCCTTTAATTCTTACCTCTGAGCAGGTAGGGGTATCAGATCTTTATCCATGTATAGATTATTGAGGGAGAATCCATCATCTCCTTTAATTCTTACCTTTGAGCAGGTAGGGGTATCAGATCTTTATCCATGAACAGATTGTTGAGGGAGAATCCATCATCTCCTTTAATTCTTACCTCTGAGCAGGTAGGGGTATCAGATCTTTATCCATGAACAGATTATTGAGGGAGAATCCATCATCTCCTTTAATTCTTACCTTTGAGCAGGTAGGGGTATCAGATCTTTATCCATGTATAGATGATTGAGGGAGAATCCATCATCTCCTTTAATTCTTACCTTTGAGCAGGTAGGGGTATCAGATCTTTATCCATGAACAGATTATTGAGGGAGAATCCATCATCTCCTTTAATTCTTACCTTTGAGCAGGTAGGGGTATCAGATCTTTATCCATGAACAGATTATTGAGGAAGAATCCAACATCATCAGTGTTCTCTGGTCCTCCCATGTTTAACATCAAAATACCTGTCTTTGGCTTCCTGTAAAATAATAGTGCAATTCATTTGGCATTAATTAAAAGAAAACAGATTCCACTATAGCCATGCAGCTACCAAGATGCACCCGCCTACCCAAATAATCAAATGTTGTGTTGGCTACCCATGTTAAAATGAGCATAGAGCATGACATGAAAGAAATGTTTCTTAGTTTTGTCATCCATTGGCTGTTACAGGTCAGTATAATGTTTTGGTTTTGCTCATTGTTGAAGGCCGTACATTGACCTGTAGTTGTTCACATCCTTGTCCCCCTTTCTTTTAGTGGAAAGTTGGTTCTTATGCAATCATACCACATATCCTTATTTTTTATTATTTATTGTTCTTCATGTTCTTAAGCATAAAGTTACAGGGTATGAGGAAAATCTAATTAATTGATTTTGTAGTAAAACTTTTGAAAAATCATATCAATATGTCATGTATGTGATATACAGTGATATAGTGAAACAATTATTTGCCCAAGAAGTGCATTTCTGTTACTTTCACAAGTTTATCAAAACAAAATGTGTAAATGTTCAGTTTATCAACTTATTGTTTTTATTTAACAGATGTTTTTTTTCTGATCAAAAATATTGCTAATCACACTAATTTACTTCTCAATTATTTCAACATTCATTACTACATGTACTAATCTAAGTGATTTTTAAATCACTTAATTCAGTACGTCTCCTGTCAGATAGCTATTATAAGTAGCAGCCTTTTTTTTTCATCTTATACCTACCTTTCTGCATAATTTCTACATAGCAATGATGTGGTTGGTAATATTTTCTTGAGAAGTGTATGGCCATGTTTCTGAAGAGCTGTAAACAGAAAGAAAAATAGGTACAAACCAATGTAACCTACAAATGTTCTTTTAGATGACCCTTTAGAAATCTTATTGAATTGATTGATTGATTGGTGTTTAACCCCACTTATAGCACTATTGGCTTTTTCCTGGAGGTCAGTTTTTATTGGCGGAGGAGTACAAATGGAGTAAGTCAGTCCCCAGATAAAACCACTGACCTTCAGCAGGAAAATTGACAATCCTAGTCCAATTAAGATTGGAGTTGAATCCAACTGCCTCACCGGGTTGGAACTCACAACCTCAATCATGTCAGTGTTGACAAGCTATAGATACAGAAGTCATGGTAGTTGAACAATACTTATACCACTCAGTCACCAACACCCCTAAATCTTATTACAAAGAGTAAGTTAGTAATTAGATTCTATCTAAAATCGGCACATATACAAAACAAAATGAAACATGAGCTCTAAAGAGCTCTTATACAACCGACTATATAAAATATCTGCATATATATACATGATATACACGTACAAGCAGTATACAAACAAAAAACATAAAGGCATGCAGCATCATAAAAGCAACGATTAAAGTGATACAAGAGCACAAATAATATCAAACATGTCAAAAAGGGTATAAATATTACATTTTATATGAAAATAAAATACGACATTTTCAGCCAATCAAAATTCAGTCAGGGGTACTACTTGTACAAGTAATCTTTATTTACTTGAAGAAGTAAATAAAATATACTTATATAAGTTAATTATAATGTTTGAATAATCTCCCCTTAATTTTCTCGAAAATTTACTTGTTTAAGTAATTTTTTTTTACAATCCCACAAATATTCTCAAGTTTTTAGATGTAAAAACATGCCTTTAACAATTTTTCTCAGGTTAGCTCATAATTTTTTATTAGAGTTCAATGTTTCATCTCATTAATTCAACAAAGAAACTGATTGCGCAAAGATCTTAAGTATTTGCGCAAGGCCTTCAAAAATTGCCCCTTGGGGGCTTGTAAATGAGCAGTGTTCTGAAGATAACAGACAAATGGGATTTTTATTGTCCATGAAATTACACTTAAATGATTAGTAAAGACATCTGCAAAGGACAGACAACTAAAAATTCTATTAGAGCAAAGAAGTCCTAAGAATTCAAGAAAAGAAGATAGGATGACTTTTTTACTTGTATAAGTAAAAAAATCTGAATGTCTAAGGGACATAACTAAGCCAAAAAATTATTTACCTATACAAGTAAATAAAATACACTTGTATAAGTATCCTACAAATTTACTTATAGAAGTATATTAATATTTACTTCTTCAAGTAAATAAAAATTACTTGTACAAGTAGTACCACTGACTGAAATTAGGGAATGTGTAATGTTATGTGTTTATTATGTAGTTATAAGTAAATGTTTTCAGTAGGGCCTCTAACTGACAAACAAAATGAATGTAAGTATCAAAGAAGACAATATTTTAAGATCTTACTACAATGCTAAATTATTGAAAAGTGGAAAGACCTATTGTTTTATTTCTGATTATTATTATTATTATTTTTTTTCCCCCAAACTTTTATCTTGCGATAAATATTTGTTTCGCAGTATGTCCCTTAGATATTTCTTATATTGTATCATACAATGTATGCGCTTTTAAATTTCACCCTGCTAATCCGAATAATTTTCTTTGTAAGAGTTATCTCCTTATTCACTGTTTATCAAGTTGTGTGCATCTGATGCTCACATTTGTTTTTCATAGCAATATATTTGTCAGTTGCATAAACATATTTCATCAAACTCAGTAAAAGAGAACATGAAATATGTTTATGCAACTGACAAATATATTGCTATGAAAAACAAATGTGAGCATCAGTTTCTCAGAGAATGGAATATTTTTGATAGATTACTTAGTTAAGTACAAAAATGTATATACTTTACATTTAATATTATACATGTTATAAATGAAAATGCTGTATTTACCATTCTAAAATATAATTCAATGTCTAGATGAATTGTATTGAAAACTCACCACACTATTCTCTCTCACTCGCTTTCTCTCTCTATTTCTCTCTCTCTCTGTCCGGTGTTCAGACTGCTTTACTCTTTATCTTATATTTGTATATTTGAAAAAAAAAATTGCTTCCTAATAAAAAGATGTATTTGATTAAATAATATCAATAGATTTATATATTATATATTGTTATTATTTGTGTATATTATGTTGTAAATTGGAAGTTATAAATAATAAAAATTAATAAAAAAAAGTTGTGTGCATCTTCTTTGTAACAAAAAAAGATATCGACAAAATTCTTTTTCTAAATTGTTCGTTACATCCTCAGGAATTTTTGACTAATTTGGATCGAAGCGATTCGATGAAATCTTATAGGAGTTATCTACCTTTACCAAATAAATTTGTTGGTATGTTTTTTAACTCATAAACCGTTAACCGTATAACCCTGGAATCTTTTTATTTCAGGCCCCTAGGTCCCAACTTAGAAAATGGAGTCAAGGTCAAGTTCTCAATTGTGACTTTTGCTTGTTTTTGCATTTTCTCTGACACTTTGAAAGATACATATAAAAGAACAAGTGCAAAATGTTTGCTTTATTGAAACATGTGAAATGAAGATACATGTATGTTACATTTAGTCTGATACAATTAAATGGCATCTTATAGGAGTTAGTGCCCCTGAAATGTCTTAGTATAAGGGTTATTTGAATATAACTTCAACTTGGTTCATTATAAAGCCATATGACCTTTTCCAAAAGGTTGGGTGACATATGACCTTGAAAAATGGCAACCCGAAGTGACCTTAAGAAAACCGGAAGTAGCTATTTTTGCACTTTTTTCATATAAACGTACTCAGAATCAATATATTTTGTAATATAGATACCAGACTTCATGCTGAACCACAGGCCCAGCAGCCCAGGCTTGTAAAATTGCTCTCGGGCCTGTAAAAATCATATTTACAGGCCAACAGAATCTAACTAAAATTTTCCAAAAATTGAGCCCCGGGCCTGTAGATCTTAAAGTTAATCGTGAAGACTGAGATACATAGACTTATCACTCAAGACTAAAATTACTTTCGCTAAACCGGAAGTGGCCAATTATCTCCTGTTCTACATGCAAAAATATATAGAAACTATATATTTATGGAATCAGTGTGAAAGAAGCTATCATATGAGACCGGAAGTGACATTTACTTCACCAGAAGTAGCACATTATCTCCCTTATTTCTCTCAAAAGTATATAGAAACCATTTATTCATCCTATCAGTATAAAGAAACTTATGATTGGATGCCAATTTTAACATTGAGTAAACCGGAACTAGATTCTTTTCAATAACTTTGAAAATTGATGTGGAAAGACCTTCAATTGAGAGAACAATTGGTTTTTAATTTTATTTTTTCTTCTTCCGCCCAAACACTTTTCTTGCGGTATAAAGTTGTTTTGCAAGATGTCGCTTAGATACTTTGAATATTATATCGAACAGTTATTGCGCTTTTAAAACTTATCTTGTTAAGGCGAAGACTTGTTATTGTAAGAGTTATCTCCCCAAACACTGATTTTCTTGTTAGTGTACCTCCTCCATAACCAAAAAAGATAACAACAACATTTTTTTCATATTTGTTCGTTACATCCTTAGGAATTTTTGGCTGATTTGGATCGAAGCGATCTGGTGAAATTTTATAGGAGTTATCTACCTTTATCAAATAAGTTTGTCGTAAAGTTTTTGTAACTCATAAACCGTAAGCCGTATAAACCTATAGTCTTTTTATTTGAGGTCCTTGGATCCTAACTCAGAAAATTAGGTCAAGGTCAAAGGTCAAGGTCATGTTCTGAATTTTGTCTTTTTTTTGCATTTTCTCTGACATTTTTAACGTTATATATAAAAGAACTAGTGCAAAATGTTTGTTATATTGTGATGAAGATATGACATTGATACATTTGGTCTGAGACAATCCAGTGACATCTTATTGGAGTTACATTGTATTGCCCCTGAAATGTTTTATTTTAAGGTGAATTGATTATTTCCTCAGATTGGTACAATTCAGTGTTCCAGCTTGAATCTCAGGGCAGAAGGGTGCTAGTTGTCTGAAAGGGCACTTTAGCGTTATAACCCAGATTTTAAGGGCACTGTTGGACAGTGTATAAATTACCTTGAATATTGCTAGGCTCAGCTGGAGAACATTAGTTGTATTTAAACCATATTCAGAAATTAGTGTGTTCTTGATGTTGGTTCCAGTAAGAATTGTTTTTTTTTATCAAATTATCATACCATGAAGCAAAGCATATCATTTTGATGTTAATCTTAACTAACTTGTACATTTGGTAAGGAAAATAATCATCAGAAATTTGAATGTTTTATAACTTATACCAGTCTATAAAAATAAACAAGTAGTTTTGAAAGATGGAGTTATACATGCAAAATTGAATGTTTAATGTAATTAAATTATCTATATTTAAATTACTTGTTCAAACATATAGTAAATATGTTATTGAGAGATATTTATTATCATTTGAATTGTTACAAAAAAGTATTTTTAAGTGCACACCAAAGTGCTCCTCAGTAAGGAGTTTTATATAAATATAACAGGTGAGACACGAGATGATCATATTATATTGATGCAATAATATATTGCAGAAGGGAAAAAAAAACAGTTACTTTTTTCTCCATCATTGTTAAAAATCAATTTGTTGAGTGTTCCTATGTCAGGAGGATTATAAAATACAAGAAGTAAAACAGGAAGTGAATCTTGTTATGTTCAAAGTACAAATTAATTTCTTTGATTCTTCTTTAAATTTCATATTCATTGTTATGAAACAAAACATTTTTTACCAATTAAGTCAAAACTATGTATGCCTTTAAAATTGTTTAAGATTTTATTTTTTATGTTATGCCTACTGAAATAAATTTTTTCTGGTGTACATGCTGTACATCAACATTACAAACAGATAACATGTGGACATTTCATTCTGTATTAAATATCTAGTATTTGTTCAATTATCTTAAATCCACTAATTAGCAGTAAACAATCATTAACAAAGGTGATAAAACTGCCAAAGCATGAGGCATTTAACTTAATCCCATTGTCAGTAAATTAGTGTTACACAATATCAGGTAACAATTTTACCGAAAACGCCGGTAGGCATGAAAATATGAAAATTGGAAATTTTATTTTTTTGATTAGGCAGAGGGGTGCATTCTTTCACTTTGGAGGGCAGAAGGGCGTGGGTAAGGGCACCAAGGGCGGGCCACCCTTCTATTTAGGGCAGGCGGGAACACTGGTACATGATAAAGCCAAAAGATCTTTTGCAAAATGTTGGGTGACATATGACCTTGAAAAATGTCAACCAGAATTGACCTTGAGTGAACCGGAAGTAGTCATTTTTGCACTTATTTCATGTAAAAGTACAGAGAAACCATATATATTTTGAATGGTCATACATTAACCTATCATTTGAGACAGGAAGTGACATTTTATAAACCGGAAGTAGCATATTATCTTCCTTATTACAGGCATAAGTATATACAAACTATATATTTTTGGAATCAGTGTGAATAAAGCTATCTTATGAGACCGGAAGTGACATTTTCTAAACCGGAAGTAGCTAATTATCTCCCTTTTTACAGTCAAAAGTATATATAAACCATATATTTTTGGAATCAGTGTAAATAAAGCTATCAGATGAGACTGGAAGTCACATTTTCTAAACCGGAAGTTGGCAATTATCTCCCTTATTTCAGGCAAAATGCTATAGAAACCATATATGTATTGAATCAGTATGAAGAAACCTATGATTGGACACCAATAGTAGTTTTAATAAACCAGATGTAGCTTCTTATCAATTATTTAGAACATTGATGTGGAAAGACCTTCAATTGTTCTTTGAATAATTGGTTTTTAATTAATATTTAGATTTTTTGTCACTAAATTATTTTTCTTGTTGCTATACTTGTTGTTAATTAGTGAGACCCAAAAATTCTACAATTTTACTTATATATGATACGAAATAGTAAACATGTGTTTAATCATATTAATCTATAAGGTATGAAATGGATTACACAGTTTGCCAGAAGGGTAAGAAATGGTTTTGATCATGGGTACACAATGGAAAATGTTGGGTACCAAATGGTATAGAAAACAAATGAAGCATCACAAGAAATCTTTATATTAATTATTTCAAATAAATAAATATAGAAACATGCATTAAAGTGTGTTTTTTAATATACCTGTATTTTAATTATCTTATTATACTGTTAGAGGAAAATGAACATTTGTTCAAGAAAAGATTTTTTTTTTAATATCTAGAATATGTTTAAGATAATATATTTACAGTTTAAAGCATACATATAGTGTATAAGTCTATGAATGAACATGATGAATGAATGAAAAGGAGGAAGTTTGATAATTTCTTTGTTCTTTAATTTTTAAGCCATTCTTCATGGTCACTTAGTATAATCATGATAATCAGATGATGGGAGGATTAGCTCATCCTGTATGCTCTAATATTTAGAGAAATTGCTATGTGCTTTTATTTACACAATTTATTTATCAAGATTACTTTACTGTTGTAACACAATTATGATTCTGGGATTGTGACAAAATGTTCAGATTCATAAATACTTTTAAACAATGTTAAACAAATTTTTTTTACAAAAATGTTGGAAGTAAGAGTTGTCTTTCTTTAACAGTCAGGGGACTTACTTCAATGAGTGATTTTCTAAATCACTGATTCAAGTAACATTATGTCCACAAAGGTTGGAAGTAAGAGTTGTTTTTCTTTAATAATCACCTATTTAAGTAGTACAAATAAATCAATAGACTAAGTGATTTAATTTTATTGTAGCTTTAAATATACAATACTAATGATCGAGGGACTAATTATGTTGCTAAAATGATCAGAACCAACATCTTGGATTCTGTGTTAATCATGTTGATAGGATGACCGTTCATGTCAGTTGATGACCTTGTACTAAATCTGGGATAATGACATGAAAATCACTTGTTTAAGTATCATACCTCATTTTTCTTCCAAAAAATCATTTCTTTAAGTATTATTATTTTGGTTTATACAATATTTTATTCGATAAGTCAAAACATGCTATATAATATAATACAGTATAAACAATGGGATTCAGAAACAAGCAACATTGTTTTATTATTTTAATTACCCCCACTAATTTCAACACCCCTGAACAGTGAAATTTAGATCGCGAACAGTAAAATTTTATTACATAATCTTACATAATCTGTAAGATGAAACCTTCAATTTTACACATGTTACAGGAAAAATACTCCCACTGCTGGGAAAAATCTGTTAAGAAAGTATCAATTCATTATGTAAAGCCTTCATTATAGCATTTTTTCAACAAATATAGAATTTACAGCTAATTGATTGCATCAAAGGCATAAACCTTGCTACTTAAAAGAAGAAAAAGGTTTGTTTTTTTCAATCTTACTAATAATAAGATACAATCTGAACCTATATGTTTAAAATTTTGGTAAAACTACAAAATCACAATTTGTGACAAAATTTCGAATTAGCTACTCAAATAAGTAGTTTTATAAATCACTTATTTCAGTAATTCCCCTGACTGCTAATATGGTGTTGATTAAAAATTACATCATTCCAGGCCCTTTTGTGTTCCACATAATATAACCAATAATTAACAAGTTCTAGGTCGAATTCGATACCGATACCAATAGTATATGTCACATGTAGTTTCTGGTTGTAGTTAGAGAACCAGGACAGGTTAAAACAGAAAGAATTTGAAAGCAGAGAAAACTGTGCCCCTTATAATCAGCATGACTTTTATCAGATGACAATACAAATACTAAAAATCCAGGCTACAATAAGGCATAGACCTGTACTTTAATTAAGTAACAGACCCGTGTCTAGGGTGTGTTCTAGTGTTTAAGGGCATACGATACAGTAGCAGGGGCAGATAATAAAGTTTTCAAAACTTTTCGTGTTGTTTTCGCGACGTTGTTAATCAGAACGTTGTAATTTCGCGATGTTTCTAATAAGAAAGATTACATTTCGCGACGTCGTTTTAGATGTAGTCACATTTGCGGAAATCCACTGACATCATACTCCCGATTGCTCCAATTTGAAAAAAGTACCTGCAATGAAAATCGGCCAAATCACGAGAATTGTCATATTTATTCATTAATAAGGAAGTCAACAATATTAACTTCGAATGGGAAAAAAATCAAATCCACATTCTTAATTTTGTATGTCTGTTATTTCATATAGGAAATGAATAAGAGATATGAAAAACATAAGACTCTATGAGAGAGAAACCCAACTACACACAAAAAAAAACATAAGTAATTTATATAGTAACTTCACCATTTGGCTATCTCTAAATCGTAATGAGAATTGTACGGATAATTTTAACAGAGACTATCAACAAAATGACAAAAAACGTAATAAATAATGACAGCGCATCTAACTGTTCCTGACTTTGAAAAGGTACATTAAAGAGTTTAACGGCATTTTTAGAATTTAACCCGTGGAATATATAAGTGTATGAAGAAGAATTGTCAGTTAAAATGACTCAGTTATAAGCCCTGTATTATAGACCAAAAACAAAAACGCACCCGTTGATGTGCTAAGCATATCCTCTA
This sequence comes from Mytilus californianus, assembly GCF_021869535.1. Lineage (NCBI taxonomy): Eukaryota > Metazoa > Mollusca > Bivalvia > Mytilida > Mytilidae > Mytilus > Mytilus californianus. Next base: position 62,620,798 of record NW_026262604.1, on the reverse strand, counting down.
TGTACATATTGAGAAAGAAAAATCGGCACACAGGAATTAGGTATTTGACAGACCAGAGTTGCAACTCATTGATGTTAAGTAACTGACCAAATACGAAGTCTTTTTGTAAAGTAGTTTCTCAGATAAGAAACAAAATATTTGTTGGACCGGACAAACAATGTGGTTGCACTCACTCCTAGATTAAAGGTATAATACAGACAAGTAATTCAATGATTATATGTACCGTAATAAAAAAAAAATATCCCGAAGACAAGCTTAGGTAACTTATCTATTGATACAGAATCATTAAATTTCATGCTCTTATATCGACTGCTGTATGAAATGTTATACTACACTGTAATTGACTGAGCTGACCTGATTTAATGTTGGTATGATTTTGTGTTCATGTAATGCCTATAGAGTAGGTAGTTAGTTTTCTTGTTGGAATTATTTCACATTTTCATGTCGGGGCTTTTAAAGCTGACTATACGGTGTGGATTTTTCTTTTTCTTTTTTTTTTTGTGTTGAAGGCCGTAGGGTGACCTTTAATAGCGTTTGTCTTCTTCTTTCGAACTATGGTTGATATTTGTCTCTTTTGAAATCATACCAAATGTCCTTATTTTTATATCATTCCCCTTACTTTATAATTGTTGCACATTTTGTCATGTCGGGGTCTTTTGAATAATTAAAACTATATATCTGTTTTGTTTTCGAACATTTCTTTTCTAAAAGTAATTTACTAGAATACTTTTTCTATCCAAGTTTTGTAACAATTCATAAAGGTTTGGCAAATATGATGCTATCATGTTTACGAGGAGCCAGCTTTATTAATTTTCATGATTAATATCATTGGTTTAAAAAAAAAACACCTTGGCTCTACCACTGAAATTGACAACGTAGTATAGTGAACGGCGGGAACGATCTACGGATCTTGCGAATAAAACTTATTCCAACGTAGTTTGGCGCCTTATTGGCAAATGCCCCGTTTGCCAATAAAAAATTAAGTTTTATTGCTTTTATTGAAAAAACAAGCACATGGACCCCCAGTTTTTTCTTTTGCAATCGATCGAGTTCTGTTTCAAGAATGCTCCGCCAAAATTTTAAGAAAAAATCAACGATAGAATTTTTTTCTGCACTTCTGTGTAGACGCAAAAATATTTTCAACTTCTTTATTTCACTTATATTAAAAGAATTTAGGATATAATTATTTATTTCAACCGTTAACTTGTTACAACATGCTGATGCCATGGATCAAGGGAACATTTTACAAAAAACACGGTTAAATTATGACTGTTCGTTCAAAAGTATTGGTACTTTCCTTAAAAGTCCTTATTTATGAAATTTCAGGGTTTTTCCTTCAAATATGCAAATTTCGAACCAAATTATCTCAAAAAGTAAGTCATGAAGGTATATTTTTCTTTGCATATTTCAAAAGTACACATCGAAATTGACCTTCTACCCAAATTTCAAGAAAAAATCAACGAGGGATCTCTACTGTATCGTATGCCCTTAATAATAATAATATTATTCTTTATTTCAAGAGGGTAACCTAATTAGCTTTCACTAATCTGTTCTTGGGGCCCTCATAAAGTAAGTACAAAAATGATATAGTACACAAAAATAAACAATAAAAACAAACAAGTAGTATATATAGTTTAGCTATGGTATAATTTACAGCAGTCCAACACTTTTCAAACTCTGTGGTTTGCTATTCCCTATCTTTAATTTTAAAGAAAGTTTTATTTGGGTTACACTTGTTTAAATCAGAATTAAATCTCTGAAGAGTAAACAAGCATGCCATGCATGAAGCAGCAAGCGATATAAGTCGACGTGTTAAAGGGTTACACAAGCAGTGAACCTGCAAGTGACTTTACACGTTGACAAACAAAATTGGCGAATGACATTTCTTTTGTTGACTATAAAATAATTGTTTAAACATATCATTTCATAATGCATATATTTTCTCTCCTTAAATTCACCTATTTAAACTTATTTCGCTGTAGTATTTCCTTACCGTATGTAACAGAACTTGACATTTTGAAGAAATTCGTAATGGAAGAAGCCAGAGAAATACGGACATTTCCGGTTACAAAACTAGTGACATCTGGTGGAAATTTTCTTTTTGTAAACAAAAACTTCTGTTTCATTGTTTCAATATTGTTTCCTGTTTTAACACATTTTGGTTTACCGTGTTTAAAACATAACAAGACATTTCACTGAGATGTTGCATGTGCAAATATTCATATTTTTCATGGTTGTAAGTACAGGTAAGGCTTGTTGCAATGTGAAAAAAATATAGCGTCTGCTAATCTCGGACTTTTACCTATGGTTTGTTTACGACGACGCTTTTTCTACACATCGTTGAAAAATACCATTTAAGAATTAGAAATCCACGGGTTTTTATATAACTATGTTCAGAGACATGTCTATTTGTTTTTGACCAAACTTATATTTTATTACCCACTTATTTTCAATTCCTTATTTTGTTTGCCTAGTATTTTTCTCTGACTCTATTCTTTATTTGTTTTGCTCTTTATTTTACCTTGTCACTATAAATGTCTGAGGGTGTGGATGTGGTTTACAAAATAGAGATAATGAGCCAAAAATTAAAGAATAGAGAAAAATGGACAAAAGAATAAACAATAGAGAATAAAGGGGTGCTAAAATATAGAATAACTGCAAAATTAAAGAATTGGGTAAACACATACAGAAAAGAACAATGTCCAGAATACTACTGTACAGTTATCAAGTAATTAAAGAATAGCATTTATTTTTAAAGATAAAGAGTAATGAGCGAACAAAATTATAGAATACAGAAATGAAGGACCCCATCCATACCCTCATGTGTTTTCCTGATCTCAGTCAAGATTAAACTGATCTAACTAATCTGTAGCGGCTGTACGATTGTTGCTGTATTGTAATTTGTCTTTCCACGTTGTGGGAGTAGGAAATTCACTGTTTTTTCAGTCATGGTTCTTAAACTGAACGGAGCATAGTGTGTGTTCTCAATTTTACTAATTAAAAGTTTTGTTCTCTACCAAAATGTCAAGGCGTAGGACAATTAATGAAAATGATAAAATAAATGAAAAATATAGTAATGTTCGAATGTTTGCCTTATTTCAGTAGACTAGACCTCTAGTAAGTAAGTAAGTAAATCTTATTTAGAGTCGGACATGATATGTACAAATTAACATATATATATAGTTAACATGAGCTCTACCGAGCTCTTAACCGACTTTCAATCTGATGCTGCTTATGTAGGAAGAATGACACTGTTTCTTCGCCCGAAAGAACCCTTACAAACACTTTCTGAGAGGTCATTAGGTAGCCTGTTACAAGGCAAAATTTCTGTCCCTATCCAGTGAACCCTCATTTCCAGAGGCAGTTAAAAATTCCTCGCCCTTTATTCCCTCCGGCCAGAACTGTAATACATGTCATTGTTAACTTGTTCTCGTCCTGAATATGCATGAAATAGTTGCAACTCGAAATTACACAAGTATCAATCAATCATAAAGTTGCCATACTGCATAGGCTGTTGGTAGAAGAAGGGGGTGGTCTATCTAATGATCATCATGTGTCAATTTAGCATTGAAGTTTCCCTTGGTTAACAGCCAAGTCAGATCTTCTTCGAATATCATTTAAACTTCAGTCAGTAGTGACGGTACTTCTATAGTTAACAGTCGACTATGGAATTTAACAGATCGGTAAAGTACAACCGTTAATCAACATGACAGGAGAGAGGATTGTGTGTCTTATAAATGGAACTCGAGTCTACCCGGACATTAACTGAATGTTCACCATGACGACTAGCATCTGTGGCATTTTTGTAGGAATGGGGAAATTCAAATTAGACCAGAAATTTAAGTTACTATCTAATTCTATACCGTAGATTTCTGGTTTAGTTAATCGTCTGCTGTGTGGCACGCATATCCAACTAAGTCAGACATCACGTGACTTTTGTGACGTATACTAGCCGCCATTTTGTATTATATTGCCCCATATAAAATGCATAGGTGCTTCAATAAAGTTGAGTTTTCTCATGAACCTGACCCGTTTTCTAACTTTTGCAAATTAATCCTTGATATTCAAACATATTTCTATCAAACAATGTTGGTCCTAACAGTTTAATTTTTGATTAAATTCTGTCACTGGAGAATCGTAAAAACATGTACTTTTTCTCGTTATTTCTCCGTTGACTCAATGCTAAATTACCGATACCCATGTCTACTTGTATAACAAATAAAGAAATTCCGTTAATAAAAATAAAACTTTGCAACTCGATTAAGTATATTCAAACATATATCTGGCGAAAAATACTATTTAAAACAGTTTAATTTCTGGGCAATTTCGGTCAAAAATCGATTTAAAAAAGTGAATATTTCGGGATTTTTCAAAATGGCGGATGATGTATATGGAAATGTTGCATCAAATCGAGGATTTGTATAGTAAGACTTGCCTTGATTTAATTTAATTTTCATGTAGAATCTCTGATGTTTCTGTTATTTTCTTTGGTGATATTTCGAAATGATTGATTTCAAATCATTATTGATTAAAAAAATATTATTTTAAGTTTGACACGGGAAAATTTTATTTTGACAGATATCCAGGATATACTGTTACCAGAAAATAGTTAACAATAAAATTTATAATAAAATTTTTTCTCTTCTTTTTTTAAAAGATTTTTTTCCTGTTTTCTGTATAATTTATATATATACATATCTTTCTTTAGAAATATATTTATACATTCCTTTTAGAACAAAAAAATATTTACGTCCCAAGAGAGAAAAAAATCCCAACAATTATTATAGATAAATATTCCATACCTTCAAAATCCCATCACTTGACGAACAGGTGAACTCTGACTTTGGATGTAATGTTACATAACAATATATTGTCAGGTAGACGTGCAAACCAAAAGCAACCAGGTGACATTAAACATCCTGTGTATACATGTATTACCAGAGTTTAAATTTTGTGATATACAAAAGTTTTCATAACTGTACAAATAAATATCTTCTCTTCCCCGTGTCAAACCAGAAGAAGTATGTATCATAATAAACTTAAAGAAAATATGAATATTATTAAAAAAAATCTTTAAAAAAATAATTTTTGCTTTAAAAGATAATCAAACTAATATTTATGTTTCTATAATTATTTTAAAGAAATATTTTGATTCAAATTTTAATTTAAATGGATTTTGTATTATTTCGTAAAAAATTAAACGAGATTTCATTGAATATTATTTTATTATTTATTTTTTTAATTCAATATTTTAAGCAAAATCCAGGCTTTCAATAAATCGATATAAAGTTAAACTTGTGTAAAAAAATTTGTTATTGTATACATTTCAACAGAGACATATAATACAATTGCTCTGATTTCAACAACATTGTATACCCGACAATATTTATCGACAGAGTTATCGGTCCTGAATAGGACTGATATAGTTGGGTATGATGTCAAATGCCTTTGAGAAGTCTTTTATAGTCATAAAAATAAGAGAATTTGGTATGATTGCCAATGAGACAACTTTCCACAAATGACCAAAGGAATTTTGGACGAGGATGTAAAGAATTAAAGGTCACTGTATGAATAACTATCCCAAGATAAATGCTATTTAACTGCAAAGTCATAATTGCTTTTTTGAGATTAAAAGATTAACATTGCGAAAAATCTCGAGATATTTTCTTAGGGAAAGTCAGCCCAAGTTCAAACTGCTCGCTAAATCAGTTTATTTCATTTCTTTGCACTATCTAAAGGTCAGTTTAAAACAGAGCTTGTGCTGTTGGACACGCCATGTATTCGTACCCTTGAAGGCTTCCTTTATCGTGAAATTCTTTGATTAATTATAAAATCGCATAAATGTGAAAATGAAGAACTTTTATGAAGTTACCGCCAATGATATGCAACACGATATAACCATGAAAGCTGAGAAGTTATTGTAAGATTTGACGAATAATTTCAAGAAATATTTTTTAGTCATAGTTTTATGAGTTCAATATTTTTTTCTCTCACAGTTTCAGAAATCAATGGAAAAAAGATATACATGCGTGTTCACCACCGTCAGCATTATGAGATTATGAACGGTAGGTTATGGTAATATAATTATACTCACGTTAATAGAAATAGAGGGTCTGGATGGGGTCCCTCATTTCTTTATTCTTTATTGTTTTGCCATTTATTCTGGACTTTTTTTTGTCAATTCTTCCCTTTTCTGTTAACCCCATCAAAACCCTCATAAAAAGATGCAGTAATGTAAATACCTGTATAATTATTTTGCTTTATAGAAATTCCTTTCGAAAAAATTTGTAATTATAAACAATACTATGATATTTATTCCCGTTGGACCAATCAATAAATCAATCAATCAAACTATCAACCAGTCAATCAATCAATCAATCTATATATCAATCAATCAATCAATCAATATATTGTATTTCTTCCAGTCAGCAGTGAAAATTATATTTTAGAACAGTTCTTCCATTTAGTACTAATGTTATAAAGTAACTTCTATTATATGACATGTAGTAAATCACGCTGCGGACTGCAAAGTGTGGAAAACTTTTTGACATTAATATAAATTCCATCGTGAAAATATTCTGCAATGAACAATGAATAATAGTGGTAAGCAGCTGGGCCATTCAATACCCAATCTTTTTATATTGCCTAACATGTATTTTTGACAACTATACCTATAGATATAGATATATCTATATTACGTTTTTTCATTAAGAGTCAAATTAAATTTGTCAAATATCTGATACATTTGTGGCTGTGGTCTTAATTGCATTTTTTTTAATGCTAAACTTTCAGATATAATCAACAACCCCGAGCGTTTTTGACAGATTTTTGCAAATTTTGGGTACTTATCAGAAAAATATATGAGACGGTTGTTCTTCAATGCATTTTGTATCAAAATACCTTCAACAGCAACATGTAGCGCTCAATTACATTTTGATTTGATGGAAATATGTAAAATTGTTGAAAGCTATTATTCATTTTAAAATGTAATATAGACTCTTAAATATTTTGATTTAAGTAGGATTTGACAATCTTTTTATGTTGACACTGTGAGTGAAAGAAATACAAGGGAAAATGGTTTCTATTATATATGGATAGTCTATCTTCCCATGGATAAAAACAAGTGTCTGTGCTTTAAGCACTACTCTTCCATTTCATATATGTTCCGTGTTTCTTTTGTGCGTAAATCCACGAACTGATTTGACATAGATCTATATACAATTTGGTGATTGTTTTAGGAAAAGTGGTGGATATAATATGTCTATCGCCTTTATATAGATAAACTGAATCTATCTTTTGCCTTTGGAACCCAAAAATCAATTGAAGAAAACAATTACTAGTTTATGAGGTAAAAGGATTCAGTGAAATTTTCATTTAAATTCATTCTCCTTTGTGTGGACAAAAAAAAAACCCGAACGAACAGACGAATAGACGAACGAATAAAAAATAACCCGATCGCTGTATACTGCAGCTTCCGCGTGCTGGGATATGAAAATTAGTCAGCACGTGATATACCTTCATATAAAATTTGTCAGTTTCTCGCAGAAGGTATAGGTGATCTATCGCGTGTAATATCATCGTATGTCCTCTATGGAATATTAATTAAACAACCCCAAACAAGCACAGAAATCGATAAGGCGATGACGAAAGCTTACTAGTTGACTTTTGATTCGCTTTAGGATTTTGTTTTAAAAGATCGAGAAACTAATCTGCCAAGAAATTGAAATGGGTCCAACCACTAAATATGGTGAACCTCTCATACAGCTCTACGTTTATTGAAATTAAAACAGGAAAAACAACATGCCTTGCGGTCATAAAAGTTTCAAGCACGATTATTATACTCAGACTCAGAAATCAATCAATGAAAATACTGGATTTGATGTTTCAAGTACAAATTTTGTACTCCGAGTACTGAGTAAAGTTTTATGACCGAGGGCTCTGGCTATTTAATGCTTGTGGTCCTCCACCCTTGATCTTTTAGCACCACTTTGGGATAACTAATACAATAGTAAAATGGAATAAAATTATAAATACTTTTGAATCGTTCAAATGATTATTTTTATGAGCTCCGACTTTGAATACTTTAAAGGGCGATCTTCGATTTAAACATTTTTTTTATTTCCACAGAATTCGAAGAACAACAATTTGTAAAACTGAGACCTGGTGGTCATTTAAAACGTGAACTGGACGAATATTTTAGTTCACTTGAGAAGAAAACCAATACCAATCAAGATGAACGCAAAATTAATGGAGACAAAAAACTAGAATATGAACTCAGAAATATACCCGTAGACGGCTCTAAGCCACACCCTTTTGTTAGAATAACCCGTAAACATAGAACAGGGAAACCATGGCATTCTTTTCTTACAGAAAAACTTATAAGAATCAAACATTACATTGCCAGCAAATTATTTTCCAAAGAAAATTCCACTCAAACCAATGATCAACGGGATAAGAACTACAATTCGACAGATAAAAACAACATTACAGATGAAAACAGCATAGCAGTGAGACATAATGATACGAAAAATTTACTCGAAAATCTGTTGAGGGTTAAAAGGTCGAAAAACTACGTAGACGCAAACGAGAATTGGGAACTTCATTATTCAACAACAGGGAAACCTGCTACCACTAAATATTCTTTGAAGGTATAATAACATAATATGGTATTGTGAATAGAAGAACTACCTACCTTCAAAATTTATTTTAAAAGCATAATCTAGCAGATTGCTTCTTGGTGTTAATCATTTCTGTGTGTATGAAAGTTATAATTATTTAACAACGATCAATTTTCCCTTTTTCATATTTCCATAACCACAACATTTGAACAAGCGTGTTTATAGGAGGGCCTCGTAGGAAACGTATACGTTCAGTGGCTGAGTGGGAAATATGATATGTATATCAGGATGAGAAAAGGCAATTTGATCATTGTGACATGTTACCATATTAAAGTATTGTTGTTTTTTAAAATGGAATTTAGCAAACTAGTTGTTATTAGAATACAAATAATTATTTTATGGTTGCAAAGATCCTTTAAGGTGAAATCTGTATACAACCACAGGTAAGAGTTTACTTCTCTCACAATTCTGACAAAGGAGTAGGGGCAATAAGGCCCTAATTTGGCCCAAATGTTAGGACAAAATGAAAAGTTACCATACATATTCTTAAGGTAGATGGGGTGTCTAAATTATAATCCATAGAATTTTTTAATAATTTGCCAAAATGTAGTTAATATCAAGCTTTTTTTAAAAAAATAATAAAAAGAATGGGTCACGCGGCTTATTTTCACACTACAGGTTGTACAAAATGACAGATTTTGTATAGATTATGCATGGAAAACCCAATTTTCTGCTATAAAACGAAAACTACACCATAGAATTTTGAGATAAAATATGAGAAGATAGCTCTATTTTTATGCTTTCAGATAAGAAAAAGAAAAAATGGGGTCACGGTCGACCCGTTTTCTTGCTAAATAATAAAATAGGTAAATTCCTAACACATTCTATTGTAAAAGTAACTTTATCTGAATTATCTGCCCTTACATTTGAGATGCCTCCCCTTATGTGGCAAAGTTGGAAAAAATTGAATCAAACAAAAGTATTCTGTTTTTTGTAAAATACAACCATAAATATGATAAAACATGTCATTTTCTATATTGAAATGAAAATTCTTACACATGAATTAACTACTATTCTCAAAATTTGCACATTTTCTTAAAGATCTAGACCGATTGTTTTCTGGTATTTCAAAATCCAAGATGGAGGAAGACACCCTATCTACCTTAACTTTGTTGAAACTACACTAAAATAAAAGGGGTTCAGAAAATGAAAACAAATGATTTTCATATTTATCGAGTTACCATACGAAATGTGTATATTTTGTAAAATGTCTTGATTTTCCTTGTTTAACGTCAACCCTTAGGTTTATATACGATTGGAAAAGTATGTGCGTACCCTAGAAACAACTTTATATTTGGTTAGAATATTTCAATAGTTATGATAAAGCTTCTCTTAAATTATTTTGTTGTTTCTTGCCTGCGCACGATGTTTCCTCAAAGGAAATAATGACGCATAAACCTAGCAGTTTTCTATGTTTTATTTAAATTGGTGCATTTTATGACGTAATTGTGACGTCATAACATCAAAAATTTTGTATAATTCAAATATTTTTTTTTATATTTATGCATTTTCAAACATTATGTGCAAATTTGGAATAGCTCTTAAGAACTTTACTCTCCTGGGACAAAACCGGGCATTAATGCTCCTATTCCTTTGCTTCTAAATCAAAATGTAGAATTTTTTAAAGTTTCAAATTGTGAAAACCGTCTTTTTATGACCTTAACATTCATTGTATTTAAATAACAGTTGAAGACCTTCGTGTTAAAAAAAAATATAAGATTATTTCCTTTGAACTTTTCCCGATTGATTCACTCAATTCACCCTATTTATCCTATTTTTGCTTGAAGTTCGTAATTGTTTGAAATTTCTAAATCGCCCAAAGTTTTGTTTTAAAAAAACGAGTACAAATAAAGATTTGTCACCGACATCAAATTCTCTGAATAAAAAAGAAATTAAAACATGACATAAACAAACATTGCAAAATTTCATGTTTTTCTTTTGTCTTAACACTAAATCTATAAATTTTGGATGTGTACTGATAGTTATTTTGGTCTTAGAAACCTGATTTTTTTTAGTTGTTATTAGCTTTGAACAAGCTGTCAGTATCTGTAAGTGCACTCAGATCGCTACTTAATGTCTTTTTTCTTGTGAGGGATGTATAGATTCACGGCCACATCTGCGTTTTCGTTAGATGTTTTTTTCTGCTTTGTATTGATCTGATGAGTTAATTCATTTTCAACGGAATCTTATAGTTTATTCTTATGTTGAACTGTTACACCACCGTCCCAGGTTAGGGTAGGGTTGGCAATTTTAAACATGTTTAACCCTGCCATATCCTGTATGTCACTATGTATAAAACAAGAAGATGTCAGGAACCTGTATTTCAGTGGTTGTCGTTGGTTCAATGTATGTCATATTTGTTTTTTTTCGTAAATTGCTTTGTTATATACCATACCGTTAATTTTCTCAATTGAATTGTTTCATATTTTTCATGTCGGGGATTTTGTAGCCGACTATACAGTATGGGTTTTTCTCATTGTTGAAGGCCGCGAAGTTGCCTGCCTATAATTGCTTGCATCCACTTCATTTGAACTTAGATAGATGTCTCAATGGCAATCATACCACATCTCCTTATTTTTATATAGACACGATAGACGTGACTTCAATCTGACACTTAATCATGTGACAGTTTAGACTATTATTTTCATCTCATCCTATCTGCATTTTTATGTCCCCACAACAAAGTTGTCGGGGCCATAAAGTTTTACGCTTTTCCGTTATTTATTTCATTTTTTCATTATTTTTTCCGACACGCCTTCACATATTGAGCTGATTTTAAGTATATGAGTAAACCATGATGAGTTACAGATCGAGTTCACGTTTGGTTCTGCTCCACTGATTTTGCCGAAATTATCAGTTGTCTTTGGACTTTGAAATTTCGTGAAAATAACAATTATTCGTACTTTCATTCTCAAATTTCTACTCCTACGCCTTTTTCGTGAGCGGGGCCATTCGTGTCGTTCCGACACATCTAGTTTCAGTTATACATAATACTACAATAGGATTCCCCAATAGTGTTTGATAACACTAGAGACCACCAAACAGTACTACAAACCACAATATCAGTCTTCACGCTGAGTGGCAGCCCAGGCAGCCCAGGCTTGTAATATTGCTCTCGGGCCTGTAAAAATCATATCTAGAAGCCAACAGAAACTAACTAAAAATTTTCAAAAATTGAGCTCCGGGCCTGTAGATTTAGCAGTTCATTGTGAAGACTGCAATATCAACCAACAACCTAGTCCTAAAAAATAGAGGTTCAAACATAGGCAAAAAACAATGCCAGCGCTCGCCAGAGGCGGATTTATCAGGGGGATGGGCCTCCTTTTGTGGGAAAAATTTGGTTGATTATTTAGGGGATCACTGAAGTAGGACTGGAGCGGGCCCCCTCTTAGGTAGTCAGTTCCCCTCCCCCTTATGGACATTTCTGGACCCGCCACGCACTGCTCGCCTATCCAGACAACAGGTCTTAAAATAAAACACTCAATAAAAATCATTCACAGTCCAGATACCAATCGGATGACCACTATAACGTGAATAAGGTTCATAATTATGAATGTAGGGTCGAAATGCGATCCCAGCTACAGGAATCGGCAGATGAAGAGGAGACATACCGTGTAGCCTCATAGCTGTTAGATAAATACTGATAGTAATTCAAACAATTTAAAAGTCGGAAAACAATATATCTACCATGTTAATAAATTCTCATAATACTTTGCAATCAAAGTAAGCGGTATTTGAGATGCCACTAATCTATATAAGGATCTAGGTGGGGAATCTTGAATAGTGTCTGAGTAAATAGAGAATAATAGGCAAATAAAAGGGAGAGAGAGAGTAAATGGGTGGGGATGGAGAAAAAAAGACAAATAATAATTAAAAGAATAATGGAGAAAAAGGACTGAAAATATATAAATAAAATTGAGAATGGAAATGGGGAATGTGTCAAAGAGACAACAACCCGACCATAGAGCAGACAACAGCCGAAGGCCACCAATGGGTCTTCAATGCAGTGAGAACTTCCGCACCCGGAGTCGTCCTTCAGCCTTCTGGCCCCTAAACAAATATGTATACTAGTTCAGTGATAATGGACGTCATACTAAACTCCAAATTATACACAAGAAACTAAAATTAAAAGAATAGAAGTGAGGACCCCATTAAGACCTTGCTAGATGAAGATCAGTTAATCAAATGTATTTATTTTTATCAGAAGTTTTCCATTTCACAGCATACTTTCTCCAATTTTTTTATTTCCAGATAACCGACAAAGATATCAAAGGAGGAGACAAGTCTCAAATAAAATTCATATTAAAAATGATTTTTGTGACTCTTGGAATAATTTTTTTGATCTCTTTAATATCATACTGTTTTGTAAAAGATCCAAAGACGTGTATTATAGCGTTTGGATCTGGATGTCCATGTTTATTATATATGTGTCCATGTCTAATGAATCAGTTAAAGAAGTATTTAGAACCGAACAAAATGGTGCAGGAACAAATGAACACGTATATGCCAGGTATAATCATACACGAGGACGGAAAACTTGAAAACTATAAACCAACACCGGATGAAATGGAATGTGTTCTGGATATAGTTGATATCATTATGGATTAATGAATTAGTTTCCTTTACTTTTTCCGTTTATGAGCCAATACGCAAAAAAAAATATACATGTCCATTATTATAAAACTTGTTCGCATGTTCTGCATTTAACTCATCATACTGTTGCTTTTATTATTACTTGCAATTACTGCAATGTCTTTAAATACCAAGAATCCTCCTATGATTTAGTTCGAAATCTTAAACTAGAGGCTCCAAAGAGCATTTGTCGCTAACCTAGTTCTTTTTGAATATTCATCAGTGAATACCCCTCCCATTTACTCTCTCTCTCCCCTTTACATTATACACTAGAATGTTATTCATGACCTTCTATAAATTTTGCCCAAAACACAAAAAGCGTAAAAATCGTCTTTAGGACAATAACTGTATAAGAAGACAACTGACAATTGTATCAACGTGTTTGCTGACCTATTTGTAGATTTTGCCTTGTTGATAATTTTTTCATATTTTGCTTTTTAAAGTTTTTGTGTATCTCTTTTATTTTCTGATATTAGGCAAAAATGCACGAAAAAATCCCGGTAAAATAATTTGTCATTTAAATACTCAAACGTATATAAAAAGTTGAAAAACGATTTCAGCAATATCAATTCAATTGTAAATTTTGCCTTGTGGATCATGTATGTTTCTCTTAAATTCTCTCTAATAATTAAAGGTTTAAAATAGTATGCAAAAATGGTACAAATTGTCATTTAAGAACGATAACTCCTGTAAATAGTAACTTATTTATTTTTGCTCTTTTAAGTTTCTATTTATCTCTTATTGTTTTCAAGATAATATACAACAACGCAAAAAAAAAAAAGAAAAAAAATGTCATTAAAGGGCAATTACTCGTCTGACAGTTTTGATGGAACTAGACCGAAGGTAGATCTGATGATTCTGAATATTTTGTGCCCTCTCAAATTCTCTCTATCTATAATGGTTTTCAAGATTATCAATGTTAGAATGAGAAATACGTTCCTTTTTGAAGGTTTCCAAATTTTTGCAATGGTTCAACAAATGTTGATCTGCATTCCACAATATTTTTTTAAAGTTCAATGCACATTTTTGATTGGTAGAACATTTGAATAAACCTTTGTTCTGTTAATGGGAAAGAAAGCATCCGTAAATAGTATCATGATAATTTATTGATCATTTCCATAGTATAATGTTACGATTGTTTGTTACGGGAGCAGAATTCGTATACTGTCGAAAGATGTATTATATTACACTGTTGTCCGCCGCTCAAGTTGTCCGTCTTCGTCATCTTAACACATTTATTTTAAAATAAACCTTTTTATTGCAGTAAAAAATAAACATTTGTTGTCTAGTCCTTTATGGCATCTTGCCAATCAAAGAAACACTATGTCCATCTGGTGATACACAAATACACATAAAAGGTAAAAAAGAGGCAATCGTGTATCCTTGACCGACTTATAAGAGAAGTATGAGGAAGAGCTAGAGGGAGAACTTATTGTTCTAAAATTGTAACTTCAAATGATTTATTTACACAATTATCAATGTTTACCTACTTCCAAATGTAACTTGAATGTAAATTACAATTATATATATATATATATTTATGATGTTATGATACTTGATGGAAATAGCTGTGAATAAGTGATTAAAAGCTGTAAACATTAATCCTTATTGCATAATTGACATATTAAAAAATATTGAAAGATCTTGGTTTTTTCAAATTTAATTATATATGCGCAAACAAAAAGATATTGTACAATTGTTTAATTGCTGGAAACACGCAGTTTCAACTATCTTCTGAAATTTATTAAACTTACATACATTTATTCCCCTATAAGATACAACTAATGACTGGTTATGAGGGTAAAGGTAATTTTGTTGTCCCCGAAAAAAGACTATTAACCGGTTAATAGTTTTTGAAATTTTATTAACCGTTTGATAGTCTTTTTCATAAAATTTCGTAGAAATTATAGTAAATGTGTTCGAATACAATTTTATAAAGAAAATACAAACTGAGGTATAATAACTACGGAGACGTATTAAGGTAATCCTTTTTTTTTTGGGGGGGGGACGATTGGGATCCCGATAACATGTTTAACCCAGCCACATTCTGTATGTATGTGCCTGTCCCTAGTCAGGAGCCTGTAATACAGTGGTTGTCGTTTGTTGCTGTGTTACATATTTGTTTTTCGTTAATTTTTTTGTACATTAATTAGGCCGTTAGTTTTCTCGTTTGAATTGTTTTACATTTGTGGGGCCTTTTATAGCTGACTATGCGGTATGGGCTTTGCTCATTGTTAAAGGCCGTACGGTGATCTATAGCTGTGTCATTTGGTCTCCCGTGAAGAGTTGTCTCTCTGGCAATCATACCACATCTTCTTTTTTATATTTAAATGAGTTGCAGGAAATATATATATATTTGCATTCAGATTTACCAAGCGACCATTTAACTAAATAGTTGTCTGATAAGATTGTGTTGAAGTGTAGTGTAAAGAGTCAAAAAGTCAAAAGAAGCAAAAGGACCATCAAAAGCACGTATTTTAATTAAAACATCCAAAGAATCTTTTACACTCCAAAAGTAGTTAATACCACTATGTTCATATATTTTATTACAAAACATGCAAAAGTTAATGATAAGTTCTTTGGTAGTAGTAAAGGAACTAGTCAAAAGCACTGAAAGATTAGTTGTAGAACACTTACCCGAGGCCGAAATGAAACGATAATTCACTGGTTTTTTGTGTAGTTAAGATGACCAATACATAGTAGGGACTTTCAAATTTTCAGAAGAGACCTTAAGCTGTGACGTGGTTATGGTATGTTTGTTTACTTCATGTATCTCTGTGGAGCGCACGGACTTGAATGCAGATGAATTTAAAATTCTAATCTTAAGAACGTCTGTGTAGTATTTACGTCATACCACCACCACATTGTTGGCTGCCTTGTCGGCCGGTTCAAACACAAACCACTTCGAAAGTTCTTGAAGTTTGTTTCTTATTCTAAAAATAGGCGTATTATGTATTCTTTTATTTCTTTCTGCATTATTTTCGAAATGTGATATTCGAATATCCACAACATTCATAAACTTATTTAATTAAAAACTAATAGATTTTTTTATCAGATTTTTCCCGTTTACACCAATTTTTACCATTCGGTGAAAGAGTATCTTTTGTGACCTGACGACACTGTTTCCAATCTATCATAGATGTAGGACGATATTTTGGTCCTTTTTTTTCAAAACGTTTTTAATCTCTCCGTCTTGAACGATATTGAGGTCCCCGTAATAACATAGCCATAGGGATTATATCAAAAATGTTCTAAAGGTTCAGTGTTATCAAAATAGGGAGGTATAAAGTTTTGAATGTTAGAGTCATTAAATATACTCAATAAATTGATGAAATCAATACCTCTGTTCATATATATAATTTTTAGAAAGTGCCGTTTATGATCTTCAGGTTTATCGATACGCGGGGGTAGCCAATGACGGCCAAAAGGTGTAATTATACGCGAATATTAATAGAGTGGGCTGAAAAACGAGACTATATGACACTCCTTAAAATATCATGTTATATACTAATTGGTATTTGACCCAGTTTACATAATAATTGATGCCTTCCATTGTTTTTAAGTAAAGATAGGAGATCATCAAGTGTTTAATTTATACGATGTTTAATTCGTTGATTTCAATTGATACGTTTGCTATGAGATCTATTATTACGTTGTCTTTTATCAACAATATTCATGATATCAATAGAACAAGTTTTAGATATGTCTGTTGGTCTTTTCTTTTTTTGCCATGGCGTTGTCAGTTTATTTTAGACTTACTAGTATGAGTTTGAATGTCCCTCTTGTGTTTTTCGCCTCTCTTTTTTCAAATATGACTGCGGCGTTTGGACAGTCAATCATGTGGTTGCCAATAGTTTTATCTATTTATAATGGTTTGTTGTCTTATAATGTTGATGACAGATCTTTGACAGACTCCGAGCAATCAAGAGCTGACATGTTGTATGAATAGTTGTCCAAAGTTTTGGTGTAATTTGACTGCTCTCTCGTTGAAGTATATCTCACATCGCCCAGAAAGTCATATATTAAAAACAGATTTTTAATTCATTATCAAATCAGCACATTTGAATTGAAAAAGCTTTTCTAAGCAGTTAAAAGATGGACACAAACAACGCGTAAACACAGCGTCAAGCATCTTAACGGTACATTTATCTGTAACTATTTACAAAAAAAACCCCGCTGATTGACCAACATGGCTGCTACTGCTAAAGGTAAAAGAAAAAACGGAGTTTTAAATAGCTTCCAATTAACATATTTTGTTACATTTTAGTAGTGCATGCTAACTGATCACATGTAAAGTTGTTTAGATGAGGAACTGTGACCATATAGTGACCTTTGTTATTGTTAATTGAGGGAAACATTTGTGTTGTAGTTATATTTTTGATACATTTGGATCAATGTTTTAACGAATCCAAAATCTATGATATAAAGTTCAAGTTGAAATGTTGAAAGTTCAGTGTTTTGATTGTAGATTTTAAAGACAAGTGGCATAAATTGTAGAAGAACTGAAACTGTCGTGTTATATAAAAAATATCACACAGTTCTCTTAAGAAACACAAGTCGTACGCAATGATATACTTTATAAGTTCATGATCGTAAACAGTTATCTCTGGTGAAGTATTCTGTTCATTTGATCTTGTTTTTAAAACTTTAAAATTGAACACATATTGTCATGATTGTCGGAGGCAGCACCATTGTTCTCAGGAAAACTGTTAAAAGTAAAGACTTTATAAAATCGTACTGAAGACCATTGCGAAGGAATAAAATTTTCTAGTTATTGTTGCATTCAACTACTTTAGGAAAATAAGATATGGACAGAAAATTAATAATGAGACTGCAAAAATGATTAAAATAATTGATGTCAAGAACGGAAATATACCATATACCAAAAGAGTCGAAAAATACCAAAGGGACATTCAAACTCATGAGTTAAAAAAATAACTGACATCTCAATGGCACAAAGGTAAAGATTGGAAGACAAACATCTGTATACAAAACACAACGTTCAAAACTAAAGACTTGACATCACGAACGGCATAAAAAAAAAAAACAAAAAAAAACGGTGGTGATTTCAGGTGCCCCGAAAAGGTAATCAGATTCTGCTCTGCACGGTACAGCCGTCGTGTTACTCATGTTAGTACAAACCCGGTTATAAGTCCAATTCGATAGGACATATTCGGGGAAATGGAAGACGAGTTCGTGATTACGACGATTGGAACATATCTGTCGTCATCAGTGACACCATTTACCAGTTACTATTTATTATTATTATTATTATTATTACTACTATTATTATTATTATTATTATTATTATTATTATTATTAGAAATGGATGTATATTTTACAGAAATATTAGAAGATCTAAGTACAGACTTAGTGATTGCTGGTGTTTTGGGTGCACTGTTTGCCCTATGTTGTTTCAGTACTGCCATGTATTTCATAAGGAAGAAACTAACGAACAGAAAAGGAAAAGTTGAGGACGTTTTCCAGTCTGTATCGTCAAATAATATTCCGCCAGTGCACAATTATGTACAATTTAATAACTGAATTAACAATTAGCTTTGTGAATCATTAAAGAAATACCTGATTGAAATTGATAGATTAACCATATTTAATAAATAACTTAACATTATTTACAACAAGTTTGATATGTTATATGCTTTAATTCTTTGTCCTTTTAACACATACATACTCATGTGCACCAAATACTGCTTATGTCCAATCATTGCGTCTTTTTTCTTTCTTAATTTGGTATAATGCGCTATGCCTAAATTACCCCTGCACAAAATGATTCGCTTTAATAGTATCTACTTTCAAGAACGGCGAAAAAACACACAATGACAGCTAGATGGCCGGATTTCTGTTTACTTATTCTTTATGTGTATGAAATTGCAGAATATAAATACCCATCAGTCTTAATTTCGGGCCCTTGTTTGAGGCACCACATGGTGAAAAAGGTTATGAAATCAAACATTAAGATTGATTGTTTTCTGCTTAACATCCAATGGCGTCATAATCAGGATGAGAACATATTCACTTTGAACACATGCTATATAATATGTCGGAACTCATTTTAAGTTGTCATTGAATTACATTCTTTCACAATGGTACTTTTTATGTTTATTGTTTCGTCAGGCCTTTCAAAAAAGTTTGGTTTTCTCGTTTGGATTTTAAAAATTTTGCCAGGGTCACTAATAACTTGCCATACAATATGGATTTTGCTTATATTAAAGTCATTTGGTCTATGCAATACAAAGAAAAAATTATCTTATTAAAAGTGTAATATGTATTTTATGAAAGAAACAACATTTATTTTGTTAGATGTATTTCCATGTGTATCCATCTGATGAGTTAAGCCTTTTTCAGCTGATTTTTATAGTTTGTTCTTATGTTGCCTTTAATTCAGTAGTTTTTTTGTGATTTTACATATTTCTTATGAATTAGACCGTTAGTTTTCTTGTTTGAATTGATTTACATATGTCATTTCGGAACCTTTTATAGCTGATTATACGGAATGGGTTTTGCTCATTGTTGAGGGCTGTAAAGTGACTTTCAGTTTTTTTTTTTTATATCTGTGTCATTTAGTTGTGGAGAGTTGTCTTATTGGCAATCATACCACATCTTCTTTTTTTATATTTATAAGATAAACCATGTTCAGACTCGTTATTTGATTAAGAAGAGACACATCAATTTAAGGTATTAACTAGAAACTGTGAGAATCACATTAACTCTAAAAGAAGTGAGACCGGATGCATCGCCAAGGTAAGCGTCTCTTGGTATGCTCGCTTCAACTGCTGTGTAATATTACATTCATTCAAAATATCATCATCGGAAATTAAAAGTAAAACCGAAAATCAAGCAAACGATAAATCTATGTAACAGGAAAAATGTAAAATCACAAAAATACTTAACTCCGAGGAAAATTCAAAACGGAAAGTCCCAAATCAAACGGCAAAATCGAAGGCTCAAACACATCAAACAAATGGCTAACAACTGTTTTATTCTTGACTTGGTACAGGCATTTTCTTATGTAGAAAATGGTGGATTAAATCTGTTTTTATAGCTAGCTAAACCTCTCACTTGTATGACAGTCGCATAAAATTCCATTATATTGACAACGATGTGTGAACAAAACAAACAGATATAATAGGTATAAATGTCAAAAATAGGGTTACAGCAGTCAACATTGTGTTATTATCTTAATCACTATAAAAACAAACAAATATATAAACCAACATTTACCATGGCACAATAACACAATGACGGGGTATATAAGTACAGAGCCACGTCAAATGGATATCACCAGAAACAGACTAAACAGTACGAGTAATATTAATAAAGACAAATAAAAGAGTACTATAAGACGTTATTAAGATGATAAACGACGTGAGTACCAAGAATTTATACTTAAAGACCATCGTGTATTATTTGTGAAGTTGATACGGAATATTTATCAACAAGGTCTTGGTACCTTCCGATGAACTTTTTTTTTAGAAAATGACGAGACGTTCTTTGACATACCCCTGATTCATCAACTTTCTGTTCAGACACTGGTGACGTTTTACAAAGTCTGAGTAGTTGCTGCATGCTCTTGAATACCGAATAAGTTGGAAAATGTATATCCTATATGCAGGTGAAGTTGGTATATTACTACTAAGGTGGGGGAAATTGATAATTTAAAAATTAAAATCGTCTCGTTTGTCATAGATTCTGGTACTGAGATGACCGTGAATGTCAAATTCGAGGTATAAGTCCAAAAATGAGGCGGAGGAAACCGTGTCTGTTGTTTCTTTCATTTGTAGTTCTGGGGGATATATTAATGGAACCCAATCAGAAACGTTAGGATTGTTAATGGAAAGAACATCATCAATATATCTGAATGTGAAATTAAATGACCTGGCTTCTTTGATTTTCTTGTTTTTGACAAGTGTCTGAGGGAACTCCGATTCATATGAAAATAAGAAGAGGTCGGCAAGGAGAGGCGCCCAATTCGTTCCCATAGGAATGCCGACAATTTGTTGAAAAAATCTACCTTCAAATTCAACAAATATGTTGTCAATAAGAAACTCCAGCATACTGATCACTTGTTCCTCTGAGTAGCATATTTTATCTTTTGTCTCACTATTAACAAAATATGCCGTATGGTAACCCAAAGTAATAAATTTATAGCGTATGCTACCATTTTTTTGTTGAAAAGCATTGTGGATTATTTCTTTAGACGATTTTTCAATTTCGCATTGAAAAACATTTTTTTAGCAATAGAGCTTTTTTTACCAAAACATTCAAAAATATGTTATCAAACTTTTAAATCACAAGCTATATGATAATATTTGTCGCATTCATCAGATTTTTTAAATCTGCCAAAAGTACTTAAGAACATTTAATACCGTTAACCGATAACAAATGTGAGTTTAACTTTTAGTTATTAAAGTAAAACTTTAGTTGATAAGACGAACAGAGCAAATACAGTATATCCAAATCAGAGGTCAAGAGCATTGATTTGCTTTTATCTTGTGTGTGTTATATTTATCTACGAATCGTGATACAAAGATTTAGAGATTTAATGAAATGCACATTGTCCATCAAAAATTAAAATTTGCCAAAAAAAAACTCTTGACGTTATTTGATCAGGTATCCTTACTCATGTTACTATTGACCAAAAGTCTTAATTTTCCGTACAAGGAAGGGATTGCTTTGACAATCATATATCAAAAAGATATATTTTTGTCCAATCGTTTCAAAGGTTATTGTTACGAATTCTGTCAAGGTTTTTGAAGGTTAGAAAATTTTGATAATTTTTGCTTTACGTCTATCATTTGATAAACATAAATAGGTCATTCATACAAAGAATAGAAAAAAAAAGAGAAAATACAAGGGGGTCACTGTGTTTATGTTACCGTCATATTGAACATTCCATATGCTTTCATTTCAAAGCTAGACCATGTATTTCTGAGGTACTAGTTGGTTTTTTTATTTTTATCAAATTACTTTGTTTTATATGATTAGTTATCAAAGGTACCAGGCTTATAATTTAATACACCAGACGCGCGTTTCGGTCTCATATATATAAGACTCATCAGTGACGCTCAGATCAAAAGTAGTGAGAAAGCCAAACAAGTATAAAGTTGAAGAGCATTGAGACCCAGAATTCCAAAAAGTTGTGCCAAACACGGCTAAAGTAATCTATGCCTGGGATAAGAAAATCCTTAGTATTTCGAATAATTCATACTTTAGCAAACAGTAAATTGATATGTATGTCAACACCGAAGTGCTGACAACAGGGCTTGTGATACCCTCGAGACGAAACGTCCACCAGCATTGGCATCGACCAAGTGGTGTAAATAGTTATCAAAGGTACCAGGCTTATAGTTTGATACGCCAGACGCGCGTTTCGTCTACATAACATTGAATGGAAATCATGAAAAGAATTTCCTAACATGCAATGATATTTCAATTTTAATATCCTATCATATATATTAGTTTGGAATAAGTTGTAACGTTTAAACGAATATTTAAAGATTTTTCATTTATTTTTGTTCTCGGATCATAAGATTTCGTTTTAAAAGAATACTTCTTATATAGAAGTTTAAATCTCTTTAGTGCGTTCGAACAAATTAAACAATACATCTCTGTGTTTTCACATGGTCAATCATGAAAATTTACTTTCTCGACCATGTTAACCTGGTTCTGTTCTGAGAAAAGTTTATAAAATTACATTTCACACTCAGCCACGCAATATTCAGAATAAAAAAAATCTGTAAACATTCAAATTTGAAGAAAATGAATATTATAGAGATGTAGTATGGCACTTTTACCATATGAATTATGAAATAAACTGTTAAATGAAAATTAAACTTTTAAAAACTTAACGCACTCAAAGCGCTTATCTGGATAAACCTTTAACAGGAACGCTCGAACTCACATATTTAAGTAGTTGAAAATGCGAATAGCAATACGACCTTACTGGACCGAAAAGAAATAGCAAAACCACTTTGCCTGAAAGATTTGGAATCCTAGTTATCTATTGATTTCTAAATTTGTCAAAGGAGAATCTATGGAAAGAATGTTTTAAATAATGCCAGTCCGCAGGCGTGGCTACTTAGCTGATAAAACCCCAAGGACTAACTATCAACCAGCAGCGGTATCGACTTTATTCATGTATGTTTATCCGCACAAATTGTAATTTTCGCTGATAAGTGTATCGGTATAAACCTAAAAGATATATTGATATAACTAGTCCTTCTTTGTAGAGATTCTACATTTAAAAGTAAAAGTAAAGTACAAATTTAAACAGCATGTGTTTTATCTTCAAACAGTTTGTTCAGTTTAAACATTATCCAGTATTATCTTGCTT
This sequence comes from Mytilus californianus, assembly GCF_021869535.1. Lineage (NCBI taxonomy): Eukaryota > Metazoa > Mollusca > Bivalvia > Mytilida > Mytilidae > Mytilus > Mytilus californianus. Next base: position 62,597,137 of record NW_026262604.1, on the reverse strand, counting down.
ACTCATGTTAATGCACAGATGTATCATTTTAAATACTGTAAACCAACTTATTTTCGCAGATACATTCGTTTTGCGTTTAGCCATTTTCGGCCGACTTCGCGATTGTCTATTTGTCATAATTTATTAATATAAGAGAAGACCCATGTTCTACTTGCAACAGTCGCAAAAATGAATCACTTGCGAAAATTAGGTGGGTTACAATATATAGCAAATAATTAAGTAGGTCTGCACTATCTGATATTTAGAAAAATGCAGGTGTAGTGTAATTTTTTCTTCCCTGTTGGATCCGTGATATGTTATTTTGATATTAGAAAATCAATAATAAGAGTGTGTGATACCTGCTTTTTCACATGCACAAATATTTGATATAATGTCATTGTCATAATTACCAAATTAGGTACATGCGTAAAAACTCATAAAACTTACAAAAAAGTTAAAAATAAAAATGTATGATTTTGAAAAATATCAATGTCATTAAGATATACTATACACCACTTATTGTGGACCTGTTTCTATATTGTTATGAGTTACAATTTATGACTCAAATCAGCAAAGACCCGTCTAAACAACATCTGATTCAAAAATTTAATAACACTTTTAGATATTTGGATGATATATTGGCTCTCAATAATGACGACTTCAGTATCTACACTAAAGAGATTTATCCTGCAGAACTGACTTCAAATAAAGCTAATACTGACAGTGAACACGGTCCTTTCTTGGATCTTGATATCTATATCTTTAACGGGAATCTTAATACCAAAATTTATGATAAAAGAGATGGTTTTTCATTTCCCATGGTTAATTATCCATTTTCAGATGGTGACGTTCCCTTGTCACCATCGTATGGTGTTTATATATCCCAACTTGTTAGATTCGCTTGTGTATGTAACAACGTATTTGACTTTAACGGAAGAAATCTCTGTATTACTGAAACATTATTACACGAGGGTTTTCGATATCACAAACTAGTCAAAACATTTACTAAATTTTATCATCGGTACAAGGACATCATTCGTAAATTAAAATCAACATGCAGACATCTTATACGTTCCTGTATTTCCTGTTGTCAGGTCATTAAGGATTGCATATTTTGGTATTAATATTGATTCACACCAGGGTCTTTGCATCACAAATAAACCCATTTATTTTAGAACAAGTTGTTGGCATGATACGGGTTATGTTCTTCTCATATATTTTATGGTGGTATTATTCTAAACCCCTAACGGGAGGGATTGTGCTTGATTTTCATATGATGAAGACACAATTATCAATAAGTTTATTTGAGGTCTGGAGCTGGCATGTCAATAACTGCTAGTAGTCCTTTCTTAATTTATGTATCTTTGTCATTTTGCTTAGTTTCTTTTGTTACTTATTCTGACATTGGACTCGGACTTCTTTAAAACTGAGTTTTACTGTGTGTATTGCTGTGTGTTTATTTATTCTACATTGGCTAGAGGTATAGGGGAAGGGTTGAGATCTCACAAAACACGTTTAACCCAGCCGCATTGTTGTGCCTGTCCCAAATCAGGAGCCTCTGGCCTATGCTAGTCTTGTATGTTTTTTTTTTACTTTTAGTTCATTTATATGTTTTGGAGTTTAGTATGGCGTCCATTTTCACTGAACTAGTACACATTTTTATTTCGGGGCCAGCTGATGCCCACCTCCGGGTGTGGGATTTTTTCGCTGCGTTGAAGACCCATTGTTGGCCATAGGCTGTTTTCTGCTCTTTGGTCGGGTAGTTGTCTCTTTGACATATTCCCCGTTTCCATTCTCAATTTTATAGTACATTTAAAATAGTATTGATTTTAATGAAAGACACAAAAATATGATTCTATGAAACCCAAAAAACACAGTTGAAGTTAAACTAGAACTTAGATACATTTGCATCTTTATGGTTCCTCTCCTTCTAAAGTTCGTTAAGAGGGGTGCATTAAACACCTTTTTTGAAACGGTAGTTCTTCTGAAATAAAAATCAAATAAGTAAATTTCATCAAAATTGAAGTCAATGTATAAGTAATTATAGATTAATTAATCCTTATTAGTTCAATAAAACTAATGTCAAAGTCGTCAAGATCAAACACTTTTGAAAGTGATTTTTTGGGACAATTGTGAAAGTTATAGGTTTAATATGAAATAATATTGTGTTTTGACTGTCAAACAAGTCAACTATTTAAATCAACAATTTAAATGAAAAAGAACTTTGTTCCCTGATGCGATGAATAAAGGCAACAGTAGTATACCGCTGTTCAAAAGTAATAAATCGATTGAGAGAAAACAAATCCTGGTTACAACCATGAACTTGTTTTGTTGTGTTTAATTTCAGTTTATTTACGCATATCAAAAACTTCATTTGACAACTATGTTTTAAAAATGGAAAAACATGTTATATTTCTCATGCGACCGAAGCGCTTTTCTATGATTTTCCTTCACCAGGAACGCTCAAACCCGAATATTGAAAGCCAAGGATGTATGAGAATCGATGTAGTTGAAGAGCTATAATACCAAAAAGAAGATAAACAAATAGCCAAATATTAAACGTAGAAACAAAAAATTAAAATGCAAAAGTCTTAATGAGACAATTCAAAATCATAAGTCGAGAAAAAATAATGATTATACCTTGACATTAATAGAAGAATGACATACACAGTAATGATTTAATGTACCCCGGGAGGGTAAGCTGATCCTTCGTCCCATATTTGTAACTTTACAACTTCTTCGGTTTCGAATTTAAGTCAATTATTCCACATCTCCTTATTCTAGATTGTGAGTGTAAAATCAAACAATTACTACTATTGGAATATTTAACGATCTTCACTAGCTATGAAACCCTCGCACGGTCAGCAGTACCACATACGAAAATCGGTAAAAAGAACCAGAAAACATGAAATCAGGCACGTTTACATTGAAATCAAGCAAAAAGTTCCAGATTAATGCATGCAAAGGATATGTCATCTGACGAATAAAAAAGCATATAGAAACACTTCCTTGTTATGGTCAATCTTCAAATAAGTCAAATCAGAAATGAGAAATGAAATTATTTTTTTGTCAAGGACAACTAATATAGAAAGCAATGTACATTTATTAGTTTCGTATTACGTAATCAAAAATGAATTAAAGATTAAATCGAAGTGTGCTAAATAACTTTGCTTTCTTTGTTATAAAATAGTAAAGAATATCATGTAAAGCTTCATTGTCAATTGTTGTTAAAAAAACTCCTACATACGCATCTGTTTTTAAATTTCAAGACTTTTTTATTACAATAGTTGGCTGAAGAAGTAACGTGGAATACTAACAATACTAACAATATTATATGAAATTTCGTCATAATTGTGCATTTATCAAGCACGTGAGATCATATAAGGACATGAATCTCATTCATATAATTGCACTTCTGTAAACAATTCTCGATTCTCGCATGCACAAAATAAGAACACTAAATTTACTGTAGATGGAAATTTCAAACGTTAATGTTTACGCATTTACCAAATTGATTACTAATATACGGGACATTAAAAGTTTCAACCTATTTTTGTTATTAAGGTGATTTGGTAATGGTTACATCATTGCCATAAAAATCAATATCGATCAGAAAGATATTGCTTCGATTAAACGTTAGCTTCCTTATTCATTTTTGCTATTAAGTTTTCTTTGAAATGGACATTTTTTTCATGACGTATAAAAGTTGTATATATAAGAAATGTCGTCTTCTAAACTTTGTCATAGTAAAAAATTCAGCTAATCACAGCTAAAGTTCAAGATATGTTTCTTCGACATTGGGTCTTCTATGCAATCACGAGGTACATATGGCAACTTACTTTATGTATTGAAGGTAAAACAAATTCACATACGTTTTGATATAAAACAAAAGTGGTCAAAGCTTTAATGTTCATTTGAATCATTTCATAATTTTATATTTGTAACAAAAACGATTGAAAGTGATCAAATATTCACGATATCAGTATGATATTGACAACATAGTCACTGTGTATCAACGCCACCGGACATTGGGTACAAATGAAGCTAACAGAAAGGAGAAAAAATAAACAAGATAGGAATTCCTTTAATTTAAACCATTTCTATCGGATACCGCTCATAATTCAATTTTCTGTTATATGAGGCTTTATTGTCTTATGCTAACAAGTAGCAAACAATGACAAGACTGTTTGTTATACTCCAAGACGGTGCACTTAGTACCAGAAAATTTCGAAGTTGATCGCCCCTCCGACGTCTTGACAAAGTTTTAGATTATGATAGTGTAACTTCATATTTACTGAAATTTGCTATCAAAAAGACGTTTTCCAAAGAATGCATGTAAAAGCCAATTAAACCTAGGGTACGGCAACTGCTCTTGTTTACAGATTTACAGTACGACAACTTGCTCTTGTTTACAGATATACAGTACGGCAACATGCTATTTTTTTAATATTTGCATGCCGTCCTTTTCAAGAAATAGTGCTATAAGTTTTAATACCTAATAATATATTTGATAAAAATATAATTTATAAACTTGACGGCATTGTACATTTATACACACTAGTAGCCTACAATGTACATAGTCTTATTATATCTCTAGCATATTATATAAAACAATTTGAATTATATTATTTTTATAGTTTACATTATAATTCATATATATCCGGTTTTACATCAGATATCAGATGCGGTTGTAATGTAGCCAATTTACAGTGAATAAATGAAAATCATGTTATCTTCTCTTCCAGTCGTAAATTTAGATTATGAAAAAAGTATAAGTTAAGCTTGAACAATTTGAATAAGATACACACAACAGTGGATACATGTTTTAACTTTCTTTAACACTTTTGCAGTGTCTTTGACAGACTACTCGTATGGTATAATAGCAGTTGTCATCTACTAAGGGCATAGGAAAAATTAGTTAAGAGCCTGTCTGTGTATTCACATAAATTCTTTTGAAAAAAAAACCACGAAATGTTAAAGATTGATTTGATAAAAGCGTAATCTAGATATCTGCTTTTTGAGACGGTTTTAATAAAATGCTGAAATCTGTAAATTCTTATCATGAAAATAGTAAATCTGGTACACATTTAGGGGTGATTAAGTGCTTTATTTGTATCTTTTTCTCCTTATAAAATATAAAAAAAAATATGATTTAGCATTTCAGATAAGATTCGATTGATTTCATATATTTAAAATTCAGGGTTAAATGTTGATTTTTAGACACTATTGATTTACATTTCTATAAAATCTAATATATATGTCAAGTTCCATACCTTTATAAGGGGACGACCAGACCATATGATATTCCAGAGAGGGGGGTATTCGGATTGATCATTTATTTGCTTTTTTTCGGCTTGAATTTTTTTTTCCTCACTTTTTTGAACATTTTTTTCCGGTTTTTTGGGCTGAAGATTCAATTCATTTTCATCCTGTCTTATGCAAACTTATTTATTTTTAGTTCTTACCAGGTCAAGATATTCATTTTCATAATTCTTCTCCCACACACAAAAAATCAAATTGAAATCCCGTAAGTTTCAAAACAGAATGCGTGTTTGAAAAATGAAACCACGTGTTGCTATAACTGTTGATGTTTAGTTAAATGTTCAAGTTATAGATATATGGTTCAAAAGTTTTGTTTACAATATTACTTATGTAAACCAATACCAGTTATTTATAAGACATGTATTACCAAAATAAGACTTAGTAGTCATGATTTAGCTATATAATGTGGACGTTATTCTGCAATTCCAAGAAGTAATAGACTCTGAAGTTTTTGTAAAAATGACATTGAGGATAAAATTCATTTCATTTTAAAATGTCCCACTTATCGAGGTCTTAGATCTTATTTTATTAAATCTTATTATTGGAGAAAACCTTCTATGTATAAATATATACAATTAATGAGTTCTAATAATCTTAAAGACCTATGTAATTTGGGTAAATTTATATTTTGTGCCATAAAATTAAGATCTAACATGTTTTAATGTGTTTTACACTTCCTTCTGCTATCTATGTATACTATGTGTAGTTTATATGTTGTATGTCTATAGTTGATATGACTTTGGTAAATAAAGATTATTATTCAAAGAAAAAACACCCCAACAAAAGATGAATGGTTAGTGTTTTATTGAAATTGCTGAAAATTTACCTTTACAACAATTAAAACAACAGCTGTTTAACGCATTAAGAATATATTTTGATTAATTTGGTCGAAGAAACAATTTTTGTCTCTCAAAACACAACGTCCAATAAGGCCGGTACGCAATGATGAAATCCGAATGAAATTATTGGCATATATTTTATAATATTTTTTACTATGTAATAGAAAAACTAAGGATATAGAGTATCCGTCCATGGTACAAAATCAGTACTTGCACAGCAAAAACACACAAAAAGCAAAGGAACAGTACATTTATTCATCTAAAAAAAAATGGAAGATACCAGAGGAACATTCAAACTCATAAGTCGAAAATAAACTGAAAACGCCATGGCTAAAAAAGAAAAAGACCAACAGACAAACAATAGTACACAAAACACAACATAGATAACTAAAAGCTGAGCAACACCAACCCCATCAAAAACTAGGGGTGAACTCATGTGCTCCGGAAGGGTTAGCAGATTCTGCATCTCATGTGGTGCCTGTCATGTTGATAATGTTAGTACAAACCCTGAATAAGTTTAATTCAGTCACATTGAGGCCTTCAACATGTTCTACACAGAGCAAAGTAAAATCTCTCACTTCACTGCAAGTTTAAGACGGCCCCTAGCACCGGCTTGAGCGGAATTCTTTGCAAAAAGAATGTGGATAGTTTATTTCTGATATTTGTAAGCAGGTAACGAATTAGTATGTTTATCATATTGTTATCATCTATGTAGTCATCTAGTTATTATCAGCTTTACATTACAAGACGCCATACGGAAAACAAGTTGTTGTTTTGCAATTCGCCTCACAACGCCGTGCAGTTTGCTAGTAAACAATAGATGTTTAGGTCGATATTCTTTAGAAAAAATCTTTTTGATATCAAGTTACAGTAAATATGAACTCACCCTATGATAATAAAAAAGTTGTTAGGAAAGAGATGGAAGAATTGAATATCTGGACAGCGGGACGTCGGTTTAAGATCGACCTCGAAGTGTTCTGATACCAAGTGCGCCGTTTTGGAGTATAACAAAAAAAGTTGTCATTGTTTGCTACTTGTTCATTGTTGGAATAAAAATTAAAGCACTATATACCTGAAAATCGTGTCATAAGCGGTAAACTCGTCAAACCGGTAGAAATGGTTAAAATTAAAGGAATTTTTACCTTGTTTACTTTTTTCCCCTTTCTCTCCGTTTCGTTGGTACCCAATTTCCGGTGGCGATGACACAGAGTGATAGTGAAAGATTTGATTGCCATAAAATCCCAGTATAATTTTATGTTACAACTTTATAATTAAGAATAAAAATGTCCATAAAACATTTTACACATCTCGCAATGTTACATGTATTTCAGTAATATTAAAAATGCATATAACTGCGACTTTACAGGAAAAGACAATAAAGGCAGACATTTTATTTTCGGTTTTATGGCCAGTTGTTAGAAGTTTTTATCACCACTGATTGCTTTTGCACAGTTAAAGTTAACGTAACAACTCCATTGTTGTATCCGCCAGTTTCTAAAACTTTATACGTGAGGCATAAACAAGTAAAGAATGTCGCTTTTGCATATGATGTTCGTGATATTTGAAGTAAACTGAGCAACAAGGGGATAGAAATTCAATCAAGCGAAGAGATTACCGTATATGCTGTTAATAAACATACGACTACATCTGACGCATTTGTTGTATTTCCAGTTGATTTGCTCGGATACGCATATTACGCAATAACATAGAGTGAGCTTCCTACATTTCTAATTATTGCAACAGAAGACACTACCAGTGTAGAAATAACAATTGCAAAAGGAGGCTCGCCAATTTCTTACAACAGTATTAGCTACAAAGCTGAAATGACATTTATCGTTTACATGAATAAGTCTCAAACGTTCCAAGCTGTTGGAAGTTCGAGTTCAGACTATTCAGGAACCTTTCATTTGGTCTTCAAAGGTGGTATCAGTAATAAGAGGTAATCAATACAGTCGCATAGGCGCTGGATTCGCTGATCATCTGTCATCCCAAATGACACAAATTGATACATTTGGTAAAAGGTTTGTTACTATAAACATGCAAAACTGCGATGTGCCAGTTAATTTTAAAATTGTCGCTAGTGCGAACAATACGAATATAAATATATATGGAAAAGGTACTGTTCATTTGTTAATAGCTGGTGATTTATATAGTTTTCAAATCGTTGTTAAATCATCACGGACTATTGTTGCAGACAAACCAGTTGCGGTAGTATTCTTTGCAGAAGGTGGCTTTGGTTCCGATAATGGAGACCCGGCCATGATATCACTACCACCTTTAGAACAGTTTGCTGCAGACTATACGTTTTCAACAATTAATAATCCCGGTAATCCATTTCAAAATGCACTTACAGTTATAATTCGATCTTCTGAAATAAACTGACTATTACTTGATGGCTTATGTGTTTCGTCTTATCATTGGCGACAAGTACTAGGAAGCAAAGACCTATAAATCGCTGACATCAATGTGATAGAAGGATCACATACCATATTTCATAGTAACCCGACAGTTACATTTTTCCTAGCGTCGACGGGGACAGCTAAAGCAAATGGTTATGGTTATATTGCTGGACAACGTGTGGCATACTGTAAGTGTACTGAAATTTTTAATTTTTACAATGTAATGATTAAGAAATTTAAAAAAATGATATGGTAAATATGTAATATAATGAGAATTAAGGTAATGATTAATCATGATAATAGTAATAATAACATAATAATTATCATGATAATATTGATAGAAATCATTAAAACGATCAGAATAATAATAACCAAAATAACGGTTATAATATTCTAATTTATGTGTACATAATCTTTGAGTGGACAAACTAATTTTTTTGGTAGATAATTCCTGATCCATAAATTTAACCCGTCGAGTTACGTATATTAAAAAAAATCTCAAACAATACGTTGTACGTCAAATTCAGAGCGAATAGGATATTCTTAATAAATCATAAAAAAACGGATTTATAGCAGTCACGAGAGTCACATTCAGCTACATTCCAGTGGCGCATGCATATGGAGTATATATTTCCGAGTTGAAACAATATTCCAGAGCTTTCATTTACAATCTTCATTTCTTAATAAAAGGTTGCAACTGACAAGAAAGCTACAAATAAACAAAGAAAACGCCATCACGAGCTAGTTAACCGTAATGGAATATCTTTGAACTATCGAGTAAGACGTATTCTAGGGTTTGTACTTACATGAGCAACACAAAAGCAGCGTCCCTTCAAGAGCACCTGACAGCGTCCACAGTTTTTGATTTGGGTCATGTTGCCAAGTATTATGCATATTTATGTACTGTATTTAAACGGTGTTTCTTTTGATCATATTTCATATTTTTGCTATGGCATTTTTACTTTATTTTCGACCAATGCGTTTGATTATCACCTTGGTATCTTTCGCTTTTCCTCCCCATTGATAGCACAAGTTTTTTTCTTCAACTTTGTAATTGATTTGCCTTCTTAATCTTAAAACGAGAGCCGCTAATAAAATTTATATTGGCAAATCATGCGTCTGGAGTGTAGAATGATAACCCTCTGGTTTGCCCCCAGAGTAACAGTAGCCCAGTGTGTATATGGAATCTCACTGATATGACACTTTTTGATAATTTATTTTTAACGAAATATGCTAATTGTTTGAACTCGGAGTCTAGATGACCTGAGACAAGTTTGGTACACTTTTCATAATGTTTGGTGTTTGATTCTTTTCAACTTTGTAAAATACTTGATCTACCAACTGTTTTTATTTCAGCGGTAATGAGAAGTCTGATACAGACGAATACTTGTCTGACCATGTATCTGTGAAAATATTCAAAATAGATACTGATAGTTGAAATAAATACATCCGTCAACTTTTTTTTCTCATGATCATTAATATCAACCTACTTAGTATATGGTTTACAGAAGTAAACCGATTTTCAAATATCATTATACATATACATTAATGTTTACACTAAGACTTTATTGTCGAGATTGAGTGAAATTAACACTACGTTATTTGATGTTTGCTATTTATTATGTTTGAGCAGTTGCTTTAAGGTGCACATACGATCGACATATCCATCAAATTTTAAATCATTTAGAGAACTTAACACATATTTTCAACTAATACAGTCATTGTATCATCTGATTTGAAGTAATTGACTATTAACATGGCGCGGATCTTGGATTGATATATGTTTGTGGTCAATCTAGCTTACTGTGCCTCAGGTTATATTTTAGCATTTATGCTTCTATCAACCGAAACTTAAATAAGGATGATTTCTGTACAAATTAATGTGATGAATGGGCGAATATGAAGTACCATTTTAAATATAAAAAAGGTACAAGTAGGATCAGATGGTGTGACATTAATATATATATGCTTTGACATTAAGCATACATATTGCTGACACAAAACGCCTTACGACATATGAACACAGATGTACCACGTGTTTAACCTTGGTCTTTTAAAGGTAAAATTTGGAGGTGTCTGTTATCATTCTGCAATTGACATGTTGTAATATAAATTTGTTTTGCATATTGTTAAGTTGGATAGAATTGTCCTCATTTTTTACTTGACACGTAGATTTAAATGTATACTTTTTTAATTTCTATAAGGATGTTTGTATCAGGTCAAGGAAACATAATAGTTATATGACACTTTACAATTGAGGAACACAATGATTACAGTTTCTCAAAGCAAATTCGTGCGACTTGAACTGTATCTGTGAACCATGAATACCTTTTTACATTTCTTAATAAATTTGACTAGATTTTAGTAATTTAATTAGAAAGAACGTATCATCATACAATGCTAGATTATTTTTAATAGATTCAATAAGTTAAAACGAAAAAAAAACAACATGTGAGATAAAGTAGACAATTTGAATTAAATAACAGATTCGAACAAAATATCTACAAGACACGTCTGTCTCACCTTGATTATCGTTTTGAATCTACTGATCCAATACCAACATTATCCCTTTTTTTTGTTAAAACACATGGTAATTATTTATTTCAGTTGTATATGGACAATTTCAATTGTACAGTTTTTAATTCTAAAAACGCATAATTATATGCGAAGTTCGTTTCTTTTAACATTTCGTAATTCTGTACTATCAATAGTATCTATTCAGTGAGTACTTTTAAGGTATTTTGTATTCATTATTAGATATATTTTCCATAAGTTTTCTGTCAAATTATTATTGAAAGGGATTACTAGAGAGAAACAGCATTTACCACAACAAGCATTAGCTATTACTGTAGATATTTTACTAGATATTAATAGAGTTATAAATCACGACGATCCTAAGCAGTGCACTATATGGTGTTTGTTTTTATTTGCTTTTTTTTTAATGGCGCGTAAATCAAATTTAGTACCCGATTCTAAAATGTCATTTGACAAAGATAAACAGTTGACTAGAAATAAAGTAATCTTAGAGGGTAATATTGCTATTGCAGATGGGTAATAGAATTTTGAAGATACCATTAGTTGAAAATACTAGATCTGCATTATGTCCACTGAGAGCGTATAGGAATATGTGTAAACTAATTCCTGCCGACGGAGATAGCCCAGCTTTTCTATTTCCTAGTAAACACAAGTTAGTTCCTGTGACTTATATAGATTTTCAGCAGTATATTAAGGAGTTTATTATTAAGATAGGTAGGAATCCACGACTATTTTCTACACACAGCTTCCGTCGAGGGGGTGCTACGTTTGCCTTTGAATTTAAGGTACCTGCGGAGTTAATACAAGTTCATGGCGATTAGGCAAGTGATGCTTATAAATTGTATCTTCAATTTTCTTTATCAGAGAAAGTCTCCGTTGCTAAGGCTATGACTATATTTATCCCTTAATTGCAGTAATGAAGAAGGTGTTGATCTTGTGTGATTCTATCGGGAAATATTTGGATGGGATAAAAGACACTGTAGTACAGAGTTTTAGTGGAGCTAATTTAGGTTACATTAAATATATTATTGATAAGGAGTATTTGTATCTACATGATTTTGATAGCTTTTCTCATGTTATTTTACATTTTGGTACCAATGATGTAGAGAATCATACTCTAGAGATTATTTTATGTAAATTTAGAAATTCAAAAAAGAGGGACGAAAGATACCAGAGGGACAGTCAAAGAGTATAGTATAAGAAAAAGAAATAGAGACATAAATATATTGATATCTTCTATCTTAGGAAGTAAGGTTGTTGAGATTAATAAAGCCTTAATTAATAATGTAAAGATGAAAAACTAAGTTTCATTAAGTCTTATAGAAGATTTTTATTAAAAGGTTCTCCAAAATGAGATTTATTTGCTATTAAAGATGGAGGTTTGCATTTAAATGAAGCTGGAGTTTTCCAGCTTAAAATGTGTTTTATTCATGTTATTTCGCATTTGTAAATTGCATATGTTTAATTATATAGTTGTAGTTTGTTAACTTTTTCTTTTTTTATATTTTTAGATAACCATTCAGTAGGTGGTGGCTTACAATGAAGTTCTTTATTCATTGAGTAAGAAGATTTACAAAGAAGTAGCATATTCTTTTGATCTTCAGTAGGAGATTTACAAGAAAGTATCGTATTGATTTCTTGAGTCTCTTCTGGCTTACACAAAAGTATATCAGTTTGTGGGTCTGATTGATAACTATTCTATAATATTGCTTTATCTGTTTTGTTTTGTTTTCTGCGGGCTTGTTTGGCGGGTTATTTTTGTAGGGCCCGCAATTTTGTATACTCTATTTCTTGTATATGTATAAATTATTTGTTAAATGAACTTGTACAATAATTTTTGGCCAAAAATAAAAGTATTATTTATCTTGTTTTCTGTTCTGAGCCAGAGATAATTGTACAGTTTTTAATTCTAAAAACGCATAATTATATGCGAAGTTCGTTTTTTTTAACATTTCGTAATTCTGTACTATCAATAGTATCTATTCAGTGAGTACTTTTAAGGTATTTTGTATTCATTATTAGATATGTTTTCGATAAGTTACCCTCCCGCCCATCCCTAATTTTTAATTATTGTACTAGTGAGTTTAGATTTAACTTATGCGGGTTATTTTTGTAGGGCCCGCAATTTTGTATACTCTATTTCTTGTATATGTATAAATTATTTGTTAAATGAACTTGTACAATAATTTTCGGCCAAAAATAGAAGTATTATTTATCTTGTTTTCTATTCTGAGCCAGAGATAATTTATGTTTTGGTATTCTTGAAATCTAAGTTTTATTGACCAAATAATCTAAATTGTTTTGGTATTTTGGTATTTCAAATTGGTTTGATATGTATTCATGCTTTTTGTTTTTTTATTATACTACTTTATTTCAAAGGTAAAATTGTAGTTTTGTTTTAAAAATGACAAACGTTGTTTTAATAGAGTTATCAAATAAATTCCAAAAAATGATATTGTTTTACGTCAATTCCTATTTATAGATATAGACGAATGCGCCACTAACTAATCCATGCATAAATAGAAGAACGTGTGTAGATATGAACAATTCATACAATTGTATGACAGATAAGAAGTTAGCAATATCCTTTAACTCTACGTTCCGCTATATAGATGATGTTCTCTCACTAAATAATACAAAATTTGGTGACTATGTTGAACGAATCTATCCCATCGAACTAGAGATAAAGGATACTACAGATACAGTTAAGTCTGCCTCATATCTTGACTTACATCTAGAAATTGACAATGAGGGTCGGTTGAAAACAAAACTTTACGACAAAAGAGATGATTTCAGCTTCCCAATTGTGAACTTTCCATTTTTTATGTAGCAACATTCCAGCAGCGCCTGCATACGGAGTATATATCTCCCAATTGATACGATATTCCCGGGCTTGTGTTTCCTATCATGATTTCCTTGATAGAGGATTGCTGCTCACAAGGAAGCTATTAAGCCAAGATTTCCAAATGGGGATGTTGAAATCACCCCTGCGTAAATTTTTGCGGACGCCATCACGAGTTGGTTGACCGTTATGGAATAACCGTTTCACAGATGATATCGAATATGTTCCTTATGTCGTAACTACAATACCCTTCCCTTTTCACGAATGTGACTTACCGAATTAGACTATTTACCGGATTTGTAATAACATAAGCAACACGACGGGTGCCACATGTGGAACAGGATCTGCTTACCCTTCCGGAGCACCTGAGATCACCCCCAGTTTTTGGTGGGGTTCGTGATGCTTAGTCTTTAGTTTTCTATGTTGTGTCATCTGTACTATTATTTGTCTGTTTGTCTTTTTATTTTTGGCCATGGCGTTGTCAGTTTGTTTTCGATCTATGAGTTTGTCTGTCCCTCTGGTATCTTTCGTCCCTCTTTTGTATCTGTCGCTTTGGATATACGGGAAAGATATGTGCAACAGGTAATAACTACTTTATTAGAGGAAGGAGGAATATTTATAACTCAAATGTCGACGATGTCTCCAAAGTAGTATTTGTAAGCTGAGTAGCTTACTACCTGTACAAATAATATTTATCAGCATACAAAACTATCCATAATCAAGTCATCAAGTAATCGCTATTTTGTTTTGCCAAACAAATGTTTAGAATATGTTGATATAAACTTGCTACTGCTTCTGTCTAATGCACAGAAAATGTATCATACTGTACATTTCTTAAACAAATTCTAATCAATCAGATGCTCAGAGCTGTTTTGATTTTTGCAGTGAATTTAAAAAAGTCAAACAATAAAAGCACTGCTTCTAAAATCATGATAATCTAACGTTTGACAAATTCATGTAGGAAATACTCATGATACTTTAAGCTAACTCCCCCTCCCAAAAGAAAATACCGTTTTTTTCTTCGATTTTTCCCCAAATTTTAAAAACAAAATTACATGTAACGAACACGTCAGAGTAATATGCCAAAGATTAAAACAATTATTATAAAATTCCATAGATCATAAGATCATATAATCAAAAACAGTCACTCCTTTTGAAAGAAACTATAAATCGTATACAAAACTATGAAAAAAACTTTGGCAGTAAAACATCTCTGGGTGAAAAAGTCATAACAACAACGTAACAATGATCAACTAAACACTTCAAAAGAATCATAAATTTACGAATATAAACCAAGTCAAATGAAATCAGTCGATGCGAAATGGGTCATTTGATCTTCCTGTAGTAATTTGATTTAAATGTTTAAAAAAAAACCTTTAGAAATAACACAACTATAGGTGAATTGGATAACTAAATAAAAAAACAATGCAACAAAAACACTGAAGAATACACAATTTAATGTAGCAAAATCACATTTAAGATTGTTCCTCATATATAGGAGTAAAAGATAGGCGAACGTAAGAACAAAACACTGATTTTACCAAAATATTACTATATTTAATCTATAGATTAAAGCAAAAAACAAGGACAGAAGACTCACAATCTGTGATTTTATATTGTATGATGGTTTCATTTAGTCGTCCTTTCGTTTGTCATGAATATTTGTTGACATTATTAAATAGATATCGATGAATTTAACAGCAGTCCATGTATGCACAACGGAAACTGTACGGATATGACCAACGCCTACAAATGTTCTTGTGAAGCAGGGTATGCTGGGAACAACTGTCAGACAGGTAAATAAATAAATGAATTTAATGTGCGAACGGGATACTATATTTATTCATGATATATTGTAAAACGATCATGCTTATTCTATCTCTCTTTGTATCTTATCTTGATTATGGTATATTTAAAACATCTGTTTGCTCTATATTACAAGTCAATCACATTTGCGAATTCATTTACATAGTAGCAGATAAATAAAACATTGAAGTCATCACCATACATTTATACAGAGCGTTTTATGGATGTCTTAAAATCCTTAAAAAGTAAAATAACAAAAATACCGAACTTCGAGGAAAATTCAATACGGACAGTCCCTAATCAAATGGCAAAATCTAAAGCTCAAATACATCAAATAAATGGACAACTGTCATATGAGCCATTCCATGCGAAAAGGTACAAAAACGAAAACATACGAAATTCTAAAAAGTGTGCATAATTATTGGTAGCAGATTTGTGATCATTAAAGCACAGTTACTTTTCTTCATACCCTAAAACTGTAAGCTATACACACCTTCAAGTGCTGACTCCCCCTTGGTTTGTAAAGATTTTACCGAATTATGTCATATATTTAAATCATTTTTTATGTATAGTTTAAATGTCTTAACTTGCCATTTGATGATGTTCATTCCGGCAGCAGTGGGGATAAGGCTTTCGCTTACAATACAGATATCAATGCAACCACAGTGGGCATGGGTTCTAATCCCGTGCAAGGACGGTTGATTTATATAATATTGAATAACTTAACTTAAGTGCAATTTCAATTTCAAAAACACAAGATGACATTATTTTTGTATTTCCCTGACGTTTCAATGTTGTCTTCCTTTCTATAAACATGGTTGGAGATAAGGAAAATAGTTGAACTTTTTGTCGCTATAGTGTCGTAAAAGGTTAAGTTTGTGGTCAGTAAAGCATTGTTCCAGGGAACAAATGATTTTTTCACTTGCTCAAGTACAAAAAATGCAGGTATTTCTTCGTCTTTTTCCGTTTTATTTGACAAATTCGGGACAGAATTTACTAGTTTATGAATGTTTACATTAATATAAATTTTTTCGGATAAAATCGTATTTCAAAAATACGTTTTAACGAACTTAACAACGTTTCCTGTAAAGTCTATCAAAAGAACTTTTTGTACCTTTTCGCATGGATTGCTCATTTTCCTGACTTGGTACAGACATGGTCTTATGTAGCTAGCTCAACCTCTTACTTGTATGACATTCAATTATATTGACAACGATGTGTGAACAAAACAAACAGACATAATAGGTAAAAATGTCAAAAATAAGGGTACAGCAGTCAACATTGTGTTATACTGTAAACAACTTATTTTCGCGGATACTTTATTTTGCGTATAGTCCTTACTAGCCCATTTCGCGGCGATTTAATTTCGCGATTTTCAAATTTGTTTGATGTAGTTAAATAAGTAAGAATCCAAGTTTTACATATTTGCGACGATTTATATTCGCGTTATTTTTCTGCTCGCGAAAGTCGCGAAAATAAATCGCTCGCGAAAATTAGTTGGTTTACAGTAATCTTAATCACTATGAAAACAAACAAATATATTAGCAAAGGAAAACAAAAAGGGTGATAGACAAATCACATATGATAAGTAAAAACACAAGACAAGAATACAAAACTTTACCATAGTACAATAACACAATGACGGGATGTATAAGAACCGAGCCACGTTAAATAGATATTACCAAAAATAAACTGTTTGCACCTGTCCTAAGTCAATTGTTGATTTGGTTCATAAATGTTCCTCGTTTCAAAATAACGATTTCTTATTTAAAAAGGAGGCAATCAAAACCCTATACAGACCTCATTTATAACTGACCAATGAATATTCTGCACAACAACTTCTTGTTATATATATTTGATGTTTTGAATCTGTCAGTAATTATGAAATAGATTCGTAAAGACCAGACCAGAAAACAGTAAGTAAACTCTTCCAACAATTAGCCTTATAAACAGCTTGTTTCAGGACTTCTAATTGAACAGACCTAGATGCATAAGAGCCTTCACAATATTCATCCGGTAAATGTTCCTTCTGTTTTTGATTCCGTAATTTTCATACACTACGTTACATGCAAATGCAAAATAATTAGTGTTGTTTGTTCAGTTCAATTAATTATTAGATCTTGCTTTGTTTGTGTGTTTTTTTCTAATAAAAACTATGCATGCAAACTTAAATGAATAACATCGTATTAAAAAGCATAAATGTAACATCCATAGCATCAAATAAGTTTCACTGCGCGTTTAAGTGAGATATTTTTGCAGGTTCAATGTTTTATATGAAAACAAACTTTTTTATTTTAGTCGTTCGTTATTCTCTTTTCATGTCTAAATGAAGCAAAAACACCTGAAAAAACTTTTACCTTTCTTAGTTTTATCCTTGCCTGACAAAAAATCATGTTATAAATTGTATTAAAACGTAGCTAAGAACCATAGTAAAACAAAATACTTAAATTTTTTTATTAGCATTCAGTTATGAAATAAATTGAAAAAAAAACAACACAAATATAAACATAAAAATTTATAATGGAAATTGTACATTATAGCATTTTACAAGATCTTGTCTTTGAGTGCTAAGAACATGGAACAATTTATGAAGTTGATTGATTGTTGTTTGCTTTACGTTCAGTGGCAAAGATTTCATGCATATTAATGACTATAACACATAAATTATGTAAATACAATAGGCAGGTCGTACAATAGCTATATGAGGTCGACAGTTAGGTTGGACGCGAAACTTTCAAATACCACTTGAAAATCAGGGTATATTGAATAAGGACAGAAATTTAGACTTGCAACAGCTGGCCACATTCGGACCAATCAAATAATTGGTGCAAGAGATTTTAATTTGCCGAGAGCGTTGATCCATGAATCTACACTGAAGTCGATCATCCATGTTAACGTGTAGTTTACAATATCATTTCACGTATTTAATTTAGGTTAGATACTTTTAGCTTGCTTTAGTATCTGTGAGAATTCAGTTTAGGATGTTCGCTCCTTTTGTTTGAGAATTGTTGCCTGATATTCAGAATCCTCTGGTTTTATCCATGTAGTGCCATTAAAAGATTGTCTTCACTAACCCCTTCTTTTCTTTTCAGAAATTTATTACATATAGTTTAAAAAGCCATATTAGATAATGCTATAAAGTCCTTGTTATTTGTTCATTTTTTTTAAAGAAACAGGGTGCCAATGTGAAATATATGAAAAGCCTAGAGAGAATTATTCCCCGCCAAATTTTCAATGGCTTATATCTCGAAAATAAGCATACGGACCCTTAATTTTTTCTGCTTTTTGAGTCCCTTTATTTTTATACTATCAACTTATAACAGTCTTTTAAAAAGCTTGTTTTTTTTGAAACAGAGTAGCGAACATCCTTAAACTGTATTGTTTATTGCACTTGAGTTTATGGTATGATATGATGTACTACCGCACTCCTGGTTGGTCTCATGTTAGGGTGTTCGCCTCGAGAGCAGGAGGTCGTTTGTTCGAAACCCGACCGGGTCATGCAAAGACGTTAAAATTGGTATTTGCTTTTTCAACGCTCAACACGTGGCATCATAGAGTAAGAGCACATACTTGTCGGCTCACCGAATCAGCGTTTCATTCTTGTAAATAGCGGGTTAATACTCATATTAAATTTACATGTTATCGTCCTGAATATTCATTTTATTTGCAGCTGGTCATCATCCATTATCATCATTTATTTTACCGTTATATTATACAGTGAAGTGTTTTTAGTCTAGTGGTTTAAATCACAAATTCTTAAATTTTCACCGATAAAAATCAAAATAGGGCAGGTGAAAATTTTCAATCAAACACTTGTAATTGTTGGGATATCTTTGACGGTAAAATAATATTAAATCAAATGTGACTTTTGGGATATCTAACATGTACAATATTTGACCGTAATTATTATTGAATTAACTCCGTATAACTATTATTTAGTCATGGGGCAGTTTTGAGATTATTGTTCTGTATACGGATCTTTCCATAAAAAAAGTATAGAAATATTGACATCTCTGGACCTCTCCCGTCCCACAGTTTACCCTTGCTAAATTGATGCGTTCGTTTGGCTTATCTGATGTATAATTACGCAGTTTTGTCCAATCGAAATAGGAATGTATATGTATGCCTGTTGTAGTGAGAATTTCACGCTATCTATACGTTTAAAAACATTAGAGAGAAATACGATCTATGCACGAGTTGAATGATCGAAATGTGTAAACAACAAGAAGGGTCAGCTAAATATTTTCGAATAAGTCGCATGTCTGATTTTAACACAATTTTCGCGACTTTTGCTCGGACAATTGTAGATGAAAAAAAAATAACAAAACCGATTAGCAAGACAATATCTAAAAAAAAAAAAAAAAAAGAAACCCTTAAAAGTTGAATCCTTTTATAAATTGTTGTCAACATTTTTTTTTTATCCATTTTTGCCTTGATGACAACTATTATACCAGTCTGAGATATAAATAAACTTGAAACATCAGATGTTGTCACCTAGACGAGACAGCCGTCATTGTACGCTTCAATATATGAGTTATTGGCACTCAATGCAGATTGTTTTTCTGTGCTTATCCCCTCTCCAATTAGTTTTGCTGGAAAGGTTACAATGTAACCCCTGATGAGTACTACCACAACGGTTTTTAATGTTTAAAAAAAAAAAAAAAGATTTAATTGCAAAGAGAAAACTGATCGAAGAAATTCTAAGATTTACGCTTAAAAAACTATATGTATATAAAAATGAGATATATAAAAATCGAAAAACTGTTTGAGACGATTATCAACCGAAAACATATGATTATACATCACTAAATGAAGCTGATTGATTAATTGCTCCATTTATGTCCCGTGGCAAATATGTCATGCATATTTACGACGAGATGCAAAGTGGATCAGCCTGAGGCAAATGTTTACAATTTTAGAGTGGAACTTTTTACAATAAGTCAGAGCGTTCGCTTGAGGTAAAACGCATGCCGCTAATAGCATACAGATGAACCATGATCGAAGTCGTAAGCCTATCTATTAGCCCTCCTTCCCTTTTTTCTCCACGGTAGACGAATGCCAAAAACAAAACGTCAAAAATTTACAACCAATAACGGCCACTATAAGTAAATGATATATTGACTTTTTTTGTAAATACATTCCTATTGCAGCCAACATCTCTCGGTTCGGGACAGGTTAGTATTTCCACTAAAATATCGTTTGATTATTGACCGGAGATATTAAAGCTTTGAATCAAAATTTTTTCAAAAATTGTAAATTATGGTATTTTGTTGGGTGTTGCGTAAGTCCTTGTCAACACAATCATTGGAATTATTTAAGACACAACTCAGAATCACTATATAACATTTATTTTACTCTAACCTTCAAATTACAAATCTATTTCTTTTATACACAATACAACTCCGTTTCTCCGTTGGTGATATGTCATGTGAATAAATTACATAAATAATAGACAATTAACGGAGTTATGAATACAATGAACGGATCATTAAATTACATAAATAATAGACAATAAACGGAGTTATGAATACAATGAACGGATCCTTAAGTTACATAATAATAAATATGGAGCACATTCAAAAGATGAAAAGAAAATAAATCGCGGTTCGCGACACTCCCGACAAGAAATCTGGTTTTTAATTATAATGTTCAGAATATTGTTGTTCTGTTTCGATTTCAGAAAAAACTTCTCTCCATTGATATAAGAAACAGTCCTTGTAAATTTTAATACAATTGTTTGTGTTTTGGTTGTCACATGTGAAATCTCTACAGCAGTTTCAGGATTGTCACGGCATTCTTCATCACTTATCACAATTACTTCATTATCTGTACTATTATTTTCGACACTGTGTTCAAAAGTATCAGGAGATGAAAAGTCTTCGTATGGTGTCTTCGTTTCCATCAATCCTTCAAATTCCGTACTTGAAAGACAATCATCAAAATTGAAATTTTTACATATATTATTATTTTCATCATGAATTAAATTTTCACTTTCATCACTTGATAAGAATTCATCAATATTAAAATCTTCCCCACTATCATCTTGAATATCATTTAGGTCTTGTAACAAATCTAGAATTGTATCGTCATCGCTTATGTCTTCGTAGTATTGTTTTTTTGGTGTTTCAATATCTCCTCTACTGGCCTCTATAGCTTTTCGTCTGGCGTCAAGTTTTGGAAGTTGATGTATAGAACACAAATGTCTAAACAGGTATTCCTTACGAATGAATTTTGCAAAACATCCATCTTCTGTGCAATTCCAATGTTCATGGGTTTTGGAATGATTTTCTTTTACATGTCGATACAGATTTCTTTTATACTTGTATTCCCGAGAACAAAAATTGCATCTAAACATATCGGTATATTAATGGCGTGAGATATCTTATATAAAATGATTTTCTTTAAATAGGAATATGTAGAAAAGGCGCATGAAATTCACGTGCATTTTTCGTTAAATAAACGACTCCGTTGAGGTATTTAAACATCTTCGTTAGAACAGAAACAAACAGGTAAATTTAAATGTCTTCGATAGTATATAATCAATAATTTAAAAAATGACTCCTCTAGTTCAGTCTTGTTACAATTATTTACAATGTTAGATTATATACACTCTTCCGAAATCAAACTATTATTCCCCGTAAAAATCTTTGATATTACGTCTAGCTTTTTCAGCAGACTTCCTTACAGGTCTTGTTTCAGCAGATTCACTGTGAGACGTATTCTCCTCCTCCAACTCTGGTTTTTCTTCAATTTCCAAAGGGTATAATAAATTCCACGGACGACTAATAACTTTTCTTGATGAAAGAACTACTTTCGCTGATCTAATCTCACCATCATTACTATGAATTAACTGTACTAGTCTTCCTAATTTCCACACTCCTCTTGGAAGGTTGTCTTTAATTAAGACAACATCTCCAACGATTGGAGCATATGGTGATTTCATTCTACCACACTTTAACTTGGTCTGAGTTCTTTCTCTAAAACTTAATAAATATTCATCCCTCCACATTGTCCAAAACGATTCCAAAACTTTTTGTCCTTTTTTCCACATCATAAGTAATTTGTCAATTGAACTTTCAACAGGTGAGTAACTTTGGTGATTTATATCATATTCAATTTCTGGAATACCAATATTTGGGTTCAATGTGAGAAAGTGGCTTGGCGTGAGGTTAATATTTGAATTCACATCATCACCTATGTAAATTAATGGTCTGGCATTAACAATTGCTTCAGTTTCTTTAATTACTATTAGTAGTTGAACGTCGCTGACTAACCTTCCTTTCAGAACTTTTCGCAAAGAACGTTTTACCACTCCAACAAGCCTTTCGTAAAAACCTCCCATCTATGGTGCTAATTCCGTTATAAACGTCAAGCGAATGCCAGCATTAGACACATAGTTTTGAACGTCATTACTTTTAATCACTTTCTTCCAAACTAAATCTAAGGTTGCACTACCTAACTTGAACTGGGCTGCATTATTACTTAGAATATTGCATGGAGCACCTCGAATTGATACGAATCTTCTAAATGCGTACAAAAATTCTTCAGTTGTCATATCATTCAACAATTCTAAATGTATAGCACGTGTAACAAAACAGGTAAACAAACATACCCATCTTTTCTTGTTCTCGCCATCAAATTTTACATAGATCGGTCCTAGATAATCTAAGCCAGTACTTGCAATTGGAATGGATTGTGATACTCTAGGTTTTGGATATGGGGGCATCTTAGGCATTCGGTAAGGTCCACTTTCAAACTTGCGACATACCAAGCAATGTCGTAAAATTTGTCTAACTGTGGAACGACCTTGTGGGATCCAGTACTTGTGTCTTATTTTAATGAGAGTTTGTGATACACCACTATGAAAGAGGTCTTTGTGTATTCTTTCAATGATCAAACGCGTGAAGTCCTCCCCACGCGGAAGAAGAATCGGTATTCTAGCTGCTTCACTCAGATCTGCATTTTCGAATCTCCCTTTACAACGTAAAAAACCATCATCAGATATGAAAAGCCCAAGTTGATTCCGTAGGTTGTTTGTTTTGTTTTCACATATTGCACTAAAAATATCTGAATAATTCCTCCTTTGTACAAATCTAATCCATTTTTCTTCTGCAATTTTTAGTTCCTCGCATGTCAAGATTTTACTAGTCTTTACTGAAATTTTCTTAATTCGTGAAATGAATCGATCAGCCCATGCAGTCACTCGTATAAGTTTTTAATACGATGAGAAATTGTTGCACTGTATTCCATACGGTGCTTCAATCTGATTTTCTTCAATTTCTTTGGTACAGAGCAATGCACTACTTTCTGTTGTTTTCTTTCCTACTTTCAACTCACATTTATATTCTTCTTTAGCTAATAAATCTTCGCAGGTGAATATTTTTCATTGATGAATGTCATTCAAAAGCCACTCCGGACCGTGTCATCACAGACTATTGTCACAGAGCTGTCTAGTCGATGTTCCTCTTGTTGCAACGTCTGCTGGGTTTTCTTTGGTGGAAACATATTAGAATTTAACATCTTTATGATTTTTGATTTCCGTTATTCGATTTTTCACAAATACACCAAGGTCCTTTTTTGTCGAAATTCACGTTAAAACACACTGCGAGTCTGTCCAAAGGTATATCGTTTCAATGGGTACATTTAATTCACCTTTAACGAATGCTAAACACCTGACACCTATCAAAACACCCATCAATTCCAGCCTGAAAATATTAGATCACACTTACTATATTTCGAACTAGTTTGATGCAAATATATGACAGTCGCATACGCACTCCCAGAGGCATCACAAAAACACAAAAGCCTATATTGAACTTTATCTTCCCCAGTCATAAAACCAATACTTCTTGAAATTTGGCATTCGGACACCTTTTGTAGTTCTGTTTGAATAGAACCCCATTTTAATGAGTCTGTTCCTTGTAATTCGTCATCCCAACGTAAGTGTTTCTTCCATAAATCCTGAAGAAATATTTTACCACTTATAAGAATAGGAGAAAATAATCCTAGCGGATCGAACACTTCTGATATTTCCTTTAATGTCTTCCGTTTTGTTATGTTTCCTGAGTTGATAGAGGAATGAGAATGTTTCACAGATATTGTATCATTTTCAATATTCCACAGATGTCCAAGAACTTTGGTTTGATTCACCTTTGGCTTGTCTTCAGGTAGAAGGAAATCATTCACTGACTGGCTATTCGAAACCCATTCTCGTAGATTCATTGAAGCATCCTTAAATATTTGTTTTGATTCTGAGTAATGTGTCAAAGCATCTGTTACGGTATTTGCACCAGTAATGAGATTATCCACATAAATGTTATTCCTTATTAGCTCTGCTTTAGGCGTATTTTACTTGTTAAGATGACTTTCAATGGTAGCTGCAAGAAGGAATGGACTAGAATTTACACCAAAGGGAACACGGCAAAAAGGAAATTCCTGAATATTTTCATTATTTAATAAACATTCTCACTATCTATTAACCATACAAATCTTGTTACATCTCGATCGCTGTTTTGAAGCCCGACTTGAAGAAATGCCTTCTCAATACCTGCAACTAGAGCTATTCTGTGAAGCCTGAATCTTATTAATATACCACAGAGATTGCGAAGCATAACTGGACCACGATATAGACACTCATTTAAGCTGTTGACATCCTTGTTCATCTTAGCAGAAGCATCATACACTATTCTCAGTTTAGTTGTCGATTTTGTGGAGTTATAACTGCGTGGTGTGGAATAAAATGTTTTCTTCTATCAACTTTCTTCTCGTCTACCAATTCGATTATACCTTTCTTAAACTGATCTTGGATAACTGAATTATATTGAGTCATCGACTCTGGTTTATTTCGCATTCGCGTAACACACGACTTCAATCGACCCATGGCAAGTTCTCTATTCACTGGTAGTTCATAATTTTCTTCTTTCAATGGCCATTTAACAAAATACCTCATATTTTCATATTGTAAGGTTTCTTTGAACGTTTTCATTGCCTTTGAATCACCAACATGTTCAATGTGCTCAGTAATTCCTATCGAATCTAATTCCAAAGGTCTGTCATGTCTGGTATTACAGAAACCAAAGAATCAGTTGTATTATGATTTGTCATCGTCATAACACCTGTATTTGAAAGTATCAGCAACCCAGATTCAGTTTCTTCATCATACATTTTCTGTGATCTTCCTGTCAATATCCATCCTAATTTTGAAGCCAACAAGTATAATCCAGGTTGTATTTCTATCCTCTGAGACAATATTAAATCCAAATAATAATCATTGCCAATTAACAATTCTACTGCAGAAGACTCACTCCGTAATGGAATATCGTCGGCTAGTTCCACATCCTTTACGAAATGTTTTAAATGTTCCACAGATGAAATATCAATTCTGTTCCTTTGAACACTCCCACTTATGACTGGCACAATATTGGCGACAATACTGAAGAAATTTCCGTTGTTAAGTTTGATGTTCAATTTTGTTGAAGATGTCTTCACAATTTTCGGTTTATCACTGCCGAATGTTACAAGTTTTATTTCTTCTTCTTTTTCACCTTTCAGTTTGAGTTTGATGGCCAGTTTCTGGGAAATATACGTCCTCTGTGATCCAGAATCAAATCAAATTCTTGTTTCCTGTTGCATAGAATTAGTAGGATTCCCAATTTTAGTTTTTGCTGTTTGCATCAAAACCATTTCACTAGATGAAATAAACACATTTTCATGAACAACTTCACATCCTTCATCAGCATAAGCGTTTAAATCTATACCATTGACACATTCTTCTGTGAAATTACCACTATATTCTTCTGACAAATGAACACAAGTTAATTTCAATTTGAATTTCTTCGGACATAAACTTCTATGGTGAGAATCTCTTTCATTACAATGGATGCATATTTTGTTTCTTTTGAAATCAGCTGATTGATGTCCATATTTTAGACATTTGTAACAACTTCCTTTTAATTGTCGTTTGCTTTCCTCAATACTTTGATACTTTGGGCATTCATCACTCCAATGTTGTTGATAACAATATCTACATTTGTCAAAATAAGAAATGTTACTTGGTTTATTATCTGTAGTTGCCACTAATGCTTCAGCTGACTTTACTAATTGACCATTTCGATTACCATTTTGATATCTGAAATTTTTTGTCTGCCAATGTTTATTCTTCGGACGGAAATTCTGTCCTCCATTGAACGCTTTGTTGGAAGCTCCGTTGGACGCTCCGTTGGATCGTTCTTTGGGTGTCTCATTTTTATCAGACTTTTCTCTCGCAACCACATAATCACGTAATTTGTCACATAAACTCATAACTGTCCATTTTTCTTGTGATCCCTTTTGAATTTCTAACTGAAGAAGAACTTCCTCTGGTAACTTGCTTTTAACCATAGATACAAATATGTCTTGACTCACATTTTGCTTTAGCACTTCTAAACTACGTAAATGACGGTTTAATGTATCTAAGAAATTTCTTAGAGAAGAAGTTTTGTTTGACGCCGATTCTAAATTAATCATCTCATTATAATGTAAATCAATAACAACCTGAATGTTTCCAATCTTTCTTGCAAAATTGAAACTGCAACTTCGTAATTATCATTTGACAAATTTAAACCTGATATTGCTTGTTTCGCTTCACCACCAAGTTTACTTTTCAAATAATTGAATTTCTCAACCTTCGAAGTCTTTTTGTTCTTGTGTATAGTGCTTTCAAAAGAATCCCAGAATTCTATCCATTTGATTTTGTCACCATAAAATGAAATAATATCTATCTTTGGCAGTTTCACAGATGACTCATTGTTTTCTTTCATTTGTTGTCTAATCAATATTTCATTTTGCTGTTTCATTTGAGTTTCAACTATATCTTTCATTTCTCTTTGAAGTTCAACTATTTGGATAGGATTGAAATTTTCATATTTTCACCACTTTCCTGTTTGATGAATTCAACTTACCTTTCTTTGTATTGCTCCAAATCCAAATAACAATCCGTAGCCTCAGAGCACAGTTGGCAAACCTCTTCTACTACATTTTCAATTTCTTCTGTTTCTTCCTCTCCAAGTGCACTGGCCACTTTACTGCTCTGAACTTCCAATTTGTTTACATAAAGTTTCAATTTTTCAACACACTTTGACGACTTCAACACATATTGCTGATGTTCAGGAAGAGGCACTTCGTTCTTTAGAATTGCTAATCCCAATCGAATTTCCATTTGAAGACAATAACGATATCTTGTTTTAACACCTTTAAGATAACTCGAAGCTGGCATTTTGCACAATATTTTGTTAATTCACTTTGTAATTTGTTTTTCACTCCCGGGTTCCGGCACCAAACCATGTTGCGTAAGTCCTTGTCAACACAATCATTGGAATTATTTAAGACACAACTCAGAATCACTATATAACATTTATTTTACTCTAACCTTCAAATTACAAATCTATTTCTTTTATACACAATACAACTCCGTTTCTCCGTTGACGATATGTCATGTGAATAAATTACATAAATAATAGACAATTAACGGAGTTATGAATACAATGAACGGATCATTAAATTACATAAATAATAGACAATAAACGGAGTTATGAATACAATGAACGGATCCTTAAGTTACATAATAATAAATATGGTGCACATTCAAAAGATGAAAAGAAAATAAATCGCGGTTCACGACATTCGGTGTTTTTTCCCGATCCTAAATCGATTTGAAGAGGGCGTATCTAATTACTCATGCCCGATTAACTTTTAGTAAATTGAACCTCAACTTAAAGATCTATACCGGGTAAAAGAGTTCGAGGTACAATAAGTAGACAATAGAAATCCTTTGTGAAATGAGATCGTCCCAGGTATCTTAGATAATTATTTTGCGTTGAATAACAATGAATAATGCACGAGCAGGTTTGTAAGGGATTGAAATATGTTCATGTCAATATAAGTAGACGATTTCCCCGACACACGAACATTTGTGTGGGGATTGGGCATGATCTTTGTTTCACTGATATACTTGTTTGCAAATATATGTTTCTCAAACGTAGCTGTGTTTTGCTCTCTAACGTGTATCATATTTTGAAAAATATGTCAGAACTTAATATTTTGCTACTCTTTGAAACAAGTAATTTTCACTTTCGCAGAGTGCTGCAAATATAAAAATCAACATTAAAGACCAATTTATCTATCATTGACTTTTTCTATATATTTATTTCCAAACATGATGCATGTATATTAAATATATTGCAGGTATAGATGAGTGTGCTAGCATTCCTTGTATGCATGCAGGAACTTGTTCTGATATGGTGAATTCGTATAACTGTTCATGTGTTTCTGGATTCACCGGACAGAGTTGTCAAATAGGTAAAATATAAATAAAAGATTTTGATTGGGTGTGAATAACAGGTTATTGTAGTAACTATCTATAAATCATGTATGCTGTACTGTTGTGCGTTTGTTTTTTCTACATTGGCTAGAGGTATCGGGGGAAGATTGAGATCTCAAAAACATGTTTAACCCCGCCGCATTTTGCGCCTGTCCCAAGTCAGGAGCCTCTGGCTTTTGTTAGTCTTGTATCATTTTTTATTTTAGTTTCCTGTGTATAATTTGGAGTTTAGTATGACGTCCATTATCACTGAACTAGTATACATATTTGTTTAGGGGCCAGCTGAAGGACGCCTTCGGGTACGGGAGTTTCTCGCTACATTGAAGACCCATTGGTGGCTTTCGGCTGTTGTCTGCTCTATGGTCGGGTTGTTGTCTCTTTGACACATTCCCCATTCCATTCTCAATTTTATTGCATTTTAAAAGACTTTTTCAAGAAAAAAATAAGGATGTATGTGTATACAGCGAGGAAGCTTAATGATAAACCTACCAATATTTATCTTTGTCTTGGCTTTCTGTTCCTTCATGCTATGAGTTTTGTTATTACATTTGTTGAATTTCATACTGCTCACTGACATTTAACCCTTATCAACTTTTGAATTATACATTTTAAAAACCATTCGACTTAAATCTTTAATTTGCGATACATTTAATGTAGACGGTAAAGATGTTTCTGATCGCACTACATTGCTTTTCTAATAGGTTTTATCATTTATCAGGTGTTGTAGAAAGCGAAATGTAGACATAAAACAACGCCATTAGTTATATAGTATATTAAGCTACATCATTTAAGACATTTTACAATCCTCAATCTTCATGTTAATTTATGTATCGTTCGCTAAACATGTTTTTTGTTAGGGCCTCACCAAAATGTTTGCTACTTGTCGCATATTACTTTATGGACTACAAATAGCGGCAATATTAAGAATGTGCAACTTTTAGTGCAATTTATTAATACAAGGTCTGAAAGTTATTACTACAAAATGTACCAGTATATAAACTGATGGAGTTGAAACTGCAGTTTCATGTGATGTGTAACATCAATTGCAAATCAAAAATATGCTATAAGTATTTAACAGTTAAAAAAAATAATAATATTGAAATGACATGTTTAAGACATAGATGAGTGCTTAAGTTCTCCATGTCATCATGGACAGTGCGTGGATTTATTTGACGACTACATATGCCGTCGTCAGACAGGATTCAGAGGGGACAACTGTCAAGTAGGTAAGTATGTCATAGCATAAACAATAACTATTAAAAGTTAGATTTGGAGTTTTTCAAATTAAGGGTAACTGGGGTGTCTCAGTATGCGACGATAATTGACGCTAGATGTTTGTTAAACTTCTGTAAAAGACATCAGAGTGTACGTAATATTAAACTCCGATAAAAAATACTAAAGGTCATGGACCTTATTTTTTCGTTAAAATACAATGAAACTCAAGGCGTCACAGTGATTGTATATGGGTTACACGGAAGAAAATAATTTTTTACTTGGTAAAGAAATATAATTGATTAAAATTCGACGAGATAATTGCTTTTCATAAATATTTTTTAAAACATATGAAATAATAAAGGGAGTCACGGGCCTTATTTTCTTGAAAAATAAAAAAAATAATTATAAAATTGACCTATAAAATCCAACATAATCATCTGCCATTGATTTTTAAAAGGTTTTTTTTTGAAAATGTTTAATACAATTAACGACTCTTAGTTTTTGGATAGTTCAGTCTTTAAAATTTCAGTTTCATATGTTTCTGTTGTTTATTCGATGATACTTAGTAAATATTTTTCAACCCGAAAAGTATTTTTGCAACATAGCCATAAGGGGTACTCAGAAAAAGGCAGCCATCTACATTACGTTCACAGACAACTACGAATTTAAAGGTTACACTATCTACCATTATCTTTTGACAGCCAGATAATCCGCTGATGCAAAATTTACAGTTGGCAAATCAAAATAAGACAATATTTTTAGAAGTAAATTTTTATCCTTTTTAAAGAGAAGACATCATGAACATATAGTTGAATTAAGGAGTATGTTACGTTGTAA
The DNA here is from genome assembly GCF_021869535.1 of Mytilus californianus. Lineage (NCBI taxonomy): Eukaryota > Metazoa > Mollusca > Bivalvia > Mytilida > Mytilidae > Mytilus > Mytilus californianus. The sequence goes on along the minus strand of NW_026262604.1, from coordinate 62,566,006 downwards.
ACATGTTTTTTTTTAATTCATAGATACAAATGAATGTGTCATCAATCCTTGTTTGCACGGAGGATCATGTAGAGATATGATAAATTCTTATGTGTGTGATTGTCAAAATGGATATACAGGAGACAGATGTCAAACAGGTTATTTTGCATTCATGAGATCAATTTAGATAATTATTCGCTATCCATTATTCATAAGGAAGAACATGTTTAATGAAGACAAAGGTCTTTAAAGTTTAAGCATAGTTTTTAGGGATACATTTTATAAATGAATTGATACACAATTACCATGTTTGACATATATTTCTTTTTGAAATGTACCAAAAGCAATCATATATAAAACTGTTCCTAAATAAGGCAACAGTAGTATACCGCTGCTCAAATTCATAATTCGATTAAGAGAAAACAAAAACAAATATAAAGTACAGCACAAGACATATTCATATAAGATATACAAAAGAAACAAATTACAATAAGAAAAAAATCGTGTATGTTAGGACTAGAATGTTATCTTTGTGAAGCTATATTTAATAGATTTATAAAAAACTGAAAACGATCATGAACAATACAAATAAAGCATATATCTACGAGGACACTTTTCATGTTATCTGTTTCACTGGACTATTGAAATAAGATTGAGCAAACAACTAACTTCTAGGAAGGGGCTTACCTAATGCGGGTACTTAACAGTTTCGACGACGATTCTGAGATTGTACAAGCAAAGTAAATTCAATAAAAGACCACCTTAATAAGTTACTGAACATCTCCAGGAGTTATCTCTTTAAAAATCAACATAACGTGTAATTGTACTACTGTTTAACGCAACATAAAAAAATATACTATATACACATGTTCTCTACAATGTATGCGATCACCCTAGACAAATAAGACCATAAGGAAAAAACGCATTATGCGATATAATCTGAACCAAGTCGAAGCAAAATTGGTATTTTTCAGATGTAGATGAATGTTCGAGTAATCCATGCAATAACAACGGAACATGTGTCGACATGATATCAAGATGGAACTGTAGATGTTCAAATGGATTCACTGGAAATAATTGAAAAAAACAGGTGATGTAGCATGGTAGCATTTTAATGAATTTTGAGTTTCAAAATATTCATAACGAGGTAACATACTAGGCAGACAAAAACCGACATAAGTTGTATACCCTTATAGCATTCTATACTTCTTAAATCATTACTTCTGACTGTTTCATAATTTTGGCACTGATTAACTTTTCAGAAACTGATAATTATAAAAATGTGTTTTCTTCATCAGACTTCGACGAATGTGAGAGCAATCTTTGTCAAAATAACGGTAATTGTGTAGACCTTGTGGATGGATACCATTGTGTGTGTACGAATGATGCATCAGGTGACCAATGTGAACGAAGTAAGATTGATAGATATTTATGGATGTTAGTCAAATAATTTCTGCTGTCACGTAATAATGATATGAAATGAAATGTATCACACGAGACAGACACACAACTATTTGTCATCTTGCATGTCTCAATGCCTGTAACAAATAATTTTAGAGACCGTTTGCCTAGGATTTAATCCGTACAACCGAAAAAAAAAATTAATTTATTTGAATCTATCATGAGGTATAATACATTTTCCTCCATTATAAATCTATATAGCTGAGTTTCTGAATCTAATAGTAAGATTAACTTTTGACATTTATGTCATTTTATGACACATGGTTCCATAACCACACCAAAGCTAAACTGTATATTTTCTTGAATGTATCTTTTTTCGGTGGAGTATTTTCACCATGTGACCAGCAAAGAAGTGCACACGTATTGTTTCCACACGATTAACCAAAATGCATTCTGTATAATTTTGTTCATATATGGAACTGATAAAGAATGATCTTCTGAAACACTGTTAGTCTGTCGGAAGTGGGGGATATTGAGAGGTAATGTCAAAAGAAAAGAACGATAACGACATTGATTTTAGACCGAATAATTAAATTTGCATTTTATCTATTATCTAAATTCCAAAGTCTTGCTTTTTAAATTAGTATAAGGAAACACAGTTGCATGTGTGCAGTGCGTTTTATTATGATGTTATGAAATTTACGTGATCAAACGTTTACTTGTATAAATGACCATAAAGATTTTTGTAACATCCGGTTTCTTTATAAAAAAAATCAAATCACAAAAATACTGAACTCCGAGGAAAATCCAAAACGGAAATTTCCGAATCAAATGTCAAAATCAAAAGCTCAAACACATCAAACGAATGAACTTTAAGATTGTCTTACATTTGGTCTTGATCAATCGAGATAAAGGTTGTTGTTGTTCACATTGATACAATAATCAAATATTCATATAACAACATAGACAATATAAGGTAGGCATTAGCACATGATTTGATAGCATGAGCGTTGTCATCTGTAATAAAATAATCGGATTTGGCATGATTGCCAATACGACAATTCTTCATCAGAGATCCAATGTCGTAGACGTAAACAATTATATGTCAACATATGGTCTTTAAAAATGATAAAACCAAGGCAATTATGAAAGAACTGGCATTAAAAGCTGTAAACCATTTCAAACGGGAAAACAAAGGCCTGATTTGTGTAGAATTCAATAAACAAAAATCAAACATGATATACATTTGCACCTCAGCAAACAATAACCAGACTACTGACTTGGTAAAGGCATGAACAGAATATGGCTGGAATACACATATTTGTTGGCGCCAACCCTTTCCGTTATACTTGGACAATTGTGTTACATTTCTACTAAAAACAAATTATGAAAATCAGATGAATTTTGTGTTAAATTCATTATACGACTTCAAAATAAATATTTGGTTGAACAAATAATTTACTGATAGAAAAAATACATTGCTACGTATTTTAAATGTAACGTTTGTAAAGTAATGAAAACACTCTAATTCATTGGCTAAGGTATATGCTATATTTCTGTTGTGACAATATGAATGAAAGTGATCACAGATTTAAATATAGTTTCATCATGCATGTCATGTGAATCCAAAAAATAGTGGTCCCAACTTAGTAATAGTGGTAAAAAACTAAGTTAACGTTCAAAAGCTCACTATCATAAATATTTATCTAAGACATTAAAAGTTATATAGAATTATACATAAGTACGTGATCTTTATGTTCTCTTGGTTTTTTTAATAGACAAACAACTTAGATAAAAAAAACATCGTCTTTTTGGAGAACGTTTCACGGACAAACAATGGAGTTCCAAAAAAAAGTTGACCCTATATTTTCATGTTTTTTTTTGTAACCTTGTAATATCCCCAATATTCTGTACTGCTGGATTTTCTAACATAGATTGCTCATAGATTGAGTCCAAACCAGGCAAACCATTTAATCAAAGTACACATTTGATAATTTTGATGACAACACTATTTAAGTATTTTTTTCTGAACTAACTAGATGAATAAGCTATTATATTCCATGGGGAATGTGAAAATAGAACAGTGTAGTTTTGACAAAACTCGTTGGGTGTAGAAATAGAGCTTTCTCTATTTGTTTTTTTTATATCAAAATTTATATCAAAAGTGGATATATTACACTATAGGATTCACACTACAATTTGCAAAGCAAATTTAAATTGACGAAATAAACCTCAAAATTTAGCAATGTTTCAATTCTTAAATCTTTTATATTTTAAAGAAATAGACCATTGTCACTCAATGCCTTGTCTAAATAACGATGCATGCACTAATGGTGACAATGGTTTCACGTGTGATTGCTGTGATAACTGGTATGGTGACATTTGTGACAACAGAACTATCAACAAAACTAAGGTAAAAAAATAATTCATTCGTTTGAGTTGAGCTGTACAATTTGTTAATTAAAAGTTTACATATTTATATGACAGGTTCTCATTAATTTGCCGACACACGATGTTTTTGTTTTTTATATGTTTGTCACCAATTATCAATCGATACTATATGTTAACTTGAATTTATCAAAGTGTAAGGAAAAAGATTACTTTCCATCAACAATGTGTTACAATTTACTGAATCTATTTACTATGATATTAATAATGGAAAGTAATATCTGATAAGGACAACATTCTGAAATATGAATAACTGACCTTAATGAACCCCATAACTCTAAATATTATATGTAAAATACAATTAAAATAATGCTAAGTTGGCCCTATTTGGTGTTTTTTATTGATTGATTGGTTTTAACGCCCCTTTTAGCACCATTGTGCTATTTTGTGGCAGTCAGTATTTATTGGTAAGAGAAGCCGGAGTGTCTGGTGAGAACCACCCCGACCTTTGGTAGGAAAATTGGAAATCCTAGGAACTTAAGATTAGAGTGGATCACCATGTGCGAGATTCGAACGCATATTCTCAGTGTTTACCTCTTCTTTTTTTTCATATGAATCGGAGTTCCTTCAGACACTTGCCAAAAACAAGAAAATCAAAGAAGCCAGGTCATTTAATTTCACATTCAGATATATATTGATAATGTTGTTTCCATTAACAATCCAAACTTTTCTGATTGGTTCCATTAATATACCCCCAGACCTATAAATTAAAGAAATAACAGACACGGCTTCCTCCGCCACATTTTTAGACTTATACCTTGAATTTGACATACACGGTCATCTCAGTACCAGAATCGATGACAAACGAGACGATTTTAATTTTGAAATTATCAATTTCCCACACCTTAGTAGCAATATACCAAATTCACCTGCATATGGGATATACATTTCCCAACTTATTCGTATTCAAGATCATGCAGCAAATCATACTGATGTTTATAAAAGTAGTTAACTCTTAGTTATGCATCATAAGATCAGAGGAATTAGAATAACAGTTATCTAATTGCGTCGAAAACAGACCAATCAATTAGCAGAACATCATTTAATTATTTAATTATTATAAATTACATGGCTATAGATTTACACAAAAGGATGGTTTTATAAGGGGTAAAATTATTGTTTCATATTCTTTTTAAAATTTGAAAAAGATTATTAATTTACATGAAAACATTCTCAAATACATATATTTGTCTTATTGATATATCGCAATTTGTCAAGATATTTTTTTATTGATTTTTATGTTCTGCACATGAACTGTTTGCTTAATTTTTTATGATTGTAATCATGAAATAGATTCAGAAAGATCAGACCAATTACAACTGTGAGTAAATATGTGTGAAAATGATACCAAGTCACAATGTGTAAAAAGTAAACAATTAAAAGTCAAATAAAGGCAACAGTAGTATACCGCTGTTCGAATCTCATAAATCGATAGAGATAAAAACAAATCCGGGCTACAAATTAAAACTGAGGGAAACGCATCAAATATAAGAGGAGAACAACGACACAACAAAAACACAACATTAAAATGTAACACACACAGAAACGAACTATAATATAACAATGGCCATTTTCCTGACTTGGTACAAGGCATTTTTAGAAAAAAATGGTTAGGCCTTTAACACGGAGCATTGGCTTACACCGAATAGCAAGTAATAAAGGGCCCCATAACGCCTGGTGTAAAACAATTCAAACTGTACAACCAACGGTTTAACTTATATAAAAAAAACAAGAAACTAGAAACACTTATGAACCACATCAACAAACAACAACCACTGAACATGCTTCTGACTTAGGACAGGTGGATACAAATACAGTGGGTTTAAACGTAAACAGGTAGCAACTTTCTCCCTAACATGAAACAAATTTGCAACATAAAAAGACACACTATAAACTATCAATTAAAATCAGATCACAAAGACATATACACAGGGTAAGCGTGTCTATTTCTATTTTAGAATAGGTTCGTTACCAGTTTGATACTGGATCCAAAATGTTCTAATTACAAAATATTAAACAAGTAAACTTTATTCGTAAATTGACACCAATGAACTCAAATATATACAACTGCTCTTGCTTCAACACTTAAATTTATCTTTACATTAATCATTCCACTTTAAATATATACAAATGATACAAATTTGTACAAATACCAATTTGTCCTTTCTCAGGAAAAAACTTGTCCTCCTGGTACAATTTCGTACCCTTCAAGTAATCACTTTTGTCCAATACAATACACTTTATATCTGGGTACAGTTGTGTGCCTCACAAGCTACGACTTGTCCTGATGGTACATTGTGGTACCTTACAAGTGAACTCATTTGTCTTGTACGGTAAAATTCATACTTGACAAACTTCAAGTTATACAAATCTTAAAGAACAGGAACTTACCTTATCATTTGTTGCATTACAACCATGAATGCAATGCCATATTAGAGAATACTAACAGGCACCAACCTGTTCTTTATTACACTTGAAGTAATAGTACATGTAATATCAGAGACAACATTCTCAAATTTACTTTCTCTTATTATCACGTACCGTAAGTAGCATGGCCACCGTCTTCTTACACTTCAGAAGAATGACAAAGAGCAAGGAATTGCTCCCGCTTCTATAACACAATGCTCGCGTACCATTCTTGTAAGGGTTTAGTTCTTACAAAGTGCCTCATTACTCTACTGAAAGTTTCAACGGGAACACACATTCACATTTGCCCTGACCCAAGGTTTACCCGTCAAATATCTTAATCCTTTCTATGTTTATGAAAGTATATACACATACATTAAATAAGGCTTCTACCGAACTGTAACTAAGGTAAATGACCTAACCTAGGGTCAAAATCAGCACATCTGTTTATACATGTATCAGCAAACTAACTTTTATTATTCACATAGGTCATACTATATACTATAATCAGTTCATACGAGTTTCAAAATATATTTGCGATGATCACACGTTTTGACTTTGTGTTTATGCATTTGTTACTAATTTGGTTCTACAACTACTTACAATTGCACTTTGGTCATTTGAAAAACGTTTAGAACCAATTTGAAAACACGCCATTTGTGCCTCGGATACTCCATTTCATATCAGTTGAACCATTTTTGAAAGACAACGATAAGATTACAGACGATGTGAAAAGTATAATTGATGAGTGGAAAAACAAACACGTAAATTATTAAGTTATCGTGTGGACAGGCAGTACGATAAAGCTTAAGTTTCCAAAACAAGCAAACATTCTTACTAAGATACCAACCCAATCATAAATACATGATATAGTACGTCTTAATATTTTGTACGAGTATGGAGATTTGTACATAGACACAGATGTAGAAGCCATTAGATCAGTCGCATTGTTGTCAATATAATGGAATTTGATGCGACTGTCATACAAGTGAGAGGTTTAGCTAGCTTTAAAACCAGGTTCATTCCACCATTTTCTACATACGAAAATGCCTGTACCAAGACATGAATATGACAGTTGTTATCCATTCGTTTGATGTGTTTGAGCTTTTGATTTTGCCATTTGATTAGGACTTATATCTAGAAATTGACTATGAGGGTCGGTTGAAAACAAAACTTTACGATAAAAGAGATGATTTCGGCTTCCTAATTGTGACCTTTTCATTTTTAAACCAATAATTCCAAATGGTGAAGTTGAAATCATCACTTCTTAAATTTTACGGACGCCATCACGAGTTGGTTGACCGCTATGGATTAAACCAGGTTTAATCCACAATTTTGTACATAAGAAAATGCCTGTACCAAGTCAGGAATATGACAGTTGTTATCCATTCGTTTGATGTGTTTGAGCTTTTGATTTTGCCATTTGATTAGGGACTTTCCTTTTTGAATTTTCCTCGGAGTTCAGTATTTTTGTGATTTTACTTTTTTTTATCTTTATTAACACAGTTTAAATCAGGATTTGCAGTTTGTGAAAGACAAAGAACAAAAAATGTATTGATGAAAATTCCTTGTATAAGGATGTGCACTGCTGTTATTGCCTCCAACAAAAACAGTACATTGATGAAAAGATTTTTTGAAAAAAGTGTAAGTGTGACTCAAAAATATTTACATTCTGATAAATTTTCTTCTTTCTATAGAAGAACAATATTAACAGGTCCTCCATTGTTAACAAATGTAAATCAAAAGTCAGAACTTCCAGTTATTGGTTCTATTACATTTTATCCTTGTGTTTGGACTGAACGGTCAAAATGTGTCTATGAACGGTTTGTAAATGACAGTAAAAACATTTATGCAATGCACCAGTGGAGGAAACGATGGTAAAACGCCTGACTGTTCTCGAATTAAAATGTAAAAGATTTCATTTCGTTTTTTGTTGAAGCTGTGCATTGGTTAATTGACAATTTTAAAAGAAACATTGATATGTTGTCCAATTATCAAAAGTTGTTGAAAATGACTACCGATATGACAACTTCAAAAGTTTCTAAAATTGTGTGTGCATCCTCACAAAAATAACCTCCAAATGCCGTATCGCTTAACCTTATAGCATACAACAGGTAACACACTAATAAACTTTTCTTAAGCACAAGAGCTTCACATGGACTACAACAAATTATTCCAAATAATTATGACGTCTTGAAAGGTTATTTTTTTCTGTGACGCCTTCCTACGCCGTCATAACGCTGAACAATTTTCTTCGTCTGGACTTTGAGAGAGAATTTTCGGCAAATCTCTGAAACCCAATTTTGCCATGAAATCTTCATTGACGGCTAGAAATATTTTCATTTACACAAAGTCTTACCTTTTGTGTGCCTGACGATGCAAAATATTTCCATAAATATGCAAAAGTAATGATAAAATAAGTTACGATTCCATTTGTGGGGTGCAATGATCTACTATAATTTCAAGATGGTTTGGACAGGAACTAACAACTGTTTTATTGAAAACACAAGTTTCGACTTTTCTAACATTTTCATCGACAAGGATAGATATGTTATAATTATAGTGAATTGAAAACAACTGAATGTCTAAATATGTGATAAGGTGTAATTTTTAAGCAATGTGGTTGTATATTATGTGTCCTATTTTTATATTTTGTTAATCAAGAACAAATACTGTGGAGGAGTTTGGTGAACGTATTAAGTTATTTTTATTATAAATGTTTGTGTAAAATCTTACTTAACGAAAGTCACTTAAAAATAAGGAAATGTTTATAAATAACTGAAACAAATAGTAAATACGAAAAGTAAATACTCTAAGGTAAACACAAGATGTATGACAACAATTTAAAAAAATGCAAATAATGAACTCTCCAAACTTTTAAAGCGTATTTGATTAATTTGAGTTCGATTGCTAACATAACTATGATCACAACACCTTCCACTCAGTTTTATATGTCTTTTACCATCATGCAGTGGAAAATATCTTCTACAAAAGTAAAACAAAAGTATCGCAATATGAGTAAATGAAAAAATCACAATACAATCATAACTATAGTTTAAATCTGAATCTTTTAATTGGTTTAAGGTAAGTATAATATTCTTTAAGCTGAAAAAAAAAATAGACGAGCTCAATAAATCTATAACTTCTTTAAATTAATTAAAATCAATTCGTAAAAGGAGTACATCTATGATATATACGATATTAAGACATTTAAAGCATTAACACAAGGAACATGTAAACGTCAACATTGCAGGATCACGAAACAAATGTCTACACATGAACCATTATTAAATTAGAGAAAAACAGACGAATGTCTACAAATGTACCATTATCAACATTGGAGAAAAAAGTCAAATGTCTACACATGTATTATTATCAACATTAGAGGAACACAGGAACAATGTGTACACGTGTATCATTGTCATCATTGGAGGACAAAAAGGCAAATGTTAACTCGTGTACCATTTTTATCTTGGAGGACAACAAGGCAAAATGTACATGTGTAGACATGTTTCTTGTGTTCATACAATGTTAATAATTATCATATGTTAACGGTACACGTGTACGTGTCGGTTAACTATTTTTAGCATAAAGATTTTTTAAATCGATCTGTGTAACACACGATATATATCTAGAAGTAACACTAAGCATTAAACTTATGCATGGCGAAAAAGAAATATACGAAAACAATAGGTACAATGGGCATGAAGCCTCGCAAATAATATTTAAAAAAAATATAATTTAATTTATAAAACTTATTATTTTAGGACTTTAATTTTAGTATTTTTGATGGGATGTTGAAGTTTCCAGAACATAGAAAATACACAAGAAAACCTCTTAGTACACTATCAAAATGTGCTTTTGCTATATATTGTTTAATAATTTAGTGTATTTTTATTCATTCGGACATCTGTGTCCCTGGATCTGAACAAGAAATTGCGAGGACGTTATGCTTATCAGTTTACCTTTAAAATGATTTTTCAACAGAATGTTATATATATAAAATTTTAAAAAATTTGTTTTTCTTTGTGAAAACAAAATTGCCCTAAAGCTAAATGTCATCGTCAGATGTATAATGGAAGACACTAAACACTTTAGAATATATACCACCTGCCGGTTCTTTTTACCTGGACACATATCTTATTACGTAACAAGTACGAATGTAAAATTATCGATATGGTATATTCAGTAGAATATACACGTTATCTCTGGACTGGGGTATTTAAGATATTTTGATCTGACAACGTATGTAAATTTATTTGTGCTTTATGTAAAAAACAAAATGCACACAACCATTAGAAAGATATGCTATATTCATTTTGCTTCTTTTGGCTGGTGTCGGTGACCTTTCATTTCAGCAAAACAAAGAATTTGTTGAGTCTGTACAATCATATATCAGAAATGCACAAAGATTTAGATTTTAAAATTTGGAATTCCCACTTTCCAACTCTTCACTCCAGTCAAGTTTTATATATTATTCTATATTATATTGTTGTTTTTATTTTTTTTTTGGTTTTTGAGACAAGGCCATATTTTGTCAAAAGAGAAGCATAATAACCCCAAGGCGAATTGCAAGAAGCGCTGTATAGAAAAAAAAAAAACTAGTAGTTTATGTAAATTAACGACTCTCTTATGGTTATGTCGCGTTAGTATCTTTTTAATAAATTGGTGCAATAGGATGCAAAAAAAAAAATGACCATAAAATTTCAGGTTTGCAAAATCAGACAGTAACCCAACAACTAAAAAAATGAAAATCTAAGGATCAATATTTAACATTCGTCAGCAATATGCAATTTTCATTACAGCCAATAAAACATGATTTAGTCGAATACGTTGCGAGTAAAGTAAAAGAGACTACCGTAGATTTGTTATTTATTCCAAAACTATGCTTGATAGGTCCAAATTCAGTATTCAGGAGTTTTTTGCATTAAACAACATTACAACAGAAATTGGAAAATTGAATCTGGAAGTATTTGTAAGGCACTGTTTTTTTTTCCTTTTCTATGTAGCTTTCTTACTTGCAAAAGTGGTGATAGATTTTATAAATGATGTCAGGCACCAACCATTGAAAAACAATCGATCTGTTTAAAAAAAGAAATGAAAATAACTGTTTGGGTTTTTTTGGGGCAAATTAGTAAAATGACCGTTTGATTCAAAATCATTAAAGAATATTTTGAAATAGATTAATGATAATAATTCATTTACATGTGAAAAAGCTAGACTTTGTGGCGTAGGAATTTGATTGAGTGGTTTTGTGTACAATTATTTCCCCATTATATTGGCAGTGAAAATCTGCAATTGTTTCATTATCATGGTGTTTGATTTACACATTATAACAAAACTAAGAATATGACGAATGAAAAATTTTGTTCTGCATTTTTTTTAGTTGTAATCTCTTTTTTTTTCACTGTATTCGGTCTTGCCTTTTTTTACTGGTTTATCCTGACTTTTTTTACATATATTGTCATCCAGCCTTTTTTTGGCAAAGTGTCTCATCCTGACTTTTTTCTTAATCAAAACTCCTGCCCTGCCAATTTTTTTCATATTTCCTTTGAGTTATTCCCGATAAATTCACGCAATCCATCTTATTTATCCCCTTTTTTTGTTCGAATTCGTAATTTTTTCAAATCGGCATTTTAATTGGCACGCAACAAAGTTTACGGGGCCATAAAATTTTACCTTTATCCGTTATTCCGTTATTATCCCCCCCCCCCCCCCCCCCCCCCCACATAAAAATCAAATGGTAGCTCAATAAAAAATAAATTGTTCATTTAGGTCAAACAAATGTTAATACCTTAGGCTATTTCCCAAAAAAATGTTGACTGAACACCCTGCAGACTGCAGTTTACCCGCACATTCACCAAGTACGTATTTCCACTGCTAACAAAATTCACCATCGTATCTTTTGTTTAAATTTATTTCAGTGTTTATTTTTTAAACTTTTTATGTAAATAATTGCGGATCAACATCGAGACAGATTAAATAATAATTTATCAAATGATTAATTAAAAACTGAAATATGCATCCAATCTAAATGTTACACCTATGATCACCTATATAAAAAGATTTAACAGAATACAATTCATGTTTAATATTAAAAAAAAAAACACATACGCTAAACGAAACTATGTACGCCAAGAAAATGATGTACGCTAAACGATACGATATACGCTAAACGAAACGATGTACGCTAAACGATACGATATACGCTAAACGAAACGATGTACGCTAAACGATACGATAAACGCTAAACGGAACGATGTACGCAAAACTATACGATGTTCGATATAAGAGCGCTTATGTTATCGTTTATGGTATGGTTTATGGTACATGGTTTCGTTTGTACATCATTTGTTCAGCTTCCGTACAACGTTCGGTCAGCGTTTTGTTTGCATTCGTACACCGTTCAGGAAGCGTACGTATATCGTTCGGGCATCGTCTGTACATGATTCAGGCATCGTTCGTATTGTTAACTTTTACGTTACACGGACTGATACCACATTTTCTTATATCTATATACCAGGACTAGAAAAGGCAATTAAATGTAATCAGATTAAAGTTAAAAAAAATTGAAATGGAATATATTATAGCAAACTAGCTGTCATTAAAATACAAATAACTATTTATAGTTGCAAAGATCCTTCAAGGCAAAATCTGTATACAACCACATGTAAGAGTTTACTATTCTCACATTCCTGATTTGCTACTAAAACAAAATTAAATGAAGAGTTTTTTAAAGTTTCAAATTGTGAAAACCGTCTTTTTAGGACCTTAGTATTCATTGTAATAAAACAACAGTGACAAAAAGATATATGAATATTTTCTTTGAATTATTCCCGATAAATTCACTCAATTCATCTTATTTATCCCATTGTTTTGCTCGAATTCGTAATTTTTTCAAATCAGCATTTTAATGGGCACGCAACATAGTTTACGAAGCCATAAAGTTTTACCCTTATCCGTTATTCCGTCATTCTGTCATTCTGTTATTCCGTCACTCCGCAACAAACAGTTATATTGACATTTTTCGAAACGCCTTCACATGTTGAGCTGAATTTTAGTAAAATGATTGTACTATGATGAGTTACAAATTGTGTTTACGTTTGGTTCCCCTGAGCTGATTTTGTAGAAAGCATGCATGATCTTTGGACTTAGAAATTTCGTGAAAATAACAGCTATTCGTACTTTTATTCTCAAATTTCCACTACCAAGCCTTTTTCGTGAGCAGGGCCATTCGTGTCGTTCCAACACCTCTAGTTTAAATTATAAACAATAGGAATCTCCAATAGTATTTGATAGCACTACAGACCACAAAACAGTACCACAAATCACAATAACAACCAACAACCTAGTCCTAAAAAGTAGATGTTACAATATAGGCAAACTACAATGCCGGCGCTCGCCTATCTCGATAATAGATCTAAAAATAAAACACACAATAAAAATTATTCACAGTCCAGCTACCAACAGAATGTCAACTTACGTGAACAAGTTTCATAATTACATGAATTATGAAAGTAAGGTCGAAAAGTGTTCCCAGCTACATAAATCGACAAATGAAGAGCAGACATACCGTGTAACCTCATAGCTGAAGAAATCTAAAAGTAGGAAAACAATACACCAACCATGTTAGTAAAGTCTCATAATACTTTACGATCAAAATAAACGGTATTTGAGATTCCCGTTATCTATACTAAGGACTAGATGAGGAATACTGAATAATGTCCGAGGAAATAGAGAATAATAGGCAAACATAGAGAATAAAGGAGAGGGGAGAGGAGAGAAACTAGAGGCTCTCCAGAGCCTGTGTCGCTCACCTGACTCTACTTTGGTTTTAGAAATCATGTAAAGATAGATAAAAATCATAACAGATACCCAAATAATGCTTGAGGCCAAATTTGGATTAATATTGGTCCCGTTATTTAATAAAATATCCTGGTGGCCATCTTGAACAGTAAATCGGCAACAAAGTAGCAACACTTGGTCAGCACCTCATAAGGACATTCATGCCATATTTGGTTTCATTCCATTCAGTGGTACTCTAAAAGAAGACATTTGTATGTATTTCCCATAGGGTCCTATGTTAAACTAAGCCCCCCCCCTCTAGCGGCCATCTTGGATGATGGATCGTCTGCAAAGTAACAACACTTGGTCAGCACCTCATAAGGAACATTCATGCCATGTTTGGTTCCATTCTATTAAGTGGTTTTCTAAAAGAAGACATTTGTATGTATTTCCCATAGGGTCCTAAACTAAGTCCCCCGCTGTTGGCCATCTTGAATGATGGACCGACTGCAAAGTAACAACACTTGGTCAGCACCTCATAAGGAACATTCATGCCATGTTTGGTTTCATTCCATTCAGTGGTTCTCTGAAAGAAGACATTTGTATGTATTTCCCATAGGGTCCTATGTTAAACTAAGTCCCCCGCTGGCAGCCATCTTGGATGATGGATCGGCTGCAAAGAAACAACACTTGGTCAACACCTCATAAGAAACATTCATGCCATGTTTGGTTCCATTCCATTCAGTGGTTCTCTAAAAGAAGACATTTTGTATGTATTTACCGTAGGGTCCTATGTTAAACTAAGTCACCCACTGGCGGCCATCTTGGATGATGGATCGGCTGCAAAGTAACAACACTTGGTCAACACCTAATAAGGAACATTCATGCCATGTTTGGTTTCATTCCATTCACTGGTTCTCTAAGAGAAGACATGTGTATGTATTTACCATAGGGTCCTATGTTAAACTAAGTCCCCCGCTTTTGGCCATCTTGGATGATGGACCGACTGCAAAGTTACAACACTTGGTCAGCACCTTATAAGGAACATTCATGCTATGTTTGGTTTCATTCCATTCACTGGTTCTCTAAAAGAAGACATTTGTATGTATTTCTCATAGGGTCCTATGTTAAACTAAGTCCCACGCTGTCGGCCATCTTGGATGATGGACCGACTGCAAAGTAACAACACTTGGTCAGCACCTCATAAGGAACATTCATGCCATGTTTGGTTTCATTCCATTCACTGGTTCTCTAAAAGAAGACATTTTGTATGTATTTACCGTAGGGTCCTATGTTAAACTAAGTAACCCGCTGGCGGCCATCTTGGATGATGGATCGGCTGCAAAGTAACAACACTTGGTCAGCACCTTATAAGGAACATTCATGCCATGTTGGGTTTCATTCCATTCACTGGTTCTCTAAGAGAAGACATTTGTATGTATTTCCCATAGGGTCCTATGTTAAACTAAGTCCCCCGCTGTCGGCCATCTTGGATAATGGACTAACTGCAAAGTTACAACACTTGGTCAGCACCTTATAAGGAACATTCATGCCATGTTTGGTTTTATTCCATTCAGTGGTTCTCTGACAGAAGACATTTTTATGCATTTCCCATAGGGTCCTATGTTAAACTAAGTCCCCTGCTGGCGGCCATCTTGGATGATAGATAGGCTACAAAGTAACAACACCTGGTCAACATCTCATAATGAACATTCATGCCATGTTTGGTTTCATTCCATTCAGTGGTTCTCTAAAAGAAGACATTTGTATGTATTTCCCATAGGGTCCTATGTTAAACTAAGTCCCCCGCTGGCGGCCTTCTTGGATGATGGACCGACTGCAAAGTAACAACACTTGGTCAGCATCTCATAAGGAACATTCATGCCATGTTTGGTTCCATTCCATTTATTGGTTCTCTAAAAGAAGACATTTTTATGTATTTCCCATAGGGTCCTATGTTAAACTAAGTCCCCCGCTGGCGGCCATCTTGGATGATGGATCGGCAACAAAGTAGCAACACTTGGTCAGCACCTCATAAGGACATTCATGCCATATTTGGTTTCATTCCATTCAGTGGTACTCTAAAAGAAGACATTTGTATGTATTTCCCATAGGGTCCTATGTTAAACTAAGCCCCCCCCCCCCTCTAGCGGCCATCTTGGATGATGGATCGTCTGCAAAGTAACAACACTTGGTCAGCACCTCATAAGGAACATTCATGCCATGTTTGGTTCCATTCTATTAAGTGGTTTTCTAAAAGAAGACATTTGTATGTATTTCCCATAGGGTCCTAAACTTAGTCCCCCGCTGTTGGCCATCTTGAATGATGGACCGACTGCAAAGTAACAACACTTGGTCAGCACCTCATAAGGAACATACATGCCATGTTTAGTTTCATTCCATTCAGTGGTTCTCTGAAAGAAGACATTTGTATGTATTTCCCATAGGGTCCTATGTTAAACTAAGTCCCCCGCTGGCGGCCATCTTGGATGATGGATCGGCTGCAAAGAAACAACACTTGGTCAACACCTCATAAGAAACATTCATGCCATGTTTGGTTCCATTCCATTCAGTGGTTCTCTAAAAGAAGACATTTTGTATGTATTTACCGTAGGGTCCTATGTTAAACTAAGTCACCCACTGGCGGCCATCTTGGATGATGGATCGGCTGCAAAGTAACAACACTTGGTCAACACCTAATAAGGAACATTCATGCCATGTTTGGTTTCATTCCATTCACTGGTTCTCTAAGAGAAGACATGTGTATGTATTTACCATAGGGTCCTATGTTAAACTAAGTCCCCCGCTTTTGGCCATCTTGGATGATGGACCGACTGCAAAGTTACAACACTTGGTCAGCACCTTATAAGGAACATTCATGCTATGTTTGGTTTCATTCCATTCACTGGTTCTCTAAAAGAAGACATTTGTATGTATTTCTCATAGGGTCCTATGTTAAACTAAGTCCCACGCTGTCGGCCATCTTGGATGATGGACCGACTGCAAAGTAACAACACTTGGTCAGCACCTCATAAGGAACATTCATGCCATGTTTGGTTTCATTCTATTCAGTGGTTCTCTAAAAGAAGACATTTGTATGTATTTCTCATAGGGTCCTATGTTAAACTAAGTCCCCCGCTGTCGGCCATCTTGGATGATGTACCGACTGCAAAGTAACAACACTTGGTCAGCACCTCATAAGGAACATTCATGCCATGTTTGGTTTCATTCCATTCACTGGTTCTCTAAAAGAAGACATTTTGTATGTATTTACCGTAGGGTCCTATGTTAAACTAAGTAACCCGCTGGCGGCCATCTTGGATGATGGATCGGCTGCAAAGTAACAACACTTGGTCAGCACCTTATAAGGAACATTCATGCCATGTTGGGTTTCATTCCATTCACTGGTTCTCTAAGAGAAGACATTTGTATGTATTTCCCATAGGGTCCTATGTTAAACTAAGTCCCCCGCTGTCGGCCATCTTGGATAATGGACTAACTGCAAAGTTACAACACTTGGTCAGCACCTTATAAGGAACATTCATGCCATGTTTGGTTTTATTCCATTCAGTGGTTCTCTGACAGAAGACATTTTTATGCATTTCCCATAGGGTCCTATGTTAAACTAAGTCCCCTGCTGGCGGCCATCTTGGATGATAGATAGGCTACAAAGTAACAACACCTGGTCAACATCTCATAATGAACATTCATGCCATGTTTGGTTTCATTCCATTCAGTGGTTCTCTAAAAGAAGACATTTGTATGTATTTCCCATAGGGTCCTATGTTAAACTAAGTCCCCCGCTGGCGGCCATCTTGGATGATGGACCGACTGCAAAGTAACAACACTTGGTCAGCATCTCATAAGGAACATTCATGCCATGTTTGGTTCCATTCCATTTATTGGTTCTCTAAAAGAAGACATTTTTATGTATTTCCCATAGGGTCCTATGTTAAACTAAGTCCCCCGCTGGCGGCCATCTTGGATGATGGATCGGCTACAAAGTAACAACACTTAGTCAGCACCTCATAAGAAACATTCATGCCATGTTTGGTTCCATTCCATTCAGTGGTTCTCTAAAAGAAGACATTTTGTATGTATTTACTGTAGGGTCCTATGTTAAACTAAGTCACCCACTGGCGGCCATCTTGGATGATGGATCGGCTGCAAAGTAACAACACTTGGTCAGCACATTATAAGGAACATTCATGCCATGTTTGGTTTCATTCCATTCACTGGTTCTCTAAGAGAAGACATTTGTATGTATTTCCCATAGGGTCCTATGTTAAACTAAGTCCCCCGCTGTCGGCCATCTTAGATGATGGACCGACTGCAAAGTTACAACACTTGGTCAGCACCTCATAAGGAACATTCATGCCATGTTTGGTTTCATTCCAGTCAGTGGTTCTCTAAAAGAAGACATTTGTATGTTTTTCCCATAGGGTCCTATGTTAAACTAAGTTCCCCGGTGGCGGTCATCTTGGATGATGGATCGGCTACAAAGTAACAACACATGGTCAGCACCTCATAAGGAACATTCATGCCATGTTTGGTTTCATTCCATTCAGTGGTTCTCTAAAAAGAAGTCATTTGTATGCATTTCCCATAGGGTGCTATGTTAAACTAAGTCCCCCGCTGGCGGCCATCTTGGATGATGGATCGGCTACAAAGTAACAACACTTGGTCAGCACCTCATAAGGAACATTCATGCCATGTTTGGTTTCATTCCATTCAGTGGTTCTCTAGAAGAAGTTCAAAATGTAAAAAGTTAACGACGACGACGACGGACGACGACGACGGACGACGACGGACGACGGACGCCAAGTGATGAGAATAGCTCACTTGGCCCTCCGGGCCAGGTGAGCTAAAAAGGGGTAGGAGCGTTGAGAAGAAAAGATTTATTAAAAAAGAATAATGGTAAAGGCCTTAAAAATATAAGAACTTTAGAAGTGAGGACCCCATTAAGACCTTGTTGTGTGTAGATCAGTGAACCAACTGTATGTATTTCTATCGGAAGTCTCCCATTTCACAGCATACTTTCTCTGTGTTTTCCCCAGATAGACGACAGAGATCTCAAAGGAGCAGACAAATCTAAAATAAAGTTCATATTAAAATGATTTTTGTGACTCTTGGAATAATTTTGTTGATCTATTTAATAGCATACTGTTTTATAAAAGATCCAAAAGACTTGTATTATAGCGTTTGGATCAGGATGTCCATATTTGTTATATACGTGTCTATGTCTAATGAATCAGTTAAAGAGGTATTTAGAATCGAACAAAATTGTGCAGGACCAAATGCACGTATATGCCAAGTTTAATCATACACGAGGACGGAAAACTTGAAAACTATAAACCTACACCGGAGGAAAAGGAATGTATTCTGGATATTGTTGATATAATTGTTGATAATTAAATGAGTTTCGTTTACTTTTTCCGTTGATGAGCCAATACGCAAAAAAAAAAAATACATGTCCATTGCTATAAAATTTGTACGCATGTTCTGCCATTTAACCTATCAAAATCTTGTTTTTTGTTAAACTAGAAAAAACTGTAAATTTATAGATGGACAATTTATTGAAACACATCAAGAATTCACCCTATAATCTACAGGTTTAACAAGAACCTTTGTCGCTGACTTAAGTCTATCTGCATCTTCATCAATGAACACTCTCCAACTCCAGAATAATATTCATATAAAATCTCTTTTTTGTTGAACATCAACTTGTATTGCTCATAATTTGTGTTCTCATCCTTCTATAGATTTAGGTCAAAACACCCAAAAAAGTGTTAAAAAAAGAAGAGAACTGACAAGTTCATCTACATGTTTGCTGACCTATTTGTAGATCTTGTCTTGTTGGTCATTTTTGCTATTTAAAGTATTTATATATATCTTAATATAATATGCAAAAAATACAAAAAAATTTTAAAATTTGCCATTTAAAATTCTAACTCGTATAAAAGTATGAATATTAATGTTCCGATTGTTTGTTACGGGAGCAGAGGGAGCAGAATTCTTATACTGTCGACATATTTATTATATTATACTGTTTCGTGACCCTCCAGTTGTCCGTCTTTGTCGTCTAAGCATATTTATTTTAGAGTCAAACGTTTATTTTTTAGTCTTTAGAATGCATCCTATCTATCAAAGAATTATTCTGTCCATCTGGTGATACACAAATACACATATAAGGACGAAAGTGGCAATCGTGTATACCTTGAACGGCTTATGAGACAACTAAGAGGAAGAGCGAAAGAGAACACTTATTGTTCAGGCATTGGCACTTCAAATGATTTATATACACGATATACACAAATACACATTAAAGGACAAAAGTGATAATCGTGTATACTTTGAACGGCTTATGAGACAACTAAGAGGAAGAGCGAGAGAGAACACATATTGTTCAGGCATTGACACTTCAAATGATTTATATACACGATATACACAAATACACATAAAAGGACAAAAGTGGCTATCGTGTATACCTTGAACGGCTTATGAGACAACTAAGAGAAAGAGCGAGAGAGAACACTTATTGTTTAGGCATTGACACTTCAAATGATTTATATACACGATTATTAATGTTAACCTACTTTAAATAAAGCTAATACTAACAAGAACGCTGCCCTTTCCTGGATCTTGATATCTTTATCTTTAACGGGAAGTTTAATACCAAAATTTATGATAAAAAAGATGATTTTTCATTTCCTATTGTTAATTATCCATTTTTAGATGGTGACGTTCCCTTGTCGCCATCTTATGGTGTTTATATATCTCAACTTCAACTTGTTCGTTCGCTCGTGTATGTAATAACGTATTTGATTTCAACGAAAGAAATCTCTGTATTACTGAAAAATTATTACACCAGGGTTTTCGATATCACAAAGTAGTCAAAACATTTACTAAATTTTATCATCGGTACAAGGACATTATTCGTAAATATAAATCAACATGCAGACATCTTATACGTTCAGGTATTTCACATCCAATATTTTATAGTAGTTTTCTTTACAAAGCACAAAAATGTCGGCATTCACCTTGAAAGCTAACCAAACCTTTAAACAGACTATTCGGAAAGGATATAGTTACGATACTAAGTCAAGTCATTAAGGATTGCATATTTTGGTATTAATATTGATTCACTCATAGGGTCTTTGCATCGGAAATAAACACATTTATTCTAAAACCAGTTGTTGGCATGATACGGGTTATGTTCTTCTCATATATTTTATGATGGTATGATACTAAACCCCTAACCGGAGGGATTGTACTTGATTTTCATATGATGAAGATACAATCTTTCAATCAGTTTAATTGAGGTCTGGAGCTGGCATGTCAGAAACTGCTAGTAGTCTTTTGTTCATTTATGTATCATTGCCATTTTGCTTAGTTTCTTTTGTTACCTATTCTATCATCGGACTCGGACTTCTTTTAAACTGAGTTTTACTGTGCGTATTGCTATGTGTTTCTTTATTCTACATTGGCTAGAGGTATAGGGGAGGGTTGAGATCTCACAAAACATGTTTAACCCCGCCGCATTTTTGCGCCTGTCCCTAGTCAGGAGCCTCTGGCTTTTGATAGTCTTGTATGTATTTTGATTTAGTTTATTTATATGTTTTGGAGTTTAGTGTGACGTCCATTTTCACTGAACTAGTACACAATTTTATTTAGGAGTCAGCTGAGGACCACCACCGGGTGCGGGATTTTCTCGCTGCGTTGAAGACCCATGGGTGGCACTCGGCTGTTGTCTGCTCTTTGGTCGGGTTGTTGTCTCTTTGATATATTCAACATTTCCATTCTCAATTTTATTCCAAATGTAGATTGAACTCAAATG
Source organism: Mytilus californianus (assembly GCF_021869535.1). Classification (NCBI taxonomy): domain Eukaryota; kingdom Metazoa; phylum Mollusca; class Bivalvia; order Mytilida; family Mytilidae; genus Mytilus; species Mytilus californianus. The sequence continues at coordinate 62,544,150 of NW_026262604.1, read as the reverse complement.
AATTATAGTTATAATTAATAAAAATATATATACACATATATTTATGATTTTTGGATGCTTGAAGAAAATAGCCGTGAATAAGTAATGAAAAGCTGTAAACATTAATCTTCATTGCCTACTAGTAATTGACATAAGTATTATTGGGTGATCTTAGGTTTTTCAACTTTGTTTATATATTATATACACAGACATAAAGATATTGGACAATTGCTTAATTATTAGAACCACGCAGTTTCAACTATCTTCTGAAATTGAATTAATTAAACTTACATAAATGTATTCCCATATGAGATACAGCTATTTACTGGTTATTATTGTAAAACGAAATGTGTTGTCCTCGAAAAAACACTAGTAACCGGTTAGTAGTTTTTGAAACTATTAAACGGTTGGGTTAGTCTTTTTTCATAAAATTTCGTAGTAATAGTAAATTTATTCGTATACAATTTTATAAATAAATTACATTATACAGGTTGGGAACAAACCCTCTATATGGTATTTATACCTGTATAGAGGGATAATCCTTCTATAGAGGGATAAAATTATCCTTAAATAGAGGGATTTTTTTCTTTAGACTAGATTTACAGCAAAATATGGCAAAATGGCATTTTCTGCCTATTATGGCAGTAACCTGCAACATTTGATGCACCAATTGATGTACTTAATTTAATATGCACGTGCCCAGTTTACTGCTAAACTGACTGAATATACAATCTATTGTTCATCATAATTGAAAGCTGTGATGATCAGGTAAATTCCACTCAGTTATGCCTCAATGAAAAGAATTTCTATTGTTAGATTTAACAAAGAATTTAAAGGTCAACTGTCCCTTTTGTTGTTGATGGTCAGGTGTTCAGATAGGTATACAATATATTGCAAGTTCTGTCACTTTAGCAGAAAACTGGACATCCCAATTTTTAGTAAAGTGCAATGATTGATGCATATAATGCTATAGATATTAGCCAATATAACTAGAAAATGCCATTTTGCCATTTTCCTGCTTTAAATTCAGTCTAAACAAAAATATCACTCTATAGAGGGATCATTTTATTCCTCTCTAGAAGGATTATCCCTCTATAAACACCATATAGAGGGTTTGTTCCCAACCTGTTATAGGTACGGTAGCGTGTTTGGGCCATCCTTTTCTTCTAGTTGTCAACTTTAATCTTGGACATGACTGCTATTTTAATTATAGCCCATATCATGCATAGTTTGTTGCGTTTAATAACATTCTATACTCTCAGTAGTTCCTGTACTTATTGCTTTGGCGTACGATAATATATAGTAATACTTTAGCTAGTGTTTATTATATGCACGGGAATTTTTATATTCAAAAGAATTCCTAGTCTTGATGACAGTAAATGAATTACATTTGGAAATACCACACAGACTATTAAAATAATAGTTCACCTTTTGCATGTTTATGTGAAAATTTCTTTCTTTCAGATAGTGTCTGTAGATTTTTCAGAAAGTTGTTTAGTTTGGTATAATAAAACTCTTAATTGGTGCTTTGCTATTGCGCCTATTGGCATGTCATTTGCGCCAAAATAATCTTGCATCTGTGCCACAAACCATATTTCATTTGCGCCAAAAAAATACATTTCATTTGCGTCAAAAATACAGTTTAATAAAGGTAACAAACTAAGCAGTGTAAAAATAGTTTTATTCAAAAGAGATTTTTAAAAAATAACTTTAAAAACAGTTTTCGATTGCATTATAAAACATATTCCTCAGAAATTAGTCATCGTAACCACAATGAAAGCTTTACACTGCTACGTTTTTAATACGAGATTTGTCTTTATAATGTAAAAACACATTTCTGTTATAAGTTAACGAGATCATAAAACCTAGAAGAACTTACGCACTATACACTTTAGTAAAAACCAAAAGTTTGTAAAGACACAAGACTTGTAAGCAACGCCAAGATTGTACTCATTTACACTAGATAATCTATATGTGTGGTCATTAATAATTACAGACTTATTTACTCTATACACACATAAGGAGATGTGGTATGATTGCCATTGAGACTATCTAGCAAAGGTCAAATGAAGTGGATGAAAGCCATCATAGATAACCGTACGATCTTCAAAACCACATTTCGTATAGTCGGCTATAAACGGCCCCAAGATGAAAAATATGATACAATCCAATTCTTAGAAAAACGAGCGGCCTGTTTGTCTCAGTATTGACAAGATCCATCTTGTCACCTCAAACATGTTAACACTATATAATTTGAAACCTAAGTGACTCTCAGTTCGATATTTAAAAATGAGTATAAACTTACTTACCTAAAGGGAATACTTTAAAAAAATCTTATTCACGATGTACCAATGAATATTTTAAAATGTTCCCTTATATGTTACCTGTAAAATGGCGCAAATGTAGTTTTTATTTTTTAGCGCAAATGAAATATAACCTTATGGCGCAAATGAATGATTGGATTTTGTAAAAAAAATAGCGCAAGAGCCGCTCTTAATGACTGGTTATTGGGTAATAGCAAGTTTGTTGTCTCTTTGATACTAATTTTGTCCTCTGGCCTTGCTTCGAGCAATAGTTTGTATCCCATTGACAACAAACGTGCTATTACCCTCATAACCACTCAATAAGTATATACTAGTGCATAATGCAGTGAGGGCTTTATTATGAATCGTCTATAGTTTTTTACTCTGGAGATAATAGACTTACTCGTTCAATCTAAGGAAACTTTCGCAACATTTGCCCATGGTACATCTGTTTGTTTGTTTACTTTGATATAAAAATTTTCATTTCAGTAGAAAACGTTTATTCAAAGTTCATTGCATGCCAGCAAATTATGATAACTCTATCTATTAGATTTTAGTTATACGCAAATGCAAAAATAACGAAAAACAAATTGAATAAGTGTATCTTTGAACGGCTAATCAGACTAGTAAGAGGAAAAGAGAGATAGAGGGCGAGAGAAAACATATGAAAAAGACAAAAGTATCAAACTAATTGTTCTGAAGTATAGACTTTAAAAGATGTATTACCAAATTTTCCACCTACTTCACAAAGGTAACATTTAAAATGAATCGCACTTGTATATAAATTACATTTTATGATACTTGAATGAGATTGCTGCCAACAAGTTTGTCCAAATTAAAAAAAAATGTTCGTTTTTTCCAAATTGACAATGATTATGAAGTGATCGTAGTTCTTGACCTTATTTATATAAACACATTGACACACAGATATCTGACAATTGCTAAATCATGGGAAAATGAAAGTTTAAAATATCCTCGGAAATAAAATCATAAAGTTATATGTGCAGTGCGACGTTCATTGGTTTTTTTTTAATCTTATTATTATATATTTCGTGTGAATTTTTTTTTAATATAGATCTATAAGCCTTAAATCTCAGAACGTAAATGAATATAATATAAATAGATACAATTAGATAAATATATTTACATATAAAACATTATATCATCTTCAATAATAAAGAGTTGTTTTTTCTTCTTCTTCTCAAAACAAGCAATATTCCTCACTAACACAATTTTGTGCTAATCAAAGTAAACTTAGGAAAAACTAATTTTAAAAAGAGTACTTGAAAAAAATTTCTTTTTTGGTCAAATACTTTTTTTTTTAATCAATACAATCACATCTAATATTTGCTTATGGTCTATAACTTACTATTGAAATATTATATGAAGACCTCTAGGTTTCTGTAGGCATTTTGTGTCGTTGTTTACAGTTTCATTGACGTATATTCGACATGGCCTTTTTCATGCAGCAGACGGGTATCCCGTTTTGGGGACAAACAAATATGCGGTGTTTTTATATAAAAATTAGGAGAATTTTGGAAAAAGCCAAAAAAAAAAAAAAAATAAAAATAAAAAAGTATGTCTCACTTACAGCATTTATTACAGCTCGCAAAGGATTTTTTCAATTATTTTCGTTAAAGCAATTACTAAGAGGAACATAAATGGTAGTTATAAACATAGACAAAACATCAAGCATACATAAAAACCAACATATAACAGTATTAAATCATAACATAGATGGTGATGTGGATAAGGTGAAGGAATGTAAGTGAAAGTAATTCAGGTACACAAAGTACCTATTATTTTATAATAAGAAAGTATTCTTCTAGTATTGGAAGCCAGGGGTCCCAGCAGATATTGGCCATATGAAAAGGGTTACTTTCAAAAAATGTATTCCTTTCTAGTGCAAGAGATTCTTTGAGGTAATTTTTTAGTCCTGTAAAATTTACCTGATTTTCACAGAGTTTTGTTCTATAAATATAGAATTTTGTAAGGAGTATTATTAAGTTTTTTATCTTATTATTTCCTTTGTTTCTTAAATTTCCAAATAAAATAATATCTATATTAAATGGAATTATTATTTGTGTTTGGTTATAAATCAAATCACTAAGTTTCATCCATAAATCTGAAATTTGATAGCATGTCCAAAATATGTGCTCAATATCTTCAATATCTTCATTACAGAAAGTACATTTATCTGTTTATTTTATCCTAATTTTGAATAAAAATTCATTTCAGTTGTGCCTATGATTCTGTGTACTATTTTGTATTGGAACCAATGAAGTTTAGAGCTTTTTGTGGTGTAAAAAGACATATTATGCACTTTTTCGAATCCAATTTTTTATTTAATCTTAGAGACCATTTATCTTCACAGTTAAGCCTTGTACTATTTTTTTCTGATAAAACATATCTTTGACCCTTTGTTTGACAACAAAAATTTTCTTATATTATATGGAAGAATTGGTCCATGAATTTTATAAAGACTGTCTATAGAGATATAATGTTTGAGAGAATTTTGATATGATTTTTTTACTGATATAACCCCATTATAAACTAGAATGTTAGATTTAATTTCATAAATATTTTGGAATTGCTCAAAAGATATTAATTTACCCTCATTATCTACCAGATTATTTATCAACAAAATACCATTATCAGCCCAGTCTTTATAGAAAACAGATGTGTTTCCTATATTAATATTTTCATTATTCCAAAGTGAGTCTGCTAAAAATTCTTCTTCATTTTTTGGTATAAGTTTATTTTGCATTTCTGTCCATGCTTTAAAAACCTCTTTCCAAAAGGGATTTTTACATCTGTTTGATGGACCTAGAAATACTAGGTTTTTAAAATTAATATTTTCTGTGCCTTCTACTAACTTTTTGAGTTTTGTATTGTTTTTAAAAACCCTCGGACCCACATAAGTTTTAACCCTTTAATATATTCCTCAATATCTAGCACTTTCAGCCCCCCAAATTTATGATCCAGACAGAATATTTCTCTTTTAATCTGGTCAGGCTTGTTTTCCCAAATAAATGAATATATTATACGAACAAGTCGTTTAAGAGTAGTATAGCATGGTGCTTGTAATGTTAAAAACAGATGATTTAATTTTGAAATAATTAGTGTCCTGATAATTGTTATCTCTCCCACTGGAGTAAGTGTTTGTTAAGACCAAATATTATTTATATTTTCAATTTCTTTTATCTTAGGATAATAGTTCAAAGATTCCATTTCTTGCAAATTGACCGAACAGTTTATTCCTAGTACTGTGAACATACAGAAACCGCATTCCAATCGCCATTTTACACACATGATATCTTTTTTCTTCCCTATCCTCACTACCTTTGTCTTGTCCAAGTTCATATGGAGACCAGACATTTCAGCATATTTATGTAATAGGCGGAGAGATGCATCCAGAGATTCTGGTGTACCGTCAAGAATAATTGACGTGTCATCTGCATATTGAGAGATCAAATATTCGGTATCATCTATTTTAATTCCCTTTATTTCTTTATTTTTTTAATTAATATCAAGTATTTCTGCACATAAAAGAAAGATATAAGGTGATAAAGGATCCCCTTGTCGACAACCTTTTTGAATTTCAAAGAATTCAGATAAAAAACAATTTTGAGAAACAGCAGCACTTATATTTTTGTAAAAGGTCCTTATCCGAATGTTTTATAGAGGGGTTAAACTTGAAAAAAGTCTAAAACGTTTTCAATGAAATTTCATGATACAGAGTCAAAAGCTTTTTCAAAATCTATAAGAAGGAGCAGTCCTGGTAAATCATTTAGTTCTGTATGAAATAAGATATCATAAATAAGACGAGTATTTCCCCCAATAAACCTACCAGGAATGAAACCGGTCTGACCACTGTTTATAATTTGAGGTAGAACTAATTTTATACGCTCTGCTATGCAGCTTGACGCTAATTTATATGTGGTATTTAGTAAACTTATTGGTCGCCAGTTTTTTATGAACTGTCTTGGTTTATCTCCCTTTGGTATACAGGTAATAATACATTGTCTTTGAGTAATAGATAGTTCCCCCTTTTCTTTACTATTAATTATAGAGCGAAATACAAATTTTCCTATATCTATCCACAAAAACTTGAAATATTCATTTGTGAAACCATCTGACCTAGGGCTTTTTTCATTTTTCATTCTTCTCAAAGCTGTTGTTTATTCACTATAAGTAGTTTCACCATCCAAAGAATCTTTTATGGTATTCTTTAGTTTTTTAATATCAGTATATGGAATTTCACAATTAAGGTTAACATTATTCAAGCTTTCTGTTTTGGTATATAGCCTTTTGTAATAATTGTTTGCCTCCTTTAATATTTTATCTTGCTCACTGACAGTGTCCCTTTTTTCATTGACTAATTTTGGAATCGTTTTATTTATAAAATATTTAGTTTTCAAATTCAGAAAAAAGTTTGAAGGTTTTTCTCATTCTACTATCCATTGCATTTTGGATCTGATGTAGGACACCCTCATTTTTCTTGGCTTAATACTTTTAGATCAGTTTTCTTTGTTTTCAATTTCAGTAAAGATTTCTTCTGTCAATATTTGTTCTTCTAGTTTTTTAATATCTGCTGATAGTATTCTTTCTTTTTTATTGTTTTGTTTCTTCCTAAAAGAAGCATATGAAAATGATTTTCCTCTAATTTCTGTTAATAAAGTTTCTAAAAAGAGTTGATCGTTTATAGTAAATTGAATTTCTAAGTCTTTTATCTGTTCTAATGTTTCTCTGTTGTATACTAGTGATGCATATTGTTCTTTTACTTTATCTATAGTCTCTTTAACAGCAGCTGAATATTCAATGTCATGTAGAAGTGTATTGTTAAATTTCTTAGACCTTTACCAATTATACCAATTATAAAGTTATTCATTTTTAAATGTAACATTATTGGGGAGTGATCAGATATATAACTGTAAAGAATGTGTACATCATGTACATGTTGATTAAGGTCTTGTGATACTAAAAAGAAATCCAATCTTGCTTGTTTGATGGGATTAGTTTTTCTCCATGTAATTTTTTTTTAGTTCAGGGTACAATTCCCTATAGGGATCTGTTAAATCATAACCTTCTAATATATCTGAAACTTTCTCTTTGGCCTTCGGGTTATTTACATTTTGGTAATTATAAGTATCAATATTTTAGTTTTGGACTAAATTATTATCTCCAGTTATAATAACTGATTGGTTGTTCAAGTTTTTTATTGTGTCACTAGCTCTAGAATAAAATTCAGATGAATCTTTATTTGGACCATATAAGCTTATCAAAGTTATTCTTTTTCCTTCAGTTTCAATATCAATTCCTAACAGATTCCCTTGATCATCTTTTTTTATTCTATGTATCTTGTATTAAAAGTTTTTGATAAAAAATATTGCTACCCCTCTTTTGTTTGTTGCAAAAGAATTGAAAATACAGTCTCCTCCCCATAGATTTTTTATTGATATTTGTTCTTTTTCTGAAAAATGTGTATCTTGCAAATAATATATGTGACATTTTTTTGCTTTAGGATAATCAAAAACATCTCTCCTCTTCTCCTTTGAATTTAAACCTTGACAATTGTATGGGACAATTTTTATACCATTATTACTCATTTATTAAATATTTATTTTTGATAGTTGAACAAAAACTTGGGATTTGATAAGTGTATTTCGACCTTATTCTCCTATAACGTATATATAAGTAAATGATAATGTAAATCTGAAATGTCTGACCTCCTCACCTTGTCTGTATTAATTTCCAGCTGTATTCTAAATGCATCATAATTGCTGTACAATAAGTAATACTGTGCCAAAATAAAAAAGAAACATAAAAAAATTAATAGAATAAAAAAGAAAGAAAATTTGAGATCATAGTGTAAACAACAAACGTCTAATAATAATTGAAAACAAATTATTATTGTAATGAAGAGTAACATATCCACTTGTGTTCCAATGTTTTTAATACAGAAATATTGTGTACAATGGGAGATTACTCTATCTTATTGAAATCATTATACAAATTATTTCCCTTATATAATGTGTATTCATATCAAAATCTTTGATTTATATTGAATGCATTAAATATCAACTGTTTTAGTTGATAAAAATAAGTTTTTGTTTTATTTCAATTCAAAAGAGTCAAACCCAAAGACATAATGTATTATTTCAATATGTGAAGATAAGAAATATGTGTATATTTAGTTTTTGTTTATAACATGTACAAACAGATGTTTGCTTTTCAGTAAATTCAATAGATTTTTTTATTATTATATTGTTCATGTAATGTTAACATTTTCAACATTTTGCAGGTGTTTTTTTCTTTTCTTTTTTTTAAAAGCAATGAACACACACTTCATAATATTTACACCAAGAGCATAGGCCATCATGTATATGTAACTGAGAATTATAAGTAGCTAATTTAAAAAGCTCTTGTCATGCACAAATTAAGCTTCAAACAAATCAACAAAAACAAAACACATATAAATATAAGCTAAGCGCTAGTAGAAACGTAGTTCATAAAGCATGTTAGGGCTATACGATTGCATCTCTTTTAAATTTTTTTTCCACAATAAATTTTAAAGTAATCTTTGTTAAGCCAGCATCACTTATTCATTCAAATCATTTTTGTAATAATCTCACCTTCTATCGTGGTATTATTTGAGACAACATAACTGTTAAAAGGCCTGTTGCATAAAGTTTCATTATAACAAGGCTTCTAATGATGAATTTTGTGTAAATTTTACAGTTTTACAGTTTCTATTATCTGTTACCATAAGTTTTAATACAGGTCAGTACTGACCTTTCGACCAGTCACTTAAGTGTGGAAAGCTTTTAAATTTTGAATATATATAATATATATATGACATGTACATAGTTCAAACTTGTATCTTATCGTGGCTTTTTTGTGGGGGTGTGAAAAACATTCCTGTGTGTACCAATAAGTAAACAAAAAGGCAAAATACCTGCTGGAAAGTAATAAAATAGAAAATGCTGTAAACAAAAAACAAACAAACAACACAAAAAACGAAATAACATTAACACATCTATACTTACTGGTATGTCACACCCTTAAAATATTTAGGTATTATCGATACATTTTTGTATATTTGTTTATGAACACAAATATTTTGACCGAACATGTAAATTTACAAAACCAAACAGAGATATATATATACAATTTTTGTACCACTTGTTCTACAGCGTACATATACATGTGCTGATCAGACACAGCTGATGTCTTTACGGACGTTCCAGACGTCACGTGCATTTAGACGGGTTTCTAGAACTAAGTGTACACCTCTTGCTCTGGTTTGTAGTTTCTCTTTAGTCCTGATGTTAAATGCTATTTTTGCAAGGTCATTACGCGCCTCTTTCATAATGACTGGAAGATCGTAAACAATTCTTATCTTTTTGTTTGCAACTTTGTAAGCATTAGCCATAATACATTGCTTGTCAGCATAATGCATGAACCGAACAATAATTGCATCAGGGCGTTTTGTTCCAACAACTGGAGCTTTAGCGGGAATCCTATGTGCATTTGCAATAGGGAAACTGTCGGCTTTAAATTTTTCTATGCCAAGATCTTTAACAAATAAATCATCAATCACTTTCCAAATTATCTCATTTTGTTCGGAGGCATTAATGAGACATTTACCTACCGATCAACATAAGTTTAACAACACAAATATCTAAATACCACCATTGCACTTCAACATACAGTTGACATTATATTGATTTGGATATTAATTATATGTCTCTTTATGTCATCCAGCTCTCACGTGTTTCGGTTCATAACCATATTTGGTTTTGAATATTTTGACTTTCCTGGTGAAGGTAAAGCCAGAAAAGGTCTCCGAATACATATACAATTTATAAAGCGTTATTTTCATCTTATAATTGAATTGTAAACTGTAATACATTGTTTTTTCTGTACAATCTTGACTTTTGTCACACAACGCGATTAGACTTATCTGACTGACAATTACCTTTGGACCACGAATACCTATATAATATACTTTTCAAGTACATCTGTTTATCATATATTGCAAGCATAAATCAGACCTGGGGTCAATTACATGCGAAAGTAATTAATTACATTTCAATTACATTGATTTTTAAAATGTAATTAATTACATCACAATTACATTGGTTTTCAAATGTAATTAATTACATTTCAATTACATTGCCAATGTAATTAATTACATTTCAGTTACTTTAGTCCAAAGACATGTAAGAGCTCTATCATTTAGAATAAGATCATTCAAATGACTACAGGAAAGAATAGAATGAAACGTTTATATATACATGCACTTTTTTGCAGTGAAAACAATTGTACAAGCTATGTTTTAAGTTTTCAAATTTCTAACAGCATTGTTACATTTGTATTAGATTTTTTATTGTCTAATCCCTGTTAACATTTTTAATACAAGCTATGACAGGCAAAAGCTACCATTTTCCCAAAGACAAAGTATTCTTAATCTAATATACAAGAAGAATGATCCACTAGATCTTTCAAATTATAGGCCAATTTCCTTATTAAATTCAGATTATAAAATATTATCATACACATTAGCTCAAAGAATAAAAAATGTACTGAATCTAATTATAAACGCAGACCAAACAGGGTATATAAAAAAAAAGATATATTGGTTTCAATCTCAGACAAATACAAGATATCATAGATTACGCCGATAAATTTAATTTTGAAGGTGCAATTTTGTTTCTAGATTTTTCAAAAGCATTTGATACTTTAAAATGGTCCTTTATGTACCAAACTCTTGAATATTTCGGCCTCAATAGTTCATTTATAAACTGGATCAAGACGTTATATTCTGATATAAACAGCTCAGTGTTCAATAATGGATGGATTTCTGCACCAATTAGTCTAAAAAGGGGGGTACGTCAGGGATGTCCTTGTTCTTCCATGATCTTCGTGATCGCAGTAGAAATCATTGCATGTAAATTAAGAAATGATAATAAGATGATAATAATAATGATAAAAGGCATTGAAATAAAACTTGACCATTCAAAACATAATTTGAAAATTTTCCAGTTAGCAGAGGACACCACTTTGTTTCTCAAATCAAAAAATGAAACTATAGCAGCATTAAACGTTATTGAAATATTTGGCACATTTTCTGGTCTTAAATTAAATAAAAATAAAACGGAAGGCATTTGGATAGGAAAACTGAAAAATTGTAAAGAAAAAGTAGATAATATAAAATTCACAGATAAACCCGTTAAAGTGTTAGGCTTGTATTTCGGTAAAAAGCAAAAAAACTTATGAAATCATGGGAAAAAAGACATCTTACTATCATCGGTAAAATTTGAATAATCAAATCACTTATAATTCCACAATTCACATATTTAGCAAGTATGACAGTCATAAATAAAACGTATATTTGCAATTTAGAAAGAGAAATTTTTAATTTTATTTGGGACGGAAAACAAGATAAAGTAAAACGATCAACTCTTATATCAGATTACAGCAAAGGAGGACTCAATATGATTGATATCGACAGTTACTTTAACACACTTAAAATTAAATGGGTATCAAGATTAATTGAGTCAAAACATGAAAATTGGTCAATTATTCCAAGATTCATTTTTGATAAATATGGTGAAAACTTCCTTATCTTTAAAATGAATTTAGAAATTCATAATTTAAAACCACTTAAAATTACAACTAGATTACCAGAATATTATCTAGATATTGTAAAGTGCTGGATACTTAAAGGTGGAGGTCAAACTAAATCGCCCACTAACTTTAGAGATATACGCAAAGTATTATATAGGGTAATAAAAACATAAAAATAAAAAATAAACCATTATTGATGTTTAGCTGGATCAAAAGCAACATAAACTTAATTAATGAACTTATTGACGAAAACGGTCAAATCGATGAAAAGACAATACTGCGAAAGTTAGAAATAAAACACAACTGGATAGCCGAACTATCAATACTAAAAAAAGCTATACCAAGAAGTTGGACAGATGTCCTAAAAACAAATAACTCTGTTAAAACCCGAGTTAATATTAACGAAAAATTAATTAGAATGAATAAAACAGAAATAAATTTATCAGACCTAAACAATAAAACCGTCTATCAATATTTTATAAAAATCAAAATAACTCCTAACATTGGAATAATAAAATGGCAAAGAATATTAGACGCAAAACAATTACAAATTAGACAATCCTTATCCTTTACAAACAATGAAATATACATAAACAAACTTAAAGTTTATAAATGGAAATTATTTAGCTATATATTACCGAACCAAGAAAATCTTTTCAAATGGAAAATATCAAATACCCCAGAGTGTGCTTTATGTAAATGCACAGATAATTATCAACATTTTTTTAACGACTGTAGATTTGTAAAAGACTTTTGGATTTAAATAACAGAAAAAATGAAAAACATAAACTTTTGTAAGAAAATAACCCTAATAGATATAGTCTTTGGATATAAAATCGGAGACCGACATTATAATGATATAAATCTTATTATAACTTTGATAGGTTTCTCAATTTACAAATCATTTTACACATCAGAACAAAGAACAAAATCCCCCGACATATACACTATCTTTAAAAACGAATTTGAATTATACTTTGAAGTAAACAGACATGTGAAAGAACGCAAAAGTAATCTAATTCGCAAATTTCAAAAATTTCTGTAAAATGTGCTAGATTAAAATATATATATATAAATACATATATAGTTGTGAAGCATAATGTATAGAATAATAACTAATGTATCTATAAAATGAGATATTACACGTGCAAATTTAAAATTGACACCTCTGCGTCCGTTAAGAAAAATCTAAAATTTCACTTAAATTTTAAAACTTTAAATCATAAAACAAAATTCACGAAATATTATGAAAGACAATAAACATTCTATTTGGATAACAAGAAACATATAATACATTACCTTTTGATTATAATCCAAAATCAATAAGATTAACACATGCACTATATTATCCTTCAATCATGTCAGGTTACGATTATTTGATCACACTGGGCACACGCACGATTTTTCTAAAATATGTGTCAAGTAGATTGTATAAGGATGGACAAGTAAAGGTCAAATCCGGAATAAAATATACGTAAATGCAAATTTAAATGATTTGCAATTATATAAGTTTATATTATAATATATTTGTATTTGTAATTAGCTAACAATTATAAAGTGAAACTTATCTTTAAGACACCCTGTTCTTAAAGATATTAATATATCAGGGTACCTTGTTTGTGAAAGCTGTAGCAATAAGGTTATTGTAACAGCTTTAGACCAATAAATCAATTATCATAGTCAAAAAAAAAAAAAAAAAAAAAAAAAGATTTTTTATTGCATTTCTTACTTTTATGGGGAAAAATTTATAAAGATATATATATATAGATTCAAATGAATATATTTTTTGATTCTTAAAAAAAAAATTCTTAAAATTTCAAGTCTCTACTAATAATGTTTTTTTTCAATTTTAATATTTCTTAGTTACCTCATGTGAACTTTGAAGTAACCTTCAAGATTCAATTTATCCATCTGAACATATTTTAACATATGCATATGATGGTTTAAAATAAAATTTGCCTTTGGCATTTAAATCAAGGGACATTCTTTTACTTCATAATTAGTTAACTGAAAGGAATAACCTTGAGCTATGATTATTGTTAATTGTTTGAAAAACATATTTACAAATTGAAGGTCAATCATGTCAAAAAATTGGTATTGTTCTTGATTTTTAGATTTTTTTTTTATGTAGACATGTGATAAAATAATGAATTAAATACAAATAAGGATTATCATACTTGTTATAATGATTAAGGAAGTATCAAGGAATGCTGCAGTTTTTTCAACATGACAAGTGTTTAAAAGGTCTAAAAAAAGTACCAAGGATTTGTATAGTAATAGACTATACAAATCCTTGAAAGTACCAATTGCATACTAAATGTAGGGAAAATATGAAATACAAGTTGTATCAGTTAAGCCAAAAATGTTTAAAAAATTTCCCAGCAAATATTTTAATGTAATTGAAAGTAATTTAAATGTAATTCATAATTACATGGCAAAAAGGCAATGTAATTCATTACTTTCAATTACATGTAATTGAAAATATTCTCAATTACACATTACATTGAATTACTTTCAAATTTGTAATTAATTACAGCTAATTACAATTACATTTTTGATTACCCCAGGTCTGGCATCAATGCGTATATTTAACAGATTAATATTAATTTCTAAACAAATTGTTTGTACAAAACTTATTAAACTTTGATGCTGCTATATTTTCTATCTCATAAAATATCGTCAATGACTACTAACTCAATTACCGTTTCTTGGTTGTTGTGTTATATGAAGGCTGCCTCAATTACTAGTAGTCCCTTTTATAGTTTTATGGCTTCTTTGCTTGACTTTCCAAAGTTTGAGCGTACTTGATAAGGGTTGATCCCCAAAAAGCTGTTATTTCCATTTTATAGTAAAATTTTGAAAAACTACTACCAATGAGAAAACTTTATTATAAAAGTAGAATAAAAAGATTATGGGGTGAATTGTTCCAGAAAATATTTTGGTAAATAATCCCTTAACGTGTATTGTTTTATTCATTAAGATTATCAAAGTCTATGAAATGAATAATGTGTAAAATATATACATTTTTAACATGCACTCATTGACAGTACTAAATGACTAACCGACAAGAAAACACTCTCAAATTATTCTGTACTAGTTAGATTTTCCTTTTTCAATTAAATTGATTTACCCTATATTTTGAGGATTGTTTTACGATTGACCTCATTGATTTTTTTTGTCATATTAACTGTATCCGATGCTTATATAAAGACCATTACTTCACACTGTATAGCGGTGGTCATTCCTAGACGACAATGATGCAGCTTCTTCGCATTGTGATTTTTGTTGCAATTGGCTGTTTGAAATTGCAATGTGTTGACTGTACTGAAGGTAATGAATTATTATTGGATTTCATTATATTTGATATACATATTATATGTAGAACTTAATCAAAACCTCATACATTGAGGAATTAAAAAAAACGATTATGTCTTCTGCTCGGACCTTAAATGACTACCTTTATTTTCCAATATTTAAAAAAGAGTCATTTACTGTAATTCGTTTTGTTTTATGATTGTTCAAGTTAGATATTGGTAAATTATAGTAGAGATTTGCTAAGTATTTTGACATTTAGATACGTCATTTGATGAGACTGTATAATATTATCGAACTAGAAATCTAGAAACTGTAAAAATATTAATTTCATATAATGTTTATATTTCCTTCAGGAAAAGACAACAAAGGCAAACATTTTATATATTCGGTTTTATCGATAACCTCGCTGGGGCTGTACCGGCAGTTTTAGTTACAACTGACAGTAGATGCACTGTCAACGTCAGTATTTCAGCTCCTCTTTACAACACACATTTTGTTGAAAGTTTCAGCCTGAACAGACCTGAAGTATACAATGTCACAATCAATAAATTCGTTATACGGTTCACTACTTAACCCCCTACGTACCATAAAGGGTGAATAAAATATTTTGAATTTTCGGCCTTCGACCTCACCCTTTACCCTCTATGGATCCGCAGGTGGTCAGTAGCGAACCATATAACTTATAACATCTATAGGAAGAAAACCCGAATTTTATCTGTTTATCATTCTTTTACTGTTTTTCCCCTCTCTGAGACAGTTTTACGTTTGACGCCAAACAGTATGGCAATTAAATCGAGTAGAAATTGAGAACAGTCATCTTTAATACGGTATAAGTAAGGTTAAGTACGAATACGAATGGTCTTAAACGAAATAGTACCAATCGTCACATTTTCTAAGCCGTCAATCATCATTTATAATCAAGCTTGTGATTTATCATTTCTTTATGGCAATGAATCGATGATTTGTTTTGTTGCATACAATTATTAATCAAAATATCTGCATCCGGTGATGTTCTTCGTAATCCTCGGACCAACGACATGTAGCAGTTCTTGAATCATATTTGGGTCTATTCTCACAAAATTCTTAATTGTAGATTGATTTCCAACAACAACGTTCAGCCATGAGGGCCTAAAACTGGCTATGGATAAGTCTTCGGAGAACCCAGTTCCTAGTCTACCATCTCCTCTGCCTGTGGTCACTTCTACGTCTATCATCAAGTAGCTCTAACACTGCCCTGGCATGTTGTGCCATATCAATATTCAATTACATTCAATTAATTGTAAGCATCAGTTGTTGATTGTTCATGTTGGATAATGTATGTATACCTCTACGGAAAAACACAGACTACCTTGGGCCCTATTAGTAGGGTATTTATACAGAAGCCAGATGCCAGTTTGTCGTAGGCAGTTATATTCCGTATTTTGTCGTTTTGTAGCGTAGAAAAAAGACTTTGAGAACCCTGGCTGATCCCTTGCTATCCGTATTGCAACATAATGAAATCGTGCCGTTCCGTGACAAATTCGTAACAAATCGTATTGTATCCTTAACAAATACGTGGTGTAACAGTAATAGAACGTAGTTTTCCGGAACTAACCGTAGAAATCATTCGGGCCTATGAATAAGTACGGATTAATACGGGTTTTATAAGGACTAAAACGGATCAGTACGTTCGAATACGGTTTAGTAAGGATATACTACGGTTGTTTGATCCGTCGTCAACTTTTGAGCATGTTGAAAAATTGTCCATGATATACAAGTACAACTACATATGACTACGTATGACTACGGCTAAAAAACGGAAATCTACGGACCAATACAGATTGCCACGAATGATGCCAGATCGCATCCGTCGCTAATCCGGCGTCAAATCCGTGAATGTGTGACATAGGCATTAATCACACCTTTAATCTGTATGGCATCACGTCATGGATATCAGTCATTGTTATTAAGGATTTATATCAAATGTCTGATCTGTATAACGTCATGGCACATAAGAAAACATCTACCTAGGTATATAGTAAAGTGTATATCATATGACTTTTTCAATATCACACACCGTATTATATCTCCAGGGGATCTCTTGGAAACATATAAGTGTCTCAGATTGATAGGGATGCGGTATTGAAAAAGCAATATGATATTCTCTATTTATTATACTTCACGTTAAAATGCCATATTTATTTCTTAATACGATGGTCACAATTTATTTTATATTATGGCTAAGCGAGGGAATTTTTTATTAATGTAACCCACTTGTGTAGACCAATAACAAATCGATAATGTGTATATATAGGATAGCGAATTAAATTTGCATCAATAATTTAACAGACAATGCTCAAATCATATGTTTCTTACTCAGAGCTTTTTTTTAGACTGTCAACATAGAAATTAGTGCATCATGATTCACGTATGTTGTGTTGTAAATGACTGTAACGTTGTTATGTACATGACATCATAGCTAGTTATTTCCAATTCACAATTTGAAAAGACGGAACGTTCAGTATAGTAAATTTAATAACATATATCTGAGAGTGTGAAAGAGCAGATTGTTACCTCTCGAAAATTTAATTATAATGAGATGTATGATTGGTGTATATCATTCAATTCAATTGAGGATATCAACCAGGTGTGGGGTTAAATATTGCTCATGAGATGTAAAAGTTCATTGATTAATTTTTTTTGTGTATGACTTTGCCCCTTAGCAGAGCTATAGAAAAATCGTACATAAATAAGTGTTACACGGACACTTTTTAGATGATGAATATCGTGCATGATCAATGAGTTCACGGGCATTTTATATTTCAATTAGATTTGAACTTTATGTTTCGCCGACATATTGTCTTGATTTTTTCTTAAAATATTTATTTTAACATCAATTATTATATGTTTTTTTTAAACAGTTCAAGTATATTACTTTTGATATCAATATACTAAGGGATTGACTATTTAACTTCAAAATGGGGGTTAGGGTTTTTTCCTAAAGAAATATTCTGATCCCCAATTTTATGAGAAAAAAATATATTGTGGTCAAACAGATGACAAAATAATTTTTTGATTCCTGATTTTCCGATTACTTATATCTTTTAGGGATGACAACGAGTACTCGAGTACTCGAGTATCGCTCTGTAGTACCGGGTATCGGTTACCAAAATAATACTTGACTAATCGGTTTCCTGTTAGAATGTTGTTGCTTTCTTAACATGCTTAAGCTTAAAAATATTTTTGAGCGCTACCCGGGAAATCGAAAAATAATCAGATATAATAAAAATTAAAAAACGATTCGAATGTTAGCGTTTAACTGTCACTTAAAATTCCCCCAAACAGAGGAAGGATATATATGACGAAGGTCACCTTTTCAAAACTTACACTTTTAGCTAATCTACCGTCAGAGCATACATTTTCATCAGCAAGACTGTTAGTTACCTATCAAAGTTGAGAAATCGTTTTGTCCCAGACAAAGTTGACAAGATGATATTTTTCAATAAGAACAAATTCGTTGCACCCTGTGTCGGCCCTCAGAAAATGATTGAGGCATCAGTAAGTTCTAATCATTAACCCTTTGGTAATAATTAAATATGTTTCTTTACGGTTCCTAAATACTGTTGTTTGAGTAATCTTTTTTCTATCAATATTAATTGATTACTCGATTAGATTATTGTCAGCTTACATAATTAGTACATTGAGTAAATTGGCTATCAATTATAATATAAATTTCCTTGGACTATTATCTAGTCCTAGGTAATAATGTTGAGGGTTTTACGTTCAAAAAGCAACAATACAGAAAATGGGTATAATTCTGTGTTTCCATTTGTAAATGTTGTATCGAGCGAGTACTCGAGTATCGCTCGGTAAATCCAACACGTACTCGAGTGGTAAATCTTTAGCGAGTTGACATCCCTAATATTTTATATAATAGTGCTAATTTTGAAAAAAATATTTGGGTGATAGCTTTGAAAAACTAAATCATTTTCTTACGCAGAAAAAGAAATACCTTCCTTTTGAAGCTAAATGGTCGGTCCGTATATTTCTTTTCAATATGTAGACACGAATGGTATTCAGGACAATGCTGAACGTACAGAAATGCTGGTACCGAGGTATATAATTTAAATAAAAAAAGACTGGAAATATATAAATAAAAATCTAATCTTATCAAAAGTTAAAATCCCTATCAACTCATCAATGCACGACTGATCCTATAAAAATGTCTGTCTAATACATGTTCAACTATGCAGCAAATCTTGCAGAAAATCATTCAACTTATGTCAACAATTTTGGACAGTAAGTTGCGATGTGATCTTATAGTTACACGTGTTAAATCCTAATCAACACTATCAAAGACATATAAAAACCTATATGCAAGAAAAAAAAAATTAAAATCCAAAAAATATGCCTAGTATATATATTTAATAACAAACAACAACAACAACAACAAAAAAAAAGGATCAAACCTGTTTAGCTTGAATTTATTTAAACACCCCCTCCTTTCCGTTTTCCCCAAATAAAAATCAAATGTAAGCCCGATTACCTTTGAAACCCTTTTTATACATTACTTACTTCCGATGTTGCATTTTAAAAAGTTTCAAATGTGTACGATATTCATCTTTTTACTGGACATGGTTCCTTTTTATAAAATCATTATATTCTTGAATTTCTTAAGAAAGAACTCTCGGCAGAAGGGAAATGAAAAAAGTTTGTTTAAACTGTAACTTACATTAACTGGTAAATGGCCATGTAAGTTTTTACTCGCTTTTACTTGGCTACCTCTGCTAAATGCAAAATGTACTACATATTGTCTTGAAACGTCGTACAAGTCAGATACAAAACAAAGATAACAAAAAACAGACAAATTGTTACCGGCCTTTTTTTTATGTTACCTTAGTATGTATAAGTCATAATCAAGTTAAAACGGGAACCGGATGGCAATGTTATAAATTAAGGCAATACTAGTTAAACAATGCTCAAACTTGTAAATCGATTAAGAAGAGACACATTAAGGTATCAGATAGAAACGGTGAAAATCGCACGAACTCGTAAAGGTAGCGTCGATTAGGGAAGCGTCCTCTGCTACGCACGCTTCAACTGCCGTTTGACTTGACACTCATTCCAAATATCATAATCGGAAATTATGATAAAAACGTTAATCAAGCAAACGATGGGTTTAAGTAACAGAGTTTATTTACACATACATTTAAATATATGTTATCAAAGATAGAGCTGTAGTCCACATATTTTTTTACGTTTTATTTCTGGTTGGTCGAAGATTTGAAAAAATCTTTGTTCTGTTAAAACGAAAGAAAACATCCGTTAATAGTACTATCAGGATAGTTCAGTGAAAATTTTCAGAGTAAAATGTTACGATTGGTTGTTTAGCAAGCAGAATTATTCTACTATTGATAACGACATATGAGTTATATAATATTGGTGTTTTCCCTTCCGTTCGCCCCTATTCGTCGTCTTGCACATTTATCTTAAGATCAAACTTTGTTTTGCAGTGGGATATAAACGTTTATTTTCTAGTCCTATATGGCATCTTGACATCTTGAGATACGCAAATACACATAAAAGGTAAAAAAAAAGTGGCAATCATGTAACTTTGACTTACTTATAAGAGAAGTAAGAGGAAGAGCGAGAGCAAGAGGGAAACTTTTTGTTTTAAAATTGAAACTTCAAATGATTTATAAACACAAGTATTAATGTTTACCTTCTTTCAAATGTAACTTGAACTTATATTTATGATGTAGTGGTACCTGATGGAAATAGCTGTGAATAAGTAATTAAAAGCTGTAAAAAATAATTACCCTCGGAGTTAAGTATTTATGTGATTTTACTCCTTGCTAGGTCAAAACAAGAAGATTATTGTAACCTGCGATCATGACACAGATGTTTGTTTGTCTACTTAAGTATCAAAGTTTACATTGCAGTGGAAACGTTAAATTTTAGTCCTTTATATCATGTCACAATAAGCCGTTAGATTTCTCAATTGAATTTTCTTTTATTTCATGTCGAGGCCTTTTATAACCGACTATACGGTATGGCTATTTTCCTTGTTAAAAGCCGTACGGTTGCATATAGTTGCTTACAATCATTTTATTTAAAGTTTGGTGTACATAGTGGGCTTATTGGCAATCAGACCTCATCACTTTATTGTTACAGCCATGTTAGTAGGTACTAGTGAGTACGTTCTATCAAACGGGTGCTACGCAAAGGCACACATACAGAAAAAAAACAGTAATCAACTTGTAACCTATAACGGCTTATAAGAGGAAGAAAGAAAACTCATGACATGAACAAAATTCTCAAATTCATTGTTCTCAATTTAAGTGTAAACTTCAAAAGATTTATACGCAATTTTCCACCTACTTTCAATTGTTAATCTTAAATCAAAACTTGGAAACTGATTATAAACATGATAATGGTAAATAAAACGTATTTTTATGATACCTGAAGAAAAGTGCTATCTTAATAAGTCTTTTGAAACTGTCAAAATTATTCTTTATTGCTTAATTGATATATTATAAAGTATAGTTATATTTGCACTTGTGCTTATTTATAGATATCGGACAATTGATTGATTATGAGAAATTATCAGTTTCAACTTTCTTTTGAAATAAAATAATTTAAAAAATCTGACTTTTATATCTGATTATTAAACCGACATTTTAAATATTTTTTAAAAATATTACCTTTTACGTACACTGTATATATGTTGTATAGTTTGTATGACACAAACATTAATATTCAGCTAGTATTTGCCCCTGAAGTGAAAGGATAGTTTCCCATTGAATATTGAACTCATTAATTCATATTAACAATCTGAGCTGAACAATGTGTGCACGTTATTAGCGTTATAAACAACGAAGCAGGTCATCTAATTTAACCTTTTCATCTCTTATGCATAATTTATGGGCTTCCATTCAATATACAAATGTACATGTAAACCGATGTATGTATCTCGTTGCATTTATTGTAAACATTTAAATAACTATGTACACTTTTTATTGTACCATATCTATGTTTATCTGCCTACCATTGTCAAATCATATAAAATCAAATTATGCTCTTAATTTTGGACGGTATGTTCTGATTAATTTTGACCGCAGCGGCAATAATAAAGATTGAACCTAAAATTTAATAAGTGACAATATACGATTTAAGATAATGTTCCCTTTCCATGTATATTTTGCATATTTACGTTTCATCATCTTTCAAAATTTTATCCAGAAAAGCGTTTTAAACACTGCCCATTCGACATAGTCCATTTGTATTTACACCACTCCATTTTATGTAGCCGAATCCCTTCAAAATTGTAGAACAAATTGTTCAATCGAATAGATATTTTCTCTATTGATAATATTTTAAAATATATAACATGTTAGTGTTTTTTATTAGGATGTAGTTACAAAACTGTTAACCTGGAAAATGTCATAAATGTTTTCGCAAAAGGGAATACAACAAGGGTAAGTTATATACATCTATAGTCAACAAATTACAGTGCTATATTTCTTCAATTAGTGAAGTATTTTTATCCTTTATAAAAGAAGAAAATAAGGGTCTAGATTTTTTTCATTCTCATAATCATACGCTGATGTACCATTTTCTTTAATCCTTTCCCAACTTGTTGGTTAAAATTTAGAAATTTCTTGTAATTCAATAGAGGTTTTGCTAATTCTTTTTGGTTGTCCCAAACAGATGAGGTGTGTGGTTCTGACCAACAAAATTAAAATATGGCATAGGAAAACCATGAAATACAGATTATTATTATTTGACGTTAAGTATACATTTCAGTTTTTTTTATGTTGATGTACGCATCGTAATTAACTACATTGCCTTGTTGAAATATTTTGGTGAATCTCTGAGATATTTAGTACAAAATGAAGTCAGTCTGATGTGAACATAATTTTTCCTTTTATAGCTTATGTGTTTCTTTAGGTTTAAGTTTGTAACCCGGATTTGTTTCTCTCAATCGATTTATGACTTTCGAACAGCGGTATACTACTGTTGCCTGTATTTGAGTTCTCCTTCAAACTAAGTTCTTTTGAAATGAAATTTTGTTCTAATATTGTACATTTCACCACTGTCTTAAGTCTTAAGTTATGGAGGGTGGCGCCTTCAGGCATGTTTAACCCGGATCTTTCTATATGTGCAGACCCAGGCTCCTGGCTTATTAAGTGGTTGTCGTTTATTACTGTTTTTTGTTAATTGTTTTTTTTTTTAATTAGGTCATTGATTTTCTCAATTGAATTGTTTCACATCTTTGTTCTCCTGGTCTTTTATAGCCAGTAGTACGGGAAGGGATTTTCCTCACTGGTGCGGACCTATAAATTCTAACATCTACTCTATTCTCACCTTGTTTGATAGTTGTCCAGGAAAAAAAACAAGAATACATACAAAAAGATTCGCTCTCACTCACACGTCCAGAACCCTCCTGTATTATACAAGAACAAGCTGTAAAGATGTATTAAGTATTAAATCAACGGGATAGTATAAAAATGTGATTCATACATACAAACGGATATTTTGAAAACTACACAGTAAGAAATTGTACGACATCATTGTATACTGGGTATAATTTATATAACGGTTGAATGGATAAAAACTATCTTCTACTGTTATTGTTCCAATTTCCTTAAAGAAACTAATATCACAAAAATACTAAACTCTGAGGAAAATTCAAAACGGAAGGTCTCTAATCAAATGGCAAAATCAAAAGCTGAAACACATCAAGCGAATGGATAACAACTGTCATATATCTGACATCAGACATATATTTGACCTAGTTGTAAAGCTAGCTAAACCTGGCACTTGTATGACAGTTGCATACAAGTACACGTTAATGTAGTGAATCTTAAACCCATCAATGTTTAACAAACAAACGATAGCCATGGATTTGGTTTCCATTTTTCTATACCAAGATTTAATAAGAATACCCAACTAAGTCGTTTAAAAACTTTACATAGTCATTGATGTTTTGTTTTTAATTTATCTATATCGCCAGATTATTTATTTTATTTTTGTTGTACAATAATTGTTACTGGTCAGCGTGGAGAGGAACTGTGAATATTACAAATACATTTCATTTGTATTTTTTTCGAATTTTCCATATCGTGCAGTAAGTCAAGAAACGATAGAAAACATAAGTCCGATGCACACATGCATATGTATAAGGTTAGGAAAATGCACATACCTCTTTACTGTTATTGTTAAATGTAAAATTGGAAACTTACCATCTGTTTGATTAAAGTCATTTAGTGAACGTTTTTTAAAACACGCACATTGATATTGTTTATCTAAATCTGCATTTAGAATGTTTTGAGATTGAATTATGTTCTATAGTCAATCACAGACAAAGTATGACGTCCAATCCTTATAATATAGCAAACATGTTACAGTAACATTTTTAAATGAGTAAAATTTGGAATTACATATTATTACTTAATAATTTAGTAAATACCTGTAATTACTAGTCAACTTAGTAAACAGTTAAGTCTGCCTCATATCTTGAATTACATCTAGAAATTGACAATGATTGTCGGTTGAAAACAAAACTTTACGATAAAAGAGAAGATTTCAGCTTCCCAATTGTGAACTTTTCTATTTCTATGTAGCAACATTCCAGCAGCGCCTGCATACGGAGTAATTATCTCCCAATTGATACGATATTACCGGGCATGTATTTCCTATCATGATTTTCTTGATAGAGGGTTGCTGCACACAAGGAAGCTATTAAATCAAGAGTTCCAAATGGTGAAGTTGAAATCATCACTTCGTAACTTTTACGAACGCCATTACGAGTTGGTTGACTGTTATGGAATAACCGTTACACAGATGATATCGGATATGTTCCTTATGTCGTAACTACAATCCTCTTCAATTTTTCACGAATGTGACCTACCGAATTAGACTATTTATCGGGTTTGTAATAACAACATGAGCAACACGACGGGTGCCACATGTGGAGCAGGATTTGCCTACTCTTCCGGAGCATATGAGATCATCCTAAGTTTTTGGTGCGGTTCGTGTTGCTTAGTCTTTAGTTTTCTATGTTGTGCCTTGTGTACTATTATTTGTCTGTTTGTTTTTTCTTTGTTAGTAATGGCGTTGTCAGTTTATTTTCAATCTATGAGTTTGACTGTCCCTCTGGTATCGGTCGCCCCTCTTTTAATAATTACACATATTCACTGATTGTTTCTACGGCTATTTCTTTCTTCTTAATTTTGTTTTAAAATTTAAGAAATAGTTAAAGTTACCAAAAAAGAAAGTTAAAGAATAGGGATTATGGGGCTTACTCTTTTGCGAACAAACAAACGCAGACGGACATTGTTATTTTTTGATAGATTTTGTGCTTCCTGGTAAATACCTGACGATGTGTCTACTTGTACAACTGGATATATTTACATCATTAATAAAATGATAGACAGAAAGGGTATGTTTCAACAAATTTCCGGATTTATGGCCCGAAACGGGAGAAAGAAAGGGACCTTGTACGGGATTGGGGTTTACAAAGCAAGGAGTGCAAATGCACCAATTACACCCCCCTTTTTTTTACTGCAGCCTTTAGATCGGACTGTTTAATAGCTTTTATATGTATAATAATAAAAACAAAATAAATGCCATGAAAACCATTACTTACCTTGAGAGAAGATTGTAATCATTTCTTTCTCTTTTGAAATTAAGATTATCACATTTTTCATTGTACAATTTGAACATTTCTGAGTATTTTTTTATTTTATCATAAGCCATTTTCAACAAACATATAACATACAGTTTTGCATCAACATGATCAAGGTATATTTTAGGATGATCACTTTGTAAGAGTACTTGCTGATCTTAAATACTCGAACTTTTGATAAGCTGACCAAATTACATCATTGTTTTAACAGTAAGTAAAAAGATGTAAAAAATCATTTTTAAATTAGTAATAACTGGTCAGTTTCAAGAATAACTTGACATATTAAAGTAGCACAATACAAAAGCAACTTAATTTTATCAAAATTTCATTTTCAGCTGTTTTTGTTACTTCTTATTCCTAAACCACAGAAGAAAATTTTATTTACATATCTTGCACTGTTAATGAGTTTTGATGATAATTAGTTTTATTAACAAATGCATGTGTCTGACTGATACAAGATAAGAAAATGTGGGCAGTACTTTGTGGTTAATAAATAGAATAATTTGATAGCTTTATGACCACTGACCAGCAATAATTCAAAACCGCATCTCAGATTGCCAAAAAATAAATAGAACAAATTTTATACCCAATTAAATTTAGTGATCTCTTATGAAATAAGGTTGCAAACTTTATTGAAGGTTTATGAGAGAATGAAATACATTAGGAAAATCTGAGACATGGTTTTGGAGGTCAAGCTGTGTTGTACAACAATCTATAAAAATTGTTGGGATGCTTTGAATAACAAAGAAGCTAATTTCATTCAAGTGTATACATCACAATAAGCAACTAATTACATAATAATCAATTATGTAATAATTATGTCATAATGAAATTATCATCATTTGAAAGATTAATTTTTTTCTTCCTTTTTGTACCTTATTTATAAAATTTAAAGCTGGATGAAAGAAATTACACCAGTTTAAATTGTATGATTGGGGTTGAAAAGGTTTTGTATTGTGCTACCGCAACTAAGGAATTACACAAAATTTTTAAATTTACTGTAACATATTAACACGTTTTTTCAAGTTTGCTTTTGACGGATCCTTACTAAATGTTAGCGATATACAAAGAAGGATAATCGGTATGATTGCCATAAGACAACTATTCACCAAAGTTCAAATGAACATATATAAAATTTCAAATATATGCAACCGTACGACCTTAATAATGTGACAAACCTAAACCGTTTGGTCGGCTATAAAAGTTCCCGACATGAAAGATATACAACTATTAATATATAAAAAAAACAATTTACAACAATAAATATGAAAGACATGAACCAACGACAACCATTTAACTACAGTCTTGTACTTTGAAGGTTTTTCAGGATCAGAAATAACATCAAATGTATCAACATTCATCCTATAATATATAACATCCTAGACAAAACCTCCGAGGAAATGTATAACATCAAGTACCGAAATCTATATGTTTATAAAGCCTAGGTGGTCGAGTGGCCAAGGGCGCTGGGCACGATACAGACGGTGTTGCAATGCAGTCACAGAGACAAGGGTTCGAATTCCGCTGAAAGATAACATAACATGAATAATGTGATAGGGTTTTACTATATCTTTTCATTCATTATTAAATGATAGTCAATTGTTCTTAACAAATTTTTAAAAGAATATTTTATTGGCGGGATTCTTAAAAATCATTGTGAACATTAATTACTTATAAATTTTAATTTAATTTTTTAGTGCACGGAAAAAAGTGTGTACTATGAAACTTGGAAGCCAAAATTAATTATTTTTGTTGAACAAGGAAATCTAAACAATCTAATCTTATTGTATGTTATTCATTTCTGTGCGATATTCATAGGCTGGAATTGTTATATAAAACTTTTGGGATAGAGTACACAATGTGATGTTTGTTGATAGTATTATTGAGATGAGAGAAATTTAAAAAAAAATATTGTAGCATAGGAAATAATTTTATTGAACGAGTTCTAGTCTCTCCCCACACAAGACGAGTGTACTTTGGCAGTAGTCTCAACTCAACGGCATTTACCTTTAGTGTAAGAATGAGGATGTAGTATGGGTACCTAGGTATATTTCACATGATTATGTCAAACAATCGAACGTGCGGTTTTTGTGGATATTGTTTGAAAATTGTGAATTATTTTTATGTATATTTTCTTTTATAAGGTACACAACATCTGATTGCATTTGAATTATTAATACATTTTGTATGCCAAATTGATCAAATCATGAAAATGCGACATTTTACACACAATAAACAATAATATTATTGATTACTTACCTAAACCTTGCCAAAGTAGTGCTATATTAAAATGTTGTTTAGTATGCTCTTTTACGTCTGGCATCCTCCAACAATGACAACTGAAATCACAATAAAGCCATTAGTGCTGAAAGAATATCCAACACCAACAACTTATCAATCTTGTTTGTACCTGATGGTCATTAGACTCCTCAAGTATTGATTTACCTATATATTAATAGCTAGCGCATATTTGGGTTAGAGCGTTTCATATCAAGATAAATCAAGTTTTGTTTTCATAATTTAGTAAAATAATTATGGCAAAAGACTTAATTGCATATAAAATTAATAATTCTGAATTTAAATTAAATGGCATTCGCCAAGAGTAGTGGAAGAGAACCACTTGACATGTTTTGCTTGTTCTCAAGAAGTTTTACATAGTGTTTATTAGTTGTGACAACAAACAAAACGTTTTCATATTATCTACCTGACACTTTACTAAATGACATTTAGACAAGAAAGATTGTTTTGTAGAATTTCTTTTTTTCTTTTTTCAAATGTCATTGATCTACATTCTTAGTTTACTTTTTTATATTAACTGCCGCCGATGCATACATTATATAAGGAGAAGTTTTACACTATTAGCAATGCATTTGAAAACATGTTAAAGATGCAGTTTAACCAAATTTGTTTTGCTGCGACTGGCTGTTGCAAATGAAATACATCCTTGGTATTGAAGGTAATAAAATGCCAATGCATTTGCATTTATGACGATTTCGTACATGTAGTTGTTGTATTACTTAATGGTCATAAGTTGACAAATAACAATGCTAATTTACAGCATACCTTTTGCATAACTTTTAACATCAGGTTTAGTATTTTGTACTATAAATACTCTGTTAAGAGAGACATTAACAAACTCTTTTGTAAGATTTGTCATCTATTTTTATGTTAAGTTAGTAGAGCTGATTTGATTATATTATATTATATTGCACTCAAATAGGTTCAGGTGCTTGTGATTATTTGCCTGCTCAATTAACAGCAGTAGATACATTTAGATACCCATTTGTCACTATCAATATGCCAATATGTAATTGGGCATTAAATATTAGAATTGTAGGAAGCGTGAATAATAAATTTGTTTATATAACCACAAAGTGAAGTTGTATTAGCCAACCATGTGATGCATATCTATTTCAGATAACAAATAAATCTTTAAATTATTTCAAGTTCAAAGCCAATTGCTACAATTGCGGTTTTTTTTTTGTAGCTGTAGGTCCCCAATATATTTTATATTATAACAAACCCACCAATTAAATTTGCCGCCGATCATACATGTAACTTCACTACATTCGATTACCTAACCAAACTATTCATCGTTCAGGACCAATCAATGGCGTGGTTTGAATATAGAATTTAGATCACTGATTCTAAACCAAACAAATGATATTTGTTTAGGGGCCAGCTGAAGGACGCCTCCGGGTGCGGGAGTTTCTCGCTGCATTGAAGACCCATTGGTGGCCTTCGGCTGTTGTCTGTTTTATGGTCGAGTTGTTGTCTCTTTGACACATTCCCCATTTCCATTCTCAATTTTAAATGCTATATCATTTATAATAACGCATTTAAAACTACAACAAAGTATAAGAAACAACAGATTTCAAAGTCCAACTACAAAATGAATATTCAAAACATGTACAGCAATCCTACATAAAAACTATTAACAGATATGAATGCTCGATACAAAACGAAAATAAATGCGGGGAGTTAACAAATGGCGGGCATCTTATGTGCATCTGAATAAAATGTTTTATATTTATATAAGTTGACAAAATTGTCAATGAATTTATACATCATCTATATTGCCTATCCATTAATTAAATTAAAGCTACGATATCTAAATTTCAGAAATGTAAAACAAGTACATCTATACTACGTGATATTATCGATGATGACTGTTATTGATTTATGGATGAAGAATTTCAAGATGGGAACGGTAACTTAAACTTCATTTCAGATAAACTTCCTGTTGACAAAACTTTATTTTTTTAGTAAAACTAAGGATTTTCTTATCCCAGGAATAGATTACCTTAGCCGTATTTTGCACAACTTTTTGGAATTTTTGGTCCCCAATGCTCTTCAACTTTTTACTTGTTTGGCTTTATACCTATTTAGATATGAGCGTCACTGATGAGTCTTATGAAGACGAAACGCGCGTCTGGCGTATCAAATTATAGTCCAGGCAACTATTGATAACTATTTACTTTTACAGTTGACTTCTATATTGGTGAATTAAGTAATAAGCACTTATGAAAAGTATACTTAATAACTTAAAAAGAAATAGTTCACTTGAAGCTACATTTATTATTTACAAAATGTTAATACTTGAATCTTCTATAGAAGGTTTTACGTCATAAACAAATAAATTAAATCATATTGAAGATCAAATCTTAAGCGCTACAAACTAGTTGCTATGAACCAATTTTCAAAAATTAAACTGTAAAAAAAAGTAATATACAATTGGTCGCGAACATTCATATCGTATTTTAGTAATAATCGTTCAAACGTGCTATGCATTTTGCAAGTGCAATTTAAAATTTAACAATGATCAATTTTACAAATTAATTGTCGAGAATAATAATCATTTCTGTGGAAACACCTATTGGATTTGTTCTGATTATTAATATCATTTTTTTTCTTCCGCCGAAACCCTTTTTTGCAGTATATATTTGTTTCGCAATTTGTTTCGCAAGATGTCCTTAAGAAATTTTGGACATTATATCAAAAGGTTGTCGATGCCCAAAGTCAGGCGCCTGTAATTCAGTAGTTGTTTCTGTGTTACATATTTGATTTTGGTCATTTTTTGTACATAAATTAAGCCGTTAGTTTTCTCGTTTGAATTGTTTTACATTTGTAATTTTGGGGCCTTTTATAGCTGACAATCCGGTATGGGCTTTGCCCATTTTTGAAGGCCGTACGGTGATCTATAGCCGTTAATTTCTGTGTCATTTAAGTTTCATGTGATGAGTAGTCAAATTGCCTATCATACCACATCTTCTTTTTTTTATAAATACGGATTTTGTGTTATTATTTGCTCATACAAATGTTATTTATTTTATGAAATTATTCAAAATTAAGGAATGTATCTACCTCATGCAAAGCTCTGATTCTTTGACCGGCTTTGACAATACTTTTTTGTCCTTTTTGGTTTATAGCTATTCATCCTTTTAATAAGATTTGGATTTTCAAATATTTTGGTTCCGAGCATCCTTGAAGAGACATTGAATGTCGAAATGCGCATCTCGTTCAGAAAAAATTGGTACCGTTTATGTTAATGTTGCTCTTTTGAAACTCTTTCAGCCGCAAATCTTGATTTTTTTGTATTTCTAGTGAGTATATCATGATTAACCAAAAACGATAATGACAAAATATTTTTTCACACTTGTTCGTTACATCCTCAGAAATTTTTGGCTGATTTGTATCAAAGCGGCCGGGGATATCTTACAGGAAATATCTACCTTTACCAAATAAATTTGGTGTAATGCTTTTCTAACTCATAAACTTTGAGCCGTTAAAACATAGAGTCTTTTCATTTAAGGTCCTTGGGTTCTAACTTGAAAATAAGGTCAAAATTTTGTTCTCTTTTTTGACTTTTGCTTGTTTTTGCATTTTCTCTGACACCTTAACAGTTATATATAAAAAAACTAGTGTAAAATGTTTGCTTAATTGTGTTCAGTATATGATATATATGGTCTGAAAAATCTAATGGCGTATTCCAGGAGTTTAATTTTTGAAGGTAAAATTGTTATTTAATTCAGATTGGTACATTATAAAATATATATGCCCCAAGGTCTTTTTTCAAAATATTAGGGGATATATGACCTTGACAATGTCAACCGGAAGTGACATGGGGTTAAAAGGAAGTAGTCAGTTTTGCACCCATAACAAAGTACATAGAAACCATATAAATTTTTGAATGGGCATACATAAATCTATAATTTGAGACCCTGTGTGATATTATATACAATGTACCCAGAAATTGCACATTATCTCCATTCTTACAGGCATAAGTGTATATTAAATACATATTTTCGGAATCAGTGTGAATAAAGCTATCAAATTAGACAGGAAGTGAAATTTCTTAAGCCGCATGATGCAATTTGCCACTTTTAATAGTCAAAATTGTATATAAACCATATATTTTTGGGATCTATGTAAATACAGCTATCATATGAGACAGGATTTGACATTTTCTAAACCAGAAGTTTGTAACTTTGTCCCTTTTAACAGGCAAAGGATACATAAACAATTTATTTTTAGAATCTCTGTCAACACAGCTATCGTATGAGACAAGAAGTGAAATTTACTAAACCGGAAGCTTGCAACTATCTTCTTTTTTGCAAGATAAAGGGAATGGGAACCATATAATTATAATTTGACAAAACCTTTGATTGGACGCGCCAAAAGTAACTTTGAGTAGACCGGAAGTATTTTCGTATCAATTATTTAGAAAATTGATGTGAAAAGATCCTTAATTGTTCTCTGAACAATTAGTTTTAAATCAACATTGCATTACTTTTAGAAATTTAATATTAGTAAGCACAAAGACATAATGATATATCCATCTGATGAATAAGCCATTTTCAACTGATTTTTATAGTTCGTTCATGTGTTGTACTGATACACCACTGTCCTAGGGGAGGGTTTGGATTCCGCTGACATGTTTAACTCGGCCACATTCTATATGTATGTGCCTGTCCCAAGCCAAGAGCCTGTAATTCATTGTTTGTCGTTTGTTGATGTGTTACATATTTGTTTTATGTACATAAATTAGGCCGTTAGTTATCTCGTTTGAATTGTTTTACATTTGTCTGAAGGTATCGGCTTTGCTCATTGTTGAAGGCCGTACGGCGACCTATAGTTGTTAATTTCTGTTTCATTCGGTCTCTTGTTGAAAGTTGTCTCATTGGCAACCATACTAAATCTTCTTTTTTTATATTAACGTCTTTCGCTTCGGGCCACAATTTAAGGAAAATATAAATTGCCACATAAAGATTTTTTTTTTTAATTAACTTAATGTATTTTTTCCCTTTGTAGTACTGGGTATTGCAAGCATTACTGTGAAGTTTGCCATAATCAGTTCAATAGATTGAGAAAAATCTAGTGTGTAAAAAAGGGACATCTACAGCGATTCGAGCTAAATATCTTCGAATAATTCAAATCAAGCCACATCATGATAGACTATAGTGTGGACCAATAAATGATCAAATATTTATCTCATCTGCCTACAAACAATTGCATATGACACAAAAGATGACTCTATGATGATAAATACCACTAATGGACATCTTTGTTTTCATTATAAGGTCGGAAAAATCTCCACGAAACACCAAGTATGGCTTGTTCTGTCTACTTATATTCATTGAAGAGTCATAATTCAAGGTTATATTCTATTAAAATCTGACTCAATCAGCTCAGAATATATCGTTTTTGTAATATCGGATTTATATAGTATGCAATTGTAACAAATAAGAGTATAAATGAGGTCAAAGGTTCTTGTGCTGCTTCCCAAAATAGATGTAATACCACCATTGTTTCCCCATAAGCCTTTGCTAAATTTGCACTTTTCAAAAAATGTGCAGAATATATCTATGTTTCAAATAAAGAAATACTTGGCATGAGTTTTATCCTGTCCAGTACTACAGATAAATTTCAAGGGAATATTTTTGTATCCTTTTCGTATGCAACCGGATGTGAAGTACTATGATTTGGTGTTATTATACCTATTAGTGATCTATGTTATCAATTTATTTCATTATTTCGGTTTAACTGGTTCTTGTGCGTATGTGCATGTAAAATGCTACCTCGACCGTTCAAGGCTTTGTTATACAAGTTTTTTTGTAAAAAAGGAATTGTGAAATAGATCTTAGTTTAAACTTGTGCGGTACCAGTAACATTCTATATCGTATAAAAATCACCAGAAGGCATTGAAAAATATGGCCATGTTTTTAAAAAACCTGAACAATTTCTCTGAATACCGAAATACCTCAATTTGCACATGAACAGTTTTAATGCATAGCATATGCTTAATAAAGAAAGTCAAAAAGTTAACAGCAGTATTATTTATTGTTCCGTTGCATTTCAAAGAAAATAGAAATTTTAAGGCAAATCGAGCTACGATTTTTCAATATAATCAACATACTTTATCACAACGATTTTCGTTATAGCATGTTGCACACTTGCATGACAATGTTTTGTTATTGTTAACAAAATAAGTCCTGGATAACCTGTACAGGAGTAATACCATCATTCCTGTTTCTCTAATTTTCTTTATGATTTTTTTTTCAAATACTGAAACAAAGTTGTTTTGAGACACTCACCATGGTAAATCAAACACGTATCTGTATCTAACGTCATCAGGAACCGGCATAACAACATGTTATCTAAACATGGTGAATATTTATAGGCCATAATAAATGACAGAAATAAACTTCAATTGATAAAATGAAGACGGCAACATTTCTACAGAAGGAAATTTTTGGAATATTGACAGTTAACGTTGTTATCCATCTGTTTGATGTGTTTGAGCTTTTGATTAGGGACTTTCCATTTTGATTTTTCCTCGGAGTTCAGTATTATTGTGATTTTACTTTTTACGGATTGACAGTCAGATACATAAATTTCAAAGACACATTGCAATGACAGAAATACACGTTTATGACGATCATACGGTTATTAATTCCAAATGCGTACACATTTTCAAATTATATGAACCACAGATGCACTAGAATTATAACATTACATTTCCTGAGACAAAATGTTGTTTGTTAAATATTTGGTCAACACTTTTATTCATTATACCGTCATCATAAATTTATTTTGCTTACATCTTCAAACATTTCTATAACAAATTACGAATCTGAATTTCTTTATCATAACAAGTGATACATATCATAATTCATTATCTTTAATGGTTTAATATCATAGGTTCATTATTAAGACCGACAGATGGGGGAAACTCTACATACAAAAAATCATTAGTTGTGGGATCAACGTGTTTAGCTCATCTGCATGACACAACTGGGAATAAATCAAAACATAGCAGAAGACAAACTAAGGGAACATTTATTTAAGTTCAACTTTGTCCATCGAGCATTCAAAGTGTCAGCTGTTGTTCAAAATAAAACAGAAATAAAACAGTAGCTTTTAGCAGCTTTCAATATAAGAATTAATACAATATTTGATCATTGATACGCTGGTATATTTTATAACAAATACATTGGAAGATTTTAGAACGTACGAATTTAGTGATTGCTGTTAGATATGGGTGCACAATTTGCCTTTTGTTGCTTCGGTACTTTCATGTATCATGTGTATGTCATACTAAAGAAGATTACAGTCAGAAAGACACTTTAAAGTCTGTTTCATAAAAACAATACCCCATTGGTGCACTAAACTGTTCAATTTGATAAGTTTTGCAAACAACCTTTTAAATAATCAATTATAAACAGTAAATTCGATACATGACATGCTATAACCTTTATTTTCTACCGCAAGATCAAATTCCTATTATACAGATAAACACTCTTGTGTGTGTTCGTATGTGTTCTAATTCCTGCTACAATGCATCAAATACAGTTTATGTCCTATCATTGTGTCATTTTGTAGTTTTTGCCGTATGTCTGTACTACCCTGCAGAACATGTTCCGACTGGAAAGTATCTAGTATTTAATACGGTGATAGATCACTTATAAACAATGAATATTATACATGTTTTAGACGAATGAGATTATTTACGGGGTTTTAATAACATGAGCAACACGACGGGTGTCACATGTGGAGCAGAATCTGCTTACCCTTCGGGAGCACATGAGATCATCCCCAGTTTTTGGTGGGGTTTGTGTTGCTTAGTCTTAGTTTTCTATGTTGTGTCATGTGTACTATTATTTGACTGTTTGTCTTTTTCTTGTTTAGCCATGACGTTGTCTGTTTTTTTTTTTTCGATCTATGAGTATGAATAACCCTTTGGTATTTTTTTGCCCCTGTTTTATATAATAAATGTTTATTTTATTTGTACTAAACTAGGACACATATTTGATAATGCATATCAGTCTTTTGTGAGATGTTATATCACATGTATATAATCTACAACCGTTCTTGAGTGATGGAAAAATAAGTAAAATGAGAAGATAAATACAAAAATGGTTTCATTACTTCTTAACTTCTGCATATTTCATTAAAAAAATAATAGAACTGATAGAAAGATACATATATGGTGATTGCCAGATTACACACTTTGGGAAACTCAGTATAATATTATATGACAGGAACGAAAGGGATGGAATCATGTAAAAAACAGTATGAGATTTTGTAAATGATGTTTCAGAGATGAGGAGATGGGTAGGTCTGTATGCAGGACCTGATTTTGTTTTGTTCTAATATAAGCGATGTTAAAGATGAAAAAAATTCCATATTTTACCTCAATTTCCATTCCCTACAATGTTGATTGATAGGTTGGATAATTGGACAGTTTTCTATCGCCTCGCATGCATGGACGAAGGCAACAAACGTTAACTTAATCCATACTTGCATGGACTAACTAAAGTCTGCTTGAAAATTGAAGAAAATTTCAAATGTCTATGTAAAGTTAGTTTAGCTCATGTATTCAATTAGGCCAAGTCTGTTGTGTTTTTTCTAAACTTGATGTTGTTTTTTAGTTTTATTTAGTACCTTGTTATAAGTTAAAATCAAGTTAAAACATAAATGGAATGGTAATGCATTAAGCGGAGGAAACAATAGTTAAACGATGTTCATTCTCATAAAGCGATTAAATAGAAAAACATCAACTTGAAGGTATTACATAGAAACTGTTGGCATCGCAAGAACTTCAAAAGGAGTATAGCCGGGTCTTTCGACAATGTAAGCGTATCTGCTATAAATGCCTCACTTGCAGTGTGATCTTACAAATATTAAAATCGGAAAGCTAAATGAAAAACTAAAATAAAGCTTAAGCTAAACTAAAGTTATATGACCCCATTTTGTAACCAACGGAGGTATTTACCTTAGTATATAAGAATCCTTTATAGAAACAAATAAACTGTAAAATTATATATATGATGATAATTGTCTCGTTCATCACAAATTAAAATTTCCCAAATAGTACCGTCAACCGATTAAAAATTAAAGTTTAAGTCTTAATTATGTAGTTCAAAGTTTATTTAAAGAACACACAGAGCCAATATATTTTTTAAAAATAACAGGACAAACACTAATCAGGCAATTCATCATGATTTTATCCTTCATGTTAAATAGAAATAGGGAAACATCGATAAAAAGATATAAAGTAATGCACTGTGCTTGTATATATTAAAAACAAAACTTTACGTTATTTGATTAATTTTACTTACTATTGACATGCATTAGTTAAATATACAAGGAAGTCCTTGATGCGGCAGTGATAGTTTTGTCCAATCGTTTCAAAGGTTGTATAACGAATTATGTCAGTCATGTCAAGATTACAGGGTTTTAAATAAAACACTTTATTTTAATCTTTGGGAAATTATATCTGTTGACCGATACCAAATCAATCATTTACACCAAGAATAGAAAAAAAACATAAAAAAATCACTATGTAGGTTCGTCTTTTGCAACTGTTTTGTCACAAGTTCTCATTTCAAGACAGTAGAAGAGGTTCTACTGGTAAAGAATTTTATATCAAACTGACATTTAGTAACCAAAAGGAGTTAGTCCGGTAAGGAGTATATTCGGCTCCGATTATTAAGTTTTAGGATTCAAGAAAAACAATATGTTTTAAAGTGATGGATAGACATTTGGAAACGTTTTTGTTATAGTTTTTTCAAAGCGTTGATATTTATGTCCCATATAGGTTCAAAAAGATAATTTGCGAAGCTTGACAAACACGACTAAATTGCATTCAAATTAAGGCCAGGGAAACATAGACCGCAGGTATCGACACACTTATTAATCAAGTCAGATATAAAAGTGTCAAAACAAACATTATGTTGCAATGATGTCTATTTGTCGTCGCATTCGCTCTATGCCACCTGTCCTTAATCAAGACAAAATAACACAATACTACCTCCACCTCATTTTTATACTTATACCTCGAATAAGACACAACCGACCATCAAGGTACCAGAGTCTATGACAAACGAGACGATTTTAATTTTGAAATTATCAATTTCCCTCACCTTAGCAGTCATAAACATGATAAACCAACTTTACATTTTTTTTTTATTGAAATACGTGTTTGAATTCGTCTCTAAGTAAATTAACAATAGGAATTCTATGATAAAGTGTAGATAATTCAATTTCATTCATAGTATTGCAAGAAGAAAGTGAACCAAATTAAATGTATCAACGAATTCTTGGATAATTGTATTGTTCTTATCTGATTCCCACCCCTGGAAGAGGAATTATCATACTTTAGTAGTAACTCTGAAGAATATTTTGACTTCTATATTTTCCTGTAACCTTTGTTGTTTTGAAAACGGCTGTAAAGAGTAATTGACAGACACAGCTTTGTTTTTGTAAAGACTCTAAAAAAATGTTTGATACTAAGTACAGCGAAGGGAGACCTAGCTCTTTATATTTTGTTGAAATTCCAAAAGAATAAGGAACATATCCTTCTATTTATATTTTATTTTTTAATTTATTTGAATTTGTTGATGTGACCTTGCATCTGATTCCTTATTGTACATACGGAGCATTACTTAAAATTACACGCTATTGGTACAAACGAATTTCATTAAAAATACATTTCATTACATGCTTTATAGAATGATAAAAAGATAATGAGAACGTTCTTGCTTTCTCATCATGATAAATATGAGCCTGTTGTAAGTTTTTATTCCTGTTGAGTTTTTTGAAACATAATAATAAGAAACACTTGCATCGTTTATCTATCTACCTTCCATCTACATTTTCATTTCGAAATATTTTTTTATTCCACTAGCACGTGGTATTTGCAATTTCACCTTACCATATATTTTTAATCTGAATGTTCTTGCCTTTCGTCAGACAAAGCTTTCATCACTCTAAATTGTATAGTTATATGGATACAAATACTGGCAAATAGTTGTGACAGTTGTTGCTGATCTGTACTTAATGCTTTATAGTTTAGCTCTTGAAATATATATCTACATATGCCCACAATTACAGCAGACTGAATAAAGAACTCTGATAGATCAACTTTCTGAACTTCCTTGATTCAAAATTATATTGATTACTTTAAGATAGCCTTGTTGACTTTATATCGTTTCGTCATTTCGATTGCACAAAGTACGTATATAAAAATCACGCTTAAAGGCACAGAAACGATCATTAAAAGAAACGAACATGATAGAGTTACAGCGAATTGTGATTTTTATTATTGTTGTTTGTTTGGAGCTGCAATACATGTATTGTTCTGAAGGTAATACATCCCCTTTTCATTTAATATGTATATTACATGTGTTTGTTTACTAATTATATTAACACAATT
Source organism: Mytilus californianus (assembly GCF_021869535.1). Classification (NCBI taxonomy): domain Eukaryota; kingdom Metazoa; phylum Mollusca; class Bivalvia; order Mytilida; family Mytilidae; genus Mytilus; species Mytilus californianus. The sequence goes on along the minus strand of NW_026262604.1, from coordinate 62,504,534 downwards.
TAGAACAATATTCTAAGGAAGAGTAAAAATTAAAGCTAATTAATGGTAATAACTTTAACCAATACCAAATATACATGTAGTTGCATACTTTAATAAATGTTTATGTATATAAATAGTTGTTCATATTTGCGTTGAACAGAGAAACCATTTTAAAATCGGACTTACATCAAAACAAAATTTTAAAATCAGAAAAAGATTTACATTTGCATCGGTTATTTTATTAATCATGACCACTCCACATAGGACGAACCGGTATAATATAAAGTTTGTACTGTTCATAAAAAGTAAATGCTCCAGCAAGGAAAGCATCCGTGAAACAAATTTACTTTCATTGGTGATATCGAGAAAAAATTAATAGATTGTGGTTTCGAAAATTGGAGCATTTAGGTAGAAATGAAAAAACGGATATGATACGTTCGTGTTTATTACATTTTTTTCTAACGAAGAATGAAAGTGTTAATTCATTATAATATTACAAGTTAGAAATGTTATAGCAGGTTTATAACACACTGTTCGATTTATAAATATATGAATATGTTTATCATGTTTATATCATCTACAGGAAAAGACAACAAAGGCAAACATTTTATATTTGGTTTTATGAATAACGTCGATGAAAGTATACAGGAGGTATTTATTACCACCGACTGTAGGTGTAATGTCACCGTCACAATATCAACTCCTCTTTACGACCCTGGTTTCTTTAAAACTGTAAATCTTAAAAGGCATGGTGTATACAACGTTGCATTTAATCCTAAAATTCAGAGTAGACAGGGTACAGAACTGAGCAACAAAGGTATAGAAATCATAGCAAACGAAGAAATAACTGTATATGCTGTTAACAAGGCAAATGGTGCATCAGACGCATTTGCAGTTTTCCCTCTTGACACACTTGGCTATAACTATTATGTGATAACATGGAGCAATTCGGCAGAATTTATGATTATTGCAACGGAAGAAAACACAAATGTTAACATTTTAGTTGCAGATGAGACATACATTAGATATAATAATGTACGCTATTCAGCAGGAAAAATGTTGAAGATCAACATGAATAAATTCCAAACGTTTCATGTGTATGACGGCCCAGACTATACCGGGACGAGAATCACTTCCAATGAGCCTATAACTGTAATAAGTGGAGCATCATGTACCAGTATAGGTTCAGGAGCATGCGATCATCTTTCATCTCAAATGACACCAGTAGAAACATTCGGTAACACTTTTGTTACTATCAATATGCCAAACTGTAAAAGGCCAGTAAACTTTAAAATTGTAGCGAGTGAGAATAATACAGATATTAATATTACCGGTAAAGCCCAATCTAGTTTGATCGCAGCAGGTGATAAATATCTGTTTCGAATAACAGACCAATCTTCCAGAGTTGTTTCCAGTTCTAAGCCTATTGCGATTGCATTTTTTTCGGAAGGGGGTTGCGGAACGCCAAATGGTGACCCATCAATGATTCTTTTGCAACCCATCCAACAATTTGCTGCCGACTATACATTTACAACAATCGAATATCCAACAAAACCATTTAATCATGCACTTACAATTGTAATTCCCGAATCAGAAATAGGTGGTCTTATATTGGATGGAAAAAATATCTCTGCAAAATGGAGACCAATAGATGGGAGTGATGACTTGCGAATAACAGACATAAATGTCGGAAAAGGCGCTCATACAGTTTATCACGTAAATCCCATAGTCATATTTCTAGCAGTGTCGACAGGACTTGCAAATTATAATTCGTATGGATACTCCTCTGGACAACGTTTAGCTCCAATAAACAGTGTAAGTATTATCAATGAAAATTACATTGCTATCTTTATAAATAAACTCATCATAGATACCAGAATTAAAGGTTTGTATTTGCGCCTGATGCGCGTTTCGCATAAAAAAGACCCTAAAATAAAAAAAAGTTAATAAGGCCAAATAACGTACGAAATTATATTGCATAATATAAATAATTGCTTTATAATCTGATCTAGTGTAACTATCAAATGACACTGTATGCTTCTAAAATAAATCTACAGTAGTGTACAACGTTTTTGTTGTAGTTCTATATTTCTATATTTTTGTTAAATTAAATTTTACATATTTTAGTTATTTTATGATAGGTCGATTGCAACATGAAATAAGAAACAAAAAATATACAATGGATTTCGTATATGCTCACAGTCTAGCATGTTTTAGGTTGCATTATTTCTGTAAAGATTGACAATGCAATTTCCCATAGGTACTCCTTTTACGGCTAAAACTGTACAACTTTTACTATGAAGTTTTGAAAAAAATCATATCCTAGAATGGAAAGTTCATATGCACTACTATTTTTTTCAAAGGTCAAAATATAGAGCTGTGCGGCATATTTTCAACGTTTATATGCCCCGAACTTCTAAGAGTTTAAACTTACACTAAATTTCTTAACTACCCCTACCTTAACTGTAGGATTACCACAGATTTCAATATAAACAATATGCATATGTATATTTACTTGTAACATTCCCAAGTTATGTCTCTATGAGATGAAACATAAAGATCATAACTGGGAACCAGTATGTAAACAAAATTGTTTATCAATGAATATCTCCCCAAAATAAGCGTGGTTTGAGAAACAGCTGTATTTACAAAGTGCAACCTGAAAATATAATGTAATACAACAAACGTATGTATCACAGATCATCAGCGGATCAATATTTTAAGTTTCTTAAATCAAAACCATGATTTTCTTTTTATTTTAGAACTGTTCAATTAGTATAACTGTACCAGGTGACATTATTGATAATGACTGTGATGGTTTAATTGACGAAGAACTTAAAGATGGAAAAGGTAATATACAATTTACTATTGATGTAGAGTGTTTATAATTCAACATTTTTGACTTTTAGTATTATACTATAATGTACTTTATGATGAAGGGAACGTTTATAACAAGAATTTTTAACACATATTGATGTAACATTACGCTTGTTTATTTAGATATGCACTTTTTTTCCACATCTCAGATTGTGGTTTACCATTTACGTCGTCTGGTGGTTTAAGTACCGAACGTGACCTATTGCCGAATATGACTGTTTTGCTGAGTGTGATTTCACATTGCTATAAGACGTGTCTCGGCGTTTGTTTATCTAGGGTTCATGTTTATAGTTAAGAAGTTTTATTTGTAATTCTGATCGGATATTGATTTGTGTTTCATCGTTTGCAGTTGTGATTCTGATTTTTTTTTATTTTCTATTCGTATGCAAAAGTTAAGATTATTTATCACCCAGTTAATTTGTATGATTTTAGTTTAAAGTAACTACATGTGTGCACACAAGATTTATTTGTTTTAAACAGTTTGGTTTGGGAGAAAAGACGACATAGTTAGATAGGGCAGTTAGTTGCACACTTAGTAACATTTTTCTATATTAATATTCTTGTAATTTGTTATAAAATACATCAAATTACATTATTAGAAACCTAATCATGATTTATATTCATTTTTTAGAAATATACCCGAGACGTTACTTTTTGTGGATTTGATACATACATAGGTGTGAAAGACACACAGTTCGTAATTCTATTATGCTGCATTTGTGTACTCTCCTAAATTTATTTCAGTTATTCGTTGTTATTCTGTGGTTAAAATTTCTAAATGTACTTTAAAGTTATTCATTTATGTATTTCTCTGTCTTGAGTGTTCTTGCAGTTATTTGTACTGTATTCCCGTCATGTAATGTTGTCATTTTAGTGATATATTTAACATTGCCTTAAAGCGCGAGGTTTGACTAGCCACAAAACCAGGTTCAACCCACCATTTTAATAACATGTCCTGTACCAAGTCAGGAATATGGCAGTTGTTATCTAATAGTTCGTTTCTATGTATGTTGCATTGTCGTTTGTTTTTTGCTGCCTTTCATTTTTCTGTTGTGTCGTTGTTTTCCTCTCATAGTTGATGTGTTTCCCTCGGTTTTAGTTTGTATTTGTTTTCTCTCAATCAATTATTGACTTTTGAACACGGTATACCACTATTGCCTTTTTGTTTTAATATGTTTTCACTTGTATTTCTAAGATAATGATGGTGATGGTAAACTTGATGAGGATTTGGCTACGTACGTAGAAGAACTTGAATCAAGAACAACAAAATTGTCAACAAAAGAATTGCCAACAACAGAGTTTTCAACAATGGAACTGCCAACCACAGAGTTTTTAAGGACAGAACTGCCAACAACAGAGTTTTCAACAACAGAATTGTCAAAAACAAAATTGTCTACAATATCTATGTCAGCTACATCAACTAGACATTTCTTAACAACAACATTCATAAAAACGTTTGCATCAACAACTACATCGAGGCAACCAATAGCATCAGGAAAATTAACAACTACATCAAGACAATCTACAACAACGCTCCCATCAACGTCTTCTATGCAAATGTCAAGTATGTATTTAAAGTTTATCGTATTTATTCTGCTACATATTTGTAAACCAAGGTTTGATTGCGTCTGTAAAACTTTCGAACACAACTGAACAGATGAAAACAATTCTTTAGAATTAATTCATTCGAAGCAGTAACCATCTGTCACGGGAACCTATTTTCTGTACCACCTCAGGAATATTAACAGTTGTTTTAACTTTGGTTTTGTTGTACATATTTGATAGAAAACATGTAAATTTGGTTTAAAAGATACTCATCTACCTAAAGGGTATCACAAAAATATCGACCACTAACTAAAGGTGAATTCAAAAGGGGGATTCCGAAGTAAAAACACTTGAGAAAAAAATTGCAACGTTATAAACTAACTGAACTAATGGACAAAATATCAGTGGGCTTTATAATGGAACGTAAAGTATCGATGTCTAAAGTCTGTGTATCTATTAAAGTAATATTCAAATAATACAATGTAATATGTACATGTATAAAATTGTAAATAAGTGTCATGCGTGTTAACCAACTCTCTACTAGATAAAACTTGTAGTTAATGATAAATTATATTTTCGCGGATATTTAGAATCACTGAACTTATATTTGATTTGGAATTGCAAAATAGAAACATATGATACTTTAGTTTTTATATGGTTGTTGTATCTTAGCTAAAAACGGCAAATCTTTTAAACAATATAACGCACACCAGTAATAATTATTACTTTCAGTATATATAAGAGTAAAATTGTTCTTTATACAAGAGACAGAAATAGTTCTGCATTTTGATGCAACAGTACAGAGAATGGCATATACATTGCCGTTTTTGAGAAGGGGAAAATAATAATCTGAAAACCCATAGCTAAAAAAGAGCATATTTCATTGCGGGGCCTTTTATAGCTAACTGTGCGGTATGGGCTTTTCTCATTGTTGAATGCCGTACGGTGACCTATAGTTGTTAATTTCTGTGTCATTTGGTCTCTTGTGGAATGTTGTCTCATTGACAATCATACCACATCTTCTTTTTTTCTATATCATTATTTGTTATCTTTATCACTATTACTTTCCTTATAACGAAAAGCTTGTTTAATTTTCAGATTTTTCAGAAGAAGTTTTAAGAACAGATTTAGTGATTGCAGGTGTTGTGATTTCGATGTTTGCCCTCTGTTGTTTCATCACTGGCATGTTTTTCTTTAAATGGAAACGGACTAAAAATAGCAAAGCAGAAGGTTATGATGTGTCTCAATGAACATGACAAAGAAACAATTTAACATATATCATTTGGTTTTGAACATTTGTGTTACAGGAATTAACGGTGTAGTTATTCAAAATCATATAACGTTAACGTATACAAAATACATTATTTGATCTAAAATATCTAAAAAGCATAATTATTATGATATACATGATAAAGATAACTGCTTACGACAAATTTGATGAAACCATACCAAATTCGTTGGCCTGAAAACATGTTTTGAGGAGACCTCAGTTGACGAGGAAAGGGGGGGGGGGAATTAAGGTGGCAGTTACCCAACGCTCCTTTGGGGTCAAATTCACGATCATCGATGTTTAAATATAAACTAAACGATAAACCTTTGAATAAAAATACGGTTTCGAATATGATAATTTTTCTTAATAAGTTTCTGTGCGTGATATTTGGTGATAAACCAGTTTAAGAGAAGTTTATTATATCCATATTTTCCCAGTTTTAACTTTTATTTTTTTTTTTTGTTTATATATTGGTTTTCTTAAAATTCTATCAAAATATTTAAAGCCGGTATGATCTATGAAACATTTATGTGTCTTTGAACTATTTGCTGGTACCGTTCGTTGTAAAAGATCTGAAAAAGGCCACTCTTTTGGTTTCTCCTCATTATAAAAACAAACTTTGACACGATGAGTTAACCAGTTGCGCTGAAAGTATTCAAGGTATACACATCCTCTAAATCGTTCGTTATACAAATGGAAAATTATCATAACATCAGATGCATGAATTATAGCATTTAAAAATTCTTTTCAAAACGGTATATTCCAATAATTTTTATATCTAGATATGGGGATATCATATTGACAAATACATAAGCCTTGTAAAAAAGAGATGAAAGACATTTAAATTCAAAGTCGACAAGTATCTGACAAGAACACATCCGTCGTCATTTGTGAAACAGATATTCCATAAAGGTCAACCATTTTGTGATGGCGTATGAAACAAAATAGCAAAGGGGGATGATTTCAACTTCATCATTTCCTCATATTGGTTCAATAACTCCCTTGTAAGCAGAAACCCTGTATCGAGAACATCAATACAGGAAATGTACGCTCTGGAAGATAGTATTAATTTGGAGATAAAAAAATATATATCTGCAGGTACTGCTGAAATGTTGATCCATACATGTCATTGAAATGGAAAGTCCACAATGATGTTTGATTCGAAAAGTTCTTACACGTTACAAATACATCTTTGCTGTCTTACTGCTGACCAAAAATTCAATGATTCTGTTGGATTGAACTGAATGAACGCATAGTTAATCGTCTTCAGTCTATTCTACGTTTTGAAGAAGTCAAAGTTGCGGTAAATAGAAAAAAGGTATAAAAACATCAAGAGACAAATCCCTCATTTGAGCATAAAAGAACATGTGATTGTATTCAGATTATTGACAAAACAAACATTCGTGAGTGATTTACGTCAACCGTACAGCAATCAAACAAAAAACAAAACAAAAAAGGGACTGCCACATGGCAGAATGTAGAGATTTTGCAGGAAGATGGCTCAATCAATGTTTACAATAACAATAACTTCCTTGACTTCATACTCGTGTTAAATAATCTAATCATAGCAGTAATCAAACTTGTAAAGTGTTCTATCTACTGTTTAAAATCTGTATGAAGTGTACCTTACTTACCTGTTGTGAGTCAACATATTTTTCTAAAATACTACAATCTAATAGGGTTTTAATTACTAGTATATAAACGGATGTTCCGTCCTTAGTTTGTCTCGTGAATTTATACGGTACGTTACTGGTAAAAAGTATCCAGCGTGTGTTTTTGTTCTGTTACTTTGTACAATATATTTACACGATTCAGATCTAGAAACAATATGATGGTGGGTGTCAAAGGAATGAGAAGATGCGACGATTACTTCTTGTAATAAATTCGATCATATGCAGTCAAAAAAACCCAACATATATTATATACTGTGACAATATAACACAAACATCGAGGTGTTTTCTTACAAAGTTTGAACCCTAACTGCTCAATACATTTTCCATACTCACTTTACAGCAACTGACTGGGCAATGTATTTGCAGTGGAAAAAACCATCATGAAATAACCAAGTGAAATGATCTTGATTGTTTTACATTGTCATTTCGGAGCCTTTTATAGCTGACTACGCGGTATGGGCTTTGCTCATTGTTGAAGGCCGTACGGTGACCTATAGTTGTTAATTTCTATGTATTTCGGTCTCTTGTAGAGAGTTGTCTCATTGGCAATCATACCACATCTTCTTTTTTATTGCTTGGTATATTATTATATAATTATGTATTTCTCTGTCCTGAGTGTTCTTGGGCTTATTTGATCACTCGTCACGTAATGTTTCATTTAAGCGCTATTTTTTAATCTTCCCATATTAGCGGGAGGTTTGGCTAGCCATAATATCAAGTTCAACCCACCTTTTTTTCTGAAAATGTTCTGTACCAAGTCAGGAAAATGGCAATTGTAATCAAGTTGTTATCAAGTAATCCTTGTATGTTGACGTTTGTTTTTGTAGCAGGTCAGTGTTTCTGTTGTTTTTATTCTAGTTGGTGACTTTCTCCTAGTTTTTGTTTGTGACCCTGATTTGTTTGAGTTAAATTGATTTATAACTATTTAACAGTGATATACTACTGTTGTCTTTATTGGATATAGTACTACAAGTTGCTTAATATCTTTCATTCACACATTGAAATTTTAAGCGCGACTGATTACTTAAATTGTCGTTCGATAGACAAATACCTTAAATAATCAAGTTCATAACGTCCCTCATCCTTCCTCTTAAATAAATTGAAAAATAACATGAACCGGTTCTAACTTATTTTTTTTCAGACTTGAACATACACCTTTCACTTGAATGCATCAGGGATCCAAATCAGCTAGGTCTAAAGACATCTTATCACTGCAATTCCTGTGTTAAGTCTTGTCATACAAAGACTAAAAAAGCATCCGATAATACGTAAATATCATCGAATTCAGATTATGACGACCAGTTACTTTAAAAGATAACTCTCGGATTACCAATCTACTCTAATATCGCTATCAAAATCTACACCAGCTCTTTTAAACCCGATACTCATGCAAATACTAACGGAAACGTAAACTATGGATTTAGAAATGATGGACTCTATAAACCGAAATATAATGAAAAAAATAATACACATAGAGATCAATATTTAAGTCAAACATTGATACTGCATAAAATTAAATCGAGGTGCAATTTACTAGTACAAAAGTTGTCTTCAATCTAACGACGTCCAGACGAGGTGTAGATATCCTAATATGTACATAGAGTCTTGGACACGAACATAATCGCTGCAAACACTTGAAGGACAATGAAAATCTAAATGGGGATTAAAACTACACAGAAAAATTACACTATGTTCTTTGATTATTGGCAGTCTGAGTGTGAATTCATCTGGTGTTTATCCATATGTATAAATAATGCGCAACTGAATTTGCTGATGTTCTTCCTCAACATGTGCATGACATAACTAAAAAAACAACAATGAATCAATTTAACAATCATGAAAAACATAAAATAATTGAAACCAAAGGTTTATGGGAAGCAAAATGTTTATGAGAAGCGAAAATGGGCTACATGACCGAAATGGAGCCTAGCAAAAGACCCAAATCCATCTATTGTTATTTCTTTCTGTGAAAGTTTGCATCTGAGCTTCTAGATAATTCTTACCTTGATAGAGTTGTGATTTAAGAAAGGCATGTTATAAATCATTGCAGAACCAAAATATCGACTGCTGAGTTTTTAAAACTTAGGGTCCATTGTTAAACACAATGAATATCGAGGTACATTAGTAGGTGTATTGAAAAAGAGCTTAATAAAATTAACATGTCAATTTTTCGTGAACAATGTAGAGGTCATTATTTTTCGTACTGTAAAATATATGTTATAATAGGCGTATAATGCATTAAAAAGCTCAAAAACACACACAAAACCCTTAAAATATGACAAAAAACACATAATCCTCTGTTAAGGACATGACCTTGACTTTTGACCTTATAACTTTTGTCAAGGTCATTGGTCAAGGATGTCATTACAAAAGACCCTATATGTTTAGGACTTTTGGTTCAAGAGTTAAGGCGAATTTTGTCTTTTCAGAAACAGTTAACAGGGATTACGCCCTTTACTGATAGGTAAAATATCCTCGGTCAAAATGTAGTTGCGCCTTTTTGACCCAAACATTTTTCACTATCTACAATTTCTGTAAGTATAATCGTTTTTGAGATATTCAATAAAAAGTTTTAAGGTCAAAGGTCATGGTCAATCTTAAAAAGCTTCAAAACACACTTAAAATCCTCTAAAACACACATACAACCATTTAAATATGCCAAAAACACAAAATCCCCTATTTGGGACATGACCTTTGACCTTATGACCTTTATCAAGGTCATTGGTACACGATGTCATTACAAAAGAGGGAAATTTTTTCAAACGTTGGCGGAACAAAAAGAATAATAATAATAATTAAAATGTCAATTGTTCTTGAACAATTGAGAGGTCTTTCCTTTTTGTAATGTAAAATACATGTTCCAATAGGCATAGAATGTACTGAAAAGCTCCCAAACACACATAAAACCGTTAAAATATGACAAAAAACAACACATTCGCTATTCAGGACATGACTTTGACTCTTGACCTTGTGACATTTGTGAAGATCATTGGTTCACAATGTCATTATAAAAGACCCCATGGGTCTAGGACCTTTGGTTAATGAATTAAAGCTAATTTTGTCTTTTCAGAAACCGTTCACGGGGGTTATGCCCCTTAAGGATATGTCATATCTCTTCGATCATATGTAAAATCGTTGTGCCTTAGTCACCTCAACAGTTTTCACTATTTACTATTTCTGTAAGTATTATCGTTTTTGAGATATCCAATAAAAAGTTGTTAGTTCAAAGGTAAAGGTCAACCTTCAAAAGCTTCAAAACACACTAAAAATCATTTATATAAGGTTAAAACACTGAATTCGCTATCTGGGATATGACCTTGACCTTTGACCCTGTGGCCTTTCTCAAGGTCATTGGTCTCCAATGTCATTGTTGAAGACCCCATGGGTCTAGGACCTTTGGTTATATAGTAAAAGCTGATTGAGTCTTTTCAGAAACCTAAAACAAGGGTTATGCCCCTTACTGAAAGGTCAAATCTCTTCGGTCAAATGTAACAAAGTTGCGCATTAATGACCCAAACATTTTCCAATATTCAACACTTCTGTAAGTATTAGGGTTGCTGAGATTATTCCATAACAAGGTGCTAGGTGAAAGGTCAAGGTCAACATACAAATTTGACCTTGAGAAATTTTTAAATGTCACATGAATTGATGATAATTGGTGAAGATCCTAGGTGTCTACGACTTACTGGTTTCTGAAAAGACTCAATCAGCTTTTACTATATAACCAAAGGTCCTAGACCCATGGGGTCTTCAACAATGACATTGGATACCAGTGACCTTGAGAAAGACCACAGGCTCAAAGGTCAAGGTCATATCCCAGATAGCGAATTCAGTGTTTTAACCTTATATAAAGGATTTTTAGTGTGTTTTGAAGCTTTTGAAGGTTGACCGACTGCGGTTAATTTTCATAGGAGCATAACCCTACCAATGAGTCGTTGAATCTTTTCGGTCCAAATGTAACGAAGAACCAGGGTTTGGTCTTGAACTTATTTCTCCCTTAGGTTTTTTTCTACCTATTACGGTTACGATGTTTGAATGATAACAAGATTTTTTGGTTTTAGAGGGATTACTCCGAAATGACAAAATGTTTCGACTCACAGGATGAGTTCCGGATAGGTATTTATGACACCGATACAAAGTGTGAACCTGAAAGCGACACGTTTTATGGTAAAGGCTTCGTCAAAGTTTTGCGGAAAAAGAATAATAATGATCATATAATAATAAACAGAAGAAATACAGTAAGGTCTTTCCCTTTTGGAAAAGGAAAGACTTTAAAAATGATAATAATAATCAGAAGAAATACAGTAATGTCTTTCCCTTTTGGAAAAGGAAAGACCTTAATTCAGATAATACTTGATAAATTTAAAGAGTCTCTGCACTTTACATATATGATTATCGTAGGAACCCTGTCGCTAACTTCTAACGGTTTAGTTGCGGTTAGGAGTAATGTTCTAATTTTAGTTTAAATGTACCGTTTACTGCCTTTTGTTTTTTGCGATTGATTGTCTTCACTTGGAACTTGTTCCTTTTTATGCATTAGAGATTTATTAATGAAGTTCAACCATGAACTAATAATACAAGATAACAAAACGTGTAAACATATAAACATATCTATATAAATGTATGCCCTCTTTATGTAACACTAAATAACCCATTACAGAACTCACTTATATTCATCTAGGTTCAAGGGGGAATAATCGTCGTTGTTCTCACGTGCAAAGGCTCTGAAAATAGTTATCACATTCACTTACATATTGAAAAAATAAATTGAATATCGGTACATGTGTTCCGTTATACCAATATTTTATTAATCTCCTTTAATAACTATTCCTTTTGATTTTAACGAAGGCAATCACCGGTTTGGTGAAGATATGCATCAAATAAATTGTTTATGTTTGATGTGGATTATTTGAAAAGCAATTGGAAATGTATGTCAGTAGCAGCACACAACATTTCTTGAACTATTGACAAATATCGCTTTTTAATTTGAAAGTAGATAATTTGTCATCAAACAGTATTTATTTTAAACAATAATGGACAAAGATTACAGTTCCTTTTTTTATAAGTTTTAGAAATAAACTGATGAAGATCTTTTTTCTTCAAAAATAATATTACTGATAAAATAGCATTAACAATACAACTAAAACATGTTAAAGATACAGTTGAAGTTAAGATTATGTAGAATTGCATTTGCAGTTTTGTTGTGTCTTCACTTATGTTTTAAAAAAATATGCTGCATTAATTATCGGGTTTAAAATTATATTCATTCTATCAAAACCGCAAGTATAATTTTTTTTTAAACATTGAAATTAAATTCTCGATATTCATAGTGTTTAACAAATATGTTCGGTTCAATATAAGTATATCTATGGCGTTAAGAACTAACATTTACGAAAGTGTATAAATACGATGAAAGTTTGTTATAATAAATTTTTTTAAATTTTTATAACCTGTACAACACCAATATTTCATACGGTATGTTAAATATACTTCAGTAATCATAAAAAACTCGAAAACAAATTTGGCAGTGTGAGATTAATATTATTACGGTATAAGATAGTCAGTTAGTTTCTGTGTATCTGTTATAATTGAAAAAGAAAGCAACATACACCTATGATATTTCCAAAAATTAAACGAAATGCAAAAAACACCAAAAAAAAAATAATGACGAAACCGCATGTGATATAGGTTAGTTAGCAGATCTTTCGTTGAAACAGTATAAGAAAAATACCGAGCTTCAAGGGAAATTAAAAAAGGGGAAGTCCATAAAATCTGAAGAAATCAATAAAACGAGTGAAAACTTGTTAGTTTGTATATATGGGAAACATATCTATACTTCCTTTGCAAAAAAATGAAAAGAATGCGTCATAAATGTCACGGGTCCGACGCGCTTTTTTCTAGAATGTAAATTGATACGATATAGTCTTTAAACCATGTTTTAAAATTATTGTGGTAGAAGCATATTAATTCCTATTATATTGAATTATCTACATGATCTAAAGACGACTTAACAAGACAGCAGACTCGTTTACATTAACTGAGAAGTTTGAGATAAATACATACAAATGACAATATATATTATTTATTTGAAAACATATAGCAACACGTTTATTACAAATCAAGTACAGGTTAACAAGAATTGAACTAACATTAACTTTGCTAAGTTGTTTTGAAGTCGACATGAAATCGAATTCAGCTCAAATACTTATATATTTAGGTTAGACAATTTTGAAATTACTGCAGCTGTTATTTTTTGTCGTTGAGACGGCCATTAGGAAAATGGGCGGATTTTTAAGGGATACAGTCATACGGTTTAAACCTCTTTTTTTGTTATTTTTTTTAAATTAAACCAATATTTTGAAATTTTTTGGGAGTTACATTTTTTTTCAACAAATTCTTATTTGTAAATGAAAGAAGTCGAATATAATTAGAAGTTTAAACTGTGCTTAAGTACTATGGGGTTATTTACAAAGAATGACAAAATGAATTCATACTTTGAGTGAGTACAAAACGGAAAGACGAGCATGTTCACAAAACATTCCATAGACATCAAAGTGTCGCAGAGATCAACTATACAATTTGAACCATTTGTTCAATAACCACCCTAAACGAAGCTACCCTTTATCACGTAAATAATTACAAGAAACGTACGATCTGGAATCCGTTTAAACCCTCATATCAACAGACAGCAATTTACTTTACATGCACTGAAATGAAAAGTTCCCAATTTGGAAGTTTTAACCATCACTCAGTGTAAATTTGTAGATAAACGTCATTTACGAGACAGACATTATTTATTTCAAGTTTGATTTTGTGTATCAAACTTTGAGAAGACATCATCTGAATATTAGATTGGGAAGTTTAAGGCTTATTCTAGCTTCTTTGTTTTCTTTTGTAGGTCTTCTATAAGAGTTTTGTATCTTATTTATTATGAAAAAAGATCAAAGTTACTGACAGAATTATTTTGAAATAAAATACTACAAGATAGCTTTTATATTTTAATATAAATTATTCTTTCTTTACAACAAAGAAATCAATAAAAACACAAAAAAACATAACTTCCCTCAAAGTTAAAACATTATTCCAAATAGTTTTCATTTTTAAGGTACATTTATTAATGTCTAAATCCAAAAATTCTCTATTTTTTTTTAAATAGTCATTACCATAATATTAAATCATATGTTTGTTTTAATATTTAGAAGAAAGAGTGTGGCGTCACTGTAACCGTTCTAGAGTTATGACCCTTTACAAATAATGTGTATCCTACCACATATATTGTAGATATCTGATATTTTACCATCCAAGATATCGGAAGACAAATACATTACCTTATAAATTAAATTAAAAGATCAAATGATAAATAAAGAAATACATCTTTATCTGTTTTATTGATGAATAAAATATAAATAGGCTTTTATTTACATAGAAGGAATATTTTGTATCTAAATTTATAAAGCCACACAAAAGAAGTGACAGGAAAGAGAATAACACACTCGGTTCATTTCAATTATAATTTTTTTCTTATTGCGTTACTACATCTGAAATATTTGAAGCAGTGACACTATTCCTGCTACGTCAAAACTGATTGCCCTTTTTTAAAGAAATAACACATAAACTAATTATTTATAACTTCTATGTAAATCAGATGAAGTCGTCTCTTGTCATTAACTGGCGTTATCAGTCAGCATGTGATAATCAATCGCCATCGGAAAATTTACGTAGAAGCAACAAATATGCAAATAAGGTTCTGGAAAAAGTGTTGTTGTTTCAATTTTATGTCCTGTGATAACTTTGTTCTACATATAACAAGTATAAAAGGGATTAAATGTGACAACCAAAATTCCCTTTTCTATTATATTTTGTAAACAGTTTAAAGGAAAATGGTATCATCATTGCTAAAAATAATCTAGATATCGAGTACGAAGATACGTTTCTTTGAAATTTATCGTCCTACTAAGTTAACTTTCAAATGGGAATTTGCCGTAACTCTAAGCAATACTATATATAAGTAAAACTGCATGTTAAAAATTATTCATTAATGAAAGCTGTGATAACAGTTATATGTAGAGTTGAAAATATGTATTTTCGATACATAATCTACTTTCTCATAGCGAGTTACACATGGCAACTTACGCTTTGCGTTGAAGGTAAACAATTTTCAATTATGCATTGATTTAAAACGTATTTTTAGATAAAAAATACTTTTTTTTCTTTCATTGCTTATAAACAAAATAGCTTAAAGCATTTTTGAACATGTTTGTAATTCGAAGCATATTTATAAGAGTTAGTAAATTTAAATAAAAACATAATTATCATTATTTCATTTCATTATCTAAATATGATTTAATATTCGTGAAACATGCACAACATTAATTCTCTAAAATCAAACTGTCTGAGACGAATGATTTGAACGCATGAAATTAATAATTTATATTTACAATCACTTAGTTGATATCACAATGGATGGATTGTTATTCATGAGGGTATCATTTACTCAGATGTCATTGTTTAGGTTCTTACACGAATTGTAACAAACTTTACTTATATTCACCATAAACCAATTGAGAAATTATTAAGTAGCTAAGGTTCCAAATTCATGTGGCAAACAAGTTTGCCTTTTTTTTGTCCCTTTTAGTCGTTTATCGCTACACGTGCCTTTAAGATGCTTTGGTTTGAGCGGTCATGATAAAAGTAAATACAGAAATAAATCAAATGATATATATCTTTCTGGAAAGGACGGTTAATAAAAACAGTTCATCTTTGGTCTTATGGGTAGCAATAGTCTGCTTTTTTATTCATATACTAGGGATTCATTATTTTTCGTTGTTACCAATTTTCATGGATTGCGGAAATCATGCCTTTTTGTTGATATGTGATTTTGTGGTTTTGACAAAGTCTACAAGAAAGCTGATAAAAAATTTGTAATTTTTTGAATATTAAAATTCGTTGTTTTTCTATACCCACGAAAACCATGAAATTTGGTATCCAACGAATAGTAATGATTACAAATTATTTTATTATTTTTTTATTTTATATATACATATGTTTATTTACGATTGTTTTATTTTCTTTCTCTTTTCGAACGGTGATGATTTTTATAATCTTAGTTGTGTTTTTCGTATTTTCTATGTTTCTTTGTTTTGTCTTGTCGGTTTGTACTTACGTTTTTATTCATTGAGTGAAGAACAAACATATATATGTATATTAAAATGAATCAATTTGTTATCGTTTGACGTTTTGAGATTAGCTTTTGGTTTAATGAAGTTAGAATTGAAATATCGAAGTCGCCATAATTGACATTTCGGAAGTGATAATCGTAACTAACTGTTTGACATAGTAGTATTAAAAATTTGATGTAGGTAAACATGAGAAGTATTTAATGGGTTTCAGTATTTACCTTTTTTGACAAGTTTAAAAGTTCAGATAATTTATCTATTTTAACTCTCTGGTTCTTTTTTCTGACATGATTTCCAATATTTATACATGTCAAACAAGCTTTTAAATGCCTTTGTTGTCATACTTAAATGATTCGAAAGAGATCTTAAAACCTAAACATGTCGTTGATAGAGATTGAAAGAAAACAGTATACAATCGTATTGAACCGAATATTATATGTTCTTCCTCAACATGTGCATGACATAACTAAAAAAACAACAATGAATCAATTTAACAATCATGAAAAACATAAAATAATTGAAACCAAAGGTTTATGGGAAGCAAAATGTTTATGAGAAGCGAAAATGGGCTACATGACCGAAATGGAGCCTAGCAAAAGACCCAAATCCATTTATTGTTATTTCTTTCTGTGAAAGTTTGCATCTGAGCTTCTAGATAATTCTTACCTTGATAGAGTGGTGATTTAAGAAAGGCATGTTATAAATCATTGCAGAACCAAAATATCGACTGCTGAGTTTTTAAAACTTAGGGTCCATTGTTAAACACAATGAATATCGAGGTACATTAGTAGGTGTATTGAAAAAGAGCTAAATAAAATTAACATGTCAATTTTTCTTGAACAATTGAGAGGTCATTATTTTTTGTACTGTAAAATAAATGTTATAATAGGCGTATAATGCATTAAAAAGCTCAAAAACACACACAAAACCCTTAAAATATGACAAAAAACACATAATCCTCTGTTAAGGACATGACCTTGACTTTTGACCTTATAACTTTTGTCAAGGTCATTGGTCAAGGATGTCATTACAAAAGACCCTATATGTTTAGGACTTTTGGTTCAAGAGTTAAGGCGAATTTTGTCTTTTCAGAAACAGTTAACAGGGATTACGCCCTTTACTGATAGGTAAAATATCCTCGGTCAAAATGTAGTTGCGCCTTTTTGACCCAAACATTTTTCACCATCTACAATTTCTGTAAGTATAATCGTTTTTGAGATATTCAATAAAAAGTTTTAAGGTCAAAGGTCATGGTCAATCTTTAAAAGCTTCAAAACACACTTAAAATCCTCTAAAACACACATACAACCATTTAAATATGCCAAAAACACAAAATCCCCTATTTGGGACATGACCTTTGACCTTATGACCTTTATCAAGGTCATTGGTACACGATGTCATTACAAAAGAGGGAAATTTTTTCAAACGTTGGCGGAACAAAAAGAATAATAATAATAAATTAAAATGTCAATTGTTCTTGAACAATTGAGAGGTCTTTCCTTTTTGTAATGTAAAATACATGTTCCAATAGGCATAGAATGCACTGAAAAGCTCCCAAACACACATAAAACCGTTAAAATATGACAAAAAACAACACATTCGCTATTGAGGACATGACCTTGACTTTTCACCTTGTGACATTTGTGAAGATCATTGGTTCACAATGTCATTATAAAAGATCCCATGGGTCTAGGACCTTTGGTTAATGAATTAAAGCTAATTTTGTCTTTTCAGAAACCGTTCACGGGGGTTATGCCCCTTAAGGATATGTCATATCTCTTCGATCATATGTAAAAAACGTTGTGCCTTAGTCACCTTAACAGTTTTCACTATTTACTATTTCTGTAAGTATTATCGTTTTTGAGATATCCAATAAAAAGTTGTTAGTTCAAAGGTAAAGGTCAACCTTCAAAAGCTTCAAAACACACTAAAAATCATTTATATAAGGTTAAAACACTGAATTCGCTATCTGGGATATGACCTTGACCTTTGACCCTGTGGCCTTTCTCAAGGTCATTGGTCTCCAATGTCATTGTTGAAGACCCCATGGGTCTAGGACCTTTGGTTATATAGTAAAAGCTGATTGAGTCTTTTCAGAAACCTAAAACAAGGGTTATGCCCCTTACTGAAAGGTCAAATCTCTTCGGTCAAATGTAACAAAGTTGCGCATTAATGACCCAAACATTTTCCAATATTCAACACTTCTGTAAGTATTAGGGTTGCTGAGATTATTCCATAACAAGGTGCTAGGTGAAAGGTCAAGGTCAACATAAAATTTGACCTTGAGAAATTTTTTAATGTCACATGAATTGATGATAATTGTTGAAGATCCTAGGTGTCTACGACTTACTGGTTTCTGAAAAGACTCAATCAGCTTTTACTATATAACCAAAGGTCCTAGACCCATGGGGTCTTCAACAATGACATTGGAGACCAATGACCTTGAGAAAGGCCACAGGCTCAAAGGTCAAGGTCATATCCCAGATAGCGAATTCAGTGTTTTAACCTTATATAAAGGATTTTTAGTGTGTTTTGAAGCTTTTGAAGGTTGACCGACTGCGGTTAATTTTCATAGGAGCATAACCCTACCAATGAGTCGTTGAATCTTTTCGGTCCAAATGTAACGAAGAACCAGGGTTTGGTCTTGAACTTATTTCACCCTTAGGTTTTTTCTACCTATTACGGTTACGATGTTTGAATGATAACAAGATTTTTTGGTTTTAGAGGGATTACTCCGAAATGACAAAATGTTTCGACTCACAGGATGAGTTCCGGATAGGTATTTATGACACCGATACAAAGTGTGAACCTGAAAGTGACACGTCTTATGGTAAAGGCTTCGTCAAAGTTTGGCGGAAAAAGAATAATAATGATCATATAATAATAAACAGAAGAAATACAGTAAGGTCTTTCCCTTTTGGAAAAGGAAAGACTTTAAAAATGATAATAATCAGAAGAAGAAATACAGTAATGTCTTTCCCTTTTGGAAAAGGAAAGACCTTAATTCAGATAATACTTGATAAATTTAAAGAGTCTCTGCACTTTACATATATGATTATCGTAGGAACCCTGTCGCTAACTTCTAACGGTTTAGTTGCGGTTAGGAGTAATGTTCTAATTTTAGTTTAAATGTACCGTTTACTGCCTTTTGTTTTTTGCGTTTGATTGTCTTCACTTGGAACTTGTTCCTTTTATGCATTAGAGATTTATTAATGAAGTTCAACCATGAACTAATAATACAAGATAACAAAACGTGTAAACATATAAATAAATGTATGCCCTCTTTATGTAACACTAAATAACCCATTACAGAACTCACTTATATTCATCTAGGTTCAAGGGGGAATAATCGGCGTTGTTCTCACGTGCAAAGGCTCTGAAAATAGTTATCACATTCACTTACATATTGAAAAAATAAATTGAATATCGGTACATGTGTTCCGTTATACCAATATTTTATTAATCTCCTTTAATAACTATTCCTTTTGATTTTAACGAAGGCAATCACCGGTTTGGTAAAGATATGCATCAAATAAATTGTTTATGTTTGATGTGGATTATTTGAAAAGCAATTGGAAATGTATGTCAGTAGCAGCACACAACATTTCTTGAACTATTGACAAATATCGCTTTTAATTTGAAAGTAGATAATTTGTCATCAAACAGTATTTATTTTAAACAATAATGGACAAAGATTACAGTTCCTTTTTTTATAAGTTTTAGAAATAAACTGATGAAGATCTTTTTTCTTCAAAAATAATATTACTGATAAAATAGCATTAACAATACAACTAAAACATGTGAAAGATACAGTTGAAGTTAAGATTATGTAGAATTGCATTTGCAGTTTTGTTGTGTCTTCACTTATGTTTTAAAAAAATATGATGCATTAATTATCGGGTTTAAAATTATATTCATTCTATCAAAACCGCAAGTATAATTTTTTTTTAAACATTGAAATTAAATTCTCGATATTCATAGTGTTTAACAAATATGTTCGGTTCAATATAAGTAATATCTATGGCGTTAAGAACTAACATTTACGAAAGTGTATAAATACGATGAAAGTTTGTTATAATAATTTTTTTTTAATTTTTATAACCTGTACAACACCAATATTTCATACGGTATGTTAAATATACTTCAGTAATCATAAAAAACTCGAAAACAAATTTGACAGTGTGAGATTAATATTATTACGGTATAAGATAGTCAGTTAGTTTCTGTGTATCTGTTATAATTGAAAAAGAAAGCAACATACACCTATGATATTTCCAAAAATTAAACGAAATGCAAAAAACACCAAAAAAAAAAAACAAAATTTAAATTCTGAATGGAAGTAAGCTCAGAATTCAATGCAAAAAAAAAAAAAAAAAAACGCATGTGATTTTTTTTGTGATATAGGTTAGTTAGCAGATCTTTCGTTGAAACAGTATAAGAAAAATACCGAGCTTCAAGGGAAATAAAAAAAGGGGAAGTCCATAAAATCTGAAGAAATCAATAAAACGAGTGAAAACTTGTTAGTTTGTATATATGGGAAACATATCTATACTTCCTTTGCAAAAAAATGAAAAGAATGCGTCATAAATGTCACGGGTCCGACGCGCTTTTTTCTAGAATGTAAATTGATACGATATAGCTTTAAACCATGTTTTAGAATTATTGTGGTAGAAGCATATTAATTCCTATTATATTGAATTATCTACATGATCTAAAGACGACTTAACAAGACAGCAGACTCGTTTACATTAACTGAGAAGTTTGAGATAAATACATACAAATGACAATATATATTATTTATTTGAAAACATATAGCAACACGTTTATTACAAATCAAGTACAGGTTAACAAGAATTGAGCTAACATTAACTTTGCTAAGTTGTTTTGAAGTCGACATGAAATCGAATTCAGCTCAAATACTTATATATTTAGGTTAGACAATTTTGAAATTACTGCAGCTGTTATTTTTTGTCGTTGAGACGGCCATTAGGAAAATGGGCGGATTTTTAAGGGATACAGTCATACGGTTTAAACCTCTTTTTTTGTTATTTTTTTTAAATTAAACCAATATTTTGAAATTTTTTGGGAGTTACATTTTTTTTCAACAAATTCTTATTTGTAAATGAAAGAAGTCGAATATAATTAGAAGTTTAAACTGTGCTTAAGTACTATGGGGTTATTTACAAAGAATGACAAAATGAATTCATACTTTGAGTGAGTACAAAACGGAAAGACGAGCATGTTCACAAAACATTCCATAGACAGGTAAAGACTGAGAAAACGAAAACAACCAAAACATGAAAGTGAACTTACATGTATATGCTTCAGAATGGTAAATGTCCGTCAAAGTGTCGCAGAGATCAACTTTACAATTTGAACCATTTGTTCAATAACCACCCTAAACGAAGCTACCCTTTATCACGTAAATAATGACAAGAAACGTACGATCTGGAATCCGTTTAAACCCTCATATCAACAGACAGCAATTTACTTTACATGCACTGAAATGAAAAGTTCCCAATTTGGAAGTTTTAACCATCACTCAGTATAAATTTGTAGATAAACGTCATTTACGAGACAGACATTATTTATTTCAAGTTTGATTTTGTGTATCAAACTTTGAGAAGACATCATCTGAATATTAGATTGGGAAGTTTAAGGCTTATTCTAGCTTCTTTGTTTTCTTTTGTAGGTCTTCTATAAGAGTTTTGTATCTTATTTATTATGAAAAAAGATCAAAGTTACTGACAGAATTATTTTGAAATAAAATACTACAAGATAGCTTTTATATTTTAATATAAATTATTCTTTCTTTACAACAAAGAAATCAATAAAAACACAAAAAAACATAACTTCCCTCAAAGTTAAAACATTATTCCAAATAGTTTTCATTTTTAAGGTACATTTATTAATGTCTAAATCCAAAAATTCTCTATTTTTTTTAAATAGTCATTACCATAATATTAAATCATATGTTTGTTTTAATATTTAGAAGAAAGAGTGTGGCGTCACTGTAACCGTTCTAGAGTTATGACCCTTTACAAATAATGTGTATCCTACCACATATATTGTAGATATCTGATATTTTACCATCCAAGATATCGGAAGACAAATACATTACCTTATAAATTAAATTAAAAGATCAAATGAAAAATAAAGAAATACATCTTTATCTGTTTTATTGATGAATAAAATATAAATAGGCTTTTATCTACATAGAAGGAATATTTTGTATCTAAATTTATAAAGCCACACAAAAGAAGTGACAGGAAAAAGAATAACACACTCGGTTCATTTCAATTATAATTTTTTTCTTATTGCGTTACTACATCTGAAATATTTGAAGCAGTGACACTATTCCTGCTTCGTCAAAACTGATTGCCCTTTTTTAAAGAAATAACACATAAACTAATTATTTATAACTTCTATGTAAATCAGATGAAGTCGTCTCTTGTCATTAACTGGCGTTATCAGTCAGCATGTGATAATCAATCGCCATCGGAAAATTTACGTAGAAGCAACAAATATGCAAATAAGGTTCTGGAAAAAAGTGTTGTTGTTTCAATTTTATGTCCTGTGATAACTTTGTTCTACATATAACAAGTATAAAAGGGATTAAATGTGACAACCAAGTTTCCCTTTTCTATTATATTTTGTAAACAGTTTAAAGGAAAATGGTATCATCATTGCTAAAAATAATCTAGATATCGAGTACGAAGATACGTTTCTTTGAAATTTATCGTCCTACTAAGTTAACTTTCAAATGGGAATTTGCCGTAACTCTAAGCAATACTATATATAAGTAAAACTGCATGTTAAACATTATTCATTATTGAAAGCTGTGATAACAGTTATATGTAGAGTTGAAAATATGTATTTTCGATACATAATCTACTTTCTCATAGCGAGTTACACATGGCAACTTACGCTTTGCGTTGAAGGTAAACAATTTTCAATTATGCATTGATTTAAAACGTATTTTTAGATAAAAAATACTTTTTTTTCTTTCATTGCTTATAAACAAAATAGCTTAAAGCATTTTTGAACATGTTTGTAATTCGAAGCATATTTATAAGAGTTAGTAAATTTAAATAAAAACATAATTATCATTATTTCATTTCATTATCTAAATATGATTTAATATTCGTGAAACATGCACAACATTAATTCTCTAAAATCAAACTGTCTGAGACGAATGATTTGAACGCATGAAATTAATAATTTATATTTACAATCACTTAGTTGATATCACAATGGATGGATTGTTATTCATGAGGGTATCATTTACTCAGATGTCATTGTTTAGGTTCTTACACGAATTGTAACAAACTTTACTTATATTCACCATAAACCAATTGAGAAATTATTAAGTAGCTAAGGTTCCAAATTCATGTGGCAAACAAGTTTGCCTTTTTTTTGTCCCTTTTAGTCGTTTATCGCTACACGTGCCTTTAAGATGCTTTGGTTTGAGCGGTCATGATAAAAGTAAATACAGAAATAAATCAAATGATATATATCTTTCTGGAAAGGACGGTTAATAAAAACAGTTCATCCTTGGTCTTATGGGTAGCAATAGTCTGCTTTTTTATTCATATACTAGGGATTCATTATTTTTCGTTGTTACCAATTTTCATGGATTGCGGAAATCATGCCTTTTTGTTGATATGTGATTTTGTGGTTTTGACAAAGTCTACAAGAAAGCTGATAAAAAATTTGTAATTCTTTGAATATTAAAATTCGTTGTTTTTCTATACCCACGAAAACCATGAAATTTGGTATCCAACGAATAGTAATGATTACAAATTATTTTATTATTTTTTTATTTTATATATACATATGTTTATTTACGATTGTTTTATTTTCTTTCTCTTTTCGAACGGCGATGATTTTTATAATCTTAGATGTGTTTTTCATATTTTCTATGTTTCTTTGTTTTGTTTTGTCGGTTTGTACTTACGTTTTTATTCATTGAGTGAAGAACAAACATATATATGTATATTAAAATGAATCAATTTGTTATCGTTTGACGTTTTGAGATTAGCTTTTGGTTTAATGAAGTTAGAATTGAAATATCGAAGTCGCCATAATTGACATTTCGGAAGTGATAATCGTAACTAACTGTTTGACATAGTAGTATTAAAAATTTGATGTAGGTTAACATGAGAAGTATTTAATGGGTTTCAGTATTTACTTTTTTTGACAAGTTTAAAAGTTCAGATAATTTATCTATTTTAACTCTCTGGTTCTTTTTTCTGACATGATTTCCAATATTTATACATGTCAAACAAGCTTTTAAATGCCTTTGTTTTAAGAGATCTTAAAACCTAAACATGTCGTTGATAGAGATTGAAAGAAAACAGTATACAATCGTATTGAACCGAAAATTATTGCGCATTTTTATTTTTGGCGATAACGCAGGTTCGGTGTAGAACAATATCTTATTAATTAGATGAATCGAAGAGTTATTTGATGTCATTCATTTATACTCTTTTTGCTTATGAGATATCCCTAGAAACATATATTCATATTTGAAATTCACATAATTAAAGTAAAGATAAACTTCTCACAAGTAATGACATTTTTAACAGAGCTTATTTTCTGGTGGTAAAACAAAATGTTATCATAAATAATTGCATTTCGTCCCGTTCACTGGCGATATACGACTTTGCATAACAGAGGCAAATATTTCAGAACTACCATTTACTTCTATCAAAATGCTATGTTTAGAGTTTTACAAAATATTTCCAGTATCAAACATTCACAGGAAAAAAATGTTATAAAACAATAAAAACAACTATTATAAAAATCAAATAGTGGATATCTGTCAATAAGGGAATAATGATCATGAATATTTGTTTGGTACATATTAGATTATTCTATCGCAGATTCAAAGAAAAACATATAGAATTCATGCGTTCATTTTCATTAACAATATCGTGAAATTATGAACGCTATAATTGCATAGATACATCTTCATAAGGTGAAACAAAATCCCAACGTTTATATTCAAACAAAAGATGAACATTTTTTTTTCAGTTTTTTACATAAATTAAATCGATCTTATTAAGGTTGTTTAATTAAATTTTTGCTTTTCATACATGTTTCTGCCGCTTTACTAAAAATCAAATTTCAAATATAAGGACACATAGAAATATGTTAAGACCCAAGTTAAAACATTAACTGTATAGAAATGCACAGACAGCTGGAATTGATTGTGTTTGTATATAGAGTTTGGATTATAAACATTGATAAAAGCAAATGTTTGGCTCACAACGATTGTACACAAAAAAGCATAGCCGTATGAATGCCAACATACATTTATCGACAAGATTTAGGATCAAAAGCGGTTCATACCTCTATAGGAATACTTAATTATTTGTATATGTTTTATCGTATTTCAATCAAGTTAGTATCAACGAAGAAAACATTAAAAGATCTTCTTAAAGTTTTAAATTGATAAATCTTTTAAGACTTTATTTGGTCAAAGGATTAGTATGTTTACACGAATCATATCTTAATAGGCCGATGACCAAAGTCGAAATTATAAAATCTTAATCGTCAA
The DNA here is from genome assembly GCF_021869535.1 of Mytilus californianus. NCBI lineage: Eukaryota > Metazoa > Mollusca > Bivalvia > Mytilida > Mytilidae > Mytilus > Mytilus californianus. The sequence continues at coordinate 62,478,452 of NW_026262604.1, read as the reverse complement.
AAATACTACACGGCTTTACCATATATCATTCGATTGGACAATATGTGATCTATGAGATAAATTTGATCGTCAAAAGAAAATATGGTGCAGTTTTTCAGAAATCAAGATCGAAGGTCATTTGTCGTTTTCAAGGAAAAACAAAATTGAATATCTAATTCCAATTTAATTACCTTTTTTGAGGTAAAATAATTGAAAACTTGAATCTATTTTCTTCCTTAATTAAAACCTATATCAACATGTAGAAACCCATCATTACATGTGTTTTCCGAGTAAACGTACGCGATTTACAAAAAAAGGGATGTTTTTGTTTAAAAAGATGTAATTTTTTTTTATTAATAACAACAGCCGTAAAAACTATTCAAACTTTGTGGAAAAATATGAACAAATATGTATTTGTTAATATAACCATCAATTACATTGTATACATCAATAACAGTGGAAATCTGTGTTTTTGGGCATATTCGTTGAATTCGGTTCGTACAAAACTGGCAACAAAAATCATTTTAAAGCTGACTTATAATTGAGTTTAAACAGTTCCTTACGATTTAACCAATTATTTATATGAAATAAAACGTATTGATAGGAAAATAAATCATTGTAAAATAGACCAAAACTTTAAAAAGACATGTTTACTGATAGAACCTCCTTTCATTCGGTTAAAATTTATACGCAAGAAATAAAAGTGGCGGAAGAAAATAAAAATAATTAAAAACCAATTGTTCAGAGATCAATTGAAGGTCTTTCCACCAAAAAAACATGTATTTTAATATGAAAGAAGTAAAATTAGGTTCAAAATGTCATTTCAGACGTCAAATGATAGCTTATTGCACGCTGATTCCGAAAATATATGGTTTCTATACAATATGTTTTTAAATAAGGGAGATAATTTCTTACTTCCGGTTTGAAAAATGTTACTTCCGATACTATTTGAATATTTACTTGACACTGATTCCAAAAATATCTGGTTATATATACTTTTATATCAATAAAGTACAAAAAATAGCTACTTCCGGTTTACACAAGGTCTCTTCCGGTTGTTTTTTTTCAAGGTTAAATGGTTTGAAACCTCTTGCAAAAAGTTTCATGGCTTTATCATGTATACATATGAGGTAAAAGTGAGGGTCAAAATCTAGAACGTCAAATTAAGCTATGACCTTGAGATCAATTTCAAGGTCATAAACCAAGGACCTCAAATCAAATGACTATAGGTCTTTATTATATTTAATGAGTTATATCACCATACGTGTATTTTTAAATACAAGAGGGGAGAAAACTCCCTTTTACGTCCAACGTACCCTTGCAATCAAAATTTACATGTTACGACATGTCGCAACTAACAGTTTAGTAAAACTAATTTGTCGATATCTTATACGGTTTTTGGAAATAAGTGAAAATAAGCCAAAATCAAAATTTAGAATATGACCTTGACCTTTGATCTTGACCTAATTTTTATTATTTTTACCAAGGACCTCAAATCAAAAGATCCTTGGTCTCTATCACTTATGGTTTACAAGATAGAAATGCATATCACTTATATCAAATACAAAAGGGGAAATAACTCTCATATGGAGTGCTTATATCGCTTCGGTCAAAATAGGACAAATCATGCGAAGGATATAACGAGCAATTTTATAAAAAAAAAATTGTTGCTTTCTTTAACGGTTACGGAGGAGATGTAGTCACAAGGAAAACAGTGTTCGGGGAGATAACTCTTACAAAGAAAAATGTTCGGCTTAGTATGGGTGAAAATAAAAAGCGCATAAACTGTATGATACTATTTAAGAAATATCTTAGCGACATATTGCGAAACAAAAATTTTACGCGAGAACAAAATTTGGCGGAAGAAAATAATAATAATCAGAACAAATACAATAGGTCTTTCCACTGAAAAGTGGAAATACCTAATAATCAGAACAAATACAATAGGTCTTTCCACCGAAAAGTGGAAAGACCTAATAATCAAAACAAATACAATAGGTCTTTCCATCAAAAAGTGGAAAGACCTAATAAATACATTCATTTGTGAATCTGAAATATCAAAATCAAGAAAAGGACCTTCTACTTTCTATTAGGGACTTTCCAATCTAGATTAACTGAAAATTTTGAAAAACAACTTATATATTACTGCATAAAGTAGAGACAGGGTTTTTTCTACGGTTACACTACCTTATGTATATTGTAGGAAAAGACAACAAAGGTAGACATTTTATTTTTGGCTTCATGGACAATTATAATTCAGCCACCTTACAGGTTTTTATAACAACGGACAACTTTCATGCGGTCAGTGTTACTATAACAACGCCTCTGTTTGATTCAACATATTTACGACAACTAAGCGTAAATAAAAACGTAATCTCTACGGAAACATTTAACTGGAATTTGCGCGGGATTGGCACGGAATTAAGCAACAAAGGTATTAACATTCAAGCCGATGCTGAAATTACAGTATATACTGTCAATAAAGAAAAAGAGACAACAGATGCATATGTCGTTTTCCCTATTGATGTCATTGGAAAAGTGTATTATATTTTAACATGGAAGGTGCGGTCTGCATTTATGATAATTGCAACCATGGACAACACAGTCGTTCATTTCACAACCGGTAAAGCGGCGACACCCATCATATATAAAGGTGTTACATATGCCCCCGGCATGACGTTAACACTCCCGATGAAAACTTATGAGTCGTTTCACGTCTTAGGTGGAGAAGTCTCAGATTTTTCAGGAACGTATGTTAAATCCAATAAAAGAATAACGATGATAAGTGGTAGCCAGTGTAGTAATATAGGTGCTGGGGCATGTGATCATCTATGCTCACAACTGACATCAGTAGACACATTTGGTAAACAATTTGTATCTATAAATATGCCGAATTGTAATGTACCTGTTGATTTTAAAGTTGTGACAAGTAGCAGCAATACTAATATTAATATAAATGGGAGAGCAGCAGTTCATTTACCCACAGCTGGAGATGTACATACATTTCAAATTACTGATCAAACGTCAAGAACTATTGTGGCAGATAAACCTGTTGCGTTAGCATTCTTTGCAGAGGGAGGTTGTGGCTCAGACCAAGGAGATCCTGCTATGATCTTACTGCCTCCCATAAAACAATTCGCGGCAGACTATACGTTTTCAACCATTAAGACTCCCGGGAATCCATTTCAAAATGCTCTAACAGTTGTGATTACTGCTACAGAAATTAATGGACTATCACTAGATGGACATCCAATGACTTCCTATCATTGGCAAAAGGTACAAGGAAGTAGTACCCTTCAAATTACCAAAGTGAATATAGTAGACGGACCTCATACTATCTTTCATAATAACCCAACAGTTACGTTCATAGTTGTTTCGACAGGGACAGCTAAATACAACTCGTACGGATATATTGCTGGACAACGTTTAGCTCCTATAAATAGTGTAAGTGTAAAATAAACTCGTCATAGATATATTAAACACAAACATCTTTTCTTGTGTCATATATAGGCATTGTTGTAAGAAAACTTGCACGTTTATTGTCTTCTGAGACATACATGGAGAGCAATAGTCGATGTCAAGAAAAGCAAATAACTGTTGTTAAACAGAAGAAACTGGTATATATTTTAACATAACACATGGTTGATCTCTTTTCACTACATCGCTTACAACTATTCCAAAAGATAAATGTTTGATAAATTTTTAATTTGCAGCGGACGATGTAATGTATCAGCGAGCCTTTAATCCAAATTGATGTAATAAATTAAATTCTATGAAAAAGCATTTTGATATATTGGTGAACAAGTTGATTTACAGTCAGTGACGGTATTTCACAAATGCTATACGGTCAATGCAAAGTTTAAAAATCTTTTAAAATTTTCGGGTGACGAAAAAAAAACGACAGGGAAATATTCTTCCTGACAATTATCTTGCTAATAAGTTTTGAAACTACAAACCGATTAATAGTGTTTATGCGTGAATATGTTTGCTTCCATTGAAGATTGATATCCAGTGAAAAGTTTTTGAAGGATGAACCGGTAATAATTTATTATTCTTCCCTTAGTTTATTTATTTTGTATTTACATTGTGTCATAGGTCAAATTTATTTGTTCAGTGTATGTTCAATGGTGTTAATATGTCCTTTGATTGAGTTAAGCTATTTCAGTTGATATTTTATAGTGTGTCTTTCTATGTTGTGATGTTACACTATTGTTTCAGGAAAAAGGGTGAAGGTTTGGTACCATTAAAACGTTTAAACCCGCTGCATTTGTTTGCACCTGTCCTAAGTCAGGAATCTGATGTTCAGTAGTTGTCGTTTGTTGATGTGGTTCATAAGTGTTTCTCGTTTCTCGTTTTTTTTATAGATTAGACCGTTGGTTTTCCCGTTTGAATGGTTTGACACTAGTAATTTTTTGGGGCCCTTTATAGCTTACTGTTCGGTGTGAGCCAAGGCTCCGTGTTGAAGACCGTACTGTGACCTATAATGGTTTACTTTTATAAATTTTGACTTGGATGGAGAGTTGTCTCATTGGCACTCATACCACATCTTCTTATATCTAATAAGTATTTTTTTGACATAGTCGTGAAAAAATAAACTTATTTTAATATGATTCTATAAATGAATACATACTGAGGTTTATTACTATCATTAGCCTATGGAAAACAGATAATGACCGTGCTGTTTTATATGTGAGTTCAATTTTTACATCAATCCACTGGTATATTCTATACTAGGTTTGAAATTTTATTGGGAAACTGGTTAAATAATTATGGAATTTGCACGTCAATGGAGCTACTGCAATGTTCTTTAAATGAATTACTAGTAATTTGTCTTTTATAATTATTGAAATATAGCTGATTCTCAAATAAAATGAAATGATTTAACTATAGGCGAATTAGTTAATACATCCAATCTCCGTCCCTTTATTCACAATTTAAACCTGTTAATAATTATTTTCCCTTTTTAGAACTGCAATTTAAGTTTGACTGTACCAGGTGACATTGTTGACAATGATTGCGATGGTCTGATAGACGAGGAGCTTAAAGATGGGACAGGTAATGTATAAGGAGAAGTATGACATGTATGATGTAATGCTAACTTGGTTCTTTGTTCAGGTGTTATTTTTTTTCCAAATCGGCACCATAAATTTAAATGTATTAATTGCACTGAAACAATGGTATGTCAAAGATATTTATGGATACTCAATTGTTTCATTGATTTCTTTTATAGATCATCAATAAATAAGATGTGTATAATCTTGAAAGGGAAATTGATCAAGTACATTGAGTATGTAGCGCTTTTTGAATTGTTTAGCAATGTACATGCAATTCAGTTATAACGAAATTAAAACAGGGTTGTAAAGGGGTTGGTATTTAAGTAATTACTAATATTTTCAATTTAGTGTTTCAGACTGTACATTGTGGGAATTAAAATAGGCTTTGTAAGTTTACATTTAAAATATTTGATCTTATATGTATCTGTGTTAATCCTTAATTGTGTGGTTCTTTATTCATGTTATTTGAGTACCAGATAATTTATGCCTCGAGTTGTAAACATCATTTGAATATTGTATGTTAACAAGGCATAACAACTTTGCATGTATTAAGATGAATTCACATTTTTTCATAGATTTTTAAAATGAATTATTGATTACACTTTTTTTCGTAGATAATGATGGGGACGGAAAAATAGATGAAGATTTGGCAGTGTACTTTAATGGTTGGTTACTTTTTAATAAGTCACCTATTAAATCAACAGATTATTTTAATTGTAGACGAATCCTCCAAAAATTATATATATATAAAAAAAAAATTCGATTATACGAAATAAATCTCATTGTCGCAAAATTAATTTAAAAACATAAGAAATCAATACATATTGAATGTTCTTTAAAAATTATCATATTACATTATCTATTATTTTCCATTCCTTTTCCGTTTTTGGTTTGGATATTGAGATAACCATATATCTCTTTACATGTATAAAGTAATTTGAGACTTTCGGAAATGCTCTATTTAGATTGTTACCAATCCCTTGCCTAAATTAATAGCTTTTCACTCTTTATCTTTTTCATTTTGTGGCATTTTATATATGATCAATTAAATAGTCACTCAATTCCAGATAAAGATGAATGTGCGATTAATCCGTGTTTGAATGGTGGCACATGCTCAGATGAGGTCAATTACTATAATTGTACATGTGCACCGGGATATACAGGAAACAACTGTCAAACGGGTATGATATTGCTATTGCGTGAACAGAAAAGTATGTACGGTAACACCAACAGTTGAAAAGTATGTACGGTAACACTTACAGTGAAACAATCAAAAGGTTCAGGTGACCAATAAGTAAAACCATATCTTTATCTTCGGTAATTAGACAGGGCATTCAAACCATATGGTGAATTTTAAATCACCGTAGAATGAAAAATAGTACGAATTAACTAGTTAGAGATTATAGACGATATCACATTAACATAGGATTTAAGAATAGGCAACGAATTAAAAAGCAACCACTTACAATATGGCCTTTCTCTGACAAACACACATAAGGTGGAGTTTTTGCTTGTTCTTTACATGTTGTACTCATAATGTATGCAATAGTGTTGTTATTAGAATATATATATATATATATATGTCTTGACCATATACCACGCCATAAAAAGCGTGTTTTGTCATTAACTGATTTGTTTTGAAATGTATCAGATGTTGACGAATGTGCCAGTCATCCTTGCATGCATGCAGGTACATGTGCAGACTCAGTGGACTTATATAACTGTTCCTGCTTACCTGGTTACAATGGAGACAACTGCCAAACAGGTAATCATCAATCAAATTAAAAAACAATTAAGACATACAAGTCATATTACCAAAATTTTATTGTATTGGAAACAAAACAACAATACCAGACAAATGTTGTGGATATGTAGATAAGAAAACATGCGTAAGATGTAAGATTATTATTGCCATCAGTGCGTCATAAAACGACAATAACACTTACATAGTTTTGTCCTTCCGACGCGCTTTTCTCCAATGACAATCGCCAGGCACATATACTAACGGCTTGACAGCTGGAAATGTATAATACTTAATTGATTAATTCACTAGCTATATACGTCTTTACATTATTGTGAGTTTGGTTGAGTCCTTTTTGTAAATACGAAAGAGGGGCGAAAGATACAAGAGGGACAACCAAACTCATAGATCGAAAATAAACTGACAACGCTATGGCTAAAAAATAAAGAGACAAACAGACAAATAGTAGTACACAAGACACAACATAGAACACTAAAGACTAAGCAACACGAATCCACCAAAAACGGGTTGATCTCAGGTGCTCTGGAAGGGTAAACAGATCCTGTTCCACATGTGGAACCCGTAATCTGCATCGGATGGAAATCAACCTTATACAATTAATTATCAATTCATCTGTTGTCATAATCTGAGTTGAAAAGTTCTTTATGTAAAGGCTTCACTAAATACCAAAATAACAACATGGATCTTTAATCATTTGTTTTTTAACTTGATCTGACAATAACTTAGGGTTATAACGGTTTAAGATATTACTGTTTTTAATTAAAAAAAAAACAGTAATATTATAAATTTAACTACTACTAAGACTACTACCTCAGATCATAAAAAATGTAATATGATATATATACAGTTCACTAAAAATGATTTCAGACATTGGTGAGTGTGCAAGTTCTCCCTGTCAACATACAGGACATTGTGTTGATCTGGTAAATGACTTTAGATGTCATTGTAGTAAAGGATACAGAGGACACAACTGTGAAATAGGTTAGTTGATGAAAAACACACATCTGTTCTGTACTTCGTCTTTCCAAGTTATGATTGTTGCAGATACTACACGTATTTGTCTTATCTTATACTTCTTCCATTGTAATGTTCAATTAAATTATCTTGAATGTATTCTTTTATGAAATGTCCATTCCGTAAAATATATTCAGAATGAAAGACATATTTCTATGATGGTGGAGGCATTTATAAAATTTTATTAAATACCAAAATTTGTATCTACAAACAAACTAGCTTAATACCGTCATTTGTGTACGTACATTTATATGTCCAAATTTATGGCCAACTGTTGTTTCGCTGGTGTTTAGTCTTTAATTCAAATAAGATGAAACAAAAAGCTCGAATTTTTGGAATTTTGTTCATCTAAAGAAAACAAAACAGCAAGAAGTGCAATAAAGATGCTATTAGTGTTAAAAAAGAAAGACAATATAATCCATAGGCTGAGCTCTAAGTAACTTAAAACAGACATAATGACAACTTAAGGATATACTGCTATACACACATGATTGAACATCGATTTCAGTCAGAATATTATAAAACATGTGGTAAACAGGAATATAGCAAGGCATTATGACATGATTTGTAATACTATTGTGGAAACTATATCAGAGCTGAAATGTCTTAAGTCAGTTGTGAAACTCCGCCCCGTAGCCTTTGATAACCACATTGTGAGCCGCTGTTGATTTAAGTGTCATTCTGTTTCATTTATCTGTATATAAAAATCTTACGGATTAAGAGGAATAGATAGTCTGAGAATTTTCTTCAAGTATTTATCTTACACCATGCTGCCTTATTTCATGAACGTATCTGAAATTAATTTAGGAGTAAACTACCATTTATGACAGTTTTGTTTACTAACTTATGTTTGTGAAATTTTGAGGGTTTTTATCCCTCGTGCTCCTTTTCAGACAGATTTTTTTATTTGCATGTGTGTCATTCTATGTTCATCGTCGAAATAAGAAGATGTTTGATTATGATAAGCTATTCATTATACTAAACGTTTTATTAATGTTTAAAATATTGCTTTTAATTAATCAGGGATTGACTGCTATATCTTCTTCTATTCTATTTCCAGATATAAATGAATGTTTTAGCAATACCTGTTTGAATGGCGGAACGTGTAGTGATATGGCTAATTCGTTTGTATGTACTTGTCAACACGGGTTTGTTGGTCAAAACTGTAAGACAGGTAATATTTGCATGATTATAAATGATATGTTTCCAGTTTTAGATATTTAATTTCATTGGTTAAGTATCAAACACAACTTACCAAAGAGGTTAAACACTTTTAAATTTACTTAATTTTTACCTGGTTTAACAGCAATTACAAACAGAAACTATCCTTAGTTATAACTGGTTTATCGTTGTTATTTGCTTAATATATGAATCTCATTTACACATTTGAAAAACCATGGTAATAAATAATTTATGAAACATGTCTAATGGGGTTACGTTAAATAAAGCGCATACACACAGTAAAACTAATCCTTGTCTATTTTTGGTAATTTCTGTTAAGCACGAGAAATGCTTTACCTAAGAATTAAATGCTTCTTTTTGTAATTTTATTTGGCTGTAAAAGCGTTTACTAAAGCACATTTTGAATGAAGCTCGATTGATATTTATAATGTGGACAGGACAAACGGTTTAATGTCCCTCTGGTATCTTTTCCCTCTCTTTTACGATATTGGTCTTTCTCATTGTCATACCGTAACCAATAACAACTTAAATCCAGTCATATGGACGTATTAAACCTATCTATTATATATAACGGGTCAGTATTTAGTTAAACGTCCTATATGTTCACAACGGTGTAACATAAGCTCATCTCAAAACTTGCCAAAATTCAAAAAAAAAAATATGTTGGTACAATAGCCAATTTCAAAATGTATTTGAACAAATAAAAACTTGTTCGACTTTTTACAGTGTTAATTTCATATTTATTCCCAATTTGTTTATTCGGCGAAAAAAAATTAAGAGGTATTTCAAAGGTTTTATTTCCATGCGTCATTTTTAGTAAAAATTATACTTTTTGTGATTTTTTGAAAATTTATTGCTAGCTGAAAAACCATTACATGATAAATATATGAACGTGAAGTGCAGTGTTATCATGAATGAGACTCATATTAACCAAGTCTTCATGACGTGAAAATAAGTTATTTGAGATTACTATAAGGCCTTGGAAAATGAGCAGTACTTCTACTGGATAGTCAGCTATAAATTTCCGACTTGACAAAGTGTAAAATAGTTCAAATCAAAAGCAAAACAAAATACGAACAAAAAATATGACAAAACAATATTGTTATCGTTTTTTGTTTTTATTGTTATTATGCCTTGTACATGTTGTAGATGTCAATGAATGTTTGAGCAACATGTATCGATAAGGTACAAGGATGGAACTGTTCGTATTTACCAGGATTTTTTGGGAAGCAGTGTCAAACAGGTATGTGTTGGCACATGATTAATTTTGAATGTTAATAATAATATATTTGTCCTTTATCATTGACATGAAATGAATAATTGAGATAAACCAAATTAAGATTGACGAAGATTAAACTGAAAATATTGTATACCTCAAAATGTTGTTTTGTATCATGAAATTAAAAGAACAAGTTAAATGTGTTGTTTATTGAAAATGATTTGTAGGGTCGTATCGTAATTTTAATATATAATTATTTAGAATTATTATATTTCTTTTTTTCATTTGCCATTCCAAGATAAATATGTGTCTACAATTTCATCTAAAACTTTGAAAGATTTTGATAGAAACTTCAAGAAATGCAGTAACTATAAACCTTATGTGCCCTAACCATCAGTCACAGTTAACGTTTTAAAGATACAAGGAAATCTTTAATAAATGTCGGTAAGTGTAAAAGTGATATTTACCCTAATGAAATAAGCATAAAGAAATATTTGGACTATAGCAACTTATCCAGTTATTTACATCTGTGCTCATCCTTGTTTGCAAAATTGTATTTAACATTTGATATTATATTATTAAATAATCTATACCTAAATGCATGCAATAAAATTCAAATTAACATATCATATATTTTACTTTATAACTGTATAACTTCTTTTTTGAAAACAGAACTAGATGAATGCAAGAGTGACCCATGCAAAAATAATGGTACAAGAAATAGACATGGTGAATGGTTACTCTTGTCTTTGTGCAAATGAATCATCAGGACAGCATTGTGAACAAAGTACGTTTAAATAAAGGGGTATAAATCGTAACAAGGTGTTATTTTATTGATAACCTGTGTTTTTTTAAGTGTATTTTGTATCCATCTGATAAGTTTCTTTTTTTTTTAACTATTTTTATAGTTTGTTATTAGGTTGTAATGTTTCACCACTGTCTCAGGTTATAGGAGGGTTTGGTGCCTGCTAACATTTATAAACCCACCAAATTCTGTATTTGACTTTCTCAAGTCAGGAACTTGTGATTTAGTGGTTGTCGTTTGTTGCTATGTTATCTTTTTGTTTTCGTTCATTATTTTGTACAAACATTTGGCTGCTAGTTTTTCACGATTGAATTCTTTTACATTTGTCACTTCGGATCCTTTTATAACTGACTATGATGTATGAGCTTTGCTCATTGTCGAAGGCCGTACGATGACCTATAGTTGTTAATTTTTATGTCATTATGTCATTATTTGAGAGTTATCTCTTTGGCAATCATTCCACATTTTCGTTTATATATATATATTAAATGTATAACTACAACTTGATAAATATTAAGTAGATTTGAACTTATCTAGTTAAGAAGTGTGAAAATGAAAATAGTTGAAATCGCATGAACTTCCCAAGGAGAGCAACGATCTGTACATAGATTTATATTAAAGTATATCTTTATGTCAAAAGAAACAAGGGGTGACTCATGGTGGGACACCTCAGAATTTATCATGTTTCAAACATGTTGCTTATCTTATATACAGAACGGAGGTAGACATTTGCTCATCAGTTTGTTTATGTTTAAAAACATTTAAACAAGATAGATAGCATATTGATAGAGACCACACATTCTATGTTATTTGTATGATTCATTTGACCAGTTTTAATCTTTTCTACCATAGGACAATTATTCATTTGTATTTAGACAATTTCTGCACGTGATTCACTTAAACGCCAAACAAATCTTTAGGAAAAATTCAAATAAAAATTTAAACGTTCATTGAACAGATTTTCATTTAACAAGCTTCTTGAAAAACATAGTTGTTATGATTTCGTTATTGCTTTGCAAGAAGGACAAGGATATAGTTAAGTTATTTGTACTAAATATCTCTAATAATTTCAGTTTGCTTATCTCTTATTTATTGACCCTATTCATTTGTAATTATGGCTTTTCAAAATAGAGATAACAAATTGGACAACATCAATAGCTTAATTCAAACACAAAAGTCGATAAAAGCAATACCTTCACGAACGATAGAATACAAGAACCAAATTTAGATGTATATGTTTGCATATCCTTCATTGTTGTGATTTAAATTTGTCTTTAAATAGAAATCTACAGCATAACAACTGTTTGATTTCAAAACAATTATTAAGGTAATCAGAATGTTTCTTTTTTTGGGGGTTTAGAAACCAATCATTGCTTATCAAGCCCTTGTTTACATGATGGTGTGTGTACATCTCAGTTGTTTGGATACACATGTGATTGTTTAGGTTATTGGTATGGAGACAAATGTGAATACGAAATTATCAATAGAACAATGGTAAGTTCAAAAAATTATATAGTACAGGTCTGATTTAGTCTTAGATGCATAATATTTTTATAAGTTGTAATGGGCTTAGAACTTCTAGTTGTCATTAACTGCGAGTACTCTCAGATATGTACTTAGTGTATTTTTGTTGTTGGTATGTACAAGTACCCTGCAACGTTCACTCTGTGTTGGAGTTAGATGTATTTCTAATTGTACAATTTGAGTTAAGCCTTTAGCTGATTTTGATAGTTCGTTCTTATGTTGTACTGTTACACCACTGCCCAATGTTAGGTGAAGAGTTGGTATCTCGCTAACATTTTCATCCTCGCCACATTTTCATCCCCGCCACATTTTGTATGTTTTGCCTGTCCAAAGTCATTATTTTATACGTTAACTAGGCCGTCAGCTTCCTCGTTTGAATTGTTTTTACATTTGTCATTTTGGGGCCTTTAATAGCAGACTATGTGGTATGGGCTTTGCTCATTTTTGAATGCCGTACGGTGATCTATACTTGTTAGTTTCTGTGTCATTTGGTCTCTTATGAAGTGTTGTCTCATTTGCAATCATATCACATCTTATAGAAATGGGAGAAATGCTTTCCAATTTGAGTTCAACAGGTAGTTCATGTTTATTTTTGAGATAGCATGCCACTTCTTACTTCTTGCTCTTGTACCATATTGTTTTTCAAATGCTTTTGTTTGCTTTTGATAAATGTAAGACAAATGTTTTGAATGATTTCACGCATGTGTTAGAAATATTTGAATCATCTTTTAACTGACATCGTTGTTCAAAAACAGGATGTAACTTAAACAACTGAGCCATCAAAATTTTAATCAATGCTTTGTAGACTTGCGTTGTTATTTTTACATGTTTAGCAACCACTGACAAATTCTGTGTATGCGTTGTAAGGCAGACCGTTAATACGTTTATTGGATACTCGAGTTGGTTAAAGCAAATGTGTTAAAATTTCTGTCGTATGTGATTCTTTCAAAATCGTTTTTTTTATTACATTCTTGCATATATTTGATAAAAGCTGAATATCTGTTTACTTTTGTAATATTTAGCTACTCAATAAAATAATTTTGAAGCAGTGAAATATTGGAATTTAAACTTCTGCGGTACTATTTCCTACATTTTGCAATGTATAATTTTCATTAAGTACAGCTGGGAATACTTGATACTATAGATATCTATTCCTTTATTTTTTAGGGTTGTATGGACATTGAATATTCAGAGTGCAAATGTAAGGTACATCAATTAAAAACGAAAACTCCTAAATCGAAAAAGGCTTTGGTTGGTACAGTAGGATTTTCGACAGGAATTATCTTAACCCTCATATTATACTGCCTATCAGGGTTGTTAAATAAACCAAAAGCAAGTACCTACATATTATCAGGAAATGAAAGATCAATAATGTTAGAAGAACTCAGTCCTTTACAGACAAAAAAGGAGGAAGATCCTAAAGATACAATAAAATCGTCTTCAGAAAACAGAAGGAAGTTTCCAGCACATAGCTCGGACACTCATAACTGTTTTATAGACCACACAGGTTCCGATTTTTCTAAGTTTTGCGTTAACAAAGATGGGAGTAGAAGAATACCAAAATGTAGACATCAAAAGCTTATTGATAAAAAACCATAAAAATATGAAATTAAACAAATTAGATCATTAATGAGCTGAAGCAGTTATTTTCATTATTATTTTTTGTTACAATGTAAAAAATATTTGTACCATATCTTTTTACAATTTTTAAATTAACTACGTAAAATTATATTTGCAACGAATGATTTTTACACCCAGTCTTTATTTTTTTAAGATAAATGGTAAATTTCAAGGCTTTCAGATTGTTTCAACAATAAATAGCATATACTTTTCGCATTGTTTATATATGTTTTCACTGAAATTTTGACCAAAACATTACTAACTTTGGGTTTTGTTTGAATTATTTGTCAATAAAAATTTGTGAATGTTATATATATCTTTATTCATAAGTAAAACAAAAACACACACGTTAAACATTGTATATACATGTACCTATGATCATTCATGGACCGCTCCCGTCATATGCATGTAGCAAAACCCTTGCTTAAATAAGACATATATTTGGCTCTACCAAATATTTATTAATGTAGCTATCTTTGGTTACAATGTGGAAATTACATCCATTGCAAACAACTACGACGAGTACCATGCTCTATGCACGACAGACAACAATTGCAACGACTCTCTGATTGGAATGGTAGCATTTTTCAAGGCAATATTTTTAACAAAGTGATCACTGAAAAGGTTTTATGTTCTTTATGTAGGTCGACATACCTTTCAGAATGTAGCTAGTTGTTTTTTTGTTAATTTGTTCTGAATATGCATGAAAACTTCCAAGAAGACTTTAAAAAGCAATTAACTTATATTAATTTAAGATAGTGTAATATGTGTAACGTAAACGTTAATTAGATAAACACATGTAAATTACCTTAACCTGTACAATGCCTGTATTTGAAATGTTTGCTTGAGACTATGAAAATTCTTAATTTAAATGCAGAAGTTAAAAATCTGCCACAACTCTTTTTTGGCGATCTTTTTTTATTAAGCTTTAAATTTTTCGAATTGTTGTTCAAAAAAATTTTATGCAGTAAAAATACTGGATACACATCGGTTTTGGTAAGACTGTTTGCTCACATCTTATACAACAAAACACGATCTGTTTAAAATATCACACTTAACTGCGGTAACCGTCATAAATTTGGAGTTTTAGCTTGCTATTAAAGCAGTGTAAGCCCTTTATGTTCCTTGGTCAATGCCTGCACCAAGTCAGATATATCAGAGTTACATAACACTTTTTCTGTTGATTGATAACGATATATTTTATCAGTTTTCGTGGACTTTCCCGTTACTAATTTTCCTTTTGGTTCGTTATTTTTTGTTATTCTCCTATATCACACTTTCCTATTGTCTAAGTCACAGGTCATACAAAATTCGCCGAATCATTGCGATTGAACGTTCGATTATTTAATAGAAACAAACGTATATTTCATCTATTGTAGTGTGTGCTAAACCCCTTGTCTTGTTTTGTTTTCATTCAAAACACAGTCTTTCTTAAATTGTACCAACTTCCTCTTATCAAATAGTTCTTGATTAATCCCATGGACATCTGAATATTCATCAATTATTAACAGCTGGTATTCCGTACGATTTTTATCTGATATATGTTTTTTTCAACAGGAGGTACCATAATCTGTGATATTGTTATGTGAACTTTATTAGAAACAATGCTTTCAAAAGATCAAGCCCACTAAATGCAACATTTAACTATTATTATTTTTTTATTTCTATTAATATTATTTACATCCTGTACATCTTTACTCTATATTGGGGACGATTTACACATGTTACAACCTTTGTTGTTTTATAAAGACTTCTGAAGTACATGTATCTCTTTCGTTGCGTTCCATTCCGAATACGTATATCAAAAAGCGTCAGTTATAATTACATCGTATTTCGTTGCTATATACAAGAAAAGACATTAGTCACCATAGAGACTCTCTAATATCAAAAGTCGGAGTAAAAACTACAATACTATGACAAAAAAATATCAAACCAATATTGTTAGGATGATCATATGTTCTCCGGTAGGTAAGCATATGCTATACACGATACGAGATCTGTCTTTTTGCTCGTGAAATGACACAAACGGCGAGTAATTGCATTGAATGGTGTTATATTCGAGGAAAACAAGACGGGGTTGTGACTTGGACAATTTGAAAATAATCATATTGAATTAAATTCAGTATTTCCGCCTGGCATTCGCCGATATAACAAATGAATGGTTATGATTTTTGATAATTGAATTGACATGTGCTTTTTCATTAAGGTGTTAAGTTCAATTAAAAATATTGAAAAAAAATAATAGGTCGTTTTCCTATGTGTTATCTTACTTCTAAAACACGGTTCGGTTTAGGTATCTTTTAAGGAATCAATGATGTGTTTTATAATTAATAGATGCACCATTCAACCTGAATAAACGTTCATTTGTCATTACAAACTATTCTTGTTATTTCATTTGCCTGACTGAATTTCATAGTACGTTAAAAGAGGGACAAAAGGTACCAGAGGGACATTAAAACTTATAAATCGAAACTAAACTGACAACGACATGGCTAAAAAAGAATAAACAAACAGACAAACAATAGTACACAAAACACAACATAAAAAATAAAAAAGACTTAGCAATACGAACCCCACCTAAAACTGGGGTTGATCTCAGGTGCTCCGGAAGGGTAAGTAGTTCCTGTTCCACATGTGACACTCGTTGTGGTGCTCATGTTAGTACAAACCCGGTAATAAGTGTAATTCGGTAGATTCTTATTCTGTTCTGATTAAACATGGCATATACAATGAAGAATTTTAAATATATTTACAATAGCTGTAAAGGAGACGGATTTATATACGATCAATTCTTTTTTTTCTAATCAAAATTGATGAATTATTTGTATAGTTCGTATTTATTTTCTCTTGACGCTATACATATCCATAAAAAAGTAAATATGTTGACACTAAAAAGCTTAAAAAGCCGTTAAATTAACTCATACATGTAAATATTAAACTATCACCCTATGTAGCTCCAGGAATAAGTATCGTACGTATAGAAATCGGCACGTTAATCTGTATTCAAACGACAGTTGTTACATGTGGCAGTAATATAATACATATGCGTTACTTATAGACACATTAGAAAGAACACATACACGTTAACGTTGAAGTCAGTTGAGAAGTTCCAGATTAACAAAAACAAAGGATGTTTCATCTGAAGGAAAAGAACACTATGAACAACACTTCCTTGTTAATTTTAATCTATAAATATTTTAAAATCAGAAATGAATAAGACATATGACTGTGTGATCTTTTAATTTAACAGGTTTTTTTTATTGAATAAGATGTATACTATTCAGTATGTTGTATTTCTATCACATATCATTACAGTTTGCCAATAACTGTACTGATTTGTTTTTAAATATATCACTATGATGAACATTAAGGTAAGTTCAATACTAGTCTGTGTGTATTCACAAACTTCACGACTACTTCAGTTTCTAATTGTGTCAATCATACCTACACATCTTTATTTTATATACAAGATTGAAACATTATCTACAAATTTAACAATTTAAACAAGTAATACCAGTTTAACTCCTGAAATCGACTTACATTATTATTTAGTACGTTATCCTGTTTACTTGAAACTGCTGATACATTTGATAGTCCTTAATTTATATTAATAATGAGTCATTTATATTCATATTTACCATGATAACAGGTGCGTTATTATTCAAACCAAATGAACAGTCAGTTCAAGGGTTATAAATACAAAGGATGTTTTATTTGGAGGATACGAAATCATCTAGGAACACTTTTCCAGTTTTCTACATAAGAAAATGCCTGTTTCAAGTCAGGAATATGACAGTTGTCGTTTGATGTGTTCGAGCTTTTGATTTCGCCAATTGATTAGGGAATTTCTTTTTTGAATTTTCCGCGGAGTTCAGTATTTTTGTGATTTTACTTTTCCCAACTTCCTTATGATAGCCAATTTATAAATGTAATGAAATACAAATTTATAAGAAATTAAATTTAATAATCTTTGACACTTTCATTTGAATATCACAGATAAATATGAGGTCAAACGTACCTGTATAGAGAATTTGTTTTATTTTTTGATCTTATAACATCTAGATGAACGTCAAATTTAGTTAAAAGAAATATTGAGTCAAGAATACCTCACGTCTTTATTTTATGTACACGAAGAGTCATCTTCAATTTTGTTAATTTTGACCTGACATATGTTTCCCCGGGTTCAGGATCCTTTCGCTGTATTGAAGACCCATTTGTGGGCTTCGGCTGTTTTCTGCTCTTTATCCGGGTTGTTGTATCTTTGACACATTCCCCATTTCCATTCTCAAGTTTATTGTCCGTGTAATTTCAGACACAAAATGAGATAATGCATTTCATATTTTATGTTTAAACATCCAACAATATTTCACCACCATGTGATCAAGAGTGTATGCGTGCATGCATTTAAGGGAGAACTGTATGTCACAAACGTCTTTGTTGTGTTTCATCATCTCTCCGGCTAAGACATTTAGATTAAGTTTAAGATGTTTTATCTGGAGGATACGAAATCATCTAGGAACACTTTTCCAGTTTTCTACATAAGAAAATGCCTGTTTCAAGTCAGGAATATGACAGTTGTCGTTTGATGTGTTCGAGCTTTTGATTTCGCCAATTGATTAGGGAATTTCTTTTTTGAATTTTCCGCGGAGTTCAGTATTTTTGTGATTTTACTTTTCCCAACTTCCTTATGATAGCCAATTTATAAATGTAATGAAATACAAATTTATAAGAAATTAAATTTAATAATCTTTGACACTTTCATTTGAATATCACAGATAAATATGAGGTCAAACGTACCTGTATAGAGAATTTGTTTTATTTTTTGATCTTATAACATCTAGATGAACGTCAAATTTAGTTAAAAGAAATATTGAGTCAAGAATACCTCACGTCTTTATTTTATGTACACGAAGAGTCATCTTCAATTTTGTTAATTTTGACCTGACATATGTTTCCCCGGGTGCAGGATCCTTTCGCTGTATTGAAGACCCATTTGTGGGCTTCGGCTGTTTTCTGCTCTTTATCTGGGTTGTTGTATCTTTGACACATTCCCCATTTCCATTCTCAAGTTTATTGTCCGTGTAATTTCAGACACAAAATGAGATAATGCATTTCATATTTTATGTTTAAACATCCAACAATATTTCACCACTATGTGATCAAGAGTGTATGCGTGCATGCATTTAAGGGAGAACTGTATGTCACAAACGTCTTTGTTGTGTTTCATCATCTCTCCGGCTAAGACATTTAGATTACGTTTAAGATGTAAATCATTGTTAATTATTCTTGCTGTAGTTTTATTAAACTATATAATGCATAAAAGAAAAAAAATGTACTATATGCATCAAAACAATATATACAGACATTTTTAATGTGGAATTTCATATTTGAAACAGAATAATAAAAAAGCGTTTGGCAACAGTCCAAATGTATGATTTTTTAAATTTATTATAAAGCAGAACGATAAATAGAGAATATCATATGTCTTTTTCAATATCACATCTTTATCTTACCTCCTATACATTTGTAAGATTATGAATATCATTTAACATTCCAAAGCAAACCAGTCCAACAGCGTCAGTCTCTGCAGTTCAAGTGGGTAAACTAAGTTCATAGGAATATTACGATATATAATACACATACACAACAAGTAACGTAACAATTTCAACAATTTAAACAATTAAAGATTCTAAATAATGACTCGAATCATCATGTTCGCATTAATTCCAATCAAAAACATTAGAATAACCAATTGCTTAAACCAAAAGATGTTTGACAATGAAACAATGGTTTAGTTGAAAAATGCTACGCATTCATATATAGAAATAACTGTATAAAACAATGCTAACAAAACAATGAATTCAAAATATACATGTATCTGTCAATGTTAAAACAATATAACAAACACGTTCATTTGTTTTCAAATTTAATATTTGTGATGTCTGCATTTCACTATTCTTCTACTACCATCCTTGTTGACGAACACTTTTGAAAAGTCGAAACCGGTGTGATCAATAAAACAGTTGTGATTTCCTATATTTGTTGTCAGCTTTTTTTCTTTTGTATCCACAGTTGGCATTTGTTTGTCTGTTGAGTGTTCACTATTTTTGCTTCCGACAATTATTCGGTCATCGTTTGATGACACTTGCCTCTCTGACCAAATGCGATTATTCGCACAAGGACCATTAAAAATCATCCATACACAGTAAGATATAATAATAGATATCAGCCCAATACAAAATCCAATGGAACCAACTAAAACTTTGTTTGACTTCTTATTCACGATCAATCGATGAACAAAGCAATTGCACTCTGTATATTCCAAATCTGTGCATTCCTAATTTATATAAAAAAAAAAGATTATTATGTGACTTAAATATCAACAAATGCTCGAAGTTGTTTCTGAAAACATATTAAACTTGATGAGCATTCAACCTATTCAACGTGGCTAACTAAGATATCAATCATTTGAAATGTCGATCATACGTATTAAACGTCGATTTTGTCAAAATAGTAGTTTACTACTGTTTTGCTTAAAAAGCTAGCATGTTTTGTTTCTTTTAAGATTAAGTAAATTAAATTCATGTATTAATTGTAGTACAGGAGTAAAGTCAGGAATATGATAGTTGTTTATCCTTTGTTTGAAGTGTTTGAGCTTTTTTTTTGCAATTTTGATAAGGGACTTTCCGTTTTGTATTCTTTTTTAAGTTCTATATTTTCATTATTTTACTTTTGAATAAGAGGACAGTTGATTACATGAACTGTCCTGTTTAGATACAGCGTTCTGTAAATTTATATATCATATTGCGGAAAATATATCCAGTCTCCAAACCTATTAAACAAAAAAGTGCGAATAACCCCGAGAGCAAAAATTAAAAAACATAAGTATACGGCTGCAAGTTTTTATCTTTTTAATTGTAATACAGGTTTTATAAGTGTGGTATATTGTATATTTTTTTTCTCATTATCGAAAATCATATATTGCCCTATATTTGTTTACATTTTCGTCGAGTGGTCTCTAATGGTCTCATGGGAATGGTGGTCTCATTGGCAACCATCTACATTATCTTCTTATTGTTATTATATCATGATGAAAACAAAACCCGACACAGACTACACCAGTTACTGAATAGAATAAAAACAAACGTAGCCGAAATGATTTGTAAGTGATGGAAGATTTATTTTTGCACAATACAGTGATCTATTTGACTTAATCATTCATTCCTTCTCAAATATATTAATCCGTTGTGAATTAACTTTTTTATTGTGGGACAGTAAATTTCGTTGATTTCAAGGTTTGCAGTGAACCACGAATCAAAATGTTTAACGAAATACAAATTATCTGTATGCTTCTATGCAGACGTTTGCCAAATAACGACATCGAATATCTACAGGAATACTACGTTTATTCAATCAACGAAAATTGGTTACCACAAAATTAAATGATTCCACCGTATTGCTCAAGCTAATTGTTGTTTTGAAATAAATAAAATGAGTGTATAAAAATGTATAAAAGACAGAAACTCAAACTAATAATGATAGAGAGGTTAAAATGGTATCTATTGTTTATAGTTTTTTTATAAGTTACAGTCGAAGATCGTTGTGTCTAATTTGGTTTGTTTCGAAAACTTGGATCAGTCGAAGAAATTTCTCGGATCCTGTTAAATTCCCGTTTGGTCAATGCATATTCATCCATGATATGTAGACCTCGGTTGATTCAAATATTCGGGTAAGTCCCGTCGATGTACAATCAATGTTAATTGACCTTCATGCCTCGAAGTTAAAAAGTAAAAATTTTGAAATATGCAGACCTAATGATAAAACTTAAAATCGGATGTTTTTCATCTGTAACCTAATCATTTTCATAAGAGATTAAAGTCAATTAAACATAATTGTTTGTATTACAGTAAATGACATGTTTTTGGTGAACAGTAATTTACACCTTTGTTGATCGTCTTAGAAGAACGTCATTGTGTTGAACATATTAACGAATTTAAATGACGCAAGCCGAGATTAAACGAAACCGTTAGAATTAAAATTCATTAATTACAAGAAATATATAATCATTCAAGGTAAAGCAGGCAACCTCACCAGAGACCGTTTAGAACTTGCTTCGAGTTGCAAGTGATTTTATAATTCATTGTGGATGACCTTTGTATTTATTTGCATATACTATTGATTTCATTTGTGTATGATTTGTATATTATATTCTTGTGTATTTGATTAGTATGACAAAAAAATATGAGATTGAAAACACATTCATAAAATGTCATTTCGAAAAAAAGGCTCACTGTTCAAAGTATTTAGTTTAAACAAATCTCATTCTAATTGTATGACGATATAATCGACCTCAGATGAGTCGAACCTCGGATACGTCGCATTTTAGTCCGGTCATTTCGACTTTGACATAACGGGGTTTGACTCTATTAATTAACTTGTATTATGTATATTACCTGAGTTCTATTGATCTGTTTGTATTCACATATTTTACCATGCCATTGTTCTAAGCACTGACATCGTACAGGTTATAACATTCTCCTCCATGCAGACAAGGACTTGGCGAGCAATGGTCCATTGCTAAAGATAGAAGAGAAATCTCATTACTTTTAGTGTGAATACGATTAATGTAAAGCTCTCTCTCTCTCTCTCTTTCTCTCTCTCTCTCTCAATTAAAACAAGTGAGATAAAAAAAAAGTTATAATCACTGCCTTAATGTCGGAAGTTTTAGACATACAGAACATCTTAATAATAATGGAATTTGATACAGATATAGATTAAGATAGATATAGATAGTGGTAAAATATAAAGATACATATCTCGAATATGTTTGTTGATCTAGCAGTTATCAAACGAATTTATTGGTTACAAGTTGTTTTGTTGGTTTTGGTTTTCTCTAATTTGTTATATATTATATTGTTTCATTATACACTCATATTAACAGACAGACCATCTATCTAAACTGAAACTTTGTTGTTTAAAAATTAGAACAAAAACGAGCAACGAAAACATAGTACACCCCAACAGAGTCTAAAATGCCCATAAAGCTGTGAAACTCAAAAAAATCAGCTTCACAGTTTTTGATGATAAATTATTTTACGATTGTTATAATGTATAGCTTTGGTGAAAATAACAAAACATAATTACAGTTTAACAGTAAATGGCTACTGTTATCAAATGGACTTTGGAGAGCTCATAAGCAGTTGGAATAACGTGACCATCAAAAACAGTGTTAAGTACAGATTAAATAAAAGTCACAAAAGACTTTCTGATAGTTTTTTTTTTGCAGTCTAGGCATTAGTTAACATGAATCTTGTGAAAAAAGATTGTTTATTTTTAATTTTTGATGGAAGTTAAATGTCCAATTGTCTCTTATTAGTTTTCACTCCTTTACAATTATGAAATCAGGTGTCTATGCTGTTCATTGATCTGTTTAAAGGTGATGATATTTCAGTCATGTTTTGTACAAATTATATTTTTGAATAGGTAAATGAGTAGTATCAAGTATAGAGGAAAAAATATTCGATAATTATAATAACTGCATATGTATACTTGATCAATTGATAAAAAAAAGTCCATAACTAACGTGTAAGAATCAAAATAAAAAAAAAAACACGTTACTTTGCATTGTTCTTGTTTATGTAACTCTAAATTCGTCTTACTTATATATACGGTAATATATAAGCCGATAACCAAACATACGTTGATAATTTGTTGTCCTTAATCATGTTAATGTGTCAAATATACATTTATATATTTTTATGTTTGAACAAAATGCCGAAAGAGAACGCCGTGGCAAAACACTAAAACATATTTGATTTTTTTTATAATATCAATATATTTGAATTAATTTCAGTTAATCGATAAATGTCTTTTTTAATCATTTGCAGCTTTTGCCGGACTAAATATTTTCAACATAACTTACTTTTTTCGCAATTTTGTCCTGATGATTCATTCGTACAAATACACTTGTAATCACCAATCAAATCTAAACATGTCCCATTATTTCTACAAGGGTTACTCTGACATTCATTCTTTTCTGAAGAAATTATTAAAACAATTATTCATACTTTTAATGAAACACAAAAAAATGTTCAAATATTCAGTTAAATAAACCATATCAATTTGTCAATCACTGACTTTATAGTTGATGTGTTTCCCTCGGTTTTGGTTTGTAACCCGGATTTGTTTTTCTCTCAATAGATTTATGACTTTTTATTAGCGGTATACTACTGTTACCTTTATGTGTAAGACCTTAGGAAACTGTACATTTTTGTATTACAATATTTAAGCGAAACTCGTGTATTTGCTCCTTTGTTATCTGTATCTTCAATATCACATTTACCTTCTTAAACATAGAACTCATCAAAGATACAAGACGCAAAACGCACGTTATATCATTTACTTTTGAATTACAACAGTTTTAAGTCAAAATCGGAAAGGAAGTAGAAACGCATTTAAAACATAAATTATTAAAACAAAATGTGCCGATTAAGGCTATTTAAACCTTAATGCCGATACACATGTGCTATTACTATAGTTCACATTCTAGTAATACAAAAGTTTCTCGCCGTATTTCGCAAACATTTCTCAATGCATTAGTTAATTTGACTACGTACATGTTTGTAGTTTCATTAAAGCACTCTCCTATTTTCAAAGAATCTATTCGTAATATTTCAATTGAAGGTACAAAAGTTTTGCCAGAAATTAAAACAAAAACGTAGTCGTGTTATTTAGAAATAGACCATGATATGTAAAATATGTTGAATTCAGAAACAGGAACATAAAATTGTTTACCGTACCTTTTTCACAGTACCTTCCATAATAACCTAGAAGGCATTCGCAATTCCATCCCGGTGTCTTGTCAATGCAGTTGGCATTGTTTTGACATGGGCTGCTGAAGCACTCATCTACATCTGTAATTTTAATCATTTTAGTAATTTTTGTTTTCATTCAGTTTTGTTTTATAAGAAAAAAATCCGCGAAGATACTGTACTAATATATAAGAATAAATATTAGCAACATTGTTTTTCAAAATGGAGTTGAGTGTTAATATCTACCGCATTAATTGACAGTTAATTGTTTATCATATGTCAATCAATCGATATAATTTGGTACAATTAAACACTTTAATATATATTGCTTCAAATGAAATTGCTCTTTCTTTTACTTATTCGTAAATGGTTTATACATAACAATTGCTTAAAGTATTTCCTTAGCGATGTTAGACTTATGCGTCAACATTTAATGTCAAAACCAAATGCATGTTAATGGTGAAAATACAAGTTAAAACTAAATACTAGTAATGAATTATTTGTTGTGTTTTCAAAAGTATGTTACATCTTTTTTTTACCACATGCAACATCCTTTCGGAAGTCAGTACTGCGGTACTTACACGATATATCACCTATTTTTTTATTACCCATTGATAAGTTACAACATCATATCACGAAACTGATATTCGAACTCCCTCAGGCAAATATGATCTTAAACGAAGTTGGTTTATTTGAGTCCATTCTGGTCGATTAGTTAAAAAAATTAATCAAAAATCAGAATTGGGATTAGATGAATTTGAAAATAAAAACTTTTATAGTTAGAAATAAGAGTTTGTTTTTTCTTCAAATAAATCATATCACAACTTCCTCATTTCAAAGACAAAAACGAGTTTCAAATGTTGTAAAGATGGCATCTGCGAAGACTCTGTTTTCTACCTATTTCGCAGTTATAGTCAACATATCCGGGTTCACATGAACAATTGTATGAGTTCACCATGTCATTACACACCCCTCCGTGCATGCACGGAATAGAAGCACACTCGTCTATATCTGTCAAATATATAAAAAGACATATACATGATATGGTGTTCAGTTGAGAAAATGATGCTGCGAACAAAAAAAAAACAAAAAAAAAAACATATTAACTCTAATTCTCTGTAAGGACCAAAAATACATGATCACGCATAAACATACATTTTATTAAAAATGATATCACTTTGTTTATTTTGTCCAAATAAGAGAAAACACAAATTGTTTTTTCTTTTTTTTTCTTATGGTTACCATGGAAACCATTTAACTTTGGCATTATTAGATACAATCCCCTGTTTTGCATGTAATAGCAAAAACCTAAATATAAGCAATTTTTTGTGATTTCTGATAATTTTGTCAGCATTTAATGGTTAGAAAAAGCTTTTGAAATATGTATGTTGCCATCATATTAAAAATATTGTATTTCAAATCTTAAAAATGCTTTCAATCTGATGAAAAAAAGATAAAAAACGATGTATTTAATTTGCTTGTAAAAATTATAATCCATCTCAAAAGACCACAAACTATAAACATATGTTTTGAATAAATACAAGTGAAGATATGCCAAAAATAGTATTAGTGGTGTAAGCAGTCCCTTTAAAAACAATACTACGTATACCACTCGGTGAAGATGACCAGTTACCCTTTTTACTTAATTATTTTTTAATAGTTAAAAGGTACCCTTCATTTATTTCTGTGAAGTGATTAGTGGTCTATTGCTTGTTATTTCGTTCATTCCTACTATTCTTTTAGACCTTTCGTAAATAGATGTTATCTACTAGTAGGAACAAATTAAGGGAGATAATAGAACTGTTTAGAATTCTGCCATCAATTCGTTTGAAAAGTTGTGTATAATTGTCATTGATAGTGCGTCGTTTGAAAAAGAGTAGCTACAAAGATACGTACGAAAATGATGCTTTGCAAATATTGTTCAATACAGCATGACCTGTTTTAGTAACAATTGAACGGTATATCAAAATACATATTTGATAAGACAAATCATATATATATTTTAATTTGTTCGTAAACAACTGATTAGTTTTTTTTTAACATCAGACAAAACCTTATTCCCTTGATGTGTTTAAAAATCTTAACAATGTATTAATGAATAAGTGACATGTATCAAGATTTATCATAACATATCAGTTTGGTATGAAGTTTTCTATAAAAAAAAATTACCATACACAAAATAATGACTGAATGTCAATTTAAAGCATTCACAGTTAAAATTACTTTGCGAACATGTTTTTATTATTTATAGAAATAAGTTAATTTATATAAGAAACATATACGACTTTGAGTATCATCCCATTTTGCCAAATTCTAGATTATTGCTTGATATCAAATCAATATTTATAAACATATAGTTACATATGCGAAAGTTCTTACTATTATGTTTACTTGAATATCTTCGATTAGTACTACATTCGAAATGTAAAATTCAACATTACGTACTTCATAAATAACAATTTCGTCTCTTGTCAGTTGATTCTATAAAATGTGATTCGTTTCAATGCCTTACCAATCTCACAGTTCAATCCAGTGTATCCTACTGTACAGTGGCATCTGTATTCGTCCAATAAGTCAACACAATCTCCATTATTTTGGCATGGTGAACTAGCACATTCATCAATGTCTGCAAAATTTATGCACAAAATATTTGACCTAACATAGTTCTTAGGTATACAGGGACGTTGCTAGCAAATGAAAAGGCACCAAAAACATTGTATATGTTTATAATGTAAGTAGATATGCACTCACGATTTGAAAAAAAATAAATATGGAACTTTAGCATATATCTATACACGAAGACAATTGCGATTATACTTTAAATTTGAATGTTGAATGTTCAATATGTGTATCGACAGTACACAATATAGATACAGATCCTTTATTCTAATTATCCCCCTTATTTAACGAACTTGGATGGATGACAGTTGGCATCAAAATTAAATACCACAAATATTATCTTCTATATAAATGTGTGCGAATGGAAATACCAATGTACCTTGTTCAAAATTTAAACTAAAATCAGTTTATTATACTTACTCCATGAGAGGTGTCACTCAAGGTAATCTGATAGTTCTTAAGCCAAAAGCTGAGCTATTTATCATGTTTAAAAAACCTTTTTTTAATTCTGGATTAGTGTTATGAAATAGACTACTACACAAAATTCGAAAAGCAAACAAAGTATCAAGAAGTACTTAACACTGTCCTGATAAGATTCTGTTTTCTACAATGTATTTGTATATTTTTGTATTTTTATTTTCATTTGCATATTATTGGATTTGTACTACATGCACCTCTTGAACAGTTTTATATCTTATCATGTTAATAATAATACATTAAACTACTTAAATGTGAATTAACTATTTGTAAATATCTGTTTATGGTTGTATTATAATTTGTATGTGAGATTAGTTTGTTGTAACTAACTGCGATTATCCTCTTAAAAAAAGGGTATTTATTATTATTAGTAGTAGTAGTAGTAGTGTTTTTAGTAGTGTTTTTTTTTTTTTGCATAGCACTTCAAATATTTGTTTCCGTTTATTTTCCATTTGTTTTAATTTTGTATATTAGTTGATATGTAATTTCTTTAACAAAAGATCCTACCATAATATTGGGCTATATCTTCATCTATTCTACCGTCCCCATCATTATCTGTAAACCATGAAATACTTCAATAACACATTATCAATTATTTGTTTGTATAATATATTTTATGACAATTTTATTGTTTCAGTAAAAGACTAAAAATTTTGTTACCTCCTATAAATTGTGTTTTGGCTTAGTTTTTACATTTGCTGTATTTGGCCAGACCTTTCTTAGATTAATGTGTATGTTTACTTGAATTGTGTAGTCAGCTGTGATGTATTTCCGTGATGTATGTGTGCTCTGTTTTGATTGTTTGGTCCCAATGCTTGTCACAATAACCCATAATGTCTGTTTGTGTTGGTCAGCCAAAGAAACTATAAACAACTATCATACTAGTGGGAGGTTTTTCAAGGTATATAACCAGATTTATCCCACATTGTAAAAAGTCAGGATTTTTGTAGTTATTTCCCACTTGTTCCAATGATTGATAACGTTTGATTTGTCACTTGTTATCAAAAAGTTCGTTTCTATGTTTGTTGGCGTTTGTTTTTGTTGCTTCGGTGCTCTTGTTGTTCGTTGTTTTCCTGTTATTGTTGTGATTCCCTTGGTTTTGGTTTGTAACCCGGATTTGTTTTCTGGCAATCGTTTTATGACTTTTGAACACCGGTATACTACTGTTGCCTTTAATTATGGACTTCTCCTTTTTGATTTTGCCTTGAAGTTTGGTATTTTCATTATCCTTTTTTCAAGTTATAAGATTGAATATTCATTTATTTCAAGTTTGTCAGAATGCCAATCAAGAAAAAAAAAGGTTTAACTACATGTTATTGTCTATCTGTATGTTCATTATTTGAAACATAACATTTAATTTTGATTTATGTTTGTTTGACAATAAATAACGAAAACAATGTACCATTCTAGCACATACACTTAGTATCAGGCTATATAACATTTTGATTACATTCCATCAAAAATCTTTCGATGTATGAAATACACATTTGCTTTCAAACAATACAGAAATGTCGTTCGAAAAATTATATTGATCCAAAGTGTAAAGAAATTACAGAAAACAATTTGTATAGATCTGATATCGTTTTTATTCTCCATCGATTTTCGATTAACATTCTTTAAGAACTTGTCGAGATTACAACAAAAGCTGCCTTAACTTAAGACTTCATCTGTCAATATTATCTTTATAAAACATTTTTGACTTAGAAGAATATGATAATCATATTGAAATTCTAAAGTACCTCTTCCATCGTTTAGTTCCTCGTCTATCATCCCATCACAGTCGTTATCTACAATGTCACCTGGCACTGGTATACTAGTACTGCAATTCTAATGCAGAAGATTAAAGTTAGTTATATAAATATATAGATCAATATAAAAAGGTATACAGCTTTTCGTACTGCATCATATTTAGAAGAGATGTCTGATGAAAGCCACTGTAACGCTAACACAATATCAAAACTAGTAAGAAATCAAAGGATCGATAACAATATACAAGTGTCTGAAATACATGTGATTATGTGAAAATATATATAAAAATTATGATTCAGACTATCAAGCAAATGCAATGAACAACATATACCGGAAGGGACAATTGTTTATCATGCCTTCGGTCCACCAATGTACACATGGCTGGTAAAGAACAAGTCTCCTGATATCTTCATATGTTTCTATATTGAGCATGCGTAATCTAATGGTATTCCTATAGGTTCATGATTGAGTCATGTTAACTTCAACATAACACAATCATTGAAGATAATTATAATTAAAAAAAAAACGTAATGCATCAGTATTAAATTACAGGAAAAAACTGTAAATTTATATTGTCGGGAGTATAATACTTTTTATACTCGCTAAGAAAAAAAAAAAAAACTAAAACTCAATGTCTCCCTACTTCAAAAGCGTGTAGAAATAATCACTACTTTCCGACAATAAATTTTACCCTAGGATGAAGCTAGATTTAACCACTGTATTCACTACATTGTATGTGCACTAATTACGCTAGAATATGCAAAATATATAAAGGTATTATATAAAAACAAACTTACACTATTGATTGGTGCTAATCGTTGGCCCGTCGAATATCCATATGAATTATAGAATGTTATACCAGTTGAAACTGCTAAAAATGTTACTGTTGGATTTATATGATAAACAGTATGGGAACCTTCCGTTACAGCAATGTTAGTAATACGCAGTGTCTTACTACCAATAACTGGTCACCAATTTTTTGACGAAAGGTTCTGCCTGTCAAGTAAAAGACCACTTATTTCTGAGTCCGTAATAACAATTGTAAGAGAACTTCTAAATGGATCAGA
Source organism: Mytilus californianus (assembly GCF_021869535.1). Classification (NCBI taxonomy): domain Eukaryota; kingdom Metazoa; phylum Mollusca; class Bivalvia; order Mytilida; family Mytilidae; genus Mytilus; species Mytilus californianus. Next base: position 62,447,570 of record NW_026262604.1, on the reverse strand, counting down.
TGGAAACCTTATTGTTGAAAATGTATAATCTGCTGCAAACTGTTGAATGGGTGGTAGCAATATCATTGCGGGGTCACCATGTTTTGAGCCGCATCCACCTTCTGCAAAAAATGCTAAAGCAGTGGGTTTATCCGATGAAACTACTGTCTGTGAATAACTAGAAGTACTAAAGGTATAAATATCACCTGGTTTTGATAACAATACTGGCGGTCTACCAGATATGTTGACATGTGTACTATTTTCACTAGCTAATATTCTAAAATCAACAGGCGTGCTACAACTCGCCATATTTATAGTAACAAACATTGTACCAAATGTCTCAACCGGAGTCATCTGAGCGGAAAGGTGATCACAAGCACCAGAACCAATTCTACTACACTGACTGCCACTGAATACTGCGATGGCTTTGTTAGATGTTATATAGGTCCCAGAGAAGTCTGATGATAAACCTCCAAATGCATGAAATGTTTGATATCTATTCATCGTAATATTAAGCGTCATTCCCGGCCTATAGACATGGCTGTTAAAATGTATTGATGTTCCACTTCGTCCAGGTGTCATAGTGACTATCGTATTATCTTCAGTTGCAACTATCAAAAATTGGGATTGTTGGTTCCATGTTATAACATAATAGCTATTACCAAGAGTGTCAACAGGAAAAACAACAAAAGCATCTGAGGTACCATATGCCTTGTTAACAGCGAAAACAGCTATTTCATAATCAGATTGGACATGGATGCCTTTATTACGTAATTCTGTTCCTATGCCTCGAATATTGAAGCTGAAGCTGATTTTGGATACTTGTTTATTCTTAACTGTAAGCGTTTTGAAATAGTTTGGGTTGAAGAGTGGCGTTGTTACATTAACCGTGACTGCATATGCATGATCAGTTGTAATAAACACTTCCAAAACTGCTGTATTATACGAGTCAATATTGTTCATGAAACCAAAGATAAAATTTCGGCCTTTACTGTCCTTTCCTAAACAAATAACAAGTTCAAACATGAATAAAAAATTGTGTACAGTTTAAATATGAAATTATTTTGTTTGCTCTTTTATTTGATCTAAACATCTAAATACATACGACCTACCTTATACATTTAAAAAACATACACATTACAAAATTGAATGTTTCACTTTAAAGCAAAAATGTTTCAATTTTTGGATTTTGAGCTTTCCAGATGCAGATCTTGAAGTGCGCTTTTATGTATTGTTAACCTCATTGATATCAAAGTATATGTTATACTTTTGGAACACAGCCTTTTACAGAAAAACCCCATTATCATTATCTGAAGTAAAGACAAACCTTCAACGCAAACAACAATTCGATAGATCATACTGCATACAAGCAGATGTAACAAACAATGAACACCCGGCATTGTCAGTATTTGTAAACATGAGAATCTTATTCATATATATAGGTAAACTGCAAAAGTTTTGGCAAAAATACAACACAACCAGGAAGACAAGCATTATTATAAAGAAATCAAATATTCCTGGTTCATAACACAAGTGCTCTTGTATTTTAAAACAAAAATATATGAAACAAACAGCTTATGTCGGCTTGAGTTTTAAAACTGGCACAAACACAAAATCAATATTTTTTTTTAATCAAACGCATCTGTAAAAAGAGAAAAAAAGGAACTGAGAATAGAATTAACAAATGATGATAACAACGCTATACATTTTCATTAATGTTGACTGCGTAAGAACAAGCAGGCAAAAACTAGCAAAATATGTATATTAAAGAACTCTGGTGTTACAAAAGATGCCAGCCAAAAGAAAGAATAATATTGTAACATGTTTTTACACGGAATGTTTGACTAACAGACTTATAAAGAGCTAGTATTTACTACTTAAAAGAGCAGAAAATGTGAAGCAATACACCTACAAAAGGACAAGAGAGTATCTGGTTAAGTAGACAGGAATTGAAAGTCAAACAGATTCTAAATCAGGTATTCTGAAGTTCTAATTCACATACAACAGTCTTTTCGGACTGCTCCTTGCTTAAAGGTTAGTATTGTCCATGACACACAATATAGTACTTCGGACTTGATTGTCTTTTCATAAGGAAACAACCTAAAACATGAATAACACGCTGTGTACAATCCCAATACAAATTAATTCTGTTGCTTTTCTTTATTTTATATGAAACATCTAAACACATAGACTTTCCTTATAAATTTAAACAACATACACATTACAATATTGGTTCATTTTATATCGATACACTTTCAATGTTTAGATTTTGTTCGTTTCAGATGAAGATTAATCAATAAGTGCGCTGACGGCACAATTTTTAAAGACGTTCAGATATTGTATACGGCATTATTACCTCAGTGTATTTTTTAAGCATTAGAACATAGATTTAAAAAAATATTATCATTATCTAGAAAAAAGTCAAACTTTCAACATAAACAACCGTTCGACAGATCATGCAGCTGACAACCAGATGTAACAAACAATGAACACCCGACATTGTCAGTATTTGTGTGCATTAGAATGTAATTCATATAATTGTAAACTGCAAAAGATTTTAGCTAATCAGGAAGACAAGTATTATTATAAAGAAATCAAATATTCCTGGTTCATAACACAAGTGCTCTTGTATTAAATGACAAAAATAAAAAAAAAAAAAAAACCAGCTTATGTCGGCCTGAATTTTTAAGACTGACACACGCACACAAAAACAATATTTTTTTTAATCAAACGCATCTTTAAAAATGAATAGAAATAGAAATGAGAACAGAATTATTGATCGATTATAACGACGCTTTACATTTTCATTAATGCGGACTGCGTAAGATCAAGCAGGCAGACACTAGCAAAAGAGGGGCGAAAGATACCCGAGGGACATTTCAACTCGTAAATATGAATATCATAGAAGTCTCGTGTTACAAAAAAAAAACACTCACAATAAAAAGTAGTATTGTAAATGTTGTTAAATGTTTTTTACACGGAATGTTTGAATAACAGACTTATAAAGATTATCTGGTTAAGTAAACAGGAATCCGAAAGTCAAACAACTTCTAAATCAGGTATTCTAACGTTCTAATTCACATACAACAGTCTTTTCGGACTGCTCCTTGCTTCAAGGTAAATATTGTCCATAACTCCAAATGTAATACTTCGGCCTTGATTGTCCTTTCATAAGGAAACAACCTTAAGCATGAATAAAACGATATGAACAGTCTCAATATAAGTTATTTTGGTTGCTTTTTTATTGATATGAAATATCTAAACATATAGATTTTCCTTATAAATTTAAACAACATTCATATTACGATATTGGTTCATTTTATATCGAGAAATTTTTAATGTTTGGATTTTGATCGTTTCAGATAAAGAAGTGCGCTTAAGGTACAATCTTTATAAAGACTTTTTATATAGTAGGCCTGAATTTTAAAACTTGCACACAAACAAGCAAATGTTTTCATTCGAATCACACGCATTTGTAAAAATAGATAGGAATAGAAGTGAGAAAAAATTACCATAGCGCAATACCACAATGGAGGGGCGTGTAAGTACTAAGTCACGTTTAAAGGATATTTTCAAAAATGGACTAAACAGTTAAAATAGATCATGTAAAAGAGGAATTTTAAAGCAGTAAATAATCATAAAAGTATGATGTACATTAAAAACCTTTTTAGCCCCTCTCGTTTATAAAACTTCATCAATGATACGAACATTATCACTGACATGAATACGTTTCCACTGTATAACATGTATAAGCTGTTAAACGAGAACGTATTAACAGTTCGGTGTTATAATGATATAACACGACTGGTATTCAATCTTCTGTCCCGTATGTTGTCCATTCATTTAGCATTGGAACAATGATATGGAACTACCTACCAACAAGATATGTTTACACAAAGTTAACCTTAAGTACTAAAACTGAATATGACTGAAAAAATCGTGAAAATGTACCTTTAAAATGATTGGTCATATTGCTTCTTTTCAAAATATAACTACCAGAGCAATCACTTCCTTATTAGATGATCAATTTTACAGTTACTGAAATCTTCTAAATCTCATGTCAATGTATTAACTGATCGGTAGTTAAACTTTAAAGTCCTCTACTCAAAGACATAAAATATGCATACATTACCTTTAATAAATCGCTCATACTGACATTAAGCCCCCTTAACTGATGAGTACTTGTTAAATAGTCAACACTTATACTTTGTACTACCTTAAGCAACATTTTGTCAATATCACTTTAAATCTAAGCCAACAACAAAACATTATGTCAGCAAAATATGAAAGAAAAACGGTGTAGTGTTTGTTTGATATATAAAGAAAGTGCACGATGTCACCATTAATGAAATTTATCTATTGCTTATATGTATTGATATCAACATAATATCACTATTGACATTTCATTAAAGAGCATTTGACCTAATGAAGGCAACAGTAGTATACCGCTAATCGAAACTAATAAATCGATAGAGATAAAAACAAACTAAAAGTGAGGGAAACGCATCAAATATAAGAGTAGAACAACGACACAACAAAAACACAACATTAAAATGTAACACACACAGAAACGAACTATAATATAACAATGACCATTTTCCTGACTTGGTACAGGACATTTTAAGAAAAAAATGGTGGGTTGAACCTGGTTTTGTGGCATGCCAAACCTCCCGCTTTAATGGTAACGTCAAACACAACACCAAAACGACAACATCACATGACAGGACCACAATACAAATAAATGGGAGAACATATAGGACAAAGAAACATACGAATAATAGCTAACAAAAGGTACTAGGCTTAAATTCAATACGCCAGACGTGCGCCTCTTCCACACAATGACCAACCAGTGACGATCAGATGAAAAAAGCTAGTCACTTGGACCATATATTTTCTCGAACTTATAAAAAAAAACATTCTTAAATCCTAACTGATACTTAAAATCTCTAATTTTTATCCGTTGATATAAAGATAAATATCATTAAGTCTTTATAATTTATGTAATCACGACACTTTACATGTCATTGAGTTAATTTATGTTTAATTTTTGAATTAATTATATATAATTTTCAGGAAAAGATATATGATCAATTAAAATGAAATAAATATTGAATTAAGTGTCTAATAATATATATTAATGAGAAGATGTGGTACGATTGCCAGGGGAAATATTTTCACAATAGACTAATGGCATAGAAACTAACGATAGGTCACCATACAGCCTTCAACAATGGATATTCTAATAATCAATTTAAGTGTCATGTTAATGATCGTAAACACCATTATTCCACCCATTGATATTGACCTTTTCAATATCAATGGGTTTGTTCAGAGTTCACAATAAAGAACAGTAAAACTCCAAGGCAAGTTCAAAAGGTGGGAAGTCTATAAAACCCGAATCAAAGGCTAACAATCAACGGAACAAATAAAACACAACTGTCATATTTCTACCTTGGTACATGCAGTAAAATGTTCAGGAATCAGTGAGGTTAACACTTTTTTCATTTCGAAAAAAAAAAAACGTTTTATATGATAAATCGTTAGTCCACTAAAGAGTCTTTTGTAACTTTACAAAGTTTAAAAGATGATAGCAATCTAATATATACATCATAATCAAATAAAGCCAGAACTAGATGGTTTAACAAATGGGGTCACTGTCAATAGATAAACATCACATCCTTTTAATCAAACATTATGAAACCTTGATTGGCAAACAGATTGATAGGTATATGGTTAGAAAACCTTTACAATATATTTAGATCATTGAATATTGTTTTTATTGGTATTACTATTGATGTTGTTATCTATCAGTAAATTAAAAGCAAACTAAATATAATTGTTGTATACATATACGTATTCATGGATCTACTATCTGTTGATACCTGTATCTTGGCATTGCACAAGGTCATGTTTTTCTCTGACTGTTTATGACGTCTTTACACTAAATTCATTGGATGTCATGGATGTTGGATGTGTACTGATTGATAATTTAGTTTTAGATGCATGATTTATTATAAGTTGATAGTGGCTTTAATCAAGCGGTTAGTAACTGCAAGTACTCTCAGATCAGTATTTATTGTGTTTTTGTTGTTGGGAGCCTGTATCGCACACCTGTATTTACTGATGCTTTGCAAATCATGTAAAAAAAGGTTTAAATCATAATTAATAGTATTAGATATAAGATTCTATAATGATATCTAAGATAATAACCAAAAACTCTGTAAAATTATAATAATATCTAAAATAATAACCAAACTTTTTGTACAATTACTCAGGGGCAACAACCCAACAACGGGTTGTCTGATTCGTCTGAAAATGTCAGGGCATATAAATTTGAATCTGATGAACATTTTTGCCACCTGTCAGATTTGCTCTAAATGCTTTAGTTTCGGAGATATAAACCAAAAACTGCATTTAATACCTATGTTCTATTTTTAGTCATGTCGGACATGTTGGTTGGAAGGTGGTTTCATCGGACACATTTTTTAAACTAGATACCCTAATGTTGATTGTGGCTTAGACTGGTTTAATTTGACTCAGAGGAGAAGATTTCTGTAAAAGATTACAAAGAATTACAAAAAATTGTTAAAAATTGACTGTAAAGGGCAATAACTCCTTAAGGGGTCAATTGACAAATTTGGTCATGTTGACTTATTTGACGATCTGACTTTGCTTAACATTATCGCTGCTAACCGTTTATCTCTATCTATAATAATATTCAAGATAATAACCAAAAACGGCAAAATTGTCTTAGAATTACTAATTCAGGGGCAGCAAACCAACAACGAGTTGTTTGTTTCGTGTGAAAATTTCAAGACATTGATCCAATGATTGAACGTTATTCCTTACCAGAAACTGTTACGTTTCACGTCATATGTACTACGGTTTATAGAAAACTGTAGAATTGAAAAGAGTTTAAGGGCAGTAGAACATTTAAAACCAAGTGAACTATACAATTCTTCTGGGATGGATTCGAAATTTTCAAGAGATGGCTTTTGCTACGGAATATAACGCATTGAGGTGTAACAGTAGAACACGGAACAGTTTACAGAGAATCAGACAATTAAGATTATTTCATGACGACAGGAGCATCATTAGATGTGGAGGAATAATTCAGAATGCGCCATTATCGGAGTGCACAAAATTTCCGTATATCTTACCTAACGATCATACAATTTCTAAATTTATTGTATTAGATGCCCATGAAAGAACTTGTCATTCCGGATTAAATGCTACAATCGTACATTTGAGACAAAGTTTTAGGATACCCGCAATCCGACAGTTTAATCGAAAAACACCCAGGAAATGTGTTACTTGTAGAAAGGTGGTTGGACAACCATATGCAGCACCGGTTCTACCGCCATTGCCTAAGATTCGTCTACAAAAAACTTACCCTTTTACAGCTACAGGGATAGATTTCACAGGCGCATTACAAGTAAAAGATAACGAAAATGTCATAAAGAAAGTCTACATATGTTTATTTACTTGTGCCTCTACGAGAGCGATACATCTTGAAGTCGTTACAAATGTGTCAGAAGAAACATTTTTACAAGCTTTTCGGCGCTTTTCAAGCAGCAAATCTGTACCGAAAGTTGTTTTGACCGACAATGGTTCTACTTTTGTATCCACTTTAGAAGACATCAAACAACTTTGTAATTCAAAAAAGTTAAAAGAGACATTATCAGCACAAGGAATCGACTGGTTTTTTATCCCTAAACGTGCTCCATGGTTTGATGGATGGTGGGAGCGTCTAATTGGAATGACGAAAACGAATTTGAAAAAGGTCCTAGGAAAATCACTTGTAAATTTAGAGACTCTTCAGACAATAGTTACAGAGATAGAGTCCGTCTTAAATGATCGACCCTTAACATATGTGTCTTCAGACCCGGAGGATCTTTAACCACTTACTCCAGCTCATCTTCTTTACATCGGATAAATACATTACCGTACATGGATACTCGTGAAATTGACATGTTATTGAGACATTTATGAATAAAACAAAGTGTATCAAACGTGTTCAAAGACAATCATTACTCTTACAACAATTCTGGAACCGATGGAAAACAGAATATTTGACGTCATTGCTCGAATTCCACAAGAAAACGGGAAGCAATTCCACGATATTCAGAATAGGCGATATTGTTCAGATTCACGATGAAAACCGAAGAATAATGTGGAAAACCGGGATTGTGGAAAACCTAACTAAAGGAAATGATGGACTAGTTCGTTTCACTGTTATTCGAACCAAAACTGGAACCACATCACGTCCGATCGTCAAGTTATATCCTCTTGTACTTTGTACAGAGATCGAAACATCATAGGACGAAGAAGCTCGACAGAAGGAGGAACCAAGTGCGACAACAAGCCGGATATTGCCAAACCGAGAAGCAAGACAAAGAGCCAGGAAAAATATTAAAAAAATGGACTAAATAAGGCGTAACCAATGAACTGTTCTAATTAATTATGGACTTTTACGAATATGCTTGATTTTAATTGATTTAGTGCAAAAACAGATTATATGATAATATTGCATTGACTATGTGAACAGGTGTGCGGAAAATATAGACACTGTTAATTATCTGTGTACGAAACAGACTCATTGTGATTTAACTAGAAGATAACTAATCTGGAAGCTAGTGACTGTGCTAAAGTTAAAGTATAAGTTTTAAATTTGAGAGACAGTAATATTAATTATTTTTTTCTTTGTTGTAATTTAATTTTAATATCTACTTTTCGCGGCCCGGGGAATGTTGAGAATACCGCGGGAGTTAAGACGTCGCATTTTACCGTTTTGTATATAGGGTTGACATCAGTGTGAGACGTAGCCTTAGCACCTCTAATATGAAGTAAACGTTAAACTGTATGGTTGTGTTCTTTCTGTGTAACGATAGTAGAATTAGCCCCGACAATACTCACTTAAAAGGATGTCTGATTTTTTTTAAAGATAGAGTCTGATAGAGGGCATGAAACCTGTCGTGGTAGTGAAGATTATAAATTCCGCCAGGCTTGTATAGAGAAAAATGGAGAAATTAGATGGAAATATAAATATGCACGCTGTTAAATCATGCTTTGCAAGGCTTTTTACTGATGACTCGTGCACAATCATTTTGAATGGTGAATACGATCACATTTATGAATTAAGCACTCAGAAACTAGCCCGTAAATAGGAGGAGGGAATCCAGTTATTAAGTAAATATCAAAGTAAAAGTATATTTGCGCAATTATATGCTTGTTTTATTGGCGCTGGTTCCATAGAAGTCTTCACAAAGTTTTATATACCCCTGGCAATCTTCGGTTTCTATCAGACTCTGACATTGAAGGGAACAAATACCATGGATGTCTTGTCTTTTTTTAATTCATAACATTTAAATCTTTGTTTTGTAAGAGTTACAAACTACATAGGTTTTTGGTCTTCTACATTTAGATATAAAACGTGTATCTCATGTAAAGCCTCATTTATAGAACATTATATATAAAGTATTGTGTCAAGGAAATATTTGGTGGAGGAGGAGGAGAGAGAGAGATATTCACGGTATTTGGTCTCATGTTACTTATGTAAAAATGTGATGGAAGGACAATGGAAGTTTTTAACGACCTTGACTGGCTATACAGCCCTTGCACAGTCGGAAATGTGATGGAAGGAAATGTTTCCCTTCGTTTCATATAACAGGGTATTCCATAGTGTAATGATATTAGTTGCAGATTTTTTTTCTATCGGTAAGAAATGGTACATTGTATACAGTTCGAAATCTACATAAAGTTATAGTACACGTAAATTAAGTTTATTGCAGTGCTAAACGTTTCTCAATCAAGATAAAACGTTTACAACCAATACTATTTTTTACGACTAAATAAGTTTTACGTAAAATAGATAGTTCACGTTCCATTGAACTAAGGGTATTGTTTAGGTTTTTTTTTTTAACATTTTATAAGATCGAATTTGAAATGTTATTTACACAATGATTCAAAATAACAAAAAGACATTACGAATTACACAATTAGTATAAAACAAAAATTATAATAACTAAGATGACTTATTTGCTTTAATTAACAATCGAAATGTTTCCAATCCAATCTGTCTAATTTGATACAGTCCAAAGGGTGACTAGAGGGTAGAAATATGGTCACTGCAGGTCTTCTTCCGGCTGGCAGTACAAACATCCTTGCCAAAGTGGAGTATCCGTTTGGTTGTTTGGGATATACAATTACGCAACCAACTATCAATAAATACAATCTAATAATTATTTTTTTTTATCCTGCATTTTTTATATTAAATTATTTTAACTGAAAATAATAATTGAAATAACTTTCTGCAATAAAACCCTAACATATATCATACGCTTAACAAAACGATATATTCCATACGATAGACGAAACGCTAAACGCTAAACCATACCATGTACCATACGACAAATAAAACGCTTAACCATACCATGAACCATACGATATACAAAACCCTAAACGATGACATTTACCATACGATGAACGAACGCTGACCAAACGTTGTACGAATGCTGTACGAATGATGTACGAACGATGCCCGAACACTAAACGAACGATTCCCGAATGCTGTACGTACGATTCCCGAATGAAAAAAGTGTTAACTTTTACGTTACAGGGATTGTATGAGTACCAATGAGACAACTCTCCATTCAAGTCACAATTTGTAAAATAAACAATTACAGGTCAAAGTACGGTCTTCAACACGGAGCCTTGACTCTCCCCGAACAGCAAGCTATAAAGGGCCCAAAAAATGACTATACATGTTATATTTTCCACTGAACGTACACGTTTCCTACTGAGCTTTCCTACAAACGCTTGTTTACATGTTGTGGTCATGGAAATATGAAAAAAGGGAAAATTTGATCTTATCTTTCATACACACAGAAATGATTAACACTAAGAAGCCATCTGGAAGATTATAATTTTAAAACAAAGTTTGAAGGTAGACAGTTCTTTTATTCACAATACTGAATTATCTTATTATACCTTAACAGAATCGTTATTGGTAGATCCAGGTTTCCCTGTTGTTAAATATTGAAGTTCTCAATCCTGATTTGCGTCTACATAGTTTTTCGATCTTTAAACCCTCAATTCTTTTTGAGCAAATTTTTCGAATCATTATGCCTCACAGCTGTGTTGTTTTCATCTGTTATGTTGATTTCTGTCAAATTATAGTTGTTATCTCGTTGGTCATTGGTTTGGGTGGTTTTTTTTTTTTGAAAATAATTTGCTTGCAATGACATGTTTGATTCTTGTAAAATCTTCTGTTAGAAAGGAATGCCATTGTTTTCCCTGTTTTATGTTTACGGGTTATTTTAACAAAAGGGTGTGGCTTAGAGTCGTCTACAGGTATATTCCTACTTTTATCTTTTGATAAGATTTAATCCTAAAATATATTTCCTGTCTTTTTTTATTGAAATATATACGTCGGTACCAGCATTTCTGTACTTTCAGCATTGTCCTGAATACTATTCATGTCCATATATTGAAGGAAAAAATATACGGACCGACCATTTAGCTTCAAACGGGAGATACAATTTTTTTTTCTGTGTAAGAAAATTATTTAGTGTTTCAACGCTATACCCAAATATTTTTTTTCGAAATAAGCAATATTATATAAATATATCAAAGTAATCGGAAAATCAGGAATCAGACCATTATTGTGTCATCTGCATTACCACAATATAATTTTTCTCATAAAATTGACGATCAGAATATTTATTTTGGAAAAATACATAACCCTTATTTTGAAGTTAAATGGTCAATCCCTTAGTGTATTAATATCAAAAGTAATATAGTGGAACTGTTTTAAAAAAATATAGTTATTGATGTCAACATAAATATTTTAATAAAATATCCAACAATGTCGGTGAAACATAAAGTTCAAATCTAATTGAAATATAAAGTTCCCATGAACTCATTGATAATGCACGAGAATTGATATTCATAAAAAGTGTCCGTGTATCATCTAAAAAGTGTCCGTGTTAGGTCGTGTTCACACCAAACGTCATGTAAGTTAACATGTTTACAATTCGTTTAATGTAATGTTCACTGGTTTCACATTAAACTTGCTCACATCTATACACTTGGTTTAATTACATGTAAATGAAATTTGTTCACAGTTGTAAACTATATGTTATTTAAATGCCCATTAAACAGAATCGAATTCAAATTTTCGAACAACTTTTTTAACCGTTATGAAAGCCATTTTGATGATTTGTAGTACTTTAAAGATACTAAAGATGTCTCGATTACGCAATGAAAAAAAATTATAACGGATCATTTAATTCCGACGTATATATGTAATAGTGGTTTGATTCCGCCAGTGTACTTTACCGGAGGATGAAAATTCCTAGTGTTTTTATCAACCACCGAAAATTCACAAGGTTGTTTAATCCGGGTCCAGTGTAAAATATCCACCACTCATCATAAGATTCTAAAGAGGGTTTTTTTGTTGGGGAAATGTATAAAAAATGGAACTTGGTATTTTTTGGGGGTATTTGAAATAGCTAAAACTTGTATAGTTGATTTATGTAATTAAAATGGAAAAGTAAGCTAGTGGTTTTCATCCAAGTAATGTTCACACTAGTGTTTTGGAACCAGGAATAATTACACTAGTGATTTTGAACCAAGAATTATTACACTTAGTCTAGTGATTTTGTACCAGGAATGATTGCACTAGTCATTTTGAACCGGGATTGATTACGCTAGTGTTTTAGATCCATACATCCATGAAGTATTTAGTACTTATTTTGAACAAATGATAACACAATAATGCTTCATTAACGAATTAGATTTAAATAATTTTTCTGTGCAAATCCATAAAATCATATGCTTTTAAATTGTCATTAACTGTAATATTCATTATATACTGGATTGCCGAAGTAAATGTATCCAGACCAAATAAAGAGAGACTATTCAAATCTATCATGTCTATATCAATCACAAATTATAAACAGCACAGGCACAACTCTAATGCAATTATTTTGTATCAATGGTTCTGATTGGATGACAGTTAGCGTAAAATTCTGTCTCTCCTTGTCTGTAACTAAGGAAACCGACATTTTGAATTGCGGAATGTATTGACATGTAATTTTACAATAATAAGCAAAACAACTCACATGTTGCACCTAGAAATCTTCTTTTTATAAAATTTCATTACATTCTGAAGCCGCCAAGAAGTCAGAAAACGCCCGGTGTTTACGTTTGACGCCAGAAGCATACCTATGACGTCACCTATTTTAGGGGCCAAAGAAGATAACATCTTTTCGCGGAATTCTCTTTAATGAGAATTTTACACTGAAATAATGATTGAAATTGAATTATATACTTGTTTTGCATAAGAATAGAGATAACTGTATTGTATTTGAAACTTTGCGGACGTCCATTGGTACGCGTCGCCAGGTAAACTAAATTTGCGACAGTAACACTACCGATGGACGTCCGCAAATCTTCAAATGCAATACAGTTATCTCTTAAATAAATATCAAAACAGAGACCATAATCAGACGAAAATACACTAGAGGATTTTATCCAATTACCAATATTCACTTTTAATATTATATCATAAAACGTCAAATTGATTTAGATTAATTAAACTGCCAGTGGTTCTTTAAAAAGTATTCTAATTTTAACCCACTAATTTATGTAAACAATAAACTGGTCTCCTATAAACAAAACAACTGTATCATGATCGACACTTTCACACTATTTACATCCAATATTCTCTAGTGAGAAACAGTTACCCGGAATAGATACACGGTGGAATGAAATAACGCTTACATATACGCATACCTATAGGTCAAAGACTTATTAAAAATATAAGAGATTTTCGACAAATTAACGGTTTCCTAAAGTGGATGGGCAAATTTCGCACATATACGCATACATTCGCAAAGACAATATTTAAAAAGTTAATTATTAAAGCGAGATGATGATTTGGTGAAACATAATTGCGTTTTGTCTCAATTCTTAGTTTTGCTTGAATAAAACGGTCACGAGTTTGAATCAAGAGCGATGACCAACTACTACAATGCAGATACTTTTCTATTTCTAAGTGCATTTTACCGGATCTGAATTACTAGCCAAACAATACAATTGACTGCACACTCTTAGCTATGCATAAGTAATGCATTTATGAGTGAATCGTTGATTTAGTAAAGACCCGTGGCAAATATTTCTGTGTACGTCTAGTCGATTGGGGAAGACATTTTCAAATGGATTATGGGTTTGACAATGATGATGCTTTGAGTCTTGATAAGGGGTTAATAAAGCTACCTAAAGTTGTTTTTTTATAATAAAACAATATATCGAGTTTAGACAAATCATTCGGTAAAACACTTTATTAATAACTGTTATAAATATCAATTTTATTGAAAAAAAGCAACGTTTCTTCTTGTTTTATACATGGTAAAATTCATCTTCTAAATACCTTATTTTGTGCACACTTAACCCAAACAAAGCCTACATTGACTATCGACTACATGTAGACAAAACATGATTTAATCTACATGTAAACATTGAGTTTTATCAATGGGGACGTAGTTGTGTTTAGTTTACGTGTGAATTACACCGAGTTTAGGTCAATGTGAATACGGCCTAACACCCATTTATGTACGGTTTTTCTATAGCTCTGCTGGGGGCAAAGTCGTACACAAAATAATAATTCGGTCAACTTTTATATCTCATGAGCAATATTTAACCTCGCACCTGGTTGATATCCTTAATTCAATGATATACAATAATCATACATATCAGCATAATTAAATTTTTGAGAGGTAACAATCTGCTCTTTTACCCTCTCAGATATGTGTTATCTAATTTATTATACTGAACATTCTGTCTTTTCAAATTGTGAATTGAAAATAACAAGCTATGATGTCAAGTACATAACAACGTTACGGTCATTTGCAAAGCAACAAAAGTGAATCATGATGCATTAATTTTAAGTTGACGGTCTCTGAAAAAGGTCTGTGTTCAAAACATATAATTTGGGCACTGTCTTTTAAATTATAGATGCAAATTCAATTCGCTATCTTTTATTATCACATTATTGATTTTTGATTGGTGTACACGAGTGGATGAAATTACAAAAATTGTCTCTCGCTGAGCCATGATATCAAATAAATTGTCTCACTCGTATTAACCAATCAAATCTGGCATTTTAACGTGAAGTATAATAAATATAGAATATTATATGGCTTTTCAGTACCACGTTAGTATCTATCTGATACCGCGGAGAATACGGTGTGTGATATTGAAGAAGCCATATGATATACTGTATTATATACATCAAGTAGATGTTTTTCTTATGTGACATGATGTTATACAGTTTAGGGGCTAGATAAAGCCTTTACAATAGTGTCTGAAATCGATGACATAACGTCATACAGATTAAAGATGTAATAAAGACTTTGTAACCGTGACTGATATCGATATCATCACGGATGGCTGATGCAGCACGATTGCCGTTGACCGTATTACACATACAATTTTCCTGTATTTACTACTTAGTATATAATTAATTGTATTAATTATGATCTTTAGCTTTATTATAGATGTATAAACAATATCATTCCGTTCTCTCTTTTTTTTTTATCTCGATTATAAAATCTATCCAAACAAATTTTGTACTTCATGAAAAACATTAAAGTCCTAAACGTACAAAATTTGGTCAATATCATTAATTAGATGCTATATACCAATGATAATCACAAATTATTGGACAAGCATTGTGAATTTTCAGTCTTCGGTCTTTTAAATCTAGACAGCAGATAAAGCTTTATTACATTACTTATTTTGACACGATCTTATGTGTACAAATTGTGTTAATGTATAAATATAAATAAGAAGATGTGGTATGATTGCCAACGAGACAAGAGACCTAATGACAATTATAGGTAACCGTATGGCCTTCAACAATGAGCAAAGCCCATACCGCATATTCAGCTATAAACTTAAATTGATTTTGAGAGAAAAGTCAAATGGTCACTTGATTCTTTGGACCAATAGATTGTAATGTACATATAAAAGTAAAGACTGATTAACACGAGCCCTTATAAATTCCGGATTGAGCCCAGATACAACAGAAAAACAAGCAGTACCTTTTCGACGTCTTGCTCAAAGAAGTAAAAATTGGTAACCACCGGCAATTGGTAATGTAACAATCGAAAAAAAGTAGATTGGGATAGTAGTTACTACAAGTGGGACACATAGATATTTCATAACGGTCAATCAAATCATGATAGCGTCCTTAAAACATCAAAAGAATGAGTCTACAACTTATAACCCTTGAAACAAAGGATTCTGTGTAAGTAGTAAAGACCTCTAACAAGGATATTCTAATCGGATGTGCAAGTCCGGAAATAGCGTACGAACTGGAAGATAAAAACCACGTATGAACGTACGACAGAGAGATATATCTGCAGTGTACATAGTCGTAAAAACATCATCAATGTTGCGGAAAACGAAATTGAAGGATCAAGCCATCTTATTTGTTATGATTCTGTATGAAATTGCCCTCATAAAAAGAAAGAAAAGTCGACAAGAAGATAGGCACAGTTCGTTCCAACAGTAATGCCGATTTTCTGTTGAAGCATATCCGTCAAAAGTTGTGTATCAAACTTTCCAGCAGTTTGAAGCTGTGAATTTCATCGATCTTTTTGCTTGAACCAGAACCTATTTCAGGTCTTTCCTTTCACTTTAGGAAAAAACCTTACTGTATATCTTCTGATAATTTTTTTTCATTTTCTGCCAACATGTTATGACATGTCCACAAAAAAGTATGCGACATGTTGAAATGAGCAACGAATCAAAGCATATATCATATCAAACTTGCTATAAATAATGTTAAGTTATTTATTAGATATGGTGAATCTATCAATTTTAATCAGGTATTTCTTTAATGATTCAAAACATTAGAGCAAAATGTTAATTCAGTTATTAAATTGTATACAATTGTGCACTGTCTGTACTTATTTCGTCTAGTATTGCTGTAAATTAAACAATAATAATAATAATAATATTAATAATAATAATAAAAATAATAATAATAATAATAATACAAATAATAATAATAATAATAATAATAATAATAATAATAATAATAATAATAATAATAGTAATGATAATAATAATAATTGATTATAATAATAATAATAATAATAATAATAATAATAATAATAATAATAATAATCATAATAATAATAGTAATAAAAATGACAATGATAATAAAAATACTACTACTTATAATAATAATAATTATAAATATAATATAATATAATAAGATTATAATAATTATGATAATAATAACAATAATAATAATAAAAATAATAATAATAATAATACTAATAATGATAATACTAATTATAATAGTAATAGTAATAATAAAAATATTAATAATAAGAATAATGATTATTATAATAATAAAAATAATTATTATTATAATAATAATAATTATTATTATAATAATAATAATAATAATAATAATAATAATATAAATAGTAATAATAATAGTAATAATAATAATTATACTAACAATAATAGTAATAATACTACTTCTACTACTACTAATAATAATAATAATGATAAAAATTCCAAACGTCGTTACCAAAGTCTCGTCGTCCGTTTACCCGAATAAGACCTATCGAATTGGAATTATGACTGGTACTATCATGAGCAACACGACAGCTGTCACATATAGAGCAGGATCTGCGTACCCTTCCGTTGCACTTGTTGTGTTTTGTATATTGCTGTTTTTCTTGGCTATGTCATTTTATTTTTGTTAATTGTTTAACTATTTTGAATGTCCCTTTGGTATCTTCGACTGTCTTGGTATATTTTCGTTTCCGACATAATTTATTTTGCCTATGTTTGTAGTTTCATTATTGATTTTCTGTCCATATCTAATTTTCCTAAAGTATTTGAATACAACAATTACTTCTATATGATTTTATAAATTCTTTACTGTGGCAGTTTTCCTCAAAACAATTTGTCTGCCTCTGATAATCATGACAAAATGTTCAATTTCATGAACAAGACCAAATGAACAGAATACATCATCAGAGCTTACTGTTTACGACTTTTAACTTATAAAGTATATCATTGCGTACAACTTCTGTTTTTTTAGAGAAGTGCGTGATATTTTCTATAAAATCGTAAATCGGAACCTATTATCTTTTATTTTACAATCTATTTTGCAGCCATGTAGGTAATTCAGCGGATTTTTGTGTAACCAGCTATAGAAAAATGTACCGTTAGGATGTTTGACGCTGTGTTTACGCGTTGTTTGTATTGATTTTTTCACTGCTTTTTCGATTAAAATGTGCTGATTTAGAAATGAATTAAAAATGCTTTTTTGATATATGACTTTCTGGGAGATGTGCGATAAACTTCAACGACAGAGCAGTCAAATTACATCAAAACGTTAGAGGTCAGGTGAGCTTCCTTACAATGGAAATCTATTCATACAATATGTAAGCTCTAAATCGCTTGGAGTCTGTCAAAAATCTTTCATTAACATTATAAGACAACAAATAAAATTGAGAATGGAAATGGGGAATGTGTCAAAGAGACAACAACCCGACCATAGAACAGACAACAGCAGAAGGTCACCAACAGGTCTTCAATGCAGCGAGAAATTCCCGCACCCGGAGGCGTCCTTCAGCTGGCCCCTAAACAAATATATATACTAGTTCAGTGATAATGAACGCCATACTAAACTCCAAATTGTACACAAGAAACTAAAATTAAAAATAATACAAGACTAACAAAGGCTAGAGGCTCCTGACTTGGGACAGGCGCAAAAATGCGGCGGGTTTAAACATGTTTATGAGATCTCAACCCTCCCCCTATACCTCTAGCCAATGTAGAAAAGTAAACGCATAACAATACGCACATTAAAATTCAGTTCAAGAGAAGTCCGAGTCTGAAACATACTTAAAAGATAAAACTATTGGCAACCACATAATTGTCTGTCAAAAAGCCGCAGTCTAATTTAAAAAAAGACAAAAGATACCAGAGCGACATTCAAACTCCTAAGTCGAAAAGAAAAAAGAAAAAGACCAACAGACAAACAATAGTAAACAAAACACAAGATAGAAAACTAAAGACTGATACAAACCCCACCAAAACTTGGGGTGGTCTCAGGTGTTCGGACAAAAATAAGCAGATCCAGCTCCACATGTGGCACCTGTCGTATTGCTCCTGTTACCACAAACCCGGTAAAAAGTATAATTCTGTAGTTCACATTCGTGAAAAAGGGACGGCATTGTAGTTACGGCATTATGAACATATACGCTATCATCTGTAAAACGGATACTAGTATTCAAGATAGATCAATCAACTCTTGATGGCGTCTGTAAAATTTGCAAAGGTATGATTTCAACTTCACCACTTGGAACTCTTGGATTAATAGCTTCCTTGCAAGCAGCAACCCTCTATCAAGGAAATCATGACAGGACATTCAAGCACTGGAATCGTATTAACTAGGAGATATATACTCCGTGTGAAAGATGTGCAGTTCCTTTGCATATACTTTCACTATTATGTGCATTATAAATTCTTTTTTCCTAAAAGGTAAAACAATTAAAAAAGAGTATGGTGTGTATATCTTCAGGAATATTCAGATCTTGGACAATTGCTTAATTATTGGAAACACGCAGTTTCAACTATCTTCTGAAATTGAATTATTTAAACTTACATAAATGTATATCCCTATGAGATACAGCTATTGACTGGTTATTATGGTTAAAAAACAAATGTGTTGTCACCGAAAAAAGACTAGTAACCGGTTACTAGTTTTTGAAACTATTAAACGGTTTGGTTAGTCTTTTTTCATAAAGTTTCGTAGAAATAGTAAATTTATTCGTATACAATTTTATAAAGAAAATACATTATACAGGTTGAGAACAAACCCTCTTTATGGTATTTATACCTGTATAGAGGGATAATCCTTCTATAGAGGGATAAAATTGTCCTTCTATTGAGGGATATTTTTCTTTAGACTGGATTTACAGCAAAATAGGGCAAAATGGCATTTTCTGCCTATTATGGCAAGCCTGCAACATTTGATGAACCAATTGGTGTACTAAATTTAATATGCACATGCCCAGTTTACTGCTAAACTGACTGAACATTCAATATAGTGTTCATCATAATTGAAAGCTGTGATGATCAGGTAAATTCCATTCAGTTATGCCTCAATGAACAGAATTTCTATTGTTAGATTCAACATAGAATTTAAAGGTCAACTGTCCCTTTTTCTTGTTGAGCAGGTGTTCAGATAGGTATACAATATATTGCAAGTTCTGTCACTTTGGCAGAAAACCGGGCATCCCAATTTTTAGTAAAGTGCAATGATTGAAACATATAATGCTATAGATATTAGCCAATATTACTAGAAAATGCCATTATGCCATTTTGCTGCCTTAAATCTAGTCTAAACAAAAATATCCCTCTACAAAGCGATACTTTTATCCCTTTCAGAAGGATTATCACACTATACAGGTATACACACCATATAGAGGGTTTGTTCCCAAGCTGTTATAGGTACCTCTGTGCATCTGTGCCACAAACCATATTTCATTTGAGCCAAAAAACAAAAAAAAAAAACATTTCATTTGCGACAAAAATGCAGGCAAATATAGGTAACAAACTAAATAATGTAAAAATAGCTTTATTCAAAAGAGATTTTTAATAATATCTTTCAAAACAGTTTTTGATTGCATTATAAAACACAATCCTCAGAAATTAGTCATCGTAACCACAATAAAAGCACTTTACACTGATACGTTTTTATTACGAGATATGTCTCTATTATGTAGAAACACATTTCTGTTGAGTTAACGAGATCATAAAACCTAAAGGAACTTAAGCACTATACACTGGAGTAAAACCAAAAGTTTGTTAAGACACAAGACTTGTTAGCAACGTCTTGATTGTACTCATTTACACTGGATAACCTATTTGTGTGGTCATTAAAAATTACATACTTATTTACTCTATACACACATAAGGAGATGTGGTATGATTGCCACTTGGATCATCCACCAAAGTTCAAATGAAGTAGATGAAAGCCATCATAGATAACCGTACGATCTTCAAAACCACATTTCGTAAAGTCGGCTATAAACGGCCCCAACAAGAAAAATATGAAACAATTCAATTCTAAGAAAAACTAACGGCCTGTTTGTCTCAGTATTGACAAGTACCATCTTGTCACCTCAAACATGTGAACACAATATAATCTGAAACCTAAGTGACTCTCAGTTTTATATTTAAAAATGAGGATGAACTTACTTACCTTAAGGGAATACTTTTTAAAAAAGTCTTATTCTCGATGTAGCAATGAATATTTTAAAACTTTCCGTTATATGTTACCTGTAAAATGGCGCAAATGTAGTTTTTTTTTTTTTTAGCGCAAATGAAATATAACCTTATGGCGCGAATGCATGATTGGATTTTGTAAAAAATTAGCGCAAGCGCCCCTCGTAATGACTGGTTATTGGGTAATAGAAAGTGTGTTGTCCCTTTGATACTAATTTTGTCCTCTGGCTTCGCTTTGAGCAATAGTTTGTATCCCATTGACAACAAACGTGCTATTACCCTCATAACTACTCAATCTGTATATACTAGTGTACATGTAGTGAGGGCTTTATTATGAATCGTCTATTTTATTTTTTAACTAGAGATAATAGACTTACTCGTTCAAACTAACGAAACTTTCGCAACATT
The DNA here is from genome assembly GCF_021869535.1 of Mytilus californianus. Classification (NCBI taxonomy): domain Eukaryota; kingdom Metazoa; phylum Mollusca; class Bivalvia; order Mytilida; family Mytilidae; genus Mytilus; species Mytilus californianus. The sequence goes on along the minus strand of NW_026262604.1, from coordinate 62,425,856 downwards.
TGCTCATGGCACATCTGTTTGTTTGTTTACTTTGATATCAAACTTTTCATTTCAGTAGAAAACGTTAATTTCAAGTCCGTTGCATGCCAGCAATCTAAGATACCCTCTATCTATTAGATTTTGGTTATACGCAAATGCAAAAATAACGAAAATTTTTGAACGGCTAAGACTAGTAAGAGGAAGAGAGAGATAGAGGGCGAGAGAAAACATATAAAAAAGACAAAAGTATCAAACTAATTTTTATGAAGTATAGACTTCAAAAGATATATTACCAAATTTTCCAACTACTTCACAAAGGTAACATTTAAAATGAGTCACACTTGTATATAAAACACATTTTATGATACTTGAATGACATTGCTGTCAACAAATTTGTCAAAATTTAAAAAAAAAGTTCTTTATTTCCCAATTGACAATGATTATGAAGTGATCTTAGTTCTTGACCTTATTTATATAAACACATTGACACACAGATATCTGACAATTGCTAAATCATGGGAAAATGAAAGTTTTAAATATCCTCTGAAATAAATCATAAAGTTATACGTGCAGTGCGACGTTTATTGAATTTTGTTTTTTTTTATCTCGTTATCATTTTATTCGTGTAAAATTATATTTTAATATAGATCTATAAAACCTTTATTCTCAAAACGTAAATATAAAATATAAATAGATAAAATTAGATAAATATATTTACATATAAAACATTATATTAACTTCAATAATAAAGAGTTGTTTCTTCTTCTTCTCAAAACAAGGAATAGTCATCACTAACACAATTTTGTGCTAATCAAAGAAAACTTAGGACAAACTAATTTTAAGAAAAGGACTTGGAAAACATTTCTTTTTTGGTCAAATACTTTTTTTTTATCAATACAATCACATCTTATATTTGCTTTTGGTCTATAACTTCCGATTGAAATATTATATGAAGACCTCTAGGTTTCTGTAGGCATTTTGTGTCGTTGTTTACTGTTTCATTGACGTATACTCGACATGCCCTTTTTCATGCAGCAAACGGGTATCCCGTTTTGGGGACAAACTAATATGCGATGTTTTTATATAAAAATTAGGAGATGTTGTATGATTGTCAATGAAGCAGTTATCATCCAAAGTTTAAAAGCAATTAAAGCAACCGTATGACCTTCAACCACGAGAACAAACCATACCATATTCGGCTATAAAAGGCCACGACATGAAAAATATGAAACAATTCAATTGAGAAGGCTACCGGTCTCATTTATAACCAAATAATTACGAAAAATAATATGACAGACATGAACCAACGATAACCATGTACTAAACTACAGGCTCCTTACTTGGGACCGGCACATAAAGCATAGTATAATTTTATAGCGTTACCTTCATTCTCATTTATGATAATTTTGAAATGAACATCCAACTCTAACGTGTTTTGGTTCATAACTATCATTGGTTGTGAATATTTTGACTTTCCTGGTGATGATAAAGCCAGAAAAGGTCTTCGAATACATATACAATATATAAAGCGTTATTTTCATTATATAAGGGAATTGTAAACTGTAATACATTGTTTTTTCTGTACGATCTTGACTATTGTCACACAACGCGATTAGACTTATCTGACTGGTACTTACCTTTGGACCACGAACACCTATATAATATACTTTTCAAGTATATCTGTTTATCATATATTGCAAGCATAAATGCGTATATTTAACAGATTTATATTAATTTTTAAGCAAATTGTTTGTACCAAACTTTTTACTTTGATGCTGCTATATTTTCTATCTCATAAAATATCGTCAAGGACTACTAACTAAATTATCGTTTCTTGGTTGTTGTGTTATATTAAGGCTGCCTCAATTACTAGTAGTCCCTTTTATAGTTTTATGGCTTCTATGCTTGACTTTCCAATATAGAAGCTTGATAAGGGTTGATCCCAAAAAAGCTGTTATTTCCATTTTATAGTAAAATTTTGAAAAACTACTACCAAAGATAAAACTTTAATATAAAAGTAAAATAAAAAGATTAAGGGGTGGATTTTCCAGAAAATATTTTGGTAAATAATCCCTTAACGTGTATTGTTTTCTTCATTAAGATTTTCAAAGTCTATGAAATAAATAATGTGTAAAATACATTTTTCACATGCACTCATTGACATAGTACTAAATGACTAACAGACAAGGAAGCACTCTCAAATTATTCTGTACTAGTTAGATCTTCCTCGTTCAATTAAATTGATTTACCCTATTAGTTTGGGGATTGTTTTACGATTGACTTTATTGATTTTTTTGTCATATTAACTGTACCCGATACTTATATAAAGACCATTGCTCCACACTGTATAGCGGTGATCATTCATAGACGACAATAATGCAGCTTCTTTGCATTGTGACTTTTGTTACAATTGGCTGTTTGAAATTGCAATGTATTGACTGTACTGAAGGTAATAAATTATTATTGGATTTCATTATATCTGATATATGCATAACTAAATCAAAACCTCATACATTGTGGAATCAAAAAACCGATTATGTCTTCTGCCCGGACCTTAAATGACTACCTTTATTTTCCAATATTTAAAAAAGAGTCATTTACTGTAAACTAATTGTTCACGTTAGATATTGGTTAACTATAGTAGAGATTTGCTACGTATTTTGACATTTAGATACGTCATTTGATGAGCCTGTATAATATGATCGAACTAGAAATCTAGAAACTGAGGAAATATTAATGTCATATAATGTTTATATTTCCTTCAGGAAAAGACAACAAAGGCAAACATTTTATATTCGGTTTTATGGATAACCTCGCCGGAGCTGTACCGGAGGTTTTAATTACAACTGATGGTAGATGCACTGTCCATGTCAGTATTTCAACTCCTCTTTACAACACACATTTTGTTGAACGTTTTAGCTTGAATAGACATGAAGTATACAATGTCACATTTAATAAATTCGTTATACGGTGCACTACTTAACCCCCTACGTACCATAGAGGGTGAAAAAGTGTTTTGGATTTTCGGCCTTCGACCTCATCCCTATGGATTTTACGTACCCTCTATGGATCCGCAGGTGGTCAGTAGCGAACCATATAACTTATAACATCTATAGGAAGAAAACCTGATTATCTGTTTATCGTTCTATTACTGTTTTTCCCCCTCCCTCAGACATTTTTACGATTGAAGCCAAAAGGAAACATAGGGGTCACCACGTGATGGCGTTAAACCAATTACAACGTGATAATTTACCTTTTTGCAGGAAGCTTATGTCAAGTTGTCATTGAATTGATTTTTTTCACAATGATACTTGTTTCGTCAGGCCTTTCAAAGTTTGGGTTTATTAAATTTTGTTATTTGAGGGTCATTAATAACTCACCATACAATATGGGTTTGTATAGATTATCGGGTTTTCTTCACGTTGATATCAGCCTTAAGCCACAATATGAACCTTTTTGGTAAGTTAGCGCAGCAAACGAGCTATAAAGCTTCACATTGTGTTGAGCGGCTTATATTTTACTTTATCGCAACGCGGGTAAAATATCACGTTGTGATTGGTTTAACGCTATAACGTGGTGACCCTCTATGGGGCAGGTAAATTTGATAAGGAGTTCATGGCGTCACGTGTACTGCTAATGGTGACGTCATCTATAAATGTTGTTGTGTTTATGGTTTAATTTTCTACATAACGCAACAGAAAAATACACGAGTGCGATAAATTTGTTATACGGTTCACTACTTACCCCCTACGTACCATTTATTTAGGATTTTCGGCTTTCGACTTCACCCCCTATGGATTTAACTAACCCTCCCTAAGACATTTTTACGCTTGACGAAAGCAGGCTTGATAACGTCTCCTCACACATTGTGACTTCGCTGATAACTACTCCTCAGACATTGTGACGTCCGAGTCTCAAAGTCGTGATACGAGACCTACGGAGTGACTAAGCAGGGTGATATAGGCGTAGGGAAGGACGATAATGCTTACTTATTAAATTCAATTAGTATTGACAATATGACGAAATACATATCTGATAAATATTGTTCTCTGTATTTTATGAAAGAAACAATATTTGTCCTTTTTTAACAACAATCTGGACGCTATCATGGTTTGGTTGAACGTTATGAAATATCTGTATGACCCACTTGTAATAACTACTATCCCAATCTCCTTTCCTCGATTGTTACATTACCTATAGTCACTAATTACCAAATGTTTACTTGCTGTAGCAAAATGTTGAGAAGGTACATCTATTTTTTCCGTTGTATCTGGGCTCAATCCAGAATTTATAAGGGCGCGTGTTAATCAGTCTTTACTTTTATATTTACATGACAATCTATTGATCCAAAGAATCAATTGACCTTTTGACAGTTTTGTTAATTTTTTTTTATCATGGTTCTTGCATGCCTCTTTGCTCTTTTTGTTTTAAGAGAATGACTTAAAGAAAATAATAAATAGTGAACTAATACATTTACACAACATTTACACATAAAACAGTGTCAAAATAAAGAATGTAATATAACATGTATAAGTAAATCTGTCGTCTAGATGTAAAAGACCGATTTTTGCATTGGTATATAGCATATATTTAATAATATTGACCACATTTTGTACATGTATGACTTTAATATTTTTCATGATAAGTACACCATTTGTTTGGTTAGGTTTTAAAATAGGGTTAAAAAAAAAGGAAAACAAAATGATATTGTTAATAGATCTATACTAAAGCTAAAGATCATAAGTGATACCATTATTATATATTTAGTAGAAAATACAGGTAAATTGTGTGTGTAATAGGGTCAACGGCAATCGAGCTGTATCAGCCATCCGTGATGATATCGGTATCAGTCATGATTGCAAAGGATAATGCCTAGGTCACACATTCACGGATCACCTCGCCGGTTCAATTACTAATTAAATCTGACGGATGATCCCGGAAATGCAGTTTTAGTAGTCTGATACGGATCCTATACGGATGCACAACCGTGTGACTACGGGCTTTGACGTATCTACCACGGACGAAGTAAGAAAGTTGTCATTAAGCGACAAGAGTGATACGGATTCTTACGGTACGACACGGTTTATTACAGAAATGACACGGTTCAACACGCAACGGCTAGTGTCGCTGCGTATGTACTGCGGATAAACAGCGGTTTAATAGACATTTCCAATAAAATGACATACGTACCTAACTCGACGTACGCACGTAATGGGACCGGTTATTTCTAACCTATTAATTTTGTTAAATACGTCACTGAAGTTTTAACTAAAAATTCCTAAACTATTAAACCCATTCATGATACATTTTATCAATATCAAGTATTTCTATGATGATGAAAAACAAAAATAAAAGCATGAATTTTATATATCACGTGATTATTGAGATTCCCGCCAAAACTTTACTGTCATAAGACCACGTATATACACGTATCTTTACCTATCATAAGATTGATATGAGTTGTCTTTCATGATTTTGACCATGATTTTGTTTTTCGATATACTTTGCAAATGAAATTTTTATTATTTTATATTTGACATGCTTTTGTTTGTCGTTATCAGATTGGTGTCCCTTTTTCCTTTTCGTCTCTTAATGTTTTATAATATGTAATTTCCGTGGGTATTTATTATTAGACAGAGATTTTTCTAGCAATATCAGAAATATCGAATTCAAAGTGTTAGTCAGAATTTGTCTCTGTTGAAGTTGATAACTGGGATTGCATCATACTTTATTAAGCATCATTTCAAACGTTCTCTTCTTCTGCAGTTAATCTTGTTTATTTACAATCTCCGATTTTTTTTCCCAGAGAAAACGTTCGACAAAGGGATGTGTATATTTAAAAAAAAAATAAATACAGGTTTTGTACTTCTTTCAATTTTAATTGTTGATATACACTTTTCTTTCAAATGAAAGACAATTAACATTATAAAAAAAGAATTTTGTAATTAAAAATGATATATGTAAATAAATGTGTACACCAATTCGTTATATATATTGTAATTTGGAAGGTGTACTTGATAAGCAATAGATGACTAATCTGCATATAAACATTGACCGCTGTGGATAGTTAACTATCAATTTATAGTAGGGATGTCAACTCGGTGAAGATTTACTTATCGATTACTCGTTGGATTTACCGAGCGATACTCCAGTACTCGCTCGGTAAAACATTTACAAAATGTAAACAAAAAAAATTATATCCATTTAATGTATTGTGGGTCGTTGCCTTATGATCGTAAATCCCTCAACATTATTACCTAGGATTAGATAACAGTCCAAGGATTTTTTTTATAATTGATAGCTCATTTACTATACATGTACTAATTATGTAAACTGGTAATAATCTAATCAAGTAATTATTAATATCTATAGAAAATTATTACTCAAAGAACAGTATTTGGGAACCGTAAAAAACACATTTAATGACCAACAAAGGGGGATGATTAGAACTTACTGATGCCAATATTCATTTTCTGAGGGTCGATACAGGGTGCAACGAATTTGTTCTTAATTAAAAATATTATCTTGTCAACTTTTTCTGGGACGTAGCGATTTCTCAAATTTGTTTAGCAACTAACAGTCCTGCTGATGAAAATATATAATCCGACGGTACAGAGGTGGGGGAGTGACTAAGATTAATTTAGCTAAAAGTGTAAGCCAAGGAAAAAATGCTCTTGTTCATATATCCTCCATTTACCTCTGTTTGGAGGAATTTTAAATGACATTCGAATCGTATTTTAATTTTGATTAATTTTGATTAATATATAATTTCTCCGGAGGCCCTCTCAATAAAAATATTTTTTGTTTAAACTTAAGAAAGCAACAACATTCTAATAGGAAACCGATTAGTCGAGTTTCATTTTGGTAATCGATACTCGGTACTACCGAGCGATACTCGAGTACTCGAGTACTCGTTGACATCCCTAATTTATAGTACACAGTAATTGGCTAAAAGATGTCCTGTCCCCCAAATATCTCTGGTTTAAAGTAAAGTGCCAATTTATATACTTGTTACATTTTTAAGACAACTATAATGCCACTTCAGTCTTTACAGTAATTTTCTTTTTAAAATGTACTTTTACTTAATAAGGCTTGATATTGTCAGTTGTTTTTGACGGAAGACAACTGTTACTAGTCCAATTAGAAATGGATTCTTAAACGCTAACATATTGATTGAGGTAAGCAAACATTTTAAGTTTCGATTTTTGTCTCGCCTTGGAGATATATATCTATATATCAAGTTAAACTCTACGACATATCCATGAACAGGATCACCAGTGAAGGTGATACACGGCTGAAAACAAATTTTATATTCATAATTACTTTAAATATGTATATAAGTGTAAACCAAGCTCTGTGAAGGAAGGTTTTCCCAGGTTGTTCTTATGTCGTGCTGTTGCACCACTGTCTCAGGCTTAGGGGAAGGAGTTGAGCACTCATTCTTTATGTGCCTTCCCATTTCAGGAGCATGTGGTTCACTTGATGTCGTTGGTTCATATCTGTTATATCTGTTGTTCGTATATTGTTTTGTTTTAAATCAGGCTGGTAGTTTTTTTTCAATTGAATTGTTTCATATTTTTCAAGTTGGTTCCTTTTATAGTCGACTATACGGTATGAATTTTTCTCATTGATGAAGGCCGTAGGGTTACCTATCATTGCTTTCATCCACTTCATTTCTTATTGCCAATCATATCATATCTCCTTATTTTTTTTTAATTCAACTAAATACGTTTAATATTCTCAGGTTATTTAACATGTAAAAATCAGCTTTCAGTACCTGGGGGTACTTTGAGATCGGTACTTTGTGTCTGTCATCATAAAAATGTAATTGTTTTTTGGCTTAAATCTATATTGATTAGTTGAGCTTTTTCCAACTGAATTTTACCGGTTATATTTCTTATATTGTGCTGTTACACAAGAGTGTTGAACGCTAGTAAACGCGTTTAATCAGTGGATGTCGAGAACTTATTTTACGCATGCATCTCTTTGCTACATAGTTCAAGTTTTATAAATGTCCAAGTTAAAAGCAATAGAGATCATAGAAGTATGTTTATCAAATGATCATGTCTACTCACAATTAAAACAGTAAGAAAGGGATTGACTCGTCCGACTAAAACGAAGCACAAAAACAGCAATTACTACTATTACTAAATAAACTCCATGTACCAAACTTAGAGTATTCACAGCTACTGAACACTATCTTAAAAAGAATTACAACTAATAAATACATAATAATTATCCAGTCTAGAATATTAATCAATTATTTCGTACTGTTACTCCACTGTATTAGGTAAGTGGGCCCGTTAACATGTTTAACCCCGCCACATTATGTATGGATGTGACTGTCACAAGAAAGGAGCCTGTAATTCAATGGTTATTGTTTGTTGCTGTGATTTCGTTTATTTTTTTGTACATTAGTTAGGCCATTAGTTTTATCGTTATAGTTGTTTTACATTTGTCATTTGTGGCCTCTTATAGATGACTATTCGGTATTGGCTTTACTCATTGTTGAAGGTCGTACGGTGGCCTATAGTTGTTAATTGCTCTGTTATTTAGTTTCTTGTGAAGAGTTATCTCATTGGCAATCATACTACATCTTTTTGTACATATCACAAATTAAGTAAAACAATACATAAACACCCTAGAAAAGTAAAACCTTATGTCATGTCAAAAGCACAGAGTGTCGGTAGAACCATTAGTGAGTGTTTATAACTGTATAGTAGATTATATGTAGTTTCTATAAAATGTAATGATAATTCATCAGTAAAAGATACATGATTATTTGTTAGTTGAATTATATATAACTTAATAAATGAATATTTTTATTAAAAGAAACATCAGAAACAAGAATATGTGTCCATTAGAAAACACGCCAGTATCACATTTCCGTGTTAAGTGAGCTCTAAATCCAGGAAAAAATTCAATTCAGTATGTAGCCTTAAACTTTTAAATCCCGTGCGAGATGTCTAATATTCAAACATTGTTGTTTTTAAAACGTATTTATCAAAGTCAAACGACAATCATTTAATTTTTTTGTGCTATACAATTTGTGATTATGGCCGGATCCAAGATATTTGTAAAAAGAGCGTAGTTCCCGATAATTGAATTTATACTGCCAAGCGGAGCAACGCGAAAAAAAATTTAGACGATTTTATACTAAACATTTGTATAGATAACGTGGAAAACGTGAGATTTTCAAAATATTCGGCGATCGAAAGGTGGGTGTACGCCCTCTTTCTCTGTATCTGCAAAAGCACGTTTAGGTTTACATGGACACAAACCTCGTCCCATGCATTGTTATAGTTAAAGACTAAAAAGTTCTATTGATAAATGTATCAATGATATGAATTTCTGCTCACGTCAAATTATCTTGAATTGAATTATAGAAAAATATTTTTTTTAAAAAATAAGTCGCGTACACCTTTTACATTCGGGTGTGTTGGAATCTACTTTTTTAGCGTTAAAATTTACCAAAAAAAAAAAAAAGAAAACCTTCTCGCTTCTGATTTCATTATTTTAATATTTTCATGATAAATTTTTACTTGGTAGTTTTTAAAATTCATATTTTTAGAAGAACTGAAGTATGGGTCAAGTGAAATAACAAGAAATGATGGGTGTATTTGATTACAAGTTGCTAGCTTGCTTATTCCATTAAAATATTTTTGTCAATAAAATCATTCAAAATTTAATAACAAAATATTAAAGGATTAAAAAAAGTAGTTGGGTTGATTTTTACATTTAGTCTATATCATCAAAAAATGCGTGTCGAAAGAGCAAAAAATGCATTTAGTGTATGCTCCCCTCCGTCATGCTTCAATGCAATAGGACGAAATACGTTAAGTTAGGTCGGTTATGTCAAGTAAAGTCATTTTATTGGAAATCTCTAGTTCGGTATAAGTAAAGTTAAGTACGAATACAAACGGTCTGATACAGAATAGTACCAATCGTCACAGTTTCTAAGCCGTCAATCATCATTTATATTCAAGCTTGTGATTTATCATTTCTTTATGGCAGTGAATTGATGATTTGTTTTGTTGCATAAAATTATCAATCAAAATGTCTGTATCCGGTGATGTTCTTCGTAATCCTCGAACCAACGACATGTAGCAGTTCTTGAATCATGTTTGGGTCTATTGTCACAAAGTTCTTAAACGTAGATTGAGTTCAGCCATGAGGGCCTTAAACTGGCTAAGGATAAGTCTTCGGAGAACCCAGTCCCTAGTCCACCATCTCCTCTGCCTCTGGTCACCTCTACGTCTATCATCAAGTAATTCTAACACTGCCCTGGCATGTTGTGCCATATCAATATTCAATTACTTTCAATTAATTGCAAGCATCAGTTGTTGATTGTTCATGTTGGATTAATGTATGTATACCTCTACGGCAAAACACAGACTACCTTGGGCCCTATTACTAGGGTATTTATACAGAAGCCAAATGCCAGTTTGTCGTGGGCAGTTATATTCCGTATTTTGTCGTTTTGTAGCGTAGTAAACCGTAAAAGACTTTGTGATCCCTGGCTGATCCCTAGCTATCCGTATTGCAACATAATGAAATCGTGCCGTTCCGTGACAAATTCGTAACAAATCGTATTTGTATCCTTAAAAAATACGTGGTGTAACAGTACTAGTACGTAGTTTTCTGGAACTAACCGTAGAAATCCTTCGGGCCTATAAATAAGTACGGATTGATACGGGTTTTATAAGGACTAAAACGGATCAGTACGTTCAAATACGGTTTAGTAAGGATATACTACGGTTGTTTGATCCGTCGTCAACTTTTGAGCATGTTCAAAAATTGTCCCAGATATACAAGTACTACTACGTATGACTACGTATGACTACGGCTACAATACGGGAATCTACGGACAAATACAGATTGCCACGAATGTTGCCAGATCGCATCCGTCGTTAATCTTGCGTCAAATCCGTGAATGTGTGAGCTATGCATTAATCACACCTTTAATCTGTATGACATCCCGTTATGGACATCAGTCACTGTTATAAAGGATTTATATCAAATGTCTGATCTCTATAACGTCATGGCACATAAGAAAAACATCTACCTAGGTATATAGTAAAGTGTATATCATATGACTTTTTCAATATCACACACCGTATTATTTCTCGTTGGAATCTCTTGGAAATATATTAGTGTCTCAGATTGATAGGGATGCGGTATTGAAAAAGCAATATGATATTCTTTATTTATTATACTTCACGTTAAAATGTCATATTTATTTATTTATTTATTAATACGATGAACACAATTTATTTTATATCATGGCTAAGCGAGGGAAATTTTTTTTGAATGTCATCCACTTGTGTAGACCAATACAAAATCGATAATGTGTATATATAGGACAGCGAATTGAATTTGCATTAATAATTAAAAAGACAATTCTCAAATCGTATGTTTCGAACTCAGACCTTTTTCATAGACTGTCAACATATAAATTAGTGCATCATGATTCACGTATACCTTATACGCTCATTTCTATTATTCTAGTATGAAGGCATGCATTAATACAATATATAGTGTTGCCGATAGCCCAGCAAGCATAGTGGACAACGGAATTTATTAATCATTTACATACATGTATCTTAATATATATAAATATATGAAAAAATAATAATCACAATTACTCCGAATAACGAAACCATGATATACACTATTAGGTACAACTTAGCTAGAATAATGTAAACCTTATACGAACAAGAGCTAGTATATGGTTGACATGCATATAAACTGAATAACAGAATAAATGAATAATCGATCATGAACGACCTCGCCGGCCAGGAACAACCAAACAAACCCAATAATGGGATAAACTGGAAACCTGGGTCCGACCCAATGCGACAAATTGTCTCACGAGACATACTCGGACGTGTATTGTTTTAAAAACATATAAATACATGTATCATAATATATTCATTATATGAATGAAACTTGAATGTTGCCCTGTCTGCGGCGGGCTAGAAAGTAATAGTCTCAGGGGAAAAATTTCCCGCTATAAAATTAGTCACGTGTCTTATACCTAGTGACGTAAACTTATAAAACTATACGCTAGTACCGTACATACAATTATTTCTCCCTATACTAGCGAAACGTGAAAAATTATACTTATGTTGTGTTGTAAATAACTGTAACGTTGTTATGTACATGACATCATAGCTAGTTATTTTCAATTCACAATTTGAAAAGAAAGAACGTTCAGTACATAAGTTTAATAACACATATCTGAGAGTGTGAAAGAGCAGATTGTTACCTCTCGAAAATTTGATTATACTGAGATGTATGATTGGTGTATATCATTCAATTCAATGGAGGATATCAACCAGGTGTGGGCTTACATTTTGCTCATGAGATGTAAAATTTCACTGATTAATTATTTTGTGTATGATTTTGCCCCTTAGCAGAGCTATAGAAAAATCGTTCATAAATGGGTGTTACACGGACACTTTTTAGATAATGAATATCGTGCATGATCAGTGAGTTCATGGACACTTTATATTTCAATTAGATTTGAACTTTATGTTTCGCCGACATATTGTCTAGATTTTTTATTAAAATATTTATGTAAACATCAATAACTATATGTTTTTTTTAAACAGTTCCAGTATATTACTTTTGATATCAATGCACTAAGGGATTGACCATTTAACTTCAAAATGGGGGTTACGGTTTTTTCCTAAATAAATATTCTGATCCCCAATTTCGTGAGAAAACATATATTGTGGTCAAACAGATGACAAAATAATTTTCTGATTCCTGATTTTCCGATTACTTTTATATTTTATAGGGATGTCAACGAGTACTCGGGTACTCGAGTAACGCTCTGTAGTACCGAGTATCGATTACCAAAATAATATTCGACTATTCCTGTTAGAATGTTGTTGCTTTCTTAACATGCTTAAGCTTAAACAAAAAATATTTTAGAGCGCTACCCGGAAAATTGAATATAAATCAAATATAATAAAAATTAAAATACGATTCGAATGTTAGCGTTAAACTGTCACTTAAAATTCCCCCAAACAGAGGAAGGATATATATGACCAAGGTCACCTTTCCAAGGCTTACACTTTTAGCTAATCTTAGTCATTCCCCACCTCTGTACCGTCAGAGCATATATTTTCATCAGCAAGACTGTTAGTTTCCTATCAAAGTTGAGAAATCGCTTTGTCCCAGACAAAGTTGACAAGATAATATTTTTCAATAAGAACAAATTCGTTGTACCCTGTGTCGGCCCTCAGAAAATGACGGAAGGCATCAGTTAGTTCTAATCATCACCCCTTTGGTAATAATCAAATATGTTTTTTCACGGTTCCCAAATACTGTTGTTTGAGTAATAATTTTTCTTTCGATATTAATTGATTACTCGATTAGATTATTGTCAGCCTACATAATTAATACATTGGGTAAAATTGACTATTAGTTATGATATAAATTTCCATGGACTATTATCTAGTCCTAGGTAATAATGTTGAGGGTTTTACGTTCAAAAAGCAACAATGCAGAAAATGGGTATAATTCTGTGTTTCCATTTGTAAATGTTGTACCAAGAGAGTACTCGAGTATCGCTCGGTAAATCCAACAAGTACTCGAGTAGTAAATCTTCAGCGAGTTGACATCCCTAATATTTTTATATAATAGTGCTTATTTCGAAAAAAAATATTTAGATGATAGCTTTGAACAACTAAATCATTTTCTTACGCAGAAAAAAAATACCTTCCTTTTGAAGCTAAATGGTCGGTCCGTATATTTCTTTTCAATATGTAGACACGAATGGTATTCAGGACTATGCTGAACGTACAGAAATGTTAGTACCGACGTATATATTTCAATAAAAAAAAAGACTGGAAATATATAAAAAAACAAATCTAATCTTATCAAAAGTTAAAATCCCTATCAACTCATCAATGCGCGACTGATCCTATAAAAAAATGTCTGTGTAATACATGTTCAAATATGCAGCAAATCTTGCAGAAAATCATTCAACTTATGTCAATAATTTTGGACAGTAAGCTGCGATGTGATCATATAGTATCACGTGTTAAATCCTGATCAACACTATCAAAGACATATAAAAACCTTTATGCAAGAACAAAAAACCGTAAATATGCCTAGTATATATATTTAATAACAAACAACAACAACAAAAAAAGGATCAAGCCTGCTGTTTAGCTTGAATTTATATAAACACCCCTTCCTTTCCGTTATCCCCAAATAAAAAACAAATGTAAGCCTGAGTACCTCTGAAACCCTTTTTTTTACATTACTTACTTCCGATGTTGCATTTTAAAATATCTCAAATGTATACGATATTCATCTTTTTACTGGACATGGTTCTTTTTAAAAAAAAATTAATATATTCTTGAATTTCTTGAGAAAAAACTCTCGGCAGAAGGGAAATGAAAAAAAGTTTGTTTAAACTGTAACTTACATTACCTGGTAAATGGCCATGTAAGTTTTTAATCGCTTATACTTTGCTACCTCTGCTAAATGCAAAATTTACTACATATTTTCTTGAAACGTCGTACAAGTCAGATACGAAACAAAGATACCAAAAAAAGGCAAATTGTTACCGGCCTTTTTTATATGTTACCTCAGTATGTATAAGTCATAATCAAGTTAAAACGGGAACCGGATGGCAATGTTATAAATTAAGGTAATACTAGTTAAACGATGTTCAAACTTGTTTATCGATTAATAAGAGACACATCAAGGTATCAGATAGAAACGGTGAAAATCGCACGAACTCGTAAAGGTAGCGTCGATAAGATAAGCGTCCTCTGCTACGCTCGCTTCAACTACCGTTTGATTTGACACTTACTCCAAATATCGTAATCGGAAATTTATGATCAAAACGTTTATCAAGCAGACGATGAGTTTCAGTAACAGAGTTTTTTTACACGAACATTTAAAAATATGTAATCAAAGATATAGCTGCAGTCCACATATTTTTTTGAAGTTCGATGCATGTTTCTGATTGGTCAAAGATTTGAAAAAAATCTTTTTTCGGTTAAAACGATGGAAAACATCCGTTTATAGTACTATCAGGATAATTCAGTGAAAATTTTCATAGTAAAATGTTACGATTGTTTGTTAAGCGAGCAGAATTCTTATACTATCCTTTACGACAGATGAGTAAAATTATATTCAGTGTTCTCCCTACTATTCATTCCTATTAGTCGTCTTAGCACATTTATCTTAAGACCAAGCTTTGTTTTGCAGTGGGAAATAAACATTTAATTTCTAGTCTTATATAACATCTTGACAATAATAAAAAAAAAAACAAAAAGTCCATCTGGAGATACGCAATTACACATAAAATGAAAAGAAAGTGGCATTCGTGTAAATTGACCGGCTTATAAGGCAAGTAAGAGGAAGAGCTAGAGGGAAAAATTATTGATCTAAAATTGAAACTTCAAATGATTTATTAACACACTTAGAAATGTTTACCTACTTCCAAATGTAACTTGAGCTGAAAATAAATTATAATTATATATAAATATATATTTACGATTTTATGATACTTAAAGGAAATAGCTGTGAATAAGTGATGCAAAGCTGTAAAAATTAATATTTATTGCATAATTGACATAAGTATTGTGGAGTAATCGGGGTCCTTGACTTTATTTATATAAATCCACAAAAAACTAGATATTGGACAACTTTAATATTATTTAATTATTTTATCCGCAACGAGAAAAACATGGTCCTTTTTAAATTGCAATGGTTAAACCTGCAAGTGCTATTACTTTTAATTTTATTTTGTATCTTCTAATTCTATAGGTATGTTGGCGTTTGTTTTTGTTGCTCTTCAGTGTTTCTGTTGTTTTGTTGTTTTATTTTTATTGTCCACGTGTTTCCCTCGCTTTTAGTGTGTATACCGGATTTGTTTTTCACTTTATCGAGTTATTGCTTTTGAACAGCAGTAAACAACTGTTGTCTTTATTCATACTCTGGAAGCAATAGACTAATGAGACCTTTGTAACATGGAATCATTGCACAGATGCTTGTTTGTTTACTTTAATATCAAATTTTTCATTGCTGTACAAAACGTCTATTTCTAGTCCTTTAAATAAATGAAACTGTCAAAAACTGCTTAATTGATATATTATAATGTGTAGTAATATTGGTACTTCAGCTTATTTATATACCATGACATATATCGGACAATTTGTTAATTAGGAGAAACCAGCAGTTTCAACTTTCTTCTGTATTAAAAACAAACTTGCATAGTAACCCGTAATTGGTGCAGTATGATTGTTTATTTTTTAATTCAAGCTATTAATTTTTTTGTCTCGTGAACGTAATGTTATGTTTCTTTTTTTTTAATTCTATCGGCCTTAAAGGTCATAATATTATTCTACTGAATGTATATACAATGATTATAATGATTATAAAAGATTTACATGTAACGAGGGGCAGGATACCATAAAGTAAACCATCTTCCATACGAATAGTTGCCAACTGATCAAAGCATTTTGCAGGAGTAACACCACGGGTGTCAAACGTGGAGCATGGTCTTCAGGTGCGCCTGAGAACACTCCTGGTTTTGTTGGGGCTCGCGGCTTAGTCTTCAGTTTTCTATTTAGGGTTCTTTTACTATTGTTTGTCTTTTCATGAGTTTTTAAATGTGCCATGACGCTGTCAGTTTTTATTTACCAATGATCTTTAAATGTCTAGGTTTTTACCCGACTCTTTTAAAACAAACAAAAATTAACAAAACGAACATCAACATAAAGTCTATAAGATAATACAGTTGTCAATGTTTGGGTGTGATTCGTGTTGTTCAATCTTTAGTTTACTATGCAATGTTTTATATTTGTGTCTTTTCTCATTTTAAGTCGCTGTCTCGTTGACATTTCACTGATATCTCCTAGTTTGAGTTCTAAATGATAAATGTCATGTGTTTAGCGGGAAAAGAACAAAGCAAATTTTCCAGTCTTCCGTATGACCAGATCGGTGACAGTAATATCTATCATATATCTCGTTGTAAGCAAAAACATTCACTCATATTGATGCCATTCAGAAATAATACTCCTAAAATGATTATAAGGTCTTATAACATGTTTGAGTGTTATTTGTCAGTATGTGTGAGATGCCGATAGTTTGTATAAAGGTCTGTATAAAGTTTACAGAACGTATAGGGGATAATGGAATAAAAGAGGAAAATAATAGAGAAAACTAGGTTAGACTAATAACGAATAAAGCATAATGGAAAACTTATTTAGAACAAATGGTATAAATAGACAGAGATAAGGACCCCTTCCAACATTTAGACCCTAATTCATATAGATCAGCGAACCAACTGTATCGAATATTTATATTCTGTTTTCTATTTTCTCATTAGTTTGAACACAGCTTACCCAAAGTCCAAAGTGTGCTGTTCTCATCACTTGGCGTCCGTCGTCCGTCGTCATAAGGGTAAAATGCAGTTTTTGGCTTACATCTCTGAAACTAAAGTTTTTCGAGTAAATTTGGTATGGCTTAAAATGTTTATCAAGTTAAGATCTATCTGCCTTGAACATTTCAGACGAATAAGAAAACCCGTTGTTGGGTTTCTGCCTCTAAATTGGTAATTTTAAAGAAATTTGACAGTTTCTGGTTATCATCCCAAATACTATTATAGAAAGAGATAAAATTTAACAGCAATAATGTTCAGCAAAGTATGATCTACAAATAAGTCCTTATTACCAAAATTGTCAATTGACACTATAAAGAGTTATTGCCCTTTATAGTCAATTTCTGACAATTTTTCATAAATTTTTGTAGTCTCTTACAAAAATTTTCTCCTCTGTAACTACTGCAAAAAATTAAACCAAACTTTGCCATAATCATCATAAGGGTATCTTGTTCGAAAAATGTAACCGATGAAAAACTCCACCTGCCAAACTAATATGGCCAACATGGCTAAAAAAAGAACTTGGGGGATAAAATGCAGTTTTTGGCTTACATTTCTGAAACTATAGCATTTAGAGTAATCTTTTACAAAAATCTTCTCAATTTAATCTACTGGGCCAAATAGAATTAAACGTAGCCACAATTTTTAATAGAGTATCTTGATGGAAAAAATGTATCCGATGACCCTGCCATCCGACCAACAGGGCCGCCATGGCTAAAAATAAAACATAGGGGTTTACTTTAGAAGTCTAACGGAAAATTGTAAATAAACAATTTCAAATGGTCACAACTTGAAAACCGATTTAAATAATGCTAATGGGTCTTCAGTAACTATTGTTTGACTACAATGGGATGACCGCCTTTTAATTTAACTGCATGTACTCGGCGAAATTAAACCAATCATGGCCTCAACTATTATTAGAGTATCTGATACTATTTATTATGATTTTAATCTTATTTTATATTATTTCTAAAACCACAGTAGATACAGGTGATTTTTTCTTGATCTTTGTAAAAAATTATTGTTTGGTTAAAAAATAAAATGCTTGTATGCTACTACCGTTTGAAACCGACTGTCTATGTTTGTTATATATCGTTGTGTAAATTTTATAGTGTTATATGTCCCCTTTACATAAAGATGACTCCGTGTTGAAGACCGTACTTTGACCTATAATGGTTTTTCTTTTACAAACTATGACTTGGATGGAGAGTTGTCTCATTGGAACTCATACCACATCTTCTTATATCTTTATATAGCCATATATTTGATATAAAAGTGCAATGGTATGTCTTCCTATATAACTATGAGACGAGATTTCTACATCCTACGAGATTTTGCAAGAACTACATTGTTCTAACTCCATTCTCCCATTGGCTCATTCGTCTATCCATTTTCAGAGTGTTGTATCTCCAATATTTTATTTTTTGCTCTAAAATAATTGTTATAAAAATTATCTTAGTTGTAAAAAGAGTCGAAAAAATATTCCTTTGAATTTGACTGTTGTAGGAAGTTAACCATTCTTTTCATTGCAGAAAACAATTTCTACACCATTTTTTTTTATTTGGTGTTTCCATAAAACATCTTTGGAAACTTGAGATTTTCATGTTTACTAAAGCTTGCAAACAGAAAAATGGTGAACATATGATTCGGTAACTTCCAGTGATGGTTATTATAGCGTCCGTAGTACTGGACAGAATAAAACTTTACTTATGGCAAATATTTCATAATTTGAAACAAAGATAAATTCAACATAACCTTTTGAATTTTTCAAATCTTACAAAGATTAGTAGGGGAAATGTAAGATGGTATAATCCATTTAAGACCACAAATAGGAAGAAAGGGAGAAAACAAATTTATCACACGAACAATGGTCTCAAAATCATTGTTCTGAAGTATAAACTTCAAAAGATTTATTATCAATTGTTAACCTACTTTAAAATGTTAAAAATATAACAAATTATAATAGGTAACACAATTTATTTTGATTATTTTATTGCACAATTGATATAAAAATTTTGAAGTGATATCGGTTGTTAACCTTGTTTATAGATATGCATTGAAAAACAGATATTAGATAATTGCTTTTAAATGATAACTAACAGTTGTAACTATCCTCTGAAATGAATTTAATAAACTGATATGTTCCAATTAATGCATGATAGTCAGTGCTGTCGTTTCTTTTTCTGCTTGAAAGTAATTTTTTAATTCTTTTTTTACACTTTAATATCGTATAAAATGAATATAACATGGGTCAATTTAAATATATATTTTTCACATTAAGTTAACATCATTGGCTAATTTGTTTTTTTTTTAAAGTAAAACATTTGAATGCGTTTTTTTCTTCAAAACAATTGATAATCAACACAATTGAAACTTTGTACTGACTACTTAAAACCTAATGGAGAACTTGAATTAAGGCGGGGGATGTGAACTAATTCGGAGTCATCTGTCTTACTTGAAACTATTGACCGTTGATTTAACTAGTCATCATCACATGTCACATCTAACTGCATTTAATTCGTGAAAAGTGCAACAATTCGGAGAGTGATACTTTTTCATTTAATAACATGGATCTTATTTGGATACACCTCATCAACACATGCCCTCTTTCTATGTGGTCACGTCCGCTAATTTCCTTATATTAGACTTTTATCATTTTTAACTAAATGGAAGTTTCTTAGTTATGTTTTATTCTAATTATGTCAATTATAACAAAGATTTGTATAACATTAAATATAACAGTTGAATTAGAGGAATTAGGAAATAGATAACTCAATGTGCGCAAGAATATTCTTTGAAATAACGACTAGACATGCTTTGCTGTTCTTCATTAAGTTTAAGACAGTTTTAACTAGTTGTGACAAATAAATACATTTTCTCTCATACTCACAGACACTATGGTATATGACTTGCTGACGAGGACGAACTCTGAGATTGTTTTGTACTAACTAAGTTATAACTTCCTTTTTCAATTTTAGTGATTCACCTAAGTTCAAACCATTTTGCTTGATTGGCATAATTTCTAATGACACTTTTATAGCTTTCGGTACATATATATATATATAGACCGATTTAGCACTTACAGAAATAGAATATCAAGACGACTAGGATGCAGTTTCTCCGCTTTGTGATCTTCACTGTTATTGGCTGTATGCAATTGCAATCAATTGTCTGCACAGAAGGTAATTCATTGTCTGTTAATTATACAGCTAACACATATTATTCCTTACATCATTGTTTGTTATTACTAAGATGAACAATAATAAATAACAAAATGTAATGTAGATCTTTTAAATTACTTCTGTTACATTCATTCAAGTCAAATCAAGTTGTATAATCTGTTCATCTTGATATTCGTCCATTTGCATTAAAAAGAGCATCAGTAGTCGTCATAACGTCGGCATACTATATTTTAACAATGGTGTGTCTTCAATTTTTCTCTTTTGTAGTAAAAAAATATCTAATATTCCAATTCAATCACATAGCATTGATTTGAGACAATGTGGGTATTCTAAATCCCTTGTGATGACCTCCATAGTTTATATAATCATTTTTCATTTTAGACTCTATTCATCATTAGATTCATTTTTTTAAATATCAGCATTGAAAAAAGCTACAAAAGTTTTGACATTGAACATTACATCGTGTCGACTTTAATTGCTGGGGAAAGATAAAATTTGTTTCACTTCTTATGTGCTATCTTTAGTTATTAGCCTGTTGTTCAGTGGTTGTCGTTTGTTGTTGTAGTTCATAGGTGTTTCTTGGTTTTCCTATAGATTATACCGTTGAATTTCCGGTTTGACTGATTGTTTAACATTAGTCATTTTGGGACCTTTCATTGCTTGCTGTTCGGTGTGAGTCAAGTATACGTGATGATGGCCGTACATTTTTACCTATGATTGTTAACTTTTTTGTACATCGTGACTTGGATGCAGAGTTGTCATATTGGCACTTACGCCACGTCTTCTTATCTAAATTAAATATTGATCACTTCTTTTATGAGATAGGAGATTGTAGTTCCTTATTTTATTTCTACAGGTAAAGACAACAAAGGCAGACATTTTATATTTGGTTTTATGTATAACCATCACACAGCTGTACCGGAGGTTTTCATCACCACTGACTGTTCTTGCACTGTTACCGTTAATGTCTCAGCACCCCTTTTTGATCCTAATTGCTTTCAAACTTTTACCCTTTTTAGGCATCAAGTATTCAAAGTTACATTAAATCGAAATTTTCAAGGTAGTCCGGGAACTGTGTTAAATAACAAAGGCATAGACATAATATCGGATGAAGAAATAGCTGTATTTGCTGTTAACAAGGCCGAGTTTACAACATACGGTTTGGCAGCATTTCCCCTTGATACGCTTGGAAATGATTATTATGTTATTACATGCAGCAACAGCGCAGAATTTATGATTATTGCAACGGAAGAACAGACAACTGTTGACATCCTTATTGCTGATGGGACATCGATAACATATAATAGTGTAACGTATACAACAGGTATGACATTGACTATCACCATGAATATGTACCAAACATTTCATGTGTTTGGAGGTCCTGATTATACCGGAACTAGGATCACTACTAACAAGCCTATAACTGTAATCAGTGGAGCGTCATGTACCGGTATAGGTGCAGGTGCCTGTGATCACCTTTCATCTCAAATGACGCCCGTTGAAACGTTTGGAAAAACATTTGCAACTAATCATTATGCCAAACTGTAACCGGCGAGTAAATTTTAAAATTGTTGCAAGTGAAAATAACACAGATGTTAATATAACTGGAAGAGCCCCAGTCAATCTTGCCGAACCAGGTGATAGATATTTATTTGTGGTCTTTGACCAGTCTTCCTTAGTTGTTTCCAGTACTAAGCCTATTTCAATAGCTTTTTTTGCGGAAGGTGGCTGTGGGTTAAATAAAGGTGACCCAGCAATGATTCTGTTGCAACCCACTGAACAATTTGCTGCAGATTACACCTTTACAACGATTGATTATCCAACTAACCCATTCCAGGACGCTCTTACTATTGTGATTTCTGAATCTGAAATTCATGGCCTTAGATTGGATGGACAAACTATCTTAACAACTTGGAGGCCAGTATATGGGAGTGATAACTTGCGAATAACAGATTTCAATGTACCTAACGGTGCTCATACTATATATCACGTAAATTTCATAGTTACATTTCTAGCAGTTTCGACAGGTATTGCAGATTATAATTCATATGGATATTCATCGGGTCAACGTTTAGCACCAATCAATAGTGTAAGTTAGTTTTTTAATCGCTGTCACTAGATCTTTAAACAAATTCTATACATTTGATCAAATGCACGCCAAATTATTTCTATTTTATGAAAGGCAATTTACGCAACGTTTTAAATCATCATAGAATACTATACAAATGTTGTATAGTAATGCTTAAAAAATTAAATTGACGAAAATTCGATCAGAATCATGCCACGATTTTAAAAATATTTTGTACATGTACATATTCTTATGCATGTAGAATGTAAAGTTATTATGAAACTATGAAAATGTATGTCCTTTATAGTAAAACGCAAAAAAGTGTGTTATTTCGCCTTTACTTGAATTCCTATGTGTCTGGTAGCTAGTAGCAACGTTATCGGCAAAGTGAATGAAACATATTTCTTTATCTTTATTTTAAGGAAACGTTACCATGAATTATACTTAAACTTTTATCATTCACATAATCATTCACATTAATCAGACATTTCAAACAAATCTATTGAAATTTGAATTTTAGAACTGTACACCAAGTATAAGTGTACCAGGTGACATTATCGATAATGACTGTGATGGGTTAATTGACGAAGAGCTTCAAGATGAAATAGGTAATTTTCAGTTTACAATTTAAATCAAATGAATTATTGAAGTCTTATAACAGGTACACTTAACTAATGTAATTTGTATGTAACATTACACTTAAAACTACTTAGTGAGTTATTTACAACATTTTTATATTAAATATTTCAAATCAAGAATAATAATGTAAAACGTATCACATGTGCATCTAGGTCTCTGCTAACCATCTCGGTGCACCTCTGTTAACCCCAGATTTTTCTTTGGAATTGTGTAGTTTTGTGTTTAGTTTTTTATGCTGTGTTTTGATGACTGTTAATTGTCTTTTTGTCTTTTTTTTGCCTTGGTGTTGACTGTTTGTCGTCGACTTATGAGCTTGAATGTCCCTTTGATACCAACCGCCTCTCTTTCACTAAATCAATACGCACATCTCGCATTTTTTCAACAGTAAATCCTCAAAATCAATATTTTTTTAAGTTTTTGTAAGTCAAATACATAAATCAATTCTAAACACCAATACCAAATGATTCTAGACATTAAACCATTCTTTTTTTTTGTCATCTTGACTTGGTGGCGATTTAACTGAATGTAGCAAAGTTATTTAAGTTATGATATCAAAGTATTGATTAAAAGAGAGGTGAAGGATACAAGAGGGGCATTCAAACTCATAAGTCGAAAATAAACTGACAACGCCATGGCTAACATGATTAAATGGAGTTCCATGTATCATGTGTATAGTTAATGATAGGCAAAATCGATTTTCAAGTTCCTATGAATATTTTGGAAATTAATTTTTGTACAGTTTGTTTTGTTTATACTTAGAAGTAAATACATATAATTTAATGACAATTCATCTCTTACTAAGACTCATTATAATGTATCTAAAGATTCCTAACTTATTATTAATATTTAATTTATTATTTGTTATGGAACCTACATATTTCGAAACGTTTTGTAGATTAAATACTTAATACCCTGCATTTTTTTTAACATACTCTCACAAGACATAAACGCAATGATGGTGATGGTATTAAGCTTTTTTTATTTCTCTTCGTTATGTATTGCATGTATTGTATGAAAACAACACGTTATAGATTGGATATACCTTCATTATCAAAATAACAATACCAATAAAACATAATAACTCAGATATTAATCAACAACTATAATCTTACTTGTGTATATAAAAAAAGAACTCCTAATACTGCATATTTTCCCAGCAATGGTTTGAATACTTACACAGACTCGATCAGTCTTAATTCTATCCATATCGAAAATAAATAAGTAATAACGTATAATTAAAAATACGAATATTTACGTTGAATTATAGATAAATATGTATTTCAAATCAGTTATGTTACCGTAGGACAAGTTTGTATTATCTTAGTTATTATTTAAATTTTGAATAATGGATTTTTGTGGATTAAATTTAAAAAAATCTTGGTATGAATACATCACCTATAGCAAATGAACATGCACATAATAGTATACTAATTGTTGTAATTGGATGAAATATAGCAACAAAAGAACAAATTATATAAATCGTAAGTCTTGATTCATTGGCGAACAATGTTTATGACAGCTACTGAGCTACTGTCATTATGAATTTAAAGACGTATTGACGAGTAAGTTAAATTTCACATGTTTATTTAAAGACAATGATGGTGATGGTGAAATTGATGAAGATTTGGCCAAACCCTTTGAAGAATTTAATACAACGACTACATCTACAACCATTACAACTACATCAAGATATACAACAACAACAGCGGAAACGGAAACAACCACACCAAGACATTTAACAACAACAGAGGAAACGGCAGCAACTACAGAGTTACAATCGACAACTACATCAAGACATTCAACGACTACATCAATTTATTAAACAACGTCAAATATGAAAGGTGAGTTTTGCGATAATCGTAAATAAGATGATGTACAGAATAATAATATGTATGTTAATTGTATGACTGTATTCACTGCTTGTGACGAAAAAAAGTACAGGATCTAATCATTAAATTGTTCGCGAATAGTATTGGGTTACTATCATACATTTGATTTAAAACTTCAAAACAGAAACCCTATTTGCCCCAGTTACCAAGTCATGTTGTCGATTCTTTTAGTTGCAATTCGGTGTTTTTGTTGTACCATGTTTTCCTCATATAGTTGATTTGTTTACCTCGGTTCTAGTTTGTAACACGGATTTGTTTTCGCTTAATCGATTTATGACTATTGATCAGCGCTGTAATACTGTGCCCTTACTTTAAATATTTCCATAGAGCAGTTTCAATCGGAAGTTTATTACTCATAACTCGAAGTTTACAAAAGTCACATAAAAACGTATATTTTTTATCTAGGACGTTCGATTCTTTTTTTCAAAGCATGTTCAGTTCTGTAGATTCGATAATTCATGATGCAAGACATGGCAGATGGGTTGATTTGAATAGATGACTACTGATTCGTTTTAATACATTTGAATACATAATACTAGTGTCTTTTCGTTTAATCGAAATAGAGAATGTTGTTCAATATTTTCAATTGTTAAGAAAAATATTTCACTCAAAAAATAAGTGTTCTCATTTTAGAATGTTATTATTGTTATGCATATTGTATCTTTGATGTAGTTTTAATTATTAAATATCTTTGTTATTTTGTACAGAGATCGTAGGCGAAACATTGAGTACAGATATGAAGATTGCTGGTGTTCTAAGTTCACTGTTTGCACTTAGCTGTTTAAGTACTGCGGTGTATTTCTTAAAAAGAAAACTGAAAGGCAAAAACGGACAAGTTGAAGACGTTTTTCAGTCTATATCATCAAACAACATTCCACCAGTTCACAATACAGTGCAGAATAAAGCTTGACTCAATTGATTTTAGCTGCGAACAGCATTTGTGTAAAATTTAAAAAAAAAGGGCGATGCCACAATCTTTCTGTTAATTATCATTGCACAAAGAGAGTACCCAGTTTAATTGTACAATATATACCAGGTTACATTGTTTTCAGCTGCTGAGAACATTCAATTTTGACAGCCGAAATAACGTATCGATGAAAACTTATGTAATAAATATGAAGCTGTTATCTTTTCCAATTTTGAAAGTGATAAATTCGATAATCGTTAAACATGTATTAATATTTCTCAATTTTACTCTACTACAATGTAATCGTATGAGTTGCATAAGTATTTACTCTTTTATACAAATTTTACATGCCTGCTAAGACGAGTCATCCCTTAAATACAAAACCTCCTTTTACTATCGCGCATCAGTGGAATTCATTGATGTTCGAAGACTTGCAAATAATACTTTTTATCTGTCTGCATTGAATTAACTTCTGGTGCTGGAAAACATTAGAAAAAAGTAGAGAATTGTTCATATCGATTTTAAAATTAGATTGCGACATCACTTCAGATAACTTTAAAAACAAAAATCGAAACATTTTTTGGAGTTGTGTTTTAACTAATTATACGGTCGTATGATTATATCTGTCAGTTTCTGTGTGTCTGTTTTATTTTCTCTGAGAAATAAGGCAATATATTGAAACTGATGGTGATGTGGAAACTCAATTAATGCATATATTCCACTGCAACTGAATGCAACATTTACCATTAAAAGATGCTGTGTCTCTATTTCTAAAAATCATTTTAAACTATTCTTTTCAATTTAGAACTTATTCTATGTCATTTAGAAAAAGTAATCGATTAAAATAAGTTAACGAGATATGGTAAGCTATAAAAAGTAAAGTAACAAATATACCGAACTCCGAGGAAAATTCAAAACGAAAAGTCCGTAATCAAATGGCAAAATCTCAAAAACATCAAACGAATGGATAACAACTGTCATATTCCTGACTTGATACAGGCATTTTCTTATGTAGAAAATGGTGTATTAATGGTAGCGTGTTGTACCGTCTTTAAAAATGTGAATCAATTCAAATGAGAAAACCCTGTTTATGTTCCCTAGCTAGCTTCCCTGAAATCTTTTTATATCGTTTTATTTATGTTCATTTATATATTTTGAAATTTGTTTTATTACTACATTAAAAAACACTATTCCTCGGTGGCCTGCATATTTCAACTGAAGTATCACTAGCCTGTCAACACTGAGAAAGAACCCTGCACGTGGCAAGTGCATTCGATTCCAATTGACTTAAATAGTTTTTATCTACCGAGGGTCGGTTGTTTTTTTCTACATCCCAAAAACACCTGACCGCCATGAAAGATCCAAAGTGGTCAAAGTGGCATTAAACACCAATCCATCATTACGTCATTCAATGAATGTTTTGTAGACACGTGATCGTCTTTATATACATGAAAGAAGATGTGGTATGATTGTCAATGAGACAACTCTCCACAAGAGACCAAATTACACAGAAATTAACAACTATAGGTCACCGTACGGCCTTCAACAATGAGCAAAGCCCGTACCGCACAGTCAGCTTTAAAAGGCCCCGAAATGACAATGTAAAACAATTCAAACGAAAAAAACTAACGGCCTAATTTATGTACAAAAAATAACAAAAAACACATAAACAAACGACAACCACTGATTTACAGGCTCCTGACTTGGGACAGGCACATACATACATACAGAATGTGGAGGGGTTAAACATGTTAGCGGGATCCAAACCCTCCCCTAACCTGGGGCAGTAATGTAACAGTAAAACATAAGAACGAACTATAAAAATCAATTGAAAGAGGCTTAACTCATCAGGTGGATAAAAATACAAATACTACAAATACAAGTGGACGTGGCCGGGTACTTGTACGTCTTTTTTCGTTAACTGCGATGTCATTGTCAGTTTTGTTTTTACTTATAAATTGGTGTATTACTTGGATATCTTCCGCCTCTCTACTGTAATGAACATTCGATGTAATTTGACAATGCAGATTAATTAATTATCAAACAAAGTGCAAAACATTTAAAGAAACAAAATAATATTTTGGACTTTTTCTTATTTACAGTTATGAAGTTTGAATAGGGAAATATGGTATTATGGCCGATGTGAAAATATCCAACAGCATGCAAACAGACAAAATTACGTAGATGTTTATTCCAAAACATTGTATTCCAAAAATACGTATTGTATGTATCTATATTGAGTTTATGTAATGAAATTGATTTCCTATTACATTGAATTATATATAGAAGACTTAACAAGAAAGCAGCCTCATTTACATTGAAATCAACTGAAAAGTTCCAGATAAATACATACAAACATATTAACGATTTAAAAACAAAATATATAGCAACACTTCCTCGACACACACAAGTGTTACATGTTTTGAATCATCAAAGTAGTGACACATTTTATCCTTGTCAATTTAAATCGAATTTAAAGTCGTCATATATAGTATGTGATCGATTGTATATTTACCATAACCGTACCAAAATTGAACACAAATTACCGTACCTTGCCTCAACAATTAAATTTTTCGAATTATTTTTCTTTCTGAAGGTAAATTTACAAATGTCTAAATCAATAAAATATTCTGTATTTTAGATGAAAAGTCATACAAATTTTAAAGGTATCCTGAAACAAAGTTTGTGCATATCTGAAAAGTAAAGACCACTGTTTTCTGCTATTTCACCATCCAAGATTACTGAAGACCATCATTATACCTTAAGGAAGATTAAATGTGTAATTAAGAAATACATCTATTTCTGTCATGATTTTATTGGTGACTTAGATATACAAAATGTATATATATTAAATGACTGAATAATAGCCAACGATAAATGTTACGGGGCGATGGATCATATAACTACAATACAGTATACTACAAAATATAATATATAACAAGTCTAAAAGGGTACAACATCACCAAAAGATAATACTAAAATGAACAAAATATATATTTACCTCGTAGGATTATCTTTCATCAACAGAAATTGGCAATTAAACCAAAACCATACAAGATTTTACAGCGATTTATAATGCCATTCAAAAGCAGTGAAAAGATGATGAAAGAAAATAAGACTTAATCAAGATTTCATTATAAATCCATAACTATAAAACATCTTCATAAAAAGTCTTTCTGCATCTGGAGAATTTGAGATAATGACACTATTCCTGTTTTATCAAAACAATGAGTTCTTTTTAGAATAACATAAAAGACAAAATAATTATCTATGACTTGTATATACATGTAATTAACTGAGAGGCCTCATTTGATAGCCTATCAGAAATTGTACGTGATTATCGAAAGAAACACATAAACAAATAAAGTTTAGGAAAAAGTGTAGTATAATTTTCATGTCATGTTATAAATAAGTATTGATTATCGAATGGATTAAATGTGTCACCTAAATTTCCCATTTCCATTATACTTGGTAAACAGGTTAAAGGAAAATTGTACCATCTTTGCTAAAAATAATCTAGATATTGAACAGGAAGATATGTTTCTTTGAAATTGTTCTCTTCCTTACATAGATAACTTTAAAATGGGAATGTGCCGTAACCTTTAGACATTCTATATATAAGTAATACAGAATGTTAAACTTTGTTAATTTTTTAAAGCTGTGATAACAGTTGCACGTATACTTGAAATAATGTATCTT
Source organism: Mytilus californianus (assembly GCF_021869535.1). Lineage (NCBI taxonomy): Eukaryota > Metazoa > Mollusca > Bivalvia > Mytilida > Mytilidae > Mytilus > Mytilus californianus. Next base: position 62,396,083 of record NW_026262604.1, on the reverse strand, counting down.
CGATATTTGTTTTGTTTTGTCATTGCCAGTTACACATGGCAACTTACGCTTTGTGTTGAAGGTAAACAAGTATTTTCAATTATGTTTTGATTTAAAACGTATTTTTAGATAAATAAAATATTTGTTTTGTTTTTCTTTCATGGCTTAGAAATAAAATACAGAACGCATTTTTGAACATGTTATAAATGTGGTGCATATTGTAAGGAGTAGGTGGTCAATTTAAATCAAAACAAAAATATCATTATTTCATTTCATTATCTAAATACTGTAAACCAACTTATTTTCGCGGATACTTTATTTCGCGTTCAGCCCATTCTATCCCAATTCGCTTCGATTTAATTTCGCGATTTTCAAATTCACTTGATGTAGTTAGACAATGAAAGATCCCAGTTTTAAATTTTTGCGACGATTTATATTCGCGTAATTTTTCTACTCGCGAAAGTCGCGAAAATAAATCGCTCGCGAAAATTAGTTGGTTTACAGTACGTTTTAATAATAATGATTTGCGTGTAACATGCACAACTTTAATTTTTCAAATTCAAACGGTCTAAGACAGATTTTTCGAACGCACGAAATTAATAAAGTCCAATTTTCATTTACAAGCAGTTAGTTGATATCACAATGGGTGGATTGTTATTCCTGAGGGTATCATCTACTCAGACGTCATTGTTTAGGTTCTTATACGATTTTCAACAAACTTTACTTATATTCACAATAAATAAAGTAAGAAAGTATTAAAAAGCTACGATTCTAGCTACTTCAAAATTTACTATAGATGAATATGGCATTTTATGTCAAATTTGGTCGTGTAGCTCTTCGCGGATTTATATCCTTGTCTTTCAGACGTCTGAGTTTGAGTGATCCTGATTAAGAATAATCCAGAAATAAATTCAATGATACATCTCTTTTGGAAAAGGCAGTAAAACATGCATTTCAACTTTGGTCTATGATATATCAAAAGGGGAATGATTGTTTTTCCATTAACTGCTTATGCAAGGATATAATTAATGCATTCTAAATCTCTATCGTAAATATAAAAACAAGTGATTGTTATTCTAATAAGCCTTGCTTTTCAAGACCCTTTACAAACAGACATATGTTCAGCATTGCTTTCTCGTAACAATTTTATTGTAAATAAGATTTTTTTTAATCAATTAAAAATCACAGTAATAAAAGAAGAATGTTTTATTGGCACAGTTAAACAGTCAATAAACAATTCATTTAGCTTTTCTTCAAATATCAGTAAACTCATTTTTAAATTTTTGACATTTTTGCAGTTTCCATGGCAACGGTGGCCATTTCGGAAATTCCAAAGTCAAAAGTCTCATCTAGACTTGCCAGTTAAGAATCATATTAAGTTTCATTAAGCTTGGAGCATTTTGTAATTTTTGAAAATTTTGGACATTTTTGCTTGTTTCCATGGTAACAGAGACCATTCCCAAAATTTAATGACAGGTGCTACATTGGTACCTGGGAGGGAACATACAATTAAAATTTCAATGGATTTGACATACCATTTTAAGAAAGTTAATGCCACTTTTAGGTTTTTGGATCATTTTGACCTGTTTTGCATTGTTTCCATGGTAACGGCAGACATTTTTGAAATTCCAACGCCAAATTCCACATCTACCAATGTTGCTCATCATTACTGTGAAGTTTCATTAAATTTTGAACATTTTTATATTTTTTAAATTTTTGGTGTAGTTTTCATGGCAACATAGTAGTTCCAGTGATTGTCAAAATCATCCAAAACCAGTATATAGTGGGGACCTACATTGTATTAAAATATCATGATTCTAAGCTTATGCATATCCAAATAATCCACCAAACTCTAAAATTTTATTTTTTCACCTTATTTTGGTTTCCATGGTAATGGCATCCATTTTTTAGTGCCAAAGTTGCACTGCAACTTGTAAGTCAGGGTTCCTTGTTATAGTGAACAACCATTAAGATTGGTGCATTAGGCTCTGAGAAAACTGCAGGACAAAATTAGGTGGAATAATAATAATAATAATAATAAAAAAAAAAAAAGAAACGGAGGAAAAGCAAAATGTCACCCGACATTGTCGATCGGGTGACATAATAAAAACTAGTAATCCTGTGTGAGGATGCTAACACAAAAGTCGCCAAAATGGACCCCTAATCATTTTTCAGCGGTATCTATGGTAACGGCAGCCATTTTTGAAATTCCAAAGTTAAATAGCACGTCATCATATGCCAGTTAACATTTGTGTAAAGTTTCATTCAGTTTGAAGCATTAAAAGAAAAATGACATTTTTGCAGTTTCCATGGTAACTGCGACCATTTTGGAAATTCTAAAGTCAAATGCCACATCTATATATTCTAATCATCATTTGTGTTAAGTTTCAATAAGTTTAAAGCATTTTGAAATTTTTCACATTTTTGCAGTTTCCATGGTAACGGCGGCCAGTTTGGAACTTCTAAAGTCAAATGCCACATCTATATATGCTAATCAACATTTGTGTTAAGTTTCATTTAGTTTAAAGCATTTTGAAATTTTTCACATTTTTGCAATTTCCATTGTAACGGCGGACATTTAAAAAAGTCAAACTGCTGTTGCATATGGTGCTACCCATAATTATATATCATCATATAACATTTTATGTCTCTAGAATTAATTCAACACTGATGTTCTAGAATGTTCCATGAAAATTCACCCCCCTCAAATTATGCCAAGGAGACCCCCAACTGAAATAAAAAATGTTCCATGTTGAAGTGGACATGTGTCTCTAAATATTTATAGAAGTAATCATAATTCTATCTACTCTACATACAGCAGCTTTTGACCCCACCCATCTTTGAGGCCCCCTAATTATGCCAAGTGGACACCCAGGTATCATGAATTTTGGGTTCTGCAACCATGATACAGACCCATACCCATAATAAATATAAAGTTTCCATTCTGTATAGCTTCCAAGAAAATGGAAGGATAGTTTAAGGGGTCAGAAAGAGAAGAACAAGAATAATAATAAGAAACGGGACAAACACATAAAGTCTCCAAAACTCCGTTTTGGCGACTTAACTAGATTTGTAATGCTAGCAATAACGGATGTCGAAAATCGTATCTACACATGTCAGTCATCATTACTGTAAATTTTCAGAAAGTTTGAAGCTTTTTGAAAATGTTTTACATTAAGGCTGTTTCCATGGTAACGGCGGTCATTTTGAAAATTCCAAAATTTTTTATCAACTCTGCACATGCCAGTTAACATTTCTGTAAAGTTTCATCAAGTTTGGTGCATTTTGATTTTTTTGTAGTTTCCATGGTAACGGTAGCCATTTTCAAAATTTCAAAGACAGATACCACTTTGACTAATTACATGTTACATACCCATATGGTTTCATTGGGTTTAATCTTATATTCTTTAAGAAAATGCAGCTTTTGTATGTTTTCCTATAGGTTGCACTTTGTAAATACAGCTGTTTCTGAAACCACGCCTCTTTTGGGGAGATATATAATATTCATAGATATGTTAATTTGTTAACGTACTGGTTCCCATTTATGATCTCTGTGTCTCATCTCATAGAGACATCACTTGGGAATGTAACCAGTATAGAAAAACATGGTAGCGCCTAAATTTTAATTCTTAGGAGGTCCAAAAATGGAGGTAAGGGTAGTATAGAATTTTAGTATAAGTTTAAACTCTTAGAAGTTCAGGGCATATAAATGTTGAAAATATGCCGCACAGCCCTATATTTTGACCTTTGAATAAAATAGTAGTGCATATAAACTTTCCGTTCTAGGATATTATTTTTCACGAAACTTCATAGTAAAAGTGTCACAGTTTTAGCCGCAAAGGGAGTTCCTATGGGAAATTGCATTGTCTATATTTACAGAATTGCAACCTATATAGGGTTAAAAATTAGAACATACAGAATTTCACAAAATCTTGTTTATCTCAGAGATTTTGAAGAATTTAACTCAAATATGAAGTTTTATAAATATTTCATGAAGATTGAGAAAATCCTAGACCTAAACTATGATGATTCAGCATAAATTCACAGTTAACAGTATGTTTTGTTTACTTAAAGCCCTGAATTAAAAATAAATTCATAATATATGCCTATTTGTAATTTAAATTGTTTAGGAGTGCTTATATTTACTCTTCGCAGTCATTGCAACTCATTGATCCTTCTTAAATATTTTTGGTGGGGTGTTTTTGTCCTGTCGATAACCCAAAAGTAAGTCGTAACACCTAAATGTGCTTTTTTGTGACTGCGGCATAAAAAGTACAAGCTAGAATTACAAAAAGACCTCAATAAAACTTACAATAGTGTGTTCTATCCTAAATATGTACCAAATATTCCACATTACTAGAAACAGGGAAAACATTTAGGAAATGTGAGGCCCCAGGGGCAAAAAAACAGAGAAAAATGCCTCCCCCTGGGTCATAAAACAGATAATTTCACTTCTAAATGCTATGATTTTATTATTTCAAAGGTCTTTTGTAAAGAAAACAATAACTGTGCTAGGAAGTTATGCAAAAATCAGATGTAAGCAGTCATTTCTATCAAACTTTTAGTGCATTTATGCACCAGACTGATATCTTCATAAATACAACTTCTGCAAATATGGCTTTGTTTAAACACTTCTAGTTCATATATTAACTAACTTATGTTAGATATATGGTTAGGGATGGTACTGTTGTAACATGAATTCTAAACTGACCATTTGATGCAGAAATTGTGAACTTTCATTGACAAATAGGCATATAGTTAGATATGGACTGGAGACACAGGCAGGATTGGATACTTTGTATAATCTTGAATGTTGGAATGATTAACTACTAAACATTACATTTAAAGTATTTTAAAATGCTTTCAATTTGTTATCAGAATAGTTTCAAACAGGTTTTAGACAGTTCATGTCAGAAAACATGCACATAGGGTAAGCTGGCAATAATTAAAGTCTTGTTTTCAAATTCTTTCAAAAATTGAAACAGGGGTAGGGGTATAAAATGTACTGTAAAAGGAAACTTAGAGTATATGCAGTGATTTCTTTAAGGCTATAATTCTGATAAATAAGTATTGTTGTGAGAAAAAGTGTTTTTAGAGAGTTTTCTATTTGAATAAATGTTTGTATAGGTTGCACTTTGTAAATACAGCTGTTTCTGAAACCACGCCTCTTTTGGGGAGATATATAATATTCATAGATATGTTAATTTGTTAACGTACTGGTTCCCATTTATGATCTCTGTGTCTCATCTCATAGAGACATCACTTGGGAATGTAACCAGTATAGAAAAACATGGTAGCGCCTAAATTTTAATTCTTAGGAGGTCCAAAAATGGAGGTAAGGGTAGTATAGAATTTTAGTATAAGTTTAAACTCTTAGAAGTTCAGGGCATATAAATGTTGAAAATATGCCGCACAGCCCTATATTTTGACCTTTGAATAAAATAGTAGTGCATATAAACTTTCCGTTCTAGGATATTATTTTTCACGAAACTTCATAGTAAAAGTGTCACAGTTTTAGCCGCAAAGGGAGTTCCTATGGGAAATTGCATTGTCTATATTTACAGAATTGCAACCTATAGGGCCAATGTTAAACTTTCGTCTTGTTTCCATGACAATGGAGGCCATTTTGGAATTTCTAAATAGAAAATTTTTATCTAGGCATACCAGTTAACATTTCCATAAAGTTTCATCCAGTTGAGACTTAGAATGAAAGATTTGGATTTAGTCAGATGCACAACTTCATATAGTGCTTTACATTATAGCATAGTTTCATCAACATTGATTTATTCAATTCCAAGAACTAGCGCGGACAAAAAAGTGTGGAAGAAAAATAAAAAGAAAAAAAGAAACGTAGAATAACACTATGTCACCCCAACTCCGTTGAGGGTGCTATAATAACTAGATTTGTAATTGCTAGCAATAACGGATGGCACCCTCGTTCCCCAATTGCCAGGGTAACGACAGCCATTTTTTAAATTACAAAGTCAAAGAGCACATCTGCACATGCCCATTAACATTTTTGTAAATGTTCATGAAGTTTGGAGCATTTTGATTTTGTTTTACATTTTTGCTGTTTCCACGGTAATGGCGGCCATTTTGAAAATTCCAGAGTCAAATTGCAACTCTGAACATGCCAGTAACCATTTATGTAAAGTTTCATTAAGTTTGGAACACTTTCACTGTTTTCGCATTTTTGCTGTTTCCATGGCAACGGCAGCCATCTTAAAAGTGCCAACCCACAATTGCAAATCTTCACATGGTGGTTAACATTATTGTATAGTTCCATCAACTTGGGTCCATTCAATTCCGAGATCCAGACTGGACAAAAAAAGTGTGGAAGAAAAATAATAATAACTGGATTTGCCATTGCAAGCAATAGCGGATGTCACCCTTCCCCCCATTGCCACTAAGCGGCAGCCATTTTGAAAATTTTAAACAGTGAATGGACATATATGCATGGCTTTACATCTTTCTGTAAATTTTCAGAACATTTGGAGCATTTTGAAATTTTTACACATTTTTGCTGTTTCCATGGCAGCGGCGGCCATTTTGGAAATTCCAAAGCCAGACGTCTCATTTATAATTGCCAGTTAACATTTTAATTAAGTTTCATAAAGTTTGGAGCATTTTGAAATTTTTTGGATATTTTTGAATTTGTGCTGTTTCCATGGTAACAGTGACCGATTCCAAAATTTTAAAGACATGTGTCACTTTGACAGATGACCAGGAATATACCATGAAAGAATCATGGAATTTGATCTACCATTCTAAGTGAGTAAATGCTACTTTTAAGAGTTTCCCATAGGGTCTAATGGTAAATGTTTCTCCAGTTTCCATGGTAATGGCAGCCATTTTGGAATTTCTAAAAACGGTCAACACATCTTGGCATGCCAGGTTACATTCCCATAAAGTTTCATCCAGTTGGGTCATATAACGAAAGATTAAATGGATTTGCAATTTTGATTTTTTTTTTCACATATTTTCTGTTTCCATGGTAACGGTAGCCATTTTTTTGTTCCAAAGTTGCACTGCAACTCGAAAGTCACGGTTCCTTGTTATAGTGCACCATCATTAAGATTGGTTCGTTTGGCTCTGAGAAAACTGGCGGACAAAATTAGGTGGAAGAAAAATAGTAATTACTAGAATTGCTATTGCAAGCAATAGCGGATGTCACCCACCCCCATTGCCACGGTTACAGCAGCCATTTTGAAAATTCCAAAGTCGAAAGCCAGATATATGTATGCCAGTTACATTTCTGTAAAGTTTAAGTAAGTTTGGAGCATTTTGAAATTTTTCACATTTTTGAAGTTTCCATGGCAACGGTGGCCATTTTTGAAATTCCAAAGTCAGAAGTCTCATCCAGACTTGCCAGTCAACAATCATATTAAGTTTCATCAATTTTAGTGCATTTTGAAATTTTTGAAATTTTTGACATTTTAGATGGTAACTATGGTTACAGAGACCATTCCAAAAATTTATTGGCAGATACCACATAAGTACATGGCAGGGAACATACCATCAAAATCTCAATGGATTTGACCTACCATATTAAGAAAGTAAATGTCACTTTAAGGTTTTTTGAGCTTTTGACCTGTTTTGCATTGTTTCCATGGTAACGGCAGACATTTTCGATATTCTAACGCCAAATTCTTTATCTACCAATGTTGCTCATCGTTACTGTGAAGTTTTATTAAATTTGGAGCATTTGGATATTTTTGAAATTTTTGGTGTAGTATCCAACATATGGCAACATAGCATTTCCAATGATTGCAAAAATCATCCCAAACCAGTATATAGTAGGCACCTACATTGTATCAAAATCTAAAGATTTTAAGCTTAAGCATTCTCAAATAATTCAGCAAACTCCAAAATTATATTTTTTCACCATTTTTTTGTTTCCATGGTGATGGCAGCCATCTTTTAGTTCCAAAGTTGCACTGCAACTGGAAAGTCAGGGTTCCTTGTTATAGTGAACCATCATTCAGATTGGTAGCTTTGGCTCTGAGAAAGCGGGCGGACAAAATTAGGTGGAAGAAAAATAATACCCTTCCCCCATTGCCACTAGATTGCAGCCAGTTTTAAAATTTTAAACAGTGAATGCACATATATACTGATGGCTATACATCTTTCTGTAATTTTTTAGAACATTTAGCGGATTTACAAATTAAACGCATAATTTTTACTTGTTTGCCTTGTTTCCATGGTAATTGCAGCCATTTTGGAAATTCCAACGCCAATTGCCACTTCCACACATGACAGTCAACACTATTGTGAAGTTTCATTAAAGTTGAAGCATTCTGAAATTTTTGAAATTTTTGCTCCTGTATCCATGGTAACATAATAGTTCCAATGATTGTCAAAATCATTCAAAACCTGTATATAATGGACAACTATAATGTATAAAAATTTGATGATTTTAAGTTAAAGCATACCAAAATTATTCAACAAACCCTGAAGTTTTTGGAGCATTCTGACCTTTTTGCATTGTTTCCATGGTAAAAGCAGCCATTTTTGGAAATTCTAACTCCAAATGCCACATCTTCCAATATTGCTCATCGTTACTGTGAAGTTTCATAAAGTTTGGAGCATTTTCCATGGCAACATAGTAGTTCCAATGATTGCCAAAATCATCCCACACCAGTATATGGTTGGCACCTACATTGTATTAAAATATAATGATTCTAAGTTTAAGCATATCCAAATAGTTCAACAAAACCAAAAACTGGATTTTTTCACATTTGGTCCGTTTCCATGGTAACAGCAGCCATTTTTTGTGTTTTTAAGACCTACTGCAACCCGAAATTTTGTGTTCCTCATTATAGTGAACTATCATTAAGATTGGTTCCATTGGCTCCAAAAAAACTGCCGGACAAAAATCATTGGAAGAATAATAATAATAACAAAGAAACAGAGGAAAAGCAATATGTCACTCGACATTGTCGATCGGGTGACATAATAATAGAGAAAAAGAAACAGAGGAAACGCAATATGTCACCCGACATTATCGATCGGGTGACATAACTAGATTTGCCATTGCAAGCAATAGCGGATGGCACCCTCCCCCCATTGCCAGGTGAGCGGCAGCCATTTAGCAAAGTCCAAAGTCAAAGAGTGCATCTACACATGCAAATTATCATTTTTGTAAAGTTTCATTAAGTTTGGAGCATTTTGAAATTTTGAACTTTTTTGCTGTTTCCATGGTTCCGGCAGCCATTTTGAAAATTCCAACTTCAAAATGCAACTCTGCCCATGCCAGTTACCATTTCTGTAAAGTTTCATCCAGTTTGCAACATTTTGATTTTTTTTGAAATTTTGAACATTTTTGCTGTTTCCATGGTTACAGTGGATAATTCCAAAATTCTAAAAGCAGACATCTCATTGCCACATGTCATGTTATATATCAATACAGTTTCATTGACTTTGGTCAAATACTCTTTAAGAAAATGCTGATTTTATGCATTTTCCTATAGGGTCAATGTAAAACTTGCCCCCAGTTTCCAAGACAACGGCGCCCATTTTGGACTATCCAAATATTGTCTTGACATCTTAGCATACTGGGTAACATTTTCATAAAGATTCATCCAATTGGGTCTTATAACGAAAGAGTTAGATTTTTTGATATTTTAGCTGTTTCCATGGTAACGGCAGCCATTTTGAAGTCAAACTGCAAATCAGCACATGCCAGTTACCATTCCTGTGGAGTTTCTTCCAGTTTGGAACACTTTGATTTTTTTGCATTTTTGCTGTTTCCATGGAAACGGCGACCATTTTTTACCATTCCATAGCAAGGTGCACAACTTTACATGGGGGTCCTCATTATAGTAGAGTTCCTTCAACATTGGTCCATTGGATTCCAAGAACTCGCGCGGACAAAATGTGTGGAAGAAAAATAAGAAAAAAAAAGAAACGTAGAATAACAATATTTCACCCCAACTCCGTTGAGGGTGCCATAGAAACTAAATTTGCTATTGCAAGCAATAGCGGAGGATGTCACCCTGTACTGGACATTGTCACAGTAGCAGCAACCATTTTGAGTGTACCAAAGTCAAATGGCACATCTATTATACATGCTGAAATTGGCATGTCTTTGACCCCCCCCCCCTTTTTTTTCTCTTCCCGTAGAATAAGTTTGAGTTCTATACATAGTTTGGGAATTCTTTATAATCTTAAAATAGATCCACGCGCGAGGAAGAACGTGGCGTCACGTGATGCGCAAGTATATTATCGTGCACATTTATATTCTTTTTAGAGGGGACCTTGGACAGACAACATGTGCATATATTGAAGGAGCGGCATACTAACTGTTCATTTTGTTCTTCAAAAGCTCGCGTATCACACGATACATATATCTTATCTTGTACAAATAAATTACACGTTCATCGATTGATTTCAGCTAATGTGTATATTGTAGCAGGTGTGTGATTCACGGATGTGTACTTTAATGCAAGTACAGAAATGTCACTGATATGTACTCTTAGTGTTTCTCTCTCTCTCGGTGGCGATTTTCTTTTCAAAGCACGATTTTTGTATAGAATAGAAGCTCGTTAAATTATATATTTTTTTCTTCTAGCATATTCTAGGAGATGTTTTGCAGTACAGATTTGTATTTGATCGTATGCATTTACTCTTGATCACAGAATTTTGCCTCAAATTTACGAGGTATTTTATGTTGGTTTTTTTTTGCTGTTTCCATGGCAACGGCGGCCATCTTGAAAATTCCAAAGACAAATAGAACTCTGCACATCTCAGTTGACATTTGTGTGAAGTTTTATAAAGTTTGGGGCATTTTGAAATTTTTGAACATTTTTGAATTTGTGCTGTTTTCATGGTAACAGTGACCGATTCTAAAATTTTAAAGACAGATGCCACTTTGGCAGATGACGAGGAACAAACCATGAAAGAATCATGGAATTTGACCTACCATTATAAGTGAGTAAATGCTTCTTTTAAGAATTTCCCATAAGGGCTAATGGTAAATGTTTCTCCAGTTTCCATGGTAATGGCAGCCATTTTGGAATTTCTAAATACGGTCAACACATCTTGGCATGCAAGGCTACATTCCACTAAAGTTTCATCCACTTGGGTCCCATAATGAAAGATTTAATGGATTTGCAATTTTTATTTTTTTTTCACATTTTTTCTGTTTCCATGGTAACGGCAACCATTTTTTAGTTCCAAAGTTGCACTGCAACTCGAAAGTCAGGGTTCCTTCTTATAGTGCCCCATCATTTAGATTGGTTCCTTTGGCTCTAAGAAAACGGGCGGACAAAATTAGGTGGAAGAAAAATAATAATAATAATAACAATTAATCCTGTGTTAGGATGCTAAAACAAAAGTCGCCAAAACGGCCCCCAACCATTGTTCTGCTGTTTCCATGGTAACGGCAGCCATTTTGAAATTTCAAAGTCGGATATCACATCTACACGTGAATGGTCACATTACTTACAAGTTTCAAAAAAAATTGGACCAATTTTCAAATTTAGGCATTCGTGTTTTCATGGTTACGGTGGCCATATCGGAAATTCCAAAGTCAAATGCCACATCTCCATAAGACAGTCAACATTTATGTAAAGTTTAATTAAGTTTTAAGCATTTTGAATTTTTTGACTTTTTTGCAGTTTCCATGGTAACGGCAGCCATTTTGAAAATTCCAAAGTCGGACGGCACATCTACACATGACAGGTCACATTACTTTCTTGTTTCATAAAGACTGGACCAAATCTAAATTTTTCGCATTTTTGTTGTTTCCAACGGCTGCCATTTTGGAAATTCCAAGGCCAAATTCCAAATCTACATACACTCGTTAACATCTTTATAAAATTTCATTAAATTTGAAGCATTTTAAAAATATTTCACATTTTTGCAGTTTCCATGGTAAAGGCGGCCATTTTTAAAATTCCGAAGTCGAATTACAGCTACATATGGTGCTACCTGTAATAATCTATCATTATATAACATAAAAAGTACATAGGAATAATTAAACACTGTCACATGACTAATCACATGACTATTGTTCTAGAATGTTCCATGAAAATTGACCCCCTAAAATAATGCCAAGATGACCCCGGGCTGAAATAAAAAATATGGAATGGACACCTGGACATCGGTCTCTTGTATTATACAAAACTTAAAGGTTCTACCAGTAGCGAATCAATAGTCGAAAAATGACCCCATCCATGTTCCGGCCCCCAAATAGTGCCAAGTTGACCCGCATATGAAATAAAAAATAGCGAATGCACCCCTTGGGATACTACCCCAACATCATACCAAATATAAAGTTTCCATCATTTAAGGCGTGGAAGAAAATGGTTGGACAAATTATGGTTAAGAATAATAATAATAATAATAATAATAATAATAATAATAATAATAAGAAACGGGACAAAAACATTAAGTCCCCAAAACTCCGTTTTGGCGACATAATAATAATAATAGGGAAAAAGAAACAGAGGAAAAGCAATATGTCACCCGACATTGTCGATCGGGTGACATAATAATAAAAAAAACTAGATTTGACATTGCAAGCATTAGCGGATGGGACCCTTCCCCTATTGCCACTAGATTGCAGCCAGTTTAAAAATTTTAAACAGTGACTGCACATATATACTGATGTCTATACGTCTTTCTGTAATTTTTTAATACATTCAGCGGATTTACAAATTTTACGCATAATTTTTCTCTTTTTTTGCCTTGTTTCCATGGTAACGACAGCCATTTTGGAAATTCCAACGCTAATTGCCGTTTCCACACATGACAGTCAACATTATTAAAAAGTTTCATTAAGTTTGATGCATTTGAAATTTTTGCTCCTGTATCCATGGTAACATAGTAGTTCCAATTATTGTCAAAATCATTCAAAAGCTGAATATACTGGACAACTATATTGTATAAAAGTTTGATGATTCTAAGTTAAAGCATACCGAAATTATTCACCAAACCCTGAAGATTTTGAAGCATTTTGACCTTTTTGCATTGTTTCCATGGTAACAACAGCCATTTTGGAAATTCCAACTCCAAATGCAACATCTTCCAATGTTGCTCATCGTTACTGTGAAGTTTCATTAAATTTGGAACATTTTGATATTTTTGAAATTTTTGGTGTAGTTTCCATGGCAACATAGTAGTTCCACTGATTGCCAAAATCATCCAACATCAGTATATACTTGTCACCTACATTGTATTAAAATATAATGATTCTGAGTTTAAGCATATCCAAACAGTTCACCAAAACGTAAAACTGGATTTTTTCACATTTGTTCCGTTTCCATGACAACGGGGGTCCTCAATATAATAAAGTTCCATCAACATTGGTCCATTGGATTTCGAGAAATCGCCCGGACAAAATGTGTGGAAGAAAAATAATAATAACTAGATTTGCCATTGCCAGCAATAGCGGATGGCACCCTTCTCCACTTTGCCAGGCGAGCGGCATCCATTTAGAAAATTCCAAAGTCAAAGAGTGCATCTAAACATGCAAATTATCATTTTTGTAAAGTTTCATTAAGTTTAGAGCATTTTGAAATTTTGGACATTTTTGCTGTTTCCATGGTTACGGCGGCCATTTTGAAAATTCCAACTTCAAAATGCAACTCTGCCCATGCAAGTTACCATTTCTGTAAATTTTTATCCAGTTTGCAGCATTTTGATTTTTTTGGAAATTTGGGAAATGTTTGCTGGTTCCATGGTTACTGTGGATAATTCCAAAATTCTAAAAGCAGACATCTCATTGCCACATGTCATGTTATATATCAATACAGTTTCATTGATTTTGATGAAATACTCTTTAAGAAAATGCTGATTTTATGCATTTTCCCAAAGGGTCAATGTAAAACTTGCCCCCAGTTTCCATGACAACGGCAGCCATTTTTGACTATCCAAATATTGTCTTGACATCTTAGCATACTGGGTAACATTTTCATAAAGTTTCATTCAGTTGGGTCTTATAACGAAAGAGTTAGAATTTTTGATATTGTAGCTGTTTCCATGGTAACGGCAGCCATTTTGAAAATTTCGAAGTCAAACTGCAAATCAGCACATGCCAGTTACCATTCCTGTGGAGTTTCTTCCAGTTTGGAACACTTTGATTTTTTTTTGCATTTTTGCTGTTTCTATGGAAACAGCGGCCATTTTTTACCATTCCATAGCAAGGGGCACAACTTTACATGGGGGTCCTCATTATAGTAGAGTTCCATAAACATTGGTACATTGGATTCCAAGAACTCGCGCGGACAAAATGTGTGGAAGAAAAAATAAGAAGAAAAAGAAACGTAGAATAACAGTATGTCACCCCAACTCCGTTGAGGGTGCCATAACTAGATTTGTAATTGCTAGCAATAACATATGGCACCCTTTCCCTATTGCCAGGGTAACGGCAGCCATTTTCATAAGTCGAAAAAGCACATGTTGACATGCCAATTAACATTTTGTAAAGTTTCATGAAGTTTTAAGCATTTTAAAAATTTTGAAATTTTTGATGTTTCCATGGTAATGGTGACCATTTCCAAAATTCCAAAGACAGATGCCACATTGGAACATGCCATGTTACATATTTATAAAGTTTCATTGGGATTGATGCTATATTCTTCAAGGAAATGCAGCTTTAATGTATTTTCCAATAGGGTCAATGTTAAACTTTCGCCCTGTTTCCATGACAATGGCGGCCATTTTGGAACTTCTTAATATTGCTTGCACATCTCGGCATATCAGGTAACACTTCCATAAAGTTTCATCCACTTGGGTCTTATAATGAAGGATTTAGAATTTTGAAAAAAATTCACATTTTTGCAGTTTCCATGGAAACGGTCGCCTTCTTGAACCATTCCATGCACGCTGCAAAACTTCACATGAGGGTCCTCAATACAGTAGAGTTCCATCAACATTGGTCCATTAGATTTCGAGAAATGACGCGGACAAAATGTGTGGAAGAAAAATAATAAAAACTAGATTTGCCATTGCAAGCAATAGCGGATGGCACCCTTCCCACATTGCCACTAAACTGCAGCCATTTTGAAAATTAAAAACAGTCAAAGCACTTAAATGCATTACAAGAAATTTGTCTGTAAATTTTCGGAAAATTTCTAACTTTTTTTTTTTTTCATTTTTGCAGTTTCCATGTCAACGGCGGCCATTTTGGAAATTCCGAAGTCCAAAGTCTTATCTCCAATTGTCAGTTACCGTTCATTATATTTTTTATCTAGTTTAGACCATTTTGAATTTTTTGGATATTTTTGCTGTTTCCATAGTTACGGTGTCCATTTCGAAAATTCCAACAACAGTTGCAACATTGACTTATGTCATGTTATATATTCATGATGTTTCTTTGAGTTTGATCTTATATTCCTATAGAGAATGCTGGTTTGATGTTTTTCCCATAGGGTCAATGTTTAACTTTTCTCCAGTTTCCATGGCAATGGCAGCCATTTTGAAAATTCCAAGTACTGTTGGTACCTCAGGGCATCACTGCCAACATTTACATAACCTTTCAAGAGAATGCCTCTTATAACGAAAGATTTACAATTTGCATTTTTTTTCACAAATGTTCAGTTTCCATGGCAACGGCAGCCATCTTGATGATGCCATCCCCGATTGCACAATTGTATATAGTGGTCTACATTATGGTATATTTCCATCAATATTGTTCAAGCCAATTCTTAGAAATAGCATGGACAAAAAAGTGTGGAAGAATAAATATAATAATAAGAAAAAAAGAAACGAACAATAACAATATGTCACCCCAACTCCGTTGAGGGTGCTATAATAACTAGATTTGTAATTGCCAGAAATAACGGATGGCACCCTCGTCCCCCCATTGCCAGGATAACGGCAGCCATTTTGAATATTCCAAAGTCGAACTTCGCATCTACATATGCTAGTTAACATTACAGTAAATTTTGAGAAAATTTTGAGCAATTTGAATTTTTTGAAATTTTTGATGTTTCCATGGTAACGATGGCCATTTCCGAAATTACAAAAGCAGACGACACATTGGCACATGGCATGTTCCATATCCATACAGTTTCAATGATCTCTATGTTTTATTCTTTAAGAAAATGCAGCTTTAATGTAATTTCCCATAGGGTCAATGTTAAACTTTCGCCCTGTTTGCATGACAATGGCGGCCATTTTGGAATTTCTAAATACTGTCTGCACATCTAGGCTTACCAAATAACATTTCCACAAAGTTTCATCCAGGTAAGTCTTATAATGAAGGATTTAGAATTTTGATTTTTTTTCGCATTTTAGCAGTTTCCATGGTAACCGTGGCCATCTTGCACATTCCAAAGTCAGAGGGACAACTTTGCAAGGTGGTCTACATTATCCCATTGTTCCATCAACTTTGGTCCATTCAATTCCGAGAACTGCCCCGGACAAAAATAGTGGAATAAAAATAATAATAATAAGAAAAATAAGAAAAAAAAGAAACGTAGAATAACAATATGTCACCCAAACTCCGTTGAGGGTGCCATAATAAGAAGAAAAAAAAAAAGAAACGTAGAATAACAATACGTCACCCCAACTCCGTTGAGGGTGCCATAACTAGAATTGCTATTGTAAGCAATAGCGGATGTCACCCTGGTTCGCCAATTGCCACTAAACGGCATACATTTTGAAATTTTTCATCATTGAATGCGCAAAGATGTATCACAATACACCATTCTATTGTTTTTACAATTTTCAGAAAGTTTAAAGCATTTTGAAAATTTTCTCATTTGTACTGTTTCTACGGCAACGGTGGCCATTTTGAAAATTCCAAAGATGGATTTCATATCTTCACATGTCAAGTAACATTTCCACAACGTTTTATTTAATTTTGAAGACTTTCCGGTGAGAAATTCTACTTTAAAGTTTTCCCCATAGAGTTCAATGGTAAACGTTACATGGCAATGGTGGACATTTTGGAAATTCCAAAGATGGATGGCACATCTTTTGATGACAAGTAACATTACTACGAAGATTCATTCAATTTGGAACACTTTTCTATTTTTCACATTTTTGCTGTTTCCATGGCAATGGCAGCCATTTTTTAAATTCCAAAGTCAGGTGCACAACTACACATGGTGGTTAACATTATGTTATAGTGCCATCAAAATCGGTCCATTCAATTCCGAGAACTAAGCTGGAAAAAAAGTGTGGAATAAGAATAATAAAAAAAAGAATCGTACAATAACAATATGTCACCCGACCTCCGTCAGGGTGACATAATAATAATAATCAGAAAAAAAAAGAAACGTAGAATAAACAATATGTCACCCCAACTTCGTTGAGGGTGCCATAATAATAAGAAATGAGCAAAACCAATAAGTCTTCCCAAACTTCGTTTGGGAGACTTAATTGTATAACTAATACTATCGCAAAAAAGGAATACAATTATAAATACTTTTTAATCGTTCAAATGTTTATTTTTATGAGCTCCGACCTTCAATACTTTAAGGGTGATCTTTGATTTAACCATCTTTTTATTTCCACAGAATTCGAAGAACAGCAATTTGTAAGACTGAGACTTGGTGGTCATTTAAAACGTGAACTGGACGAATATTTTAGTTCACTTGAGAAGAAAACCAATACCAATCAAGATGAACGCAAAACTGATGGAGACAAAGAACTAGAAAATGAACTCAGAAATATACCCGTAGACTCTAAGCCACACCCTTTTGTTAAAATAAACCGTAAACATAGAACAGGGAGACCATGGCATTCTTTTCTTACAGGAAAATTTTAAAGAATCAAACATTACATCACAAGCAAATTATTTTCCAAAGAAAATTCTACTCATGCCAATGATCAGCGGGATAACAACTACAACATGACAGAACAAAACAACATTACAGATAAAAACAACAGTACAGATGAAAACAGCATAGCAGTTAGGCATAATGATACGAAAGATTTGCTCGAAAAAATATTGAGGGTTAAAAGATAAAAAAACTACGTAGACGCAAATCAGATTGGGAACTTCATTATTCAATAACAGTGAAGCCTGGAGCTACCACTACAGATTCTTAGTAGGTATACTAAAACAATTTTGTATTGTGAATAGAAGAACTGCCTACCTTCGAACTTTATTTTAAAAGCATAATTTTGCAGATGGCTTCTTAGTGTTAATCATTTCTGTGTGGATAAAAGATAAAATTATTTAGCATATATCAATTTTCCCTTCTTTTTATATTTCCATGACAACAACATTTGTACAAGCGTATGAATGAAACATATACATACGTTCAGTGGCAAACTTGATATCCATATCAGGACGAGAAAATACTATTTGATACATGTTACCAAATTAAAGAAATATTTTTTTTAAAACAAAATATAACAAACTGTCATTAAAATAGAAATAATTCATTATGGTTGCAATTTTCCTTCAGACAAAATATGTATGTAGGAGTTAACTTCTCCTGATTTGCTACTTAAACAAAATGTTGTCTTTTCTTAAAGTTTCAAATCGCTAAACCTTCTTTCAAAGAGGACCTTTACAGACATTGTATAAAAATAGTGGACAAGTTTACAAAAAAAATATATTTAGAAATTTCTATCTAGTTAATTGGTCTTTTAGAATATTTCCTTCGAATTTTTCACGATTTATTATCCTATCCTATTGTTTTGCTCGAATTTGGTGTATTTCATTATCAACTGTTTTAATAGTTATTTTTTTTCCCTTCTAAACAAGGTGTGAGGCATTCATCAATGAGTCAACAGCTCAATGTCAATGAGGCAATAGCTCAACGTCAATGAGGCAATAGCTCAACGTCGCAAATAACCTAAAGACACCAAGAAGTCAGCATACTGTTTAAACAAAATATACACGTTTAAAAATTTCAAGCTCTAAATCGGCAAATGTTTTTAAAAAAAATAGCAGAAACAATCTATTTGTCACCGACATCAAATTCTCTGAATAACAAAAAAATTAAAACATGGCATAAACAAACATTGCACAATGTCATGTTTTTTCTCCGTCTATTAATGATGTCTTCACACTAACTCAATTTGATGTTGGATGTGTACTGATAGTTATTTTGGTCTTAGATGCAGGATTTGTTATTAGTTGTTATTGGCTTTGAACTAGCTGTCAGCAACTGCGGGTACTCTCATATCTGTACTTTGTGTCTTTTTTGTTTTGAGGGATGTTTAAATTCCCTGCCACTTCCTACATGTGTTTTTTTAGATGTTTTTCTGCTTTGTATCGATCTGATGAGTAAAGCCCTTTTCAAGTGATTTATATTGTTTGTTCTTATGTTGTACTTTTACATAACTGTCCCATGGTTAGGGAAGGGTTGGCGCTTTCAAACATGATTAACCTCGCCACATTCTGTATGTGCCTGTCAGGAACCTGTTTTTCAGTGGTTGTCGTTGGTTAAGGTCTGTCATGTTTTTTGTGAATTGTGTTGTTATAGATTAGGCCGTTATTTTTCTCAATTGAAGTGTTTGATATTATTCATGTCGGGGCCTTAAAAACCGACTAAACAGTTTAGGGTTTTCTCATAGTTAAAGGCCAAACGGTTGCCTATAATTGCTTCCATCCACTCCATTAGAACATTGGTGGATAGATGTCTCATGGGCAATCATACCTCATCTCCATATTTATATAAAGACACGATACACGAAGTGCCTGATAGTGACCTCAGACTTCAGACAGGCACATGAACATGTGACAGTTTAAACTTTTATTTTCATCTCATCCTATCTCCACATGTTTTAATTATACACAATACGACAACAGGATTCTCCAATATTACTGGATAGCACTACAGACCACAAACAGAACTACAGACCACAATAACAACCACCAACCTAGTCTTAAACATAGAGGTTCACACAAATACAACAACAATGCCGCCCCGCCTATCTAGACAATAGGTCTAAAATTATACACACAATAAAAATCATGTACAGTCCAGCTACCAAATGACTGGTTTGAATGGTTTAACACTTGTAATTTGTGGGGACCTTTATAGCTTGCTGTTCGGTGTGAGCCAAGGCTCCGTGTTGAAGACCGTACTTTGACCTATAATGGTTTACTTTTATAAATTTTGACTTGGATGGAGAGTTGTCTCATTGGCACTCATACCACATTTTCTTATATCTAATTACTGAGAGAAAAAAGACAACAAATAATAAAGAATAATAGAGTAAAAGGCCTAAAGATATATTAATTATAGAAATAAGGACACCATTTAGACCATGCTATATAAAGATCAGCGAATCAACTGTATAGATTTGTATTGAAAGTTTTCCATTTCACAGCATACTTTCCGAGTTCTTTTTTATTTTCAGATAAGCGACAAAGACAAGAAAGGAGCAGACAAGTCTCAAATGAAATTCATATTAAAAATAATTTTTGTGACTCTTGGATTAATTCTGTTGATCTCTTTAATAGCATACTGTTTTGTTAATAATCCAAAGACGTGTATTATAGCATTTGAATCTGGATGTCCATGTTTGTTATATATGTGTCCATGTTTAAAGAATAAGTAAAAGATGTATTTAGAACCGAACAAAATTGTGCAGGATCAAATGAACACGTATATGTCAGGTTTGATCATACACGAGGACGGAAAACTTGAAAACTATAAACCAACCCCAGAAGAAATGGAATGTATCATACTGTTGCTTTTATTATTACTTGCAAATAAAGTAATGTCTTTAAATATCAAGAATTCCTCTTGTGATTCTGTTTGAAATCTTAAACTAGAGGCTCAAAAGAGCATGTGTCGCTAACCTAGGTCTTTTTGCATCTTCATCAGTGAAAACTCTCCAACATTTTACACTATAAAATTTTGCATGACTGAAATCTCTTTTGTGTTGGACTTTTATTGTTCATCATTTTTCTGTTTACAGTTTCTCTCTACCTTCTATAAATTTTGCCAAAAACACAAAAAGTTTAAAAATCGTCATTAGGACAATAACTGTATAAAAAGACAACGGACAAAATTATCAACGTGTTTGCTGACCTAGTTGTAGATCTTGTCTTGTTGATCATTTTTATTATTTAAAGTCTTTATATGTCTCTTATAATTTTAAGATAAATGGCAAAAATGCAAAAAAAAAGAAGTAAAATTTGTCATTTAAAGACACTAACTCATATAAAAGTTGAGCAACGATTTCAGCAATATCAACTTAATTGTAAATTAATCTAGCCTTGTTGATCATTTATGTTCTCTTATATTCTCTGTTATAATTAAAGGTTTGAAATAATATGCAAAAAAATTGAACAAATTATCATTTAAAGAAGAAAACTCTTTTAAGTAGTCTACTCCAGATTTTCGCAATTTTTAACGACTTGTTTGTAGATCTTGTCTTACCGATCATTTTTGCTTTTTGAAGTTTCTATTATTGTTTTCAAGATAATAAGTAACAATGCAAAAAAATTAAAAAAAAAAATTGTTTTTGCCCTCTCAGATCTTCTCTATCTATAATGGTTTACAAGATTATAGACAAAACTTGCGTTTTCCCCTATATTCTATTGCTGGCCATGTCGGTCCTGTTGGTTGACAGGCAGGGCCATCAGACACATTTTTTAATCAATATATCCCATTGATGATTGTTGCCGTGAGGTGATTATATTGTTAAATATTTCTAAACTCTTTTGCCTGGAGAGCAACGGTGGGAATTAAAAATACATTCCATTTTGAGTTTTCCAAATATCTGCAATAATTGAACTAATGTTGATCTGCAGTCCATATTATTTTTTTTTAAAGTTCGATGCACATATCTGATTGGTCGAACATTTGAGTTAAACCAATGTTCTATTAACAAGAAAGAAAGCATCCGTAAATAGTACTGATAGGATAATTCTTTGATCATTTTCATAGTAAAATATTACGATTGTTTTTACGGGAGCAGAATTTTTATACGGTCGTTAATGACAGATGTATCATATTATATTGTTGTCCGCTCCTCCAGTCGTCTTCTAAGCACATTTATTTTAGTATCAAACTTTGTATTACAGTAGAAAACAAACGTTTATTTTCTAGTCCTTTTATTGCATCTTACCAAAAAAAAAAAAAAAAAAAAAAAAGTGATCTTAGTTCTTGACCTTATATATATAAACACATTGACACATAGATATCTAACAATTGCTAAATCATGGGAAAAAAATAATTTCAAATATCCTCTGAAATAAAGTCAATAAAGTTGTAATTGCAGTGTGACATTTATTGGTTCGTTTTTATTTATCTTGTATAAAATATTTTTTCGTGTGAAAGTTTGTTTAAATGACCATGATGACTATATACCTTTAATCTAAGAACGCAAATGAATTTAATATAACTAGATAAAATCAAATTATTTATATATATAACAATATGTTATGTATGAAAATAATCTTCAATAATGTGGTGTTTTTTTTTCAAAACAAACAGTAGTCAACACTAAATCAATTCTGTATTAATCAAAGTGAACTTTATGGAATTTCAAAACAGATTTAAGAAGAGGACTTGGGGGAAAAAAAGATTTTTTGGGTCAAATATTGATTTGCTATGGTCACTTACGATTGAGATATAGATTATATGAAGATCTCTAGGTTACTGTGGGTTTTTGTATTGTTGAGTTACTGTATCACTGACGTACACTCAACATGTCCTTTTCGGGAAGAATACGGAAGAACCAAATTTTGGGGGCACAATAATATGCGATGATTTCGTATAAAAATAAGGAGATGTGGTATGATTTCCAATGAGACAGCTATGATAAGAAGTGGATATATGACATTATAGGCAACCGTAGGGCCTTCAACAATGAGAAAAACCCACACCGTATAGTCAGCTATAAAAGGCCCCGACATAAAAAAAAATGAAACAATTTAATTACAAAAACTAACGGCCTATTTCATAACAAAACAATTTTCGAAAAAACAAATATGACAGACATGAACCAAGGATAACCACTCAACTACAGGTTCCTGGCATGGGACATAAAGAATAGTATATTTAAAGCCTGAACTTAATTTTCATTTATGATAATCGTCTTAAACATGCATGAAATATTTGCCACTGGACGATAAGCAACCAACAATCAATTAATAAATCATTTATGATAAAATGAAAATGAACAACAACAGCAAGTGTTATGTTCAATTACATTGTTTGTCCTTGAAATACGCAATCGTTTCGACTGAGACGGCCATTTATCTTTTTTCTGTTGCAGCCTTATCATTCTTTTCATTCATTTTCAAATACATATATAAGAATAAAAACTGTTTAAAAGGCATCGATGAGACATATACCTACCAAATACATAAGTTAAACAGCAAAAATATCCAGCTGCCACCATCTGCATTTCAACACACAGTTGATCTTAGATGGATTTGGCTATTATTTTTATCTCTCTTTGTGTAATACAGCTCTTCACATGTTTCGGTTCTTAAACATTCTTGGTTTCAGATATTTTGGCGTTGCTGTTGAAGGTAAAGCCATAAACGCGTTATTTTCATTTTTATGAGAGAATGATAAACTGTCACACATTGTATTTCTGTACGATCTTCCCTTTGTGTAAAACAATGCGATTGGGCTTATTTGACTGGTTCTTTACCTTTGGAACAAGAATGCGTAAATTATATACGTACATAGTATATAGCAAGCATATAAGCGAACATTTTGCAGATTTACATGTAAACAAATTGTTTGTACACAACTGATTAAACTTTGATGTTGCAATAAAATATCGACAATGACCACTAGCTAAATAACAATGTCTTAGTTGTTGTGTTATATTAAGATTATCCCAATTGCTCTTTATTCCCCTTTTAGTTATATGGCTTCCATGCTTGACTTTTAAATATTATATAATTTTGAGCGTTCCTGATTACGGTTAATCCAAAAAAGCTTTTATTTTCATTTTATGATAAACTTTTGAACTAATAGTACCAAAGGCAAAATTTTGGTTAATAGGTTGTATAAAAAGATTATGGGTGAATTTATCCCGCAAATATGTTTGTAAATAACCCTTTATTATGTATTGCTTTAAGTCTTCATTAAGATTGTAGATTAAATGTGTAAAATATATGTACATGATCACACGCACACAGTGACTCAGTACTAAAGGACTAACCGACAAGGAAGAACTCTCAGATTGTTTTGTACTTGTTACATCTTCCTTTTCAATTGCATTGATTTACTCTATTGGTTTGATAAATCTTTTTATAATTGACTTTATTTACTTTTTGTCATATTTACTGTACCCGATGTATATATAAAGACCAATCACACGGTACAGCGCTGGTCATTCCAAGACGACAATTATGCAGTGTCTCCGAATTGTTATTTTTGCTGCAATTGGCTTATTAAAATTGCAATATATTTGCTGTACTGAAGGTAATATATTGTCAACCTATTAGATTTTATGAAATTTTGTACACACATTGTGTGTATAGCTAAATAGAGACATGCTATAAGTAAAAAACAATATAGGACATTATTAAATCATAATATTTTGTATCAGACTTTTTCAAGTAAGAAGTTTGTAAACTGTTTAAATTCAATACTTCATTTGATGTGACTATATAACATGAAATTGAAATCTAGAAGCTTAAGAAATATTAATGTAAATGAATTTTATATATATTTTTACCTTCAGGAAAAGACAACAAAGGTAAACATTTTATATTCGGTTTCATGGATAACCTTAACGGAGCTATACAGGAAGTATTTATCACCACTGACTGTAGGTGTACTGTCAACGTCACCATATCAGCTCCTCTTTACGACCCTAATTTTTTCAAAAGTGTAACTCTGAAGAGACATCAAGTATACAATGTTCCATTTAATCCCAGTATTCAGGGTGGTCCGGGTACGCTATTTAGCAACAAGGGTATTGAAATCATATCAAGCGAAGAAATAACTGTATATGCTGTTAATAAAGCATTTGGTGCTTCAGACGCGTTTGCAGTTTTCCCCCTTGACACAATTGGTGATAACTATTATGTGTTAACATGGAGCGATGCGGCGGAATTTATGATTATTGCAACGGAAGAAAACACTACTGTTAATATTGCTATAGCTGATGGGACATATATAACATATAACAGTGTAACCTATATAGCAGGTATGACGTTAGAGATCACCATGAATAGATATCAAACATTTCATGTGTTTGGAGGCCAAGACTATACTGGGACGAGAATTACCTCGAATGAGCCCATAACAGTAATCAGCGGAGCATTGTGCACTACAATTGGTTCAGGTGCTTGTGATCATTTATCTTCGCAATTGACACCAGTAGAAACATTTGGAAACACATTTGTCACTATCAATATGCCAAACTGTAATAGACCAGTTAATTTTAAAATTGTAACGAGTGAGAATAATACAGATGTTAATATAACCGGTATAGCTCAAGTTAGTTTGGTCGAAGCAGGTGATAAATATCTGTTTCGAATAACAGACCAATCTTCCAGAATAGTATCAAGTTCTAAGCCAATTGCGATTGCATTATTTTCGGAAGGAGGATGTGGGTCCCCATCTGGTGACCCGTCAATGATTCTATTACAACCAACCCAACAATTTGCTGCCGATTATACTTTCACTACAATTGATTACCCAACCAAACCGTTCAAGGACGCTCTTACAATTGTGATCCCTGAATCAGAAATACATGGCCTTAAATTGGATGGAAAAAACATCTCTGCAACTTGGAGATCCGTAGATGGGAGTGACGACTTGCGAAAAACAGATATAAATATAGCAAAAGGAGCTCATACAGTTTATCACGTAAATCCTATAGTCACATTTCTAGCAGTGTCGTCGGGACTTGCAGATTATAATTCGTACGGATATACAACGGGACAACGTTTATCACCAATAAATAGCGTGAGTTAATTGATTGAGACTTTAAATTGCTGACTCTTAAACAATCAGTATTGTAAAATTTGGTCAAACGCCATTTTAAATAGCAAAACAAAAATACAAAATGGTATTTCAAACTAATCGAAAATTAATGAACAATTTTTTTTTATACTCCTAAAAAAATTCTTTCCATGCTTCTGTATAAGATCAAATGAAAAAAAAAAGCTAGCGTTCTTGTGTCTGAAACCGCTGTAGTATTTGATGTGTTAAATGGCAATTATATCTCAAATATTTACGTTTGTTACTGTAACTTAAAACAATAATTGACAAAAAATGTAGGCGTGAGATTGATTTCAATCTGCTATTTTCCATATTAGTTACATGTTCAAAAGCCGTAACTCCAGTAAAAATCATTAACCATCGTTCATTATGGATTTTTTTCTGAAAATTGACAAGATAAGCATTGGAAAAAATTTAATTAAATTTAATAAAAATGAGACAAAAAAAAAAAAAAAAGAAAAGAAGACGTGAGCTTGCTTACATTGCAATATTTTATATTATCAACAGTCCCAAAATTGAAAAAGGACAACACTTTTGTAAAAATAGTTAATTGATGCGGTTTTTCATGTTTGTCAGAGATATTGCTGATTTAATTTCTAGATACAAATTTCATTACATTTTAAATAAAACATACAATGATGGCGTTAGAGAGCTCACAATGGTAACCTTGTTTTAATTTAAACAACCAAGGGTCAAAACTCACTTTAAAATAGTTGATCGGCACTGATTTTTTAAATCGTCTCATACATTGCTGATACAACCCTTTGATAAAGTTTATTCTGTTTGTTAAATCCGAAAAGAAATGTTGTCACGGAAGCGCTTACAATAAAGGGACGTACTGATGGACGGACGGATACCCAGTATTTCTATGTCTCCCGCTTCATATTCCCCGTTTAAAAAACTGAATCATCATGTAACATTTTACAGAATATTTTAAAGACATTTATAATCATGAATCTATAACATAGGCTGTCCTTTACTCTAAAACGCAAAACGTTACTCATGTGCTACTATCAGCCTCTTATGGTTTGAGAATGAATTATCGAGCATTTTTTAGCAACGTGTGCGCCAAAGTGAAGGAAATTAATATCATTTGACAAAACCATTCACATTTAATTTTTACATCCATCTTTCCTTTCCATGAACTAAATATAAGCTAAAAAATATTTGTATTTTAGAACTGTACACCAAGTATAACTGTACCAGGTGACATTATCGACAATGACTGCGATGGTTTAATAGACGAAGAACTCCAAGATGGAAAAGGTAAAATAAATGAAATTTAACTTAAGATAAGAATGCACTTTTACATTTTACTGTCATGTTGTTGCAGTAAGTATAGAACACTTATGAAAAGTAAACATTACAAATTACAGGCTATATTAAACTTATAACTACTTTTAGTTACTTTATTTATCATGTATAAATCTTACATTCTTGTAAGACAAGTAAAAGGGGTCTCGCGACATACTCCAAAAATCGTATTGAAGATCAAACCAAAAGTTTTATGAATTAATTGTAAAGAAATGGGATATTTTCAAATTGTATATTTTAAATGTAATAAAAACAATTACACCAGGTAAAAGCGTTCAAGACTTTTATATCCCATTTCATGAATGGTCATTCAAACTCATATACATGTTTACACTAAAAATTTGGGATAGGTGAGGCAAAAATCGACGTATTTTGTATTCGTTTAGTATAAAAAGTATAACATATAGCAAAATAAATGTGCTGTGTCGATTGTCTCAAATATAGTTCACTCATGTGACAGAACGAAGATAGCATCGTGATTTCGTACTCTTATACACCAATCATTAAACGAAACCTAAAAAATCTTTGAAATCCTTTATTAAATTTTTCTATGTTGATTCCAATTCGTTTTTATTTAATACCAAGAATTGTAAGATATTTTCTAAACAATAAAAAAAACTACATCATTTTATTTTGTTTTGTATTCATCATGAATATATATAGTAACTTGAAGTCGTACATTGATACGTCATCTTGTTACTATATCATATCTAATATTCATTGCTATCAGATTATCTGAAAAGCACAAAAAATGAACAAAACAACTACTCAAAAGGCAAAACAACTACTCAAATACTTGCAAATAGATTATTTTTAGAATATTGTACAGCACATTTGCAAGGATGGCATTCACTTATATCAGTATATGTAAACATAAAGACCCGTTCAAATAAAAAAATAAAAAATTCTATGAAGACCTTACAGTCACTAATTCCAGATGAAAAATATATCGGCAATGGAACTCTAATTCTAACAAAAACAAATGATTTCATTTAACATATTCTTTTTGAATATTATCAATTAGAAACTATACGTTGATCTAGTTTTATGTGCAATGCGTACATATTTCAAGAATATTTTACCTATCCTTCAAAGACAATGATGGTGATGGTAAAATTGATGAAGACATGGCCATACACTTCGAATACAGTAATTCCACAACCAGAGCAACAACATCAACTACACAATTAACAACTACGTCAAATTTACAAGGGATAGGTATGTGCATGTATAACATTGTTATCACATAGTCATTTTTAATACATATTTTAGAATCTCTGTAAAGAATAACAAATCTCAGGACTTATATGAAAAGAAGTGATACACAACATACTCTTTCAATTGTTTTAGAATTTTGGCCAAACGAGGCTTATAATGCACATGTTAGTTAAAGTGACTGCAAAGTGACTGCACAAATTTCAAATAGGATTGCGGCGGTTGGACAGTCAATTATGTGCTTGCCAATAGTTCTATCTTTTAATAGAAATAAGAAGATGTGGTATGAGTGCCAATGAGACAACTCTCCATCCAAGTCACAATGTGTAAAAAGTAAACAATTATAGCATGTATAGGTCAAAGTACTATTTTTTAGGTTTGTTTTCGTGTCTTATAGGGTTGATGGCAGATCTTTTATATTCTCTATTACATTTATTCACAAATTTCTAGACTCCGGGCGATTTAGAGCTGATATATTGTATGAATAGTTGTCCATGGTTGAAGATCTCACCTGACCTCTACACGTTTTGGTGTAATTTGAATGCTCTCTCGTTGAAGTATATCTCACATCTCCCTGATTGTCATATGAGCTGCGTCGGATAGAAAGCGACCTTATGCAAATGCACGTAAACATGTACATATATAAGATTTTTTTCAACCCGAAATAGGTTAACAGATGTATTGATATTTATTGCATAGGGTAGATTTCTATCCGACGCAGCTCATATATTAAAATAGGATTTTGCATTTATTTATAAATCAGCACATTTTAAGTGAAAAAAAACCCGTGTTAAGCAATTAAAAAAAAAAGCTTAAACACAGCGTCAAACACACTTACGGTACATTAATCTATAGCTAGTTTAAAAAAAATCTGCTGATAAACCAACATGGCTGCTATTGCTAAAGAAGAAGAAAAAAACAGTAGTTTTTAATAGCTTCCGATTTAGAAATATAGCTACATTTGAGTCGTCTATGCTAATTGATTACATGTAAAGTTGATCAGATGAGCAAATATGGCCTAATAATGAGCTTTTTCTTTGTTATTGTTAATTAAAAAAAACAAAAAAAAAACATTTGTGTTGTAGTTATATCTTTGATACCTTTCAAACAATGTTTAAACAAATCCAAAATATATGATATAAAATTCAGGTTGAAAAATTGAAATTCTAGTGTTTTGATTATAGAATTTATAAAAAAAGTGGCATATATTTTTGCGGAACTAAAAGTGTCGTGGTATATACACAATATCGCGCAGTTCTCTCATGAAACACAAGTCGTGCGCAATGATATACTTTATAAGTTCATGGTCGTAAAACAGTTAACTCTGGTGATGTATTCTGTTCATTTGGTATTCTTCATAAAACATTAAAATGGAGCATATTGTCATGATTGTCAGAGACAGACCAACTGTTCTAAGGAAAACTGTTTAAGTAAAGACTTTTAAAATTGTCCTGAAGACCATTGCGAAGAGTATAAAAATGTTCAGTTATTGTTGTATTCAGCTAATTTAGGAAAAATTGATATGGACAGAATATCAATAATGAAACTGCAAACATTATTAAAATAATTGATGTCAGAAACGGAAATATTTCAAGGGAGGCAAAAGATACCAAAAGAGTCATGCAAACTAATAAGTCAAAAATAAACTAACATCGCCATGGTACAAAAGAAAAAGACCAAACAACACTATACAAAACACACAACATACAAATTTAAGACTTGGCGACACGAACCCCACCAAAAACCGGGGTTGATATCAATCGCTCCGAAAGGGTAAGCAGATCCTGCTCCACATGTGACAACAGATGTACTGCTCATGTAACTACAAATCCGGTTATAACTCTTATTCGGTTGGTCACATTTCGGGGAAACGAATGACGGGATTGTTGTTACGACGATTGGAACTTATTATTTGTCATCTGTGAAACAGATATTCCATAACGGTCAACTAACTCGAGCTCGTGATGGCGTTCAAAATATTTTCAAAGGGATGATACAAACTATTATAATAAGATTACTATTGACTTTTCAAAGCATCCTGAATACCATCGCTCTGCTTGCCCTTTGTTGATTTATTAAAACAAAAAATGAAAAAAAAAGTAATTTGTCTGTGAAGAATGAAGAACAATCTATTATTATCATTTATTTTTGTTTTTGTGTTTATTGTTTCGTCAGGCCTTTCAAAGTTTGGTTTTAAATGTGTCATGTCGGGGTCTAACCATACCATATGGGTTTTGCTTATTTTTAAAGTCATTTGTGTATGCAACATGAACATCATGAAGACAAAAAATTATTATTATTATTATTATTATTATTATTATTATTATTATTATTATTATTATTCATTTTGGTAAACAAGAAATGTATGTATATTTTACAGAAATAACAGTAGAAGATCTAAGTACAGACTTAGTGATTGCTGGCGTTTTAGGTGCACTGCTTGCCCTCTGTTGTTTCAGTACTGCCATGTATTTCATACGAAAGAAACTAACAAAAAGAAAAGGAAAAGTTGAGGACGTTTTCCAGTCTGTATCATCAAATAACATTCCACCAGTGCACAATTTTGTACAATTTAATAACTGAATTAATTGGCTCTAATGATTTGAATCATTTAAGAAATACCCGATTGAAGCAATCTCAATTATTTATAAATAAAACCATTATGTTATACCTTAACATTTTTTACAGCAAGTTTTATATGCTAAATGCTTTGATTCTTTATCCTTTTAACGACTTTTTGATGTGCCAGTTGATGTGTCAGTGAGTGGTTTGTTGCAAGACTAAATGCATGTTCCTTTGTACAAAATACTAATTATGTGCAATCATTGCGTCTTTTTTCGGTTTGTGATTTTGGTAAATGCACTATGTTTAAACTAATCCTACACAAAATGATTCAACTCAGTAGTATCTAATTTCCAGTACAGTGAACGACCACTTACAGACAGCTAAATGGTCGGATTTTTGTTTACTTATGAATTTGCTGAAGATAAATACCAATCAGTCCAAGTTATTAAAGTTGGGTTAAGAATATCATATGTCACACAATTGTGATCTGAAATTCCACGACGAGTTGAGCAGTGTGATACAGATTCAGGAAAAACCAATTGATGCTAATATTTTTTCTATATTTGACCACTTGATTTGATATTTCTCGTATGTCATTAAACGGAGATCCCAGTTATCTTAGATTTTGCGTTGAATAAAAATTATAAACTACAAGGACAGGTTTGAGAAACATGTACCATTCGCGTTAGACGTACGTACGTTTTATACACATTTTATTTTGCATGTGAAGAACATGCATGACACTTTTCCCAGTGTACAAATTCATATCCATTAGGCATTTTAAATGTTTAAGCATATAACGTACTCTTGTTTTTTAATGAAACCATAATAATACTTATACCCATCTATCTTATTGGCAATAAATACAGTGCTTCGGGGATGCGGTGAAACTACCTTCTCTAAGGGTGGTGTGAATCAGGTTTGACTATTAAAAAAAAAACAAAAGATCGATAGAGAACATACAATATAAGTCTCTTTCTTCTTGCTATAATATTGAAATAATATTAAAACATTTGATTTATCTACCCGTTACAAATTGTTTTTCATCAAAAACTAAAAGACTTGAAAGAGTTGGTTGGCCTTACTTTGTTTCATATAAAAGAACAGTCAACGTAGATACAAATACTTTGTTTAAGGAGGGATAAATAGTACTTTTTATATTACACTCTGATTCATACAAAGATCTCTAAAACTGTCCTTATCAAGACAACAATTTCTCTTATTCTCAACTGACTTATACTTTTCAAAGACAGAATAAGCGAAACATCTATACGACTGTTGTGAATGAGAGCAAAGACCCAGATAGATCACCGTTGTTTTTGGTTGACTGTTATGAAATATCTGTGTTACATATGATCTACTTATAGTAACCACTATCCCAATCTCCTTTTCTCGATAGTTACATTACCGAAAGGCACTCATTACCAAATGTTTACTTGCTTGAGCAACACGACGGGTGCCACATGTCGAGCTGGAACTACTAATTCTTCCGCTGCAATTGGGCTCAATTCGTACTTTCATCAGGGCTCGTTTTAATCAGTCTTTACCTTTTATATGTACATGACAATCGTTTGATTCAAAAAATCAATTAACCATTTTTCTTTTCTCTGAAAATTAAATTCACCTATGTGGTATAACACCTTAATAAGTTACTGTTGTTACAGTATTTGTTCGTTAGAGATAAATTTGCGAGAGCGTGTGAGTTAACTCGAGAGAAATGATATATGTATAAGACGCTAGTATTGAGGACAACATCTCAATGTATCTTATAGTTATATTTATAAGCAGTCATTCGGGCAAAAATGAACAAAATTTAAAAAACAGACAAATAATTAAAAAAATAGGTCAAAACGAAAACGGACGTCAAGAAAAAAAAAACAGACATAGAATTAAAAAAAAACAGACGTTAAAATAGAAAACAGACATCAAAAACGAAAACAGACATACAAATAAAAAAAAAAACAGACGTTCAAAAATTAAAAACAGAGTTTTACTTTTTTACGTGCAGGGATCTGTTCCATCACCATACTATAAACATTTAGGCTGTCCATTAAAGGCACAAATGTTATACCGTTAATAAAGCACTAATCCATGTACATCACTGTGAAAGTCCATGCACTGAGGCACATACTAAAATCTAAAAGCCCCTTCTGTGTCACTAAAATATCAAATTTACTGTCACAATCTGTTACTTGATACACATATCATTAAAGTATGCATAATATAGGTCTAACTTCTAATGTTCATTCTAAGCCAATAAGTACTTTTTATAATTCGCCTTACACTGCACCAGTAAACTTATAACTTCTTATTCAATAAAGAGACACAATGAATTGAATAAGGGCAAACATTTAATTTACGTACAAAGACTTTGTGCATTGCTCGTAGCATGAGGTGCATACAAATATATATATATATTGTGGTCAGAAATATAAAAACTCTAACTTGTTCCTTATTTAAGACAACTGCAAAGGGTAATTTAAATGATCTACTAATGTCACTCAGGTTTTAACCACTTAATCATTTACATAAACCTTAAGCTTCACCCATATGATCTTAACTACAAGTATTGCAAAAAAAGGAAACAAAGCTTAGTACCCTTTACAACAGACTGTTAATTAAAGTCATATCTGATAGATTAATCTTTATCAAATTAATTTACTTTTACTATTATATTATACAGGTATTATATCAAAAAGTAAAATCACAAAAATACTGAACTCCGAGGAAAATTCAAAAAGGAATGTCCCTAATCAAATGGCAAAATCAAAAGCGCAAACACATCAAACGAATGGATAACAACTGTCATATTCCTGACTTGGTACAGGCATTTTCTTATGTCGAAAATGGTGGATTAAACCTGGTTTTAAAGCTAGCTAACCCTCTTACTAGTATAACAGTCGCATCAAATTCCATTATATTTGCAACGATTGTGAACAAAACAAACAGACACAATAGGTAAACATGTCACAAATAGGGGTACAACAGCAACACGAACCCAACCAAAAACTGGGGGTGATCTCATGTGCTCTGGAAGGGTAAGCAGATCCTGCTCCACATGTGGCACCCGTCGTGTTGCTCATGTTATTACAAAGCCGGTAAATAGTCTAATTCGGTAGGTCACATTCGTGAAAAAGGAAACACGAATCAAAACAGGTTTAAATGACATTGCCTCCCTAACTGCTCGCTTAATCCAGTATGGCACATCTTCTATGATGTAATGCATATACCATTTCTCTTAAGATGGCCTCTTTCGTTTTAATAAATAAGAAAGTCTGTATTAATATTAGAATTTGTGGACCTGACACATCCAAAATAGCTTTCAATAGCACTGACTTGTTCGAAAAGACTACATTTTCTATTTCATGATCAATGTCATATAGCAGAGTTCTCAGCTTTGTAATAAACGGTCTCCTCACAGTATCTTTACCGCTGCACTGTATCGGGAAATGCCATACACAACGGGCATATTGCACTCACTTCATACAACGATTTGTTTGCAGTGTATACACTCTTGCCAGTAATATAGCTTTAACATTAGCATTTATAATATAAGTAGAATCAAGTCCTGTATTGGCCCATATAGTATGAATATTGCCATATTTCATTGCAATTGTATGTAAAAAAAGCAAAGAGTAGATTTGGCAGCTGCCATATTCATTATTGTCTTTTTCCAAAGAGTTCCTATTCTGTTTTCCACATTATTTGTCTGTTTTTCAATTTATTGTTTGTTTTCGATTTTGATGTCTGTTTTTGACTTCAACGTCTGATTTTTAATTGTATGTCTGTTTTTGTTTTTGACCTCTGTTTTTACTTTTTTAACGTTTGTTTCTAAATTTATGTCTGTTTTCGCTTTTGATGTCTGTTTTTTTTATTTTAACGTCTGTTTTTTTAAATTTTGTTCATTTTTGCCTGAATGGCTGCCCATCTACATGTGTGTAATGAAATTTCTTTAGACAGCTTTGTTGGTTGTCTTTTTTTATCATGGTTTTTGCATTCCTCTTTGTACCTTTTTAAAAAGAGGACCACCAACTACATGTGTCAGATTAAAGAGTGAACTAATACATTTACACTGCATTTACACATAAAACAGTGTCAAAATAAGTCATGTAATATATCTAAATCTGCCGTCTAGATTTAAAGACCGAAGACTAAATACACATCATCATGATAATTTAAAATGTTGGTCAATTATATTTTGAAGTATTATTTGTATATAACATCTAATTAATAATATTGATCAGGTATGGTACACGTATAACTTTAATATTTCTCATGACAAGTAAACAAATCATCAATAAGGTCAGTTTGATCAGATTTGAGAATCGAGAGGTAAAAAAATTAGAACGGAATGATATTGTTAATACCTCTATGATAAAGCAAAAGATTGTAAGTAATATAATTTGTAATCTGAAATAACATGTAAAAATAAGAAAAAAATAAAATATGTTGTTTAATTATGCTGAGATGAATGATTTGTGTATATTATTCAGTTTAGGATATTAATCAGGTTTGGAGTATAATATTACTAATGACATGTAAAACAATTTCACTGATTGATAATTATTTTTCATAGGTGTCATAATCAAGGTAAAACAGGAAATGGATGGTGATGTGATAAACTAAGGGAACAATAGTGAACGATGTTTAAGTTCGTAAATCGATTACGAAGAGTCAAATCAAGGTATTTAATAGGAATAGCGAAAGGAGCGAGACCGGGTTCGTCGACAAGGTAAGTGTCTCCTGCTATGCATGCATCACCGCCGATTAATTTCACGCTAACTTTAAATATCACGATCAGAAATTCATATTAAAAACAATAATAAAGCAAAAGATAAACTAGAGTAATATGAAAAATATTTTATAATCAAAAGAGTTTCTTTACTATTACAAATTAAAATGAATAGCCGGTGTCTACTAGCAATTTACATGTAGGTAGATAGAAAAATAGCAAAAGAGTATGTCATAATTTATATATTATAATGGTATTCAGATGATCTGGACATTTGATTACTTTAACTCCGTTAAGCTGACAATGCTTATACATTAACTTTTCAATCATAAGATTTGTTAATATTTGTCAGAAATTTAATTCCCCCAAAAGTTCTTAATACGTATAATACCATTATCTACATGTCAACCGATTACAAATAAGAGTTAAAGGTCCATATTATGCAAGTTAAATTTTACTTTGATAAGACACTTAGAGCAAATATATAATATCCAATTCACAGGTCATTATTCCGGCAATTAGATACGCTTTTATCCTTTAATGTTTTATATTGATATACAAATTGTGATACATAGATTAAAACCTGAGATCACCCCCCGTTTTTGGTGGGGTTCGTGTTGCTTAGTCTTTAGTTTTCTATGTTGTGTCATCTGTACTATTATTTGTCTGTTTGTCTTTTTATTTTTGGCCATGGCGTTGTCAGTTTGTTTTCGATCTATGAGTTTGACTGTCCCTCTGGTATCTTTCGTCCCTCTTTTAAAAGCTTTAAGAAAATTCACCTTGTTCATATTGAACAAAAAAATTGTGCTTAATAAACTCGAAGTTATTTGACTAGTGATACTATTGACTAACAGTATCAATTTTGCGTACAAGGAAGTCATTGCTTTGACATTGATATATTAAAAAGAACATGTTTTTCTGATCGTTTCAATGCTTATTTTAACGAATTCTGTCATCAATGTTAAGGTTAGAAAATTCATACTGAACTTTCCACTGGTTCCCAATGCAAAGGTGAACCAGAGATACTATTAGTTTTAATTTTAATACCTAAAATGTGACTACTAAAGTGGATGCATAATACTAACATACCAATTTGTTTTTAAACTTTTCGCAATGAAACAAAGATAATGGAATTAAGATTGAGTATGGATATGAATGAAGGGTGATACATGCTATCATAATATATAGATATAAGAAGATGTGGTATGAGTGCCAATTAGACAACTCTCCATCCAAGTCACAATTTGTAAAAGTAAACCATTATAAAATAAGACGCTTAACCTGTCGAAGTACACAGTCTTCATCCTTTTGGAGTTAGTGCGATTTAATCATTTATTCGAATGAATTAATGAGTTTTGAACATTGATGAACTGCTGATGCCTCTAAATTATGTCATTTACCTAAAATGAATACATAACACAAATAATCAATAATTATAATATAGGCTAGTAACAAAATAAAACAATGGTTTAGTTTTGTATGGAATAAAATGCAAATTATGTAAAAAATGCCAAGATGCAATATACTATGACATATTTTATATTTCAATACGCTATAACCTAAAAACGAATATAGAAAGATTTAACCCTTTTTTCAAATTTGGAATCATGTGATTTCCTTTAAAATACCTTCTCCTTATAAAAATGTCTCAATCCCTTTAGTGCGCTTGAACAAACAGGACCATACATTTCTTGGGTTTTTTTTCCTGGTCAACATGGCCAATCTTAAGTTTTAAATTTCTCGACCATATTAACGGTCTGGAAAATAGTATTCTCCTAAAAGTTTAAAAAGTAACTTTTAATTGCATATTGTTATATGTTTCTTTTTTCTACATTGACTAGAGGTATAGGGAGAGGGTTGAGATCTCACAAAACATGTTTAACCCCGCCGCATTTTTGCGCCTGTCCCAAGTCAGGAGCCTCTGGCCTTTGTTAGTCTTGTTTGTTTTTTTAATTTTAATTCATTTATATGTTTTGGAGTTTAGTGTGACGTCCATTTTCACTGAACTAGCACACATTTTTATTTAGGGGCCAGCTGAGGACCACCTCCGGGTGCGGGATTTTCTCGCTGCATTGAAGACCCATTGGTGGCCTTCGGCTGTTGTCTGCTTTTTAGTCGAGTTGTTGTCTCTTTGACCTATTCCCCATTTCCATTCTCAATATTATTTAACACCTAGCTACGGAATATCTTAAAGAAAAAGATTAAGATGTTCGGTAACCATTTAAAATTGAAGATAATTGGACTGTATCAATATGTGATTTATGAAGTAAGCTGTAAAATAA
The DNA here is from genome assembly GCF_021869535.1 of Mytilus californianus. Taxonomy (NCBI): domain Eukaryota; kingdom Metazoa; phylum Mollusca; class Bivalvia; order Mytilida; family Mytilidae; genus Mytilus; species Mytilus californianus. The sequence goes on along the minus strand of NW_026262604.1, from coordinate 62,358,158 downwards.
AAAAAAAAACTTTCTAAACTTAAGGCCTCCGAAGCGCTTTTCTTCATCAAACTTTACCAGGAACGCTCAAACTCAAACAGTTGACAGCTAAAGGTGTTAAAGTAGTTGAAAACACACACAAATATGACCTTACGGGACCAAAAGGTCAACTTTGCCTGAAAGCGTTGGAACCCTAGTTTCCTTTTAAATTCTCAATCTGAGACTAACTTCCATCAAAAGTTGTCTCGACTGCTTCACGTTTTCTCTTTTGGTATGCATGTTCATCAAAATTATAAATGACTGTCTGCATTATTTGTCTTATTCATGCATCAGTGTCTTGCTATAAATGTAACACTTATATTGATATAACTGATACTTCTCAAAATGTTTGTAGGGTGTCTAAATTTTACAATGCAATTGTTAGACAAATTTTTCATCATGTGTCCATTTTTTTTCAAATTGTCTTTATTTTGTGGACATCACCTAGCTTTAAATTTTAAGGCTAGCTCAAGGTAATGCACAGATGTAAAATTCTAAATATCTATATGATCCAGTTGGTCCGTACTAACAGATATCTTAAAAATACGGGTGCAGTGTTAGCTTTTGTTTCTCTGTTGGATCGGCGATATGTTATTTTGAGATTAAGAAAATCAGTTATAAAAGTGTGTGCTACATGTTTTTCAAATGCTAAGTTCTTTCATATTATTTTATTGTTATCATAACAAAAACCATGTAGGTGTACATTGGTGGAACAGTAGTTTACCGATGATGTTCAATACTCAGAACTGATATAACAAATATCAATTCATACAAAAATCAAACATTGGGGGAATGGCATGAACTGCAAATGGAAAGACCTGGATGCGTATACAGGATAAACGTCTCCTTTTATGCGCGCAGCACCGGAACTGCGAATATTCATTCAGTAATAATTTGTAAAATTACTGAATATACGACTATTCTGGTATCTCATGATCTAAGACCTCGAAAACAAGTCGCTAGTCAGTTAGGTCAAAGATTCGAAATAGTGTCAGTTTTTGTGTTATCATCAATATATCTGAGAGTGAAATTAAAGAACTTTGCAATATACTTTTTCTTTTTGTCTTTGAGATTGTTCTGTTAAAGGAACACTTAGTGGGCCAGTAGAAGAGTATAATTAGTACTTATCGGAATACCGACTGTCTATTGAAATTTCGACCAAACAAACTCAATAAATATATGTATATTGTCGATTAAATATTCAGCATGTTAATGATAGTGTGTTCGGTGTATTTTTGGTTGGCACAAGTGTGGTTCTTTGTAGTTGAATCTTTTAATGACCTTACACAAGGCATTTGTATCCACGGTTCTCATTTAAAAAAAAAATATTAAAGAGACGATTTTATCGATCTTTTCATTGAGCATGGGGGAGTAATAATGTAAAAATAAGAAAAATCAAAAGTTTGATAATACTGCAAAATCACAAAGATTCTTATATTAAGCATGAATTGCGCATAAAACTAATACACTTTTGTTTTACCAACTAATACACAAAAACCTTTATTGTCCTTTTACAGGGATATCGAGATCAAATACAATTGTTATACCAGCTGTTATACTACTTTTATAAATGACAAATAGAATAGATAGTTACATTTAAGTTTTAATTATTAGATGTTTTTTGTGTGATTGTCATGTTAGATTGATGTGAAATCAACGTTTACTTACTAGCTTGTGGTATTGGCCTATTTCCCTTTATATGTTAATTTGGTAGTATATACGTTATGTTGTATCAAAAGTGAAATAAAATACGAAATTGCACTTCGCTAGCATACATTTATATTCTCAAATGATTTTTTTTTCTTATTGTAATGCTGTGTGTCCGTAATTAGTATGTAGTACTGTTTATGTTTCATTTATTTAATTTCAAAATCGCTTACAGTGCTCCTTTTTCGATTTGTTTCCATGAAAATCTACCCATTAAAACTTTTATGCAGTTGTTCATTTCTAAAGTCAGGAATATGACAGTTGTTGTCCATTCGTTTGATGTGTTTGTGCTTTTGATTTTGCCATTTGATTAGGGACTTTCCGTTTTGAATTTTCCACGGAGTTCAGTATTTTTGTGATTTAACTTTTTATCTTTTGACCTTTGTTTACCACTTCATTACACTAAATCATATTATAGTCTAAAAGGTAAAATATTGCTATTTTAACGTATTTTTCATAATTTACTGCTACGGAACTATGGTCTTTAGATCAATTTTAAATCAATGTTATACAATAAATGCTTTTGTAATACTTTATCACTAGCTTAACTGTTAGATTTTTCATTTTGGCTATAGAACCTGTACAACTTTTGCAATATCTAAAAATATAAAATATTTCTTTCATTAAACCTTTTCAAAGACCATTTTGCATATACACATATATGTGATGTAACAAATCTTTTCCAAAGATTTAGAACTATTTTGAGATAAAAAAAAAAAACAACACTAAATGCAAATATTCGTCAATTAAAAAATACATGAATAATGATTCTAACCGAAAATATATCGTAAAGTATTATCTATGTTTTGGTAATAATTTTTAGTTTAAATAAGATATATATATGAAGAGTAGATTTTTCTGGCAGTTTCCTTCACATTCCTCTTCCCTTTCTTTTCTTGACATGTTTTCTCTGTAATAGAAGAAACGATATATTAACATAATTTTGCTTAATGCATGTTTATCCTGTTTTCTTTAACTTATAAAGGAAGATATCAATATACATTGAAATTTCTTAGAAAATAAAACAAAATGATACAAATTTGGATAACATAAACCTTCTGATTCTTTTCTGTTTACCTTTTTGTGTCCTTTTTGGTTGTTTTGACTGTACATGTACCTGAAATGTACGAGTTCATATAGCCAAAATATGCTTGATTGCACGTTTTGCAATAGCATTGAATGTAGATTTTCAAATTAGTGATCTCATAATTCATGTCTTTGAATAAGTATATAACAGAGAGAGAGAGAGAGAGAGAACATGCATGTGTAGTGTGATCGACATCTTAATAGTGCAATGATTTCCACTCAAACAAGTATTATAATGTATAGGAGTCGTTCTGAAGTTGCAGCGAGATGAGTGCTTTCTTTTGTTTTTTTTATTTTGCTCCATGTTGAAGGGTCACTGTCACTTTCAGATAAGGAACAACCATGAAAGCATTGTTCCTTCAACTTTTGTTTTCGTGACGTGTAGTGATATTGTGTCCTATATTGATAAACCATATCCTATCTTTTCCATTTGTTAAAACTCTGGAAAGCAAAATATACGGACAAACTTATCACATCGACTTTTTTTCTTTTTAATTTAAATACACTATAACTGGCGACTACATTGGTGTATATGTTAAAAGAGAAATGTGGCACTTTCAATAAATAAGAACTAGACAAACTTCCAGAACATTCCATTCTCTCATTTTCCAATAATATCCTTAATTCTGCTGGAATGTCATAATCAACCGAGGGACCTTGTTTTTTCAATTGCTGTTTGGGTAACAACGGAAGAATCAATTTTGCCTTTGATAAAACTTTTGTCCTTCTATAGGCAAACTGTCTCTGAAATCCGCTCCAACACTGTTTCTCCGTATGTTCTAATTGATCAGTGATCAGACATTGCCACTGTGGTATTCTTTATTTTATTTTATTTTATTTTTGTCTATCTTCTGAAACTGCGGATTGATTACTTTCGGTATTTCCTGTGGTAAATTTGGTCTTTCGGAAATAAGTAGAATAATACCATTTTCTGTTTTCCATTCGCTGTCTTGAAAAGCTTTATATTGCATTTTCACATTATTTGTTGATAAATCCCGGATAAACTTATAATGCAGTGGTTAAGTATGCTTTTGAATGTCGGTAAGGCTTGATGTTATCTATGAACGAATGTCATAAATGGCTTCAACATCCTTAACGTTTGGAAGCATTTCCTTTCGACGAGGCATAGTTTTTGTATCATTCCTACGAAGAGTTTCAGCTATTCGACTTAAAGCAGCATCCACATCTTCGTGTGTATGTCCAACTGGTTAACATGATCAATCCACCTGAAAAGAAAATTTGCTGTTCGTAACATTACAATAGTTGGTGATTTAAATACGTTAACCTTTAATGCTGTAAAATGCTAAATTGTTTCAATTAAGGTTCATCATGATGAAATAGTATTCCTTGTATAATAAGAGTTGACCATAAAAATCCTATTGAAAGGCAGTAAACTATATGTCAATAACTCAGTCAACTACCCTTTGTAAATTTTCTGGTTAGAAAGGAGCTCCACCTAATTCATTAAGTTATAAATGGTTTTTATTAAATATAATTATCACTGGGATACGTTATGTACATTATTCTAACTAAAATCATGGAAGTATTTTACTTTCATGCTAAAACCTGCATACTACTGCATTCCCAAAACTTACATGTACAACCAAAGACCCCCCCCCCCCCCCCCTCCCCCTAAAAAATATCCCAAAAGGGGGCTCTTCCTAAATGAAGGTTTTACAGTCAAATGTACTATTAGCATGTAAACTATATCAATGATGTGTGCAATTTCACAGAGGTAATTATATGGATAGGCAGTAATTAATGTGTCAATTGATCATACATTTTCATTGTTTGGTAAGATATGTGTACATACAGTGCACTGTTCCTTTTATCTACTTGATGTGAATGATCCGATGTGGTTAGCATCTTTATCGGAGGATTTATTTTTCACACAAGATAATTTAACTTTTTATGTCTTGTTAATTTGTCGCAGATTGTATGTCGGATAGAGAAGAAATACATACAAACCTTCAATATATTATATGACAAGAGTCTGCTTTTTTAAACCCAAGCCGCACATCTAACTTCAAAGGAAATGGTACGATAAGCCCACGTTTTGGCCCCCCTATTTTCTCATTTTTCAAATTTTGTTTCGGAAAGCTACTTGTTATGTTGAAATATTCCCTTAGGTTTTAAGTTTGTTTGGATGAACTTCAAAACCATTAATTTCAGCAACTAGGTGAGGTGAGGGGGTGAAAGAGAGTTCTATTTCTTTTACTGTATTTTATCCCTATCCCCTTCTATGGCTCATTGTTGAAGGCCGTAATGTGACCTATAGTTGGTAATTTCTATGTCATTTGGTCTCTTGTAGAGAGTTGTGTCAATGGCAATCAAACCACATCTTCTTATTTTTATATTTACACGTTTATTTTGTAACAATTTTACTAATATTATTTTGGATCGTGCCAGTCGGTTCCACACTAACTTTCCACACTAACGACCTTTTCGTAGATAGTGATGATCGGTAGAGTGTGCTGAAATGAAACTGCTTTAGATAGTTCAAATCCTTCAAATGAAAGATGCAGAGGAAACTGTCCCTCCAGACAATATAACCTGATATATGTATTTTGGTTATTAGAAATCGGATCAATTTATGGGAGTTGTATCCACCCTTATATGGCGCCTTTTGTATTGACTTATCAGAGTCTACTTTGTCAGAGTTATCAACATAAGTTTACAAAGGTCTCAATATTGATAATATAGTGTGGCATTTATTTATAATAATAGAACTACATTATTCATTTTTTTGCCGGCCGTTGGAAATCGATTCCTCCCGTTTATGTTTAGATACGAAGATTTTCAATATGTTTATCATATATAGTCAAGCCATGCTCAAATAAATTGTTATTCTCGTTTTGCGTTACAAATACTCCATGTGTAACTCATTTCGTTTTAGTCTTCTTAATTTGACTATTCCTTTGGTATGTTCCGCCTCTCTATCATGTCTATTTCATTAAACATGCGATGTAATTCCAAAAAAAATATTAAATATTATTCTATTGTATTAATAAAAACAGTGTTAAATGTTTAAAGGAACAAATTTCGATTTAGATTTTTTCTCATTTACAGTTGTGAATTTGAAAAAGAAATAAGAAGATGTGGTAAAGGACAATTACACTAAGGACCGTATTTGGCCCCCTCTTTTGTCACAAATTCTTTTTTTAAGAAATATAGGAACTTAGCATCGGAAAAGATTTGCATATACCTGTTCTTCAGTAGCACATACGTATTTTATCTTTTAGTAAAGCAGAAACCTGATTTCGGGTTGCTTAAAGTGCTTTGATTACGTCAAAAGATAGAAAAATGTTGATTTTTGGACTGAAAGCCTCCGCCAACGTGAGCCACAGTAAAAATTAGTGATAAAGATGGTATACAAACGAGGTTTGCCGACTAAGAAAAGAAATTATTGGCTCATGTTGGCGGAGGCACTCAAAAATTTAAAAAAATGTCTCCAAAAAACCAACAACTTTCGTCAAAATAGTAATAACGGAGCGAAATCGGAAAAAGGGCTGAAATATCCGCATTCGACTGTGACTTCAAGACATCCTCAACTAATGCAAGCATACTTCCATAGGTGATGTTTTTAGTTTTAAGATTTTGCCATCATTCTTCAAATTATACTTTTTACCTTTTCATCTTGGTGGATTTTGTATAATCGATTTAGATCAACACCTAATATGGCAGACACGATAAATCGTATGCACTTGGCAGACACGATAAACAGCCATTTTGCTATCGCCCCTCCGGTTGAGTCACCTAATAGATTAAAACAGCAATTAGTTTTGACATTTAAATCATTTAATAAATAATAAATACTCAGAATATGTAGAAATTTGGGACAAAATACAGGGCCGGTTGCAGACGACTTAGAGAAAATTACCACCGCCGAGAAACAACTGGTTTTGTTTAATATTAACTTGGGATTTTTATAATGAGTAAACAATTTTTGCAAGTTAGTTTGTCCCAGTCCCTGATTTCGTTGGTAAACAAATAGATAAAGCTGAGAAAAGTTTCAATCTATGAAATGCAGAAGGTTTAAAAATTATCTTTTTTTAACACATTTTAGTATTCTTGTCAAAGTAGTTTAGTAGAAACACGCCAGCATTTACGATTGGCATTTTACGTTCGAATCTCCTACAGTTAATTTTTCTTTCCAATATTTTTTTCTGGTATTCTTTTAACATATTTCAGCGAGAAAGAATGGCAGAAGTATTTTCGGGATAATAATAGCCAGCAATTTAGTCGGATGTTTATACGGACATACTTTTGGTCTTTTCAGTGGGTTGTTAAAGAATGTTTCATTTAGTTTTTAAACAAAGGCAGTAGAGTAGTAGCTATTTGAAGAAATTATAATTTAGGAAGTACCTGTCGATATAGATTGTATATATACAGTTTCAAAGGTTTGATATGTGTCAATGGATAACAGAAAATGTTCTTTAAAAATGATTCCCGGTCCTTGTTTTTACAAATTTGCGGCCGTATAATGGTATGGCGATGTCGATGTCAGCATCGTCGTCCGAAGACATTTGGTTTCCAGACAATAACTGGAGTTTAAGTGCAAGTAACTGTATGAAATTGTACCTCACAGTTTGATGCCACAACCGTAAGGTTGAGATTGATTTTTGGGGGTTACTGTCTTTACCGTTAAGGAGTAGGGGCCAAAAACAACCATTTTTCTTGTTTAAGGACAATATGTGTTTAAGTGTATGGATCTCTATGAAATTGAACCGCAAGGTTCCATACCTCAAAAGGAATCTTACCATGTATTTAGATTTTGGATTTTGCGCCCCGTTTTTTAATTGGTCCACATTGAGGTCCCGAGGGTCCAAAAATAAACCTTTCTGATTTCAACAAAAATGAATTATTGAAGTTCTTTGATGTACTGAATCTAACCGTTTATTTAGATGTTTATTTCTGGGCTCGGTTTTCAAATTGGTTTATGTTAAGGTTTAAAGGGTCCCAAATTAAACTTCGTTTGATTTTAACAAACATTAAATTCTTGGGGTTCTTTGAAATACCGAATCCAACTGTTTATTTAGATTTTTTATTTTGGGATTGGTTTTAAATTGGTTCACGTTCAGACTCAGAGGGTCCAAAATTAAAGTTTAATTTTAACAAAACTTGAAATATTGAGGTTCTTTGAAATGCTGAATCTTAACATCATTATGGACCCAGTTTTCAAGTTTGTCCAAATCGGGGCCTAAAATTGAACTTTGTTTGATATCAACAAACATTGAATATATTGGGTTCTTTGATATGCTTAATCGAACCATGAATTTACATTTTTGAATTTTGGGTCCCGTTATCAAATTGCCTCGCTTTTCGCCCTGTTTCTAAAGATCGTACAAATAAATTATATATTTTCCGACAATGTATATATACTATGTATAGTCACCGTGGTCTATTCATGTGACTGCATCATAGGGTGTGCAGTTTCATAGTAAAGCAAATGACGTTAGGAGGCTGTCTTGTATTTGTCAAAACAAATTATTTTGTGGACCAAAGCATTAAATTATTTTTCTAGTTTTGCGAAATTCTGTTTTGCATTTAACATTACATTTTTATATAAAAAATTTTTTTTCCCTCGCTGAGTAAACAGACTTAGAAAAATATCCCATCCAAAGTTAATTAATTGCTATCTTTAACCTTCTTAAGGATATTCAGAATATGTGTGCACACGTTGTTGTGGCCACTTGAAAGAGGCCAGATCCATGAGAGTTACAATGTACAGTCGTAGCTTGGGTTCCATCGTGGTACGTTGTACATATCAACTGTTGATCTTTTTGCTTTCACTGAACATACTGAACATACAACGGTACACAATTCTATATTATGAGAAAAAATCGTTGGTGAAGATCATCAGCAAATGTTGTCAAAGTTTGTCATAGTTTATAACTGATTGACTTTTGTGATGGTTTGTATCTTCAATAAAGATGACTTTGGTCGCTGTGGAGATTAAAAATTGTTTGTGTTATTACTATACAGCTGAGGTATTATGCAATAGGTTTATCCAATTAACTTAATTTTTTGATATAGCGTCCTGCAAGTTTTGATTCAGCATCTATGCCTAGTCTTTTAGCATTTTTTTCACGGAATTTCACCAATGGTGTGTATGTGGTTGTTAATATAAGACTTTATCTTCTGATTGTATTTACCCATTTTTCGGGTAATTTATACTTAACACAGTACATTGTAAGTTATACATGCTAAATTGAGAGAAAAGTTTTATTCACCAAGCTGAACTCCGTAGAAAGGTTATCATTGGTTCTATAAAAATCCTACAGAACATGGTGTAATTTTATATCACATTTGACAAAGAAAACTGCCTGTTATTTCATAACGTTCAAAGTTCATACAATTGTTGTTGATTATATAATACATATAGCTAAAGTAATGAAGTTTGCTATGGGGCAGGGTTGTGATTCTCTGAAGCTAGAGCAAATACTCAGAAATCATGCTGGATAATATATGGTCGATATTGGTATGGTATCAGGAAGAAACAAATTGCCTATGAGGTCAGTAGGTCTACATTAAGATCACTATAATTTCGTTTTTTTTCAGTAGAAACTTTTTAGTCAGTCCGGTTTATTTGGGGGGTTGGTTTTTCTTCAAACAATAGGCGGATGGAGATAAATCTAAAAATGATCAATACCGTAGATGACAAAATACCATTAGAAAAATTCAATATTAATATGATCAACGTAAATCAACATGAAAACGGTCGTTGCTATGCAGTGCGTACGGTTGCTAGGTAGTTTCTAAACATACAAGAAGCTAACAAAATGTGAGATTTGTACAATTGCTTTAAGTACCTAACAATAGAAACATAGCTTTAGTTAACACATTATTGATAACATTATCTTTGAGCAGATACCAAAGTCTGTGGTTGCTTTTGATAATTTATCGTTGCTTAGGGTCATTCTGGTGGTTAAGGTGTTGATATATACTCGTTTTTGAAATAATATAGATAAATAAAACGTTACTGTTTGAGATTACCATATATGTGTTATACAATGATACATTTTGATTTATACGGAAAAGACGCTTTTTTTGATAAATAAGGTTAATAATAGCATATTAATGGCAGGTTTCAAATCTGTTGCTAGGCAACAAAAACAATGATGATATTCCAAAAACATTGTCATTTTTAAAAATTTCTAAACCTATTCTATTGAAATTATAAAATTCAATTCATTTGAAGAGGGGACCAAAAATGGCCCTTATTCATGTTATTGTATCTTGTCCTTTGCCGATGAGACAAATATCCACCAGCATGCCCAGTTACCAAATTACGTAGATGTTTATTCCAAACAATATTATTCCGAAACACGTATATTATGTATAGAAATCGATAAGCTATACTTTGAAAACCAATCTTGAATATAAAAGTGATAGTAACATATATCTTATTAGATTAAGTTATTACTTAAAAAACTTTAAAATAACATGTTTACATTGAAATCAACTGAGAAGTTCAAAATCAATGCATACAAATGACATTATATATTAACGATTTGGAAACATATAGAAACATTTCCTTAACATATACAAACGATAAAAAATTTTGAATCATCAAAGTATTTATAAATGTAATCCTTGCCAATTTAAATCGAAATTAAATAAAATTGAGAATGGAAAAGGGGAATGTGTCAAAGAGACAATAACCCAACCAAAGAGCAGAAAACAACCCAAGACCACCAATGGGTCTTCAACACAGCGAGAAATTACCGCACCCGGAGACGGGCTTAAGCTGGCCCCTAAACAAAAAATGTGTACTAGTTCAGTGAAAATGGACGTCACACTAATCTCCGAAACATATAAAAGAACTTAAATTAAAAAAAAACATACAAGACTAACAAAGGCCAGAGGCTCCTGACTTGGGACAGGCGCAATAATGCGGCGGGGTTAAACATGTTTTGTGAAATCTCAACCCTCCCCTATACCTGTAGCCAATGTAAAAAAAACCACAGCAATACGCATAGTAAAATTCAGTTTCAAAGAAGTCCCAGTCCGATGTCAGAATAGGTAAAAGAAGAAACTAAGCAAAATGACAATGATACATAAATTAATAAAAGACTACTAGCAGTTACTGACATGCCAGCTCCAGACCTCATGTAAACTGATTGAAAGATTATGTCTTCATCAAATGAAAATCAAGCACAATCCCTCCCGTTTAGTATTATACATCATTAAATATATGAGAAGAACATAACCCGTATCATGCCAACAACTAGTTTTAGAATAAATGTGTTTATTTCTGATGCAAAGACCCTACGAGTGAATCAATATTTATTCCAAAATATGCCATCTTTAATGACCTGACAACAATATCCCTTCTGAATAAGTTTGCTAAATGGTTTGTCTAGCTTTTGAGGTGAATGACGACATTTTTGTGCTTTGTAAAGAATATTACAATAAAAGATTGAATGTGAAATACCTGAACGTATAAGATGTCTGCATGCTGATTTATATTTACGAATGATGTCCCTGTACCGATGATGAAATTTAGTATATGTTTTGACTATTTTGTGATATCGAAAACCCTGGTGTAATAATATTTCAGTAATACAGAGATTTCTTTCGTTAAAATCAAAAACATTGTTTCATACACGAACGAATCGAACAAGTTGAGATATACAAACACCATAAGATGGTGACAAGGTAACGTCACCATCTAAAAATGGATAGTTAACAATAGGAAATGAAAAATTATCTCTTGTATCGTAAATTTTGGTATTAAGCTTCCCGTTTAAGATATAGATATCAAGATCCAGGAAAGGGCAGTGTTCATTGTGAGTATTAGCTTTATTTAAAGTCAATTCAGCAGGATAAATCTCTTTAGTGTACAAACTGAAGTCGTCATTATTGAGAGCCAATATATCATCCAGATGTCGAAAGTGTTATTCAATTTTTGTATAAGACGTCGTGTCAATTGGTCTTTGCTGATTTTAGTCATAAATTGTAACTCATAACAATGCTTAAACAGGTCCGCAATAAGTGGTGCACAGTTCGTCCTGATTGGAATTCCGATAACTGGACGATATACGGAATCTCATAGCGAACAAAAATGTTTTCTGGTAAAAAAATTCAAGTGCAGTTATCATATCAAAGCAGGTCTAATTGACATAGTTCTTTTGTTTTTTGTTACTAAAAAATGACCTAAAAGAGTTTGAACATTTATATTCGCATTCTGATTTTTAAAATACACATTTAATTTGATGTGTGATTTTTTTCTTAATGAGATTATGAGGGTGTATAAAGGGTAGAAAAATCAAAACTTTGAACATATTCTAAATCACCAATGTAAGCATGCAATTTATCAATTACTTCCAACGAATTTTGTACGCTCCAAAAGTAATTAATTCCACTATTTTCAAAAGCCTTATTTGAACAATTTATTACCAAGTATTTGATTGTACCAAGTGTACTTGTAAGTAGTTTAGTAGTGAAACAATGGCTTGAAGACGAAATGAATCTATATTTGTAAGGTGTTTTGCGCAGCTTCGAAAGCCAGTACAAAGTTGGAACTTTCATTGTATTTGGTTCTGTTTGTAAAGAGGTAGCTAAAAGTTTATTTTTTTTATTACAGATGTCATTTTCGGAAAATTGAGTCAGTTTGAATAGTGGTGAATTCGTTATTTCCTTTTGCAGAACCTCAATGTAAAATTTACGTCAAACAATAATGATATTATTGGCAGCCTTATCAGGCAGGACAAAAACAAATTCCTTGGCGAGTTCTTTTAGCTTATGGTTGATACGGGAAATAGGGCTAATATGGTTGTTGTTAAGAGTAAAATGTTCTTTAAAATGTTTAATACAAATATCAACTATGTTCATTACTGAATTAAAAAAAATAAATCGTCAGCTTTTTCTCGTTTTATCCATTTCGTGCAGTAGGTACGGAGTGAGTCGTGGATGATGTTTAGACACTCATTCCAATTAATAATTGACTCAGTATTATCAAAATAACCAGGAATTTGATCTTTTACGGAATGATCATTAAAAATACCGACAATATTTACAAAATCAAAACCTCTATTGACAAATTTGATTTTAATGAAATGTTTTCGTGGTCTTCAGGGCGATCAATTTTGTGATACAGTTTAGAATAACAACATACAATTATAATTTGGACGTTTTTATACTTGGGACTGCAATAGGGAATTGTGTTGCATTCCATCAAAATTTGATGTAATTTATTAACAGGTAAAGAACAAAGCTTGGTTAACAGATAATGTCTGCCGTTGTTTTTTGAAATAGTAATTAGGTACGAAATATTTGTATTGTTAGTACGAAATGTCCTCTGATTGCGATTTATTCTACATCCATGAGAACGGGTTTTACGAACAGTTTAAGAAACTATTTCCAAAATGTTAACAGAATCGGTTCTTGTTACATTGCCAATTCCCATTATATTATCATTAAGACCGAGAGGATAGACTGTCTGTAATCTTTTAATCCAATTTAATTCAATTATTTTCCGTGATCGTACAAATTTTTAGTGAGATTCCCCAGGTTGCTTATTTACTACTTATACAGGTGGATCTGTCAGATACTTAAAAAAAATGGTTGTGCTTCTTAAGGTGTTGATAAATGATACTTTTGAACTTATAGGTTTTTTTTAAAACGATAAAGATGTTCTTACGTGCGTTAAGATAAAAAGCGTCCAGTTTCACCTACGTACTGAATACCGCATCCCGGTTTGTTTCATGTAAGTAAATAGATGATACTGTTAGTTTTTCAATTGATATCAGTTTCAAAATTTACGGAAAATGTGCGACCATTAAAAGTGGACCTAACCGTATTGTTGGTGGAAAGACGTGGACATGTAAGTCATTTTCTGGCATGACACTTATCGATAGAAGGGTAACCACGATTTCTATTATTAAAAATGTTAGCGATGGTAGTATTTTTAGATAAGCGATTTTGAAGATTGAGACGTGTAGATACCCTTTGAACGAGTTTAGTATTTAATATTTTTCCATTTCTAAGCTTCATATTTGTTTTTTGTTATGTGGATATTATTAGAAAGGAGCAAAGACTGGCGTCCAGAATATGAACCAGCACACAATAAATTGAATTATGTGAATATGATAAAACTGTTCGGCTAAAGACGTCAAACGCTATCCGTCATAAATAACCCGAAAAATAAAACAAAAAAAATGTGGTATTTTTAGATAAGCGATTTTGAAGATTTAGATGTTTAGATACTCTTTTAACGAGTTTGGTATTGAGTATTTTTCCATTTCTGAGTTTCATTGTTTGTTATCCAAATTTCCGATAGAAAAGAGCAAAGACAGGCGTCCAGAATATGAACCATCAAACCGAAATTGAATCAATTAAAAAGATAAAATGATAAAACTGTTCGGCTCAAGACGTCAAACGCCGTTAAGCGTCATCAACAGTTTGTAGTAGATTACTCATTTATCTCAGATCAATAACTGGTTAACAAGAATCGTACTAAAAGTAATATTGCTCAGTTATTTTGATGTCGAGATTAAATCGAATTCAGCTTTAGCGCTTATATATATATAAAACTAATAATAGTTTAACCTTTTTTTGTCTTAACTAGACGGTGACTTGTTGATTTTATTTTTGATTCTTTAAAAAGACTATTAAAGCAACGAAAAAGCACAAACATAAAAATATCCTATATTTAGTTTCATGCGAGATTCTTCAATAAAACTAGCTTTGCATTCATTTCCCTATCATTTCTATAGTAATTTTAAACGAAAACCAGTAAACTTGAACCCTTCAAAAATTCTTAACTAGACGGTGAACCCATTTTTTTATTTTACTTTACCACTTAGCACATGATAAAGTTCATTTATAAAAAAAAAATAGCAAAATCCTATATTTCATATTTATACCACCCAGCCACCTTAACAAATAAATACTTTAACCAAAGATGACACTATCTAAAATGGTACTTTTAACAAAACAAAAAATCAACCGAAGTTGAAACTATCTGGTATGTTGTTTGTGTTTTGAGTCGATTGGTAGTGTTAGAACCTTTTATTACTAACTATACAGTGTCGGCTTTTCACAGAATTGAAGGTGTCATAGTGACCTATAGTTTATTCAAACATATTATAGAAGCGGATCCAGGATTCGAGAAAAGGGTGGCAAAGCGTAATTGTCCAAAATGGTTGAAATAGCGCTAAGCGAAGGAGGGGCCGAAATGTTATTGGCGTTTAAATACAGCAACCCCAAACCCCTTTTAATCCGCTACTGCGTTTTTTTCAGAAAATGACTGAAGTTGATTGGATAGCTGGTTCTTCCCTTTAAATGACCTAACATCTACGTCAATTGGTTTTTTTGTAGATTATTTGTCTCTTTAGCAATCAAACAACATCTTTTTATTTTTATATTGTTAAAAAAATAATAATATATTACACTAACTAATTTTATTCTGATTATTTTTCTGAGATGAATGTTATCAAAAAGTTATTTTTTTATTAAAAAATTATTCAATTTTGGATGTACACGATGTAACATGTCTTCTGAATGTATTTTGTCTATTTATCATAGACATAATTTTGTCATGTGACCGTGACGTCATCAACGTTTTGGCATGATTTACTCCTAAAAAAAGAAATATAGAACTACATTATAAGGAATGACTGTAATATTTTTTTGTCTATTCGAAATAACATCAAAAATGTGGTGCACACGCTTTACATTTTTAATGTTATTATTTCATAGACAAAAAAAATAAATTACAGTCATTCCATAAATAAACAATATGTCATTCATACAAATACAAAACAGTAACAACCAGTATATATATTCACTTAAAATTATTATCTGTTTACATCTTCATTACATAATTTTTTCAGAATCCATTGAATTTTTACTGATCACAATAAGGGTATTTCTTAAAAAGGTTATAATTCCGTAGGTAATAATTCTTGATTATACATATATAGTATAGAAATAAAAAAAAAAGAAGATGTGGTATGATTGCCAATGAGACAACTCTCCACAAGAGACCAAACGATACAAAAATTAAAATACAGTAAAAGAAATGGGACATTAATATAAAAGAATATGTAGACAGTTCTCTAACAAACAAAAAACCCTAACTGTGAACATAGAAGGGTTTTACATGCAGTAATAGAAAAACGCATTGGTGTAAATAGAATTAAAAAAAACCATTTGAATGAATATATCAATTTGTAGGTATACACTTTTTTCACATCTTCTTAGAACTCTGATATTTTTATGTGTTAGTCACAATTGTGTTTAGTTGCTGCTTGAAATTGAGCCACACCCTATATAACTACTATACTTTCTTTCTCTAATCTTAATTGTACTGTAAAGTCTGAAAATTCATTTACAGGCGTTTTATGTAAAAAAAATCCAACAAATCAGAAAGACAGCAACACAACAAATGGAAAAAAAACATAACAATAAACATACAATAGTAGCTAATATTTATTAGTGTAATCACGTCTATATACAATAAGTAAACTATGAAAGATATAGCATCAAAATAAAAATAAAACAAAAACTGTAAAGGATAAAATATACGGCACGAGCATCATGATAAAACAAGGAGTGTAAAATATGGAAAATACAGCATGAACATCATAATAAGACGAAAACTGTAAAGTATGAAAGATACAGTATGATAATCATATTAGGATCATAATCAATGATAATAAGACACAAACTGTAAAAAATTGAAAATACAGCAAAAACATCTTAATAATTAAACCCTATACAATATCGAAGATAAAACATGACCATAAAAATAAACAAAAACTGTAAAAAATGAAAGATACCACATGGAAATCATAAGAAGATTAAACCGAATAAAAGAGGGACGAAAGATACCAGAGGGACAGTCAAACTCATAGATCGAAAACAAACTGACAACGCCATGAATAATATGGAAGATACAGCATGAAAATTAAAATAAAACAAAAACTGTAAAATATGGAAGATACATAATAAAAATAAAAATAGATAAAAAAAAACTGTAAAATATGGATGATATGGAATGAAAATCATGATAAAACGAAAACAGTAAATATGGAAGATACAGCATTGAAATCATAATAAGACAACAATTTTAGAATATGAGAAATACAGCATGAAAATCATAACAAGACAAAAACTATAAAATATTGAAGATGCAGCATTAAAATCATAATAAGACAAAAACTGTAAAATATGGAAGACACAGTATGAAAATTGAAAAAAGACTACAATGTAATAGTAAAAAAAGACTTCAGAAAGGAATGAAGTAATTAAACTACAAAGTAATATAATGATAGAATAACAATGTTTACTAAGTGTGGTAACAAAAATAATTTTAGTCGTTGGCAATACAGCTCAAATTTATATACATTTAACAAATATTTACAGAACAATAGCATCAGTGTCCTGGCAATAATACTAAGAGTGGTACAGTTATATTCAAATATACAAACAAAAAGCAGATGTTTAAGAATGAATAGCAGTAGATATTAAAGAGAGACATAAATAATGGAATGAAATAGATAATTAACAAAATACAGCTTTTTTCCTGCTGAATGTTGTTTTTGTTTGTAATGTCACAACAAAGCACTGACAAAAGAGTAAGAATTAAAGAGGAAATTGTTTCTTCTTTTTCATGTGTTCTGTTACAATCATTACTATAGATGTATGTCCATTATCTGTTGCAATGTCTGAAGGGGATTTCTCATCTATTCTACATATCTGTGCATCTGCTCTATTATCTAACAATACTCGTACAATATCCTCATGTCCTACTTCACATGCATAAAATATTGGTGTTGTTCCATCTCCTTTTGTCATGTTGCTGTTAGCACTGTAGTCAATAAGGCAACGAACTACATTTATCCTATCCATAAAACAGGCTATGTGTAATGGAGAGGAACCAGCTTCTACATCAAAGGCATAATCTAATGACTTCTTACTGACGTGTTCTGTTACATGTGACGATATATGCTTTACAAGGATATCAAATAAGTATTGTTTTTTTTTGTCCAATGTTATACTTGGATGGTTATTCATTGTATCTGTTATGGACTGTTTACTATGGATACTGATGTTATAGTCAGCATTGTTCTCTAACAGTAACCGTGTTATGTCCATGTTTCCATTAAATGCACTGAAATATAAAGCAGTACCGCCATCAAATATCTGAGCATTGATATCTGGTTTATGCTTCATCAATAGCTGTGCTATAATAGTGATGTTTCTAATACATGACATAATCAGTGGTGTATAGCCATTCTTGTCACATAGATCAACGTTAGGATCCTTCTCTAACAGTAACCTTACTATATATCAGTATGTCCAGTATTACTTGCCAATAACAAAGGACTATAGTCATTCTTGTCACATAGATATACATTAGGATCCTTCTCTAACAGTAGCTTTACTATTTCAGTATGTCCATTCTGAATTGCCAATAACAAAGTACTACAAATATTCTTGTCACATAGATCTACATTAGTATTCTTTTCTAACAGTAACTTCACTATTTCAGTATGTCCATTCTGACTTGCCTGTGTCAGAGAACTACACTAATTATTACTGCATAGATCAACATTAGGATTCCTCTCTAACAATAACTTTACTATGTCAGTATGTCCTTCCTGATTTGCCATGTGCAGTCCTGTAGTCCCATCATCTTTACATTGATCCACCTCAACATCATTACGTATCAGCCACTGTACCATGTCAGTATAACCATCATAACACGTCAGTATCAGTGGAGTATTACCTGATCCAAAGTCTTCCTTTGGCCTCACAGTATCCTTGGTATTGACTAATGTTACTTGTATTAATTTGTCCAGTTGTTTTAGGTGCTCTTAACTTTTGTCTAAATGATGACACTTGCATATTATTGTTATATAATACATATGTCACCTTTTCGAATGACCAGTCCTTTATCAACCTTTCTAAATATGATTCTAAATAATCATCTAGTATTTTAACAATGCAGTCAATGTTATTTGGCATGTCATCTGGCGATGTCTGCAAAATAACGTTGATGTACTAAATCACTAGAACCATGATCTATTAAACATCCTATCATTTTTTTTACCAAAGTAATAGGCAAGGAAGTCAAACAATTTATCATGTGAAGTTTTGTAAATACCCTCTTCTTTACAGATAAATGTACCGTCTTGAGTATCAAGTTCTTTCTTTAATTTTGTCATTGATGTACCCCTGTTGATATCACAAGCATCACATGTGTCTGTTATGATCTGTTTTGTTAATTTGTAACTCTTCCCTGGAACCATTTCTCTTTCAGATGATTATTAAAAAGTTGTAATAAAGCTAAACTACATATTTTATAGTTCCCTTCATCACCATGCTTACTTAAACTGTCTAGTTCTTTTTGATAGACAATAAAAGGATTTTTTGAAAAATTCGTTAACTTCTCTATGTTTTTTCACATGATATAAAGAACATAAAAGTGGAAAGAATTCAGTATGTTGTGATACCTCAATATTGTCCAAATTTGAACTAATATAGGTGTTCGCTATACTATGTTTTTCTACAGATGTAATGCAGAACTGATCTGAAATTAAGTTACATTCACAAGAAAGCAGTGAAATTTCCACAAATATCATCGACAATACAGACTGTAGGCTTACCAGACTGATAATAATCTCTGATTTCATTTGGTTTTATCACGGGTATTATTTTGTATCCTTTCTTCTGCAAAACTAGTGCTGTGTGTCTTGCAATAAATGATTTTCCAACTCCTGATGATGCCGTTAAAGTCAAACAACTGTTGTTTAGTAAACATTCCATGACGTAATCACTGGTCCTTGTAGATAAAACATCTCATCTTTCTTTTTCCAGTCTTCTATTTGTCTTTGTATTTGATCTGAAAATAATATATAGGTGTTGCCAATTAAAATTTAAAAATGACTATTTATATGAAACAAATGCAAACTAATGGATTAAGTAGTTTCCCATTTTGTTCTCTCATGACTTTTTTTATACTGTACAGTATCGGTGTTATTTATTGCTGAAGGATTGGCAGTGACCTGTAATTGTTTGCATGCTTTTCTTTTTGATACCACATCTGCTTTTTTTCATAAATTCTTCATTGAAAATACCCCCTAAAATATATACTTAATTGCAGGACAATACAAGATTGTCTTGGCAAATCGTCGAACATATCTATAAAAATATAGATAACTGTGCAAATATTCAAAATAACATGAACATAAATTGTTTGAGGTTGCTTAAATTATTTGTTGACCTTGAGTAGAACCGAAGAATGAAGATCCAGACAAGAAAATGTCCTCACAAATCAAGTAGCATTTTTGTCAAAGGTAAAAGTCATGAAAATTCACTACACACCATCATACATATAGTAATACACTTGCATACCAAGTATCACAAATCAACGTATAGAAAAATTAAAGTTTGTGACTTTCCATGCAAATTTTGAATATAAAAACGAGAGTAATAATACTAATATGTCTCACCTGCTTCAATTATCATAGGCACAACTAACTATCAATCCAGACACCAAATATAGTTAACCTATAATTTTAATCCTGTTATTAGCATCTAGAAAACTGACCTAAGATAGTTGCCTCACTGACAAACATACCATTTCTCATTATTCATATACTATCCACTCAAAACCTAATGGTAACAAAAAAAAAAGGGATCAGGGTCCGTTGAGCCCTACCTGACATAACATGCACACTATACAATCATTCCATACACACATACAATTGACCTTCTGCTAATAGCGAATGAAACACTGAACTAACTACAAAAACTTAATATTGACTAATGAAACCTAAAAATGAAATGAATCCTGCTTCACCGACAAGTAGACCATGCAAGGATCCGATATAACAAATAAAGTTATCCTATTATTCGTTTTAAGGGAACAAAAGTATTTTTGATCATGGAACTATGTATCCCTGTTATGTCATACTGGTGTCTAACAATTGATCTAAGCACGACCATTATCTTCTTGAATTATTTTACAGGTAAATACCTCTGAACTAAGTTAAGCCCTTTTCAACTGATTTTTATAGTTTGTTCTTATTTTGTACTGTCACATCACTGTCACATATAAGAGGAGGGTTTGGCTCCAGTAAACATGATGAACCCCGCTACATTCTGTATGAGGCTGTCCCAAGTCAGGGCCTGTTACGCAGTGATTGTCGTTTGTAGCTGCATATTGTATTTGTTTTTTTATTTATCGTTTATTGTTAGTACATAAATCAGGCCGTCATATTTTTCGTTTGAATTGTTTTACATGTGTCATATCAGTTTTAAATACGCTGTATGGGTTTTGCTCATTGAAGGCCGCAAAGTGACATTTGATTGTTAACTGATAAGTCATTTGGTTTATGGTGGAGAGTTGTTTCAATGGCATTCATACATCTTTTTATTTTGATAATAATATACCTCTGAAGTACATTCTGCTCAGTTTTCATTTTTATTATTTTCTCTCTAAGACTTGATTTGTTTTCTTTTTCTGAAATAAATAAAAAGAAATTTTATGGTCTATTACGTTAAGAAAGTTGCATGAACGCATTTATGATTAGAAATGGTTGTCAGACACATGTTTAGTCTACAAAAGACTCATCGATGACATTTAAAATCCAAACCATTAGAAGGCCATACGGAATGGGGACATAAAATCGGGTTGCAACATGTAGAAAAAATTGATGCAATTAAAGAACCCAAAAAAAAATTCACGAAAGGTTCATAGGTGGGACTTTGCAGGACAACATTTATGTCCAAATCCTTCATACAATCGTTTTTGCACTGTCACCCCAATATCTTTTACCTCATTTGACGCCTACCATGCAGATCTGTATTGCATTCTTTGTAAATTTGTTCTCGTCATGAACACGCATGAACAATTCGCAACTGGACGTTTTGTAAACAACGGTCAATTAATCAATCTATTCGAAGTGTCAATATAAAAAATAGAGTGATCAAATGCTAGGTTCGAATACAGTCACAAAATTTTCAGTATCTGTTTTATATTCATTGCCAGAGCCATACGAACAGTAAAATTTAATTGTCTCAAATCCACCAAAGAGATAACATGACAAGATTCAAAAGAGGTATATTCCAAAGTCAGAGTTTGCAAAGATTATTACACAAAAAGAACGACACCTGGACACCATGTGTGACTTGGTATACAAGTTCTCCTTTGAATTGTTTCATATTTTGTGATGTCATGTCATAAAATAGCTAACAATAGAGTATAGGTTTTGCACATTTCTGAAGGCCGATTAGAGTTGATTAAATCTACGTTATTTTGGACTTATATTGTTGATGTAAATTGATCATTGATAAAGATAGATAAGCCAGTCAGACATCGTATCTGATTTTGTTTTCAAATTTGTTTTCTCTGTACAAACCGTAGAACCTGTAAGTCAATAAACGGCTATTTATTTTCAGGAGAAGTGAACAAACAAACTATAGAACTGATTTAATTAACAGCATTGTTAAAATGGTAATGTATGAAACACATATTTATACCCCTGCAAGTTATTGTTTATTCCATTTCCATATAATATCGATCTATTACTGATAATTCCATCAAACTTCATTACTCCAGTTTGCCAAGTTAACATGCGATAAACGAGAGGCTCCTTAGACAAGTTAGAGCCTAAATCGTCCACCTGTCAAAAATTGAATTTATAGGCAAACAATCTTAAATCGTCTTATATAACGGATCAATGGCTTCTCCTGTTTAGCCGATCATTTTTGCTGATCACAGTTTCTACTTATATATTATAGTTTTTAAGGTAATAGGCAAATACTCTTACAGTAGTCAAAAATCATTATTTATATTTATGGGAATACGTCTTATAAGTAGTCATTAACTCGATAAACAAAAATTGTGAAAACGAATTGCCATTCAAAGTTATAACATTTATGATTTCAGCTTCGCAATTGTGAACTTTAAATTAATGTGAAACAACATTCCAGCATTTTCTGCATTCTGAGTAAATATCTCCCAGTTGATACGATATTCCAGGACTTGTATTTTCTATAATGATTTCCTCGATTGAGAGTTAATGCTTACATTGGAAGCTTTGAAACCAAGAGTTTAAAGTGGTGAAGTTGAAATCCTCCCTTTGTAAATTGTTGAAGAGGCCATCAGGAGTTGGTTGAAATATTTTTTTCACAAGAGACGACGAATAATTTCCAATTGTCGTAAGCACAATCCCGTCCCTTTTCCCGAATGTTATCTACTGATTAAGACCTATCATCGGGTTTCTAATTACATGAGCAACACGACGGGTGCAACATGTGAAGCAGGATCTGCTTTCCCTTACGGAGCACCCGATATCACCCTGGTCTTAATTGAGTTACGTGTTGCTCAGTCTTTGTTTTTTTTTGTTGTATTTTGTGTAGTGTTGTTTGTCATATAGTCTTTTTTTTCTTATGGCGTTGTCAATTAAAAAAAATTGAGATGTGGCATGATTGCCAATGAGACAACTATCCACCACAGTTCACACGAATTGGATGAAATAATTTTATAGGAAACCATACGGCCTTCAACGATGAACAAACCTATACAGCAATGTGGCTTTAAAAGCGACCCCCCCCCCCCCCCCCCCCACTGATGGAAAAATGAAACAATTCAATTGAGAAAACTAAAGGCCCAATGTATGACAAACTAATTTATGAAAAACAAATATGACAGACATGAACCAACGCCAACCATGAACTGCAGGCTCCTGATTTGGGACAGGGATATATAGAATGCGGCGGGGTTTAACATGTTAGAAGGTGCCAACCTTCATAAGTCTGGGACAGTGGTGTAACAAAAAGAAAAACTATAAAAATCAGTTGTAAAGGGCTTAAATCATCAGAACGATCCAAAGCAGAAAAAAACAACTTACAGAAACTCAAACCAGACGGGCAGGCTAATACATCCCTAAAAACAAAAGAGACACAAAGTAAAGACGTGAGTGTACCACATTAACATCAAACATCCGATAGCGATCACATTGATCAATCATTTGATACTGAAGACATTGACATCACACATTTGTTACTTATCACATTGACATCACACTCCTGATACTGATAAAGGAGTTACGGCCTCTAACCACCGTAACGGGTTTGGAAAAATTGTATTTTTAGTTTGTTGAGACATACTAATTGGTGAAGATGAGTATTGAATTTGGAAGGATCATTATTTCAATGATTTATCACCAGGTATTCGAGGGTTTATCTTGAAATCTATAAATGTTCGTTAACATATGCAAAAAATTGAACACTGCAGAAATATCCAATATGGAGTCGAATGCCGAGGCTTTCAAAGAATACCTAAATCGCGAACAATCATCTTACTCTTTATCACCAGTTAAGCCAGTGTTTATCGAGGAATCTGATATATTTGGAGATATACCCAAACCCGCTATCAAGAGTCTGTATTTGACAATACATGAAGTGCACCAAGTTGTTTGTGCTGTAGTACCAAGCCAAGCAGATCAATTAAAGTTCTATAAAGAATAAGAAGTCTATGGAGAGTATACCTAGATACAGAAAAAGTAAGACGTGATAGAGAATGTTTCTTTGTTGACGGGCTGGAAGTTCGCGTGAAAAATTCATATCAATATATTCTAGAAATCTCCGTGCTCACATTTGTGAAAATCCGAATGAAAGATGTATCCCTCTCAGCGGATGACGGGAACGTTTTAAGTGCGCTAGAGCAGTTAACACTTCATGGTAAAGTTTAAACTGTTAGACAGCAGACCGGATCGTCATCGGCGAAGGGCAATTTACCATGGCAATTTCTAAATCAATACTAATTGGGAATTACAGAGCGACCATGCTTTATAGAGATCAACAGAACGACAGATGTAGACGTTATGGCAATTTAGCTAAAGGAAAATACATACTTTAAAGAACTAGAAATAAAGCTAGACAATAAAAGCAATATTCTTAATTTCTGCCCATTGGCTGATGAAACTACTTTATTTCTTCAATCAAAAAAGGATAGAAATATTTGGTACTTGCTCAGGTTTAAAATAAAATAAAACAAAAACTGAAAAAATATGGCTGGGCCAATTGGAACACTCTCGTGAAAAATTTGAAGATCTAAATTGGTGTACAGAATCTATACATGTAAAAAGCCTTCGAATTTACTTCAGTTACAATGAACATATCTGATTGGAGTAAAAGAAATCTCATTTTCACAGGAAAAATAGTTGTCATCAGATCACTTGTTTTGCCAAATTTAACATATATTGCATCAACCACTATTTTCATAAAGAAATGTTGAAAGCTGTTAAAACTTTAATATACAATTTTACTTGGAAAAGTAGAAGAGACTACAGAACAAGATCTAAACGTTCAAATTATTTTTTTAAGAAGAGGGAATTAAGATGACAGAAATTGATGCATACATAAAATCACTGCATATTGGTTGGATTCATAAATAAGATATCGATAAAAATAATTGGACACTTATTTCCAATTTTATTTCAATAAACTAGGAAAAAATCTTATCGCATTTAAAATGTATTTAAAGAACATAAAAGAGATTGATAAAATTTACATCACCATATTTACAAGACTTTTATAAACAATTAATTTAAGATTGGATCGGTGTAAAAGGAGGTAATACACAGTATCCAAAAACATTTTTTTGAAATAAGAAAACAAGTTCTGCTAATATCGGTTTAATTGAAAAATATATCATTTGTTGAGGTGGTTCATAAGTGTTTCTCGTTTCTTGTTTTTTATATAGATGATACCGTTTGTTTTTCTGTTTGAAAGGTTCTAAACTAGACATTTTTGGGACCCTTTATGTCTTGCTGTTCGGTGTGAGCCAAGGCTCCGTGTTGAAGGCCGTACTTTGACCTATAATGGTTTACTTATTTTACAAATTGTGACTTGGATGGCGAGTTGTCTCATTGGGACTCATACCACATCTTCTTTTATCTATTATATTTTGAAACTGGATAAAAAGTGAAATTATCAATATAAATAATATCATTGATGAACAGGATGAATTTTCTATCAACTTATCTAAACTCAAATATAAACAAAATCGGATAAGGCAAATATATATGTTGAAAAAAGCAATACCAATAAAATGAAAAGCAACTCTTGGTACTGAAGATTCTATTAAAGCTAAGGTTAATGTCGTACATGATTTAAAACTTATCTATCAGACAATAACTCCCTTAATGAGTACAAAAGACCTCTATAAAATATCCGCACTAAAACAAAGTTTTGATAGGCTTAACGGTTTTCTTATGTAGGAAAAATAATTTAAATTCAACAATAATTTTGTCTTCTTTTCTCAATATCTGACTGATAATTTTGATAATAGATTAGAAATATTTAGATGGAAACTTATTCACTACACACTACCATGTAATGAACTTTTGAAAAAAGGGGGAAATTACTGATGACTTATGTAAGCGTTCTAAAAAAAGAAGAAGACTATGAACATTTAACACTTACTTCTTAAATATATTAATGAAATCCCTTGGTATTGGCAAAGACAGTATAAGCCTTGCAAATGTCGTTACAAGACGCAGCATATTTTGGTATTAATTACATGTTAACAATTATATCTTTTACAATATATATAGCTCATAATGTCTTAGAGAAGAAGACAAAAAATATATACATTTTCAAAAGTTCAAGAAATTTCAGAATTATTGAAATAAACAATTATAATAACAAAACTAATAGTAAGATAGTTCTAAAAACAAAATAGATTTATTGGAAAGTTTGATGTTA
The DNA here is from genome assembly GCF_021869535.1 of Mytilus californianus. Classification (NCBI taxonomy): domain Eukaryota; kingdom Metazoa; phylum Mollusca; class Bivalvia; order Mytilida; family Mytilidae; genus Mytilus; species Mytilus californianus. The sequence continues at coordinate 62,331,617 of NW_026262604.1, read as the reverse complement.
ACATCATAACTATCATGATCCTACTTATACAATCATCAGAATTAAAACAATACTTCTCTAGAAGTACAGCACATTGTATACACAATTGTTAACAAGCCAATACGTTCATGTTTATTACCAGGATCAACAACGCATGTGTCTAAAATATGTGTTTAAGCATGTTCGACCATGAATGAGTCACGAGATGTAACATACTGTATATTTAGATTTAAAGATGTGAATTCACAAGCATTGAACACGGATCACATCGATAACAGAGTTTCTTCAGGGAAACTAAGTTATATATTAAAAAAAGATCTGTATGTCTATTCTTATATTCTATACCAATTTAAAAGCTGTAAACTTAGTAAGTTGTTTCAACAAATATGCAATAAAAAAATCGCTACTTTAAACAAAACATTTCGGATATGTATCACATTATCACCACACATATGATACTGATCACATTGACATCAGACATCTGATACTGATCACATTGTCACCAGGCACATGATAATGATTATATTTACATCAGACATCTGATACTGTTCACTATGACATCAGACCTCTGATACTACTCGCATTCACATAAATAAAGACAGAAATATTATACTGATGTCCAATAGTCATCAATCGATTAAGCGAAAACAAATCCCGGTCACAACCATAACCAAGGGAAACACATCAACTAAAAGAAGAAAACATCGGAATAACAGAAACACTGAACTGCTACAAAAACAAACACCAACATACATAGAAACGGACTTGTTGATAACAACTGCATATTTCTGACTTGGTACAGGACATTTTAAGAAAAATGGTGGGTTACACCTGATTTAATGGCTAGCAAAACCTCCCGCTTATATGGCAATGTTAGAAATACTGCTAAAATGACAACATTACGTGACAGGAATACAGTACAAATAAACGAAAGAACACTCAGGACAGAGAAATATATAAATAAATAATACAACAGTACTTCTCATATGCAAACCACAGAACAACAACGGACACCTTCCACACACAGTACACCACAATAGAATTTTGAACTGTGCGTCACACGAATGTATCAACGTCACAAAAAGTGACATCACAGGTAAATTTCTAAAGATTGAATATAAAATTGGTATTAAGCTTGTACTGGTGCTACATAAGACATCTGATACTAAATATAATTTACATCGGCAATCAGATACTAATTTTATGTTCCATCAGTTTTCAATTACTTATATTATTTATGTCAAACATCTGGTACTGTTTATATCTACATTAGCTTCCTTTAGTAGCAATCACATTCAAGGCATGCTTTCCAAAATGTGTGATCTTTTTTATTTCCTTGTTTAAGTTTGTGGCTATACTGTTGGTAGTTGCACTGTTCAGGTTTTTTTTTAATGTGTTTTGGTTTTGCCGCATATGGTCTAGATAAATAAGGAGGTGTGTGCTCATGCAAAACTGGTTTAAGATTTCAAGTCTGGTTATCTGAACATTGTGTTGTTACTTAATGTTTGTGTTTGTTTGTAGGTCGTTTTTTTTATAGGAGTTGGGGTATATTGGTTGAATGCTTTGATCTGCTGTCTAGTATTTTTGGTAATTTCTGCTAAATAAAGGCAACAGTAGTATACCGCTGTTCGAAACTCATAAATCGATAGAGATAAAAACAAATCCGGGTTACAAACTAAAACTGAGGGAAACGCATCAAATATAAGAGGAGAACAACGACACAACAAAAACACAACATTAAAATGTAACACACAGAGAAACGAACTATAATATAGCAATGGCCATTTTCCTGACTTGGTACAGTTCATTTTAAGAAAAACATGTTGGGTTGAACCTGGTTTTGTGGCATGCCAAACCTCCCGCTTTTATGGCAACGTCAAACACAACACCAAAACGACAACATCACATGACAGGACCACAAACTGTTTAATTCATTCTTTAGGAAAATGACAATTTACCTCTTATATTCTTTTAAACATCTGCTTTATAGTTCCTTTTTGTTTTTACCAATTTCTCTGTTAGCTCTAAATTATTTTCCCTTCCTGGAATAAAACTAACAATTTGTTCATATGGTCTAACGCAAAAATTATACATTGTTTATATCAATTACACTTGATTTTCGACAATCAACACTATTACATTTTCCATCAGATATCTATAATGCTAGTTATATTAGATAATTGTTACGGAGAATATTTTACATTAGATATATGTTCTGATTATATTTTACAACAGATGTCTGATAGTGAGAAATGATTCTTCATATACCTGGTACTGATTATATTTTACAACAGATATTTGATACTGAGAATATTTTACATTAGATATTTCATACTGATTATATTCTATGTTTTTCATCAGACATCTGAGACAGATTAAAGATACTTCAAATATCTGAAACTGATTATATTAACATAAGCTATCTGATACTGACTATTCATTACATCAGATATATCATATTGATTATATTTTACATTAAACATCTAATACTAATTATATTTTCATGGGCAATCTTATACTCATTTCGTTTACATCAACAATCTGATGCGTATTATATCTACATAAGCCGTCTGATATTGATTATATTTACAAGGGTCATCTTATTGTTACGACCAGAAAACGCCTTTAAATTGAAGCCAACAAAAGACAAAAACCAATAATAAAATTTTTAACAAGATTTATTATACACAAGTTTACAAGAAATATTATACAAATTGGAATGTCAACTTTACTGTTAAAATGTATATCCGATCCTTTTGTCTTTTCTTCATCTGGAATTCTGCGAGGGAATCCAAACATAATATTATGCCCAATAAGTCACAATCTAGTATGTTGTAGTTAAAGTAAATACAAATGTCAATCCAACTGAGAGAACTTCTGAGAATACAAGAATGTTAATTTATAATCTGAAAGTCTAACTTTAGTGTCTGTAGATATATAGTTGTCGCGGAAATCTCTAGAACACTGTAGAAGAGAAACTCCTAGAAAACTTCAGAACGGAAACTTCTATAATACGGTAGGAGTTTGAATTTCATATCGTAGATTATGATCATTCCAGAATTAGTATGTAAATCAAATAGAAAGTTCTTATCATTCCATCAGTATCTATGATTGTACCAGTGATTTCTAAACTGCACAGTTGTAAACAACTTTAATAATACGTAAAGATATGATACATGTTATAAGGCCACAAAAAACAAATTAGGCCAAGACAAATTAATTTAATAATTGCAATATCATACCACCTCCCCCTTTATAAAAAGTTTGAGTGTAACAAGAACTTTTCATGAACAATATATATACAAAAATACATAGTATGTATACAGTGTTTTAATAAGATCTCGATAAAGCATCTGCTATTACATTATTTTAACCTTTTATATGTTTTACAATAACACCATATGCCTGTAACAATAAACTCCACCTAGCCAACTTCTGGTTCTTGTTTCTCATTTTATATTTGAAGGTGAGAGGATTATGATCAGTATAAACAAGAATAGGGTGCATAGTTTGATTTAAATATGCATCAAAATGTTGAGGTGCAGACAACAGTGCAAAACACTCTTATTCAATAGTTTAATAATTTTTCTGATGTTAATCTACTTTCTTAGAAAAATATGATATCTGTTTCTTGATTTAAAACGGCTCCAACTCCTACATTACTTGCATCAACGGCAAGTTTGAATTGTGTTTCAAAGTCTGGAGTGATCAGAACTGGACTATTAAAAGTGATTTGCTATTTTCAAAAGCGTTTTGACAATTATCACTCTAGATAAATTTAGAATCTTTCCGTAAAAGATGAGTCAATGGTTGTACAACAGTAGCAACATTTGAACATAATTTCCTGTAAAATTTAATCATGCCTAAATATCTAAATTTATTTGTAGGAGGAGGAAATTTGATAATTGCATCCACTTTAGCCATAATAGGTTTCACTTGATCTGGGCCAACTGTGTGCCCTACATAATCAACAGTGGTCTGACAAAATTCACTTTTACCAAGATTAACAGTCAAATGTGATTGTGACAATCTATCAAAAGTATCATATAAATGAGTTAATTGCTCTTCCCAGCTATCACTACATTCAATGAGATCATCAATATTAGCAAAACAACAGACTAAATCTTTTATAACATTATTGGTCATTCTTTGAAATGTAGCTGGAGCACTTTTCATACCAAACGGTTTGACAGTATATTGAAATAAGCTGTCTTGTGTGACAAAAGCTGATATTTCACGAGCTCTCTGTGTCAGTGGTACCTGCCAGTAACCTTTCAATAAATCAAATTTGCTCACAAATTGTGTTTGTCAAATGTTACCAATGCAGTCATATATCCTTGGAATCGGAGTGGAATCAGATTTTGAAACTGAATTTTACTTTTCTGAAATCAGTTACGAAACGAAAGGTTTTGTCTGGTTTGGGCACAGGAAGACAAGGAGAGCTCCATTCACTGTTACTCGGCTCAATAATATCATTTTAAAGCATATATTTAATTTCTTGTCTCATAAAATCACGTTTTAGTGGATTGAGCCGGTAAAGACGTTGCTTCATTGGAGAAACATCACCTACATCGACATAATGACAAACAGCAGTGGTTTTGTTTGGCACATCTGGAAAAAGATTTTTAAAAGAAAATACCAAAGTTTTTAATTTTTCTTTGCGATCGAATTTCAGATGTACAAGTTTGAGTCTAAATTTGACAAAATATCTGAATTTTTCAATCTTACTGTTTGTTCCATAGTCTTAGAATCAAACGGTAGTTCAATTGTATTTGGTTTGTCATGATCGTTCTCCAATTCAACCATGGCTAAAGTGGCAACTGGTTTACTCTCACGTTCATTAGCACGTTCAAAATATGGTTTTATCTTATTAATATCTATTTTGTTCGCGCCGACCTGGAGAGTTTTTACAATATAATTCAAATCATTGATTTTACTCTCTATTGTATAAGGAACACATTAACTAGCCTGTAATGGATGTCCAGGGACTGGCAACAATAGAAGTACTTTATCACCAGGCTCAAAAACTCTGTCCCTGGCATCTTTATTATACCATATCTTCATCTTATTGTAAACCGTTTTTAAGTTTTTCTGAGCAATTTGACAAGCAGTATACAATTTTTCTTGAAATCTAGATACATAGTCTAGACGATTCAAGTCAGTGCATAGTCTAGAATATTCAAGTCAGTGCATAGTCTAGAAGATTCAAGTCATTGTGTTCAGTAAGTCATTTTTATTTAACCAATTCCACAGGTCCCCTTACAGTATAACCAAGTACCAACTCAAAGGGACTAAAACCAACAGCCTCTTGGTCCGCAAAGAGTAAAAAGTGAACACCATCATCCCAGTTCCTGTCAAATTGAAGACAAAAAGATCTAATCATGTTCTTCAATGTTAGATGAAAACGTTCTTTGACACCTTGAGAGTCTGAATGATAAGCACTTGACCTATACTGAACAAGCACTAACTGGTAAACGACCTGCTGAAATAAACCTGACATGGAATTTAAACCCTGGTCAGACTGTATAGACTTAAGAAGTCCTACTAACGTGAAAAACTTAATAAGAGCTTTGACAATAGTTGGTGTCTTGATATTCCTAAGCGGAATAGCCTCAGGAAAGCGAGTGGATCGTCAATGAATAAGAATTTCCAGTCATGGTCTTCGGTAAAGGTCCAGCGCAATCAATGATTACTCGCCTGAAAGGTTTTTCAAAGGCTGGAATTGGTAGAAGTGGTACTGGTGGTATTTTCTAGATTCGCTTACCAACAACCTGGCATATATGGCATGATTTGCAATATTTTGTGACATCATTTTTAAGTCTGGGCCTGTAAAAATGCTGCAAGATCTTAAGGCAAGTCTTCCTTATACCTAAGTGTCCAGACAAGGAGGTGTCATGGGCAAGACCAATAATTTCTTGCCTATAGATTATAGGCATCACCACTTGGTATACCACTCTCCATCCCTCCTCTGTGACAGCATCAAGGGACCTCCACTTCCTCATTAAAATGCCATCTTGATGATAATAACATTCGACCACTTTGTCTGCTTCCTCCTGTGGTTAGGCACTCTTGCGGAGCTGAAGAACCTCAGGGTCTTTATTTTTTTCTTCTACAAATGTTCTTCTTTCTAATGAATGGTGTTTACGTCTGGCCATTGCATAAACACATGTTTGTTTGTACTAGGTGGTTTTATTATGGACTTTTCTGAGCTACAGAAACCTTCAATGTCGACAAGGAAAGTGAACGGTCCATATAATCATACTGGTCTTCATGTAAATTCTCATGTTGTTGCTTTCTTGCCATCGCCCTAGTAACAACACAAGTTAGATACAGTTCAACATCATCATCCGGTGATTTAACATCCACCACTGGTTCACTGGTAACAATTGGTTTAGCAACCGCTTTGTTCCTAGCTAGATCATTTCCTAGCAATAATGAAACACGCTCAACAGGGAGATTAGGACGAACACCCACAACAACTGGTCCAGTAATCAAATCTGACGTCAGATAAATACGATGGAGGGGAACATCTTTACAACCTAACTCCACACCTTGTAACAAAACGGAGGCACCAACAGAAGTCTCCTCGAACAAAGGCAACACACCTTCTAACAATAAAGTCTGAGAAGCTCCAGTGTCCCGTAAAATCTGAATAGGCTGAGGAGTTGTATTATCAACAATAGAAACAAACCCATCAGACATAAAGGGGTTTATTATCTTCCATGTAATTACATCAACTGGCTGGACATTCCAATTAAACTCATCATAGATACCAGGATTGAAATTTTGTATTTGCGCCAGACGCGCGTTTCGTCTACAAAAGACTCATCAGTGAAAGTTAAACTTATTGGTAACAAAGGGTGTCGTACAAGCACTGGACTTGGGCTTATTATCTTTTTCATTCTTCTTCTGGAGTCTAAAGTAATCAACCACCAAGTGACCATTTTGTTTACAATAAGCACAAGTAAGTGACTTCATCTCAAAAGTATCAAATTTTGGACTAGACATATTATAACTCGACTAACCCTTATTCTGTGCAACATGCTTACAATCAGTACGCTCAGTACTTTGATTTTTGTAATTTCAGCTCGAAGTATTAAAATTTTGACTTTTGAAACTACTTTTAATGTGAAAGGGTATAAGTATCGGAAATAAAAGCTTCATCTTGCAATGTCTCAACAGTTTTGTCATCTAAATGTGTTTTTAAGTCTAAATGAACACACTGCTTGAACTCTTTGATAGTATAAGACAATAACATCAATTGTCTTATACTATCAAAATTGTTATATATTTTTTTGACGTAAGTCATTTATCAAATAGATCTTCTTTTTCCCTATCAAATTCAACATAGGTTTGTGAATCAAACTTTTTATAAGACCTAACTTTCTGTCTATAAGCTTCTGGCACTAGCTCATAAACTTTCAAAACTTCCTGTTTTACCGTGTCATAATCGGAACTTTTTTCTGAAGAAAGTGCTTAGAAAATTTCAGCAGCCTTGCCCTCAAAAACACATTGCAGCATTGAAGTCAAAAAAGGCTTTGGCCATTTCAAATTTTGTCAATTTTCTCAAACTGTGGAAAACAATTATCAACTGTTTTTTCACAAAATCTGGGAACCAGACGTATATTTTCCGCTGCATCAAAAAGTTCTGATTTTGACACTACTTTAGTGTTGCTTGCTTCTTTGACCATTTTAATTTTCATTTTCTCCATTTCTAACCTTTCCCTCATTTCAAGTTCTGCCGTTTTTAATTTAGATTTCTCTTCTTTATCTTTTCTTTTCTCCATCTCTAACCTTTCTTTAATGTCAAGTTCTGCCTGTTTTAATTTAAATTCATCATTTTTCTTTTATTTTTTTCATCTCTAACTTTTCCTTCATTTCAAGTATTGTCTGTCTTTCTCCCTTTTCAAATCATTTTAATTTAAATTTGTGTTCTAATTCAAGCTGTTTTAATTTGAAAGCATCAACATTTTTGACCTTAAGTTCGAGAGCCTCTTCACCAAACATTTCTGAGTCAATTAACTTTTCTATTGTTAGCAAGCAACACTAATTCCCCTTTCTCTAATTTATCAAACCTTTCATGTCTGGCATTTTCCAAAATTTACCGGCCTCAAATGCCATTTTGTAGAATTTTGCTGGAAAATTCTAATTCTACAAATACAGAAAATTTTAATCTGATATAAACGTTATCCCGGACGAGCCCCCAATTTCTGTTAGGGCCAGAAAACACCTTTAAATTGTAGCCAACAAAAGACACAAATCAATAATAAAATTTAACAAGATTAATTATACACAAGTTTGCAAGAAATATTATACAAATTGAAATGTCAACTTAACTGTTAAAATATATGTCCGACAATTTTGTCTTTTCTATATCCGAAATTCTTCGTGGGAATCCAAACATAATATTATGCCCAATAAGGCACATTCTAGTATGTTGTAGTTAACGTAAATACAAATGTCAATCCAACAGAGAGAACTTCTGAGAATACAAGAATGTTAACGTATGATCTGAAATTCTAACTTTCGTGTCTGTATATATATAGTTGTCACGGTAATCTATTGAACAATGCAGAAGAGAAACTCATAGAAAACTTTAGAACGGAAACTTCTAGAATACGGTAGAAGTTTGAATTACACATCGTAGATTATGATCATTTCAGTAAAAACCCGGTAACAAGTCTAATCATCTGTGAAACGGATATTCCATAACGGTCAACCAACTCGTGATGGCGTCCGTAAATATTACGCAAGATGATGTCAACTTCACCATTTGGAACTCTTGGTTTAATAGTTTTCTTGTGAGCAGCAAACCTCTGCCATGGAAATCATGATAGGAAATACACTCCCGGGAATATCGTATCCATTGGGAGATATATACTCCGTAAGCCGGCGCTCCTGGAATATTGCTACATAGAAATAGAAAGTTCACAATTGGGATCATCAAATAAAAAAAAAACACATGTTCTTGTATCAAACCTAACAACAGTGTAAAAGATTAAGTATATTTATCCAAGCCAACTAAAATGTGTCTGGTATACGGGGAAAATACTTAAATATGACTGTTAAGTCCAATAACCTTAAAATAACAACTAAAAAAATCAAAATCGAACGAGATCTTTCTCTTATTGTTATCTACAGTCTCTATGTATGTTGGTGTTTGCTTTTGTTGTAGTTTAGTATTTTTGTTGTTCCGTTGTTAACCTCTTATAGCTGATGTGTATCCTTCGGTTTCAGTGTGTTACCCGATTTTGGTTTGCTTAATCGAGCTATGACTATTGAACAGCGGTTTACTACCGTTGCCTTTATTTTTCATCAATCCAAACAAGAGCATACAATTTTTAGTTAATTGATCAAAACAGCGTTTAACTAAAGTAAGTGTGTGTTTTGTGCAAAATTGAACTTAAATTCTATTGTGGAAGTCCATAGCACAAGAATGATACAATTCAATGTACTAACTATGGTATACTGTAGTCGTCTGTAGCACAATTTAATGTACAGACGACTACAGTATACCATAGTTAGTATGTCGATAATATGCGTCTACACAAGACTCATCATGCAGTAACACTCGATTCAAAAGAATTTGACAGCCAAATCAATAACAAGGTTGAAGATTGTTGAAAACTAAACCTTCCAATAAAAGTATGCCAAATCAGGCTCTACCAATCACTATAAGGGTACACAAACCTTAGTATTTTGAATGGTTTCAACATCTTATGAACAGTACATTTTACAAAATGACGTATCATTGTCATTTCATGTCAATACAGAAGTCCTGACTACTGGTGTAGTGATACCCTCGGGGACGAAATCTCCACCAGCACTAGCATTGATTCATGGGTTGTAAAAACTCATTGAAGGTACAAGGCACTCAATTCAAACGAGATGACAGGCCTATATATTAGGAAGTTTAAATTAGCATTAATTCTCATAAAGTATTACAGCCTTTTAGATTCTTCAAATTTGAAAGCGAGTACGATAAACAGCAATTTCTCGAATGTGTTTTTTTTTGAAAAAAAAAATATCAACTGGTAAACAGCGCTGCTTAGGCAAGAAAATGTTTTTATTGGCATTATATTAAAGTAATGTTTTTCATCCAACCATTGCCATGCATGATTATACAATATTGAACATGATGAATCACTGAAACTGTCTGCCTGATTAATATTGGTTTTCATATTGAGTCTTTAAACTTAACATTAACACAATGCATTTAATTTCAGTAAAATGCAGCTACACACATAGTTTTGATCATATATCAAGTATATTCTATTTGTTAGGGTTTGTGGGAATATAAAAAAAAACATGAAATGCCATTTGTTTCCGTTGAATATTGGAAAAGTACGGGAGGCGGATCGGTTAACAACAATAAGTGAGATGTGATAGTATTGCCAATGAGACATTAACTACCCAAAGTAGTTCTGTTTGTCTGATACTATAAACAACAGGTTATCGAAATTTGGTGTATGAACTATAAGTGTATATGTACTTTTGACAGGATGACCTTGACCTCATTTTCACGGAATAATGATTAATGTCAAGTTGATGTGATACCTGATGTAAAACCTTGCTGTAACTGTAAGGCAATTAAATGGAAACTTGAACAAAAAATATAGTATGTGTATTCAAAACATTATTAGAGAATAAAGTAGATACTGTAAAATAAAAAAAAAAAAAAAAAAAAAAAAACAGTGAAGAAACATATAACCCACTACTGGGATAACTAGTAGCAAGAAGAGAAACAATGAAACTAAACTTTTTAATTTCTGAATATTCAATCACATCAAGTATTGAAATATGTTTCAAAATGTCTTATTCAGGCGAATGAAGCCAAAGTCAAGGCCATTCTGTTAACTGGAATTTATAAGATTGAGAATGGTAATTCAATGGTAATGGTACAAGTAAATAATGCCAAAGTTAGAGCAATAACAAAGAAAATGCAATATGCTAAATATGCCCTAACAATACAAAAAATGTAGAACATTTCATTTTGATATTTGGTACATTGCAAGACGTACAAAAAAAAACCACTGGAACTTCGTAAACAGTTATATAACAAACATAAATAGAGCATTATGCAGATTTCGTAAAAGAAGGACTACCCAATCCAATTTATGCTAGTTTTACTGTTGAAAATGTGAAAAGATTTATTCACATAAAAAGATACAATTTCATTGACATTGAGAAATAACAAGGACATTCTGTTATGGACTTAATGTGATGAGAACTTTTCCACTTGAAGATTAGATTGAAAGAATTCGACACTAAGAATAAAGACTGAAAAATATGTCAGATGGTAAACACTGTCACGAATAATGCTTTTCGTATAAGCAATAACCATGAGGGTTGGCTTTTCTAGCTGACTATGCGGTACGGGTTTTGCTCATTTTTAAAGGCCGAACGGTTACCTATATTTGTTAATGTCTGTGACATTTGGTGTTTTGTGGAGAGTTGTCTCATTGGCAATCATATCACAATTTATTTTGTTTTGATATATACACTTCATTATATTATAACTTGATAAGTGATCAAAATAGATTTTGAATCGGAGTACAATTTTCGACATGTCGCCAACTGACAGCAACTCGATACAAATTACTACGTGATATTTTTAAATACTACAAAGTCCCAAAACAAGCATGCTAACATTCTTTATGTGCATGTCCCAAGTCAGTAGCCTTTAGTTCAGTGTTGGTCGTTGTTTCGTGTCTGTCATATTTGTTTTGTAAAAATTTAGTCCGTTAATTTTCTCAATTGAATTGTTTCATAGTTTTAATGACGGGACCTTCTATAGCCAATTAAACAGTATTGATTTTTTCTCACTGTTGCAAGCCGCACAGTTGCCTATAATTGCTAACATCCACTTCATTTAAACATTGGTCGATAGTTGTCTCATTGGCAATCAACCGCATCTCCTTGTTTTTATAGGGCAAATCAAAGTGTTATTAAGTGTAAGAATGATTTCTACATGGTTGTGGTAAAACCACTTGTATATATGATGCATTTAATCATTATGGGTTCTTTCCTAAAAAAATGAAAGCGCTTTTCTAGCTGTATCGTTATTAGAAACGCTCAAAGCCGCATATTTCAATAATCATGGCTAACTGAAATATTGTCAGAGGTCGTGTGAAAGTTTCACATTGGGGTATTACAACTACTTTCTCGAGCCCTTACAACATATGACATTACGCAATGCTGGATTCCGTGCGTCGCTTCCCGGTGAGAAAACCAGGTGTTAAAATTTTATGAAACGTGCCATACCAAATGCTGTCAGGTGTAATATACATCATATGTACAACTTTTTGTCCAGCGGCTGATAGTTATTTACCAGATATAAATCATACACTATCAAATGAGGCGTATATGGTTTAATTAACACACTGTTTATGAATGACATGTATGAATAAATAATATTTTGATAATGAAATGCGCCAGCTAAAGATAAAAATTAATGGAATATTTTTATACATTTTCCTGCTGTTAAATTTGGAGGAGAAAAAAATAAGTATTAACTCGATATCAGCAATAATTAAAAATTGGAAATGCCATGCAGAATTTTGGTCAACAAATCGAGATTAATATTTGACCAAAGAGAACTGAAAAAAAAAACATATTTATTGAGCACAAGTGTCAACAAGTCGACATTAAGTAAACGGATAGAAAGTCCTAGATCAAAAGGTCACAATTGAAAATACAATCGTTTTCAAATTATTTTAATATTTTTAAGATAGACTATTATTCATAACTAACATCGTTCAATAAAGATTGGTCAGCTATATTTGTAGGCACCATGAATATCGCATGTTTTCTTAAGCAGAAATGATATTTTTCTAAAAACGTTTTGTTTTTTTAATGTTTGATAATATGAGAAAAAAAAAACACGATGCCTCAAGTATAAAAAATGTCTTTGTCAATCTCAAACAGAAAATTATCCAAGGACGTAAGTGTTGCTTTCTATCAAGCGACTGTTGTCGTCCTGCTTTTGTTACTTTAACTATTACTCTTCTATGTATTTTAACGGTCCATCATTTTATAACTGTTCGACAGACAATGGCCCACTGTGTAAGTCAGTGTCATTTCAATTATCAAATACTCGAAATATTAGCTATGGTCATTTGAAATTGACATTCAATTGGAGATGATTCCAACCAATACTCCATTTTTTATAAAGGTGCCTTTTCAACAAATGGGAACGATTTGGGTTCACAAAATGACACACGGCTATATTTCATATCAGTAGAAAAATAGAACAAGACGCATCGAATTATCGATGTCGTCGTTGTCTATAGTATTGACGTTTTCTTTCTTAAATTTCGATAGAAGGTCAATAATACAATTGCAAAAAAAAACTAAGAGTCAAATTTTGACAGATTGCTCCGTCTCATGCATATGTATGCGTTAAGCCCGAAAGAAATTGATTAATCTAAAGGATTATAACTATAAATTCTAGTTTGATATTTATAACGCCAAATATGATTCGATATTGACGATTGTACGCATATGGTGTACTTTTGCCATTTTCATGCAGCTGTTAAATAACAGTGAACCTGACCAATTTCATTTTCAAAATTTGGCATTATTATATACAATCCGATACACGTGATCTCTAGAATTGTTGTTTTTAGATATTACCATTCGTTGTTTGCTCACCAAGCAATGTTGTGTTTACTGTTTTTAGATAGATGTCTTCGTCATTTTCTTGGTAAATATCGACTAATTTTCTTTTGATAAGTGTGGTAGTACAGATAGTCGTACTGTATTCACAAACTCGTGCTGTATTAACGCAGAATGGATTAAATAAGTACAGATTATAACAAAGGATGAAAGCACTAAAAAAACAAAGGCTGCACCATCTTTCTTACTGGATTAATTGGTGCAATACAACGTACGCTTGTTTCGCGATGTCAAAGCAGTGATTATCATTTTTTTCGTAGAATAGGTGGTAAATACGGATTTTGTGTTATTAAAATTTGCATTGATTGTCAAAATGTGCATCTGATGCAGAAAAACTGGTACCGTTTATGTTATTACTACCACTGGGTCGATGCCTCTGCTGGTGGTCTGATAGTCTCCGAAGGTATCACCAGTCCAGTAGCCAGTACTTTGGTACGGGCATGAAAATACGGACTTTGTGTTATTAAAATTTGCTGTTCCAAAATTTTGAAAATTATTTAAAATTAAGGAATGTATCTCCCTCATGCAAAGCTCTGATTCCTTGCCCAGCTTTGGCTTTACCTTTTGGGTCCATTTTGTTTATAAGGCTTCATATTTCAAATGAGCTTTGTATTTTCAAATATTTTGGTCTCGAGCATCACTGAAGAGACATTGTATGTCGAGATGCGCATCTGGTGCAGAAAAATTGGTACCGTTTATGTTATCACTACCACTGGGTCGATGCCTCTGATGGTAGACTGATAGTCCCCAAGGGTATCACTAGCCAAATAGCCAGTAATTTGGTACTGGCATGAAAATACGGAACTTGTGTTATAAAGATTTGCTGTTACAAAATTATGGAAATTATTCAAAATTAAGGAATGTATCTCCCTCATGCAGAGCTCTGATTCCTTGCCCAGCTTTGGCTATACTTTTTTGGTCCTTTTAGGTTTATATCTCTTCATATTTTAAATAAGCTTTGGATTTTCAAATATTTTGGCATCGAGCATCACTGAAGAGACATTAATTGTCGAAATGCGCATCTGGTGCAGAAAAATTGGTACCGTTTATGTTATTACTACCACTGGGTCGATGCCTCTGCTGGTGGACTGATAGTCCCCAAGGGTATCACTAGCCAAGTAGCCAGTAATTTGGTACTGGCATGAAAATACGGATTTTGTGTTATAAAAATTTGCTGTTACAAAGTTTTGGAAATTATTTAAAATTAAGGAATGTATCTCCCTCATGCAGAGCTCTGATTCCTTGCCCAGTTTTGGCTATACTTTTTTGGTCCTTTTAGGTTTACAGCTCTTCATATTTTAAATAAGCTTTGGATTTTCAAATATTTTGGCCTCGAGCATCACTGAAGAGACATTGATTGTCGAATGCGCATCTGGTGCAGAAAAAAAGGTACCGTTTATGTTCTTGTTACTATCACATGGAACATTTTATATTGACTAGGATATGAAAAACAGCAACTATCTTTGCTTGTCTCATAAGGAACCATAAGCCATTTAAAAACCACTATTACATATGATCAATCCGTAAATTTTTATAATGATAAGTTCATTTCCCAGATCTGTAAATAGTTTGTTAAACTGAACCAACATAATTCAAATAAAAAATGTTCATCAGAATCTGCTTATCCTTCCAGAGCATCTGAGATCATTCCGGATTTTGGTGGGGTTCGTGCTGCTCAGTCTTTAGTGTTTTTGTGTTTTTTATACGTCTGTTGTTTGTCTTTTTGGTCCCTTTTATATAACTTCGCCTCTCTTTTGCAGATGATGTTATAGACAGTTTCTTATAGTATCTGCGGTATATCATTAATGGAAAAATGGGGAATAGGATCGTTATTTAGCTGAAAATAAACGGAAACAAAGAGACCGCCTTAAAGTAGATATGGGGTTTTAAATTAAAATCCATAGAATTTTTTAATATTTTGTCAAAATGTAGTTTAGATTATGCTTTTTTTCAAAAATATAATAAAAATATGGGTCACCGGACTTTTGTTCACGCTACAGATTGTGCAAAATTATCAGATTTTGTATAGATCATGCATGGAAACCCAATTTTGTGTGATAAAAAGAAAACTATACCATAGAATTTTAAGATAAAATATGAGATGATAGCTCTAACAATATGCTTTCAGATAAGAAAAAGAAAAAAAGGGGTCACCTGACTCATTTTCTTGCTACATAATAAAAAAGGTAAATTCACAACACATTCTATTGTAAAAGTTACTTTATCTGAGTTATCTCCCCGTATGTTGCAAAGGTAAAAAAAAACATAACTCAAACAAAACTATTCTGTATTTTGAACAAAACAGCCGTAAATGTGATAAGACATATAATTAAGAACACAGTCACCTTAATGCAATACACACAATTGAATGTTGAATGGGAAATAAATCTGTTGTATAACTGTTAGTAGATCATTTATAAAGCGAAATGATTTCAAATTACAATCCATTGAAAGATTGCTAAACATAACTGCAATACAGACATATAAAAAAAAACAAAGTCTATAAACACTACATAGCAAACTTGAGACTAAGCAATCTGATCCCCAACACATTCTTGGAATGACTTCAGGTGTGCTACTAAAAGGTTAGCAGTTACTGCTTCACATGTGGCACCAATCGTGTTGTTCATGCAAGTACAAATTTATTGATAAGGGGAAAAGAGAATTAAATTTAGGAGATAGCTGTATTGTATTATAAACTTGGTTTTCCTAAAGCGGAGCTAGGTAAATGGACATTTGCGACAGTGAAATCAAGTTTTACGAAAGCCAAGCTTAAAACACAATACTGTTATCTCCATTCTAGTGCCACATGTTACAATACATTCCCTTTTAATAAATAATTTGGCTTTAAAGGTCCACGAAACTGTTTCCACCGTCTTTGGCATTTAAACTATGTGACGTCATAGGTATATCCCGATGTCAAACATAAACAGAAGACGTATTTATACTTTTCGTTCGCTTCTGCATGGTTAATAAATGAGAAAAAGGTAGATTGTGATTCACAAAATGTAACTGTTGGTTTATTTTTTGTTTTGGAGAAATTACTTACCAAAAACATCGGCGTTAATCAAATGGTGGCTTTCCTTAGTTAAGGACTGGTAGAATGTGAAATCTAGACCTTCAAATTATTTGTCAACGTCCAATGAAAAATATCGTTCTAAACGAATTGTATTAGAATATGGATACAACAGTTGGACATATGATCATCTAGGTAACATATTTTAGAAAACCCTCTGGTAGGGGAAATAACTCCAGTTAAATATTTTTTTTAAAATTCTCTCTGGTTTTACCACCTATTCGTAAGTCATACTTTATGTTAGTCCTTTGCAGTAGTGTCTTATGAACCTTCCAATGTAGTGACCGGTTTGGATTTGGATTGATTGCCACTTACACGAATATGCTATCAGTATGATTATTTGTAACATTTATTGATGATCAAAACATGAAAAACGGTATCACATCCAATCAACCAAAATTATAATAACCAGATGATTATTGAAAACGTATGAACCCATGTGACAGGGTTAGTCAAAACAGATTGTGTTTATTAAGGCATTGAAGGGAAAACAAGGACATATGTGTTTTCAACTGTGAGGGCAAGGGACACAGTCAAGGGGACAGGGCATGGCACCTCTCAACTGACTAGAAAAGACCACTGTGGTTAAAAGTACATTACAATAAGACGATAAGCTGCGATATCAAAAGAGTAAAATTGAGAATGGAATTTATCAAAGAGACAACAACCCTACCAAAAAACATAAAATAGTTCACCAATGGGTCTTTAACACAAGGAAAATATATCGCAATCGAAGGCGGGCTTCAGCTGGTCCTTAAACAATAATGTATAATAGTTCATAAAAAATGAACGTCATTCTAAACTCCAAAATATATATATGAACCAAAATAAGACTAAAAAACGTACAAGACTAACAAAAGCCAGAGATTCCTGACTTGGGACAGGTGCAAAATTACGGCCGGGTTAAAGATGTATTGTGAGATCTCAACCCCCACTCCTATGCCTCTAGCCAATGTGGAATAAACAAACACATAGCAATACGCACAGTAAAACTCAGTTTACAAGAAATTCGAGTCTGATGTTGGAATAAGTACCTGAAGAAACTAAGTTAAATGACAATAATAATCATGAATTAACAAAAGACTGCTAGCAGTTATTGGCATGCTTTTGTTTGACACAAACCACACATCCCCACTGAAAATATATAATGGAATTCCACTGGAAATACCAGTGGAATTCCGTTGGAGCTTCGTTGGAATACAACTGTTTAACGTTTGCCCATTGTCGAAGGTCGTACGCTGACCTGTATTTTTAACATCTTCAAATATCTGCTGAATAGTTCTCTCATTGGCAATTTTACCACATTTGCAAACTTTTATAAGTATCACAACCTTCAACAATTGTTTACGCCTCAGATGATGTAGGCGCGGAAAACAGAAAGTTTTAATAGTCGCTTCTCGAAATATTATTATGATCAAAACAACATTTTTCAAATAATTGATGTCTTCTTGTGTTGCAGTATGTTGTTTTAATAATGTATATCCTTCTTGTATTTTTTTGTTTTATCTTTATCATATTAAAATTGTATTTATTTTCGTCCGAACCATCTACATAAGAAAATGCATGTAACAAGTTAGGAATATGACAGTTGCTATCCATTCGTTTGATATTTTTAAGCTTTTGATTTTGCCATTTGCTTTCGGACTTTCCATTTAGAATTTTCCTCGAAGTTCGGATTTTTTGTTAATTTACTTTTTTTATATCGAGTGTGTGTACTTACAAGTAAACACATCCTCTTCCAGTAGAAATTTTCTCTCTCCTAAAGTTACACCATACTAGCAGGTATACGAAACATTTAGATCCGTTTTAGACAGATTTTGAATATTTAAGGTGTATCCATCCTTTAAAACATTTCCATCATACCTTTTAATGGGTCTTCCTATTTTGACATCTATAAAGAGTGTTTGTTGTACAGGAGTCCACCTATCCCAACCAGAATGTTTAAGACAACAGTTTGAAAAATTGCAAAATAATGTCACATTTTGACCATATTCTGTTACATTTCCAACAACCGTCCATTCTAAAATACCTATAATTTTTTTTAAATTGAGTTCCTGTTTAAATTTAAAGCTTTACTTTACGTTACATATTACAAAGGATAAAAATAATATTTTACACGGATTAATAATCAGGGAATAAATCAAATTCAAGCTCAGATTAAGAGTCTACCAATCATACAAAAAAGTATTTGAAGTTGATTAATATGTCTCAGCTTACTGTTTTACTGTGCTGAAATTTTATTTTATATTGTATTGACAAACAAAAAAAAAGAATAAAAGTATATACAAATGTTTAGTTCTATTAAACAGTTCAATTTTGTTGTAGAGAAGTTTATAACAAATGCGACACACTGAATGTGTCAACAGTTTTGAAATTATTATATGAATTCTACGTATCAATAATAAGTATGGGTAAAGAACGGTAAATGACCTTGTAGTAAAAACAATATGCTCCAAAACTGTTGAAACACACAGTACAGAGGCTCGTGTAGAACAAACTTAAAACATCAGCTGTTCAGTGTTATCATTACAAAAGACTATTTAGTTTTTTACCTGAGATATTTATAGTTACACATCATGCACTGTCAGTTAACGATACGCCATACAAGAGATTCGTTTGTCTAAAAATATTATCTCCACTATACGTGAGATTAAATAAACCACATATGATAGTAATATGTATAAAACATCTGTTACTTAACTGTAAGATATAGATATGGTCGCACCACCCATGTGTATGTTCAACATTATAAAAACTTTCTATGTATAAACCACACACAAATATGTACAAACCAAAGACTTGATAAACTTTATTACTTGGAACTACAGGTGCAAGGTAGTATCCATTGCACAATTGAACTATAATCCAGTTGAAATTTAGTTTGTGCATACACAACAAAACCTAGTGGAACATTTTTGTTTCGAACTTAAACAAAACAACTCCATTGTTCATCCTAATCGAATGCACGATGTGTTGATAATTAACATATCTGATACATTTCATACACAATCGAAAGTACGTCATTTATACAGGGAATATATAATATTAATGTATGTCTCTATCCCGCAATTAGCCAATTATTCAAATCAATATGTGTCATCATGTACAAAAGGGTATACAATATACCTGTAAATTAGAAGGGTAACAATGGTTATGTGCACGTGGAGGTCACACCAGGGATAAATACTGGTAAAAATTTTAGGTTTTTATATTATAAAACATTGTGTCATAGAATATGGCGGGGTTAAACATGTTAGCGGTTCCCACACTTCCCCTAATCTCGGACAGTGGTGTAATAGTACAACATAAGAACGAATTATAAAAATCATTTGAAAAAGGCTTAACTCATCAGATGGATACAAATAGAAAAACATCTAAAACACGGATTGGACGTGGCCGGGTACTTGTACATCCCAACAACAAAAAGACACTAAGTACAGATCTGGGAGTACTCGCAGTTACTGACAGCTATTTTAAAGCCAATAACAACTAAAAAAAAATCATGCATCTAAGACTAAATTATCAATCAGTACACATCAAACATCCAATGGATTTAGTATAAAAACGTCATAAACAGTCTTTATTTCCAGATGAATTTATTCAACCTGTTAACGATGATAAACAATAAATAAAATCTAACAAACTATCGGATGTTTGGCGAAGCTTAAACACAAATAACAGCAATTTACATGAAGAAAAAAAGATAAATCCCAAACTTGCAGACTTGACATAATCTTTTTATGGTAAGAATTTATACCTCTTTTCAATTTTTCTTGATGGAAAATAAACCTGTTGTTATACAGTCTACTGATCATCAAAGTGTATTTCTAAAATTTAAGCCAGGGTTATCAGAAAGGGGAAATTGGTATTGGAAAACGAATAATTCATTATTACAAAAGATTACCAAGAACTTATTAACTACTTGATTGATATATATTTATTTAAAAAGGAAACATTATATCATAGACTTTTATGGGATGGTTTTGAAATCGAGGTACGAAAACTAACTACAACTTTCTGTTGAAATAAAGCAGAGTTAACAAGAGAGTGAAGCCGTATTTTATAAAGGAACACAGACATGGAGCTTAAAAATGAGAAACACACCGAAGAAAATTATGATTTGGTAAAAGAAATTTATGGTATAGAAACAGAATTAAGTAGTATTTATGATGAGAGGGCACTAAAGAGAGGCAAGTGTAAAAATTTATAACTAAGTTTAAAGGTGATGATGGGGAATTGCTTTCTTATCAAGCAAAATGTATTCTATAAAATAAAAAAAAAATCTTTAAAAATTTGTTTAATGTAAAATATTTAAATAAAAATTTAACTGAAAAATATATCAATGACACAAAGCTAGAAAATAAGGAAACGAAAACGATAAACTAATATCTGATGGGAAAATACAGTAGAGGAATGTATTAACGGTATTTATAAAATTGGGCTTGATGGCCTTACTGCAGAATCAATGACAATTTTGAGATAAACTTAAATTATTAGTTGTGGATGCTCTAAATACCGGCTACGATAGACAATGTTTATCATATTCACAGCGTACCAGTATATTAACTTTGATGTTCAAATAAGGAGATCATTTACTTTTGGAAAACTACCGCTCAACTTCACTTCTTAATACAGATTTTAAACTTTTGTCATATGTTCTTGCCCAAAGACTAAAAAAAAACTTCAAAAAATTAGCAATGAAGACCAAACTGGTAACCTTAAAAATAAATGCATTGGGTTTAATCTGAGACAAATAAATTCAAGATGTTATAGACTATGCAGATACATACAATATGGGAGGGGGGGGGAATTTTTTTTTTTTGAATTTACAAAATACATTTGATTCATAGGAATGGGAATTTTAAGTTTGGAACTTTAAAGCATTTTGGTTATAACAAATCATATATTTTGCACATATTTTCTATATTGTTCGTATTTGACTAGATTTTGGCAAAACATATATGATCGCATTAAAAGACATAATACAGATTGTGTTATTACATTATAACACTATAAACTGCTCAGAGTCTGCAAATAACATATTGTGTGCTCGACTAGTAATTGAGATAGCTGTAGAGTTTATGAAATCCAATTTGATTTGAAAAAAGTTACAAAAGAATTTAAAGGGGCATTAGCCGTCAAATTCATGCTAACCGATTTGACTCAAATTATCATATCTGATTTATAACATACTTAAACGTATATCCGATTTAATATGATCAGTTTACAACGCATGGACTCGATAATATGTATAAAAATTTCGTGCGTATTAAGTTTAGACGCCATCTAATTAACCAAGACTGGCGACGGTAATATAACCAGATATTAACAAAAATACAGATATAGATAGAATACTCGTGCAATTGGATTTTTCTAGGTCTGTTTGATTTCATCTTATAAGTTAAAAATATATGTAAGTCATCGTTTTTATGTGTTAAATAATGAGTTTTTGTGGATCGAATCAATCAATCAAATGGTTCAGCCTTGTTTCACTTTCAATATTGACATTCTTTTCCTTTTAATAACTGAACACACCTTATTCAAGCGTGACCCATCTTTAGCTAAGGGGTTAAATTGAAGGTCACGTGAATAATTGAGGTAGCTGTAGAGTTATATGAAAATCCAAGTTGATTTGAAGAAATTATAGAAATATTTAAAGGTGATTATCTGATTTTTGGCCGAACTGAAAATTATAGCTTCTTTTACCTATTAAGCAAACCCTTCAATTTGACAGTAATGAACAAAACTACCAAATAACATATAATTGTTTAAGATCAATATATAATGAAAATAGATATGCTGATTCAGACCAGTCGAGACTGGTCGAGACAGGTCACGACAGGTCGAGACTTGTTGAGACTGGTTGAGACGGAGTCGAGACTGGTCGAGGCTGGTCAAGCATTTGTAGAGACCATATTCAGACTATACCAAGATTATCAAATACTCAATCAGACGTATTTAGTAAAGTCGAGACCAAGGTCGAGTACAGTTTAGTACTGTTAAGTACCGTCGAAATTATGTTGATTCTTGTCAAGTACAATCTGTGAAAAGAAAATTAACAAAAATACCGAACTCCGAGGAAAATTCAAAACTAAAAGTCCCTAATCAAATGGCAAAATCAAAAGCTTAAACACATCAAACGAATGGACAACAACTGTCATATTCCTGACTTGGTAATTTCTCAATGGTCGAGCACAAAACATGGTCTTTTCAGACTCAGTTTGAGCAGTTTGTAGTGTAAATTACGACATCTTATATTTAGATACAAAATCACAGATAGCAAATATTACGTTTTGAATTATCTAATCAGTGGGAAATCTTATGACAAAATATCACCTCCCCTGTAAACACTGAAAACTAGATCTTCTCAATGTTCGTCCCAATTTAGCATGGACGCTATCAATTTTGGATTCACGGGAAAACTTTCTGGTAAATAGTAAAAATAGAAATAAGTTGAAATAAAAACAAAACTTCCATTCAATGTTATCATTTCCTTCCTTAAGTCGCAAACGACGAGTACAGCAGGTATATAAGCTTGATAAAAAATTAGTTTAAAATGTTGCTATGCGAATAAATTTCTGGAGTACCAACTTTAACTGATTTTTCTTCTGTCTGTATACCTTTCTGGAAAATACTTATCACCTGTTTATATATATATTTAGACCCTCTCTAACAAGAAATTTGTTTTGCATGCACACGTATAAAAATTGCGGTTTTTATCCAACGCAATCATAGGTTTGAACGTTGTTTTCAATTTAGACTTGTTTATATTTTTTCGTTTGGGCTTGTATTATATTTGCCTTAAGGTTTATATAATCCGTTCATCCTATTTTGACTCCTCAAAATTCAAGAGTCTATCCTAAATTGAGGTAAATTGTTGGGCTTTCCAAATACCTTTTCGATTCCTAACATCACTGAAGAGACAGTATTTGTCGAAATCCGGATATGGTGTACAAAAACCTTTGCAGCTTTTGTTTGCGGTATATCATCTTCTCCGCAAGTTTATTGTTTTCTGTTTAGTATTAAATTTAAAATTAAAATCTATTTATTACATCGGTGATCCGTTTATTTGGCAATCGCCAATGGCAGTCAGCAGGATTTAAGAACATTTGTTGTTCGACCTGTTAGTCAAATGCGTTGTGTTAAAATATACTTTTTCACTTTTTTGGTCTTTTGGAAAATGTTGTTTGTGCTGTATTAAGACCCCTCTAACAAGAAACTTGTTTTGCATGCGCCCGTATAAAAATTGCGGTTTTTATCCAACGCAATCAAAGGTTTGAACGTTGTTTTCAATTTAGACTTGTTTATATTTTTTCGTTTGGGCTTGTATTATATTTGCCTTAGGGTTTATATAATCCGTTCATCCTATTTTGACTCCTCAAAATTCAAGAGTCTATCCTAAATTGAGGTAAATTGTTGGGCTTTCCAAATACCTTTTCGATTCCTAACATCACTGAAGAGACATTATTTGTCGAAATCCGGATATGGTGTACAAAAACCTTTGCACCTTTTGTTTGCGGTATATCATCTTCTTCGCAAGTTTATTGTTTTCTGTTTAGTATTCAATTTAAAATTAAGATCCATTTATTACATCGGTGATCCGTTTATTTGGCAATCGCCAATGGCAGTCAGCAGGATTTAAGAACATTTGTTGTTCGACCTGTTAGTCAAATGCGTTTTGTTAAAATATACTTTTTTACTTTTTTGGTCTTTTGGAAAATGTTGTTTGTGCTGTATTTAGACCCCTCTAACAAGCAATTTGTTTTGCATGCACACGTATAAAAATTGCGGTTTTTATCCAACGCAATCATAGGTTTGAACGTTGTTTTCAATTTAGACTTGTTTATATTTTTTCGTTTGGGCTTGTATTATATTTGCCTTAGCGTTTATAACATCCGTTCATCCTATTTTGACTCCTCAAAATTCAAGAGTCTATCCTAAATTGAGGTAAATTGTTGGGCTATCCAAATACCTTTTCGATTCCTAACATCACTGAAGAGACATTATTTGTCGAAATCCGGATATGGTGTACAAAAACCTTTGCACCTTTTGTTTGCGGTATATCATCTTCTCCGCAAGTTTATTGTTTTCTGTTTAGTATTAAATTTAAAATTAAGATCCATTTATTACATCGGTGATCCGTTTATTTGGCAATCGCCAATGGCAGTCAGCAGGATTTAAGAACATTTGTTGTTCGACCTGTTAGTCAAATGCGTTTTGTTAAAATATACTTTTTCACTTTTTTGGTCTTTTAATGTTGTTTGTGCTGTATTAAGACCCCTCTAACAAGAAATTTGTTTTGCATGCACCCGTATAAAAATTGCGGTTTTTATCCAACGCAATCATAGGTTTGAACGTTGTTTTCAATTTAGACTTGTTTATTTTTTTTCGTTTGGGCTTGTATAATATTTGCCTTAGGGTTTATATAATCCGTTCATCTTATTTTGACTCCTCAAAATTCAAGAGTCTATCCAAAATTGAGGTAAATTGTTGGGCTTTCCAAATACCTTTTCGATTCCTAACATCACTGAAGAGACATTATTTGTCGAAATCCGGATATGGTGTACAAAAACCTTTGCACCTTTTGTTTTCGGTATATCATCTTCTCCGCAAGTTTATTGTTTTCTGTTTAGTATTAAATTTAAAATTAAGATCCATTTATTACATCTGTGATCCGTTTATTTGGCAATCGCCAATGGCAGTCAGCAGGATTTAAGAACATTTTTTGTTCGACCTGTTAGTCAAATGCGTTTTGTTAAAATATACTTTTTCACTTTTTTGGTCTTTTGGAAAATGTTGTTTGTGCTGTATTTAGACCCCTCTAACAAGATATTTGTTTTGCATGCACACGTATAAAAATTGTGGTTTTTATCCAACGCAATCATAGGTTTGAACGTTGTTTTCAATTTAGACTTGTTTATATTTTTTCGTTTGGGCTTGTATTATATTTGCCTTAGGTTTTATATAATCCGTTCATCCTATTTTGACTCCTCAAAATTCAAGAGTCTATCCTAAATTGAGGTAAAATGTTGGGCTTTCCAAATACCTTTTCGATTCCTAACATCACTGAAGAGACATTATTTGTCGAAATCCGGATATGGTGTACAAAAACCTTTGCACCTTTTGTTTGCGGTATATCATCTTCTCCGCAAGTTTATTGTTTTCTGTTTAGTATTAAATTTAAAGTTAAGATCCATTTATTACATCTGTGATCCGTTTATTTGGCAATCTCCAATGGCAGTCAGCAGGATATAAGAACATTTGTTGTTCGACCTGTTAGTCAAATGCGTTTTGTTAAAATATACTTTTTCACTTTTTTGGTCTTTTGGAAAATGTTGTTTGTGCTGTATTTAGATACCCTCTAACAAGAAATTTGTTTTGCATGCACACGTATAAAAATTGCGGTTTTTATCCAACGCAATCATAGGTTTGAACGTTGTTTTCAATTTAGACTTGTTTATATATATATATATATATATAAATACAGCACAAACAACATTTTCCAAAAGACCAAAAAAGTGAAAAAGTATATTTTAACCAAACGCATTTGACTAGCAGGTCGAACAACGGATATTCTTAAACCCTGCTGACTGCCATGGCGATTGCCAAATAAACGGATCACAGATGTAACACAATGGATCTTAATTATATTAATTTAATACCAAACAGAAAACAATAAAATTGCGGAAAAGATGGTATATCGCAAACATGAGGTGCAAAAATTTGTACACCATTTCCGGATTTCGACAATTAATGTCTCTTCAGTGATGTTAGGAATCGAAACGGTATTTGGAAGGCCATATAATTTACCTCAATTTGGGATTGACTCTAGAATTTTGAAGAGTCGAATTAGGATGAACGGATCATATAAACCCGAAAGAAAATATAATACAAGCCCAAACGAAAAAATATAAACAAGTCTAAATTGAAAACAACGTTCAAACCTATGATAGCGTTGGATAAAAACCGCAATTTTTATACGTGTGCATGCAAAACAAATTTCTTTGTAGAGGGGTCTAAATACAGCACAAACAACATTTTCCAAAAGACCAAAAAAGTGAAAAAGTATATTTTAACAAAACGCATTTGACTAGCAGGTCCAACAACGGATGTTCTTAAACCCTGCTGACTGCCATGGCGATTGCCAAATAAACGGATCACAGATGTAACACAATGGATCTTAATTATATTAATTTAATACCAAACAGAAAACAATAAACTTGCGGAAAAGATGGTTTATCGCAAACATGAGGTGCAAAATTTTGTACATCATATCCGGATTTCGACAATTAATGTCTCTTCAGTGATGTTAGGAATCGAAACGGTATTTGGAAGGCCATATAATTTACCTCAATTTGGGATTGACTCTTGAATTTTGAAGAGTCGAAATAGGATGAACGGATCATATAAACCCGAAGGCAAATATAATACAAGCCCAAACGAAAAAATATAAACAAGTCTAAATTGAAAACAACGTTCAAACCTATGATTGCGTTGGATAAAAACCGCAATTTTTATACGTGTGCATGCAATACAAATTTCTTTGTAGAGGGGTCTAAATACAGCACAAACAACATTTTCCAAAAGACCAAAAAAGTGAAAAAGTATATTTTAACAAAACGCATTTGACTAGCAGGTCGAACAACGGATGTTCTTAAACCCTGCTGACTGCCATGGCGATTGCCAAATAAACGGATCACAGATGTAACACAATGGATCTTAATTATATTAATTTAATACCAAACAGAAAACAATAAACTTGCGGAAAAGATGGTATATCGCAAACATGAGGTGCAAAAATTTGTACACCATATCCGGATTTCGACAATTAATGTCTCTTCAGTGATGTTAGGAATCGAAACGGTATTTGGAAGGCCATATAATTTACCTCAATTTGGGATTGACTCTTGAATTTTGAAGAGTCGAAATAGGATGAACGGATCATATAAACCCGAAGGCAAATATAATACAAGCCCAAACGAAAAAATATAAACAAGTCTAAATTGAAAACAACGTTCAAACCTATGATTGCGTTGGATAAAAACCGCAATTTTTATACGTGTGCATGCAAAACAAATTTCTTTGTAGAGGGGTCTAAATACAGCACAAACAACTTTTTCCAAAAGACCAAAAAAGTAAAAAAGTATATTTTAACAAAACGCATTTGACTAGCAGGTCGAACAACGGATGTTCTTAAACCCTGCTGACTGCCATGGCGATTGTCAAATAAACGGCTCACAGATGTAACACAATGGATCTTAATCATATTAATTTAATACCAAACAGAAAACAACAAACTTGCGGAAAAGATGGTATATCGCAAACATCAGGTGCATACATTTGTACACCATATCCGGATTTCGACAATTAATGTCTCTTCAGTGATGTTCGGAATCGAAACGGTATTTGGAAGGCCATATAATTTACCTCAATTTGGGATTGACTCTTGAATTTTGAAGAGTCGAAATAGGATGAACGGATCATATAAACCCGAAGGCAAATATAATACAAGCCCAAACGAAAAAATATAAACAAGTCAAAATTGAAAACAACGTTCAAACCTATGATTGCGTTTGAAAAAAACCGCAATTTTTATACGTTTGCATGCAAAACAAATTTCTTTGTAGAGGGGTCTAAATACAGCACAAACAACATTTTCCAAAAGACCAAAAAAGTGAAAAAGTATATTTTAACAAAACGCATTTGACTAGCAGGTCGAATAACGGATGTTCTTAAACCCTGCTGACTACCATGGCGATTGCCAAATAAACGGATCACAGATGTAACACAATGGATCTTAATTATATTAATTTAATACCAAACAGAAAACAATAAACTTGCGGAAGAGATGGTATATCCCAAACATGAGGTGCAAAAATTTGTACACCATAACCGGATTTCGACAATTAATGTCTCTTCAGTGATGTTAGGAATCGAAACGGTATTTGGGAGGCCATATAATTTACCTCAATTTGGGATTGACTCTTGAATTTTGAAGAGTCGAAATAGGATGAACGGATCATATAAACCCGAAGGCAAATATAATATAAGCCCAAACGAAAAAATATAAACAAGTCTAAATTGAAAACAACGTTCAAACCTATGATTGCGTTGGATAAAAACCGCAATTTTTATACGTGTGCATGCAAAACAAATTTCTTTGTAGAGGGGTCTAAATACAGCACAAACAACATTTTCCAAAAGACCAAAACAGTGAAAAAGTATATTTTAACAAAACGCATTTGACTAGCAGGTCGAACAACGGATGTTCTTAAACCCTGCTGACTACCATGGCGATTGCCAAATAAACGGATCACAGATGTAACACAATGGATCTTAAGTATATTAATTTAATACCAAACAGAAAACAATAAACTTGCGGAAAAGATGGTATATCGCAAACATCAGGTGCAAAAATTTGTACACCATATCCGGATTTCGACAATAAATGTCTCTTCAGTGATGTTAGGAATCGAAACGGTATTTGGAAGGCCATATAATTTACCTCAATTTGGGATTGACTCTTGAATTTTGAAGAGTCGAAATAGGATGAACGGATCATATAAACCCGAAGGCAAATATAATACAAGCCTAAACGAAAAAATATTAACAAGTCTAAATTGAAAACAACGTTCAAACCTATGATTGCGTTGGATAAAAATCGCAATTTTTATACGTGTGCATGCAAAACAAATTTCTTTGTAGAGGGGTCTGAATACAGCACAAACAACATTTTCCAAAAGACCAAAAAAGTGAAAAAGTATATTTTAACAAAACGCATTTGACTAGCAGGTCGAACAACGGATGTTCTTAAACCCTGCTGACTGCCATGGCGATTGCCAAATAAACGGATCACAGATGTAACACAATGGATCTTAATTATATTAATTTAATACCAAACAGAAAACAATAAACTTGCGGAAAAGATGGTATATCGCAAACATGAGGTGCAAAAATTTGTACACCATAACCGGATTTCGACAATTAATGTCTCTTCAGTGATGTTAGGAATCGAAACGGTATTTGGGAGGCCATATAATTTACCTCAATTTGGGATTGACTCTTGAATTTTGAAGAGTCGAAATAGGATGAACGGATCATATAAACCCGAAGGCAAATATAATATAAGCCCAAACGAAAAAATATAAACAAGTCTAAATTGAAAACAACGTTCAAACCTATGATTGCGTTGGATAAAAACCGCAATTTTTATACGTGTGCATGCAAAACAAATTTCTTTGTAGAGGGGTCTAAATACAGCACAAACAACATTTTCCAAAAGACCAAAAAAGTGAAAAAGTATATTTTAACAAAACGCATTTGACTAGCAGGTCGAACAACGGATGTTCTTAAACCCTGCTGACTGCCATGGCGATTGCCAAATAAACGGATCACAGATGTAACACAATGGATCTTAAGTATATTAATTTAATACCAAACAGAAAACAATAAACTTGCGGAAAAGATGGTATATCGCAAACATGAGGTGCAAAAATTTGTACACCATATCCGGATTTCGACAATAAATGTCTGTTCAGTGATGTTAGGAATCGAAACGGTATTTGGAAGGCCATATAATTTACCTCAATTTGGGATTGACTCTTGAATTTTGAAGAGTCGAAATAGGATGAACGGATCATATAAACCCAAAGGCAAATATAATACAAGCCCAAACGAAAAAATATAAACAAGTCTAAATTGAAAACAACGTTCAAACCTATGATTGCGTTGGATAAAAACCGCAATTTTTATACGTGTGCATGCAAAACAAATGTCTTTGTAGAGGGGTCTAAATACAGCACAAACAACATTTTCCAAAAGACCAAAAAAGTGAAAAAGTATATTTTAACAAAACGCATTTGACTAGCAGGTCGAACAACGGATGTTCTTAAACCCTGCTGACTGCCATGGCGATTGCCAAATAAACGGATCACAGATGTAACACAATGGATTTTAATTATATTAATTTAATACCAAACAGAAAACAATAAACTTGCGGAAAAGATGGTATATCGTAAACATGAGGTGCAAAAATTTGTACACCATTTCCGGATTTCGACAATTAATGTCTCTTCAGTGATGTTAGGAATCGAAACGGTATTTGGAAGGCCATATAATTTACCTCAATTTGGGATTGACTCTTGAGTTTTGAAGAGTCGAATTAGGATGAACGGATCATATAAACCCGAAGGCAAATATAATACAAGCCCAAACGAAAAAATATAAACAAGTCTTAATTGAAAACAACGTTCAAACCTATGATTGCGTTGGATAAAAACCGCAATTTTTATACGTGTGCATGCAAAACAAATTTCTTTGTAGAGGGGTCTAAATACAGCACAAACAACATTTTCCAAAAGACCAAAAAAGTGAAAAAGTATATTTTAACAAAACGCATTTGACTAGAAGGTCGAACAACGGATGTTCTTAAACCCTGCTGACTGCCATGGCGATTGCCAAATAAACGGATCACAGATGTAACACAATGGATCTTAAGTATATTAATTTAATACCAAACAGAAAACAATAAACTTGCGGAAAAGATGGTATATCGCAAACATGAGGTGCAAAAATTTGTACACCATATCCGGATTTCTACAAAAAATGTCTCTTCAGTGATGTTAGGAATCGAAACGGTATTTGGAAGGCCATATAATTTACCTCAATTTGGGATTGACTCTTGAATTTTGAAGAGTCGAAATAGGATGAACGGATCATATAAACCCAAAGGCAAATATAATACAAGCCCAAACGAAAAAATATAAACAAGTCTAAATTGAAAACAACGTTCAAACCTATGATTGCGTTGGATAAAAACCGCAATTTTTATACGTGTGCATGCAAAACAAATGTCTTTGTAGAGGGGTCTAAATACAGCACAAACAACATTTTCCAAAAGACCAAAAAAGTGAAAAAGTATATTTTAACAAAACGCATTTGACTAGCAGGTCGAACAACGGATGTTCTTAAACCCTGCTGACTGCCATGGCGATTGCCAAATAAACGGATCACAGATGTAACACAATGGATTTTAATTATATTAATTTAATACCAAACAGAAAACAATAAACTTGCGGAAAAGATGGTATATCGTAAACATGAGGTGCAAAAATTTGTACACCATTTCCGGATTTCGACAATTAATGTCTCTTCAGTGATGTTAGGAATCGAAACGGTATTTGGAAGGCCATATAATTTACCTCAATTTGGGATTGACTCTTGAGTTTTGAAGAGTCGAATTAGGATGAACGGATCATATAAACCCGAAGGCAAATATAATACAAGCCCAAACGAAAAAATATAAACAAGTCTTAATTGAAAACAACGTTCAAACCTATGATTGCGTTGGATAAAAACCGCAATTTTTATACGTGTGCATGCAAAACAAATTTCTTTGTAGAGGGGTCTAAATACAGCACAAACAACATTTTCCAAAAGACCAAAAAAGTGAAAAAGTATATTTTAACAAAACGCATTTGACTAGAAGGTCGAACAACGGATGTTCTTAAACCCTGCTGACTGCCATGGCGATTGCCAAATAAACGGATCACAGATGTAACACAATGGATCTTAAGTATATTAATTTAATACCAAACAGAAAACAATAAACTTGCGGAAAAGATGGTATATCGTAAACATGAGGTGCAAAAATTTGTACACCATTTCCGGATTTCGACAATTAATGTCTCTTCAGTGATGTTAGGAATCGAAACGGTATTTGGAAGGCCATATAATTTACCTCAATTTGGGATTGACTCTTGAGTTTTGAAGAGTCGAATTAGGATGAACGGATCATATAAACCCGAAGGCAAATATAATACAAGCCCAAACGAAAAAATATAAACAAGTCTTAATTGAAAACAACGTTCAAACCTATGATTGCGTTGGATAAAAACCGCAATTTTTATACGTGTGCATGCAAAACAAATTTCTTTGTAGAGGGGTCTAAATACAGCACAAACAACATTTTCCAAAAGACCAAAAAAGTGAAAAAGTATATTTTAACAAAACGCATTTGACTAGAAGGTCGAACAACGGATGTTCTTAAACCCTGCTGACTGCCATGGCGATTGCCAAATAAACGGATCACAGATGTAACACAATGGATCTTAAGTATATTAATTTAATACCAAACAGAAAACAATAAACTTGCGGAAAAGATGGTATATCGCAAACATGAGGTGCAAAAATTTGTACACCATATCCGGATTTCTACAAAAAATGTCTCTTCAGTGATGTTAGGAATCGAAACGGTATTTGGAAGGCCATATAATTTACCTCAATTTGGGATTGACTCTTGAATTTTGAAGAGTCGAAATAGGATGAACGGATCATATAAACCCGAAGGCAAATATAATACAAGCCCAAACGAAAAAATATAAACAAGTCTAAATTGAAAACAACGTTCAAACCTATGATTGCGTTGGATAAAAACCGCAATTTTTATACGTGTGCATGCAAAACAAATTTCTTTGTAGAGGGGTCTAAATACAGCACAAACAACATTTTCCAAAAGACCAAAACAGTGCAAAAGTATATTTTAACAAAACGCATTTGACTAGCAGGTCGAACAACGGATGTTCTTAAACCCTGCTGACTGCCATGGCGATTGCCAAATAAACGGATCACAGATGTAACACAATGGATCTTAAGTATATTAATTTAATACCAAACAGAAAACAATAAACTTGCGGAAAAGATGGTATATCGTAAACATGAGGTGCAAAAATTTGTACACCATTTCCGGATTTCGACAATTAATGTCTCTTCAGTGATGTTAGGAATCGAAACGGTATTTGGAAGGCCATATAATTTACCTCAATTTGGGATTGACTCTTGAGTTTTGAAGAGTCGAATTAGGATGAACGGATCATATAAACCCGAAGGCAAATATAATACAAGCCCAAACGAAAAAATATAAACAAGTCTTAATTGAAAACAACGTTCAAACCTATGATTGCGTTGGATAAAAACCGCAATTTTTATACGTGTGCATGCAAAACAAATTTCTTTGTAGAGGGGTCTAAATACAGCACAAACAACATTTTCCAAAAGACCAAAAAAGTGAAAAAGTATATTTTAACAAAACGCATTTGACTAGAAGGTCGAACAACGGATGTTCTTAAACCCTGCTGACTGCCATGGCGATTGCCAAATAAACGGATCACAGATGTAACACAATGGATCTTAAGTATATTAATTTAATACCAAACAGAAAACAATAAACTTGCGGAAAAGATGGTATATCGCAAACATGAGGTGCAAAAATTTGTACACCATATCCGGATTTCTACAAAAAATGTCTCTTCAGTGATGTTAGGAATCGAAACGGTATTTGGAAGGCCATATAATTTACCTCAATTTGGGATTGACTCTTGAATTTTGAAGAGTCGAAATAGGATGAACGGATCATATAAACCCGAAGGCAAATATAATACAAGCCCAAACGAAAAAATATAAACAAGTCTAAATTGAAAACAACGTTCAAACCTATGATTGCGTTGGATAAAAACCGCAATTTTTATACGTGTGCATGCAAAACAAATTTCTTTGTAGAGGGGTCTAAATACAGCACAAACAACATTTTCCAAAAGACCAAAACAGTGCAAAAGTATATTTTAACAAAACGCATTTGACTAGCAGGTCGAACAACGGATGTTCTTAAACCCTGCTGACTGCCATGGCGATTGCCAAATAAACGGATCACAGATGTAACACAATGGATCTTAAGTATATTAATTTAATACCAAACAGAAAACAATAAACTTGCGGAAAAGATGGTATATCGCAAACATCAGGTGCAAAAATTTGTACACCATATCCGGATTTCGACAATAAATGTCTCTTCAGTGATGTTAGGAATCGAAACGGTATTTGGAAGGCCATATAATTTACCTCAATTTGGGATTGACTCTTGAATTTTGAAGAGTCGAAATAGGATGAACGGATCATATAAACCCGAAGGCAAATATAATACAAGCCCAAACGAAAAAATATTAACAAGTCTAAATTGAAAACAACGTTCAAACCTATGATTGCGTTGGATAAAAACCGCAATTTTTATACGTGTGCATGCAAAACAAATTTCTTTGTAGAGGGGTCTGAATACAGCACAAACAACATTTTCCAAAAGACCAAAAAAGTGAAAAAGTATATTTTAACAAAACGCATTTGACTAGCAGGTCGAACAACGGATGTTCTTAAACCCTGCTGACTGCCATGGCGATTGCCAAATAAACGGATCACAGATGTAACACAATGGATCTTAATTATATTAATTTAATACCAAACAGAAAACAAT
The DNA here is from genome assembly GCF_021869535.1 of Mytilus californianus. Classification (NCBI taxonomy): domain Eukaryota; kingdom Metazoa; phylum Mollusca; class Bivalvia; order Mytilida; family Mytilidae; genus Mytilus; species Mytilus californianus. The sequence goes on along the minus strand of NW_026262604.1, from coordinate 62,296,584 downwards.
AAACTTGCGGAAAAGATGGTATATCGCAAACATGAGGTGCAAAAATTTGTACACCATTTCCGGATTTCGACAATTAATGTCTCTTCAGTGATGTTAGGAATCGAAACGGTATTTGGGAGGCCATATAATTTACCTCAATTTGGGATTGACTCTTGAATTTTGAAGAGTCGAAATAGGATGAACGGATCATATAAACCCGAAGGCAAATATAATATAAGCCCAAACGAAAAAATATAAACAAGTCTAAATTGAAAACAACGTTCAAACCTATGATTGCGTTGGATAAAAACCGCAATTTTTATACGTGTGCATGCAAAACAAATTTCTTTGTAGAGGGGTCTAAATACAGCACAAACAACATTTTCCAAAAGACCAAAAAAGTGAAAAAGTATATTTTAACAAAACGCATTTGACTAGCAGGTCGAACAACGGATGTTCTTAAACCCTGCTGACTGCCATGGCGATTGCCAAATAAGCGGATCACAGATGTAACACAATGGATCTTAAGTATATTAATTTAATACCAAACAGAAAACAATAAACTTGCGGAAAAGATGGTATATCGCAAACATGAGGTGCAAAAATTTGTACACCATATCCGGATTTCGACAATAAATGTCTGTTCAGTGATGTTAGGAATCGAAACGGTATTTGGAAGGCCATATAATTTACCTCAATTTGGGATTGACTCTTGAATTTTGAAGAGTCGAAATAGGATGAACGGATCATATAAACCCGAAGGCAAATATAATACAAGCCCAAACGAAAAAATATAAACAAGTCTAAATTGAAAACAACGTTCAAACCTATGATTGCGTTGGATAAAAACCGCAATTTTTATACGTGTGCATGCAAAACAAATTTCTTTGTAGAGGGGTCTAAATACAGCACAAACAACATTTTCCAAAAGACCAAAAAAGTGAAAAAGTATATTTTAACAAAACGCATTTGACTAGCAGGTCGAACAACGGATGTTCTTAAACCCTGCTGACTGCCATGGCGATTGCCAAATAAACGGATCACAGATGTAACACAATGGATCTTAATTATATTAATTTAATACCAAACAGAAAACAATAAACTTGCGGAAAAGATGGTATATCGTAAACATGAGGTGCAAAAATTTGTACACCATTTCCGGATTTCGACAATTAATGTCTCTTCAGTGATGTTAGGAATCGAAACGGTATTTGGAAGGCCATATAATTTACCTCAATTTGGGATTGACTCTTGAGTTTTGAAGAGTCGAATTAGGATGAACGGATCATATAAACCCGAAGGCAAATATAATACAAGCCCAAACGAAAAAATATAAACAAGTCTTAATTGAAAACAACGTTCAAACCTATGATTGCGTTGGATAAAAACCGCAATTTTTATACGTGTGCATGCAAAACAAATTTCTTTGTAGAGGGGTCTAAATACAGCACAAACAACATTTTCCAAAAGACCAAAAAAGTGAAAAAGTATATTTTAACAAAACGCATTTGACTAGCAGGTCGAACAACGGATGTTCTTAAACCCTGCTGACTGCCATGGCGATTGCCAAATAAGCGGATCACAGATGTAACACAATGGATCTTAAGTATATTAATTTAATACCAAACAGAAAACAATAAACTTGCGGAAAAGATGGTATATCGCAAACATGAGGTGCAAAAATTTGTACACCATATCCGGATTTCGACAATAAATGTCTGTTCAGTGATGTTAGGAATCGAAACGGTATTTGGAAGGCCATATAATTTACCTCAATTTGGGATTGACTCTTGAATTTTGAAGAGTCGAAATAGGATGAACGGATCATATAAACCCGAAGGCAAATATAATACAAGCCCAAACGAAAAAATATAAACAAGTCTAAATTGAAAACAACGTTCAAACCTATGATTGCGTTGGATAAAAACCGCAATTTTTATACGTGTGCATGCAAAACAAATTTCTTTGTAGAGGGGTCTAAATACAGCACAAACAACATTTTCCAAAAGACCAAAAAAGTGAAAAAGTATATTTTAACAAAACGCATTTGACTAGCAGGTCGAACAACGGATGTTCTTAAACCCTGCTGACTGCCATGGCGATTGCCAAATAAACGGATCACAGATGTAACACAATGGATCTTAATTATATTAATTTAATACCAAACAGAAAACAATAAACTTGCGGAAAAGATGGTATATCGTAAACATGAGGTGCAAAAATTTGTACACCATTTCCGGATTTCGACAATTAATGTCTCTTCAGTGATGTTAGGAATCGAAACGGTATTTGGAAGGCCATATAATTTACCTCAATTTGGGATTGACTCTTGAGTTTTGAAGAGTCGAATTAGGATGAACGGATCATATAAACCCGAAGGCAAATATAATACAAGCCCAAACGAAAAAATATAAACAAGTCTTAATTGAAAACAACGTTCAAACCTATGATTGCGTTGGATAAAAACCGCAATTTTTATACGTGTGCATGCAAAACAAATTTCTTTGTAGAGGGGTCTAAATACAGCACAAACAACATTTTCCAAAAGACCAAAAAAGTGAAAAAGTATATTTTAACAAAACGCATTTGACTAGCAGGTCGAACAACGGATGTTCTTAAACCCTGCTGACTGCCATGGCAATTGCCAAATAAACGGATCACAGATGTAACACAATGGATCTTAATTATATTAATTTAATACCAAACACTAAACAATAAACTTGCGGAAAAGATGGTATATCGCAAACATGAGGTACAAAAATTTGTACACCATATCCGGATTTCGACAATAAATGTCTCTTCAGTGATGTTAGGAATCGAAACGGTATTTGGAAGGCCATATAATTTACCTCAATTTGGGATTGACTCTTGAATTTTGAAGAGTCGAAATAGGATGAACGGATCATATAAACCCGAAGGCAAATATAATATAAGCCCAAACGAAAAAATATAAACAAGTCTAAATTGAAAACAACGTTCAAACCTATGATTGCGTTGGATAAAAACCGCAATTTTTATACGTGTGCATGCAAAACAAATTTCTTTGTAGAGGGGTCTAAATACAGCACAAACAACATTTTCCAAAAGACCAAAAAAGTGAAAAAGTATATTTTAACAAAACGCATTTGACTAGCAGGTCGAACAACGGATGTTCTTAAACCCTGCTGACTGCCATGGCGATTGCCAAATAAACGGATCACAGATGTAACACAATGGATCTTAATTATATTAATTTAATACCAAACAGAAAACAATAAACTTGCGGAAAAGATGGTATATCGCAAACATGAGGTGCAAAAATTTGTACACCATAACCGGATTTCGACAATTAATGTCTCTTCAGTGATGTTAGGAATCGAAACGGTATTTGGGAGGCCATATAATTTACCTCAATTTGGGATTGACTCTTGAATTTTGAAGAGTCGAAATAGGATGAACGGATCATATAAACCCGAAGGCAAATATAATATAAGCCCAAACGAAAAAATATAAACAAGTCTAAATTGAAAACAACGTTCAAACCTATGATTGCGTTGGATAAAAACCGCAATTTTTATACGTGTGCATGCAAAACAAATTTCTTTGTAGAGGGGTCTAAAAACAGCACAAACAACATTTTCCAAAAGACCAAAAAAGTGAAAAAGTATATTTTAACAAAACGCATTTGACTAGCAGGTCGAACAACGGATGTTCTTAAACCCTGCTGACTGCCATGGCGATTGCCAAATAAACGGATCACAGATGTAACACAATAGATCTTAATTATATTAATTTAATACCAAACAGAAAACAATAAACTTGCGGAAAAGATGGTATATCGCAAACATGAGGTGCAAAAATTTGTACACCATATCCGGATTTCGACAATTAATGTCTCTTCAGTGATGTTAGGAATCGAAACGGTATTTGGAAGGCCATATAATTTACCTCAATTTGGGATTGACTCTTGAATTTTGAAGAGTCGAAATAGGATGAACGGATCATATAAACCCGAAGGCAAATATAATACAAGCCCAAACGAAAAATATAAACAAGTCTAAATTGAAAACAACGTTCAAACCTATGATTGCGTTGGATAAAAACCGCAATTTTTATACGTGTGCATGCAAAACAAATTTCTTTGTAGAGGGGTCTAAATACAGCACAAACAACATTTTCCAAAAGACCAAAAAAGTGAAAAAGTATATTTTAACAAAACGCATTTGACTAGCAGGTCGAACAACGGATGTTCTTAAACCCTGCTGACTGCCATGGCGATTGCCAAATAAACGGATCACAGATGTAACACAATGGATCTTAATTATATTAATTTAATACCAAACAGAAAACAATAAACTTGCGGAAAAGATGGTATGTCGCAAACATGAGGAGCAAAAATTTGTACACCATATCCGGATTTCGACAATTAATGTCTCTTCAGTGATGTTAGGAATCGAAACGGTATTTGGAAGGCCATATAATCTACCTCAATTTGGGATTGACTCTTGAATTTTGAAGAGTCGAAATAGGATGAACGGATCATATAAACCCGAAGGCAAATATAATACAAGCCCAAACGAAAAAATATAAACAAGTCTAAATTGAAAACAACGTTCAAACCTATGATTGCGTTGGATAAAAACCGCAATTTTTATACGTATGCATGCAAAACAAATTTCTTTGTAGAGGGGACTAAATACAGCACAAACAACATTTTCCAAAAGACCAAAAAAGTGAAAAAAGTATATTTTAACAAAACGCATTTGACTAGCAGGTCGAACAACGGATGTTCTTAAACCCTGCTGACTGCCATGGCGATTGCTAAATAAACGGATCACAGATGTAACACAATGGATCTTAATTATATTAATTTAATACCAAACAGAAAACAATAAACTTGCGGAAAAGATGGTATATCGCAAACATGAGGTGCAAAAATTTGTACACCATATCCGGATTTCGACAATTAATGTCTCTTCAGTGATGTTAGGAATCGAAACGGTATTTGGAAGGCCATATAATTTACCTCAATTTGGGATTGACTCTTGAATTTTGAAGAGTCGAAATAGGATGAACGGATCATATAAACCCGAAGGCAAATATAATACAAGCCCAAACGAAAAAATATAAACAAGTCTAAATTGAAAACAACGTTCAAACCTATGATTGCGTTGGATAAAAACCGCAATTTTTATACGTATGCATGCACAACAAATGTCTTTGTAGAGGGGACTAAATACAGCACAAACAACATTTTCCAAAAGACCAAAAAAGTGAAAAAGTATATTTTAATAAAACGCATTTGACTAGCAGGTCGAACAACGGATGTTCTTAAACCCTGCTGATTGCCATGGCGATTGCCAAATAAACGGATCACAAGATGTAACAAAATGGATCTTAATTATATTAATTTAATACCAAACAGAAAACAATAAACTTGCGGAAAAGATGGTATATCGCAAACATGAGGTGCAAAAATTTGAACACCATATCCGGATTTCGACAATTAATGTCTCTTCAGTGATGTTAGGAATCAAAACGGTATTTGGAAGGCCATATAATTTACCTCAATTTGAAATTGACTCTTGAATTTTGAAGAGTCGAAATAGGATGAACGGATCATATAAACCCGAAGGCAAATATAATACAAGCCCAAACGAAAAAATATAAACAAGTCTAAATTGAAAACAACGTTCAAACCTATGATTGCGTTGGATAAAAACCGCAATTTTTATACGTGTGCATGCAAAACAAATTTCTTTGTAGAGGGGTCTAAATACAGCACAAACAAAATTTTCCAAAAGACCAAAAAAGTGAAAAAGTATATTTTAACAAAACGCATTTGACTAGCAGGTCGAACAACGGATGTTCTTAAACCCTGCTGACTGCCATGGCGATTGCCAAATAAACGGATCACAGATGTAACACAATAGATCTTAATTATATTAATTTAATACCAAACAGAAAACAATAAACTTGCGGAAAAGATGGTATATCGCAAACATGAGGTGCAAAAATTTGTACACCATAACCGGATTTCGACAATTAATGTCTCTTCAGTGATGTTAGGAATCGAAACGGTATTTGGAAGGCCATATAATTTACCTCAATTTGGGATTGACTCTTGAATTTTGAAGAGTCGAAATAGGATGAACGGATCATATAAACCCGAAGGCAAATATAATACAAGCCCAAACGAAAAATATAAACAAGTCTAAATTGAAAACAACGTTCAAACCTATGATTGCGTTGGATAAAAACCGCAATTTTTATACGTGTGCATGCAAAACAAATTTCTTTGTAGAGGGGTCTAAATACAGCACAAACAACATTTTCCAAAAGACCAAAAAAGTGAAAAAGTATATTTTAACAAAACGCATTTGACTAGCAGGTCGAACAACGGATGTTCTTAAACCCTGCTGACTGTCATGGCGATTGCCAAATAAATGGATCACAGATGTAACACAATGGATCTTAATTATATTAATTTAATACCAAACAGAAAACAATAAACTTGCGGAAAAGATGGTATATCGCAAACATGAGGTGCAAAAATTTGTACACCATATCCGGATTTCGACAATTAATGTCTCTTCAGTGATGTTAGGAATCGAAACGGTATTTGGAAGGCCATATAATTTACCTCAATTTGGGATTGACTCTTGAATTTTGAAGAGTCGAAATAGGATGAACGGATCATATAAACCCGAAGGCAAATATAATACAAGCCCAAACGAAAAAATATAAACAAGTCTAAATTGAAAACAACGTTCAAACCTATGATTGCGTTGGATAAAAACCGCAATTTTTATACGTATGCATGCAAAACAAATTTCTTTGTAGAGGGGACTAAATACAGCACAAACAACATTTTCCAAAAGACCAAAAAAGTGAAAAAGTATATTTTAACAAAACGCATTTGACTAGCAGGTCGAACAACGGATGTTCTTAAACCCTGCTGACTGCCATGGCGATTGCCAAATAAACGGATCACAGATGTAACACAATGGATCTTAATTATATTAATTTAATACCAAACAGAAAACAATAAACTTGCGGAAAAGATGGTATATCGCAAACATGAGGTGCAAAAATGTGTACACCATATCCGGATTTCGACAATTAATGTCTCTTCAGTGATGTTAGGAATCGAAACGGTATTTGGAAGGCCATATAATTTACCTCAATTTGGGATTGACTCTTGAATTTTGAAGAGTCGAAATAGGATGAACGGATCATATAAACCCGAAGGCAAATATAATACAAGCCCAAACGAAAAAATATAAACAAGTCTAAATTGAAAACAACGTTCAAACCTATGATTGCGTTGGATAAAAACCGCAATTTTTATACGTATGCATGCAAAACAAATTTCTTTGTAGAGGGGACTAAATACAGCACAAACAACATTTTCCAAAAGACCAAAAAAGTGAAAAAAGTATATTTTAACAAAACGCATTTGACTAGCAGGTCGAACAACGGATGTTCTTAAACCCTGCTGACTGCCATGGCGATTGCCAAATAAACGGATCACAAGATGTAACAAAATGGATCTTAATTATATTAATTTAATACCAAACAGAAAACAATAAACTTGCGGAAAAGATGGTATATCGCAAACATGAGGTGCAAAAATTTGAACACCATATCCGGATTTCGACAATTAATGTCTCTTCAGTGATGTTAGGAATCAAAATGGTATTTGGAAGGCCATATATTTTACCTCAATTTGGGATTGACTCTTGAATTTTGAAGAGTCGAAATAGGATGAACGGATCATATAATCCCGAAGGCAAATATAATACAAGCCCAAACGAAAAAATATAAACAAGTCTAAATTGAAAACAACGTTCAAACCTATGATTGCGTTGGATAAAAACCGCAATTTTTATACGTGTGGATGCAAAACAAATTTCTTTGTAGAGGGGTCTAAATACTGCACAAACAACATTTTCCAAAAGACCAAAAAAGTGAAAAAGTATATTTTAACAAAACGCATTTGACTAACAGGTCGAACAACAGATGTTCTTAAACCCTGTTGACTGCCATTGGCGATTGCCAAATATATTGATCACCAGTATAAAATGGATCTTAATATTAATTTAATACCAAACAGAAAACAATAAACTTGTGGAAAAGATGGTTTACCACAAACATGAGGTGCAAAAATTTTTATACACCATATCCTGATTTCGACAACTATATATATACAGCTAGATCAGAGAAAGTCAGGAAAAAAACCAAAGGAATCGATTGGCACTTTTGAAATTAAGTAACTTAACAAATTCAAACGAACCTTATCTCCATGTCAACATTGAATTTGAATAGATTGCGAAGACCGCAAATACATGTACAAAAATCGAGACGATCCTTTCTTAAAATTTAAGAAAAAATAGTAGAAAAATACATAATTTATAACATTAGTCATTTTTTAACTTCTTAACCTGCACAGACAGACTTCGAAATTTGTATATTCACGAAAAGAAAATTTGTCTCTTTTGAATGAAATAAATATTGAACATCTCGGGCAGATGGGGTTCGTCAACCTTGGAGGGTAGTCCGTCTAGGAGAAGGAAAACTATGACTCAAAATCTCCGCTGACTTGAGGTCACACCCTTATGCCAGGGAAAGGCTTCAAGTGACAACCTCGAGGAAAACCGTGATTAGGAATCTGTAATATACTTCCTGTACCTCCTTGATCAGACATTTGTACCGAAGTTAAGTGTGAGGTAATACCGACAGAAAACCTAGAGTTCTGTAAACGGCAATGTTGGGTGTTACAGCGCACTCTAACAGACCACAACACCACGCACAAACAGCCATTATTACAATTGAAATCACTGAACATGAAACATCGTGTATTTGCATGTATATTTCTAATAACACAGCTTAACAAATCATTTTTTTAAGATGAACAATTATTATTTAGAAATAACTTTTTATCAGTATCGACACAGGCATTATATTATTATTGACTTCTCGACTCTATCATCAGAAGAGTGAATGTTCTTTTCTTTTTGCTCACTGGATATCCCACAGTAACAACGATACTTAGTTTTTCTACCTACAAGTCATATTATAAATCCGAGAAGAGAACAACAGTTTTTTTGGAAAATGAATTATATAAGAGAGTAGACACAAATAGATACAAATCAACATGTCCAATATCATTGTCAATTAAAAGAATAATAGCAATTATTTGTCATATTATAGGACACTTTTATAAGTTAATAAGCTGAATCAGCTTATTATTTACCTTTATAATCAGTGGAATGTAACATTGTAAATCAAGAGAAGCTTAGGACTCTTGGTGAGATTTGATGAATAAATATTATTATGTTGTTAAAAAAAATAATTAGGGAATTTAAATATTTTACTTTCTAACAGTTACTGTCATAATATGTTTCCCTTATTCATAGCAAATGGTCATCAGTGTTTGCTATGTATCTTTAGATATCTCACATTTTAGTCATACAAATGTTTTTGAGGACAGGTTGAGCAGTTAAACATACAATCATTCAATACATCAAATAAAATTAACATATGTCTTCTAGTATGTGAAAACTAAAAGCTAATGCTGACCATTTAACGATGAAAATGAGGTCAAAGTTCGAATAAGCCTGACGGACAATACCACCTTACAACAAATAAAGTTATCAAATTATTTCCAGTACCTTAGAACCAGACCATATAACAAAAAATAAACTGACCTTGACCAATGAACCATGAAAATGAGATCAAGGATCAAATAATCCTGCCCGACAAACATGTACACATTTAGATATGTCTACATGTATAAAGCTAACTTATACAAATAGTTAACATTTTGTTTTCTTTCACTGGCCATGTCAGTTAACCTTTCTTATGTCTTGAATACTGTGATGTGACAAAAATAACTGCATACACGATTTTCTTATATATTGTATTAGGATTTATATGTACAAGCGCTGATCGAGCAATTTTGAAAAGGGGGATCCCACCTCCAGAACACCATGTTCACATACAAAAAATAAAGCATCTGAATGTGTATGTACAAGTAAACAGGAAAGAGCAGCTCTTATCATGTTGTAAAGTTATTCTACATGCATGGTCGATTTCTTTTTTACCATTGACATTAAAACAATTCACCATAGTTGTATAAATTACTATCAAATGAGTAAACCAAGTTTAATGAAACTAAGCATATTGTATTGTATAGTTTTGACAAAGTATTGATCTGCATCCTTGGCCTTTATATCAACTCTGATATCTGACCATGACAATATTTTAGTCTTTATTCCAAACCTCCAGTAAATTTGTTTTATTGCTTTTATAAATTGCTAAATGTTTTTGTTTTTAAAATATTTTGCTTACCTTGTATCGTAAAACAGTTAATCACAATCACCAATGTCAGCAAATACTTCATATATACCTCCTAGTTGATACAATATTCAACAGTGTTTTTTTTCCTATAGGAATTAATTTAATTAAACTGTTCACATCCGCGATAAATCTAAGCTTATGGTAGGGTTTTTTGTTGCACAATATTCCTTTGTTGTGTAAACAATTTTGGACTGTAATGTGTCTTTGGTCATGAAGATCTTTGATTTCTGTAACCTTTTTGTTTTGCAAATTTACACTTAATCTTTTAAGGTAAGAGAAAATATTAAAGCATTCCATAAGGTCTCAGACTGTTGGTGACTTCTTTATTCTTAATACATATAATGAGAACTGATTCATTTTGCAGTCTTGAAAACATAATCTATCTATTAGTTGTAATTTGCCTCGAGGTAAAAAGTAAAATAACAAAAATAACGAACTCCAAGGAAAATTCAAAACGGAAAGTCCATAAAATGACAAAATCAAAAGCTCAAACACATCAAACGAATTGATAACAACTATATGTATATTCCTGACTTGGTACATGCATTTTTTTTGTGGAAAATACTGGATTAAACGACGTTCTTTGACATAAACCTGGTTCATTAGCTTACTGCTCAGACACTGGTGACGTTTTACAAATAGCCTAGTCAATTTAGCTCTAAAATCGCCCAACCTGCAACTAATTGCAACACAAGGTTTTTTTAGTGCAAATTATAAGATAGACTTGTCCTAAGTCAGGAATCTGATGTTCAGTAGTTGTCGTTTGTTGATGTGGTTCATAAGTGTTTCTCGTTTCTCGTTTTCTATATAGATTAGACCGTTGGTTTTCCCGTTTGAATGGTTTTACACTAGTATTTTTTGGGGCCCTTTATAGCTTACTGTTCGGTGTGAGCCAAGGCTCCGTGTTGAAGACCGTACTTTGACCTATAATGGTTTACTTTTATAAATTTTGACTTGGATGGAGAGTTGTCTCATTGGCACTCATACCACATCTTCTTATATCTTTGTACTAACAACATACTAAAACTATACATTGATATAATTTGCAGAAAAGGTTATTTTGGGGTGAAATATGTGGTTTTTAGAGAAAAAATGCTGAAAACTGGAAAAGAAGAAAAATTGTTATTTATGGTTACAATTTTAGACTTAAAGCTTGTTGAAGACAGGAAACCTTATCTTAATAGAGTATTATGTAGTCCTCTAGTTATTATTATTCATATTGAAGTAATTTTGAGGTGAAATGAGTGATTTTTAGTGAAAAAACGCTGAAAACTGGAAACGTAGAAAATCTCCGTTGTTAATGGTTAATATTTTTGAAATTTGATCTATATAGAAAAAAGAACATACTATTTTATGTTTTATTTGTGAAGTCCTTTAGTTATCAATATTAATATTTGGGTAATTTTAGTTGAATATATGTATTAAGACCGAAAACCCAGAAAACTGGAAATGAAAATATCTTGGTTATTGATGGTTGAAACTTTCAAATTGGGATCTTAACAGAAAATAGAGAATACTATCTGATGTTTATATTAAGAAGTCCTATAGTTATAAGTATTTAAAAAATTGTAATTCTTGTGTAAAATGTGATTTGTAGAGAAAAATTGTGAAAAATGGAAATAAAAAACTCGATTATTAATGGTTAAAACTTTTAACATAGGATCTTTATAGACAGACTATATTATCTTATGATTATCGCATATGTATTCCTCTTGTTATCGATATCAATAATAATCAATTTGTTGTGTGAAATATTTTGTTAACTACAAAACAAGAATATATCCATAGTACACCGATGCCACATCCGCACTATCATTTTCTATGTTCAGTGGACTGTGAAATTGGGTCAAAACTCTAATTTGGTATTAAGATTAGAAAGATCTTATCATAGGAAACATTTGTACTAAGTTTCAATATGATTGGACTTCAACTTCATCAAAAAATACCTTGACCAGAAACTTTAACAAAAAAACTTAATCTGAAGCAGGATAGACGGGCGAACGAACAGACGCACAGACAGAAAAACATAATGCCCCTAAGTGAGGGGCATACAAAATGAAAATTTTAAAATTTTGGTTATTTCTAGTTTGATTTTTGAAAACGAAAAAATGGAGAATGGAAACAGGGAATGTGTCAAAGAGAAAACAAGGCCACTAATGAGTCTTTAACATAGCAAGTAAATCCGGCACACGGAGGTGGGCTTCAGCTGACCCCTTAATTATTTTGAACACTAGTTCAGCAAAATGGACACCACCCTAAACTCCAGTACATACAAATGAACCAAAATTATCAAAAAAAAAAAAAAAAACACACACACATAAGACAAACAAAGGCTAGAGGTTTCTGAGTTGGGATTGGTGCAATAATGTGGCAGGGGTAAAACATGTTGTGTGAGAACTCAACCCACCCCTAGTTTCTCTAGACAACACAGAATAAACAAACACACAGTAAAACTCAGTTTTAGATATGTGCATTTTGTGGAAGTTTGAAATTTTATCTTATGTTTTGGGTATGTATTTATAGTAACTGACGTGTAGGTATAATAAACAAAAAATGATTGTCTTCAAAAATAACTGTAAATCAGTTTGGTTACTGACTTTGATTTGGTCATGCTAATTGGTGGAAAAGTCATATTTCTAGTGTCCTTGCATCATCATTGACTGTAGTCCTTTTTGTGTATTTTTTCATTAGCTACTTTTACAATATTTGAATTGCATAAAGTCACAGTTAAACACAGACGATGTGATTGCAGATTTCTCTTAATGTGTTGCTAATTTTATTTAGCAAGCTCTATCAATATCCACGTTTGATTTCAGATATATAAGCTTTTTAAATTTAGGAACATATACTAGTTCACTGAATTAGCATTAAAAGAGGGGCAAAAGATACCAGAGGGACAATCAAACCCTGTATAGCTTGCTGTTCGGTGTGAGCCAAGGCTCCGTGTTGAAGACCGTACTTTGACCTATAATGGTTTACTTTTATAAATTTTGACTTGGATGGAGAGTTGTCTCATTGGCACTCATACCACATCTTCTTATATCTAATCATAGATCGAAAATTGAATGTAAATCTGATATTGTTTAAGGCAATTTCAAGAGCAGCTTTGTCAATACAATTATAAGTTTACCTCAAGAGCTTGAATTTAAATAGTAATTGTACTAAAGTGGTCCAATTTTGGATGTAGAAAATGAGATAAGCACTGTTGAATGAATAAATGGGATCACATCCTGGAGGAAGTGTTAATAGCAACAGCGCCTTATGTGTGTACCCTATAAACCTGCATGTATGTGGTGGTCTAAAACATCAACCAAATGGTAATGACAAAGAACTAACATGGGTTGTCTGCCATATGAAAATATTATGGTCAAAGATATATATATATATATACTTACTAGTATATAAAGAAAAGAATTACCAGTTCTTTATTTAATATATCTGATTGAATTAATTTAATAAAAGGTAATCATCTTTAGCCTAAGAACTGTAAAAAAATTATCATGGATCATGTGTGTGAATTAAAACTTGTAGTGTCTGTGGGCGACTTTGATGGCCAGAGATAGCGTTTAGATAGTCATGTCTAATCTGAAATTATGTCTGTTGGTTTTTGTTAGTCGTTTGGGTTGCTTTTTCGTTGACTTTAAAAACCTCTTCATAATAAAAGTAAAAGTTAAAAGTAAAAGTAAAAGTAGAAGTTAAAAGTAAAAGTAAAAGTAAAAGTAAAAGTTAAAATAAAAGTAAAAACATACTCTTTTACAGATATGTCAATGTTAAAGACGCTGTTTTCTGCCTCCGGAATGCTGACCTGTATTCAACTCATTTAAACGAAACTATAAAAATATTTTAAACAATACACCTCATGCCAAAAGAACATAAATGTTTAGCTTTTAAGGTCCACTAAACTCTATCAGTGATCTCTTGGTAGTAAGTTTGATTGCTTGCCAATGAAACCATCACTTATTATAAAATCTCCCCACTTTAAAAACATAAGAAGATGTTGTATGATTGCCAATGAGAAAACTTTCCACAAGAGATATCAATGATGTGGGTGTGGATGTAAACCACCATAGTTCATCATCAAAATATAAAACAAGTCAAACGAGAAACTCAAAGACCTGATTAATGTTAAAACAATAAACGGAAAAACAAATATGACAGACAGCAAACAATAACAACCAAGTAATAAAGGGCCACTGACTTGTGATAATCATATTCATAGTGTGCAGGGTTAACCCTGTTTGCGAGCACTCAACCCTCCAATAATCAGGAACAGTTTTTATTTAGGGGCCGGCTGAGGTCCGCCTCCTGGTGCAGGATTTTCTCGTTGCGTTGAAGACCCATTGGTGGCCTTCGGCTGTTAACTGCTCTTGGTCTGGCCGGGTTATTGTCTTTTTGACATACAGTATTCCCCATTTCCATTCTCAATTTTATTTAAATAGCAAACAACGTAAGAACAAGTTGTAAAACTCAGTTGGAAAGGGCTCAACTCAAAAAGATCAGCACAGAGTATATAACCAATTAACATAAAGACACTGAGTTCTCATAGCTAGTTCAAAGCTTAGTAATTACAGTTGATGAATAAATACTGTTGGCACCGACTAAAATATAAATAAGTACACATCCGATTAGTAACCAAAGTGAAAAGTGGATTCAGTGTTACAGTCAAAGCTTTATCTATATGGTGTGTGAGTACTGAGATCGTCGCAAGTTACATGAGTAGCTATTTGCTTCGAGGAGCCTGAAATTTTCGTTTGTGAAAAAATATTTAACATAAAATCATTTAACACTCATCATTTTTATTTTTTATGAAACATTGTTGGATTCTAAATCTTAACATGTTTGCTCCAGAAGGTAAATGAAAAAAATATATTGTTTTCTTTCTAAAGTTGTGGAGAAAAAATACATAAAAGACTTTGTATCGTGCAATAACATTTTTTTTTATAATGAACAAAACATGTATTTCTGGAACCCCTCCCCCAACAAAAAATAAACTGTCTGTGCCTTTAACACAGGGGCAGAATTCTTTCAAATACCAAGTAAGAATGTGACTAAGTTGGTTACTCTAATTCAGTAAAGTTTTCCATTTATAAAATTTAGAATGGAAATGGGGAATAGGTTACTTACCAACACTATTTTGGAGAACTAGATTATTGGATTGTAAAATAGCAGAACACAATCTCGGTCTATATCTTTATTCAAATATACAAATTTTGAGACAGGAAAGTGATTCATTTGTAATATTATTCTTTTAAATTGAAATAATTATGTATTGTATTGTATTATTTCAACTGTTTTAAAAAATACAGAGCAATTGTTGTATAATTTTATTTTTTTCAACTTTGGCAAATAAGGGGAAGCAACTCATATAACCTCACTTTTACTACAAAACATTTTTATAAATTACACCACTTTCCGCAAAATATATTTTTGTATAGTTTTAGTATGTTGTTCATAGATAGTAACAGACCTGTTTTTCAGAGAAAAACTTTGTGTTGCAATTAGTTGCAGGTTGTTCACTAAATTGACTAGACTAAAATATGAGAAGCAGCTGCAAACATTTGAATACCAAATGAGTTCGGAAGTGTATATCCAATATGCAGGTGAAGTTGGTATATTGCTACTAAGGTGGGGAAAATTGATAATTTCAAAATTAAAATCGTCTTGTTTGTCATAGATTCTGGTACTGAGATGACCGCTTATGTCAAATTCGAGGTAAAAGTCTTAAAATGAGGCAGAGGAAACCATGTCTGTTGTTTCTTAAATTTCTAGTTCTGGAGGATATATTAATGAAACACAATCAGAAAAGTTTGGATTGTTAATGGAATGAACATTATCAATGTATCTTAATGTGAAATTAAATGATCTGGCTTCTTTGATCTTTTTGTTTTTGACAAGTGCATAAAGGAACCCCGACTCATATGAAAAAAAGAAAAGGTCGACAAGGAGAGGCTCACAAACCGTTCCCATAGGAATGCCGACAATTTGTTGAAAAAGTCTACCTCCAAATCCAACAAACATGTTGTCAAGAAGAAACTCCAACAAACTGATCACTTGTTCCTCTCTGTAGCATGTTTTACCTTTTTGTTACTATTAATAAAATATGCGGTATGTTATCCTAAAGTAATAAATTTATAGCGTGTGCTACCTTTTTTTATGTTAAAAAGCATTATAGATTATTTCTTTTAGACGATTTTTAAATTTCACATTGGGAATGGTGGTATACAGGGTTGAAAAATTTAAAGGTTTTATAAAGCTAATTTCTGAGAAAGATCGAGATAACTTCTTCTCAGTTAGCCCATGCTCTGGCGTAGTCATCAATGGAATCTATAATCATTTTGTAGTTATGGTTCCAATTGATGAGCTTTCAATAATTGTTAGTATTCTTAGATCTGTACTTTGTGTCTCTTGTCTTTGTATTAGTTGTATTTTGTGTTGTATGCCAATCTGATGAGTCAAGTCCTTTTCAACTGATTTGTCAAATTTGTTTGTAGGTTGTCTTGTCCAAAGTTAGGTAAAAAGTAGAGTTGAGGACGCACACACATCCTGGACAATTCCACATTCTTTATGCATGTTTTGTGCCTGTTCAAGTCACGAGCCTGTAGTTCAGTGGTAGTAGTTTGTCATATTTTTTATAACGTAGACCAGGCAGTTTGTTTTCTAGTTTGCATTTGATTGTTTTTTATTTTGTGCTGTCGGGATAACTTCTACACCTTTTGGTCGTTCGTTGATATTTGTCTCATTGCAATCATACCATATTTTCTTTTATTTGCATATGAATTGAAATTATGAAATAACAGACCAATCTCAAATCAAATTCAAATGCATTGAATTAAACACACTGTTTTTATCAATACAATTATTCAGATTGAACACAACTTGTCAGATAGCAGACATTATTTTTTTTCTACTATCAAAATTTGAGTACTATTTATCAACATATAGCTACACATGTATAACATATAGGAATGATTAAATCAGCAACTGTGTTGATTTTCATTTAAAATGGATGTATTCTAATGAATAGTTAGGTAAGCTTCAAAGTTCAAACTTTAAGGACGCTCAGACTGTTTTATTTACTTACTTCTGATACTACCAATATATAGCTGTAATCTGTTTTCAATAACATTGTTTCTGAAAAATAAAAATACAAGAAACTAAAATCATATCTTCAATTTCAAATGTATCTAATAAGATGTGGACAGAGAAATAGTACGATGCAAATGTTGAAATAACAACTTCAGCATATACATCAAATACAGTTTCAAATTCATGACTGAGGCTTTATAGAGCCAAATAAAATCTATGGAAATAAGATATATTATAACAACTGTCTACTAGATATTATTGACTAACCATTAGTGGTTCCCCTAAACTGGCATAATTAATAATTATTTTTATCATGCCATGCTTATTGTAACATACGTAGGGATTACTTTCGTCAATATTTTTATACCGAGCGTTAAAATCGTCTTGTTTGTCATAGATTCTGGTACTGAGATGACCGCTTATGTCAAATTCGAGGTAAAAGTCTTAAAATGAGGCAGAGGAAGCCATGTCTGTTGTTTCTTAAATTTCTAGTTCTGGAGGATATATTAATGAAACACAATCAGAAAAGTTTGGATTGTTAATGGAATGAACATTATCAATATATCTTAATGTGAAATTAAATGATCTGGCTTCTTTGATCTTTTTGTTTTTGACAAGTGCATAAAGGAACCCCGACTCATATGAAAAAAAGAAAAGGTCGACAAGGAGAGGCTCACAAACCGTTCCCAGAGGAATGCCGACATTTGTTGAAAAAGTCTACCTCCAAATCCAACAAACATGTTGTCAAGAAGAAACTTCAATAAAAAGATCACTTGTTCCTCTCTGTAGCATGTTTTACCTTTTTGTTACTATTAATAAAATATTCGGTATGTTATCCTAAAGTAATAAATTTATAGCGTGTGCTACCTTTTTTTATGTTAAAAAGCATTATAGATTATTTCTTTCAGACGATTTTTAAATTTCACATTGGGAATGGTGGTATACAGGGTTGAAAAATTTAAAGGTTTTATAAAGCTAATTTCAGAGAAAGATCGAGATAACTTCTTCTCAGTTAGCCCATGCTCTGGCGTAGTCATCAATGGAATCTATATCCATTTTGTAAGTTATGGTTCCAATTGATGAGCTTTCAATAATTGTTAGTATTCTTAGATCTGTACTTTGTGTCTCTTGTCTTTGTATTAGTTGTATTTTGTGTTGTATGCCAATCTGATGAGTCAAGTCCTTTTCAACTGATTTGTCAAATTTGTTTGTAGGTTGTCTTGTCCAAGGTTAGGTAAAAAGGAGAGTTGAGGACGCACACACATCCTGGACAATTCCACATTCTTTATGCATGTTATGTGCCTGTTCAAGTCACGAGCCTGTAGTTCAGTGGTAGTAGTTTGTCATATTTTTTATAACGTAGACCAGGCAGTTTGTTTTCTAGTTTGCATTTGATTGTTTTTTATTTTGTGCTGTCGGGATAACTTCTACACCTGTTGGTCGTTCGTTGATATTTGTCTCATTGCAATCATACCATATTTTCTTTTATTTGCATATGAATTGAAATTATGAAATAACAGACCAATCTCAAATCAAATTCAAATGCATTGAATTAAACACACTGTTTTTATCAATACAATTATTCAGATTGAACACAACTTGTCAGATAGCAGACATTATTTTTTTTCTACTATCAAAATTTGAGTACTATTTATCAACATATAGCTACACATGTATAACATATAGGAATGATTAAATCAGCAACTGTGTTGATTTTCATTTAAAATGGATGTATTCTAATGAATAGTTAGGTAAGCTTCAAAGTTCAAACTTTAAGGACGCTCAGACTGTTTTATTTACTTACTTCTGACTGATACTACCAATATATAGCTGTAATCTGTTTTCAATAACATTGTTTCTGAAAAATAAAAATACAAGAAACTAAAATCATATCTTCAATTTCAAATGTATCTAATAAGATGTGGACAGAGAAATAGTACGATGCAAATGTTGAAATAATAACTTCAGCATATACATCAAATACAGTTTCAAATTCATGACTGAGGCTTTATAGAGCCAAATAAAATCTATGGAAATAAGATATATTATAACAACTGTCTACAAGATATTATTGACTAACCATTAGTGGTTCCCCTAAACTGGCATAATTAATAATTATTTCTATCATGCCATGCTTATTGTAACATACGTAGGGATTACTTTCGTCAATATTTTTATACCGAGCGTTAAAATCGTCTTGTTTGTCATAGATTCTGGTACTGAGATGACCGCTTATGTCAAATTCGAAGTAAAAGTCTTAAAATGAGGCAGAGGAAGCCATGTCTGTTGTTTCTTAAATTTCTAGTTCTGGAGGATATATTAATGAAACACAATCAGAAAAGTTTGGATTGTTAATGGAATGAACATTATCAATATATCTTAATGTGAAATTAAATGATCTGGCTTCTTTGATCTTTTTGTTTTTGACAAGTGCATAAAGGAACCCCGACTCATATGAAAAAAAGAAAAGGTCGACAAGGAGAGGCTCACAAACCGTTCCCATAGGAATGCCGACATTTGTTGAAAAAGTCTACCTCCAAATCCAACAAACATGTTGTCAAGAAGAAACTCCAACAAACTGATCACTTGTTCCTCCCTGTAGCATGTTTTACCTTTTTGTTACTATTAATAAAATATGCGGTATGTTATCCTAAAGTAATAAATTTATAGCGTGTGCTACCTTTTTTTATGTTAAAAAGCATTATAGATTATTTCTTTTTGACGATTTTTAAATTTCACATTGGGAATGGTGGTATACAGGGTTGAAAAATTTAAAGGTTTTATAAAGCTAATTTCAGAGAAAGATCGAGATAACTTCTTCTCAGTTAGCCCATGCTCTGGCGTAGTCATCAATGGAATCTATATCCATTTTGTAAGTTATGGTTCCAATTGATGAGCTTTCAATAATTGTTAGTATTCTTAGATCTGTACTTTGTGTCTCTTGTCTTTGTATTAGTTGTATTTTGTGTTGTATGCCAATCTGATGAGTCAAGTCCTTTTCAACTGATTTGTCAAATTTGTTTGTAGGTTGTCTTGTCCAAGGTTAGGTAAAAAGGAGAGTTGAGGACGCACACACATCCTGGACAATTCCACATTCTTTATGCATGTTATGTGCCTGTTCAAGTCACGAGCCTGTAGTTCAGTGGTAGTAGTTTGTCATATTTTTTATAGCGTAGACCAGGCAGTTTGTTTTCTAGTTTGCATTTGATTGTTTTTTATTTTGTGCTGTCGGGATAACTTCTACACCTTTTGGTCGTTCGTTGATATTTGTCTCATTGCAATCATACCATATTTTCTTTTATTTGCATATGAATTGAAATTATGAAGTAACAGACCAATCTCAAATCAAATTCAAATGCATTGAATTAAACACACTGTTTTTATCAATACAATTATTCAGATTGAACACAACTTGTCAGATAGCAGACATTATTTTTTTTCTACTATCAAAATTTGAGTACTATTTATCAACATATAGCTACACATGTATAACATATAGGAATGATTAAATCAGCAACTGTGTTGATTTTCATTTAAAATGGATGTATTCTAATGAATAGTTAGGTAAGCTTCAAAGTTCAAACTTTAAGGACGCTCAGACTGTTTTATTTACTTACTTCTGATACTACCAATATATAGCTGTAATCTGTTTTCAATAACATTGTTTCTGAAAAATAAAAATACAAGAAACTAAAATCATATCTTCAATTTCAAATGTATCTAATAAGATGTGGACAGAGAAATAGTACGATGCAAATGTTGAAATAAAAACTTCAGCATATACATCAAATACAGTTTCAAATTCATGACTGAGGCTTTATAGAGCCAAATAAAATCTATGGAAATAAGATATATTATAACAACTGTCTACTAGATATTATTGACTAACCATTAGTGGTTCCCCTAAACTGGCATAATTAATAATTATTTCTATCATGCCATGCTTATTGTAACATACGTAGGGATTACTTTCGTCAATATTTTTATACCGAGCGTTAAAATCGTCTTGTTTGTCATAGATTCTGGTACTGAGATGACCGCTTATGTCAAATTCGAGGTAAAAGTCTTAAAATGAGGCAGAGGAAGCCATGTCTGTTGTTTCTTAAATTTCTAGTTCTGGAGGATATATTAATGAAACACAATCAGAAAAGTTTGGATTGTTAATGGAATGAACATTATCAATATATCTTAATGTGAAATTAAATGATCTGGCTTCTTTGATCTTTTTGTTTTTGACAAGTGCATAAAGGAACTCCGACTCATATGAAAAAAAGAAAAGGTCGACAAGGAGAGGCTCACAAACCGTTCCCATAGGAATGCCGACATTTGTTGAAAAAGTCTACCTCCAAATCCAACAAACATGTTGTCAAGAAGAAACTCCAACAAACTGATCACTTGTTCCTCTCTGTAGCATGTTTTACCTTTTTGTTACTATTAATAAAATATGCGGTATGTTATCCTAAAGTAATAAATTGATAGCGTGTGCTACCTTTTTTTTTATGTTAAAAAGCATTATAGATTATTTCTTTTAGACGATTTTTAAATTTCACATTGGGAATGGTGGTATACAGGGTTGAAAGATTTAAAGGTTTTATAAAGCTAATTTCAGAGAAAGATCGATATAACTTCTTCTCAGTTAGCCCATGCTCTGGCGTAGTCATCAATGGAATCTATAATCATTTTGTAAGTTATGGTTCCAATTGATGAGCTTTCAATAATTGTTAGTATTCTTAGATCTGTACTTTGTGTCTCTTGTCTTTGTATTAGTTGTATTTTATGTTGTATGCCAATCTGATGAGTCAAGTCCTTTTCAACTGATTTGTCAAATTTGTTTGTATGTTGTCTTGTCCAAGGTTAGGTAAAAAGGAGAGTTGAGGACGCACACACATCCTGGACAATTCCACATTCTTTATGCATGTTATGTGCCTGTTCAAGTCACGAGCCTGTAGTTCAGTGGTAGTAGTTTGTCATATTTTTTATAACGTAGACCAGGCAGTTTGTTTTCTAGTTTGCATTTGACTGTTTTTTATTTTGTGCTATCGGGATAACTTCTACACCTTTTGGTCGTTCGTTGATATTTGTCTCATTGCAATCATACCATATTTTCTTTTATTTGCAAATGAATTGAAATTATGAAATAACAGACCAATCTCAAATCAAATTCAAATGCATTGAATTAAACACACTGTTTTTATCAATACAATTATTCAGATTGAACACAACTTGTCAGATAGCAGACATTATTTTTTTCCACTATCAAAATTTGAGTACTATTTATCAACATATAGCTACACATGTATAACATATAGGAATGATTAAATCAGCAACTGTGTTGATTTTCATTTAAAATGGATGTATTCTAATGAATAGTTAGGTAAGCTTCAAAGTTCAAACTTTTAGGACGCTCAGACTGTTTTATTTACTTACTTCTGATACTACCAATATATAGCTGTAATCTGTTTTCATTAACATTGTTTCTGAAAAATAAAAATACAAGAAACTGAAATCATATCTTCAATTTCAAATGTATCTAATAAGATGTGGACAGAGAAATAGTACGATGCAAATGTTGAAATAACAACTTCAGCATATACATCAAATACAGTTTCAAATTCATGACTGAGGCTTTATAGAGCCAAATAAAATCTATGATAATAAGATATATTATAACAACTGTCTACTAGATATTATTGACTAACCATTAGTGGTTCCCCTAAACTGGCATAATTAATAATTATTTCTATCATGCCATGCTTATTGTAACATACGTAGGGATTACTTTCGTCAATATTTTTATACCGAGCGTTATAGAGTTAAACGTTGACAAATATAATGTCGCCTCATGTTAATATGAGCATTGAGCATCGCATGTTAAAAACAATTCGATTCTAATGTGACAATTTAGAATTTCAGTAAATCAAGGCAGACCTATAAAACTTCGAAAAACAGCCATTTCGAATTGACGAAGTACAAAGTAGAACATAGATGTATTCACATAGTACCTAATTTTAGTCATATTCGAATCACATACTTTTACCATGTAAACTATGTGTAATAGATTCTAATCTATTGGACCACGACTAAGGGGGCTGGACCAAATAATCTCCAGGAACATGATATGCTAAAAAACAAACACAACTGCTTATGAAAAACTACCGCTTAACACAACCATTGGTAAAATGTTGATGCCACAGTCAGTCTCAGCCAAAATCCTTAATATAATTACCAAATATATCAAAATGTTAATATTTATTTTACAATATAAAGGCAGTATATGTAATGTTCCTAAAGAAAAAAACTATATTGTAAAGTCCCTTTAATCTGTACTTTTTTTTCACAGGTGTATCATGTATATAAGAAATATCACAAATAAGTTACCAAATTTTCATATATTCTCAAACCACTTACAGTTTCAACGTTTCTTCACTTGTGTTTTGTTCCTGTATGGATATATTCAATTTCTCTGAGACTTCAATTTCTTTTTGGCCAAGAATTTCATTACATTTAACTTTGTATTTATACTTACCTAATTTTTACTTTATCAAGAAAAAAATTTACGTTTATCTATGACCCATATAACAGTTTCCAAATCTGTGTTTTTTGTAAATATATTTAAATTTGTATGTACTGTAACGTTCCACAAATCTAATTTTGAATCCATGCTGAATCATTGACAAATGTATTTAACCGACCTCTAAACAAATTAAGATTCTGTAATGAGGAGTACCTGAATTGAATCCATGCTAAAATTACCATCGGTATAAATCCAATAGCTGATGTTTTTTTTTCTCCACATATTTTTAACATTTGACGGTTGTCCATCCTTATTACACATTTTGTAAGAAATAAATGCCTCGGACGTATTTTAATTGTGCATCTTTAAAAGATTACTTCCTGTGGACGTGACATGCGGAGTTTCCGTAGATATTACTTTTTTTTCACTTGTATTATATCTGTTGATATATAATGTGACTGTGTTTAAATATTTTGAGCTATGTTGAAAAACGTGCATAGGTGCATATTATGAAAATACAAATTATTTAGTATCTAAGAAAACATTTTTGCAAAATGAGCGCAAATTGGGTAATGTGGAGTTATACAAAGTTGCATAATGCAATACAATAAGAATATTCTGATAGTTTCTCGCTTAAAAGTAAACAAAGACCAATACCATACCTGGATCAGCGTCGCTGCATGCTATTGGATAGGGTAACATTTATACTGAAGCATAGCTGATCATTACCTTTGATTGAACCACGTAAATGTAACGACAATTTTCCTTTTTTACAATTAAGTGTTGTGAATTTTCAAACTTTTTGCAAACAGGAGTTGGGCTGCACATCAAATGTAAACACTGCTTACACGGTACATGTCAATATCATCAAGCTGCAGACCATTACAAGAATCATTCCCTTTCAAAGAGGCAATGAAAAGTATAACAAAACTTTTCCTAGTAAAAAGAGTTCTGTAAAACTACTGGCAAACATGAAGTGGCAGCACAGCAGATGTAAAAAAATGGCTTAGACGCTGCAACTCAACATTATTAAGTCATAGAATATTATGAAATTATTCCCGTGCATAGAAGCCAATAAAAGTTTCTCCCATTATCCTTTGAACAGACTGAATTGTGGGTGAAGTGGAGCAGAAACTAGAAATGTTTTCGCCTTTGGCTATGCAGGTATAAATTTGTGATAATAGTCATTCAACGACAATATCTTATATCATCAATTATAATAACATTATGAAAATATGAAGATGTGATATGATTACCAACACTCCACAAGAGACCAAAATGACACGGACATTAACAACTGTAGGTCGCCATACGGGGCCTTCGACAGTGAGTAAAACCCAGAAGTTAACCGGTGATTTTTTTCATGTTGGTTTATGTGGGTTTTATTTTGCCAATAATTTTGGTTGTTCAATATGTTTACAGTTTATTTCCATCTTCTATAGTTTCCGTAAAAAAAACAACATACAAATAAAGTCAACTGACAGCGGAGATCATGTCTTGCTGGTCATTTGTTTTTTTTTACAGTTTGTCTCTATCATTCTGGAAACAATACAAAAATCGGTTTAACTCGTCCTTCAAGGACAATTTATCTTATAAGGGGTCAGTTGACTACTTTTGTCATGTTGCGTGATTTGAAGACCTTATTTGGCTGATCGTTTTTGTTATTTTTGAGAAAAGTTTCCGTCTTTCATCTACCATCCCAAGTTTTCGTCTTAAATCATCACCAAGTCGCCAAACAGGATATTATAAACAAGTTTAGTGGTTAGTCCAAACCTGTATAATATGGTCAACTATATACGATGATTTGGCAAGGTGAAAATTCGATGGTTTGTATGCATATCTTTTTAACTTTCAGAATTGTACTTTGATCTGCATGAAAAAAGTAAACTAACAAAAATACTGAACTCAAAGGAAAATTCAAATCAGAAAGTCCCTTATCGAATGTCAAAATCAAAAGTTCAAACACTTCAAACAAATGAAAAACAACTGTCATATTCCTGACTTGGTACAGGCATTTTCTTATGTAAACAATGGTGAATTAAACCTGGTTTTATAGCTAGCTAGACCTCTCATTTGTATGACAGTCGCATAAAATTCTATTATATTGACATCAATGGATTAACAAAACAAGCACACATAATAGGTAATTATAAACATGTCAAAAAATAGGGGCACAGCAACAACATCGTGTTAAAATCCTAATCGCTATAAAACAAACAAATGTATCAATAAGAAAGACAAAATGGCATATAGAAAATGACAAAAGCAAAAATGAAAGACAAAAGGATATTACCAAAACTTGACTAAGAGTAAAAGTTGGTGATTTACAAAGACAAATAACAGAACACTATAACACGTAATTATGATGATAAACAACGTCAATACCTATAAATTTTACTTCAAGACCATTTTGTATTATTTGTTCAGTCGATACGGAATAATTATCAACAAGGTCTTTGTATCTTCCGATGAACTATTTTAGAAAACGCAGGACACGTTCTTTCATTAACTTTCTACTCAGACACTGGTGACGTTTTATAAAAAGTAGAATAAGAAAAATACCGAACTCCAAGGAAAATTCAAAGTGCAAAGTTCCTTATCAAATGGCAAACTCAAAAGCTTAAATATTTCAAACGAATGAAAAACAACTGTCATATTCCTGATTTTGAATTTTCCACGGAGTTCGGTATTTTTGTTATTTTACTTTTTTCAACAAATTATCGGCATTCCTATGAGAACTAACTAGTATTGCTGACCTCATTGCCGACCTCTTCTTTTTCATATCAGTTGGAGTTAGGGTTCCTTCAGGTACTTGTCAACGTCAAAAAGAGCAAAGAAGCTAGAACTTTTAATTTCACATTCAATATACTGTTTTCTGCTCTTTGGTCGGGTTGTTGTCCATTTGACACATTCCCCATTTCCATTCTCAATTTTATATGATGATGTTCTTTCCATAAACAATCCAAACTTTTCTGATTGGGTTCTATTAACATATCCTCCAGAATTAAAAAATAAATGAAACAACAGATACGGCTTCCTCCGCCTCAATGTTAAGACTTTTACCTCGAATTTGACATAAACGGTCATGTCAATACCAGAATATATGACAAACGAGACGATTCTAATTTTGAAATTATCAGTTTTCCCCACCTTAGTACCAATATCCCAACCGCACCTGTATATGTGATATACATTTCCTAACTCATTCAGTATTCAAGCCAAAGTGGAATATGAAACTTATGTGGCAAAAACTGAAAATTTAGGAATCTGTCATATAATAATACACATAATTCTCAATTGAATTGTCTTATATTTTTCATGTCATGGCCTTTTTTAGCTGACTGTACGGTATATGTGTTTTTCATTGATGAAGGCTGTTCGGTTGTCTACAAATGCCTGCATCCTTTTCATTTATCTTTGGTGGATAGTTGGCTAACTGTCAATCAAATCACCTCTCCTTAAATTGAAGACCATAAAAGTATATGTTAATACGTATGTATGATATTCATGTATGACAATGACAGTGAGTCCTAAAAGAAGGTCATTCACCTAGCTGTGAAACAGATTTTCAATTTTTTTACATTTCAAATAAAAAGCTACTAGCAAATTTGTGAGGAAAAAAAGGTTTCCAAGACTGTGAAAATCGATCAAAACTATTGTATCTATCACTTTTATTTTCTGAAATATTACTGATTGAATTTATTCAAAATAGATGGACATGTGTGTAGAAAGTACATGTTATCGTCGAAAAATTGTCTTATATTTTTAATTAAATCTTCAAATCTACAATTTCAAATCATTGATTTTTCTTTAAAAAATAATATGTTGTTGATAATACTAACTGAAAAATGGTGTGATAAAACAACTGTACAGTGTTTTAGCAGTAACTGAACAATGAAAACGAGGTCAAAAACACTATAAATATGCCATTCGAAAATCTCTGACCGTATTTTCTGAATATTTTATCAATCTAAAGTGTAAATTCTTCTATTATCGTTTTCAAGTCAAACATGCTTAAAATTTGTAAAAATTGTCGTTATAGAGAAGGACTCAAATAATGACTTATTTTTAAATTTTGTGTTGCTGATTGTTTTTGCCATCTTTAATGATTTCTAGATGTTTGTCAAAAACGCAAACAATTGTAAAAATTGTCAGTAAAGGGAAAAACTCTAATAAGGTGTTGTCTGACGATACAAACCAAGTGAAGTTTTTTTGTGGATCGTTTCTTGCTATTTTAAGCTATATATTCTAATGATGATTGCTGCTAATTTTAGTAAAATTTGCCACAGTAGTTGCATAGCATGATATTTTTGTAAAACTTAAAGAATGATAGACGACAACGACGGACGCAAAGTGATGTGAACAACTAACTGGGCCCATTGTGTCAGGTATATAAGCTAAAACAATCTAAAAACAAAACTAACAACAAAATACCGATTTTTGAGCACAGCTGACAGTAAGTAAAAACAATTACAGGAATAATTGCAACTAATCATTTATTGTCGACGAATGAGCTATGTTTCTGGCCCCGTACACCTATTCAAATTTGCATGTTTATTATGAAGTCATAAAAAAATTGATACGTAAATATTCGAAAGACAATGTATTCATACTTTATTTTATCTGTTATTTGTTTTACTTTATCAAGAAATTATATATTATATATTGTATGTACTATCAACTCCAAAACTTTTTTGTGTTGTCGTCTTCATCAAATTAATATCAACTACAAAAACATTTTTGTTGGCATAAATATCAAATTTTCCATTTTTTTGTTGGAGTCTTTGTTAGATGTATTTGTATGTTTGTTTGAACTTGTTTTTTGTCAGTTATCAAATGACTGCTGGATCCCGATTATTGCCACATTAAACTATTATGTCTGTCTGCGCCTGAATAGAGGCCAATATACCTGAACTATAAACAACTATCATACCAGTATCATGGTGTTTATCTGGCATTAAACCCAGGTTTAAAGCTAGCTAAACACCCTACCTTAATCCTCATTGGAAAAATAAGCTAGACATAATGACTAATACGTTGTAAAAGAAGTAAAGAATTATTATTATTTCCAATGTTTCATATAAACATTTTTCCAATTGTTTTCTTCCATAATTGATTATACTTACTTTAATGTGTAACTTACACATTTGCGTTATATATTTGCAAATATATATGGGATGAATATTAGTGTATAAACTGAGAGTATGGTATGAAGAATTACACACCTTAAAATGAAAATAACTGTTTAAGTAACGTGATTAACAGACATACTCCCAGTTTATTAATTAATTCCCATAGATACATAGTTACGTGTGCTGCATTATATATTTTTCGCTACACTACTATCAGTTTTAAAGCAGATTTTCTGGCTAATGCATTCTCAAATATAAAAAATCAAAAGTAATCAGTACAAAGTTATAATCGAAAAAAACATTACGTTTAATAGGACAGCTATGAAATTTAAGCATCCATAAACTTTTTAAAAAATCCCATATAATATCCAACGCATTTTACTCCTCTTTAGTTTAAAATATTACGGTTGATAGGCGTAGTGCTAAAAAGATAAATGTAATCAGTTTTTGATTTATAAAAATACAGTTTTAAATGTCTTTCTTAATAGATTTTAAACGAATTTTGAATACTAATTGACATTATTGTGTTTAAAGGGAAAACATCAAAACTTACTTAATAAGTCTGATTCAGTATTTGATAATCTTGGTGTAGTCTGGAATGGTCTCGACAAAGGCTCGACCAAATTCGACCTGTCTCGACCAGTCTTGACTAAGTCTCGACCAGTCTTGACTCAGTCTCGACCAGTGTCGACCTGTCTCGACCAGTCTCGACCTGTCTCGACCTGTCTCGACCAATCTTGACCTTCAAATTTAGTCTTGACTGGTTAAAATCAGCCCATCTAACTCAATTTTGTGCTTCTTTGTTACATTTGTTTGTTTTTTTATAGTGATTGAGATGATAGCACAATGTTGACTGATGGACCCCTATTTTTGACATTTTTACCTATTGGGTCTGTTTGTTTTGTTCACGCATCGACTGTCATACAAGTGAGAGGTTTAGCTAGCAATAAAACCAGGTTCAATCCACCATTTTCTACATAAGAAAATGTCCGTACCAAGTCAGTAATATGACTGTTGTTATCCATTCGTTTGATGTGTTTGAGCTTTTGATTTTGCCATTTGGTTAGGGACTTCCCTTTTTGAATTTTCCTCGGAGTTCAGTATTTTTGTGATTTTACTTTGTTCAATTATATATTGATATTAAAAAATTCCACGTTACTTAGTAGTTTGGTTCATTGCTGTCAAATTAACGGATTTAATTAATAGGTAAAAAAATCAAGAATGTTCAGTTTTGATTAGACTCAGATAGTCATCTTTAAGTATTTCTATAACTTTTTCAAATGAAATTGGATTTTCATAAAACTCAACAGCTATCATAATTATACATTGATCTTACAGAATGTCAAATTGTTTGGTAGTTTGGTTTATTGCTGTCAAATTTATGGATTTAATTAAAAGGTACAAAATAAATAGAATTCTCAGTTCGAACTGAATTAAGATAGTCACCTTAAAATGTGTTTATTACTTTTTTCAAATTAACTTGGATTTTCATAAAACTATACAGCTATCTCAGTTATATATTTATCTTACTGAATCCCAGTTTGTTTTATAGTTTGGTGTATTGCTGTCAAATTTAAGGATTTAATTAATCTAGGTAAAAATCGCGAGAATTTTCAGTTCGAACTAAATTCAGATAGTCATCTTTAAATTTTTTTTATAACTTTTTCAAATAAACTTGAATTTTCATCAAACTATACAGCTATCTCAGTTATATATTGATCTTAGAAAATGCCAGGTTGTTTGGTACTTTGATTTAATGCTGTCAAATTTAGGGTTTAATTGATAGGTAATTTTAAATAAGCTAGAGTTTTCAGTTAGGACTAAATTTAAATGTGTTTATTACTTTTTCAAATTAACTTGGATTTTCATCAAACTATACAGCTATCTCAGTTGTATATTGATCTTACTGAATCCTAGGTTGTTATGTTGTCTGGCATATTGCTGTCAAATTTAAGGATTTAATTAATCAAGGTAAATAAGCTAGAATTTTCAGTTCAGACTAAATTCAGATAGTCGTCTTTAAATTTTTTATAACTATTTCAAAGCAACTTGGATTTTCATCAAAATCTACAGCTATCTCCATTATATATTTATCGTACGAAATACAAAGTTATTTGGTAATTTGGTTGATTGTTGTCAAATTTAAATATTTAAATTATAGGTATCTATCTGAATTTTGTCAAAAATGAAAACTGTCTTAAGTCTTAGGTTTGGTTTGTTATCCTTTCAATCTAATATAAAACGAAGTTAACGGGTTATCATTTGTTTAAACACCTTTCGATCTCAGACGTCATTTGATAAAGTGTTTACAAAAAAAGTTTATTTGGTTCATATACTTCAAAGATCAACATCATGTTTGGAATCTAAACTAACTTCTCAAATTCGTTACAAAATGGTTATCAAGCTAAACACTTTGAAATTTAACGATAATTATATCCCGCTTACTTGAAAAAATTTATTTGTAAATTATCCTCACTTGTCCACAATATTCCATGATAAGATGCTAAATTGTACCATGGATTGAGATGCAAAAAATAAAGCCGTTTTCATTTTGTACGATTGGTTTTCAACCAAGACATCTCGTAAAGATAACGTAGCTTCGCTGAACTGTTCACGAATGCCATTTAACAAGGCATTTTATTGAGTTGAAGTAGTCTCGTTGAACTGTTTACGAACGCCATAGTAAATGTGTTGACCGTCACGATATATGTGTGTCACAATCAATTTGGTTTCTACTACTTGAACTAAATACCGGATTTTCATTTTCCATGGGCATGCCTTTATTGGTAAAGAACTAGTTCATCCTTCAGATTACGCTTTTCATGAGCATGTCTCTATTGGTACAGAAACAACTCAACCCTCTGCAACACCTGCTATTTTCCCAAATTTGTTTGGGGTTCGCTTTGCTAAAGATGGATTTTCTATGCAGATCTTTGTGAACTGTTGTTTGTCTGCTTGTGTTTTTTTTTTCTTTTAGCCATGGTCTATGATTTCCCTTGGTTTTTAGATGCCAATTTTGTATCCTCTACCTTTTCAATTCTGACATAACTTGTTAGAATATAAGCTTTTGGATATTTCTCTGCCGAAAGTGTATGCGCAGGTGCAGGTGTCAGTGTGAGCCATCCCTTGTTTAAGATACTGGACAAAAGTCAGGAACGGACATCTCTATGAATTAAGTGTGGAAACAACCATGTTATTTCAACACGGAACAAAAGGCGACAACGGATATCTCTATACATTTAGTGTGGACACAACTTTGTAATTTCAATGCGGAACTAAAAGCAACAACGCACATCTCTATGAATAAAGTGTGGAAACAACCATGCAATTTCATTACTGAACAAAAGGGAACACAGAACATTTATATGAATAAAGTGTGGCAAATAATCATGTAATTTTAATACCGAACAACAGGACACAACGGACATCTCTATGAATTATGTGTGGAAACAACAATGTGATTTCGATGTAAAAAAAGGCAACTACGGACATCTCTATGAATTAAGTGTGGAATGGACTATTTTATTTCACTGTTTTAAGTGTTTGCACTTCAGAAATTGTATTAGATGGACCCTGTACACCTGAACCTACAGATTGGTTTAAGTGTTTGCATTACAGAGATTGTATTAGATTAACCCTGTACACCTGGACCTACTGATTGGTTTAAGTGGTTGTACTTCAGAGATTGTAATAGATGGTCCCTGAAAACCTGGACCTACTGATTGGTTTAATTGTTTGCATTTCAGAGATTGTATTAGATAGACCCTGAACACCTGGACCTTCAGATTGGTTCAAGTGGTTGCACTCAGAGATTGTATAAGATGAACCATGTAACACCTGGACCTTTTGATCAGTGCGTTGTTTACATTACATAGATGGTATTAGATGGACCCTGTACACCTATACCTACTGATTGGTTTAATTGTTCGCACTTAAAAGATTGTATCAGAAAAGAGGGGCGAAATATACCAGAGGGACATACAATTTCATAAATCGAAAATAAACTGACAACGACATGGCTAAAAAAGAAAAAGACAAACAAACAAACAAAAGTACACAAAACACAACATAGAAAACTAAAGACTAAGGAACACGAACCTAACCAAAAACTGAGGGTGATCTCAGGTGCTCCGGAAGAGTGTTTGCATCACGTGGATCGTATAAAATGGACCCTGTACACCTGGACCTACTTATTGGTTTATGTGTTTGCAAAACATTTTTTCCAATCAAAGTAACCCCTTCCCCCTAAATCCACCACTTTAATTACTACGAAAGAACTGAAACAAAACTGACTTCTACTTCTTATACTATTCAATTTTATTTTGATTACTGTTTCTGATACGAATTATATCAACAAAGCTGTATTACAATATGAACAATATGTTATTCATTACAATACAAAATAGTAGTTATTTGTATATATTTTCACTATAAATTGTAAATTGCAGATACTTCCATTACATGAAAACTTTCACAATCCATTGAACACAATTATTTTAGATTGATTGTTTGATATTAAAACAAGAAGTCTGAAATGATGAAAACACAACTCTTAAACGTTTTTGTCTTAAAGCAGGTGTGATGCTGAAAAAAATATTCCCTTTAGAGGTGATTCTCAAAAACTGTTGTAGCTGTTTTAATGAAAATTAATTTCCTTCTGAGGAATTACTCTGACATATTAAAAGCTGTTTCTTCGAAAATTTGTTATACAGTAATATAACTCCCAAACGGATGACGCTGTAATGTCACATGTTGTTTGGTGTATACAACAAAATGCACATTTTTTATACTGTTTCCTTCAGGGACATTAAACAAGACAAACAAAAACTGGCCTAAGTATATATACAAGTAAAATAAGTTCTGTAGAGCGTTTAACATATCTATATACTTAGTTCTTTAAAGTATTTCTCTTTTTCTAAAAATCTAATTGAATTTGCCTTGGAGTTTAATATGGTTGCTATACTTTTTCACAATCCATGGATCACAATGGTTTTAGTAAGAACTATACAATGAATTAAACAATTAACAATTAAAACCTGTTTCAGCTGTCACAATGAAACTTGATTTCCCACAGGGAAATTAAAAAAACTGTAGTAGCTGTCACAATGAAAAATAATTTTCTACAGGGGAATTCTCAAAAACCGTCGTAGCTGTCACAATAAAAAATCATTTCCTTCAGAGTAAATTACTCTGAAATATTACAAGCTGTCTCTTTAAAAATTTGTTCTACTTGGATATCACTCCAAAATTAACGAGGCTGCCATGTCAATGATATGTAAAGATTACAACAAAACGCCTATCCAAAAAAATACAACTGTTAAAAAAAAAATTAAAATTGTATAGTAACATATTTCCAAAAGGGTTCAGCCTGCCATCTTAAAAAGATTAACAAACAAAAAAGGTGATCATTAATCAAAGCATTTTGCTTATACAAATGAATATGACCATTTTGTACAGGCCTTTAATTGGACACAGAGGTTGCATCTAAATAGGTACACACACATATATCTATAAGTAAAATAAGTTCAGTAAAGCTTTAGACATATCAATATTATTAGTTCTTTAAATTATTTCTCCTATTTTATAAATCTTAGACACACACGATATACAAGTTATATGATTTACAACATCGAAAATAAATCAAAGTAGTCACAAAAATGAAGAGCAGCGCCATGAGCGCATAAGCCCGTCGCTTTTTCGAAGAATAAATTTCCATAACTCATCAAGGTCATATCAGAAATTTATAAGAAAAAAAACTAAAGGGAGTTTATTTCAATAGACATAAACCAGTCAACAAAGTTGCACGAAAAATGCTCAAAGCACTTTTGAGTTATTGTCCGAAAACTAGAAAATCCTCCTATTTTTATGAATAAAATTCAATAACTCAGAAACATAAAATCTAAAATTTATAAAATCGAAAGGGGGCTTACTTCAATAGATATAAACAATTTACCAAAGTTTCATGCAAATAGAATAAAGCGTTTTTAGTTATTGTCCGACATGTTGACGACGTACGGACAGACGGACGGACAGACGGACAGACGGATGGACAACGGTATACCATAAAACGTCCCATAAACGGGCGTATAATAAGAAATGCGTGTCATAACACAAGTATTAAAAATAGCATTGACAAATAAACAATCATATTTAAAATTCAATAACCTTTAAATGATGTACATTTTAAGTTTCTGTAAAAAAACCAAGTCATTCAAACATTAAAACTTTAAGACAAATTTTAATATCCATCTCTATTACCTACAGAAATTTAAAAACAGTTTCTACAAAAAGGTTTCGCAAATATTGTGCACTGCACCTCAGTTCTCATATATGCCACATTTTTGTCAAAAGTAAAACAGAAAATCAATCATATGTCAAATTGGGAAAATATCCATCCTCACCACTGCCTGAAAATATGTTCTTCCACTGATTAAAACGATGCCTTTAAAGGTTGAAACATTCTAGTCTAAACTTATTCATTTTGTTTGTTTTTTATAATCTTGACAAGGTATGTTGTTATATCTTTTAAACTTTTGTTCAACCTTTTAAGAACTGTGGCATTTTAAAGCTATGGGTAATTATATGACACTGAACCCGGTAAAGTAGCATATTAATGACTATTTTAGTCACACTTGTGTTTGATTGCTCTTTAAAACTTAGCCATACCCCTGTTTAATTGTTTCGCCTCACATGAGTGTTGTATAATTGCATTATCAGGTCTGTAAAATCAATTTACACGAGTATTATGTAAAAAATATAGAGTACAAAACAGGAATCGTCATTAAAAAAGGTTCTCATAAAATGGTAATATAAAAATGAGAAACAAACAGAAGCAATGAGATGAAGAGCAGAAGATGTCAAACAGTTAAAGGTGATGAGATAAATAGTAGATGATACCAAACAGGGACAGAAGTAATATGATGAATAGCAGAAGATGTCAAACAGAGACAGTAGTCATGGGATGAATAGCAAAATATATCAAACAGAGACAGAAGTAATGGAATGAATAGCAATAGATATCAAACACAGACAGAAGTAATGGGATTATTAGCTGTAGATATCAAACAGATACAGAAGAAATCGGATGAATAGCAGTACATATCAAACACAGACAGAAGAAATGCAATGAATAGGACTGAATTTTAAACAGAGAAAGAAGTAATGGGGTGAAAAGCAGTATATATCAAACACAGACAGAAGAAATTGGGTGAATAGCAGTAGATATCAAACACAGACAGTATTAATCGGATGAATAGCAGTAGATATTAATCAAAGACAGCAGTAATGGAATAAATAGCAGTAGATATCAAACAGAGAAAAAAAAAATTGGATGCATAGAAGTAAATATCAAACAGAGAAAAAAATAATGGGATGAATGATAGTAGATATCAAACACAGGCAGGAGTGATGGGGTGAATAGCATATGTATCAGTTGATATCAAACAGAGACAGAAGAAATGGGATGAATAGCAGAAAATATCAAACTGAGACAGAAGTAATTGGATGATTAGCAATTTATATCAAACACAGACAGAAGTAATGGGAAAAATAGCAGTAGATATCAAACACAGACAAAAGTAATTGGATGAATAGCAGTAGATATCAAACAAAGACAGCAGTCATGGAATAAATAGCAGTAGATATCAAACACAGACAAAAGTAATGGGATGAATAGTAGTAGATATCAAACAAAGACAAAAGTAACTGGATGAAAAGCAGTTAATATCAGAGACAGAAATAATGGAATTATTAGCAGTGGATAGCGACAGAGACAGAAGAAATGGGATGAATAGCAGAACATATCAAACTGAGACAGAAGTAATTGGATGATTAGCAATATATATCAAACACAGACAGAAGTAATGGGAAAAATAGCAGTAGATATCAAACACAGACAAAAGTAATTGGATGAATAGCAGTAGATATCAAACAAAGACTGCAGTCATGGAATAAATAGCAGTAGATATCGAAACACAAACAAACGTAATAGGATAAATAGCAGTAGATATCAAACACAGACAGAAGTAATGGGACAAATAGCAGTAGATATCAAACACAGACAGAAGTAAAGGAATGAATAGAAGTAGACATTAAACAGAGACAGAAGTTATGGGATGAATAGCAGTAGACATCAAACAGAGACAAACATAATAGGATGAATAGCAGTATATATCAAATAAAACACCAAAGAAGAAGATTATTAATCAAATAGAGCTTTGTCCTCATTTGCTGCATGTTGGTGTTTTACATGTCACACCAAACCACTTAACAAAGAGCAAGAATTAACAAAGAAGATGTTCCTTCTTTTCATGTGTTCTGTTACAATCATTACTATAGATGTATGTCCATTATCTGCTGCAATGTCTAAAGGGGAAGTCTCATCCAGTCTACATATCTGTGTATCAGCTCCTTTTTCTAACAATACATGTACAATATCCTCATGTCCTACTTCACATGCATAAAACAATGGTGTTGTTCCATCTTCTTTCGTCATGTTGATGTTAGCACTGTAGTCCACAAGGCAACGAACTACACCTACCCTACCCATGAAACAGGCAATGTGCAATGGAGAAGAACCGGCAACTACATCAAATCCATAATGTACTGATTTGTTACTAACATAATCAGTTACATGTGAAGATATATCCTTTATAAGGCTATCGAATAATCCTTGTTTTTCTTCGTCCAATGTTCTATTTTGATAGTTATTCATTGTATCTGTTATATACTGTTTACTATGAATACAGATATTGCTGTCAGCATTGTTCTTTAACAGTAACTGTGTTATCTCCAGGTTTCCATTCCATGCACTGAAATATAAAGCATTACCACCATCATATGTCTGGGCATTAATATCTGGTTTATGTTTCATTAATGGCTGTACTATACTGGTGCTGTTACCGACACTGATGTGCTTATTGACACATGATGTAATCAGTGGTGTATTGTCACATAGATCAATATTAGGGTCCTTCTCTAACAGTAACTTTACTATATCGGTATAGTCATTCTGACTTGCCATGATCAAAGGACTACAGTCGTCGTTGTTACATAGATCAACATTAGCGTCTTTCTCTAACAGTAACTTTACTATATTAGTATGTCCACTCTGACTTGCCATGCACAAAGGACTACAGCCATCCTTTCGACGCCGATCAACATTATGATCCTTCTCTAACAGTAACTTTACTATATCAGTATGCCCTTCCTGACTTGCTTGTATCAGAGGACTACAACCATAATTGTTACATACATCACCTTTAGGATCCTTTTCTAACAGTAACTTTACTATATTAGTATGGCCCTCCTGACTTGCCCAGTACAACGGACTACAGCCATTCATGTCACAATGACCAACATTAGGATCCTTCGCTAACAGTGAATTTACTATATCAGTATATCCTTTATAACTTGCATAGATCAGAGGACTGTTGTCATCCTTGTCATATATATCAACATTAGGATTCTTCTCTAACAGTAACTTTACTATATCAGTATAGCCTTCCTGACTTGCCCAGAACAGAGGACTACAGCCATCACTGTCACAAAGATCAACATTAGGATTCCTTCCTAACAATAACTTTACTATATCAGTATGTCCATTTTGATTTGCCATGGAAAGAGGACTACAGCAATCATTTCGACGTAGATCAACATTAGGATTCGTTTGTAACAGTAACATTACTATATCAGTATATCCTTCCTGACATGCCATTAAAAGTCCAGTAACCCCATCATCTCTACACATATCCACATCCACATCATTACGTAACATCCACTGTACCATATCAGTATAACCATGATAACAAGAACCTATTAGTGGAGTAGTTCCTGCTCCATAACCCTCCTTTGGTAACACTGTATCCTTGGTATTGGTTAATGTTACTTGTAACGATTTGTCGAGTTGTTTTAGGTACTCTAATACCTTTTGTCTAAATGATGATACTTGCATATTACTGTTACTGAACACAACTATCACCTTTCCTGCTGACCAGTCCTTAATAAACCTTTGAAAATATAATTTCAAATAATCATTCTATATTTCAATCATGAAATCTATGTTACTTGTCTTGTCATCTGTTGATTTCTGCCAAATAAAACGTTCATGTACTAAATCACTTTCACTATGGTCTATCAAACATTCTACCATTTTCTGACCAAAATAATGAGCGAGGAAGTCAAACAATTTATCCTGTACAGTGCTATAAATACCATTTTGTTTACATATAAAAGTACCAATTAGAGTGTCAAGTGCTTTCTTTAGTTTTGCTTTTGTTGTACTTTGGTTGATATCACAAGCACCACGTGCGTCTTCTATAATGTGTCGCTGTTCATCTGTTACTTTACCCTGGAACCATTTTTCTTCTAGCTGATTATTAAAGAGAACACATAAAGCAAGATTACATATCTTATAGTTCCCTTCATCACCATGCTCAGTTAACTTATCTAGCTCACTTTTATAAACATCAAAAGGATTTTTGAAAAATTCTTTTACGTCTAAATTTTTGTTGTCAAGATATAAAGAACATAAGAGTGGAAAAAAATAATTGTTATAAGATGCGGCATCTATGTCATTCATGCTTGTACCAATATACTTTTTTGCTATTTTTGCTTTCTCAACAGACGTAAGACCTAACTTTTCTGATACTAAATTACATTCACAAGATTTAAAAGGTGATAATATATTAAACTTTTCATCTTTATAGACTTGTAACCTACAAGATACAATAATCTTACAACATTCGTCTGCAATAATTGTGTTTAACACAGGTAACAATAGTTTCCAGTTCTCAATTTGTTGTTTGTTCGCAGTGAAGTTTCCACAAATATCATCTACAACGAAGACTGTCTGTTTACCAGGCTGATAGTAATCTTTAATGTCTGTTGGTGAGTACACTGGTATTATATTGTATCCTTCGTTCTGTAAAATAAGTGCTGTGTGTCTACTGATACAAGTTTTCCCAACTCCTGATGGGGCAGTTAAAGTCACACAACTGTTTTTCCGTAAACATTCCATGACATAATCACTGGCTTCTGTAGACACAAACATCTCATCTTTTTTCCCCCAGTATTCTATTTGTCTCTGTATCAGATCTGAACAAATATATAGATGTTGATAATGAAAATGTAATATTTGACTATTTATATGAATTAATAACTATAATGTATGTTGTTTCACATTATGTCATCTTACAACCTTGTATACCTTACGTTACTCTATTGGTCTTAATAATAGTTGCAGGGTTGAAGGTTTAATTGTTAACGTGCCTCTCTTTTAGTGGATATTTGTCTAATTGGCCATCATACCACTTATGTTTGTTTTCATGAAGTCTTCGTTACTAATACCCTCCCCCCTCCCCAACATGTTCCTAATTGCAAGAAAATTTAAAGATTGTCTTGGTAAACCATCGAACGTTTCTTCAAAAATATAAGTAACTGGAAAAAATTCAAAATTTCATTAACAACCATTGTTTAGGCGTTCCTTACAGTAATTGTTGACCGTTAGTTGAACTGATTAAAGATAACACATACAAAGCTGCAAAGCATGTTTAGAGATTGCACGGGTGAAGTGCTCCTCTGTTAATAACATGTCAAAATACATGAACTAGTAATATACCTCTTATATTTTTTGGAATAACTTCTCCCTGCTCAGTTTCCATTTTCATTATTTTTTCTTTTAGATCTGAATTGTCTACTATTTCTGAAATGAGAAAATAATTTCGATTTTATGGTATGACAAATGTTTATGCCGGACACTTAAAACTGGTCACATTGACATTACATCTGATACTGATTACCATAACATCAGACATCTGATACTGATACATTTTCCATTAGTCAGCTGTTCTCCTCAGTTTCAAATAACCACAATCAAACACAACATTTACATAAAAGTTATTATTTTTAATCACAATCTGTATATACAAACATTTTAATTTTTGATAAATTATTATTAATTTGCATACCTTTTCGCAATTACGTCACGCATGCACAACAAAATGTATTCTTCAGTATCGAAGCCTTGTTGATTTAAAGAAATGACCTCTAATAAAGTTCGTATTAACTATAGCATTGGTAATCAAATATCTGATAGAGATTATATTTTCATTAGCCATCATCTATCGGTTACAGATTATGTTTACTTTAGCCATCAGATATCTGACATAGATTACATTCACATTAGCTATCAGATATGTATGAGCCATCTGCTTCCGAACATATTTTACATAAGCCATCTAATAAGCCATCTGATAGTAATGACATTTACATGACCCATCGTATACTGCTGATATCTTACAGGAGCCATCTGATACGGATTATATCTTACATGAGCTAGGTAATACTACTACTGATTATGTTTAACGTGAGTCATCTGATCCTGAAATTTGTATAATACTTACTGGTCTCTGCCAAACGATATATTCAATCAAAACGTAAAACCTGTTCAGAATGTTGTTTTCAGACTGACAGTTTTCAATTAATAGCTGAAGCTTCCTTAGCTAATTTTCCAGTTATCAGTTTTATGCATTCTTTGGAATTATCTCAGCAATACAATATATATGTATATATATTAGTGTTGTCAAATCGAACAGTTTTGCTTAACCGGTTACTCAGATAATCATTCGACCGATTAACCGGTTAACCGGTAGTAAAGTTGATGTGTTAAGGCCTTATCTATAGTACCGTTCAATTGTACGGTTTTGCGATACGATAACTTCAAGTCTATCCTTAAAAGATTAATACATGTTTACACATTGTTACAGGAGCCATCTGATACTAATTATAATTATTTACATTAACCTTCTGATACTGATTATAATTACAGGAGCCATCTGAAACTGGCCATATTTACATGAGCATTCTGATACTACTGATCATATTTACAGGAGCCATCTAATACTAATTATTATTATTTACATTAACCTTGTGATACTGATTATAATTACATGAGCCATCTGATACTAGATATATTTACATGAGTTATCTGATACTGATAACATTTCTCATTTGCCATTTGATACTGATCATATTCATTGGAGTCAACTGATACTGATTTTGTAACGTGTATGAGCAATCTGCTACCGATTATATTTTACATGAGCCATCTTATATTACCCATCTGATACTGATGACATTTACATGAGCCATCTTATACTGATTATATATGAGCTATCTGATATTAATTATATCTTACATGAGCTAGGTACGACTAATACCGATTATGTTTTACATGAGTCATCTGATCCTGAAATTTGTTTAATACTTACTGACCTCTGCCAAACCATATATTTAATGCCTGTTCCAAGTCAGGAATATGACAGTTGTTATCCATTCCTTTGATAAACAGTAAAATAACAAAAATACCGAACTCCGAGGAAAATTCATAACGGAAAGTCCTTTATCAAATGGCAAAATCAATAGCTCAAACACATCAAACGAATGGATAACAACTGTCATATTCCTGTCTAAGTACAGGCATTTTCTTATGAAAACAAATGGTGGATTAAACCTTGTTTTATAGCTAGCTAAACCTCTTACTTGTATGACAGTCGCATACAATTCCATTATATTGCCGATGATGTGTGAACAAAACAAACAGATATAATAGGTAAAAATGTCCAAAATAGGAGTACAGAAATCAAGATGGTTTTATAATCAACATAAAAACAAAGAAATATGTCAACAAAGAAAAACAAAAAGACATATAGACAAATCACATAAGAAAAAACGAAAAACAAGAATACAAAAATTTATCATAGCACAATAACACACTGACGGGATGTATGAGTACCGAGCCACGTCAAATGGATATTACCAAAATTAGACTAAACAGGTTTGTGAAGTTAAAA
The DNA here is from genome assembly GCF_021869535.1 of Mytilus californianus. Lineage (NCBI taxonomy): Eukaryota > Metazoa > Mollusca > Bivalvia > Mytilida > Mytilidae > Mytilus > Mytilus californianus. Next base: position 62,253,682 of record NW_026262604.1, on the reverse strand, counting down.
CGGAATATTTATCAACAAGGTCTTGGTATCTTCCGATGAACTTTTTTAGAAAAAGGACGAGACGTTCTTTGACATACCCCTAGTTCATCAATTTTCTGCTCAGACACTGGTGTCGTTTTACAAGTCTGAGTAGCAGCTGCAAGCTCTTGAATACCGAATGAGTTGGGAAATGTATATCCCATATACAGGTGAAGTTGGTATATTGCTACTAAGGTGGGGGAAATTGATAATTTCAAAATTAAAATCGTCTCATTTGTCATAGATTCTGGTATTGAGATAACTTTCCGTTTTGAAGTTTCCTTGGAGTTCGGTATTTTTCTTATTTTACTTTTTTATCAAAACGTAAAACTTGTTCAGAATGTTGTTTCAAACTGACAGTTTTCAATTAACAGCTGAGGCTACCTTAGCTAATTTTCCAGTCATCAGTTCTATGCATTCTTTGAAAACAAGTTAATATACCTTTTTGCTCGGTTTCGTTGATTAATAATGTGTCTTTAAGATCAAAATTGTCGGCTTCTCCTGAAAACGAAACTTAAATGTTTTGCAATGATCTCAGCAATAATTTTACAATATATATGTATATATAATTTTACAATATATATGTATTTATATTTTGTCTTCTGATTGGCTGAAAGTTTTTTGTCTATCAGCTCATAGACATAATTTTGTCATATGACCGTGATACATTAACGTTTGTTTCATGATTCACTCCTTAAAAAGGGAATTATAATTAGATTATAAGGAATGACTAATATTTTTTCTGTTTATTCGAAATAACCTCAAAATTGTGGTGCACACTTTCAAATAACCTGCTACGCGGATTATTCAGTTTGTTTTATCTAAATGTCATCCAAACCTACCCAAGCAAAAAGTATTGATCTGTTTTCGATTTGCATATGCTCATATGTACTAATAGTTTTTAAAGTATATGTTTTTCTTTCCATACTTATTTGCTCATATACTTTGATAATTTCTTGAAATAATCAAAGATTATATATTGTTGACAATATTTTTATTTAATTTAATGCTTTATTTGATTATGGGATGTTTTCTGGTATTTCACCTCTAATTCTTTACGTGGCGAGGATCTTCAGCCGTCTCCACGTTTCACAGATTGTTATGGATTATGGAAAATTATCATTGCATACGAGCATATAAGTATGTAAACCAAAACAATGCCTTTAAAACTATAAGTACATATGAGCATATAAATATCGAACACAAATCAATATTTTTTGCTTGGTTGGGTTTTGATGACTTTTAAATAAAGTACCACTTTTTTGGGGGGTATTTCTTCATATACAGAAAAAAATATTACAGTCATTCTTTCAATATTTATTACACTTTGTATTAGGCAATCAATATCATTACATTTTATACTAAATATCAGATACTCATAATATCGTTAATGATGCATCAGATACTTATAATATTCATATAAACCATCTTCTACAGATTATATTTGTGATGAGGTTTATGATACTGATTATAATTCACATGAGGTATCTGATATAGATTGCATTAATGTGATCTATCAGACACTGATTATTTCAACATGAACCTTCTGATACTGATTATATCTACATGAGCCATCTGATACTGATTGTATTTTCAAAAATCATCATTTTACATTAGCCAACCGATACTGATTATATTTACATGAGCCATCTGATACTGATTGTATTTAAATGAGCCATCTGATACTGATTGTATTAACATGAGCCATCTGATACCGATTATATTCACATGATTCATCTGATACTGATTATATTTACATGAGCCATCTGATACTGATTATATTTTACATGAAACATCTGATACTAATTATATTTTACCTGAGCCATCTGATACTGATCATATTTACATGAGCCATTTGATATAGATAGTATTTACATGAGCCATCATATATCATATTAAACATGAGCAGAGTTTCCAATACAAAGGAACAGACACAATTTGTTGGATATGTACTGGTTGATATTTTAGTCATGATTTTTTATCAGTTGATGTTGGTTTCGGACTAGCTATCACTAACTTTAGTACTCTCAGATCTGTGATATATGTCTTTTTTGTAGTGAAGGATATATAAATACCCTGTCAAGTCTGGTCTGTGTTTTTGTAAGGTTTTCTCTGCTTTGTATTGATCTGATGTGTTTCGCCTTTTTCAACTGATGTTTATAGTTTATTTTTATGTCGTACTGTTACACCACTGTTCCGGGCTGAAATGAGGGTTTAGTGCCAGTCTCATAACATTCTGTTTGTGTCTGTCTAATGTCAGGAGCCTGCAATTCAGTGGTTGTCTTTGGTTCATGTTTGTTATATTTTTTTCTTGAATATGAAGTGTTTGCTGCCATTGGTGATTCTAATTAACTGTCTTGTGATAAAATGTAAGTAAACGATTTTAAAAACAAAAAAGGTAAGCATTTTACTTAAGCAAGTTATAAAATTGAATTTACTGAAGGTTTAAAATAAAAACTAAACCATTGATATAGTCAAAAGTCAGAGTTGATAATAAGAGTGCTTATCAATTCTTGATTTACTCATTTGATAGTCATTTAACAACAATAATGAGTTTTCTTCACAGAGCTTTATTGACACGAGTTTAAAGTCAGAGTATGTAGGACATACTTGTTTTCGTAAATTGTTTTCCTATGTATAAGGCCGTTTGTTTTCTCAACTGAATTTTTTATGTCGAGGCCTGTTATAACCGAGTTTTACGGTATGGGTTTTTCTCATTGTTGAAGATCGAACGGTCGCCTTCAATTACTTACATTATAATCATTTGCACTGTGGTGGATTGCTGCCTCATTGGCAATTATATCAAATATCCTTATTTGTATAACGGTGATACACAGCTGTTATCATATTATACGGTAATTGACTGAAAAACTGTACATTGTATTGGTCTTATTTTTTTATATGCATTTCAGCTTTGAATAAAACACTGAAGAACTATGGCATGGTATTGGTTGCAAAAATTTGATATTTTTCAATTAAATGCAATATTTCTTATTTAATTGGTATATTTCTTCATTTAAATGCAATATTATTTTGTTTGAATGGTATATTTTTTCATTTAAATGCAATATTTTTTATTCAAATGGTATAACTTTTCATTCAAATGGTATAATCTTTCATTCAAATGGTATAATTTTCATTCAAATGCAATAGTTTTTATTCAATTGGTATAAAATGTCATTTGAATGCAATATTTTTTATTCAATTGGTATAGTATTTTTTTTATTTATATGCAATAATTGCATTATGGGAAATTCTTTGACGTCATAAGGTCAAATTTGCAACAACGTTTGTGATTGGTCGGAAATTGTTTGGATTTCTCCCCTTTCTTTCTAAACATGGGTGACCAAGAATTAAAAAAACGCGTCCGAATATCGCCCCTCTAACTAAATATAACGTTCGTGCGAGTCCTGCACTGGCTGTTAAAATCTTGTGGTCATAACTAGTATTGCTATTGCAAAATTTCGATGGTCAAAACGTTCGGTCCACTTTTCAAAATAGATTAGACACCGTTGGTTTTCCCGTTTGAATTGTTTTACACTACTAATTTTTTGGGAGCCCTTTATAGCTTGCTGTTCAGTTTTAGCCAAGGCTCCGTGTTGAAGACCGTACGTTGACCTTTAATGGTTTACATTTACAAATTATGACTTGGATGGAGAGTTGTCTCATCGGCACTCATAACACATCTTCTTATATCTATATACAACGTAAACCAGACGTTTCTCAAAATGTTTTCTTTTTTTTAATAAATCCTTTGCCCCGCGTTGTGTACTGATTGATAACTCAGTCTGGGAGAACAAGATTTATTTCAGTACCAGTTGTAATTAGGTTTTAGCAAACTTCCAGTAATTGCAAATACTCTTATGTCGGTGCTTTGTGTCTATTATCTTAATGTTATTTGTTTTGTGTGTTTCGAACCGATCTTTTGAGTTAATTTGCTGATTTGTGCAGGTTGTTATTTTATTGTACTGTTACACCACTGTCCCAGCTTCGGGATGGGTTGCTCACAAACATGTTGTTGTACTGTTACACCGCTGTCCCAGATAAGGAGGAGGATTGGGATCCCGCTAACATGTTTAACCCCGCCACATTCTGTATGTATGTGCATGTCCCAAATCAGGAGCCTGTAATTCAGTGGTTGCCGTTTGTTGCTTTGTTGTAAATATTTGTGTTTCGTTCATTTTTTTGTACATTAATTCGGCCGTTAGTTTTCTCGATTGAATTGTTTTACATTTTTGATTTCGGGGCCTTTTATAGCTGACTATGCGGTTTAGGCTTTGTTTATTGTCGAATGCCGTACGGTGACTTATAGCTGTTGATTTCTGTGTCATTTGATCACTTGTGGAGAGTTGTCTCATTTGCAATCATACCACATCTTCGTTTTTATATCCACCCTGCCATATTCTTTATTTGCCTGTACCAGGGATGGAGCCTGTAGTTTAGTGGTTGTCGTTGGTTCCTGTCTCGACTCATATTTGATATTTTGTAAATTGTTTTGGTATGTATAGTTAGGCTGTTTGTTTTTTCGTTTGAATTGTTCACACTTTTCATGTCGGGCCTTTTATAGACGACTTTACAGTATCAGGTTTTTGTCATTGTTGAAGGCCTTACGATTGTCTACAAAAAGCATTTGTCTACATGACGGCAAAAAGCTCTACAGAGTTTATGTTTGTAGTATTTCATGTAACCCGACATAAAAAATAAAATGTTCTTATCTTATCTTATCTTATCTTATCTATAGTTGCTTACATCCACTTCATATTTGAACTCCGGTGGATAGTTGCCTTATTAGCAATCCTATTCCATCTATTCATTTTTGTCGAGCCTGCGACTTTTGTCGCAGAAAGTTCAACATAGAGATAGTGATCCGGCGGCGGCGGCGGCGGCGGCGGCGGCGTTAGCTGACTTCTTAAAAGCTTTATATTTTAGAAGCTAGAAGACCTGGATGCTTCATACTTTGTATATAGATGCCTTATGTTACGAAGTTTCCGTCTGTCATATGTCCATTGTCCTTGACCTCATTTTCATGGTTCAGTGACTACTTGAAAAAAAGTCAACATTTTTTGTAATGTTAATTTCTTTCTTATTATGAGTAATAGGATAACTATATTTAGTATGTGCGTACCTTGCAAGGTCCTCATGCCCGTCAGACAATTTTCATTTGACCTCGACCTCATTTCATGGATCAGTGAACAAGGTAAAGTTTTCGTGGTCAAGTCCATATATCAGATACCATAAGCAGTAGGTCTACTATATTTGGTATATGGAATAATTGTAAGGTGTACATGTCCAACTGGTAGGTGTCATCTGACCTTGACCTCATTTTCATGGTTCAGTGGTCAAAGTTAAGTTTTTGTGTTTTGGTCTGTTTTTCTTCAACTATAAGCAATCGATCAACTATATTTGTTGTATGGAAGGATTGTAAGGTGTATATGTCTGTCTGGCAGGTATCATCTGACCTTGACCTCATTTTCATGGTTCATTGGTCAATGTTTAGTTTTCAAGGTTAAGTTTGTTTCTTAGATACTATAAGCAATAGGTCAACTATATTTAATGCATAAATTGATTGTAAGGTGTACATGTCTGCCTGGCATGGTTCATCTGACCTTGACCTCATTTTCATAGTTCATTGGTCAATGTTAAGTTTTCTTGGTTAAGACTATTTCTTAGAAACTATAAGCAATAGGTCAACTATGTTTGGTTTATTGAATGATTGTAAGGTGTACATGTATTTCTCGTTTGGTTTATCTGACCTTGACCTCATTTTCTTGGATCATGTTAAGTTTATGTGTTACTTGTAGTAAAGCTTTATATTTAGGACTATCAACATAACATCAATAGTTAGTAAAGAAGGCGAGACATTTCAGTGTGTGCACTCTTGTAATATTATATACGTGACTTCTTAACTCGTGTTTTCCTGAACAAGCATGAAATAATTTTCACTGGGCGTTAAAATTAGCAACAAACAATCAATCAATTTAAACTTGTGTTAAATAAGAGGAAAACCATTTGATATTTATCTATTTGATGGGGTGGGGGACAGAAAGATTTCATATATGAATATTGTTGCCTGGTAAGAGCTGAAAAATAGGCATGATTAGCGACAGATTGACATGAATAATAATGCCCTCTCTTTCCTTCCCCATCCTTCATCTATAAATTTAACCACCACGGAATAGCCCAATAGTGTTGAAAGTCGCGTTAAACACCAATCAATCAAAATCCCTTCCCTAGAATATCAAATAATTGTCCCTTTACTGTTCTTATATGTATCCAGCTTATCGTCCTAAAGGGATGTCCTACTAAGGCTGTCATACCATAAAAACGTTTATAAAACAGCTCACATTCTAATATATCTGCATTCATAAATTTATTAATTTCATTTAGACTAAACGACGCCATGTTTGTTATGTGCCTCTGCCGTCAACCTATCAAAAAAGAAGAGCTGGAAGAGTGCCAGAAGATCTTCCCAATGCAAAACAAAAAACAGAAATAGACTTCTTCTGGCTCACTTCCGAAGAACACAAAAAGAAAACGCGCCCCATTGATATTTATAAAAACACCTTGCAAAAAAAATGGCATCATTAAAATATATACACATATATATAATCATCAAAATTAAAATGCTATTGTATTTTTATAAGACCTTCTTTATTACATGACCTGGGACTAATGACATCTATCTATAAGTCCTAGCATATATTAATTATTATAATATGAATATGTTTCTTGTTTTAATAACCACATATGATGCTATGCATGAGTCACCATTTATCAGGATATTCATTGGGTTTACATAGAGAGGATAAGGGACGACATCAGAAAATCAATGAAGGATAAAAAAACTTGATTCAAATAGTTTGGGGGGGGGGGGTCTAAATTGCTGCAAGTTTTGTTTAATTAACATTGATTTTATATATATCCTTCTAGGTCAATCAATTTTGCCCAAATTAAATTAAGAGGAGGGGGAGGGAGGGGGGGGGGGGTAGGGGGTCAGTGAAAAAAATACTATGAATTAAGTTTTTTTTATCCTACATTGAACTTTTGATGTCGTCCCTAATGTGCAAAAAAATAGATAAGGGGCGGGACCAAACCTATAGATAACATAATAAAGAAATGATGAAATATACAGAATACGTTGATTGACTTTTGGTTGCCTTATGTCCAGTGGCAAATATGTCACGCATGTTTAGGACAAATATAATAGATATCAAAGGATAAGGAATAGAGTGAAATGGTAAAAACTAAAAGATATAGAATTATAGAAACGATCTTTGATCTGAAACCCCTACCCTCACACACACACCATAACCATTACTGCCAATACTCGCATATATACATCTCTATACAAATATCTAAATTTGAACCTAATCTAAAATTATATACATTTTGTACGGATCTAGATAATAGCTAAACGTACAATCCTATAATTTGTTTGTTGGATACCTAATTATATTATATAATTGTGTCACAAAATAAACATGTACATGTATACCCCCTTCCAAATGCAGTATTGAAAAGTAAATGATTTAAAAGTCCTGAAGATAAAATATGTTTTGAAATATGCCCTGCATACTTATTTATGCAAAGACATATAGTAATGATTGAACTACTGTGGGGCTTGAGAAAAAAATTAATTTAAGGGATTCGGAGACGAGAACAGAAAAAATAATCTCAGCAACGAATCCTAAATGTAAAATGATTTGCAGCATAAGACATGAGAGCTCATATTATAGATAGTATTAAATATGAAGTTCACGCCTCATAAAGTGAAGTCCTATGTCATAGGACTACTGTTGTAACATGGGTTAGTAACTGGTTCCAATTTATCCTGAATTGTCTTTATTAAAAAATTAGTTCCAGAGTATAACAGCTTATGTCTCTACTTGTGGGTTTCTGGTTCTGCTGTCGTAATTAGGTGATTTTTTTTTCTACATGTAGTAAAAAAGAGGGGGCTTAGTCCAAATAATTGTAACGTCCGGGATGCTTTTTATTCTTTTTTCATGAGTGCCTTCCTGCAACGTCTCTGAGGATCCAGAAAAGTAAAAAATGATATAGCACTAAAGAACGTCATGATTACATGTATCTGGACTTAGAAGGGGAGGGGGCTAGCACGAACGCCAAATTTAGTTAGGGGGCGATATTCTGACGTGTTCTTTAATTCTTGGTCACTCAAGTTTAGAAAGAAAGGGGAGAAATCCAAACAATTACCGACCAATCACAAACGTTGTTGCAAATTTGACCTTATGACGTCAAAGAATTTCCCATAATGCAATTATTGCATATAAATAAAAAAACTACTATACCAATTGAATAAAAAATATTGCATTCAAATGACATTTTATACCAATTGAATAAAAAATATTGCATTTGAACGAAAATTATACCATGTGAATGAAAAATTATACCATTTGAATGAACAAATATACCATTTGAATGAAAAATAATACCATCTGAATAAAAAATATTGCATTTAAATGAAAAAAATATACCATTCAAATAAAAAAATATTGCATTTAAATGAAGAAATATACCAATTAAATAAGAAATATTGCATTTAAATGAAAAATATCAAATTTTTGCAACCAATACCATGCCATAAAGAACTGTACTGAAGATACCTCTAAACATTTTTTTTTTATGATTTCATTTAGTAATTTTGGCCGCGTTTAGTACGCTAACCAATATGATATATTTAAAAACCATATTGTTTGACATATATGTGATACCTTTACTTCTGTTTCTTTTATTTCTTTGTCTCCGAAAATAAATGGAAATTGTCACTAATACTGACACTAGTACAATAACTCCAAGTATTAAAGCAGTTCTGAAATTAATTTAAAAAGAGGTTGTAAATGTTATATTATTCAAGGTTTAAGGAAACTCGACAAAAACTCAATTTAAGAATGAATGACCATCGGTCTAATGTTAATGATCTTAATAACAAATTTCACTATAAACATTTAAATCAGCCTGACCCTTCTATTGTTTCAATGAAAGTCTCGATTATAGAGCAAATTTATAATTTAACAAATGACCCCATATTGGGCACATCATATCGGTTACAAAGAGAAGACTTTTGGATTAGACAGTTTGGAACAGCCATACTCTATGGATGCAATGACAAAATTGATGGTGTAGGTATTTTGTCTAGTCCCAGTTGTAGTACTGTCAATAAATTACAATTATTTAACACTTCTTCTCGACGAAATAGAAGTTCTGGCCACAGAAATTATATACCATTTGCGATTCACAGTGTGACAAAGTCTGTTGTCGTCTGTTCAAAAACCTTTAGGAATTCACCACATCAAAACTAAATTATACTCCATTCCATTATTTAAACTTTATTTACTTTTTCAAGAGGCCCAAAATACTTCCGTTATTGATTCTAATTCTGTTTTGTATAGATAAGTTGCAATAATCATGGACATAGCTAATCATACACTATTCAAACCCGTATCAACTACTTCCAAAGATGAGGAAACGTAATTTTTTTTTATAGTAGAATTTGTCAATAAGGTTTAGATGCTATCAATATCAGCAATATGTTCCACCAGAAATCTGTACAAAAAACTATAAATGCACCTGTAATTTCATATAGTTACACCATGTCTTTTGCATCCAAGATTTTCAACCACAATAGGGTTGTAGAGCCCTTTAACCTCAAAGATGTGAAATCGTAACCTCCGGACTACGCATGCGCATCGGCGAAATACAATTATGGTCAATCTAGTCATTTTATTACTGGCGACCTTGGCATCGTAGCCAACGAACAACTAAGAGAGTTGTTAGCCAAGTGACCAAAATATAGAATTCCCCAGCCCATCAACTGAAAAGAGACTTTAGGTAACTGATAGATGTAGTTGAGAACTATGCCAGAAAATGGGTAAAGCGCGAACCAGACGAACCAGAACATGACACTTTGTCTGAATGGATCAAAGCTATTCGATCATGCATTCAGAAGCGCATTCAGAAACTACGATGTGTTATGAGCACAAGGGTTTATAAATCATTCAAGAACCCGCAGGTTGTGGATGCTTTATCTTCCCTTCATGACAAATATGTTATTGTTCCAGCAGATAAAGCCTCCAATTATACTATATTCATATGTAAAAACCATTATTTGGAATGTCTTACAAAAGAGCTTTGAATAAACAGCAAAACTGGTATTCCTACATTTTTTTTAACATTATTTACAAAGGATGAAATTTTAGAAATTCACAAATCTATCCTCCTTTCTTTTCGTATTAACATCAAAGAAAACGAAGAAATCTACCGTCATTATACTTGATACCAAAACTTCACAACTCCTTATAAAGAACGATACATGGCTGGATCATCAAGATGTTCGACTGAACATCTTTCTAAAGTGCGAACTTCTATTCTTTCTACAGTAAAAAATGGCCTTCCAAATTAATGTGATGAAATATTTTCAAGCAGTGGTGTCAATCAGATGTGAATTCTTAAAAGTTCAAAAGATCTACTGCTAAATCTGAGATCACAATCTCTGCAATGTTGCAGTATCATTAAGACCTTTGCATTTTCTACGTTTTACACTACTATTCCCCATGTTCAATTGAAAGATTGACTTCACCATCTCATTAAACTGAGCTTTTTCAATAAAAATGGGAATCGTAGATATAAATGTCTTCTTTTGGGATATTATCAAAATGCTGGATTTTTTGATCGACAAGTTATTTGTTGAGTTTTGAGGGTTGATATTTCAACAGACAGTCGGTATTCTAATGGGTACTAATTATGCATCCCTACTCGCCGATTTGTTTTTGTACTCGTATGAAGCAGAATTCATTTAAAACCTTCTAAAAGACAAAAAGAATAAGCACTTTGCGAAATTCTATAATTTTACTTGCAGATATATTGGTGATGTCCTATCACTGAATAACCCATATTTCAGTCAGTACTTGCATCTCATATATCCCAGTGAACTTAAAATTAAGGACACTACTGATACTAGAAGGATTGCTTCATACTTTGATCTTTTCCTCAATATTGACACAAATGGACGACTTCACACTAAAATCCATGACAAACGGGATGATTTCATCTTCCCAATTATCAATTTCCCAACTAAACTAACTAACGGCATTTCTATCACGTCTTAAATTTTGGTTTACCATCTACATAGTCTGGTCTGCTAAGTACCGAACGTGACCTATTCCCAATTATGACTGTTTTGCCGAGTGTGAAGTCTCATTGCTATTAGACGTGTCTCGGTATTTATACATCCAACATTCATGTATTTGATTATGGTGTTTCTTTTGTATATCCTGTTAAATATTGTATTATGTCTTATCTATTGTGGTTTGAATTCTGTATTTTCCGTACATTGCACATATGTCTTATTTGTCAGTATAGTCGAGTTACTCGTGGTTCGTCTAAAGTGTTTTTGTTTTATGTTTTTGTTTTTGTTTTCAAGTGTTTTTACTGTTTGGTCTTACATGATCTTGCCTTATATTACAGTTATCTTATCTTCATTTTCTATATGTATGTAAAAGCTAAGATAAAAATCAGCTATTTCATAAAAATGATTTTAAGTTTAAAGCAACTATATGCACAGGAATTTTTGTTTATACACAGTTTTGATTTAAAAGAAAAACCGACATGGTTAGAAAACACAAATAATAACTCCATTACAAACACAATTCAATTTTAATATTTTTGTATGTGTCTATAATATTTTATATTTATAAATTAACCTGTGATAATTACGTCACAAAAATACGTCAGTTTTTGTGGCGTTGATCAAGTCATGTGATGCGCAGTGTATACTTCGTTTCTGGTGTCTTGTTGTGCTGTCGTAAATTCATGGGAGGTGTCCATTGTTATTCTGTGGTTTTCATGTTGTAATGTACTATTATATTATTTATTGATGTATTTCTCTGTGCTGAGTGTTCTTGCGTTTGTTTGTACTGTATTCCTGTCACGTAGTGTTGTCGTTTTAGCGGTGTGTTTAATGTTTCCATATAAGCGAGTGGTTTGGCTAGCCATAAAACCAGGTTCAATCCACCATTTTTTCTTAAAATGTCCAGTTCCAAGTCAGGTATATGGCAGTTGTTATCAAATAGTCCGTTTCTATGTATGTTGCCGTTTGTTTTTGTTGCAGTTTAATGTTTATGTTGTTTTGTTGTTTTCCTCTTATAGTTGATGTGTTTCAATCGGTTTTAGTTTGTAATCCAGATTTGTTTTTGCGTAATCGATTTTTGACCATTAAACAGCGGTATACTACTGTTGCCTTTATTTAAAAAAGCCTGTATTTTTTTATCTTGTATTGTTGTAAAAGAAGGTGCACCAGGAGCGAATGATACACTTTTTGCATATATAAAATTGTGCATGAATAAAATAGAACATTCACACTGATTAAGTACGTTTTAACCAAAATTCAGTAAAACTGCCCTTTAGAAAAAATGTATTAGGATATCCAAACTTCCTCAAATCATGGTTCAAAGTATGAGCAATTAAATTCAATTCAACAGTTAATGTTCTGTAACTCTAAAGATACAAACCATAAACATTCAAACTTAAAAGGAAACTTCTTTTAATTCATCCTAATACTAGCTTAACGTTTTGAGCATATCTATTTAAGTATACTCTAGTAAGTGTGAAATATGTGAAGTGCCTTAAATCTGATATGTATCCAGTAACTCTGGAACAACAAATAAAAAAAATCCTTAAATATGACTGTAAAGTCCTAAAACTTAAGAACAACAACTAAAGAAATCAACATAGAAAGGTAACTTGCTTTCATCAATCCAAACAACAACAGTTGGCATGGTTGTAAATTAATTGTTCCATGCAGCTTTTAATTCAAGTTATGGTGTGATATGCGCAAAAATGGCCTCAAATTTGAAGAAGAATGTCCATTTAACCTAGAATGAACAACTGAAATATATGAACGACTACAGTATACTATTATTAATTTGTCGATGACGGGCGTATAAAAACTCATCAAAGATACCAGGCTTGTAATTTTGTAGACCAGATGCGTATATTTGTCCGACTGGTCAATCTTCTTGTTAAAAATAAATGTTTTTTGAGTTGTCTTATATTGATATATAAACTCCCGAAAGAGTCGGAATGCCTTTGATGACATGGGAACATTTTAATTGAAAAATAGAAAGTCGTAATTCATTATACACACCCCAACTGACACGTTTTAGATTTTTTCACGGTATCATTTAAAAATTTACTATCTGGATGATAAATTCTTTTCGGAGAAAAACAAAAATGATTAGGAGAAATACTCCTTTATAAATATTCATTCACTAGGCAAATAAAATTTCTCCAGATTATTAAGTTCAAAGACTCATACCTCCAGTAGTAGTCAACTGATAAAACTTTCTTGTGGATATGCATATCTGCATATTATTTTTTCATTTACAACACAGTTTCTTGACATTCTGTTTCGTGATTTCAAAGAATAAACAAGGGATTATTAAAAATGTATGAACCCACTAGACAGGGATGGTCGAAATATGTTGTTGACAATGGATGGGAAAACAAGGGCACACTCAAAAGTGTAAGAGCAGAGAGGCACAGCATGAAAGTGGCAGGTAATTGTATCCTTTAAATTTGACTAAAAATGACACTTACATTTCACCTTGAGATAAATGACTGTTAACAGTGGGATCATTGGGTTGTGTAGTACTAATTGCTGAAATCAAATAATGTATATGATGTTAATATGGCAAAGAAACACAAAATCAGTTGATATAGGATTTTCCATAACTTCAACTGAAATTATGTGTCACAAATGCTAACATGTTATAATCAGATCAACCTTAATTGAGAACTATCATAAAATAATATTTCCAAATCCTCTATGCTTTTAAATTCCAAAAATAATCTGTTTGAGCTCCTCACAAGGATACGTATTTGCACATTCGTTATTTAAGTTTGAGACTTCCTGATTAGGGTAAATCCAGAAAAATGCTGCTGATGCAGGAAATGTATAACGTGTTAATTTCATTGTTAAAACAATTTAGCTTCAAAAATGATTTTTGAAAATTGGCCAATTAAATGTAGAATCAAAGATTGACCTAGGTTTTTCTGACACTTGGAACCAAATGAAATCAATTAATAAAACGTCCTTCACATATCAATTCTGCTAAGTTTATTTCATAAAAGACTCCATCGTGCTTTCAAAGAAGACGAATATTTGATTTCCCATATCATTTCAATGGGAACTATGAGCTACCCTTTTTCACAATCTTCTATTATTTACTTCACGATATGTTGTGTTTTGGACGTCATTTGGTTTCTGTCTTTGATATACATCCCACATCTCCTTTTATTAACCTTACTGTGTCTTTTTTTCTGGACGTCATTGCGGCTCAGTCTTTTTTACATAAACCCCACATCTCCTTTCATTTACCTCAATGTGTCTTGTTTTCTAGACGTCATTTGATTGCTGTCTTTTGACATAAACCCTACATTTCCTTTCATTTATCTCAATGTGTCTTATTTTCTGGACGTCATTGGATTGCTGTCTTTTGACATAAACCCCACATCTCCTTTCATTTACCTCAATGTGTCTTGTTTTCTGGATGTCATTGGATTGCTGTCTTTTGACATAAACCCCACATCTCCTTTCGTGTACCTTTATGTGTCTTGTTTAAAAAGTCATTGGGTTGCTGTCTCTTTTACATTAATCCAACATCTCCCTTTATTTACCTCAAATGTATGTTTTTTTGAGATCATTAGTTTACTCTCTCTATGACATAAACCTCATATCTCTATTTATATACCTTAATGTGCTGTGTTTTTTAACGTGATAAGGTCGCCATTAGTTACCTCAAACATGAGTGTTTTGTGAACGTCATTGGGTTGCTGTGTTTTTTTTACATAAACCCCACATCTTCTTGTATTTTCCTCAATGTGTCCTGTTTTTTGGACGTCATTGGATTGCTGTCTTTTGGCATAATCCCCATACCCCCTGGAAATGTAAAATGGAATTCCATTGGAAATGCCAGTGAAGTTCCATTGGAGCTTCATTAAAATACCACTGTTTGGATTTTGATCAGTTTTGAAGGCCGTATGGTGACCTATATTTGCTAACATCTATTTTAATTAGTGTCTGGTGTATAGTACTCATACCGCATTTTAATACTTTAACATGATTATACACACATATATTATTGACACCTAGGTGATGTTGAGTCCTAATAGTCATTTCAAGGAATACTATAATGGTATAGACAAACTATTTAAAATCTTAGATGTCTTTCTATGTTAAGGTCTCTTGTTTCAATGATGTGTATCCTCATTCTTTTTTAATTCACATTGCATTATATTTTTATTATAATTGTCAGAACAATATCTATTGAGTGTTTGCACTTACATGTGAAAACGTCCTCTTCCAGTAGAAATTTTATTTCCCCTACAGTTACACCATACAAACAGGAATACGAAACATTAACATCATTTTTGGTCAGATTTTGAATAATTAAGGTGTATCCATCCTTCAAAACCTTTCCGTCATACTTTTTATTAGGATGTCCAGTTTTAACATCTATAAACAGTGTCTGTTGTACTGGTGTCCACCTATCCCAACCTGAATCCTTGGGACAACAGTTTGAAACATTGCAAAATAATGTCACGTTTTGTCCATATTCTGTTACCTTTCCAACAACCGTCCATTCTAAAATACCTAAAGATAAATAATAAGGGAATTTAAATCTTTTACTAGCGAACATTTGTAATACTGTTTTGTATTCTGTTTTGCCCTTGTTGATAGCAAATGGACATCAGTGTTTGCAATGTATATTGAGGCAATTGTGAATCGTTGGAAATCTCACATTTTAGTCATGAACAATATCTTTAAGTCCTGTCGAGCATTCATACAAAGCAATCATTTCATACATCAATTAGTTAACATATTTCTTCTAGTATCGCATATACAGACCAGATCACAAAAACATAATTGTTGACTAAGGAACCATAAAAATGTGGTCAAGATTCAGATGAGCCGGGCATAAACACCTTACAACCGTTTCATACACCAAAACAAATTAGCATATTACTTCTAATACCTGAAAAACAGACTATATCACAAAACACTGACGTTGACCAATGAACCATGACAATGCAGTCAAGGTTCAGATAACCCCTACCCTATATACATGTACACCTTACAAGCATTCTATATATCAAATGTAGTTGATCTATAGCAAATTATATAAAGGTAAAGAAACAGATTTTACCACACGAACTTAACGTTGATCACTGAACCATGAAATTGGGCCAAGCCAGGTGAACCCTTTCTGACTGACCTATATACCTTGCAAGGAATCTTTCTATCATACTTCTCATAAGAGAGAAAATCACATGATAAACAATTCTTGTTTAAGTCGTTGCTGAACAACGAAATGAAGTAAAGTACAATTTAAATATGTGTATATGGATAAAGCTTATTAGTACAATTAGTTTACATTGGTTTAACATGTCACTGCTCCTGCCATTTTCGCTTCCTTATGTCTTGCATACTCTTGACGTGACATGCCGTCGCAGGCAAGACAAAAACAACTGCAAACAGGATTGCCTTACATATTGTATTATGTAGCATAAACGTCAACAGAAAAAGGCAGCTTGTATCACTTTGTAATATTGTGTTTAATGGATGGTTGGTTTGGGTTTTACTTATAACCCTTGATGTCAAAACAGATTAATAATGTTCTTAAAAAAACTAATCATAGATGTATACATCAATGTCAAATAAGTAAATCAAGTTTAAGTGCACTAAACACAATATATTGTATTGTTTTGACAAAATATGTGTCTGCAACCTTGACCTGATAATCAACTCAGACATCTGACTATGGCAATGGTTAAGTCTTTATTTCAAACCTGAAGTAAATAAAGGCAACAGTAGTATACCGCTGTTAAACAGTCTTAAATCGATTGAGAGAAAACAAATCCTGGTTACAAACTAAAAATAAGGGAAACACATCAACTATAAGAGGCAAACAACAAAATAACAGAACACAGAAGTGCAACAAAAAACAAACAACAATGCAATATTCATAGAAACGAACTATTAAATAACAATCGTTATATTCTTGAGACTTGGTACAGGTCATTTTAAGAATATGGTGGGTTGAACCTGGTTTTGTGGCTAGCCAAACCTCCGCGCTTTATGGCAATGTTAAATATACCGCCAAAACGACAACACTACATGACGGGAACAGAGTACAAACAAATGCAAAAACACCAAAGACAGAGAAATACATAAACAAACAATAAAATAGTACATTTCGACATGTTAACCACAGAATAACAACGAATAACTAAAATAATTTAGGACAGTATGCAAAAACAGCTAAATAGAATTACGAAGTGTGTGTCTGTAACACGAATGGATCAACGCCACGAAAAGTAGCGTCACAGGTAAATTTCTAAAAATTGGATATAAATCAAGATTAGGTTTCTAATTATGTTATTTGATGTATTTTATAACAATTACAAGAATATTAAGATAGAATTGTGTTAGTAATAGTGCAAATAACTATGTCGTTTTATAACTTGCTTTTATAAAATGCTTACTTTTTTGTTTGTACATTTTTTCTTACCTTGTATCATAAGAGAGTTAATTATAATCATCAATGGAAGCAAATACTTCATATCTCTAAGTTGATACATTCTTCGACTGCTTGTTTTTGTTTTCTATAGGAATTAATCTTAGTAAACTGTTAAGATCTGAGTTGGATTCAATGTTGCAGAATATCTCTATGATGTGTGGTAAGTTTTGGACTGTTATTTGTCTTTGACAGTGAAGTTCTCTGTCTTTCTTTAACCTTTATAATTAGAAAATGCACACTTGTTATCTTCTAATCTTTTTAAGCAAGAGAAAATATCAAAGCATTTTATAACATATATGCCGTCTTAACACTAACTGCATATGATGTGTACTGATTAATTTTGCAGTCTACAAAACATGATTTAGTTATGAGTTTCAATTAGGTTTAGGCTAATCGTTCAATGACTGTGAAAATATTTAGATCTGTAGTCTGGGTCTCTTTTTTGTTGTTGTTGTATGCCAATCTGATGAGTCATTTCCCTTTTCAACTTCTCATGTGTATGCAAGTCGCATAAAATTCCATTATATTGACAACAGTGTGTGCACAAAACAAACAGATGTAATAGGTAAAATGACAAACATAGGGGTGCAGAAGTCAATATGTTGACAGAAGCAAAACTGATCATTCACTTTTATTAAATCAAACCAATATTTGACGAAATATTCAATGAGTGTTTTAAGATTCAAGACTATTGAAACAGGAAGTGGCTACAAAGTGGATGCAAATAAAGCTCACAGGCTACAAGTCATATATAAATAAGGAGATGTGGTATGGAGGCAAAGGAGACAGCTATTCACCAAAATTCAAAGAAAGTAATTATGTTGCAGGGTTGAAGATGTCCGAAGGCACTAACCCTTCTTTAACGTGGGTCAATCTAGTAAAATAAAAAAATAAAAACAAACTATAAAAATCAGTTAAAAAATGCTAAACTCATCCGATCGATACAAAAAAGAACAAATCTAACAAACACAGACCGGACGTGGAAGGGGATTTATACATCTATAATTACACATAAGACACATTAAATACAGATCTGATAGTACTCGCAGTTATTGACAGCTAGTTCAATGCCAATAACAACTAATATAACGTCGTCTTATTCATCATAAATACAAACGTGTATCTAGTACTAAATTAACAATTAGTAAATATCAAATATCAAATAGATTTAGTAGAGTTAATGTGCATATGTGTATAACAATAATATTGAGTATGGTTTTAAGTTATTGATGACAAAATCAATATTTATACCAATCAAAACAAAGTTCAAGGATCTTATTACAGTGTTGAATTGGTAACTTTTTAGAACAAGTTTGTTTAAATGTACGACAATTTTACTCGGCTCGGTAAACAACATCGCCGTTAAGATTATGATTGTTATTCAATTTGAAATAATGTTTCTAGAGGTACAGCCAAACTTCCGAACCAAATATTTATCTCTATGGAGGAATTTAGTAAAGGTTATCGAAATCTCTAACTTAGTAATTTACCAGTTATACAGATATTATGCTCATTTACATTCAAACTTTAATATAAACACACACGGGTATAGCGAACGAGTTTGGATATATAAACACTGTAAGGCAGTGCCACAGGAACTATTTACAATAAAAGAGATGAACCAAATCAATGTTTCATTTCCTATTGCTAATAATCTATTTTTAGATGGTGACGTTCCTTTGTCACCATCTTATGGTGTTTATATATCTCAACTTGTTCGATTTGCTCGTTTATGTAACAACGTATTTGATTTTAACGAAGAAATGTCTGTATTACTGAAAAATCATTACACCACGGTTTTCGATAACAAAAACTAGTCAAAACATTTACTAAGTTTTTTTTATCGGTACAAGGACATCATTCGTAAATATAAATCAACTTGCAGACATCTTATACGTTCAGGTACTTCACATCCAATCTTTTATGGTAATGTTTCTATACAAAGTACAGTAATGTCGTCATTCACTTCAAAAGCTAACCAAACCTTTAAACAGACTTATTCAGAAGGGATTCAGTTACAATACTGTTGTCAAGTCATTAAAATGGCATATTTTGGAAATAATATTAATTCAATCATAGGGTCTTTGCATCGGAAATACACATATTTATTTCAAAACCAGTTGTTGGCATGAAGCGGGTTATCTTCTATATTATATGATGGTAGGATACTAAACCCATAACGGGAGGGATTGTGCTTGATTTTCATATGATGAAGACATAATCTTTCAATCAGTTTAATTGAGGTCTGGAGCTGGCATGTCAGTAACTGCTAGTAGTCCTTTGTTAATTTATGTATCATTGTCATATTGCTTAGTTTCTCCTGTTACCTATTCTGACATCGGACTCGGCCTTCTTTTAAGCTGAGTTTTACTATGCGTATTGCCGTGTGTTTGTTTATTCTACATTGGCTAGATGTATAGGGGGAGGGTTGAGATCTCATCAAACATGTTTAACCCCGCCGTATGTTTGCGCCTGTCCCTAGTCAGGAGTCTTTGGCCTTTGTTAGTCATGTATGTTGGTTTTTTTTTTAAATTCTAGTTCATTTATATGATTCGGAGTTTAGAGTGACGTCCATTTTCACTGAACAAGTACACATTTTTGTGTAGGGGCCAGCTGACGCCAGCCTCCGGATGCGGAATTTTCGCTGTGTTGAGACCCATTGGTGGCCTTGGGCTGTCTTCTGCTCTTTGGACGGGTTGTTGTCTCTATGACACATTCATTTCACCCCATTTCCATTCTCATATTTAATGACCTGACGACTCTCTTTCCAATTCATTGTCGACGGTTGACGATATTTTGGTCCTTTTTTCCAAAAAAAATTTATAAATCATAAGTCTTGGACGATGTCGAGATCCCCTGTAATTAGGGTAAATCCAGGAAAACGCTTCAGACGAATGACGTTTATAACTTGTTGTTTTCATTTTTCAACACTGGGTCGATACCTCTGCTGGTGACTATCAATTCCCGAGGGATATCATCAGCTCAGTAGTCAGTATTTTTGTAATGACATGATTTAAAACAATAATTTTTAAAATTGTTCGTTAATAAATTTCGAAATTATTAAAAACTAAGGTTTCAAATCCCTCAGGCAAAGTTGACCTTAGAGCCATTTGGCTATTTTTTTAGGCACTCTATGGATATATAGATCTTCAACTGTTTAGGTTGATAATACATTCTTGACTTTCAAATAGTCGGCTTTGAGCGTTCTTGACGAAGGTAAACCCAGAAAAGCGCTTCGGACGCAAGCAATTTATAACGTGTTGTTTTTACATTTTATTATGACAATGAAATGGTCATCGGCATATTGTTAAGGTTTCAGTTACCTCTCAAAATAATATTTTAATTTGTGATCCATTATTGTGTAAAATGGGGTTTCAATATAAAAAGTATTTCTAAAAGAAGATCTAAGCTGATTTTCATCGTATATTGAAAGAACCTTATGCAATCAATATCATGTTTATTAAGGTCTTTCTTTTTTGGAAAGATTCATTGTTTTTTTAACGTGTGTTTTTTCCTTTTTCTCTTCCAACATTTTTTCTGACATGACCTCCCCTCTATTGAAGTTATCATAACCAAATTTGTTACATCGATAGACCTCATCATGGAGAATTATCAATTGTCTTTGTGTTAATTTGCATACATCTTAACAATTGTGACAGACAGTATCGATCTGAAAATGGCAATATGTATAGAAACAGATGGCAATGTTCATGAACATAAACAATTATTTTTTTTTTCAACACTTATAAGATTAAGGTGGTACCCAACACCTTGACTAATATTAATTTGGCTCGTTTAATTTTCATAAAATTTTGACAAAACGTTAACTCTGACCCTTTGACAAAAATATAAAAATTTCAAAAAATTTGAACCAACCATTTTATCAGAAAAATTTCATTGGTTATATAGCAGTTTGACAAACACTAATTTTGATCATTGAGAAGCTTAATATTTCCTTAACAATACAACGTATTTACATCGTTTAGCTGATTTTTACAGAGTTATCTCCCTGTAGTGTTAGGTACCACCTTAATTTCCCTTGAAATATTTTACACAATTCTTGAAATATTATATTTCGGGAATCGGACGTCGTAAAAAAATGGGACCTTCACCAACATTTGCACCCAAATTCAAAGGTCATAGAAGGCACAGTTTGAACGCTTAAATTTCAAGCTTGAATGTTACGAAAACGATAAGAGAAAGCTTCTTACATATGGAACGCCATGACTCCCTCATCAGAAGAAACTACTATGACATGATGTAAATGTTGCTTACATAATGTCAAAACACTATTACATGATATGAATACTTCATTACATGATGTGAAAACTTCATTACGTGATGTAGTTACTTCTTTGCATGATGTGAAAACTTCATTACGTGATGTGGTTACTACTGTACATGTTTTGAATTTTTCATTACGTGATATGGTTACTTCTTTGCATGATATGAACACTTCATTACGTGATGTGGTTCCCTCTTTACATGATATGAAAACTTCATTACGTGAGGTGGTTACTTCTGAACACGATGTGAAAACTTCATTCCGTGATGTGGTTACTTCTTTGCATAATGTGAATTCTTCGTTATGTGATGTGTTTACTTCTTTACATAACATGAACATTTTATAACATGATGCGAAACTTTCCTTACGTAATGTTAAAAAGTCATTATATGGTTATTTCGTATTTTTATAACATTGGTCAACAAGATATACATTGTAATGTAAAACGGGTATTAGGTGGTAAGAAACACATATGTCAACACTTCATTATGTCAAAAAGAACTCGAAACCTCTCAGACGTTATTACATGCATTCATAGTTTCAACGTCACCCTTAATCATCTGTCGTTTCATTCAGGTAAAAAAATCAAATTTCCCGGCGAAAGCAACGTAACTAGAAACCAGAAACTTAAAACAAAATCTACGATACAAGGGTAATTTTTCTTTTCCTATTGTTGATTTTGCTTTTTGGGACGGTGATGTTACTTTGACACCGTCTTAAGTGTTTATATATCTTAACTGGTTCGCTATACCTGTGTCTGGAGTAACGTTTCGGATACCAATGATCGTTATCTATGTATTACTCGTAAATCTTTAAGTCAGGGATTTCGTTACAACAAATTGCTTAAAACCTTTACTCAATTCTACAAAAGATACAAAGATTAAACATGCAAGTTTGGCTAAAACTTATTTCAAATGGAATAGCACATCCATAATTTTACGGTGATGTTGTTTACCGAGCCTGGAAATAAAGAAACGATTAGGTTAACTTATCAATTATTTAAACAAACTTATTCTAAAAGGTCACCAATTCACACACTGTAATTGATTTGTGAATATTGCTTTAATTATAAGACATATTGATTTTGTTATCAGTAAATTAAAACCATACGAAATATTATTGTAGTACACATATGCACTTTCACGGTACTACTATCTGTCGATACCTTTAATTTGGCATAACACAAGGTCATGTTTTTTCTCTGACTGTTAATAACGTCTTTACACTTAATCTATTGGATGTTGGATGTGTACTGATTGATATTTTAGTCTTCGAAATATTATTTTTTTTTATTAATTGTAATTGGCTTCAAACTAGCTGTCAGTACTTTGTGTAATTTTTTATTGTTAGGGATGTATAAATACCCTGCCACGTCCGGTTTGTGTTTTTGCTAGATGTTTTTCGCTTGGTACCGATGTGATAAGTTAATCTTTTTTCTACTGATGTTATAGTTAGTTCTTGTGGTGTGCTGTTACACCACTGTCCAAGGTTAGAGGAGAGTTGACCGTTCACAAACATATTTACCCCCGCCACATTCTTTTTGTACATGTCCCAAGTCAAGATCCTGAAGTTCAGTTGTTGTCGTTAGTTCATGTCTGTCATACATGGTTTTCGCTAATTGTTTTGTTCTAAAGTTTTCTCAGTTGAACCGTTTTGACATAATGAAAGAGGGACAAAAGATACCAGAGGGACAGTCAAACTGTGTTCACATAATGTCATATGTGTTTCTTGCCTTGTAACACCCATTTGACATTACAATGTATATATTTTTGCCCCATGCTATGGCCATAGTACATAATGACTTTTAACATCAGGTAAGGACAGTTTTGCATCATGTAATGAAATGTTCATGTCTTGTAAAGAAGTGACCACATCACGTAACGAAGAATTGACATCATGTAAAGAAGTAACCACATCACTTAATCATTGAATAAAGTTCTATAGTGTGTATCAATGCTTTTGTTATAATTTGGGTGTATAGGTTCATTAAGTTTAAAAAGTGATAGAAGGTTCGTTTGTCGCATATCACATAAAAGGTCGTAAAGAGTACATTACGTTTATTAGACCTTTAAGGGAAAGACATTTTAATTGTTTTAAAAACAATTGAGATACTAGTTGATAGTATTGATAGTTGTCTTAAAGGGAGCAAAACTGTTCAGTTGTGAAATTGCAAACATGTTTAAAAAAAATTCCAACTGTTTATGTTTTATCATTGTTATATCTTCTATATGACTCTATATTAAAGCAGATGATGTTTAAGAAAAAATAAACAATGAGCTACTTCTTACACACTCATACCTAGACTTCAAATGAGAACATATTATACATGGACAATAGTTGGATTAATTTGAAAATTTTCAATTCATCCAATGTTCGTTATGGCTTATCAGCAAAGGCACTATATATATGATTTAAAACCATGTCTCAGATGGCACTTACTGCCAGTGGAACATCAGTAGTGTGGGTAGCATGTTGGACGAACTTGACTAGGAATCAAATGAAGACAGAAGGGTGAGACTACAACTATACTTATTTTACATCATGGGTTGTTCAATTCAACTCAAAGAAAACAAAACATATTGTATTTATTAAAAGGGAAAGGAAGCATCCACCTGTATTGTTTAGAATAAATAGTGAAGATTGGGAAAATTAATTTTCACTGTCATCTTGAAGTCACAGTCATCAGCTTCAAGGAACACACATATTGTTAATTATTTTTAAAAAACGCGTGCTCTCGTTTATCTGTGTTTAGACCAGTTGAACATTTATAATACGGGCATTCACTTATACATATATGTTATGCATTTGTTAGACCTATTTTAGAGTATGGTGATGTTGTTTGGGAACATTGCTCCTAGCAGCACGAGTCTGAGCTTCTTGAAAATATTCAAATAGAAGCCTCTAGAATTATTACTGGACTATGGCGTAATTCCTCAAGACAAAAACTTCATATTGAATTAGGATTTGAAACTCTGGAGAATAGACGAAATAAACATAAGCGTATACTGTTTTATAAAATATTAAATGAGATGACACCTGCATACTTATATGAGTTAGTCCAGCCATATTTTCCAAGACAAACCCCTTATACTTTGATGAATGAAAATAATACTTTTCACCCTCCTCTTGCTTGAACTAGCTCTTACTTTAATAGTTTCATTCCTTCCACTGTAAGACTTTGGAAAAAGTCTACTTCTAAGTATACAAAAATCCCCAAGCTTGTGTATTTTTAGAGGTGGTCTGGACAATTTTTATAGGACTGATGAAATATTTAAACCTTTCAATTATGGGGTAAGGAAACATAATATAAGTCATTGTCAACTCAGAAATAATGCTAGCAACCTAAAATCTTATATATTTATATATATATATATATTTCTAATGACCTATAAAAGATTTTTACATGTCTCAAGGTACTTGAATAAATGATTGCCTACATACTTAAATATACTTTACACTTAGAAATTAACACTGTAAATGTATATTTGCTTGTGTGTGCTTACAAGTAGCATGCATTCTCCACTATATTACATAATTTTAAATACAGTTGTTAATATATTGGTTTATACCTTGTACATGTAATATGGAGAGAGCTATTATAGGCTGTTCCTGCTGCTCAATCCTTTTCATCTATTTATGAATAAAATAAGTTTAAAATCAAACCTTATTTTACAAAGTGGTTAATAGTCTTGTGGATATATCATGCTACAATCTTCTTACATTAATGTCAGCAAGAAAAAGATATCACATACCAAGAGGTTCCGGCAATACTCAACAAAGACTAATGGCTTTTTAAAAATACAGCGGTTTTCCCAAGAACAATGACCGCTTGGAACTCTTTACCAGCAACAGTTGCTGAGGCTTCTTCCTTGGTATCTTTTATGTGGGAGCTTTCAACACTCTCTTTCTAGTCTGTATGTCAAATGATGGATTGTAGCTGTGCCGGCGGGGATTAATAACCTGTTAGCGCCACGGAAGCCGGTTTGGTTCAGACCAGATGCACAAAAAGCAAATGGGTACCCCTTTGTCTTTATTTATTTCTCTTTATTATTTCTTATCATACTTATATACTTGCTTTATTTATTATTGGGGTTATCTTATAAAATAACTCTATTTCTTGATCCCATCGGAAGCGTTGAGAATTGGCAGTTCAACGTATGATGTAGATAGAATCCTCCGCCAATAAAAAATGACTGCCATGCTATAGTTAGTAGTGCTGAAAGTAGCGTTCAACACCAACAATCAACCAATCAATCAGTCAATCAACATATTGTTGTGAATATTTGAAATTAAAAAGCTTCATCAAAGACAGTGTCTTTGTTTTATCAAGATGGTAAGATGTTCGCAAAGTACTGATTATTTAATTCCAAAAATTGTAATAGTACAAAGAAATAGCTAAAAAATAGAAAAAAGGAGAGTATAATTCTGACAAGATATTTCCATTTGTTTTGTATATATAAATGTTTTATTCAGTTGCAAAGTAAGAAAGAACATCAATGACATCCATCCTAATTTAGGTTAAGTAAGAGGTTTCATACTTATCGTTATACTTGTATAAGTAAATGAACTGCAAGTTCAATAATCAACAGAGTATGTCAACACCCATATGACATAACTGACTTCTCACAATATCAATTGATAAATTCAAAAATTATATTATTCAAATTATATAGTGTCATATTCAAACCGAGTTCTTAATATCTTGATGAGATGGCTAATTCGCGTGAATATCCCATAGCAGAATAATTTATAAAATAATTGTATACTCTGTAAAAAGTGTTTTTGGTAATATAATGCTTCACGATTAAATACTTTTGACATGACAGTACTATATTTTTACAAATACTATTCTCATGTTGGAAACTTATATTTGAAGTCTTTCACTTACCACAATGAAAGGTGTCTGCGTATGAAATTTCTGTGTATGAAGTTTATGTGTATAAATATCTCATCAATTTAGAATTACTCGAGACTAGAAGTACACATCCGGGCACCCAGTTTTGGAAGTATTTTATGTTGACTGATTTAATGACATTAAAAATAAACATGATTTGATTTTGTTTGTACAAAAGATAATAAAAAAAATTCTTCAATAAAAAATAGTAGAATAGATCAAATGTATTGCCTTACAGATTCACATAGACTATCCTTTGACAGGAGACTAAAATCTGAATTATGATACTCATCTCTGCAATAATACAAAGATTAATGTCACGCCATATGTATAAAGTTCAATATCTCTTTAGAAAATACAAAAAAAAAAGGTAGAGTTACATAATTCACATCTACGTTTAATCATGTCAATGATTTTGCAGAATAGACGAAGTTTCATCTTTCAATAAAATTTGCACATTATCCTAATTACTTTTTATATTGACGAGTGTACGTTTATTTATAATCCATAATCAAATATACGTTTACTTCAATTTATTGCATAAAAATACCTCTTGATAATAACCAACCATGTTTTGGGTAAGGCTACAAACAAACTGTTAAGAATAAAGGCAACAGTAGTATACCGCTGTTCGAAATTCATAAATCGATTGAGAAAAAAACTAATCCGGGTTACAAACTAAAACTGAGGGAAACACATCAAATATAAGAGGAGACCTACGACACAACAGAAACACAACATTAAAATGTAACACACACAGAAACGAACTATAATATAACAATTAAGAAAGTTAAGTCAAACGTCAAGATCGTTTGGAAATAATATGTTATACTACCAACAGTATGTTGGTAGTATAAACTCATCAATTCAAAGCAATCTTGACGTTTGACTTTACAAACTATGTTGTTGAGAGTATACGTTTTTATTTAAAAGCAGTTTATTACTACTGACATGCTGTTATGAGTAAACAGTTTTTGGTTGGGGTCGTCTTAAACTTGCAAAGGGTTGAGCGATTATCCTTTCTTTCCATTCATTTATGATGTATCTCTTATCATTGTAAAAAAAATCTTTTACATAATTTATGGAGTTTTATGGAAACCCGAATGGTAAAAAAGGTGGTCAGCAATCTCCAAAATAAATAGCCGTACTAATAAATCAGACAAAATACTTGATTTCTAACCAGAACCAATTTGCATCTGTTCAAAAGTTAAGACCAGATACTTCAGTAAAGTTATATTGTGTGTAAATCTTTAAAGCGGCAACAGATATCAGCCTAATATAAACTGCAAAAATGAACATTATTTTAAAACCTTTAATTTGAGTTCAATGTCAAGGTCATAAGAAAATTTCACTTTGACTTTCAAAGGGTACTATATCCTTCACCTTAAAACCGTTTAAAAGGTCAAGTGGTCCTGAGTTGAATAGTGGTTGTCCCATGTCTCTACTGTTATTATATTTGATTATTTATTGTGCCCTTCATGAGCTATGGAATTGCCTTATTTTTTGTAACAGTGTTGTACGTCATCCGCAAACATTTCAACTAAGCAGATTTGAGATATCTGGTTTTGTTCTAGAAATACTGCAGTACGAAATTTTGTGAGGGGGCACATATTTCTGAATCAACAACAGCTAGCCACCTGAAATTTTCAGAAATCAAAGAGTGTAACATATGTTTGACTAAATACCAAAAACATTTGATGAATAACGAAAAAAAAAAAAAAAAATTATTGACTTTGTAAGTGTCATAAGTTCTAATTATAAAACTGATATTGCATCATTTTAGGACTTTGCCAAATGAAGTTATGTTATATATCACACTGAACGTTTAAATGAGCTTTACTCAAAAATGAAAATTTTTAACTGCTTTTTCCATCCAAAAAGAGATGGTTGGGGCCATGAAGTACAAAAATTCAAATTTCTTAGATGATAAGGTTGTCACATATCAAATGCAAGTCCATAAAGCGAAATGTTTTGTCCCCCAAAAATGGGTTGGGAGGGGTCATGGACTGAAAATAAAAATAAATTGTTTTAGAACGTAAAGTAGGCTCATATCAAATGAAAGGTCGTAATGTGTACATTTAAAACCTGTCCTCCAAAAATGAGTTGGACGGGGTTATCAAGTGCAAAAAATTAAACTTCGTAGAAGATGGTGTTGTCGCATATCAAATGAAATCTTATTAATTTTACATCACAAATATTATATTTATAAACATTTAAAACACAATCCGGATATCTGTGTTTTCTCGTTTCTTAATAGATTGAAAGATGTGATAGTCAAAGCACATTAGCACAAATGAAAGACAAGAATGCAAAAATGACCATAGTACAATAACACAATGTTGGGATGTATAAATACTGAGCAACGCAAAAAGAATATAATCAAAAAAGGACTAAACAGTAAAGGTTAAAACTCTACAAAGACAAATAAAAAGAACACTATAACACATAGTTAAGATGATACACAACGTCAGTACCTATAAATCTCGTATGTCAATTAAGGCGAAGGAAAAAATCGTTGCTTTTCAAATCGTGGTATACACGTTCATTGAATTAGAGTATTGTTTTTGATATCATGTTACAAAAAACAAACCATTATGAATTTCAGCTTTTCTATTTTGTTTACCATACAAATGTTAATTGTATCTAAATTAGCAAAAGTAATAAGTATAATTATGACTTGAAATGTTGCTACAACTGCAAATTAGCAATACCGGTTGATCCAATAGTTTGTTTTTTTATGCCGAGTAAAAACATTACAAGTACACCGTACCGAACAATGGCGATTCTAGATCTTTCAAAGGGGAGACAAAGAGGTTCCGGGAAGACATGTTTTTCCTCATATAATTTAACACACACAATTATAAATTATATTACATATTAAATTAATGTCTAATTTAGGAACTTTTATTAAGTTTAAAACGTCTTCTTGGTTAAAAAGAATTTCATTTTCGTTTCTTATATATTCTTACTCATTTGGACGACTGACGCTATAGCCGAGTCAAATTTACATACGGGTATCTTGAATGTAGTACTATGACATTCCATGCGAAATGCAATATCTTCATTGAACTAATTGATGGGCTTTGGTTTTTAATCATGAAAGTATGTAGATAATTTTATATTTTAACATACATCATAAACCAGCAATATGACAATATTTCATTTGTAGAATAAGAGGATAACATGTATTTTAGTTTTAGCTATTTCCGTAATCAAGAATAACAGAAAAGGGAGGATTGGATACCTGCCAATACAGCGTTGTCTGTGGTAATGGGTAAAAAAATGTAGTCTGATAAATTTAAGACACAACAATCACGGTTCAATTTAAAGTATCTACTGCTCAATGGGATTTAAAGGGGGTGTGTACTTATAGCATAACTAATCGAAGAATTTAAATAGAGAAAAATATTCAACGAGTGACCGAACAACACATTAATTCACGAATGCGCGTAGCGCATGAGTTAATTATCAGTGTTGTTCGGTCACGAGTTGAATATTTTTCGATATTTGAATTCTTTTTATTACATTGGCAAATGGCTTTTTTTAATGAAAACATGTAGAAAATGTAAGGAACTATATCTTTTGTCTACGCATTCACAATTTGTTTTAATCCGACGTTATCGACGTCTTGACAACGCCTATTGTTGTATGACGTCAGAGAGTGAAACAACCACGTTCATTTCACATGTGAAATTATCGGTTTTTATTTGACTGGGAAATCAATGTAATTCAATGCTACCAATGTAATAATATTTGTTATCCCCTGGCTACTGGTGTGATGTTTATTTGTAATAAACGTTATCTGTAATACAATCTCTGTATTATTATCATCACCTATAGTGTACTATAATTGAAATTTATTGCATATAAAGCTGATTCTGATAAACTGAAAAAGACCAAAACGGTTGCCTGAAGTATAGAATTATGGTAACTTTGACATTCCCTGTTCTGGCAGCACACCTTGCTGAAGTAGACTGTCTTTGACTGTACAGGATGCTTAAAACGCAATAAATTTCGTTCAAAATGGGACTTTTAATTCGATGCCTCGTGTAGAGATAGGTTTACGCTCCTTGTGCGTTAAAGAACCTTTGTATGAACTTTTTGAATCATCCATCGGTGGCCTGTTGCAAGGCCAAATAACTATTCCTATCCAGCATGCACTCAAACCCTACCTACATTTCTTTCCGTCTACCTTGCAAAGCCTACCTAATATATTAGTTGCGAATGGTTTTTGGGCCTAAATATACTTGAAATGGTCACCTCTCGATGATAAGCAAAATCAAATAAGCAATCAAGTATAATTCGATTTTTTTTTTAGCTTTTATACTTTATTTGTGTATTTCATGCGTCTACAAAACGCTTTAAAGTCACAAGTAATAAACATGCGACGTGCCAAGCAGTACATTTGTTGGAACATAAATGATATCACTACTTTACAATTACAAACTGTTTATCCAGTAATACAAATAATGAAATGAGAGAAAAAAAAATCAGAATCAGTCATACATGGTCTTGCAAATCGTAAAAAGGCACAGGGAGTGCGGATCGTGTCGTATGAGTACGTTAATCTGATAAGTATGGGTCCAATGATCTGTGTAGTATGGGTCCGCTGATTTGGGGAGTATAGGTCTAATGATCTGAGTAGTATGGGTCCGCTGATCTGAGTAGCAAAGGTCCGTTAATCGGAGTAGTATAGGTCAGTTGATCTGAGTAGCATGTGTCCGTTGCTCTAGGAAGTACGGGTCAATTGATCTGAGTACATGGTTCCTTTGATTTGAGTAGTATAAGTTTGTTGCCCCCGACACCGACTTGGGAATGGAAAGGTGGTCACTCAGATCTTCATTCGACCGACAGTTAATCCCTTGCCAATGCTAGGCGTCAATTTGGCAGCGCGAGATGTTCAAGTACGTAGCCACGTCCGTTCTGAATTGGACGTTAAATCCGATGCCTCTTTAGAACCCTTGCATTAACTCCTTGATTGGACCGTGGGTGACCTGTTATAGGGAAACATTTTTGTCCCTTTCCAATATACCCCATCTTCGCTAGCCAAGAGTAACGATCCAGTCCCCTTCTATCCACCCTTGGCGGATTAAGATAGAATTTCAAAGACACAGGGTAATGATTTATATTGGTTGCAGTTGTAACTGGCTGCATCCAATCAAAAAGCACAATTAAGATGATCACGTGTAAATGTAGAAAATATAAATAAACAATTGCCACGTGCTGATTGTGCAACAAGTCTTTATCCTCAAAACTTAGAACGATATTTTCAGTTCCTGCTTCACGAAATTTGTAGACACTAGACACAACCATTTTTACACCCTCACACTGAAGATAGTTCAAGTGCTGTCATTGGTCAAGAATGATGATGTCGGAATGGGCGTGACTTCTATCTACCAGTAGATGGCGCAGCATTGAAATCACAAATGTTGGCTTAATCTGACAAGGGTGGAGAAAAGGGAACTGGGTCGTAACCCTTGGCTAGCGAAGATGAATATACCCTCATCAGTGGCAGTCAAAATCATTCTTAGTTAAAAGTGATAACATTTAAATCGCATTTTTCTCCTTATGATATGCAATCGAGGATACACTTTTAACACAGAGTATATCAATATGCATGAACAAACAGACACTATAGTAACTATAAAAGACATAAACATACATATAAATATTCATTTAACGGCAAAATTTTGATTGACTTGTTAGAAAAAAAATACATACAGTATAAGACATGCGGCGAGTGTCAAGTTTATTATATCTCTTAAAACAGGTATTCATACAGACTCTATCAAAATGATGACAAATCACATGACAATGAGACACCCCCTAGTCTTCCAGTGTTAATAAAATTCGGCTATGTCTTACACTAGGTGTAGGTACACATCTTATCAAAGCATTTCGTAGAAACATTTCATCTTCAATATCTACGGAAGGTTTTAATTAGTAATCATCGAACATTAAGGATAAAGGGCATAGGACGTTGGCTAGATCTACCAGATATTTCAATCTTTATAATATCATGCATATTGCTAGCTAGCATATAGACACATATGACAGCTTAAATGACGATGGGATATCCCTGGTCTTTCATAACAAATACAGATCTGTTCAAAATCATGTCGTTCAAACATTTTTTTTTATATCTACGGAAGGCTTAACGTGTTGTTTTTCTATTACAAATTGTCAAATAAATTCAAGTTAAAATGCCAAAGACGTTGGCTCAACCTTTCCTGATCTTTCAATCTTCATAGTATATGCATGGAGTTAATTAGCATATAGATAAAAATGACAGCAAGTAGAATTTTGGAAATTTCCTTTCTTCAATGTTAATGGAGAGCTCAAAGTGCCAGAATGTTATTCAAAATATATAGAAAAAGTCTACTTGAGACTGCTTTGAAGACAGTGATACCCTGTTTTATTGTAAAACAAAAATCTCTCATATAGGTATCAATGCAGTTCAAAAGGATTGTGTTCAAACATTTCAAATTCGATATCTACAGAGGTCTTAAAATATTACTTTTTAATTATAAATCGTCAAAACTTTAGGTGAAAGGGCCCATGATCCTGATCTTTCAATCTTCATAAAATTAAGCATGTAGTTAGCTAACACAAAGATAAAAACGACATTAAAAAGGAATATGGGAAAACTTCCTTTCTTTGAAGTTAACGTAGGACTTTACGTGCCAGTTTGATACTCAAAGTATATAGTACAAGACCACCGAGGACCGCTTTAATATCAGTAAGACCTTTCAGTGTTAATATATAGAAACAGTCCAAACGGCAGTCTATAAAAACAGTGAAACCTGATATCAATATTGCTGAAGGTAAAGCATACATAATTAAATTGGAAAATGAAATCAATTAGCTAAAATCCACTATTGAATTGCAATACCGCCTACGTCACCAAAATAAAAAACCAAAATGGGCATCATTCAGCGCAAATAGCACATAACAACCATCTCTGTCAAATAATCTAAATTATAACCATTCTCATAATAACAATGACGAGCTATGGATAAGAATAAATCAGATGCAGATGATTCTGAACATGTCTATGATCAACATGCTAGCAAATCAACAAATGCAGATAATGCAACAATCACTTTTACAAAGAAATCACGACTTCTCCAAGTATCCATACATGACAAAACCAATACATGTTCCACCATCTCTAAGCTTTGTTCCAATTGGTTTACCAAATGTTCCAGTAGGAATAAATCATCATCTCTGGAATATCAGCACCCATTCTACACACATTATGGTGCACTACTAAATACATATCTACAGCACATAAATAGTATGCTCAGTACCCGCACATAGGAACGTTAAGAACAATTTGCCATCCCAAACAAAACAAGCATAATTCAGCACAAAATCTGAGCGTCAAACTGACAAGGTTCACAGACATCATAATAGAAAGAACGATGATAGATCCGTAATTCCGCCAAGACTCCATGAGGTAATATGCATCCAATTCTAAAGAAGTGCCCAAAAATCATGAAACACAATATTGTTCAGATAGTGTAACATTCGAATACACAGAAAGCTCAAGATGGAAAGGACTGCTTCTATAAAAAAAAAAAGTAAAATAACAAAAAAACCAAACTCCGAGGAAAATTCAAAACAGAAAGTCCTTAATCAAATGGCAAAATCAAAAGCCCAAACACATCACATCAAATGAATGAATAACAACTGTCATATTCCTGACTTGGTACATTCATTTCCTCACCTTTTTTTACCGGATATTCCTCGCAATGTAAATTCTGCAAACCTGAATATTCAAGACAGTCAACCACAGGGAAAACCACTACCAACCTCGAACTACAGTCTTCGTGCTACTATGTCTAAAGTCAAAACCATACCTGACTATCCGCAATACCTGTAAGAGGTGCATCTCAGCCAGCGAAGACAGACTAGTCTTTTTTAGGAGTGGACCAAATCAATCCACCATCAGATATAGGCATAGTCAAAAACACAAATCCAGCAAAAATAAATTGAAAAAAATTACCGGCAGAAATTATCAAAGACTATGTAAATTTACCACAATTTATACGGAGGGAAAAGGAAACTCATTTTATTGAAATACAACGGAAACGTCACCAGATATAATCTGCACTCAGGAACACAGGTTGTTTGAATTTCAAAAACAAATAGTAGGTACTGTAGTAACTGTACTAACAAATATGGACCTGATGTTCAGTGGTTGTCGTTTTTGATGTGGTTCATAAGTGTTTCGCGTTTCTCGTTTTTTATATAGATTAGACCGTTGTTTTTTCTGTTTGAATGGTTTTACAATAGTCAATTTTGGGGCCCTTATAGCTTGCTGTTCGGTGTGAGCCAAGGCTTCGTGTTGAAGGCCGTACTTTGACCTATAATGGTTTACTTTTACAAATTGTAACTTGGATGGAGAGTTGTCTCATTGACACTCATACCACATCATCTTATATCTATGTATGTATACAAGTTACAGTGATTTCAAACTGCCAAGAGGAAATGGGGGTGTCTGTATGTCTACAAACAACTTTTGGGACTCATATTTGGAATACACTAAGTGTCTTGATGTTATTAGTTCTATCCTGTTAACAATTTAAGTTATTGTATCAGAGATTTCAATGGGACATTAATGCAACCTAGAAACCTATAACAAACATGACAGACTACTACAAGTGTTTGTAAAGAAAATGAACACAAAACTGTGCTGCCCTGTAAAATCAATATTCTTCCACCACTCTGGACTGTCTGGTTCTCAAATTGACTATCTTTTAGACAACACCACCTCTACAGATATCTCCAACTATGAAACACATGACAGATATCCCACCAATACTTCAAGTCATGTGCCGGTGAAAAAAATGAAGTCAAAATAAACTTGAAAAATAGTCAAATTTAACTTTCCCAGACAGTTCAAACTACAGTGTAAAGATCTATACTATGAAACATTTAATGCACTAATACACGAAGAGCTTACTTACTACAATATAGAAAGTCACTCATTCAATGTCTGTACAACTGCCTGAACAAGCGGTGGTTGCAGTTGCTGTATCCTCCAACATTGTCAAATAAAAGGTCAAAAATTGAAGACATCAAATACCACTCTGAATCTACTCCAAATCTGTTATGTCTTTTAATGATATGCATTTACTGGCCTGCTAATTAAGTTATTTATATGCTTCAGGATGGATTGTTTGACATTAAAGGGAGAGAATGAAGGTTTAAAATAGCAAAATTTGTTGTCGGCATCAACAAAAGGTGACAACATTTTCCATTTTGTTACAATGGCATTATAACCCTGGTATCGCAGGATGAATAGCTTTACACAAATGGGGAGTTTGATAAGTCAACGGTTACTGATGTCTATATCGATAACAATATAAATTGACAATATTTCTATTCTTTTATTAATATTCTTGTACTGGCCTGATAATTATGTACTTTTTGTATCTTAAGATGGACATATAAGTGAAGGAGTTTAAGTTTCAAATTGCTATATATGTTGTATTCATCAACATATGGTGCCAATAGTTTTCCCCTTTTCCTGGTTATTCTGTGCCAGTTATAACATTTCATTAGGACGGATAGTTTGAGATTAAAAAGAAGGGTTTTAAGATTCTTATTAGTTTAACATATAAACAATAAAAAGTCAAGGTCATGTCAAAAGTGCTTAGCAACCACCCTTATTTGATAAAAAGTACCTCGTAACCATACATGATTTGATTCAGGACTATATAAACCAGTACATAGGCCTTACCTAAAACGGCTAGAGGAGTTGTCATAACATAAGTTTTAAACAATCATTCATTTAAAGTGGAAAAGTGCCTAGCAACCATTTATTTATATTGGAAAAATGCCTAGCAACCATCTATTTATAGTGAACAAGTGCCTAACAACCATTTATTAATATAGGAAGACTGCCGAGCAACAATATATTTTCGGTTTTATTGGTACAAAATTCAGAAAAAAAATGATATTAACATGCAGTTTTCTTTAAGAACACATGTATAAACCAGAATAGTAAATTACATGGCAAATTTAATTTCAAGAGACTGATTACACATTCAAATACAAAAAAGAAAGATGTCGTACGATTGCCAATGAGACAACTCTCCACAAGACACCATAGTTTATTTTTAGACAGGTAATTGAATCTACAAGAACAAGAGAAAAAGAACATAACTGCTAAGAGGACAACCAGATTATTTCTTTTGTTGGGGTTGGGCTTTCGGACATGGGGTTTTGTATACACAGAATAATCATTTTCACTGGTAATAAGGCAGGATAACTCATTTTATATTTTTTCATTGAAAATTATTTTTCATTGTGTACACTTCTTTTTCGTATATCAAATCGTATGTGACTGATGTGCATCTGAATGTACAGAAAATTTCTTTTCATCATGTCTTGTGCAATATTATTGATCTTCATTTCCAGACACCATCCCATTTATTTCTTTAGCATCCATTATCCCAATCACAAAATATAAAATGATCTTTCCTAACCAATAGAACTCCGCTGAACCTGTTCAATTATGTTTGTATTTCAACAGTGGACGTTTTAAAAAAAAAATACAAAATTTCTCTGCAAAATTTATTTTTAGTTCACAAGGTCAAGTGATATGTTCTCATAACATAGCGCTGGTCGTCGTTAACGTGTTCAAAAAATCTTCTCCTCTTAAACTATTAAGCGAACGGAGTGGGCCCAGCAAGACCCTTTTTTGTCCCAAAAATATACCGTTTTTACAAAGTTGTTGAAAATGTAAACTCTAAGCTATTTAAAATAAAGTAGAATACTTGTGTTAGATAAATATGGGCCGTGTTTGACAATTCAATATACACACTTCAGGTACTAGAATCATTATGTAATGCAAAAAAACGAAATTAAAGCACTTGAGCTAATTGTGAGACGTTTTTTGTAGCTCTCCTGGCCCTTAGAGCCAAGTAAGCCTTTTCATCACTTGTCGTCCGTTGTCGTCCGTCGTTAACTTTTACAAATCTTCTCTTCTGAAACTACAGAGATAAATTTAACCAAACTTGGCCACAATCGTCATTAGGGTATCTTGTGTTTGATGACGCAGAAATGGCTAAAATTGAACATGGGGGTAAATGCAGTTTTTGGCTTATATTTCTGAAAATAAAGCATTTAAAGAAAATCTGACATTGGAATAAAAATAACATCAGGGTAGTGTCTATCTGCCCTGAAATTATGAGACAAATCAGAAAACTCGTTGTTGGCTAAAGCTTGCTGATCCTGAATTGGTAATTTAAGACAATTTTGCAGTTTTTTGTTTTTGATCTTCAATTTTATCATAGAAAGAGATAAACTGTAAACAGCAATAATGAACGGCCAAGTAAGATCTACAAATAAGCCAATATGAACAAAATTGAGTTATTGCCCTTTAAAGTCAATTTTTAACAATTTTTATGTAAATTTTTGTCATCTTTTACAAGTTCTTCACCTCTGAAAGTACTAAGACAAATTCAAGCAAACTTGGCCACAATCATCATTTGGGTATCTACTAAGTTTAAAAAAATGTGTCTGATGTCCCAGCCTATCAACCAACATTGCCGACATGGCTAAAAAAAGAAAATTGGGCTAAAATGCAGATTTTGGCTTATATCTCTAAAACTGATAGGAGTGATTGCCCTTAAATGAAGATTACTCTAATCTTCTTTTGTGTTTTGAGCAAAAACTAAAGAAGATAGATAGAAACCAAACAGACTTAAAGATTGAAATACAAGATCAACAAAATAGAGATTTTTCTCATAAAGTCTAATTTCGTCTACAAATTAAATGTTGGAGACTATAGTTTGTTTGATATCAACATAAACCAAGGTGAGCGACACAGGCTCTTTAGAGTTTCTATTTGCCTTCGATGGAAGTGACGACACAAGTGTTCAGTCTTAATATTAAACAAGAATGTGTTCATAGTACACGGATGCCCCAATCGCACTATCACTTTCTATGTTCAGTGAACCGTGAAATTGGAGTTAAAACTCTAATTTGGCATTTAAATTAGAAAGAACATATCATAAGAAACATGTGTATAAAGTTTCAAGTTGATAGGACATCACCTTCATCAAAAACTACCTTGACCAAAAACTTTAACCAAAAACTTTGGACGGACGAACAGACGCACAGACCAGAAAAAATAATAAGTAAATGGGGCATAACAAATATTGTATTTAATGGCAACGCATCACATATATAAATTTTGAGACTGAACATTTCGGCCACTTCCGTTTTAGTCAAAAACCATCTTAACAGTGACGTTTAATTGCATATTTGATAGATTTTTCATATTTAAACTTGAATTTGAGCATTTGTAATGACCTTACCAATTCAAATCTTTAACACAAACTGATTGAATCAAATGAAGTTCACCTTAAAGTGTTTAAAAATGTAAAACATTTTAGCCAAATTTAGCCCTAACCGGACTTCTTCTTTGACCAGACTTGGCGATAATCACCATTAGAGTATGCACTTTAAAAAATGTGTCCCATTTTGGCTAACATGGCTGAAATTGAATATGGGGGTAAAATGCAAGTTATGATTGTCTATCATCATCAAAACTGTTATAAATAGAGATACATCTGACAAGAGCTTTAATATTCCGAGTGATGGGATCTTCCTAAATAATAATGGTCTATTTACATCAAAACTGTTTGACAACTCCTTACGAGAGTTTCTGCCCTTAAACGATGAATTTTAACATTTTGTTTTTTTGTTTTTACCAATTACCTCGAAAACAATAATAGATAAAGAGAAACATTTTATATAGAAAAAATGGTCAGCAACACCAGGTCTACAAAATATTGACTTGGTTGAAATCGTCGGCTGATTGTTTTATTGGAGTTATTGCCCATTAAAGACGTTTTTTTCCCTTTTGCCTAATATCAACAATAGCATAATAGAAAGAAAGAACTTTAAACTTCCAGATATTAATATAACAGGGTACCTTGTTTGTGAAAGCTGTAGCAATTAGGTAATTGCAACAGCTTAAGACCAATACATAAATTATCATAAAATCATTCTTTGATATAATTTATTTTCATTTAATCTTCAAGATAGAGAGAAGAGAAAAGAAAAAAACAGGAGGAAAAAGAATGATATGTTTTGGTTGCAATTTGCCCAGTAATTTCAGACAGACGACAAGAGATGAAAAACTCAATTTGCCCTGATGGCTAGGCTCGCAAAATCAA
Source organism: Mytilus californianus (assembly GCF_021869535.1). NCBI lineage: Eukaryota > Metazoa > Mollusca > Bivalvia > Mytilida > Mytilidae > Mytilus > Mytilus californianus. Next base: position 62,213,695 of record NW_026262604.1, on the reverse strand, counting down.
AATAAATGTTGTAAAATCGTCTTTAAAAGTCTATAAACCTTTTTGTAACTGTTTTATCTAAAAAAGAATTATGAAGAAAAATAACTGCGAAATTTGTAACTCAAATAATACAATTCCTCTCCTTGTCTGATTTTCTTCCACGTGAGCCATCGTAGATCAGCAGAATATATGGACTGAGTTAATTGGGTTATGAAATTTGCTTAAAGCTGACATTTAATGTTGTCCAACTGTTCTGGAAATTTTACAATTGATCAATACCAACTGACCATAATAGTTCTTTCTAGTTCTTACTACTTTATATAAACATGTCTATATGCCTGGAACAAACAGCATTAATTTTGTATTTCAAGACAGAACAGGAGACAGCTTGATTAACTGAAATTCACATGAGTAAAATCATGTTTGTGAATTATTTAAGAAACACAATTACTGTTCTTAAAAGGAATTCGAAAGTCTAATTGAAAGAAATAATTACAAGTTTAGTTTCATTATTTCGGAATTCACATTATTTGTACCTTAGACAACAATACAGTGATGGTTGCTAGGCATTTTATAACTATACAAAAATGGCTGCTAAAGTCTATGTTGACAATATTGACCCTTATCTTTCAATTAGGATCTATATTATAGTTTATATTAATCCGGACCCAACTATGTATGGTTGCTAGGTACTTTTATATCAAGTAAGGGTCGTTGCTAAGAATGTATGACATGACCTTGACCTCCAGTTTTTGCTTAATTACCAAATAAAAGCAATAAACATTTTGGAAGACTTTATATATATACTATCAGTGTTGATTTGTTACAATTTCTTAACAAAAATGAACAAATCTAATAAAAAAGACTGAAGCTCAAAGGTCAAGGTCATCAATTTTCTTTGACCTTTGGGTCAACCTTAAGGTCTTTCAATGCACAACATGTCTCAAATGACTTTCATCCTTTATCTGTCACTGTTTTTGAGCAATTCTAATAACAAAGTCAAAATTCTTTTACAAAATAACAAAAATGATATTTTTATGTTCTCATAGCAGCCACCCTAGCAACCAATTTCCCAAACCTTTGATTATGAATTATTCCTGGGCAACAGTGATAGTTTGCATATATTACTTCCATATAATCGGTTGTGGATGCAAAAGTGTGAAATTATGTCATTCAAAATGCCTATAATTTGACTTGTTGAATACATTGAAAACTCCATTATTTAAATCAGTGATACCCCCTTCTCCCCTTTTTACCAGAATTAGTTTTCATCTTTCATCTTCCTCATTAAGTGTTATATTTCAATTAACAAATATCAAAATATTCATCAAAATAGAAATATATGCATGATATCTGCTTAAAATTGGTAATATTTGTTCGTTAAAAAAAAAATTGTCAATATAGTTTTTGTTTGTTTATCGATAGCTACCAACAAACAAAATTTCAAGAAAATCTGCGACTATGCGTGCCGCATCTTGGTTAGTGGTTACAGAGAATTGCTACTAATGTTTTCCTTTATTTCTTTATTATTATGTACCTGCATTAAAATAATGTTCTATTGGTTCTTCATGACGGATAGTTTTAAACAAAAAGAGAGCCAATTGAATTTACAGCTACTACCACTTTTGTTAAGAATAAAAAAAAAAAATGCCAATATTTTCTCTTTTTTTTTTATTATCCAGAATATTGAGTACTAAATCTTTTCTATACCTCAAGATGTAGTGTTAAACATAAAACTGAAGGCATTTTAGTTTAAAATGCATAAAAAATTTAAAAAAATAAACTCAATTCAGTGTTTATATCACGATATACTAGTAGTAAGTAATATACAAATCAGAAAGTTACAAAAACAAAAACCTACGAGAAGAGGAAAGGGAATTCACTTTATAAATAGCAATGGCAAAATCCATCAATTTATTTGCAATAAAGGAAGACCACAAATATAGTCGATTGAAACCAAGGTATTGCAAATCGGAAATATGCAATGGAATTTTATGGTGAGAACAACATGTGTTTGTCTTGTTTCATGCATTAGTTTCCAAATTTGTGAACTACAAGGACCCTGTTTCGCTCACCTTGCATTTAAACAAGGCAACATGAATACGTGTATTTAATGGCAATTGTGTGGGCAAACATCTGTCTTGCTGCCCATTTTGACTGGAGCAAGTTTTTGTATATCTATTATAGCTTTAAAGATGATGATCAGAAATGAAATAAAATTGGTTCAATTTAGGATTTAGGATACCAAATTCTGTGAGTTGTCGATTGGCAGTTGTGTTACTACAGCATTGACATATTTGTAGATCTTGTTTTTCTTGTCAACTTTGTTATTCAAGGTTCAATAGTTTTCAAGACCTTAGAAGAAAAAAAAAAATAATTGATCAAGAATGAAAATGTTAAGACAATAACCCCTGTTACGAGTCGATTCACAATTATGTTTTTTTTAAACTTGTGTAAATCTTTTTTTATAAGTGTGTAAATTTTCAAAATGATATGTGAAAACTAAGTCCATGAGGAAATTATTCACTTTGTAGTTATGCATAGACTATGATAAAACGTAACTACGTGCACAAAAGGCAATAGCGATTGATTTATATAAATGTGTCAGCCTTTAAAAAGAATTTCTTTTGCAAACTGAAATACCATAATAATATACTGTTTACTTGTATATAGTACCAAAAAAGGTGGCGGGGTTCCAATAATTATGTAATCGTACATAACAGTATAAACTAAAGTGTTTTGTCTGTTAGATAATGCATCAAATGTGACAAAAATTTGGATCCAGCAACCTTAATTGCGCAAACATACATCACAACTGACTACATAATCCAAAAAAACATACAAGTATACCTAATAAAGAGAAGTCATAGTTAATATTGTAAACACAACAGATAGAATAGTAAAGTATATTAGTTTTACTCTTTTGATAAACTGTTAGGGTTATATAAATAACAACATGAACAGAAAATAAAAAAAAATTCAAAATTTTTAAGCTAATTTCGTCTGCAAGTATGAGTGCAGATACTATAAATTACAGCAGGCTTTTGCCATGTTTACTGTGTTTACTATACATAAGAAAAATGTTGATTTAAAGTTAATTCCGTCTGCAAGTATGAGTGCAGATACTATAAATTATAGCAGGCCTTTACTGTGTTTAGTTAACTCAGTAAGATTTTACTTTTAAACTAACTTCGTCTGCAAGCATGAGTGGAGATACTATAAATTATAGCAGGCTTTTACTGTATTTACTCTACTTCAGTAAGATGTTACGTTTAAGGTAAACTCGTCTCCAAGTATGAGTGCAGATATTATAAATTTTAGCAGGCTTTTATCATGTTTACTCTACACAAGTAAGATGCTAATTTTAAGTCATACCGAAAAAATTGGGACACTTCTTTCTAGCATCTAAGTTGGTTTATCTTAAGTGCCTAATCCCATCTTTCAAAGTTCCAACATTTTATCATTTGCCATACTAATGCACTTTCTTTTCTACATTCTTGGCCATGATTTACTTTTTATTTAATAAGTCCGCTCAATAATTTTAACGTTATTTGCGTCAATATTTTGTTGATTATGAATAAATGCAACAGTAGTTTACCGCTGTTCAATAGTCATAAATCGATTAAGCGAAAACAAATCCAGGAAACACACCACCTATAAGATGAAAACAACGGAATAACAGAAACAATGAACTGCTACAAAAACAAACGCTAACATACATAGAAACGGACTATTTGATAACAACTGCAATATTCTTGACTTGGTATAGGAAATTTTAAGACATAATGGTGGGTTGAACCTGGTTTTGTGGCTAGCTAAACCTCCCAATTATATGGCAATATTAAAGATACTGCTAAAATGACAACATTACGAGACAGGAATACAGTACAAATAAACGAAAGAACACTCAAGACAGAGAAATATATAGATAAATGATATAATAGTACATTACAACATGTAAACCACATAATAACAACGGACACCTTCCACCCACAGTACACCACAATAGAATTATGAACGGTGCGTCACACGAATGTATCAACGCCAAACAAATGACGTCACATGTAAATTTCTACAAATAGAATATAAAATTGGAGTAAAGTTTGTAATGGTGTTATTTTATGTATTTTCTAACCATTACAAGAATATTAATATAGAATTACGTTAGAAATGGTGTAATTATTCGTATGTTCTAACCATTTCGGTTTTTCTTCTAAATGAAAACTGTGTAAAACAAATAAATCCTGTGCATATAGTTTTTTTAAAAGAGCTGATTAATTATCGTAATTTGTGTTGCCTTTATTTACATACATATAGAAAATAAAAACAGAATTCAATTCACAAATGATAAGACATAACATAATATCGAATCATACTTCAAAACACACATCATAACTAAATACATGAATGTTGGATGTATAAATACCGAGACATGTCTAATAGCAATGCAAATTCACACTCGGTAAAACAGTCATATTCGGGAATAGGTCACGTTCGGTGCTTAGCAGACTAGACGACGTAGACGGTAAACCACAATCTAAGCCGTGGTTAAAATGTCGTTAGCTAGTTTAGACACAGACACATCTTATAGATCAACCAATTCGTAATGGTGTCCATATATTTTCGGAGTGTGCTTTTTATCTTTCCTCCTCATAACTCTGTTGGAGCAATTTCTGCGTAAGGTGCACACTCCTGTATATGTAGTCCGTATAGTGTGAACATGCACGAACATAGCGTAACAACTGAGATATGTAAACACCATACGATTAGGCAGAGGGTATGTTACTGCTGAGAAATGGAAAATCGATAATTGGGGAGTTGAAATCGTCCGGTATGTCATAGATTTTAGTGTGAAGTCTATATCAATATTGAGAAAAAGATCAAGGTATAAAGCAGTCCTTCTTGTATCAGTAGTATCCTTAGTTTCAAGTTCACTGGGATATATGAGATGTAAGTACTGACTGAAATATGTGTTATTCAGTGATAGGACATCATCAATATATCTGAAATTAAATTAAAGAATTTTGCAAGGTGCTTTTTCTCTTTGACTTTTAGAAAGTTCTGAATGAATTCTGCTTCATACGAGTACAAAAGTAAATTGGCCAGTAGGGATGCACAATTAGCACCCATTGTAGTACCGACTGTCTGTTGAAATATTAATCCCACAAACTCAACAAGTATATTGTCGATCACAGAGGCCAGCATTTTGATAATATCATCTTCAGTATATTTTCGGATATAATCAGTGTGGTTCTTCACAAAATACGAATTGATACAACCCAAAACAAGAAATGTATATCTACGATTCCAATTTTTATAGGAAAAGCTCTGTTTAATGAGATGGTGAAGTCGATCTTTCAGTTGAGCTTGGGGAATAGTACTGTAAATAAAGGCAACAGTAGTATACCGCTGTTCGAAACTCATAAATCGATAGATATAAACACAAATCCGGGTTACAAACTAAAACTGAGGGAAACGCTTCAAATATAAGAGGAGAACAACGACACAACAAAAACACAACATTAAAATGTAACACACACAGAAAAAAACTATAATATAACAATGGCCATTTTCCTGACTTGGTACAGGACATTTTAAGAAAGAAATGGTGGGTTGAACCTGGTTTTGTCACATGCCAAACCTCCCGTTTTTATGGCAACGTCAAACACAACACCAAAAACGACAACATCACATGACAGGACCACAATACAAATAAATTAAAGAACATATAGGACAAAGAAACACACGAATAATAACTAGCAGAAGGTACTAGGCTTAAAATTCAATACGCCAGACGTGGGTCTCGTCCACACAAGACCAATCAGTGACGCTCAGATGAAAAAAGTTTGAAAGCCAAAACAAGTACAAAGCTGAAGAGCACCGAAGAAAGCATAGAAAAGATGTAATGTTGCTGCACAATCGCAGAGATTGTAATCTAATATTTCGCAGTAGATCTTTAGAATTTTTAAGGATCCACATCTGATTGACACCACTGGTTGAATACATCTCATCACAATATTTTTGAAGGCCATCTTTTATTGTAGAAAGAATAGTAGTCAGCACTTTAGAAAGATGTTTAGTTGGACATCTTGATCATCCAGCTATGAATCGTTCTTTATAATGAGTTTTGTGGAGTTTTGTTATCCAGTATAATGACGGTAGAATGTCTTCGTATTCTTTGATGTTAAAACCAAAAGAAAGAAGGATTTGTGATTTTGTAAAATGTCATCCTTTGTAAATGATGTTAAAGACTATGTAGGATTACCAGTGTTGTTGTTTATTCCAAACTCTTTTGTGAGACATTCCAAGTAATGTTTTTTACATATGAAGACAATATTATTGGAGGCTTTATCTGCTGGAATAACGACATATTTTTCATGCAAAGAGGATAAAGCATCCATAACCGCCGGTATCTTGACTGGGTTAGAAACCTTTGTGCTCATAGCACATATACATCGTACTCTGTATCTGTGTAAATTTTGCTGTACATTGGTGTTACTTTATAGACATCGAGCAATTTGTTCAGCTCTTAGCTTCTACTTGAGACTGTCTTTGATTTTGGCAGAGAAATGTGATATTCTGCTAAAGGATGAAAGTATCATTTTGACTTAGACATGTTAGAGTTGATGAACACCAATAAAAGTGCCTATGTGCGTCTTTTTCTATTTTCATAGATCCAATATTCAGTATGTGAGTAGTGTTCATAACTTGATTTCCATAACTGGCAATCATTTGTAGAAATATTACAAAAACTGTAATCTAGGTTTTCTTTAGGCTTTGTCGTTTAAGGTCATATATGGTAAAATGAAACTGCATACTGAAATTGTGAGACATTACTTAAAATATAACATACCTACAGATTATTTATCAAAAATGATATAATTTAAATAGAGAACAAATCTAGTTTGGGTCATATTCCTATACATAAGACATTAAGGTAAAGTGAATAAAAGTACTCCACAGATTTTTTTTTCAAATAAAACGAAAAATTTAGTTTAACCGTATTTTGTTTTTGAGATACCAGCGGTAAAAATTACCAGAATGATATGACAAAAAACAAAGGGTACATAGAGAAAACTATATAGATCGGCAAATATTTTTAAATTATCCAGATCATCTGTTTTATTGGTAAGCATAATTTTGTTACACATGCTAAATAGTTTAAAAGTGAACAAAGCATCGATTGGTGCAACGAAAGTCCTTAGTAGCCATGCTAGTTTTCAAACTTAATCCTATTGAAGTTTGATATTTAGCGAGAAAAAAAATCTGCGACGTTGCTGATGTCTAGACTAACGGCACAGCAACTTAGTTAAGGGTATGCGATACCCTTTGATCTCATGTTGATTTTTTGAAGACAAATTGGATACAACTTAATTTTCACCTTTTCAAATATGTAATAAAAATATACTTCCATGTGTTACTTTAAGAAATAAATTGGGTCGAAACTTCAGACATTTACCAACTTGAAGTATTTCAAAAGATAAACACAATCCGATTTTTGTAAATTTTTGTTAAAAAATCTGTTTTATAGGTATGCTCCAAAATTGGGAAAACGTAATTTAAACACTTCGCATAAGGAACATATCTGCAAAATTGCATGTCATGTTGCGTCATTAATCTCATCCGAAAAAGTATCGTTTAATAATGTCATGTGAGGATATTGCCATTGATAATGGTTACATTATTAGCTATAATGCACTTCACAGTTACAAATCACATCTTTTCAGGAAAAAATACTGAAAAAGATGTCATCTTTTTAGATATGCAGATGAAGAAATGTTTTTTTTTTAGTGTCAGGTACTACTTTTGGCGATCCAAACTGTATTTTCCCAGCATGACTTCTTCTTTTTCAACATAGCTTACATAGAATCCAAAATCTGAACATAATAACGGATATGCTTTCTTATATGCACTAGTTTTTGTAAAAAGGAGAATAGAGTTGGTCACAGATCGGTTAAAATCTGATTTATGGCTAACAATATATTGTACTGAAAGATCTCCTAAACTTTCAGTCTAATTTAAACGTACTGTGGCGTGTGGCGTTTAAATACTGGCCTCAAAATCAATTGATTTTATTCTTTTCAAGTAGCAGTTTTGAGTAATTTCTAACTAGGGGATTAGCAAATAATTAAAAAAAAAATTATGTTGAAACAAAAATGTCCCAATTTCAGTTGATCAATTGTTGCTGTGACCTTGACTTTTGGCTAAGTGACCTCAGAATCGATACAGACCTTTTTCATCCCAATGTGAGTTATCTTTTAATGATTTTCAAATAATTTACTACTAACTCAAAAGATATTATTTGGAGACAAACTTTTTTTCCAAAAAAATATTATATTGTACTCTGACACTGACTTTGACCTACAAAACCAAAAGTCATTTTAATTAGGTAGGGCTATTTTTGAGATATATTTTAAAATGAATTGACGTATACAGTTCAAAAGATATCCTGACTGTACAAAATATGCCACAATTGATGCTGTGACCTTGGTCTTTTACCTTATGACCTAAAAATACATTAGTCTTCATCATGCCATGTAGCATTGTAAAGCAACATTTAGTACAAGTTATGCTTGAAAACCAAGTTTGGCCATACAAACTATTAAGTCTAAAACAAATTAAGAATACAATGGCGAAAAACAGAAAAAAACGACATAGACACAGACAACAGAATACAAAACACAACATAGAAATTAAAAACTGAGCATCATTATCACCACCAAAAACAGGAGATGATCTCAGGTACTCCGAAATGGTAGGCAGATCCTGCTCAAAATGTGGAAGTCGATGTGTTGCTCATATCAATACACAACTGGTGATTAGTTTAATTATGGAAGTCAAATTAGGGGAAATAGAATGGAATTGTTGTTATGTTAATTTGAACAAATCTGTCGGCTTCCGTGAAACAGATATTCTATAAATGTGAAACAACTCCAAATATCATCCGGAAAATCGAATGGTAGATTTCAACTTCACCAATTGGAACTCTTGTTTTATAAGCTTCTTTGTTAGGAGCAAACCTCTATGAAAGAAATCATTATCTGAAACGCTAGCTTTGTAATGGCTGAAATCTTTGACGTCAAGACCTCAAAAACTATAAGGTTCTATCTCTTCTAATGGTCATTATCAAACTTAGTATTGTAAAGCTTTTAAATCATTGCTTAATATTTTGTCTCGAAATTAAAATTCTGAATATATGTTATTAGTTTAGTTAAGTTTTCATGATCTTCTTCATCTTTTTAATTAACTGCAAAGGCGGGCATATCGTTAGATGAGATCTGCTATCTCCCAATTTGCCATGCATTTCTAAAAAAAAGTTGTTTCAACACACCTTATTAAAAGCTACAGAAGGGGGAGAGCAACTCCAGCTGCACATGTTGCGCCCGTCGAGCTGTTCATGCAAGTTCAAATCCGATAATTAGTCTTATTCTGTAATTTCACAATCGAGGAATATTGTGGTAACGACAACAATTGGAACATATCATTGGTAATCTGTGGCACAGACATTCAATAATCACCAACCAGCTTATACTGGCATCCGTAAAACTGCCTAAGTGAAGACTTCAACTTTACTATTTGAACTATCGGCTCAATAACCTCCTTAAAAGCAGCAAACTCTTATGCATATTGATAAGAAACGTACGATCTTGAACACGTATCAACAGAGAGTTATTTGCTTTACTTGCAAGCGCTTCTGGAATTTTGCTACATTGAAATGGAAAATTCACAATTAAGAAATTGAAATCATCTGTTTTGAGGTGAAATTTTGTTATCAACCGACGCTCATTGTTAATTTCTAGATATGTTATGCAGACATAACTGTAGCAATGGTATTTTTGATTTCAAGTTTGATTGGAAAGATACGTTTAACAAGTCACAAAACAGTGCATTAAATTTTGAGAGGACATAATCATAATATTGGATCGTGAAGTTTACAGATAATTCTAGCTCCTTTTTATTCTTCTATAGAAGCTTCTTTATAAAGTTTGTCGCTCATATATAATAGGAAGAGAAGAAAATTAACTGACAAAATTTTGAAATAAAACTACAAGGTAGCGCTAATAAAATGATTTTGAAATAATTTGGTCAATTAAATTTTCTTGCATTATTATAAGCAAAAAAACACAAATTACCGTACCTTCCCTGGACAATTAAATTATTTCCCTTTCTAAGGGTAAATTTACAAATATCTAAATCAATAAAATATTTTGTATTTTCAAAACAATAATTACATAAATATAAAATCACATGTGTTTTTTTGTAAATTTAGATGAAAAGTCTTACAAATGAAGTGTATCCTGCCACACAATTTGTAAATATCTGAAAAATCTAGTTCTATTACTTTCGGATGTTTTACCATCCAAGATGATAAAAGACTATCATACTATGTAAGGAAAGATCAAATGTGTAATTAAGAAATACATCTATGTCTGTCATAATTTTATTATTGACTTAGATATATACCCTTTATATTTACGTAGTAGGGTTATATTTTATTAGCAAACATTTCATGTTTTGACAATTAAACCAGAAAAATACAAGATTGTACAGCGATTTATAATGCCACACAAAAGCAGTGAAAAGGTATCAATTTGATGACAGAAAAATAGACGTCATCTTTGTTTCATTCTAAATCCATAAAAACATCTTCTTAAAATCTTACTGCATCTGGAAAATTTGAAGTAATTACAGTATTCCTGTGTTATCAAAACTTATTGCTCTCTTTAGAAGAAGAGAAAAGAAAAAAATTATCATTTATTACTTTTATGTAAGTCAGATGAAATCTCTCATATAATTAACTGTCAATCATCACTTGATAGTCTGCCAGAAATTTTACGTGATTATCGAAAGTAACAGATCTACAAATAAGGCTCAAGGGAAAGTATATTTCAATGTTCATGTCATGTTAAAACTTTGTAATAATATCGAATGGATTAAATGTGTCAACTGAATTTCCCATTTCTTTTATACTTGGTATATAGGTTAATGGGAAATTGTTCCATCATCGCTTAAAATAATCTCGATATCAAGCAGGAAGATATGTTTCTTTGAAACTTGTTCTTCCTTACTTAAATTACTTTTAAATGGGAATATGTCGTAACCCTTCGAAGTTCTATATATAAGTAAAAAGGTATGTTAAACTTCATTATTGAAAGTTGTGATTATAGTTGCACGTATACTTGAAATAATGTACCTTCGATATTTGGTCTTTTTTGCAATTGCGAGTTACACATGGCAACTTACGCTTTGTGTTGAAGGTAAACAATTTTCAATTATGTATTGATTTAACCCGTAGTTTTGATAAATTATATATTTGTTTTGTCTTTATTTTATCGCTAAGACACGATAGCAGAAAGAAATATTGAACATGTTAATTATTTGGTGCATATTTTAAGAAGAAGGTCAATATAAATTAAAACAAAAACACCATTAATTCATTTCATTATTTAAATATATTATAATGATATTGATTTTCGTGTAGCATGCACAACTTAAATTCTTCAAATTAAAACTGTCTTAGACAGTTGTTTCGAACGCACGAAATTAATAAAGTCTTATATTTATTTACAAGCACTGAGTTGATATCACAACGGGTGGACTGTTACTCCTGAGGGTATCATCATCTCAGAAGTCTGATATAATTTCATACAAACTTTACTTAAATTCACCATAAATAAATTAAGAAATTATTAAGAAGCTAAGGTTCCAAATTCCTCAGGCAAAGTTTATTTTAGATGAATTTGGCTAGTTTATGTCCTTTTTGGTCGTTTATCTCTTCACGTGGTTAGGTCTTGAACATCTCTGCCTTTAAGGTGCGTTGGTTTGAGCATTCCTGATGAAAGTAAATCCAGAAATAAATCAAATGATTTATCTCTTTCTGGAAAGGACGGTAAATACAAGCAATTCATCTTTGGTCTTATGGGTATCAATAATCTGTCGACAGTTGGAGGATGATATATCCATTTACTGCGTATGCAAGCTTAAGACTATAATTAATTTATTATAAATCTTTAGCGTAAATTTAAAGCAAATGTTTAATATTTCAATTAGCCTTGCTTGTCATGACTCGTTGCATGGAGACATATGTACAGCATTGCTATCTCGTAACATTCTTATTGAAAATAAGACTTTTTATTTTAAATAAAATAAATATCTCGGTAGTAAGAGAAGAATCATGTGTCGCTCGTTGAGAGAATCAATAAACAATAACTATGTTTTTCTTCAAATATTAGTAAACCTCAATTTCTTGGCAAGTCAACGGTAAACTATTTTAAACAACGGTACTTTTTAAAATCTGTTTGATACATGTAGAAACTATCAAATTGATAGCTAAACAAGACTAAATGTTTCTGTTATTATTTTCGGGGCATTAACTGTTCACGACGGTGCATGTAAAATCTACCCCGAAGTACAGTCGTCAATAATCAATTGTATGACGGCGTGACTTAAAAAGAGCAAATTATTATAATAACCACTGGGTCGATGTCTCTGCTGGTGGACATTTTGTCCCCGAGGACATCATCCGCCCAGTAGCAAAATTGCATAAATTTACAAAGATCTAACAGGATACTGGCTCGGACGTCGCCCAGTATAAAAAGGTCCGAAACAGACGTCACCATGGACACGGTGTCGTCTGATAAGGCAGGTGTCCCCTCATCTCCAGACATGACAAATATCCCAAACATGACTCATTCAGATCATCATACTAGTGACAATAGCAATAGTACACATACACAGCCATGTTCAGTTCTCCTTAAAGACATTTTGGATTTTGATGACTCTGAACAACACTGTCTCATTTCGAAATGTGGAACTAATGGCTGCAAAACTTGTGAAATTTTAATAACAGACGCTCAATTCACTAGCAATTTAACTAAAAAGTCTTACTTTACTAGAAGTTACGATGATCTGAATTGTAAATTTATAAATGTCGTCTACGGATTAGAGTGTAACCTTTGTGGATTGGTTTACGTCGGTGAAACGAAAGGAAGGCTAAACAAACTTATGTGCGGCCATAGATCAGATATCAACCTCAATGCAAACGACATTCTGTACCAGCATTTTAATCAGCCTGATCATTCCATCGTTTCTATGACAGTTCGTATAATCGAAAAAATATATCACAAGACTAACAATCCTCAACTTGCAACGCCTCTCCGTAGACAAAAAGAGGACTACTGGATTCGACAATTGGGAACTGCGACACCATATGGTTGCAATGACAAAATTGATGGTATAGGTATTCTATCTAGTCCTTCCTGTAGCTCGGTGAATGTGATGAATATTTTCAACTCTACTCCACGACGTAGACGCAGTCATGGTCATCGTCATTATACATCACCTACTTTGCATGATGTCTCTATTAATGACTTGCTGCCATTTATACAAAAGCCGTTAGGTATTCATCACAATCGCACGAAACTGTATTCATTACTTCTTTCAAAACTTCATTCTCTGTTCAATTTATGTTTGGAAACCACTGTTACAAACCCTCATTCAAACCAATACAAACTTACAGCTATTATTTCGGATATTGCAAGTCACAGACTTTTCAAACCAGTTCGCATTGGAAAAGATGAAAAAAAGAAAAGATCTTTTCTTAAACTTTCCTTTGCCAACAAAGGTCTCGATGGCGTCAACTTAGGCAATATCCTTCATCATAAATTAGTTCAGTCGAAAATACCTCCTTATTTTAAAGATCAGTCTGTACCAATAATTTCTTATACCTATACCAAACCAATTGCAACTAAAATTTTCAATTACAAACACGTTTTGCAGGATCTCAACATTGACGACTTCAAGTCTAAACCTCCTGATTGCACCTGTGCTAGTTCCCAATTCACATATAATCCGGCTGGCCACGTTATTACCGGAGACCTCAACATTGTCGATAACACTTCCCTGCGAAATTTGTTATCCAAAGGTCCAAAATATCGTGAGCCTAAATCCATCAATTGGAAATACAACTTCAAAATACTGATGGATTCAGTCGAGGATTATGCCAGGCAATGGGCTAAACGCGAGAAAGAAGACGTAGATACTCTTTCCGAATGGATTAAGGCTGTGAGGTCGTTGATACAAATCCGAATTAAGAAACTAAATGGGCATATCAATACCCACGCTACATCAATTTTTAAAGACCCAAATGTTGCAAAACACTTGTCCTACCTCCATGACAAATATGTTGTTGTCCCCGCAGATAAAGCCCCAAACAACATCGTTTTTGTGTGTAAATATCATTACATAAACTGCTTGATAAATGAATTAGGTATTGACAATTCACTTGGAAACTCAACATATACCCTCACGACACTTACTAAAGAGGAAATCCTAGATAATCATAGGTTTGTTCTATGTTCCTTTGGAATTTCAACCAAAGACGAAGAACTAGATCTTCCATCACTGTATTGGATACCTAAACTACATAAGTGTCCTTACAAACAACGGTATATTGCTGGGTCTTCCAAGTGCTCCACGAAACCTCTTTCTAAATTATTAACATCTATTTTATCAGCAATCAAAGCCGGGCTCCAAAGTTGTGAAACTGCCTATTCTAGAGGTGGCGTGAATCAGATGTGGATACTAAAAAATTCCAAAGATCTTTTAGAGTACATACAATCTAAGACTCTCTCAACTTGCAATAGTATTAAAACATTTGACTTTTCTACACTTTACACAAGTATTCCCCATTCCAAACTAAAAGACAAATTGAAAGAGTTGGTTTTACTTTGTTTCATCAAAAAGAATGGCGAACGTAGATACAAGTATCTTGTCTTGGGGAGGGATAAATCCTACTTTGTAAAGAATCACTCTGATTCAAACAAAAAATTCTCTGAAACTGACATTATCAAGATGCTTGATTTCTTGATTGACAACATATTTGTTACGTTTGGAAGACGTGTTTTTCAACAGACTGTCGGAATTCCAATGGGAACCAATTGTGCCCCTCTTCTTGCCGACTTGTTTCTTTATTATTATGAGGCTGACTTCATACAGGAGCTTCTTAGGAAGAGAGATAAAAAGTTAGCAATATCCTTTAACTCTACGTTCCGCTATATAGATGATGTTCTCTCACTAAATAATACAAAAGTTGGTGACTATGTTGAACGAATCTATCCAATCGAACTAGAGATAAAGGATACTACAGATACAGTTAAGTCTGCCTCATATCTTGACTTACATCTAGAAATTGACAATGAGGGTCGGTTGAAAACAAAACTTTACGACAAAAGAGATGATTTCAGCTTCCCAATTGTGAAATTTCCATTTCTATATAGCAACATTCCAGCAGCGCCTGCATACGGAGTATATATATCTCCCAATTGATACGATATTCCCGGGCTTGTGTTTCCTATCATGATTTCCTTGATAGAGGATTGCTGCTCACAAGGAAGCTATTAAACCAAGAGTTCCAAATGGTGAAGTTGAAGTCATCCCTTCGTAAATTTTACGGACGCCATCACGAGTTGGTTGACTGTTATGGAATAACCGTTTCACAGATGATATCGGATATGTTCCTTATGTCGTAACTACAATACCCTTCCCTTTTCACGAATGTGACTTACCGAATTAAGACTATTTACCGGATTTGTAATAACATAAGCAACTCGACGGGTGCCACATGTGGAGCAGGATCTGCTTACCCTTCCGGAGCACCTGAGATCACCCCCAGTTTTTGGTGGGGTTCGTGTTGCTTAGTCTTTAGTTTTCTATGTTGTGTCATCTGTACTATTATTTGTCTGTTTGTCTTTTTATTTTTGGCCATGACGTTGTTAGTTTGTTTTCGATCTATGAATTTGACTGTCCCTCTGGAATATTTCGTCTCTTTTTAATTAAAATTAACTTGATTTCAGTAACAGCTAGCATACACTTGAACGATTTTACACTTCTTCTTTTGTTTCGTTGTCTTATTTTAGCGTTGAATATTTTCAATAAATACCATGCTTTGTTTTTTTTTTTAGTTCTATTGATCATACGTGTGGCACCCGTGGTGTTGCTCATGTTATTACAAAGACGTTAAATAGTCTAATTCGGTAGGTCACATTCGTGAAAAGGGAACGGGATTGTAGTTACGACATAAGGAACATATTCGATATCATCCGTGAAACGGATATTCTATAACGGTCCACCAACTCGTGATGGCGTCCGTAAAATTTACGAAATGATGATTTCAACTTCATCATTTGGAACTAAAAATGGAAAGGTCACAATTGGGAAGCTGAAATCATCTGTTTTTTCGTAAAGTTTTGTTTTCAACCGACCCTCATTGTCAATTTCTAGATGTTAGTTAAGATATGAGGCAGACATAACTGTAAAACGGAAAGTCCCTAATCAAATGGCAAATTCAAAAGCTCAAACACATCAAACGAATGGATAACAACTGTCATATTCCTGACTTGATACAGGCATTTTCTTATGTAGAAAATGGTGGATTGAACCTGGTTTTATAACTAGCTAAACCTCTCACTTGTATGAAAGTCGCAGCAAATTCCATTATATTGACAACGATGCGTGAACAAAACAAACAGACACAATAGGTAAAAATGTCAAAAATACGGGTACAGCAGTCAATATTGTGTTATCATCTTAATCACTATAAAAACAAACAAATGTAACAAAGAAGCACAAAAAGGCATACATCAAATTTGACAACCTCATTTTGCTTTTTCAATACGTTTTTATTTATATATGTAAAATCCACCCATAAAGGATTGAAAGATTTTAAGTACTGAGACCGAATCCTTACTCTGACAGATACATGGTTAGATTGACATTAACTTTGACGTAGAATCGTGCGTTTGACGTCACACAGGTAGAAATAAAATAATATTGTCGTTCAATGTATGACAGGAGTACAGAGTCACGTCAAATGGATATCACAAAAAAAGATTTAACAGTAAAAGTAATATTAATAAAGACAAATAAAAGAATATTATAACACGTAATTAAGATGACAAACAACGGCAGTATTTGAGTTTAAAAACTTGACGGTTAAGTGCAGAAAAATTTCTTCTCAATGTGCATATGTTAACCCCCACCCCCTTTCCCATTGGAAAGAAAACAGAAGTCACCTGACATATAACTTATACATGAATATAAATGTCTATATTCATTGCGATAAAAAAATGTGACATTGTATAGAGTAGCGTATGATAAAATCAGGATGTGTTTGATTTCGTACGTCGGCAAGCTGCTGTGTGATTGACTAGTACCTCCAATCTCCTTTTATTCATGTGAACAAAAATAAATATACTTAACCTATTTTAAGAAATAATTCAGTTTTTTAAGAAGCGTTATTATTTAATCTTGGTATTCGGTTACATTTTGCAGTCAAATTCTGAAAAGGAAAATCATCCTTTGGTTAAGGATGCAGCCCTCATTGGCCATTTTATTTGGTAGATGCTCTTTCTAGATGGATATTTTTTTCAAACAAAGTCACATGATGATATTGTGGGGTTATTGCATGAATATTATGAGTAGATGTTTATATTTCACTAGCTGGCGAATGCGATATATATTGTACAACTTTGTCCCGAGCAGAGCTATAGAAAAACAGTAGTTGACGGCAAAAAGTATAAGTATTTACCTTTATCGAATAGTTTAAAAGATCAAACAACTAATCTAATTTAGAACTTCCTGGTCTATTTTTCTTAACATCTACCCACACAAGAAAGTCAATTTTTTTAACTAGATCGAAAGCTAATGGTGTTGAAGAATCATTGAAACATAAACATGTCATTAATATTGATTGAATATACACATAATATACCGACTAATAGTGTACGTTAAATACTCCTTGATAAATCAAGTATGGTCTAGACTAATATTTAATCCTTATAACAAACAGAGTGTGATACAGTTGCCATACACTACTTCCTTGTTTTTCGAATAACGATCGAATTTTGATATCGTAAACCTACTTAAAAATAAACTCATACATTCCAGTTGCGTTGGGTAAAGAAAATGCTAATCCCAGGATTCATTTCACTTTGTTTCGGTAGTTATTGTTTGCAACATTTTGTAACTAGGCACATAGCAATCAATATCTAGGATCCGATTCCATGCATATGTTATAAATATGCATATATGTGAATTAACTGACATGACTGGTAGAATTTATAATGTTTATATTTGAATATAATTTCAATTCGTATGTTATAAGATAGATATATGCGATACACATACACATCATAAACGGACCCAAAAATTGTAAAATAAGTATGGGTTGAATATCTAATGTAAACCCTAAGTTTGATGAAAAGATCATAAAATTAGAAATTTGTATGGAATCTGAAAGCCTTCATGTTAGGAAAATTAGTTTTATTATTGTTACTTATACAATATAATGATCACTATTAATCGTTTGTAGAAAAAAGTTAACAATGCTCCTCATTACTTTCAATCAAAGTAACAACAAATTAGACATTTCACCAACAGATGTGTAGGACAAACATCTAATCAAACAATATGTTATGTGATAAGAAGTGGTATTTGAATAAACAATTAACCTATTTGGCACAAACAAAAGTGCATCTGCATTTGGCTCAAAATCTCTTTGAACATTCTATGGTTTTCTATATATATAAAAAAAGACAATGTTTATTGAATTTATTGAGGTGCAAGTCGAATGGTAATCGACGTATTGATCTACACATGTATACTATCCATAAACATGAGAAAGAAAAAAGAATAACCAATGAAAAACGTTGAAAAACATAAAAAGCTGAAAATGAACATCAACAAATCCAGTTATACAGATAGTAAATTGAGCAGTAAGACATTTCTAATATCAATTCCTCATTTTGCGAAGAAAGTTTGAAGATCATAAAAGTATTTTATTTATAATTTTCCACCCCCTCCTCCAGTTATGGATTTCAAAGCAAATTATGTTGCCATTTGATACAATAAAATGATATGTTGCATTCAGCTTAAGATTAAGAGCATCTAAAACATATATGCTGATGATTAATAAAAAGTTTATATGTACCAATTTAATTACGTGACTTCGAAAAGTTGAGATCTATCGTTCAATTTGGAAATTTGATTGTTATCTTTTATACAAACCATTAATATCCTTACTTTTTGTCACCTTGGTTGTTTGCCAAAACAGTCCATGATATACATATGCATAATATATAAGCTGTGATATCTCTTAAAGTCTCTATCCATTTCGTGATGATGGCCATACACATTTTAGCACATGCTATTATTGTTTGTCAGGTTTGTCAAAGTAGTCTTTGTACATCAGGTAAATATCTATAAATATACATAAATATACATATTTCAAGGTGTCGCGTATTAATTGGATGTTGAAAAAAGTTTAAAATATTGTCTTTAGATTATTCAAAACACTTTTTGTCATACAAAGTGCAGTTTGTGCAAATATATAAAAATAAAGTCTTACGAATGTTAAAAATACTCATCAATTTATTATAATTGTGTACAATAGACGCGATTTTTGTCTACAAAAGACTCCACAAATACGCTCGTATCAAAACAAGTGACAATGCCAAAAATAGCTTTAGAGCCAAAATTCCAAAAGGATAACCGAAATCTGTCAAAACACTTGAAACCAGAAAAGTTCGGTAAAATTGAATAAATTTTGTTCAATAAAATTATTTTGTGAATTGATGACAAGGATGAAAGAAAACCTTGTTTTCCTATTCAATTTTGTTTATGTTTAAATTATTTACACCTGAGTATAAGGTTATAAACAAAATGAATAAAGTAAGGAACTTTAATTTTATTTCTTCGTACAATCTAAATGTTTGATCAATTAAATATGTTTATCGATACTATATCTGCCGATTAAATATTCTACGGTTTTTGAACAAATCACCATGTTTACGCAGATATGTATGTTTCATTCAGGCGTCAGCTTCAATAATGTATAACACATTAATAGGCATAATAAGGTCATTATAAGCACAATATATGTTGTAACCTTACAGGCATTCAATTTTTATGATAACCGTTAACCTCGACGAATTAAGTACCTGATTTGAAAAAACCAGTGGCTGTGGTTGACATTTTTTTTATGTTTTTTACAGTGTAGAAATAACAAGATTTATTTACTCAGTTAAATAAAATATTTGTTCTTGCAAGTTGTTATTTTTTTTCTGATTATTCATTTGTACAAGTACAAAGAAAGCCAAAGTTTATGTGAGAACCTGTTAGTTGTACGATGTTAAATTTATTCCGTCCAGCAAACGTCCTTTGGTCATTCCCAAAATATCACAAAAATGACGATAAACTCATCATAGATACTAGTCTTAACATTTTTTATACCAATAGAGCGTTTGGTTTACTAAATACTCACCAGTGACGCTAGAATAAAACATGAATTAGGAAGATAAAATTACGAAATTCAAAGATGTTTTGTTAAATACAGCAATTATATAGCTCTAAGGTACGTTTTGTTCAACATATCGTCTTTCAAAGATGGATCCTACCATTCTATTTACAGTTAAGCAAGGCCTTCAAAGAATGTTACCATGTATACTCAACCTTCGCTGTAATATTTTAATGCTATCAATCATAAAGTTTCTTAAAAATCTTAAATATCAAAATAAATATTGAATATATTTTGCAATTTCAAATTTTGTGCTACACATTCGAATGCTATATTGAAATATCAGCTATATAACGAATCAGATGTATTTTTTGGGTTTCGTTTAAAAAAAGGCGGAAACGTTGATACAAACTTCTGGGTTTAAGTCACGACACATCACTTTTATGAAGATTCGTATTTATTCAAACAACATATACATCGAAGACGATATTCTTATAACGTTGTAAACATATGTCATACATTTCATTTGGTGGATTCATGTTCCAACAAACAGTTGGTACTCCATGCAAGAAGTTTTTATTAAGTACACCCAACTTGTATTTGTACTTATATATACAAAGCTGAGTTCGACCTTAGCATGCAATTTGGTCTGTCTCATTGATCAATTACAAAACATCGTTTCGCTCATATTTTCATTTAATAACGAATGTATATTACAGGAAGGGATAATAAAGGTAGACATTTTATATTCGGATTCATGGACAACCTACTCCTGGGAACACTTGAGGTGTTTATAACAACGGACAACTTTCACTCGGTGGGCGTTACTATAACCACTCCGCTGTTTGATTCAACCTTTTCAAAGACATTAAGTGTAAATAAAAATATCATCTCCAGGGTTTCATTTAATTTGAATATTCGCGGTATTGGAACAGAATTAAGCAATAAAGGTATTGATATTCAATCTGATGCTGAAATTACTGTATATGCTGTTAACAAAGAAAAGGTTTCAACAGATGCATTTGTTGTTTTCCCCATTGATGCCCTTGGAGACGAGTATTACATTTTAACATGGAATGTACGATCAGAATTTATGATCATTGCTACTATGGACAACACTGTCGTTTTCATCACAACTGGTAAAGGGGCGACACCAATCATATATAAAGGTGTTACGTATACCGCTGGAATGACATCAAAAATAATTATGAACAGGTATGAATCATTTCACGTCTTTGGCGGAGAAATCACCGACTTTTCTGGAACATATGTGAAATCTAACAAACTAATAACAGTGATGAGTGGCAGCCAGTGTAGTAATATTGGTGGTGGGGCATGTGATCACTTATGTTCTCAGATGACATCAGTAGACACATTGGGTAAACGATTTGTTACTATGAATATGCCGAATTGTAATGTGCCGGTGGATTTTAAAATTGTTGCCAGTAGCAGCAATACTCATATCAATATAAATGGGAGAACTGCAGTTCATTTGGCCACAGCTGGAGATGTATATACTTTTCAAATTACTGATCAAACGTCAAGAACCATTGTTGCAGATAAACCAGTTGCATTAGCATTCTTTGCAGAGGGAGGTTGTGGTTCAGACCAAGGAGATCCTGCTATGATCTTACTGCCTCCTATAGAACAATTCGCAGCAGACTATACTTTTTCAACCATTAAGACTCCAGGAAATCCATTTCAAAATGCCCTTACAGTTGTGATTCCTGCTACAGAAATTAATGGTCTATCACTGGATGGGCATCCAATGACCTCATATCATTGGCAACAGGTGCATGGAAGTAGCACCCTACAAATTACCAATGTGAATATAGCAGACGGACCTCATACTATTTTTCATAGTAACCCAACAGTTACATTCATAGCAGTTTCAACGGGGACAGCAGAATTTAATTCTTATGGATATATCGCTGGACAACGTCTTGCACCAGTTAATAGTGTAAGTGTTAAAATTAGACAGGGTCAATTATTGTGTTCTAATATTATTATGTAAATGCCATAATAATTTAACCAGTTGTCCAATAAGCTTTCTCGGAAGACATGTCTTAAACCTTGTATAAAATATTCCAGTCAAGAGATGTTGCAGTTGAATCACCTACAAAAGTTAAGGACATAATGACTATAATGTGCTTTCCATGACCGTAAGATACTTCCAAATGCCTAATGATTATATATTTAGATTTATCAATCCATGTTAAATGTAATACTCGTCTCCTATGGCATCAATAGGGAAAACGACAAATGCATCTGTTGTCTATAAAATGCCTTCCATGACCGAATTATAGCAAATTCTTAAAAACCATGAATAAATGAGAGAACATATACTTAAGATCAATAAGTGATTTGTCACATTACTATTTTTGGAAATATATTTACAGTTTAAGTCAATCAGTTAATATATCCATTATCTGTTCCTTTACATACACGTTAAAATTATGTACTCTTTCTTTTTAGAACTGCAATATAAGTAAGACTGTGCCAGGTGACATTGTTGACAATGATTGCGATGGTCTGATAGACGAAGAGCTTTTAGATGGGACAGGTAATGTGTAAAGAGAAAGTAGAATCTAGCGCCAACTTAGTTTTTTTGTCAGGAGTATTTTTTGTTAGGTTGGTAAAATAAAAAGTTGAATAAATTAAGGTAGATGGGGTGTCTAAATTATAATCCATAGAATTTTTTAATAATTTGCCAAAATGTAGTTTATATCATGCTTTTTTAAAAAAAATAATAAAAAGAATGGGTCACGGGCCTTATTTTCACGCTACAGGTTGTGCAAAATTGACAGATTTTGTATAGATTATGCATGGAAAACCCAATTTTCTGACATAAAATGAAAACTACACCATAGAATTTTGAGATAAAATATGAGAAGATAGCTCTAATAGTATGCTTTCAGATAAGAAAAAGAAAAAATGGGGTCACCGGACCCGTTTTCTTGCTACATAATAAAATAGGCAAATCCCTAACACATTCTATTGTAAAAGTAACTTTATGTGAATTATCTGCCCTTACATTTGAGTTGCCTCCCCTTATGTGGCAAAGTTGGAAAAAATGGAATCAAACAAAAGTATTCTGTTTTTTTTGTAAAATACAACCATAAATATGATAAAATATGTCATTTTCTATATTGAAATGAAAATTCTTACACATGAATTACCTACTACTCTAAAAATTTGCACCTTTTATTATAGATCTAGACCGATTGTTTTCTGGTATTTCAAAATCCAAGATGGAGGAAGACACCCTATCTACCTTAACTGCACTACAACGACTTTAATATAAATGTATTTATGCATACTCTCTTGTATCTCTGATTACATTTTTAGCTCATCAACAGATATGATCCGTCTAATATTTAGAGTGAAATTTATGAAGTGCATTGCGTATGTTGCGATACTTGAATTATTGAGCAGAATTTACATGCAATTCAGTTATAACGAAATTAAAACCGGCATTCAATGAGTTGCTTTTTAATTTATTGCTAATATTTTCAATCTAGTGTTTTAGGATGTACATTGTGGGAATATGAATAGTTATCCATTTTGTTAGTTTTCATGTTGGTTTGCATTTAAATACTTTATCCTGTATGTCTTTGTTTAAATACTGGATTTTGCAGTTCTTTCTTTGAGTACCAGATAATATGTGTCTCAAGTTGAAATCTTAATGATGTGTGTTTAGATTTGAATATTATATGTTAACACGGCATTGTTCCTTTTCATGTAATTATATAAATTCACATTCTTTCTATTGATTTTTCAAATGTGTTTTTGAAGACACTTATTTATTTTTATTTCACAGATAATGATAGGGACGGAAAAGTAGATGAGGATTTGGCAGTTTACTTTAATGGTTCGTTACTGATTATTGTGTTTGAAATCAATTCCGCAAACTATTATTATATCTAACAAAAAAATAGGTATCCTTATTTTAAATTTATGTGTTAAGTGTACGATGTAAATTTCACTGTCGTCAAATTCGTTTTAAAAACATAAGTAAGCAATACATATTTAATATTCTCAAAAAATAAAAATGTTGCGTTATCTAATATTTCCCTGCCTGTTCCCTTTTTATTAGCTCACCTGGCCCAAAGGGCCAAGTGAGCTTTTCTCATCACTTGGCGTCCGTCGTCCGTCGTCGTCGTCGTCGTCCGTCGTCGTCGTCCGTCGTCGTTAACTTTTACTTAAATCTTCTCCTCTGAAACTACTTTGGCCAAATTAAACTAAACTTGTCCACAATCATCATTAGGGTATCTAGTTTATAAAATGTGTCTGGTAACCCGGCCAACCAACCAAAATGGCCACCATGGCTAAAAATAGAACATAGGGGTAAAATGTAGCTTTTGGCTTATATCTCTGAAACCAAAGCATTGAGAGCAAATCTGACATGGAATAAAATTGTTTATCAGGTCAAGATCTATCTGCCCTGAAATTTTCAGATGAATCGGACAACCCGTTGTTGGGTTGCTGCCCCTGAATTGGTAATTTTAAGGAAATTTTGCTGTTTTTGGTTATTATCTTGAATATTATTATATATAGAGATAAACTGTAAAGAGCAATAATGTTCAGCAAAGTAAGATCTACAAATAAGTCAACGTGACCAAAATGATCAGTTGACCCCTTAAGGAGTTATTGCCCTTTATAGTCATTTTTTAACCATTTTTCGTAAATTTTTGTAATCTTTTACAAAAATCTTCTCCTCTAAAACTACTAAGACAAATTTAACCAAACTTGTCCACAATCATTATTAGGGTATCTAGTTTAAAAAATATGTCCGATGACCCGGCCCGCGAACCAAGATGGCCCACATGGCTAAAAAAAAGTATATAGGGTAAAATGCAGTTTTTGGCTTATATCTCTGAAACCAAAGCATTGAGAGCAAATCTGACGAGGATAAAATTGTTCATTAGGTCAAGATCTATCTGCCCTGAAATTTTCAGACCAATCAGGCAACACGTTGTTGGGTTGCAGCCCCTGAATTGGTAATTTTAAGAAAATTTTGAAGCTTTTGGTTATTATCTTGAATATTATTATAGATAGAGATAAACTGTAAACAGCAATAATGTACAGCAAAGTAAGATCTACAAAAAAGTCAACATGACCAAAATTGTCAATTGACCCCTTAAGGAGTTATTGCCCTTTATAGTCAATTTTTTACAATTTTTATAAATTTTGTGAATTTTTGTAAATTTTTACAAAATATTTTCTTCTGTAACTACTGGGCCAAGTTCATTATAGATAGAGATAATTGTAAGCAGCAAGAATGTTCAATAAAGTAAGATCTATAAACACATCACCATCACCAAAACACAATGTTTATCATGAATCCATCTGTGTCCTTTGTTTAATATGCACATAGACCAAGGTGAGCGACACAGGCTCTTTATAGCCTCTAGTTTTTATAACGAAAGATAAAAAATATCTCCTTACCTTTATATTTTCATTTGTGACTTTCAAAACTGTACTATTTAGATAATTGTAATAAATATGCCTAAATAAATTGTCATATGATGTTTGCCTCTTTCATTTTGTTGCATTTTATATCTGATCAATTTAATAGTCACTCAATTTCAGATAAAGATGAATGTGCAAGTAATCCGTGTTTAAATGGTGGCACATGTTCAGATGAGGTCAATTACTATAATTGTACATGTGCACCGGGATATACAGGGAACAACTGCCAAACAGGTATGATATTGGTATTGCATGGACAAACGAGTATGTACGGTAAACACCAACAGACAAACAACACAATGGTTCAGGTTACGAGTAATAAAAACCATATTAATGTATTCGGTAATTTAAGAGGGCGTCCAAACCATTTGGTAAATTTTGAATCAGCCAGCTTAGGTTGAAACATATAAAAAAGAAGATGTGGTATGAGTGCCAATGAGACAACTATCCATTCAAGTCACGATGTGTATAAAATTATAGGTCAAAGTACGGCCTTCAACACGGAACCTTGGCTCACACCGAACAGCAAGCTATAAAGGACCCCACAATGACTAGTGTAAAACAATTCAAACAGGAAAACCAACGGTCTAATCTATATAAAAAACGAGAAACGAGAAAAACTTTTGAACCACACCAACAAACGACAACCACTGAACAACAGGCTCCTGACTTAGGGCATAAAAATGCAGCGGGTTTAAACGTTTAAAAGGCGCCAACCTTCACCCTAACCTGAAACAGTGGTGTAACATTACAACATAAAAAGACAGTATAAAAATAGTATGAATTATTTTATCAAAGATTATCGACGGTCTCACGTCAACATCATATTTAATAATGGACAACATATTATGAAGCAACCACTTACACTATTGCTTACCTATGACAAACTCAGATAAAGTACAGTTCGCTAGTTCTATACATGTTGTACTCTTATTTCAATCACTGATATTATTTTTGAAAATGAATGAAAAATTTACAACAAAAAACGATCGAAGTAAGTGCTAAAATAAAAGAGGAAATGCGATAACAGGATTTGGCGTTTTAAATTTTAAGTATTATCAAATCAGGTCATTTATCCGCAAAGATCATTCATAAGTTCATGTAAAGTTGCAACCGTAAAATCTATCAAATATTATAAATATTAACGATATGTTACTGTTGAAACGATATTGGTGAATGGAAAACAGTGCCTACATGCACGTACCATAACGAATTACATGAGAGGTGTGGTTCATAAAGACACACATGACGGTAAACTAGTGTGTTGGTACTTGCATGTGCTCTATATATGTGGCCCCCAAACTTGAATAGCGATCAAAATGTATAATTTTTCCATGACACTGCAGCTACATTTTAATTTGCAGTCATGGATTGTAAAATACCTATTTTTGGTTTGGATTGTCCCGACTTCAAAGAAGACAAACATGTAAATTTTGAGCTATTGAATTAATCTTACTTAGCTGAGTGTATTATACATTTGTTATACTGAAATCCTCTATTTCGTTTTACGGAATTATGTAATTTCGACCAGAACATCTTAAAAACCACCATAATGTTATGCCTTAACACCAATCATAACTTCTCATTGGAAGTTACATGAATAACTGGACGATTATTGGTAAAAGACCAAAAGCTAACAATCTACATTGTTGCACTTGTTCGAAAAAGCGGAATTCAGACCCGAGTTTCAGCAGAGTTTTCCTTAATATTTTGTTCTCTCTTGTGAACTAAGTTGTTCTCTGTTTTTTTTTTTTTTTTTGTCATTGTTTTATCTGATCTTCTTCAAATTATGACTGTTGATACCGTCGAGATACTTTTTTACAGTTTAAAAATGTAAACACTGTCGTGTGCATCAAATTGCAATTATCACAGGTTTTGTCATTTAATGCTGTTGCTGCATACAGGTAAAATACATATATTATATAAAAGAAAAGGTGTTAAAAAATGATATCTAGGAACATTGTGAGTTTCGTTTGTTAGTTATATGGTAGCTGTCATATGATTTTTAATTTGTGAAAGTGAGGAAAATAGCCAATCGTGTATGATGTCAGGTAATGGTGCATTTGCGTTCTTTGCGTTTTTTGCTGGTGTTGACGTGGCATCTTATACTTCATATGATTATTTTTATTAAAAAAATAAGTATAAAATGTTGTATTTAAAAAAAAGTATCTATTTCTTCACCATGTATTATCGCCATAGAAAGCGTTTTTTTACATTAACTAATTTGTTTTAAAATGCATCAGATATTGACGAATGTGCCAGTCATCCTTGCATGCATGAAGGTACATGTGTAGACTTAGTAAACTTATACAACTGTATCTGCCTACCTGGATATATTGGAAACAACTGTCAAACAGGTAATCAGTAATCAAATATAAAAAAAAAAACATATTAAGATTTACAAGTCACATATGCCAAATTGTATTGTAGTGGAATTTAAACAACAATATCAGACAAATAGTGTGGATATGTAAATAAGAGAACATGCGTAAAATGTGAGACAGGTAACGAATGACAACACATAAAATAAAATTGAGAATGGAAATGGGGAATGTGTCAAAGAGACAACAACCCGACCATAGAGCAGACAACAGCCGAAGGCCACCAATGAGTCTTCAATGCAGCGAGAAACTCCCGCACCCGGAGGCGTCATTCAGCTGGCCCCTAAACAAATATGTATACTAGTTCAGTGATAATGGACGTCATACTAAATCCCAAATTATACACAAGAAACTAAAATTAAAAATAATACAAGACTAACAAAGGCCAGAGGCTCCTGATGCTTTTTTTGTTATATAAATTATAGAAGTTTTTGGCAAGGTCAGATATTGTAAAAAGTTGTTTTCATGTACTTGTAGTCATATGTGCTTTTGCAATATTTACCAGAACCGGTTCATTGATTATATTATATATGTTCTTTATTTGGTCTTTATTTTTTTCTCGATCGCCCCTGAAGAGTTTCTTGTAGATTAAACGCGCGTTTAGCGTAGCATATAATAAGCCTGTTATTTTTTATGAGTTTGTTCATACAATAATGTTATTGTTTATGTAAGTTTATGTTTTATTATTATTGAAAAAAATGCTTCATGAAATGCCATTAACGCTCAAGGTAATTTTTGATTATATAGTTCCTCAACTGTTTCGGTTTTATACATCCTTAACTTTCAAATATTCGGCTTTGAGCATTCCTGATGAAGTGATGAAGGTATATCCAGAAAAGAGCTTCGGAAGCATTACATTTATAACGGGTTGTTTTCTTTTAAAGAACTCGGTCCGTCCGACGCGTTTTTCTGCATTTACACTCATCAGGCACGTATTCACTCAAGGTTTGACAGCTTGAGATGTACAATACTTAATTGATTGATGCAGTAGCTATATATTACTTTACATTATTGTGAAATCGGTTGAGTACTATATGTACAATAAATCTTCAAAAAAATGATTTTTCAGAAATGTTGTTTCTTTTGCAGCGTTACCTTTTTTTTATATTGTAAACAATTTAATCAAGATCTTTCGCAAAAATAATCCAATTTTATTCTTTGGTCTGTTGTTAACAAGTATATAGAAGGTGTAAAACAAGTTATAGAGTGAATGAATTGACCAAGACCTCAAAAAGTCAGGTGTTTTAATGTTTTATTCACAATTTAAATTACACATGTTATAATTTAAATATTAAAGGAACTTGTTCTGGTCAAGTGTCAATAACTATCAAGGAATGAAAATCTTAGGGACAATGACATATCTGTTGTGGTTATAAAATGCCCCTCCCTCTATATCTGATGGTTTCCATAACATAAATCTATTGTAGAGACTTAACAGAAAGCTATGTCTTTTTTTTTTCTTTTTTTTTATTGTTGGTCCACAATATTGTCAAAAATTGTGTAAAACTACCACAACATGAAATTTAATCATTTGTTTTTGACGGTAAATTCTAAAACTTAATCTGACTATCAATTGTAATTATAAAGGTATAAGATATTACTGTTCTTAATGATAACAGTACTATCATGATAACTACTGCTACTAATACTACTACTGCTATTTCTACTACAGATCATAATAACTGTAATATGTTATATACAGTTTCTTGAAAATGATTTCAGACATCGATGAGTGTGCAAGTTCTCCCTGTCAACATACGGGACATTGCGTTGATCTGGTAAACGACTATAGATGTCATTGCAGTAAAGGATATAGAGGATACAACTGTGAAATAGGTTAGTTGACGAAAAACACATATATGTTCTGTACATCGTTTTTCCAAGTTATGATTGTTGCGGATACTACATGTATTTGTCTTATATTATACTTCTCTCATGGTCGGATTCAATGAATTATTATAAATGTATCACTTTTCGAAACCTTTATTCCATAAAAGATATTCAAAATGGAAGATATATTTCTAGGATGGTGTAGCAAAATATTTAGTGTCTAAGAAAAACTAGCTTGATACCGCCAATTGTTTACGTAAATGTCAAAAATGCATCCACTCCATTTAAAATCAGGAATTGCAATAGTGGTTGTCTTAAGTCATATGTTAATGTTCCTGTAGTCATTTTGGGGGAATTGGATGTCTGTACAATTGTATCACTTCTTTCCGGACGATGATAGGTGTGTCGGTGTGTGTCTTCTTGGCTTAAGCCCCTTACCTTTGTTGATTCATTCACAAAGAAAAATATTGAATTGAAAATAGTTTCCACTAAACAAAAAACAAAAAATAAAAATAACTTACCATTTTCTATAAATTACCAACATTGCCAAAAAACAACTTCTATTCAAATAAATCAAAATGTATAAAGTAACCAAAAGTACCAGAAACAGTAAACCACGCTGTCTCTCATTCAATATCTTGTAATAGATAATAAAAGAATCGATAACGGTAGAACAAAAAAATATTTTCCGAAATTTTCACGACACAGCATGTGTAAACATCTTTACTTTTATATAATCTTATAAGGTATTATGATTATATAATTATAGAAAAAAGAACAGTAATATAAAGTCTATGTATAAAATAAAATAATTTCACTGAATATCCCCCTGGATATTCAGTATCAATGTAAAAGGAATAATTGATGGAATGCTGTATATTAAGGATTTTGCTTAACAGCAAGAAGTGCAATAAAGAATGTCGGAGAGTTAGAAAAATAGTACCCATGGCGTGAGCTCTAAGTCACGTAAAACAGATATGATGACAATGTAAGAATAAACTGCTATACACAGTTGTTGGAACAGCGATTTCAGTCAGAATATAGTGGAAAATATGGCGAACAGGAACATAGCAAGCCACTATGACATGCTTCCTAATATGATTGTGGAAACTATATCAGAGTTAAAATATCAGTTTTTGCATGTGTGTCATACTGGTATATTCGTCGAGATAAGTAGAAGCTTTTTTATGATAAACAATACATTACATTAGAAGTTTTGTTAATGTTTAAAAATTGCTTTTAATTAATCAGGTATTGACTGCTATATCTTCTTCTAATCTATTTGCAGATATAAACGAGTGCGTAATCAATCCCTGTTTGAATGGAGGAACGTGTAAAGACATGGTTAATTTTTATGTTTGTACTTGTCAACAGGGGTATGTCGGTAAAAACTGTCAGACAGGTAATATTTTAATGTTTTTTAATGATATGTTTCCATTTTTAAATACTTAATTATATGGGTTAAGTATCAAACACTATATTATTAAAGAGGTTAAACACTTTTTAATGTAATAAAGTTTTACCTGGTTTAACAACAATTACAAACAGAATTTATCCTAAGTTATAACTGTTTACTATTTTTTCGTTTCCATTTCCTTAGATAAATCCCATTTATACCTTTAAAAAACGTCATGGTAGTAATTTATTTATCCAACATGTCTAAGGGACTTACTTTAAATAAATCTCATACACACAGCAATACTTATCCTTTTCTAGAATTGGATATTCCTTTAGCACGAGAAATTCTTTACTTAAGAATTGAATGCTTCTTTTTGTAATTTTATTGGGATGTAAAAGCGTTTACAGAAGCACATTTAGAATTAAGCACATACGCGCTTTATACTTAGAATGTGGACAGAACAAACGATTGTACAGCCCTTTCAGGGTTTCATAAAAAAATGGCCAACGTAGATACAAGTATCTTGTCTTATGGAGGGATAAATCCTACTTTTTGAAAAAGCACTCTGATTCAAACAAAAATTCTCTGAAACTGACATTATCAAGATGTTTGATTTCTTGATTGACAACATATTTGTTACGTTTGGAGGACGTTTTTCTCAACAAACAATCGGTATTCTCATGGGAATAAACTGTGCCCCTCTTTTTGCCGACTTGTTCCTTTATTCATATGTCTGTTTCAGTAACCGATAACTACTTAAATTCATGTCATATGGAAATATATATAACGGGTCAGTATTCAGTTAAACGTCCTGCTTTGTTTCATAAAAAAGAATGGCACACGTGGATACAAGTATCGAGTCTTAGGGAGGGATAAATCCTACTTTGTAAAAAATCGTTCTGATTCAAAGAGAAAATTCTCTGAAACTGACATTATCAAGATGCTTAATTTCTTGATTGACAACATATTTGTAACGTTTGGAGGACGTGTTTTTTCAACAAACAATCGGCATTCCCATGGAAACAAATTGTGCCCCTCTTCTTGCCGATTTTTTCCTTTATTCATATGAGGCTGACTTAATACAGGAACTTCTCAGGAAGAAAGAAAAGAAGTTATCAGTATCATTTAACTTTACTTTCCGCTATATAGATGATGTTCTCTCACTAAATTATTCAAAATTTGGTGATTATGTTGAACGCATCTATCCCATCGAACTTGAGATAAAGGATACAACAGATACAGTTAAGTCTGCCTCATATCTTAACTTACATCTAGAAATTGACAATTAGGGTTGAAAACAAAACTTTACGACAAAAGAGATGATTTCAGCTTCCTAATTGTGAACTTTCCATTTCTATGTAGCAACATTCCAGCAGCGCCTGCATACGGTGTATATGTCTCCCAATTAATACGATATACCTGGGCTTGATAGAGGGTTGCTGCTTACAAGGAAGCTATTAAACCAAGAGTTCAGAAGTTTTACGGACGCCATCACGAGTTGGTTGACCATTTTGAAATATCCGTATCACAGATGATAACGGATATGTTCCTTATGGCGTAGCTACAATCCCGTCCCCTTTTCCCGCATGTGACCTACCGAATTAGACTTATTACCGGGTTTGTTTTAACATGAGCAACACGACGGGTGCCACATGTGAAGCAGGATCTACTTACCCTTTCCGGAGTACCTGAGATCACCCCCAGTTTTTGGCAAGGTTCGTGTTGCTCAGTCTTTAGTTTTTTTATGTTGTGTTTTGTGTACTATTGTTTGTCTGTTGGTCTTTTTCTTTTTTAGCCATGGCGTTGTCAGTTTATTTTCGACTTATGAGTTTGAATGTCCCTCTGGTATCTTTCGCTTCTCTTTTACGATATGGGTTTTGCTCATTGTCAAAGACCATACAGTAAACGATAACTACTTAAATACATGTCATATGGACATATTATACCAAGTTATATTATATAACGAGTCAGTATTTAGTTAAACGTCCATAAATTCACAATCGTTTTTTACAGAAATATCGCTGTAACATTGGCTCATCTCAAAACTTAGACCAAATTTGAAAATTATATTTGAATAAAAGCCAATTTCAAAATCTATTTGAACAAATAAAACCTCGTTCGACCTGAAACAATGTTTTTTCATGTTTATTCCCAATTTGTTTATTCGGTACAAAGCGAACAAATTGAGAGCTATTTTAAAGGTTTTATTTCCATGCGTCATTTTCAGTTAATAACTAGACTCTTTGTGATAATTTGAAAATCGATTACTAACTGAAAAACCATAACATGATTAATATATAAAAAGGAAATGCTGTGTGATTGCTAATGTGTCCCATATCAACCAAATCTACATGACCTGAATACTGGTAATTTGAGGTTACTATAAGGCCTTGAAAAATGAACAACATTTCTACTTATAGTCAGCTATTAAACGTCCCGACGTGAAAAAGTGTAAAAAAGTTCAAATAAAAAACAAAACAAAATACGAACAACAAATATGACAAAAATATATTGTAATCTATTTTTTTATTATTTACTATGACTTATAGATGTGAATGAATGTTTGAGCAATCCCTGCTATAACAATGCAACATGTATTAATAAGGCAGCAGGGTGGAGCTGTTCATGTTTACCAGGATTTTTTGGGAAGCAGTGTCAAACAGGTATGGTTTTGTTGGCACATAATTAAAGTTGAAAATGTAAAAAATTAGACATTTCTCATTTCCCATAATACAAACAATCGTGATTAATTAGTGACATGAAATAAATAATTGAGATAAACCGAATTTAGATGGACGAAACTCTAAACTGAACGTGTTTTGAACCTTAAGATTTTTTTGTATCATGATATTAAAAAAATATGTTAAAAGTCACACTAAGTTTTGTATATTGAACGGCGAGTTGCAGGGCCGTGTCGTAATATTAATATATATATATATTTAGATTTATTACATTTTTTGTATTTGCCATTCCAAGATAAACATGTGCTGACTATTTCAACGAAAAAAATTGGTAGACACTCAAGCCTCTTACATTCAAATTATTAGTTTATCTATGGTATTCTTTTAGTCATACATGTATATACTTGGAGAGTATTTATTAAAATCACAATAAATTCTAGTAATTGTAAACTTTACGTTTTAACGTTTTAAAAATGCAAACAAAAATCGTAAATATATGGCGGAAAGTGTAAAAGTGATATTTTACATAAAGAAATCTTGGGACTAACTCATCTAGTTATTTAAATTTGTGCTCATTCCTTGTTTGAAAAATTGTATTTTACATTAATATTATATGTAATAATCTATACTTAAATGCATGCAATGGAATTCGGATATACATTTTGTGTACATTGCAAATATTATACTGTGGATTAAAACATTTTCGTTGGATACTAATTATCGTGGATTTCGTGGGTACAGGTGAACCACGAATTTAAATTTTCAACGAAATACAAATTTCCAATAAGGTTGTATGCAGAATTTTGCAAAAGCACGAAATCAAATGTCGACGAAAATACAAGTTTTCATCAATTCATGAAAAGTGGTTCCCACGAAATTCAATGAATCCAAAATAATATAACTGAATAACTTCTTTTTTGAAAAATAGAACTCGACGAATGCAAAAGTAACCCATGCAGAAATAACGGTACATGCATAGACAAGGTGAATGCTTACTATTGTCTTTGTGCAAACGAATCATTAGGACAGCACTGTGAACAAAGTAAGTACAAACCCAAGGGTATAAAATGAAATAAATGTAATTCTTATTGATAACATGTGCATGTAGAACAAGCCCGTTGTGCTAAAAATTGTCAGTTTGATATTACAAATCTTGGTAAAGAAAACGTTTTAATTGAAAATAGTTTGATTCGCACGAACTGCATAAGGAAAAAACCGTGTACATAGATTTACAATAAAGTATCGCTTTATATTAACAAACAAGCAGGAGGTCACTCATGGTTGGACATCTCAAAATTCATTATGTATCAAATTTGTGGCTTATCTTATATACAAAACGGAAGTAGATATTTGCTTCTCAGTTTGTCTATGTTTAAAAACATTTAAATATGATAGATAGCATATTGATGGTCAACAAATGTATGTTATATGTATGATTTTCATTGAACCAGCTTGTATCTATTATGCCACAGGATAATTTTATATTTGTATCAGACATTTTATTTTCGCACGTGTCTTAAACGCAAAAAACACCTGTTAGAAAATTTCAAATATGTAAGACAATCAAAAATGTCAACGTTTACTGAACAAACCCGTCTTTTATAGATTAAAATGGCTTCTTAAAATTCGAAATTCAGAATAGGGACTTAATTGTTATGATTTCGTATTTGCTGTGAAAGAAGAACAAGTATGCAGTTATGTAATTTGTTCTAAATATTTTCAAAAATTTCTCAATTTGCTCTACTCCATTTTATTGACTTAATTAAGGCTCTCAAAAATAGAGATAACAAATTGGACAACACCGAGAGGTCAATACAAACACAAAGGTCGATGAAAGCAACACTATCATGAGCAATAGTATAAAACAACACAATTTAGATGTAAATGTTCGCGTAACTTTCATTATTGAGCTTGAAATTGGTCTTGAAAAAAATCTTTGTCATAACAATTGTCTGATTTCAAAATAATTAGTAAGGTTATCAAATTATGTCTTGTCCCTTTTGTTTAAGAAATCAGTCATTGCTTATCAAGCCCTTGTCTAAACGATGGTGTCTGTACGAATCAGTTGTATGGATACACATGTGATTGTTCAGAGCATTGGCATGGAGACATATGTGAATACGAAATCATTGACAGAACAATGGTAATTTCTAATAACTATTTTGTACAGGAGTATAATGGAAGAAGTGCATTTAAAGTTATAAGTTCAACAGGAAGTACATAATTATGTATTTTTCAGATAGCATGCCGTTCTTACTTTTTATAAATTTACTATCAATTGTTGTTTTCACTCATTTATAAATGAATCATATTGTTTTTCAAATGTTTTTGATTATGTAAAACCAATGTTTTTGAATGATTTCACGCATGTGTTAGAGACAGTGGAACCACTTTTCAACCGTCATTCGTTATTTAAAAAAAGTAACTCAAAACAACTGATCCAATCAAAATTTGATTCAATGATTTTGTAGACTTGCGTGAATTCATTGTTATTTTAAGAGATGACTGACAAATTTCGTTAAAGCATTGTCCGTCTGTCCATCCATTCGTCAATAATACGTTCTAGTACGTTTGAAATTTACTCGAGTAAGTTTTAGCAAAAACATTAAAATTGCTGTCGATTGTGATTCTTTCAAAATCTTATTTCTTATCACATTCTGGTATACATTTGATAATAGAAGCATACCTGATTAGTTTTGTAAAACTAAGCTTCACAATTATATAATTTTATAGTAGTGAAATATTTGAATTTAAACTTCTGCGATACTATTTCCTACATTTTGCATTGTATAATTTGCAACGATTAATCGATCTTAATATTTCCCATTGCTTTATTGTTTAGGATTGTGTAGACATTGAATATTCAGAGTGCAAGTGTATGGTACATCAATTAAAGACGAAAACTCCTAAATCGAACAAGGTTTTGTTTGGTACAGTTGGATGTGCAATTGGATTGCTATTTACCCTCATATCATACTGCCTATCAGGAATGTTAAATAAACCAAAAACAAGTAACCAAATATCAGCAGAGAAGAACAAGTCAATAATGTTAGAAGATTACAGTACTACGCCGACAGAAAAAGAGGAGGTTCCAAAAGATAAAATAAAATCTTCTGCAGAAATTAGAAGGAAGATTCCAGCACATAGCTCGGACACTCATAACTGTTTTATAGACCACACAGGCTTCGATTTTTCACAATTTTGTGTTAACAAAGATGGGAGTAAAAGAGTACCAAAATGTAGGCATCAAAAGCTTATTAATATGAAAAAATCATAAGCCGTTGTCAGTTTAACTGATATTTTGTAAATATCGTTATGTTAATCCAAAATTGACATTTAAACAAATTAGATCATTGGCCGAGTTGAAGCGTTTATTTTTATTAGTTTTTTTTTATATGCACATTGACAACATATCTAAGTTAAATTTTCCTACGTAAAACGATATGCAATGAATGATCTTGAAGATGTTCACACTCAGTGTTTATTTTAAAGTGGTAAATTTCAAGGCTTTCAAACTGTTTCAATATTAAATAGCATGTAATTTCCTCATTATTTGAATTTGTTTTCTCTGAAATTTTGACCAAAACATAACACACTTTTGGTTTTGTTTAAATTGTTTGTCAATCAAAGAACAATATCATGTTTTTCCAAACTACATAGGAATGACACTTGAAATATTCGTAACCGCGATTCATTCTCGAAGTTGTTGGAGTTACAAATATTGAGTATGTCAATTGACATAGATGTTCGAGTGTTTGTGGAAATATCATGTATATCTTATTACCTGCATCAACTAGCAAATATATGTGCATCATGTCGTATGGAAATTCTTAAAAATGGATCATTTATTGTGTTCCGATGGATATAATTAAAGTATGACACCACAAGCAAAATCTGACTTGATTGGCGAAATTTAAAAGCAGAATGCTTGATAAAACCACTGTTTTACCACCTGAATCCGAATTTTGATGTGCTTTGTGAATCTTATATATACCATTCTAAAAAACCCACATATTGACTAATTTATATACCTATGATCATTCCTGGGCTCCTTCTATCATGTAGTAAAACCCTTGTTTAAATGTGACATAAATTTGGCTCTGTCAAATGTATACTAATGTAGATATCTTCAGTCACAATGTGGACATTACATCCATTGCAAACAAATACGGTGAGTTACATTCTCTATGTACGCTAACCAACACTTGCAACAACTCTCTGAGTGGAATGGTAGCATTTTTCAAGGCAGGATTTTTACCAGTGTTTTTCACTGTGAAGGTTTAATGTTCCTTATGTAGGTCGACATACTTTTCAGAACGTTGCTAATTGTTCATTTGTTAATTTGTTCTGAATATGCATGACATACTTCCAACTGGACGTTAAACAAGCAATTATCTAATATTAATTTAAGAAAGTGTGGGGTAAACGTAGATTAGACAAAAACTATTTAAATGACTTTAACCTGTCCAATGCCTGTATTTGGAATTTGACATATGTTTGCTTAAGATTATGAAACTTTTCGTTTAAATGCAAAAGTGAAAATTCTTCCACAATCCTTTTTTGGCGATCTTTTCATTAAGCTGTGAATATTTCAAATAGTTGTTCTTAAAAAATAACATGCAACAAAAGTATAGGAAACATATCGTTTTAGTAAGACTGTTTGCTCATATCTCATACAACCAAACATGAGCTGTTTAAAATATCAAACTTAACTGCTGTAACTGTCATACAGTTGGAGTTTTAGCTAGCTATTAAACCAGGGTTAACCCACTATTTTCATCAGCCAATGCCTGTAACAAGTCAGGAATATGACAGTTGTATTTCACTCGTTCTGTTTATTGATAACGTTTGATTTTGTCAGTTTTTATGGACTTTCCCGTTTTGAATTTACCTTGAAGTTCGTTATTTTTCGTTATACTCCTTTGTCACACTTAACTGTGGTCAAAGTCAAAGGTCATACAAAATTCGCTGTTATTTGGTCAATTTAAAGCATTCGACCTCAAATACACTTTCATGCCCCGCCCAGGCACACCTGCGAAAAAGAACATAAATTGATCTGAATCAATGCTATGACTGCAAACACAGTTATATGTTATATTATCCCGTAGAAACAGGTGTATAGTTTATTTATATTAGCGCGTGCTAAAGCCCTTTGTCTTTGTTTTTATACGCCCGTTTACGAGACGTATTATGGTATACCGTTGTCCGTCCGTCCGTCTGTCTGTCCGTCCGTCCGTCCGTTGTCCACATGTCGTACAATAACTCAAAAACGCTTTAACCAATTTGCATGAAACTTTGGTGAATTGATTATATCTATTATGACGTGAGCTCCCTTTTGTATTTTATAAATTTTTGATTTTAGGTTTCGGATTTATGGTGTGTTATTTATTAAAAAAGGGGGATTTTCCAGTTTTCGGACAATAATGCTTTAGGCAGTTTTCATGAAACTTTGGTGAATTGTTTATATATGTTGACGTGAGCTGCCTTTCGATTTTTATAAATTTTAGATTTTACGTTTCTGAGTTATTGAGTTTAATTCAATAAAAAAGGGAGATTTTCCAGTTTTTCAAACAATAAAACAAACATGCTTAAAGCTGTTTTCATGAAACTTTGATGAATTATTTATATCTATTGAAATAAGCTGCCTTTCGATTTATATAAATTTTAGATTTTATGTTTCCGAGCAATGGGGTTTTATTCATTTAAAAGGGTGATTTTCCAGTTTCGGACGATAACTCAAAAGTGCTTTGAGCAGTTTTCATGAAACTTTGGTGACTGCTTTATTTCTATTGACGTTAGCTCCCTTTAGTTCTTTTTATAAATTTCTGATATGACATTTAGGAGTTATGGAATGTTATTCTTTGAAAAAGCGACGGGCGTATCATGCGCTCATGGCGCAGCTGTTTATTTTAATTTTGAAACACATTTTTTTTTAAATTGAATCAACTTCCTCTTCTCAAACAGTTCTAGATTAACCCCGTGGACTTGTGAATTTTCATCATTATGTATTTACATTGAGACATGAATAAAAGGACTTGCTGATGTTTTCTTAACGTAAATGAGAATCTAAACAAATTTTGACGTAGTGTTTTTAATATTCATATGATCGATTGCCAACAGGTGTAAGATTCCTTACGACTTTTATCTGATTTATTTTTTCCACCAGGAGGTAACATAAACTGCGATGTTGTAATGAGAACTATATTAGAATCAATGCGTTCATATGGTCGGTCCAACTAAATACAACATTCAACATTCCTGATTTTTGGATCTTTAATAATATAATTTACATCTTTTCTCTATATTGAGGGCATTTTACAACTTTTCCTTTTTCATATAGTAAGGTATATTGTTGAAGACCTTTTGTTGTTTCATAAAGGCTTTTAAAGTATCTGTATTGTTGCATTTCTTTCTGATTTACGTATATCACAAAGTTTCTTTTATTTCTACATCTAATTTCATTGCTATTTATACAAAAAGACATTGGTCACCATAGAGACAATCTAAAATCAAAAGCCGAAGAAAAACCTACAATACTATGACAAGAAAATCTCAAAACAAAACTGGGGATGATTCTATGTGCTCCGGAAGGTAAGCATATGCTATACAACATATGAGATCTGTTCTTTTGCTCATGAAAATGACACAAACGGCGAATAGTCCCATTGGATGATGTCACATTCGAGGAAGAGAAGACGGGGTTGGGACTTCGACAATTTGAATAAATAAATTAAATTAAATTCAGCTTTTCAAATCAGGAAAAATGGGGATATTTCAAATACCGTTAGATGGATACAAGTACACAATTCTATCAGTACGAGTTTCCGCGTGGTATCCACTGATTTGTCAAATGCATGATAAGACGTTTTGATAATTTATTTGACAAGGTGCTTATTCGTTTATTTTTTAACTTTATTTCAGAATATATAAAAATGAATAATATGTGATCACGATTTGATTTAGATTGAAAGAATCGGTCTCCTCAATAAGTTTATTATTTTAGTTCTCGTTTACCCTTTCCTTTGTGTTTTCTTAGTTCTAAAAAAAAAAACGTTTTTGTTTAGTTGCCTTCCAGAAATCAATAATGTGTTTACTGTTAATGGATGCACGATGCAACCTGAATAAACGTTCATTCATAAATATTAACTGTTCCTGTTATTTCATTTGCATTATTTACTTTCCTAGTGCTTTAAATTTTCTGATAAAACATATCATATGCAATGGTGAATTTTAAATAGATTAAGCTATAAAGGAGACGGATTTATATAAGAGCACTGCTTTTGTGTTCTAATCACAATTGTTGAATTACTTGTATATTTCGTATTTATCTACTCTTGACGCTATACACATCGAATTTTTTAATTAAATATGTTGACACTAAGAAGCTATAAAAAAGCCTGTAAATTAACATATAATTATTAAATTATATCACCCTATGTAAATCCAGGAATACGTAGCTTACGGTATACTACTGTTGCCTTTATTTACGTACAGAAATCGGCACGTTATTCTTTATTCATACGATTGCAGTTACATGTGACAGTCATATATTATATATCAGTTATTTATAGACGCCTTACAATGAATACACACACGTTTACGTTGAAGTCAGTTGAGAAGTTCCAGATTAATACAAACAAAGGATGTTTTATCTGAAGGAAAATACTACTAATAACAACAATTCTTGTTATATTCAATCTATAAATATTTTGAAATCAGAAATGAATAAGACATATTTTTGTGTCTTCTTTAACATTTTCAATTGAATAAAATGTATACTAATCAGTATTTGGTATTTTTATCACCAATTGATTACAATTTACTAATGACTGTACTAAGAATTAAATGATTTTTTATTATAACATTGCGATGAACATCAAGTTAAGTTCAATACTAGTCTATATGTATTCACACTACACGACTACTTCTTTTTATAATTTTGACAATCATAT
Organism: Mytilus californianus; assembly: GCF_021869535.1. Lineage (NCBI taxonomy): Eukaryota > Metazoa > Mollusca > Bivalvia > Mytilida > Mytilidae > Mytilus > Mytilus californianus. The sequence continues at coordinate 62,171,708 of NW_026262604.1, read as the reverse complement.
CCACACATCTTTGTTCTATATACATGATTGAAACATAATCTGCAAATTTTGTTAATTTCAATGAAACAATTGTTTGCTAGTGTAGAACATTTGTTTTGCAAACGTTTGCTTAAGAAGTAACATTCAAAACAAATCACTTTTTTTAATAGGACAGAAAGTGTGATTATAGATTTCATTCTCTTAAATATCACACAAGTAAGGCCACATAAACACCCGAACCCGACTTACGTACTGAATCAGTACTTTATCCTGTTTACTTATGACTGCTGATACATTTGATAGTACTATATTATATTGATATTGATTTATTTATATTTACCTTACCTTGATAACAGGTGCGTTCACATTCAAATCAATCGAACAGTTTAAGGTTAGTGAATACAAAGAATATATTATCTGGAGGATAAGAAGTCATACAGGAACACTTCTCGCACTTCCTTGTTATAGTTAATCTATAAATGTGTTGAAATCAAAAATGAATAAGAAATTTAATTTTATTATCTTTGACAATTTCAATAGGAAAAAATATATGAAATTTTTGTCACAAATAAATTTCAGGTTAAACATAACTGTATTTAGAACCAATTTGATTTATTATTATAACATCGTGATGAACGTCAAGTTAAGTTCAGTAATAATCACTACAAAAGTCAAAAAGTCTGAAAAGACCAGTTTTTGTCTGAATTTGCATGAATTTTTACTCGACATTCTTAATTTGTCTGAATAATTTTTAAAAATTCTTGACATAGTATGAATTTGTCTAATAAGGTTCTTGATTTTTCTTGACAAGTGTCTTGACAGTATGAACATTGTCTTAAAATTTCTCGACACTTCCTGTATCATCTGATAAGAGTCTGGATTAGTCTCGACCAATTATTGACTGTCTTAAATTTGTCTCGATCTGTCTTGACATATTCTTAACATTCTTAATAATGTCTGAATATGTCTCGACATATTCTTGACATTCTAAATAATGTCTGAATATGTCTCGACACATTCTTGACAGTCTTAAATATGTCTTGGCACTATCTCAACAGTATAAATTTCACCTGAAATGTGAACAGACTTATTCTGCACTGTTTATGACATTCTATTGCTGTTATATACTCCTTTTTATTATGGCTAAACTAAACTTTGAAGAATCAAGGATTAATTTGGTATAGTAAGATACCCTTTTGGTGCAATTAAGTTGGAATACCCTGAATAATCCCCCATGTAGTTTAATTGTTTTCACTTGGAATATAAGTCGAAGGTATTGACAAACAGCATTTAGATTTTTGCCGTTCGCAAAACTACCAGTCAAATTTGCTTTACTAAAATAGGTGTCTTGTATCTCTTTTGGACCCTACAATTCATCTTTTGGGTTTGTGTGGCTAAAAAAAGAGGGGGGGGGGGGGGGGGGGCTTTCGTTTAGGTCAAAGAATTTGTTCCCATCTTGATTCAAAAACCTTATTCATTTTTTAGAACAACCCAAAAACCATTTCATAAGACCGAAGATTTCTATAGAAATCATTGATGGGACCCATTATAAATACATTTTTTTATTATTCCTGGAGTAGATAATAATTTTTTTTTAATATTTGGGAATTATTCAATTTGTTTTTATGTTAAAATAATTAACTTCATAATTTTGATGAAGAAAATCAATTTCAATTCAATTTGTTTTCATCAAAATGATGATTTTCATTTTCATCTATCAACAAACTTTTTAAATTGTATTGGCATGGTCGGTCAACTGATAAGTTGTATGGCTGATTACAGTTAAAGCAATAACTTCTATTTGACAGTTGCTTGTACTCTGGGGTGTGGAATACCTTAATGTTATGGGGAACATCCTGTCCATGTGTAATACTTAATATATTCCAACAGATGACATTACACAAATTTTTCTTCTGTTAAATGAATGATTTGTATATCATCATAATTTGCTATTTATATAAACCACATTTTGGTATAATAATTATTTACCATATCAACATTGAATATTATGAATGTAGTATGAAATATGTCTACAGTATGATTGGTTTGAATCATTTAATTTATAAGATTTAGGAATCAAAATTTGTAATTATTTAAAAACCCACATTGAAATTGTTTCATATCAACACACCCACATTTGAATTATTTTATACTTTAGATTTCATAGCCATATTTGCATTTGTAAAAATATATATATACCCAAATTTTCAATCATTTACATGCCCAACTTTTATTTTTGTTGTAAAGAAGTGTAACTTGAAACAACAGTACAGTTGGGTGCAGACCAAGCATTACATAAAGTAAACGCAAGTTAACGCCGCGTGCACATATTTCGTTAGTTAACTTCAATTTTCGCGTTTACTAGTAAACGCGCGTTTACTATACTTACGTTAAAGCGGTCAAAATGGAAATTTCTAATGTCTACCCGAGTAAACGGGCGTTTACTATGTGTCTGTTTAGTCAGTAGTAAACGGGCGTTTACTTCAGATTTCACAAGTTTATTTTTACGTGCACTTAAAAGTAAACGGGCGTTTACTACAGATTTCACAAGTGTATTTCTACGTGCACTTGAAAGTAAACGCGCCTTTACTTTTCGCGTTAACTGATTGTGTAAATTAAGAATTAAACTTCGTGTTCATTTGTACATTTATTTTTAATTAAAACGACTTGTATTTTAATATTTTATGTACAAGTGTTTCAAACCAGAACAATTCAAAAACACTTAATTCGAAATATTAACTTTTATTAATTACAAAAAATCAGTTCCAATAATTTTCCCGAGTAGCAGATTTTCTATATTTTCTTTTCAAAAGTTGCATGTACAAATATCGAGGCAAATAGAAAGGTTATCCAACACATCGGAAAAATATGTGTATATGATGGGATATAAACATCATGGTTTACGTTGCTTCGTTCCCCACTTTTAACTGTCTCTTCCTAAATATAACTCTATGCATTTAATACATGGATTTTTAATCGTAATTCACCTTGTTTGCCTTGGATTTACATGATTTAAGATTCTGTTTTGCCAAATGTTCGATCGAAAATTGTACAGTGTATATATAGGGATATTGGTCAGGTGTTGTATAGGTATGTACATTTGTACCATCTCGTCAATTTAGACAGACTTATCCCTAACGATAATAAATGATATCTGGGACGTCGGGTGCGACTTTTTACCCCAATATACCCCAATATACCCCAATATACATCAAAAAACAGTTTCAACAAAATATTATTGAATAATAATAGCATTTTAGGCATTTCCATGTTATTTTAACACCAACAATACTTTATTTTATAAATATATTTAATTTTAAATCACTTTTTTCATTGAAACTTGTTCCGTTCTTGTCAGCCGCTTACGATCACAAAATGACTTTTTACCCCAATATACCCAAATATACTCCAATAAAACGTTTCAGTGCAACATTCATGTTCTGGAATGATATTTTAACCATATTTATTTCAAAAAAAAATCCTATGCACATTTGTGTGCATTTAGAAGCTTTTTAAACTATAGTTAACTCGAATACTGATAATGGTAGCACTAAAGACCAGAATGGACCTGAAAATATACAGGGCAATTTTTAAATTGCAATTTCTTTTTCACTCCTTCAAATTTAAGTTTTATTCAATAACATTTGTGTTTTCTGAATTAAATTTGAAATGTTTTTTTCATACATGTAGATAAAATTAGAAATATTTTACTCATGTTTTGAAATATTTTTTTCAATTTTGATTTTTTTTTCTCATATTTATATTTTTAAAATAATTGTCTCAAATAAAATTTGAAAAATGTTCTCCTACATGAAATAAGATTTTCGAATTTTCATTGAACAAATTATGTTTAATCATCACATGCTTAAAATTTACGTAAACTTGGACGGACCAGAAACTACAAAGATGGTAGTTTTATTTATATTTTTCACTTTTCAATAGATAAATTTCAAATTAAAAAGTTATAAATTCCATTCATCTAGACGGGAAAATAATTTTGCTGATGCCACGACTCAGGACTGAATGGGGAGATTTAAAGACTTAAACGGACATCTATCTTACGGTTGGATTCATTTAAACTTAAGAATTATTTATTCATTGGATTTCCTTCTTATTTTAAAGTCGAGGCTAGTCATTCAATTAAAATCAACCAAGTTTTAAAGAATTATATGTTTGTAATAAATAAAAAAAACTTGGACCTAAACGTTAACATTGAAAGACATCAAGACAAGAAATTCTGTATATTTTTTTTTTATTTATTTATTTTCATAAGTAATCACTAATTCCAACCTTTATAGTTAGGACTGAAAACGAGAAAAAAATATTTTTAGATGATAGAAGGAGGTATATCTAAAAAAAGTCTGAATGTTCCCGAATTGTATCTACCATTCTGCAGATAGCATATTTAATATTTATTCGAAGAAAAAAGTTTTTTAAGCCAACACTCTTCTTCTTCTTCTTTGATATAGTAGTTAAAAAAACTCAGTAATGAGTACTCAATACTTGTGCGTTATGTAGGTGCTGGTAATGTCTATTTACAATAAAAGACCAAAGATAAAAAACAATATGGTGCATGCTGTACAGTTGGAGCAGGATAAAAACATTCCTTCATCTATGTAATCAGTCTTGAAAGCTTCCATATAGTTGGAGCTTTCACTGTCGATTTCGGTAATGTATTCCAGGCTTTTACTGTTCTCGGAAGTGAACTGGGAAAAGGAAAAGGCCTAACTGTTTCTAAAAATATACAGGTAGATTTATAGAAACTTGTAAAACTCATATATTTTCAATGGATCTTCTGCAAAATTGGATTATATTAATGAAAGAGACTGTCGTTTTATAAAATGAAAAGATCTGAATGGCTCAGAAAATTGAAAAATATATACATACAAATAAGAAGATGTGGTTTGATTGTCAATGAGAAACTTTTCACCAGAATAGTAGCTGGGACTATTACAATAATGTAAGTGTAATAGTTCCAGGTAGAAGTTTGCAATTATAATGGTCACCGTACAGCAAGCAAAAATCATTCCGTATGTAGCAAGCTATAAAAGGCCCTGGCATGTAGCTGGGAAGTCATTTCCTTTTTTTTTTAAATCGTATATACTTTTTCTTTGGCGCCAATGATACTATGTATTCTGAAATATAATTACGCCAATGAGTTGGTGCACAAAAGGATGCATTTTTGACGGTCAGGTGCTGGCATTTTGTTTTCTTTTAAAATCTCAGTAGAAACACCTACAAATAAAGTATTTTTCTCTTTATTGTATTAAAATTTTGTACAAGACCAGTTTTATATAAAAATGTGTTCTAAAATAAGAAAACTAGAAATACAGCAAATGAAAAGGTTCCTGTACGAAATGTGACGCCTGTAAATGACACGGAAACCAGGCGTAGAAATCGTACTTTATCCTGGCGTCATTGCAGTGTTTGAGGAATGCATGTCCAGGCGTCAACCAGGCGTAAAATTAGGCGTAATATTTAAATGAGTACGCCTGGTTGCCAGAAAATCAGGCGTAATATGCAAATGAGTACGCCTGGTCAATAAATAAACCATTTCTTGACAGACTCGACTACAACAGAAAACTGCAAAGACCGCCGAGTTACGAAACACCGTGCAGGCTTCGATCCTATGCTGAAACATTATCTACAGCACCAACAGTATCCGACGCAAATCTGGAATCTGGAAGTGAGCCTCACTCCTAAGTACTGTTATCGTAAATAGACTTTTATAAATGAAATTAAAATGTTTTTTTTTCTTTTTACAACTTTATATTTATATTATGCATGGCCACTTCAATTGTATTCTTAAGAGACAGTTTTATAATTTTATAATTTATTGTCATTCCTTTATAAAGCTAGCACTTTACAAATTATATTTCTTTGTGGGTAACTTGTTTTCACTCTAAGTAACATTTTTTTCGAATCGCTTAAGATAATGTGCGATTAAATTCTTAAATGTATACTAATTGTGAATTAATTCCGTAGTTTACAGAAAATATTCTAAATATCGACCACTTTTCAAATGTTTATCACTTAAAATTTAATTTCCTTCTATATATGAGTAAACTTTGGTTTTTATTTTTATTTTTACAGGTCATTTTGGAATTTACTATCCCAAGCGCCGATAGTAAAATTATTTACTTGTGCGTGACTTCTTGGCCAATCACTTGTCTTATTTGCTCAAACTTGTCTTTGATTGGACAATTTTTTTTGGGATCCATTCAATAATAACTATACATGTGAATTGTTAACAAAGTTGTAGTATTGATCTTTTCTTTAATCATAATAATTAAGGTTTCTTTATTCTCCTACGCCAGAGGTACATATACCTCTACATAGTCACATAAATGTGCCTATTTCTTTTTTTATTTGTATTAAATGCATTGTTGTATATATTTTGTTCTCACAAACTGTTTGAAATGATGTACTTCCCTTACTTTTGTAAAAATGAAATGCAAAGATGTATTTGTTTAGAAGTTGGCCGCTCTCATCTTCAAAGAGACCAATCAGGTGTTACATAGTAAATGGGTATTAGTATTGAACAATATCGCATGCGAGTTGGCCTATTTATTCCAGGTACTAACATTAAACAGAGACTTACATATCTTGATGTATTCTGTATCAACCTAATACTTTTTAGCAAAACAAAATTGAAAGCAGTCGTACTAGCACTGTTGATCAATTTCTTAATATATAATAAAAATGCTAAATCCCAAATTTGTAAAAATGTTAATGTATGTACTAAAAGCAATGCTTCCTGTGATGTATTATTTATATTTGCGTTCTCTTTCATACTTGTTATTGTTCAAATGCTGAAGATATTCATGCAGAAATTAAATTATTTGCTGACGATACCTCATTGTACTTAGTAGTTGATAATCCGATTGAAGCTGCTGAAACACTAAACAATGATTTAGATAAAATATATAATTGGTCACAAAAATGGCTTGTTAATTTTAATGCCAAAAAAACAGAGTCTATGATTATTTCTAGGAAAAAAACTAAGTTGTACCACCCCCCTTTAAAAATGAATAACCAAGAACTGAAAATAGTCGACAATCACAAACATCTTGGTGTTTATTTTTCTAATAATGGATTTTGGCAAGACCACATCGAATACATAATGAAAAAATCTTGTTTAAGTCAAAATGCTAACTCTAAATTACAATATGCTAAGTTGAATCTGTGCAATGTTGACTTGCAATGACAAGTGCTTTAGTTGTGATAATATAATGATAAGTCACAATGTTGTGATGTTATGCCAAACACACGTTACGTTGAGTTCAAAGTACATGATGTGAAGTTGACGTTGCATGTTATTATACCTTACATATATTTCAAACAATTCTATTGGGTAAAACGTTATCACGTGACATTGAATAATTCAGTTAATTTTCATTCAATTGCAAGGAAAAACGAAAAACCCTAAAAATTTACACCAGCGTTGAATAACCCTATTATTCACCGGCGAATAACCTTATTAGTTTGTTGATTTGTACTCATGAAAATGACGTCACAGACGTAAATAAACAAAATGGCAACGTTCAAGTTACAGGAAGCCCATTGATCGAGAGAAGAGGAAATAAGGCTTTTGACGTGCATCTTGTGCCGATGATAACGGTCCTTTTCAGGGCCATCAATATTTTACAAAAAGAATCTACCTTTGTTGTACATACGAGAATTCTAAGACACAAATTACATGTATTTTTGAACGTCAACTTGTGTTTGTTACTGACTCAAGTAAGGGTAAGTGCTTTTACAATGATTCAAAACGCCCTTCCACTGTTAGTTCGGTATAATAAAACAATTGTGGCCCCTTAGAAGCGATGAATATCCAAAAATGTCAACCCTTAAAAGTTATTTCACTTCGGGCTGCGCCCTCAGTGAAATAACCTTCTCGTGTTGACAATTTTGGATATTCACCTTTTCAACGGGCCATAATTGTATAATGTTAGCTTGCAGATGGATAATGCTCAGTCATCCACTTCGATTGCTATGATAACAAATAAAATGAATAGCTAAAATGTATGGTGCTGACTTGTTATTAATAAATGTTGAGCTGAGATAGTACGATGTTATATCATTGTGATATTGCGATAGGTCTATCATGCAATCTGTTGATTTAAAACACCATGATGTACAGTTGAAAGTACATAATGTTAAGTTAAGATAACACGATGCTACACCACTATATTGAAACGAAAGGCCTACAATACAATTTGTTGACTTAAAACAACACGATGCCACTTTGAAAGTACATGATGTTAAGCTAAGATATCACGATGGTTTTTCAGTATAATGTCACATTGGGCTTACCGTACAATATGCTCACTTAAAACTACACGACGTACAGACTAGTGTCAAGCTATCCAGCAATTATCATCCTGCAATTCTCTTTATAAAAAGCTATCCTGCAATTCGTCATCCTGCAATTGCGTTTGGAAAACTACTTGAGCGATAATTTTATTTTTCTTTAAAATCATAGTTTTTGACTTTTTTGTTCGAAAACAAGATTTATATAGAAAATCAAAGATTTTTATATCCCATTAATAAAATGCTAAATTTACTTTGCAGATTTCTAACTCATATTTACGGTTTTGTAATGAGAATTTACAATAAAAAAATTAAAAAAACAAAGTATTATTTGTTAAGTCCAGGATGTGATTCGTATTAACGCATGTTTAACCCACATTTGCGATTTTCGAAACTCATATTAACGACTAAAAATATAGAATTTGGTATACCAAACAATAGAACTTCTATTTGAAACTGGGTCAACCATTTTCAAACCAATTGCCTCGGCAGTTTTGTATGGCTAGGGATTATAGACGCTGCCCTAATGAATAGCTATTGGATAGTACTACAACGTGAGGGTAAAGAATTTCTAGGGTAAGCATTCTTAAAGGCCGGAAATTTCGTCCGTAACACGGAAAAAAATCAAATTTGATAAAATACGTATTGGGGTCACCAACTTTCCAACCCATTGCCTCGGCAGTTTTGTATGGCTAGGGATTATAGAGATTTCATAGAATACTCCTTAATATGGGCTACAGTGGACAAGCAGTATTTTTAAATTGATTTAATACTTAGTAAAAACAAAATTATTTTGATAGCCAATATGTTTCCATAAAAAATTACATATGCTCATTGGTAAACGGACAGAAAGTCACAGGACATAAAGTCACAAATTTGATAGGACAAAAAGTAACAGGACAAAAAGTCACAAATAATGTGTTGACAATTGTTCGAATATATAAGAGAAAGATCTTACAATATTTCCTAGGATTTTTCAGTATACGAATATGGATAGGAAACTGCACATTGCTAGAAAACAAAGAAATATTGATGCCAACGTTAAAAACGTGAGTAATGTAATTCAAATAGACAGGAAATACGAAAAAAAGATTTAAAAAACAAAAATAAAACAAAATTTTAATCTGCAAACCGAGTCCCTGAGGTAATTTTATAGATTTTAAAAACGAACTTAGTGTGCATTTCTTTCTAACCAAAGTTTGGTAAACGTTGTGTGCCGTTTGTTATAGTTTGTTAAACGTTACAAAAGTAGAAACAAATGCATCGTTTAATCAGTGTTTACTGACCCTGTTTGAACTGTGAAAACGCATGCACATGTTGTTGGTATTTGAACTTATTACGCGGGGAAAATAGCCTCCGTATAAGATGTTATAGACACAGAGGACATCGCTCCTCTATGCATATTTAATTTTTTTGGCAGTTCTTCATCTTCATCAGATAAATGTATGAAGATAGTGATGATAAGCCTTTTTATTGAAGATAACAGAAATGAAAGAAAGGATGGTAATACCTAAATTTTAGTAATTTTAGACATTGTTTTGAGTTATGACAAGCAAGAACATACATCTTTTTTAGTGCGAAAAATATGTTTAGGTATTGATTAAATGTTTAAGTTAGAAAGAAATTCATCGTTTGTACTAACAAACGACGAACGACAAACTATAGACGCATTTGCAGCGAGTGTATAGTTTGTCAAAGTTTATGCAAACTTGGCAAACGTATGTTAGAAACAAATGATCTAATTGTGTGCTCGCTGAACCGTTTGTATCGTTTGTGTAAGAAAGAAATGCGCTCTTAGAGAGATATTCGTTATTTTCATAAAATAATGCGGGCACGTGTCAACGATTACACAACTACTCAGCCGTGAATTATACAATCAACAAAATTGAATGGATTATCCTTATTGCTTATGACTATAATGTTATGAGAACAGTGTTTTGAATAAAATAGATTTAATTATACATGTTCAACGATGTTTTTGAGTTGTTTCTGAATTGTTCCATGTTATTAATACTTTAAGGGTAGTGCGTTTTTGTGATTATGGAGAACAAAATATATGATAAATGATAAAAACAAAGAGGAAAACAGAGTCAAATTCATTTTTCAAAATTTATTTTCACATTGAAATATACTATTCATTGATTCTATAAACCCCATCAAGACCCTCACAATGTTGATTGAGCTGATGCGTTCTGTATTTTGAGGTATGAGAGATAACTAGTACTGCGTGTGAGTCCTAGAAAATAATGCGGATTGGTCTGTTGTTTCAACATATGAATTAATCAACAACATCCTGTTATTGTTTATTGAACCTGAATGACCACCTAGGGTATACATCGATATCCTGTGACACGAGTGTAATCTATTGAATAACTTATCAAATTGCACATCACTAAGTTTAAAATTACAATTAGCAGTACAATTCAACTAATTCAACATTTTGAAGTCTGATGATAACTCGACCTATCAGAATTTAAAACAAGAAACTTGATTAACGTCTCTATAGTATGCAAGAACATAAAATACCATATTGCAATTCTGACAAAAAGAAACATACTATACGAATAACAACAGCAACAAATAAAACAGATAACATAACAATTATCATAATGCATCAGTAGCAGGTAAACACTATTATAATGAGACTACAATAAATTGCTTTTTTCTTTTAAAAACATTGAAATATAGCTGTAAATCACATGCTGATATCATGTACCATAGATTATACATCTATGCATGTACTTAGTTTTGTTTCGTTTGGTTTTCTGCTGTTATTATTTCTAAGTACACTGAATATTTTTTACATACAAATAGATAGTGAACTTAACCTCCTTTAGTGTTTCTCTATAGAATGATGATTAATTCTGTTCGCTGATAGGAAATCCGACAAGTACACTGTTTCAATTATTTAAGAGTATGTAAATTTATATGATTAACTGAATTGGAAAAACGATTTTCTTTCTCAAATCTTGTGGAGTCCCCTGGATATCTTAAACTTTCTCCTCTTTTAACAGAACATCAAAAGCATTTTCCTCGGACAATTGTATCATTCAAGTTGTTTAATTCTTATAGAATAGCTATATATACCTTTGTAATAGCAAAAATGCGAATTTGTATAGAAAATTTTATTTTAGAAAAAAAATCAAAATCATTCGAAAAAAAAAACACCAATTTTTTATAACCCGATTAATTCACTCCTCGCCATATCGATATCGCCTATACTTATGACGTACCCGTCATAGAGCACAGAAATATAAAGATTGAATTAGCAAATATGTGTCTTCATTTTTTTCTTCCTCAGTCAACGATTAGTAATTAAGACACAAGACACAATTCAAGTTTCTTTTCCTGATTTTAAAAACAATTTTAAAGCATTCTGAATATTAATAAAGTAGATGTGAGATATTCAATGAAACAGCAATCAAGATATATTACAGATTTTCAACATTCTTCAATCATGATAAATAAAGCAGCCAAGATATTTGAGTGCACTCTTTTTTTTTATTGATAAATTTTTTTATGCTTAATTATATATTTGGGTATATTGGGGTAAAAAGTCATTTTGTGATCGTAAGCGGCTGACATGAACAGAACAAGTTACGAGGGAAAAAGTGATTTAAAATTAAATATATTCATAAAATAAAGTATTAATGTCGTTAAAATAACATTTAAATGCCTAGTGTAACATTGTTATTCAACCAAATTATGTTTAATCTGCTTTTTGAGGTATATTGGGGTATGTTGGGGTATATTGGGGTATATTGGGGTAAAAAGTCACGCCGGGGACGTCCGAAAAATATACTCGTTCTGAACATGATAACAAAACATTTGCCCCTGGACGTTAGGCTACAAACGAAATCAATTAACTGCCATAATATATTAACAGTACACTTTTCCAAGATGAGAACTTCTCATACTTTGGATACATGTCAACTCGTACTTTTCATTATAAATTACTTTAATCAGTCATGTCAGTGTTGGATGATGCCGTTAAATATTATAGTTTTGTTTTAAATACAAACCATCCCGAACTACTGACTTAAGTGACAGTTCATTATGCAACTATCAAGATTTCCATCAAAAATGCAAATATGATCAGTTTTGGTTGATGCGGACAAATAATTTTGTTACATGAGTCAGTCTAAGGTATGAAAACACTAAAATTTGTTTACGATTCAACATTTTGAATAAAAAGAGGACATGCTGGCACTATAACTTGATGCGAACAAAATTGTGTAGTCATTGTTTTCTAATATTACTGTCATTTGTTTTATACAGTTCCTCCTGACCTAAAAATATAACTAGTTTACAATGCAGCTATATAGATTAGCATGATATAGTGCAAATATAGTCAGTTTTGGTTGATGCGGACCAATTATTTTCTTATACGAGTCAGTCTAAAGTATGAAAACTACTCATATTTCCTTACGATTCAATATTTTGAATAAAAACAGGACATGCTGGCACTATAAATTGATGAAAACCAAATTATTTAGTCATTATTTTCCAATATTGCTGTCTTTTGTATTATACAATCCATCCTGATATAAAAATATTACTAATTTAGTATGCGACTATAAGATTTACATAATAAGGTGCAAATATGGTCAGTTTTGGATGATGCGGACAAATAAGTTTGTTATACGAGTCAGTCTGAGGTATGAAAACTACTGATATTTGTTTACAATTCAATATTTTGAATAAAAATAGGACATGCTGGCACTATAATTTGATGCGAATCAAATTTTTTAGTCATTGTTTTCCAATATTGCTATCATTTGTATTATACAGTCCCTCTTTAAAAAACTGTGTTATACAAGTCAGTCTGAGGTATGAAAACTACTGATATTTGTTTACGATTCAGTATTTTGAATAAAAACAGGACATTTTGGCACTCTCAATTGATGCGAAGAAAATTTTGTAATTATTGTGGTCTAATATTGCTATCATTTGTTTTATACAATCCATCCTTACATAAAAATATAACTGATTTACTTTGCAACTATAAGATTTACATAAAAAAGAGCAAATTAGGTCAGTTTTGGTTGATGTGGACAAGTAATTATGTTATACGAGTCAGTCCGAGGTATGAAAACTACTGATATTTGTTTGTGATTCAATATTTTGTATAAAAAGAGGACATTTTGGCTTTCTCAATTCATGCGATTAAATTTTGTAGACATCGTGATCCAATATTGCTATCATTTGTTTTATACAATCCATCCTTACATAAAAATATAACTGATTTACTATGCGATTATAAGATTTACATAAAAAGAGCAAATTAGGTCAGTTTTGGTTGATGCGGACAAGTAATTTTGTTATACGAGTCAGTCTGAGGTATGAAAACTACTGATATTTGTTTACGATTCAATATTTTGAATAAAAACAGGACATTTTGGCACTCTCAATTGATGCGAACCAAATTTTTTAGTCAATGTGGTCCAATATTTCTGTAATTTGTATTATACAGTCCCTCCTGACCTAAAATTATAACTGAATTACTGTTCAGCTATATAGATTGACTTGATAAAGTGCAAATATGGTCAGTTTTGGTAGATGCAGACAAATAATTTTGTTATACGAGTCAGTCTGAGGTATGAAAACTACTGATATTTGTTTACAATTCAATATTTTGAATAAAAATAGGACATGCTGGCACTATAAATTGATGCGAACCAAATTTTTTAGTCATTGTTTTCCAATATTGCTGTCATTTGTATTATACAGTCCCTCTTTAAAAAACTTTGTTATACGAGTCAGTCTGAGGTATGAAAAGTACTGATATTTGTTTACGATTCAGTATTTTGAATAAAAACAGGACATTTTGGCACTATCAATTGATGCGAACAAAATTTTGTAGTCATTGTGGTCCAATATTGCTATCATTTGTTTTATACAATCAATCCTTACATAAAAATATAACTGATTTACTATGCAACTATAAGATTTACATAAACAAGAGCAAATTAGGTCGGTTTTGGTTGATGCGGACAAGTAATTTTTTCTTATACGAGTCAGTCCGAGGTATGAAAACTACTGATATTTGTTTACGATTCAAATTTAGTATAAAAAGAGGGCATTTTGGCTTTCTCAATTCATGCGATTAAAGTTTTGTAGTCATTGTGGTCCAATATTGTTATCATTTGTTTTATACAATCCATCCTTACATAAAAATATAACTGATTTACTATGCAACTATAAGATTTACATAAAAAAGAGCAAATTAGGTCAGTTTTGGTTGATGTGTACAAGTAATTTTTTTATACGAGTCAGTCTGAGGTATGAAAACTACTGATATTTGTTTACGATTCAATATTTTGATAAAAACAGGACATTTTGGCACTCTCAATTGATGCGAACAAAATTTTGTAGTCATTGTGGTCCAATATTGCTATCATTTGTTTTATACAATCCATCCTTACATAAAAATATAACTGATTTACTATGCAACTATAAGATTTACATGAAAAAGAGCAAATTAGGTCAGTTTTGGTTGATGCGGACAAGTAATTTTGTTATACGAGTCAGTCTGAGGTATGAAAACTACTGATATTTGTTCACGATTCAATATTTTGATAAAAACAGGACATTTTGGCACTCTCAATTGATGCGAACAAAATTTTGTAGTCATTGTGGTCCAATATTGCTATCATCTGTTTTATACAATCCATCCTTACATAAAAATATAACTGATTTACTATGCAACTATAAGATTTACATAAAAAAGAGCAACTTAGGTCGGTTTTGGTTGATGCGGACAAGTAATCATGTTATACGAGTCAGTCTGAGGTATGAAAACTACTGATATTTGTTTGTGATTCAATATTTTGTATAAAAAGAGGACATTTTGGCTTTCTCAATTCATGCGATTAAAGTTTTGTAGTCATTGTGGTCCAATATTGCTATCATTTGTTTTATACAATCCATCCTTACATAAAAATATAACTGATTTACTATGCGATTATAAGATTTACATAAAAAAAGCAAATTAGGTCAGTTTTGGTTGATGCGGACAAGTAATTTTGTTATACAAGTCAGTCTGAGGTATGAAAACTACTGATATTTGTTTACGATTCAATATTTTGAATAAAAACAGGACATTTTGGCACTCTCAATTGATGCAAACCAAATTTTTTAGTCATTGTGGTCCAATATTTCTGTAATTTGTATTATACAGTCCCTCCTGACCTAAAAATATAACTGAATTACTGTTCAGCTATATAGATTGACTTGATAAAGTGCAAATATGGTCAGTTTTGGTAGATGCAGACAAATAATTTTGTTATACGAGTCAGTCTGAGGTATGAAAACTACTGATATTTGTTTACAATTCAATATTTTGAATAAAAATAGGACATGCTGGCACTATAAATTGATGCGAACCAAATTTTTTAGTCATTGTTTTCCAATTTTGCTGTCATTTGTATTATACAGTCCCTCTTTAAAAAACTTTGTTATACGAGTCAGTCTGAGGTATGAAAACTACTGATATTTGTTTACGATTCAATATTTTGTTTAAAAAGAGGACATTTTGGCTTTCTCAATTCATGCGATTAAAGTTTTGTAGTCATTGTGGTCCAATATTGCTATCATTTGTTTTATACAATCCATCCTTACATAAAAATATAACTGATTTACTATGCAACTATAAGATTTACATAAAAAAGAGCAAATTAGGTCAGTTTTGGTTGATGCGGACAAGTTATTTTGTTATACGAGTCAGTCTGAGGTATGAAAACTACTGATATTTGTTTACGATTCAATATTTTGATAAAAACAGGACATTTTGGCACTCTCAATTGATGCGAACAAAATTTTGTAGTCATTGTGGTCCAATATTGCTATCATTTGTTTTATACAATCCATCCTTACATAAAATATAACTGATTTACTATGTGATTATAAGATTTACATAAAAAAGAGCAAATTAGGTCAGTTTTGGTTGATGCAGACAACTAATTTTGTTATACGAGTCAGTCTGAGGTATAAAAACTACTGATATTTGTTCACGATTAGATATTTTGAATAAAAAGAGGACATGCTGGCACTATAAATTGATGCGAACCAAATTTTTTAGTCATTGTGGTCCAATGTTTCTGTAATTTGTATTATACAGTCCCACCTGACCTAAAAATATAACTGAATTACTGTGCAGCTATATAGGTTGACTTGATAAAGTGCAAATATGGTCAGTTTTGGTTGATGCAGACAAATAATTTCGTTATAAGAGTCAGTCTGAGGTATAAAAACTACTAATATTTGTTTATGATTAGATGTTTTGAATAAAAAGAGGACATGCTGGCACTATAAATTGATGCAAACCAAATTTTTTAGTTATTGTTTTCCAATATTACTGTCATTTGTATTATACAATCCATACTTATATATAAATATTACTGATTTAGTATGTCACTAGAAGATTTACATAAAAAAGAGCAAATTAGGTCAGTTTTGGTTGATGCAGAAAAATAATTTTGTTATACGAGTCAGTCTGAGGTATGAAAACTACTGATATTTGTTTACGTTTCAATATTTTGAATAAAAACAGGACATTTTGGCTTTCTCAATTGATGCGAACAAAATTTTGTAGTCATTGTGTTCCAATATTGCTATCATTTGTTTTATACAATCCATCCTTACATAAAAATATAACTGATTTACTATGCAACTATAAGATTAACATAAAAAAGAGCAAATTAGGTCAGTTTTGGTTGATTGCCGACAAGTAATTTTGTTATACGAGTCAGTCTGAGGTATGAAAACTACTGATATTTGTTTACGATTCAATATTTTGAATAAAAACAGGACATTTTGGCTTTCTCAATTGATGCAAACAAAATTTTGTAGTCATTGTGGTCCAATATTGCTATCATTTGTGTTATACAATCCATCCTTACATAAAAATAGCACTGATTTCCTATGCAACTATAAGATTAACATAACAAAGAGCAAACTAGGTCAGTTTTTGTTGATGCAGACAAGTAATTTTGTTATACGAGTCAGTCTGAGGTATGAAAAATTACTGATATTTGTTTAAGATTCAATATTTTGAATAAAAACAGGACATTTTGGCACTCTCAATTGATGCGAACCAAATTTTTTAGTCATTGTGGTCCAATATTTCTGTAATTTGTACTATACAGTCCCTCCTGACCTAAAAATATAACTGAATTACTGTGCAGCTATATAGATTGACTTGATAAAGTGCAAATATATTCAGTTTTGGTAGATGCAGACAAATAATTTTGTTATACGAGTCAGTCTGAGGTATGAAAACTACTGATATTTGTTTACGAATAGATATTTGAATAAAAATAGGACATGCTGGCACTATAAAATGATGCGAACCAATTTTAGTTATCGTTTTCCAATATTGCTGTCATTTGTTTTATACAATCCATGCTGATATAAAAATATTACTGATTTGGTATGCGACTATAAGATTTACATAAAAAAGAGCAAATTAGGTCATTTTTGGTTGATGCGGAAAAATAATTTTGTTATACGAGTCAGTCTGAGGTATGAAAACTACTGATATTTGTTTTCGATTCAATATTTTGAATAAAAACAGGACATGCTGGCACTATAAATTGATGCGAACCAATTTTTTTAGTCATTGTTTTCCAATATTGCTGTCATTTGTATTATACAGTCCCTCCTGACCTAAAAATATAACTGAATTACTGTGCGGCTATATATATTTACTTGATGAAGTGCAGATATGGTCATTTTTGGTTAATGAGGTCAATTAATTTTGTTAAACGAGTCATCCTGAGTCGGACAGTCTGAGATGTGAAAAATGCTGGATTTTGGTGATGATTTAATTATTTGAATAAAAGAAGGACATGCTTGAACTGTTTGTTTGTGCAGAAAAAAGAAATTTACTATGATCAATTTTCAATTTATTTAAGAGGTGTTATTACATTATTAATTAACTGTTAATGTCAATCGAAAATGAACAGTTGGTCATTTAATTTTGATTGACTTTATCATTTGATATTTAAGGTCAGTGTATCCAGGATAAGATGACAATTTGCGTTAACGCGCGTTTACTACAAATAGTAAACGTGCGTTTACTTTTGACGAAATTAGAAGACGCGCCTTTTTCACGTTAACGCGGAAGTAAACGCGAAAGTAAACGCCCGTTTACTCTTTACAAAATTAGAAGACGCGCCGATTTTGCGTTAACGCGAAGGTAAACGCGAAAGTAAACGCCCGTTTACTTTTTATGTCTACTGAAATTTCCGAGTTAACGCACAGTTAACGTGGCGTTTACTTGAAGTGCACGCGAGTTAACGCCGCGTTAACTTTTTCCGCCCGTTTACATGTAATGCTTGGTCTGCACCCAACTGTATATCATATAAAGAGAAATAAAGATTAAAGTTATATCATGAATATTGGTCATGATTTGTAAAACTCAGAACTGTCAAGTAAATTTTAGACACGATTCAAAATGTTCAGAATATGTCAAGCCATACTGAGAAAAAATAAGAATGTCGAGAATATGTCGAGAAATTTCAAGACAGTATTCAAATGTCAAGAATTGGTCAAGAAATTTTAAGACCATATTCAGAATGTCGAGAATGTGTCGAGTAAATTTCATACAAATTTAATATAAATGAGAATTTGTCAAGAAAAATTAAGACACAAGTCATACTTTTGGAGAATGTCGAGTAAAAGTTCATGCAAATTAAGACAAAAAATGGTCTTTTCAGACTTTTAGACTTTTGTGGTGAATGAATGTGTATTTACAAAGTTCACGACTACTTCTGTTAATCATTTTAGTAGAGCATACCTCACCACTTTATGTTATATACATGTTTGAAGAGTGATCTGCAAATTTGTTAATTTTGACTAGACATTTGTTTGTCCGTGTATCTTCAGACAGAAGATGTGATAATACATTTCATTTTCTTTGTTGAAATAAATATCAACGCTATTTCGCCACCGGGGTACTTGGATCAAGAATTTATGTTTGCATGCAACCAAAGGAATTACAATATGTCATAAAAGTCTAGGATGTATTCCATCACCTCTCCGACTCAGATATTTAGATTAAGTTTAAGATGTAAATCATTATTAATCATTCTTTCACAAATTTCACAAAAGTATCAAATGCATAAATCTGCAATTAATTTGAAAGGAAAAGCATTTTTTTGTTTATCAACCGAATTTACTATATTTATCACCACAATATTTAAAAAAGGCTTTTATTGTGACAATTCCATCTTCATGCCTTTATATCATGTACTTTGTTACGACGCTAGACATGCTAGATAAAAACTGACGACGAAAGGTAACACCCGTCCACCGAAAGTTTTATTATTATAGAGCCTAGGTGGTCGAGTGGTCTAGTGCGTCGGGCATAGTGCAAGGCGATTTAGTGCCCCGATATCTCAGTAGCATGAGTTCGAATCTCAGCCAGGGAAGAACAAAAAATGTGTTTCCGCAAATTTACCGATCTAACATTGTTTGGCTGTTGTTTATACGAATTATATATGTATATATATGCATATACCTGTATATATATTGATACCAGAACCTTAGCGGGCCATTGTGTTTAAACAAACTTTTATTTTATATTTTGTAGTATCAGTGATTTAGTGAAAACAGATTTTATATACCCTTACCAATGTAATGACTGTGGGAAGAGATTTACGGTTAGGGGCAGCCTCCAAAGGCACATCAGGAGGTCCAACAGCCAGGAATTTATTGAGTGTCGCTGATGCCCTTATTCTCAACCTACGTATGATGGTTACCGGTCAGGCAGCATGAGGAATGCCGTAGATACACCAACCTTATTACAGGAAGAAATAACTATGTGTGTGGGAGGGAAGAATATATACCAGAGAACAGACCACCAATCTCTACTGAGACAACCAGACAGCTCAAATAATTTCTTGATGCCAGCATCCCAGATTTCTCCGACATGTTGGGTGTGGAGCCCCGCTCTCCATCACCAATGAGGCAACTTTTGAATGAAGAACCACCACCGGAAGCTGTCATTCCCTCAGACCAGCTTTTTGCCAAATATTTATCAGAACTGTCACCAGTAAATTCACCAGACAATTTCTCTATTGACTTGGAACCACAGGACCCATCCGAATCTTTTTTTAATTTGAACTCACCTTTAGTTTCCATTGCCACTATCTCTGTTAATCAAGAACCAGCACCTTACGACTCTGTTATCACTAAGACTGATAATCAAGAACCAACAGAACTACATGTATCAACTAAAGAAAACATTTTATATTTATCCGTTACCAGGACCATTACACCAACCCTAAAAATTACCACCTCATCAAAGACACAAGAATGTACAGAAGAGTCAATCACAACTAACCATGAAGTACCTTTAGATTTGGCGATGAAAACCACAACTATATTGAACATAAAACCTGTTGAGATTCCTACAATACCGTAGGCACCAATCTACACCTACTAATATTTGGAATGTAAAACCATTACCGCGTGAGACAAATAACTATGAGCATTTATGCCCGGACCCCACAGTATTTTTTAATGGGGCCCCATCACAATATAAGAACCATCTGTTAGCAAGTACCTTGAAGGAGAAAGTCAACTTCTGTAGAACTTCTCAGAAGGCGAGGTACCAGAGACAGATAGTTCCAATTGGTGTGAGAACCATCATGAAGGAAGAGAGATGTTATATACCGGAAGGTACCATTTTAGAATTAAAAGAAGTATGGACTTCTGACCAGCCAACACCATCACCAACAGAAGAGTAAGGGTTTTTTTTAGGGGTAGGTAAGTGCTTGGCAAGTAGGTCTCCTATTAATTTTAGTTCGGGGACGAACCATTTTCACCCTTGGTGGGGGTAGTGTAATGCCTAAGGGTAGGAGTTAAGTTTAATAGGTTTATATGTATCATGTTTCATTCTTTTCTTGTGTTGCTCAGAGAGTTCATTTCTACTTTCACTTTTATTTTCGTGTTCCGCTACTCGGAGCTGCACTGTTGCGTTTGTATTATGATCGAAAGAACTGTGAATATGAAGACTTTCTATTTTAGGTATCGTGGCCGTATTATATTGTATTGTATGTATACTTTTATTGTTTATGGGAAATAGTTAGGACAGGGTTCGTTCTCACTGGTTGACCAGGGGGGTACCTTGACATGTTTCCAGCTTTAGTTTGACCTGTATATTGCTTGTCTCGTTTGTTCACCTGTTTTATCGATTCATGTAAAGGGTCTATATTGTAACCAGGGTATGTTTTCCCTAAGGCTTATCTTTGATAAGCCCATATCTCCCTTTTTCCCTCGACAGTTGTACATTGGGGACTCCCGGTTATCTAGACCAATCAAATTGGCAGAGATGGCCTAGTTTCCAGAACCCTTTCTTATGTATAAGTGATTTCACAACCAATCACTACGTTAATTTGCCGGTCCAACTTTTCCCTATAGTAATGGGCACACTTTCTGTGTCCGCGGACTTCCGGAAGTATAAATACGGCTGTTGCAGACGATTCTTGCAGTTCACAGCTCACGGAACCTTTACCATTGTTTGAGTCCCATAAACCTTAACAAGAGCTTCTGATGGATTGTTGGGACCTGTAATTTGATCACCTGATGGATTGTTGGGACCCGTATTATAATCATCTGATGGATTGTTTGGACCCGTAATATAATCATCTGATGGATTGTAGGGACCCGCAATATGATCATCTGATGGATTATTGGGACCCGTAATATGATCATCTAATGGATTATTGGGACCCGTAATACGATCATCTGATGGATTGTTGGGACCGGTAATATGATCATCTGATGGATTGTTAG
This sequence comes from Mytilus californianus, assembly GCF_021869535.1. Classification (NCBI taxonomy): domain Eukaryota; kingdom Metazoa; phylum Mollusca; class Bivalvia; order Mytilida; family Mytilidae; genus Mytilus; species Mytilus californianus. Next base: position 62,149,616 of record NW_026262604.1, on the reverse strand, counting down.
GACCCGTAATATGATCATCTGATGGATTGCTAGAACCTGAAATATGAATTGTTAGGACCCGTAAGATGATCATCTGATGGATTGTTAGGACTCGTTATATGATCATCTGATAGATCATTAGGATCCGTAATATGATTATTTGATGGATTGTAGGGAACCGTAATGTGATCTACTGATGGATTTTTGGAACCGTTATATGATCATCTGATGGATTGTTGAGACCCGTAATATGATCATTAGATGGTTTGTTGAGACCCGTAATATGATCATCTGACGGATTGTTAGGATCCGTAATAAAATCATCTGATGGATTGTTAGAACCCGTAATATGACCATCTGATGGATTGTTACGACGCGTAATATGACCATCTGAGGGATTGTAAGAACCCGTAATATGATCATCAAATGGATTGTTGGGTCCCGTAATGTGATCATCTGATGGGTTGTAAGAACCCATGATATGATCATCTAATGGATTGTTGAGACCTCTATGTTCATCTGAAGTATTATTGGAACACGTAATATGATCAGTTGAAGGATTATTGGGATCCGGAATATGATCATCTGAAGGATTATTGGGACAAGTAATATGATCATCAGATTTTTTGTTAAGACCAGTAATATGATCATCTGAAGTATTATCGGAACCCGGAATATGATCATCTGAAGTATTATCGGAACCCGGAATATGATCATCTGAAATATTATCGGAACCCGGAAGATTATCATCTGAAGTATTATCGGAACCCGGAATATGATCATCTGAAGGATTATTGGGACAAGTAATATGATCATCTTATGGATTTATGGGACCTGCAATTTGATGATCAGATATTTTGTTTGGACCCGTAATATGATCATCTGAAGTATTACCGGAAATCGTACTATGATCATCTGAAAGATTATTGAGACCCGTAATCTTATCATATGATGGATTATTGGAACCCGTAATCTTGTAACAAATCTAGGGTTGATATAACACTGTTTAACTCATTCAGGAGGAGTGGAATAATCGTTTAACTCAACGATTATTGTGAAAAAACAGATTTGTAATAAACGTAACAATAAAATTTATTTCAGCAGTATTTGACTTATTATTTCAATAACAACAAATACTCATTCAGCATTCAACAGACAATCTGTAAAATGATCATCTAATGGATTGTTAGGACCAGTAATATGATTATTCGATGGATTGTTAGGATCTGTAATATGTTCATCTCAAGTATTATTGGAACACGTAATATGATCATTTGAAGGATTATTGGGATCCGGAATATGATCATCTGAAGGATTATTGTCAGATTTTTTGTTAAGACCCGTAATATGATCATCTGAAGTATTATCGGAACCCGGAATATGATCATCTGAAGTATTATCGGAACACGGAATATGATCATCTGAAGGATTATTGGGACAAGTAATATGATCATCTTATGGATTTATGGGACCTGCAATTTGATCATCAGATATTTTGTTTGGACCCGTAATATGATCATCTGAAGTATTACCGGAACTCGTAATATGATCATCTGAAAGATTATTGAGACCCGTAATCTTATCATATGATGGATTATTGGAACCCGTAATCTTGTAACAAACCTAGGGTTGATATAACACTGTTTAACTCATTCAGGAGGAATCGAATAATCGTTTAACTCAACGATTATTGTGAAGAAACAGATTTGTAATAAACGTAACAATAAAATTTATTTCAGCAGTATTTGACTTTTTCAGCATTCAGCATTCAACAGACAAAAACAATGTACCGGGTGGTCACTATAACTTAGACTAATTATAACATATGAACATTTGAGAAACACAACGGAAACTAACCTAAGTAAGGGTCTGTTTATCAATGGACAATAGAAATGACTTGTAAATCCCGTTCGGTAAAGAATGGCAGTTTAACGCTAAAAGTTTAATTTTGTTAAAAAGATTACTATCTAAATATAGATGAATTATTTAAATTATTGTTTGTACCTTTCTCATTCAACTTTGATTTTTCGATTTTCTATTTGGATATTTTAAAATGTAGTTGACGGTTCAAAGGATTGATTCAAACTGCCATGTTATTCAGCAGGCTCCTATTTATGTATTTTTGCACTAACGATGACGTAAGAGAAAACGTCAAATCAACCAATCAAAAGCAACGTTTCTTACGTCTTTTGGTTAGTAACGCTTAGAAAGACAATCAGATTTCGTTATTCTTTAATAAAGAAACGTTATTAAGTTGTCTCTAATTTGTCTTTCTTAATATGATAATCTGAAGGATTGATAGGACCCGTAATATGACCATCTGATGGATTATTGGGACCCGTAATATGATCATCTGATGGATTGTTAGGATCTGTAATATGATCCTCTGATGGATTGGTGAGACCCGTAATATGATCATCTGATGGATTATTGGACCTGTAATATGATCATCTGATGGATTGTTAGGACTCGGTTTGTGATCATCTGCTGGATCATTAGGACCTGTTAAATGATCATCTGATGGATTGTTAGGACCCGCAATATGATGATCTGAATAGTTATTTGGACACGTAATATGATCGTCCGATGGATTGCTAGGATTTATAATATGATCATCTGAAGGATTTATAGGGCCCGTAATATGATCATCTGATGGATTTTTTGGACCCGTAATATGATTATCTGATGAATTGTTAAGACTCGTAATATGATCATCTGATGGATTATTGGAACCTGTAATATGATCATCGGATAGATTGTTGGGACTCGTAATATGATCATCTGATGGATTGGTGAGACCCGAAATATGATCATCTGATGGATTGTTGGGACCGGTAATATGATCATCTGATAGTTTGTTAGTACCCGTAATATGATCATTTGATGGATTGTTAGGACCCGTAATATGATGATCTGAGGTATCATTGGGAAACGTAATATGATTATCTAAAGGATTGCTAGGATCTGTTATATGATCATTTAAAGGATTGATAGGACCCGTAATATGATCATCTGATGGATTATTGGGACCTTTAATATGATCATCTTAAAGATTAACAGGACCCGTAATATGATTATCTGATTGATTATTGGGACCCGTAATATGATCATCTAAAATATTTTTGGACCCGTAATTTGATCATCTGATGGATTGTAGGGACCCTTATTATGATTATCTGATGGATTATTGGACCTGTAATATGATCATCTGATGGATTGAAGGGACCCGTAATATGATCATCTAATGGATTTTTAAACTCATAATATGATAATCTGATGGATTGTTGAGACTCGTAATATGATCATCTAATGTATTAGGACCCGTAATATGATCATCTGATGGATTGGTTGGACCCGTAATATGATCATCTGATGGATTATTTGGACTTGTTATATGATCATCTGATTGATTGTTTAGACCCACAATATGATCATCTGATGGATTGTTGGGACCCGTAATATGATCATCTGGGTCAATATCTCTAATGGACCTTGAGATGAGGAACTCAGATGACGTAATTAAAAAATAAATATTAGTCCGCCATACAAATATGGATGAATTTTATGATCAGAATTTTGGGATTATTTCATGAGGAGAGTGACATTTTCCACCATCTTCCGGGGTCTGGCAATTTGTGAAAGAAATAATCTCACTTGCCATCCCGAAAATTTAACCAGACATGTATAAATGTATCAGTTTCGATATGAGCCACCATACATATTCAAGTAAACGATATATACTGAGCAACGGAAGAAAACGTTACCATTACCGCCTATGGAGAATTAATTAAAGATTTTGACCCAAGTTGTGACCTTTAATTTCAAAGGTGATGGAATATTTCAGGGTTCAATGATCACAATTTAGGATGATAGCTGCTGAAATCGAGGTCAGTTACACTCTTTTAGTGCTTTTTTTTTTTATTCAAAACAATACAAAATGGCTTCCAATACTTTTGATTTTTATCAAAAATATTCAAATTTCATGCTTTTAAACAGTGAAGAGGCAGAAAATGGGACATGCAGTATTTGGACTGGGGCCACTCAGAGGAGAAATAATTATATTTTAGGGATGATTAATGTTACATACCCAAACGCCAAACGAACTAAAATGTTGCACGTTTAGCAAAAATTTTGCAATTGAAATCTACTTATTTAGACAAAAAGTTTAATGCTTCACACCTTTGTCACAATGCATTGTGTGTGAATGCAGACCATATTGATTTAGAACCTCGGGAAATTAAAAATCAAAGAAAAATATGTGTAGCTTCACACCAATGCACAACACATATTGTGCATGGCACAAACTATACTAGCTGCATGCTGAATCTGAAATTGTGGTTTGTTATGATTTTATATTTAAGAATTCACGTGGAAGTATACATGCCTTGCACATTTTACCTCCACATTAATCATTTCAGACAATACGAGTTTTTAACACAAGTAAAAAATGAAAATGGGAGAAAAGCCCACCCTCATACCCACAAGACACTGAAACAAACATGGCAGCATGTTTATGCAAGATTATATGCTCACGGACAAACATTCATGTGTTGTTTTTACCAGTCTTTACTATTTTTTACAATGCAAGGGGAGTAACTCTTGATGGTTTCATTAACTGTGTCAGAAAATTGGGTCATTCAATCAAAGGAAGTAAACATGCTTAAAGAACTAAATGAAAGTGAAACATAGAAACAAATAAATGAACAAAATACAGTCATTATTAAAATAAGACAACAAAAAACAAAATAAAGAATAACAGAATGAAAATAATTACAAATATGACATTAAGTTACAAAGGCAAACTGTGAATGTTGTAATATTCATTTTACATGGTTTTATTTTGTTTATAATTTTATTTCATGTCATAGTATGTCTTTTCTAATGAATGGATGTACTGTGGCTCGATGCACGCATGCATTGGGAGATACGAAGTGGTCTTTTTGTCTGATACAAAGTTTGTTTCAGTGACTTGGAGCATTATCCCATTTTCATAACAAACTTAAAATGAAACAAACTTTTTAATTTAAAAAAAAAAAACACAACTAACTCAAAACATGCTCATACATTCCTGAAAAAGTGTTTGTTTTAATATATGATTAGATATTTAGTATTCTCTGTAAATAAATAAACAAATACCTAATATGCAGTAGCTTCCTAAAAAGCCGAAAAAAAGTAAATTGTGTAACCTTTTAATACAAATGTTAATCTGGCCAAAAACTACTACCTGGCTTTGGAACGAATTCTTTAGGACTTGCATTCTGACATAGCTTGGGTTCTAACTGATATCCACTTAGCCGTTTTCGCACTCTCTTGTTTAACAAGAAATAAATAGTCTGTTTTTGCGAGCCTTTAACCTGTTAAATTTGACCCGTAAACTGTTTTGATATGCACAATCATATATTTCATGTTTACACATATTTTTCAGAGCCACTACAGCACGAGATTTTCTACCTAGACCACAACCTACAGCTTTTAGAGTCTTAGCCAATGCAACATCCCTTTTATCATTGACTTTCAAGACTGCTGCAGATGCACGGCCTATGGTATTGCGTGAAAAATTCTTATTTTTAGGTAGGTATGTAGAAATTGTTCTATTGACGGACTCACACTTATAAGTATTGCTGAAAAATTGCATCTGATTTAATGCGGTCTGAGAAAATTTCATTTCTAACAATGATTCTATTAATAATTTGTCTGTCTTGTTTGGTTTGAAAGACCCATTTTGTAAACCATGACTGCTAAGGTTAATAGAATTGTTCCACCAGCTAGTTTGTATACCACCATTACATAGTGTTATGCTCCATCTGTGATCACCTGATGGATTGTTCGGACCCGTAATATGATCATCTGATGGATTGTTTGGACCTGTAATGTGATCATCTAATGGATTGTTAGGACCCGTAATATGATCATCTGATGGATTAATAGGACCCGTAATATGATCATCTGATGGATTGTTGGGACCCGTAATATGATCATCTGATTTATTATTGGACTTGTAATATGATCATCTGATATATTGTTAGGACTCGTAATATGATCATCTGATGGATTGTTAGGACCCGTAATATGATCATCTAAAGGATTAATAGGACCAGTAATATGATCATCTGATGGATTGTTGGGACCCGTAATATGATCACCTGATGAATTGTTCGGACCCGTAAGATGATCATCTGATAGATTGTTGGGACCTGTAATATGATCATCTAATGGATTGTTAGGACCCGTAATATGATCATCTGATGGATTGTTGGGACCCGTCATATGATCATCTGATTTATTATTGGACCCGTAATATGATCATCTGATAGATTGTTAAGTCTCGTAATATGATCATCTGATGGATTTTTAGGACCCGTAATATGGTCATCTAATGGATTGTTGGGACCCGTCATATGATCATCTGATGGATTGTTGGGAACGGTTATATGATCATCTGATGAATTGCTACGATCCGTAATATGATCATCTGATGGATTTTTAGAACCCGTAATATGATCATCTGATGGATTGTTAGAACCCGTAATATGATCATCTGATGGATAGTTAGAACCCGTGATATGATCACCTGATGGATTGTTAGGACCCGTAATATGATCATCTGATGGATTGTTGGGACCTGTAATATGATCAACTAATGGATTTTTAGAACCCGTAATATGATCATCTGAAGGATTAATAGGACCCGTAATATGATCATCTGATGGATTGTTGGGACCCGTAATATTATCTTCTGATTTATTATTGGACCCGTAATATAATCATCTGATGGATTATTGTGACCTGTAATAAGATCATCTGATGGATTGTTGGGACCCGTAGTATGATCATCTGATGGATTGTTAGGACCCGTAATATGATCATCTGGCAGATTATTCGGACCCGTAATATGATCACATGATGGATTGTTTGGAACCGTAATATGATTATCTGATGGATTATTCGGACCCTTAATGCCGTATATCGGTTTTTGTGCGTGTGTGTTAATTTTCGCTCTGTTAGCGGCACCTAAAGAAACGCGAAAATTTTACCTTGCGTAAATTTCCCTGCATATTCCAAGATTAATGGTTGTTTGAAAGATCGTTAATTATCGAGTCGTTTGTGTTGTTCGAGAGATCACACGAATATGGACACTTAATTAAGATCTATGTTTTCATAATAATTAATTGGCTATTCTAATATGACGTGCTTCTTTCGCTTTGTAAACAACACCGTGATAAAATTCTCGATATATCTATACTTAGCGCAGACTCACAGATATACATAATAATGGATGTTACAATATACCTCCCACGTAAATTAACATGTATTGGAATCTATCATGGCTTCCATGAATTTTTTCTTAAATTATACATGTGACACCTTTTAATAATAAAGCATTATATTTTTTTTTTGCGTGTATTTTCCCATTCCGCAAAAATTATTCAGCAGTGAAAACCTGCCCTTGTTGTCATCAAATCGCGAAAAAAAGCCGACGCGAAAAAAACCCGATATACGGTATGATCATCTGATGAATTGTTAGGACCCGTAATATGATCATCTGATGGATTTTTAGGACCCGTAATATGATCATCTGATGGATTGTTAGGACCCGTGATGTGATCATCTGATGGATTGTTAGGACGCGTAATATCATCATCTGATGGATTATTTGGACCCGTAATATGATCATCTGATGGATTGTTAGGACCCGTAATATGACCATCTGATGGATTTTCATTAGCCGTAATATGACGTTCTCATAGGAGTATATTCAGAGCATCAACTAATTTTTCGTAATATTTAGCATCAGATTGGGAAACAGATAACATTTCTGACCGAGAGAAACTCGACGGAGGCTTGTATTTCCTTTGAAATGGAAAGTATCCACCATTTAGGAACCAATTGAATCTGGCATGGGATGATGTATCAAAAAGTTCAATGGCTTTTTCTACAAAATGATCATCAGAAATTATTGATTTGATTTTGAATTATATTGTACCTGCACAATACAAGTCGATAAAGTGTTCTGATCTGTAGTAGAAAAGAGGAAAACAGACGAAACACAGTCAATATTACAACAGGATGTTTTGACTGAAGCTCTTATTGATGCATACTTACTAACTTAGACCTAAATAGTCATCCGACCTGGATTCAGATCTTATCACTGTTTGCATGTAGTCAGACCGTTTTACATGTTTCTCTTTATTGCAGACTTCGCTAATATTATATGACAGTAAAATTATAAGCAAACAGCCTGAATAATTATATAACCATTTTAATGAAAAGGTTTGCACCACAGTTGAACCATTTATCTGTATATTTGTTTTTATTCATGTAGGTATAAAAAAAATGTTATTTCCATTTGAAATATTTTTGTTTGTCTGTGGTAGTAATAGGCTAACTACATCTTACATGTCTTATTCACATGCATCAAGTTATTGGAGATTACCTTCTATGAGGAAGCTTAACATTGTTGTTATGTCGACTGTTATCCCAAAAGCTATATAGGGATCACTATCTGTCATTCATGTCAGCGTCACAAAATTCAAGTTACACTTTTCTCAGCATCTGCTTGATATTTGACAAAAAACTTATAAAGATTAGTTCCAATATAAGAAAATGGACTCCCTTTTCTGGGTAAGAAGCACCCAGTCTCAATTTTTATATGTGTATGTTATATCATCAAATACAACATGTATTTAAATATCAAGACTGAACAAAAGTGGCCATATCCATATTAGTTTATCTTTGTCAAACTGTTTCTAACAACCCTACGAATAACTAATTAATGAGCACTTTTAATTCGTTTTTTACGGGACACTGTCGTATAATAAAATAATAAAAAAACCAAAAATTTAAATCAAACGGGACACTGTCGTATAATAAAATAATAAAAAAAAACAAAAATTTAAATCAAACGGTAATTTTCTAAATAAAATATATAGTGTTTTGTTACTTTCATTACTTAAAACATAATCTTGTTATGATTTAAATTTCCATTTCAATTTGATAAAGAAGAGATATCTGTTCTTTTTTTCGGGTATGAAGATTTGTTACCATAATAAATCATATTTCACTCGGGCAATACCCTCGGGACATATAATTATAACTACAATATATAGTGCAATCAAAACCATAATCAGAAATGCGGTATAAATTAAGTGCTCGCAATCATTGAAATCAAGTAAAAAAAAGTTAAAAATAGAATTTGGCTAAGATCTGAACTTAATACAGGCGCGGGTAAGACCGATACCTCTTAATTATAAATGTCTGGTAATTTTTGTTTGCGTTGGGTTGCTATCAAATTGATGTATCCCGCGAATCCATTTATTCATTATATCAATAGCTAAACAACTTTATTTTCAATTAGATAAAAAACAAACAATTTTTCCTAAAACAGTTTAGAATACTTGGGAATTTTCTTAGACAGCAGTGTTCAGTTTATATATTTTTGAACTAACTTGCAACAGAAGCATACAGTTCTTTTAATTTATCTCCCTAAACAAATCAATTGTTTTTCGATGATCGGTGCCTGACAGCATTTATAAATTCTCTTAATATTCGTGCAAGAAAGAAAGCCACGAAAACAGAGAAAATATTTTCTTAGAAATACTTCCAGGCAATATTTTCGAATAGTTTCTCTTGAAAAGTGGTTTGATGCAATAAGGTAACTCTTCCTAAATACTGTATTTCCCCATAAAGAATTGGGATTGATGACAAATCTATGGTAGTCTCTTTTACTTTATTCACAACTTTATTCGACAAAGGCCTTAATTAACATGACATATTGACTGTGATGACAATTGTGTATTGCTGACGAATGTAAAATATTGATCACTAGATTTTCTTTTTTTATAGCTGTTGGGTTAATTTAAGATTGGCGCATACCCGTCATTTTATGGTGTTTTTTTTTGTTTTGTTTAGGGGGTGCACCATTCTATTAAAAAGATATTATGACGACATGACCTTAAACGAGTCGTTACTTTAAATAACTGAAATTATTTTTCGGAAATGTGAAACCTCTTCTCGCAATTCGCACTTCGAATAGTTGTTTATTCACTTTTGTCAAAATATGTCCTATATTCAGCTTTGAAATAAATAAATAAACAAAAAAACACACAACAACTCGGTTCTTAAATGGTTCTTTTTCAAAACTCTAAATGCTAGGTAAAATCAATTTCATGCTACAGGCTGCACCGTCAACACATTTTAGTGATAATACGATGGTTTTGTGCATTGTTTAAACATAAAAATAAAAACACAAATAAATCTTAAAATAAACAAATGTATTCTTGTTGTCAGAACAAAATATCTCTAACACCCCAGTCAAGAGATACAGTGTATATTCTACTGTATTTGTCATATCGATAATTTTACATTCGTACTTATTACGTAATAAGATATGTGTCCAGGTAAGAAGTAACAGCATTTGGTATATATACTTAAGTGTTTATCGTCTTCCATTATACATCTGACGATGAAATAAGGTCCATGAAAATAATAACAGACTTGTCAAATTTTAATGCAATTCAATTTTATAATTATAAGTTTTATAAATAATAGTTTAATGTCTTGCAATGTAAATTATTGCGAATGGATTTTGTCTGCAAATACATCAATCAAAAACTTGACATCTTCCAGGCAACAGGACGATCAATCGTAATTAAAAGTACAAAATGCATAACATTTTTGCCGCATTTTGCGTAGATGCTGTACATTTTTAGAATAATGCTACACATATGTTTTCGTTATATAATCATATTTTATAAAAGTTCGTCAAAATGAAAATAAAATCCAGATAGATAACAGCTCCCTCTTCACATTTTTGTCGCATTGCACGATATTCTCACAAACAAAAGAGACATAAATCGGCTTACATTTAAAGTGCATATGATTTAATTAATGATGGATTTTCTGATATTTGAAGAAAAAAAATTGTCTCTCAGGTTTAGAATGCTTATATAGAAAATGTCCCTTTTCATTAATTCGCTAGACTCGCTGTACTAATACGGCAAATATCTCAAATATATGTTCTCTTCAGAAATTAATTCCCCGCAATTTTTCCATTCCTAATTAAAAACCAAGGTCTAATGTCTGAAACACTTGTTACTCTAATCAAGGATTGGTATACTTGACTATACAAATCCTTGCTCTTATCATGGAAGTATTATATTAAACAATATGATACTGCCATGCTCAAATTTGCTCCACACCTGGTAAATGGTGTCTTGAATATCTTTATTTTCTTTTATTTGGGATGGGTAACAAAAAGCATTTTACAAATCCTGTCAATACAGGGGTTACACGAAGTAATTAAGCGCATCCTGGGTTTCAATGTATATAATGTATATAATTAGAGTTCTCACTGAAATTCTGTTTTTCTTAAAAATTAGGAATGGCCAATTTACTTAAATTAATTTCAAGCAAGGGCTATTTCATAGAAGTTTTCGATCTTTACATACTTCAATACACAGTATCACAGCTCCATGTGCAAGTAGGCACATCAATCATTTATCCTTTTACATAAAAGAGATCATATTTTTATTTTATTGTATAAAAGAACCAGGACATGGGTAAAAAAATTGAAAAATGAATACATATTTCAGATCACCCTTGAAATATAAACTGTACCTTGTCCTACCAAAATTGATATTTTTAGGCCCCAGCCGTAGGCAACGGGGGTATTAAGTGTTACTCTTGACCGTCCTTCCGTCCGTCCCATTTCCGTTTCCGAACTCTAACTTAAAGTTGTCTCATGCTAATTTTATGAAATTCATACACAATGCTAAAAACTAAAACTCGCAGACAGAGTTCGAATTTGGGCAGTGAGTCGCTTACAGTTCTAGATGTATGCCACTTTATAATTTGGAAACATACATTTTTTTTTCTTTTCCGAACTCGTTATTAAGTGTTGACTTGGTGTAGTGGGAGGTCGGATGAAACTCGTATGTGTATGTGGCTGACAAGTAATTTGTATGCTGTTCGAGTTTTTAGGACTTTATCATACCACTATGGTTTCTGAAATTGTCCGGTTACCTTTAAAACAAAAACACAAAGTTCTGTTCAGTTGGAATACACAGATCTGTTTTTGTTTATTATAATATATTACTAAACATCAAATTAAAATACAAATTAAAATAGTAATAATTAACAAATACAATAAAGTTGTAAATAAATTGAATGACATTGAACAAATTAAGCTTTCCATTGAGTTGATAAAATTAAACGAGTATTTTGTTTCTATTTTCAGATTACAGTTTAAAAAATTTACTTTTAATCACAAATTCTTTCTCAATTTAAATGATTAAGTCGTTACAAAAAATGTGAAAAGTTTACCAACCTTTAAAATAAAAACACAAAGTTCTGTTCAGTTGGAATACACAGATAGTACACCAACTGAACAAACTTGTTTATATAGTACCCGGAGAAATTATCCCGTTAATCAAATAAAGTAATAAACGTGGGTACTAAACTTTTGCATCTTTGAAGTGACCGTTAAATTACCCTAATTTAAACTTAACTTCCCCAATACAAGTAAAAGTAACATGTGTAATGGCGTTTACGTAACAAGGTCATTCAGTATTCTGAATGGAGTGTTTACTTACATCATAAACCCATCTTGCTAAATTTGTACATGATCTATAAAATTTTATACATGGTCATTTATCTCTGGACAAGTGCAACTAAACTATGTATACATTATACTTCAAACTTTGAATTATTTGTTATGAAAAAGTTTTTATAATAAGTGTATCTCATCCAAATGTTATGAAACTCATACACAATGCTGAGAACCACAACACGCAGACAACGTTCGAATATTCATTTACCGTTCTAGAGTTATGCCTCTTTTTAACTTTGAAAATTACAAAGCTTGAGCGGGGACAGTTGTGTCCTCAGACACATTCACCTTCTATTTTCTTTAACTTTTAAGTTATGAGGATTGTTTAGGTCATTTTTTACTGATTTTTTATTAATTCTGTGGACCGACAATGATTCAGGAATAGTGGTAAATCAGGTGTGTTTATTCAATTGTAATTTACAAAGTAAAAGAAAAGAACGCAAGGGTAAACTTAGGAAGTTCCAAGTTTAAAAAAAACAACAAAATATTTGGATATTGCTTTAAAAGAAAGAAAACACAAAAGTAAAAAAAAGTAAAAAGGTTCATACATGATAGTTGTTTGTTTGAAAGTCATTTTACATATACTTTGAGTATTTGTAAATAGTATAAGTACAAAAATAATGTATTGTGAAATGACTTTTCTGTTTTTAATAGAAATATTTATTTTAAACGCATATCATTTTCTGACAGTAAGGACGGATCAAATTGCGATTAAGATAAAGAAAAATGTCGACTTTAGAATATCTTCACGATCCTACTCATGAATAGATAGCATCCATATGGCTAAACTGTTTTTATATTCAGTTATATTCGGATATTGGAATAATAAATCTCTATATTCTATTTGTTCTTACTAATATTTTGTATCGGTTTTTCTCATTGTTGCAGGCCGCGTACGGTGGCCTATACTAAATCTGGTGACCGTTGTCTCATTGGCAATCATACCATATCTCCTTATTTTTCATATAGAGTAAAAGACTGTTTCAATCAATTTCATTGAAAGAATCTATGTCCTAAGCTTTTATTCGATAAATCAGTTTCTCATACGAAATATTTTATAAGAACTTATTGTATCAAATTATAGGGTCATGATATTTATCTAGTAGGCATTTGATTTTTTGTTCCTGAAATGAGATTCATATTAATGTTTTTGTTCTAACATAATGTTTCAAAATCATGACGTCCTAGTATATAAATTTATCACATATTTCATCAAATACTGTTTTATTGTGTGTAACTCAACAATATTTGTTTTCTGAATGAACTTTGTTTTTCTGTTTTTCGTTCATTATTTACATAAATCGGGCCGTTAATTTTCTCGTTTGAATTGTTTTACATTTGTCTTTTCGGGGCCTTTTATAGCTTATTATGTGGTATGGGATTTGCTCGTTGTTGAAGGCACTACGGTGACCTATAGGTGTTTACTTCTATGTCATTTGGTCTCCTTTGGGGAGTTGTCTCGTATGCAATTGTACCACATCTTATATATGACATCTTATTATCATAGCACTGGCTATTAATTACTAGAAGTTTAATGAGTTAAGAATATGCAAGGATTGTAAAGTAAGTTACTACACAAACCCTTGAGACATGTAAAGATTTTTAAAAACACCAGTACAGTACACGTGACAGATATGTTAGATTTCTATTACAACAAACTTAGTATAATTAGTGCTTTTATTTGAGTGAAGAATAGGAAATCACTGTCTTCTTGTTTTTGAAACGAAAATTGACGAATGAAATGTAAAGTTCCCCAGGCTTCATGTAAAAAGTGTCAAGACAATACATTTCAAAGTTGATGTGAAAAAACATGAACCTGGAAACCTGAACCATTGACGAATGAACGTAATTACGTGCCGGTTTCATGGACTATGTATATAAATTCATTAATAAAGATGAAGAACACACGATGATCAATAAATGAATTAAAATTCAAGTTAATATATGTTTGTTTGAGAATCATTATATGTTTTGATATGGTTTAAGTAAGAAATTGTATCCTGTGATGACTTTTTAGATTGCTAATATTACTAAACTCGTACCATTACCTGTGTATTTGGAGAGGTCATTTAAATACGGATTCTCAATTTTCGACAGGAGAATTGATACTTGATGAATAAATTAAAGCGACATGATTTGGCTCTACTGATTTAAATATTCGTGCAAAATACTCATTTTATATTTGGTAACATGAATACTAGTATTTGAGCTCTACAGAATTTTATTTTGTTGGATAAATTAAACAAAAAGCAAAACGTGTGTTTTGATATAAATTTTAAAAGTTCGAAACTGAATAATTATTAAATTGGTCCATTTCAATTACATGGGAGATACTGTTTTGGTAAGGCGCTTCCTTTAAATTGATCGATGTTAGTGTAACGTCCAGTGGCAATTATCAAGCATATTCAGTTCGCCAAAAAATCAAGTCTAACATTTGATTCATAAGTCAATTTAGTTAGGTTGATGGTTCGACCGAAATGAAAGTTAAAACATTAAACTGACACGTAAAAAGAGGTATGTGGACCCGATTGAAAAATACTCAAAATAATCATTAACTATAAGTTACTTTTTTTTAATTTACTTATACTGCATGTGAACAAATTTAAATTATATGATATATATCTTTTTTTTTTTGAACAAATTCTCTTTTTTGCTGCATTATAGAAGTCTTGCATCAACAACTATAAGTTGCTTAATTTACTGATATGTAGTTGTCATTAATTCATTTCAATTGTGAATACTTGTTGGGTGTATATTATCTAAGGAGAATCGATAAGGTATGGAATGGATTGACCATAGATATATCTATCGGGATTGCTTTTCTGCTTGAGTGATTTACCTTACAAGGAGGCGAAACGTAAAGTTTAAAAGGGATTGACATCAGTTTGAATTAATTAAACGGGGCGTGGCTTATTAGTTTGACGGAGGTTAAACTTATCTTAAAATAACTTGAATGACCGCAAGGTAATCTATTTGACTGGTATCAAAATAGTTTAAAATGGACTGAATTACATAGAAAACCGTTTTTAATTTTTGTCAATCTTATTCAATATGCCAGTAATCTTTTTCAAATAGGGTTAATACCTATTTGGCCGATCAATCTAAATTTTGATTACTAGTGTTACCATTCTGAAGCACATGAGTTTATTTCCAGTTTTTGGTTGTGTTTGTTTTTCTCAGTCTTTCCTTGTCTATGTAATGTTTTGATGACATGGTCGTCTTTTCGTTTTATACTATTGCGTTGTCAGTTGTTGTTTTTTTTTCACCTACGTGTTTTGAATGTCTCCTTCGAAGTATGAATACATGTGGTCATCCTTTGGAAATACCCCCATATTACTTTTAGTACCGTTAAAACGTCTAATTGTATTTGCCTTCTTTCATTTAAAAATAATGGTTTGTTGAAAATAACTCAAAAATATTTACAAAGTCATAATTTTTAAAATAATAATAAAAAAGGTTAAAGCATTATGAATGTATCCATCTAAGCACCCACCGATTTTCCTAATGACCGTTTCAAATACCAAAATTTAACAGCAATAATCTTTAATTTGTTTAACATATATATAAGCACTTAAGCTGAATTCGATTTCATATCGACGCCAAAATAACTGAGAAAAATTATTTTTTGTAGAATTCTTGTTAACCTGTAAGTGAGTTGTGATAAATGTACAATCTATTACAAACTATGAATGACGACTTTAAATTCGATTTAAATTGGCAAGGATAAAATTTATAAATACTTTAATGATTCAAACCATTAAACGTTTGTATATGTCAAGAAAGTCTTGCTATATGTTTCCAAATCGTTAATATATAATGTCATTTGTATGTATTCATCTTGAACTTCTCAGTTGATTTTCATGTTAACGGGTCTGCTTTCTTGTTAAGTTTTCTATAGATAACTCAACATAATTGGAAAAATATCACTATCTTATTTATTCTTAATCGTAGTTTAAAGAGTATAGCGTATCTATTTTCATACTTAAACTCAATATTGATACATTTGATACATATTTTGGAAAACACATTTTTTAAACTAAACATCTACGTACTGTATATGTCCTTTTTCGCAGTGTATTTATTTTCAGGAATTTCGCGTAAGGTATTTTTGTCGCGAAAATAAATACACGAGAATACAAATGCAGCTCACATGCATAAAAAAACATTCTATTATAATCACCGGAACAACTGCACATTCAGAATTATTTTGTTTACCTTTCATAACTTTAATATCAAACTGTAAAACTGTTAAACAACACCAGTGATCCATACAGAACATCAATTATGGATAAACGTAATAGGTCATGCCCCTATCCAAATATAACAGCTTCATTCCCCCTTACCTGGCACATTGGTGTTACAGCACAACATACATGTATGAACAAACTACAAAATTCAGAAGAAAAGAACTTAACCTATCAGATCGTTACAAGCAGAAAAACAAATTACAAAAACTCAGACAGGAAGTGGCGGGGTATTTTAACATCCCAAAAACAAAACAGACACAATATTACATATATGAGAGTACTGGCTGTTACTGAATGCTACTTCAAAGCCAATAACAACTAAAAAATAAAATCATGTATCTTAGCCTAAAATATCATTCTGTACATAGAAAAGATCCAATGGATTTAGTGTAAAATTACAAGTAAACATGTTAAATGCTGTGAATTATCAATAAATAAGAATATGTAGAAATTGAAAATCAATGTTTTATCTTTTATATGTTTTTTTAACCAAATTTCCGCTAAATGTTTGCAAAACAAATTTCTTGGTAGAGTGGTCTAAATACAGCACAAACAACATTTTCCAAAAGACCAAAAAAGTGAAAAAGTATATTTTAACAAAACGCATTTGACTAGCAGGTCGAACAACGGATGTTCTTAAACCTGCTGACTGTCATGGCGATTGCCAAATAAACGGATCACCAATATTTACAATTGTGCAAACTTTCATGCATCAAACCCACAATACTTCTAAAAATATGCTCGAATCACCTTGACTAATTGAAAGGGAATTGCCACAGGTCTCAGAGAGAGAATGAAAGCCTACATGATATTTAGGTATATAATAATTGATATAAAAACAACATCTGGAAGTAAATTTTATAATATTAAATTAGGGAGTGCAATAAATAGTTCAATAAATGCATTTTTTTATGGGATTGGAAAGGGAGCGGGGGCAAATTGAGGTATCATTAAAGAATGGAAAATTATATTTCCTTGCAAAGTTAATATTTCACTTAATCATGACTCATCTGTGAATTAAAGAACAAAATTATGTCATAGATTATGCATATTTTAAGGTTCTTCTTGTCGAAGAACACACCGAGTGGTGTCAGGGTTGATCAAATGGGCAATCTTGACACCCCGAAGTTACGATCGGTCTTTCATTTGATCAAACCTGACACCCCTCGGTGTGTTCTACGACAAAAAAAAACCATAAAATATGCACTATCTGGCTCATATACGGTGAAAAAAATATTATTTTCTACAAAGATTTGCAGAATTTGCATCCTATTTTACCGACCACAATAAAGTGGGATATTTTTTTCTGATGCGTTCAAGTTTAAATACGGCTCATTTATAATGTGAAATAAAACTCACTAATTAATCTAGATCTAAACGTTAGAAATCATTATCCAGACACAATAAAAAATATTACTGTAACTGCATGAAGCAAGACACAAATGAGTTGTTACCACCCGATAACTATGTATGAAAAAATACAAGTCACTTTGTAAGTAATTTATTGTACCAACTCAGTTTATGAAAGGGGTGCTATGTTGGGTTTTTTCTATTTGTAATGACATTTTTGTCGTGGAAAAGCAGATTATTTTTTCAATAATATTTAAAGAATGAACTATTCAGAATAATTTTCTTTTGAATTGCAATTTTTTTTCAAACAGAGAATCAGGATTTAATTCTATACTCCCCCAATCACATTGTGAGGTACGTGGCTGTTATCCTATAGAATATAAGAATACTTGATCAGTTGATCATTTGATAGAGTAAAAAGTATATATAGATGTCAAAAGTTAAGAACTGACACGAAGAGAGCACAGAATCGTGATACATTTACATGTAACACGAAAACGAATATCCATACATGTAGGTCAAAGTATGACTTCCAATTCAGTGTGAATCAATAAGATTTTCAAAATTCTACACACAAATGCGTTAAATCTGGCTTGTTCTAAAAGTGATATGAAAAGTTTTGCATTTTTAAATCCATCTCACATATCTGATAATGTCCCTTTATTGTAGCGATAAATTAACAACACTTCACATTATTTGTTTCGAAAGTTAAAATGCGCGTCAATGACGATTTTTGGTATTTCAGTCTAATATACGGAGAGAAAGGATTATTTCTGCCTTAAACCTATCAAAGATGGAACATTTAAAAATAAATTCCCCTATTGGCAACAATAAACTATCAAACGAATTAAATTTTTAAGTAAATTATAGTTTGCATTTTTATCAAGGAAAATAATGACTTTACACAGGTCATTATTTTATGCCTTGAAGCTTTTTCATTGAAACTTGGTATCGTCCGGGTTGATTCTTCAAAAGAATGACCTATCATTCTGAAAGAAAATAACTCCATAGAGCTATACAATTATCTTATAACTACAAGTTATGCTGCAGATATATATCAAACCTATGATTGCGTTGGATAAAAACCGCAATTTTTATACGTGTGCATGCACAACAAATTTCTTGGTAGAGTGGTCTTAATACAGCACAAACACCATTTTCCAAAAGACCAAAAAAGTGAAAAAGTATATTTTAACAAAACGCATTTGACTAGCAGGTCGAACAACGGATGTTCTTAAACCCTGCTGACTGCTGTGGATTAATTCAAGGTGGCGGTTGTGTCCATTGTACAAAGATAAACCTTGCCTAACATATGAATTGTATAGTGCTTTGATTGTCCACAACAATCTCCAAGATTAGAAAAATCGGCCGAACAGAGACATCTGCTTTTCATCACTGACACTGGAAGCTGCCATATTGCCAGAGAAAGATTTCCACTAAGGAAGACAATTTAACCACAAAAATAACATTGAGGCTACCTTTGGGCAACTTAATGTTAAATTTTGCAAATTAAC
Source organism: Mytilus californianus (assembly GCF_021869535.1). NCBI lineage: Eukaryota > Metazoa > Mollusca > Bivalvia > Mytilida > Mytilidae > Mytilus > Mytilus californianus. The sequence continues at coordinate 62,129,919 of NW_026262604.1, read as the reverse complement.
AAAACAAAAACATACATTTAGCCAGAAATATTGTTCAACATAAAATAAATCAATTTTAGCCCAGTTACCACCTACTTTAAGGACTTTTAGTTAAAAAAAACAAGAAACAAATTTTTTTAGAATTATTGCATTTTATGGTTATTTTAAGAGTATTTTTGATCAACTTTCCTTTATTTGCCAAGCTAAATTTTTTTACCTGTCCTAAAACTGATATACACCTTTAAAAATATTATAAAAGTTAAGAACAAAAAATATGATCTTGAGAGAAAACTGCTATTGAGTACATGAAGTATATACAAGTTGTTTATTACATCTGTTGCGCGAACTTTCTGCCAACCTGCTAAAAGGTGAGAAATTCTCAAAAAGCTATTGTTTTGGTTATTAACTAATGTTCCTTCAAAATATGATAAAAATAATATTTCATTTAAGAGCTATATCAATTATCCAGACTCTTAAAAAGTGCCTTAATAAGGTGTATTGTTTAGCTATTTTCAAAAATAATTCACTAATATGCAAATTAGGCGGTTTAATGGAAAATAGCGCAAATTAACAAAAAAATTTTTTATCTTAACTCCTGAATACCTAAAGTTTTTGGAAATATATATAATTTTGGCAAGTTGTAACTAACAATTTGGACGAAATTTGGGATTTTGCATGGTTTTATGGCAGACTGGCTCTTAAGAAAGAGCTAAAGTAATGAACCTAAAACATGGAGGACGCCCCGAACAAATTAAACAAAATGACTAGCCATTTTTAACCAAAGCATTTTAAACATTGATTACTCACGTGGTTGTGCTAGCATTTATTATTTACATAAAGTCCTATCCAACAAAAACAAACAAACACGTGCTGAGTCACTTAAGTCAAAAGCACTGCACGTAGCATTCCCCTATCCATTTTAAAAGTACCCAATTGTCAAATATAAAAGTACAAGGGGAAAAGAAAGGCTGTTGAGTTTCTATAACATTTCCATATGTCATTGAAACAACAAAAGGGTATATAATGCTAAACACTGATAGATCATTTAGTTCAGGACATCTTAACCTGATCTTAATGTACTTAAGTATACCTACTATATTCTAATAACTGCACTTACGATTACATATACAGTCAACCCTGTAAATTAAAGGTCATCATTGAGACCAGGTAAAACTAACCTTACAAGATAAATGACTTTTGTTTTGAGGTTCAAAATGCATAAGTTCTACTACAGCGGGAAAAGCAGAAGGTGACATGCAAAGACAGGGTTTTGCTTAAAAGAAGTGACCTTTATAACAGTTTTGACTGTATGTCTATAATTTACTCAGAATACTCACCACTAGCAGCAAATTACAATCTACAATCCTGAAGTATAGAAATTTCGCTCTTCCTATCTTTATATATTTGCACATAATCCATCTTTTTAAAGATTAATAAGATAAGAATAACAAAAAAAAAAACTATCACTTTTTACTATGATACACGTGCACGTGCTCGTAATCCATTGAACGGCTTGGCTCATATAAAATACGATTATATTGATCTGTGGTTATTTACGCTTGAGCTGTTAAGCATAGCACGAGGTATTTGAATTGTTCTCTTTAAAATATGTCATTAGTTTCCCATGACAAATGTAGAATGTAATAAAACAGGGCTACCTAAGTCTGCTTTCCTGGACTGCTTAGGGATACTGTATATCAGAGGAAATTGGAATAAAACGATTAATTAATAAAAACAACAAACTATTCAATTAATCACTCTTAAAAGAGGGTTATAAAATCCCCTCCCCTATGTATAATCATTTCTACGCCCCTGTTCCAAGTTGCCCAATCTTTAAACCATTGTTCAATGCATTCACAACTTTTGTTTAGAGGCGGACAATTTAGAGCTTGACATATTTTCTGTTGTTAAAGCAAAATGTAATAGTCCCAGAATTACTGTTATATTAGGTTCCGGGGAATGGACTTTTTTGCGGAATACAGCGATATACCTTGTTTGAGAGTTTGACGAGCAGCCTTTTTTGCTGTGAACGCTCTTTTGCACCAGTGACAAATATTTCAAATTTAACACAGAGTTGAAAGTAGCTGAAATTGTTAATTGTTAATTTATTTATAACTTTCAACAAGACAAATTATCCTTATACATTTGTCCCTCTATTGATTATTAAATAACGAATACACGATAGGAATACAGACAAAGAGAAAAAGTAAATATACTTAAATTTGACGCACAATAAATGACAAATTAAACAATTACAGAAATATAAATTAAAGTTTTACCATAAAAAAAAGTAACAGATAGACAAATTTATTTTCTTCGATTTATTTTTATTTGATTTTCTTTACTATCTTTCCCAATCCTTAGGCTCGTAACAATGAGTGCATGCAATTAAGACCTTTTGATTTAGTTTCTCGTTTTATTGTTTAGTAATTCTTGTTAGAGACCACAACTACTGAGATGACACGAGTTTTCATATCAGTTATCAACACTCTTTCAGATATAGAGCTTTGCATGTGGAGAAATCAAAATTAAATTATTTATCTTAAAATTTTATTGAACAAATTTTCTTTTTTGCTGCATTTTAGAAGTCTTGCATCAACAACTATAAGTTACTTAATTTACTGATATGTATTTGTCATTAATTCATTTTAATTGTGAATATTTGTTGGATGCATATTATCTAACGAAAATCGATAAGGTATGAAATGGATTGACGATAGATATATCTATCGGAGTTGCTTTTCTGCTTGAGTTATTTGCCTTACAAGGAGACGGACACTTTCAAGTTTAACAGGAATTAACATCAGTTTGAAATAGTTTAACGGGGGCGTGGCTTATTAGTTTGACGGAGGTTAACCCGATCTTAAAATAACTTAAAAGACCGCAAGGGAATCTATTTGACTGGTATTGAAATAGTTTAAAATGGATTGAATATTATAGAAAACGTTTTTTTTATTTTTGTCAATCTTATTCAATATTCCATTATGCATGTTAATCTTTTTTAAATAAGGTTTATACCTATTTGGCCGATCAATCTAAATTCTGGTTACTAGTGTAAGCATCCGTAAAACTTCCGAAGGGATGGCTTCAACTTTACTATTTGAACCATTGGTTCAATAACCTCTTTAAAAGAAGCAACATATAATCACGTAAATAATGACAAGAAACTTACGATCTGGAATCCGTAAAAAAAAACTCATATCAACAGAGATCAATTTACTTTACATGTAAGCGCTTCTGGAATTTTGCTCCATTGAAATGGAAAGTTCACAATTAGGGAGTTGAAATAATCCCTTTTGTGGAAATTTTGTTCTCAGCCGACCCTCAGTGTCAATTTCTATATAACAGTCATATATGAGACAGAAAAAACTGTATTTGTGGTATCCTACATTTCAAGTTTTATTTTAAAGATACGTTTAAAATATTCACAGAAATACTAATTAAACTTGAGAGGACATCATCTAAATATTAGATCGTGAAGTTTACATTTAATTCTAACTTCTTTTTATTCCTCTTTAGAAGCTTCTATAAAAGGTTTGTCTTTTTTATATAATGGAAAGAGAAGAAAACTAACTGCCAGAATTTTGAAATCACATAATATATATAGCTTTAATATTCTGCAATAATTGTTTCTTGCTTTATAACAAACAAACAAAAAAACACAAAAAAAAAACAAAACACACTTTACCGTATCTTCCCTCAATAATTACATTATTTGAATTATTTTCATTTCCAAGTTTAAATTTACAAATGTCTAAATCAACAAAATATTCTGTATTTTAAAATAGTCATAATCTATAATGAAAGTGGTATTTTTAAACAAAGTAACTTATTAGAAAAAGATAAACATAATCTATTGTGTCACTTTATAAATATATCGTAATCATGTTATCTAAATATGAAACAAAGCCGTTAAGAAAAAGACCATAGCAATTTCTATACGCAAAGGTATTTTAAGAGAAATCAATTTCAGTAAGGCTTTTACTCATTCATAGATAGTAATGGGAAAATCTTATAAGGAATCATATTTGGCTAACACCAAATATGATAACAGAATTATTATTTTGTTTTGTTTTCCAATTAAATCTACTTGGTCAATAAAATTCCTTATGATACTTTCTTTTTACATGTTTAGATCTTTGTAAACTTACATTTTCCCAAACACTGACTTAACCGCACTTTCCTCTTTCCAGCATAATGGTATATCGTTGATATTGGTTTTTCGTTCAATGGTACTTCATAGTATAAAAATATCAAAACATTGACGTAAAAGTTATAAGAAAATTTCTTTTCGACACAAAATAAATATGTATTCAAAGTCAATTTTAGTTGACCTACTAGATATTCTTATCAAAGGTATAAGTATTTGTCTTTATCGAATAGTTTAAAAGATCACAGTATTTATCTAATTTATAACTTATTAATCCACTTTTATATACATCTACGCAAACAAGCAAAAGTCAATTTGTTGAGCTAGATCGAAAGCTAATGGTGTTGAAGAATCATTTGAACATAAACTTGTCATTAATATTGATTGACAAAGAGTATACGCATAATATACCGACTAATATCGTACATTAAATGCTCCTTAGTAATTCAGGTATGGTCTAGGCTTATATATAATCTTTATAACAGAGTGTGATACGGTTGGCACATATTACTTCCTTGATTATCGAATACCTCTTGAAGTTTGATACCGTAATCCCATTGAAAAATATATTCATACATGTATTTTGGTCCTGTCATGTGATGTTGTCGTTTTGGTGTTGTGTTTGACGTTGCCATGAAAGCGGAAGGTTTGGCATGCCACAAAACCAGGTTCAACCCACCGTTTTTTTCTTAAAATGTCCTGTACCAAGTCAGGAAAATGGCCATTGTTATATTATAGTTCGTTTCTGTGTGTGTTACATTTTAATGTTGTGTTTTTGTTGTGTCGTTGTTCTCCTCTTATATTTGATGCGTTTCCCTCAGTTTTAGTTTGTAACCCGGATTTGTTTTTATCTCTATCGATTTATGAGTTTCGAACAGCGGTATACTATTGTTGCCTTTATTTATACAATTCAGTTGCATTGGGTAAATGATAATATAATTCCAGGATTCATTACACTTTGTTGTGAATTTTGTTATTTGCAACAGTTTGTTACTAGGAACATTGCGTATATGTATATCGGATCAAATTCCATGCATTTGACAAGTTAATTACTGGCATGCCTGGTAGTAATACATTTTGTAATATTAGTATTTAATTTTAATATCAACATTTATCTTATAATACGATAGATAGATGAGATACATATACACATCTTAAACAAACCCAAACTATTTAAAATAAGTCTGGATTGAATATTCATTGTTAGACCTCAGTTTTGTGAAAAGATGATAAATTTAGAAATATGTATGGAATCAGGACGCCTTCATGTTGGGAATATTACTTTTTATATGTTACAATATCATGCTCAAAATGTAATCGTTTGTAGAAAATCAATCAATGTTCCTTATCACTTTCAATCTTAGTTCCGATAAATTAGACATTTTGCCAAGCACATTTGTAGAACAAACATCTAATCAAACAAACTGTTAATATGCGATAAGAAGTGTCATTTAATTGAACAATAAACCTTTTTCGCAGAAACAAAATTGCATCTGCATTTGGCCCAAAATCTGTCTGAACATTGTATGGTTTTCACTTATTATCAGAAATTTAGAAGTACAGTATAAGATAAACTAATTGTGTTGCATATATTAAGGTTCAAGTACTAGTAGTATGCCAATCGAAGTATTTTAAGACAACTCTTCATAAAGAAAATAACATTTTTTTTCAATTACGTTCATTCCTGATGAAGGTAAATCCAGAAAAACGCTTCGGACGCATGAAATATATAATGTGTTGTTTTCATTTTGTACTTCACTTGGTCGATAACTTTGCTGGTAGACTATAAGTCCCCGAGGGTATCATCAGCTCAGTAGTCAGTACTTTAGTACTTACATGATTTATAACAAACCTTTCTAAAATTATCTGTTTATAAATTTAGACATAATAAAGAAACTAAGGTTTCAACTCCCTCAGGCAAAGTTGACCTAAGATGGATTTGCAATTTGTTAGGTCCTTTTTTGTCATAAAGCTGTTCAACTGTTTCGGTTCTTGGCTTTGAAATATTTTGCTATGAGCGTTCCTGATAAAGATAAATCAAGAAAAGCGCATCGGACGCATGGAATTTATAACGTGTTGATTTCATTTTTTACATTTTTGTCTCCATTGGTATATCAAATTAAAATGCATAATAGAGTCATTATAAACACAGTATATTGTGTAACCTTAAATGCATTTAGTGTCTTTTGATAATCAACAATCTTGAGGAATCAATTACCTGTAAAATAAATCGTGGCTTAGGTTCCCGCCACATTTTATTTAAACAATATTTGAATAACGAGCTCAAAACTAAGACAAGCAATCTATATATTTTGGAGAATTCCTAATTTGTTCTGATTATTTTATTTTGTTATTGCAGAAGTGTAATTTCATCGTGAGTCTTTAAATTTAAATAAAAACACACTATGCTTTTTGTTATGAGAATGATTACATCTGCTTTATATTAAGATATCTTTTCATAGATTTGAAATTTTAAAACTTTATTATCAGGGTAGATAACTCAGCAAATTATTTTTTTTAAAATCAAAATAAACTTACATTTAAATTTACCAAGTTAGCAAGACACCGAGTACAGTTACAGCATTTTTGTTTAAATCATGTTCCTTTTCTTTAAATTATTTATATGATTAGATATTTCTTCTATAAACCAAATTTTTCTCAATTTTCGAATCCTTACAAACTATCAGCAACTGAAAAAAAAATCGACGAACAATACATTATATTAGATTTAAAAAAAACCAACGTAATATAAACATTGTTAGCCCTCAGATCAACCGGGTTTAGTAGGGGTCTTGTTGCTCAGTCTTTAGTTTTTATATTTGCTTATTATTTAAACGGATTTTGTTCTTTGATTGAGTTTTTTTTTTCGACTTATTTTTATTATTGTTATCTTATGCCTCTTTTTGGCAAGGTATGAACAAAATATATCTGTTTAGATTATGTTGTTTAAGATGCACAAACGATTTAAAAATATTGGCACAGATTGATTAATAAAAAAGAGAGAAAAAAAGATAAAGAAAAAAAGAAAATAGAGAAATAACAATACAAGATTGAGAAAAAGGAATTAAAAGGACAGAATTCAATAAAGTAAATATATCAAACAAATTAAACTGTATCGCCGATCGGAATTGTTATGTACTTTTTTCTATGAAATTAGAAATCTTTTCAAGTAAATGAATGTTTTATTTAATTATAATAATATGCAAGTTTCAATGGTGTGTAAAATAATAAGTTAAAACTAACTACACGATTACATAGTCCCTATTTCCGGTCAACATGTAAACAGACAACGAAGACGTTTACGGACAAATTAACGACTATTGTATAAAAAGCATATATAATAAATATCTGGGAAGGTAATTAATTGCATGTTTAACATATAAGAACGTTTAAAAAAAATCGTTGTTAAGTGAATTTCTACGCAAAAGATCTAGGCCGACATGATGATAATGGGACATGAATGTCATATTCGCGGAAAATATATTGCGGGAATTATAAAATAGAAATGAACGGAATAATTGTTCATTATGAAAATAATAGATTCTAATTTTGCACAACATAAACAAATTATTAATAAGTAAATTACAAATGTAAGTAAATTAAAAATATAAATGAAATTAACGAAATAAAAATATTCGATTGGTTGAAATCAATTAAAATGAATTAAAACATATTTTAAACAAATGAAATCCATAATTTAGATTAATTAAATGATAAATCCAATATTGTTTTTTACTTATTTTGTATAAATATATAGAGCTGTCCAAAACTGTTCAACAAATAGAACTGTCAGGATATTTTTTATAATACTTTCCGAATAAGTTCCAGGGAAGACCTGTCCAATATAACATACGGAGATGTGGTATGATTGCTATATGATTGTTGTATATTTATGACACAACAACATGAACAATAATGACAGACAGCAACCTATGACAACCACTGAATTACGGGATTCAATTTATAGAGTGTAGCAGAATTAAACAGGTGTTTGCTCAATCCTCTCCCCACAGGAGACAGTTGTGTAACGACACAACATAAGAACAAACTCTAAACATCTGTTGACTCATCAAATCGGCACTAAGCACAAATACAACTAACAAAACAAACAAAAACAAACAAAAACGTACCGATACATAAAGAGTACTCGTAGTTACTGAAATCTTTTATCCAGGCCGATAGCAACTATAAAAAAATCGTGTTCTACCAGACAAAAATTGTTTTCGCTAGAACTGTCCGAATAGTCTAGGTTAAATTTGTCAGAAACTATTGTATGTTTGAACTGTCGAACTATTCTATGGTATAACCACTCATATCAGAAATTGTTCTGAGGTAGTCAGGAGAGTCTGGTCTTTAGACTTTTGATAGAACAGTTTTCCAGTCTTTTGTTAGAACAGTTCTTGAGACTTTTGTTAGAACAGTTTTCCAGAAATTTGTAAGAACAGTTCTCCAGACTTTCGTTAGAACAGTACTCCAGACTTTTGTTAGAACAGTTCTCCAGACTTTTGTTAAAACAGTTCTTCAGACTTTCGTTAGAACATTTTTCGAAAGATTTGTTAGAACAGTTCTCTAAAAAAATTGTTAAAACAGTTCTCAAGACTTTTGTTAGAACATTTCTCCAGACTGTTTCTAACTGATTTAAAAAGAGATGAGACAGAAAAATACCACTGATTCCAAGTCATTTTGCTTTCTATGTTAAATTCTTGAATTTCAAGCATTCATAGCCATGTTATTTTAATTTCAGATAAAGTGAAACCATACCTTATCATGACTTGTACCATACGGTCAATTTTTCATCTGATCTTGGGACAGGATTTATGACCGGTCCTATAATAATAATGATAGAATCCAGTTTAACTTATAAAAAGCAGAATTGGTCCTAGGACTGCTTTAACGCAAAGTTAACGTTATGACAAGTCTAATTTTGAAGTTAACTCTGGACAAAACCAGTCCTACACACAAGTTAACTTGTGACCAGGTCTGCTATTAAATGCAGTCATTGTTACTCAGTCAGGTAGGAGCAACCAAAAGAAGTAAATTAGGTGTAATTTAGGGGGCAAAGTTTACTGTTCCAGTGATTTTGTCGTGTATAGAAAACATAAAACAGAACATTTTCCCCCAAAATTGTACCGATTGTCAGCCTGATTTTACTTCTTTAATTTGCTCATACTTTGCCGAGTACCAAGATGTCCTATCAAAGAGTAGGTAACCTGTGGAAAAATATAAACTCCGGAGTCAAAAGTCGGTAATATGAAAATAATCTATTACTGTAATATTGTTTTTGTAATTATACAGTGATTTTTAACGTTTATATCTAGGTTAATTAGTTTTATTTCACATTAAAATGACTCTAAGGGCGTGGTTCAACCAAAAAGTATAAGAAAAAAAATATTCAATTTAGATGTGATCGGTAAAATAGGATATAGATCCTCCAAATCTTAACAGAAAATGATCCTTTTTGACGGTATGTAAATCAGATAATACATATCTTAAGTTTTTTTTAGTGTCGTATAACACAAGAGGGGCGTAAGGATTGACAAAAGAAAGACCCCCGTATGCTTTATCCATATTTAATCTATAGAGTCTTCTGTGTCATGGTTTGTAGAATAATCGTTGTCATGTATTTATTTCTTTTTCTTTGACTTTCTTCGATTTTGGTGCCTCCTTTTTTATTATAAATTTCTGAATTGAATATCACTTTGGTTTCTTCCGCCTATCTTTTGAGAAAACATGGGAACAGTTAAAATGTTCGACGACATTTATCCTAGTTTTAAGTGTCTTATGTTAGAAGTATTTGATAAATACTTTTAAAATTCCAGACATAAAGCTTTTACTGTAGACATAAATCTACTAAACAGGTAATTAATGTCATGTTTACAAATATTTGTTTACGTAGTTCTGTTTGAAGTGTATCTTACTTGCATTTTGCAAATCATCATTCCCCACCCCATCCCCACCCCACCCCCTACTTCCAGAATAATGCAATGTGAATGGGTTTTAATATATAAACGGATGTTTCGTCCATAATAAGTCCCATGGGATTATACTCCGCTAACTCAACTGTTAACGCTACTGGTAAAGAAGGTTCGTCGTGTGCTTTTGCTCTAGGCCTTCGACCAACTTACTGACACTGCTCAGAACAAAACCAATACAAACCAAAAACAAGTGCCGGAGACATAGAAATGACAATAGGTGACGATTGCGCCAAGCAATGTATTTGATAATATAAAACAAAAATCAAAGATTGAATTATAATATAAAATTTGATAGACAAAGGCAATATAACACAAACATTTTTAAAGTTTGACTTTAAAAATCACAACATAAATCCTTTTAAAAGAGATAAACATTTAAGTCAAACATTAAACTGAGCACAATAAAATTAAAGTACAATTTATCAGTACGAAAGTTACGCCGTTCTAACGACGTCCAGACGAGGTTTACATTGAGTCTCTTGCACGAGAAAAACGATTCCTGCAAAATTTCTAAGGAAAAAACTCAGGTTAAATATCAAACCTAAACGGGATTAAAACAACTCATCCACGTTACACATACCTTCTTTTGTTTTTGGCAGTGTGAATTCATCCGTCTTTATTCATATCGGTTTAACCTGCACAACTTACCTGTTTGTTTGGTGTTAAGTTTGTACTCGCCCATGATGTACATGAAATTTTATGCCATTTAACTCAAACAAGAGGCAATAAATCAATGTCAAAATACAAAAAAATCTCATAAAAATAAAATAACTTCTGATCAATTTAGTGCGTCCGAAACGCTTTCTTTTCTTCTTACTTCACCAGGAACGCTCCAAACCGAATATTTGAAAGCCAGAATATTGTATAGGATCTGAAAGAGAGCTACATGAAATGACGAAAAAAAAGAGCCAAATCCATCTTGGGTCAACTTTGCCTGAGAGAGTTGGAACCTTAGTTTCTAAATTATTTATAAATTTATAAACGGACAATGAACCCTATGCTATAAAAAATGAAAACCCTTGATAAATCTAATGCGTCCGAAATACAAGTATAGTAAATTCCCTGTCACTTATTGTTGTACCAAAGACTTTGCCAACTTTAACGGGTTACAAAAGATAATAAGTTATGTCGTGTGCGTTCTCATTCATCGATTTACGATTAATTTAACAAATCATATATAAACATATATCAGTATTTGCATATCACATATTCGTACACCTTCTTTATGTAAATGTTAATTTCCCATTACAGAACTCACTTAGGTTAATCTAGGTTCAAGGAGAACAATCTTAACGAATCAGTCTCAAACTTTTATAAATCGTTGTTTTTCTAATTTATAAATCGTTGTTTTTCTAATTTAATAATCGTTGATTTTCTTATTTATCAATTGATTTAAACAAGAAACCTGAAAAAGTTGACCGATATCATAGGTAAGGAATTTGGGTATAACAATGCGTTGCTCTTTGGGTGATTTAAATGTCATATATCATTTTATTGACATAGAAGTTCTCTGTAAACTTTGCAAAAAAATCAGATGCAGACTGTTTTTATAATTGTAGACTAGATTTAACAAGTGATGTGTGTGATATATTCAAAAGTTTTAATGACTTTAAAAAATAATATTTGTGTATATTGTAAACTAATTAATCCTTTGAATAAACAAATTCTCAAATGTTATCAGTTTAACGCTGTAGTAAAATCAAACTGTTTATGATATTAATATAAAAATAAGAAGATGTGGTATAATTGCCAATGAGACAACTCTCCACAAGAGACCAGATGACACAGATATTAACAACTATAGGTCATCGTACGGCCTTCAACAATGAACAAAACCCATACCACAGCTATGAATGGCCCCGAAATGACAATGTGAAACAATTCAAACGAAAAAACTACCGGCCTAATTTATGTACAAAAAATGAATGAATAACAAATATGATACACAGAAACAAACGACAACCACTGAATTACAGTGTCCTGACTTGAGACAGGCACATACAACATGTGGCGGAATTAAACATGTTTGGCGGGCACCTAACCCTCCCCCTAACCTGGGACAGTGGTGCAATAGCACAACACAAGAACAAACTGTAAAAAACAATAAACGAATAATAAATATAGTATACAGAAACGAAAAAACAACCACTGAATCACAGGTTCCTGACTTGAGACAGGCACATACAAAATGTAGCGGGGTTAAACATGTCAGCGGGCGCCCAACCCTCCCCCTAATCTTGAACAGTGGTGTAACAGTGGTATAAGAACAAATCATCTGTTAAGAAATGTACTACGAATGCTTTAATTATTATTTTTTTTTTACAATAGTTTCCAGCAAATCTTTAAAAAAATTTCATTAACACCAGACTAAGCCTATGAATAAAAAGACAATGGCGTATGCATTGACAAGACAATAACCCAATGAAAAATAAAATGACAAAGGAGCAAACAATTCAGATGAACTATACAGTTAATAGACAAGAAACTACAATGATATATTTGCATTTCCACTTGATTACAATATCAACAGTATTATCAATTTAGTTTTGTTTAACACGTTTATAGATTTTGATCTCATATTAATTTTTGTAATAAAAGACGTGTCCAATCCATGCAAAATTTTACATGGAGCGCGCCTAGTTTTTAATTATATGTCATAGATATTAAATATTATTTTTCTATTTTGCTATAATATTTTGATTGACTATATGTCAGTGTCTTTCCCACTCAAGTGTTTCGGATCTCAATTTAGTTCAAAACTGTCGACTTAGGCCGTTCATCCTCATCAGGTGCTGTAGCCTTATAATCATTTCATGCAAAGCTGACCATTATATTTCTCCTGCAATCTAAATATTTTGTCAAATTGAAACAAAAATAAACACAAATATTTCTAAAATCCAGTTGACTGAATGCATATAAGAAATCTAAAGGAAACACGGGACATCTAAAGCACTTATTTAAACCATTTTAACCTATATAATTACGTAAGGTATATAAGTAAACAATTGCAGAGACATTTGCCTGTGATGACATCTAGCTACACAACAGTAACTATCAGAAGATGAAATCCTCTGAAAAAGGCAAGGTGACATCTAAAAATATTGAATGCTCATGCATCTCTTGACAAATACACACAATTTTCAAATCGTAACGTCGAAATAAAGTTTTATACTTTTAATAAATTTAATGTATCTATGTCCGATATAAATTGGACTCAAAATAACTGTCAAGGTTCTTAAAAACTTTGTTTTTTTTGTCCGCAAGTGACCAAAAAGTAGGACGATTTTGCAATTTATAGCCTTTTGACTAAACGAACATGTTATCGGAATGAAAATGTCAGTGACTTGATTAGTTAACCTCATTTTATTAACCATTACATGTATTCAAGAAACCTCCGACTAGCTTTAAACAAGGCCATTAGTTATATAAAAATAAGGAGTTGTGATATGATTGCCATGAGACATATGAAGTAAATGTATGCAATTATAGTCAACAACACGGCCTTCAAAATTGAGGAAAACCCATAATGTATAGTGTCTTACAGAATATAATTTATTTTTAAACTAAAAGCATGAAAAGAGTATTGTGTTGTTACATAACTGTAACATTGCTGTAACAACACGACTGTCACTGGTTGAGGGAGGATGAAGTGTTCGAATATGATTAACAATGTTATATTCCGTATTATGTCTGTCCCAAATTAGCAGTGGTCGTGAATTTCTTTTTCTTTGATTAAATTTTCGAGATGCATTTTATTTTTCAATTATTCGGAATTAAGTTCGTGTTTGAAACAGCCTAGTGTCTTAAATTTCCAATTAAATATTAATTTTTCCTGAATAGCAATTGATTTAAGTCTTCTGGACGTCTTACGTTCTGGTATTAAAACCGTGCAGGATGGATAGATACGCAGCCACGTACGATCGGAACTTGTACGTTAAATCGGATGCTGTAACGCTCTTTGCACGAGTAAGAGCCCTTGATGGGTTGGTTTACATGCTGGTGACTTTTTGCCCTATCCATACCCTAGTGCTTTTGCCCTATCCATACCCTAGTTCTTCAGTGGCAGTCTCCAATTCATAACATTCATACAGATCAGCTCCTACTTTGTAAAAACAACATATTCAGCATTTTGTATCTTGTACATGCATGACATATTTGCCACTGGAGGTAAAACCACCAACTGTCAATCTAGTATTGCTGCACTGTACACACATCAAGTAGAAAAATAAACGATTGGAACGTAACTATTTCATTCGCACATCAACATTGTTTTTATCACATACATATTTTCTCGCACTTTCTATTTTCATAGGGTATCTATCGTACAAACATTTGTATTCGTGTATTGTTTTAAAGGGTTTCTATTGAATTATGGCCGATCCTGAATTATGATAGAAATAGTTGTTCATGAAATTAGCAAAAAAACGTCTTTTTTTGCTGTATATTTATCCAATTTAAAAAAAAAATTGCATTGTTGACTTTTTTATGAAAATTGATACAAATAATCTTTATACGTTATTAAACCAAATGCCATTTTTAGAAAGAGGGGTCAATGAACTCCTTTTCAAGTTAAATCAGAAAACTGAATCTTTTCCCGATGTCACAATTTGACGTCGCGAAAATAATAGTTTACGTTAGCAACGTCATTACCTCCCCTGTAATTGTATCGTATGCCCTCAATACGAAATTCTGTCTGATCTCTGTCGGATTACATTTGGTAATATCGGGACGCTGTCGGGACAGATTCGGTCCTTTTCTACCATGCGAAAGATAAAAATCGGATAAGAATTGGATTGAGAACGGGATTTTCGGGACAAATTCGCTTAGAAACGGTTGAATATCGACGCTTCCTGAACAATGTCTGATTGTTGTCGTGTTTAAATATAATTTGTTTACAAATTTTAATCAAAGTTCAGAATTTCCATCCACGATTCAAAGGATTTTGATCAGACTTTTGACAAATTTTAATCGGGAATGATCCTGTTAAGGACGGTATTAAAAATCGTAAATGTGTGACCCCAGCTTAAACTGAAAGACAAGACAAGACTAGACAAGACATGTCACATACTTTTAAATTATATTTATTAAACACAGATGTATTGTATCTAATACATATCCGCTTATTGAAATGCAGGATTAGTGAATTATTGCAAAAATTACATGAATAGCATGCAAAGGTCACGAATTAATATGTAGGTCCGCAGAGGTCAGCTAAACACCCGACAGTTGGGTGAGTTCCGTAACATTCGGGAAGACTCAGCTGATTTTATCTATAGTCGGATTACAATCATGACTATGTCGTGACAGATTCTGCTGTATCGGATCGAAATCGTAACAATCGTTATTATGTTCTGTGTTTTTTGGACGGTGTCCTGTGGAACGGACATGATCTGGAGAAATGTGTCATTGCTGTTTTTTGCCGATTGAGTCCAGATTGCAACAAGATCTTGCCTAATGCGAACAGTCTATGCCAAAACCGTTCCGGAACAGTCCCGTTATTAATACGAAATTCGACAATAATACCCACGGATATATATCTTCCGTCAGCGTCGGTTCACTGTCTGGTCACTCTCTGATCACATTCGGTATAATCGGGATGCTGTCGGGACATATTATGTCGTTCTTTACCATGTGAGAGATACAAATCGGATTAATATTGGATTTAAAACCGTATAATTTGGCTGGAAACGGCCGAACTTGGACGCTTCCTGAATAATATCTGATTGTTGTGATTCAATAAATGTTTTACAAATTTTAATTAAAGTTTCAATTTCCAGCCCCGATTCCCAGAATCTTGATCAGACGTTTGACAAATCTTAATCGGGAATGGTTCTGTCAAAGACGGCAGTAAAAATCGTGAATGTGTGACCCCAACTTAAGGCCGTTAGTTTTCTCGTTTGAACTGTTTTATATTTGTCTTTTCGGGGCAATGTGTAACTTACTATGCACTATTGGTTTTGCTCATTGTTGAAGGCCTTACGGTAACCTATAGTTGTAA
This sequence comes from Mytilus californianus, assembly GCF_021869535.1. Lineage (NCBI taxonomy): Eukaryota > Metazoa > Mollusca > Bivalvia > Mytilida > Mytilidae > Mytilus > Mytilus californianus. The sequence goes on along the minus strand of NW_026262604.1, from coordinate 62,113,817 downwards.
TTTCTACTTTATTTGGTATCTGTAACATACCAAATCTTCTTATTTTCATATCGTAAATCGAAATCAGTCGAAATAAACTGTATTAACCAAATCATAAATGACTGTATAAGTTGTATACATATACGATCAAAGTGTATGAACACATATGTAGTACATAGATGGAAAATAGTTAAATTTAGGCAGCTTAAGAAACGTTAAAAGGAAATGGCGCCTTTGTTTGTTTATTGTCAATAGGTTTAACAAAAATTCCAGAAGAACATAGGCATGAGAGAGATTGTAAAGTTTGTAAAATAGTTAAATGATGAGGAACACGTTTTCCTTCATTAACAAATTCATTAGTAACTAATAAATCAGATTGTAAATGAGATTAAGTGCAAATATGTATTTGGTATTAAGGAACAGTGTTTTGATACGTCTTACTTGACACGTATGGTTTGGTTTTTTTTTGCATTCAACTTCAGATCAGGATACTGAGTAGTAACTATATTATGTTTTTAATCTTCAGCTAGAAATAGTTAACAAAGTATCTGATCTAAATGATGCCATGCTCTACCCGTAATCGACAGAAAACGACCCCCTAACCCCCCACCCCACTACAATAACAGTACTGATTTTCGATTTTCTCAGAACTTGTTCTGATTTTTTTTTTATTTTAAGTTGCTTGAAATATCACTTTGATTAAGATAATTTTTTTTGCCTGGTCAGAAGTCATCAATACGTGATATCCTGAGGTAAGATTGCCGTGAGGAGAGTTCATGACCTTACTTATGCTCTGTTTTTAACTGATATAACTGTTTTGAATCAATACTTTTCAGTTTTATCCTGCTTTAACTTAAGCATTAGTATACAATCATTTAATGCACTTCTTTCATATAGAAATATCTGACAAATGTTTGTAGAATTATGCACATAATACGCATTAAATGTACAAATAGTTTGACATTCAACTGGAACCATGGTGAACAAATTGTCATCGATCAATTTATTCTGAGTACAGTTTCTTTCCAAATAACAATATGTTATTTGCCAAATGTGTTTTATCTCCATGAGCATGTGCAATTAAAAAAGATTAAAGGTATGAATATTCTTTGTTACAATTAATTCACCTCAGCTCAGAATTCTACGTAATATATAAAATATTATGGACATTTTGCTGTTTGTTTTTAAGCTTTTAGTGAATTTATTTTCTTTATCAGATAGCCAATGTCCATCACTTTGAACATTAATAATTTGCTATGATGCAAAGAATTACTTTTCAGCTTTGTAGATTGTTAATGTTGTAATGTCAGATCCGCATCAATCGCATAAATGTCTATGCTGATTTGTACACAGGCTATTGACAGAACGTAATAATTATTGTCATAGTTATCAGTTTTTGTGAGGAACTCGATTGTTTGTTTATCTCCCGTTGTTGGATTTTCAAATATATTTTAAAGTGTTTTTTTTTGCAATATATTTCTGTGATTTTGCATAATTTTACGGTCTTTAATTTGTTTACATAATAAATAAATAGTAAATAAATTCGCAATTGACCTCCAAATGCATGATTTGCTATGTCGTAGACTGATAAAATAGTAACACATATGATGCATTACACCAGATTTTAAATAATCTTTAGTCAAGTTTGATTTATCTAGAGTTAATCCTTGTGTATAATAAAACCCATAGTTCGAACCCAATTTAATAAATTCCTAAATTGTTATACAAATTTATATTTTAAAAGTTAACTTTTTATAACAATGAGTTGTCTTCCTTTCGACTTCGTTTAAGACAAAAGTTGTTATCTCCAATGTCCATTTTGACACCAGGCGTCTAAGAAAGACAACTCCACTTTGATCCAATACATCAATAAAATTATGAAATTTCATAATATTATGGCATTTCCTATTTGCCTCGACTGACAAAGGTATCAGCATTTTGCAATGAGGTAATAAATTTGTGGTTGACAGATATAAACCGAATGTCACGGTAGATAAAGTTGCGCGTGGACAATTGTGTTATGTAAAGACTAAATGGGCTGTCCTTTTTTTTAACACTTTTTTTAACACTGCATTGCAAATATGTTGTTGTTTAGTTGACAGAAAAGACGGAGAAGATACTTAAGCACTCAAAAATCATTAGGAAAACAAAACCAGATAAGAAAATGAATAAAAAACGAAAAAAAAAAATAACAGCAGTCAAGAAATCACTACACAAAAATCTTTAAATATTGAACAACACCAACCCAACTAAAAGCCGAGGATGGTTTTAGGTGCTCAAGAAGGGTCAACAGTTCCTGTTCAACAAGTGACACCTGCCTATGTGCTCTTAATGAGTAATGAGTCATATCTAGTAATTAGACATATAAATGTCTTTTTTTTTTAACCTTTAGAATCACAAAATTTTAAACATGTAAAAACCATTGGTACATGTAAATTATGCAAAACTTGACCGAATGTGAACGTTTGAAATGAAATAAGGTTTCTAATGCCTGTACGATGGATAAACAAGACTTTCACTGTTTGACAACACAGACATTGAAAAATAAAGAGCAAACAACACAGACATTGATAAATAAAGGGCTAATAACACAACATTGAACACATAAACAACACAAGCTACTTTTCATTAAAACTAGGGGTATTCGTAGGTGTTCCGGAAGGGTGTGTAGTTACTGGCCAACTGGAAGCACTCGTGATGCTACCATGATTACCGTTTGCAAGTAGAAATTTGGTCATTAGTCGTTTTTATTGATTATCTTGATGTTACCACAATCGATTAAAAAGAAAAGATTGTGGCAAAGATAAGTAAAAAATATTAATTATCATTTGTGACTCAGATGGTACCTAATGGTCAAACAAATCCTGATGGCGCCCTGAAAACTTTCGAATGTTTCCATTTATAGGATCTTTGATTAAATTATCTTTTAAAAGTCTAATATAACTTCATGACTTACTAGAAACGTTGGATTACATTTTATATGTTTTTTAAAAGATTTGGTTTGAATATTATTTGCTTTTAATTAGAAATTTAGACTGATTGGCAGACATCTTGAACATGGTCGCCATATTGGAATTTTTAGAGTGAGTCCATAGCTTAGATTGACTATCAAATATATATCTACTATTGTGCAAAGTTTCGTGCTTTTATCATCAAACGCACAATTCTTCTAAAAATATGCACGAATCGGCTGGACTAAAGTGAGAAATTTCTTGTTATCACTTATACTCTTGGAGAGGGAGAGATCGGGTGTCATTTTAATTTATTTCGAATGTGTCCATGTTTTTCCTCAGTTCATAACTTGAGAATCATTTAGAATACCCCAAGTCACTCAGTCGAAAAATTGGGCTCCAGTAGGTCACGTTTAAACTGACATATTAACATTTTTAAAAGTCACAAGTCAGACGTGTATGCTGGTTTTGATGTCAGATTGGGGCGCTCCTTAGAATTAGGAATTAGAGGACCTTATTGTGATGCAAAAATGGCTGTAAATTTACCTTATTACACTTTGTTTTCTATTTTTAGTGGGGGAGGGGCTCAAGGTAAACCCCCGTCTCAATCCGCAGCGTCTGGTAACTATACGTGGCTTACTATTGTTATATTATAGTTCGTTTCTGTGTGTGTTACATTTTAATGTTGTGTTTTTGTTGTGTCGTTGTTCTCCTCTTATATTTGATGCGTTTCCCTCAGTTTTGGTTTGTGGCCCGGATTTGTTTTTATCTCTATCGATTTGTGATTTTCGAACAGCGGTATACTACTGTTGCCTTTATTTACTAAGATTTGATTAGTAAATTTGTCTGTACCTTTAGAAAACTTATTAAAAATGGTATTTCACATCCTAAATTTTATGACAATATTGTACTTAAAGCTCGGAAATAACTATGTGATCTGTATAAACTCATCGACACCTTTAAACAAACTTATTAGTAAGGGCTATCGTACCAATGTTGTAATTAGATCTCTGAATATAGTTTACATTGGCACTAATATCGATTCTGTCATTAGCAAATTAAAACATAACTACATTTGTATTTTCTTTTCAAACGGGATGTATAGAGACACACACACGTTCATTTTTATCTATAAAGAAGTCACTCCTAACTATCCTACTACCTGTCGATACATTTATTTTTGGCATTGCACAAGTCATGTCTTCTTTGACTGTTCATGACGTTAAAATACTAAATCCCTGGGATGTGTTTTAGTTGATTTCAGTCTCTGATGCATGACTTTTTATTATTGATTGTTTTGGCTTTTAACTAGTTGTCAGTAACTGCGAGTACTCTCAAATCGTACTTTCTTGTTAATTTGACCTGTTGATACTATTTGTAATGTTTTTTTGTTATTTAATGTTAACATGGATCTTGTTTATATACCAGCTTTGATTATTTGGAATTACTACAAATTTTCACTTCTTCTTACTATGAACATCCAAATTATTTCATTTCTCCTTAAATACTGTTCTTGCACCTGTACAGGAAGTTTTATCTAGCACTAATTGTATAGTTTTATTGTTGATATTCACCCCATATGTACCAAGTGTTAGATTAGTTTTATTGATATTAATGAAATTTCTTGGTATTCCTAAACGGGATATTTTATACACACAGAAGAAGAAGTATACTTAACAACAAAATTATTTTCATTTACCTGTGTGACGCAGGTTTTTTTCAAAAGTGATGATTTTCTCGTTTAACATTTCACAGTGGTATCATACTTTAACTTTGTTGAAACCTGTTTATTTACTTTTGACCTTAATTATTTATCCCTTATAATTTTTATTAACTATGTATTTGCATTCAGGTATCACAGATCAAATTTATTCGTTCATTGTGTGTTAATTTACGTTTTTTGATTGAGTTAAGCCTTCCAATTGATATTTTATAGTGTGTCTTTCTATGTTGTGATGTTATACTATTGTTTCAGAAAAGGGAGAAGGTTTGGTACCATTAAAACGTTTAATCCCGCTGCAAATGTTTGCACCTGTCCTAAGTCGGGAATCTGATGTACAGTAGTTGTCGTCTGTTTATGTAGTTCGTACATGTTTCTCGTTTCTCGTTTTTATATAGATTAGACCGTTGATTTTCCCGTTTGAATGGTTTTACACTAGCACTTTTTACGGCCCTGTATGGCTTGCTGTTCGGTGTGAGCCAATGCTCCGTGTTGAAGGCCGTACTTTGACCTATAATGGTTTACTTTTATAAATTGTTCCTTGGATGGAGAGTTGTCTCATTGGCACTCATACCACATGTTCCTATATCTACTTACTACATATTTTATTTAAAACAGAATGTTTTTAGGAAAATTTGAAGCTTAAATTTGGAATCTTTTACAAATGCCCATTCCAGCAAGGACGTACATACGAACAAGGGTAAAACTTAATGTCCCCTCCGCCCTGACGGGGCATTAAAACATTCTCAGATTATTTCGGCGGAACATCTGTGCATACCTTCATATAAGAATAGTCCATTTATAAAATTGGAGTAGACTGAAAAGTGTGTGTGTGTGGAAAGGGGGCAAACTTCTGAAAGTGAAAAGCAAAAAAAGAAACAAACTATTTTCTGTATAGTCTAATAGTCTAAAAGTAAGTTGGTGTTATCTTTCATTTAGAAATTAATAATCATTTCAAAAATCTTATCCTCCAAAACCACCATGCAAATCAAAACCAAAATAAACCATAAATCATCCTTATGTCTGAAAAGTAATTATAAAGTATGTCAAAATCTTAGCTATGTATCATTAGATCAGGGGAAATTAACTGTTTTCCAAACGAATTTGTCATTCACTTCACAGTTTGAGTATTACAGTTTCACTGCATGCAGATTTTTTATTTTCATTGCAGTATAGTTTGCAGGTAAACAAAAAGTACAAATTTTCACTCCAAAATATCACTCCAAAAATTTCACTCCAAAAGTTTACTCCAACACTCCATCCCAAAATTCTACTCCTTAAAATACATTATTCCCAACATGTAAACGATACAATTTGCATCATCAGTAGTGATTGTGGTAACATGGGTGATTGTCTATGAAAAAGAGAACGATTTACGACTTACGTGTCACTACCTTTATATCTAAATAAAGGCAACAGTAGTATACCGCTGTTCGAAACTCATAAATCGATAGAGATAAAAACAAATCCGGGTTACAAACTAAAACTGAGGGAAACGCATCAAATATAACAGGAGAACAACGACACAACAAAAACACAACATTAAAATGTAACACACACAGAAACAAGCTATAATATAACAATGGCCATTTTCCTGACTTGGTACAGGACATTTTAAGAAAAAAATGGTGGGTTGAACCTGGTTATGTGGCATGCCAAACCTCCCGCTTTAATGTCAACGTCAAACACAACACCAAAACGACAACATCACATGACAGGACCATAATACAAATAAATGGGAGAACATATAGGATAAAGAAACACACGAATAATAGCTAACAAAAGGTACTAGGCTTAAAATTCAATACGTCAGACGTGCGTCTCGTCCACACAAGACCAACCAGTGACGCTCAGATGAAAAAAGTTTGAAAGCCAAAACAAGTACAAAGCTGAAGAGCACCGAGGACCAAAACTTCCAAAAAGTTGCGCCTAACACGGCCAGGGTTTTCTGCCTGGGACAGGAACATCCTTATAATTTAGAATAATTTATAATTTTGCAAACAGTAAATTTTATAAAATGACTATATAATAGATATACATGATAAAACCGAAGTGGGGACTAACTACAGAATAAAAACGGATACATTACATAAAACAACTTAATCCAACACATAAAAATACACAGCCGAGTTAGCCAAAGCCTCAACGCACAAAGTGACGTCACATTTGAATTTGTAAAAATGTTTCCCAAAAATAAGATAGGATTAGGATTGATTCAAGATTTGATTTGTAAAACTGACATTACATTTATTAATTACAATGAAAATTACAATACTTATTAATATCAAATTGTGGTAGTAATTAGATGATTAATTGTATTATCTAGCTATGTCGGTGTTTCTTCTGAATCAAACTGTAAACCAAATATATCGTATAAATTTCGTTGAACCAAACTAAAATCTAATAAATGAAGAGGGTGATTAATTATCTTTACCATAACACACGAATATAACAGAAAAGACGGTAAGACATATGACAAAATCCGACGAGAATAATAAATATAACATCAAAATTAAATACATGAATTTGGGATAGAAAAGTACCGTGACACGTCTTATAGCAATGCGGTTTCACACTCAACAAAACAGTCACAATCCGGAATAAGTCACGTTCGGTAATTAAAAGATCAGATGACGTAATGACAAACCACAATCTAACACGTGGTAAAAATGTCCTTAGTTAGTTTAGACAAAGACACATCGTATAGACTAACCAATTCGTGATGGTGTCCGTAAAATTTACGGAGTGTCATTTTTAATCTGTCCTCCTCATAACTTTGCTGGAGCAGTTTCTGCGTAAGGAGCACACTCCTGTATATGAAGTCCTTATAGTGTGAACAAGCACGAGAAAAAAAGACATAATCAAGTATTTTGAAACGCACATAGTTATTGTGATATATTCGATACATGTTTATTTGAAATTTAATTGTGTGGTAGCCATTGTATCGCCCCTTAGGTGTTTGTGAACTGTATGGCGGTCATTGCGTGTGTCCATACGAGAGAAATACAAACTTTATTACATTTATTATTGCTGCTTTTTGAGCAATTTTTCTAAAGTATGATATATATTTATAATAACAATTCTAGTATATCATATCGATGCACCTCTCTTGCCATCTTATCATCGACTAATTAATTGTAAGCTACTGCATTCTAAAATCAATTGAGTTCAATAACCGAGTGGTTTGTCGAGATCAACTGCAGAAGGTGTATATTGTTTGCATTTTTTTTAGATCAGTGTGTACTTGTGAATGATAGCATTCTGAAAAAACTGCATTCGATTATATATTATATACATATTTATATGTTTTCAACACACCTAGCTTCATGAATGTATAACTTGAATATCATACGTAAATGACAAAAGTGTCATCTTTCGTTCTATCACCTTATTTTACCTTTGTTTTGTATCTGACTTGTACGACGTTTCAAGAAGGAAGAAGTACATTTTGCATTTAGAAGAGGTAGCAAAACTAAAGATATTAGAAACTTAAACGACCATATACCAGTTAATGTAAGTTACAGTTTAAACTCAATTTTTTTTCTCACTTCCATTCATGAAGCCGAGAGTTTTTTCTAAAAAAATTCAAGAATCTAATAACTTTATAAAAAGAACCATTTCAAGTTAAAGGTGAATGTTATACACATTTGAGACTTTTTGTAATGTAACTTCGCAAGTAAGTTATGTATAAAAAAAGATTTCAGAGGTAAGCAAGCTACCATTTGATTTTATTGGGAGGGGGGTTAAAATAAATTTAAAATAAACAGGCTTCATCCTTTTTTTTTGTTGAAAAAATGCAGGATGTGCCATGTCCATGTCTTGTTATTATATATTTATATAGGCATATGTTTTGGATTCAAAAATAAATGTTCATGCTTATAGGTTTTTATATGTCTCTGATAGTGTTGATCAGGATTAAACACGTGTCACTATATGATCCAATCAGAGCTTACCGTCCAAAATTGATGACATAAGTTGAATGATTTTCTTCACGATTTGCTGCATATTTGAACATGTATTACACGGACACTTTTTATTTATAGGATCAATCGTGCATTGGTGAGTTGATAGGGATTTTATCTTTTGATTAGATTTGATTTTTATATATATATTTCCTGTATTTTTATTGAAATATGAACGTTGGTACCAGCATTTCTGTCAGCATTGTCCAGAATACTATACTCCATATATTGAAAAAAAATACATTTACGGACCGACCATTTAGCTTCAAAAGGGGGTGTGTTCTTTTCTGAGTAAGAAAATTATTTAGTTTTTCAACGCTATCGCCCAAATATTTTTTTTTTCGAAATCAGCACTTTTATATAAGGTATTCGGAAAATCAGGAATCAGACCATTATTTTCAGTGTCATCTGCTTGACCATTATATATTTTTTCTCATAAAATTGGGGATCAAAATGGTTTTTTTTAGGAAAAAACCATAACCGGCCTTTTGAAGTTAAATGGTCAACCCCTTAGTGTACAAATGTGAATAGTTACTGGAATTGTTTGAAAAAAAATATAGTTATTGATGCTAACGTAAATATTTTTAATTAAAAAGACAGGAAATATGTCGGTGAAACAAAAAGTTCAAATCTAATTGAAATTTAAAGTGACCATGAACTCACTGATCATGCACGAGTGATTCTATTCATAAAAGGTGTCCGTGTAACAACTAAAAAGTGTCCGTGTAACATCTAAAAAGTGTCCGTGTAACACCCGTGAATGTACTGTTTTTCTATAGCTCTGCTGGGGGCAAAGTCGTACAATAAAATTTGATAAAGGATAAACAAAATTTGTCTGCTGTACATACCTATTTAAATAACTAGAATTTTCCTTTAGAAAACCGGGTTAAAATAAGAAATTAGTTGTTGCTTGCTTAACCTCCAGTGGCATATATTTCATGCATATTAATGACGAAAAAAAAATACAATTACAATTAGTATAGAAGGTAGGTTCTGTAATAGGAGTGCAACTGGACCAAAAATTGGATGTATTGGATAGGACAGACATTTGGCATTGCGAAACGATCCCTCAAAAGGTGTTGCAAGGGTTCTTGATGTGCAGAGAGCGTGGCATTCTCTCTACTCGAAACATTAAATTAAACGGTCCCAGTATGACCAGGCGTGACTGAGAATTTATGCGCCCGGCACAGCAAAATGGACTTGATTTGGCAAGCGTATTACTACCGATTCGATGAAAGACCAGTCAAAAATAACAATAATAAGAAACGCACTTATTCTATTCTGAGACAGACTTTAAACAAGAGCTTTTCAATTAAAATGAAAATAACTGGGATTTATCTTAACTTTACTTCTGATTAGTTACATAGATAAATAACTCAGCATTCGTCGACTTAGCTTATTTAAATCTATATCAATGAACATAAAATAACGATACCATAGGTACATTACAGTCTGTATTACATTCAGAAATTTACAACGTGGGTCGGTTGACATCTAAAACTTCACGAAAAAGCGATGTTTCAATTTTCCCATTGTGAACTTTCCATTTCTGAAAGCTACATTCCATCTGCGCCGGCACATTGAATATGTATATACGATACAAAACGATATTAAAGGGCTTACGTTGCTTATCCAGATCTTGATAGAGGGTTGCTGCTTGCAAGGACGCTGTTTTACTAAAGGTTTCGAATGGTAAAGCTGAATGCATCCCTTTGAAATGTTAACGGACCCTTTGTTTTGTTTTAATGTTCTTAACATTTATAAAATACATTTCAGTAGTATATTCAAGTCCGATCTTTATTGCTTTCGTTAGTGCGGGGAAAAATGATAGTTTAATGTAGGAGTTTTGAATTTTGAATTTTGAATTTTGAATGATCCTTCTCGACCTCCAATCAAAAAGGGATTCTAAGATCCCCGAGCCGGTTAGGCTTGTCATTGGACTTGTCATTGAACTTTTACTTACTAACAAACCGTCAAAAACGTACGAATAGAACACGAATGAAGCATTAACAGAAATTCCCCTAAAATGGACGAGTCTAAATCGGATTCAACTTAAATGACAGGTAACAGACGGATATATACAAATAACAGTTATTTAATTGCATGAAAACATGAAACGATGACTAATGTATTTTCTGACAGAGAACGTTTTGCTTAATATATTTTATGATTTTAATCTGTCAGTAATCATGAAATAGATTCGGAAAGATCAGACCATATAAAACAGTGAGTAAATAGAAATAAGAAGATGTGGCAAGAGTGCAAATGAGACTGAGACAACTCTCCATCCAAGTCACAATGTGTAAAAAGTAAACAATTATAGGTCAAAGTACGGCCTTCAACACAGAGTCTTGGCTCACACCTAACAGCAAGGTATAAATGGCCCAAAAATGACTAGTGTAAACAATTCAAACAGGAAAACCAACGGTCTAATCTATATGATTGATAAAGAAATGAGAAACACATCAACAAACGACAACCACTGAACAGGCTCCTAACTTAGGACAGGTGCATACAAATGCAGCGGGTTTAAACATATCAACAGGCGCCAACTTTCACCCTAACCTGTAACAGTAGTGTAACATTACAACACAAAAAGACACACTATTAAATATCAATTGAAATGGCTTAACTCGATCAAAAAGACTTATAGACAAAAACAAGTAAACATACACTGAACGGATACAATTGATATATGACACAACACAAACATGATAAATACAATATTGATAAAAAATGATTTAAAACAATGTCAAAAAGACAACTCTAACCCGGGACAAAATGGCGATAAATAAAATAACATACACAGGAAAATTTTGTTGTTAGAAGTACGGAAATATTTTTCATATTTTACAAAAAAAATAAATGTGTTGTTAACAGTACGAGTACGGAAGTGAAAATTTATCGTCATTCTTGCTATTTATCCAAAGTGATACATATAAGTGAGACCAGATATAACACAAAATAAACATTGAATAACAAAAATGCATTACAAATGTATCAACAGGTCAAATTAACACGATAGTACGATTTGAGAGTACTCGCGGTTACTAAGGGCTAATTAAAAGTAAAAAAAAAATTGATAATTTAAAATTATCCATCAGAGACTAACATCAATTAACACACATTCTAAGGATTAAGTGTTTAACGCCATGGACAGTCAAAGAAGACATGACTTGTGCAATGCCAAAATAAAAGTATCGACAGGCAATAGGATAGATAGGAGTTAACCTTGTAATAAATATGTACCATGTTATGTATAGATAAAGCAATCTCTTTATAAAAGATAAACGTGGATGTGTATTTATACATTCCAAAAAAAAAATCATTCAAAAAGAATACAAATTTAGTTATGTTTTAAATTGTTGATGAAAAAATCAATATTTGTGCGAATGTCAACAATATACAACGATCTCATTACAACATTAATAAGATAACCTTTACTAATAAGTTTGGTTAAGGGTTCGATGAGTTAACACGGATCATATAGTGATTTTCTCGCTTTTTGTACAAAATTATCGTAAAATTTAGGATGCGAAATACTGTTTTTAATAAATTTTCTACAGGTACAGCTAAATTTACTAATCAAGTCTTTGTATCTATGAAAGAATTTAGTAAATGTTTTAAGTAATTTATGGTACCGAAATCTCTGACTTAATAATTTACCAGTGAATAACAATAAGTTATTAAATCAGCTTGCTACACAACTTCTAATCGAACAGACCTAGATGCATAAGATCCTTCACAATATTCAGGTAAATAATCATTTTGATTTTGAGTATATCATTTTCCTACACTACATGACATAAAAATGCGAAATAATTAGTGTTCTCAGTCCAATTAATTAATAAATCTAATTTATTTATTTTTTTTTTAATTAAAAAAACTATGCATGTAAAATTCAATCATTAAAATCGTAATGAAACAGCCTGAATGTAACATCTTCAGAATCAAGTAATGTAGATTCAAGTTGCTCCCTCAAAACATGTATAGATTATATATTATGACAAGATTGATCACCATTCTTTAATTGAAATACAATCTATTACATGAAAACAAAAACGTCTAATTTAAATGAAATGTTTTTACCTTTCTTAGTTCTACAATTGCCTGGCATAATTTTATACAATAGATCGTAATAAACCAGTAGAAAAGAACCATAGTAAAAATATATCCAAAAAAGGAGAGATTAGTGTTCCTTCATGCAGTTTTTAAAGAAATAACTTAAAACATTTTTTTTCTTCGTATGAACTTCATCTATTAGGAACACCCCTCTTTTAGAAGTATGTTCAGTGTACGATGTTTACTGTATCGTGCCGTTCTTTTGTTTACATTGTATCGTACCTATACCTAAATTTTAGATTGTGATTATGCTTATCTAGATGTTGATATATCAAACTTTTGAATTTTACGCTACATAGACTTATTCACGGACGGATAATCTCACATCTGTGAAATGATAACTTTCAGATTAACATCATCATGACATTGAAATGTCCATTAACCAATGCGAACATGTTTTGAGTTCACTGCCATTTCACGCTTTAGTTAATTATGTTTGTCTATTAATACCGTTTGTACAGGTACATCTTGGTTTTATTTACTTTATACCAGGTTCAGTAAATCTAAAATTGCATTAAGCTTTATTATGACGAATGCTACAGAAATATCTTCCACTGACGCTTTTCAAGGGAATCTTTTAAAGAAGTATGGCTATATGAGTAATCTCCAGTTATATACGACAAGGTTGAAAAACAAATGTATTACACTAATGATGTTCTGTATTTTTTTAAACTGTTGTAATAAATGAATAATATAAGATAAAACAAATATTGATCTTCTCTTTACGAAAAGTATTACAAATCAATTACATTCCTTCTCAAAAATTGTATTTTTGATTTGAGATCTAGACTGATTGTGTTCTACTCCTTGCGAACCCTACACCCGATCAACATTACATACTTATGTTGTGCATTGTCTTATGGTATATATCAACAACATTGTGAGACGCGCGGTACGCATATATTTGATATAGATGGAAACGAAATAATCTTTTACAGTAACAAAAAATTATCTTCAGATATATTAATGATGTTGTAAAAACAAATAGTGGTTAACGTGTATATATAATGCAGATAGGTGAAGATATAGTCAATACTATAAAAGGACTTTGCTTTAAGAACTGATAACACTAATTGATATACAAAAAAGGAAAATATAGTGTTAGTGGTAGGTCAAAGTGAACAAACCACGTCATTCGTATTAATAAAGTATAAACACAAATACTGGAATTAATTTAAAAAGGGGAAGTACATAAAAGCTGACAACATCAAAAGGTCGACTATATTAAACAACGGACCGAATGGAAAACAGTTGTCATATTCCTGACCTGGAACAGTTAATGTCCGACGAAAAGTGTGGCTTAAAACTCCCACTTTTAAAACAGTTTGTATATTACCGTTATATTGACAAAATTGGGTTTACAACACAAAACAAAATAATTGGTTAACGTGACAATAATTGGAACCCAGCAGGCCAAATTGTGTTAACATACACCACAAACAGTCAACGCAACTGACTTAAAAATCCAAACAAATAAACAATAAATATGAAATAAAATTGTGTGAATATACATCACAGACATACAACACAACTCTTACAATTTTTAATAAATATACAAGTAAATCCGACATGGAAGCCAACAGAAAATTTATTGTGCTTGATAGTACACGTAGTTCGTAAATATAATGAAAAATACACTTTTCCGATGAAATACAAATTATGTAAAATATGAATGCAAACGTATACAAAATAAAATAAATACAATACAAATCTTTTTGCTCAATCCGTACTGCTGAACGAATTCAAATCAGGAACGTCAAAAGTCAAAAACTCGATCGTTGGATGTATAAAAACCTAGCCACATCTAGAGTCATACGACAAAAAAGAAAATTCTGTATTGGCATGAACTATTATTAAAATGGTCATATCTATAAATTATAGACACGAATACTTTCGATGTTCTATGCTAGGAACAGATTAAATGATTTCTATTTGCAAAATATTTCAGCCTGTCAAATTCCTACTTTTTTACTTTATTACTTTACTGTGGAGCAAGATCTGCTTACCCTTCCGGAGCACCTGAGATCACCCCCAGTTTTTGGTGGGGTTCGTGTTGCTTAGTCTTTAGTTTTCTATGTTTTGTTTCGTGTACTGTTGTTTGTCTTTTTCTTTTTTAGCCAAGGCGTTGTCAGTTTATTTTCGATTTATAAGTTTGAATGCCCCTCTTTTATTTGCTTTTTTTATTTGATTATCTCTGATGAGTATATTGTAGAACAAATGCATGCAAATTGTAAACCTTGTATCTAACAGTTGTTTTCCATTCGTTTGATGTGTTCAAGCCTTTGATTTTGCCATTTGATAAGGAACTTTCCGTTTTGAATGTTCCTCTGAGTTCGGTATTCTTGTTATTTTACTTTTATTTTTTTTTCTTATGACTATGACTATTAGCATTACATATGTTGACAAGTGTTGTATTTCGAAGAATATTTCAATAACACATGGATAAATAGAGAACAATTGAGTATTGCTACTGCATGTCAAATAATTAAAAGGTTGATACAATAAAATTGGATCGCAACTGATATATTCTTTGTAATATCCAATAGAACTGAAGTTGGTAAATAATGTCAATTAACAGATGGCACATCGAAAACGCAAATCTTTAAGATCATTGCGAAATTGATGTAACTTGCATGGCTCGATTTCAGCAAGTTCACGATTTTGTCAAAGTAAAGACTGCACTGACCGGACTCTGAATGATGGCATGAGAAGGGTTTTGAAACATTTAAACATAAAAGCACATTAACAATTGGACATTTTGGTAAAGTTAAAAGCAATTTATTTTCACATCACAGAAGCATGTTATTTTCCTGCACATGTTTGTAATATTATCAAAGGATATGGAGATGTAATCAACCAATTAATGTTTATAGAAATTCAGCTGAAAATAAATCTTTTGGTTTCAAAATTTGATCTTCTACAAATATGTATTTAAAATACGGATTTGAAATGAACAAAAAATATGAACAAAAAATGCCGATTAGAAATCGAGAAGTCCGTAAAATAAAATGCTCGAACATAGCAAATAATGGAACGACCGGAAAACAATAGTCCCATTCCGGACTTGGAATAGACATTTTCTTAAAACATGTGGTATAAAACATAGTTTGACAGCTAACTAATCCTGCCACTTGTATGACAGTTGTATATAGTTCTGTTATATTGACAAAATTGTGTGAAAAAACCAAATAGACTTAATTGCATAACGTGACAATAATTGGGATTGCATCTTCAATTTGATAAAATAGGATAGTGTATATAACTTATAACTATAAAAAGTATTTGCATTTTTATGTTTTTATTATAACGAATAACACTTTTAATAAAAACATTTTCAATGCTAAGGGAAGTAACTGTTGTTGCTTATTTGGCTGTAAGGCATTTTTTTGTGTCCTAGAAAGAGCATCATATCTTGAAGGGTAAGCTCTTTTTTGCATCTACTTTCATTAAGAACGATCAAAGCCAAACATTTAGAAGCTATCAAAAAAAGTCAGACAAAACACCATTTATTTTGTCCGCAATGAATATTCAAACTGCCATAGACGAACTATATCGGAAATTTGAGCCGTGTGATTGCTTGTAGCTCTTGTTGCAATTATGCTCGTGCATGTTCACACTATACGAACTTCATATACAGGAGTGTGCTCCTTACGCAAAAACTGGTCCAACAGAGTTATGAAGAAGAAAGATTAAAAATGACACTCTGTAAATAATACGGAAACCATCACGAATTGGTTGATCTATACGATGTGTCAGTGTCTAAACTAACGAGGTCTTAGATTGTAGTTTACCATCTACGTCTTCTGGTCTGTTACGTACCGAACGTTACCTATTCCCGAATATGACTGTTTTGCTGAGTGTGAATTCGCATTGCTATACGACATATCTCAGTATTTATACACCCATGCATTTAGTTATGATGTTTCTTTTATAAGTCCGATTGGATATTGTATAATGTATTATTGTTTGCGGTTTGAATTCTGTATTTTCGGTTCGTTTCACATATGTCTTATTTGTCAGTATAGTTGAGTTACTCGTGGTTCGTCTATAGTGTTTTGTTTTATGTTGTTTGTTTTCAAGTGTGATTACTGTTTGGTCTTACATGATCTTCCCTTATTATACAGTTATTTTATTTTTATTTTCTATATGTATGTAAAAGTTCAGATAAAAAATCGGCTATTTCATTTATATGATTTTAATTTTAAAGCAACTTTATGCACAGGATTTTTTGTCTATACACAGTTTTGATTTAGAAGAAAAACCGACATAGTTAGTAAATACAAATAATAACACTATTACAAACACAATTCCATTTTGATATTCTTGTCATGGTTAGAAAAACAACACAATTACAAACTCAATCCCAATTTTATATTCTTGTACGTGTCTATAAACAAAACAAATCTATTTTATTTTTTGAAATTTACCTGTGATAATATAAACGTCACAAAAATACTCCATTTTTTGGTGTTGATCCATTCATGTGATGCGAAGTTTATACTTCGTTTGTGGTGTACTGGTGTCCTGGTGTACCGTCATAAATTCATGGGAGGTGTCCGTTGTTATTCTGCGTTTTACATGTTGTAATATAGTTTTATCTAATTACGTGTTTTTCTGTCCTGAGGGTTCTTGTGTTTATTTCTACTGTATTCCTGTCACGTAGAGTTGCCATTTTAGTTGTATTTTTTAACATTGCCATATAAGCGGGAGATTTGGCTAGCCAAAAAACCAGGTTCAACCCACCATTTTTTCTTAAAATGTCCTGTACAAAGTCAGGAATATGGCAGTTATTATCAAATAGTCCGTTTTTATGTATATTGGCGTTTTTTTCGTTGCAGTTCAGTTTTTCTGTTGTTCCGTTGTTTTCCTCTTATAGTTGATGTGCTTCCCTCGGTTTTAGTTTGAACCCGGATTTGTTTTTGCTTAATCGATTTATGACTATTGAACAGCGATATACTACTGTTGCCTTTATTAGACACATTTACCTTTCAGATGTCGTCCTTTGACTGATAATCGGCTATATTGCAAGATCGGGGCATACATTCTACATGCAATCACATTGAATTGGAGTGGGTTAATAAAACTACGCCAGGAAAATAAATTTAAGTATGAAAAAATCAATATTCCTGATTCATAGGGAAAGTGGAAATATTTAGCACATACGTCAATTGTACACAGATTTATCATTAAATAGCCCAATCTATTATAACTTGCATAGAACAAAGGGTATGTATTTAATAAAAAAAAAGGTACAAAAAAGGCTTTTAACGTATCTATAATGGGAGATAAAAAAATAGAATTTGAAGAAAAAAAAATAATAAGTTAGGCGGACTATAGCAAAGGGATATTCAAACTTATTAGTCATGTTAGTCTACGACAAACTGACAACGCCGCGGCACTAAGACCCCCCCCCCCCCCCCCCCCCCCCCCCCAAAAAAAAATACAATAAGACACACTACAAAATACAAAAAATAAAATAAAAGACTGAGCAACATGAACCGTATCAAATCCAGGGTTGATGTCAGGTTTTCCGAGGTTGATTTTTAATGAAAATAATGATGATCCAAATGTTTAATAATGTTTCATGCGTACGAAAGAACAAGTAGACAGAAACGAGTTTCAAATACGTATCGAATGCCACGTATGGCTAAAGATACCACAAGAATGATTAAGTCATTGAATTTTAAGCATTTGCGTAGGTTTTCTTTTTCTACTGAGTCTAATTTGAAGGACATTTTCATTTCAAAATGATCACACAATGCAAAACACTACATCTACAGTTGAGAAAAAAAAAGATTGTCAGCTTAAATCGTGAACAAATCATGCAAAATCTAACAAGTGCTGGTTCAGAATTTGCCTTCTTTGGTCATTTTGAATATTTAAACGTTTTAATTATTTATCGACAGCATTAGTAATGACCTGTGAGAGGGAAATAAGTAATGATTACTAAACAAACACAGTTATTTGTTTATTTATTACACATGTTTTGTCAATATTTCTTCACATTTCGTGCGTATTGTTATTATTCATATGGATAATCAATGTGAGAGAATATACCCATGTGAAATGGTAAACAACAACGATCGTCAATTGTGGAATTCATGAAAGGAAACGAAACTACCGAATAACATATCAACTTGAAGATAATTTTTCCATATGCAGGAGCATGCTGGAATTTTGTTTCATCGTAATTGCAAAATTACAATAAGAAGGGTGAAATCGACTCTTTGTTTTTGCAAAGTTCAGTTTCAACCGACAACCAAAGATTCAGAACTGGATCTTCCTTCATTGTATTGAATATACCTAACATATATAAGTGTCCTTACGAACCTTGTTATATTGCTGGTTCTTCCAAGTGCTCTACGAAATTTTTTTCTTAATTACTAGTATTAACATCAATGTTATTAGCAATAAAAACTAAATGTTCTAGAAGCGGGGTGAATCAGATTTGGAGGCTAAATAATTCCAAGGAGAGTACATACAATCTAAGTTTCTTTCATCTTGTAATAGTACTATTTAAACATTTGATTTTTCTACCCTTAACACAAGTATTTTCCTTTCCAAACTAGAAGTCAAATTGAAAGACGCGGTCCTGTTTTGTTTCATTAAAAAAGGAACTACGCAAGAGAGAGATACATGTAAATTGTACTTTGCAAAAAATAAATCTGATTCAAACAAAAAACTTCTGAAACTTGCATTATAAAAATGCTTGACTTCGTCATTGACATTATATTTTTTAAGTTTTGAGGATGTGTTTTTCAACAATCAATCGGCATTGCAATGGGAACCAACTATGCTTCTCTTCTTGTAGACTTGTTGGTTCCTTTATTCATGTGAAGCTGACTTCATACAGGAGCATCGTCGGAAGAATGAAATAAAGTTTATAACAGATACAATTAAGTCTGCCTCATATCTTGACATACATCTAGAAATTAACATTGAGGTTCGGTTGTGAACAAAACTTTAGGACAAAAGGGGGAACTTTTCCAATTGTGAACTTTCCATTTCTATGAAGCACCTGCATGTGGGGTATATTTCACCAAGTTGATAAGATATTCCATAGCTTGCTTTTCCTAGTATAACTTACTTGATAGAGGGTTGTTGCTCACAAGGAAGCTATAACACCAATAGTTGCGGGTGGTGAAGTTAAAATCTTTCCTTCGACAATTTTACGGACTTCATCACGAGTTGGTTAATCGTTATGGAATATCTGTTCTATGTTCTAGTTGCCGTAACAACAATTCCGTCCTCTTCTCCGCGAATGTGACCTACCACATTAGACTTATCATCGGGTTAAAACTTAAATTGGTAACACGACGGACGCAGAATCTGATTTCCAATACGGAGCTAATGACATCAACACCGATTTTTTATGCTGAGTCCTTTGTTTTCTATGTGTTTTTGTACTGTAGTTTGTCTTTTGTGTGTTTTTCGTTTTTTTTTTTTGCCATCTCGTTGTCAGTTTTTTCGACAAATGAGTTTGAACATCCTTTTAATATCATTCCTAACTTTATTGTCAATTTCTAGATGAAAAATAAGTAAAAATATGAAGCAATTTAACATCTTGTTTGAAGACAAATGATTTATAAAAAAATATGTAATGATTAAATGTTAACTTATAGTGGCTTTAACAACTATTAACAACGTGTATGTATTCACATAAGTAATCCATAAGAGTATACTTTTTGAAACGATACCTCATTAATGTATTTTGTAAATATATCAATGCAGGACATTGCCTTCCTTGTGCGTGAATTATAATTTAAAGTTCCTTTGACCAAAGTCTTAAGTCAATATTAGATTAAAGTAAAGCCAATAACGACGTAATTATTTAGCAAAACATAAACGAAGACACCCTTTACCTCTTTCGATTTATAGACAAGGTGAATTATCAGATTTTGTTTTACGCCTATTATAGTTCATTTATTTGTACAATATTCCTTGTACATACAAAACACCCAAAAGAATTAAAGCAGGCTTAAGAGCATTTGACCTAGACATTTAAACATACTAATTCGCTTTTAATGATCAAAAAGAAAAATTACGTAAGAGATAGGAAATATTAAACTGAAATAAAATTGAGTCATTCTATTTTCCTTAATATTGTCTTAAAAGAGCATTTGTGGATTTCAACAAGTCAATATTGCGGCTTACTCCTTAGTAACGTCATGTCAATTGTAGATTTGACGGTAAGATAACAACAACGTTACAAAAAATGCAAAAGATCTTAACATGAAAGCATATCCATATGAATGATAACACTAGACAAGCAATGTGAACAAATATTGAAACATTTTCAAAATATAAACAAACAGTTCTTTTTTCTTGTTATGATTATCACTTTCCTATCTTCCGTCTCTCTTATGCTTCGTCTATCCTATTCCATTCTTTTTTTGTTCCATATTTGATAATTTCACGTCTACATTACCCATTTGTTTTTGATAGTTTTAGTAAATAGGACCATGTTATGATTAATCTGTGTACAATTGACGTAAGTGTCCAATATCATAAAACTTTCCCTATGAACCAGGAATATTTGATTTCTTCATACTTAAACTTGTCTTCCTGGTTCAGTTGTCTACCTGTCGAGACAATCTGTGTACGTATATAAGATCTGTACTTTCAAGCTAAGCCATTGCGACGATGTTGGGTTTTCGTTGCTTATTATACATGACCATTTGCAGCAGTGTTATCTGGCGAACAGTTGTTTGTGTTGAAGGTTTAAATATAATTTTTTTTCAAAAAGCAGACCACACATAATAATAAGGATGTGGTATGGAATGGAAATATCACTTTTCTGGATTAATCTTCCTCAGTAAAGCTCAATACCAAATGTTTAACGTATAAGCGTTCTACTATTAACAGACACAATGTCATTATCTAAATGTTATTTAAAACTAAAAGGTAGGCCTTATGTGTTTGAATATTCTATATCAATTAAGGAGCATAAGAATTTATCTGTATTTTTCATTATGGTTATTTGTTGTTTAATTTAAATGTTGTTTTTTTAGGAAAGGACAGTAAAGGCCGAAATTTTATTTTTGGTTTTATGGATAACGTGAAACCAGGAGTACTAGAGGTGTTCATTACCACTGATCATGCATACGACGTTACGGTTAACATTACTACCCCACTATTTAACCCAAATTATTTTAAAACTCTCAGAGTTAAGAATAAACAAGTATCAAAGATTGGTTTTAGCTTTAATATAAGGGGCGTTGGAACACAATTAAGTAACAAAGGCATCCTTGTTCAATCCGATTATGAAATAGCATTATTCGCTGTTAACAAGGCACCTGCTACTACAGATGCTTTTGTTGTTTTTCCTGTTGACACTCTTGGAGATAGCTACTATGTTATAACATGGAATATGAGAGCTCAATTTATGATAGTTTCAACCGAAGATAATACAGTGGTCACAATTACACCCGGACGAAGTGGATCGTCAATAATTTTTAACAGCCATGTTTATAGGCCAGGAATGTCACTAACTGTTACTTTAAATAAATATCAAACATTTCATGCTTTTGGAGGCATAATGTCAGATTACTCCGGAACTTACATAACATCTAGCAAAGCCATCGCTGTATTCAGTGGCAGTCAGTGCAGTCGAATCGGTTCTGGTGCTTGTGATCACCTTTGTGCTCAGATGACTCCTGTTGAAACATTTGGTACTATGTTTGTTACTATTAATATGCCGGATTGCAGCAGGCCTGTTGACTTTAGAATTGTTGGTAGTGAAAATAATACACAAGTTAATATATCAGGCAAACCGTCTGTCATGTTGTCAAAATCAGGGGATATTCATACCTTCAGTACTACCAGTTATTCACCGACAGTAGTTTCGACGGACAAACCCACTGCTTTAGCCTTTTTTGCAGAAGGTGGTTGCAGCTCAAAATATGGCGACCCTGCAATGATATTGCTACCACCCATACAGCAGTTTGCGGCCGATTATACATTTTCAACCGTTGAATTTCCATCTGATCCTTTCAGAAGTTCCTTAACAATTGTTATTCCGGAATCTGAAATAAGTGGTCTTTTACTAGACAGGCAGAACCTTTCCTCTAAACAGTGGCGGCCATTAAGTGGTAGTAAGACACTGCGTATTACTAACATTGTTGTTACAGAGGGTTCCCATACTGTTTATCATATAAATCCAACAGTAACATTTTTAGCAGTATCAACTGGTGTTGCAACCTATAATTCATATGGATATTCGACAGGACAACGATTAGCACCAATCAATAGTGTAAGCATTTGTTCTTATATAATACATTTATATATTTAGCCTTATTTCTCTAGCGTAATAAGTGCATCTAAAACGTTAAAAGATATACATGTAGTGAATTCAGTGGTTTCATCTAGCTGCATCCTAAAGATAACATTTATGCACATTGTCGGAAAATAATAATTATTTGTACACGCTTTCGAAACAGGAAGACATTGAGCTTTTTTCTTGTCTCTTGGCGAGTACAAATAGTATTATACTCCCGACAATATACATGAATTGTTTTATCCGGTAATTTAAAACTGATGCATTACATTTTTATTTTTTTTTATTTTCAATGTTTTTGTTATGTATAAGTCGACATGACGTAATCGCGAAAACAGAGGAGAACCCTATTGAATTACCGTTTGCTCAATATAGATATATATGCAGGTAACATGAGACTTGTTTTAAACCCACTATTTGTACAGTAGTTGGCTGAAGGCAGGATAAACGTTTGTCCTTCGTGGTATATGTTGTTCACTGCATTTGCTTGATAGTCTGCACTATAATTTCATATATATTTATAGATAGTCACATGTATTTCAGACACTTGTCTATTATTGTCGATCCTTTGATTTCTTAATGTTTTTCTCATTGGGTTAACGTTACAGTGGCTTTCATCAGACACCACTTTTCAATATAATGCAGTTTAATGAAGCCGCCATTATTATTACACCATACCATTGCAGTACGAAGAGCTGTATACATTTTTATATTGATCTATATATTTATATAACTATCTTAAATTTTCTGCATTAGAATTGCAGTACGAGCATACCAGTTCCAGGTGACATTGTAGATAACGACTGTGATGGGTTGATAGACGAGGAACTAAAAGATGGAAGAGGTAATTTAGAATTTTGATATTATTATCATATTTATTAAGTCAAAAATATTTTATAGAGACGATATTGACAGGTAAAGTCTTAATTTAAAGCAGCTCTTTCATTACTTGTTGTTATCTCGACAAGTTCCTACAGAATGTTATTCGAACATCGAAGGAGGATAAACCTGATATCATATCTAAACAAATTATTTTCTGTTATTTCTTTACACCTTTTCTAGTCCTTGGGCCAATCGAATTTTGTTGACGACATCTCTGTATTGTTTAAAACCCAATGTGTATTTCATACATCGAATGATTTTTGATGGAATGCAATCAAAAAAAATATATAGCCTGATACTAAGTGTTTGTGCTAGAATGGTAAATATTTTTCGTTATATATTGTAAAACATATATTAATCAATATCATATATTATACTTCAGATAATTAACATGCAGAAAGACAATAACATGTACTTGAACTTTTTTCTTTTTTTTTTGATGGGTCTTCTAACAAACTTTAATTGAATGAGTATTCAATCTCATAGGCTGAAAAAAAGGGACAATGAAAATAACAAACTTCAAGAAGTCCATAAAAACTGACAAAATCAAACGTTATCAATCCACGGAACAAGTGGAAAATAACTGCAATTATCCTGACTTTGTGAAGGCATTATCCGACAACAATGGTTGGATAAACCTGGTTTTATAGCTTGATAAACCTCCCAGTAGTATGACAGTTGTTTATAGTTTCGTTGGCTGACCAACACAAACAAACATAATAGGTTATTGTGACAAGCATTGGGATCAAGCAGACAAAACAGTGAACTATACATCACAGAAATACAACACAACTGACTACAAAATTCAAACAAACATACCATTAATCTACGAAAGGTTGTGCCAAATACAGCAAATGTAATTAATATACGCCTGCTTATAATTTCTATGAGTAAACAAAATGTTCAGTCTTTTACTGAAACAAAAAAAAAATGTCATATAAATATATTTTACATACAAAAATTGATAATCTGTTATTGAAATATTCCATGGTTTACAGATAATGATGGGGACGGTAGAATAGATGAAGATATGGCCCAATATTATGGTAGGATGTTTTGTTAAAGAAATTGATCCAATGAAATGATATACAAATATAATACAAAATTAAAAAAGCAGCATATTATCGAAGTGCTATGCAAAAAAAAAAAAAAAAAAAAAAAAGAAAAAAAAAATACAACACGTTATTTGTATCAAGGGGATTACCAAGGGTTATTTGTCAGTAGAAACAAGAAATCAATATAACCTTCGATATTCATTTATAACTAAATCTTAAAATAACGTTAATTTATTTTAAATATTGCATTAGGATGAGAATGTCAATAACAATTAAATAATTAGGATTAGTTTAATAAATTAAGTGCTTGTTAAATAATAACAAGCTGATACATGGACATCGGATCTCAACAGTAATAATTATTTAAATTACAAATTGTACTGAGTTCGGTAAGTAATGTCGATACACAGATTGCACATTCAAAATTCAAATTTAAAAGAGTCATCGTAATTCTCTTGATGTATAGATAAATGCTAAAGCACCATAATCATTTTTATCAAATCTACTTACATTATATATATATAATATGTTTTTGGCGCCTTTTCATTTGATAGCAACGTCTCTGTATACAGTAAGAACTCGGTTAGGTCAATTATGCTGTGCATATATTTTGCAGACGTTGATGAATGTGCTAGTTCACCATGCCAACATAATGGAGATTGTGTTGACTTATTATATGAATACAGATGCCATTGTACAATAGGATACACTGGATTGAACTGTGAGATTGGTAAGGCGTTGAAAAAGAATCACATTTTACAAAACAAACTAAAAAGAAACGAATTTGTTATTAATGAAATATGTTATGTTGAATTTTACATTTCGGATATCGTGCCTATCAAATATGTTCAACGAGACATTAATGTGTACATGTTAACGAAGCCATATCAGTTGCAATGAATCTTCTTTTCTGAAATACGAATGAACACTGGCCTGTTGAACATGAACAAAAAAATGTCCTACACAAATATATTAAAGATATTGATTTGATATCAAGCAATAATCTAGAATTTGGTAAAATGTGATGATACACAAACTAGTATTTGTTGCTAATATAAATAAACTCGTCTTTATAAATAAAAATCTTATATGCAAAGGAATTTAACTGTGATTGCTTTGAATTGGCTTTCAGGTATTTCTTGGTGTATGGTCATTCATTTTTTCCTTAAAAAGCTTCATATGAAACTGACATTATACAATAAATCCTAATAAATAGTACGTTTTCATAAATATATTGTAACACCTGTTGAG
This sequence comes from Mytilus californianus, assembly GCF_021869535.1. NCBI lineage: Eukaryota > Metazoa > Mollusca > Bivalvia > Mytilida > Mytilidae > Mytilus > Mytilus californianus. The sequence continues at coordinate 62,087,619 of NW_026262604.1, read as the reverse complement.
TTTTGTGTTAAGTGTTGATTATGATTTAAATTTCTCAAAGACATCAAGGGAAGATTTTGTCTGATTTCGAAAACAATGCTAGTCAGTTGTTTCCGATTTTTAATATAACAAAACATATATGATTTGTCTGAATATATATATTTTGATATAACATTAAATGGTTAATAAAAATTTATGCTGTGTTGAGCGACATTTGCAAAATAACAGTTTCTTCTGTACCTTTGTATATTTTCTTTGTTAAACGACACTTTTTCAATGACCTGCATACACGACCTAACGTAAAATGGACTGAAGGCAGGAATCTGAGCAGGTTTATTATCGCCCGTTATTTATCCGTACCGGTAGTTAACACTTCTATACAAAAGGCCTGAACAATTTGTGGGAAGATACGAAATAAGAAAAAAAAAGACCGCAAATTGCTTCACATAAATAGATATAAGGTAACTTGAACCTATTAGAAATCATATATTGAAAAGGGTAAGCTGGTCGTTTTCCACAAGTAGTGCAGTATTGTTTAACCTTTTTTTCCTTTTTGTTTGCAGCATTGTTTTTTCTCAACTAAACACTATATGTATCGCACAAAATGTATTTGATATTTTACAGATATAGACGAGTGTGCTTCCATTCCTTGCATGCATAGAGGTCTGTGTATTGACATGGTGAATTCATACAAATGTTCCTGTGAGCCCGGATATGTTGACTATAACTGCGAAATAGGTAAAAGAGAGTCTCAGCAGAAGCTAACTTTGCAACATATGAAATATTTGTGTGTCTACATCAGGACTTTGTGTGATAGTTTTTTTGCCAAAACCATGCACTACTTGCAGTCTTATTTCTAACTATGAAAGGAATTTAGCTATTTTCAGATAATAAATTCTTTATTAAATTAAGCGGTTTTTTTTTCTTCATTACCTTCATTAGGAACAATCAAAACGAAACATTTGAAAGCCTGAAATAGGTGACACAGCGAAAGAATGTTGGAATGTTGGATTGTGGGTTGGAGAGATGTACCATACTTTTGGAAATACAAAATTTAATTCATTAGTCTTTTTCTATTTGTATATTCACCTTTAACATGCATTTAATATTCACATTAAATATTGACGCAAACCAAGAATACCAATATGCAAACACGTTAAACAGGTAAGAATTTAGAATTAAAAGAACTTAAATAAAAGATAGGCGAAAGATACACAAGGGACATATAAAATCATAAGTCAAACATAAACCGAGCAGGCCATGGCTACAAAAGGAATAAGACCAACAAACAAACCACAGTACAAAACAAACAACATAGTAAACTAAAGACTGAGTAACCCGAACCCCACCAAAACATGGGCTGATCTCAGGTGCCCCGGTAGGGTTAGCAGATCCTGTAACCCGTCGTGATGTTCATGTATGTACAAACTCGGTGATAAGTCTTATTCGTATGTCACATTCGAGGAAAGGGGACGGGATTGTAATTACGACAATAGGAACATATCCGTCGTCATCTGTGAAATACGTATTCCATAACGGTGAACCAACTCGTGACGGCGTCCGTAAAATTTACGGAGTGATGATTTGTACTTCACCACTTGGAACTGATGGTATAATAGCTTCCTTGTGGACAGCAACCCCATATCAAGGATATCATGAAAGAAATACAAGCTCTTGACTATCGTCTCAACTGGGAGATATATAATCCGTATGGAGGAGCTGCTGGAATGTTGCTAAATAGAAATGGAAAGTGCACAATTGGGAAGCTGAAACTATCTATTTGTTTAGCAATTCTCATGTATGAACCATTTACGAACAAGTAAAAAAGTGCTACTTCACTTGCAGCAATTTATACTAAAGTGCTTAATTGTACCAAAATTATAATGCTGCTCTTTTTTTATGCATATATATTAGTACTGTATCTTCGCCGATATTCGTATTGCTATTTTCTCCCCAAAAAGCACTAACTGAATGATTACAAACATGATCGAAATTATTTAAATTACAGATGTAGATGAATGCTTAAGCAGCCCATGTCAAAACAACGCCACCTGCATTGACAAGACACCGGGCTGGAATTGTGCATGCCGACTAGGCTATTATGGAAGGTACTGTGAAAAAGGTATGGTAAACAATTTCATTTTCTTGTTTCTTCATTCAACTTATTTGACTTACCATGGTCTACTTCTAAACAACATGACTACGTTTTTAAAATTTCTGGCAACACTTTTGTACCTTCAATTTAAATATTACGAGCAGAATCTCTGAAAATATCAGTGTGCTATAATGGAACTAAAACATGTACGTTGTTGTATTAGCCAATGAATCGCAAAATGTTTTCAAAATACGGCGATAAACCCTTTACTACTAGAATGTGAACTAAAGTAATGACACATGTTTATCGGCATAAAAAAAAAACCAAAAAAAAAAAAAAGTGTATTATCATAAATAAACTCATTATAAATACCAAGAATAATTTTTTTTTGCACGCCAGGCGCGCGTTTCCTCGACAAACATCTGTAGCTCTAATTAAACAGAAGTCAGTACTGTTGTGGTGGCATAACATATCACTGATATGTTCATTTTCTCTTAAATTTACCGTTTAAAAATGTCGAATAATTCGAAACACTGAGGATTAACCACCTCGAGGTATAGATAGCCTTATTTGGCACATTTTTCTTCAAAATTGTAGTTTTAAATGCTTTTCAACTTCCTATTTGGTTTGCCTTAAACATGTTTTAATTCAGGCGTCAATGATAAAACGTGCGTCTGGCGTCTGGTATCTTTGATGAGTTAAATTGTTAGGAAGGTAAATGTAATATTGAAGATACAGATAACAAAGAAACAAATACACGAGTTTTGATTAAATATTGTAATACAAAAATGTAAATTTTCTCAAAGTCTTACAAAGTCAGTGATTGACGAATTGATATAGTTTATTCAATTGCATATTTGAACATTTTTCTTGTGTTTCGTTAAAATTACAAGTTATTGTTTTTTTATAATTTCTTCAGAAACGAACGAATGTCAGAGTAACCCTTGCAGAAATAATGGGACATGTTTAGATTTAATTGGTGATTACAGATGCATTTGTACGAATGAATCATCAGGACAAAACTGCGAAAAAAGTAAATGATGATGATAATAAATAGTCCGGCGAAAGCTGCAAATGAAAAAAAAAATGTTTACTTATCAACTGAAAATATTTCAAATGTATTGATATTATATAAACAAATTCCATGTATTGCACAAGGTTAAATCCAATGTTATTGACAATATCTGAAAAGTACCTGAGATCACTAGTGGCTTTTAAGTCGGTGGCATGGTGCTCTGTCTTTATTTCTTCGTGTAGTATTTTGTTGACTTGCTTGTCTTTTCGTCTGTTTTCATGTTTTGCCACGGAGTTGTCAGGTTCCCTTTCCGCATTTTGTTCAAACTTAAAAAAAAATATCTATGTATTTCAGACACATTAAGGATGTTCGCTCCTCTTGTTTTTGTCAGATATTCGGAATCCTCTTGTTTTAGCCATGTAATATCATTCAAAATTATGCCAACTAAGCCCTACTTTTCGTTTCATAATTTTAGTACATATAGTTTTAAAAGCCATATTAAAAAATCTTATAAAATCCTTGTTATTTTTTCATAGTTTTTGAAAGAAAAGAGCTGCCTAGGTGAATTGTAAGAAAAATCTAGAGAGAATCATTTCCGGCCAAATCTTCAATGGCTTATATCTCAAAAACAAGCACACGAGCCCATCATTTTCTTCTTCTTTTCAAGTTCCGTTATTTATATACTATCAATTTATAACAGTCTTTTAAAAAGCTTATTATTTTGAAGTAGAGTAGCAAACATCATTAGGGACAACACATTATCAACGTATTTTTGGTAAATGTATTATTCCTTACCTTATATATAAGCAAGAAGAATGTAAAGTAACATAAACAAGAACAATGCAAAGTAACGTTTTTTTTTTTTTTTTTATTTTGATTCTTAAACATTAATCAAGGACTTTTATTCTATCAATTTATCAAGTATATATATATGCAGTTATTATAGTTATCGAATACTTGTGCCTCTTTACTTGTTACTTCCCATTTACCTATTTAATCTATTACAAAATTGAATCGCAGGAATAACTATCAATTTCACATATATTATACCAATGCTGAAATCTAAAACAACATTAAATTTCTTATTTTGAATTGTAAAACTGCGCGATCCTTGTTGTTCTAGTACAACAGGTGTCACGAACAATATCTAATATCTACAGGTATTGAATTGTTCAAAACATGACTAAAATATCCTCACCTTCTTAAAGCCATAATAGACACCTGATTTTATTACTGCAAAGGAATAGAAATGAAAACTAATAAGAGACAATTGGACATTTAACTTGCATCAAAAATTAGAAATAAACAATGGAGAGAATCTTTTTTACAAGATCCATGTTAACTAATGCCAAGACTGAAAAAAAATAACCATCCGAAAACGTTTTGTGATTATTTAAGATGTAGTTGTTTGACAAAAAAAAACTGCTTCTGATGGCCACATCATTCTACTTATTTATGTGCTTTCCAAAGTCCGTTTGATAACAGTAGACATTTACTGTTAAACTGCAATTATATTATGTTATTCTCACCAAAGCTATAACAATCGTAAAAAAAAACATCATCAAAAACTGTAAAGCCAATTTTGATAGAGTTTTACAAGATTCTGGTAATTTTAGACTCTTTTGGAAGTCATACATATGCAACATGTACATTTATTCCTTTGAGGTTTAATATGTTTTCGTTGCTTGTTTATTCCCTACTTGTAAAAGAGCAATGTTTCTGTTTAGATAGATTGTCTGTCTGTAAATATGAGTATATTTCAAATCAACTAAAAGAAAACTAAAACCAACAAAACAACTAATAAATTCTCTTGATTACTAACAGATCTACAAACATATTTAAAATATGTATCTTTATATTTAACCAATATTTAGATCTATCTAAATCTATATTTGTATCAATTTCCATTAACTATTTAGATTTTCTCTATGTCTCAAACTTCCGACGTCAAGGCAATGATTATAGCTTTCTATTTTTATCTCATCTGTTTTAATTTCTAAAATCGGTCGGAGAGAGAGAGAGAGAGAGAGAGAGAGAGAGAGAGAGAGAGAGATATTCACAATAAAAGTAATGTGGTTTCTCTCCTCTCTTTAGCAATGGACCATTGCTCGCCAAGTCCTTGTCTGCATGGAGGTGAATGTAATACCCTGTACGACGGATTTACCTGTCAGTGCTTAGAACAATGGCATGGTAAAATATGTGAATACAAACAGATCAATAGAACGCAGGTAATATAAGTATTGCAAGTAAATGAATACATGTAACTAATAAATAAAAATACAATTAACATCTTGATGTCGTTATTTTGGCCAACGTCTGCATATAGGCATACAGAGAATTTGCATATAGTTAAATATTTTAATAAGTGGTTCACTGATACTCTTGAAATCCACGAAGATTACTGTCCCGCGAATAACAATGAATTAACAATGGATTAATATATTTCTTGAGAAAGAATGAATGATTAAGTCAAATAGATCACTGTAATGTGCAAAAATAAATCTGCTTACACTTGCAAACCAATAGACATCACTACCGGCTACTTTTGTTTTTATATTCTTTTCAGTAACTATTTGTAGTTTGTGTCGGTTTTCGTTTTCATCATGATATTATAACAATAAGGAGATATTCTATATGGGTGGCAATGAGACAACTATTCACATAATACCACTAGATACCACGCGACGAAAATGTAAAAAATAAAGGGCAATATATGATTTTCGATAATAAGAAAAAACTTATACAGTATACCAAATTTATAAAACAAAATACTTATGGTTTTTGATTGTTCTCACGGTAATTTTGTACTTTTTTTTCTAACAGTTTTGGGATACTGGATATATTTTCTCCAATATGATATATAGACATACAGAACGCTATGCTTTAATAGGATCGTTTATGTAATTAACTGTCCTCTTATTCAAAAGTAAAATAACAAAACATACAGAACACCAAGGAAAAATCAAAATGGAAAGTCCCTTATCAAAATTGCAAATCAAAAGCTCAAACACATCAAACGAATGGACAACAACTGTTATAAATAATAATCTTTTTTTTTTAATATTAATTTAGGAATGCACGGATTTGGAATATACAGAGTGCAATTGCTTTGTTCGTCGATTGGTCGTGAATAAGAAGTCGAACAAAGTTTTAGTTGGTTCCATTGGATTTTGTATTGGGCTGTCATCTATTATTTTATATTACTGTGTATGGATGTTTTTTAATAGTCCTTGTAAGAAAAATCGCATTAGGTCAGAGAGGCCAATGTCATCAAAAGAAGACCGAATAATTGCCAGAAGCAAAAATAACGAAATCTCAACAGATAAACAAAAGTCAACTGTGGATACAAAAGAGAAAAAGCTGACAACTAATATAAGAAATCACAACTGTTTTATTGATCACACCGGTTTCGACTTTTCAAAAGTTTTCGTCAACAAGGATGGCAGTAGAAGAATAGTGAAATGCAGACATCACAAATATTAAATTTGAAACCCCATGAACGTGTTTGTTATATTGTTTTTAACATTTTACAGATACATGTATATTTTGAATTCATTGTTTTGTTAGCAGTTTATTTTTCTATATACTCATACGTAGCATTTTTTCAACTAAACCATTGTTTCATTGTCAATGAATTTTTCTACTGTTTCTGATTGGAAATAATGCGAGCATTTGTCAATATTAACATCGAGTGTAGATTTAAGGATGATTTAAGTCACTCCTAAAAATCTTTAATTGTTCAAATTGTTATATTTCTTTGATGTTTATGCGTATTAAATATCGTAATATTCCTATGAACTTAGTATACCCATTTGAACAGCGGAGGATGACGTGGTTGGACAGGTTTGCTTTGGAATGTTGAATGACCAGTTTATCGTTCGTTTGGGATTTTTGAATACAAGACTTCAATCTTCACTAATCATTGATTATTGCAATGACCACAGAGTTCATGCCGTGTTAGAGACTTGGTTTTGACATACCTGCAGTTAAGTATAACCAACAATTTGTTACTTATTTGGATAAGGTCTGTATGATATTCACTGATGCAAAAATAATCGGGCGAACAAAATGTATTTCCTTATATACCAAAACAAATATATTACAAACACAGTCAAGATACTTCTTAACTCCGTATCGGCAGTTATGCTTAATATTAAACAATGTGTTTCAGATGTGAGCCTACGGCTATGTGTAAAATTAGATAAGTGTGTGTCTGGGTGGGGAGTTCTCACATTGAAGCATCAGCTAAATCATATTCGGTGTGTCATTACATACCATTCCGCTTTTTCTTAAACATCTCAGCCGAATTCCATGTTTGTCTAGTCAAAGATGATCGCCACCTGGTCTGTTCGTAGCTTGAATAAATGCATTTTTTTTTCTATTAAGGAACACCACCAAGTCAAACTGTTTCAACATTATGATCACTATCCGAGAAAAATCAAGGTTTTAAAGTACACCGTTTTAGCAAAACTACAAAAGGCAGATTGCTCTTCGAAATTTAAAAGAAATAAATATGTAATCCAATGAAATTATTTTTTCACATTTTGAATGCAAAAAAGAACTTTTCACTTTTAAACAAATTCCACATTACTGTTTAAAATAATTCGGATAGTTTTTGTTTCAGTTAATACAGAATCTTATTTGTTTCTGCAAAAATCCTCGAAAACGATCAAGTTATTCTTTAAACTCATGACAATCTTAAGTTGTAAAGGGTAGAGGAAAACATGGAATTGCATGACTTATTCCGCTTAGCTTTTGTTTGGGAATAGGATAATGATGGTTGAATGCAAGTGGATCTGATTATGTGATGATACCACTTCGACAGGTTTTTAGTTGATATTACAGTCAGTATAGGAAAGTTTAATGACTATATACTTTCCCAATAAAATACAAAATAAGTAAAATATAAATACAAGGGTATACAAAATGAAAACAACGCTATAAAACCTAATATGTCCGAATCGCATCTCTGGACCAACCCAGATAAGGAACGCCAAAAGCCATAAACCTTTAAACAGGATGTACATATAACGGACCACGTAATGAGTCGTACGACAAAATCGAACATAACAGTACAGAGACAAATAAAGGTAACACTGTAAAGTAGATAACATTCTACATGTTCTATACAGAGTTACCACCTAGAATATATAACTCAATACTATCCTGTATTATTTGTGAAGTAGACACTGAATATTTTCTTTTAAGCTTGGTACTTTCCAATGAACTTATGGAGAAAAAGGACGAGACGTTCTTTGACAATTGCTAGCTATTTTTTTTATCATATACTAATGACGTTTAATAAATTCCGAGTAGCACCTGCAAGCGTGAGTTTGGAAATCTATACTCCATGCGCGAATGTAGTTTCTGAATTGCTGCCAAGGTGAAGAAAATCATTAATTTCAAATTGCAATCATCCTTTTTGTTACTACCTCTAGAATTGAGACGACCACTTTTGTCAATTTATGGGCATATGTGTAAAATGAGGACAAAGTAGCTGTATACTTGGTGTCTCTAATCTCTATCAGGACTATTAATATGACCACATTTACGCTCTTGGGGGTCTTATTATCTTGGATGCCTAGTTAGCATGCCTCTCAAATGAAAACGGAACTAAATAAGGCAATACATGTATATATATAGATATACACAAGTCTAATTTGGAAACAACGTTCAAACCTATGATTGCGTTGGATAAAAACCGCAATTTTTATACGTGTGCATACAAAACAAATTTCTTGGTAGAGGGGTCTAAATATAGCACAAACAACATTTTCCAAAAGACCAAAAAAGTATATTTTAACAAAACGCATTTGACTAGCAGGTCGAACAACTGATGTTCTTAAACCCTGCTGACTGCCATTGACGATTGCCAAATAAAAGGATCAGAAGATGTAACAAAATGGATCTTATAATTAATTTATTACTAACCAGAAAACAATAAACCTGCGGAAAAGATGGTATACCGCAAACATGAGGTGCAAAAATTTGTACACCATATCCGGATTTCGACAATAAATGTCTTTTCAGTGATGATAGGAATCGAAACGGTATTTGGAAGGCCATTTAATTTACCTCAATTTAGGATAGACTCTTGAATTTTGAAAGAGTCGAAATAGGATGAACGGATCATATAAACCCGAAGGCAAATATAATACAAGCCCAAACGAAAAAATATAAGAAAGTATAAATTGAAAACAACGTTCAAACCTATGATTGCGTTGGATAAAAACCGCAATTTTTATACGTGTGCATGCAAAACAAATTTCTTGGTAGATGGGTCTAAATACAGCACAAACAACATTTTCCAAAAGACCAAAAAAGTGAAAAAGTATAGTTTTAAAAAACGCATTTGACTAGCAGGTCGAACAACTGATGTTCTTAAACCCTGCTGACTGCCATTGGCGATTGCAAAATAAATGGATCACAAGATGTAACAAAATGGATCTTATGATTAATTGATTACTAAACAGAAAACAATAAACTTGCGGAAAAGATGGTATACCGCAAACATGAGGTGCAAAAATTTGTACACCATATCCGGATTTCGACAATTAATGTCTTTTCAGTGATGTTAGGAATCGAAACGGTATTTGGAAGGCCATATAATTTACCTCAATTTAGGATAGACTCTTGAATTTTGAAAGAGTCGAAATAGGATGAACGGATCATATAAACCCGTAGGCAAATATAATACAAGCCCAAACGAAAAAATATAAGAAAGTTTAAATTGAAAACAACGTTCAAACCTATGATTGCGTTGGATAAAAAACGCAATTTTTATACGTGTGCATGCAAAACAAATTTCTTGGTGAAGGGGTCTAAATACAGCATTTTCCAAAAGACCAAAAAGTGAAAAAGTATAGTTTAACAAAACGCATATATATATTGTTCACGCATCGTTGTCAATATAATGGAATTTGATGCGACTGTCATACAAGTGAGAGGTTTAGCTAGCTATAAAACCAGGTTCAATCCACCATTTTCTACATAACAAAATGCCTGTACCAAGTCAGGAATATGACAGTTGTTATCCATTCGTTTGATGTGTTTGGTTTTTTTTATTTTGCCATTTGATCGGGGACTTTCCTTTTTGAATTTTCCTCGGAGTTCAGTATTTTTGTGATTTTACTTTTCTCTAATTCTTACACGATTTATCCTTTTCCTGACCTGTTGCTAATTTTTATTTAATCAACGTGTGGTTCGATTGATCTCAGTTTTTCATTGGTCAAAATTCGATTATGACGTCAAATTGTCTTGATTTCCTCTGGATTTCCTATTGTGACGTCATGAAAAAATGCGACCATGCCTGATGGCGTCACATAGAAAGAACTCAAGATCTGCATATCGTCTAAAAATCATTAGAGAAACAGACTCCACCACCAAATTTCGTGCAATACGATATTTATCCACTCTCAACAGTTGAATTTAAATATTTTTTAACGCTCGGCGAGCCTCGCGTTTTAAATTTAAAAATTTATCTGTCTCGAGTGGATAAAAATCGTATCACACTCGATGCAGTGGTAGAAACTATATATATATATATATATATATATATATATATATATCACCAATAAAATGAATAACAGAGGAGATAAGCAGATTTTGCAAACTTCCAGATTCAACACGAAGGTGCACAGACAAATATATAAATTTCACCATAACTCAAATTTAGTGCTTACTCCATTTCGTAATAATTTGTATATAAGGATTCTTCTACTGAGTTTTTCAAACGCCTTACGAAATTCCACAATTGCGCAGTATAGTTTTATTCTTTTCCTAAATAACCTGCGATATGAAATCGTGGAGAACAAATATGACATCTATGGTAGATTTGCCTGGCCTAAACGCAAACTGAGTGTCCATTAATTTCTCCTCTTCTTCACACCAAAATAGTAAACGGTCAGTAAGTATGCTTGTAAAAAGTTTTGAAAGGACACTCACAAGCACGATAGGTCTATAATTGTTGGGTTCAGATAAATCACCGCTTTTCGGTACGGGGATGAGGATACACTCAGTCCAAAAATCAGGATAGATTCCTCTGTCGAATATATCATTAAATAATGTTTTTAAAATTGGTGCAAAAAATAACGGACTGAAACTGAACATTTCACCAACAATGGTATCATCTCCTTCACTTTTCACAGATTTCAGTCACGTAATCACTTATCATATCCTGTGAATTCAGAATCTTAAACATTTATGTCTAAATTATCAAAAGTTTCATTATTTAATATATATAAAACTTTCTCAGAAAGCACCTGAGGATCAGCACCGATAACATTTTCAAAGTATCTAGACATCTTTTCATTATCAATAACACATTTCTTCTTCTACTTTTAGGCTTAAATTGGACGCTGCTGCATTGATAATTGTTGAAAAAACGTGTATGATGTAATGGTGTATGACATATGGTGCAATGGTAGAAGGTGTATGGTGCTATTGTGTATGGTGTTAGGGGAATGGTGTAATTGTGTAACGTGCGATCGGGAATGGTGTGAATGAATGGTGTACGACATTTAAAACTATGCAAAATATTGATAAGAACTGATTTTTAATTTTATACATTTACTTACAATATTGTGATCAAAATTCGTTTTTTAAAATAAATAAATAATTTTGTAGTCGCACGCTTTCCTTGAAATTAAATTGCATTATGGTGTAATGTGTAAGGTGTATGGTGCAAAGGTGTAACGTGTATTGTGTAATGGCACAGGGTGTATAGCGTAATGGTGTATGGTGAATGGTGTAATGGTGTATGGTGTTAATGGGAAATTTACACTATCCAAGGACTGTACATAGAATGGATAGCTTGAGAAAATTGTGACGGATTCATAGTAATAAATGAGTTCAAGTTGTCTTGGACATGACCACTGTTAAAAGTATAGGACGATTTATTTACATTTGAATTGTCACCTGTGTTTATATTTATTGATTCAGTTTCACTCTTCTTTTTACTTTTCTTTTTCGTTTGTTTTTTTATCCGAAGTAGCTACTGAAGAATTATTATCACTACTGTTACTGGTATAAAAATTACAGTTTTCATTGTCATTTCAAAAACACTACTGTCTATAATTGCGTCAAATATGCGAAAGCACCGCAAAGAAGGGATCGAATCACATTTTCTGAAAATTATCAGGGCTACATATAAATTTATTTTGGTCACAGATAATCATAAATAATTAGTTGATCATGTTTATTTTAAAATATAGAATATTCCCCTCTCATTAGTTCACCTTGCAGGAAGTGACATTTGAACTTTTGCCACCATTTGCCATTCGTCATCTAAGTTCTGTAAACTTTATTGAAAATGTCTTCTCCTCTGATACCACTAGACCAAATGATGCATGTTTTAAAAATTATCAATCATTTCAAAAATCTTAACCTCCAAAACCACCATGCCAATCAAAACCAAAATTAGTTAAAATCTCTCTGATGTTTATTAAAGTAATTATAAAGTATGTCAAACTTCTAATTATGCATCATTAGACCAGGAGAATTTAAAAGTCTTTGTGAACGACTTGGTTATTCACTTCACAGTTTAAGTATTACAGTTTCGCTACATGCAGTTTTTTTTTTTAATTTTCATTGCAGTATAGTTTGCAGGTCAAGTGCAAATTTTCACTTCAAAATCTCACTCCAAAAATTTCACTCCAAACGTTCACTCCAACACTCCACTCCGAAACTCTACTCCTTAAAATACACTATTTCCGACATGTTAACGATACAATTTGCATCATAAGTAAATGTAATATTGGTGACTGTCTATGGAAAAGAGAACGATTTACAACTTTTGTGTCACTAAGTTATATCTTATAATTTAAATAGTTAAATTATTGTAAATAAAAGACATACTCAAGTATTTTGAAACGCACATGGTTATTGTCATATATGTTTATACATGTTTATTTGAAATTTAATTGTGTGGTAGCCATTGTATCGGCCCTTAGGTGTTTGTGGACTGTATGGCGGTCATTGCGTGTGTCCATACGAGAGAAATACAAACTTTATTACATTTATTATTGCTGCTTTTTGTGCAATTTTTCTAAAATATGATATATATTTATGTTGTTGTTGTTGGTTGCTTAACGTCCAGTGGCAAATATTTCATGCATATTCAGGACGAGAACAAGTTAACAATAAATACAATAGGTAGGTTCTGTAATAGGGGCTTCCGGGATTAAGGTCGGAGACATTTAGACTGCCACGGGAAATGAGGGTATATTGGATAGGGACAGAAATTTAGGCTTGCAACAGGTCACCTGCGGACCCCTCAAAAAGTTGTTGCTAGGGTTCTTAACGTGCAAAGAGCGTGGCACTCTCTTTACACGAGACATCGGAGTTAACGTCCCCATTCTGACCGGACGTGGCTGAAAATTTGTACATCCCGCACAGCCAAACGGACGCCCACTTTATCAAGGGTTTTACTGCCGGTCGGAGGAAGACCAACGGTGACCATACTTCTATTCCCCAGTCACCCTTGGGGGATATATATTTATAATAACAATTCTAGTATATCATATCGATGCACCTCTCTTGTCATCTTATTATCGACTAATTAATTATGAGCTACTGCATACTCAAAATTAATTGAGGTCAATAACCGAGTGTCGTGGTTTGTCGAGATCAAATGTAGAATGTGTATATTGTTTGCATTTAGTTTTCTATAATATTCATCGATTCTGTGCAATCCAAAGACTACATTCGATTTTATATTATATAAATATATATATATTATATACATATTCATATATTTTCAATACACTTAGCTTCATGAATGTTTAACGTGAATATCATAAGAAAATGACAAAAGTGTCATCTTTCGTTCCATCACAGATAGTGACTCAAAATGAAAAGTGTTAAAAACTTTTAAAAAAAAGGTGTCTGCTGTATATACCTATTTTAATAACTAGAATGTTCCTATCGATAACCGGGTTAAAATGTTTGTTTTTTGCTTAACCTCCAGTGCGTATATTGCATGCAAATTCATGACGAGAGAAAAATTACCATTAGAACAGAAGGGAGGTCCTGTAATAGGCAGTCAACCGGGATGAAGGGCGGGACATTTGGAGTGCCACTGGAAAAAATAAGGATATATTTGATAAGACAGACATTTGTCATTGCGAAACAACCCCTCAAAAGTTGTTGCAAGGGTTCTTAATGTGCAGATAGTGGGGCATTCTCTCTACACGAAACATTGGATTAAACGGCCAAAATATGAACAGGCGTGGCGGTGAATGTATGAGTCCCGCACAGCAAAAAGGACTTGATTTGACATGCGTTTTACTGCCGATTGTATGAAAGACCAGTCAAAAATAACAAAAAGAAGAAACGCACTTATTCTATTATGAGACAGACTGTAAACAAGAGCTGCTCAAATAACATAAAAATAAATGGGATTTATCTTAGGTTTACTTCTGAATCGCTACATAGATGAATAACTCAGCGTTCGTCGACTTCGGTTATTTAAATCTATATCAATGAACCTAAAATCACGATACCACAGGTTCATTAAAGTCTGTATTGCATTTAGAAATTTACAACGAATGTCGGTTGTAATCTAAAAATTCACGAAAAGCCATAATTCAAATTTTCCCGTTGCGCGTTGTAACTTTCGATTTCAGTGAAGTTAAATTCCATCTGCGCCTGCACATTGAATATGTATGTAAGATACGATACGATATTAAAGGGCTTGCGTTGCTTATTTAATTGTCTTGATAGAGGGTTGCTGCTTGCAAGGACGCTGTTTTACCAAGGGTTTCGAATGATGAAGCTAAATGCATCCCTTTGAAAATTTTACGCACCCTTTGTATTGTTTTAATGGGTAGCTAGTGTTCTTAACATTTATAAAATAGATTTCCGTAGTATATTCAAGAGCGATCTTTATGGCTAGTAGTTGTCGTTTGTTGATGTGGTTCATAAGTGTTTCTCGTTTCTCGTTTTTTAAATAGATTAGACCGTTGGTTTTCCCGTTTGAATGGTTTTACATTAGTAATTTTTGGGGCCCTTTATAGCTTGCTGTTCGATGTGAGTCAAGGCTCCCTGTTGAAGACCGTACTTGGTTTACTTTTATAAATTTTGACTTGGATGGAGAGTTGTCTCATTGGCACTCATACCACATCTTCTTATATATATTCGTTAGCGCGGGGAAACATGATAGTCTAATGAATGAATTTTGAATTTTGAATCATCCTTCTCGACTTTCGTATAATAGACCTCCGAACAAAACGGGATGATAAGATCCCCGAGCCCATCAGGCTTGTCATTGGAGTTATCATTGCACTTTTACTTACTTACAAACCGTCAAAAACGTAAGAAAAGTACACGAATAAATCATTAACAGAAAAGTCCCATGAAATGGACGAATCTAAATCGGATTAAACTTAAATAATAGTTAACAGACGGATATGTACAAACAACAGTTATCTAATTGCATCGAAAACAGATAAATTAATTGGCAGAACATCATTAATTGTTTAATTACTATAAATTATATAGCTTTAAATTTACACAAAAGGGTGGTTTTATAAGGGGTAAAATTATAGTTTTATATTCTTACTTTTCAAAATATTTTATTGATTATTATGTTCTAAATGAGTAAATTAAAACCCTTTACAGACCTCATTTAAAACTGAATAATAGATTTTCTGCACTAGATTTTAAGAACTATTTGCTTAAAATATTTTATGATTTTAATCTGTCAGTAATCATGAAAAAGATTCTAAAAGATCAGATCAGACCATATAAAACAGTGAGTAAATAGAAATAAGAAGATGTGGTATGAGTGCAAATGAGACCAAGACAACTCTCTATCCAAGTCGCAATGTGTAAAAAGTAAACAATTAAATGTCGCATTACGGCCTTCAACACGGATCCATGACTAACACCGAGGTGTAAGATATAAAGGGTCCCAAAATGTCTAGTGTAAAACAATTCAACAGGAAAACCAACGCGGTCTAATCTGTATTAAAAACGAAAAACGAGAAACACTTATGAACCATATCAACAAACTACAACCACTGAACATGCTCCTGACTTAGAACAGGTGCATACAAATGCAGCGGTTTTAAACGTTTTATTTGTGCGAATGTCAGCAATATACAAAGATCTTATTACAACATTAATAAGATAACCTTTACTAATAAGTGCATCTGTTAAGAACACCCCTCTTTTGAGTTTAATATTGGTAAAAAGTCATTTAACCATGTACAAACTCCGAAACAAAACATTTAAACTTGCATAATTATCGAGTGATTTAAATAAAAATATTCACATTATTTATAGAATAAGTAATCAAAGAATTCAAATATAGAAAAATATTCAACGAGTGACCGAGCAACACATTAATTGACAAATGCGCGTAGCGCATGAGTTTATTATCAGTGTTGTTCGGTCACGAGTTGAATATGTTTTAATATTTGAATTCTTTGATTGGTTATTCTTTTTATTACATTGACAGAGGGCTTTTTAATGGAAATAAAGTAGAAAATATAAGGAACTATATCTTTTTCTACGCATTCACAATTTGCTTTGATGCGACGTCATCGACAACGTCTTGACAACACCTATTGTTGTATGACGTCAGAGGAGTGAAATAACCGAGTTTATTTCACATGTGAAATTATCGGTTTTTATTTCACTGGGAAATCACGGTAATTCATTGCAACCAATGTAATAAAGCATTATAGCAATGTACAATATCTTGTCTTCGTGTACTGTTTACTTGGAATATTTTATGAAGTTGATTGATTGTTGTTGACGTTACTTCAAGTGGCAAAAATGTCATGCATGTTAATGACGAATACACTTAATTTTTAAATAAAATAGGTAAGTGTGCAATAAGAAGTCGACTGTCAGGTTGGATGGGAAACTTAGAATGCAACTGAATTCTAAGAAACTGTATTGTGTTTTGTACTTGAGTTTTTTTTTTTGTGTGATATTCTATGATTCCTCCCGCCTGTGTGGTCTTGTGTGTCCTTTGATAGTGTGTTTGCCTCGAGTGCGGGAGGCCGTTGGTACTTTCCCCATAGGTCAAACACTGACGTCGAAATTGACTTTTTTCTGTATAAATGCTTAGCACGAGGCATTAAGGAAAAAGATCAAAGACTGTTCGGATAGTGTCAGAAATATTTCCAGGTAAAACTAATTTTCTACCTGCGAACTGTTACTTTGTGAACTAACATATAAATATGAGCTTCTCGATCTAGTACACAGCAGAAATAGTATTTATATCAAATTTACATGTTCTCATCCTGAATATAAATTCCAGTGACCGCTGGACGTTAAGCAGCCGTGTATTATCATTATTTGTTTTACCTTTAATATATATAGTGATTCTTTTTTTGTACTGGTTTTTATTACACCTTCTTTGATTTCCATTAATCGAGATTAAAAAAAGAGAAAGGTGATATATTTTTTTTCAAACACACAACATGTCCTTGTGCCCGTTGGGATATCTTTCACGATGTATAATGGAACGGTTTTTGAGCTTTATATTCTGTATAGGCATCTTTCAATTATGAAAGACTGTATATGTTCGTTGACGCTAAATGTTTTGATTTGTCTATGACGTTGAGTTGCAGTCTCGTTAAAGTATACCCTAATCACCTTTTATTCAAACCCTAAAGATTGACTTACTAGGTATAGAAAAATTGACATTTCTGGACTTCTTCCGTCAAGCCTTGTTTAAGGGGGCGACCGATTGACTTTACGGATATATAAATACGCAGCTACGTCCGGTCAAATGGAGACGTCGTATTTCAAATGCGTCGTGTAACGAGGATTTCATGCTCTCTTCACGTCAAAGAACCATTTATAAAACACTTTACGACTGTGTACCATCACCACCGTATAAAGGTACCCCCGAGGCGGTGTAAAAACAAATGTGAAGTCAGGTAAGGTAATGATATCGTACGAGGAATCGTAGATAATCATTTTGCGTTGAACAACAATGAAAATGGCACGAAAGGGTTTGTAAGTCTTCCACTGAAGCTTTTGTAGGTGACCAGCAACATCTGCAAATATGATTCATTTTGCTTTTCTTTGTTTAGATAACACATCGAATTATTGTCAATGTCAGGAAATAAATGTTTAATGATATTTGAAAAGGATATACAAATACTTTAAGGAATGTACAACGTACATACAGTAAAAATATGTTTTTTCGATGTAAAAAGTTTAAGACATATAAACAAAAACAAGTTTATCCTCGTTCAATATTAGAATGAATACTGTTTGCACCACGCCCATCGAACTTGAGATAAAGGATACAACAGATACAGTCAAGTTGTCCTCATATCTTGACCTACATCTAGACATCTAGACATATTGACAATAGAGTTGGTTTGAAATTAAAACTTTACAACAAAAGAGATGATTGCAGCTTCCCTAGATGACATTTTTAACTATAATGTCCGATTGTTATGTTCACACATCGTTGTCAATATAATGGAATTTTATGCAACTTTCATACAAGTGTATATTTCACTTTTTGATACGATATTCTAGAGTTTGTATTTCCTATCATGCTTTCCTTGATAGAGGTTTGCTGCTCATTAGGAAGCTATTAAACTAAAAGTTCCAAGTGGTGAAATTGAAATCATTCATTCGTTAATTTTACGGACGCCATCACGAGTTGATTGACCGTTGCGTAATAACTGTTTCACACATGACAACAGATAGGTTTCAATTGTCGTCCCCTTTTCCGCGAATGTGACCTACCAAGTAAGACATATCACCGGATTTGTACGTACCTGAGCAACACGACTGGTGCCACATGTGTAACAGGATCTGCGTACCCTTCCGGAGCACCTGAGATCATCCCAGGTTTCGGTAGGGTTCTTTTTGCTAAGTCTTTATATTTCCATGTTGTGTTTTGTGTACTGTAGTTTGTTTGTAGATCTCTTTCACGTTACTACATAAAATATCATTTGTTTTATCAAAAATTACGAAATATTATTATCATGGAAGATTGAATACCTACCTGAACGAAAGCGATCACCACCGGTTTTAGGAAGACAAATGAGTATTCATACATTGCAATGTAGTATTTTTCATGACTGTTTGGCTGTCCGACTTTGTCGCTTTGGTCGTGGTGTTATTTGTGATTCTGTTAAGTTGCAATGTAAAATAAACCCGTGTTATCTATGTTAGAATAATGAACATTTTCTTTGTCAAGTTACTGTATATAAAATCCTAATATTGGTGAAGTTCTTTCCATCCTATTCATTTGAAATATATATCAATTACAAAAAAAAGTTGCCTGAACATTTAGGACATTTTCGTTGGCTTATTCGTATGTTGCAACTGATAAATAGATACAGTAAAACTATCACTTTATAATAGCCTAGAGAACCATTGCAAAATCTACGCCTCAGTAAATGGTTACTTACATTTTACAAAGTTATTTTTAATCTAGCTGTTTATATATGTATCAGCATACCAACTTTTATTCTTTACATATGTCATACTACATACTACAATCAGTGCATACGCAGTTCAAAATGTTTGTGCGATGTTCACAAGTTTTGACTTTGTGTTTGTGCATTAAGTAGCTAACTTTGTTCTACAACTACTTACATGTGCTCCTTGATCGTTTGAAGAACGTTCAGAACCAATTTGAAAACACCCCGTATGTGCCTCGGAAACTCCATTTCATATAAGTTGAACCGTTTTTGAAAGACAACGATACGATTCCAGCAGATGTGAAAAGTATAATTGATGAGTGGAAAAGCAAACACATAAATTATCAAGTTATTGTGTGGACAGGCAGTATGATAAAGCATAAGTTTCCAAAAACTAGCAAACATTCTTAAAAAGATACCAACCCCCGCATGGATATCTGATATAGTACGTTATAAAGTTTCGTACGAGTATGGAGGTTTGTACATAGACACAGATATACGGGCCATAAGATCAGTTGAACCTTTGTTAACACAGTTTAAATCAGGATTTGTAGTTTGTTAAAGACTAAAAACAAAAAATGTAATGCTGAAAATTCCTTGTATTTGGATGTGCAATGCCGTTATTGCATCCAACAAAAACAGTACATTGATGAAAAAAATTATTTGGAAAAAGTGTAAGTGTGACTCAAAAATATTTACATTCAGATAAATTATCCTCTTTCTATGGACGTACAATGATAACAGGTCCTCCACTGTTAACAAATGTACATAAAAAGTCAGAGCTTCCATCCATTGGTTATATTACATTTTATCCTAAGGCTTGTGATTGGAGTGATCTTTCAAAATGTGTCTATGACCAGTTTGTAAATGGAAGTAAAAACATTTATGCAATGCACCAGTGGAGGAAACGATAGTAAAACACCTGACTGTTTTTTAAATAAAAAGTAAAAATAAGTTATTATTCCGTGTTTTGTTGTTGCTATATGCATTTGCATTGGTTTTACTAACGATTTTTATAGAAACATTGCTGCACTGTTTAAGTATTAAAAATTGTTGAAAATGACTTCCAAAATGACAATTTGAAAAGTTTCTAAAATTATGCGTGCATGACATTACACATGACGAAAATGAACATTAAACAGTCGTATTGCTTGGCCTGATAGCATACGACAGGTAACATACTAATGAACTTATGGGCATTTTTAAATCTTGATCTTTCTCTAATATCTACTTCTATTAAAACCTTTGATTTTTCAACCCTTTATACCACCATTACCCATGTAAAATTGAAAAATCATCTAAAAGAAATATTCGACAATGTTTTCTCAATTGAAAAATGGTAGCATAATCTATAACTCTATTGCTTTGTGATACCATACAGCATATTTTGTAAAAAGAACAAGGTAAAACACGCTACAACGAGGAACAAGTGATCAGTATATTGGAGTTTCTTATTGACAACATATTTGTTGAATTAGGAGGTAGACATTTCAACAAACTGTCGACATTCTAATGGGTATATCTTTGCCGAACTCTTATTGTTTTCATATCAGTCGATAATCTTTCAGATACTTGTCAAAAACAAGAAGATCAAAACAGCGAGATCATTAAATTTTACGTTCACATATATTGATAATGTACTTTCTGTTAACAATCCAAACTTTTCTGATTGGGTTCAATTAATATATTCTCAGAACTAGAAATTAAAGACACAACAGACAATGCTTCCTCCGCCTAATGTTTAGACGTATACCTCGAATTTGACATAAGCAGTCATCTCAGAACCAGACTATATGACATACGAGACGATTTCAATTTTGAATTCTCAATTTTCCTCAACTTAACAGCTATATACCAATTTCACTTGTGTATGGCGTATACATTTCCCAACTCATTCGGTATTCAAGAACTTACATCTGCTGCTCAGACTTTATAAAACGCCACCAGTATTCGATCTGAAGTTGATGAACCAGGGTTATGTCCAAGAAAGTCTTGTCCTTTTTCTCAAACAAGTTCATAAGAAGATACCAAGACCTTGTTATTAAACATTTCGTATCAACTTCACAAATAATACATGGTGATCTTGAAGTACAGATTCTAGGTACTAAAAAAAGATAGGCAAAAGATACCAAAGGGACCATCAAACAAATGCTCGGTAGGAGTAAAGGCTCCGTTTTGAATGTCGTACTTTGACCTAACATTGTTAACTTTTTAAACATTATCACTTGAATGGAGAGTTGTCTATTTGGCACCTATACCACATCTTCTTATTTATATGATAAGTCGAAAAAAAACTGAAAAAGTCATGTCTATGAAAGAAAAGAAAAAAAAAACACACAAACAAACAACAGTACACAAAACACGACCTTTAAAAAACAAAGACTAAGCATCACAAAATCTAGGGTGATCTCAGGTGCTCTGGAAGGTTAACAGATCCCGCTCCACATGTGGCAACCGTTCTGTTGCTCATGTTAGCACAAACTCGGTGAGAAGTCTAATTCGAAAAAAAGAACAATAAAACACGTAGTTAAGATGATTAGCAGCGTCCCATCCCTTTTCCTCTGAATTTGACATACCAAATTAGACTTGTCACTGAGTTTGTGATTTAACAGCCTTTATATTTTGATATTAGGAGTAAACAAATACGTGGGGAATGGACATTTCCCTTTCTTTACAAGTCTCAAATCAGTATTTCATGAGCAGTCTTAAAAATAAATTTGTTAGAATTAGACCTTCAATTGCATCTTTATGAACCGAATACCGACACAATTGCTGTATTGACATACATTTTGATATTAGACGAACTGGGCATAATGCTTCATTCATAACATAAACCTTACAATCATTTGCCGAACAAAAACAAGTAAATAAAGAACCGGTCCTTTATTTTCTTTTTTTGGCGATTACATGATCACTTAAAATTTGTTCTACTAAATGATATAAATTTAAAAGCATCTTAAATTAACAAACAACTTTTTTTTCCGTCAAATTATTATTTTTGATGGACAAGTATGTTAAATTTCAAAATAGAGGCTGAAAAAAGGAAAGTGTTGTTTTATTACATAAACATTGTTTTTTTTAGTAAACAAACATTTACCTTTTCGAACAAAAAATGCAAAAAATGTTTCGTCATTTCTTGTACTATATTGCCTATATCTGTATGTTTTATAGTTAAATATATATATTGCAATGTTTTCCCAGTCATTGGTTTCTGTTGTTGTATCTGATGTTTCCCCCTATTTTCTCTTCTTATTCCAGCATGGAAGTATAATATTTCAATTTCTTTTTTTCCTTGATAAATATGTAATAATTATGGAGTGTGCATATTTCCCTAGTTTACTGATTTCCTTTTAGTCGTCACCTTTGTAGTTATTTTCCTGTTTCAGTTTTGAAACAAATTC
Source organism: Mytilus californianus (assembly GCF_021869535.1). Lineage (NCBI taxonomy): Eukaryota > Metazoa > Mollusca > Bivalvia > Mytilida > Mytilidae > Mytilus > Mytilus californianus. The sequence continues at coordinate 62,064,726 of NW_026262604.1, read as the reverse complement.
CATACCAACAGTGCATTTTTATGTATGATGTGCAACTATAAAGTAAACACAGTATTTTTGTGGTAATAGAAATTTTTAATAGTGCCATCATAGAAATATGACACTCTTGGTATTAATTCGTTGCAAAACAGAAACGGGAAGATATTCCTTCAAAGGTAGTGACTCAAACGAAAACAGTACAATTCGAACTACTGCACAATCTAATTGTGGGGATTTTCTCCAGCTCTATTTCTATATTGTTCTCTATTGCCATCATCATATAAAGATATATAACAGGCCACAACTATGGGGGGAAAGTTATTAATTCATTTGAACTACTTTACAGTGACCGCGAGTACTTTCAGATTGGTACTTTGTAGTTAATATTGTCTGAAAGTTGTTTATTTTCTTTTTACCAATCCGATGAGACCAGCCATTTCAAACTGATTTTAACAACTTTACAAAATTCATAATTGATATAATTTATCTGGATACGACATTATAAAAAAAAGCTATTAGTGTTTTTTCTATTTTACCGACTGAACAGATTTGTTTTAAACATAGTACAATAGCTTTGTTCATGAGTTCAAAAAGCACAAAGGCGAACAACCTTTTAATTTGTTCAAATAAATGTTGCATTCGACTTTTGTTTAGAATTATATCCTTTTGGACGTCGAGTCTACTGAATGCTCCAAATGTAGTTCAGATGAGCCAATGACTAAAATATGGCAAATAAGAACTTGTAATATTGCTAATGAGGCAACTCCTTACCAAAATGACATAGAAGTTAACAAATATAGATCACCGTACAGTCTTCAACAATGAGCAAAATTTATACCGCGTAGTAAGCTATAAAAGACCCGAAATAACCATGATAGGGACAAATAGCGAAAGTTCATCAAATGAACGTAAATCGCATTTAGATATGAACGGAAAAAAGAACACACCTAAACAGGAACTAACAACTGTTCTATTGAAAACACAGGTATTGACATTTCGAAAATTTTACGTCGACAAGAAAAGATATGTAAAAATAATCGTGCATTTAAATCAAATTTTTTTCTAAATATGTTATAAGGTGTAATTTTTAAGCATTCTGGTTACAAATGAAGTATCCTTTTTAATATTTTGTAAATCAAGAATAAATACTATGAATGAGTTTGGTGAACGTATTAATATATTTTAAATAGAAGTGTTTGTATAAAATCGTACTTTAAGAAAGTCACTTAAAAATGAAGAAATGTTTATAAAGATCTCAAAAATACAGTAAATCCGGGAAGTAAATACTCTCAGGTTGACAAAAGAAGTGTGACATTTATCATGTTTATTTTAAAAATCTGTTAAAAATGCAAATAATGAACTCTCCCACCTTTTAAAGCATATTTATCATGTTTAAATAATTTGAGTTCGATTGCTACAATAACTATGATTTCAACACCCGCCACTAAGTTGTATATGTTTTTTACCAACTGACAGTCGAAAGTATCTTCCACGAATGTAAAACAGAAGTTTCACAATATAAGTAAATGTAACAAAACAAAATACAATCATAAAAATAGTGTAAATCTCATTCTTTTAATTGGTTTTAGGTAAGTATAATAGTCTTGAAGCTAATAAAAAATAGATCAGCTAAATATATCTATAACTTCTTTTAATTAACTAAAATCAATTCGTAAAAAAAGGGTACATTTATGATCTATACGATATTAAGACATTTAAAGCATTAGCAAAAGGAAACATGTAAACGTTCACATTGTAGGATCAAGTGGCAAATGTCTACACATGAACCATTATGAAAGTAGAGGAAACAGACACATGTCTTCAAATGAACCATTATGAAAGTAGAGGAAACACAAACTTCTAAAAATATACCATTATCAATATCGGAGAAAAAGAGACAAATGTCTACACATGTATTATAATCAGCATTGGAGGAACACAGAATAAATGTGAACACGTGTACCATTATCAACATTGAAGGAACGAAAAACAAATTTGTTCACTCGTACTATTATCATGTGCCTAATCCCTCTGCTTGTATTGGCTTACAAACTACAAACTGTTAATAATCCTATATCTCCATCAAAGACTTTACAGTAAACATAGTGGTGTGCGATTTGAATAATGACAAAACAAATTTGTCAATACATTTTTAACTAGATATCTATAAATTTAAATGCGGACTGTAAAAACATTTGTTAATTCTTTTTTCAATTCGTGCAAATCAGTGCTCGATAACTGATACATCGCCGACCATTGGGGGTACACACAATAAGATTTTGTCATGTTGATGTTAATATAACCGTACCTAAGTTAACATATCAACGTATAGATTCACATACGAACTTTAGTTGACATATGTATTTTTTTTAACGTGCCAAAAATGACTTACATGTCCCCGTCTTTCCACCAACAATACGTTTAATGGTCGCATATTTTCTTTACATTTTGAAACTGATATAAATTGAAAACTAACAATATTATCTATTTACTCACATGAAACAAACCGGAATGCGGTATTCAGTGCGTATGTGAAACTGGACGCTATTTATCTAAACGCACGCAAGAACACTTTAACGGTTTAAAAGACCTCATAAATTCAAAAGTATCAATTATTAACACCATAAGAAGCACATTCATCCTAATAAATATTTAACAGTTCAACCAATAGAAGAAGTAAATAAGCAGCATGGGGAATCTCATTCAAAGTTTGAACGATCACGGAAAATAATTGAATTAAATTGGATTTAAAAATTACAGACAGTCTGTCTTCTCGGTCTTAATGATAATATCATGGTAATTGGGAATATATCAAGAACCGATTCTGTTTACATTTTGGATATAGTTTCTAAAACTGTTCGTAAAAACCCTTCTCATGGGAGTAGAATAAATTGCAACCAAAGAAAATTTCAAACAAACAATACAAATATTTCGGACCTAATTTCAATTTCAAAAACAACGGCAGACATTATCTGTTAACAAAGCTCTGTTCTTTACCTGTTAATAAATAGCATCATATTTAAGAGGATTGCAACACAATTCCATATTGCAGTCCTAAGTATGAAATTGTCCAAATTATAATTGCATATTGTTATTTTAAATTGTTTCTAAAAATGGATCGCCCTGAAGATCATAATTAAACATTTTATTAAAATCAAATATGTCAATAAGGTTTTGATTTTGTAAATATTGCCGGCATTTTTTATGATCATTCTGTAAAAGAACAAATCCCTGGCTATTTTGATAATACTGAACTCCCCCTTATTTGTTATGTTTACACAAAATCTACCTAGAAATATGTGTTTAATTATAACGAAGTGTGTAAAGATGTAAATATCAGTGATAATACACCTGCAATTGCAGTAATTCCGAACACATTTATGGCCCCAGAGTTGAAATCATTTCTCAGCAACGGACCTAAATATCGTCCCCTGTCAATTATTAATTGGAATGCGTGACATCATCCACAACTCACGCCGTATTTACTGCTCGAAATGGATAAAACGAGAAAAAGCTGACAAGAAATCCTTAAATTCTTTTTTTAATTCAGTAATAAATATAGTTAATATACGTATACATCATTTTAAAGAACATTTTACTCCTAACAACAACCATAATAACCCTATTACTCGTCTCAAACATAAGCTAAAAGAACTCGACAAGGAATTTTTTTTAGTCCCGGCTGATAAGGCTGCTAATAGTATCATTATTGTTTGACGTAAATTTTACATTGAGGTTCTGCAAAAGGAAATCACGAATTCACCAACATTTCAAATGACTTCATTTTTGGAAACTGACATCTGTAACAAACATAAACTTTTAGCTTCTTCTTTACAAGCAAAACCAAATACAATGAAAGTTCCAACTATGTAGTGGCTTCCGAAGCTGCACTAAACACCTTAAAAATATAAATTTACTTCGTCTTCAAGCCATGTTCAACTACTAAACTGTCTATTCTTCTTACTAATACACTTGGTACAATCAAAAATCTCGTAACAATTTGTTCAAATAAGGCCTTTGAAAATAGTGAAATTAATTACTTTTGGAGTGTCAAAAATTTGTTGGAAGTACTTGATAAATTGCATGCTTATTTTAGTGATTTCGAATCTGTTCAAAGTTTAGATTTTTCTACCGTATATACCACTTTGCCTCATAATCTTATTAAGAAAAAATGCACACACCTAATTAATTTGGCATTTAATAACATGAAAAAGTCAGAATGCGAATATATATGTTCAAACTCTTTTAGGTCATTGTTTAGTAACAGCAAACAAAAGAAATATGTCAATTGGACCTGATTTGATATTATTACTGCCCTTGAATTCTTACAAGATAACATTTTTGTTCGCTATGGAGACTCCGTATATCTTCTAGTTATCGGAATTCCAATGGGGAATAACTGTGCACCACTTATTGCGGACCTGTTTCTATATTGTTATGAGTTACAATTTATGACTAAAATCAACAAAGACCCATCAAAACAACATCTGATACAAATATTTAATAATACTTTTAGATATTTGATTGATATATTGGTTCTCAATAATGACAACTTCAGTATGTATACTTAGGAGATTTATCCGGCTGAACTGACTTTAAATACAGCTAAAACTAACAATGAACATTGTCCTTTCCTGGATCTTGATATCTATATCTTTAACGGGAAGCTTAATACCAAAATTTATAATAAAAGAGATGATTTTTCATTTCCTATTGTTTATTATCCATTTTTAGATGATGACGTTCCCTTGTCGCCATTTTATGGTGTTTATATATCTCAAGTTTTTCGATTCGCTCGTGTATGTAACGACCTATCTGATTTGAAATCTCTATATTTTTGAGAAATTATTACACCAGGGTTTTCGATATCACAAAACTAGTCAAAACATTTACTTAATGTTATCATCGGTAAAAGGACATCATTCGTAAAAATAAATCAACATGCAGACATCTTATACGTTCAGGTATTTCACATGCAATCTATTATGGTAATATTCTTTACAAAGCACAAAAATCTCAGCATTCACCTCAAAAGCTAACCAAACCTTTAAACAGACTTATTCAGAAGGGATTTAGTAACGATACTGTTGTCAGGTAATTAAAGATGGAATATTTTGGTATTAATATTGATTCACTCATAGGGTCTTTGCAACGGAAATAAACACATTTATTCTAAAACCAGTTGTTGGCATGATACGGGTTATGTTCTTCTGATATATTTCATGATGGTATGATAATAAACCCATTACGGGAGGGATTATTCTTGATTTTCATATGATGAAGACATAATCTTGCCATCAGTTCAATTGGGGTCTGGAGCTGACATGTCAGTAACTGCTAGTAGTCCTTTGGTAATTTATGTATCATTGTCATTTTGCTTAATAGTTTCTTTTCTTACCTATTCTGACATCGGACTGGGAATTCTTTTAAACTGAGTTTAAACTCTGTATTGTTACGTGTTTGTTTTTTCTACATTGGCTAGAGGCATAGGGGGAGGGTTGAGATATCATAAAACATGTTTATCCCCGCCGCATTTTTGCGCCTGTCCCAAGTCAGGAGGCTGTGGCATTTGTTAGTCTTGTATGGTTTTTAATGTAAGGCGAAGTGTACGTAATTGCACGCCTCTAGCGGAATTTAGGATAAAAAACGTGCGTCGTTAGTTACGCGGGTTATCTCCCCTACTACAAGAAAGGAAAAATGGGCACATGAAAGAGAAATGACTTCGTGCGGTTTATCATGAATTCAAACAAGACTTAGTATTTATGTGCTATCTCAAAACTTCAAAGAAATTATTAGAATGACTCCAATCAGAAATCTGAGTATCCTAGTGTGAGTTAGTCTGACTCTATTACCACTGTTTTTGTTTTAGACACGCAGGAGCAGGTACACAATACGACTCTGTTTATTTCAACAGAAGGTAAAAAGTAAACGCCTAAACAACAAAATTATACCCCAAAAAAAAATAAACCAGTGACAATTCTGCATCTATTCGTATCAAATTCATTAAAATCAATCCAGAATTAACCCCACAATATTTTTTGAAAAACCATAGTTTTGAATGAAATTCACAGTGTACTGTTGCGTAAAATTGTATTGATAAGTAACGAATAATTATATTGCATGTGAATTTGTGTGTTGAACAAGAAAGACGTTGGCATGTCCGTTTTTATGCAATTGAAAATTTTATGATGTTTTATATTTTATTTTTTTGTGTAAAAAGTATAAAAGATACTAAGGGGTAATCGACCACTAGCACAACATTTATAAGCCGAAGAAAAAGCCAACAGCAAAAAAAAAACCATCAGATTCCGTCAACAAAACATTACACACTCAGAACCTAAGAATTGAGCACTATTACATCTATCTCAAAATAAGTAAAATCTATGTCATCCAAATCTCAGTTTTCAAGGTGCAGAAAATAAACAGGTGTCTTCTATTCCGTCCGCAATTTTTGGGGAAAGTAAAATCTAAATTTAGAACCATGGTTGAAACTGAAACTACACATGTATGATAAAAATAGAACGTGTTATTTTTTCTTTATCAAATTCCGATTTCGAAGGGTTAGCGAAATTTGTTTTCTTTTGTCAATGTTTGTTGTGCTTTTGTGTATCATTCAGCAGTAGTATAAGGTAAGGGAAGAAGGGGTAGGGGTGAAGAAAATTAGGTCTACAATGTAGGGCTTTTTATAACCGACTATACGGTATGGAATTCTCATTGTTGAAGGCCGTATGGTTGCCTATAATAACTGCTTACATCCACATCATTTAAGGTAGCTGGGGTGTCTAAATGTTGGACGATATATTTTTCTTAAACTTCTGTAAGACTTGTGGGTCAATGTAATTTTGAATTTCAATATAAAAACTGGGGGTCACGGACCTTGTTTTTGTGTAATAACACATTGAAATTAACGAAATTTGGGTTATTTTATATTGTTAATATAGGGGAAAATTAAGTTTTCCTTATTGCGGAAACATTAAACGATAGAATTGGCTAAAATTCGATGAGAGAATTGCTTTTCAATAATAACTCCGAAATATCAAATAAAAATAGGGAGTCACGGGCCTTATTTTCTTGAAAAAATACCAAAATTTTTTAAATATACTTTACGACACTTAATTTCTTGTTAGTTCAATCTTTAAATTTCAAGTTTTAGGTATTTTGTTGTATATTAAATGATACTTGGTAAAATATGTTTAAAACAAAAAAGTATTTTTGCAACATGATCAGAACGGACGCTCAGAAAAAGACACCCGATCTACATTAAACTGTGGCAGATAGTTGTCTCATTTGTACGGAGCCCTGTTGGTCTCACACAGATTATAAAGTGTCTTTTAAAGTCCTGCGCTGAAGATGTGTAAAGTCTAGCGGTGGAGATGTAAAGTCTAGCGCTAGAGATGTAAAGTCTAGCGCTGGAGATGTAAAGTCCAGCGCTGAAGATGTAAAGTCTAGCGCTGGAGATGTAAAGTCCAGCGCTGGAGATCTAAAGTCTAGCGCTGGAGATGTAAAGTCAAGCGCTGAAGATGTAAAGTCTAGCGCTGGGGATGTAAAGTCTAGCGCTGGAGATGTATAAAATCTAGCGCTGGAAATATGCAAAGTCTAGCGCTGGAGATGTAAAGTCAAGCGCTGGAGATGTAAAATCAAGCGCTGGAGATGTAAAGTCCAGAGCTGAAGATGTAAAGTCAAGCGCTGGAGATATAAATTCTAGCGCTGGAGATGTAAAGTCAAGCGCTGGAAATGTAAAGTCCAGCGCTGGAGATGTAAAGTCAAGCGCTGGAGATGTAAAGTCAAGCGCTGGAAATGTAAAGTCCAGCGCTGGAGATGTAAAGTCAAGCGCTGGAGATGTAAAGTCTAGCGCTGGAGATGTAAAATCAAGCGCTGGAGATGTAAAGTCCAGCGCTGGAGATGCAAAGTCCAGCGCTGGAGATGTAAAGTCCAGCGCTGGAGATTCAAAGTCCTGCGCTGGAGATTCAAAGTCCTGCTCTGGAGATGTAAAGTACTGCGCTGGAGATGCAAAGTCCAGCGCCGGAGATGTAAAGTCCTGCGCTGGATATGTAAAGTCAAGTGTTGAAGATTTAAAAACCAGGACTCCAGGGTACCGTTTCATTAAAGGTTGTAAGAGTTACAGCCAGTCGTAACTCTTACGACCTTTAGTGAAACAGTACCCAGTGCTTTCAAAGTTATCAAGATGCATAATTCCTACCAAAATTTATTTACAAAACTCATCTTTGAATTCACTTCAGCTATTATTATACTATGACCTATATATAAATTTATCCAAGTCTGATAAACCAGAAGCTCTAGAGTCTGTAATCGTTCACCTGGTTTAAATGAACTTATTGGTATTTTCTACGCAAAACTATGTTTGGCTGCGGAAGCTATCTTTGATTTCTAAAAATTGGCACCACAATCATAAAATTTTCTTTGTATTGAGTCAGTACAGATTGCAAAGTTTGAACAAAATAAATTGTGTGTTTTGGCAAATTTGTTTGACGGTTTGGTCTAACTTGAATCTCATGGGTGCACCATAGCCTGTGTCGCTAATCCTGTAACCCGATCCTGGTCCCAAGGCATAGCACATGAAAGCCATATTGGATACGAGGAGATATTGTAGATGACCCTTTATTCATCATTTCTATTATGAGACAGTTGACTCTCGTTATGTGGAACTCGAAGGGACCGATGAATTTATTTCTACTCAACCAAAAATTCGAGTTATCAGGAGTAAATTTACTTAAATATTACTACAAATGGTCCAAACATTCTGTTCGAGTTATCTGACAATTCGACTTACCGTATTCCTCGTATTAAGCGCCCAGGGCGCTTACAAAATTCCAAAGAGGGAGCGCTTATTGAAATTGACAAAACCCGGAATTTTTACCGCTTCGAAACTGTTTCTGGAGTAAAATTACCATTTAAATTGTGTTTCTAGTTTGAAACTCATGCCACAAACAGAAACATACTGACGTTTCTACGCAAAAAAACGATACTTTTTGGTTATTTTAGAGGGCTCTTATTAATTTTTTGTTGGAAAACTAGGTAGGGTTGGTTATAGTGGCAGGGGTGCTTAATACGAGGAATACAGTACATGTGTTCGAGATAACGAGAGTCGACTGTATTTTCAAGGTTTAAACACTAGGCCTTGTAGTTTCAGAGGACAAGACTTTAGTTTTATTTCTACCAATCAGAAGCAAGAATTTCCCATGGCGACCATTTTTGAAATCAAATCGGCATAAAATGAGGAATCTTTGTATAGGACCTCCCATACACCATTCCCAGCGCTTGATTTTACATCTTCAGCGCTAGACTTTGCATCTTCAGCGCTGGACTTTACATCTCCAGCGCTAGACTTTACATCTCTAGCGCTATACTTTACATCTCCAGCGCTAGACTTTACACATCTTCAGCGCAGGACTTTAAAAGACACTTTATAATCTGTGTGAGACCAACAGGGCTCCGTACATTTGCAATCATACCACATCTCCTTATTTTCATATAATATTAACAAAACTGCAATTCATTTGCATTATATACAGGAACAATTTATATGGCACTACACTAGGTAAACTCGTATAGCATCGTTCTTGGTACATTCTTATAGCATTACACCTGTACATTTATAGTATTACACCAGTACATTTATGGCATATCACTGTGCACAAAGCTTTAGCATTACACTATAAACAATGCTATAGCATTATACACAATATACACAATGCTAAGGCTAGCACTGGGAATTATCTGTGCTACGTGAAGTTAAAACTCCGATCTGTTTTACTTTGCTAAAATTCATATGCGGGTTCTTCTTTTGACCTTATTACAGCCATAAAAATTCTCAAGATAATATGCAGATGCAGTTTTCTTATTTTTTGGGAGTCGTGCATGTGGATATTTAACAAATAATGGTACAAAAAATTATTTCCTTTTTTACTTAAAATCTCCAGCAAACATTATGTCATGCTTTGTCGTGTAGTTAAAGAAAAGGGAAAGCGATCGAGACAGGAATTTTTTAAAATAAAATTGCAGAGTTGTGTCACGTGCACGCGTGTGAACCTGACAAATAAAATGGGCTTTGTGCGCAATACCTCGAAAAGCGCAGGAAATGGTGACGCAATATACGCGATCCCAATATTATAACCGATTATTTAAATACATATAGAATCATTCTGTCAACGCTGTGTTAACTGGGACAATTTCAAACTTGATATTTGATTCATAATTATTAGAACAATACAATATAAAAAAAAAAGAAGATGTGGTATGATTGCCAATGAGACAACTCTCCACAAGAGTCCAAATGAAACAGAAATTAACAACTATAGGTAACCGTACGGCCTTCAACAATGATCAACGCCCATATATATATATATATATATATATATATATATATATATATATATATAGTCAGCTATAAATACAAGCATTTCAAAAAAGATGTGGAACCCTGTCTAATTAAAAAAAGATGAAGTTAAAGTCTATACAGTAACATTCTTTCACTTGCAGAATATTTATTTGCCAATTTGCTTTTTTTTTTGGCAGCAGAAATATCCTTAAAAAAAATAGTCAGTTTATTTCCTTATCAATTGATTACGCTTGAGCATTTGTAATAATTAGGAAAATGGGTTGTACACACTCACGATGTTGTTACGACACTGTACGGTTTAATAGCGTTATAGAGTAGAAATTGTGATGACGTTACAGCTAGTAGACATCAATAACGTCGCCGAATGTTTTTATTCTTTCCGCTAAAAATCAAACTTCCATAGGATATAGCTTGAAAACTAGCACGGTTGCTAAGGACTTTCTTTGCACCAATGGGTTCGTCGTTCATTTTTTAATCGCATTTCGATTTTTTTTAAAAATCTGTGGACCAACGAATTAGAAAATCTTGATAAAGTAAAAATATCTGCCGATTTTTTTAATTTTCCTATATATCCTTTGTAATTTTGGCGTATCATGCTGTTAATTTCAACAGCTTGTATCTGAAAAACGAAAACGGTTACCCCCTTTTTTTATTTTATTGTCTGATGTATTTTTATTAGCAGAATCCACATGTTAAATTTAAAAAAATTCTGTGGAGTAGTTAATTTCGTACACTTCGCCTTAAGTTCATTTATATGTTGAAGACCCATTGGTGGCCTTCGGCTGATTTCTGCACTTTTGTCGGGTTGTTTTCTCTTTGACACATTCCCTATTTCCATTCTCAATTTTATTTTAGTTAACATATCATGTTCTTTATTTAACGTATGAACTTAAGTTAACACAGTCATGTACTTGATTTAACGTATGAACTTTAGAACATATGGGATTTAAAAATCATAAACACTTTTGTGCCTGAAAACTTTATTTTACTTTAATCAATTTCACATCTTCCAAATCAGGGATTAAAATATTACGAACACACCACTGCATAGTGATGTTCCTGATATATGTTCAAATCTGGATGCGTTGGTCTTTAGTGAATGGTTGTGTCATTAGCAAAGACTACTACTAACATTGACAGGAAAAATGAAAATACTTATATTAAGATAACTTATACTTGTTCATTATCTATCGTGTGTTTTTTTTTAGTAAACCTGAAGTAAACACATACCACACGTACCAAAATTTAAAAAACTCCAATAGAGGCAACGATCCTAATAATAATAATAATAATAATAATAATAATAATTATTATTATTATTATAAAAAATAATAATAAAACAATTAATATCTTTATTTAAAGAGAGTAACTCATTTGGATTAAACCAATTTTCAAAAAACCTGTGTGAATTATAATACTGTCTTTGATTTTAAAATCATAACAGAAAGAGCATTGGTCCCTTGTACGATAAACGAGAAACTTTACTTATACAATAAAAATGAGAATGGAAAAGGAGAATGAATTAATGAGACAATAACCCGACTAAAAAGCAGAAAACAGCCGAAAGCCACAAGTGGGTCTTCAACACAGCGAGAAAATCGCACACATGAATGGGCTTCAGCTGGCCCCTAAACAAAAATGTGTACTAGTTCTAACTCTGTATCTGGCATTGCAATTATAAAATTGATGAAAATCTCGTATTGTATTTTTGGTTTGCACAAGCTGATACAATCGACAAATATTGTGGAGCTAAAACAAGTTTTTGCCTGATACATAAGTTATGATTTATGATAATGTATTCTCGTTGTTTTCGGCACAATGTCACATTCGTGAAATAATTCGCTAAAACGTTTGCTGTATTAATCATGTTAATGTTCGTCGAAAATTATTTTTCCTGCCCTCTTGGCAGCTTTAGTGAACTAAATTATAGAAAGTTGTTTCAGTTTCCCCATATTGTACAACAATGATCTAAATGACATTAAATGTATAATTAAACAGTTTTTCTCGTTTTGTGATTTAAGTATTTCTTTTCTCTCTTTAAAAACGCTAAAGATGAGTTTGTTTTTATTATATGAATAATATGAGAAGACCCAAAGAGAGATATATCAACAAAAATACCAGAACCTTTTCACATGTACTTCCTCTGATTTGTTGTCCGTTCATGTCAAGATCAATGTATTCATATGATTAACAGAAACGTATTTATTATCTCCAATGGTTGTTTTGCATATCTGTGGTGATAAAATAGGTCTTGAATAAACAATGTTGCTGCATACATAATGAAAAGGACAATTTAAAAAAAAAACGAATTGCTTATACCATGTTCAACAGAAGAAAGGGAAAAACAGGCAGTAATACATCTTAACACTATTGCAATAAGATGGAGGAAATGTTAATTCATTTTTATAAATTAATAAATATCAGTAATAGGTGGAGACCCTGCTCTTTATACGAGTTTTATGTTTGAACTCCTTTCCCTCATGGAGCACCTGTGCAATTGTGGTATTTTGCAAGAGTACCTTTTTTCCAACGTTCTCTTTCTATGTTATTGTGAACTCTAAATGAACTCTTGTACTGATTTTGTGTCATTGATTGATACTCAATGTCCTTTATTTTATATTCCTGAATGTCTGGTTTGACTTTGTTTTTGACTTTTGTCCAACTTTACTGGGTGTTTTACCTTTTTATTGTATTCTACAATATTCTAAAAAGTATACATGTAACATAAATAATAAACTCCAAAAGGAAAGGTTTGGTACCATTAAAACGTTTAATCCCGCTGCAAATGTTTGCACCTGTCCTAAGTCAGGAATCTGATTACAGTAGTTGTCGTCTGTTTATGTAGTTAATATGTGTTTCTCGTTTCTCGTTTTTATATAGGTTAGACCGTTGGTTTTTCCGTTTGAATGGTTTTACAATAGTAATATTTTGGGGCCCTTTATAGCTTGCTGTTCGGTGTGAGCCAATGCTCCGTGTTGAAGGCCGTACCTTGACCTATAATGGTTTACTTTTATAAATTGTAACTTGGATGGAGAGTTGTCTAATTGGCACTCATACCACATCTTCCTATATCTATCCAAGAAAAATTAAAAACAGACAAAATCAAACGTTATCAATCAAAGGAAGAAGTAAACAAAAACAAATGCCATATTCCTGATGTGGTAAAAGCAATTTTGTTTGACAAAATGGTGGGGTAAACCTAGTTTTATAGTTTTATAACCTCCCATTTGTATGACAGTTTTTTGTATAGCTTCGTTGTATTTACAAAATTTTGTAAGCAAAGCTAAACAGGCATAATAGGTTAATGTGACAATAATTTAGATCCAGCACCGACAAACAACATAACTGACTAGAACATTCAAACAAACATTCAAATTAATCTTACAAATTTGCCAGTACATGACAATGCCGCCACCAACAAAAAAAAAGATTTTTTCGTTAATAGAAAATACCGTATATAGTATATACTTTCTGGATAAAGTAACAATTGGATAAATAGAAATACAAGGAAAAACAAAAACTATTGTAAAAGCCTTTGTGTACAAATCGCACCTCAAAGTGAAAAATCAAAAACACCTGGTGGCGAGATGCACAAATATCGTGGTACAAGTCATGTAGCATGTTTTATTTTCAGGGTCATTTTTTACCAAGCATTGTGGATTTTTTTTTACGACGACTTTTTAATTTTTCATGCGGAATGGTGGCGTTAAGGGTGACAAATCGAAGGTTTTGATAGATTTTATTTTTGAAAATGTCCAAAATGTCGTTTGTACGGAGCCTTGTGAAGTTAAGGTAACCAATACAAACAAGGTAAGAAATGTCTTGAAATGTAAAAGAATGCTGAACAAAAACACACGAAAGTGTGTACACACACATTCGACCAGCTCCCTATTCCATTGTACAACAAGTCAAATGTCCGAAGTTTAAATTCATAATTGCAATAGTGTTATGCATTATGGTTCCAGCATTTTGTCCGGTTTGTTATCCTTCATTATTAAACTTTGGATCAATGTTGATATTCGTGATTTGATTAGCAGATCCTTGCATTTTCGAACATATGTTCCAGCCAGAGGCAAGAGTCTAGAAATGACGTTCCCACACATACCCTTACATAAGTCACTTGAATCCTAAATCACCTGTTAAAATAAAGTTTTCAGTACGATGTTTAGTCCCCGAAGATGACTAGGGAATATAAATATGGTCACTTGTGGTTTTTTTTTCTAACTTGCATGATAAACCTTGCCAAACTTGGTCACCCGTTTTGTTTGTGGTTATGTTTATCCTTACTAAAATATAAGGATATTAAAACATAAGTCAAAGGTAAACTAACAAAAATACCGAACTCCAAGAAAAATTTAAAACGGCAAATCAGACGCCCAAACACTCAAACGATGGCCTTGGTACAGGCTTTTCCTTATGTAGAAAAATGATGGATTAAACCTGGTTTCATAGCTCGCATAAAACTCCATTATATTGACAACACTGTGTTACCAAAACAAAAAGACATCATTGGTAAAAATGTCACAAATCAGGGTACCGCAGTGTACCTTTATGTCGTAAAAAACGTATTTAACAATAATTCAAATCTTCGCAATACAACATAGAAAACTTAAATTGTCAATGTCAAGGAAGTTATCACATGTAGTTCAAACAGCAACTTTCAAACGTGTTAATTGATTTTCTATATAAAATAAATAATATAGATAAGTCATTTCATTACGATAATTCTTCTGGTAATTTTCATGCACAGAATATCTCCACTATAAGCAAAACGAAATTAAAATAATACAATATTTTATTGGTAAATATCATATAAATAATATAATGGTAACCTTGAGTTATTTCTGGTACATATACCTTTCGGAGACACATTGATGAGCTTGGCAAAATATTACTGAACTTTTTTCGAGGAGTACGCGGTTGAAGCTTAGTCGGCGTTTCAAATTTGTGTACTTTCTTTAGATTCGAGGTTCACGAAAAGACTTGAAAAAAACATAGAGCTGTGTTCAAATGCATAGCGAAAGAAATATATCTCGAGTAATCAGTTTTGAGATAAGCCGCCATTCGTTTGTATACTTTCCTCAAGAGTAATAGTATACAATACATGTTATCAAGTAATTTTCTCATAGACTGAAGTTGTAAGAAAAAGACCACATATGTACATGCTGTCCTATTTAGACATTTACCTATTTCTGTCACAAGATAAGAAGTATTAGTACATAGATATACCAAATTAGGTTTATATGTCGATTAGAATGTTCAAAGGTAAGTGTACCATAGCGTAATTCAGGTAAGGAAACACTTTAGTTGAAATATAGTGCTATTTTATACACTGCACTCACAATTTAAAGACACTGCACACGTTGTATATGAGATGCATGTTTGCAAAGGGATGATACATTGCATTGTATTGTGATTGACCTTACGGGATATCTGTGTCATGTTTTACAGAATTATTTCACCTTACTTTCCCTACATTCGATGCGTTAACAAAGTTGCAAAACAACTGATTTGCATCAACACATTTGATTTTGAAATCAATACATTTTCCGTAGAATCTATTATATAAAGAAAAGTTAGGACATCATATTTATGCAACACAAGAACAATCATGTGCTGTTTCCAGAACGACTTTGTATTTGTGTTACTTATTGAGATGCGCTCTATTCGCTTTATTTACACAAATTATTTCTACCGCAACAACATTAATTTAATCTGATATCATTGCGGAAAAAGCACAATTTTGTGCTTCGCAGTCGACACCTTATAAATGTATTCATTTTCTTTTCGTATAAGACATGGTGAAAATAAAAATATCTGTTTTAAACTGATACAAACGATCTTTGTCATAAACTAAATGATGATTTTAGTTTTTCGTCATAGGTTTGATTTTTTGTGTGTTTGTTTGTATCAAGGACAGTTATCTTAGTAAGTTTATCATTATGAATATATAATGTTAATATTACATGAACATGTGTATAACAGATTTCAAATTCAAATTGTACTTGATCATTTTACATTGTGTTTACAATTTTAATTATCATTTCATTGTTATAGTAAAGATAAACAATTCATTACCTAATGTAAAAAAATTAATGAAGGATGTTAAGGAGCGGATACAAAAATCACAAACAATATAATAGTAAAAAGAGAAGATCAAAACAACATTTTAGAACTAGCAAAACAATGCATACGATTGTGTAACATACAATCCATTACAAACCGGAAGTAATCTTATATCTGCAGGATAGCTTTGGAATACCTGCTCCATTAGTAACCCCGCTCAAATTGAAAAAAAAATGGGCTATGAGTTTCTGTTAACAGTTGTCATTAAAAGACGTTTCAATGATGTAATACAGCTTCCTATAACACATTTTGAGCCTAAATCGTGAGCCTCAATCCATCAATTGGAAACACAACTTCAAAATACTGATGGATTCAGTCGGGGATTATGCCAGGCAATGGGTTAAACGCGAGAAAGAAGACGTAGATACTCTTTCCGAATTTATCCTTCCTCCATGCCAAATATGTTGTTGTCTCCTCAGATAAAGCCCCAAACAACATCGTTTTTGTGTGTAAATCACATTACATAAACTGCTTGATAAATAAATTAGGTATTGACAATTCACTTGGAAACTTAACATATACCCCCACGACACTTACTAAAAAGGAGATCCTGGATAATCATAGTTCTGTTCTATGTTCCTTTGGAATTTCAACCAAAGATGAAGAACTGGATCTTCCATCACTGTATTGGATACCTGATAAGTGTCCTTAAAAACAACGGTATATTGTTGGGTCTTCCAAGTGCTCCACGAAATCTCTTTTTAAATTATCAACATCAATTTCATCAGTAATCAAAGCAGGGCTTCAAAGTTATTATGAAACTACCTCGAGGCGTTAATCAGATGTGGATACTAAAAAATTCTAAAGATCTTTTAGAGTACATACAATCTTAGGAGGGATTAATCTAATAAAATATTCACTGAAACTGACATTATCAGGATGCTTGATTTCTTGATTGACAACATATTTGTTACGTTTGGAGGACGTGTTTTTCAACAAACAATCGGCATTACCATGGGAACCAACTGTGTCCTCCTTCTTGCCGACTTGTTCCTTTATTCATATGAGGCTGACCTCATACAGGAACTTCTTAGGAAGAAAGAAAAGAAGTTAGCAGTATCCTTTAACTTTACTTTCCGCTACATAGATGATGTTCTCTCACTAAATAATTCAAAATTTGGTGACTATGTTGAACGCATCAATCCCATCGAACTTGAGATGAAGGATACAACAGATACAGTTAAGTCTGCCTCATATCTTGACTTACATCTAGAAATTGAAAATGATGGTCGGTTGAAAACAAAACTTTATGACAAAAGGGGGATGATTTCAGTTTCCAAATGGTGAACTTTCCATTTTTATGTAGCAACATTCCAGCAGCGCCTGCATATGGAGTATATATATCTCCCAGTTGATACGATACTCTAGGGCTTGTATTTTTTATCATGATTTCCATGATAGAGGGTTGTTGCTCACAAGGAAGCTGTTAAACCAAGAGTTACAATGGTGAAGTTGAAATCATCCCTTCGTAAATTTTACGGACGCCATCACGAGTTGGTTGACCGTTACGGAATATCCGTTTCACGGATGATAGCGGATATCTTCCTAATGTCGTAACTACAATCCCGTCCCCTTTTCCCGGGTGCCACATGTAGAGCAGGATCTGCTTACCCTTCCGGAGCACCTGAGATCATATTTAAAAGGAATGCAGTAAAACTGATTGATTGATTGTTAGTTGCTTAACGACCAGTGGCAAATACTTCATGCATATTCACATTATTCAGGACAAGAACAAATTAACAATAAATACAATAGGTAGGTTCTGTAATAGAGGCGTCAGGGATTAAGGTCGGAAAAATTAAGACTGCCACGGGAAATGAGGGTATATTGGATAGGGTCAAAATTGAGCCTTGCAACAGGTCACCTTATGACCCCTAAAAGAGTTGTTGCAGGGGTTCTAACGTGCAAAGAGCGTGGCACTCTCTTAACAAGAGGCATCGGATTTAACGTCCCCATTCTGACCAGACGTGGCTGCAAATTTGTACACAGCCAAACGGACGCCCTACTTAAGCGAGGGCTTTACTACCGGTCGGAGGAAGACCAATGGTGACCATACTTCTATTCGCCAATCACCCGTGGGGCTGGAAAGCAGTAAAAATCATTTGATATACATTGCTGAGCATCTCATAACAGAAAATATTCAAAAAGTAAAAATAACAAAAATACCGAACTTCAATGAAAATTCAAAACGGAAAGTCCCTTATCAAATGGCAATCGCAAAATCAAATGCTTAGACACATCAAACAAATGTAAAACAACTGCCATATTTATGACTTGGTACAGGGATTTTCGTATGTAGAAAATGGTGAACTAAACCTGGTTTATTGCTAAACCTCCCACTTGTATGACAGTTGCATTAAGTCGTTTTATTTTCTACAGCAGGAACAAAATGACAGCAATTGGAGATGACACATATTAATACAATGTATGAAAAATCATATCATAACAAAATGAAAGTAAGCAACACACACTTGAAAATTCAAAACTGAAAAGTCGTTATCAAATAGCAAAATCAAAAGCGTTAACACATCTAACGAATGGAAAATTTTCCATTATTTGTTTCCTCTTCAGGTGATGCAGCTTGTTTAGATTGTAAGGGGGTTTACCAACCAGAGGACTGTGCTGTTGTTACAAAATGTGGACCTCATGAGGTAGTAAAAAACGATGAGTATCTGTTATATACCGATGTTAATGTTGTTTGTCTAAAGTTTCATTGCTGTTTCTATTTCCCTCACCTCGAATAGATTGTACATGTTCATGATATGTTGTATAAGATTCGTATCTACTGATGAAAATGGCAATCGATGATAAACTTTGAATATTAATATATAAATATCTTTTTCAAGAATACTTCAAACCCAATTGAGTGTTTTACAATATAAAAATGTAATATTAAACGACCAGTTAAACCAAAAAAAAATACTTCGTTTTGTTAGGGGTCTGGATTTTTCTTTTTCTTTTTTTTTTTGCAAAAAATCATAACAACCTTGAATTCCCTCACACAGATACGGAATACGATTAAAATCAAAACATAAATGATATACAAATGATATGGATCACACAAATGACTTAAACATATCCCTTTTCCACGCTTTGTTCACACTTCATTCTCTACGTCTGTACTGGTATTAACTTATCAGCTTTAAAATTGTAGCCTTCACATTTTGTAGGATTACCACGATAAAACAAGAGAGTAAACATAAAGAAGAATAGTTATTAGAACTTTGTTAGAGGAGCGTGGACACGATATATATTTTTAATGCTGTTGACTTCTCGTGTGTTTTTATATTTCAGAAATGTAGTGTTGAAGAGTATGTAACGAACGATGGTAATGTACTATACGATGTTGGTTGTAAGGACATTGTGGTTAGAATTATTTAAATTAGTCAAATTTTCAATAGAAATAAAGAAACACACATATATGTTTTACCAATTCGTATAGTCGACACATGTCGTCGTCTTGTAATCAGCATGAACAATACCTTTAATTCAATTTACGAGTAATCGATCCGGCACCGTATATATTGAAGTGTTATTTTAGTGGTATTTGCTACAACAGTAATATTGTCTATGTTTATATTGAGTATGTAGCGAACGATGGTAATGTACTATACGATGTTTGGATATAAGGACATTGCGGTAGAAATATTTTATTTGCTCAAATTTTCAATAGTAATAAAGGTACAAACATAAATTTATTAGCAATTCGTATAGTACACACATGTCGTCTTCTTGTAACCAGCATGAACAACAACTTTTATTTAAAGTACCAGGTGTCATTTTCATGGTATTTCGTCCAACAGTTAAATAGTCTTTTGAAAACAAAGTTAATGATTTAAAAAGGAGACTGTCAAGTGGTTAATTTAAGCGAAGTTGAAATGTTGCGTTTTATAAGGCCAAACCCGTTCGCAAGGTTTTAATGGTCACGTTTTGTTTTTTTACGTATCTTCCATCTTCTTTAAGGAAGAAAGTACATGAGGGTATATGCTAGCTATTATATTGATCTCTGGAAATAAGCAAACAAAAAACATTCCTCAAGAAAAATAATCCCGCCTGACATAACGTACGAAAAACTGTAGGATATATTCTTATATATATTATCAATGATACAGACGACAGGTCTACAATTTTTGTTTTTCTTTCGTTAAATTTCTTCAAAGTATTAATCTGACGGTGTATATCAACACCAAACACAGGAATTGAAAAACTGTTCCATTTTCAATACGTCCCTTAAAATGAACAAACTGATAGTACGTTTACCTTTTACCGAGGGGTGTATTTGATAAACAAGTTAGCGGCATGAACAGACCAATTATACCTTTGACAATAAAAAACGACATATTGTTCTGTTTTATTGTCAATTTTTGATATGAGTTTATAAAACTTGTTTGAGTGAAAATTTAACCAATTTACCTATGCATATTCTATAAAACTAGCATGTTTTGTATTTATAGAGATGCAATTTAAACACTGCCTTTGGAAGAAGACAAGTCGACACGACAGTAAATATCAAGCGTTCAATTGGCACTGTTATTTGTTCTGAATGCTGCAATTCAAAACTGTTTCCTCTATGTAACATAGGTGGATGTGGTATAAAGAGTAAGTATGAACATGCTTTATACAAATATAATCAGACTATAACAAGCCAATGCGATATCAAAATAAGGAGTTATGGTACGATTTTCAATGAGGCACCTATTAAGCAGAGTCTTATTTACACGGATGTAAGCAACTATAGATTACACTTCGGCTTTAAACAATATGCAAAACCTATACCGTATAGTAAGATATATTAGACCATCGGCATAAAAAAGCGAAACAATCCAAACAAAAAAAGTGACGGCTGGATTCAACAACCGAAAAAACAAATCACGGACAGCACCAAATGCCAATATATGCTGTCGAGGAGGGTATTCTTTACTGGGGCATTAGCGACGATTTTGACAAAAACCATAACATATGGTGTTTTTTTTTCAACATTCATAAAAGTGGAAATTTTAAATTTTCCTATTTTCAGTCAGTTTGGAAATTTTTTGTCAAAATGAGCTAAAAGAATTAGTAATTCAACTCATTTGACCTTGTATTCATGCTACAATAATTTGACTCTTAGCAGAAAATTGCGAAAAAACTAATGCACACTTTAGATTATGAAACAAGGAAGCTACCAGAAAAACATTGTGATGGCTGACAAAAACCTATTTATGTACAGGTAAAACGACGATTAACATGATTAAATCTATAATAACAAGAACTCAAATAGACCTAGAAACATCGTTATTTGACGATTGCACTTGCTTGTTTCTTTATTCATTAGTTTTTGTATGTCTATATCAGATAGTATGACCATCAGCAGTCTTTGGAGGTTTTCTCAAAGATTAATTATAGTGTGTGTCTAGTCTAAAATAGGCACGAGAGTTCACGCATTAAAAATTGTTTCTTTTTGGGATTGCTTGTAATTCCGATATACGTTTAGCATGTTACAAATCAAATATGAGAATTTTAGACAAATTGTTGATCATTAATTAGACATGACTTTTCCCCCTTTTATCATCTCATCACAATTCCGGTAATTATATGTAGCATATTTACATTTTTCATTACAAAAGAAATCTGTTTTTAGTGCAGCTTATAGATCTGCAATCGTATTTATTTTTACAACATAGTGATGAAGACTTATTAAAAGTAGTTTCGTAACTTTTTTGCAGAACCAACACTTCCAGTGGGGTCAAAAATCTGCTATAAGTGTCCAAGTTCTATACATCCAGACGAATGCACCCAGATAACTCTATGTAATAAAAATCAGGTATACGTTACCTTGGACATTTTAAATAAAGAGTCAACTTATTTCCTTGATTTTTATATTCAATTAACTAATAGGTAATAGTTCCCGTAAAATTCTGTTTAATCCAAGATTATATATTAAATCAAAATTAAAAATATTTGTGGAAGGGTGTAAGTGCTGTCGTTTTTATTACCATTTGAAATGTTATAGATGTAGTCATCCTCTGGCCTCTTTGAGTGGCTACTATACGGTATAGGATCTCTTATTTTCGATGGCGGTATGGTGACATGTAATGCTTCACCTCTTTGTCTTTTCGGTTTTTATGGACAGTTTTCTAATTGTCATTCATACCTAATTGCCCTAATTTCTATATGTTACTAAACGGACAAAACTCACTCGCTTGTAGCTGATTTCACATATCTAAGCGTTTTGTAGTACGCTCAGATTATTTCTATGTTCTTGCAAAATTTAATCAATACTTACTTAAACGGTAATCGTAGGACTCAGGGTTATCAATAGTATTAAAAACCATCTCCAAAGTCAAGCTCATTATTTTTCTCTAAAATAAATATGATCAAATTGTTATTGCAAAAAGCAGAAAAGAAATACAGTTTAATCAACTGCAAACACAATTTGGATCTTCAAAACGAAGTGTTCCAATCGAAATCATATTATCCGTCACCATAATAGATTCCAAACTGAGATATTAAATAATCATTAAGGGTACATTCATGACTTCATATTTTTACCGATGTTAATACAGTCTTGAATTAATTTATTTGTATGTTTATTGAACCAATGTATGTTAAACTTTCCATTAAATTAATTCTTTTCAGTCCTGCTTTATAACAGAGACTAAAAACCTTTTGGGACATCATCGATGGCAACATGGATGTATAGACAAACAGGTAAAGAAATCAATAATAAAAAATTTTAAACAATAGCTATTTGAAAAATTTCTGAAATTATTCACTGAAATTGAAGATTTTGCAGAGTAAATAACTATCGATCCAAAACTTATAAAGCAAAAGGAGACATTAAAAATAATGGCAAAAAGAAAAACGACGAATATCCAACTAACAGACTTAAAACCAACTACATACAAAACAAAATACAGAGCAATACAAACTCGACCAACTTCAGGGGGAGATTTCAAATGCTCCAGAAGGTGCTCTGCAAAGTTTTATTGCAGATTTCAGTTACAAAAACACATCTATGTGATTCAAAAGAATAAAATTTAAAATGCAAAATCTAGACTTGGATAACTGACAGACTAAAAAACATTAGATGTGCAACAGCTATAACAGCGCTGTTCTTTTGCTTTTTGTTTGTTTTGCTGTTGATGTACTGATTTTGTGTCATAAATGGATACCCATATCGTTTCTTTGCTAATATTTAGTCCCATCAGAAGTGCAGCAAAATCTTCACACAAAATTATACTATGACTTTGGACCATTTTAATAGCATGTAGACGCACCTCGTTTTGTTGTTTTGAAAGACATGCGATTCCATCAGTGTTTTTTTTACCCTGATTTGTATGTTCTTAATGGATCTTTGGATTTTGAATATTGGTAAGCTACAATGCCTCTTATTTAAGGATACTACATCAAAGTTATCTTTAGTTACTGTATCATCTGTTTATCCTCTCATACTTAAGGTATATTACTTTTGAAGTCGATATATATGAGGTATCGATTTGACGTAAATCCTTTAATAGGGGCTAATAAATTCATCATAGATACCAGGAATGAAATTTTGTAAATAAACGCAATAGTAGTTAATGTGTACCGCTGTTCAAGTGAACAAAAAAACTCATCATAGATACCAGGATTTAATTTTTTTATTTGTAAGCCAGACGCGCGTTTCGTTTACAATAGACTCATCAGTGAGTGACCTTCGAATCAAATACGTTAGATAGACAAAATTAAGTACAAATTTGATGAACATTGAGGACCCAAAATTCCGAAAGGTTTTGCCAAAGAACGCGGCTAAGATCTTCAAAACGGAGCGGTTTTGTTTTTAAGCATAAGTTACGCAGCTTAATCAAGTTGTTTGTGTTAAATTTTGTTTAAATGGATCCGTTTATTTTTTTTTGACCATATGTTTCAATAATTACATTGTATTGTTTGCTTTCTTCTTTTCAGGTGATTTCTTTAATTTTTTTTTTTTCATATCGATGCTGCCAAAACAGTCCTTGATACCTCGTTACATTCCTGCAATTGATATTTTTTTTTATTTAGATTTAATTGCAAAATAAAAACACGACATACATCTATAAAATTAAAATCATGAACAAAAATATAAATACATCTTTTAAAATAGATATATCAATTAATCATTTATTCACTTAACACATTACACATTTCTAAAGATGAAACACTTATACAAAACTTAATTTCCGTATTCACTGAACAAGATAAATGACAAAATCTTTCGCGTTATATTAAATATAAGAGTTGTCATTCTTTTATCGCCAAACTACAGATGACTTAATATGTCTATTGTATCAGTTGTTATTAAATAACTTTAATAAGGGTCCCTAGTGCAGATGGATATAATTACCTTCAAGGGGAAACTTTGACCAGCCCCAGTGTTTAGTTGGGTTTGTTTTGTTAAGTCTCTAGTTATAGATTTACTTTTTGTTGTATTTTTGTATTCATGTCTTATCGTAGTTTCATTTTTTGCCATGTCATTGTCAGTGCTTTCTACTTATGAGTTTTAAAGATCTCGGTGGCTTGATATTTTCCTCCTCTTATCCATCTTATGTTATAATATATGTATGATTAAGACTTATACGTGCCTAACTTAATGGACAACTTATGAAAATATAAACGTAGACGTTCGAAGCATTCTTCTATATGTAACTTCATCGGGAACGATCAAACTTAATATTTGAAAATCATCAATGCGGAAGCATGGTGAATACGCAATTAATTTTTGTGTATTACATTGGATGGTTATATTTGCTGATGTCATTCTGTGGTCTTATAAATGTGTATGACAATCTTACTTAAGACTGAAAATTGTCATGATTTGCAATATAACACAGCATGTTTATGAATGTCTTATTTAAAAAATGTATTTAGTCGAGATATTTTAACAAATACCTATTCATCTTGGCATTCACACTTGTGCATTTTGTTATCATTTCATAGAGTTGTTCATCACAGTCAAACTCTGCTTCATCGCCTTGTATGCATTGCTGTGATGTGGATGTCTGCAACGATCAGTGTAAAAAAACAACAATAACCATATCAACTTTGAAACCGTCAACTTCTCCTACGAAACCCCTGACAGTCAAGTCAACGACGTCCCAGATTAAATCAACAAGAACTCAAGCATCAACCATGACACCAACGTTTACAACAAACACTCAGGAAACGACGAAGATTTCAACTCTCAAAACGACAGCTATTCCAACTGTCCAATCTACAACGATTCCAACTACAAAAATTACAGCAGCTCCAACTCTCCAATCTACAACAACTCCACCTAAACAAACGACGATTGCAACTCGCCGAACAACGACAGCTCAACAACTATTATCTACTACTGACACAACAACACAATCAGAACCTACAACAGCATACCAATCGACGTGTACGTATTTATTATTTAAACAACATATTCGAAGATCTGGAATACCAAAACGTAAAAACGTTTTCGAAATGTTTGCAATACAGCTATTTCACATTGATGCACGTGACTCATTGAAAAAGTCAAAGATACAAAAGAGATAATCAAATCATAAGTCAAAATAAACTGATAAACCCATAGTAAATAACAGAAAAACAACAGTAAAATTGAGAATGGAAATGGGGAATGTGTCAAAGAGACAGCAACCCGACCATAGAACAGACAACAGCAGAAGGTCACCAACAGGTCTTCAATGCAGCGAGACATGCCCGCACCCGGAGGCGTCCTTCAGCTGGCCCCTAAACAAATATATATACTAGTTCAGTGATAATGAACGCCATACTAAACTCCAAATTGTACACAAGAAACTAAAATTAAAAATAATACAAGACTGACAAAGTCTAGAGGCTCCTGACTTGGGACAGTCGCAAAAATGCGGCGGGGTTAAACATGTTTATGAGATCTCAACCCATCACAGTGTACAAATACAGCATAGATGACTCAAGACTGAGCAACAAAACTATCAATACGACATGCAATACAAACTTATGAGATTAACATTTTAGATAAATGCAATATATTGTTATGATTACGGTTATGTTTCTTTTGACCATTTACTTCCTGTCATGTACCACCATTCGCTTAAACATTCCCTGGACAGTATACTTTAGAAATATTAACGGTTCCATTTTTATTGCATCAGATGTGCATTTTGACAATTTATTCTCTATAGTCAAAATTATTTGAAAGTCCGAATCATTATACACATGTTGAGGAGTAGACAAGATCAAAAAGAGCTACAATAATTGAATCAGCTAAATATGATGGAGATACATTCATTAATTAAAAATAAATTCGAAAACAGCGAATTTTAATAAATTTGATTTTGTAGTGAGTAGTCCGATTATTATTGATGTAACCAGAATTCCACAAGTTATCCATTTTGGCGAAAACGTCAGCATTAGATGTACAGCCATTGGTTATCCGCCGCCAGTTTACAATTTTGAATTCAGGGTGAGGACACAATTATCAAAAAGTGTTTATGATTGCATTATTTCTCTTGCAAAATATTTGACGATCTCACTTAGTGAACTTGCTATCTTGAAAGATTGATCAGAATATGTTTGATTGTTTCTATTAAATCTATTTCAAACTTTTAAAGACTTGAGACTTGAGACTATTAAAAACTTATAGAGACCTATTATGCAAAACCTGTTCTACTGTTGAAAACTGTATGTTGTCATATTCATTTGTTTTATAGAAATCATAGTTATTTAAAAAAACTTAAAATCTGAGGTGGTATTTAACAGATATAAAGCAGAATATCCGTGCGATTACAATAAAAAGAAAACACTTTAGGTTTCTTAAGAGCCGACAGCAACTATTCATAAGTAGATTATGATTGCAATTTGAATGTATCACTATATTCTGTGTTCCTCTGTGCTAATTTTAATAAGAAACATAATCATACTTGCTAAAGTCTTAAACATGTAAAACGTTTTCAAATATAATGCTTTCCAAGTAAGCATAAAGCAAACAAAAAATAATTATTCGGTTCGCTATGGTAAACCTTTGGCAAATATCAGATTGATATATTGATTTACAAACAAGTAAATGCTGAACCAGGTTTGAAATGCATATCTTATTCAAAACGTATTTATGTTCTGCAAATGTTTTCATCAACGACCTTTTTGTAGGATGGACCGCTACCAAGTAATGCACATGTGACAGGAAATACGTTAACTATACAAAACTTTGTGTCTACCAATGTGGGCAATTATGAATGCATAGCTAGTAATTCAGAAGGAACTGGAAATTATGGAGTACATCTTCAAGCATTTCTTTAATAAAATTATATATTTTTTGTGTTTTAATAGAGTTCATACTGGTTTGGAACACTCTCAACAGACAATACTTTGTTTTATGTAATTAAAGTTATTTTATGATAGTAACATATTGTATTTCATATGTGATAACAATTCTTGACCTTTATGCAAAAGATGCAAATTATAGCCTCAAGTGATGCTCAAGACTACAATAATTTTGTTCCACAATCCTAAACAAGAAATTAATATAAGGAAAAATAGAAGTTGTCATGGCATGGACCTGACTTATGCATAAACGAGATTTAAAAATAATGTTTATAACCATCACAGCGTGTCAATATAAGTATCGCAGATACTAAATAATAAACTATTACAAAGTCGTACTATCGGAGATTAACTTCACAATAGCCACTTTACTGGATATAGTGAGAAAGCAAAACGTTTATTATTTTGAATCACAAAATAATGAGCCTTCAGATGTCGTAGACCAACACAAAGTATTAACTGATTTTTAACCCATTTCTCTGACGTCAGTATATTGTTCTTACAGTAGATTATTTTTCAAGAATCGACTGACCACTTCGTTAACTTAAGATAACTTATTTTATAACTTTAAACTTTTAACTTACTATTTTTTATCCTCTCAAAAACAAGTGGCATATGAAGGGTTCGAACTCGCGCGTATTTTCTTCACAACCAGTAGAGTCTTCAGTCTATGCATGATACCACTATACCACGAGTGCTGACATAAATCAACATTTAAATAACACTCTTAAAGCGCACAACTGTCAATACATGTCAATAAACTGTATTTCTGTCTCAGAGATAATTCGCTTTTGTTATCTAATAAAATATATATACTATGTCTGGATTTATTCATGTTCTTTTCAAATTTATTTAAATTGTTTTATTTTGGGCGTTATTTTTTAAGGAAGATTATGTTCTACATTTGAACGTTCTGGATTATAGTTATATATCAGTATGGAAATATCTTAAAAAAGAGTTTATATACGATGTCAGGTTTGAACATTGGTCGATTTTCAAAATCGTTATAATGAACCGATGGGTCTTTATACGATTGTGGCTATTACACACTAGTTCTAAACACTAGAGAATCAAGGAATTGTATATATTAGTGCAATTCCTTGATAAAATAAACATTCATATGCCCATTACACTTGTCACTTTTAATGTACAAGGACTTTTCCTTTTCATCGTGGCAAATACTTACTTATGGTTTTAGTCTTATAATGATACCGTACTATCAATAATTTTTTCTTTGTTTGATTATAAATGGTCCAAATATACATCACGTCAACATTGAACGGACTCTAATTTGAATAAAGTGTGATATATAATCTACGACCGTAAAACTACTTCTTTGATTGTAAAACCAGAAACAAAATCATCGCCTTAAATGAAAATGAAGTATATAATACCTCTAAGATTAAAACAATATTTTTGTCGAGAAAAAAATTACAATGAAAAACTTTCAATTCGGGTACAAGGTTTGAACTTGGCACTATTAATGTCACAGTTATGTTTTTCGGTACCAACGACTAGACGATCACGGCTATGAACAGCTTGAATGTAAAAGTAAATAAATGACATAATTATACATTGTACATCTGTAGCAAGAGCAATTTTGCTGGAGATTCAGAATGCGTACCAAAGATAATACTAGTTTATTGACTGGTTTACGATGGATGTCAAATGTAATAACGTTACAAATAATCTTAACTTAATGAAAGGGAAACAGTTTAAACAAAATTCATGTATAATTGTTCAAAAAAGACCTTAAGCAATTATTTTATTTATTTCGGAAAGCATCATTAATTGGAGCATCATGAAATTGTAGTATTATGGCAACTACGCTAAATATATGTATTTGACTTAATACGGTTAAATTGTAGACAATATTTAATCAGCTGTAAACATTAGCAGATTGCTAAATACTATATATGTAAATTTCAAAGGTTTCTAAATTTTGGTAATTACAATTTTTTAACTATTCAAAAAAAGGTAAATAAATTCTGTATATTTATATATGTCTTTTTGAATAAATCATAAATACCAAAATCTATATAATTTAAATACATTGTAATGATAAAGCATTTAATGAAATACAAATATACAAGATGAAATCTGGTAATAAAAAGGGGAGCTAACAACCCGTTTAAGTTATATTAAACTTATGTTAACTTAAATATAGACGTGAACCGTGTGGATATAATCATTTCCAGCTATTATAGAAAAAAAAAAGACAAAATACGAAATTATTTTTATGAAATTCCGTTGATTCATTGTCAAAACATAAAACAGACAGTCGTTTTTCTAGAAATGGGTTAAGCTAGAGAATTGATAAGAAGTAGTGGATTCGTAAACGATAATCAACTTGCGACTAAAGTCGCTCGTTGATTATCGTTTACGAATCCACTACTTCTTATCAATTCTCTACTACAAAATTTTCATAAGTACTAAATAATACACCAAATTTGAAGTTTTGCACCAAGTGACATCGTTTGGTGATGCAGTTAATTTGGTACCGTCAATAGTCTTATAGGCCTCACTGTGACTTTGAGATGACGAACAGCAATAAAAGCGGTGTTTATTTGCTTCTGGTGTGTTTTTTACTGTGCATGAACGGTTTTTGTCTCGTGGTTGGATATCCAATACCCTACGTTTTTTCTATTATTTCACCTTATTGCGTTTGACAAAATTTTTTTTTTTTTATATGTGAAATCATATAGTTTCTATTCTATTCTAAAGCAAACTAAAAAGGGAAAACGTTGTTTTTCCTGCCATATGGGACATATTTGAGATCGATGATATAAAACACACTATCACCAACCGTCAATATAAACAGAAATAATCTGTTAATAAATTGACCACATTGCAGAGAACTGGTATATCTTGCACTTGGTACAGACATTTTCAGTAGCAATGCCACTAAGTTCAAGTTTTTATTTCATTGAATTTTGGAAAACAATCTGAGGGAAGTTTTTTTTTTTATATATCATATAAAAAAAAAACACACATTCAAAACATACGATAACGAAAAGCAACTCATAAAAAAAAATAAAAAAAGGGCACCTAATTTCAAAGTATCAATGCCAAAAAAAAAATACAGATTTGGGGAAAAAGACATGTAGACAGTACATAATCGCCAGAAACAACACATAAAATATATGTAATCATTAAGACATTTTGAGAATATGAAAAAAGAAGTTCTAGAATATTTATTGTTTTGTTTAAATGGAAACCACATATTTAACGCATAAACATACACAAAAACCTAGATTTTTGTCATCTATATAGATATTCAATTCTGGAGTATTTATAGATAATACAATATTGAAGTGGAACACAATTACAACATTTCAATTACCAAAGAAAATAATAAGTCAGAATTTTGTTTGAATTTCCATATTTTTCTGATTATAAATTATGTACGCAAATGTATGCCGAGTATGAACTGCTGTATTTTCGAAACCAGTAGAGATATCATCTAAAATTTTGTAGTCATGGTAAGCACATTAGTAGCATTGAAAAAATGCAAAAAACTGAAAATATGTATAAATCTCATCTGGGTTCATTTTCTCAGTCAAGGTGACAAATTTGGTATTGCAAAAAGACCCCTCAAAAGTTGTTGCAAGGTTCTTCGCGTGCAGAGATCGTAATAATCTCTCTACACGAATCATTGGATTAAACGTTTCAAATATGACCGGGCGTGACTGCAAATTTATGCATCCAATACAGCAAAAAGGACTTGATTTGCAAAGCGTAACACTGCCAATCGGAAGAAGACTATGGATGACATTATTTTAATACACCAGTCAACTTAGGTTTTTTAAATCTATACCATAGGTACAGTCAAGTCAGAACATTCAAAAACTGACAGTGAAGGTTCGTTGACATCTTCAGCTTTACGAAAAAGCAATGGTTTCAATTTTTTCACTGTGAACGTTCCATAAAAGCGAAGCATCATTCTAGCTGTGCCTGCACATTGAATATATATACGATACAGAACGACAAAATAGGGCTTGATTTTCCTTTCTCATATTCTTGATAGAGGGTTGCTACTTGCAAGGACGCTGTTTTACCAAGGGTAAAGTAGAATGCATCCCGATGAAGGTTTTACGGACCATTTACCTTGTTTTAATGGGTTCGTTTTCTTTACAAACTGTATAAAATAGCTTTCAGAAGTATATTAAAGTGCGATCTTTGTTTGTTGTTTTCTTAAGCGCGTGGAAACATGATAGATAAATGTAGAATTGTTGAGTTTTGAATTTTGAATTTTGAAATATAAATTTTGAATTTCGAATTATGAATTTTGAATTATGAATTTTGAATTTTGAATTATGAATTTTGAATTTTGAATTATGAATTTTGAATTTTGAATTATGAATTTTGAATTTCGTTATTGAATGATCCTTCTCGACTTCCTTAGTTTTTCACTCGTTTCGTTGATTTTGTCAGTTTTTATTGACTTCCCCTTTTTAATTTTACTTATTTTCAACGAAAGATCTGCTTACCAAAAAGTAAAATAACAAAAATACCGAACTCTGAGGAAAATTCAAAACAGAGAGTCCCTAATCAAATGGCAAAATCAAAAGTGCAAACACATTAAACGAATGGATAACACCTGTCATATTCATGAATGGGTACAAACATTTTCTTTATGTAGAAAATGATGGATTAAATCTGGTTTTATAGCTATCTAAATCTCTCACTTGTATGACAGTCGCATACAATTCCATTATATATTGATAACGTTGTGTGAACAAAGCAGATATAATAGGTAAAAATGTCAAAAAAAGAGGTACAACAGTCACAGTCAGCATTGTGTTATAAACTTGATCACTACCAACCTCCGGTTTTGTCATTTGTTTTGTTTTTTGGCAAGATAATCTGCGTTAACTTCCACTTAAGATCTAAAATTGTTTCTTTTGCGTCTTCTACATTTTGTTTTTATTTCATTTTATCTTATTATAATTATAAAAGGAAATTTGAAAAAAAAACGTATAAGTATAAAAAAAGACTTTACAGCAGCTTTCATAGGTCTTTCTTGTACTGTTCACATTTTTCATGTTGGGGCCTGTTTTATCTGAATAATAGTTTGTAGTTTTCTCTTTGTTGAAGAGCGCGCGGTGACTAATAATTGCCTATATATATGACACTTGAACTATTTAACTCAGAACTTAAGTGAATAGTTAAGTCATTGTCAATCATTCAACATTTCTTTTTTTTATTCTAAACAATGTACCTTTTTATACGAGATAAGAAAATTTCAAATCGCCCTGACTAACGACAAATTCGAAATGATTTTTAATAGGGACTGACATATTTTTCATGAAAATATTAGAAGTTTAAGTTGATTTTTTTTCGTGGAAATATAACAGATATACACACAAACGTACTGACGTCATAAGACCGTAAAAATATCAATTCCACACTTTCAAATTCTTTTTCTGAGTTTTTTTTTTATGATTACTGAAGTACATTTAATATAACTTATAAATTATTGGTTTTGAATACTAAGCAGGTACGTAACAATTGAATGAAAGAGTAAATATTGAGTTAAATAATACGATTAATTTAAACAACTTAAACTAATCATTATAAACCTTTCTCTAATTCTTCGTCAATTTATCCCTTTCTGCACCCATTGTATAAAAAAAATTTAATCAACGTGTGGTTCGTTTGATCTCAGTTCTTCATTGGTTAAAATCTGATTATTACGTCGAATTTTCTTGCTTTCCTCTGAATTTCCTATTGTGACGGCATGAAAAAAGGCGACCATGCCTGATGACGTCACATAGATAGAACACATCTTTTTGCAGATCATTCGAAAAGAAGGAATAAGTTTGCCTGGGTATTGTTTGAAAATCATTAGAGAAACAGATTCCACCACCAAATCTCGTGTAATACGATATTTATCCACTCTCGACAGTTAAATTTTAAATATTTAAAACGCTCGGCGAGCCTCGCGTTTTAAATTTGAAAATTTAACTGTCTCGAGTGGATAAATATCGTATCACACTCGATGCAGTGGTAGAATCTATATTTATCGTATCTATCACTATCGAAGTCGTTACTTCTTGACGACATTGCTATTAATTTAATTAAATCAGACATGTTTGACGGACACTATGAATTAAATTAATTAGATTTTATTTTTGATGAACAATTTAAACTTGCTGTTTTTATAGAATAAACTAGAACACACCTGCGACATCGCAGCTATATGACTGAACTAAAGTACCTATGTCATATTTATAGCCTGGATATTAAGTATTCGTAATTCATCTTAAATAGTAAATGCTAATTGTAAGGTGCACAGTTTTCTCTGCTTTCCAAATCCTTCTGTTTGAACTCATAGATGTAAAACAACTACTGGAAAAAATTCCAGGTTCTCCTGAAAAAGGAGGGATTTACAGAAGGTAACAGGTTACAACCAGAAACTACGTGTGACATATACTATTCGTATCGGTATCGGATTCGACCCGGAGCTTGTTAATCATTGGTAGTATTAATAATGTGGATAACAAAAGGGCCTGGAATAATGCAATATTTGGCAACAACATTGTCCTATATTAGTTATATATAAGGTCAAATTCTTTGATTCGTCGTTTTACGTCATATCCGCTAGCTAATTGGACCTCGTTATTTTAGTAGTAAAAATATAATTCCAGTTCAGATGATTAATGATCACCACTCTTTAACAACAACAGTGAAGACGCAACAAAACTGCAAATGCATATTGCTGTTGTATCAGTTATGATGTTTTGAAAAGAAAAAGAAAACGAGCTCAATCAAATTATTTCTAAAACTTATGAACTAGAAACTGTTCAAAATTGTTTTAGATACACACTGTTTGATGAAAAACTGGTGTACTTTCAATTTATAAAGCGATATTTGTCAATTGTTTAAGAAATGGGCATGCATTTCAAATATTTTTTTTTTGAAGAATCCACATCACATTTGAAAAGTAAAATAACAAAAATACCGAAATCCGAGGAAAATTCAAAAACGGAAAGTCCATAATCAAATGGCAAAAACAAAAGCTTAAACTCATCAAACGAATTAATAACAACTGTCATATTCCTTACTTGGTACATGCTTTTCTTTATGTAGAAAATGGTCGATTAAATCTGGTTTTATAGCTAGCTAAATTCCTTACCTGTATCCCAGTAGCACACAATTCCATTTTATTGACAACGATGTGTGAACAAAATGTCAAAAGTAGGGGGACAACAGTCAATATTGTATTATAATCGTATTCGCTATAAAATCAAACAAAACAATGAAAAACAAAACGGCATATAGACAAAGCACATATTAAGCAAACACAAAAGACACGAATTCAAAAATTTAACCAAAACACAAAAATTATAAGTATTGAGCCACGTCAGATGGACATTACCAAAAATAATCTAAACAGATAAAGTAATAATTTACCAAGACAGATAAAAGAACCATATAACACCTAATTAAGATGATAAACAACGTCAGTACCTAGAATTTATACTTCAAGACCATCGTGTTAATTTGTGAAGTTGGTACGGAATTTTTGTCAACAAGGTCTTGGTATCTTCCAATTAACTTTTTTAGAAAAAGGACGAGTTCTTTGACATAACCCTGGTTCATCAACTTTTGATTCAGACACTGGTGACGTTTAATAAAGTTTGAGTAGCAGCTGCAAGCTCTTGAATACCGAATGAGTTGGGAAATATATATCCTATATTCAGGTGAAATTGGTTAATTGTTACTCAGGTGGGGGAAATTGATAATTTCAAAAATAAAATCGTCTCGTTTGTCATAAATTCTGGAACTGAGATGACTGCGTATGTCAAATTCGAGGTATAAGTCTAAAAATGATCCAGAAGAAGCCGTGTCTGTTGTTTCTTTAATTTCTAGTTCTGCAGAATATACTAATGGAAACTATCAGAAAATTTGGATTGTTAATGGAAAGAACATCATCAACATATCTAAATGTGAAATCAAATGATCTGGATTCTTTGGACCTCTTGTTTTTGACAAGTATCTAAGGGAACTCCGATTCATATGAAAATAAGAAGAGGACTTCAAGGAGGGGCGCACAATTTGTTTCCATAGGAATGCCGACAATTTGTTGAAAAAAGTCTACCCCAAAATTCAACAAATATGTTGTCAATAAGAAACTCCAGCATACTGATCACGTGTTCCTCTGCGTAGCATGTTTTACCTTTTTGTTCACTTGTAACAAGATATACCATATGGTATTCCAAAGTAATAAATTTAAAGCGTATGCTAACATGTTTATGTTGAAAAACATTGTGGATTATTTCTTTTAGATGATTTTTACAATTTCACATGGGGAATGGTGGTATACAGGGTTTTGATAGAACTAATTTCAGAGAAAGATCGAGATTTAAAATCATCAAGAAGTTTTTTAGAGTTTTTTTTAAATCTACATATGGTTTGTACCACTACGCGAATAACCAGTTTCACAGTATATCTGAAGACCATCTAAAGGACAATTCCTTCGTGGAACATCCAAATGAGCCAGCAGTGTACCGTTGTTTTTACGGAATTTTGTGAAGCTTAGGTATCTAATATAAACAAGGTTATTCCTTCGATTTGCTGTTCAATGTATTATTTATTGAAGCCATGCATTAAAGACTTCACAAAACTCCTAACAAAGAACGATACATAACCGGATCATCAAGATTTTCAACTAAACATCTTTCTTAAGTGCTGACTACAATTCTTTCTACAGTAAAAGATGGCCTTCAAAAATATTATTAAGAGATATATTCCACCAGTGGTGTCAATCAGACGTGGATTCTTAAAAATTATAAAGATCTATTGCAATCTCTGCAATTTTGCAGTAACATTAAAACTTTTGATTTTCTACGCGCTACACTACTATTCCCCATGCTCAATTAAAAGTTCGACTTCACCATTTCATTCAACAGAGCTTTTTCTATAAAAATGGGAATCGCAGATATAAACTTCTTGTTTTGGGTTATAATAATTCGTATTTTGTAAAGAAGCACACTGATTCTACCAGAAAATATACTGAAGATGATATTATCAAAATGATGGACTTTTTAATCGACAATATATTTGTTAAGTTTGGAGGATTGATATTTCAACAGACAGTCGATATTCCAATGGGTACTTATTGTGCACCCCACTGACCGATTTGTTTTTGTACTCGTATGAAGCACAATTCATTCAGAATCTTTTAAAAGACAAAAAGAAAAGACACCTTGGGAAATTCTTTAATTTTACTTTCAGATATTTCGATGATGTCTTTTCACTGAATAACCCATATTTCATTCATTTCTTACATCTCATATATCCCAGTGAACCTGAAATTAAGGATACTACTGATACATGTACTAGAAGGAATGCTTCATACCTTGATCTTTTCCTCAATATTGAAACAGATGGACGACTTTACACTAAAATCTATTAGTATTCATATTTCTGACTTGGTATTTAGTTATAGCCACAAATCGTACTTCGTAATCTTGGTCTTATATAAGAACTATATGGTGAATTGTTCTTCTTGCCTTAAATATTTTACTGTGTTCTATTTACTGTACATGTTGTACATCTATTTAACTTACTTAGTACCAAAAAGAAATATATGTCGTTCTAGTGTTAATGCCAAAGCGACATAAATGTCCTGCGGCGGTTTAATGCCAAAGCGACACATATATCGTCTCCTAAAATTAAATTAGTGTATCAAATAAATCAAGCCATTGCAACTTTATTCACTATATGCTCAATCATGTATAACTATAAAACTGACCATGAGTCATCCAAGTTTACATTGAGGTAAGAATGACATAAATACGATGTCATAGTGACCTTATCATCACGGTGAAATTTTTAAAATGTGCAGTCTCTGAAAAATGTCGGCTACGGCAGACGTCAACCGTGGTGTTCATATGGCTAACGCATATGACACCGATGTTGAAGATTCAAACAATAAAATTAATAAACCTGGCAATATCAGAAATGGACCATGGTTTACTGTAATAGAGCCAAACACTTTCAGATGCGTATGATTTCCAATGAGACAACTCTCTTCTAGAGACCAAATGACATATAAGTTTACAACTATAGGTCACCGTATGGCCTTCATAGATAAACAAAACCAAAACCGCATGGTCAGCTACAAAAGGCCCCGAAATAACAAATGAGAAACAATTAAAAGGAGAAAACGAAAGGCCTCATGTATATGCAAAACGATGAACGAAAAAAAAATATGATATACAGATACAAACGACAACCACTGAATTATAGGCTCCTGACTTGGGACAGGAACATACAGAATGTGGGTTGGTTGATGATGTGGGGAGGGGGATGTTTAACTATTATTGAGGTGCCAACCCTTTCCCTAACCTAATTTGCCTCATTATCAATGTATTATACATCCTCTTAGTTATGTTTCAAGTTATTTTACAGTATTATATCAGTTAATTATTTACAATGTATTTATTCCCAACATATTTAAACTATTTCAGACTTTTGCAAAATGATTTCTCTTAGAATCAAGTAAAGAACTTTTTCATTTTTTGTTTGTTTTCAGTGTTGATTTTAGTTTTGTTTTCTGAATATTTTTTACAAGCATCAGTGAAGTCTGTTAAAAAGGATGGGAATACCATACCGAAAATTAAATATCATTTCTCAAACTAAATTCGCATACACCTCAAAATGAATCTGTTTATCCAATAGGTATTAAAAAACAATTGCAATTATAATTAATTTGTTTTGTTTCCAGTTAACGCCTACATATGTTATAAAAATACTAATGTGATTCAGAAGATAATGAAGCATTTGACATGACAACAGGAAATAGTGCAGGGATTGATCGGACAACACAAAGAACGACAGACAGGACTGGATCGACGCTGCTTACATCAAAATACCAGACTTGCTGCCGGGAACTTCATAGAATGGATTCCTACCAAAAAATTGTTTACACATTGCTGATGTGTGAGGAATAAATTGTTTACTTATTAGGGAAGAAAAAAACTTGAATAAATTGTACATTATTTTGAGGTTATTTATATACTCGAATGTAATCACATTCCAAGAAATAGAACAAATATATTGTTCTATTGTCCGATCTTCCCATTGGCAGCTGAAGGTAACAACAATCGGTCCTGATCAGCCCGTCGGCAGTATCAGGGTTATTAATAAAGTTTTCTTTAAAACAAAATGTGACACGTGTTGTTCATCTATAAATACACAACAGCATTAGTCTCATCATTTGAGGAACGACTGTAATAATTTTTCTATCTATGAAAAAATAGTATAAAAATATGATACACACTGCATAACCCACGTAGATATAATGTCAAAATAGAAAACATAACTCAAATTGGCCGTCCTAAAACAAATATGCTGAAAATTATTCGAAATTGTCTGTTAGTTTTTTAATCATTCATTGACACTCGTAATGTTCATTTTCATTATTTTGGTAATGACGAACTCCTGTAGAAGTTTAAATTAAATATAAATATAAAATGCACAATAGAACATAAAAGTATTTTCCTTTGAACTTAAAGCAATATCAGTATCAGCCTTGCATTTTGATCACTCTTATTAAATTGGACGGGCATTTTCACTTATATGAAGTGTGACTTATTTCTGTTCCGAACAAAACTATGTTGACTTTAATTGCACTCAAAAACTGGACTGAAATAGTTATGTTTGTTAATAGAAGAACAAGTTATGAGATCGAGTCTTTCTCATTATTATCTATTTTCAAGTTCATGATTTTCAATTTGAATTATTCTCCAGGCTTTTTTTTCACAATTTAAGAATTTTTAGTCCAATCAGTAGAACCCGAAAAGAATAGAATGAGACAAAATTGATAATTATTTAGTTATTAAACATACACACAAAAGCAAACCATTTTTTTCATTTTAAATTATGGATAATTTACATTGATGTAGCTTTGTTTATTATTTCTATTTTTATAGAAATATACAAAAAAATGTGCAAGGGAATCCAACATTTATGCATATTTTGGCTAGCCCTTGCCTTTATGCAGTAGATATTTATTTCTGTGTTAGAATCATTTTAGTAGAAAAAATATAGACCAAAATATCAAAGTAACTGATCGAATAATATATTGTGTCCCAGAGTAGCTGCATAGCCCTAATTCATTCCAAGAAATGTTTTGAATATGATAAACTATATTCACCTAAATGTTTTACATGAATCTGTAGTATAAAAATATAATCAATTATATTTAGTTAAAGATGATTAATTATTTTAACTATGTTCACTTGTAAATAACAGGATATGGTGCTAAATTGATAAAATAAATAAAATAAAGTACAAATAAGTTTGAAAAGTCAACAAAGGGACGGAACTTGTAAAATACTATCGGATCAGCTTCGTCAGACATTTTGACAGACCGAAGTGGCACATTTGTGTATTACAGCATATTAAGTAGCACAAACTTGACACAGGCCAGTTCATAAAAAGCTATATTACATAATTCAAATTCAGCATAAAACCCCAGCAGTTAAGAAAGAATTTCCACTTTTTTGTTGAAAAAGATTGACGCAACTCTTCAACTACAGTACTGTTCTCCCTTAAATAGTAGGAGCCTTATCACTTATATAAAATTGAGAATGGAAATGGGGAATGTGTCAAAGAGACAACAACCCGACCATAGAACAGACAACAGCAGAAGGTCACCAACAGGTCTTCAATGCAGCGAGAAATTCCCGCACCCGGAGGCGTCCTTCAGCTGGCTCCTAAACAAATATATATACTAGTTCAGTGATGATGAACGCCATACTAAACTCCAAATTGTACACAAGAAACTAAAATTAAAAATAATACAAGACTAACAAAGGCTAGAGGCTCCTGACTTGGGACAGGCGCAAAAATGCGGCGGGGTTAAACATGTTTATGAGATCTCAACCCTCCCCCTATACCTCTAGCCAATGTAGAAAAGAAAACGCATAACGATACGCACATTAAAATTCAGTTCTTTAATTGTACCATTTACTGCTTTCTACTCATTTTGCAATGGATTATGTTTATAAATGCACCAGAGACATAAAGGTAACTGCCTTTTTTATGTACGTTTATATTCCAAATTTCAGAACTCATTTAGATTTATCTAGGTTCAAGGTGGGATAACCTTAACGAATCCTTCATAATCTTTCATCAATATTTTTTTTTCTAATTTATAGACCGATTTAAGGTAGATCGCGTGTCTTTTTCTGAGCTTCCTTTTTGGGCATGTTGCAAAAATATCTTACCAATCATCATTTTATGAAGAAGACAAATATCTATTAATTGAAATTAAAAGATTAATTTATCAAAAATTAAGCGTCGTTAAGTGTATTTGAAATTTTCAGCCTTTTTTTTTTGTTATGCTGTTTTCTTTGCATCTCAATATCTTCGTCCTTCACAATATAATACAAAAAATAAAAAGGTATATAGAAAATTTTTCTTGCTGTTGATGTAAGTACATACATCTTATAGTACTTTGAAAAAATAGTAGAAGTTAATATTATCCTACTTTATGTACATGTAGTAGTTATTTAAGTTGTGATCTTTTGCAGAGCGTAGTTTAAAAAATAGGCGTACGATCTTTATAAAACTGATATGAAGTTTATTTTCACGTATTTAAACATCAGGTTCATTTAAAGTTTAACAGTCGTATTTGTTCACCAAAACTAATAACAAAGTCGTCAAGAACAAACAATTTTAAGTGATAAATTCGATAAAGGGTTAAATATGATAAATTCAAAATAGATTAATCATAATCTTATGGTTCAAATTAGTATGTACTCTTCTATTTTGATATTACCAGCGAAGACGGATCATGTATCAAATATCAACTGAAATCCCTTTTTACTATGTAAACGATTTTTCATTTTCAAGACACATCAATAATAATTTTATCTGTCTTCTTGTTGTTGAGTACGGGTGTTGGAAAACGCCACGAACTATTGGACTGAGTAATTCATAAATTTCATAATATTGTAAAACCAAATTACCTCGTACATGTTCAATGAATAATATTCATTAGGTTCTATCTGGAACAATTTATTGTAATTTATGTTAAATCAAATTCAACAGTATTTTACAGTTTTCAACTCGTATATCCATTACTTATATAAAAAAAAAAAAATTTTTTTAAATAAAGAACGAACTGCATGAACTCTGAAGTCTGAAGAAATTGGATTCTTTGACAGGGAACACGTCTCTTGCTATGCATCCATTTCCCACTATTCGAATTGTATATACATTGGAGTGTTTTATTTAACACTCTAAATCACTTGATTTTACCTAACGAATATATTTCTTTAGTTTTAGTGATGTGAAACAACAAAATCAGGATAAATAAAATAAAATAAAAAACAAAAAAAGTTGTTGTTATTGTAAAGAGCGTATACATTGTGTCCATAAATAAAATACAGTGCTGGATGTTGAGTAAATGTCAATAAAGCCTTGAAACATTAGTTATTAGTATTATTTATTTTTCTAATGCTTTTATTTTTCTGATATACAATACATAATTTGGAATAAAACAAGCCAACAAAGATGTTGCATTGAATACTTTGCATTGAATATCATCCAATGTAAATTTACAATGATATTTTGATGATTATCAAATCATTATTGAATTAAAATATAAGTACTGTATTAAACATTAATTTTTGAAGTAGCCAATACAATATGGACTTTGAACTCTCTATAAAACAGTTTAAAAGTCTTTTTTCCAGAAACACTTTATTTGTTAAGTTATATCTTTTAAACGACGCCTGCTGATACACGTAATTAAACTATATTTCTTCTGATATTGAGTTATTTATAGATGGCTTAACACGAAATCAGGCACGTTTACATTGAGGTCAACTGAAAAGTTATAGATAAATGAATACAAAGGATATATTTAAGGTAGATGGGGTTTCTAAATTATAATCCATAGAATTTTTTAATAATTTGCCAAAATGTAGTTTATATCATGCTTTTTAAAAAAAAATAATAAAAAGAATGGGTCACGGGGCTTATTTTTACGCTACAGGTTGTGCAAAATTGACAGATTTTGTATAGATTATGCATGGAAAACCCAATTTTCTGCCATAAAACGAAAACTACACCATAGAATTTTGAGATAAAATATGAGAAGATAGCTCTAATAGTATGCTTTCAGATATGAAAAAGAAAAAATGGGGTCACCGGACCCGTTTTCTTGCTACATAATAAAATAGGTAAATTCCTAACACATTCTATTGTAAAAGTAACTTTATCTGAATTATCTGCCCTTACATTTGAGTTGCCTCCCCTTATGTGGCAAAGTTGGAAAAAATAGAATCAAACAAAAGTATTCTGTTTTTCTGTAAAATACAACCATAAATATGATAAAATATGTCATTTTCTCTATTGAAATGAAAATTCTTACACATGAATTACCTACTACTCTTAAAATTTGCACCTTTTATTAAAGATCTAGACCGATTGTTTTCTTGTATTTCAAAATCCAAGATGGAGGAAGACACCCTATCTACCTTAATAAAAGATAAGAGCATAAAAGACATACTTCCTTGTTATATTCAATCTATTAATTTGTTGAATTCATATATTTAAAACTTTTATCCTTGTCAATTCTAATTAAATATCATAGTTGTCATTATCAGTGTGTGGTATTTTTATCGCAAATGAATTACAGGTTACCACGGATTGTACCAAGGATAACGTTGCCAATTTGTTATGATGTCGTAATGGATATCACACAATACCAAATCTGTTTGGCACTAGATTAACATTTCGATACAAGTAATTTCTGTCTCTTAAAGTTAAATCCAAAAGTTAATATTTGTTAACAAAATTCAAAAAGAATAAACCTGGATTGAAATTTTGTCATGCACGACAATCATTAGGGCAAATCAATAATCATAACTATTTTACCTTTTATTTGATAACAATAGCATACGACTCTAAATTTATTCTGTTTAATGATTTTTTTATCACCGTCTGGTAATTGACACAATACGAATGAGAAGATTTCGCGCAAATTATGATAAGTGAATGCATTGTCATTTTGTGACACCCAAATGCTTATAACAATGATTTTCGTAGACGTTAAATAAATTCATAAGGTATTTCAAAAATAAACTACTACATCTTTCATGAATGAAAAGAGAGCAAAGGGGAAGCATATTTTGAAACGTTACGCTGAGAGATCAAGTTTATATGGGCAAAATACATCTGCCATTCGTCCGTCATTTATTTCTTCCTTTCATCTGAATAATCCTATGACTGCCAATTTTCAATTGATAATCTATTCCTTTTTTGTCGTACGCATCGAAAGTAACAAATCTAAAAATAAAGTATCAGGAATTATGTGTATTTCACTGTTTATGTCACTCTTCTTTTTTCTAATTACTATTGTTTATCGAATGGATTCAAAATGCCACCGAAATTTCTCACTTTTTATTATTATTTTCCGATGAGTCAAAGGAAAGTAGTTTCATCACTGCCAAAAATATTGATATCAAACAGGAAGACTTCGTTATCTTTCTTGGTAATATTTTACATGGAAATTTGTCCCAAGAAATTCTATATAAAAGTTAAACGGTCTGTCAAACTTTTCTTTATAATTGAACATAGTGATTACAGCTAGAGTTAAAATGATACATCTAAGATATTTTGTCTTTTTAGCCGTTACCAGTTACACATGGCACCTTACGCTTTGTGTTGAAGGTAAACAGTTATCGATTATGTTTAACAAAACCTGTCACTTTATATAATTTTTTTTTTTTTTATTTAGTCGTTTACATTGTACAGAAAGACAACAATAGAAAGCATTATTGAAAATATTGTTCATCGGGAGTATTTTCATATAAAACTAAGTCAAGCTGAAGAAGTAAAAAAAAAACAACACTTATTTATTCTATTATTTAGGTTAATCATATTGTAATTGATTTGCATGTATCTGCATATTTGAATTTTGTCATTTTCAAATTCAATCCGTTTTTTTATAATTAACTGAGATATGTCTTTTAGGAAAAGACAATAAAGGCAGGCATTTCATCTTTGGCTTTATGGATAACTATAATCTTGGACAGTTGGAGGTTTTTATAACCACAGACTGCTTATGCACCGTTAACGTTAATGTATCAACACCATTGTTTTATCCACCTATCTCCAAATTTCTAAGCGTAAATGGAAAACAAGTGATAAAGGTCTCATTTAGTCTTGATATTCGTAGCATTG
This sequence comes from Mytilus californianus, assembly GCF_021869535.1. Taxonomy (NCBI): domain Eukaryota; kingdom Metazoa; phylum Mollusca; class Bivalvia; order Mytilida; family Mytilidae; genus Mytilus; species Mytilus californianus. Next base: position 62,019,764 of record NW_026262604.1, on the reverse strand, counting down.
GTACTGAGTTGAGTGACAAGGGAATTGAAATTAAATCAAGCAAAGAAATAACCGTGTATGCTGTAAATAAAGAGCGATATACAACAGATGCATTTGTTGTTTTTCCTTTGGACACACTTGGATACATGTATTATGTTATAACTTGGACAATGCGGTCAACGTTTCTGATAGTTGCCACTGACGACAATACGAACGTAGAAATAACAATTGCAAAAACAGGGTCGTCAATAATTTTTAACAGTGCTACTTATACAGCTGGAATGACATTTTCTATCACCATGAATAAGTATCAAACCTTTCATGCATTTGGCGATGTATCTTCTGACTATTCTGGAACTAATATAAAGTCTTCAAAGGTAGTAACTGTAGTTAGCGGAAGTCAATGTAGCCAGGTTGGAGCTGGCGCTTGTGACCACCTTTCCTCTCAAATGACACCAATTGACACATTTGGTAAAAAATATGTCACTCTTAATATGCCAAATTGTAATGTGCCTGTAGATTTTAAAATCATAGCAAGTGAAAAAAACCCAATTGTTAATATATTTGGAAAGGCGCCAGTTTATATGTACACACCTGGTGATATACATTCTTTTCAAATTACTGACCAAAGCTCAAGAACAATTAAAGCAGACAAACCGATTGCTCTGGCGTTCTTTGCAGAGGGTGGTTGTGGTTCAGATATGGGTGACCCCGCCATGGTTCTCCTTCCATCTATAGAACAGTTCGCTGCAGACTATACCTTTTCAACAATAGAGACTCCAGGGAATCCATTTCAAAATTCATTAACAATTGTTATTCCAGCAGCGGAAATAAACGGACTATTGCTGGATGGAAACCACATTACTTCATATACCTGGCGACAGGTACAAGGAAGTAGTGACTTAAAAATTGCTGATATGAATATAATTGATGGTTCACATACAATATATCATACCAACCCAACTGTAACGTTCTTAGCTGTTTCTACGGGAATAGCTGAAACAAATTCATATGGTTATATCGCTGGCCAACGTTTAGCACCAATCAATACTGTAAGTGTACATAACAAGCGTTAATTAAATATTTTCGAATTGATTATTTTTCATTACACATAATACATATAAACGATTTTGAGTTCATATTATGACGACACGAATACGATACAACTATAAAACAACATACAGTCTGTAGGTAAATATGTGGTCCTTATCATGAAATGTTTGTCTGTGGTGTATTCAAATTGAATTGATTAAGATTAAGTTGAATACCAATTTCACATTCCATCGTCATATATACACTTTAATTCCAAATTAGTGTTGTTATTTGGTATAGTTTATTACTATATGTTTGATGTCTCAAATTTCACATATTTTTTTCATATTATTTAAGTTGATATTTACAAGCTAATGCTATGGCTGAATATCCTACTCTGATACTCTGATTGATGTAAACAGAATATACTAGCCCACATCTTTTTGTAATGTTTAAAAGCTATTAATTTGTGTCATTGTTTTACTATCACATTTGAAAGTTACTGTAAATTCACCAATATACAAAAATGACATTTCAAATTCGTGTTTTTCTTCGTTATCTTCGTGCACAATGTTTTTTTAAAGAAATTTTATTTCAGTCATTGTGTAAGAATGAACGACTTTATCTGCCTGTGAAGAATCTCAACCATGGATATCATAGTTAGGCCTCTCTTGTTTTATTTGTGAGAGGGATAACTTTTTGATCTATGTTCAGTGTTTACTTTTTAAAACGTCCTACGATTGATGTGTTTGCATCATTAAAACCCATACTGTGCCTTTCCATTTTTTTATGATTTTGATATTGCACAAGATTGTGTTTTAATTTGTTTCATTGCCATTATCGAAGCATGTCACATAATCCGAAGGACATCCCGAGATTACTGTTTAGACGTTATTATTTCAATCAGCAGGAAACCAACCTTGACCTTCTTTCATAATCGTTCTTTGATGAGGTATTGTGTATTGTAGATGACTTTAATGTTGGTTTTGTTTTGTTTTGTTATACATCTGTTAACCGAGATACATGACCGTCTGTACTTATTTGCATTGTACGTTCTTTTATATTATTGGTATCGTTTGGTATTCCAGTGTTTAAGAAAGTAAAGGAAACGTTTTAGAATCTCAAAAATAATAGTTTGACCTTGGCACATGGTGATTTGACTGTCCAAAGTAAAGAACCTCCATAAGGGGTGTTAAAAAAATCTAAATGTTTAGTCAATAAGGGAATATGGTGTTAATGGTAGATCGATCTCGATTAGATTCTGTAAATATTATGCACGAATTTTCTAGATCTGAACTATTAAAGACATGACATATAAGAAAATACCAGTACCAAGTCAGAAATATGACAGTTGTTTTCCATTCGTTTGATGTGTTTGAGCTTTTGATTTTGCCATCTGTTAGGGATTTTCCGTTTTGAATTTTCCTTGGAGTTCGGTTTTTTTGTTATTTTACTTTTTATTCTATAGAAACGTATCGATTATTATTGTGCTTTTTCGTTACATTTGTTTGTTTTTATAGTGATTAAGATGATAACACAATGTTGACTGCTGTACCACTATTTTTGACATTTTTACCTATTGTGTCTGTTTGCTTTGTTCACGCATCGTTGTCAATATAATGGAATTTGATTCGACTGTCACACAAGTGAGAGGTTTAGCTAGCTATAAAACGAGGTTCAATCCACCATTTTCTACATAAGAAAATGCCTGTACCAAGTCAGGAATATGACAATTGTTATCCATTCGTTTGATGTGTTTGAACTTTTGATTTTGCCATTTGATTGGGGACTTTCATTTTTGAATTTTCCTCGGAGTTCAGTATTTTTGTGATTTTACTTTTTATTAAAGACCATATGTTGACTTTTTAATATCTTATGGTATTTATGCCTAACTGATCTTTACTCAAATATTCTTATTATTCATAACTTTAAAATCAATGTTCGAACAATAATAAAAACCATGAAAATATAAATAAGCCCAAAAATATAGACAATACTTTTTACTTCGTCATTTTCTCGTAATAATTCATATACCATCTATAATATTTCTAGAACTGTACTATCAGTATGATGGCACCGGGTGATATTGTGGATAATGACTGTGATGGTCTAATTGACGAGGAACTGCCAGACGGAAAAGGTATTATCAAATCCACTCCCTTTGTATTTGTAATTTTTTATGAACATATTTATTTTCAAAACTGATTTTGTCAAGCCTTAAATATATCAGGTTTCACGGTCCGTTCATTATATTTGCTTTATTCTTCCGTCCATCGACTTTGTTTGGCCATGTTTACACCAAACGTCGCGTATTGTAAATCTGTTTACAGTTGGTTTCTTGTCATTACCACTGTTTTGATATTATTTTTTTTCTAATCTGTACACCGGTTTTAAATACCGGTACATGCGATTTGTCTACACGAGTAAACTTCATGTAGTGTAAGGTAAATGTTCATTACATAAAATTGAATTGAAAATGTCTCTTTTTACCTTCATAACAATTAAACGCAATTCATATTTTGTTGGCGGGGGTGCTTTATATAAAATAAATTTGATTTCCTTTGAGAATTCATTGAGAATAAAAATAAATTGTGTTCCTGTATGTTCCTGTATGTTATTGAAAATTATTTTTAGCAGTCTTTTGTTGTTTTTACTTTCTGTCGAAAAATGTGTCCTTTTGGAGGATCTAACTTTTGTTTTAATTGTTAATTCGTACTCCTAACTATGTATGCAATATTTGCCACCGTATACAGACACTACTCGATCAATCAAACAATCATAAATGTATAAATGTTTTTGGATGAATCAACAAAATTAGGGAAGACAATTTCAAGTGAATGATGTGTATGATGACTCTTTGAGTCTAAAAAGAAAAGTAATTGTATCGTTTTTAAATATTCTGAGGAATATTTTGAGTTTTGGTCAAATAGATTGTTAAATATTTAAATTTATAATATTATTAAGACCTTTGTTATTCAATAGCTGTTTTTTTCTTGAATATTAATAATACTATTTACTTTCTGAATATGTAGTTTTATGTGCACTTAACCCACACAATAACTTATTGACTAGCGAACGCGTTATCAATCTGACTTAATCAACATTTAAACATTGATTTTTATCAATAAGAACTTAGTAGTGTTTAGTTTATGTGTTTAGGACACTTACACTTCATCCAGTTTAGCTCAATGCGAACACGGTCTTAGACTTGTTAATGTACATGTATCACTAAATAACTAACATCTGTAAATAAACTAAAATCTCTCACTAGTAAACAAGAATTAACACTCTTCAAAATCATTAGGCAATAAACAGGACAGACTATATATAATGCATCTATCTTCATTAAACATTCAAAAAGGATCTTAATTATCCTGCAGCATAGCAGTATCCCCTCCAAAAAAACCATAAACGTGTCATTAGCTCATTAGGATATAACATAACATTTCCCATATCATTTACAAATTTTAACAAAGTTAATAATTAGTGCTGACAATCATAATTCATCTGAAATAATGACAATGTCACCTACTACACTGTACAAGGTATAACTGTTTCTATTATAAGTTATTTTGGTAAGATTCTCAAGGGAGTTTGAATATACAGCAAGGTTAATGTTTCTGTTAAATGAATTGCTTGCATTTTTGTATTGAATAGATAACGATGGCGATGGTAAAATAGACGAAGATTTGGCTGTGTTCCATATTGGTAAGTATATAAACAGTTGGTCGAAGAATTAAATGTGACTGCAACCCGTAATGTACAATTGCTGTTTCTTAATTACTTTTAAGCTTAAGCCGAATCGTTGAAGTAAGATAATGTTTATAAATATTAAGTCAATATAGTTTTGTGTAATGGTTAACACACTAAACATCACGAAGTGACGAACTTTGTTTTGTAATCCAACACCATATATTTGTATGCAAAATCATTGAATTAAGTTTATAGATATCATATATCTTATACAACTTGTGTCACATTTTACTTCTTTTTGGTCATCGATTTCGTACCAACTGCAAAGAATTTCTAAACAAAACGTACGTTCCTACTAACTTTAAGTTTTTCTTTGTAGAAAAAGACCATTGTGCTAGCATTCCGTGTTTGCATGGTGGAAAATGTATTGATATTGTAAATTCATATAATTGTAGTTGTATGCCAGGATATAGTGGCAACAACTGTCAAAAAGGTAACTATAATATATATAAAGTAGAAATGCATGTTTATGTGTCACTATACGTGCTTGAGGTATACCACACACATTTGGAAAGGTGATTAACATACACAATTAGATATTGTAGAACGAACCGCTTCTTTTCTGTTTTCTTGAACTCACTAGAAACTTGTTTTTGCTTTCTTCGATCTTAAGATGCCAGCAATGCTTTTTGATCTGTAAATTTACCGATTGTGTCAGATTACCTTTTTGGAATGCATGTGATTCCCTCAACGTGTGTTTTCATCTTAATGAGTATGTCCTGAATTGATTTATAAGTTTTGCACATCAATAAAGTACTGTTGCCTCTAATTACACATTATCGGAGTAACATTTTAGCATGTCATAGGTGAAAAACTCAAATGATTTTAATTAGTAGTTATAAATATTGGTACTTGAAGCGCAATCAGTTGAACCTCATAATGACATAGAAGAAAATATTGTGTTGAGAATATGGCAGATTATGTTCGTGTTATTGTGGTAACAGGTTTTTTTCTGTAAGCCTTCGCTGAAATCTGATTCAATACTGCTAGCATAAAATTAAACGATTGGAGAAATATACATTTCAATTAAGGTACATGATGAAGGAAAAAGTTAGTTTATGTTTTTTTTTTTCTTTCAAAAGATGAACTGAACAGCGCTTTACCATTAAGACACAGAAAAAAATCAATGTGAAAAAATAGTATGTAGTTTGACAAAACAGTTTGTGTTTCCACTATTTCTCCTTATCGCCATCTTATATTGATAGATATAGACGAATGTGCCAGTTATCCTTGTATGTATGGTGGAACTTGTGTAGATAAGATCAATTCTTACAGCTGTGATTGCCAAACCGGGTATACTGGAGATAGCTGTGAAACAGGTACATAGTTTCATGTTTTCGAAAAGAAAAAAATATTAAAAAGGTGTTAGAAAAACCTGAAATAAAAACAATGAAGCGACCAAACATTTGGACTGTCATTAGGATATAGATATATGACTTATTCAGGTTGCACTCTTTCATTCATAAATAGATACGTAAAACTTTCAGTTTTAACTGTGATTTTGATGTCCTTATCGAGTCATAATCATGTCATAACGTATTTTAAAGCATCATTATTGTTAAGATATATAAAGATATTTTTATAATGTAGATTTGAGCAATTCCTTTACCTTTCAATAAAAAGTAAAAAATCACAGTATCTTTATAGAAATTTAAGAAGATACCAAAGACGAAATGAAAACAAAAATGTCGACGAAACACCATTACCAAAAGAAAAAAAGTCGAACAATTAAAGGGTACAAAAGACACTACACAGAAGAAATCTTCCGAACGAGCAAACCAAATACTACCAATCCCCGGTCATGCCGGTGGTACGGTTTGGTCAATAGGTCCTGCTCCACTAGTCACATTTGTCGTATTGCTAATGTTTAAAAAGTTATAGATAGTGAGAAGGCCACAACCATATACATGAGCATTCAGTTTAATTATAATACTTCTCTTACTCTGAAACAAGTTTAATTTTAAAAATTCGAAATAAGAAAACGATATATATTAATGACAGAGGATAAACGAGAGAGACTATGACACATTGCTACAACACAGACATTGAAATATAAAATATTACAAAAAACAACACAGAACTAGGCACTGGCAAACCACATCAATGTGAAGGACCTCGTGTGCTCCACAAATGTGAACTAGTGCTTATTTAGAAAAGAAAAACCAAGAGGAATTGAAAAAAAATGGAAAAAAGACCTTGATGACGATAAAAGAAAAACAAACCAAACAACATTAACAAAAGACTTTATTGTTGAGAAATGCGATCCACAACAATTACGGGTTGAACTTGTTTTTCTCCGAAAAAAAACAACTGACGAAATATCATTTTCAGGTGACCGTGTTATATATTAGATATAAAAACGAAAGAAACCAAAATAAGCGTGTTTTATTGAAATGATTAAGTTTGATTTATATTATCTAAGCAATTTAATGGTATAGTTTATCGGTTAGAAAAAAAAGTAAAACTGTATCCAAGACCGATGTTGTCCAGTTTAAGTCATTGATATTTAATGTTATTATTAAACAGATATGGATGAATGTACAAGCAATCCGTGTATGCACGGAGGAACTTGTAGCGATATGATAAATTTCTACAACTGTTCATGTGTAGAGGGATATACAGGAAACAACTGTCAAACAGGTAACACATCGTGTAAATGTTGAATGTAGGAATATAAAACTCTTTTCACACTGTTAGTAATGTTGAACATAATATGTTGTGAGTCCTGCTGTTCATGTTTTTTCCCTTATTATTTGACTTCAATGAATGTTAAAAATGATTTTATGCGTTTAGAGGACTAAGGGGAGGATAACTCACAATTTAAAAGAAAACAATGATTGACAATATCTGCTAGCTTTGAAAAGCTTAAATTTTGGTTTCTTAATTCATTTTTTTCTTCTTCTAAGAATCAACGTACCTACCTCACTTGTTATGTTGTCATTGCTGACTTACAATGAACTTGCAAAAATAGAATTAATGACATATAAACAATATTATCTTACAACCTATAGATTTCTGGGGATATGATTGGTTAAGGGACTACACGTGGTGACTACATATATTTGAAATAGGGTGTCCTTAAAAATACAGAATTTAGTTACCATATGGGGTTAGTTACCATATGGGGTTATCAAGGAGTTACTTCCCTTTCAAAACAACAAAGAAATCTGAAAGGTTTCAACTGACGAAGAAATTGATAATGAACGATTGAAATTAATTCATAAAACAAATTTAAAGTTAACAAGTTGTTATTGTTGGCATTTGTTTTTTGTATAGACAAATGGAAGTAGGTTCTTAATACTAAGTATTGAAGACTTAATCACTTTGATAGGCCGCTAGTCTAAATACCACATGTGAAGATAGTCGGTAAGATAAATTCGTTACACGGTGTGCTAGTGACCTAATACGATATATATTGGGTCAGTAAATTCCATATGGGGATTCGAGCTCAATCTCACCCCATATGGAATTTACTGACCCATATATATCGTATTAGGTCACTAACACACCATGTAGCTAATACTATTGGTTGCCCGTTTTATACACTGAATATAAAAACGAAAGATAATAATATAAGTAATCTGTTTCGTAATTGCTTAGTTTAATTAATATCATGTAAACATCTTTATATGATAATTTATCATTCACAAAACACAATTTTAGTCAAGACCGTGGTAATCTTTTTTGTCATAGCTATGTATTTTTATTTAACAGATATAGACGAATGTACCAGCTATCCGTGTATGCACGGAGGAACTTGTAGTGATATGATAAATTTCTACCACTGTTCATGTGTAGAGGGATATACTGGAAACAACTGCCAAACAGGTAAATAAACAAAGGCAACAGAAGTATACCGCTGTTCAATAGTCATAATTCGATTAAAAAATTCAATAAATGTAAAATGCATGAAAAGTATAATCTATTCCCACTTTTGGAAATGTTAGACATAAAATGCTGCGAGTCCTACTGTCAATGTGTTTTTCCTATTTCTTTTGCTTCATCTAATGTTATAATGTTGTTGTTTTTTTTTTTCTACAATACTAAAGCCCGAAAAAGCTCAAACTTTTAAAGGAAATAAATAGCTTGGTAATATCTACTGACTCTTCTAATCTTTAGTGTTGTTTCTTAATTGTTATTTTTCTTTTTCTTAATATCGGCATACTTACATCACTTGTGTAGGCTATATGAATGTCGTAACTTTCTAGCAAAATAAAATTATTGTCAAATAAACTTTATATTAGTTGCTAATTTTATATAAACACAGAAACGAAAGATGCCAATATCAGCATTTTTTTGTAATTTCTTACTTTAAGGATGTTCGCTACTCTCGTGTTTGATGTTTTCTTCAGATATTCGGAATCCTGTATATTTATCCATATGCCAATAAAACGTTGCCCTTTAAATTATACCTTTCTTTTCATAATTTAAATACATATAGTTTAAAAAGCCATCTTTGAAAATCTTATAAAATCCTTGTTATTGTAACATTTTTTTAAAGTAAAAAAGGTGCCAATGTATATGTATGAAAAATATACAGAGAATCATTTCCCGCCAAATTATCAGTTGATTATATCTCAAAAACAAGGACACGGACCTGTCATTTTTTTCTACTTTTTAAGTTCCGTTATTTATAAACTATAAATTGATCACAGTCTTTTAAAAAACTTGAATTTTTCAAACAGACGAGCAAACATCCTTTATTTCATATATGGATTTTATGTGATAATTGATTAGTAAACCCGCGGTATTAAAAATCAGATTGTAGCCAAGACAGTCGTCGTCCTTTTTTTATTGTCATTATTTAACAGATATAGATGAATGCGTCAGCGATCCGTGTGTGTATGGAGGAACTTGTATCGATATGATAAATGTCTACAACTGTTCATGTGTAGAGGGATATACTGGAAACAACTGCCAAACAGGTAAACAAATCAAGTAAATGTTACATGCAGGAGTAGAATGACTTTTTCACACCGTTGGTAATGCTAAACATGACATGCTGCGAGTCCTTCTAGCTATTTTCAATCCATCAATTTCTTCATAAGGAAATGCCTGTACCAAGCCATGAATATGACAGTTTTTTTTCCATTCGTTTGATATGTATGAGCTTTTAATTTTGCTATTTGATAAGAGACTTTCCGTTTTAAATTTTCCTTGCAGTTCGGTATATTTTGTTATTTTATTTCTTACCTATTTTGTTGCTTCAATGAATGTTATAATGTTTTTATTTCTACAGTACTAAAGCCCGGAAAAGCTTACAATTTAAAAGAAAAACAATGGCTTTAAAATATCTACTAACGCTGCAAAGCTTCTTTTTAATCATGGTTTGTTAATATCGACACACTTATCTTTCTTGTGCAGGCTATATTAATGTCGTCCCTACACTCATTACTTGCAAAATAAAAATATTGACACATAAACTATATATTGGTTGCCCGTTTCATATACTCAATACAAAAGATGCCAATATCAGTATTTTTTTTTAATTGCTTACTTTAAGTTATATTATGTAGGGATTTTATGTGACATTGTGCCCGCAGCAAAAAAAAACCTGACTGTAGCCAAGACAGTGGTAGTTCTTTTTTGTCATTGCATTTATGGTCATTATTTTACAGATATAGATGAATGCGTCAGTGATCCGTGCATGTATGGAGGAACTTGTAACGATATGATAAATTTCTACAACTGTACATGTATAGAGGGATATACTGGAAGCAAATGCCAGATAGGTAAACAAAATCAAGTAAATATTACATGCAGGAATAAGATAACGTTATAACACTATTAGCAATGTTACAATTAGCATGCAGCGAGCCCTACTGTCTATGTTCTTTATTATTATTTGCATTGTTTCTTAACTTATTTAATATTGAAACTTGTTTTATTAACTACAGTAATAAATCAAGAAAAAAATCATAATTTAAAAGGAAAAAGATGGCTTGGCATTATCTACTAGCTATGCTTAACTATTATTTCGTTTCTTAATTTTTCTCTTTTTCTTAGTTTCATCATATCCACATCCCCTGTGTAGAGAATATGATGTCAAGGATATGCAGTTACTACTAACCTAGTTGCAAAATAAAATTATTGACAATTCAAGTATTACTTAGTTAAAACTAGTTGTTAAGTTATAGTACAACCTCAACAAGTAACATCTTCACCAAGTTTCATTTCACCATCCAAAAAATAACCAAATATCATAGTCTTTACGACTGTAGTGAAAAACCGTTTTTTAAAATACTTTCTGCAATTTGATATGTTCACAAGAATGAATAAATCCTAGTAATCTGATCCAGATTTGGTCTATCACTAAAAAAGGTAATGTGCCTAATTGCTCATCATATCATGAATATAAAGATCTGAAGTTCGGTCAAAAACATTTGTGTACATGTTATTATTGACTGTCAGTTTAAACATTTCTGACAATTTCGTAATTCATCTTAAAACATGTTAAACATCATATATAGAGCGATAAATCTGGCTGTTAGTTTTCTCGATTGAATTGTTTTACATTAGTTATGTCATTTCGGGGCCTTTTATAGCTGACTATGCGGTATGGGTTTTGCTCATTGGTGAAGGCAGTACGCTGACCTTTGGTTGTTAACTTCAATGTCATGTGGTCTCTGGTGGAGAGTTGTCAAGTTTTCAATCAGACCACATCTGTTCATTTCTTATTAAAAATATATTGGGTTTTAATAGATATAGACGAATGCGCCAGCAATCCATGTATGCATGGCGGAACTTGTTCTGATATGGTGAATTCGTATAACTGTACATGTGTTTCTGGATTCACCGGACCAAACTGTCAAATAGGTAAAAGATTATTACAATTTCTAATGATTTCTTACCGTCTGTCCATTTATAACGCTTCTGTTACAGAGCGCTGTCTAAAATGAATAAAAACAAGTTGGGTAAACAACAATACAGTAACATTAAGAAGAAAACGGTGCCGTTCTTAAGGAATTAAAACCTTAATTGTAACACGATTGCATTCTTAAGCTGCTAATTTTCTACAGGAATGTAAAATTACGCCGCTAGGTGTTTCATGGGACTAACAGTCTACCATTAACGCAACTTACTAATTAGTTTCAATAAAAAGCAAGTCACAAATGCAAGTAAAATTGACGCATATATCAGTTTTGACATTGATAGAAAACGCTCGAAACAAAAAGTATCAGAAAGCAATAAACATACCAAAACGACGTCTGGAAAGACCAGTGTCAAACTTGACTAAGGGTGTCGCAACATTAGTTTCAAGGGTACATAAACTGATTTCATACTTTTAGTATGCACTATTTAGATGATAATAGTGGAAATGAAACGATAATGATATAATAATATGCTTCAGATATTAATGAGTGTGTCAGCTCTCCTTGTCAACATAACGGAGAGTGTGTGGATTTAGTTGACGACTTTAGATGCCATTGTAAGACAGGATACAGAGGAAACAACTGTCAAGTAGGTTAGCATGTCATCGTATGAACAATCATACTTTTTTTTACTCAATTTTAGTTTATATTGATTCTTGTTGAAGAGATATTTAATAAGCAATTTTTTGGTGCAAAATTTGTTATGTTAATTTCTCAAAGAAAGATGACTAATTTACATTCGATCTAAGTAAATCTTGTTTCGAGAGAAAAAAAGAGAGGCGAAAGATACCGAAGGGACATTCAAACTCATAAGTCAAAAATGAAGTGACAACGCTATGGCAAAAAACACATGTAACACATATTAAACAGATACATGATATAGTGATAGTCGTCTATAAAACAATCCTAACACGTTAGTTAAACAATTTAAAGCGTTTAAGTATTTTTCTACTTTACAGATATAGATGCATGTGTTAGCAATCCTTGTTTGCATGGTGGATCGTGTCGAGATAGGATTAATTCTTATTTATGTGAATGTCAACATGGATATATTGGAGACAGATGTCAAACAGGTAATTATTTAGAACGTTATTTTACATCTATATGAAAGCTAAAGAAAAGTGGTTGATAATGTTTGTCAGATATTTTTTTTTATTAATATAAACAACGATAACCTCTATACAGAAAAATACAAATTTGTCTAACATTATTGGCATTTTACAATTAAGATTATCAATCCCAATCTGTTGTTTGTAAAACAAAATGTTTGTGTAGTAAAAACATATTATAAATTACGCAATAAAAACCATCACACAGTTTAGAAAAAAAAAGCTTGATCACAAATGAAGCTCCGTTCTAATTATGTCATTATTAAATTGTAAGGAATTGTACTTGTAAGAGAGAATACGTTATTAAAGTCAAAATATATTTTATTGGCGAAGTAAGACCATGGTTTCTGTCGGTTTCCAACCAATAAACAAAGGGTCTTTGGGCAACCGTAAATTAGATGCAAATTCAAAATGCAAATCAAATCATTAAAATCTAAACTGACGAAAAAGGGCCTTTATTCAAAATCATAAAATGCAAAAAATACATTTTGCAAATAAAACAATTGACATTAAAGTTCATATTTAATATGAAATAATAATACATAATTAATACGAAATTACATCAACTAATATCATATCAATTGAATAAATGACACAGAATAGCAAAGGTGGGGAGAAAAATCTGCCCTACAAATGAACATATATACATATCTACTTCAAACGATAACATTAAGGGAGGTATGTTGGTGGGAATTTTTAACAAATTGTTTGATAAGAAACACAAGTTAACACATCAAATGCTGATGATAAAAGGAAGTGACCACAACGCACTTACACGTGAACTCGTGCTGACCCCGCAAGATCATTGACCAATAAGAAAGATGTAATCCAATCATGCACTGGTCATAAGTTTAATTTCTCTGCACGTGAAAACATGTTATCTAATTTCAACAATTTATCGTTTGATTAAGTAGGACACTATGACCCTTTGACCAGATTAGAGACATCATAAATTTACAGTATAAATAGCTCACTCTTTATTTAAGTCTTATTTTTTAGTAATAAACAATTAAAACAGAATTATCTTCTCTGCCGGATAACCAATTTTATTCAGCTTAATTTTCAATTAGCAAATAAAATTGTTTATCCGTTATCACTCGTCAGATGGACGTCGTACTGTGGTTAATTGTGTTAAGACTGGCGAAGAGTTGTAAATTCAGAAGCCGTGACAGGAGTTCTATGTTGAAGTTAGAGACGAGCGGAAATCTGTAAAATAAAACATAACAGCAGTATCGATAAACTAAAAGAGGAGGGATGGATGGGTTTACACTAATTATGCGTACAATAAACTCAATAATCTGACCTTAGATATATTCAGCTACTCCTAGCAGACCGTGCATTCAGAATATTATGAGGAGTGTTATAGCTGTTGAAATTGATATGACGTGTAATCGAAATAAGACATGCGCGTTACATTGACCTGTGCATGAACTGTCGCAAGTCTTGCCTTCCTCTGATAACGCGATTTAACAGTCAAGTCCTTTAAATCGAATTAAAGTGTGAATGAAAGGAAGAAATTCTATATATTTAACAAAATAATCATGTTCATTTTAAAAATCATTTTTTGAAATGACATATCGTAGTGAATTGCTTATAATTGTCAAAGTTCAGAAACATGCAAAATCAGCATTTAAAGACGAAGGCACTATCCCTTTATTTGTTCTTCACTGAATTATTTATCAATGGCTGAAGAGGAGATCTGTCAAAAAAACCTAACCATGGGTTGTTCTTATCAGATGCTGATATTAATAGATTCATACGATGAGTTTTAGAATAGAATGTGTATGTCAGGATTCCCTTTTCTCAAGCGAATGTGTATATCTTTTTCAACTGTTCTACTCTTTACACAAGGTATGTTTTTCCTTCCAAGCCTCAAAACATAAGTTTATAAACATAATGACCAACTTAAATGTAATTATCTTTGATTCAGGTAGAGAAGGGATTTAACATTGTTCAGGAAAAAAAACTTTTCTGTTTCAAATTAAAAGTACCACTAAAACTATTATAATCAAGTGGCTTTTTTAATTGACAGCACATTTTTTACATTTGTGTTTTCAACAGATATTCGTCATTACTATGTGAACCAACTGTGCGCTTTTTTTCTCTTTTTTTAACACTGACCTGTTCGTTCAAATGACTTTATGGTTATCTTTAACATACACGTCCCGCTATATGTTTAACACTCTTGCAGTTTGAAGACTGTGTCAATTATATGCGTACTATTTAATTTGAAACCGTGTGAAATGCCTGATACTAAATAAATTGACTTTCACAATCAACGTTAATTGAGAAATAAATTTCAGAATGTAACTCGGGAAATAGGCAAGACGACGAACACTTTTAATACTAGTCTACTAAAAAAGAGAGGCGAAAGATACCAAAGCAACATTCAAAGGGTCTATTGAAATTCGGAATCAATAATTCCTCTGCATAATAAAAAATAGAAATATATAATATATAATATCCGACAAAGCACTCTTTTATTCAACTGCTAAATGTATTATTGAGTTAACACTATGCTGTATATTAAAACTTTTTTTTCAATATATTTTAAGCTAATAAACACTCTCTCTCTCTTTCAAATAAACACCATACAGATAGAAATTAAGGCACACAAAAGGCACATAATTTGATTTGTACTGATACAAATTGAAACCATCTTATGTGCGTTTCAGATGTAGATGAATGTATGAGCAACCCATGCAATAACAACGCTACATGTGTCGACATGATATCAGGATGGAACTGTTTATGTTTACAAGGATTCACTGGAAATCAATGCCAAACAGGTAACATAATCATGGTCAAATGTTTATTTTTTTCTGAGTTTCAATTCCCCTCATATAAGACAAATACCAATTAATTAGAAAAAAATATAAGGAAAAGAAGTTTATCCTTTATCACATTGTAGCACTTATCACGTACTGTGGTTTCAGGATTTTTATTCGTGAGATTCAAGTTTTTATACAGGTAAACCACGAATTTAAATGATCAATGAATACATTTTGTTTTGCATAGGCTCGTATACACTAAATCTATTGGATATTGGATGTGTACTGATTGATATTTTAGTTTTAGGTACATGATTTTTTTTTCATTAGTTGTTTGTTGATTTGAAGTAGCTGTCAGTAACTGCGAGTACTCTAAGATCTGTACTCAGTGTCTTTTTTGTTGTTAGGGATAAGGGATGGATATATACCCTGCCATGTCCTGTCTGTTGTTTTGTTTGATGTTTTTCTGTGTATCGATCTAATTAGTTAAGCCTTTTTCAACTAAATTTTTTATAGTTTGTTCTTATGATGTGCTGTTAGACCACTGTCCCAGGTTAGGGGAGGGTTGAGCGCTCACAAACATGTTTAACACCGGTACATTCTTTATGTGCCTGTCCCATTTCAGGCTACTGTAGTTAAAGGTGGTTGTCATTGGTTCATCGTCGTATTTGTTTTTCGTAAATTGTTTTGTTATAAATTAGGCCTTTAGATTTCTCAATTAAATTGTTTCATATTTTTCTTGTCGGGGGTATTTATAGCCGACTATACGATATGGATCAAACTTATTGTTGAAGGCCGAATGGTTGCCTAGAATTGCTTACATTCACTTCACTTCACTTGAAATTTGGTGGATAGTTGTCTCATTAGCAATCATTACAAATCTCCTTATTTTTATATCGTATGTTGACTTCGGCAAATCCATGAAATCAAATGGCTACGAAAATGTTGAATTTTCCTTTATACACGAAATTTGGTACCTCTATCTAAAAAAATGAATCCACGGCATTTAAATAATTTTCACTAATACAAAATGTATTTTCAGAAATCAACGAATGCAAAAGCAATCCATGCCAAAATAACGGTACTTGCGTAGAAATTGTTGGTGGATACCATTGTGTTTGTACAAACGATTCATCAGGTGGTCACTGTGAACGAAGTAAGTCCTAACATCTACTTCATCTGAACTCTGGATGAAAGTTGTCTCGTTTGCAATCATATCACATCTTCAATTTTCATATTAATGAATTTTCAACGATTTGTTTTCAAATCTTTTCTGCCGTCGACTAACGTATGCAGAGAAATAATATGTATCAAACGAAATTTGCAAACAAATATTTGTCGTTTTGCATATCTTACTGCCTGACAAAAAAGTTCTCTGCTATATATAACAAGTGTTGCATTTTTTTCTTTGACTGCACAGTAAATATTTGGTATTACTCCTAATTTACGGATAGACAAAAAGTATCAATATGTATTCGATAAAACTTTAAACATGGGCAAGGCAATGAAAACATCACGGATGCATTTGTTAAGGTAAATGCTATGTTTCTGATGTATCAACATGATTGAAAGTAACACAAAGGTTTGACATACTGCTGACATTTTAAAGCAAATCTAAATAGACAAACATAATCTTAAATTGTACCATGATTGATTGATTGTTGATTGCTTTATGCCCAGTTTCAAATATTTCATGTATGTTCAGGACAATAAAATGTACCAATAATTCAAACGTTTATTTTATCGTAAAGGAATAGATCATTGTCACTCAATGCCTTGTCTGCATGACGGTGTTTGTACTAATGGTGACAGTGGATTCACGTGTAATTGCTTTGATAACTGGTATGGTGACATTTGTGAATTCAGCATTATTAACAAAACTAAAGTAAGCAATAGTTCATCATGTTGAAATAAAAGTTTAGTTGTACAGTTTCTTATATAAAAAGTTTTTGTATTTCTATGACAGGTTCTCATAAATTTGGCAACACTAAATGTTTTGTTTGTTATATATGTGTCACCAATAATCAATCGATACGATATGTTAAGGTGAATTTATCAAAGTGTGAGAAAATACGATGGCATGCTGTCTCTCAATCAATAATGTATTACAAATTGATCACACTGAGTCTATATACAACAATTATACTAATAAATGTAATTCATATCTGATTGACACAACATGTTCAAATCTGGATGACTGACCTTTATGAACTCCATTACTTTAAATATGACTAGTAAGATAAAACATGTATTTTGCTAAATTGTCCCCACGAGTCACCCATTTGATGTTTTCAAGTGCCAAACAATTGGATGATTCTTGTTTATAATCTATCTTTAATTAAAAAAATTACATAAAATGAGACGTAAAAGGGTTATTTCACTATTATAAAAATCACCTTACATTTTTGACTTTCAATGTTAATGTTATTGTCCCTTTATTTAACCTTATACAAATAAACCCAGAATCACTTTGTTTGCCACAGAAAATGTCAATTTTTAAGTAAGAACCAAAAAAAACACTTAGGTATAAGGCACATAGCTTTAGAATCTTAAATGTTTATATTCTGTGTAAGCTAGGAATTTGGAAAGCATCAATTTCAAGGAAACGTTGTCTCGTTAGAAAACCACAGGCTATTGAAAATACTACCTCATCTGTGTAACAAGCAAAGTAAAGGCGAAAGCCACCAAAGGAATATTCAAATTTATAAGTCTAAAAGAAACTGACAATGCCATGGGAAATACGAAAAAGTCAAACAACAGTACACAAAACGCAACATAGAAAACTAAAGACTGAGCAACATGAACCCCACCGAAAACCGGGGGTTATCTTTGGTGATCCTGAAATTTAAGCTGATTCTGCTCTACAGGTGGCACTTGTCGTATTGCTCGTGTAAGCACAACACTGGTGATAAGTCTGATTTGGTGGGTTACATTCCTGATAAAATATGACTGATTTGTGGCTACGACAATTGGGACATATCCGTTGGCATAAGTGAAACAGATATTCCATAGAAGTCAATCAACTATTGACTTAAGATAGTAAAATTTTCGAAGGAATTTTGTCAACTTCCCAAATTGAAACTCTTGATTTGCTAGCTTTCTAGTACGTTAGCAATCCTCTATCAAATTAATAATTTTGAAATGTTTCATTAGAAAAGGAAGATGATCAAAATTTTTGTGATCAGTAATTATCCTGCGTGTATTGAACACTGTGCATTTTGACAAAATCTATCCCGACCACATGTTTATCTTTAATGTGTCTTCTTTCATATTTTATTCTATGGTTATGTTATATGTGGCGACAGATCGCCGTCAGTTTGATTTGTTGACTTATTTTATATTCATATCACTACCATCGTCAGCTGTTATAGTTCACATATGGATGATTTCAAATTGAGGATTCACAAATGTTCGCTCAGCTGTTAACCTTTTTTATATAAGTGTTCACCTAAAATACAATTTGCACTTTCATAAACTAGGTGTAATTTTTTTTTTTATATTGTTATTTTGAATCATACATAAATACCTATAGATTACCATCAATTTAACGGTTACATGTAGACCTAAAAAATATCTTCTTCCTATATGCATACTCCAATGGGAATGCAAACCACGGTCTTAAATAAGCAATACCCCTCTAGATGAAAACATTCAGTTGTAAACAAACACTAAGAATATGTCAAACTATGACTAGTTACGAGTCTATAACTTTTCAATATACTAAAACAGATGTCATCAACGATCTGACTTCTACAGCAAAACACATCACGATAATACAAATTTCCTGACTTTTTAAAGGAAAACAAATATGTGTAGGTTTTAGAGTAATTTTTTTTTCAGTTTTAAACCAACCTTATGTGTACGCATGTCTTCAGATGCATCCAAATTGCAAAAACCAGTATTTGATCTTTTTGTGTGATTTCAATCTTATTAGAGATAGGCTTTTCTCAATCTACAAGAGTAATAAAGCAATGAAGCCATATACACAACGTCAATGACGTTGCCTCGGAAAATAGGGATAAGTAGATTATTGATGTTCTTGCAACCTCGAGTATGTTTTATCGGTGCAACATAATTCCTCACTGAAAATAGAATAAATCAAAATCTCGATTTATCTTCAAGTTTGTGTTTATAAAATCTTCAATCATTTATTCAAAATTACAACAGTTATGTTGGTCAAATTTCAGACAGCTACACTGTTCGTGAACTAAAATTTAACAATTTGCTGCATGTGATCTTGTTTTAAATGCATACAACGCTAGACATGGACAAAATGGTGAATTTGATAGCATAATTGAATACATATGAACAGAACTCAACATTTCCTTAGGAAAAACAATGAACAAAAAAACTGGAAAAAACTGTTGTACCCCAAATTCTAATAATATTATTTTTTAATTTGCTTCTTAAATAAAATCATCATTCTTTAAAATAGGAATGCTGTTTATTTCAGATTAATTTGATCATTTTCTACGAAGATATTGGTTCACAAAGCTTGACCCTAATTAATCTCAATGGAAAGTTTCTTTGAGTAGTATATATATCCTAAATTATGAATATACAATGTATATTGGATTAAAATACACAATATATACAAAATACTGAAAAATGCTCTTCATAATAATATTCCATTACACATGATTTTAGTATAATAATAATAATACTATTATAATTACATTTCAGGGTTGTTTGGATCTTGAATATTCAGAGTGCAACTGCTTCACTCATCAATTAAATGTGAAAACTCCAAAGTCGAACAAGTCCTTGTTTGGTTCCCTTGGATTTGTTACAGGACTTCTGGTAAGCATCTTTTCATATGGTGTATGGATGTTGTTAAATAGATCCCTGACAGAAAAACACAAAATAAAACCAGAGAAGGACCTGCCAAAATCGCAAAAAGAAGAAATAAACGTGCCACCATGTTGTGATGACAAATCGAAAGAAAAAATAAAATCAACATCAGATAACAGAAGAAAGGTCCCAGCACATAGTTCGGAGACGCATAATTGTTTTGTAGATCACACAGGCTTCGACTTTTCAAAATTTTATGTCAACAAAGATGGAAGTAGAAGAATACCGAAATGCAGACACCAAAAACACATAGAAGTAAAAACTGACAAATTATAAACTATTTCAAGTTACAAAAATGTACCTGAACTTCATATTCTGTACAATACAAACACGATAATACTTATACATCAATAACAAGGGATAATACATAGAAAGAAACAGTCAACTATTTGTTTTAATCACATCAGTGCAAGTTACAGAACAACTTTGAAATATTCTCTATAGATATCTATATATTGTTTTAATAAACTTAAAACTAGTATTTTTAACGCTTATTTGCATATTAAGCCTAAGTCAGAAATTAGTAAGTAACACCCGTATATTACAAATGAACCAACATAGTCTTGACTTTTGTGTACGATACGGTGTAAAAGTTGTTTGCGATTATGCGGAAATATACCAGATACGTAACCCATCATTCAGAAGGGCCACATACAGGAAAATATCAACATATACTTTTTGTAACTCCTTCAAAAATACAAAATGATAAAATGTCCACAGAATCGCTATGTGTCAATTAAGCTTGATAAGTTTGGGATCCCACACATCCAAAATATTTGTAGCAATCAGACCAAAAAGCCCCAAAAGAAATCAGACTATATCGTCAGAAAAGAAAATTTTGCTGTGTAAAACTGTAAATCAAAAGTCTTAGAACAATCTTCTAACATACTTTAATTTTACAATCAATCTATTACTTTTTAATTCAAATACCCAAATACTGACAATGAGTCAAAAGGTCACCGCGGAAGTAACAGAAAAAAAGTAAATTTAACAATAATACCAAACTCAAAGGAAAATTCAAAACGGAAAGTCCCTCATCAAATGGCAAAATATAAAGCTCAAACACATCAAAACAAATGGAAAACAACAGGCATACTTCTGACTCGGTACAGCATTTCCTTATGTAGAAAATGTGAATTAAACCTGGTTTTATAGCTAGCTAAACCATTCACTTGTATGACAGTCATATAGAAGTGTCAAGGAATATTGCTCCTTCCCTTTTTTTTTTAATTTGTTCCAATAGGAATGCCGACATTTTGTTGAAAGTCTACCTCCAAATTCAACAAATACGTTGTTTATCAAAAAATCCAGCATACTGATCGCTTGTAGCAGTTTCTTTTAACTTTAACTTCCGCTATATAGACTATGATTTCTTACTAAATAATTCTAAATTTGGTGACTATGTTGAACGCGTTTATCCAATCGAACTTGAGATTAAGGATACACCAGATACAGTTAA
Source organism: Mytilus californianus (assembly GCF_021869535.1). NCBI lineage: Eukaryota > Metazoa > Mollusca > Bivalvia > Mytilida > Mytilidae > Mytilus > Mytilus californianus. The sequence continues at coordinate 61,997,938 of NW_026262604.1, read as the reverse complement.
GTCTGCCTCATATCTTGAATAACATCTAGAAATTGACAATGAGGGTCGGTTGAACTAAATCTTTAGGCCAAAAGAGAAGATTTCAGCTTTTCAATTGTGAACTTTCCATTTCTATGCGGCAACATTCCAGCAGCGCCTGCATACGGAGTATATATCTCCTAGTTGATATGATATTCCCGGGCTTGTATTTCCTATCATGATTTCCTTGATAGAGGGTTGTTGCTCACAAGGAAGCTAATAAATCAAGAGTTCCAAGTGGTGAAGTTGAAATCATCCCTTCGTAAATTCTACGGACGCCATCAGTACTTGGTTGACCGTTATGGAATATCCGTTTCACAGATGATAGCGGATATGTTCTTAATATCGTAACTACAATCCCCTTCCCCTTTTCCCCGAATGTGACCTACCGAATTAGACTTATTACCGGTTGCATACTAACATGATCAACACGACGGGTGTCACTTGTGGGGCAGGATCTGCTTACCCTTCCTTAGCACCTGAAATCACTCCCGGGTTTTCGTGGGGTTCGTATTGCTCAGTCTTTAGTTTTCTATGTTGTGTTTTGTGTATTGTAACGTTGTTTGTCTCTTTGTCTGTTGGGTTTTTTTTTAGCCATGGCGGTGTCAGTTTATTTTCAAATTATGACTTTGAATGTCCCTTTGGTGTCTTTCGCCTCCCTTGTTCCTCTGTGTAGCATGTTTTTACATTTTTTTTCACTATTCACAAAATATGCCGTATGGTATCCCAAAGTAATAAATGAATAGGGTATGCTACCATTTTTATATTGAAAAGCATTGTGGATTATTTCTTTTTGACGATTTTTCAATTTCACATGAGGAATAGTAATAAACAGGTTTTCCGAAATCCACATATGGGTAATACCACTACCCGACTAAACAGTTTCACAGTATTTCTGAAGACCCTATTTCACTGCGGACAGAATTTTTGTCAATCTAATGGACATTTCCTTTGTAAAACATGCAGATAAGCCGGCATAGGTGACAGTCCGCTAGACAGATCTAAAACACGTGCGATGCGCTCTTAAATTGGTATAATTAATTGACACAGCTTAGCAGCTGATACATACTTTAGTTACAGTGTTTGGGGCATACGACACAGTTTTGATCCCACGGTAATTGTTTGACGATAATTTGCATAAACGTTTTTTTTTTTATCTAATCAATTTTGATATGTTATACAAAATACACCTCTATGTGCTACTTTAAGAAATATATAGGGTCGACATTTTAGAATTTTACTAAACATTTTGGTTTTTTGGACATTTCTATCCTTTGAAAAAAACTAACCCTGTATGTTTCAAAAGATAAAACAGGCGGATTTTTTTAAAACATATGGACTATCTTCTTTTCGTAAGTATCCTCTAGATTTGTTTAATAATTCTATGAATATAATTTGTTTTTATAAAATGTTGATGATTTTAGAAAAAATAATATACGTTTTGCTGTAAACTTATCTAATCGAAAACAAAAACCAACTTTCTTCTGTGATGTATTTAAAAAAAAACATTGGTACAAAAAATCTACTTACATATGACATACATAATCAAGTCAGACATATATGTCATTTTACAAAAGAGAAGTCCGTATAATCGTGTACAAGCTTATGATTAAAATCAATCGAAAATGCATCAGTTCACAATATGTCACAGTTTGATGTCGAGAAAAAATAAAAGTTTTCATAAGCAACGTTCTTACCTCACCTGTAACCGTATTGTATTCCCTTACAATAGCTGTTACTCCTGTAGAAAAGAAAAATCTTATTCTAAATGTAGAATTTCAAATAAAATTATTGTATATTTAAAAATACAATTTATCTGCTTGCCCTTGATTTTACCATGATTGCTACATTTATAAAAAATAGATTCAAAACAATTTCAATCCAAAACAAACGTTGAGCAACTTTATGAACTACTTACATATCTTTAGAAAGAATTGTAGTACTTGTTTAGAATTAACGCTCTATTTTTGAATGAGAAATAAAAACGTTATATATCATGTTGTTTTATATCACATCATACACAATCAGTCCAAAATAATAAGAAAGAATTGGTTCACATTTTCTTAAAAAAGTGGAGTTTGGACATGGTTTTACTATGTGCTACTGAGTTGTTTTATTGGCAATCACATCATATTTTATTTTCAAACTCATTAGTTGTATTGGGTTTTGCTCAATGTAAAAGGCCGTATGGTGACCTATAGTTGTTAATTTCTATGCCATTTGGTCTCTGGTGGGCAGTTGGCTCATCAGCTATCATACCACAACATATTTTTATAACTGAATGTGATAACAGTTACGCTTTTATTACTGTTCTTCATCATGGCAGTTTCGTGATATATTTTAGTAATAATCTACACTGTATAGAACAAATACTCCGACTTCATTTACCTCCAATGTGTAGTTACCACTACTAGTAGAAGGTTAAATAAAGTGCGTTGTATTCAACTCTTCAGTACTGACATTTTTTATGTTTTGTCTAGGCACAATTGTAACTTTTTCAATATTAAAATTTTAGAACTTTAAATTTATCATATTTAAAAAAATTGTTTTAAAAATATCTAGCTTCACGAATTGATCCGTAAATACAAGTTAAGGATGTTTGCTCCTCTTGTTGTTGAATTTTTGCCAGATATTTGGAATCCTCTGGTTTTATCTATGTAGTGCCATTAAAATTTTGCCCACTAACCCCTACTTTTCTCTCCATAATTTGATTACATATAGTTAAAAATGTCATCTTTGAAAATCTTTTAAAATCCTTGTTATTGGATCATCGTTTTTTGAAAGAAAAAAGGTGCCAATGTTAAACGTATGAAAAAACTAGAGAAAATTATGGCTTATATCTCAAAAACAAGGACACTGATCCTCCATTTTTTTCTGCTTTTTTTTTTGTTTCTTTTTTTATATACTATCAAGTTATAATAGTCTTTTAAAGAGCTTGTTATTTTGAAACAAGAGTAGCGAACATCCTTAATCATTATGTTTCATCGCGTTAAATATGATCGACATAATTCAAAATGGTTTATGTCAACCTCTTCTTCATGGATTAAAACTTAGTTTGTTATAATTGCTATAAAAAACATATTTTTGAAAAAGGAAGTACACTTTAAAAATTATTGTGCTTTGATATCTTTCAATACTACCGCATGTTCGGCTACAGTAATGAATAGAAACGTTCTGTATAAAAAAAATGATCAGATAAGTTTGTGTCATTTGTTTCCACAATAATAACAACTTTTTTTGCGGATAATGATATTTGCAATCGATAGAGAGTGCTAAAATAAAAACAAAGAAACTGTTTTAAATAGTTTACCTACAAACAATAGATGCAGAGAAAACAGTCACATCTGCACATGTGTTATTTGATTTTTTCATTTTGGATATGAGAAATCGGATAAAATTGTGTAAGTCGTATCAACCCTAATGAAATTCCAATATCACTGACCGGCAAGAATCTACTTAGTCAAAATAATAAACATTAATTAACAATGGTGTCCTCATTTACGTTAACAATTTGAATGTAGCAGTATTGGTTTCGTCAGCTTCCTGTTGTAAAGAGTTTACATATAGAAATATACCTTTCAACAGGTCCTTACACTTGTCTCTTGGTGCTGTTATATGTGTATCTGATTATCAAGTGGATTTATAAAGACGACAAATGTTTGTAAATTAACTATGAAACTGTATAAATCTAGTAATATTTGCCCATATGAACATTTATCTGCTTACGTGACGTTCATGATAGCTAACAGTGCAACAGATACATGTAACACTCCATTATTTCCTAAAATTAAACTTTACTATTACAACGAATATACATGTCATTTGGTCTCTTCTGGGGAGTTGTCTCATATGCAATCATACCACATCTTCTTATTTGTATATGTACATGTAACATAGTTAATAAATCAATAATGTCGCACTCAGGTTCAGTCTCAATACTGATAATACAGTGAGCATTTATTTAGAATAGTAGGACTACAGTAGTGAATTTTTTTGCAGATTGATGGACATCGATACCTACTGTTTATGTTCAGAAACAAAGGTTTTAAATATGTTTATTGATAGTTAAACTATGCTTAAATTATGTTTTATTCTGTCTATTTTTCATTTGCACTGTCACTATCTCAGAATAAGTTTGGGAACACTCAATGCGTTACAAATGCACCACGTGTAACTCAGTTCGTTGAGTCATGTTATAATTGATTTCGCCTTTTTTTTTACTTTTTCACCAAATTACTTCCTGAGTTCTAAGATATCCCTAAATAAAACGGATAATTAAACATCCCTCTTGTCGGGTGAACCAAACTTTTGATTATTCAGTTGAAAATTCTTTTTTAAACATGTATAGTGTTCAAATGACTTGTTCACTAGAGGTTAGTTTCAAAGTAGGCCCAATGTAAGCATGGGATCGGCCAGCGCTCAACAGTTTATAAATTAAATAAATTCAAGAGAAGGTTTACTTAAGTTACCTTTTAATTTGACATGGAATCCACAAGAACTAGAAACTTAAGAACAGACACGGGTTTCTCCGCCTCATTTTTAGACTAATACCTCGAACACTTTTGACAAAAGATGTAATCTCAGTGACAGAATCTATGACAAACGAGACGATTTTAGATTTGAAATTATAAATAACCCCCGCCTTAGCTGCAATGTACCAACTTAACCTGCATATGGGATATACATTTTCCAACTCATTCGGTATTCAAGAGCTGACAGCTGCTACTCAGACGTTATAAAACGTCACCAGAGCTCAGCAGAAATTTGATGAACCAGGGTTATGTCAAAACACGTCTCGTCCTTTTTCTAAAAAAGTTCATCGGAAGATACCAAGTCCGTATCAGCTTCACAAATAATACATGATGGTCTTGAAGTATAGATTCTAGGTACTGACGTTGCTTATCCTTTTAATTACATGTCATAGTGTTCTGTTCTTTTTTTTGTATTTGTATTTTTGTAAAAGTGGGACGAAAGATACCAGAGGGACAGTCAAACTCATAGATCCAAAACAAACTGACAACTCCATGGCCAAAAATAAAAAGACAAACAGACAAATAATAGTACAGATGACACAACATAGACAACTAAAGACTAAGCAACACGAAACCCACCAAAAACTGGGGGTGATCTCAGGTGCTCTGGAAGGGTAAGCAGATCCTGCTCCACATTTGGCACCCGTCGTGTTGCTTATGTTATTACAAATCCGGTAAATAGTCTAACTCGGTAGGTCACATTCGTTAAAAGGGAAGGGTATTGTAGTTATGACATCAGGAACATATCCGATATCATCTGTGAAACGGTTATTCCATAACGGGGAACCAACTCGTGATGGCGTCCGTAAAATTTAGGGATGATTTCAACTTCACCATTTGGAACTCTTGGTTTAATAGCTTCCTTGTGAGCAGCAATCCTCTTTAAGGAAATCATGATAGGAAATACAAGCCCGGGAATATCGTATCAATTGGGAGATATATACTCCGTATGCAGGCGCTGCTGAAATGTTGCTACATAGAAATGGAAAGTTCACAATTGGGAAGCTGAAATCATCTCTTTTGTCGTAAAGGTTTGTTTTCAACCGACCCTCATTGTCAATTTCTAGATGTAAGTCAAGGTATGAGGCAGACTTAACTGTATCTGTAGCATCCTTTATCTCTAGCTCGGTGGGATAGATTCGTGCAACATAGTCACCAAATTTTGTCTTATTTAGTGAGAGAACATCATCTATATAGCGGAACGTAAAGTTAAAGGATATTGCTAACTTCTGATCTTTCTTCCTAAGTTCCTGTATGAAGGCAGCCTCATAATAATAAAGAAACAAGTCGGCAAGAAGAGGGGCACAATTTGTTCCCATTGGAATTCCGACAGTCTGTTGAAAAACACGTCCTCCAAACGTAACAAATATGTTGTCAATCAAGAAATCAAGAATCTTGATAATGTCAGTTTCAGAGAATTTTTTGTTTGAATCAGGGTGATTCTTTACAAAGCAAGATTTATCTCTCCCCAAGACAAGATACTTGTATCTACGTTCGCCATTCTTTTTAATGAAACAAAGTAATAGCAACTCTTTCAATTTGTCTTTTAATTTGGAATGGGGAATACTTGTGTAAAGTGTAGAAAAGTCAAATGTTTTAATACTATTGCAAGATGAGAGAGTCTTAGATTGTATGTACTCTAAAAGATCTTTGGAGTTTTTTAGTATCCACATCTGATTCACGCCACCTCTAGAATAGGCAGTTTCACAATAACTTTGAAGCCCGGCTTTGATTGCTGATAAAATAGATGTTAATAATTTAGAAAGAGGTTTCGTGGAGCACTTGGAAGACCCAGAAATATACCGTTGTTTGTAAGGACACTTATGTAGTTTATGTATCCAATACAGTGATGGAAGATCCAGTTCTTCATCTTTGGTTGAAATTCCAAAGGAACATAGAAAAGACCTATGATTATCCAGGATTTCCTCTTTGGTAAGTGTCGTGAGGGTATATGTTGAGTTTCCAAGTGAATTGTCAATACCTAATTCATTTATCAAGCAGTTTATGTAATGATATTTACACACAAAAACGATGTTGTTTGGGGCTTTATCTGCGGGGACAACAACATATTTGTCATGGAAGTAGGGCAAGTATTTTGCAACATTTGGGTCTTTTAAAATTGACGTAGCGTAGGTATTGATAGACCCATTTAGTTTCTTAATTCGGATTTGTATCAACGACCTCACAGCCTTAATCCATTCGGAAAGAGTATCAACGTCTTCTTTCTCGCGTTTAGCCCATTGCCTGGCATAATCCTCGACTGAATCCATCAGTATTTTGAAGTTGTATTTCCAATTGATGGATTAAGGCTCACGATATTTCGGACCTTTGGATAACAAATTTCGCAGGGAAGTGTTATTGACAATGTTGAGGTCTCCGATAATAACGTGGCCAGCCGGATTATATGTGAATTGGGAACTAGCACAGGTGCAATCAGGAGGTTTAGACTTGAAGTCGTCAATGTTCTGATCCTGCAAAACATGTTTGTAATTGAAAATTTTAGTTGCAATTGGTTTGGTATAGGTATAAGAAATTATTGGTACAGACTGATCTTTAAAATAAGGAGGTATTTTCGACTGAACTAATTTATGATGAAGGATATTGCCTAAGTTGACGCCATCGAGACCTTTGTTGGCAAAGGAAAGTTTAAGAAAAGACCTTTTCTCTTTTTCATCTTTTCCCATGCAAACTGGTTTGAAAAGTCTGTGACCAGAATATCCAAAATGATAGATGTAAGTTTGTATTGGTTTGAATGAGGGTTTGTTACAGTGGTTTCCAAACATAAATTGAACAGATAATGAAGTTTTGAAAGGGGTAATGAATAAAGTTTCGTGCAAATGTGATGAATACCTAACGGCTTTTGTATAAATGGTAACCTTTGCTATTAATTCCATTTTTGTTAATATTCTTTTGGCGTGGCTTGGTATTTTTACATCTCGCCATTATGATATTGTGCTAAGGTCTTTGTTTGTTTTCTTTTCTTTCATTTTTGCTTATGTGCTTTGTCTATACAGTGTCTTTATTCAATTGTGTTTTCTTTTGTTGACATGGCTGTTTGTTTTATAGTGATTAAGATTACAGAACACAATGTAGACGGCTGTACTTCAATTTTTGACATATTTACCTATTATGTCTGTTTGTTTCGTTCACACATATTTGTGCGACAGTCACACAAGTGAGAAGTTTCGCTTGCTATCAAACCAGGTTTAATCCACCATTTTCTGCATAATGAAATGCCTTTACAAAGTCAGAAATTTTACAGTTGTTTTCCATTCGCTTAATGTGTTTGAGCTTTTGATTTTGCCATTTGATAAGGGGACTTTCCGTTTTTAACTTTCCTTGGAGTTCGGTATTTTTGTTATTTTACTTTTGTTTCAGATATTCAATTGTAATATCTAAACATTCGCAATCTGTTTGAGACATTTACCCACTAAAGATTAATGATTATACATCACTAATCAAAGCTGTTTAATTGAGTGTTTCCTTATTGGCCAGTTGAAAATATGTTATACATACGCATGACGAGAAGCAAAGTTGGTCGACTTGAAACACATGTTAACAATTTTAGAGTGACACTTTACTACTTTTGGCTAGAAATGTATAAATTTGAACCATGATCAAATTTGTAAGTAAAGCTATCAACAAAAAGGTTTTTAAGTCTTCCAATGAATCTTTTGCAGTTGACCTAATACATGTAATAGCATCATCTGTAAATATGAATCATCTTGCAGTTCTTTGTTAAGATAACACATCAATTGTTGTCAATATCAGGAAATAAATGTTGTATAATATTTGAAAAGGGAAATGCAAATGGCTTTAAAGAATATACAAGGTATATACATTTAAAATATGGTTTTTTGGATGTCGAAAGTGGAAGACATGTAAAGAAGTTTATTTTTGCTCAATATTCGAATGAATACTCTTTGCACCACGCCCATCGAACTTGAGATAAAGGATATAACAGATACAGTTAAGTCTTCTTCATATCTTGATTTACATTTAGAAATATTGACCATGAGGGTCGGTTTAAAATCAAAACTTTACGACAAAAGAGATGATTGCAGCTTCCCTATTATGACCTGTCCATTTCTATGTAACAATATTCCAGCAGCACCTGCATACGGAGTATATATATCCAAGTTTATGCGATATTCCAGGGCTAATAATTCTTATCATGCTTTCCTAAATAAAGATTTACTGCTCGTAAGGGAGCTATTAAACTAAGAGTTCCAAATGGTTAGGTTGAAATCGTCCCGTCGTTAATTTTATGGACGCCATTACAAGTTTGTTGACTGTTATTGAATAACTATTTCACAGATGACAACGGATATGTTCCATTGTCGTAACTACAATAACGTCCCCTTTTCCCCGAATGTGACCTACAAAATTAGACATCTCACCTGATTTGTACTAACCTGAGCAACACGGCGGGTGCCACATGTAGATCAGGATTTGCTTACCCTTCCGGGGCACCTGAGATCCCCCAGGTTTTGATGGGTTCATGTCGCTCAGTCTTTAGTTTTCTTGTTGTGTTTTGTGTTCTGTTGGTCTTTTTCCTTTTAAGCTATGGCGTTTCATTTTAAAGAGGAAGTAAGCAATACACGTTTGATATACCTTATTGAACATTTCAATACAGAAAATAATCAAAACGTAAAATAACAAAAATACCGAACTCCATTGAAAAGTCAAAAAGAAAAGTCCTTTATCAAATGGCAAAATCAAAAGCTCAAACATGGAAAACAACTGTCATATTACTGAATTAGTACAGGCATTCCTTGAGTAGAAAATGGTGGATTAACCTTGTGTTATAGCTAGCGTTACCTCTCACTTGTATAGCGGTCGCCTAGAATTCCATTGTCAATGTACAAGGCTATATATGATCATCCACTTTGAGGGGATTACAATAGCATATTACATTGTATTAAAACATATTAAATAATTTATGTTTAGCCATTAGAACCTTATAGCTATTGTAATATTTAAATAATTCTGTAGCGGGTGAAATGCAATTATTTCCCATTATTTAATTCCCCTTCAGGTGATGCAGCTTGTTTATATTGTAAGGGGGTTTACCAACCAGAGGATTGTGCCGTTGTAACAAAATATGGACCTCATGAGGTGGGGAAAACGACGGATGATTATCTGTTGTACACCGATTATGATTTGTTTAACATTTTATTGTTGTGTCTAGTATTCTCGGTTTCAATAGTTTGTAATTGTTCATGTTATGCCATTTTAGATTCTTATTTACAGATGAGAATTGCTCTTGATGATTATCTTTGAATATAAATAATCTATTTTAATACTTCAAATCAATCGAATGTCTTGTTTAAATAATATTTCAAATACAGAAAATAACATCAAACAACAAGTTAAACAAAACAAAAACCTTTTTTTTGTCAGGGTCTTTCCCCATTTTTTTTTTCTTTGCAAAAATCAGAACAACCTTGAATTTCCTCAGACTAATACGGAATTCGATGAAAATACTATATATTACAAATCAGATAAAATATTCTATTTCCATGCTTTGCTCATAAGGATCTGCCAACACTTTGTTCCCTACGTCCTGTTCTAGTAATTACTATATCAGCGTTGAAATTGAAGCTTTCACGTTTTTTAAGATGATTATTATTACGACAAAACCAGGGAATAAACATAAAATAGAACATATCGTTATCAGATCCTTGTTAGCGGAGCGTGGACACGTGATCTCTATTTTAATCATATCGACTTATCATGTGTTTTCATGTTTCAGAAATGTAGTGTGGAAGAATATGTAACGAACGATGGTAATATACTGTACGATGTTGGATGTAAGGACATTGCGGTTAAAAATATTTTAATTAGTCATTTTTTCACTAGAAATAAAAGCGCACACTTAATTTTTTTAGCAATTGGTATAGTCCACACATGTCGTCTCCTTGTAACAAGCTTCTGTCATTAACAATAACTTTTATTCAATGTACTAGAAATCGATGCGCCACCGTTCAAGTGTATATTGTAGTGTCATTTTAATGGTATTCGGTCCAACAGTTATATTATTTTTTGAAAACACAGTTAATAATTTTTAAAAGGAGACAGTGAATTGGTTAATTTTAGCGAAGTTTACATTTTGCGTTTTGTAAGGCCAAACCCGTTGGCAAGGTTTCAATGTCACGTTTCATTTTTGTCCGTATCTTCTGTCTTCTTCAAGGAAGAAAGTACATGAGGGTATATGCTAGCGATTTTTTTTATCTCTGATAATGAGCGAAAAATAATCCCGCCTTACATTACGTTCGAAAAAACTTTAGGATATATTCCTGTTATTTGTATTATCAATGATACAGATGACAAATCGACGAGTTTTGTTTTTCTATCGTTAAGTTTCCTAATAGTATCAATCTGACGGTGTAAACAATGAACACACGGATAGTACGTTTAATGTTTTAGTGAAATTTAACAATTTTACCTATACAAATTCCAAAAAACTGGCAATTTTTGTGTTCATAGAGATGCAATTTAAACGTTGCCTTTCGGAAAAGACAAGCCAACACCAAAGCAAGTATCAAGCGTTCAATTGGCCCGGCTATTTGTTCTGAATGCTGCAATTCAAAACTGTTTCCTTTATGTAACATAGTGGATATGGTTTCAAGAGTAAGTGTGAACATGCATATTACAAATATAATCAGACTATAACAAGGCATTGCGATATCAAAATAGGAAGTTGTGGCACGGTTGTCATTGAGGCGTCTATTCTACAGAGTCCGGCCTTTTAACAATAATTAAATTGAATACCGTGTAGAAAGATATACATGTAATAGGCCCCGACCTGATAAAGTGAAACAATTCAAACAAGGAAAGCGACGGCCGGATGCATAACAAACAACGAGCGAAAAAAAAACATCACATACAGCACTCAATGCCATGCTGTCAGGGAGAATATTCTTTACTTGTGCATTTGCTACGATTTAGAAAAAAACTCGACATTTTTTTCAAACTTTTCAAAAAAACGAAATATTGAAATTTCGCTATTAAGTATGTACACCTGTGAGGAGCCAAAACTTTCTAGAATTAAACTTTTTTTTTCTTAACCTGATTTTTGGGATTATATGACTGTAAAAAAACAATTGGTGAAGAAAAAATCATATGGTGGTGCACTTCTTTTTTTTTGCTACAGCCTTTTGAAAGTACCCAATTTTGATGATTTTCCCATTTTTATTCAATGTTTACCCATTTTGGGGCTATTATCATGAAAAATATCACAGTTTCACAATTAAACTTTTTTCCGTACTTTTACTAAAGATGAAGTGGACCAATCTGAGTAAATTTAACTTTAAAAACTATGGATAGGTGTTAATATAAGAAAGTTTTGTAAAATTTTGTTGCTTTTCCGTGTCAAATTTACCATGTTGTCATTTTTAAAAATTTTGGATTTTTCTCTTTTTTTAGAACAAAAAGTATATTATTTCAACTTTTTTGTTATAAATGGTTGAAAAAATAATTCCAGAACAAGATTTCAATGAGACTGAAACGTCAGAGGAATACATCATTAAGGCTACACCAATTTAATTCCTTGTTCGACGGACCCGCCCGCACATATATTTTTCTAAACGAAAAAAAAACATTTATATATTCCCGCTTCCCGCATTCGGAAAAGTAATCGTGGGGATTTCCCGCGCCGGTTTTTTTTGTAAACATTAAAAAAAATAAAAAGTGATCGCCAGAGTGTTTTAGTCAACGTCAAATTGCGACCCTTTAAACTGTTTCGAGCATTACCACAGATTTCTTATCTAAGTCATGGACGATTCTTCACAAAATTGTGCCAATTTTCGTTGTTAGAATAAAGGTGTTGGTGCTAAAACAGACACCTTTAAGCAAAACTATTCATATTCGCTGCATTTTTATGCACCTGTCCTAAGTCGGGAGCCTCTTGTTAAGTAGTTGTCGTTTGTTGGTGTGCTTCATAAGTTTTTCTCGTTTTATATATAGATTAGACCGTTGGTTTTCCTGTTTGAACTGTTTTACACTGGTCATTTTAGGGGCTTTTATAGCTTGCTGTTCGGTGTGAACCAAGTCTCCGTGTTGAAGGCCGTACTTTGACCTATAATTGTTAACTTTAAATACATTGTGACTTGGATGAAGAGTTGTCTCAATGGCACTCATACCACATCTTATTTATATACAAAGTGCCAAAAAGACAAAGAACAAAAATGAGAACACCAAAATAACGGAGACACAGACAACCAACATATAACACAAAAAACGAAAAAGTACACACATCAACGAACAGCACGAACCCCTAAAATCTGGGGGTGAACTCAGGTTTTCCGCAAGGATGAACAGTTCCTGCTTCTTACAAGACACCTGCCGTGTGCTAGTTATAAGTCAAATCCGGTGGAGGAGGAAAGACATCTTTAACAATTTAATGGCAGCTGAAATAATTATTCATTTTTCAGTTCAAGATCTGATGTACTCAGAAAGTAACAGTAATACAATAAGTCATAAATAAGCTGCAATTAAAAGATAAGTCATAAATAAGCTGCAATTAAAAGTGGGCATTGCATTTCTTGGTGAACAGGAAAAAAACACTTCAGCAGTTGATGAATTAAAGAAATGTCAAAGTACAAGTGGTAAATCAAGTTTCATACCATCTTGTTTTAATCAATATTGTCAGAACCTATGATTTTATGTTTACAAAAACAAAACATAATCGCTCGCCTTTACCCGTTTACTTTTCAAGCTTCGCCTCAAAAATTTGCAAATTAATTTTTTTTAATAAAGAATTTTCATATCGCTCGCTCGACCAAATTTCTGGAGTGGAAAATCCGTAGAACAAGAAATTAAATCAGTGTGGCCTAACAGTCAGTTTGATTAAATTTGTTAAAATCAGCTCAAAAAGATAACATTTCAACTAATTTGAATCCGTATTTATTGTTCAGTAATTTGACTTTAAGATAGAAGAAGATTGCAAAAAAAATGTAAACTTTAAAATATGAAACAGGAAGCTACTAGGAAAAACATTTTTATGAGTAATATGTATATGGCTAGAAAAATTTGACGATTGCACGTGCTTGTCTCTTTATATACAATTATGTGTATGTTTATATTAGATCGTATGACCATCAGCAGTCTTCGATGGTTATCTTGATGGTTAATTCTATGGTGTCTAGTTTAGAATAGGCACGAGCGTAAAAGCATTGTTTTTTTGTTGTTGTTGTTTTTTTTTTTGTTTTTTTTTTTTTTTTACTTTTTGTAATTCATATTTACGTTTTAGCATGTTACAAATCAAACATGAGAATTCTAGTCAAATCTTTGAACATGAATTTGACAGGACTTTCCCTTTTTATCATTTTACCAGTTCCAGTAAATATATGTTGCATATTTACCTTTTTCATTAGAAAAGAATTCAGTATATGGGATGCAGCAAATAAATCTGCAAACTGATATCGTGTTTCTTTTTACAAACATTGTGATACAGATTTACTTCCAGCTGTTTCTCACAGTTGTTTCTTAACATTGTTTTTTTGGCAGAACCAACACTTCCAGCGGGATCAAAGATTTGCTATAAGTGTCCAAGTACTATACACCCGGACGAATGTACCCAGATAACTCTATGTAATCAAAATCAGGTATACTATGGCCTGGACATTTTTAACAAAGTGTCAGCTTCTTTCCTTGATTTTTGTATTCAAGTTCTAATATATACATTCATTACATGTAATGTACATTAAGGTGGTACATAACACTACATGGAGATAACTCTGTACAAATTAGCTGAACGTTTTAATCACGTTCTATTATTAAGGAAATATTAAGCTTCTCAAGGATCAAACTTAGTGTTTGTTAAACTGCTATATATCCAATGAAAATTTCCCGATAAAGTGTGTGGTTCAAGTTTTTTGAATTTTTTGTATTTTTTCAAAGGGTCAGAGTAAATATTTTGTCAAAATTTTATGAAAATTAAACGAACCAAATTGAATTTGGTCAAGGTGTTTGGTACCACCTTAACTAATAGAAAATAGTTACCGGAAATATTCTGCTGGCTCCAAGATTATATACAAAATCGAAATTAAAAACACAAAATTTTCCAAATGATTTTGACAGATTTTTTTTTCATACAAACATAATAGAACATAAGCTTATGTTTTGTTGTTACCCCATTGTTTGTTGTAGGGAAAGGTCAGGTATTCACATGTTAGACCCAACCACATTTGTGCCTATCCTACGACTGTATTGTTAGTGGTTGTTATTGGTTGCTGTCTGTCACATATGTCTTTCGTTTATTGTAGTTTAAGTGCTGTCGTTGTGTTTTTTTTTTTATTCGATTTTATATACATGTTGTCATCCTCTGGCCTCTATGATAGTCTACTATACGGTATGGGATATGCTAATTGTTGTTACCGTATGGTAACCTGTAATAGTTCACATCTTTGTCCTCCTGCTCTTTATGGACAGTGTTCTAATTGTTGTCCATACCAAATTGCCCTTTTTTCATAAACGGACAAAACTCGTTCACCAGTAGCTGCGAAATTACAAATTTCTATCACATATTTTAGCTATTTATAGTACGCTAAGATTATTTTTATGCTCTAACACGTTTTATATTGTGAACTTTGTTTTTTCTAAAGGTTGTTACAGAAACAAATATGCAAAGTACTATTATAATCTGGGATTTGTTACCAGTTACTAGTAGTTAATGCGAACCAAAATCAAAATTAACAATTTAAAAAAATTTAAAGCTACTGTGGATTCATTTATTTTCGTGGGTACCGATTTTCGTGTATCCAGGAAAGCTTGCATTTTCGAGGATATTAGATTTCGTGGTTTGGCTAAAGTCTGAATACATTTCTATTAAAAACATTGAAGTTCGTTGAACATTTAAATTCGTGGTTCCTTTGTACCCACCACGAAATCCACGAAAATTGGTATCTAACGAATAATAATGAATCCACAGTATTAACCAAGTAATTTGTTTGATCAAATTATTTGAATCTGTAAAACTTGCAATCTTGTACCACAATTTACTTAATTCGTAGGACTCTCGGACGTCATTAGTATCAAATTCTTTCCGGAGTCAAGCACATTGTTTTTCTCTAAACTTAATATGTTTAAATGCTTATTGCAGAAAGCAAAAAAGAAATACAGTTTTATCAACTGCTAACATATTTTAGGACTTAAAAACATAGTGTTCCGATCAAAATCATTCTCTCCGTCACCATAATGGATTCCAAAGTGAGATATCAAATGCTCGTAAAGGGTGCTTGCATGACTTCATATTTTTGTGTGATGCTAATACATGTTTAAATTTTTTTATTTATATGCTTATAAACATGCATGTTAAACATTCCCTTTAATTACATCTTTTCAGACCTGCTTTATAACAGAGACCAAAAACCTTTTGGGAAATCATCGATGGCAAGGTGGCTGTATAGACAAACAGGTAAAGAAATCAATTACCAAAAATCATGACCAAAAGCTATTTGAATAATTCCTGAACAAATTACCTGAAATTGAAGGTTTCGCAGAGTATATAACCTTTGAGTCAAAACTCATAAATCAAAGGGAGACCGAGAAAATAATGGCAAAAAGACAAACGACGAAAAGCCAAACAACAGACTACAAAAAACAGAATACTAAACACAATTACATATTAAACAATACCAATTTTTCTGCACCAGATGCACATTTCGACAATCAGTATCTCTTCAGTGATGCTCGAGGCCAAAATATTTGAAAATCCAAAGCTTATTAAAAAGATGGAGAGCTATAAACCAAAAAGGACAAAAAAGTATAGCCAAAGCCGGACAAGGAATTAGAGCTTTGCACGAGGGAGATACATTCCTTAATTTTAAATAATTTCCAAAATTTTGTAACAGCAAATTTTAATAACACAAAATCCGTATTTTCATGCCAGTACCGAAATACTGTCTACTGGGCTGGTTGCAATACAGTGCAAATGCTCCGGAAGGTGTTCCGAAAAGTGTTATTGCAGATTTTACTTCAAATACACATGTATGAGAAAAAGGAAGCGAAGATTCAGAAGAACAAAATCTAGTTTTAAATGCAACATCTAGAATTGGACAACTGACAACTACAGACAAAAGAACTGTAGATGAGCAACAGCAATAAAAGCGCTGTTCCTTTGCTTTTGCGTGTTTTGCTGTGCATGTACTGATTGTGTGTCATGGATGGATACCCATATCGTTTCTTTTTTATTATTTACTGTAAAGGGAAATGAAGGGAAAATTACACAAAAAATGATACTTAGGATTACCACCATTATGATACCCTGTCAACGCACCAGTCATGTCGTTTTAGAAGTCGTGTGACGCCATCATTTTTGTTACCCCGATTTGCATGTTTTAATGGATGTTTTAGGATTGAATATCTGTAAGCTACAATGCCTCTAATTTATGGACACAACATCAGAGAGATCTTACTGTATCATCTGTTTATATTATAATATTAGAGGTAAATTACTTTTGAAGTCGACATATATGAGGTCTTCGTTTTATGTGTTCTTCTTTGACGTTTTTTTTCCATATCTATGCTGCCAAAAACATAACTGTACTAAACTACCTGTCATTTTTTAAAGATTTAATTGCAAAACAAATACACGATATATTTTTAAAATTGAATTCATAAATTAAACAAATAAATAAATATATATATTTATGACCGGTATTCATTGAACACTTTTACACATTTCTAAAGAAGAAACACAAACAGATAACTTTTTTTTCGTATTAACTGACGAATGTAAATGATGTTATTACGGGTAATATTATATATTAGAGTTGTCGTCCTTTTATCGCCAAACTACATATGACTTTACGTTAGTTGATACTAAATGACTTTATTAAGTGTCACTAGTGAAGCACGATCTGATTACCTTTACGGGGAAACTGAGACCAGCCCCAGTGAGTAGTTGGGTTTGTCTTTCGTTATATATTTACTTTTGTGGTCTATTTGTCTTTTTGTCTTTCGTCGTTTTTTTTTTTTTTTTTTTTTTTTTTTTTTTTTTGCCATGGCATTGTCAGTGTTCTTCTACTTATGAGTTTAGAGTTTCCGGCCACGTGGTATCTTTCTTCGCTTTTTCATCTTATTCTATAACCTTTTGATAAAGACTTATGTGTGCCTAACTTAATGGACACCTTATAAAAATGAAATAAACTCTATAAATGTATACGTCCGAAGCGCTTTTCTGTATGTAACTTTATCGGGAACGATCACACTTAATATTTGAAAGTCATGGTGAAGACGCAATTAATTTGTGTATCGCATTGCATGGTTATATTTGCCGATGTAATTCTTTGGTTTTACTTGTATGGCAATTTGACTTTTGACTGAAATTTGTCAATATACTTTTGCAATATAACATGACATTGAACTTTCAGCTTTTTCCGTATAATTGATGTACGTATATTTAAAGATGATTCTTGAAGAAATATAAAACTGTGTGACCATTCAAGCTTAATGTAGAATGATACTTTTAATGATAAATTTGTGTCGGAGAATAACTTATCCCTATATTGTTATACTATTATCACATATTTGAATATCTCGTATATCCATTAGGAGAATAATTTGCATTTCCTTACAATGTTCATTAAACAAACAGTTGGGGAGGGTTGAGATCTCACAAAACATGTTTAACCCCGCCGCATTTTTGCACCTGTCCCAAGTCAGGAGCCTCTGGCCTTTGTTAGTCTTGTATGTTTTTTTTAAAATTTCAGTCCATTTATTTGTTTTGGAGTTTAGTATGACGTCCATTTTCACTGAACTAGTACACATTTATTTAGGGGCCAGTTGAGGAACACCTCCGGATGCGGGATTTTCTCGCTGCGTTGAAGACCCATCGGTGGCCTTCGGCTATTATCTGCTCTTTGGCCGGGTTGTTGTCTCTTTGACATATTCTTCACTTTTATAGTTTATGATTGCTTTGTATAAAAAATGTATTTAGTCTGTCTGAAAAAGTCAAGATATTTTAACAAATACTTATTCCTCTTCACAATCACACCTGCGCATTTTGTAATTGTTCCATAGAAATGTTCATCACAGTCACCGTCTGCTTTCTCACCTTGTATGTATTGCTGTGATATGGATGTTTGCAACGATCAGTGTCAAAAAACAACAGTAACCACACCAACTTTGAAACCTTCAACTTCTGCTACGAAACCCCTAACAGTAAAGTCAACGACATCCAAGATTACATTATCAAGTACTCAAGCATCAACCATTACACCAACTTTTACAACACAAACTCTCAAAACGACAAAGATTTCAACTCTCCAAACGACAGCGATTCCAACTCCCCAATCTACAACGATTCCAACTAAGCAAACGACAGCGATTCCAACTCTCCAATCTACAACGATTCCAACTAAACAAACGACAACGATTCCAACTCTCCAATCTACAACGATTCTGACTCGCCAAGCAACAACACATTTAAAAGCTACTACATCATACCAAGCGACATGTAAGTCTTTATTAATAAAACAACATTTTCGAAAATCTGAAATACCAAAACGTAAAACCATTTTGAAATGTTTGCCATATGATACATGTATTTCCCATTCGTTCACGAGACTCATAGGAAAAGTCAAAGGTATCTAAGGGAGAATTAAATTCATAAGTTAAAACGAACTGACAATGTCATGGCAAATAACGAAAAACCACCAAAAGAAAAACAACAGTATAAAACACAATTGGAACATACGTGTCGTCATCTATGAAACAGATATTCCATGACGGTCAACCAACTCATGATGGCGTTCGTACTATTTTCGAAATGATAACTACAGCTTCGCAATCTGAAACTCTTAGTTTAAATCTTCTTCGTAAGCAGCAACCCTGTATCAATACAAAATGCAAAACAAACTATGATAATAAAAAGTCAGATAAATAATATATTGTTATGATAAAGGTATTTGTTCATTGGTGCTTTTTTTCTGTCATGTACCACCAATTACTTAGATATTCGTTAAACAGTATACTTTAGGAATATCAACGGTCACATTTTAATTGCACTAGATGCGCATTTTGACAAATTATTCTCTAAAGTGATGCACGAGTCAAAATTGTTTGAAAGTCCGAACCCTTATACAAACGTTGAGGAGCAGAGGAGCAGACACAATAAAAAAAAACTAAAAAAAAGCCAAGGAATCAAAACTGGAGATACACTCCTTAAATACAAATGATTTCGAAAACAGCAAATTTGAATAGAAACAAGAATGTGTCCATAGCACACGGATGCCCCACTCGCACTATCATATTCTACGTTAAGTGGACCGTAAAATTGGGGTCAAAACTCTAATTTGACATTCAAATGAGAAAGATCATACCATAGGGAACACGTGTACTAAGTGTCAAGTTGATTGGACTTCAACTTCATCAAAAACTACCTTGACCAAAAACTTTTACCTGAAGCGGGTCAGACGGACGGACGGACAAACTAACGGACGCACAGACCAGAAAACATAATGCCCCTACTACTATCGTAGGTGGGCCATAAAAATATATGTATTTCATGCTAGGACTGAAGTAGTGGCTACTTTGTTGGTAATACCCCTGGGAAATAAAGGTACAGCAGCAGAGGCATCGACTTGACGTTAATAAAAGAAGTAAACCGTGCCAATTCCATTGCACCAGATACAATCTATTTTCGATTTTTCAGTGAGTAGTCCG
Organism: Mytilus californianus; assembly: GCF_021869535.1. Classification (NCBI taxonomy): domain Eukaryota; kingdom Metazoa; phylum Mollusca; class Bivalvia; order Mytilida; family Mytilidae; genus Mytilus; species Mytilus californianus. Next base: position 61,977,719 of record NW_026262604.1, on the reverse strand, counting down.
ATTATTATTGATGTAACCAGAAATCCACAAGTTATTCATTATGGAGACAAAGTCCATATTACATGTACAGCCATTGGTTAACCGCCGCCAATTTACAATTTTAAATTTAGGGTGAGGACATTTTATTATTTTTCACAATTATCAAAAAGGGTTTATGATTGCATTATTTCTTTTTTTATTGACAAACTCATATAGATTTGATACTATAATATAACTAATAAGTCTTTCCATCATCCACCACGCGAATTCACACTTAGTGAACTTGCTATTCTGTGAGATTGGTGTTATAAGAATATGTTTGATTGTTTCTATTTAATCTATTCCAAACTTGTAAAGACACGACTCGGGATTGCTAAGAGCTTGCCATGTTATGCAAACCCTGTTATACTGTTGTCATGTTATACAAACCCTGTTCTACTGTTGTCATATTATACAAACCCTGTTCTACTGTTGTCATATTATGCAAACCCTGTTCTACTGTTGTCATGTTATACAAACCCTGTTCTATTGTTGTCATATTATACAAACCCTGTTCTACTGTTGCCATATTATACAAACCCTGTTCTACGGTTGCCATATTATACAAACCATGTTCTACTGTTTTCATATATACAAACCCTGTTCTACTGTTGTCATATTATACAAACCCTGTTCTACTGTTGCCATATTATACAAACCATGTTCTACTGTTTTCATATATACAAACCCTGTTCTACTGTTGTCATATTATACCAACCCTGTTCTACTGTTGCCATATTATACAAACCCTGTTCTACTGTTGCCATATTATACAAACCTTGTTCTACTGTTGTCATATTATACAAACCCTGTTCTACTGTTGCCATATTATACAAACCCTGTTCTACTGTTGTCATATTATACAAACCCTGTTCTACTGTTGTCATATTATACAAACCCTGTTCTACTGTTGTCATGTTATACACACCCTGTTCTACTGTTGTCATGTTATACAAACCCTGTTGTACCGTTGCCATTTAGATTTAGTTTGGGTATTTCTGTCGTTTGGTGACAGTCTCATTGACACAAAAACCTGTTTATTAACATTAAAAAAATATAATACTGTCTATCCTACTGGCAGTTATTTTCTCTTTTGAATTGTTGTTTTTTGACACAGTTATTTAAAATGCTTTCAATCTCAGATTGTGTTCAACAGATATAAAGCAGAGTATTCCCGTGCAATCTCAATTAAAATAAACGTTTGATTTTCTTACAGCCGCCAACAATTATTCATGCAAAGATTATGATAGCCACATTGAATGGATCAATATATTATGTGTTCCTCTGTACTCATTTGAATAAGGAAAGGAATCATACTTGATTACATCTATTTAGAACGTTTTCGAATATAATGCTTTCCAAGTTAGCATAAAGCAGACCAATGAGAATTATTCGGTAAGCTTTGGTTATTCCTGTGACATTATTCCTGTGACATTACCTGAAAAACCCAAACCCTTATTTATGTGGTAACTTTAACCCAGCCTAAGTGTGGTATTTAATATGTGGGACAGACGGGACGAGAATATTACAGAAGAAATCAAGAGCACCTTTACCGCTTTCAAAAAACTGAAAAATTCAAAAGTTTGATATTCCAACATTAAGATAAGCATAATCACAATATAAAATTTATAATTCCAACCACTTGAAACCGTTCAGAAACAACCAGGACAATCACACAAGTAATTTGAAAAATCCCGTGAAGTCGCGAACTATGTTGGATAAAAAGACTTTTAACAGCTCATCCTCTCGGTCTCAATGACAAAATATTGGGACAGAGGAACATATCTAAAACTTCTATCGATTTCAATAATATTGTCGACAAACGGCTAAGAAATAATAAGTCTCATGGTAAACGTAAAAACCGTAATCTACGTATTAAACATCCTATAAATTATACCCTTGCTGAATTGTTATCTATACATGTAATTAAAAATAATGGTAGACATCAATTATTATGTAAACTTGGTCATATACCAATAAGTAAATTATATGATATTTTTCTTGAGTGTGATAAAATTTCATTTTTTAGCCCGTTGTATGAATACACCGGTATTATTACAGCCTTTTGTCATCACAGGCTGTTTCCTAGTATCGATAAACCTGAAAATCTTAAACTGCATTTTCTTAAATTAAAATATATAAAAAAGGTATTGACTTTATTAACTTATCTAGTATATTCAATGACTCAGAATAATACAGAACCACATATTATTTCGTATTCGTTCAAAAAAAACAGAAGTTTAATTTTTAATTATACGCCAGTAACATCAGACGTCAATATAGAAAATAATGCTCCTTCCACTTGAGACTGTGAAACATCTAGTTTTAGATATGTTCCCTATGGTCATGCCATTACAGGAGACTCCAACATCGTTCAAGACCGTGAGGTCAAAAAATGTCGTAAGAAAGGACCTAAATATCGTCCTCCATCTATGATAGATTGGAAAGAGTGTCGTCAGGTCATTAGTCTGCCTACTGTAAAAAATTGGTGTAAACATAAAAAATCTAATAAAAAATTTCATGACAGTTATTTGAATAAAATTATGAATAATGAGTAACATTCGTATATCTCATTTGAAAACGATTCTGAAATTAATAAAAGGGGTTCATGATATACCCATTTCTAGAAAAAAAAATAAATTCCAAGTACTCTCAAAGCGGTTTGTGTTCGTACTGGGAAACAGAGCAGCCCATAATGTAGTGGTCGAGTGACGCATATACTACACGGAAGTTCTCTAAAACGAAATTATCATTTCTTCTACATTCAGGTCCGTACGCTCCACAGAGAGTCAAATTGTAAACAAGCATATCACTGCCACTACCCAGTTTAAAGCCTCTTCCGAACATTTGAAAGTCCCGACTATGTACTGGTTACCTAAATTACACAAACAACCATTTAGATTTCGTTTCATCTCCGCATCTAGTAAGTGTTCTACTACTAATATGTCAGTGCTTCTAACTACCTTCCTTACTACTATCAAAGAACTTGTTTTTAACTTTTGTAATAAAGCTTATGAAAAAAATAGGATTAATTATTTTTGGAGTGTTAAAAATTCTTTAAAGGTTTTAGATAAAATTCGTGCTTTTGATGGTTCTTTTAATTCTGTTGACAGTTATGATTTTTCTACTCTCTATACTACACTTCCACACAATCTTATCAGGAAAAAGTTTTGTTTTTTATTTAAATGGCCTTTTAAAAATTTTGCAAATTTATTTGCTGAAACTCGTTTAAAGCCTTTTTCTGTAACGAAAATGGAAAGTATGCTGGATACACTTACTGGAAGATATGATTGAATCTTTAAGTTTTTCTCCTGGACAACATATATATACGATTCACTGTATCGACAGGTAGCAGGTATTCCTATGGGCACTAATTGAGCCCCTTTAATAGTAGATTTATTCCTGTATTGCTATGAATCTCAGTTTATGACCAAACTCAGTAAAGATACGTCATTGTTACATTTGGTTGACACATTCAACAATACCTACCGTTATCTTGATGATATTTTTTCGTTAAATAATCCAGAGTTCTCTAAATATACTACCGAAATTTACCCAAAGGAACTTTCTTTAAATAAATATAACATAAACAGCAGTAGTTGTCCTTTGCTAGACATAGACATTTCACTTTCTAAATGGAATTTCCAAACTAAAATTTACGACAAAAGAGACGATTTTTCATTTCCTATTGTTAATTATCCTTTTTTACACGGCGATGTTCCTTTGGCTCCAACATACGGTGTTCATATATCCCAACTCGTTCGTTATGCCCGTGTGTGTAGTGATGTCATAGATTTTAACGAACGTACTCAATGCATCACTGGTAAATTATTCAGTTAGGGATTTCGTTACCATAAATTACTTAAAACTTTTACTAAATTATTTCATTGATACAATGATTGAATTAGTAAATTTGGCTGTACCTGTAGAAAACTTATTAAAAACGGTTTTTTACCTCCTACATTATACGGTAATATTATACTAAAAGCGCTAAAATCCCTATGTGATCCGTGTAAACTCATCGAACCTTTTAACATTATTAGTAAAGGTTATCTTATCAATGTTGTAATAAGATCTTTGAATATTATTTACATTGGCACAAACATCGATTTTGTCATCAACAAATTAAAGCATCACTAAATTTGTTTTCTTTTCAAATGGTTTTTTGGATGTATAAATACACATCCACGTTCATTTTCTATATAGAGATTACATTAACTATATATAACATTATACATATTTATTATCAGGTTAAGTCCAAACTATCCTACTGCCTGTCGATACTTTTATTTTGGCATTGCACACGTCATGTCGTCTTTGACTGTCCATAGCGTTAAATCACTGAATCCTTGGGATGTGTTTTAGTTGATTTTAGTCTCTAATGCATGATTTTTTATTATCAATTGTTTTTGGCTTTTAACTAGCTATCAGTAACTGCGAGAACTCTCAAGTCGTACTTTAGTATTAATTTGACCTGTTACACAATTTTTAATGCATTTTTGTTTTTCAATATTTACTTATTTTGTGTTATATCTCGTCTGTCTATTTTTAATATTGCCACCTTTGATAAGTATTTAGTATGACGATAAATTTTCACTTTTGTTCTCGTACTATGAACAACAAATTTATGTATTTTGTAAAAAATATCTCCGTACTCCTAACAACAAAATTATTATATTAAAATTAACCTGTGTACGTTATTTTATTTAAAGCCATTTTGTCCAAGGTTATAGTTGTCTTTTTGAGATTGTGTCATAGATCAAATGTATTCGTTCAGTGTATGTTTACTTGTTTTTATTAATATGTCTTTTTGATTGAGCTAAGCCATTTCAATTGATATTTTATAGTGTGTCTTTTGTATGTTGTAATGTTACACTACTTTATCAGGTCAGGGTGAAGGTTGACGCCTGTTAAAACGTTTAAACCCGCTGCATTTGTTTGCACCTGTCCTTAGTCAGGAGCCTGTTTCAGTAGTTGTCGTTTGTTGATGTGGTTCTTAAGTGTTTCTCGTTTCTCGCTTTTTATATAGATAAGACCGTTGGTTTTCCTGTTTGAATTGTTTTACACTAGTCATTGTGGGGCCCTTTATAGCTTGCTGTTCGGTGTGAGCCAAGGCTCCGTGATGAAGGCCGTACTGTGACCTATAATTGCCTACTTTTTACACATTGTGACTTGGTTGGAGAGTTGTCTCATTGGCACTCATACCACATCTTCTTATTTATATTAATCTTTTTCAATTGTCAGTAATACATCTTTTCAAAATTTGATACTGATTAACAAACAAGTTAATACTGAACCAGGTTTGAAATACATATCCTTTTCAACGCCTTTTATTATTCTGCAAATGTTTTAATCTACGACCTTTTTGTAGGATGGACCGCTGCCACGAAATGCCCATGTGACGGGAAACACATTTTAAAACAATAGAAAACTTTGTCTCTGCCAATGTGGGCAATTATGAATGCATAGCTAGTAATTCAGAAGGAACTGGAAATTACGGAGTACATCTTCAAGTATTTCTTTAATAACATTATATTTATAAATTTAAAAACAGAGTTCATACTGTTTTAGAGCACCCTCATTAAATAATATGTGTTTTATGTATTTATGTTTTTATGAGAGAAAAAAAAACAAATTGTATTCCATGTGGGTATTAAAAAATTGCAAACAACACATTTGATAATTTCATGCGTCCGAAGCTCTTTTCTGGATTAAATGATGCTAAAACTTTGCCACAATTGTTTTTATTTATTCACAGATAGTCTATGTATGGAGCATTAAAAACTTATTCAATAATGTAGATACTTGCCTACCGTTTTAGACCGTCAATTCACCTTTTAAAAATATATTATGATTAATTGTAGTTGCTGTTTTATTGACGTATACTTCACACAGACAAAAGCAAGGACCTCAGTGGTGAAGTAGTCGAACTACTGTATCACTAGCCTGTCAACACTAAGGTTGTTTGTTTGAATCCGGCACGTGGCAGGTGCGTTCGACTCCAATCTTAATTGACTATGATTGTCAGTTTTCCTGCCGAAGGTCAGTGGTTCTCTTTGGACACTCCGGCGTCCTCCACCAATAAAAACTGACCGCCCGAAGTAGCACAATAGTGCTGAACGTGGCGATTAACACCCACCAACCAACCAATCCAAACAGACAAATGATCATGTGCCAGAAATTAGATGGTATCAGGTATTAATGAATCGTTATAACCATATTAATCAAACGGACCATAAATCTTCTGTATCCATGAAAGTACGCATCATTGATAAAATTTACCACCATACTAATAGCCCTATACTTACACTACTAAGTACATTTTTACGAACAGATAGAGATAAGTTCAAAGGTGTACAAAATGTTCAAGTTCAGCCTGCAGAGATGTAAATGTATTGAGTTTATCCAACCATCCTCCAGTTGTAAAAAAACTGGGAGCTTTGGTGACATTTTTCGCATGTTCATCATCCGAATGTTTCTAAAAAATGTTTCAGAAATTTTGCACTTGATAAAGGATGTATAGATATATTTTCTCCAATATATAGACTTGTTAGTATAATTTGGGATGTAGCATTGCCCGTCTTTTTAAACCAGTAAGATCGGAACCATTACAATGTACACGACGAACATAGGAAATTCCATCGAATTCAGTTTGCAAATAACGGAATCGATGCTATCAACATCGGCAATGTTCTGCATCAATAATAAGTACCATCTAAAATTCCAAAATCTGTCTGTTCCTATTGTCTCCTACAAATTTAACAAACCATTGCACCTACGATGCTAAACTTTTCTAGTTTTGCGCACGCTCTGGCGTTATCCTTAAAGGAATCTATTAATATTTTAAAGTTTTGGTTCTAATTGATATGTTGTGTATTTAGGACCAAGAGATTTTTACTTCTGGAGATGTTCATGCTGAATTATACCTATATCACCAGTACTTACATTTGAATCTTTTTTGTATTGGATATTTAAATCTCACAAAACTTCTTACAACGGTTCATTACCGGATCATCTGCATGTTCTACCAAGGAATTGTCCATTAAATAAAACAAAATGTCTGTCGCAATTATAGAGGGATTACAGAAAAACTGTGATACTGTTTACTCGCGTAGCGACATTAACCTCTTGAGAACATAGAATATTGCACACTAAAGTTCAAGCAATGTATATTTTTTTGTCAGGCCACAATTCGCCAATAGCCATGCAATAACCTGAAGTTTGTTCATTTACAAGTTTTCGGGGAAATCTTGCGACCTCAAAGGACTCTTAATATATTGGAAACGACAAACAGAAAAGGTGGCAAGATGTGAGTAGATATCAAACCAAACATTAACATTTTTTAGTTTTGTTTCCATACATAACATTACATGGGCACTGATAAATTGTACCATAAATTGTACACAAGAGAAACGAGAAACCATTCAAATTTAGGTCTGGAATTGTATTATAGTGGTCTAACATTCAATGAGGGTTGAGCGCTCACAAACATGTTTAACTCCGCCAAATACTTTATGTGTCTATCCCAAGTCAGGAGCCTGTAGTTCAGTGGTTGTTGTTGGTTAATGTCTGTCATATTTGTTTTTCGTAAATTGTTTTCTTATAAATTAGGCCGTTAGTTTTCTCAATTGAATTTGTTTCATATTTGTCATGTCGGGGCCTTTTATAGCCGACTATACGGCTATACGGTATGGGTTGTTATCATGGTTGAAGGCCGGACGGTTGCCTTTAATTGCTAAGATCTACTTCATTTTAACTTTGAAATATAATTGTCTCATTGGCAATCATACCACATCTCCCTATTTCTGTATCAACAAAATTAAGGCGACAGTAATTCAATTCTCATAATTGCAAGAGACAAATCAAGGTAAAAAAAAACAAAAAAAAACCTTAGGAAATCGCACGAATACCAAAAGGTCATCTATGTCATGTATGTGTTAGCCATTATGGAATATCAGTATCACAGAAAACAGAAAGACGGACAAATCAATTGTCAAATGAAAATAGTTTGAGTTTTCTATCATTATTTTTTTGATAAAGGGTTGCTGCTTACAATAAAGCTATGGCACCAAGGTTCCAAGGTTTCGAGTGATAATGTTCAAATCTTCTGTTCGAATTTGTTATGGAAGCCATCACGAGCGATTGAATACCTATATCACAGATGGCCATGGTTATAATCCAATCCTGTCCTCTTTTCCACGATCGTGCTATCAACGAATGAAACTATTTACCCAATTTAATGTAACCATAAAGAACATGACAGGTGCCACTAGTTGAGCAGGATCTGTTTACCCTTCCAGTACAGCTTAGATGTCCTGCTGTTTTTTGGTTGGGTTCTTTCTTAAGTTTTTATGGATTGTTTTTTACTTTTTTGAACTGTTATTTTTTTCGTCGTCCTACGTTTTTTTTTTTTTGCCATGGAGTTAAAGCTTCCCTTCGACTATTGAGTTTTGAATGTCCCCTTGGTGTTTTCAATCTCTTTTTGAAGTACAAAACATAACATCTGTTTAGTTCTTTAAGTATATTTGAACCATTATCCTAAGGTTCGTATCGTATTTGGACAAATAAATAATTACAACGGGTCTATACATTTCAACTAAAAAAACGTACAATTACAATAATCAAGGCATGAACTGATGAATTATTAACTGCGAAATATTTGTTTTTGAAGAAGAAGTGTTTGTTTAAAAAATTGGTATCATGAAATAAACGGTCGATCATATTATGGGATAAAATAATCATCTGTAGAATAAACATTTATATATAGAGTAATAACAGTGCTACGTCATGTCATTTCAAATCTATTCTTCTTATTCTTCTTAAACATAATCAATTCTACTCTAAATGTTAATTAAAATAACCCTCTTAAGAGAACGAGTGCACTTATTATCTAAATTGCTAAATCATTGGATACGTATTTTTTCCGTTTTTTTTTTTTTTTTTTTTTTTTTCAATAATTCAAATTAATGTTAGTTCTTACTTTAAATTTATATTTCTCAGTTGAAATCGAACTCGTGGAGCTGTAAGGCTTAATAAAGATTTAAAATATCATCACTTGAAAATGCATCTCATATATCCGTTAGTGTTATCGTCAATATTCTGTACGTATTCATTAGCCACGCGATCCCACGTGTATTATGTGAATGATAATATGAAAATCAGCAGCGCTTTACAACAATTTACAAACATCGTTTCTGTTAAGTCAGAGATAGAGTGTACTAGCCTTTGTTTTAGTAGCAAAAAATGCTGTAAAGCTAGCTATAACCCTTCTGTAAATCAATGCATGGTTGATGTTATCAATTACTGTGATGGATTTATAGAGATGGGCAACGATTGGAAAACTTTTACCAAAGACAAAGGTTTGCAGATTAATGTTGTTTTTTTTTTCTGAAGACTTAGTTAATTTTTTGGCACCTTTAGTTACATTGAATAACAAATATTAAATCTTGTTTAATAGTTTAGTTCGAAATTGCTTTACCTTTAGTTATTTAAGATACCAAATATAAATAGTATAGCAAAGTGTAAGATTGAACATGCATTTTACAAAGTTTATCGTAAAATTTTATTTTTTACTGTTTTTCCTCTCAGTTTATTTTCCATGACTAGTATCAATAATTAACATGTCTTTTATCAGAACAGGTTATATAGACTAAACAGTTAGTTAAAAAGCCATGATCAGTCTTTAAGTCAATTTTCAGACTTATCTGTTCAATATATTTTCAGGTTGTTCAATGTCCTCAATTTACCTGTAAAAACCATTAAATTATGGAAATGTCTTAAAAGCTACTCAACAGCACTAGGCTTTCAGAAAGGAAATTGTATAAACATCATTGAATATACATAAGGACAATATATTCAAATTTCGTAAAATCTTTATGAGTCTTTCACATGTTACAGTTCAATGACGTTCAAAATATCCAGATGTTGTTAAGATTAACATGCCCATTATAGACTGACATTTGTGACTTAACTTTTTGTCAGAGGAAACTAAAAATCTTCCAATCAAAATGTAATATTCATCGGCACAACCTTCGCATAGGGTTCACGCTTTTTTATTCACAAAGTTTGTGTGTATATGCTTTGTGTTGAAATAAAACAAGTTACTGTGATGCAATTTGATATGTTACGCCACATTTGATTATATAACTTCACCGTCAATTTTAATGTTGACGGTTTGAGTCTTTGACAACGTTGCCTAAGGTCAAAGTACGGAATGTTTTATATGATTTTTTTTTTTCAGAAATTACAGTATTATATTTGAGTGTCATCTCTTCAAACAAAGTACATGTACTTGAAATGTGTTTTGCCAGCGTCATTATGTCAACCATCATACATTTGACGCTATTGTTCATGTCTGTCATTTTTGTTTTTCGTAAATTGTTTTGTTATAAATAAGGCCGTTCATTTTCTCAATTGAGTTGTTATTGTTTCATATTCTTCATTTCGGAGTCTTTTATAGCCGACTCTACGGTATGGGTTTTCTCATTACTGAAGGCCGTACGATTGTCTTTAATTACTTACAGCCACTTCTTTTAAACTTTGGTGGTTAGTTGTCTCATTGGCAATCATACCACATCTCCTTATTGTAATTATGATAGAACAATTCTGTTTTTCGAAATTGTTGTATTAAAATCTTCTTGGGTATCATGTTGCATTTCCGAGTCTCATTACTGACATTTCCTATTTTAAATAATATATTTGGTCTTTTATTTCATTCGAATCACCAATTTAATACAAGATATATGTTCCAAAAGCCAAATACGTATCCTGAAATAAGTTACTTTATTGTTTTTATGTTTGCAGTAACTGAACCGAACTGCCAATCCAGAAATCCAAAGGACTGCACATATCTGTCTGGAAAACCGAGTGGTATATATACAATTTACCCTACAGGATCCTGTGGTATGTCAGTTTATTGTGAGATGGATTCGGTTTTAACGAATAGCTCATTGACTGTAAGTATAAAAACATTGATCTTGACGTACTATTAGATCCAACACCTCAAAATAATTGAAAATTATGTATAAAATTGAGAATGGAAATGGGGAATGTGTCAAAGAGACAACAACCCGACCACAGAACAGACAACAGCAGAAGGCCACCAACAGGTCTTCAATGCAGCGAGAAATTCCCGCACCCGGAGGCGTCCTTCAGCTGGCCCCTAAACAAATATATATACTAGTTCAGTGATAATGATGTTTATATGTAATTATGTAGGACTCAAATCTATGCTGGGTTCCAGATCTATGGCAAATACATGTATGACGTCACAAACGCCACACAAATCATAAATTTATGGCCGTTTTTTTGTTTTCTCCAAATCTATGGCAGATTTTGAAACTGCGTAGTTGTCTAGGGAAGAGTAAACCATAGAGTCATAATTAAATAACGTCATATTACCCGGGACGCACAGAGTTTTACAAACAAATACACAGCTAGGGAAAAACTTTCCGCTTTCCCTCTTAGTGGTTTACAAGAAGATGTAACCAGAGGAGAGACAATATATGCTGTACCGTTCTTATCCTGTCATGAATAAAGGCAAGGCTGTTTTTAGAAGCGAAAATTTAAGGAAAGGAATTATAGTTAATAGTATAGCATCTACGGCTAGCAAAGTATATAAAGTAAGGGATAAATCACAGGATACCACTTTAAATTACATTGTTATCAGTTAAAAAAGATGTATTAACACCCAAATAAATACTATGTAAAAAGGCAGATTGTTTAATTCTTTTTATTTAAACTGCATTTCGGTCTGTAAATGGACTTTCATTTTGATTAGTTGGTTAAATGACTGGGTTAAACAAGTACCATGTACAGAGTAAGGAATACTTATCCTCCCGCGGCACATCATTTCACTTCTAAAATTTGTTCCAGTGTATATCACTTCCTCACTTAGGAAATATTATGGTCGCCATCACGATTTGGTTGACCATTATTGAAGGTCCAATTCACATACGATTATAAATATGCTCCCGTTGTCGTACTCCTCATCTGTTTTTATAATCCTGACTTTAACTTACTACCAGCCTCTTCGTTACCTTTGGACATTGCGACGGGTGCCACATTCATATCATGCCATAAATTTGGAAATTAGAAAATCTGCCATAGATTAGGTTACTAGAAAATTTGCCATAGATTTGCATTTTTAAAAATCTGCCTTATATTTGGAATGGCATGACGTCATATTTACCATAGATTTGGAATCTGCCATAGATCTGGAACCCGCCATTGATATGAGTCCTACATATATATCATGAATATTATCTTGTAACTACGCATGGTTTTTTTTATTATTATTTTAGGCGACAATAAAAAAAAGGTCTAGATTAGGTTTACAGAATGCAGATTAATTGGTTAAAACTTCAAAAAAAAATGGACCATGAAATTCAAAAATTAGAAAAAGGCCCAAAATATAGAATAGTGATAAACGGGGTGTTAAAACATAAATGGAGAAATATACAATAAAGAAAATACCTAAAAAAAATTTAAATACATAAATGAAGGACCCTCCCCCTATCCAGAAACTCATACAATTGCAGAGATGCATGTCTCCTTTTAGTCCGTTAAATCCTTCTAAGTAAACGCTTATAGTTCATGAAAGTTTTATTTTTAAAAATTGCATATATGTTAACATTATGATAATTATTTAGGTTTTTCAACGACGGGAAGATGGCAGTGTTAATTTCTATAGAAACTGGGAGGCATATAAGAAAGGTTTTGGAAATGCTCGCGAGGAGTTTTGGCTAGGTATTATGTTAAGTAACGTAGTTGCAAGGCTAAAATAATCAATTTATTTGGACACATCTAAGTGTCAATTAAACAAGTCAGTTTTTATTTAAACCAGTCAGTGTGTATACGTGATATAAATTAGATATACAAAAACTACAAATGTCTTTCTAAATGGTATTATGTAAAAGTGTTAACATATGTTTTTCAACAAATCTCTTAGGATTTACATGATTTAGAATAGTGTATAACTGAAGATTAAATTTAATTCTGAAGCGAGTGCAAGGCATTGAGAGGTAAGTCTGTTATTAAGCAGTCGAAGCAATAATTGGTCTTCTTTTCACATCATTATAAAGCAGTCGTAACTATGTTTATTTAAAAAAAAAACACAAGTTAAATATTTTACGATCTAAACATGCTAAACAGTTAAATAAACTTACCATAAATACCAGGATCATAATTTGTATATTTCTACAAAAGACTCATCAGTGAATTCGAATAAAAAAAATGAAAAGGTCAAATAAAGTACGAAGTTGAAGTGCTTAATTTTGATGCACGGCATATTTTTTCATATTGCTAAAAAAAAGTATGATTTTTCTCAAATTTGCAGGAAAACAAATTACTTGGTTGTCATGGTTGTGTGAATGATGATGATATCAAATATTTAAAGAGGTTTATAAATTAATATTCACCTTTTTCTCAGCCCTTATTGCGACTTTATAATTGTTTTTTCATCATTTATTGGCCTCTTCAAAACGCCAGAAAAGCTATCAACTTATTGCAAGATAGATAAAAAAAAACCTTAAAGGATAATCAAATTTGCTACTAATAACGATAACATTTTAATAAATTTTTTGTTTTACAGGAAATGATAATCTTCATCATCTGACAACCCAAGCTAGTTATCGTCTCATGGTGATAATGGAAGACTGGGAAAATGAAACAAGATATGCTATATACGATTACTTCAGAGTGGGCGATGAACGTTCGTTTTACTTTTTGACTGTACAAGGATATAGCGGAAATGCAGGTAACATGACGAACGTAAAGATTATTCAAACATGATATTGAGTTTGATTTGGTTTCTGTTGTTCACTTATCTGTGTTGTGATACATACATTACTTTTCAGCTGTTCATCGAGTTTGTATTTGCATCGATGTCTTTCCTTTGCTTGGTAAAAATAAGACGGAAGTTACCAATGAGATATTCAATCTCGTTTTAAAATGGCAACTCGATGGCAAAAGTTTTTAACTGCCACGTCAGAATTTTTGTTGTTGAAAAAAACAGTATTTAAGGTTTTTTTTTTTCTTTTCTTTTATGTCGTTTTCTTTTTTTGTGTGGCTGTTCTTTGTTTGCTAGGTCCTATTCCACCATAACTAAAAATTAGCAACTAAATTAACGATACTTTCAATCAAACTAAACCTATTTTTGTAGATAAAGACACAGAATCATACATTACTAATAACAACATTCGAAGAACAGTAAAGGTATCTCGGTCTCTCGGCTCAGATGCTGTCATCTTAGCCACTACAAATCTAACTTGTTGAAAGCACTTCTTTTTACCTTAAAACTATTTGTTTTAGTATATAATGTAATTAAAGATAAAATGTGTTAAAATCAACTATATTGTTTTACATTGAATATCAAAATAAGAAGATGCGGTTTGATTTTCAATAGGATATTTCTCCACGACTTACCAAAATGACGTAAAAATTAAGCAGTTATAGGGAATCGTGCGTACTTTAATTATGAGCAAACCCAAACCGCATATAGCAAGCTAAAAAGTCCCCGAAATTACAAATGTAACACACTACACACGAGAAAAGTAACAGTCAAATTGAAGCACAAAACAATAAGCGTAAAACAAATATAATATGCAGCACCTAACGGCAATTAATAAACACTTTTAAACTGAGTTAGTTGTGTGTGCTTTTAAGTTTTGGTTCATTAATTGATTTTGAGTTTAGTGTGGTGTCCATTTCGCTGAACAGTATATAGTATTTTTAGAAGCCAGCTGAAGACGCCTCCGGTTGCTGAACTTTCTCGCTGCATTCGTTAAAGACCAGTTGTTGGTCGGGCTGTTTTCTGCTCTTTGGTCATGTTGTTGCTTCTTTGACACATTCTCCGTTTCCATTCCTAATTCAATTATTATCCTGTCGACCTACTAACTGGAAGATGGTAGTTATTAAATATTGTTTGAATAAAGGAACAAACATTATTTTAAAAGAAAATTTGTTGCGCAGTTAAGAACAATTAAGAACATCATTTAATACTAAAATTTAAATACCAATTCAGAACAGAAACAGAAAATAATATTATGACAACACGCTGGTCATTCACATTCATAGTATCTATAGTAAATCTACACTCAATAAACCATTTGCTTTACGCGGACTGTACTTTATTTACAAGCTCTCAAAAGAAATTCAATGAGAAACATTTAAATGGGAAATCAAGCTTGTGGGATACGATTTAAACTATTGACCTGGTTATGCAATGCTTGATTTAACCATATAATTGATTAAATGGATACAAATCAAGGTTACAAAGAAAAAAAAAGAGAAATCGCATGAAATCAAAATGAGGCCAGACCAAGTAAGTCAACAGGGTAAGAGTTTCCTGCTATGCACGCATCACTCACCATGCGAATTAATATTCAGTTGAAATGTGACAATCAGTAAAATTAAATACCCTAGGTCTATACTGATATCTAAACTGCTAAGATCGCCAAGACAAGCTTGTGAGTAAATATCGTATCGGGCAAGCAGTTTGTGCTGGTGACCGTATAATACTATCAGCTCTGATACAAATTGGTTTGGAATAGCTAACAAGCTTTCAATCGTCAGACGATTGAACGTCAAAAGAAAGGGAACATTTTGATTCACCTGCTTTTGTTATAGTTTGGATACTAGTTATCCATTATTTAAGTCTCATTTTTAACTTTCGTTTAAGGTGATTCCATGGCTGTTCATAACGGACATCGTTTCTCAACTTATGACAAAGATAACGATGCGACTAATTTAATGAATTGTGCTGAGGAGTCCAAAGGTGGGTGGTGGTACTACTCATGTTTCCATGCCAACCTGAATGCTTTTTATAATCGAGGACAGCAGCCATCTCAGACTGGACAGGTTGTAGCATGGGAACAATTCAGAGGCAACGATTATTCTCTAAAAAGAAGTGTTATGATGTTGTCCAGGTAAATTGTTCAATGCTTTGTATATTTAATAAAAAAACAAATTACAAAACTTGCAATGGATAAGGTCATTGTAATCTTTATTTTCAATGTTTAAAAAGAATTGTAACTAGTGAGAAATTAAGAGATAACTGTATTGTTTTTTAAACTTGGCCTTTCTAAAACGTAGATTTTAGTGTCGCAAATTGAGTTTACCTGGCGACGCGTAGCGTAGGTAGGTGAAAGGGTATTTGCGACAGTAAAATTAAGTTGGACGAAGGCCAAGCTCAAACTACAATATAGTTATGTTATCTACATTATTATGCTACATACCTGTTACATAGTCTTTGGCATCTAAACAATGTGAAATCATAGGTATACTCCTGATGTCAAACATAAACACTAGAAGTATTTATACTTTTAATACGGTTCTGAATGGTTTGAATATTGACAAAAAGAAAATTTTGAGGCACGAAATGTGACTTTTTTGTTTATTTTTTGAGACATTACATACATGTACCTAAACACATTTGGAATTCAAAATGGTGGATTACGGACTGGTAGAACGTGGATTCTAACACTTCAAAAATGTTGTCAACTATGGCATGGTATTGGTTGCAAAAATTTGATATTTTTCATTTAAATGCAATATTTCTTATTTAATTGGTATATTTCTTCATTTAAATGCAATATTTTTTTATTTGAATGGTATATTTTTTTCATTTAAATGCAATATTTTTTATTCAAATGGTATAATTTTCCATTCAAATGGTATAATGTTTCATTCAATTGGTATAATTTTTCATTCAAATGGTATAATTTTCATTCAAATGCAATAGTTTTTATTCAATTGGTATAAAATGTCATTTGAATGCAATATTTTTTATTCAATTGGTATAGTAGTTTTTTTATTTATATGCAATAATTGCATTATGGGGAATTCTTTGACGTCATAAGGTCAAATTTGTAACAGCGTTTGTGATTTGTCTGAAATTGTTTGGATTTCTCCCCTTTCTTTCTAAACATGGGTGACCAAGAATTAAAAAACGCGTCAGAATATCGCCCCTCTAACTAAATCTAACGTTCGTGCGAGTCCTGCACTGGCTGTTAAAATCTTGTGGTCATAACTAGTATTTCTATTGCAAAATTTTGATGGTCAAAACGTTCGGTCCACTTTTCAAAAACCGTTTCATTGTATATGGATTTATATGCAAGTATATCTGTTTTTTTAAATAGATTAGACACCGTTGGTTATCCCGTTTGAATGGTTTTACATTACTAATTTTTTGGGGGCCCTTTATAGCTTGCTGTTCGGTTTGAGCCAAGGCTCTGTGTTGAAGACCGTATACGTTGACCTTTAATGGTTTACATTTATAAATTATGACTTGGATGGAGAGTTGTCTCATCGGCACTCATACCACATCTTCTTATATCTATATACAACGTAAACCAGACGTTTCTCAGACTGTTTTCTTTTTTTGATAAATTCTTTGCCGCGCGTTGTGTACTGATTGATAACCCAGTCTGGGAGAACAAGATTTATTTCAGTACCAGTTGTAATTAGGGTTGAGCAAACTTCCAGTGATTGCAAATACTCTTATGTCGGTGCTTTGTGTCTATTGTCTTAATGTTAGTTTTTTTGTGTGTCTCGTACCGATCTTTTGAGTTAATTTGCTGATTTGTGCAGGTTGTTATTTTATTGTACTGTTACACCACTGTCCCAGCTTCGGGATGGGTTGCTCACAAACATGTTGTTGTACTGTTACACCGCTGGCCCAGATTAGGGGAGGATTGGGATCCCGCTAACATGTTTAACCCCGCCACATTCTGTATGTACGTGCTTGTCCCAAGTCAGGAGCCTGTAATTCAGTGGTTGCCGTTTGTTGCTTTGTTAAACATATTTGTGTTTCGTTCATTTTTTTGTACATTAATTCGGCCGTTAGTTTTCTCGATTGAATTGTTTTACATTTTTGATTTTGGGACCTTTTATAGCTGACTATGCGGTGTAGGCTTTGCTTATTGTCGAAGGCCGTACGGTGACTTATAGCTGTTGATTTCTGTGTCATTTGATCTCTTGTGGAGAGTTGTCTCATTTGCAATCATACCACATCTTCGTTTTTATATCCACCCTGCCATATTCTTTATTTGCATGTCCCAGGGATGGAGCCTGTAGTTTAATGGTTGTCTTTGGTTCCTGTCTCGACTCATATTTGATATTTTGTAAATTGTTTTGTTATGTATAATTAGGCTGTTATTTTTTTCGTTTGAATTGTTCACACTTTTCATGTCGGGCCTTTTATAGACGACTTGACAGTAGCAGGTTTTTGTCATTGTTGAAGGCCTTACGATTGTCTACAAAAAGCATTTGTCTACATGACGGCAAAAAGCTCTACAGAGCTTATGTTTGTAGTATTTCATGTCACCCGACTTAAAATAAATTTTACTTATCTTATCTTATCTTATCTATAATTGCTTACATCCACTTCATATTTGAACTCCGGTGGATAGTTGCCTTATTAGCAATCATATTCCATCTCTTCATTTTTATATTATATACGTGACTTCTAAACTCGTGATTTCCCGAACAAGCATGAAATAATTTTCACTGGGCGTTAAAATTAGCAACAAACAATCAATCAATTTTAACTTGTGTTAAATAAGAGGAAAACCATTTGATATTTATTTATTTGTTGGGGTGGGGACAGAAGGATTTCATATATGAATATGGTTGCCTGGTAAGAGCTGAAAAATAGGTATGATTAGCGACAGATTGAAATGAATAATAATGCCCTCTCTTCCCTTCCCCATCCTTCATCTATACATTTAAACTGACCAGCACGGAATAGCCCAATAGTGTTGAAAGTAGCGTTAAACACCAATCAAGCAAAATCCCTTCCCTAGAATATCAAATAATCGTCCCTTAACTGTTATTGTCCGTGTAGTTCTTATACTTATCCCGCTTATCGTCCTACAGGGATGTCCTACTAAGGCTGTCATACCATAAAAACGTTTATAAAACAGCTCACATTCTAATATATCTGCATTCATAAATTTATTAATTTCATTTAGACTAAACGACGCCATGTTTGTTATGTGCCTCTGCCGTCAAAATGAAGAGGTGGAAGAGAGCCAGAAGATCTTCCCAATGCAAAAAAAAACAGAAATGGACTTCTTCTGCCTCACTTCCGAAGAACAAAAAAAAAAAAACGCGTCCCATTGATATGTTTTAAAAACGCCTTGCCCCTACCCTTTTTTCCAAAAAAAAATGGCATTATTAAATATATAAACATATATATAAGCATCAAAATTAAAATGCTATTGTATTTTTATAAGACCTACTTTATAACATGACCTGGGACTAATGACATCTATCTATAAGTCCTAGCATACATTAATTAATATAATATGAATATGTTTCTTGTTTTAATAACCACATATGATGCTATGCATGAGTCACCATTTATCAGGACATGAATTGGGTTTACATAGAGAGGATAAGGGGTGACATCAGAAAATCAATGAAGGATAAAAAACCTAATTCAAATAGTTTGGGGGGGGGGGGGGTCAAAATTGCTGCAAGTTTTGTTTAATTAACATCGATTTTATATATATCCTTATTGGTCAATCAATTTTTCCCAAATTAAGTTAAGAGGGGGGGGTCAGTGAAAAAACCTATATGAATTAAGTTTTTTTTATCCTACATTGAACTTTTGATGTCGTCCCTAATGTGCAAAAAATAGATAAGGGGCGGGACCAAACCTATAGATAACATAATAAAGAAATGATGAAATATACAGAATACGTTGATTGACTTTTGGTTGCCTTATGTCCAGTGGCAAATATGTCACGCATGTTTAGAACAAATATAATAGAGATCAAAGGATAAAGAATAGAGTGAAATGGTAAAAACTAAAAGATATGGAATTATAGAAACGATCTTTGATCTGAAACCCCTACCCTCACACACACACCATAACCATTACAGCCAATACTCGCATATATACATCTCTATATAAATCCCTCCCCCCCTCTCTAGACACCGAGGTTTTGGATCCGCCCATGTTAAATGTGTCTAATTACACATTGTGTACGGGTCTAGATAATAGCTAAACGTACAATCATATAATTTGTTGGATACCTAATTATATTATATAATGTGTCACAAAATAAACTTGTATACCCCACTTCCCAATGCAGTATTGAAAAGTAAATCATTAAAAAGTCCTGAAGATAAAATATGTTTTGAAATATACCCTGCATACTTATTTATGCAAAGACATATAGTAATTATTGAACTACTGTGGGGCTTGAAAAAAAATCTATTTAAGGGATTCGGAGACGAGAACATTAAAACAAAGCTCATCAACGAATCCTAAATGTAAAATGATTTGCAGCATAAGACATGAGAGCATATATTATAGATAGTATTAAATATGAAGTTCGCGCCTCATATAGTGCAGTCCTATGTCCTAGGACTATTGTTGTAACATGGGTTAGTAACTGGTTCCAATTTATCCTGAATTGTCTGTATTAAAGAATTAGCTCCGGAGTATAACAGTTTATATCTCTACTTGTGGGTTTCTGGTTCTGCTGTCGTAATTAGGTGATTTTTTTTCTACATGGAGTAAAAAAAAGGGGGCTTAGTCCAAATAATTGTAACGTCCTGGATGTTTTTTATTCTTTTTTCATGTGTGCCTTCCTGCAACGTCTCTGAGGATCAAGAAAAGTAAAAAATGATATAGCACTAAAGAACGTCATGATTACATGTATCTGGACTTAGAAGCGGGAGGGGGCTAGCTATGTATTTTTTTTTTTATTTCAATGTGTAGACTGTAGGAGAGTTTCTTCAGAAAAGGTTTTCATTGGAGGTGTTTTTGGCCATGCACGCAGGCATCTGTTTCTATCAATGAACAAGTTTTGTGTCAAATTAATTATTATTACTTGTCACTCGCATTTTTTGCTCGTCCTGGCCATTATTGGCATTAAAAGCCAGTGCACGAACTCGCACGAACGCCAAATTTAGTTGGAGGGGCGATATTCTGACGCGTTTTTTTAATTCTTGGTCACTCAAGTTTAGAAAGAAAGGGGAGAAATCCAAACAATTACCGACCAATCACAAACGTTGTTGCAAATTTGACCTTATGACGTCAAATAATTCCCCATAATGCAATTATTGCATATAAATAAAAAAACTACTATACCAATTGAATAAAAAATATTGCATTCAAATGACATTTTATACCAATTGAATAAAAAATATTGCATTTGAACGAAAATTATACCATTTGAATGAAAAATTATACCATTTGAATGAAAAATTATACCATTTGAATTAAAAATTATACCATTTGAATAAAAAATATTGCATTTAAATGAAAAAATATACCATTCAAATAAAAAAATATTGCATTTAAATGAAGAAATATACCAATTAAATAAGAAATATTGCATTTAAATGAAAAATATCAAATTTTTGCAACCAATACCATGCCATAGTCAACGTCCAATGCAAAGTATTGTTCTAAACGAGTTGCACAATTATCAGATATTGCCAGGGTTTTTTTTTATGTATGCGAATATTGCGACTAGTTGAGTATCGTTACGATTAGAACTCGCTTTCTAATATTGGATACATAATGCCGTATGCAGATGTTCCTGACAGCGAAATAATTAATACAGTATTCAAGTCTTCGTTTTGTAACCATAATCTGTATTCCTTCAATCTGAAAATGAAAGAAAGACGTTATATTGCACGAATGTTGAAACCATATTGTTGTACAGCGCTTCGAAGTATGAAAAATTTAGCATTAAATCGAAAATGGTTGCACCATTATTCGATAATAAAGTATCTGGAACAAAGTGTTTATCACACTATTTAATTTTATATGATACTAATATTTAGTAATATAGTGTTATTAACTGGCTGTTTCTGTATTGTCCCTGTTATAGATTCGAGGTTAGCTGTATTGGACCCGAGACTCGAAGAGTCGAGGGCCAATACAGCTGATCGAGAATCTATAACAGGGCTAATACAGAAACAGCCAGTTCATAACACTTTTATTAAATGATTTTAATTCTTTTAATTCAAATAAAATTAGAAACTTACCGTGAAGAAGATACAGAATGCCATATCTGAACTTGTTTTCCCGCATTCAGTGATTCACGTCCATGGATTTTTTGTCAACATTATCAGATGTAATTTCTGATTTCTCGTCCAAGTACTTAATATTATGCTATTACAATTCATTCTATCTAGCAAATATAAAGCAGCTGGGAAGAATAAATCAGACAGTTTAACTATTCTTACTCTTGGATCGTCTGTGTTCTGATGATTGATCAAGGTGGCACGGTAGTATTTACATTCCGGAATTTAGGTTGCTCTTTTGTGTAAATAGTGTATATAATGTTGTTGTGTTGTTTTTTGGTGGTGGAACTGTTCGACATACGAAAGTATGGTTACCCTATAAAAGGTGTAAAGATCCAGAGAAGAAGAAGTACCCTACTTAAGTCAATGTTTCTGAACAGTGTGATTGGACAAAAAATACAGTATCTACTGAACATACTTTCCCAAACTGAGGGATGAATCAGGTGTAGAAAAATATAAAATGAATTTTTTAAATTTTGTATTCACTACATGATAAAAGACCTAAAAGCACAAGTGGCCTTAGGTTTATAAAGATAGCAGAAAAAGTAAACGGTCATGATACATATTCAAATTCATTTCTGAATATTATAATGAAAGTACTTCAGTTTACTTTGTATGTAGAATTTTGGGCAGTGTTAGAAAGTGGTGAAAATTCTAAAAAGGCTATCATTATCCCTAAAAGCCAGGAAATACTACTGTGCCACCTCAACGGAAATGAAACAGTGTCAATAATCGAAAGTCGTACTCGAAAAGGCTGTGAAATATTTCCATTTCAAGACTTCAAGACGTTACAAAACACTGAAATCATTCATACTTTTTGATTTTATGATTTTAAGTTTAAAAAATATAATACAAATGTTTTTTTATGCATAACGATTTGTCCAAAGTTTAGTAAGGCGTTAGAAAATTGAAACCGGATGTGAACGTCCCGTATTAGCCCATGGGCCAATACGGCTTTTTTCCTTATTGGCCCTGTCTGAAAAGCAATATTAACTCTTGATTAATATCGACATGGCAACGTCATCAGTATTTCTCATTGACGAATTATAAGTGATACAATAGGAAAACAAAGAATAATCATGTGGTATCCATCCATGACACAACAGCAGCACACGCACAGCAAAAAATACTAAAAAGCAAAGGAACAGCGCTATTATTGATGTTCTTCATCTCAAAGTCACTTTAGGCCTTCAAGGTTATTATCCCTATTTTCTTAATATTTCCTGTTGATCATTTTGTGTGATAATGTCTATATCAAGCTACCCGATTAACATTTGATTCTCTCAGTCACGTAGATGAGAATGTATGACTATGTCATTGATATACGTGGGTCATATTACTCGTAAATAAACTCCTTCAAGATCAACTGTATTTCTGTAATGAATTCATGAGCAATCATAACTCCTGACAAGTTGGTCAGAAGGTAGAATATATATTACTCGGATATTTTGTTTCTAATTAAAAAATTGTTCATGAAAGATATTATCCAACTTTTAGCTTATGTCTATTGCAATCTATACCATAATCACATTTTCTGAGCAATCAAATGATATTTCTTGAGATTTCATATCCATTTCAAACATATGATATAAACAATGGCAGATGACACGTCAAATGCATATGTAAATATGTCGATAAATCAAGTTCCTTTTTTGGATATTCCTTTCAATTCGTAAGCAAACCCCATATTTGAATTTAATTCGAAAATAAAAGTCAACTTATTTACGTGCAAAATGTAATTTCTATGATTATGTGTATGCATGTATTTATTTAAATATTCAATATATAATTTTCCGAGAAGCGATGTTTAGCAGCAATACAATACTTTCTTATTATTTAAAAAAAAAAAAAATAGAAACTTGATGCACTTAAAGCGCCTTTTAATCAATCATGTACCTTAATCCTCATATCACACACTCTAACGGAAGAAGTAAACAAACCAATTTTTTACTATATGTATATCATTACCATAACCACAGGGTCGGTAACTCTTCTCATCACACAGAAAATATTTTGCCGACAGAAAAAAAAATTGAAAGCAAAAACTAAAGACACAGTATAATAAGACATTTACTAGATTTAAATTGGATTTCAAGGCTACTCATTTGCTTATTTTTTACCTTTTTTGTAGGAAAAATTCTGTAGCTTAAATACAGAACATCATTCACATCGAACGATCATATACCTGGATAGTTAAACCACACCGCACGGGACGACTTAATAAAGAACATGTTGAACATCTAACCTTTTCAGAATGTTTGTTTAGTCCTTGTTTTAACTACTAGTACTTATTTCATTTAAACATAGTTGGTATGTATGGCTGAATGCATTTGCTGTTCCTAATTGTATGAGTTTTTCTAAACAATTTATAACGTCTTTACACTTAATCTATCGGGAGTATATTATGTCTTTGTAACATGATTTATATAAGCCGTAATTGGCTTTGATCTAGCTTTTACAAGCAGTGAATACTCCAACATTAATGTTTAGGCTCCCGTAAACATGTTCAATCCCGCAACATTCAGTTCGAGCCTTCCCAAATCAATATGACCTAAACTTTTTCTTTCGAATTGTCGGCGAATTTTATATTTTGTTATGCGGCAAGAGTTGTGATCATTGTTAAAGGCTATGAGATGACCTACAGTTTATGTTTTTTAGTTTCGATTTATTAATTACCTCGGGATGAATTGTTATGCTATGGATACCGTATGGGTACCTGTCTACAACTGGGCTTGTTGGTGAACTGACAGACCAAAGTAAACCATTATTTATAGTTACAAGTGTTTCGGTCCGTGCAATATGAATATGATTAATTGGGATAGCAAATATTTATCATTAAAAATTCATCTGAAGAAGTTAAGTTGGAACTCACTAAAGCAAAGATTATCTTAAACGTTTTCGACAATGTTATAAAAAAAAAGATGTGGTATAATTGTCAATTAGACAATTCTCCACCAGAGACCAAATGACATAGAAGTTAAGAACTGTAGGTCACCGTACAGTTTTCAAAAATGAGCAAAAACAATACCTCATCACAAGCAAGAAACCCCTAGCTGTAAATTATAAGGGCATACACTACAGGCACAGGAACACATTCTACTGCATTCATACGGCGTAGTAGGTCTTTAGTCCTTTAGTCATGACTGTTCTCTTTATGAAATTTATACTAGATGCATTGTTGTTCTGTGCATTGAAATCGATATCATATCACTCAATTTAGGATATAAAATATATGTCAAATATTGGAAAGTGTTTTGCGTTTGAAATGGCCGACAAAGAATTCAATATTATTGGTATGACTGCATTACAATATTCATGTTCTTGAGAGTAATTTTATGTAATTTTGCCCATATTAAAGACCAAACGTTTCACGGAGACTCAAATAGTAGCCGATCATACCATTGCCACATCGCCACGTCTGACCTCTCTTCAACATTTGAAAGTCCCTTCTTTGTATTTTATACGTATACACCATAATTCGTTTTATAGTTGATTCTATTGGGGGTATATTTTTTAACTTGTATTCCCGTCCTTCTGACTTGTTCCTTGATATAATTAAAAGCTTTTTTATTAGATTTTGTAACAAAGCATATGAAAAAAGTGGAATTAATTATTACTAAAGTTGAAAAGTTAATTTGTTGTTTTAGATACATTTTGCGCTTTTGATGGTAATTTCAATTCCGGTGACAGTTAACATTTCTTGACAATGTACACTACACTATAACTTCACACAATCTTATTTAAACAATATATCATATGGTCAATCAAAATACCGTTTTTGAAATATACTTGCTCATACACATATCGAATCGTCTTTCGTTATAATTATGGATTTAGCGTTGTGCTGAGATGATTAAATGCGCTATTTTGTTTTCTTTACAACATCTATGTACGTTTCGGCAACACATTTATCAACTTGTTGTAGGTAATCACAAGGGCCCAATTATGTCCTTTAAAGGATATGTCCCTTTATATACTGTTGTAAATCACAATCAAGGACAACCTTATAACCTACTGCAACAATGGATCACATGGAGCTAAATAGATTAATATTAATGATACGTAAGTTATTGTAGTTTTCTTGATTTTCACAAAAAAACAACCTATACACATATTGTATTGTTAAGAGAAATGGTTTTTCATTTTCTATTATTAATATACCTATGTGGACATGAAGTTTCTTTGCCACATTAATATAGCGTGCATATTCCCCAACACCGATGTCTGCAGTAACAAAAAATCAAAAACGTACAGAGTATTTATCCTCCTATTTTGTACAACGACATAATACATCTAAATTCTCGGAACTTATGTCGAGTACACGGAAACCAGTCCTGAAGAAACTTTGTTTATTTATAAAAAATGTTAATACTTTTGTTTGTCCTCCTGGCTAGTGACTTCTGTAACCTCTCTCCTTGTTTTGTATATATTGTAAATAGTTATTGTTGTTATTTCTGTACTGATGTTATGCATTGGCTTTATGAGAAATAAAGGAAAGAAAGAAAGTAACAGAGTACTTACTGGGTTTTAACCAGCATTATCAGGTAATATGTTAATCATCAGGTCTGGGTCTGGAATTTCGTTACCACAAATTACTTTTTCTTTAGTGTGTTCTGTGTATAAATTTATACGGCTGCATTTTTTTACCAAAATAGTATTGTTCGTGGCCAAATATGACAAAATTAAGGTATTTGTATGAAACAAAATCTAGATCATTAGTTGGAAAATTGTGTAATTATTGAAATCTGCTTGGCAGATTAGATCATATCTGATTATTTGATTGTTTGTCTATTGTACTATCTTAGCTTATTGTTCTCTGTTGTTTATTGTGTGTCACATGTAGCTACTGCTTTGCAATAAAGAATTCATTCATTTTAAACCTTTTCTATAAATCAGCAGACATTACATGGATTAACCACAAATATTTCTTTAAAGATGTAAATTTCTGATTTGAAAGTTTGGCTATATCCTGTATAATTCTTAATACAAATCAGTTATCTCATTATAATTGTAGGGTTATGTTGTTTATACATCTCGTTGAATACTTTCTATGAAAATTGTTGGTCCTTTAATTAATCTTCAAATAAGAAAAGTGCTGTGATTGTCAATTAGACAACTATCTGCTCGTAACAAAAAGATGAATAAACTTATTATCAACGTTTTTCAACTTGACGTTGTTAAAAGATATATGAGAAGTGTTTTTAAGGACTGATCATTTTCTTTCATTATGGGAAAGGGGAGGAAACATCTGAATTTCTCTTATTTTTTTTTTCAAATCCCCACCTTGAAGAAGGAAAATAAATTTAAGAATCCCCCTTCCAAAGACATGAAAATTTAACAACAACAACAACAACCCCCCCCCCCCCCCCCCACACCCACACACACACCTTTCAATACTTTAATTCTTTACAACAAAAAATATATATACATGCATAATATTGCTATTTACAATATTATTATTCACTAAAATATTGCAAAAAAATAAATCTTCAAGTGGGGCAGTTGTTTTTTTTCTACGGGGAACTTTATTTAGATATGATGCCTGTTATGGTCTTAAAGGCATTTACCACACCTCAATTAAATCTCAGCATATTGTTCCTATCTTTATTAAAGAATTTATAGTAAATTGACTTCAGATAAATACTTTCCTGGAAATACATGTTGAAAATTAAGATTTTTGTCTGAACAATTGAGCCGAATTGAACGAGGCGAATTTTTTTTTTATGTCTTTCCTGCCAAAAAATATATTTTCTTTATTGTAAGGTTAAGCGTTGTGTGTGAGTCGGCTGACTCCATACCTTCAGGTCATAAATGAAAATTATTTTAGTTATTAAAGACATATCAAAAATGCCACACTTGACTCCTAGATATCATCTTGAACCATTGAAATATATGCTCAATCATGAGTTTTGCGATTAACCATGTAAAAAACAACTAATATTATCAGTGTTTTTATTATATGGAAAATGGTATTATTTTAAAAAAAAACATTCGAGAAAAACTGCGATTACTCTATAATGGTCATTGTCCATGTCCAACAAACAAACAGAAGATGGTCATGAAATATTAAAAAGAAGCAAATAAAAAATATGATACAATACTGACAGATTTGACATCTGAATCTTTTGAATAATCAGATAATGATTTAGAGAATTTATTAAATCTGCTATAACTTTTGCATGTTTGAAATACAGAATTGTAAAGAATTGAAATTTTTTCGATGTCACCCCATCTGAAGTCTTTTGAAAAATTAAACACCCCTTTTCCATTCAAAAAAATTTTCAAGCCCCCCCCCCCCTTTCCTAATTATCCCCCTCCCCCCTTTTACAAATGACCAGCCAAGACTAGCAAAATTGATTTTTATTTTATTTCATAATTAAGACAAAATTTACCATAATAGTTATCAAAGGTACCAGGATTATAATTTAATACGCCAGACGCGCGTTTCTTCTACATAAGACTCATCAGTGACGATCAGATCAAAATAGTTATAAAGCCAAACAAGTACAAAGTTGAAGAGCACTGAGGACCCAAAATTAAAAAAGTTGTGCCAAATACGGCTAAGGTAATCTATTCTCGGGATAAGAAAATCCTTAGTTTTTCGAAATATTCAAAGTTTTGTACTTGGAAATTTATAAAAATGACCATATAATTGATATTCATGTCAACACCGAAGTGCTGACTACTGGGCTGGTGATACCCTCGGGGACGGAAATGTCCACCAGCAGTGGCATCGACCCAGTGGTGTAAATAGTTATCAAAGGTACCAGGATTATAATTTAATACGCCAGACGGCGTTTCGTCTACATAAGACTGTGATTGTCAATTAGACAACAATCTGCTCGTAACAAAAAGATGAATAAACTTATTATCAACGTTTTTCAACGATAATCACGATAATAGATGAATTTTTATATATGTTTGAAGTCCCTTTTGGTCATTTAGCATTACAGTTTTTAGTAATAATATTAATGGTTCAATATTTCTTCAGTTATACTCGAGACAATAATATTCGAAAAATCCCAATTATTTATACATTCCTTGCTTTCAAATGTTTTTGTTTGAGTGTCCCAGTTGAAGGTAAATCTAGGTACGCCTTTCGGATGAACAAAATCTGTTAAGTGTTATTTTTTTATAATTATGTCTCATACATATATTGTTACCATTTATGAACACTACGGTTTTTTATCGAGACTTGCACGTTTACATTACACATGGTCATGTTTTCCGGCCACGCTTATTAGTAGGGTGCCCAATGTTCAAAAAGTCCTCTAGTTAACGAGTTAAGTTAACACACGGCTGATTTTTTTGCACATTATAGGAAAATCATTATATTTTACAATCATGATTGTCGTCGTAAGTTCCCAGGGTCACGATTTTCTAAATTTCGTGTTTTTACAGGGTACCACCAGATACCGTATTGTACGGGGAATCTTTAACATGAAAAATAAAATTATTGCGTTCTTTGTTGGTAGTACATATAATATAGTTTATATATTAAATATATCATATAACGAAACCGGAAAGTATTTACGTGATTTTGATATAAGTATTTCAGCATTTTAGTAAGAGTAAAATTTTACCCGAAATTTACCCTATTTTCATCGAAAGCAAAATTATTACGTGTATCATCACAATATTTTTTTGCATGTGTGTGCCAAATTGCATGCGTGAAATAAAAATCGTTTTAAAGAAATTAGCAATTAAAAACACAAATTAAGTCAACATTTTGGTATTGATTAAACACGGATTATCTCGTGTCATTAATCATTTTTTTGCTTACACTATTAGGTCATTAACAAGGACAGAGGTCACGCAAAACATTTGTCTTTTTTGCTTGTTGTGTGGTTGATTTTTTTGTTGTGAATAGCCAGCTAACTTTGTAGATTGTCATTTTATTCGGAGAAATCTGTTTTGTGTCTGTTTTTCAAAACTTTAAACTTTTTATTGAATAAATATTTTGTTATAATTCTTATAACCTAGTATAAGAATCAAATCGGTCGGTTTTGTTTCACACCCGGAATATGGCATATAAAAAGTCTTGTATGATGTTTTCGACCTAAATCCCTCTCGATCGGTGGGAATGACAACAAAAATATACCACCGTTCGTGCAACGAAAAAAACCAGATACAACAGACAGCAACCAACGACAACCACTTAATTGCAGGCTCCTGGTTTTGGACAGACATATACAGAATTTGGAGGGATTAAACATGTTTGTGATCCTTCAACCCTCCCCTGACCTGAACAATGGTATACCAACACAGCATAAGAAAAATCTGCTGAAAAACAGTTTGAAATGGCTTGACTTATCAAATCGGCATGAAGCACATAAACAACTAACATGATGAAAAAAAAACACAAAGTACCGCTATAATAGTACTCGCCGTTAGGGTAGAACATTTTATATTCTGAAGAAAGAGATGGGGCTTTTGTACACATTCATATCCTCAACTATCCTGCATTTCATGTTGAAGAGTGTTCATTCTCATCCTGTCTTGTGCAAGGTCAATTATTTCAGTTCATACCAGGCCAAGTAATTTATTTTTCAAACCCTCATTCCCTCCCAGTTTTCGAAATCAAATGGGTTTTCCTTTACTTAAAACTAATGAAAGTCTTCAATAGTCTGAGAAAAGTATGATCATAAACATCATTACCGTAAAAACTAGCTTTTGTTATAAATCAGACCGTTATTTTTTTATCAAATGAATTCTTTCATTTTTTTCATAACTGGCCTTTTTATAGCCGACCATACGGTATGAGTTTTCACATTGTCGAAGGCCGTACGGTTGTCTAAAATTGCTTGCTTCCACATCTCCTAATTTTTATATTAAACAACAAGTATTACATAAAAGTAACACTATCAATGTTCCATGTAAATGAGGTAAGGTCAGATGAACTCTGCCACAAACTCATGTACACCTTGTTACCATTCCATACACCAAATATATTTAACCCACTACTATCTGAGACTGTACGGACTTGACCACTGAAAGTCAAACTTAACCTTATTCACTGATCCGTGAAATTAGGTCGATGTCAGATGAATCATGTCTGACGGTCATGTAGACCTTGCAAGAATACCATATATTAATAACCAAATATAGTTATCCTAGAACTCATGATAATTCAGACATTCACATGACGAAAAGGTTTTTTAGCAGTCACTTAACCATGAATATGAGGTCAAGGATAATGATTATATGACGGAAACTTCGTAACACAATGAATCTATATACAAAGTATGAATCATCCAGTTCCACTGCCCTATGAAATATAAAGCTATACAAACAGTTTACGGTGTTGCCGCCACAACCATCAGATTGTATTCTGTATGCCTCGCATTCTGCTACTTGCGTCGAATGCGATTTAAAAAAGAACAACTGAAATTAGTTCTATAACCTCAACCTAGTTGGTGGGCTTTCAACTTAACAGTAGACAATGAAACGTAATAGCTACTACTAGCTTCGGCAATTTTTCTATGTTGTTTATCTCTTTTTAAAATTTTGATCTTTATTAACTCGCGTGCTCTTATATATAAGCTCAAATGAGGATAACGAAATCAGAGATCTATATTTTAATTAGATTGATGTTGTTTACAAGTGTTTGTAAAATACATCGATGCTGTACAAAACTTTCTTTTTGTAGATAATCTTTAACTTCATGTCAATTGTAGGTCAATTTATGTTCGATGAGTCAAGTACATTACACTTGATATATGTGTGTAAGATGGAGTGATTAGCCTGCTGTTTCTAATTCTCATTTTGTTTTCATAACTTGTAACATAAACCTTCCCCCTTTTTCACCGTTTGCAGTTTGTTTTTTTTTTTTTTTTTATTTCTGTAAAGCAAATATATACTCAGACCTGCTAATTCAATCAATTCTGCGTTAATATTCATAAGTTTTGGAACTAAGTACTATTAGGTGTGCTTCCACGTTCACCAAAAGAAAATTGGATATTTACCCAGAAACTCATGACGAACACCTTCTATCAAAAAACGGAAAAAATAACATTTTGGGAGGGCAACTTAAAAAAACATCTCTCAAGATCACTTGTATCGAATCTTATGTAAAAATTCCGATTTTGGAACTTTTAAAAGGTCAAGGTCACTGTTATTTAACAGCTGAATGAAAATTGTAAATATGCACCCTATAAGTACAAATGTCAATCTCGAAACATATTTGGCAATAAAATGTTAAATTAGTCCTAAATATAGAAACTATAGTTGTAATCCTTTGTATTTTTTGAATTTATTTTGCTATAAACGCAAATATGTAGGCGTGGCCGGCTGTCTAAACGCGACTCTACGTTTTCCTTGAAATTTTAGATTTGACCTTTGACCCAAATTTAAGAAAATCTTGACCACTGTAGACAACGACGACATCAATATTTCAACGAGGCTTGTTCTCCTCTTTCCAATGATATAAAATATAGCCGTGTGTTATTCCGTTAACCCAAATCGATCAAATTTGTTGACTGGGCACCCTACTATATGACGTATTTAGCTTACATTCATGTGATGTGTACTGATTGATACCAAGCAGCACACAACACATGAAATGAGCCAAGGCTCCGTGTTGGGGGCCGTACTTTGACTTATAATTGTTTACTTTTTACACATTGTGACTTGGATGGATAGTTGTCTCATTGGCACTCATACCACGTCTTCCTATTTATATGTCTGAGAGAACATACAGTTGGATGCAAACCAACCATAACATGTAGATGGACGTATAAGTTGCTTGAATAGGTTTTTGATTTGTGTTTTATGTTTCCAGTTTACACCACGCAGTAAGTTATCTCATTTAAAACCTTTTTTTGTATCCCTTTTATAACTCAGTGATATGGTATTGACTTTGCTAATTGTTGCATGCAGAACGATGACATCTATGTTATTTTTTTTCTTTTGTATCACTCGTGGCGTTGTCGGCTCTCAATTTATTTTTTTTACTTTCCCGTAGAGCGAATATGTCCAAATATAACTTGCTGCTTATCGCTAATGATTTTGTGTCTTTTAAGACGTGCTCTGCTTGACATGTACGTATGTTTATTCATTTAATGTCATAGAGATGCAAATACATATATTACCTAAGCATTTCGGGGCCTTTTATAGCTTATTATGCGGTATATGTTTTGCTCATTGTTGAAGGCTATACGGTGACCTATAGTTGCTAACTTCTACGTCATTTAATCTCTAGTGGAGACGTTTCCATTTGCATTCGTACCACATCTTCTAATTTTAATGTTGTATTGTTATTTATCTATTTGTTTTACCGAAGTTATCGTTCTTATACAGATTATACTAAATGTTCAATGGAGCGTCTGAATAGTATATCCTAAGTCTGTTTACACAATACTTTTGATACGTTTAAGTCACAGCTAACTTTGACTTACTTGTATATGTTATTCTGACATCAACCACATACGCTAAATACAAAATACCAATTTTCTTACATGTTATGATTTTTAAAGAACAAAGGAAAACCATCGTATTAAAGCGACAATAATTCAAATCTTTTAAGTATCATCATTGGATTTTCCTCTGCAAGTGTTTGAAGCGTTTGAGCAAGGTTTTCCTATACACAATGACATTTGATCAAATACATTCTGTTTCCATTTCTATTGCAATTATCTAGACGAAGAAAAGCATTACAAGTAATGATTTTTGATCTTTTGGTCACATTTATTATTTTAGAAGTTATGTTGTCTCGGGCCATTCTATTTTGTATCTTTTTTTTCAAAACGGATATATCAATTGATTGCTTGCCTAACTTTCAGTAGCAATTATTTCATTCATATTCAGGAAATAAAACTATTAACAATTAGTACAATATGAACTACCAGAGGAGACAACAAGAATGCACTACGGGACGTTTGGACAGCCACTGGAAAACAATGGTAAATGTATGTAAGATAAGGACGGGTTTAACGTCTCCATTCTGAGGGGACGTGGTTGCGAGTTTATACATTTCTCACAACAAACTGACACCCAACTTTGGCAAGGGTTTGCTGTTTGTCGAAAAATATTAAGTTGACAATCATTCTATAACCCAGTTACCTATGTTTTGATTTTTTACAACAAATAATTTAATTTTCGCCTCGGGTGGTCAAATGAAAAATGCATTAAAATTCTGATTAGAATTCTGGATAATATATTGAGGTCATTTTTTACTATTTAAAAAAAAACAACTAGGAAGTTCTTTATAAATGTATGGACCATTAGTACAATATCATTAAAATATTGTACTTTTATTTTTCAGCATTGATGCTTGATGAACTCAGATCAACGCTTGTCAATAAAAGATGTTTCCTTTTACTAAAGAGTATCTTGAAAAATTATATAGTAGTTTGAAAAACGAGACTGGATGATTACTCATTTTAAAGGGACTTGATAAAATGATTACAACACATGCGTACGATAATTATCTGGTAAAATCTTAGAATAAAAGATCATTTGTCTTTCATTTAACAATCAACAAACATTAGAATAATAGGATTTAATGTTTTCGTTCACTGATTTGTCATTTAAAATGTTATATAATGAAAAATAAAAACCTGTACGCTACAGTTGCCTCGTTAAGGGGTTTAAAGATGACATTTCAAATACAAATTACGTCGAACGTGTAATGAATCAGATTGATGATGCTTTAAAGCATTTGCACATTTGAACATCACGTGATAGGAAAACATACCATGTGATCCCACAATGGTCACGATTCAATTTCAAAGAAAATATCGGCTCTGTATGTCAAATGTTGTAAATGATATCTTCAAAACTAATTTGAATTATAATTTATATTGTTATACAAGGATGTTAAAATGGTATATTTCAACGACCAACTTCATTCGGTTCGAATTTGAATAGGAATATTTAATTCATCTTCTCATAATTTGCATTTAGTCGTATACATTAAAGACAAACGTAGTGAGGGGCAAAAAGACAACTAAGTCGAAGAAGACATAAAACGCCATTGCAAAAACGATAAACAAGGAAACAAACAACAGCCAAGAAAATCACCTCAAATAGTGGGTTTGACTATCTGCTGAAAGCCGGTGTGATAACATCTAGTTGTGTTTTTAAATGCTTGTCATTTGATCTAAGATCGATAGTTCCTTCATTGACAATTATAACACATCTTTTTATTTTTATAAGAGTAGCGATTTTGACATGACATCCACTTATAACCGAGATAAACACAGTGTTAGTGGCACCCGACGTCACTCAATTATATTTATAGCATAGTATTCCGAGTTAGACAAATAAACTTTCGAACGCGAAGCGTGAAAAGTTTATTTGGCTAACGAGGAAGGCGTTGCTATAAATGATTTGTGACATGAATGACCCGCCCACAGTCCGTGCAGGAAAAAAATCATCGTTTGGCGGCAAAATATAATAAACCGCAGTGTCAAAATATTTTCGGAAGTATGGCAGACGTATTCCCCCTTCCAGATTAGCTAGAAATCGAAGGCGATGATATAGTTCTCTCTCAGGTGTGTATTTTTTTTATATAAAATTAGATTGACTTGCGGTTATTGTCCTTTTTTGGGGCATTTAATCGGAAATCGGTAAATATTGCTGTGATTTTTGTCGGCAATAATAGAGGAGAATATCAATCTGTCGCAAATTCAAACGCATCAAAATATTGAACCATTTTATGGCATGAGTGTTTCGCAAGCTGTGGATTATTACGATTTAGGAACGTTTGACATAGGAGATTTCCAATTCTTAATCCGCCTCTAGATTCCACCGGGACTGCACCAGCGCCATTTTATGAGGAAAATTCTGGTACTGAAGCGACGAATGGAAAACTCGAGCGTGTTGGCCATTCCAGCGATAAAACGTCAAAGGATCATTTTCAAATTGCAACTTGAGCAACATTTCATTTTGATTTATTATTGTTGTTGTTTTTTTTTTTTTGCAAATATGTTCTGTTTCAAAAGTGACAGAAATTATGTTTATTTTTTCGGCTACTTCTTGAAATTTAGGAGTGGACATGATATTTTTTGTTCTCTTGCCTGACGGATAAAATCTGCAGAAATTTCCTTTAAATTTGTATTTTTTATTTGAAACCTAATAAAACTGACATTGATGTGTGTGGTTTTTTGTAGGCGTCATCTTTTTCTAAGGAGGCGGAGCTTACCCATGCAATATTGGTTTTAGTGTTGTTGGTTATTTCATGGCTGTTTTCTCATTGAGTTATATAGGCCCATGTGACCTTTCATGCAATATTATTTGGTTGCTTCAATTTAGAGCATACATTATTGTACATGCTTGTCATCTCTATCTTATTCCATAAAAAGATCAAAGGAAAAAAGAAGATTCATGTTACAATGATAAATAAACAACTACAGTAACTGTATACTATTTGTTATTATGTTATACCAGACGAATTCGGTCCTCCTGTAGCAATTTTTTTATGTAGTAATAACTAATAACAAGTCGGGAAATATGGTATATAATAACCTTACAAATTTAAGTGCCAGTCTGCAACGACAAAAACCTGATGAATTAAAATTGTATTCACATAAATTCGAAATATTAAGTCAAACAAAAATAGCATGCGTTTTAACTTCTTTGGGTAGTTAATTATCGGACATTTCCAAAGGCAGAAATTAAAAATATCACAAACCACTCGCCCCTTTTCCTCAATTCAGATATGTTTATCTTCAACATTCCAGTTCCTCAAAAACATTGAAAATTGTTCGTGCAAATTGTGTCGCCGTTACTGTGTTATGATTGCTTTATATCTTGTAAAACCTTCTTATTTCCGGGAGAGAAACCGATAATGAGTATTCAACTTTTAATTGAGTATTTAACTTTAAAATTGAGTGCCTTAAAAACAAAAACGATTGTTTAATCATTGTTATCACATGTGGTAAAAAAGGAATATGATCAATCAATAGAATGAATAAATGCAAGATAAGCCCCGAAGGAGACTTTTCACTGACCTTTTTCTTACCATGAGTAATAGAAAGGGTTCCATTTCAAGGGCTCCTGGGATCACCTCAGTGGCGTTGTCGGTTAATCTTTGACTTATGAGTTTTTAATGCATCCTTCTTACCTTCTTCCTCCTTCTTTCTATCAACCAGTATTTCATCGGAAATACAATATTGTGCTTTATTTGACAAAATATATAGCCAACAAAAGAAAGGTTTTCAAAAAGAAATTGTATATCAAAGATATCATAACTGATCAAAATAATCATTATCAGAGATTATTTTTTTTTTGTAAATATGCAAATATTATTTAAGATTATCAATGATAACAGTAATGGTACCTATGTTACTGATAATGAACCGAATGTGCATTTCGACAATTTATGGTTCGTTAGAGATTATCGAGGCAAAAATATTTGAAAATCAGAAACCTATTACAAACGTTGAAGAGCTGGTAAAATCAAAAAGGACAAAATATAAAGCCAAACCAAGACACTAAACATCTTTTCTTGAGGGATATTTTCCTTAACGTAAATTTCGAAATTTTACACTCAAATAAAACATTATCTGTATGTGTTATGCCGGTACAACAGAATGTATTCATGGTGCATTGTAATCTCAAAAGTTATAAACGGGCTTTTTATGATTTAACAATATCAAATTCGACTTTACCTAAAGATTTACATTATAATCTTAATTGAGTAATAAGACATCAATGAATGTGTGGCTATTATATTAGTTATTTTATGATTAGTGGATGAAATGTAAATTCTTGTTCGAAGACTTTAACGTAAACATAATATTATTACCATTCCATTAGAGCGTAATGTGGTCCTTTATTTCGGTATTTAATAATTTAACAAACATTTAAAGTTAAGTAGCCTTATGCAGTTGAAGTAAAATATCAGCAACTGAAATTTGCAGTTGAAGTAAAATATTAGCAACTGAAATTGCTAACAATTTCATTAACGGTGACATAATACCAATCTTAAACAAACATTAAAAATTGTAGAATGTAGCTGAACGCTTTATTATGATCTCGTCGTTTGCATTAGTTATTATACAATGCATTCAATCAAGCTCATTTGTTTAAATTGCAGTTCATTAAAGGTTACAAATGTTGTAATACTGCCATTTCGAAATACCAATGCATTCCATTGAATTAATGGGTTGAGCTGCGATGTAATTTCGGTGTTTAATTTATGATAAATATCAAAAGTAAAACGTTCTTTTATGGAGGGGTTCTTGTAGTCTTTAGCTTGGTGTACTATGTCTATCTTACGTTATTGGTCAAAAGGATAAAATGTAAATACGAACAATAAGAAAATGATAATATTTTGCTGAAAAAAAAGTTGTTTAAATAAATATTTTATGTATATAGTAAAATAAGAGAATAAATAAGATGAAAAGTCTAGATTTAGTGCCAAAAAATATAACAAAAACACACCTAATTCATATTAAGTTTTAAAACAAATAAGATATGCCTATCGATCTTTGTTAAACAGAAGTAAGATAAATGAATTTGTACGGAACTAATTTATAAAGTTGTTGTTTTATTTATATCTACAAAACCTTGTATCAACAAGTGAAATAACAAAGCAACAATTTATCTAGGTGGACAAGTCAATTTTGAAAAGTAAAAATAACCGGAAAGTTTTATACACCATTTGACTGAAATCAGCATTGTGAGAGGATTGAGTAAGATTAAAACACTGTCCGGTCATTTTTCTTCTACTTGCCTAAAATCTGAGATTCACTTTCAAGCACTTGATTTTCAGAAATTATATAACATCCGTGCGGCATCTCATAAATGCACCCTAATTCAATGACATCAGGTGAGAAACGTCTCTACAAAATAGTCGTTCTATCTCTATCTCGTCTTGTTGTAAATTGATGAAAAAATGTAATATGTCACAACATTTTGACTTGTGTAAGGTACTATTTACAAACTCGATCTTACACAATTTATGTGCTGTACAATTGTAGATAAACGATACAAAAATCATACGTCGAAGACAACCGACAAAGCATGTTCAAAAAATAATTAAATAACGAAATGTCAAAGAAACAGTCCATAACACACTACGTAGAAAACTAAAACTGGGCAACGCAAACTCACTTAAAGCTGGGGTTGTTCTCCGTCGGACCTGGAGCATTTATTTATTGTTAAGTACTTTGAATACCCCTCATGTGTTCTGATAGAGTATTCAGATCATGTACCACGCGTTGCCCCGTCGTTCTGTTCATGGCAAGTACACATTCGGGGGAAATCTCATACGGGGAAACCAAAGTCGAGGAAAGTGGATAGGATTGTGGCTTGGATGTCTGAGATATATACGTGATCATTTGTGACAGATTCCATAAATGT
This sequence comes from Mytilus californianus, assembly GCF_021869535.1. Taxonomy (NCBI): domain Eukaryota; kingdom Metazoa; phylum Mollusca; class Bivalvia; order Mytilida; family Mytilidae; genus Mytilus; species Mytilus californianus. The sequence goes on along the minus strand of NW_026262604.1, from coordinate 61,938,347 downwards.
CGACCAAATCTAGGTAATTTCGAAAATGTTATACCTTATAAAATGAGAAAATTCTAACAGGACCTATTCAACTCGGAAAATGAAGAAATAAAAGAAAAAATGTAAAGCAACTTTCCTTTCTGCATGATATATCATAAGGGTTTCATACAAAATGATGAGGGTCAGTTGTTTGCCGTGATAAAGTCTTTTCATTCATCTAGATATAAGAAGATGTGGTATTAGTGCCAATGAGACAACTCTCCATCCAAGTTAAAATTCATAAAAGTAAACATTATAGGTCAAAGTACGGTCTTCAACACGGAGCCTTGGCTCATACCGAACAGCAAGCAATGAAGGGCCCCCAAAATTACTAGTGTAAAACCATTCAAACGGGAAAACCAACGGTCTAATCTATATAAAAAAAACGAGAAACGAGAAACACTTATGAACCACATTAACAAACGACAACTTCTGAACATCAGATTCCTGACTTAGGACAGGTGCAAACAATTGCAGCGGGTTTAAATCTGTACATCAAAATAAATATAAGGGAGTTTGCCTAATTTCCCTTATCTGTAATGACATATCCTTGCTAAACATTGTAGCATGGACAGGAAGCAGATATAGGTGGTTATCCCACTAACCACTCACTTCGAGCATGTTTTGAATGGCGAATTTCTGAAGATAGCATGTTTTGAATGGCGAATTTCTGAAGATAGCATGTTTTGAATGGCGAATTTCTGAAGATAGCATGTTTTGACATAGTTTTATTTTTATAGTAGCTTTTTCAATTAAAATAATATAAACTTTATACCATTATACATATGTTGTATAACATCTTTAATAACATACACAATGGCAATGACATTAGATAAGCCTGACATAGTACAGATAGATAGGGTAAATACTAGTCCATATTGCACAATTTTGTAAATATTGCACAAACAATGTATACCAAACTTAATTACAATACTTGTTTGTAATCATCCCGCGTAAGAAGTTATTTCAAGAGATTTCTTTTTCGAAGTTAATATACGACATAATTCAAAATCCCCTCCCCCCCTCTTTTCCGGAAATTCTTTCAGACATCAAATTAAATGTATTAAATTCTATCACTACTCTGAATAAAATATCATAATGATTATATTAAACAAGAAACCATCAAATATTCATATTTCCAGCTTCTTAATATCATATAACAAAATAATTTTCAAGGACATGTATGTGTATATCAATTGTAAAATACATCGACTGTTTTTTTTTTGTGTGTGTGTGTGTAAAATAACTTGTCATTTTATAAACTAAACTAGATATAAACTCAGTGCAAATGGCTTTGAACAATTTTTTTTACCATTTTTTTTTTATATTTCACCTAATGTAAGATGTAAATGTAAGAACTTATCGATACTTTACCAGCCGATCTGAATCGACAGAATTATCGACACTTATTGTGACTGATATAGAGAGCTGCGTATGTTTTGTAATGGTTCATTTACATGGAAAACATATATGTCAGTTATAATATACATTTCAGATAATAATGCATTTTTATTTTTTTGGAATTTCCGTATGATATTCTGTTTAGAGTGGACCTTCGCAGGTTTTTTTATTCAAATTATGAAAAAAGGATGTGTTTGAACATTTAAAAACACAATATTGGTCTTCTGTCACATAATTCACTCTTTGAGAATTCAACGCCTAATCAGAAATAAATAGCTTATTACTGCTTCTTATCACATTTTAAAATTGAATGAGCTCCTGCATTAGTATGTAACAAAACTTATTTAGATACAAGATATTGGCTCCCAGTGCGTCATTAATGTTTAAAATACAATAAATCGTATAACGAACTGTAATAACATGTAGAAATTGACTTTTAAAATCGAATAAACCATTTATAACCAGAATATATACAACTAAATAGAATTTATACCAAGATGTAATTCTATCATTCAAATGTAATAAAATGTTGATATCGGATCGAAACATGCTTCTTAGATGTCTGACTCAATTGAATGACAACAAAAAGAAAACAAATATTTTTCAGAATAAATTCATTACATCCCGTCTTGCATCTGTATTCCGCTCATTTCTACGAAAGCGGTTTACTAATATCAATAAGTTAGGTCTGTCATAATACCATATCACGATTAAAATTATAGACAGTATATACTGACTTTGTCATACCTTCTAAGATTTTGTGAACCTTTTATAGCCGACCATACGGTATGGGTTTTTCTCATTGTTGAAGGCCGTACGGTTGCCTATATTTGCTTACATCCTCTTCATTTGAACTTTGGTGGATAGGTGTCTCCTTGGCAATCAAACCACATCTCCTTTTTTTATTTTGGTAGTTGTTTTGGATTAATAGAGATAAAAAAAGTTTGAAAATATTTGTTTTTTTCATCTTCCAGATTTTACTAAAAGATGGACTATTTGCAGTAAACATTTAATTTAATCAATAGCCGTAGAGTACACGCCCATAGGAATGCAATAGCAAATCAAACTTTAAACAAACTTTGGTGAACTGAGTATAAACATGATAAACAGCAATAACTGAAAATTATATCATTATAGCTATGTATGGTAAAATTTTCACAATTATACCATAGTTTTGTAATAATTTTACTTCGAAAGAAAACAAAAGGAGGAAGAAGGCAGGCCTAGGGGCTTAATTTTTGGAGATAAGAACAACGATCAGCATATGACAAATAAGCCATTCTGCCCGCTTTGTACCAGATACTGTAGGGGTTTCGAACAAACGTACGGCAACTCCGTTTTTTAAAATAAATTTATCATTTTAGGTGAAATATAAAAATCTGTTTATCGTAATATGTTGAAACTATTAGATAGGGATGGTCTGATATAACAATAAATATATTTGTAATACACTACTGGTATCTTCAGTTTAATGAAGTTGCTTTAGAAAGTAATAAAAATGTTAAGATAGACCGTTAACATTAAACGAAGCTCAGCTGTTTAGGCCTATTTAGGCAGCATGTTTTTTTTCTTCAAATTGTCACTATTTAAAAACCTCTTTCATTAATCGTCTTTTGAAATCAATTAAACTGTTGTAGATTCTTTAAAAATCTAAATATAATTCTTGTGAAATTAGTTTCGTCAGATTTTTAAATGATTATTAAGAAACAAACAAAAATGAACTTACTAAGTTTGATAATTAAAAACTAACCTCTTGCAGTTCAACTTTAATTTGGGAATCTAGAACTCTTTAAAATATCAGAAATTTCTCGTTTCTTTTGTGAATAATTATTCAAAACCTATTCCAAATACAGATATTAATTGCAAAATGGAATGGATTCTCTTGTGTACTGTTTTGTATGTAGCCCTTATATAACAATGAAAACAACACGTCTCCAAAGCTTTTCTCTTGATTTATCTTCATCAAGACCGCTCAAAGCAAAATATTTGAAAGCCATGGATGTAAACAAAACGATGCAGTTGAGAAGCTCAATGACCAAAAAAGGACTAAAAAAATGTCAATTCAACTCAAGGAAGGATTTATCGGACAGATTGGTAGTTCTATTTGTGGAGGGGTTCGTTCCTATAGTCAACATATTTGAGATGTGAAATAACATTTGGAAATGTGCAGTAGATGAAAATTAACGGTATTTCGTGTTATGAAATATACGACTATAATAGATACAAACGAATTGCCAAAGAAGCATACTTTATAAGGGTATTTCAACCGAAACTAAACGGATCTACGTGAACACGTTGATGTATCTCCAGCTTGCCAAATGACACAAACGCGATAGTAATGTTATTTTAACGAAGTTATTTGATGTGAAAAGTAGTCTTTGTGAATAATACATTTTCATATATATACTAGTCAACAAACGAAACGGTGCAAAGCAATGTATTTTCCATATAATGAAATTGGATACACTGTACCAAGGTAAATAATTGCCCGATTGGTCTAATATTTACAGAGTGTTGTTTTCTTATCAAAACCATTGATTTAAGGCAAATACGCGAATTTATTTTTTTGTAATTTTTGTTATTTCAAAAATCGTATTTTCACCAAAAAATTCAAAAATCGATATTAGAACTTACAACTTTACACTTAAACATGGTCTGCTTAAAATTTTGAATGCCTTTGCAGATATTTGAATACTTAATTCTCATCTTTGAAATTAAGTGCCGACTTTTGTCATCATTTTCCGCAAAATAAATTTGACCCCTGTGTTCTATAACACGTTTTTTTTTTCTCACTTTCCAATTTGGTCAGATTCTTTTAATCATATGCATTTGCTTTGCAAATGAATTTTTGTCATTGGATAATTTAACAGTTTTTCCTATTTATTATATTTTATGATAAATTGGAGTTCAAACTTGTGTATCGTTACTTTTGTTGACTAGTATACATTCTATGTTTTAATGAAATTTAGTAACTTATATATCTATATTCATGTCACATTCCACTATTTTTATATTTGCTGCTTTGAGACCATAGTCATCGTTATAATGCATGTAGGCATAGTGCGCATTCATGGCACAGTTAATGAAGGCGCAGTCATTTGAATCTGATATCTATTTTTATCAAGGTTTGTAAACGAGCATTCAACGCATACATTCAGAACATGTACTTTGTACAGATCTTTATCTATTTGGCAGTGTAATATTGTATGATCAATCATGTGTTTGCTACTTTGTTTAACATCAGCATTATTTAAACAGAAATGTTTCTTCATTCAAACGATGTAACGACTTGATAGAAGTCGTTTCCAGGAAGAGTTTGTTTTCATTTAAAGCAGACACTTTGTTGGTGTGTGTTATGATTTTCGTCTATCTATGCTTAGGATAGTTGATGCTTCTGCAATTAATTCGCTTATTTTAAAATAAGATAAAAAAAAACATGTTTGTGATGGCTGTTGATTAATGGAACCATAAGACACAAAAGTTGCACGACATTACAGAACTCGACTGCTCGGACGCATGAATACATGTACATTCGCTTACTTACATTTGGTTTCAGATAAAGCACTCGAAAAAATAAATGCTTTTGTCGAATATACCTTGATACTGGGTCAAACAAAAAACATTCAACAGCTTATATAAACGATGATTTTGAATTTGGTAATCAACAGTAATAGAATAACGAGTGATGTGCCTATTACTCTAGAAGGAGTGTGAAAAATTCAAATGAAACAAATCAACTGGTACGGATAATTTGCTAAATGAGTATTTTCAAACTTTTAAAGCCATTCTCATGCATTTAATTGTACAATTGTTTAATGTTATTTTGAAATGTGGGTATATGCCGAAATAGCGATGTAAAAGAATACTTCTTCCAGTACATAAGAAAATATTTTGAAAATGTTATTGATAATTATAGAGGTATCACAGTAAGTAGTTATTTATGCTAAATTTTTACCTCTGTTTTTCACGAAAAGCTCACAGTATGGGCCAAAGAAAATGACATTTTAACTGGTGTCCAGTTTGGGTTCAAACCCGGTCGTTATACAACTGATTCAAGTTTTGCCTTCAATTCATTTATAACAAAATATTTGGTTTGAAGAAAAACTGTATTGTAGCTTTATAGATTATAAAAGTGCTATTAACAACTTGAAAAAAGATTTTCTATATTTTAAGCTTGCAAGATTTGGTATAAGTGGTAAACCATTTTCTACTATAAAGTCTATATATGGTAATTCTGTGCGCTGTGTAAAGTTTTAGTGGAATGTTCTGACATTTTCTCTGCAGAAAAAGGTGTACTACAAGGAAAACCATTATCACCCATCCCATTATAATTATTTTTAAATAATTTTGAAAAAAATAGCTTATGTGTGCCTTTACATATGAAAGAAATTTCATAACTTTTATTGATTGATACAGATGTCACTATCATTTTTTCTGAGACTATCAACGCAGGGCAAAATATGTTCAATTTACTTCCTAGTTATTATAAAAAGTGGAATATTAATGCAAACACAAGTAAAACTAAGTTGATAGTTTTCAAAAACGGTGTTAAATTAAGAAGCAATGAAAAAGGATTGTATAATGATGAAATTATTGAAGTTGTGGATCATTATGTATATTTTGTAGTAAGTTGTATTACAATAGAAATTTTATCAAACGCAGTTAAATATTGTTGCGAAAGCATAAGTTATGTGTTAAAATGTACAAACAAAATTGTATTTATTTGATGTTTATATTTCATCTGTTTTATTATATGGAAGTGAAATTAGGGTTTTCATAATGCATCTGATATAGAAAACTAATAATTGTAACTTACAAAATAAGTCACCGTTGATAAATAACGTTAAATTTTTCGTTATTTAACTTAGGTTTTTGGCATCGCTGGTACATGAATACCAAGAATGTTGAAGGCGAAGAAGTATTTTCCAAATTGTTCAAACAAAGGCTTATAGGCCATCTTCCTTAGGAAGAAATATCTGTTTTCGAATCGCCAACAAAATATACTATTTATAAAAATCTGGTGGATGATTTTCAATTACAGTTTCATTTGACAAAAAGCTCCACAATGTATTAGATTTTGAACGAAGTACATGTATAGGCTTTGTTTATTCAAACTAAATAATGATAATGGTAGATTATACAAAGAGCAAAAATGAAACGAAAGTGATATTTAGACTGAATTTCATTATAATAGAAAATTTCCAAAATATGACAACATAAGATAATTGTATATCAAAAGGTATTATCAAACAAAAGCATTTGTTTTTTAATAAGTTCAGTATTTTCAACAAAGACTGTAAAGGAATTGCTTATTAATTTTGAAAAATGTTTTAAATATGCGACAGATATAAAGTTTTCATGACAATCCTTTGAATAATTTACACTCCCCGAAGGTATGATCGACTCTATAGTAGTCAGTACTTCGGTACTGACATGATTTATAACAGGCTTCTGAAATTGTCCGTTTATAAATTTTGAAATTATTAAGAAACTAAGGTTTCAACTCCCTCAGGCAAAGTTTACCCGAGACTGATCTGGCTGTTTGTTTAATTCCTTTTTGGTCACAAATCTTTTCAACTGTTTCGTTTCGGTTTCGGGTTTTGTAATTTTACTTTCTTTTTATACAGCCTGGTTTTCAATTATTCGGCTTTGAGCGTTCCTGATGAAGGTAAATCAAGAAAAGCGCCTCGGACGCATGAAATTTATAACGTGTAGTTTCCATTTTTTACACTTTGTAGTGTTGCCTCCGATTGTATTAAAAATGTTCTGTTTTAATATACATGTATCTATTTCTGATACCCCTATAAGCTATAGTGCTTCCGGTTTGACATAAATAAACTATCCAACAGCTAAGATATTTTATACTACATACATAACCGCATAAAAAACATAGACTTCTCAGGCGGTTACAGTCACACATAATGAAGTCTTTTGATGGACTATATCTCGCAATTCAGTTATAACTACACAAAATGTATAAAGAGGTAACACATATATGGAATATGGATTCGTTACCGATTGTCCATTAGGATACTTGATGAGAATTGAGCTTATGAAACACAAAAACACCATTAGGAAAAAACAGACTTTGACTTGAAACTAGTCGCAAATCATTTCATGTGCATTGGAGAGACCAGAAAACCAAAAGAAATATTTTATAGCACGTTTTGTCCCAGGTGCGGAGCCGTAGCTCTTAGGTCCTTAGGATATTTGTTTACCATGGTTCGCACAAATCAGAAAACATAAGAAGAACTATAAGTGTACGGTTTCGCAGCTAGATTTTTCCTTAACGTAAAGCTGATGGTACGGAATATGAACCCGATAGGCTAATATAAAATAATACCATTTAAGCATTTACATGTTCAACAAAAATACGGAAAAATATTTTGAATAACATTTATTTTGCACATTCGAGAGACGTATTGTCTACAAAACGTAAGAAGCTGAAAACACAGGGAAAGGGAACTAATCAAACAAGCCTGACGGTTTACCATCTGCTGAAATTCCATGTTCTACGACAAATGCCAATTTTGAACAGGTAAGAAAATTAATCATGTTTAACAAAACACTTTAGGCGAAAAAAGAGATGGTCTCCAGAAGTTACAATGGGGCCAATGAAAACTTACAGGTAGAAAAGTAACCGACAAAGTCATAACAAACAATGGAAAGACAACAAAAAGACACAAATCGTCTGAAAACCTAGCTACTTTGAAATTTAAAGCAGTATAACAAAACTACAGAACTCAAGGGCAAATCTAACTAGAAGCTCTAAAGAGCCTGAGTCGCTCACCTAGGTCTATGTGCATCTACCAAATTGTATACCATTGTATACAGTTTCTCTCTATCTTATTTAGTTTTTGCCCAAAACACGTGCACAAAAGAGGGTAATAAAAAATCGTCATTTAAGGACAATCAATCCTATCGACTAACTTTTTTGGCAGAATTTGACCTGATTGTAGATCGTATAATTCTGATAATTTTTTTAAAATTTCTTTCTGTCTTTTATAGTTTCAAGATAATAGGCAATAAAGCCCAAAATTGGTATACATCGTCATTAAAGAACAATAATTTGGCTATTTGACTTTAGATCTTGTCTTACTGATCACTTATGCTGTTGAAAGTTTTTATCTATCTATTGTAGTTTTTAAGATTTTAGGCAAAAAACGCAAAAACTTGGTTGAAAATTTCCGCTTTAATTGACTTATTTGAAGATCTTATCTTGCTGATCAGTTTTGCTGTTTAAAGTTTCTCTCCTCTCTATCTATCAAAATATTCAAGATAAAAGGCAAAATGAAAAAAAGTTGTAAAATTCGTCATTTTAGGGCAATTACTCCAGTAAGAAATTGTTCGACAGTTTTCACTATAGATAAAAGGTAGAGCTCAACATTATGAACATGTTTGCCCCTGTTAGTTTATCTCTATTTTTAACGGTTTTCAAAATAATAGACAAAACTCACATTTTATCCCTATGTTCTATTTTTGGCCATGTCGGCCATCTTGGTTGGCAGGCAGAGTCATCGTACACATTTTTTTAACTTGATACCCCAAATGATGATTGAGGCCAATTTTGGTTAAATTTGTTAAATTAAGTTTCAGAAGAGATGATCTTTGTAAGAGTTAACAGACGACGGACGACAACGCCGACGACGACAGACGACGGATCAAAGTGACGGGAAAAGCTCAACTGGCCCTTCGTCTCAGGTGAGCTAAAAGGGGAAAGTCTATAAAAACTGACAAAATCAAACGATATAAATCAATCGAACAAGTGAAAAACAACTGCAATATTTCTGACTTGGTACACGCATTTTCCAAAGAAAATGGTGAGATAAGGATGTTCGCTACTCTCCTTCAAAATAACAAGCTTTTTAAAAGACTGTTTGTATGTTGAAAGTATATAAATAGAGGAACTATAAAAGCAGAAAAAAATTAAGGGTCCGTGTGCTTGTTTTCGAGATATAAGCCACTGAAAATTTGGCGGGAAATGATTCTCTCTAGACTTTTCATACATTTAACATTGGCACCTTTTTTCTTTCAAAAACTATGAAAAAATAACAAGGATTTTATAGGATTTTCAAATATGGCTTTTTAAACTATAAGTAATAAAATTATGAAAAGAAAAGTAGGGGTTAGCGGGCAAAATTTTTGATGACACTACATGGATAAAACCAGAGGATTCTGAATATCTGGCAAAAATTCAAAAACAAGCGGAGCGAACTTCCTTAAATTGACATTTATTTAAAACGAAAATAAACAACCACATTTATCTACAGCATTAGTTAAATATGTAATCTGACAACAACATACATATCATGCATTCTAATAAGTATATTTGCAGAGACTTTAATTTGTGCTTGGGACTTCTGTGCTTTTAATTGTCTTTAAACTTTCTAAAAAAATTCATTTGATAGCGTGTCAATAGCTAAGTATTTTACCTATATCATGTATGTAATCAAATTCAAATTTTCATAGGGGTATTAGCATTCAAATTCATGTTAATCGATTTAGTTCAAGTTCTCGTATTTGATTTATACCATACTAATAGAGGGGAGAAAGATACTAAAGGTACATTCAAACTCATAAGTCGAAAATAAATTGACAATGCCATGGCTAAAAAAAGAAAAAGACAAACAGACAACCAACAGTACACAAAACACAATAAAGAAAACTAAAGACTAAAACGTATATCCAAATTACAAAACAAAAATCTAAAATAAACAATTAACAATACATGGACTCGATAATATGCATAAGTCTTTCGTGTGTATTTTAGTCTAGAGGCCATCTAATTAACCACCGAAATGACCTCCGAAATCTGCTGACGGTCATTTAATCTGATATTAACATAACTACAGATATAAATAGGTAGCGAGCACGTGCAATTGCATTTTTCTAGGTTTATTTGATATTTAATTATGTGTTTGAAAATATGTTAATTTGTTGTATTTGTAGTATTTGTATTTTTATCCATCTGATGAGTTTAGCCTCTTTCAACTGATTTTCATAGTTTGTTCTTTTGTTGTATTGTTACACCACTGTCCCAGGTTAGGGGGAGGGTTGGGATCCCGCTAACATGTTTAACCCCGCCACATTCTGTATGTATGTGCCTGTTCCAAGTCAGGAGCCTGTAATTCAGTGGTTGTCGTTTGTTTATGTGTTACATATTTGTTTTTCGTTCATTTTTTGTACATAAATTAGGCCGTTAGTTTTCTCGTTTGAATTGTTTTACATTGTCATTTCGGGGCCTTTTATAGCTGACTGTGCGGTATCAGCTTTGCTCAATGTTGAAGGCCGTACGGTGACCTATAGTTGTTAATTTCTGTGTCATTTGGTCTCTTGTGGAGAGTTGTCTCATTGGCAATCATACCACATCTTCTTTTTTTATAATCATCGTTTTTACCGTAATAAGAATGATTTTTTGTAGGATCGAATCAGTCAACCCAATGGTTAACTCTTGTTTCACTTTCAATGTTGACATTATGTTCATTTTAATAGATGAACACACCTTGTACATGCTTATTACATCTCTAGCTAAGGGGTTAAATTGAAGATCACATGATTACGGATTGCAAGTCAATAATACATCTGTTGGAAGTAACGCATAAACATAATGTTCTCGCTGTCGCGTCACCTAAGTGTGACGTATTGATATTAGAGTTTGAAAGAGATCCATACATGTTAGTCGACTTTGTTATTGATAGCCATATAGTTGCCATATTTAACCACTTAACGATATTGGTGCCGTGACCAGGATGAATTTGAAGCTGAAATCGATGCGTGCTGGACATAGAAGCGCTGTTCCAAGAATATTTAAGTAATTCGACGAAATTCGGGAGAGCGGAACAGAACTTGTTGATTCCGATGCACCTCCAAATATTTTAGACACTTTGAAAAGGAAACAAGAATTGTGGTGGAAATTAGATGAAGATATTAATCAGGTTTGAATGAAAAGGACATTGAAACAGAAATCGTGGACTAAGATGAGTATTTATTAATCTAAAACAAAAGTACATCAAATAGCCAAATTTATCACAGTACAAACAGCATCGCTAACTACAAATGCCACAAGCTTTACAAACTCTAGAAGCGACGTTCCGCCGTCAGATCCTAGTAATCTCTTAAGCACAGAAAATCAGCACACTACACATTTCCGTTCAGATTTCGTTCATATTCTTCAATTGCTAGAGAGTACAATAAGCCCCCTAAACTCAATCTACGAACTTTCGATGGTGACATTCTACAATGGCAGTCCTTTTTGGACTCGTATGAAGCAGGCGTACATACAAACTCAACACTAAGTAACGTCCAGAGGTTCAATTACTTGACGTCATTGTTACACGATGAAGCTTTACAAATCGTAAATGGCTTTGCGCTTACAAACTCAAATTACGAAAGAGCAGTTTCGTTGCTACAACAAAGGTATAGACAAGTTCACAAAATCACGCAAAAGTACATGAACGCATTATTTGAAATACCGTCACCCAAGAACATCTAACAGAGCTTACGCAATTATAACGACAACATTGAAACATATGTACGTGGGTTAGAATCTCTTGGTCAGACAAAGGATACCCATGGCTCATTATTGGTCCCCATCATATTGATAAAGTTACCGGGAGATGTACGCATAAATCTTACAAGACACCATGGTTAAACTAGTTGGCAATTAAATATACTACAACAAATAATATTTCACGAACTCACATTATGGAGGAAGAAATGTAATAAATGGCATCGATTATACTAGTTCATGCACAGACGAGGTATAACAAGATGAAAATCAGAGTGATGCAGATGTAAATATCAGCACAATTCAGAAAACACAACATAACGCGATGGAAACGGGCACATTTCTTTACTCAAAAGCACAGACAAACGTAATACTAAACACTGCCGTAGCATAAGTAAGTTTAGGATTTACTGACGCAAACATTTTAATTTGAAGAGGGCACACAGAGGTCCTTCATTACAGAAAAACTAGCTACAGAACTAATTCTGGCCATTAACGGACAGGAGACCGTAAACTGTTCAGGATTTGGTGAAACAAATGAGAGCAAAATGGTCCAACATCTAAACACTGGTACCATTTACCTACTTAATGATGACGGACAATTACCCATCAACGTTTTGATTGTACCAGAAATAGCTTAACCATTGAAAACGTATGTACATAAGACAGCACATTTAAAGTATTTGCATGGTTTGAAATTAGCCCACCCCGTCTCACATGACCCTTTGTTTGAAATTGATCTACTGATTGGATCTAAATATTACTGGTCGATTGTCGAGGATAAAATAGTACGAGAAGCAGAAGCTACTGCCGTCAAGTCTAAAATTGGATACCTTGTGTCCGGCCCGATCAATGGTAATCCAGATCATACACGTACGTCAACGATGAACGTATGAGGAAGTCACAAAGTTGAACATGTTGAAGAGCTTAACTTGGAGAAGTTTTGTGAAATTGAAGCTGCTGGAATTGAGAGTACTGACATCAAATCTGAAAGTGTGAAATTTAAAGTTGCATATGAGGAGAATTGTATTAGTTACTATGGAAACAGATATGTTGCTAAGCGACCTTCGAAGGAGGAGCACCCTGCGTTTTTAGACAACATAAGTATTGCACAACAGAGAACCGGAAAAGTCATAAAGCGTTTTAGTCATGAACCTCAACTTTTGCAGATATACGGACAAATTATAAATAAACAAGAAAAACATGGACTAGAACGGGTTAAATATAAATTGTGAAAAGTTAATAAAAGTAAATGTGTGATTAGTATATTGACATTTAAGTGAATAACCACGGACTGTTACATAGATTACACAGAGACTTTAAAGTATTAATTTATTTTTTCAGAACTTTTATCATTTAATTAGTGGTCACTTTTATTTATTGTAAAGTAATTCATTTGCAGTATGTTGGAAGTAACGCATAAACATAACGTTATCGCTGCCGCTATTCATTGTAACGTCACTTAAGTGTGACGTATTGATATTAGAGTTTGAATGGAGATCCATATACTAGTATGTTAGACATCTTTGTTATTGTTGGCCATATAGCTGTCCTATTTAACCACTTAACGATAATATCATCAATGTTTATGAGCCTTTTTTGGCCAAACTGAATGCTTTTAACTAAATATTTAACAGAAATAATATGTTATGTAGGGGTATTTGCGAAAAATACCAGTCAAGGGACTGTGAAATTTTACGAGCCGCTAGGCGAGGGAAATTTGGTCCCAAGACTGGTATTTTTCGCAAATAACCCTCCATAACATGATATATCTGTTTAACTACACCGAATATATTTTGATTGAAATTCTCTGTACAGGTGAAGGGAAATCCTTTTTTTTACTAGTAAGCTGTAATCCATAAACATGTTTATGCATAATTTTGAGAACAAGTAGAGACTATCATAGTACCGCGGGAATTATGCATGTACTTATACGCGTTAGCGCTGTGTTTATGTAACGACATGGTGTCTAGGTATTAACGTCATTGTCATTCCATCATTAAATCGTTCATTTGTATAGACGTCTTTTTCCACTTTATATACACAACGCATTCTTCAATATAAGCCCACAACATATCAAAATCCGGCATTCTTATATAAGGTGTAATTATATTTCAAAATAAGGCGTTCATTAAAAAATACTAGAAACAAAAAGAATCGTGTTTAAAATTTTTGACAAAATCGTAGCTAATGCCCCTTTATTCTTCATAAGACCTACTAGCACCTTGATCAATCAGGTATGATGGAACAACAGTACTCATTATGGACTAAGAAGTCGACAGAAACATATCGACATGAGATGGGGTCATGTGCTGTTTTATTTCCACAGGAGAATAATAACTTGAATACAGTGAGCATTTTACTTGAAACAATAAATGATGAAACTGGTGACACTAGATCTGTTTTACCTCAAATGTGTGAATGTTAGACTTAAATCATGATGTACGGTGATACTGTATTGGTTTTGTGTCATAGCACGTTAACTGATTTTTTTTCCTCATTGAAATATTAACAAAATGAATGGAGAGGTAAACATTACTGTATATGAATTGTACACCCTCCTTTATACCCGGTATGTTTTACAATCTTTATTATTCGATCCTACGTATAACATGGCTGCTCGTACATATATACAATTGTGAACAGTTCACATGTATGTATTTGACTTTTCAGGTATCATCAGATACCTTTTTAGAACATACTAGGAGTATTTAAGTTGACGACCATCTGACTCCAACGACAATCAAATTTTGTATTTTACCTGGCTATTAACTCAAAATGTCTGATATGTGTAAATTTGCCGGACTTCGAGGGCGGAAGTTTTACTACTCGGCAAGAAAAACAACAATTAGTACCCTTCTGTATTATGGTGTTGCACCAAATGCGGATAACGAGAACAAACTGGTTCAGTGGTGCTCTTGGAGGACAATTAATTTCTATTCTGGAAATCATGAGCATAGACTAAAATTTAAACGTGTCCGCGTAATTGAACCTGATAGTGAATAAATAGCAAAATATAAACTTAGTAACTTGTAGATATTCCTGTTTGAATTGTTTTACACCAGTCATTTTGGGGCCCTTTATGAATGCCGTACTTTGACCTATAATTGTTTACTTTTGTAACACATTGTGACTTGGATGGAGAGTTGTCTCATTGGCACTCATACCACATCTTCTTATTTATATTATAATAGAGAAGTAAAAAAAAAAATGTAGTTATTCTGGAAACAAAAGTTATGGATAATCTTGATTTGAACTTCTTATACAAATTCAGTTTAGAGCATTTGCCGTATTCTTAATAAAGTACAAATGTATATGGTAAATAGGTAATGATGAGGTATTTTTCATATTATTCCTCATATGAACCCAAAGGCCTTCTTCCTTATATAGAAATCTCGGGCTTATAAGAGGTTTAATACGAAACATGCCATATAATAACCTATAATTGTCCCATACCAGGCATACAAATTCCTAAATAGTTTATAAACCAGCCAAATACATTTGTTAAATTCAGCAAATACAGAAATTGAATGTTCAGGTACATAATGGAAAATTTGAAAACAAATCTTTTTGTCGTAAAATTTCAGTTCTCAACCTACCCTTATTTTGTTGATTTCCAAATGTAAGTCACGATATGAAGCATAAACTACTCTTTCTGTGAAATTTTTTTGGGGGGATGGGGGTTCATTGTAACAATTTGGCATGATTAATTTTGTTTCGTTTGAGCATTCCTGATGAATGAAATCAAGAAAAATCCTAGTTTTTTTTTCATTTCCTATCACTGGATCGATATTGCGGCTTGCATGTCCCCGATGTTATCATCAGCCCAGAACCCTGCGTTGATAATTTAAAAATGATTAAAACACTAGTATATGTTGATTTTTAGATTTCCAATTCTTTTTTTTTTTTATTTTGTTCTGTTGGTGTATTATCATAAAAACTGACCATGAAATATAACGATTGATGATACGAGTTATAAAGGGTTGACTTAAAACTTTGCTTAGGGTACAAAGCAAGGTATTCACGTCATCGAAATGGTCAAAAGTACATGCAAAGATCCAAAATTATATTTGATAAAAAAAATAAACACGAAAACGTGACACACTTCCTATGTTCCTGTTTGTCCTTCACAGCAATTGTTCACCCAACAATCTACTTGACCTTATAAGGTCGTATTTACGTCCAGGAAATCAAAAGTGGGGTACAAATGTAGATTATATAAATAATGAAATATAAAACAACCAGACAATAATCATTTCAACGACCGGATATGTATGTATTAAACAGACGGACAATGAGCATGATGAGGAACTAATGATTGCAATAATTCATATGTATATAGTATAACAACATTGATTTGTACAAGTATGTACGAATGAAAACAGAACTGACAACCACAACGCATTTTTGAAACAATGTAGACATACTCCAGGTTTATTATGCACTTCAATTTGTTTTTTATGTTTGTTTATGTTGACAGAGTCATAACACTGAAGACGGGAGATCCATATGTGTGTCCAAAAAAAGTAAAGACAAGGTACGTTATTTGTGTTAAGGTAGTTCAGGGGTATAGAAAAAAAATGACAGAATTTTCTTATACTTTGTGAACTTAAATTTTGTAGCATGGTAATTGAAAAAATCAAAAAAAAATTGGGGGTCACCGGCCATCTAAGAGATTTTTTGACCTCTGAAAATGAGTGCAAATAGGCTATATGGATATATAGGGAAAATGGACATAAAACCTCTTTGATTGAATTTTTACAGCAAACAAATTGACAGAAGTTGCTCATTTTTTCATACTGAAAAGTTTGATGTCCTTATTTTATGAAATTGGAATAAAATTTGGGGGTCACCGGCCATCCAAGAGATTTTTTGACCACTAAAAATGAGTGCAAAAAGGCTAAATATAGGGAAAATGGACATAAAACCTCTTTGATTGAATTTTCACAGCAAACAAAATGACAGAAGTTGCTCATTTTTTCATACTGAAAAGCTTGATGTCCCTATTTTATGAAATTGGAATAAAATTTGGGGGTCACCGGCCATCCAAGAGATTTTTTTACCTCTAAAAATGAGTGCAAAAAGGCTAAATATAGGGAAAATGGACATAAAAACCTCTTTGATTGAATTTTCACAGCAAACAAAATGACAGAAGTTGCTCATTTTTTCATACTGAAAAGCTTGATGTCTTTTTTTTATGAAATTGGAATAAAATTTGGGGGTCACTGGCCATTCAAGAGATTTTTTGACCTCTAAAAATGAGTGCAAAAAGGCTAAATATAGGGAAAATGGACATAAAACCTCTTTGATTGAATTTTCACAGCAAACAAAATGACAGAAGTTACTCATTTTTTCATACTGAAAAGCTTGATGTCCCTTTTTTATGAAATTGGAATATAAATTTGGGGTTCACCGGCCATCCAAGAGATTTTTTTACCTCTAAAAATGAGTGCAAAAAGGCTAAATATAGGGAAAATGGACATAAAAACCTCTTTGATTGAATTTTCACAGCAAACAAAATGACAGAAGTTGCTCATTATTTCATACTGAAAAGCTTGATGTCTCTATTTTATGAAATTGGAATAAAATTTGGGGGTCACCGGCCATTCAAGAGATTTTTTGACTTCTAAAAATGAGTGCAAAAAAGCTAAATATAGGGAAAATGGACATAAAACCTCTTTGATTGAATTTTCACAGCAAATAAAATGACAAAAGTTGCTCATTTTTTCATACTGAAAAGCTTGATGTCTCTATTTTATGAAATTAGAATAAAATTTGGGGTCACCGGCCATCCAAGAGATGTTTTGACCTCTAAAAATGTGTGCAAAAAGGCTAAATTTAGGGAAAATGGACATAAAAACCTCTTTGATTGAATTTTCACAGCAATCAAAATGACAGAAGTTGCTCATTTTTTCATACTGAAAAGCTTGATGTCTCTATTTTATGAAATTGGAATAAAATTTGGGGGTCACCGGCCATCCAAGAGATTTTTTGACCTCTAAAAATGAGTGCAAACAGGCTAAATATAGGGAAAATGGACATAAAACCTCTTTGATTGAATTTTCACAGCAAACAAAATGACAGAAGTTGCTCATTTTTTCATACTGAAAAGCTTGATGTCTCTATTTTATGAAATTGGAATAAAATTTGGGGGTCACCGGCCATCCAAGAGATTTTTTTACCTCTAAAAATGAGTGCAAACAGGCTAAATATAGGGAAAATGGACACAAAAACCTCTTTGATTGAATTTTCACAGCAAACAAAATGACAGAAGTTGCTCATTTTTTCATACTGAAAAGTTTGATGTCTCTATTTCATGAAATTGGAATAAAATTTGGGGGTCACCGGCCATCCAAGAGATTTTTTGACCACTAAAAATGAGTGCAAAAAGGCTAAATATAGGGAAAATGGACATAAAACCTCTTTGATTGAATTTTCACAGCAAACAAAATGACAGAAGTTGCTCATTTTTTCATACTGAAAAGCTTGATGTCCCTATTTTATGAAATTGGAATAAAATTTGGGGGTCACCGGCCATCCAAGAGATTTTTTTACCTCTAAAAATGAGTGCAAAAAGGCTAAATATAGGGAAAATGGACATAAAAACCTCTTTGATTGAATTTTCACAGCAAACAAAATGACAGAAGTTGCTCATTTTTTCATACTGAAAAGCTTGATGTCTCTATTTTATGAAATTGGAATAAAATTTGGGGGTCACCGGCCATTCAAGAGATTTTTTGACCTCTAAAAATGAGTGCAAAAAGGCTAAATATAGGGAAAATGGACATAAAACCTCTTTGATTGAATTTTCACAGCAAACAAAAATGACAGAAGTTGCTCATTTTTTCATACTGAAAAGCGTGATGTCTCTATTTTACGAAAATTGGAAAAATATTTGGTGGTCACCGGCCATCCAAGAGATTTTTTGGCCTCGGTAAATGAGTGCAAAAAGGCTAAATATAGGGAAAATGGACATAAAACCTCTTTCATTAAAATTTCACAGCAAACAAAATGACAGAAGTTGCTCATTTTTTCATACTGAAAAGCTTGAAGTCTCTATTTTATAAAATTGGAATAAAATTTGGGGGTCACCGGCTATTCAAGAGATTTTTTGACCTCTGAAAATGGGTGCAAATAGGCTAATTTCTGAATGGATATAGGGGAAATTGGAAAAAAACCTTTTTTTTTTAATATTCACAGGAAAAAAATGACAGAACTTGCTAATTTTTATGCCCCATCGTAGCTGTTGGGGCATTGAATTTTACCCTTGTCCGTATGTAAGTCTGTTCGTCCGTATGTACGTCCCAGATTTGATTTCCGTTCTCCAGATTTTATTTGCCTCAACCAAATGTTATGAAACTTTATCACAATGTTTTTACCACACAACACACACCAAGTTTTAATTTTGTTGGTGTCACTTTAACCGTTCTAGAGTTATTCCCCTTTACAAATTGAAAAATTGCTGAATTTTTCCTTTCCTTTCTCTAACTTTAGTTTGCTTTTACCAAATGTTATGATTGATATCTTGCAGTTTCCTTTGCATTTTCTTATCAAACTTTGAAGTATTATTAAGTATCATGTGCAGATTTCGGTGTAAATAGGCTGTGTTTGCTTTATATATAAGACTCATTTCTAAAGGAGCACCAACATAAAATATTATGTAAAGGAAACATGGCATTTTCTGTTTTTTTTCTTATTATGATATGAGTTAGAATGTCCCATTAGTATGGTTAATCTTTCTTTTATCACACATTAAAGATTCAGATAAATGTGAGCATTTGTTCTCGTTTTCTTTTCATTTCTTTTTAATATTAAAAAAAATACATTCCGAATAAATTTGACAAAAAATAGACTTACCATCACTACCACACATAATCAGCACAGTAAGTGCCCCTCTTTTTCCACTCCATTTGATTATCCAGTATTATGTGGTGATGTGCAAGTTATAATTGTTTTTTTTGTGTGTTACGGAGTTGATTTAGGGAATTAACATGACTAAACATATTTCTTGATAGAAGTGAAACAACAACATGTGATCTAATACATTTATTTTATTTTCAATGGATATCTGTTCTTACGTTTGTTTGTACATATATAATTAAATAAAGATGCCAAATAAATTACATGTTTTTCTCAGTTAGAAATACTGTTTGTAGTAACTAGGTTAAATAATTTCACTGAATAAAATTTGCAAAGGCCTTGCTAATAATATAAATTTTTAAAAACATATTAAGACATTTTGCTTTGGACTTCAACATGACAAATTCTAGATTTAACCCTAATTTGGTTTATTATACAATTATTTGCAAAATGTAGATCATAATGAATATGTGTAAAATTTCATTAACTATGTTCAGCACAAACATTGACCTGACCAATACCTGAATACATGTATCATCATGTAAACATCAAATAGTCATGATTGAAGTCATCAAAATACTGTTTGTTTGAATATATTTGCCGTAACTTGTATAAGTCTTTCTGATATCATTTTATCCCATATTCATTCTTTTAAAGATGGAGATCTCCTTCTTTCCCATCCACAGAGGTAGGAGTATAATTATGCCAGACATCTCATTCAAAATTTTACTTTTTGAATATACAGTATTTTGATACTTCTGTACAAATAGATGAAAGTATGTTATCTATAGATAGCTTTTTAAAGTTTCAACAGCAATAACATTTCTCAATAACCTTGGATGTCTTTTTACTAATATAAACACCTGAGAGAAAAGACTACAATTGTTCCTGCAGCTTTTTTATAATTGTTAAGCTATTTTCCAAAAATTTCTATATACTTGTTCTAATTGCCTGTACAAGCAATAAAAAAAATCCACCAAAATATATATAAAAAAAACACAGAAAAGACTAAGATTTATAGAACTGTTAATTCAACATATTTTAAAACTCTTATCTCAAGTTGAACTTTTTTTCAAGAAAGTGTACAGTCAAAATTTATCATACTATGTTCATACAGTCTATCTTTATGAACAAAATTTGGGTTATAGCCTGATAAATTACTTCACTGGATTATGTATGCATTAAAAACTCAAATGCATCTCATCCAGTAAGTAATGGTTTTCCAATCAACAATAAATTATTACACAAACTTAAAAAAATTGATATCTAAAAAAATTCAAGGTTCATATAAAGTTGTATAACTATCAAAACAATTTGGTTTATATCATGAAGATATGTCTACAATACATTTACAAATATTACAGCAGGGCTCACGCTACCATTTACAGTAATTTACAGTACACATTAATGTTTATCTCTGATCATGAATTTCAACAAAAGATTAGTTAAGGTAAAGTTCTGCATAACAACGATCAATTTTCTAATTCTTATCATACAGGAGGAATAATATTTTATGTTAAAACTTCATGACCTCCCCTGTAACTGTATCATATGCTCTTAAAGTATTACCACTGACTGACTACCTTATATAACAAAACATATTTTTCCTTTACTTTTGACTAATTAGATACTCATATACTCTTTGTATAATTTTTTTGTTTGATGTCACTCTAACTACCCCAGTTGAAGACTTTTCTGTCATTAAGGCTTTGAGTCCTGCCATGTCATTTCGTTGTACTGCTAGTTGGAAATGTTGAAACCTTAGGTTAGACCTCGCTGTCTTTAGTGCCATAGCTTTTGACAGACATTTTGATTGAACTAGCTTTTCAAAAGTTTTCAAGTTGGCCAATTGAATCTGGTATAACTGAGGGTAGCTAGGTGAAAAAGCAAGTTCACTAATAAATTGAGAAACATTACCTTTCTCAGTGACTAAATTAAAAAGTAATTTTGTGTCATACACAGCATTATGAGATTCATACTGTTGACCTAATAGTTTGTCAACAAGAAAAGACTGGCTATAAGATGACAAGCCAGGTGAAACAAGTTTAAACAAATTCAAAGAGTCTAAAAATGCAACAGTACTTGCACATAGTTCACTGTACATATTCATACATTTTAAGGTATGAAATAAAACATGGCAGTCAAATCGTTTTATATTATGTCCTACCAATACAGGTTTATCTGTGAAACTTGACAAATAAGTTAAAAAATCAGTCATTCCTTCATGTTTATGCTTATAAACAACAGCATTACCATTGTAATACATTTTTTGTCCTACAATAGTGATTTTTGTTATTTCTGATGCTTCTCTTGAAATTTGTTGGTCTGGAAATATATATCGACTGAAGGAACTGTCTTTGGTGCATGCAGCTATCTGGGTTATATCAGAATATCTACCTGAAGTTAAACATTTTGTTTATTATTGTGCATCTAAAATGTAAAAAGTATTTCGAAAAAGCAATTAATTGTCAAAAAATTATCAACAGGACTAAGTCTTCTATCCCCCTTATTTGAACTTTAGTTGATGGTCTTATTGGCAATTATACCACATCTCCTTATTTCATATCTCTCTTCATTGAAATAACTAAAAAAAATTAGTTTTGCTCCACTGGTCTGTAAATATTTTTCTAAAATTATCATCTTTGTATTTTATCTCACCTCCAAAATAAGGTAGATGCAAAGTGTAAATTGCTAAAAAAAAATGAAAGAGTTATTGCCCCTTAAATGTATTGTTTCAGCAATTTTCAGTTTTTGGTTTTATTTCAACTAAAAGAAAAAAAGAACATTAGAATAATCATCAAAATCAAGCTAAATTATCAAGGTGAGTCATTCATGATCCTCTTAATATACTTTATTCATAATGCAGCCTAATATGCATTGAATTTAAAATTTGGCTTAACACAGTATATACAGACAGTGATAATGTGTTTCTGTAGATATTGTTATATCTTTGATGTCATGAAAAAATGCAGTTCTTTCAATTTTAACGTTATCCACTGAAATATTTTTTTATAATTGAGGTAACTCATTTCTGAAGTTTAATTATGTATAACTTACTTAAACCAGTTGTCTCTAAATCAAAACAAACTATTGGTGCATCATCTATGTTTGTAAAGGTTTCAGCTTCAGGAATTGCAGGTATTTCTTCTATGTCTATTGTTGCAAAATCTTCTAACCCTAATTAAAATAAAATATACCAAGTCTTTGAAAGAAAATAATTTCAACTTTATAAAATATCAAAATCTACTAAAATCATTAATATTTTGTGACTAAATTGTCCCAAAAATTACAATACTTCAGAAGTCTGGTAAATTTCATGATTACATCTTCATGTTAATTATATAACTTTAATGTCTGGCTGAAATCTCACGCATTTTCACAGTTGGTGATTAATTGCACAGTCACTTTATAATTTGAAAACTTTTTTGACTTGGGGACATAAAAATATATACATGAATATTACATATGCATGGACCTAATGGTGTAGCATTCTCCTATTTGGATATAATGATCACATGTATCAAAGATTATTTTATATATCCTTTGTTTCTATTTTAAAGTATATTGATGCTATGTTTCTATTATAATAATAATTATGTATATTGACCTCTTCAAAAGTAAAAAGCACATCATACTTTCTGTCAATATAAGAATTATTACCGATTGAACTGTGGTATGTTCTCCCTTCTTTGACTTCAGCCACTGTTGTTTTTTGGAGGCGTTTCTTTTTGAGAACTTTACGTTGTCTTTTTCCCTGTTTGCTTTTGAATCTGTTTTTGTTGCCCTCTCTCTTCTTGTTTAATTTATTACCCCTGCTTAGGGTCTCATTTCCAGGTGACAGGCCTATAGATGTGTTTAACTGAAAAATCAATTCATTTAAAATCATGCAAGTCTTTATCATCTTTATAATAATTCCTTAAAAAAAATCATATTTTGTATGTTTTTGCAATGAAAGTTGAAGGCATTTTGTAGTATGAATGTTACATTTTGAGCAGCAATAATCAATCATTGAATAGAATTCGGCAAAATTGAGATTAATCTTGACCTGATGTAGAATAATCAGAATATTTACCCAGGAATCTTTAACAGTTGATATCATAATGTATTCTTTTTTTTGCTCATTTTTAAAGGCTGTAAAAGTAAGGGCTTTTCCAGAATTAATGGTATGGGAGGGAGGAATGCACTTTTATTAAAATTTGATGGGTGGTGGTTATTTAAGAAAGATTGCCTGAACATTTATATGAAATATCCAATTTAAAATGTATGCATGGTGGGGTCAAATAAAAAGTGCCTTCCTACCCCCCCCCCCATGATACATTTATTTTTGGAAAAGCCCTAACATAGTTGCTTAGATATGTCTTTTTGTCTTTGGTAAATAGATGTCTCATTTGCAATCATACCGTATTTTCTTATTTTTATATTTTTTTAGTTTATTTTTTTTAATAGAGAAGTATATATATATATGAAGTAAGATTGCATTTATTACACATTCATTGTGATTATTATAGCCTTAATGTTAGTTGCTAATTTCTGTTCAATTGTCTTAATTGCAATTAAGTATAGAAGTTCATCAAATAATACCTCAGCAATGTAATTATAACCCTCATTCTTTTGGAGTACAGCTGAGCTGACTCTATAATTTAAAGATGCTGATGTGGAGAAATGTTTGGTTTTTGGAGCTTTGAGAGCAATTAAGTTATTGAAGCTTTCATTTGCCTGTGATGAGCCCAAGTTAGATAGCTTTTTAGACTGTGGAACCATTTTTTGAATAAACAGTTTCTCAAGATCTGATCTGAGTTCAGACGAACATAGGTCTTTTCCACGTGGAAGATTTGAATGGATATAAGAATCCTTGTCTTTAAGGTATCCGCACCAAGTTTCATTGCAGTTATCATGTTCGCCAAATATGTGTTTTATTGATGCATGTAGGCCGTCCTCAATACCACTCGGATTACCTACATTCTGGTTGACAACGTATGTAAAGTTTTTAACAATTGCATCACAAACCATTCCAGTTAACTCTTTGTGTTTTGGCTTTAGTTCATTTATCTTTGAAATAATGTTATGTTTGATATGATTTCTATCACTTATTTTTTCCATTTTTGAATTGGGCATTAATCGCTTAGCTCGGTCAAACCCTGTGGAATCATCATCTCCTACTACTTGTAATATATCCACTCCTTTTTCATCTAATTCCTTTAACATTTCGACTACCATATCTGGTTCCATACCCTGAAATAGTTTTTAAAATAATGTGTATTCAGTAAACATTTAGATGATACCACAACCCCATATTTGATTATCAAAAGCCTTAAACTTTGCATTGACAAAATTTTTTGTAAAAATTCCTCAAAAATTGAAAGCTTACACAGTTTGATTAATTCAGCAGTTGTATCTAACAATTCTAATAATCTGTCAATTATTTGAAATTGAAATTTTTTGGAAACACGAAAGAATGAATGGTCCTCACATTCAATTTTATCAACTAAACATTGAATATGCCAATTCAAAATTACAACTTA
The DNA here is from genome assembly GCF_021869535.1 of Mytilus californianus. Taxonomy (NCBI): domain Eukaryota; kingdom Metazoa; phylum Mollusca; class Bivalvia; order Mytilida; family Mytilidae; genus Mytilus; species Mytilus californianus. The sequence goes on along the minus strand of NW_026262604.1, from coordinate 61,913,039 downwards.
TTGTCAAAGTAAATATTGAAGTGTTGTTTGTTTTCACAATGCAAAGATTACGGGATGTATTATGGGATGTCGTTGTCCGTCTGTTCTTCTGTTGTCAACATGTAGGACATTAAATTAACTCAAAAACGCTTTAACTAATTTGCATAAAACTTTGATGAATTGTTATGTATATTGATGTGAGATCCCTTTGGTTTTTTATAAATTTTAGATTTTACATTTCCAAGTTATGGGGTTTTATTCATTAAAAAAGGGGTGATTTTCCAGTTTTGGACAATGACTCAAAAATGCTTTCAGCAATTCTCATGAAACTTTAGTGAATTGTTTATATCTATTGATGTAAGCTCCCTTTTGATTTTTATACATTTGAAATATGACATTGAGAAGTAATTGAACTTTTTCTTTGAAAATGTGACGGGCGTATCATGTGCTCATGGCGCAGCTGTTTATTACCATTGTTATTGCTTTCATATGGTAAATACCTTAGCCTAACCACTCCAATTCTTTCTACACTTATGTTGTCGTGGTAAGACACCTCTGCTCTTTGCCCTTTCACAAATTCTACAGCTTGATATGCGAACCTTATGGTTTACAACTTTGCCTGTGGTTTTTCCAATCAGTGTTGAAACTCCTTCAAAATGCAACATATTGAAGTTTTATATCTAAATCACAATGTTCAAGCCAAGATTTGAAAAGAACAGGTTTATATTGAGCATATCAAAGAATCCTCAATACTAAAATGTTGTTGAAATAAAACAAAATTTAATTTTGGACCCCAATTTCGACCAACTTGAAAACAAGGCCAAACAAATCAAAAATCTAAATACACGATAAGATTCACCATATCAAAGAACCCCAAGATCTCAACTTTTGAAGAATCAAAAAAAAAATTTGACTCCTTTACACCTTAATGTGAAATTATTTATTTGAAAATTGGTACCAAATTCAATAAAATGCTCCACTGGGCGCAGCTTGATACGACAGCAGAGGTTGAACCCTAAATAGTTGGGGCAAGTATGGACACAACATTCAAGCTTGATACAGCTCTGAATTTGGATTGTGATTAAATATTTGACACAGCATAGGTTTCTGACACAGAATGAATGTGGTCTAAGAACTTAAAAAATTTTAATTTACCTATTATGGTCCAATACCCACAATCTAAATACATGGTTAGATTCAGCATATCAAAGAATTTAATTTTTGATGAAATCTATATATAAATCAGAAATAACCAACTTAAAATGGAAAATTTTTAAGAAAAAAAAAAGGAAAAAAAAATCCCCCCCCCAATTTTTTGAACCCCCTTATGATTCATCACCCCCAAACTCAATCCCAGCCTTCCCTTTGTGGTATGGTACCTTGCAGTACAATTTCAGAGAGATCCATACACTTGAACACAAGTTATTGTCTGGAAACTAAAAAAATGCTTATTTTTGGCCCCTTATTCCTAAACGTTTTGGGCAATTACCCCCAAACTCAATTCCAGCTTTCCCTTTGTGATATGGAACCTTTTAGTACAATTTCAGATAGATCCATACACTTACACACAAGTTATTGTCATGAAACTAGAAAAATGCTTCTTTTTTGCCCCCTTTTTTGCCCCTAATTCCTAAAATTTTGAGGCAATTACCCCCAAAATCAATCCCAGCAGTCCCTTTGTGATATGGAACCTTGTGGTACAATGTCAGAGAAATTCATACACTAACACACAAGTTATTGTCTGGAAGTTACAAAAATTGCCCCTAATTCCTTAACTGTTGGTACCATAACCCCCAAAATTAATCCCAACTTTCCTTTTGTGGTATTGAACCTTATGGTAAAATTTCATAGAGATCTATTCACTTAAACTAAAGTTATTGTGCGAAAACCAATTTGTCTTCGGACGACGACGACAACCACGACGACACCAACGTCATACCAATATACGACCGCAAAATTATTTTTTGCGGTCGTATAAAAATCTAAATACATGGTTGTATTCGATATACCAAAGAACCCAATAATTTAATTTTTGAATTTTTGAAAAATTTTAAGATTTTAAAAAATGTTGACAGCTTTGGATATTTTATGTGGACTTATCTATTTGAAAATTGGGACCAAATTCAAAAATCCAAATATATTGTAAGATTGGGCATATCAAAGAATCCAAAAAATGCAACTATGAATAAAGTTTAATTTCAGACCCTTTGGATCTCAATATGCACCAATTAAAATACAGGGTCCAAAATCCAATAGATTCAACATATTAAGAACCCCATAAATTCAAGCCTGTGAATTAATCATAATGAAATCGGTCAAGAAAAAAGCAGTTTATACAAAGTATTAGAAGTATTGTTTTTAGCCTGGTGAGCATTTTTAATTTCCTATGGAAATTCATATTGGAAGGGGAGATAACTCCGCCAAAAAACAAATGAGTCTTTTTTTTGTCAGTTTTTGGTTGATTTTCTTAAAATTTATGTAAAGTATGATACTTAGATGTGGTTATAAGTTCATATTTGACTATATTATATAATCTTCAGCTCATGAAATGTACAAAACCAAAGAATTATGGGTATTTTTATTATGCCCCCACCGTAGCGGAGGGGGCATTAAGTTTTACCCTTGTCCGTCTGTACGTACGTACGAACGAACGTACGTACATCCCAAATTGGTTTCCGTTCTCTAACTTTGGTTTGCCTCAACCAAATTTTATGAAACTTATACACAATGCTAATTACCACAAAACACAGATCAAGTTTGAATTTTGGTGGCGTCACTTTTACCGTTCTAGAGTTATGCTCCTTTACAAATGGAAAAATTGCTGAATTTTTTGTTTCCGTTCTCTAACTTTAGTTTGCCTCAACCAAATGTTATGAAACTTATACACAATGCTTATCACCACAAAACACAGATCAAGTTTGAATTTTGGTGGCGTCACTTTAACTGTTCTAGAGTTATGCCCCTTTAGAAATGGAAAAATTGCAAAAGTTTTATTTTCCTCTAAATATCAAGTTATTAATTTTTAGAATTGGAGTTATCTTCCTTTGTCCATGATTATAGTTGAATCAACTACACAATGCAATGTTTAATTTTGACTTCCACTGATAAAACACAGATCAAGTTGAATTTGGGTAGTGTCACTTTAACCATTATTGGGTTATGCCCCTTTATAAATCGAAAGATTGCAAAATTTTTAGTTTCCATTCTGTAACTTAAGTTTGCCCCAACCAAACATTATGAAACCTATACACATTATTCATTACCACAAAACTAAGATCAAGTACAACATTTTTGTATCCGTTTTCTAACTTTAGTTTGCCTAAAACCAAATGTTATGAAACTTATACACAATGCTTATTACTACATAATACAGATTAAGTACGAAATTTGGTGGCAACACTTTTACCATTCTTGAGTTATGTCCCTTTATAAACATAAAAATTGCTGAAGTTTTCGTTTCCGTTCTGTAACTTTAGTTTGTCTCAACCAAATGTTATAAAACTTATACACAACCGTTCTAGAGTTATGCGTGTTTACAAATAGAAAAATTGCTGAGTTTTTAGTTTCTGTTCTCTACTTAAGTTAGCCTCAACCAAATGTTATGAGACTTACACACAATGCTTATTACCACAAAACTGAGATCAAGTTCAAATTTGGGTAGCGTCACTTTTACCGTTCTTGAGTTATGTTCCTTTATAACAATATGATGTGCAAGCAGGGGCATCATCTGTGTCCACATGTGGACACTATCCACATTTTTTTTGTTTTTTTCATTTAACAAATTGCAAATTTGTGGCTTTGTGACCATTTTGAAAAAATAATGTGAAAATTTGGTTTAGTTTATATCTGTATATTATATTTGTTCAGCATCTACCTTGTTTAAAGAAACTTTAAACCACAAAAAGAAGAATATATAAATAAATGGTCAACTAATGAATGACGAAATCTAGAATGTAGCTTGATAAAAGATAGGGAAACACCTTAAGAGTTGTTTGTTATACTCTAAAGAAGGCTAAAATATCAACAATCAATACATTCTATTGAATAGAAGCGGTAAAGTTATAATTTTGTATCAATTTTAATTGATATTTCTGCCTTTTTTGCAGAGTTATCTCCCTTTTTCAATGCAAATCTCCATAGGAATTTCAAATCATGATTTTTTAGTCTTCCTCAAGTAAGAATATATGGAACTTTTTTCTGTGTATATTTGGGGTATAATGCTAAAGATTAAAACTTTAAAAATCTTCTGTTGCAATTACTTTAAGGTTAGGGTCAAATTTATGCTAGATTGACTGGACTAATGGGTATGACTGTGCGGTATGGGCTTTGCTCATTGTTGAAGGCTGTACGGTGACCTATAGTTGTTAATTTCTGTGTCATTTTGGTCTCTTGTGGAGAGTTGTCTCATTGGCAATCATACCACATCTTCTTTTTTTATAATGGGGTATATTCCAAAAAGAAAGCAACTAATATTTAACAAGCAAAATGCATTTCTATAGATCCACTCCACCAGGTGATCACACTGAATGGACATGAAATAAGCACTGTCATTTTTACCTGATAAGCTGTTGTACGATCGGCCAGATCCTTTTTTCTGCCAGCATGTATCAGTACTTATGCATATTCCACTTCTACTGTCTGTTTGATCTTCTAATTTAATAGGGAAAAAATGCACATATAATATATATATATATATATATAGAAATAAGCAGTAATAATAGACCACTTCTGTTCTCCACTTTGGACTTGACTGTCCTTAATTAGTGTGATTAATTAATATCAATCTTGGTATAGTCTGTATAATTGATTCCACAAATGCTCCTCCAGTCTTGACTCTGTCTCGACCTGTGTCTACAATCATGATCTTCAAATTTAGTCTAGACTGGTCTGAATGAGCCTATCTAACTATATAATGAATTTTATCTTAATCTTACAAAATTTCAGGTTATTTGGTAGTTTGTTCATTGCTGTCAAATTAAAGGCTTTGATTAATAGGTAGAAAAAAATAGAATTTTCAGTTCTGATTAAATTAATATAGTGACCTTTAATTATAACTTTAAATTTTTCCAATTAACTTAGATTTTCATAAAACTTTGCAGCTATCTCAATTATATATTGATCTTACAGAATGCCATATTGTTTGGTAGCTTGGTGTATTGCTGTCAAATTGAAGGATTTCATTAATAGGTAAAAACAGCAAGAATTTTCAGTTTGGACTAAATTCTGATTGTCACCTTTAAATTTTTATAAAACTTTTCCAAATCAACTTGGATTTTCATTAAACTTTATAGCTATCTGAATTATATGATGATGTTACAGAATGCAAGGTTGTATGGTAGTTTAGAGTGTAGCTATCAAATTCAAGGACTTAATTAATTGGTTAAAAAAAGCTAGAATTTTCAGTTTGGAGTAAATTCTGATAGTCACTTTTAAATATTTTCATAACTTTTTCAAGTTATAATTTTGATTTTTCATCAACATCTTTAGCTATCTCAATTAAATATTGATCTTGCAAAATACCAGGTTATTTGGTAGTTTTCAACTTTTGTTTATTGCTGTCAAATTTAAAAATTTAATTTATAGGTATCTTTATGAATTTAGACCCAATTGAAAATTGTGACTTTTTTTTACCTATTAATTAAATCCTTAAATTTTATGGCAATCAACAAAATAGCCACATTACCTGCATTTTGTAAGATCAATATATAATTAAGATAGCTGTATAGTTTTATGAAAATCCAAGTTGATTTAGAAAAGTTAGAAAGAAAATAAAAGGTGACTATCTGATTTAAGTACAAACTGAAAATTCTTGCTTTTTTTTGGTTGAGATTGTAGAAACTGAGTCCAGACTGGTTGAGCATTTGTCGAGACCATATTCAGACTATACCAATATTATCAAGTACTCAATCAGGCTTATAAAGTAAAGTATAAGAAAATGTATATAAATACAAAATAGCCATAATTGTTATCAAACCTGTTGTGGAATTCAATATTTCCCTTTGCAAGTGTCTTTGTTGTGACATGATGACCTGATTCTCAAGAACACTGCCGGCTTCATTTTCTCTAATTTTCAAGGTCTTTGCATCTATGCAATGGACATTAAGTGATGACAAAAAGTTGTTGAGCTGAGTCTCGCCAATACCAGCATGTATCATTCCTGTATTGTTTATTATATGATTAAAAGATGTTTAATAAAAATGAATTGTGAATACATCAAAACAATTGGTTCAATGTGTATTTTTAACATGTTTAATGAAGTGTTTTTCACAAGGCCTTTCATGACCTTTCATCATCACTACAAATTCTGTAATTGAGGCTATCAGAATTGTTTTTTAATGTAATATATATGTGAAGCCTAGGTGGTCAAGTGGTCTAACGTGTTGGATATAGTGCAATACGATTTTGTGCCACGATATCTCAGTAGTATGAGTTTGAATCCCGGCGAGGGAAGAACAAATAAATTTGCGAAAGCAAATTTACAGATCTATAACATTGTTCGGCTGATGTTTAGATGAATTATAAATATATACCAGTAGACAGATGGTGTTATAAATGTGTTTGATGCTATAATTTATATATTAAATCCAAGGTATAACTAATGATTTTGTACATGATGTGTTTTTTTTTTCATTTTTCTCAATCAAGTAATTCTTTCTGTCAGTATTGTTCTTTTGTATTGCTTTAATTGTTATTTTCTTATTATGTTGCCCCTTCAAAAGCGCCTCGTTGTTTCTATAACTTGAAATAAAGTATAATTTATATGTTATTCTTCTATACATGTACAGATGTACAGGGTTAAGTTCTTCTCATATATTTTATGATAGATATAGGAAGATGTGGTATGAGTGCCAATGAGACAACTCTCCATCCAAGTAACAATTTAAAAAAGTAAACCTTTATAGGTCAAGGTACGGCCTTCAACACAGAGCCTTGGCTCACACCAAACAGCAAGCTATAAAGGGCCCCAAAAATTACTAGTGTTAAACCATTCAAACAGGAAAATCAAAGGTCTAATCTATATAAAAACGAGAAACACGTATGAACTACATAAACAGACGACAAATAGTATGATACTAAACCCCTAACGGAAGGGATAGTCATGATAGTGTTGATATTCATATGATGAAACATAATCTTTCAATCAGTTTAATTGAGGTCTGGGGCTGGCATGTCAGTAACAGTTGGTAGTCATTTGTAAATTTATGTATAATTGTCATTTTCTTTAGTTTCTTTTGTTACCTATTTTGACATCGGACTCAGACTTCACTTAAACTGAGTTTTAATGTGCATATAGCCATTGGCTTGAGATCTCACAAAACATGTTTAACCCTGCCGCATTTTTGTGCCTGTCCCAAATCAGGAGCCTCTAGCCTTTGTTTGTCTTTTATGATTTTTAATTATAGTTCATATTTATATATTTCGGTCTTTCAGAGTTTACATGTACATGATGTAGCTATATATATATATATAGTATGACGTCCTTATTCAATGAACTAGTACACATTTTTGTTACGGGGCTAGCTGAAGCATGCCTCAGCGTGCAGGATTTTCTCATTGTTGAAGACCCATCGGTGGCTGTTTTCTGCTCTTTGGTCAGCTTGTTGTCTCCTTGACACATTCCCCATTTCCAGTCTCAATTTTACAACCAAGAAAATGTTATGCTATTTTATAAATAACAGATTTATGATGAGATGAACATAAAAGAAAGTCAACAGACACTACTACTTTTCCAGAGGACTAATAAAAATGTCAGGTGACATATGTGGGGTTGGGAAGGTTAGAAACTCTACATGAAAGAAACCTGTTGCAGCTTTCGTGTTGACATCAAAAATTCCAACACCTTTCTTTTCTCTCCCAAAGTGGACCTTGCCTAGTTTAATTCTGTTTAAGGTTTGACATGACAAGTTTTGACAAATAATGTACACTATGCCGGTCAGTCCATAGCACCGGACTCCCTTTGCATCATGCAAATGTAAAGGTAAACTACATTCTCTGCAACCTTTTAGCTGGTTAGCCAATGTGTCCAGTTCGGTCACTAGTCTACAGTGACTTAAGGGAACAAGATCAGGTGGTATATATGTTAAGTCATCATCAGTTAATGTGCTTGCTGTAATGTTCTCTGTTGGTGTTACGGGGTTACAAAATGTAGCATAGGAATGATCCGATACTCGGTGGTTGTTTTTATGTTTTTGCTGAACTCTATCTAGAATTAATTTTGTTATTTTTTTGACAGATTTTGTTTGTGAGAATTGCCCCTTGTGGTTTCTGATGGAAGGCATAATTTCTTTAGAGCAGACTATTATTTATTGCGATTGTCGCATTGCGAAATTAACATCTTACCTCCATGGCCATTTTTTTCAAAGGGTGCTCCGTCACTTTCAAGTCCAATTTTAGTGATGTTAATTTGTGAACCCGCTTAATAATACACCAAAATGATTCTCAATATGTATTATTCCTGAGAATTAAGTCAGTCATCTTAATAAGCGGTTCACTTGTTTCATATCTTCTCTTTTTGTTGAGATTTTTTTCGACTACTCACCATTCACTTTTACCGGAAGTAAACATGCTACATTTCGTCCTATAAAAAGATAAATTAAACACATTCGTTTCATTGAATGATTGCAAAAAATATTATTCAAAGTAAGTTATCCGCTGAAAAAAATTGTTTACCAATGTTTTTTGTATTTATCGGGTTATCGTAAAAATATTTGTTTACGACAAGAGAATGCGCAACTTTCTGCGCAGAAGGCGCGAAAATTTAAACCCCCGAACTACCTTAATAGCGGAAAACTATAATAAGATATTAATTCAAAACATGCAATCGAAATCAAATATTTTGTTTTTGCTATCCAAGACTCCAAGTTTCGATCCACCTTTGGCTTGCATATCTTTTGCTTCTTAAATTCTTTTATAATAACAAACCAAAGTAATGTTTTCAACACAACGATTCAGAGTTGTACACCTGTCTTCACTATGTCTCATGTGATGATACAACGCAGTAGGTTTCGAGTGTCTGTATTGACATATAGATTATAACATGGCATTTTTCATATCAGACCCCTTATCACCCTAGGTCATGATATCAGCCCGAGAGCCGACAGGCTCGATGGATGATTTTGACCATGGGCTGATAAGGGGTCTGATATGAAAAATGACATGTTATGTTCTTTTTATCATATATTTCAGCAGAAACCATACAGACAAGAAAACGTTTTTAAAACTTTATAAAATTCATTTATTGTATTATTTGTCTTGCATTTATTAATAATATATTTTTCTGTTTCCTAATAATCGTTCTCTCATTATAATTAGTTATGTTTTTCACTAAAATGTACCACTGAGTTTTTTTTTCCGGAATTTGAAGTATGACGTCGAATGACGTCGAAATGCTTTCCGATAACGTTAAAGAAAGGCATGCGATATTAACCGGAAGCAGTTGATATAAACCGGAAGCAGTTGATAACGAAAATCATATCACACGGCTAAGACAATTCTTCAAATTTAATGAATAAATATACATACAAATTAGTTTTGTCAAGGGGTACAGTTATACCATTATTTTCTATAAGTTTATGATAAAATGCTTTATTACATACATTTTGTATAACCTTATCAACCCAATTAGGTTTTCGATCCTCAAGTTAATGTGTATCTCCTTTGTTCACTTTTCTTTATAAAATTTCCGTATATGTAAGGTTGTTCATGGCTTAACTTTTTGTCGGATACGTTTCTGGTTATGGTAAATCCGATAAGAGTTTTTGCTCTGATATTATAATAGATTTAGCTAATTATTAGGGGATAATATTTGTTCAATCTGTTATGTCACTGTTGGCAATATTTTTTATTTGTGTATTCCTTTTTTTTTTTTTTGGGTAAGAGATGCACTTGTCATGAAGATAATAATAAAAGTCATACTTTTAAATCAAATGTTCAACATGTTCAATATTTCATGTACGCAAAGCAATGCAATTTTCATTTTTGGATGGTACTGTTTATGTTTTTTAATGCTGTTTTTTTTTTTTATTTTTATCATTATTTCATGATAAAGTTTGCATTTTTATTTTCATTTCAAGCATGCAAGTATTTAAAAAGAATATTAAAATTGTTTCCCTTTTCTTTTTAAGTAAGTTTTGTATCATTTTTTTCCATTTTTCAGGTGAATCATTTTTCTTGTCATGATGTGCATCTTTTTGCATGTGTTCAGAAGTGCAGTATTAAAAAGAAATACATTAATACTTCGACATTCACATATTGTGTTGTTGTTGATTTTTTTTGACATATCCGTTTATTCAAATATATGTACCCTTTATGATATAACTGGGGTTCTAAGCATAATTCAACATGAACATCTCCGAAAGGTTATATCTCATGATCCTAAGTTCAGAGAACCCCTACACATCAATTGGAACCATATGTTCTGCAAAATAATTATGGATTGCATTGAGGACTATACCAAAGAATGGGCTAAAGGAGAAGAAGCTGAACTGGACACTTTGGTCAGAATTTGTCAAAATAATCAGGTCTCTGGTAAAACGTCAAATTCATAAGTTGAAAATCTGTGTGAATGATCGACCAAAGTCCGTTTTCAGAGACAAAGAGGGGTCATCTCTTCATGATAAATATGTTGTTGTTTCTGCGGACAAAGCTTCAAATCATATTTGTTTTGTATGTAAATCGTACTACTACGAGTGTCTTGTAAAATAATTGGGAATAAATGAGCACTCAAGTAATCCCACATACAAAAACATATCATTTGACAAGGAAATTTTGGCGAATCATAAGACCTTCATGGCTTCAATAAACATTACATTGAACAGCAAATCTGAGGACTTACCGTCTTTGTATTCGATACATAAGATTCACAAAATTCTGTACAAACCACGGTACATTGCCGGCTCATCTACATGTTCTACAAAGAAATTGTTCATTCGATTGACAAAACAAAAGGTCCGCAGTTAAAGAGGGTTTTCAGAAATGCAGTGAAACTGTTTACTCGCGTAGTGGTATTAACCATATGTGTATTCTAAAAAAACAAACATCTGAAATTGAAAAATCGTCTAAAAGAAATAATCCACAATGCTTTTCAATGCTATAAATGTATTGCTTTGGGATACCATACGGCATATTTTGTTAATAGTGAACAAAAAGGTAAATAGATATAAGAAGATGTGGTATGAGTGCCAATGAGACAACTCTCCGTCCAAGTCAAAATTTATAAAAGTAAACCATTATAGGTCACAGTACGGTCTTCAACACGGAGCCTTGGCTCACACCAAACAGTAAGCGATAAAGGGCGCCAACAATTACTAGTGTAAAACCATTCAAACGGGAAAACCAACGGTCTAATCTATATAAAAAACGAGAAACGAGAAACACTAATGAAACACATCAACAAACGACAACTACTGAACATCAGATTCCTGACTTAGGACAGGTGCAAACAAATGCAGCGGGTTTAAACGTTTTAATGGTACCGAACCTTCACCCTTTTTCCTGAAACAATAGTGTAACATCACAACATAGAAAGACACACTGTAAAATATCAACTTAAATAGCTAAACTCAATCAAAGGACATATTAACACCAGTGAACATACAACGTGCTACACAGATGAACAAGTGATCAGTACGCTGGAGTTTCTTATTGACAATATATTTTTTGAATTTGAATAAAAGCCAAACTTCCATATAATGGTATCAATTTTCTCCCAAAACAGCACACGACGAGTACAGCAGTCAAAAGGAGCTTTGTGTAAAATTGGGTTTAAATGTGACTACGCGAAAAAAATTCCTGCAGTACCGACTTTAATTTATTTTTATACTGGCTGTATATCTCTCTGGAACATGACAATTATCCGTATATGTATGCAGCTAGATTAAAGAAGTTCAGGGGAAAAGTTCCATAGGAATCGATTTGTTATGAAGCAAAATTTGACACTTTTAAAATAAGGATACTAAGAAAATTCAAACGGACCATTATACCGATTCAAACACTAAACGTGAACAGATCGAGAAGACCGCTAATGCATGTATAGAAATCAGTAATTGCAAAATTTTAATTTAAGACCAAACAGTCTATTTAGTTCTACGAATAATGTTTTTACTAAATTTTCGGGTCAAGGTATTTCGTGATTTTAGCTACAAACTATTATAAACAAATTACGAGAAATACTTCTTTCTATCACTAAAGCAACCTCAATATTGTTTGTTTTTCCAAATCGAAAAATCTTTGATGGTATTTAGAAAAATAAAAATATTCCTATAATAACACTAAAGCCCTGAAGCATAATTCTGTTTTCAAGTTAAATAGAAGATTTCTTTAAATCAATTAAAGATTATCAAGCATGTGGTTTAATCTTCAAAAGCTATAATTAGTTCATTCAAGGTAACATTAATATGCAAAAGTGAGGAAAAAAACCTTTCCAGTATTATAATCAATCAATAACTGATTTTTGTTTGGAAAGAATTCAAGAGTTCAAATACTACCCTCAAAAGTATAGGTTAATAGTCCCAAAGAGTATATGTCTACGACCTTTCAAAAAAAGATCTAGTATATAATTTAATTCCTTTTTTTTCATTAGTTTTCAAGAAAATCGTTGTTTTTGTCAAAACAATAAATCCGACATCATAGAACCAATTTCACATAGAGAAGGTAAAAAAGCCAGATTGGTATATTTGAATTGTTTACATCTGTTTCTATGGGCTTTAAAAGTTTAATAAAGGTGCATGATTTTGGATTTCATGCATCTTGTTTACGTGTTTTCACTTAATTTATAGTATGGAGCTTCGAGATATTTGTAAACTTTTAAATTGTAGACAAATTTTCATAAAACAGTCGATTGCTGTAGTTGCGAATACAAGTGGATCTTTTTTGTGCATAGGCATAAATTCCGCCGAACAAAATTCCACAGAAAGATAATAGATTGATCTTTTTAAAGCATTAATTTGCATCTCACCCCCGACGACAGTTTTTTTGGAAACAATCTTAAAAATGGGCAATAATTTCATCGAAAAGAGGAAGCCGAGTGCACCTTTTCATGTTCAGACGTGTTTGAGTTGACTATTCTGTCTTGATTTAATAACATTAAAAATTCACAGTACTAAAAAATGAAATATATGAGTCAAGTGAAATACCTTTCTTATGAGTCATAACAACAGAGTAGGTGTGTTCAAATAACATTTTTTTACTAAATGTACTTGACGACAGACTTTACAAATGGATCTTAAAAATGCATAACTTCAACAAAAAACTTCATTTTTTGTGTGTGTTATCTAGGGTTATTAGTCTTCAACTTCTGATTTTTTTAGTGTGCCCTTCCACGAAATATTTAATTAGAATTTTTGTAAATGTTTTTGAACTTTCGAAAATTCCACAAAAAACCGACAACCGATAAGACAATAGTTTTAAGTTGACTAAATGCAGAAATGTACATTAAACTCTGCTCAATAGCTAGTAGATACATTTGTCTTTTAAAACACAACCATCCCTACAATGGCTTCTAATTTTTACGATTGTGAAAAATTGATGGCGTAATGGGGGGGATAATTTTGACAAAGTAGAATCCTGACTGAAACATACGTCACAAAGTTTTATTTCGTCCATGTGGCGCTTCGCAATGTGCATAAAAACCTGACTGTTTGGTCATTTATCATGTTAATCAGTTGATGACAATTTGTAGTAGATTTGCTGATCATATCAATTTAATTCGTCTTTCTTGTTTTACTTAACTTTGGTTTCATTACAATGTGTTGTTGATTGTAATAGTCCTTTGTTGCTGTATCGCAAATCACCATGGATATATTAGCTTACGTGTTTCGCAAACTTTTATCTACATTTAATGTAACATAGTATGACTCGTTGTGAACTTAAACCACTAGCATTATCCGTATCAATAGGGTTGTTGATTGAAAACCAAAGCTTGCAACCATCTAGACTTTTTTCAACACTAACCTTGAAATTATGTGCATTTGCTTTAACAGTCAATCATACATATTACGAAATCGATTGCTTTATTATCCAAACAAGTATTACGCATACCAGTACACAAACAGGCGTCTGAGGAAATATCCATCACTCAAACAATAATGTGAATCTACGTTTCATTTTTTAAGCAGAGATTTGTTTTCATTTTAGTAATACGTCTGAAACCAAAACAGAAATACATATAGAGTGCTGTCCTAACTATATTTACCAGAACAGAAAATGTGAAGGTAATTTTGCCTTGTTGCATACTAATAACTTTTGTTGTTAATAGTTCTAGTGTTTTCATTCTTTCATATGATCAGTTGTAATTTTTTGTTAAATGTCAATGTGACAACACAACGGGATACAAAACCAAAACATATCGTGTTTTTTTCCAGTGAATCGGTCCACTTTTCTTGAGTGTAGATTAGGTTTTTCCGAGTGAGTTTACATGCGATCAGATCGATTTACTGTTATTTCGCGAGTTTTATAGTTTTATTAGTGACTGCCCATCTCATTTTGAATGCTTTACATGTTTTGAACACAGAATTTCCTTACAGCTCACTTACAATACAGTGTTTTCATATTGTCCGTGTTTTGTCGAGAGTAACATTTAAAACGTCCGGGTTTTTCAACAAATGATCCGGGTTTTTTTGAAGAAAATGTGACTGAGAAAGAAGACTTTCCTTGGCTTAAAAACTGACTTTTTCTAGTTTGTAACTGTAATTTGTAGCAATATGCCAACTTAACCTGCAAATGGGATATACATTTCCCAACTCATTCGGTATTCAAGAGCTTGCAGCTGCTACTCAGATCTGTGTAAAGAGTCACCAGTGTCTGAGCAAAAAGTTGATGAAAAAGGGTTATGTCAAAGAACGTCTCGTCTTTTTTCTAAAAAAAATGTTCATCGGAGGATACCAAGACCTTATTGATAAATATTCCGTATCAACTTCACAAATAATACATGATGGTCTTGTTGTATAGATTATAGGTACTGATGTTGTTTATCATCTAAATTACGTGTTATAGTTTTCTTTTATTTGTCTTTCTAAATTATTAACGTCTTTTTTGCATTCTTGTGTTTCAATGTTGCGTATATGCTTAGTTTTTATGCCATTTTGTATTTCTTTGTTGACGTATTTGTTTATTGTTATAGTGTTTGAGATTATAACACAATGTTGGATGATGTACCCCCATTTTTGACATTCTTACCTATTATATCTGTTTGTTTTGTTCACACATTGTTGTCAATATAATGGAATTTTATGCGACTGTCATACAAGTGAGAGGTTTAGCTAGCTAGCTTTAAAACAAGGTTTAATTTACCATTTTCTATATAAGAAAAGGCCTGTACCAAGTTAGGAAGATGACAGTTGTTTTCCAGTCGTTTGATGCGTTTGAACTTTTGATTTTGCCAATTGTTACGGGACTTTCCGTTTTAAATTTTCATTGGTGTTCGGTATTTTTGTTGTTTTACTTTTTTGACGAAGGACAATATTATATATTCTAAGTAAGCCAGAACAACAGATTACTATGTTGATCAAATTTTAACCATTTTCAATTTAAATTAACTTTCTGTTCTGAAAACATTTGACCATAACCTAATAGTATTACTATATTTAAGAATTCAATGGTTCCGTTTTGAAACGGTCTTAAGAAGCGAGTACGGGGACTCATAATCTTTTTAATTTCATTTCACGCCACCTTTGTTTTTACAGTCAATAATATTTTATGATTGATATATATTACAGTGACGAAAAAAATTTAGGAGCAAGTAAACTAAGGAAAAGTAGTAAACAATCAGAAAAATTAATAAAAACCCAAATATTTTACTAAAGGAGGACCCCCCCCCCCCCTAAAAAAGTAATAAAAATTGATAAATTAAAATAACATTTGAATAGAGTAGAATATCTAATAAAACATTAAAACAACACTTTATGATTTTATGCTATATGACTAAAAGGACCTTAAAAAATAGCTAAGGCCATCTAAGGTCAACTTTGCCTGATGGAGATGAAACCTTAGCCTCTTTATAATTTTTAAATTTATAAACGGACAATTCGAAATGATTGATTGTTGGTTGCTAAACGTCCAGTGGCAAATGTGTCATGCATGTTCAGGACGAGAACAAATTACCAATAAATCCAATAAGTAGGTCTTGTAACAGAGGACGTTCGGGTAAAGGTCGGGAAATTTAGTCTGCAACGGAAAATGAGAGTGTATTGGATATGGACAGAAATTTTGCCTTGCAACAGGCCACCTACCGACCCTTCAAAGAGCTGTTACAAGGGTTCTTAACGCGCAATGAGCGTAGTACTCTCTCTACACGCTCCATTCTGAAAGAACTTGGATGCGTACTTATTCAATGTATTCAATAAACAACGAAATGAATCATCTGTAAGCGTCAATAGGATCCTTTTGAAATAATAATAATTAAAAAAAATAAATGTATATATAATACGCGTTCACCTCACAATATACACTGACAATTGTTTAGCTATGTTGGTGCTTTATTACTGTGTGACCAAGCATAGCATACGCAGGCTCCTCTTCACAGTAGGAGCAATTGAACATTGTTGTTGATTCCATTTCTAGAACGATAAAACATTATTTCTTATGAAGCATGAATCTTGCAATCTGATTGATTAATTACCCGGGTGTAAAAAACACTACTCCTTAGTTCACCAGGGGATAAACAAATTTGTCTAAATTTCCCAAAATTCAAATTTTTGTCAAAATTATGAAAAATTTTGGAAAAAAATATTAAAAAAAAATTTAGATTAAAAAAAAAAAAAAATCCAGATGAAGAAATAATTTTCTTCAATATTCCCCAAATAATAAGAATTTAAAAATTTCGGTGTTGAAAACTGTATAATGGAAGTTGGTCATAAGATTTTTTTCAATTTTTTTTTCCAGGGAATAAGAAAAAAAAAATTAACGAACGCTAAAGAAGAAATAAATTCGTTATCTTGGTGCAACCAGGGGTTTACGGAATTTTACACCGGTATGGTACTGAAAGTTCATACGACCTTCGGCTGCGCCTCAGGGTGTACAGATTTTCAACACATGTGTAAAATTCTGTAAACTCCTGATTAGACCAAGATAGGTAATATTTCCATCAAGACAAATAGTAAATGAAACATTAAGGGTATATTTTCTGTAATAAACCACATTTACCCGCTTTACACACTATGTGCAATGATGTGTACGTACGTCTCAGCCTAACATGTCTGATCTCAAAAAACGATTGTTTACATCACGAAATATTTACTGTATAAAATCCATATCGGTACACTAACATGAAGATTTCTGAATGCAAATGAACGATGACTTTTTATGAAAGGTACGTGTTAATACAGCATTATCACACTGGTTTAATGCATTGTTTCGTGCTCTGAAAAGTACTTTATTTGAACCTTTTCATCGTTTTTTAAACGTAAATTCACTGACATATTACATTTTAATCCATAGGAATTTTGTTTTTTTTCATTCGATAAAACAAGGACACACTCGAAAAAACACTGACATATAAAAATGAATTTACTCTTCAAAATGTCCTTTTCAACGCAAAAACAAGAACTTTTGTAAAGTGTCCGTATATCTAAGTATACATAGATTCCATGTGCACATTTGCATTGGTATGTGTACAAAAATGGCTTTAATCTATATTTTGAAATAAAGCATTGTAAGGCTAAATTATACGTTTTTGAAACAAAATCATGTACGATTGATAATATCTTTTTATCAAAAATACTAATTTACCTTCTATGATTTTGTATATAAGGTTCTGGTATCTTTTTCACGTTTTACCAGAAAGGAAGTCTGTTTTTTTCACATTTTAGATCATATTCACTCGAAAAAAAGTGGTCGCACTCGAAAAAACCCGATCAAATCACTCGAAAAACCACGATCCCAGCCGGACACTATACCTATCGTGATAAACCAGTCTTCAACAATCGACAGACGACTAAACAGTATATCATGTTCTAGCCGGAGACTAAGAAAGTGGGGGATACATTTCGTTATCAGTTACGACGTGTATAATTATCAACTACTTATATTAAAGTAACTGAAATAATTCGATTTTCCAAAAAAATATCAAACGTTATGTTATGCATTTTTTCGCTGATATCGAACGCGATTTGATTTTGGTAAATGTTAATTGTATTACATATTGAAACATTCTATATTTAGGGTTATACTAAAATAACAAATGACAAAGTGGTACAACCTGTAAATTGTAATAAGATCATGGATACTTTTGCACAATTTTCAATACAGAACTAATTGTCGGCTTTTCAATATCTTCTAAATATATAATATTCTAGTCAATCCAAAGAAATCATAAATATGTTTTATGCTATTATGCTTTAAATTTTTTATTTTAGTTAATTTTCAACTTGTTTTTTTGTTTTTTTTTTTTTTTTTATGTGTCTGAGTTTAAGATGATTATAATGTTTGCAAATGATTTCTGTAGCATGTCCGCCTGGAAAATATGGTCAGGATTGCTCAGAGAATTGTTTGCCTAATAACTACGGAGTACAGTGCAAGAATATATGCAACTGTAGAGGTAAAACGAAATGTGATCCAATTCATGGTTGCATCTGCTTTAAAGGATTTACAGGGAGGCACTGCTTAGATGGTAGGGAAATTGTTTAAAATAATGGGTTTTTTTTAGTTAGTCACACTGCAAAAATTAAAAATGTTAAATTTATTCAACAAATTATATAATATTATCATATTATGTACATTTATGTCATCAATATATGATCATCCAACAAGTGATGCAGAAGTATACTATTAACTGCCTACCTGCGCTAGGTATGTACATTTAAGTCACTTGTCGGCAGACATGTAAGAAATGAAAAAGAATATTTGCCAAGCAGCTAACCACCTGAACTACTTAAGTTATATTTGGTAGCAGATAAATTAGATTCTTTGAATTCAAGAGAATGACTGTAAAGCTTCAAACTGATACACATGACGTCAAGATATCCTGTGCAATGGCGTTTTCTATTATTCTTTCTGCGGTGAAAGGATAAGAATTCTGTACGACGCAAAGCTCAAATCATACACATCGCTGTCGAATCGTAAACAATTTGAAATCGCCATGGTCATGTATGTCCATTGTCGACAGAGGCCCTAGGAACATACCGGTATGCGTCCATGGTGGTTAGAAAACGACAAGGAAAATTTTCTAAATAGAGTCTTTTTTAATAAAAGGGAGTACGTCAGCACGATAAAAATGAGCTCATCAGATGTCATTCTACGATCTCCCAACATTCTTTGCTCAACGCAAAAATGAATAACTCGCACGTAGAACGTAAATTTTAAATACGCTGTGGTTATAAGGTTAATATGATACGTATAAGAACAATGAAATAAATAGATAACATTAACGAACATTGTACAAGTCATATTATAGCTTTTTTGTTTACATTTCACAAATATTAATGCACATGATATGGAATGGGAAAAAATGTATCACGCCTTCGAGCATTTCTTTGTTCTTGTAATTGATTCATATATTAATCACTTCACAATTACTACGCCTTAAGTTATATTTTGTAGTTTTGTGCCTAGTGTTGATAGCAGCCATTTTAACAAAATGCATAGACTTCATGATATTCTTGTGAATTTTTTCTACACACACACACAGAAGAAGCCCAGATGACAACATAGGTTTTTCCACGATCGACTAGATTCATTACACGTGTGTGTGTGTGTGTGTGGTCTTTTGAATTTTGTTTCGTTGTAGTGTTCACCATCTTTTTTCCTACACATTAACACTGTAGTATATACTGATAAACAAAGTTATATTGTAAGTTTCGGCTATGTTAGTTCGTCTTGTATCTTTAAATGTAATAATTCTCATGACCTTATATATTCGTTAAAATGTTTTAATATCGGTAAACTTCTGCCGCCTTGCTTTTTGATACAAGTAAGTGATTTATCATAATTTACATTATTATCCATGTTAACAGTGTAATTAATATTATATGAAGTTTGTCCAACTGGCAGATACGGTGTGAACTGCAGTGAGGAATGTTTCTGTGCTCACGATGCTAAGTGTGATCCTGTAACTGGGTTTTGTTTGTGTCCTGCAGGATGGTTTGGGGATCACTGCACCAAGGGTAAATTCAAATGTACTTTATTTTTCATATTATTCTTGACTTTGAAGGTTTACACACATACAGTGGCGTAAAATTTAATAAAGCAACGTTGAAAGTGTCTGTATAACAGTCGAATGCGAAAGAGATATTTTACTGTTACAGGGAAAAAACAGTTACTACCATGTGACTATACTTACTCGTGCGTTTTATTGACTGATTTCCATAATAATGTTCTCTAATACCATGTGGTGGCTAGGTCAAGCAATTTCACTTTTAAATGTTGTAAATACTTATAACATTGACACGAGGGAAACAATTTTAAATGAAACTTTAAAGCTGATTTAAGTCGAAATAAAAATCACATATGAAAAGAAATCATAACATTTAGTTATAAAATATTTTGTTAAAAGTGATTCATTTTTAGCTTACCTGGCTTAAAGGGCCAAGTGAGTTTTTCTCGTCACTTGGCGTCCGTCGTCGTCTGTCGTCGTTAACTTTTTCAAAAATCTTCTCCTCTGAAACTACTGGATCAAATACAAACAAACTTGGGCACAATCATTATAGGGGTACCTAGTATAAACAATTGTCCGATGACCCCACCCGCCAACCAAGATGGCCGACATGGCTAAAATAGAAAATAAGGGTAAAATGCAATTTTGTCTATTATTTTGAAACTGTTATAAATAGAGAAATTCTGACAAAGCAACATTTTCATATTGATAGGCTCTGCCAATTGTTCATGAGGTCAAAACTGTCAGGCGACTTTTTATCGGAGTTATTGCCCTTAAATGACAAATTTTACCATTTGTTTGCATTTTTTCCATTTTTGCCTTTTATTTTGAAAACTATAATAGACGGAGAGAAACTTTAAGATGCAAAAATGATCAGCAAAATAAGATCAACAAATAAGTATGCATTGTTGAAATCGTCAGTTGACTCCTAATAAGAGTTATTGCCTTTTGATTACAATTTTTACCATGTTTTTGCATATTGCTTTAGATCTAAAACATTTTAATAGATATATAGAAACTTAAATAAGCAAAAATTATCAGCAAGACAAGATCTACATTTAAGACCATATGAAGGTTATTTTCTGACGACTCCTTATTGGAGTTATTTTTACAATATTTTTTTTTTTTTTTTTTTGCATTTGCCTTATATGATAAAGATTATAATAGATAAATA
Source organism: Mytilus californianus (assembly GCF_021869535.1). Classification (NCBI taxonomy): domain Eukaryota; kingdom Metazoa; phylum Mollusca; class Bivalvia; order Mytilida; family Mytilidae; genus Mytilus; species Mytilus californianus. The sequence goes on along the minus strand of NW_026262604.1, from coordinate 61,891,800 downwards.
GAAACTTAGAATGACAAAATTGATCAGCGATGCAAGATCCACACACAAGTCAAATGTGGCCGATATAGTTAGTAGACTGTCACCTTCATATTAGTGATTGCCCTTAAATGAGGATTTTGTTTACCTTATTTTGTGTTTTGAGCAAGAACTAAGGAAGATAGAGAGAAACTAAAAAAACAAAATTATCAGCAATACAAGATCAACAAAAATAAAAATGTTTATCATGAACTCTATTCTACAATAGAACTTTAGTCTACAATGTTGGAGAGAGTCCATTGTTGATGATGCACATAGACCTAGGTGAGCGACACAGGCTCCTTTGAGCCTCTAGTTTTATACCGCATCGGATTATCTTGTAGAATGCCCATTTGAAAAATTTGGACAGAATTGCAATGGAACTTGTGACTGTTCAGATGACGAGAAATGTGATGTCGTAACAGGAGAATGCCGTAAGTGTTAGTCTAGTAGAAAACAATGTTATGAAAAGAAAGGTTCTGATGTGTTCGCTATAATAACATTGTCACTTATTTTAATATCACTTGAATTGGCGAGTCTTGTTACTCGCGATATGATTATATTCGGATGTAAAATTGAAAATAGCATAAACAGAAAAAAGGGGAACAAAATTCATCAAAGATACCAGACATGTAATTTGTTAATCCCGGCGCGCATTTCTTCTTTATAAGACTCATCTGTGGTGTTCGCTTCAAAATAGGTGGACAAATAGCATTAACAAAAAAAATCGAACTGTAAGGTAAATTTAAAAAAGGGGGGATGTCCATAAAACATGACATCAATCAGACACTTGACTCTATCAACCAACGGAACAAATGGAAACAGCATTGTTCAGTTGGAAGGCCACATTAAAAACGAAGTTGAAGAGAGTTAAAAACCGAAAAATTGTGCCAAATACGGCTTAGCCAATCTATGTCTGGAAAAAAGAATGGCAAACGGGAAAGCATACTGTAAACCATGTGATTTTTTAAAATATTTTTTTCCCGTTATTCCTTTGTTTTTGGGGCTTTTTTTGTTGTTGTTATTTTGATTTGGCTATCCATAATCAATTTACTTATATTTTCGCTTTGAAAGCCCTTTTAATCGAATTTAGTGATTTTTTCCGTACTATAAGAGACAATCCAAGTAGCACGTGCGCGACTATTCATAGTTGCTATATGCAATACTTTTTTTTTTAGTTGTCGAGTATTGGGATAATTGCATTTTTCATGAAAATGGTGTAGGTGGATTGCTGTCTGGTTCACAAATACGTTAAATATGTGAGGTCAGCAGCAACCAATCAGTCAATGCACCAAAAAAACAAATTTAGCGATTGAAATTATCACAAACCTAAATGATTACATATCGATAAAAGGACGTTTACACATATATTGTGGAATTCAGAATTTAACCACATTTGGTTTACACACATGCTTAGTCGGTTTCTTATTTTACACATTCTTGGTTTACGTTGTATACAGTATTTCTTCATCCCATCCTGCTGGGCAAATGCAGGTACCTGTTTTTTGGGGTCATAGCCAGACGCATGCCAACAAAGACATTCAGTTTTACATCAAATTGCCCATTATTTCCATTAACATGTTAAGGTATAAAATATATTACAATATATGGCTTCAATTCTATGCTATAATTTCTCTACCGTTTAAAAGACCTAAAAAGAAACATTGTTATAATATGAAGTAACCAAAATGACAAAGATGATATAACGTATAACTTTTTGTTTACAAATACACTAAACCAAATCTGAAACAAATAATTTTAAAATATTATAAATACAATGAAAACATATGACATTACTACATGTATTTAGTTCAAGTTGAAATAGGAAATCCGAATTTCATAAATATAAGCGTCATACTTTCTACATCAGGAAATGCCTGTACCAAATAAGGAAAAGGACAGTTGTTTTCTATTCGTTTGATGTGTTTGAGCTTTTGGTTTTGCCATTTGATAAAGGACTTTCCGTTTTTAGTTCGGTATATTTGCTATATTACTTTTCAGGGGCGGATCCAGAACCTCGATGTCTGGGGGGGGGGGCACCATGACGAAACCAAAATTAATTATTTTTGTAAAGATGCATATATGTGAGTGTTGGTCGGTTGGGGTGGGGGTTTATTTATTTATTTATTTTTTTTGGGGGGGGGGGGGGGGGGGGGGTCAGATCGTCGTTTCTATATTTCTATATCTTTTAATTAGCTACCATTTCACTTTCTTCTTTATTCTTCTGATCTCTATCATATTCGTCCTAAACATGCATGAATTATTGGACGTTAAACAACCAACAATCAATCTTTTCTTTATATTTCATCACCTCTTTATTCTGTTATATGTTTTGGTCCCGCTCTTAATCTACAAATGTAACTTATCTGCCCATTATTCTCATATCTGTAAACCCCATTCATATCCTCATAACTGGTAATTGAATCAAGAAAAATAAACATATATTAAAAACCAATTGTTCAGGGAACAATTGAAGGTCTTTCCACCCGAAACGATATATTTTGATGTGAAAAATATTAAAACTCGGTTAAAAATGTAATTTTCAGCGCCAAATGAGAGCTTATTATACGCTGAATTTAAAAATATATGGTTTCTATACATTTTTGTGTGAAATAAGGGAGATAATTTGTTACTTCCGGTTTGAAAAAGTCACTTTCGGTATCATTTGATAGTTTACTTGACAACAATTCCAAAAATATATGGTTCTATGTACTTTTATATTAAATATGGACAAGAAATAGCTACTTCCGGTTTACAAAAGGTCATTTCCGGTTAATTTTTTCAAGGTGATATGCTTGCAACTTAATGCACAAAGTACCATAGCTTTATCAGGCATACATTAAAAGTTAAAGCAAAGGTCAAAATCTAGAACGTCAAATCAAACTTTGACCTTGACCCCAATTTTAAGGTTATGAAACAAGGGCCTCAAATCAAAACACTCTAGGTCTCTACTATATATTGTTAATGAGTTATATTACCATAAGCTAATATTAGATATAAAAGGGGCGAAAACTCCCATTAAATGTCTACGTATCCTTTCAACTAAAATTTACGTGTTACGACATGTCGCAACTAACAATTCTGTAAAAATATTTTGTCGATATCTTATACAATCTCTGAAAATAAGTGATAACAAGCCAAAATCAAAATTTTGAATATGACCTTGACCTTTGACCTTGACCTTATTTTCTTTTTTTTTTTGGACCGAGGACCTCAAATCAAAAGACCTCAGGTCTCTATAAGTTATGGTTTTTCAGTAACAAATGCACATCACTTATATTAAATGCATAAGGGGAAATAACTCTCATATGGAGTCTCCAGATAGCTTCGGTCAAAATTTATCAAATCATCCTGAGGATATAACGAGGAATTTGATAAAATAAATTAGTCGTATTCTCGGTTGCGACGTATAAGTAATAACAAGAAAAACAGTGTTTGGGGAGGTAACTCTTACATGGAAAAGTTTTTGGTTACGCGGTGTCAGTTTCAAAAGCGTATTAACTGTTCGATATCATATACCATATGTCTAAGCGACATCTTGCGAAACAAAAAAACAGCAAAGGAAAAAAAATTAGGCGGAAGAAAAAAAATAATAATAATAATCAGAAGAAGAAAACCAATAGGTCTTTCCACGGAAAAGTGGAAAGACCTAATTACTGAATGCTTGGGCTATAAGATAAATGTATTAGTCCCAGATTATGTTATAAAGAAGATCTTATAAAAATACAATAGCATTTTAATGATTATATTGGAAAATGTCAATTCATTTTTCTGGACCGATGGGTGGGGGGGTTAACAAATACTTGTATGATATTAAAAAAAAACAAATAGTTTGTTGTTGAATAAAGTCACAAAAAAGACAGTTTCGAAAAAAATACATTCACAAAAATTAGTTATTTATTTTGGTATGAAGACCGTACATGTAGATATAATGGCTATTATATCTATGTGTAGACATATCCCATATATATCGATACCAACATTCTTGACACTAAACATCTTTTGTTCTTATTCCTTAAAAATAATTTTAGTTGGTTATTTCTTTCCTGATCAGAAGATTTCACCTGGCAATCGATCTTAATCTGTAATATTGTATTAAAAAAAACAATAAAATATTCGTACTAGTCCAATCAACATGTACATGTAGTTTACATAAAAAGCTTCACACACAGGTGTCAATATTTACACACCCACCGATAAGTTGTCATAAATCACGCATGTTAAAAGCTGGGGTTAATTAACGACCGGTTTGAGAAGTCAAATCAATCTGTGATTAATTTCCTTTCTACATGTTCTGGATAAACAGATTCAGTAGCAATAAAATTATGTTAAAAAAAATGTGACCTGGACTGGGGTGGCACGTGCCGCCTGTGCCCCCCGGTAAATCCGCCACTGCTTTTTATGAATAGAGCAAACTTGAATTGTTTTAGAAAATGTTAATGATCAGTTTATGGCATGATGTCTATAATTATTTTTCTCAGCTAAACTGTTTTTATCGTTGTTAAACTAAACAGTCCCTCCCTCACGGCCGTCACTAGGCTAACCGAGAGATTGGTCGGTTAATCTATATTGAGTATGCGGCTATATCGGCGGTTGGTCTGTTAATTGGGTTGGCTAAAGTCTGTTAATCAGGTGTTATCGAGAAACTACTTGCAAGTTAAGTATGTTTCATTGTATAACTTTTTAAATACATTTTTTATCATAAAAATTATTTTTGTCTGACAAAACAATTCAATGTACTGAATCCAGTGGTGTAATTTTTTTTTTTCTAGCTTCGATAAACAATCAATAAAATGAAAAGGCGGGTTACTCATCAATAAATTTAAACACATTTTACACACACAAAATGTACACAAAATGACAACTTGGCTGAATTTACTTGCGTGCAATATTTTGAACATCGAAAAAAGACAGGCATTATGTTTGTTAACCATATTAATATCATTGTGTGAAAAATCTACACGAAAATCTGTATTTTGGTGATATTAATCAATTTTTATTAAAAACCTGGTCTGTTAATGGGTCGGATGTATAAAACCCGGTCTGTTATTTGGTCTGTTAAGAGTTATGAATGGCAATGCAAATATAATTTGATTGCTTTTATATGGAGAGTTATCGGATCAAATGGGTAGGCTCAAGACGAGTGGCTAAAATATACGGAAACAACACATGAACAATGAAACATAAATTTATACAATGGAAATTGGAAATTGATAAAAATGGTTTCAAAAAGTGTAATATTAAAGTAATATTAATTTCATTCAAGAATGGTCGCATATATCATGTGAATTCTGTTTCGTTGTTATGAATGACACCAATTTGTCATCTACATGGGTAACCAGTATATACATCATTTTTATAGTTCGTTCTTATGTTGTACTGTTATACCACTGTCCCAGGTTAGGGGAGGGTTGGGATCCCGCTAACATGTTTAACCCCGCCACATTATGTATGTATGTGCCTGTAAATCAGTGGTTGTCGTTTGTTTATGAGTTACATATTTGTTTTTCGTTCATTTTTTTTATATATATAAATAAGTCCGTTAGTTTTCTCGTTTGAATTGTTTTACATTGTCATTTCGGGGCCTTTTATAGCTGACTATGCGGTATGGGCTTTTCTCATTGTTGAAGGCCGTACGGTGACCTATAGTTGTTAATTTCTGTGTCAATTTGGTCTCTTGTGGAGAGTTGTCTCATTGGCAATCATACCACATCTGCTTTTTTTTTATATCAGAGATAAACGTCGTAATATAACTAAACATCATTAAGTAAAAGATATTGGGATGCTAAAATATAAAGAATAGAGAAAGAATAATGAGAAAAATAAATAAAATGTAGAGAAAAGTGACATAACAATTTAAAGAATACAGAAATAAACAACACCCCCAATCCGGACCCTCATGGTATACACTAGAATCTGGATGGAGACGCAGAATATAGAATAATAGATGAGGACAGTAGAGAGTGATGCATTGCTAAAAAAGAGAGAAAAAAAACAATTGTTTAAGAATACAGACATGAAACACCCCTTTTTACTATTTAGACCCTCCAAGATGATTGTTGAAACAATTTTGACATTTATTCCACATCTCCTTATTTTTAAATTAATAGTATAGACAACGATATATATATAGATGCTTTGCAATTTTTTTACTGTATATCACTTTATGTTATTTGAGTCTGGAGTCCGATAAACATTGGCCTCCTGTCAACCGCTGAATCTGATAGCTCAGTAAATATTGTTAAGTGCAAACAAAACAAAATTTCAGGGGGAGGGGGTGGTTTAAACAGTAACGGATTGCGATGTACTCAAATTGGTGACAAATGCTATAATTTTACAAGCGCACAACTGCAGTTCTCCTCTGCACTTATGTAGAAAGGAACTAAACGGAATAAAATGAATTAAAACTTAAGATAATCAAATGTAGCTGCATTCGCTTCTTTCCATTTACTTCTTTAGAATGTTTTGTGAAAACATACGATTAAGTAATAGAACAAAAGAACCAATCGGATGATGCTGACGAATTAGGGTTTAACGTCCAGTGGCAAATATCATGTCCATATGAGAACGACAACACGTTATATGTACCCGGTGTTGTATAAGACAGACACTTTCAGTCGGATTTTCGAACGTGCTTCTTTGAAGAGACACAAAAATCAAGGCTGATTGAAAACGTTAATAATAAATTCATGCATATTCCAGCGGCCAATCCATATCACGCTATATTGCAGTGACACACCTTTCAATAAAATGCAAAGAAAGTCAAAATAAAAATGCTCTTACTACAAGGATACTGTTGCACCGTATTGTCATTTTTTTTTACTCAAGGACATCTCATTCTTAACTTTTTTAATGGGAAATTATAAAGGTAGCAAAACTATTGTCGTGGCTAAATAACTCTTAACTGACACAATTTTAATTGTCCAACCCATTAACAGACTTTATTCCCCTAATAGTCACTAAAACGTGATATTACTCACGTTATATTACAATTATGAAATATTTACTAATGTCAATTTATTTTTTAGAACCAAAGTACTATTTTGTGTCCTTTAAATGATATCTAAAATTGTTTGTTTCGCCTTTTATTAAAACAATTGCTGTGCGTATAAGCATAAATACCGCATACTTGCACGACGCCTTTTAGTTTTACTGAAGTTTGCGCAGACTATGAAATGTTTTTACAGGTGGAAAATGTTCTATGATAGATATCATTTTGTCAGACACTTTTCTTTTTTTTATTTGGTTCTTATAATATGCCAAAAATCTGTATATTTAACAGAGTTGAACATTTAAATTGTGCGTTTTACTCTTAACAGACGTATAACCGACCCGATTAACAGACCAACCGCCCATATAGCCGCATACTCAATATAGATTAACCGACCAATCTCTCGGTTAGCCGAGTGTCGGCCGTGTCCCTGGCTAATATAATTTGTATAATACCATGCATGCGATACTGACATATTTTCATATTGCAAATCATTCAAACTACATGTATATCACTAATATGTAGATGCGAATAGTATAATGACACGTGTACTGATGTAATGAACACATTTCGACGTTATCTTGTAGAGAGCAATATTGCATTAAGTTATTACAAAAAGTCATACTTGTTCATGTATAAACATTATTTGACGAAATCAAACAAAAAAAAAACATCGTATTAACAACCTTGGAACCAATATGGAACTGTGAATACTGCTTTACAGGAACAACATCGACCGGGTCACATTCAATACTTCCTAAACAGTTACACCTCTCTTTATACAGGACTCAAAAGTATTTAGATAAACAGGAAACCTTACAATGTTTCCCTTATGTCCCTTGTCGTCTGTATCCTAAACGAAAATTTGTTCACTGTTTTGAAAATTTCCGTTTTCCTACATGCACATATATGACCTACTGATCAAGACAAAATATGAGGGTAAAGTAATCCAATTGTACCCCGGGAATCTCATTAATTATTGTCGCTGTTTCTTCAACATTTATGTCTGGAACAAATTTGGTCTTAATCGTTAGTTTATTTGTTGACTAATTTAAATTATATCCAGCCATTCTTGAAATAAATAAAAGGAGAAGTGGGGAATACGTTGCATGTTTTAAGACAGAAAACAATTAAAAGACACACAGAGGGCAATCTGTGTTTCTTTGTATGGTTGTTGGTGTTCAAACTACTTCCAACGAACTTGGCAATATTATGACGATCAGTTTTGATTTGTGGAGGAAACCGAGGAATACATCGTCCACAGTCAGGAAAACTGTCAATCGTTATCAATCAAATTGGAGTCTAAAACACGTTTCAATTAACAAGGGTTAAACTCTCAACCTCAAAATTGACAACTCAGTGATCACTTTAGATGAAACGCCGCTATGACCAATAGGCCACTGAAGAAACGGAGACCATACGCCAGATTCTAAATCTTTACGAGTCTATACAAGTTACAAACATATTTAACAGAAACAATTAAGGCTCGGTCCCTTACAAAATTTGTCCATTTTCTCAACTTGGAAACAGATTTTTTAGCATAATTATCTTATGATATGGGTATTTAGGCTAAATGACGATCTTTACCTTCATGTGTAACTTTGTTATAAATCATTTTATTTTGCTTCAATGTTGGAGTCTACTACACATTTCTTTCATCTACCTTAACATTTCCCATCATCTTCAAATTAATTAGGACAACACACAATTACAAGCAGTTGATAAGTTAAAGACTGGTCACCGAAATAAAGATTCAATTTTATAAAACATAATGTTAAATAAAATTTCTCTAATAATAACTATACTATACCTGTTTTTGTATTGTTATGAGTTACAATTTATGACTAAAATCAGCAAAGACCCATCGAAACAACATCTGATACAAAAATTTAACAATACTTTTAGATATTTGGATGATATATTGGCTCTCAATAATGACAACTTCAGTATGTATACTAAAGAAATTTATCCTGTTGAACTTACTTTAAATAAAGCTAATACTAACAATGACCACTGTCCTTTCCTCGATCTTGATATCTATATCATTAACGGGAAGCTTAATACAAAAATTTATGATAAAAGAGATGATTTTTCATTTCCTATCGTTAATTATCCTTTTTTAGATGGTGACGTTCCCTTTTCACCATCTTATGGTGTTTATATATCTCAACTTGTACGATTCGCTCGTGTATGTAACAACGTATTAGATTTTAGCGAGAGAAATTTATATATTACTGAAAAATTATTACACCAGGGTTTTCGATATCATAAACTAGTCAAAACATTTACTAAATTTTATCATCGGTATAAGGACATCATTCGTAAATATAACTCAACATGCAGACATCTTATACGTTCGGGTATTTCACATCCAATCTGTTATGGTAATATTCTTTACAAAGCACAAAAATGTCAGTATTCATCTCAAAAGCTAACAAAACCTTAACACAGACTTATTAAGAAGGGATATAGTTACGATACTGTTGTCAGGTCATTAAAGATATTTTTTGGCTTTAATATTGATTCACTTATAGGGTCTTTGCATCGGAATTAAACATATTTATTCTAAAACCAGTTGTTGGCATGACACGGGTTATGTTCTTCTCATATATTTTATGACGGGATAATACTAAACCCCTAACAGGAGGGATTGTGCCTGATATTCATATGATGAAGACATAATCTTTCAATCAGTTTAATTGAGGTCTGGAGCTGGCATGTCAGTAACTGCTAGTAGTCTGTTGTTATTTATGTATTATTGTCATTTTGTTTATTTTCTTTTGTTACCTATTCTGACATCGGACTCGGACTTCTCTTAAACTGAGTTTTACTGTGCGTACTGTTGTACGTTTGTTTTTTCTACATTGGCTAGAGGTATAGGTGGAGGGTTGAGATCTCAAAAAACATGTTTAACCCCGCCGCATTTTTGCGCCTGTCCCAAGTCAGGAGCCTCTTGCCTTTGTTAGTCTTGTATCATCTTTAATTTTAGTTTCTTGTGTATAATTTGGAGTTTAGTATGACGTCCATTATCACTGAACTAGTATACATATTTGTTTAGGGGCCAGCTGAAGGACGCCTCCGGTGCAGGAGTTTCTCGCTGCATTGAAGACACATTGGTGGCCTTCGGCTGTTGTCTGCTCTATGGTCGGGTTGTTGTCTCTTTGAAACATTCCCCATTTCCATTCTCAATTTTAATTTTATATAATCGTTATCATTCCGCTTTAATTATTCAGAGATCATCTTGATTTTTAATTATAAAATGGTTTTTGGGATATATTTCGATTAAAACTAAAAACAAATTAAACTATTAACATGAATAGTGTTTTTTCTTTGACTCTTGATTGTGCAGTGTTCTGGGCATTGTACAAACAAATTGTCGCCATGGATATAGGAATATAGGACATACGGTTTTTGGAACAGAAGGTATATACTTTGAGCTTTTCGTGAGCTTGCTTTCATTAAAACCTCGTCAAAGATTTCAGGCTTATAGTTCTGACGCTAGATACGTAACTTGGACCACCTTATTTCTACTATGTAAATTATTGTTTTGATTTTTCTCCAGATTACCTTATTGGATATTTTCTGACACATGCGTCTGAGTTTCGTCTCTGCGGATTCACCAACATAATTGTCAGCACATAAAAACGAAATAACATGACCACGTCATGTTTGCAGTATACTTTCTGTTCATAATAATTTTAATTCGTTCGAAATGGTCAGATTTTACTACCCCCAGGCTTAGATTGCATTCTTCAAATTTTGCTTTCCAAATTATTAATAGGTTTGTTCTACTTACGTTTTTTTTTATTGAAGCAGCTCTGGTGAATCATGTAAAAACGCGCGTCTAGTGATCAAAATAATAACCCATGTTTAGGTACAAAAATTAATGTAAGCTGTTTTAACATATTTTTTTTTCAGTATGCCACGGTAGATATTATGATTACAATTATAACGGTGTCTATAATTGTTCAGAGACATGTGTGTGCAAAACTGGAGCAATTTGCAGCAAACAGTCAGGGATATGTGAATGTACAAATAGTTCTTCGTGCCTTAACATTAATGGAAAAGGGTATGTATCAAAACATTCATGAATTAATGATTTGATGAAGGCACATTTGTTTTTGATAAAAATAATAGTATCATTGTTATTGCTGTTTTAATAATTTCAATAATAATTTGGTTAAAAAGATGTCTACTTCTATGGTACGAGAAATACCTAGGTACTTGCTCTACCATCTACTCCAACGCTTACATAATTAGAATAGGTACAAATCTTACACAAAAATCCTTTTTTTTAATCGATTGATAGGTAAAGCATGTTTCTTTAACCGATAAGTTTCGTTCCTATTTCTCAAACGTTTTTTTTTTAATACTATTTGTCGCTTTTTCAAAAATGTATACATATCGCCTACTTTAATTCCTGTCCGTATGAAATTTGAAAAAAGCTTGTAGTACAAGGTTTAAATTACTTTTCTGCAAAGTGACTCAGAAACATTGTCATTATAAATACCAAAATGATATTTCCAAAGTTGCAATCGGAATAAAATACTATAGTTCGTTTGACTTCTATATATGCAGAAATAAAATGTTAAAAATATTTTTTTTTTATATCAACTCTTTTGTCTAAATAAAAAAAAAGGAGATATGGTATGATTGCCAATGAGACAACTATCCACCAAAGTTCAAATAAAGTGGATGTAAGCAGTTATAGGCAACCGTACGGCCTTCATCAATGAGAAAATCTCATACCGTATAGTTGGCTATAGTCCCCGACATGAAAAATATGAAACAATTCAAATAAGAAAACTAATGGCCTAATTTATAACAAAACAATTTACGAAAAAAAAATATGACAGACATGTACCAACGACAACCACTGAACTACAGGCTCCTGACTTGGGGAAGGCACAAACAGAATGTGGCGGAGTTAGACATGTTTGTAAGCGCTCAACCCTCCCCTAACCAGTTGGGACAGTGGTGTTACATGTGCTGATGTATTTTATAAATTCTAACTATGTCTATGAATTTCATAGTTTTTAGTCTATAACTAAAAAAGAAACCCATTAGGTCTTTTTATTTTTTTGCGTGAACCCCCCGAGGGGGTGGGGGGTTCACGCTAATATATTGGCGAGTTTTGGAAGTGTCTATGGGCCACTCGATATCCTCGAATTAACGATTCTCGGAACGTCTCGAAAATTTTTCATCATTTATATAGGTAGTTATTTATGTCTTTGATACGGTCCCTCTATGGATAGGCTACAACGTGACATTGTATATTTCAACAATGCGACAAACGGTTCATTTGTAGATTTGAAAGTAAAACAATAAAGACTAGGTTGCATTCTAAAATCATTTATATGTTAGAACCTATTTGACTTTTGACAAAACATATATGTTTTAATAATGTGAATTTTTATTAAATATCAAGTATAATGATAACGCAATTATATAATTAATTCTTTGAGACGGCCCCTCTACGCGTTGTGTGTGTTGTATTTAATAAACCTGGGAATAGTTTATTGATATACAATGACCCAGAATAAACTGATTATTTCTGAACGTTTATCATTTGATATTTAGTATTTCAATCATAGCATGAGAAAATCTCGGAAAGAATGAAGAAAATTAAGAAAACGATATTTCTGTTAAAAATATTTATCTAAGGTCGGAAACACAGTGGTCGGAAAGCAGAAAGATAATCAAACAAAAGGATTTTTCTGTAAAAAATATCTAATTTCATTAAAAGATTCTACCAGACTAAGAGAATATTCATTGTTACGGTAAAACTGAGACTGAATTTATTCCTAATAATTATCGAATATAATTAAAATTGTAATGTATACATGTACGTGCATTATGTCTCACAGGTTTGATCAGTCATTACATTTATGAAACTTATATGTAACGTATGAGCACCAATGAGCAGGGATGCGTACCCAAAGTTAGCTAAATATCAAAATTTTAAACGGTCATGAATGAAAAAATACTTGCGTGGTTTCATTTCACAAGGCTTTTAAATCCTTGCATCTCACAAAAAAAGTAATTAATATTTTATAATAATCAATACAAAATGTAATTACTATCATAATGTTAATTAATTTTTTTTTTCTTTAATTAGTTCAACCTTATAGCATCTAAATATTTGTACTACAGTACGGTTTTTAAAATTGTATTCATTGTGTTGGTCAGCTATCCTACACGTCTTGATTCATTCACATTATACATCACCCTGTTCACACGCACACTATCGGTTTGCGTTCACAAAAATTCCGGATAAAATATCAATGAATCCGGAGTCAAAACACTTGAGGTAGGTAGTTTGACATCCGAATTCAACTATTAGATTAATATATGTGATGACGCAAATGCGTATTCTTATCCAGAGTATCAGTGCGTATGCTTTCTATTTACCAATTCCTTCGCAAAAATACCACGTTCATGCATAAATATTAATTTCACTTATACGAATTTTCGCTTTTCTTATCTAAATTCAGGACATGGCAATACGAGCTTGCCATGTGACTTTCAAGCACGGTCATCATTGCTTACGGTATTCTGACCTCTAGCTGTTTCTCTTTCATTTTCTTTTTTGAACCACTGTCCTTTTATAAACTTTGACATTTTCAAAATACCAAGGATTTTCTACCCAAGGAATAGATTATTTAACTTCGTACTTTATTTGGCCTTTTTAACTATTTTTATTCGAGCGTCATTGATGATTCTTTGTAGACTTAACTCGCGTCTGGCGTACAACATGTTAATCCTGGAATTTTTTTTATATCTACATGTCTTTTTATATAATTGGTTCTTTTGAGAGTATGTTCAGGTGTTCATAAACCTTCTGAAAATAAGATATTCTTCAAAACCAAGTTTCCCTGTGAAATATTTGGATTGATCTAAGTAAAATCAGGAAATCCTTAAAATTTGAGATATTTTATGAGACCAAAATAAGTCTCTATATAAGAAGTCCAAATGAAGCTGGTGTGTTACTCTCAAGAAAAATATACGAAACCTTCATATAAGTTGCATGCCACAGGGTTTCACTTCACATGGAAAATGGACTTTAAATTTATCTGTACAACATCTACCATGAGTACAGACAACTTCAATAACGAGTTGAGAATATGAAGGCATCCATGCAGGAATAAAAATATAAATATGTGATAGATAAAATAAATGCATCCAGATTATAAAGCAAACTGAGTGCTTAAATTTATATTGCGATTGGTTTGTGCAATTTGCATTATGCATCCGGTTTGTAGAAACTGGGATTTGCAATAGGATTATAAAAAGTGATGTACAATCCCAGGTAATAAAAGAAATAGTCGAGCTTTAAACTGTATATTCAAATAGTAGCTGTATATACACTTTTCTATTCACACCTATCCAACATTGCTTTCAACTGACTTGTGCAAGAATGTAAACACTATTACATATTTTTAATAAAGGTAGTTTAACTTCATCATTATCTCCTTCTATTCACAGTCAATTATTTCAATTCAAAAACAAACAAAAAAATTCAGCAACAATCTTTTGGTGAACAGTCAGCGGTCTTAGGTTCACGTACTGCTTGTCTTTTTTTAAAGAAAGCAACTTGTTGTGAAGTGTTAGAAACTTCAAGTTTGAGTAAGTATAATTAGTCTGACAGCCTTCCATTCAAAACATACACAACAACATGTGCTTTTTATAAATATACACATTTTTAAATCTTGTTTGACAACAAGTATTCAGCATTAACTATCAGTAATACTCGCACTGTTTGTTACAGGGGATTCTACTTTAATCCAATTTTAATTATTTCTGTGGTGTGTGTACCTATGCTTGTGTTGACATCTGTTGTTCTACTGGGCCATAGGAAATATCGTAAACGACAAAGCGATCAGAATAACGACCAAGGACATTACCATGAAATTAATCTTTACAGTGAAATACGTGATGATGACTTGCAGGATATGATAGGATTGAGCATTGCTATAACACAAGACTTTCCTACAGATAACAGATTTCAACTCACAAATAGAGAACATGAAAATCAAAACAATGCGCAATCTTTGCCAAACATATACATGATTGAAGAACAATATTTCAACCCTTACTGTTCCTTACAATATGCAGACGATGACTATCTTAACCCATACTGCGCACTGAGGTTTGAAAGGCGCGTGAAAAGCTGTTCTCTTTGACGTATTATCGAGTTACTGATAATCTTCTGTTATTTAACGTATTAATTACTAGAATAAGATTTTAAATTAATATTAATAAATATATAGATATGTCCAGAACGGCATAGTAAATCGATCTAGTATAACTGATTTATTGGTATTTAACGTCACTTTCAGCACTATTGTGGGAATAGGAATGCCGAAAACCTGCTGGGAAATTCTACCTCCTAATTCAACAAATATACTGTAAATGAGAAAATCAAGCATACTGATCACTTGTTTTTCGATGTAGCATGTATTTATCGGAATCATTTTTAACAAAATATGTAGAATATATCCCAAAACAATAAATTTGTAGTGTATAGTTTTATTTTTATGGTGCAAAGCATTACGGATTATTTCTTTCAGACGGGTTTTTAATTTTTCATGTGCATGGTATGCTGGTGTAAAAGATGCAAAAATTGAAAGATTGGATAGAATTTATTTCTGAAAATAACCAAGATTTAAAATTTTCCGAAAGTTCTTTTGAGTTCTTCAGAATCCACATAATTTATTATTAATGCCACTACGCGTGTAAACAGTGTCAAAATAATTCTGAAATACCTCTATTAATCTTACGGACAGTTCCATTGTAGAATATACAGATGAGCCGGTAATGTACCGTTGTTTGTATGGAGCTTTGTGAGGTTTATATATCAAATACAAACGAGGTACGTCCTCAGATTTGTTGTTCATTAAAATGTTCAATGAGGCAATGAAGGACTTGTGGTTTGTTAAGATCCCATATAAAATTAAACGTAAATACTGCAGAAATCTGAACTCAAACTTGTTTTTTAAAGTAACGTGACCATCAAATGTTACAATTGATGTAAACACAAGGATCTGAATATTTCTACATCCAATATTGTTTTACTGTTTTGAAAAAAAAATATACGACGAAGTTCCAGTGTTGGTGAAAACTGCCAATGACTATCAATAATTACCGGTGTTTTAACACACCAAAAATCAAAAGATAGCTTGAATCATTTCATGTACATGAACATTTATGAATTTGGAAACTACAAAATCTAAATGGAGCAAATGTTTATAGACCAGAAACGGCCAACAAATATTCCATGACGTAAAGAAGAGCGGATGATGCAAAAAAAATTAAAAAAAATACGCTACGCTACATAAAAAATAAATACAGAGCAACGCGAACCAAAAAAATATCTTATAGGTTTTCAATTTCAAAGTCATATGGCTCTTATATATGTAGTTACTAACCTGTATTTTAACAATTAAGTAAATTCATGAGTTTCATAATGTTGCTTTTTGAACAAATGCAGTACATTTACTACAACTGGAACACCACGGGAAGATAAGCATAACCCTTGCCCAAGGATGCAATCTGTAAATGGCGATCATTTTATATGATAGTAAAATTGGGAGCACTTTGCAAATATGACATCGTTAAGTTGCGGTTTTATTTACGTTTGCACCAAAATCTTATATTTTTTATATTAATAGTCTCTATTGATATATGTTTAACAATAAGAACAAAATGCACGTGAAGTAGTTAAATCCCATTACATATATTTATGTCACAGTGCATAAAGCTTGTCATTGGTTGTCTTGATATGATAATTTTAGGGTTTTTCTAGTTTGAGAATTTAGTGTTGATGGCAGAATGTTGATAGAATTATAGTTTTGTTTTTTTTTATTTAACACTTATTAACATTGGACATTACAAAGCTTTACATACATTTGCACGTACCAAAAGTGTTCATTTGAAATTACCCAGTTTCTATATAACGTTAAAAAATGTAGCAGGTATGTGATTTTAAAATAACTTTTAATTTGGATTCTTACATAAGTAAACAACAAATAGCTACTGATTGTTATTACCAACATCCTTAGAAATGAGTTTTTCCCAGTAGTTTTCTCTATTTCAATTATCCTTATGAATTTATATTTAGATAATTTTATTACTTCAGAAGAGAGTTGTTGTGAAGTTGAAAAAAATCCCTTTGAAAATTTTACGGACGCCATTACGAGTTGGTTGACCGTTATAGAAAATCTGCTTCACAGATGACGACGAATATGTTCAAAATGTCGTAAACACAATCGCGTCCGCTTTTCCCCGAATGAGACCTACTAAATTAGACTTAACACCGGGTGTGTACTTAAATGAGCAACACGACAGGTGCCGCATGTAGAACAGCTTTACTTACCCTTCCGGGGCATATGAGATCACATCCGGTTTTTAAAGGGGTTCGTGTAGCTCAGTCTTAAGCTGTCCATGTTGTATTTTGTGTACTGTTGTTTGTCGTTTTTCGTTGTTTTTTTGCCATAGCATAGTCAGATTGTTTTCAACTTATAAGTTTTATATAAAATCATCTGTTCTTTTCCTGATACGAATGTAACGTTTGTCACTGTACGTTAAACTCTTATTCGTTTATCCATCCAAAGCTTCAAATGTACATGTAATAATAAAGATTCTTTTTTACTGATTTATAACATATAAAATAGCAATAAATATTACATTAAGATTTCTTTGTTAAATAAAATTGAAATATTTGCCGAAATTAGTACTCGACTTCCTTTAAAGGTATACCTTATTAAAAGATTAAAAGAATAGCATTTCAAATGAGTTTCCTTTATGTCAAGGAACACTGGGGAAGTGTTTTGTTTTTATTTTTGTTTTTGTTTTTTGTTGTTTTTTTTTTTTTTTTTGGGGGGGGGGGGGGGGGGGGTCTTGTTAAAATTTTCATACACTTTGCCACGTTGAACACAAACTGTATATCTAGAAATAAAAACTGTTTTTGCACAATTATTATTGAGAAGTTCAATTTCTGTGTGGAAAGTACGTGAAGTCTTTCAAAAAATTCGTCGGAATTATTTTTAAATATTCCTTTTCTCTACTCTCAGTGCATAGATTTTACAGGCATTTGAGTTGCAGGACTTGAACGAAGTATCGTCAATGATGCTGAAATATTTGGAACCATTTTATAAAACCAAGGGTTATTGCACTGATATTGAGGAAAATTAGTGCAAAAACTCTTAATGATTTCAATCAAGTGACAACAACGTGACAACACTATGAACACGAACGTGAACAAATAAAGCTAATTAAATATATTTTCTAATATTCCATTTACAAGTTACAATGTAAAAACACAAATAATTATAAATCTATAATTGACAAGGACAAGTTGAAAATTGATGTATTTGTAAATTAAATACACTCATTTCATTCTACTCAAGATAAAATGGCTTTCATCGTCTCATTTTCTGAAGCATTAATTAAAATGAATTGTGATGAAATAGTATATATCATTGTTAGTTTGACGTTTCAAAACATTTTACGATATTAAAAAAAGAAAAACGAACCATTTAAATCCGTTTTAAGAGCACCATGTGTTCATGTCACTTTCAGTTTGACCGAGTTTCTCATTGGAATACTATAGTGGCGGTAAAAAAAAATAGGGCAATATTGTTATCATTGTAATTCGTACACGTTTTGCATTTGAATGATTTTTACCAATGTTCAAAATTCATTACATGACACGGGGCACATGTAAATATTAGTGCATATGAATAACAGAGTATTGGATTTCCGGTATGTTAAATGTCCGAGTGTACATGACTGTATAAATCTCTTCCACTATTGTATTCTCGCTCTATTACCGGCAGATACAATAGAATAATATTACAGCGATTGCCATTACAAACAATCGTGTACAACACATTTCTGTCTGCCGTTCCGAATGCCATTAGACTACCATACATTTTGCAATCTTGAACAACAGAGTTTGATCGCAAGTAGTATGTCGTGGTGTTAATTTTTTTCATGGAGGATAAGTTTATGCGGAATTTTTACAGTAGTGAACTACTCCAAAATGCCAGAGTATACAGTCCGCCAAAAGTAAAGCACCACCTATTTTTATTGCATCGAAATTTTTTTCATTTAAAAAGAATAGTTATTCCTCGAAAAAGAGAAAACATTCATGTAGCAATTTTGCTAACATATACCATAAACAAACCATAAACTTAAGTTTGGTCACTTATGCAGGTTCTATGCATTTAAATTTTGCGTTCATAGAAATAGTGCAAGTTACACAAATCAGAAACGGAACTTAAGTTTCACTGTGATTTTATTTTTTTACAACAATAAATCACCAAATATCATAAAATTCTCTACAAATAATCTTTGGTATGGTCGGCAAATTTAATGTCAATATTTTAGTCAATAGGATGTGTAACCACTTCTTGCACAGTTTAATAACACGGCGTCTCATACTCTGTACAAGCCTTCTGAACTTTAGATGAGGAAATCTATTCCATTCTTCAACAATTGCCACTCTTGAATCGCCAAGATTTGCAATAGTGGATCTCTGCGATTGAGATTTCTGCCAATGGCATCCCAGACATGTTCGATAGGGTTCATGTCTGGAGACATAAAAGGCCAAAAGATAGTGTCAATGGCTTCTTGATCTTTGTAATCGGTTACAATCCTTGCCCTGTGTGGTCTATCATTGTCGTCCATGTACAAGGGTCTTGACGCAAGTGGGTGATTACCAAAATGAGGGACTACATTGTTTCTAAGAACCAAGTCCCTGTATGTCTGTCCGTTTGTGTTACCCTGCAGAATATGCATACCCAGCTTACAACGGTATGAGAAGCAACCCCATACTGTAACACCACCAGCATCAAATGCACGCGTTGGGCAAATGTTGTTTTTGGTCATAGGCAGTTTTATTTTCCCGCCAAACTCGTATTCTGCCGTCTACTGGTCTAAACAGAAACCGACCCTCATCTGACCAATGAATTTTTTGCCAGCTTCTCATGTTCCAGCGTCGATGGTCATTATCCCATTGAAACCTGATTATACGGTGCCTTGCTGTTAGGGCAGGTCTCTTGACAACACGACGAGCTCTTAGGTTGCCTCTATGAAGTCGACGGACCAATGTTCGAACACTAACACGACCACCTGGAAGCCAGGGGTGTCTAAGCAGCGGGGCAGGAGTAAATGTGTTGGCTTTAGCACGACGTATAAGCAGTCTGTCATCACGACGGGAAGTTTACCGGTGTCTTGGTCTATCATTTACAGTTCCTGTGTCAACATGACGTTGTAAAAGTCTGACAATGACGGTGTGATTAACATTGAAATGGTTACCTATGCTCCTAGTGCTCCTACCGGTATTTGACATGCCAAATGTTTGCCAACGTTCAACCACTGATAATTTACGCCTTGCCATATTACACAATGACTTGATAAAGGTCAAATTTCACCTGTACGCGGGCCAGTAGGAAGATGATTTAAAGGTATCGAAACAGTGTATTTGTAAAAGTGAAGATGACCTTTAATACAAAGTTGCTTAACAGGTTTATCGAAGTTCAATCTTTTTGGTCGTAATGAATTTTCTTAGTGTATGTTAAAGGCAATTCATAACACCAATCATTAATAATTTGTTCGCAATAGTTAAAAAATATATTGCCAGTTATATTAATATAAGGTGGTGCTTAACTTTTGGCGGACTGTATATATTACCGGAAAAGATTCGCTGTGTGAAACCTTATTTAGAAATACATTTTAACAAGGTAGCCTGTAAACCAGGGTTTATTGTCACAATAACAACATTATTGACTAATGTATATAGTCTTGTCAGTCTTCTTTGTTCTATCACTTCGTCTTTAACTTCTGTAAACTGTGCTTAAAGTGTTGCTGTTTTGATATAAATATATAATCAGATCTTAAATTTACCTTACTTTTGAACGTGAAACCTCACATGATATGAACATTAAGAAAGAAAACGTGTCACTTTATCAGAACAAATATGTCTGACACTCCTATATAAACCAGACTGAGTCTGTGCTGTTCTACGTTAATGCCACATATAAGCGGGGGTGCAGGAGTTTTATTTTTTTAACAGGAAAAAGATATCAAGGGGGCATAAAATATAAGTCGAGAAAAGGGAGCGGACACTGGGCGCATGACATTTTAGCGAACATTTTTGAAGTACTAGGGGACATTTTAGCGCAGACATTATAGCCCGTTTTAGCGCAGGATTATTCCGTTCAACTGTGATTTTGATAGCCCATTTTAGAGAAACTTACCTGGTTGAATTAAACTCACCAAACTAAAACCACGAATAGTAATTCTTGTGTACCTAAATCCAGACAAGAGAAAGAGAAGGAACAATTCCTTCTGAAATTTTATAAACAGTATTGTACAGGGGGTATATTTTCGTTTGTTTTGTCCTGATGTGCTGTCGTCAATTCATAGGATGTGTCCGTTGTTATTTGGCGGAACAACTTGTAATGTACTATCATATTATATATTTATTTCTCTGTGCTGAGCGTTCTTGCGTTTGTTTTTACTGTATTCCTGTCACGAAGTGTTGTCATTTTAGCGGTATTTTTAACACTGCCATATAAGCGGGAAGTTTGGCTAGCCATAAAACAAGGTTCAACCCACCATTTTTTTTTAATGTCCTGTACCAAGTCAGGAATATGGCACTTGTTATCAGACAGTCCGTTTCTATGTATGTGGGCGTTTGCTTTTGTTGTAGTTTAGTGTTTCTGTTGTTCCGTTGTTTTCCTCTTATAGCTGTGTTTCCCTGGGTTTAAGTTTGTTACCGGATTCGTTTTTGGTTAATCGAATTATGACTATTGAACAGCGGTATACTACTGTTGCCTTTATTTACAGATCTCTTTGTATTTCGAAATGAATAGATTTTAAGAGCCAACGTCATGTTTTCGTACTTATTTATGAAACTGAATGTTTATTTATTACGTGATGTATTGGCTTCCAGTTGATTTCCAAAAGCATATTATTACATTATGTCAAAAAGACATGGTGGTGTCGCCTAAAAATAACAATATGCAAGTGGTTACCATGGTAAGTACAAAGTTTAATGCATCGTACACATGCATACTAATTTCAAAAACAACTTTTGATTTTCATATCGTTTGTCGCTTTCTCATTAATGTACACATATCGCCTACTTTAATTCATATCCGTAAGAAAATGGAAAAAAAAGCTTGTAGTACAAGGTTTAACTTATTTCTCAGCAAAGTGACTCAGAAACATCGTCATTATCAATATTAAAAAGATATTTCCAAAGTTGCAATTAGAATAAATTACTATAGTCAGTTTGACTTGTATATATTTGCAGAAAAAAAAATTAAAAATCCAATTTTTCAATTCAAAAATTTTGTCTTGATGTATGTAGATATATGATCATGATATGTAACCCATTGTGTCTCTGTGTTAATTTAATTATATGAAGTGTTAAATGCTTGATGGAGTACGTATAATTAGTCTGGTAGCCTTATTATCAAAACATATACAACATACATGTGCCTTAAATAAATATACTGATTTTAACATCTTGTTTGATAACAAGTATTATTCGTTACAGGGGATTCTTTATTCCATTAGTAGTTCTTTCTGTGGTGTGTGTACCTTTGCTAGTGTTGACATCGCTCGTTCTACTGGGGCATTGGAAATATCGTAGACAACGAAGAGATCGGAATAACGATCAAGAACATTACCATGAAATCAATCTTTACAGTGAAATACATGATGATGACTTGCCGGATATGATAGGAACGAGAACTGCTATAACCCAAGACTTTCCTACAGATAACAGATTTCAACTCACAAATAGAGAAAATGAATATCAAAACAATGCGCAGTCCTTGCCAAACATATACATGGTTGAGGAACCATATTCCAATTAAATAATCTGGCTTCTTTGGATCTTCTTGTGTCTGAAGGAACAGCAACTCACATGAAAGCATTACGGTTTATTTCTTTAGAACTGGTTCTTAATTGTTCATGAGCATGTTGTGCTGGTGTAAAAGATGGAAAATTGAAAGATTGGATAGAATTTATTTCAGAAAGTAACAAAGATTCTAAATTTCCTAGAAGCTTTTTTAAGTTCTTAAGAATCAACATATCCTTAATACCACAACGCGAGTTAGCGAGTAAACAGCGTCACAGTATATCTGTAATCCCTCCTTCACTGCGGACAAATTTGGGATAAACTTACGGACAATTGTAGAACATGCAGGTGAGCCGGTAATGTACCGTTGCTTGTATGGAGCTTTTTGAAGTTTAGGTACCCAATACAAACAACTTCTGTCCTTAATGTTAACTTATGTTAATCATGGAATATTCAATGAGACCACGAAGGGATTGCGGTTTGTTAATAGCTGATCTAAATGTAAAGGTAAAAACTGTAGAAATCTGAACTTGTTTTCAAAGTGACGTGACCACCAAATATTAAAGTAAGTGTAAGCACAAGGATCGGAATGTTTCTACCTCCAATATTGTTTTACTGTTTTGGAAAAAAACTATTCGACAAAGGTCCAGTGTTGGTGAAACATGCAAATGACTATGAATGATTGCCAATGTTTTATTTAAATCTAACTGGGTTTGTTCAAACACACCACGAAAATATATAGATTGCTTGAAATATATCATGTACATGAACTTTCATGAATTTGAAAAGAAAAAAAAAAACAAGATTTAAAGGGAGATATTATTTATATATCAGAAACGACCAAAAATATTCCATGACGTAAAGTAGAGCGGATGATACAAAAGAAAAAGAAAAAAAGGCGAAAAACGAAAGACAAGGAAACAAAAACAAATGTAAAAAAACGCAAATCCAAAATCGCTACATAAAAACTAAAAAGACTGAGTAACGCAAACCAAAACAAGATCTTAGGTTGTCAATATATAAATAACACATAGCTGAGAGGGTGATAGAGCAGATTGTTACCCCGAGAAAACATTGTCAGCTGAGGCGAAGCCAAGGTTGGCAATGTCTTTTCGAGGGGTAACAATCTGCTCTATCACCCTCTCAGATATGTGTTATTTAATTTATTATAATGAATGTTCTGTTATTACTGTCGATTAAATTTCAAATTCAAAGTAATAAACTATGACGTCTTGTACATAAAAACCACCCGTATTTAATAAAGCGCACACTTGATCAAGCGTCTCCGTGAAGGGTAATAGAGTATTTGCCATAGGATAGAGTCGTATTTAATAATTCGCACACTTGATCAAGCGTCTCCATGAAGGGTAATAGAGTAAATTAACACCCTCGTATTTGCCAATCAAAATCTGGCATTTTGACATGAAGTATAATAATTTCAAATATTCATAGAGCTCTTATATATGAAGTTACCAATCAGAATGGTTACAATTAAGTAAATCGTATTCATAATGTTGCTTTTGAACAAATGCAGTACATTCACTACAAATGGAATGCCACGGAAAGATAAGAACGACACATGTCCAAAGATGACAGGCTCATCATGCTCATATATATATAGTGTTACTGTGTAAATTGCGTTCATGTTTTATGTATAGTAATATCAGGAACACTTTACAAATATGATTTTAAAAATGTTTCGTTAAGTTGCGGTCTTATTCATGTTTTTACCACAATCAACTATTTTTATATTAATAGTCTCTAATGATATATGTGTACCAATAAGAACAAAATGCGCATACAGTAGTTAAATCCCGTAACATATTCATGTCACGCATGCTTGTCTAAATATGATAATGTTTTTTCACTTCTTCGAATTTAGTGTTGATGGCAGAATGTTGATAGGATATAGTTTATTTTATTAAGTACTTATTAATTTTGGCCATACAAGAGGTTTACATACATTTGTTCATTTGAAATGATCATTGACAAGTTTCTTAGATAACGTTAAAAAAATATAACACTTATAGTAATTCAAAAAAACTTTTAATCTGTATTGTTACAGAATTAAACTAAAATTAGCTAGTGATTGTTTTTACCTAAATCGTAAGAATAGTTTCTTTCCTGTTGTTTTCTTTATTTCAGTTTTCCTTAGGAATTTATATATAGACATTTTATTACTTCAGATGAGAATATTATTTGGTGAAGTTGAAATTATCCCTTCGAAAATTTTACAGGTGGTTGTCCATTATGGAATATTAGTTTAACAGATGACGACGAATATGTTCAAATTGTCGTCAACACTTATCACCGGGTTTGTACTTAAGGTGAGAGGTACGTAAATGAACGCCTCTAGCGGAAAACGGGAAAATTTGCGTTCGTTGTTATGAGAGTTACCTCCCTTACACCAGAAAAATATTTTCAAGATGTCGGAAGGTATTCCGCTTCGTCGAAAAAATGGTCAATTCGGTGGAAAAGTATTGAATGCTTCTGATCAAAATATAACAAAAAGTGTAGTAATTGTAAATGAAATGTCTTGTCCGAGTGAAACATTGCTTCCCTCCCAAGAAAATGAAAGTAATTTGGCATGGTGTGATGGTCGAAGAGTGGTTGAGTTGGGTTTACTAGCTGACCAACTGAAAGTTTGCAAGAACTGCTATGCACCATTGTTTCTACACAACTGTTTAAAAGAACAAAGAATCGGTATCGGAAGTATTTTGTATATACCTTGTGGTAGCTGTCCCTACACAAACTTAATAAACACTGGTAAACGGCACAGATCAGAGACTTCAAAAAAGGGAATGTTGATATGGGACGTGAATACAAAATGTAGTATGGGTAAGAATATTACAAACACTTGCATATACACACAATAACAAATTAAAGCTCACACTATAACGTTGACTTTTTTATTTTTATTTTATTTATTGAAATTCCATAGCAAATAGCCTATAGTCGAAGACTTACACTTACAGTTGCATACAAAGAAATAAATTCGTTTCTCAAAACAACTGTCAACACTAAGAGATATTCAACTCTCGACAAAAAAGAGGAAATACACTGTTATATGCTTAATAATGATATTCTTGATTTGATATTCGTGTTAGATAATCACTTTCTCACATAAATATAAACATTTGGATGTTTATACAAACAAAAAAACCGTTGCTTACAGTGCTTTCTTTCACGTCCGCAATATGGTCTATAAATAGAAGTGGAAAGTGCTAGTACCGAGTGTGAAAAATAAAGGATTGAAGCAAATAATTTTTAATAAAAATATTGAACAAGAGTTTTAAATTGCTGCGTGACATGAAATTTGCGGAATTACATCAGAAGGGTAAGCAAGAGAAAAGGAAAAGAAAATTGAATGTGAATCGAAATGGGGATGGGACCTTGTGTAAATTTGCACTTTTCAAAAATTTGTGCAGAATTTATCTTTGTTTCAAATAAAGAAATACTTGGCATGAGTAAAGTTTTTTCCTGTCCAGTACCATAGAAAAAAATTTCACATAACATTTCATTGCATATAAGAAAATAACCATAAAATGTTCACCTCTTTTTTTACCTGTGTAAAGTCACAGTACCCAAATTGCACCGAGTACCCAAATTGCACCTATTCAACAAAAATAGCTGAGGAAATCTTACAAGTTTTCGTTACAGGCATCCATTTCTTGAAAAATTGAATAGTAAGCATGGACTAATGTCAAATTGTTCTAATGTTTGAAGAAATAAAACAAAACATCTGTTATTCGATTCTTAAGGATGTGAATTTAAGCATGGATGCAATTTGGGTACTCCCCATTACAGATTCATGCATCGTTTGGAGGTCGGTTCAAACCCATTTTTCTATGATTCAATATGGATTCAAAATTAAATTGGTGTAACTATAGTAAATAAGGATACGTCTACAAAATAAACACAGAATGTAAAAATTTTGTCTGGATCATAAAACAACGTAGGTGAAAAAACTGTCAAAATAGGTGCAATTTGGGTACCCTCACGTTACAAGCTTTAGTAACCATGTAACCTCAAGTTTCCAAAATATTCTATAGAAACACCAAATAAAAAAATAATGGTGCTTAGAAACACCCAAGATATATGTTTATGACCCAGAAATTTTTTTACTGCAATGAAATGTAGGATTAATTTCCTACAACTGTCAAATTCAAGGGAATGTTTTTTTTTCATTGACGCAAACCCCACACTGATTGAAGAAATAAGAGGGTCTCATATAATCATTTAAAAAATAATAATCGGTAAATAATACTTTTATCAGACAGGATAATTATTCCATAGGCGCTATAGCGCATTAGTTTAGAGGAACATATTATAATCAAAGAGACACCTTTATGAAGCGGTCGTTGTCTTTGTGTGACAATATTTCTATTTTGGTAGACGACGATTCTGCTGATGGAGATTTGACGTTACGTAATCTTTTCCCGTCCTCAACACCCTTTCAACGGCTGATATATAAAAAGGGAGTTCGGTAACCATAGGAAAATTATATATCAGAAAGGAAAATTCTATCATAAAAACATTTAATTTTTATAGAAAAATCTTAGAAATGGTTTTAATTGTAGATTAAATTAAGCTTGAAATTTCTCATTTTTGGCGTAAATTTGACGTTATGTCTATGTACTTTATGGTGTTTTCCTAACATTTTCAAATGACTGTAACTTTGAAAGTAGACCGGTTACCCACTTAAATTTTTCGATTTTTCTTTGTATTTTAAAAAGTTCTAAGTGTATACAATTTCTTTAAAAAATCGCTTGACAAGCCATTTACGTACCTGTTACCTTAAATGAGCAACACGACATGTGCTGCATGTAAAGCAGGTTTTTCATACCCTTCCGGGGCACATGAGATCACTTCGGTTTTTGATGGGGTTCGTGTTGCTCAGTCTTTTGCTTTCTATGTTGTGTTTTATGTACTGTTGTTTGTCTTTTTTCGTTGGTTTTTGCCATAGCATAGTCAAATTGTTTTCGGCTTATGAGTGTAAATAATTCATAATTCTGAATACCACGTTAAAATTATCTGTTCTTGTCCTGATATGCATGTAACGTTTGTCACTGTACATTAAACTCTAATTCATCTATCCATTTAAAACTACAAATATACATGTAATAATAAAGATTCTTTTTTATCGATTTATAAGATATGAAATAGTATCAAATATAACATTTAGATTTCTTTGTTATACAAATTTGAAGTATTTGCTGAAATAAGTACTCGACTTCCTTTTATAGGTATACCTAGTTAAACGTATGGCATTTCCAATGAGTTCTCCTTTAGGTCAAGGAACACTGGGGAATTTTGTGTAAATTTGCATACACTTTGCCACGTTGACCACAAACTGGAAACCTAATACAATCTGTGCTGGCACAATTATCATTGAGGGAAAATCCTTTAAAAATTCATTATCTGTATGGAAAGCACGTAAAATCTTTCAAAAACTTCGTCAGAATTATTTTTAAATATTCCTTTCTCTACACCCAGTACATAGATTTTTCAGAAATTGATATGTTGTTGCTCGATAAATTTCCGTTCTAATGATGTAAAATATTAATAGGATCACCGACGTCGGTTTTTTCGGTATACATCAGTCTAAGGGACGATGCAGATGAGGGAAAAAAATATACCACAAAACATTTTTCACCTAATGAACTGCTTTATACATGAAGGTCAAAAACGAAGTCTGTGACCCTATATTTAATTGATAATTGAAATGTGACAAATTTTCCATGCATGTTCGGGTAAATTATGGAAGGAAAAGAAATTTAGCCTTGCAACAGACTAACTACTGACCCCTCAAAGAGTTGTGAAGAAAGCATGGCACTCTCTACACGAGGCATCGAATTTAAAGTCCCCATTATGACTTGACGTGGCTGCGAATTTATACATACCGAACAACCAAACGGACACCCCACTTTGACAACGGTTTTACCGCCGGTCGGAAAAAGACCGAGAGCGACCATATTTCTTTTACCATGTCAGGGGTTGGTGATCCTATGATTATTGTATAAAAATCAAAAGAACATGACTTGTATATATCAACAAAATATCGATTTAAAAAAAAAAACAAATCTGTGCGTTGGTTTGGATATTTTATTGATTATATTAAAACAATTTCAAAAATGTTTTTCGAATATTTATGTGCTTTCTATACCAATATACAGTTACTTTGAAGAAAAAAAACAATCTATAAATGATATTTCAAAAAAATAAAAGATATAAATGCATTATTTTTTTCGATTGTTAGTTCCAGTTTAACATACCGCAGCTATACAAATCTGTGATATGATCAATTTACTGTAACTTGACCTTGAAGTTTGATGTGCACTAGAGAGGTTCCGAGAAAAACGACATGTGCACGCAAGCAAATGAAATAAATTAAAAAGAGGGCGGAACTGGGCATTACGTTAATAATGCAGACATTTGAGTTGCAGGAGTTGAACGAAGTATCGTCAATGATGCTGACATAATTGGAACTATTTTATAAAACTAAGGGTTATTGCACTGATATTTGGGAAAATTAGTGCAAAAACTCTTAATGATTTCGATCAAGTGACAACAACATGACAACATTATGAACACGAACGTGAACAAATAAAGCTATTTAAATATATTTACTGGTATTCCATTTACAGCTTACAATGTTAAAACACAAATAATTAAATCTATAATTTATTTACAAGAACAAGTTGACAATTGATATATTTGTAAATTAAGTACACTCATTTCAGTCTACTCAAGATAAAATGGCTTTCATCGTCTCGTTTTCTGAAGCAGTAATTAAAATGAATTGTGATGAAATAGTATATATCAATGTTAGTTTGACGTTTTAAAACATTTTACGATATTAAAAAAAGAAAAACGAACCATTTAAATCCGTTTTAAGAGCACCATGTGTTCATGTCACTTTCAGTTTGACCGAGTTTCTCATTTGAATACTATAGTGGCGGTAAAAAAAATAGGGAAATATTGTTATCATTGTAATTCGTACACGTTTAGCATTTTAATGATTTTTACCAATGTTCAAAATTCATTACATGACATGGGGCACATGTAAATATTAGTGCATATGAATAACGGAGTGATTGGATATCCGGTATATTAAATATCCGAGTGTACATGACTGTATAAATCTCTTCTACTATTGTATTCTCGCTCTATTACCGGCTATCACTACGGCAGATACAATAGAATATGTATTACAGCGATTGCCATTACAAACAATTGTTTTTGCTATCGTGTACAACACATTTCTGTCTGCCGTTCCGAATGCCATTAGACTACCATACATTTTGCAATCTTGAACAACAGAGTTTGATCGCAAGTAGTATGTCGTGGTGTTAATTTTTTCATGGAGGACAAGTTTATGCGGAATTTTTACAGTAGTGAACTACTCCAAAATGCCAGAGTATATTACCGGAAAAGATTCACTGTATGAAACCTTATTTAGAAATACATTTTAACAAGGTAGCCTGTAAACCAGGGTTTATTGTCACAATAACAACATTATTGGCTAATGTATATAGTCTTGTCAGTCTTCTACTTTGTTCTATCACTTCGTCTTTAACTTCTGTAAACTGTGCTTAAAATATTGCTGCTTTGATATAGATATATCATCAGATCTTAAATTTACCTTACTTTTGAACGTGAAACCTCACATGATATGAACATTACGAAAGAAAACGTGGTACTTTATCCGAACAAATATGTCTGACACTCCTAAATCAACCAGACTGAGTCTTTACTGTTCCACGTTAATGCCACATATAAGCGGGGGTGCAGGAGTTTTATTTTAACAGGAAAAAGATATCGAGGGGGCATAAACCATAAGTCGAGAAAAGAGAGCGGACACCGGGCGCATGACATTTTAGCGAACATTTTTGAAGTACTAGGGGACATTTTAGCGCAGGCATTATAGCCCATTTTAGCGCAGGATTATTCCGTTCAACTGTGATTTTGATAGCCCATTTTAGCGAAACTTACATGTACCTGGTTGAATAAAACTCATCAAACTAAAACCACGAATAGTAATTCATGTGTACCTAAATCCAGACAAGAGAAATAGATGGAACAATTTCTTCTGAAATTTTATAAACAGTATTGTACAAGGGTATATCAAGAGCCCATTGGGTACGTTCTCTATGGTATAAATTCCAGACTAGAACGGACTTGTAACATTTTCGTTAACCCCCTTAGATTTTGACTGTTGTATTCTAATGAACATGATATTCTTTAAACTGTGCTTTATTGATTCTATTAAAATTTATTATTTATCATTAGTCATTTCTGTTGCTAAAATGGGTGAAAAATCTTGCGCTACAATGGGCATTGATGATTTCACTTTTCGTTTAATGGGTACAAAATCTTGCGCAAAAATGTGTTAAAATTTAACACTACAAAGTGCGATTTTTTTGCTAAAATGTCCGATCAATACGATGAAATGTCCTCCGTTGGGAACACCAGGTCAAACAAATAAATGACTCAAAGTTAAAAAAAAAAAAAAGACAAAGGATAAAACAAGACGAACATCACATAAAACATGATTCGAGGTGCTGTTGATCGTATCCACAATGTCCACTTTTTAGGCGAATACTCTTGAACAATATAATATGTACACACGCAGTAGAAAACCTCAACAAAATATGTATTCCGTGATGTAGTATTCTCCATTTAAAACTGTAACTTTGCAGAGTTGATACCAATGTAAAAACTTTAGAAATAATCGAAATTCCAAAGTTGATAGTCTACGGTAATGCAATAATTTATCATATGCCTGGAGAATATTTGTCATTGTATAATGGTAAAAGCCTTTCTACTTCACAGAGTGTAAATTGCCTATTTTAACGTTCGAGCTAACAACGTATCATACAATATATTAAGAAGATGTAAAATAAGATTGACAATCAATCGTTCTAACTAACCATAAAGTCGTAACGTTATCCAAAAGATTGGCTTTGTAATGGTCCACAGGGTTCCAAGTAATGAACATAGTTTTCTTTAATGTTGTAATTGGACGAATATATAACAACCTAATGAAGTCATTTCACGGGGTTTGTAATTGTCCGAATCAATGCGGCGGAATTATGAGGAGACACGTGTTGATACGTTATTTCAAGGGGTTTGTAATTGTCCGAGTTAAGGATGTTTGCTACTCTGTTTCAAAATAACAAGATTTTTAAAAGACTGTTATAAATTGATAGTATATGAATAAAGAAGCTAAAAAAGCAGAAGAAAATGAAGGGTCCGTGTGCTTGTTTTCAAGATATAAACCATTGAGTATTTGGCGGGAAATAATTCTCTCTAGATTTTTCATACATTTAACATTAGCACATTTTTTATTTCAAAAACTATGAAAAAATAACAAGGACTTTATAACATTTTCAAATATGGCTTTTTAAACTATATGTAATAAAAAGATGAAAAGAAAAGTAGGGGTAAGCGGGCAATATTTTTTAATGACACTACATGGATAAAACCAGAGGATTCCGAATATCTGGCAAAAATTCAAAAACAAGAGGAGCGAACATCCTTAATGCGGCGGTATTATAAAGACACGTGTTGAGAAATAACTTCCGAGTGTTGATGGTCTTACAATCCATAGTTGTCATCTGAATTCTTTAAATATCTTGACCATAAAAACAGAGATGATGATTTTCCAAAATATATTATTTATCTGTTGAATGTTTTACATACATAACGTTCTTTTAAATGTCCTTTTTAATTCAGTTGACAGTTATAACTTAGTCGACCTATCTTGTAGAATCTACATATTAGTCGACCTATCTTGTAGAATCTACATATTAGTCGACCTACCTTGTAGAATCTACATATTAGTCGACCTATCTTGTAGAATCTACATATTAGTCGACCTATCTTGTAGAATCTACATATTAGTCGACCTACCTTGTAGAATCTACATATTAGTCGACCTACCTTGTAGAATCTATATATTAGTCGACCTATCTTGTAGAATCTACATATTAGTCGACCTATCTTGTAGAATCTACATATTAGTCGACCTATCTTGTAGAATCTATATATTAGTCGACCTATCTTCTAGAATCTACATATTAGTCGACCTATCTTGTAGAATTTATATGTTAGTCGACCTACATTACAGACTCTATCTATTATTGTAACAATTAAATTAAATATGTATGAAATATTGGCCACTGGTCGTTAAGAAACCAATAGTATACAAATTAATCTTAACTAAATTGGCAAGATTGTCTGATTAATTAAATTGCAGATGCCCTACTATGAGTCTTCGACAGCAGAAAGCGATTTTAAGATCGAGCGACTCATTTCACAAAAAATCTTACGAAAAAAATACTCAGAGGTCATGAACATTTCAGTATAACTTACGATCAATTTTATTGGTAAGTTTTTTTTGTGAAAAGAGCCCCTGACTTTTGTAAGATTAAGTACGAAGAATAAATAGTTCACATTCATAACTACTAAGTCATTATGTGTGTGACTATATGTAGAAGCTTAAGAAACAGGAAGAAAAGCGAGGGTTTCTGCGCTTTTCTCCTGTTTCCTGGCGAGTACTCATAATTTAAATTTTCAAACATAACTTCATATTCAAGTTTAAGTTCTGAGTCATTTATCTTCCTGACGTTTTTATAGAAATCGACTTTGTCTTGCTGCAGACTATGAAAAGGGACACACTAAAACTGTGACCACAAAGTAATATGAACATTCCAATTTGCCAAATTAGATGCTGGAGACGATGGATTGTCATGATGACTTCGGATTTTTTAGCTACTTTCGATTTCTGATTGCATCTCTTGAATTTTCGTACTCTTTTTGCATTACCATATAAAATAAGAAGATGTGGTATTATTGCCAATGAGATACCTCTACACAAGAGACCAAATGACAATGAACTTAACTATAGGTCACCGTACGGCCTTCAACAATGAGCAAATCCCATACCGCATAGTCAGCTATAATTAAAGGCCCCGAAACGACAAATGTAAAACAATTCAACGAGAAAACTAAAGACCTGATTTATGTACAAAATAGTGAACGAAAACAAATATGATATACAGCAACAAACGACAACCACTGAATTACATGCTCCTGACTTGGGACAGGCACATACAGAATGTGACGGGGTTAAACTAGTTTAAAGGCACCAACACTCCCCATAATCTGGGACAGTGGTGTAACGGCACAACTCAAGACAAACTATGCAAAACAATAAACAAAATCAAATATGAGAAACAGCTAAAAACGACAACCACTCAATTACAGGCTCTTGACTTGGGACAGGCCCATAAAGAATGTGGCGGGGTTAAACTCTAGACCACTGGTTTAGTAATTACGAGCTTATAAATTAGTTTTAGCCTGACGATAGTGAAAGTAATAATTTTCATATAGTTAATTAGCACTTTTACATGATAAATTCGTTGAATTCTGATAAGCAGATGTGGTATGATTGCTAATGAGACAACGTTCAGACTTTGATCTACTTGCGAGGATGAAAACAACTTCAGGTCACCATACTATCTTTTAAAATTATCAAAACCGATACCATATATAGTTTGATTAGTTCTTACCTCTCTTGGAACTGTCAGAATAATATGTCATAGAACTATTCTAAGCAGTTTTAGAACAGTTCTATCCAATAACTGTTTTTGGGAAGAACTGTCAGAATCAGTTCTAGGGTAGAACTGTCAGTATAAGATCTAAGATGGAACTGTCAGAATCAGATCAAAGATGGAACTTGTCAGAATCAGTTCTAGGGTAGAACTGTCAGAATCAGATCTAAGATAAAACTCTCATATCAGATCTAAGATAGAACTATCAGAATCAGTTATAGGGTAGAACTGTCAGAATCAGATCTAAGAAGGAACTGTCAGAATCAGTTCTAGTGTAGAACTGTCAGAATCAGATCTAAGATGGAACTGCCAGAATCAGATTTTGGGTAGAACTGTCGGAATCAGATCTTAGATAGAATTTTCAGAGTCAGTTTTAGGGTAGAACTGTCCAAATTTGTTCCAGGGTAAAACTGTCTGTTCTTTTCTATGGTAGAGTTGCTAGACTCGGTTCAATGGTAGAACTGTCAGAATCAGTTTTAGGGTAGAACTTTCCAAATTTGTTCCAGAGTAAAACTGTCCGTTCTTTTCTAGGGTAAAACTGTCAGAATAGGTATCTAGGGTAGAACTGTCATAATCAGTTCTAGGGTAGAACTGTTGGTATCATATCTTGGGTGGAAATGTCAGAATAGGTTCTAGTATAGAATTGTCAGAATCAAAATAAAAAAGATGCAAACAAAAGTAGCTCTCTGGATGGTGGTTTTAAAATAGAGCAGTTAGCTGGATTTTTCCTATGCGGCATATTTTATATAAAAGGGATTAAATAGTAAAAACAATTACAGTCGTTTAAATGTATGTTTTAGGTCAGTTATTTCTCCATTTTCATAATTGATTTTAAATTTGTATATAATAAAGCTTAAGCAGTGAGGAAATATACTTCTTATATTATCACAAATCTATCGAGTAAATTATTTTCTTTAGAAAGACAATTATACAGGTAGAAGAATATTTATCATATTAAGTAAAATATTTGAATTACACAGTGACCGTATCAATTTATCATGTTCCTTTGGTGTGTGTATACCCGAGTTTACCTGACATTATATAGTGTTTAGTAATGATTCGTGTGTGGTCTTGAATTATACTGTAACGGTTGGCACGCACTATTACAGCAAAACAAAACTTTAAAAAAATTAGATGATAATTCAAAAAATTAACAATACTAAATAATTATCATAAAAAGTAACTACGTCAATGAATGAATAATCAATGAATCATTGAATGAATCATTGAATGAATCAATCAATCAATCAAGCAATCAAGCAATCAAGCAAGCAGGCAAGCAATCAGTCAATCAATGATAGAATGAATCAACCAATCAATCAATCAATCAATCAATTAAAATTATGAGATTATAAATAGACCTGTTTAAAACTGTTCAAAAGTTAGAACTGTCAGAAATAGTTCTAGAGGTAGAACTGTCAGAAATAGTTCTAGAGTAGACTCGTCAGAAATAGTTCTAGAGTAGAACTGTCAGAATCAGTCCTGGGTAGAACTGTCCAAAATTGTTCTAGAGTAGAACTGTCAGAATTCGTTCTTGATAGAACTGTCCTAAATTGTTCTAGGGTAGAACTGTCAGAATATGCTGTATGTTAGAACCTTCAAAAAGTTCTGAATTAGAACCGCTTCTGTTAGATATCATTCTAAAGATGACAGGAAAACAGTTCTACAGACTTTTCTATAACTCCTGACAGTTCATTGTGGATTTTTAAAGAGTTTAGAACTAGTCCAAACTGTAAGTTATAAATGGATGCGACATGACTAACAGTAGAACAATTCAATAGAGAAAATCAACTGATTGATGCATATATGCGAAAAACAATAAACGAGTAACATATATAACCTAGGACAGTGTTGTATCAGCACAACATATTAAGAAATTCGCTGTTCTACATTTTCATTCTGATATTGTTGTTTCCTGGTTTTACAAAATGAGAGGTCAACACAAAATGAGAGGTCAACACAAATTGAGAGGTCAACACAAAATTGCCGTTTTCTTAACCACTTTCCGCAAAAGAAAGAGACTCGATTCATTAGGCTACATTGTTTACCGACATAAAATTTGCTTGTCACAAAAATACGATAAACTTTCATTTAAACATCTTTTTCGTTTTCTTTAAACAGAAATTTTGAAAAATAAATCACATAAGTAGTCAGAAAAATTATACAAATATATAGAATTCAAAGTTAACATACTGTCTAGAATTCAATAATTTCCAAATAAAGGTCTGAATCCTTTATCTTTTAGACATACCGATTCATTTATGATGACAAATATCATGAAATCTAGAATCTAGAAAGTTTTATCTTTTAATTTACAAATGGAATACATGTGTTTTGCTTTGGGAAAATGAAGCCATCTCACAATTCAGCAATCATTATGATATGCAAAACTGAAAATACTGAAAAATCATTCAAAGATCTTAAATACGTAATATAACGTTGATTTAACTGGGATATAAAATTGTCTTGAAACATTATACTTAACAACATTTTCAATGTTAATCCTGAGCCTGATACCTCAATTGTAGATAAGGACTTGAAAGAGTTTGATAATGTTGGATAATGTTGGATAATTTTGGATACCTCTGCTGGCGGACTGTTTGTCCCTAAGGATGTCACAAGCCCAGTAGCTGAGTACCAGCATAAAAATGCAGATATTGTTTTAGTGAATATTTCTTTTGAAAAACTTCGGAAATCATTTAAAAGTCAGGAACGTATTTCGCTCATGCATAGCTCTTGTCCTTGTTCTGGTTTGGCAATACAACTGGATCCTTCATATCAGCACTTCAACATGCATTTTTATCAGGTTTTGGGGTTTTAATACTTTTAGCCTCATGCATCAATGAACAGACACTGATGCTCGAAATGCGCATATGCTGCAGTACAATTAGTTCCGTGTTATATTTGATTGACTTAATTGCACTACACAATATATTGAATTTTCGATGAAACCAAACGTGTTTAAATATTGTCCTAATGATTGTCTTTCACAAAAGAACTTTGAAATCTGACGGAATAACTTCAAGACAATATATCAATATCCATTAACGTCTTACTACTGACGTTTTCCAATATTCGGCGTCAAATCAGTCTATATGCTATAATTATCTGTCAAGAATACAATTTACGTCGTTTTATATAACACAGGCAAGCACTAAATATCGTCCTAATGAGCACATAAGGGGCATTTTCTTATGAACGTAAGGGACTGATTAAGGAATAAAGACTTCCACAATATATAGTCAGTGTCTTTATGCTA
Organism: Mytilus californianus; assembly: GCF_021869535.1. Lineage (NCBI taxonomy): Eukaryota > Metazoa > Mollusca > Bivalvia > Mytilida > Mytilidae > Mytilus > Mytilus californianus. The sequence continues at coordinate 61,854,043 of NW_026262604.1, read as the reverse complement.
CTAGTACTTTAAGTGGTTAACTATTCGTTAGAAGTTTAATAAATATATTACGTCTAGACATTATATAATTTTAAAATTACTGCGTGTTATTGAACTTTGTGTAAGCTGAGAGTACTCTTAGAGTAGAATGTACATGTATATGCTGTTCACTATTATTTTATATCAAACTCCATGGAGATGAAATTTGAAAAAAAGGCAGGACAGGAGTTTTAAGTAAAAAAAAGGCAGGATGAGCAACTTTGCAAAAAAAAAAAAAAAAAGGCAGGATGACAATTTATGTAAAAAAAGTCAGGATAAACTATTGAAGAAAAAGGCAGGACCGAATAGAGTGAAAAATAAAAAGCCAGGACAGAGATTTAATTTACAACTAAAAAAAAAAATTCAGGACAAAAATTTTCATCCTAGCCCCCTCCCCATAAAAATCAAATGGTAGCTCCCTTAGATAAATATTTTTCATATTGAGGGATGAAAAAAGGTAAGCTCTCAAAAATGTAGCAAATATATTATTGTATGTTTTTTATATATAAATGTATGAAAGAAAATTAAATAGTTGTGCTTTTTCATTACATAGTTTTTCCAAAGACTATACACCGGTCAATAGTTTTAAAATCATTTTACCCGAAATTTTTTCATACTTCTTTTTCTTGGGACAAAAATGACGTCTTTTACTATTCGTGTTGATTCGACTTTGTCGCATGCTAAGGTTAAACACTAAAATATCGAAAACCTGAGCTGATAACTAATTGTCTGCCGTCGGCATCATCTAAGTCTGTTTTAAGTTACTAGAGACTCTAAAGAGCCTGTGTCGCTCACCTGCATCTTCAACTGTGGCCATTTTTAAGTAGAAAGCATCATTAAATGGGAACAACTCTATTAAGAGTTAACTGACAATTTCAGTCATGTTGATATTTTTGTAAATCATATCCTGCTGACAATTTTTCCTTTCTAAAGTTTTTATCTATTTATTATAGTTTTCAAGATAAAAGGCAAACAATTCCAAAAAAATGTATAAAAATATCATTAAAGGGCAATAACTTCAATAATGAGTCGACTAAATATTTCAATCATAATAGCTCATTTGTAGATCTTGTCTTTTGGATTATTTTTGCTATTGAGAGTTTCTATCTATCTATTATAGTTTTCTAGATATTGGGCAAAAACGCAAAAATTTGGTAAAAATCGTCCTTAAAGGACAATAACTCTAAAAAGGAGTCTTCTGACGATTTTGGTCTTGTTGATTTATTCGAAGATCTTGTCTTGCTGATGATTTTTGCTATTTAAAGTTTCTGTCTATCTGTTATAATTTCGAGATAATAGGGAACAAATTTTGAAAATGGTAAAATTCCTCATTTAAGGGCAATAACTCCTATCAGAGGTCGTCTGACAGTTTTGAGTTAACTAGACAATAGCTAGAGTTCGACATTGAGAACATTTTTGCCCCTGTCAGAATTTCTCTATTTATAGCGGTTTTCAAAATAATAGGCAAAACTTGGATTTTACCCCTATGTCCTATTTTAGCCATGTCGGCCATCTTGGTTGATAAGCGGGGTGACACATTTTAAAACTAGATACCACAATGATGAGTGTGGTCAAGTTTGGTTAAATATGGCCCAGTGGTTTCAGAGAAGATTTTTGTAAAAGTTAACGGACGACGACGGACGACGGACGACAACGGACGACGGACGACAACGGACGACGGACGACGGACGCCAAGTGATGAGAAAAGCTCACTTGGCCGAGCTAAAAATAAGGAAATGTGGTATGATTTCGAATTAGACACTATCCACCAGAGTACAAATGACGTATACGTCATCGTTCGGCTTCAAAAATGAGACAAACCATTACAGTCAGCTATTAAAGGCACTGGCATGAAAAATGTGAAACAAGTCAAACGAGAGAAACTAACGGACAAATTTATAATACAATATACGAAAAAGATATATGACCGACATGAACCAGCGAAAACCACTGAATTACAAGCTTCTGACTTGGAACAGGCATATTCATGTGTATGGAACTATTGTTTTTTGTCAGGTGATGTATGTTAATTTCATGACTGGCTATGAGGAACATAGCGAGTGTGTTGTTCCTTCAATACCAACTATTGCCTTCCGACTTACCTCGATAAATTATAGTTGTTATCTCAGGAGCAACAAACGAATTTGCTTTCATTCCCATAACCAGTTATTAGGTATATAAAATTCAATTGCCATACTCAGGAAAAGTGTTTGATATGCTTTGATTTAGAATTAACCAGACTTCCATAGTCCTCCCAATGATTTATTGTGTTTTAACGAGACTTGTTAGAAATAAACCATTCCCAGATCATATCAAATTCTCATATTATATAAGTGCATTGTTTTAACATTATGTTCGTCGTAATTTTATACATGTATGACTAACTTCCTTTGTAAAGTTTAAATTATTACATAATTATTTTTCTTGCATATATAACTTCAAAGCAATTGTTTCTAGAGAAAAACAATGTCTCGTTCATTTATAAAGGATAACATTTATTGATGCAGATCAGGAAGAGCGTTTTAAATGTTTAATACAAGAAAATATAACAAAGGAGTGCTCGTATATTCTACACAAACAGTTTATTGATATCGATTGAAGAGGTTTTTGTTTTTACAACATTGAGATTTAGTTTTAACAACTGGAAGGCTTCTTTTATTTATATTGCTAGACATCGCAAGAAAGGAAAATCAATTAAGAATATTAGGTGCATGCATACTTGAGAAGCACGTAAAAGTACCAGAAAATGAATACAGTTGTAATTGAATTCCGATTCCGCCGCATCTTCCTTCTAAGACTTTTTGTTCCATGACATAAAGAATCCATAAAACAATATGTTTTTCTCAAAATGACAACTTTTTTATTCAAATGAAAATGTTTGAAATAATACTACATATTTGTACGACGTAAGGACGTGATCAGGAAAAGGGCCAGGAACATAAATATCTACTAAAGTGATAATGGTTCAACAGGAGGATCCTGGTAGATTTTATTAGGGGAGTAGGAACACTGGTGACTCTTCCTGGGAGCAGGAACACTGATGACCCTTCCGGGGAGGAGGAACGCTGTTAACCATTCCGTGGAGCAGGAACACTGGTGACTCTTCCGGGGAGCAGGAACACTGGTGACTCTTCCGGGGAGCAGGAACACTGGTGACCCTTCCGAAGAGCTTGAACACTGGTGACCCTTCCCGGGAGGAGGAACACTGGTGACCATTCCGGGGAGCAGGAACACTGGCGACCGTTCCGGGGAGCAGGAACACTGGTGAACATTCCAGGGAGCAGGATCACTGGCGACCGTTCCGGGGAGTAGGAACACTGGTGACCCTTCCGGGGAGTAGGAACACTGGTGACCCTTCCGGGGAGCTGGAACACTGGTGGCCATTCCGAGGAGCAGGAACACTGTTGACCCTTCCGGCGAGCAGGAACATTGGTTACCGTTCCGTAGAGCAGGAACACTGGTGCCCCTTCCGGGGAGCAGGAACACTGGCGACCCTTCCGGGGAGCAGGAACAATGGTGACTCTTCCGGGGAGTAGGAACACTGGTGACCCTTCCGGGGAGCTTAAATTCACCTTTTTTACGAGATTCGACTTGAAATAATCTTGTTTTCTGCTGTATTTCTGTTTGTCGTCTTTCCTTTGCCAAAGTATCACTCGCAATTCTTCTACCTATTGTTTTTCGTTGCCTCCTATCGCCTTCTTTTAATTTTTTTTAATATTCTCGTTATGTCTAAAAGAGTTATTATTTCTTGATTTAATTGTCGCGTTATGAATCTCAAATGTTAAGAAAAAATAACAAGTATTAAAAGGCTATTAAAACAGGCAAAAGGAATATTTCAAACATTTTATACATATTAAACGTGATATTAAAGCCTGCTAAATTCTTAATATAATTAAGTTGCGTCGGCGTATTCGAGCACAAAACGAAGAGTACGCAAAACATTTGAGGAAAGTGGATCATGGTTGTGTAGCGAACCTGCGCACCTCGTAGAAATGGTTATTAACGGCGGTTACTGGCGACTGCTCATGGCTTCCGGTGGCTTTGAGTTAAATGATGCAAAATCCGGCGTCCTGACTAGTTTCTGGCAAGTAAACTAAGGGAGCTACCATTTGATTTTTATGGAATGGGGGGGGGGGGTTAGGATGAAAAGTTTTGTCCTGCATTTTTTTTTTGTTGTTGTAATCTCTGTCCTGTCTGACTTTTTTTACATAAATTGTCATCCTGCATTGTTTTTTGCAAAGTTGCTCACCCTGCCTTTTTTTTAACTAAAAACTCCTGTCCTACCTTTTTTTCAATTTTCATCCTAAAATGTTAATGCTACTGAATTCAAACTTTAACATGTCTTATTTGGCCATGGCCTATTCACAAATACATCTCATCTAGAGAAATCTTCATGAAAAGTAATTCAATAAAACGTTGCATGTTACCAGGATATATAATAGTTTCCTTATTGGTTAATTATTTTTGAATAACCATACCAGTATGAATTTTTTCATATAAATCAAAAACAAAACTGGACTTGACTTTCAAATATCTCGCCTTCGAAAGTAAATATTTCCACTCGAGTAAGGCCATGCCGATCGTATGGTGAAAAGAAATGACTGAAAATAAACTGTTTAGACTTGTTTAGATTTCTTTTTCAAAAGCATTATTATATTATCCTTCTGATAAATGTAATATAGTTTTTAACCTACCACAAGGACAATATCTGAAAAATAAAAACTCTCAATCCAATTATTCTCATTACCTTAAGAAAATTCAGTTTCTCGTTCTCAGATTTTGTTACTTATTCAGAATATATCCAAGGTTTATTGAAGCTGGACTTGCAACCATGTTTTCTTCGGATCTGTCATGTGGATCTACTGAGAATTTTATTCTACCTTAACGAAAACAAGGAGTGAAAACATATAATTTAGCGTCTGGGTTCGATCCACAGCTGGGTTAAACCACTGCTTGAAAATTGGTTCTTGTTGCATCTCCACAAAGCACACGATATTAAAGATTGCAACTGTAAGACTGGGCCACTCCGAATCAAAATAATATGCGCGGTTAGGATGTTATGGCATACTGTATTCTGCTACCTTGTAAAGCAGGGTTTATATCCATATACTATTAACATTTCATCTCCTAATATGCTTAAGTGTAATATTTGACACTGGACACTAAACGATCAACCCGTCCATCAACTTTCTGATATATGAAACGGAAACATTTTTCAAAAAGAAAATAATAATAGCTTTAGTTAGACGAGGAATAATAACTGTTGTGTTTTAATCAATAATTATGATTACAAAGGTAATACATAATCACAATTTCCCTTCAAAAGAGTGATTAAAAACAAAGAATTGATATTAATTGCACCCTTGTGAAATAAATTATTCCAAACTAACAAAACCATAATGCTGTTTTCAATTAGATAAACTCTAGAGGATTTCGTACATACACAATCTTTGTTCAAATCAAGTTAAATTGGAAGTTGAAAGTTTTTACAATAAATACTTATTACTCGAGAGAATTGCTTTTTTGTTTTATTGAAAATATATATCGCTATTAATAGAATTTAAAGTCAAATACCAAGCTGTTTGATTATTTCATATTTGGTTTTGGCTGAATGCTTTAGCTCTATAGAATCTATTTATTATTCATTATTGAAATATCCTAAACCCTTGGCACGGTATAATAAGGCTGGATAGTGCACAAGAACTAAAAAAGCTAACGATCTAGTTTATTATCTTTACTTGGAAACAGACCGAGCATGGATAATAACTACATATAATGTATATAGATTCCACCACTGCATCAAGTGTGTTACGATATTTCTCCACTCGAGACAGTTATATTTTAATATTTAAAGCGCGAGGTTTGTCGAACTTTTTAAATAGTTAAAATTTGACTGTTGAGAGTGGAGAAATATCGTAATACACGAGTTGTTGTGGTGGAATCTGTTTCTTTAATGATTTTTAGTCGAAATCTTAACAAAGTTTATCCTTTTTTCAAAGATTTGCAGAAAGTGTTCGAGAAATATGAAAAAGCATGAAAAAAATAGAGAAACAGATTTTCACAAGTCAGGAATCTTGTCTTTTGTAATAGCTTACAGTTTGTTGCTTATTTAGGATTAGTAACTAATGAGCCTGTGCCAAGTCAGGAATCTTGTCTTTTATAATAGCTTATAGTTTGTTGTTTATTTAGAATTAGTAACTTATGAGCCTGTGCCAAGTCAGGAATCTTTTTTTTTGTAATAGCTTACAGTTTGTTGTTAATTTAGGATTAGTAACTTATGAGCCTGTGCCAAGTCAGGAATCTTGTCTTTTGTAATAGCTTACAGTTTGTTGTTTACTTAGGATTAGTAACTAATGAGCCTGTGCCAAGTCAGGAATCTTGTCTTTTGTAATAGCTTACAGTTTGTTGTTTATTTAGGATTAGTAACTTATGACCCTGTGCCAAGTCAGGAATCTTGTCTTTTGTAATAGCTCACAGTTTATTGGTTATTTAGGATTAGTACCTAGTGAGCCTGTGCCAGGTTAGAAATCTTTTGTAATAGCTTACAGTTTGTTGTTTATTTAGGATTAGTAACTTATGAGCCTGTGCCAAGTCAGGAATCTTGTCTTTTGTAATAGCTTACAGTTTGTTGTTTATTTAGGATTAGTAACTAATGGGCCTGTGCCAAGTCAGGAATCTTGTCTTTTGTAATAGCTAACAGTTTGTTGTTTATTTAGGATTAGTAACTGATGAGCCTGTGCCAAGTCAGGAATATTTTGTAATAGCTTACAGTTTGTTGTTTATCTATGATTAGGCGTTAAAACAGATCTCTGATATAGTTACTGTTCAAATTATTCGCCGTTTATTAAAAAATCGGAACATATTGTATAGAAACCTGTCTAATGTTCATTAGTGTATGTTGACCTTTCTAGTTGTCTAATTTGGGTATACCCCAAAACTCCTCTCTTGATATTATAGTAGTTACATAAAGTGGCAATTGCTTTATGTACAATTATTAGTTGTTAACGAGTTATCGGATATAGACCATGGCAGAAAGTTGAACGCCACTGTATTAAAAATTATACTATTTCTATATTGTTGCGACCAAATTAGAATAAAAGTGAATGACTATAATCATGATAATACCACTGCATGTTATTACGTAATTATAGCAGCACTGATTTATTATAATTTACTCTTTTGAACAAACGTGTGCAATTGAAAAAGTAAAGAGCAAAACAATTAATTTTAATTGAACAAGCATTCTTTTAAAATTAATCAAATAAACCCTTTCAACGATTTAGTGTTTTATGTGTGGATTGTCAATATTTGATTATCTAATAAATTCGTATATGAAAATGTTGAAAATGTTTGTAATTATATTTCTAAAGGTTATTCTGCTTTTAATTATATTCACTGCTGATTTATGTTTTAATTTTAGAAAGCGACCCTTGACGTCACAGTTTATTTTATTCCTGTTTGTCTTTTATGGATTAAAGGCACTGGTGGAGTCTATTTGTATATTTGGGGAAAAACTTTAGTTAAAACTATAGAAGACATTTGTACATACCTAATGGATCCAATGATGATTAGCCATTAATTCTGAATGCAATAGGAAAATGAGAAGGTATTTGGTATGTTTAAAAGTGTCTTCTAAAGGAAGAGAGGCGAAGAATACCAAAGGGACATTCAAACTCACAAGTCGAAAATAAACTGACAGCGCCATGGCTAAAAAGAAAAAGACAAAAAAAAAAACACAATACACAAAACTCAATATAGAAAACTAAAAATTGAGCAACACGAACCCCACGAAAAACTGGGGGTGGTCTCAGGTGCTCCGGAAGGGTAAGCAGATCCTGCTCCACATGTGGCACCCATCGTGTTGCTCATGTTAGAACAAACCCGGTGATACGTCAAATTCGGTAAACAATGGGCTTACATAAACATACAGAAAGTTGAAAATTAAAGGAGCACTTAACTCTAGCTGTCAAAATCATATTCACCGATTTGACTCAAATTCTCATATTTGATTTATAAAATTGAGAATGGAAATGGGGAATGTGTCAAAGAGACAACAACCCGACCATAGAACAGACAACAGCAGAAGGTCACCAACAGGTCTTCAATGCAGCGAGAAATTCCCGCACCCGGAGGCGTCCTTCAGCTGGCCCCTAAACAAATATATATACTAGTTCAGTGATAATGAACGCCTTTATAACATACTAAAACACATATCCAAATTATAACATGTCTTAAATACACAGTTAATAATGCATGTACTAGATAATATATATCAGAATTTCATGTGTATTTTTAGTCTAGACGCCATCTAATTAACTATCGAGATGACCCGAAAACTACCGACGGTCACATAACAAGTTTTTAACATAAACATAGATATAAATTGATATGGTCCTCGTGCAAATGGATTTTTCTATGTTTGTTTGATTTCGTGTTTTAGGTAAAAACCACAAATAGAAACGGTCCAAAGACGTGCAGCCAAGTATACATGCAATCGATACCATAAAACCAGCTCTGCGACAAACATGCTTAACCATCTCAACTGGCCAACACTTGAACTTAGAAAAATAAGAACAAGACTCATATTTTCTTCAAAATTATACACCACCAAGTAGCAATATACCCCCACGAACTTGTTAATACCATCTGACAGTCGAACAAGACAATACACTCACAGTCACTCATTCAGGCACATACAGGCAAAAAAAAGACTCATATAAATTTTCATTCTATCCAAGGATAATCATCCAATGGAACCTTTTACCAGTTATTGCTGTCCAATGCACCACAGTTGAAGCCTTCAGAGAACAGATTCCTACATCTGTTCTCAACCAATACTATACCATGTAATTGTAACACCTTGTAAATAGTTTTATCTTATATGAACAGTGAAAATCAAAAACAAGTTATTAAGTCATCAATATTATGATGGAGTGCGGAAACTGAAAGAAGAGAAGAAGAAACAAAATAAGTTAATTTTCGATTTTACCTTCATAAGAATGATTGTTTTGTGGATCGAACCAGTCAATCAAATGATTTACCTTTGTTTCACTTTCCATGTTGACATTCTTTTCTTTTAATAACCAAACACGCATAAATCATGTGTAATCCATCTCAAGCTAAGAGGTTAAATTGAAGTTCACATGAATACGGATTCAATAAGGTCGAATTATTCACTTACAAGTGAATAATTCATCATCAATGTTTCTTAGCTTATTTTGACCAAATTGAACTGTATTGTACGAAAGCCTATTTACGAAAGCCTATTAGGGTCACAAAAAAAATTTTCATCGCGTAATTACGAGATAAATATCTCGTAATTACGAGAAAACTATCGCGTAATTACGAGATAATCCTTTTTTATCTCGTAATTACGAGATAATTATCGCGTAATTACGAGAAAACTATCGCGAAATTACGAGATATTTATCGCGTTATTACGAGATAACTATCACGTAATTACGAGATAATCATTTTAACTCGTAATTACGAGATCATCATTTTTTAACTCGTAATTACGAGATAATTATCGTGTAATTACGAGAAAAACTGTCGCGTAATTGCGAGATAAGAAGTTTTTTTATCTAGTAATTACGAGATAATTATCGCGTAATTATGAGAAAATTATCTCGTAATTACGCGATAGTTTTTTCGTAATTACGAGATATTTATCTCGTAATTACGCGATAAATTTTTTTTTTGTGACCCTAATAGGCTTTCGTAGTACTGGCTGCTAAAAGCGAATTATTATATCACTTTTTCACTTTCACTTTATAACAAAAAAAATCGTAATTTTAATTTTTTATGTATCTCGTAGCTAGTGCCCCTTTAAAATATAAATAAACTAAAAATTTGAACATCTCAAAACTGACCAATCACGTTAAAAACAAATGGCTTGCAAAATTATGATTTGTGAACAGTATTTAATATTTAAGTAGCAAAGTACAAAAGGGAGAGTGAGCACCGATTAACAATTTAAAATCATAAGTAGAAAAAAAAGCGCAATGGCCAATATGAATAAAAAAACGACGAAAATTTGTTATTAAAGAACACATTGCATATGCAACGCCTCGAAATTGATAATTAATTATAATTAATCCATCAATCAAATATACAGAGTAAATTAACCGTAACCAACTTAAAGACACTTATGCTTAATGGCGGTCGATTTTTCTAAGCAAATGATTTATTTCATATCTACTTCTGATCCGTAACATTAAACGGTCTCTGTATTGATCTCTCGTCAGGTAGAACCAGATGCCATGGCTAAAGAGTAAAAGAGAGATCACAAATTACAAACTTCATTGTCAAAGGATAGATTGCAATTTATATAGTTTTTTTCTTATGATATCAATATATCTGGTATTAAACGCATGCTACACTTTCACACAAGGGAAGAAGAGTAGAAGAAAGCGAACTATATTAGTATAGAAATAATAGACATCCGGTATAATATAAAGTATAATCAGTTTTACTAAAGGAATGCCAGTATATATAGTTTCACGTTTCATTGACAAAGCTAATTGTCATTAGACAGCGGATTGGCGAAGAAGGTTTTCAGAACTACGTTCCATTCCAAGTGATCCGTATTGGCATTTAAATATTTAAAGACAAAACAGATAGAAATATTATCGAAAAAGGAATTATCTGATTATTCATATAACCTGCTTTTTATAATTTATGGATTTTCAGTTACAAATTCAATTTTGAATATTAATTACGTGTAAGCTGAAATATAACCAACACAGAAAGGATAGCTACATACATATTTAATAGAATGATTTCAATTAAAATAAAAAAGTGGGCAAAAATCTATAAGTTCATACAGTAATGTTCTAGTTTTTTAAGTGTCTGGATTTAACAGTTAATAACCTGTAGACTGGATGGAATATACTAGCATATAGTAGAAGTAAGTTATTTCAAATTCTTTAAAACTGTTACTAATGAATTTATAACTTGATACAATATTTCAATGGTTTCGGATACCTCTCTGGCTATTTCGTATGTAAAGCATTTAAACAATTTGCCTAACGGGTAAGTTAAAGTTCACTACTTATTAGTGCACACAACAACGTGTTTTGTTTTTAAATTAAGATATATGTACGATGTTTGAAAATCATCATCCCTGTCTACTCTTTCTTGGATGAATGTAGCATGTCCCTCATTAGTATAGAAGTATATGTAGGACTGTTCACGATATGATATGCCTCCGTATAGAACGAAATGGTTGTTTCTTATTTTTCCTTTTTGTTTTTTTTTTGGGGGGGGGATTAATATCAGGTTTAAATAATGGACAGAGTCTTCCATCTGAGAGTTTTGACAAATTTAAACCGCAAGGTACATGCGCAGGTGTGCATGATACATTTCATCCATAACCCTTCCATCGGAAAGTGTTAGCACATGTTAAATGTGGGATCTTTTTCTTTCTGGATCCATGCAGCATCATTTGCATTATAAAGGGCGACGTTGTTATTATATATTCGAACCCCACTCCAATCTCCATACATTTCCAGTAGCGTTCAAATTTTATTCCTATTTTGTCAAATCTCAACAACGTTTTATTTCAATTCATCGCTGACTGTACTAATATCCTTTGAAAATAAAATAAGGAGATGTGATTATTAAAAACTGTTTTTGCGTAGATATCCAAAAATATATCAATCCATTTATTGTTCTTTCAAATACAGCTTCTATGTGATATTGCGATATGTTCTAGCAACATGAATCCAACCAATTGTCCACACAATACACTGTATCATGTTTATCAATATGATAAAACGGGGGGAAACGTAATTTTAGCTTCAGGTATAATATAAATGATAATGAGTTACCATATGTATATTTTAAAAGTTAATTTAGACGATATAAATAAGAAGATGTGGTATGAGTGCCAATGAGACAACTCTCCATCCAAGTCACAATGCATAAAAAGTAAACAATTAAAGGTGAAAGTACGGCCTTCAACACGGAGCCTTGGCTCTCACCGAACAGCAACGCTATAAAGGGCCCCGAAATGACTAATGTAAAAAAATTTAAACAGAAAAACCAACGGTCTCATCTATATAAAAAACGAGAAACGAGAAATGCTTATGAACCACACCAACAAACGACAACCACAGAACAACAGGCTCCTGACTTAGGACAGGTGCATAGAAATGCAGCGGGTTTAAACGTTTTAACAGGCGCCAAACTTCCCTCTAACCTGAGATTGTGTCCGGTTGATTTTAGAAAGGGAAAGGTCATGACAAGGATACATAATCACAAAACACTACACTTAACAACACGAAACAAACTTTAAACTGGAGTACACTTAAGTGCTCCAGAAGGGTATGTTAATTTTCTATATAATTCGATATACACGAGTTTCAAAGCTGTTAAGATCTGATTATTAATAACAAAAGTGTTTGATTAACGTGTGAATTTTAAAACAATGAAAGCATAGAAAGGGTCTCATCACGATTCACGAGTTGATTTTTTTTGTCAATCACGATTCACAGAAAATAAATTTCCATGATCACGGATCACGAAAATATAAAAAAAAAAACTGTAGAAAAACGAATCACGATAGCGAAAATGCGCCGATCACGAAGAACGAAAATAACCCATCAGGCCCCTCATTAATCTAACATCAATTATTTTACATAGGAAAATTTTAATAAAAGCATATGCAAAGTAGTTTTGCTTTGTTAAAAACTTCGAGTAATGAAAATGAAATGAGTTGTAAACTTTATGGTGAACAAAACGGGAGCTGTCGTCTCATCAATGGAAATTTAATCAAACGTGTATTTGGTAAAAGTCATTTGGGACGTACTGCAATAGTTGTAAACTGCTAGTGTTATAGTCAATTCAATATCTGTAAGTTAACATTCTTTTGATGTGGTATGTGACTGTATTGCAATTTAGTTGTATAAAGACAAAAACGATAGTCAACCGGGAGGTAAATATAACAAGGTGAACAACTGTAAAACATATCATTATAACTAACAAGGAGAGGTGGTATGATTGCCAATGAGACAATGACTACGAGTCCCCGATGGTATCATTGACTCAGTAGTCAGTGTTGCGGTATTGACATGATTTTTAACATAATTTCATTCAGTTCAACTCCGTCCATAGTTGAAATTGGATGGATTTGGCTATTCCTTTTCTGTTTCTTTTGAATATATATATATATAGCTCCAGACATGTTTAGGTGTTTTATCATTTACCAATTTATGGAGTTTGAGCCTTCCCGATTAAGGTTAATACAGATATATGATCTGAATCACCAAATTTATTCAGTGTTAATGTCATGGTAAGGCTCTTGTCTGTATAAGATAACTGATGTTTGTTATGTAATAACATTAATGTTTGATCGTCTCAATACTATCTGTATGTTTTACAGCAATAAAAAAGGGGCGAAAGATACCAAAGGGGACATTCAAAGTCATAAGTCGAAAATAAACTGACAACGTCGTGGAAAAAAAGGAAAAACACCAAAAGACAAACAACAGACTGAGTATAGAAAACACGACATAGAAAAATAAAGACGGAGCAACACGAATTCTACCAAAACCCTGGGTGATCTCAGGTGTTCCGGAAGGGCAATCAGATGACGTGGATGTTAGCAAACTAAATGTTTTTTTTTCTTTTTATTGACCATGCATTGTTCTCGTTTATATTTATGTTTTACACTTTCTCTCTTTAATCGAACATTGAAGAAGGGAGGTATTTAACGATCCTATAATTGCAGTTTCAAGAAAAATAAACTTCTTCAGTTTTCAAAAGTATTATAATTATTTTGATAAATGAAGATGATGATGATGATGAAGTCTGATTGAAGCGGAATTTCTAATGTTCTTTGACGTCATAAACATGTCAGAAAAACATTGTTTCCCACCAAAAAAAAATATGTAGCAATAAGTAATTATACGCAACAGTAGTTGAGCGGCTTTCAAGTCTCTTAAATTCATTTTGAATACTCCAACCCAGTGAAAACAACCAAGGGAATCGCACGAGCTGCAAAAGAAGCGATAATGGATGTGTCTACAGGATATATGTTTCCTGCAATGCAAGCACCATCATCCAAAATGTATCGATAGAGAATAGGATACAAGTATATCTAGAGGTCATACCATAATTCTGATATATAAAGATCAAATATCGTGAAAGCATCTCTTTCGTAAGTTGAGACGTGAACACACATCGTATTGGTCGACCAACTCGTGATAGTGACCTTAAAACTTGTTAAGTGGCAATTTCATTCGTTCTTCCTCATAACGGTAATATTAGTATGTCATATATCCTATTTTGAAGTAGACCATTTGTTTGAATTTCAAATAGAAATTCCAGATAAAAAATATACCTTAAACTTTCAGTGGTATTATTGATGTCAGTTTCAGTGGGATATATAAGATGCAAACACTTGTGTAAATATAGGTAGATAAGCGAGGGGACAACAACTAGATATCTGAAAGTAGTAAGAACTTGGCAAGATGTTTGTTTTTGTTTTCTTTGAAATTGTTGTGTATGGAGTCTGCTTTATATGAACACCAAACCACTTTTTAACAGGGTGAACATTTAATACCAATTGGAATGCCGACTGTTTGTTCAAATGCAGGTCTCTGTATTCTACAAATATGTTGTGGATAATAATATTTTTATGATATCATCTGTGTATCCGTTGGAGCTAAAAATGTTATTTGTATCTATCACTTCCATTTATGTATTTAAAATAAGATATAGCTTTATATCTGGATCTTTTTCAACATAAATGGAAAATACCAAACTATGATCTAAGGCAAACGTGACGGTTTCAGCTTCCTATTTTTCAATAGAGACACATCTTCGATCCCATTTTTAACAACTACATATCTCAATTGATTCGTTACCCATGTGCATTTTCACATTTTACGGACTGAATATATAATCTAAAAGACGAGAATGTTGACATGTCGAAACTCAGAAGTGAGCCACCATTTAAATTGTTGGAATTCACTAATGTTCGATTAATACAATATAATCTAAGGTAAAACTAAACCTACCTCGAAACGTCGATTCAATGAGATTTTATCAAAATTGAATCTTGCAAGTAACGAAATAACCGTTGATTTTGAAAACGTTTCTATTTGTATGGCATCATATCTGTTATGACGTTTATGCGCCAAAATTATTTATGACGTTTTATGGAATTTTATTTTCATCTTAAAATACATTTTTACAAGCTCTTATGTTCTTTTTATTGGTGCATAAGAATGTAAAAACAGTTCCATCTGTGAGTTGAAGAGTTGCGACCGTCAAATCGCCAATTGATGGCGGTTTTACTCTTCAATTACTTTACTTTTATTCCTGAATTATACGGATCATCATACGGTCTTTACAAATCATTACCAAACCCCATACAGTATAGTAAGCTATAAAAAGGCATGACAATATGTGCTAAAATTCAATAGAAAAAAAACCCTGATTATGCCAAAAAGAAATTTGAAAATATGACAGCCAACGACAAACACTGAAATACGACTCCAGACTTAGAAAAGGCATATAATCAATGTAGGTTATTAATACATGTTTTGTAGCGTTCATTCCTCCGACAAGCCTTGGATAGTAGTATAAAACATGTGCTAAATTCAGCTCATCATTGTCATTTTCTAATTTCTGAGCAATAACATAACTCTACCTAATCATGAAATTGAATGTACATATTTTGAATTAAAATTTTACGCTCGTGTACGTTAACAAAATACAGACAGTGTGCTTCTGACACAAAAACCTGTTCCAACAGGGGTATAAGGAAACCAGACTAAAATCGACAATGTATAAGTTTTATGGTCACCTTTATGGATTGGTCGATACAAAGAGCAATAATTTCTAACTACAAGTCATTTCCATCTGTTCAATGTGTACTAGTTAACGCACTTGTGGTGTATTCTTTAATTCAATGTTGTGATACTAATGCAGAATAGAAAGTCAACTGGGAATGTAGTACATCATAGTTTTTTGTTGGTATTGATTCATTAACGACCAGTGATATGTATTTCATATTTCATATATCACATTTTTCATTCACAAATTTATCGGATCTCATAAAGAGGATTGGTAGAAGTGAATATAGTTCTAACTATCATTTCAAAGTAGGGTTCAATGAGTAAATAAGTTGCAGAAGAAATGAAACTCATGCAAAAATACCATTGTGCTTGTTGTTAAACCTGCAAAATGCGTTTTACATAGCTCAGTTTTGTTAAATGTATCACTATCAATATCCTCATTGCCAAACAAACGCCTTCTAAAATACAGTCTTACTGTGCAACTTTATATATACTTCCACATAGCCATCATACAACATGCATGCATACCTGCGCAGCATCATAGAACTGGAGAGTGTAATTAAAATCAGAATATATATCAAAATATCTGAATTATAAGGATATTTAATCTTATATTTATATGCCTGGGAACATTTTCCTAAAACGTACCTATAATTGTTTACTTTTTACACATTGTGACTTGGATGGATAGTTGTCTCATTGGCACTCATACCACATCTTCTTATTTATATATAAAAGGACATATTACATGCTGAAAAACTCTACGATGAAAATGTCATGTTTGGTTATAAAAAGTAGTTAGAGTAGGGGGAACGAATTACGGTTTCGATAGTTTGAATTGAAATGAAGTTAGTATTGTCTATGGTTAGAGTCATTAGGGACGACACGAAAAGTTGGTTTTTACGATGATATTGCTGCATATTATGAATTAGATGTGCATTGGTTTATTACATATAGTTGCACAAAAATTAATCAGGCCAATGCGAGATTGCAATTGGTTTCAGGTCTACATGTATTTTAACATTGTTTAAGGCATATTCTATCGCAGGCAATAAGGGAAACTACCCTTTAAATCTTCAACAAAATACAAAGTGCATGATATAAAAGGACCATATTTAAGGCAGCTATTCTATTTTCGAAAATATCCATAAACAAACTAAAATGACTTTTACACTTTTTTAATATGTAACAAAGTGTGAATTATCGTCTTGTCAATTGAAAGTGAATCATGTCGGTGTGTTGTAATAGTCATTTGGGACAACTACCAATTGATGTTAACGCTAGGTCAATTTCATCAATTCATTAAATAGATGATAGTGTGGTATTGATGCGTTATTTCATCCTTGATAGGTCTGTACATTTGACTGATTTCAAGAAAACAGAGGAAAGTGAAGAGTCAATTATCACATGGAATAGTCCATGTGTCCTTATTTTCTGTGTCTTTATTGTGGTTCAGACAATAAAAATTAATATTAATGACAAAATATCAAAACAAGGCCATTTTTTATACGTGTTGTAATGAAGAAATTTGATATTATTAAGCAAATATGTGAGGCATTTACCATTAACCTTTTTTCATAAACATTATTTAATTCAATGTCAAATATACCGATTTGTATTATGTTTGATTATAATATCTATAAATGGGAACACTATTACCGTATTGTATCAGAACAATTAAGTATATTATTCTTGTAGCAAAATGGCTATACTTCCAGATATGTATCAGAAAGACAACACGTAGATACACTATGAAACTGAAAGCAAGGGTCTGTTGTGAGCTGAACAAAAGGACACGACTTTATTTTTCCCATTATATACTTTGTTGTAACAAAGTAGCAACTTTCTACCAACAGAAAACGCTTCAATGTATCATAAATGTACGAACTTGAAGAAAGTCATACTCTTAATGCAGACATTTTAAACAAAATACCTTTTGTATATTACTGTAAAAATAATAACGGAAACAACGTTTGTTTTTGGATTGTTTCAAAATGACTGAAGCTTTGACATTTTGAATCAAATACATAGTTTTGCTGTTTGAAAGCTAGCACAAAATACAAATCAATTAAAAGGATATAAATAAGAAATTGATTGATAAAATACTTATACAATATATAACATTAACAAGATTAAAAAATGTAAAAATACCCTTATAAAAACAGAGTTTAAACCTTTTAGGTTTTACAAATTAAATAGAAGAAAAGAGAGAAAAGTCAGAACGTTGAATTAAAAGAAGTTAGCTACTTAGTCTAACTTAACATCAGAAATAAATGCAAAATTCCCACTGCCCTAATAGCTTGAATGGCTTGTTGAAACAAATATCACAACTTGTGTAGCCTATCCTTCTGGAGCACTTGAGATCACCCTCAGTTTTTGGTAGGTTCTGTTTTGCTTACTTAGTATTCTTAAGTTTTCTATTTAGTATTTTGATTTACCTGTTTGACTTTTCGTTGTCTTCAGTTTTTGCAATGGATTTGTCGTTTTCGACTTATGATTACTGAATGTCCTTTGGTATCTTTCGTTCTAACAGAAACACGACAATTAAAAATTGCTAGTCCTTTCAGAGCTGATGAATCTATCTTATTCCTTCGATTTGGTTTGTGTTGCTCAATCTTGTGTTGTATGTAAAATGTTTTGTGGACCACAGGTCGTCTTGTTTGTGTTGTTTCTTTCCTTATGATGGTTCCATTCTTATTTTTGTATTTCTCTTGTTATCTTCCTGCGTTCCATGGCTAGGTCTATCAAATTATTAATAGACCTTATAAATTTCGGTATTTAGTTTGGTAAAATTGGTCAACAACATGTACTTGGGCATCAATATAAATTTTCTCTCCTTCTTTCCTAAAATCACCATATCTGAAAATTACAATTATATGTATTATTTTCTTATTTTGTTTTCCATTTGTTAATTACCTATTGATCCATATATAAAAAAAAGCTGTCATGTTAAAGCATTCTTGATTATGTATATGATTTTTTTTTATTTTGATTCATCTTAATAGTGATTATACAGTTAATGTATGACTCCGACCCGAGTCCGAATACGAGTCAGAATAAGACAGGTTAAACAATAGGGGCAATCTCAAAATAATAAAAATATTGTAAACTTTGAACTTTATAGTATTAATTGACAAAATGAGTTTGTCGATTGACGGAACTACCACAAACTTCAACTATGGCTTTTAGTTTGTGATGATTCCTCCAACAAGTTCCCATGACTTTATAGCATTTCAATTCGCCAATAACATGTTCAACGCAGACTCGGTAATCTGTAATGAGTCTGTTTAGCTTTCTACACGTTCTTTGTTTGTGGTCCGGCTTTCTGTTTATCCACTGTCTAGTATTTGGCTGATAAAATAATCCAATTTATTTCTGCTGGTGAGGATCAGAAGCCACCTACTCCTGAACGAGCAGTAGATGAACCTGAACTTTAAAAAAAAAATGATAATGGGCCTGACATGAAGATTTCAATGCAGGCGATGCTACAGCGAAAACTTTCCACAGATAATGCTACAACCATAGCTACAGATAATATCAATGATGCTCCTGTATATAACATCAATGGAGCTCCTGCAAATCTTGAAGCTACAAGAAAAGAAAAACACCGAAAAAAACGAACATTTAATGTAGTTCGTTCTGCGTAATCATGCAAGATATGATAACATTTAATAAAAAACAGAGATTCATCTGAAAGTGATTGGACTTTTTTGATTCAGTGTGCTGTCGTTTTACATATAAGTGAAACAAAATTATGAAAAAAAACAAGTCTTACTTGTATATCATATTTATCACAAAGGAAAAATAAAGACATTTCTGAACATATAAATCATTTGCATTTAACCTCATCCCTATACTCCTTTGCAGCATTAGTTTTGTGTTGTACATCGTGTGTTTGTGCAAAGTGATTCTTGTTTTCTGGAAGAACGAACTGTCAAAAGTCAAGCAATCATACAAATGACTTAATGTCAGTTCCGAAAATGAAATAATATTTCTTTGGCTGTAGTTTATCGAATAAAGTATTTTTCTTCAATTCATATCCACCTACACGAACTTTCCATGTTTCTCGCACACACTACTCCGTCCCGTCGTTTTGATACTTTCTGTTCTTGCTATTTCTATTGTATTGTTTGCTGCTCAATTTTATTTTTTCCTTTGGGAATTGTTTGAAGAAATGCTAACATAGAACATTCTTTCAATTGATTTGCCCATACAACAATTCAAAAAGGCTACAGCGAACTGAATAGCTAAAATGTAAATGATCTTGTAGAATTGTCTATTTAAAAATAATGCCTGGTATGGTTCTCTGTCAGACTTATTTTGTCCTTTTCTAAAATTAGACAAACAATTTCAAGGTACCATAATAAGGGTGTTTTTTGGACATAGAAGGTTCATGCTGATTGGATATTCAAATCGATTCACATAGCTTATAAAATGATTGTTTCTCCCCAAAGTCAATACAAACAAGAAAGAGTATGCATTTTAATTCACTTGCAGCTAAAAAAAAAAACAACAAATATTCCTAACGTAAAAAAGGGTTGATACACTTACTAATCATTTAATTGGAAATGTATATCCTATCCTCCCAGACAATACACAGTAGACACAAATAGCACCAACACAAAAATTGAATTAAAAAAAAAGACTATCAAAAGCATTATCTAATTCCCGTTTCAATAATTCGTCAGTTTTGGGTTGACCATTTAACTTGAAAAGGGGTTGTATAAAATTTTTAGTGTAAAAGATAAAAATGGTTTAATAAAAATGGTTGTTGTGAAAGTTTTAATATTCTCAACATATATGTAAGCGATCGTAACGGAAAACGCCTTTTCTCTCCTTTATCAAAAAAACGACAAAAAATTCCTTTAATTTGATAAATGGGTTTGCCCTATCAGCACGTACAGATTGAGCACGATAATATTATTTAGCGTACACATTATGTTGAGATCACCCTCATATCGTACCTGTATGATTTGTAGTCATACTTTTATACAAACTCCGGGTGTGACAGTTATTGTAAATCTCTAGTACAATGTCTATGGATGACCTTCACTGTCGCACACTAGTTTAAACTTTGAAGTAATACTATTCCTATGGAAGATGTCTTGTTACGTAATTCTATTCGATAGAACAGTAACATCAATATAGTTCATAATCTAAATATTATCTAATGGGTATATGTAAACACTTTAAAATGATTGCTTATTTGGAACGGATTTACGTGTGATCAAGTAATCAGTTTAGACATGAAAGTGTTTCCAGTCGAAATATTCGAGTGAAAAGTCACAGCTTTTTATTTCAGCAACAGTTTATAAAGTTGGCTGGAAATTATACAACAAGACATTTACTTGTGAAAAAAATTGAGAATGGAAATGGGGAATGTGTCAAAGAGACAACAACCCGACCACAGAACAGACAACAGCAGAAGGCCACCAACAGGTCTTCAATGCAGCGAGAAATTCCCGCACCCGGAGGCGTCCATCAGCTGGCCCCTAAACAAATATATATACTAAATACATGATTGTGTAGAATACAAACATCAGGCGTAATTTGAAAGAAAGTATGTAATGTATTCCATTAGCTTCAAAATAGAAAAAAATAAATCGACGTCGAATTTTACTTTTATTTTTGTAAGCTCATACAAATACAATTTATATTATTAGACATCAGAAGTATTAATGGTGTATCCTATCTCTAATAATCTTGATTGTACTCTCTTTCATTTGTTTTTGTTTAAGCTTTCGTGTTTTGCAAACTTTTCTGAGTTTTCTGTTTTTAATGAACTTACCATTTGTATTTGATTGAGCCTTCAATCATGTTTTAGTCCGAGCATGATTGATGAGTCTTATGTAAACGAACGAGCGTTTTAATATACCAATGATTATAAGCCTGATATCGTTGATGACCTTTCAATATACAGTACTATTGTTGCTCCTACCTGCAAAAATATTTGCATCAGAAACCATGATTTGAAAAATCAATAACAAAACCCGAGATTAAAATGCATGAAAGCAATTTCCCGTGTGACTACATGCTTTGATCATATACAGGTATGTAATTTACTTCCTCATTTTTTTAATTGTTATTACTTTGTATAATACTCTGCGTACGTGTTCGTATTATAGAAATAATAGAGAAGATGATCTAAGAGAATTCCAACTTTTTATTTAAATGGATGTTATTTACCTGTTCTACATGTTAATCAATTGACATTTTAAAAAAAATATATATTTCACGGTTCACTGAACATAGAAAATGACAGTCCGAGTGGGACATCCGTGTACTATGGACACATTCTTGTTTCTATTGAAAAATCTATTGGTTTTGAAAAAAAAAGATCATATGTCAATTGTCATGTATTTGATTTTATAATGGTAGTAGTTCGATGCATTCATAATTTTTGTCAGTTCTCCATTCTACGGAGGTCTGCAATTTCGGAAAAATTCGACTATGGTTTATTGGCAATTTGAACACAGAATACATCGATTGCATTAAATTACAACCCAAAGCGTTAGCAATTCGTAAATTTTTTTAAAAAGCATAACGCATGTTAAAATCTCAATTAAAATATTCAAATAAAAAAAATACTTTGATTATAATAGAACAATTTTAAACACTGTCCCACTCGTATAAGACCTATGAAAGTGTTAAATAGAAAACCATTTTGATTAGTATGCTGAAAACATGTTAGAAAACTAGCAATTTCAAGATTAAAATGGGAACACTTGCATATATATATACTTTTTTGAAAGATTGTATTGACAAATATAATATCTACTAAATTAACTGTTAAACTGAGCACAGAGCATGATGTGAAAGAATTGTATTCATTTTAATCGGAAAATACACATGATACATGGCAAACCTTTAACAATGCCACCAATTCCGCTTAAGCAAACTCTCAAATGGTATGAAAACAACCGCGTTAGTGCGACATCTTAATATGATTAGGAGCCACTTAATTTTTTACACTTCGCAAGGTAAGTAAAGCTTCCATTTTTGGCAAATTATATAAATGTAATACCTTTAGATATGTTTTCTTTACCATATTATCGCCACTTGATTGTATATTGCTTATTGTTGTTTTCGCTAGGATGTGTTGATTTATAAGGAAATTTTTGTCCTGTTGAATTATAAGGAAAGCTTAGTCTTTTTGAATTATAAGGAGATCTGTACAAAATATATAAGGACATTTCATCATCATCGTGAGACCGA
The DNA here is from genome assembly GCF_021869535.1 of Mytilus californianus. Lineage (NCBI taxonomy): Eukaryota > Metazoa > Mollusca > Bivalvia > Mytilida > Mytilidae > Mytilus > Mytilus californianus. The sequence goes on along the minus strand of NW_026262604.1, from coordinate 61,831,004 downwards.
CAGGTGTTGGTATAATATTTGTACGTTTCAGGACTACAAATGTATTATGAAAAGTTGTAACATATAGATACGTTTTACACAGCGACATTATAGCGTAATCATCATAATAAAAAGGTAATCGCTGCAAAATTACGATGATGTGATTTAGAGTTACAAAACATGATTTGAAGGTACCGGATATGAATATGTAAGACCACCAGAATACATAGCAACAAAGATATTTCGTTTAAACTTATTCATATTAAGAATCCATTGTATCTTCACTGGTCGATAATTTCAATGCTGTGGACTAGCTCTATCTGATACTGAGAATTATCGGTTGATTTCCAAGGATGACAACAAGTTTGCATGATTTGAGGCTCGCAATAATAGTAGTCTCAGTTTGCGTTCGCCTGTTTTGTCTTCTTACAGTTCTATTTATCGTTGAAATAAATGCTACAGTAGTCATTAAACGAAACTACATTGGTTGTGTTTCAAAGTCGGAATAAAGAAGTTTTTATGATTAAAATCCGTCATTATACTCTTTAAACATTTAGATTTATGAATGTATTTTACCATCAGAAAATAAAAATGGTTTGTTCTCTTTTATACTGAAAAAAAAACCAGATCATCGATGATGAATATCTAATATTACTATTTTCGTTTTAAACAGCCAGGATTCTTGAAAAGATCGGCGGTCTGGATGGCAATTTTATCATCAGCATTTGATGTGTTAACTTGTGATTCTTATCAAACAATTTGTTAAAATTCCCACCAACATATCTCCCTTAATTTTATCTTTTGAAGTAGATATGTATATATGTTTATTTGTGGGGCAGATTTTTCTCCCCATCTTTGCTATTCTTTGTCATTGTATTCAATTGATATGATATTCGTTGATGTAATTTCGTATTAATTATGTATTATTATTTCATATTAAATATGAACTTTTAAATAAATGACCTTTTTTTGTCAGTTTAGTTTTTATATCATATAGCAAATCAAGCTCCGACTCTGGCCTATGTATACATTGTATGTTTATGGTATCTAGTTGTCTGTCTTAAACAACAGATATTGTAAGATTAATTGAAACGAAACATCATCCACATGTTCCCCATGTTTAATTAGAACATGGCATTGTTTTCATAACTAGTGCTTGGCCCAACTGCTATTTTACATTGCAGGAACAAGTCAATATGACGTAAAAGGTATAACTACGGGGACTTATCGTTGCTAGCTACGTCATTTGTTCTCTGATGGAGAGTTCTTATTTTTATATAGTACTCAATTTGAAAAACAAATTCAATACGTTATTTATCAAACTAAAACAAGGTTTCGGTATTCCCATCATTGATTTATTATCTGCTGATTGAATTTATATGGTACTCCTAATATCTCTGTTGATTTGCTTAAAAAGGCATCATATTTGATGAAAACGTTTATGTTCTATGCTCATATATGATATGCTTGTATCTATTCACACAAGCATACATAAACTCACCATGAATACGCAAGACGCGCGTTTTTGCTACATAAGACTCATCAGTGACGCAAGAATAAAAACAGTGAAAAAGGTCAAATAAAGTTCAGAATTGAAGAGTATTTAGGACCCAAAGTACAAGTAATTTCTACTACTTTTTGACAGATTTTGAGACTACGTTTATGCAAGTTTAACAAATCATGACCACCTTTTTCCATAAATAGGAAAATAAATTCTATATTACAACAATTGCACGACATGTACTGCCGAAGCATAGTTAAAATATTTCTTCTTGGCTCAACAATTGTCTTCAGAGTCAATAGCAGTTAGGCATCGCTAGTAAAATGATTAAGCTAATAACCATTCGCATGATTTGAATAAATCCATTTAAAATAAAAAAAACTGTTAGTGTTTATTGTCGCTGATGTACTTGAATGTTTCTAAAGTTTTATTGGATGTTTATTTTCTTTTTATTTTCTTCCTTCAGGTCATTGGAGTCGTGCGGTAACATACTGAAATTTTTAGTTCGTTTTCTATTTTTTTCTCTTATCTGTTTTATTTATGACGGTATCTGTATCCGATTAAAGTGTTACCAAATGATTGTGTACTTTCTGAGTAATGTCTTTCAATTTCTATCTAAGTGCCCCTTATTTCACGATTTACTGCAGATGGAATAGTTTAATTGCAGCAATAAAATGTAAGGCAATCCCAAATGGAAAAAAAACTTTAAACAAAATACTATTGACAATTAAATTCTAAACGAGAGCTAATCGAAATATTTACATTTACATGAGAAGTTTATTATCTCTTATACGGTGCGTTCTACAATTGACAATCTTCTATCGCTGTTGTGCTTATAAAGCTGAATGTTTCGATATGATAAACATAAAAGATAAGCGAAAGATACCAAAGGGACATCCAAATTCATAAATCGAAAATAAACTGACAATGCCATGGCCAAAAAAGAAAAACACTACCACACAAACACACAAACAACAGTACACAAAACACAACATAGAAAACTAAAGACTGAGCAACACGAAATCCACCAAAAGCTGTGGGTACTTTCAGGTGCTCCGGAAGGGTAAGCAGATCCTGCTCCACATGTGGCACCCGTCGTGTTGCTCGTGTTAGTACAAACCCGGTGATAAGTCTAATTCGGTAGGTCACGTTCGAGGAAAAGGGGACGGGATCGTAGTTGCGACAATTAAAACATATTCGTTGTCATCTGTGAAACAGATATTCCATAACGGTCAACCAATTCGTGATGAAGTCCGTAAAATTTACGAAGGTATGATAAGTTAGGGTCTGAATGAAGGTATTCATTTCTTTATTTCTATTTTTTTGGCAATTTTTCTGTATTCTTTATTTTTTTTGGGACCTATTTTTCTCCATTTTTTATTTTTTTGCCAATTTTGCAATAATCTTGGCCCATTGTTCTCTATTCTGTTATATACTGGTTTATTCGTAATAATTCAATGCATGAATGAAATTATAACTTCTCATTTGAGCTTTATAGTTAAATTAACTTTTTTTAGTGTCTTTTTATTGGGGGGGGGGTGAAGAATAACTTCAGTCTGAAACTCGCCTTACTTGAATAGTTTTGGAGTGCATTTGTGATTGCGGCTTTTAAACAATCATTTAACTGCTTTGGTAATAATACCAACATGGTTTGAATATACCTAGAGTATTTTCGATTACAACAATTAAGATTTGTTGATAAAGTCATGATAGTTAACACAAGCTCTTCGAAATTGGAAGTAACTGTAAAATGTTTCGAAAAAAGATACACGTTTATTGGGGCTAATAACAAAAACAACTTATAATAAGATTAATTTGTCGATAGAGTTATGACCAGTTTCATAACACTGTCCCAAAACAACTATGAAAAATAAATTGCACGTCGTGCTTTAAAAGGTATATATAGAACATACTGTAAACGAATTCATTTTTGTGTTAAATTTCCTCTGGCTAGCACATAAAACCCAGTTGAGCACACCCAAGAAATTAAATTTGCATATACACAAAATTATATTACATGACATATTTCATCTTGATTCGACTTCATGACTCCTGGAGTTATAATAAAAAATATCTCTAAAATGTGCATGAGGTATTCACAAACTCTTATGTTTGAAAATCTATCTTTCAATTTGAATTTTTCTCGTGGGAATACATGTTCTGTTATAACTAATTATCAGTCTGACCAAAGCAGCATAAATATTACATCAACATTCAATTACAAATTAAAAAGCATTGACACTTTATTGCTTAGGTCAAGGTTACCTTAATAGGTTTACGAAGCTTAATTAGCACTAGTCACTGAAAGACGAAATGAATAAATAAACACACAGCTTCAGGCTTTAAAAGGTTCAAATAACTATTAATTGATTGATCTACTCTGTTGATAAAACATGTCTGTAATTAGTTTTGCTTAGTTTATGATCCATCTCAGTAAATTTAACCATGATTAGTTTATTAATTAAGTTATCGCATCATTTGAGATTCTAACGATGTAAAAGTTGGTAAATCGACGACAACGTAAACAAGTCAATTACTTAAACGTGTAAATTAATGGGCAGATAAATATGACAAAATTGAAAAGAGCTTACTTTTAATTATGTCTTTTTAAATTAAATTGAGACATTAAGCAATCATTTATTAATTAGCCTTAGTTCAAATTGCAGTTTTTTTTTCATTATTCACACACATCAGTGCTCAGATAATAGGATAAAATTGAAATAAGCTTACTTTTTATTATATCCTTCTATATTAAACTGAGACGACCAGCTTAATAAACTTAACAAGAACTTATCAATCATGCTTAGTTTCGTATTCAATTTACAGTTTTTCTATTCTATTCACACATTAATGCGCGGATAATATGACGAAGTCAAAAAAGGCTTACACTTTTTCTGTCCTAAGTAGATAAACGGAAATGACAATCTAAAAAGACCGAATAAGAACTAGACTAGGTGTTCATGTTTTTATTTTTAATATTCCAATTTACAGATATTTCTTCTGCAAACTTAGTATTATGCAGACACACAAGTTGGGGTCTATTAAAATTTGATTATTTTCAAAGTCTGTATACATAAATAATTTTTTAAAACATATGATAAACATTCATACTGACGTGTCTGAAAAGTAACAGGTATAGAACCACTAATTGAGACTCGGTCAGAGAGAACACATATGAAAGTAGTACATATTTCAAACAAAATAGATTATACGCATGCCTGTAGTTTTAACGTTAAAAATATTTAAACTGTTGGTAATTTTGGTATGAAATGAAAACAAGATATTGAATCACTGTGGAAACTTTTGCTGAATGATTTAATTTCACTGATCAAATAATTGGGGATGAAATTGAAGTAAAAGGCCATATGTTCCCTTTTTCACACATTAGAAGTACCTGTTTTTGCACTTTCTAACTTGTTAGAACCAGTATGCTCGTATAAGCAATTAAAGGTACGTGTTTATTGAACCTTTCAGCAAAAGCCAGGTTAAGGTATTGTTTTGACATGGAACGAATGTCACTTCTTTTATAAAGTTAAAACGAAAGGCAGAATTTTACATAGAAGGCAGGCAATGGAGCTATGAATTAGTGGTTATATTCCCACATGACAGTAGTAGAAATTTGTGATGAGAAATTTGATAATTAGATTATGTAGTGGATAAGTAATGCATTTCATAGTTTAAGATAATATAAGGACAGGTCTGATAAATAGGTTCGCCTGAATGAACTAGGACCTAATGGAGGGTGTTTGTGTATTTGATAAACGTATTTAATATTTCAAGTTGAGACACTAAGTTACATTGAGTTTTAGTAAACTCGCAAGAAAACTGCATCGCTTTTCGTCCATCATAAGAAAAGAGTAGGTATTAGTTAGTCCACAGCAAAATATTATGTTCATCTGTTCATCCTGCTGCGTGATCGATGTAAAGGAAAGAAATACCAAATAATGTAATGTTTAAGGTAATGAACGAAATTTACCACTTTAAACAAATAAGGAAATCTGGTATAATTGTCAATGAGACAACTATCCACCAGAGTTCATATGATGTAGATGTAAGCAACTATAGATAACCGTATTGCCTTCAACTATGAACAAAACCCACACCGTATTGTCATTTATAAATGGCCCCGTCATGACAAAATGTTAAACAATTAAACGAGAAAACTAAAGGCCTAATTTATTACAAAAACAATTAACGAAGAGCAAATATGACGGAAAACGACCAACGACAACTACCGAATTACAGGCTTCTGACTTAGGACATGCACATATGTAGAATACGACGTTAAACGATGTTTGTGAGTGCTCAACAACTCCCTCTTGTTCACATTATAACTATAAAGTTTATTCAAAATGGCATGTTTATTTTCAATCAGATTTTGCTTGAAATTCCTTTGGGATATCTTAATAGCAAATGATCAATACATTTGAAAAATATAGGAGGTCAAAGGACAATTAATTTGATACATCAATTCCATTGGAGTTTTTAATTTATTTCTCTCGTTTGAAGTCGGATTGTCAATTATAACGAATAAATGAGAATTTGTTATACTGGTGTCCAGATTAATAAACAGGGAATCCCTTAAAATTATATAGTAAGCATTAGGGGATTAAAAGAAGATGCGTAGAGGGCGTACGTCTCAACTTGGATTGGATAATATAAGTTTTTCCATAAAATCATCAAAATAAATGTTCAACTCTCCACGCTGGCAGAAATATACACGTTATGGACAATTAGAATCACACTTTCCCCCAGAACCCTTGATACGCCCCTGTGAGTAACTGCATCAAAGCATTTGACAATATTGTACCTGATTGCAGTAAAAAGGCTTAGTGAAAACTTTGCATTAATTGACAAGGTAATGATATTGTTTCTTTAACCTCTGTAATTGTATGTATCATCCATAGTATCCCACTGATCAAATTTTAAAAAAGGTTGCAGTGTTAACTAATTCAATCACGCCGCATCTAAATTTACTTGTCCAAAGTCACAACCTTGCTAGGGGTTGTCTTCGGACAAATCTTGTTTTTAATGCAGATCTTTGGGTGACTCAATTTATCTTTTCACAAGTTTTCAAGATTGGATAAGACGTTTTAGACTTCATCATTTGGTATTAACACTTGCGTTAATAACGTCCATTTCTATCGTTCTCAAATAAATATAATTGTTTCATATGTTTCATGTCGGGGCCTTTTATAGCCGACCATACGGTATGGTTTTTTTTTCTCATTGTTGAAGGCCGTACAGTTGCCTATAATTACTTACATCAAGTTCATTTGAACTTTGGTGGATAGTTGTCTCATTGGTAATCATACCACATCTCCTTATTTTTACATAATTATATTTAATTCTTTTGTGGTGTCATTTCACACTGCTACATGAAATGACAATGTCATAATCTCGAGCAACATTATGACAAAATTGTTTCTTTGATGCTTATAATTATATATTGTCATATATGACATTGTTGTGGGGTTAACCGATTTGGCAATAAAAGTATGCTGGCATTTTTTTATCACGTAATTATCTAAAACAATTCGAATTTTCTAAGCAAGGATCTATTTGAATAATTTTGTTTTGCTCCGAATGCGATAAATATTCAATTGTACTTGCAATACTTAATACAACAGACGAAACCAGTGGAGCAGGAACTACTTAACCTTCCGGAGCACATGAGTTAAGTCTCATTTTTTGGTAGGGTTTGTTTTGCTCAATCTTTTATTTTCTTTGTAGTGACTAGTGAATTGCTGTTTGTCCTTATGTTGTTTGGGTTTGGTTTTTATTTTTGCGATTGTGTGTCGTTTTTATTGAATTTCCGGTTGTTAATTGCTGTCTTTCCCCTTTTGTACCGTGATTTGTCTGAAATAAACGTTTGGTCTGATCTAATTGTTTTTTTAAATATAATAAACATTTGACTTCCATTTAAAAAAAATTCTGGATACCTTTATGGTTGATTATACCATCTCTTCGTAACTATCACAATATTTTATATTTGCTATTCAAAAAACTTCTAACGCGATATTCAGTTCAAAATCAAATCATAGATTAGAAATATATATATATATATATATAAGCATATGTGCGACGTCCGGACCTTCTTGCACGTCATAACAAATATTTTCAAAGCCATCACAATAAGGAATTAATCTGTATACAATATTTTTTTAACAAATTGAGAAACCTTGCCAAGATCACACATGACTTGCTGAATTTTTAACGTTTGGATACTTCCAGGTTCATCAAGACATTAATAAATAATTGGATTAAACCATGGTACCAGCTTAAATGCTGCTTCAGTGCTCCTGATATCGCTTATCGCAATATATCTTTTATTATCTAATGTTTTTATTTAATAATGTAATTCTGTTTCATTTCAGGAACAATCAATACTAATGTGTACAAATAAAAACAACTGACGTGTTGGAATATCCACAACGAGTAATTCAATTAAATACCAATACTAAACAATCAGTGGTTTGGTGTGGTTTAAAGACTGGATTAACTATCATACCCGTCAAGCTTTTTAAATGACGTCATTTTCAGCACTTTCATACATATACTACTAGCGGATATTTGCATTTACTGACAATTGAAATATTGTTTCTCTAATTTAGCTGAATCAATGAATGCGTTTAGATAATAAAAGTTTCAAATCTATAACAGATTAAAATCGTCGGATATTGTGCACCGATTTTCTAGTAGGTTATTAATATTTTAAGCTTCTGTAGCTCCACAAACGGATATTGAAAGTATTTTTGTTATTTAAAAATCGAATAAAACGATTTTATGAGGACATTCTGATCTGTTTGAAAAGAAATAAATTAAAGCATTATTTCAAAAAACCTAAGTCATAATCATTTCATACAATTAAAGATACCAACATAACGAGGTTCATTTTCGTCATTGTTTTCAAATAATATTGGAATTCAATAGATAGATTAAATCAGAATAAACGTTTCAAACATAATGGTGAGCAGAATACTTGCGTAAAATGATGTAACGTCATCGCAGTATGAACTATGGTTTTTCGGTCCGCTTGATTGGTTCCAAATAAGACATAATTGATTCAAAATGATTCGGAGTAAAAAGGAAGAAAATTTACTAAAACATGCATGTGGAAATGTTTTAGAGAATCATTCAGATGGAACGGTGTTAGATAATCATTCAGATGGAACGGAACAACAACAAAATGAAATAAATATCCAGATTGCTTACGACATGGCAGAAGAAGGAATAAGTAACATGAGTGAGGAATTTACTGGTACCGAAAAAAACAGCGAAGTAGCTTCTCAGCAAGATTTAATACGGTCCCATACAGAGACCCTGTCTCTTGCTACAACACTCGATTCGACGTTATACAATACACCTATGACGTCATGTAGTGCGTTTGATGTGTATTTGACTGCTACGGAAGGCTCGTCATATTCACTTGGTGACCAGATCGTAGGATTTGACGAAAAAACCGTAAGTGATTACAAGCTGTCAACCGAAAGTAAAGATAATACGGCTAATGAACGTAGAGCACAATTGCTCCGAAGTGAACCTGATTTAAGCCACAGGGATTTACATTTGATTTCGAGGTGTGGTGGAAAAGGTGGTGAACGATTCGGAAATAGTGGCAAATTTTCACCGAAAAAATCAACAGATTCATCTGCATCTTCAAAGGATGAAAAACATGAAATTAAAAACGATGAGAAACATGAAATTAAAAATTTGAAACCAAATGGATTGTTAAAAGTGCACGTTCCCGATGATTCACATAGTATGAAAAAGGGTATAATGGGCGGGACAAAGGCCATTTTGATCCAAAAGGTAAGACGGATATTTTTTTACATTTATGTCTTTATATTTTTGTAGGACTTGGCTCTTAAAATTGTACGAAAATCTAGTACAACACCACCCTCTTTTGCATATTACAAAGCTACTTATCCAGCAACAGTTCCAGTTAAAAAAATAATTAACTCCATTTTTAGGACATTTGACTTGAAATTTGGCTCCAACAACAACATTGTACCATAAGCTATTTAGCAATTTTAACATTGCAACTCTAAGTTTTCATATTCAAATGTACATAATTATATGTCCTATTTGTCCATCTACAGTATTTCATTTACAGCACGATTTCTTTGTTGGCATTTAACGCCACTTTAAGCGAACTAGGTCTTTATGGGTGGAGGAAGTCGGAATATCAAGAGTAAACCATCGACCTTCGGCAGAAAGACTGAAATCCATGTCAATTCAGATCGGAGTTGAATACGACTCGCCACAAACTGAGTTCACACTATCAACCTTATATTTTACAGGCTAGTGATCACAGTTGATATACCCCCCATTGAATTTTTCTTCAATTATATCCTTCAGTCGAATTGCGGTAACATAAATATATATATATTCTTTAGATGATTTTAATGAAATTGGCATTTATGTCAGAATACCAGCCCAGAATAGCGATAGTAAAGTTTAAGTGAACATAGTCTGTGCATGGTACATGTATATCATATCTACAGCAGATTAATCCAGGCATCGAGTTATCTTTTTTTTTTACCTATGTTCTGGTTAGATTTGTTTTGCTCCCAATGTTTGTTTTCGAAGGCATAAAAACTTTATATATACTAGTTTCCTGTTTCCTGGCCGAACGAAAAATAATGTAGGTAAGTAGGTAAAATTATTTCTTTTTTTAAAAGATTTTACGTAAGCTATTTAGGGAAACGTTTTAAAATTCAGCGATGCTGAACCAAAAATGATTTGATTTTTATGGAGTTTAAAATATGTTAGGGTTGGCAGGAGCATGAACGGTTGGTAGGAAGGCAGGAAACAGACCTATAATTTCTGGCGTAAGTATGGATGACACATACAACTTAGAACGCCATTCACAAAACAACTAAATTAAATAATGGATCCATTATAAAATGGTCTACAATCGTTAAAGTGCATACGCCAGGTACTTCTCTTGCAGGTGAATGATACAACAAGAACTCTATAATTTTGTTACAATATCTTAAATATACATATACATGCAGAAAGATTATGGATCAATAGTTTGACATTTAGCTAATGTCGTCTCACAAGTGTTTTCTATAATCCTTCATGCTTTTCAATACACATCATCATACATTGTAACAAATGACCGTAAAGCCTTTATTATGACCCTTTCAATCTGGATTGGGTTTTTTTGGTGCTTTTCGCAGGAAAAACTATTGAAACTTTATTGTGATCCTTTTTCGCTGGGAAATCCGGTGTGTTAATGGTAATAATGTACTGCTTGGTTGACATAACTTGTCATCATATATAATTATAGTAGTTAACATTTATTTTATTTCAATTGCATTCTTAAAATTTATACTTGCTGCCGTTGACATTAAGCAGCCATTAATCTTTTAAAAGAAATGTCTCTTTTATTTGTTAAAAAAAAAAGTAAAAAAAACCCAAACATTTGATTTCGAATTTGTTGCAAGATACAATTTAACTGTCTTCCCCATAGAAAACTATCGATTTAACAAGACGATGTATTACTTCACAAGTGATGTACAGATAACTGCTGTCGTCAAAGGAACGAATCTCGGGGTCTTAGAAAAATCACAAAGTTGACACGTTGTTATTTTGAATTGCACTACATAACGCGTAATTATACGTTCATTGTCAATACTACGGTTGTCGAAAGTTCGTTAGCCTTGTCAGAAGTATACGTTGTACTTGTTGTATATAATAACGATACCTTTAATTTTTTTTAATTGATATGAAGAACTATTTTTAAATTCTTTTATTTTAGAAATAGTTTCAAAATATAGGGTTTGCCTTGTCTTTAAGATACGAATTTTTAGTAAAGCATTTTGACGTTATGTGGTTTGTCACTTAATACTGTTAGAAATCTGATAATAATTTTGGTTGTAAGTCCACAGGCGCTTGGGTATATGATACAGATATTTGTTTTGGATTTTTTTTTTAAATGTTCAATTTTGTAGTATTGGTCCATTATTTTCTATTCTATAAAACCCATACAGACCCTCATAAAGATATGTGACAAAATAAGCTCTTATCCTCAATCCTCAATCTTAAGGCCTGTTGGCACGAATTTTCCCAATGTGCAGGTTTTCTCTTTGGTGCGTTTTTCTCGGCGTATTTTCTTCTCTGTGCTTTAATTTAGTATGCGCTGGTTAAGATTGGGATTGAGGAACAGCAGTATCAAATCTGCCTGTTCTGTCAATGTAATGTGCCACTGTTTGTAGTTTGGCTTTTGTCTCTTCGGTGTTCTCGCCGTCTAGTCTCGTTAGCATAGTAGCTAAATTCAGGTTTCTGATCCCGACCTCTTTGGATATTTGTTGTAACATATCTGCTCGTTCGTTCTCATAGCAGGGACACTCCAGAAGGAAATGGTGAGGTGTTTCAGGTGCTCCACAGTTGCATGATTCTATGCCGTTGGTTTGGCCTACTCGGTTCTTGTAGTAGTTGAGTTCTGTATAGCCAGTTCTTAGTTGGGCGAATATACTGAAATGTCTTTTAGTGGGAAAATCATGCATAATTGAGTGTTTCGTAGTTGGTATTTTTTCGTAAAGGTCCCTGCCTCTCTCAGATATTTCCCATCTTCTCTGCCATTTTTCTCCTGTACTTTTATAGGCTGCCTGTTTGACGTCCTGTAGTGTTATGACGTTATTTTCCGGTGGTAGTTCTTTTGCGTCCTGTGCTGCTGTTTTTGCAAGGATGTCAGCCTCGTCATTGCCAGCTATATTGGCATGTCCTGGTGTCCATGATATGATTACATTTAGTGCTTTTTGCCTAAGATGCTCAATGTTTTCTTTTATTTCTCTTATTACGGAGATGTAGCTATTTGGGGCCCAGTTCAGTGTTAGTAATCCCACGGCGCTTTGACTGTCAGAGAAAATTTTGATTTTTTGTATTGTGTTGTACATATTTTCTGTAATGCAGTATTCAAGGACCATGAGAATCGCTATGAGTTCCGCCAGGAGGATGGATCCTCTTTGTGCCACAGGTCTGTGTAGTCTTGCAGCAGGTTTAATGTGTTCAGCATAAATAATTGCTCCTGCTCCACAGGGTCCTGGGTTCCCTAAGCATGATCCATCTGTGAACGATATTGCTTGTTCTTGTGCGCAATCTCCCATGAGTTGGTTAATGGTTTCCTGGCAAAGTTCTTGTTGCTCACTTGTCCTTGATTTTGAGTTGCCTAGTCGACTCCAATATGAAGGTTTTGATTGGGTCATTTGAGTTTCTCCCAGTCTGTAGGTAAACTCAGGTTCTATGAGATTGATGTTAATCTTCGTCTGTTTGTCCATTTCTGCTGCTTGGCTTAGTGCTTTGCCCATCGGTGTTGGGTACTTGTCATAGGTGTCCTGATCTTCATACCTCACAAGTTGCTGTTTGATGGGTTCCTGTGCAGATTTGGATTTAATCTTTGCTATCTCTTTTATGGCTATTTGTTCTAGCCTAAGGTCTATTGGCATAACTCCTGTTTCGACTTCTAGTGCTTCTCTGCCAGATGTTGTAGGCATATCCATGCATAGGATTAGTGCTTTTCTCTGTACTCTGTCAAGTTTTTGCAGGTCTTTTGGATCTGCTATTTGCCATGCTGGGCTACAGTATTCCATGACTGATCTAACTAGACTGTAATATAATTGTAATAGCTTTTCTGTCTTTACTTTGCTAATCTGTCTCACTTCTCTCAGAATAGTTAAATTCCTGTTTGCTCTTTTTTCAATGGCATCTATGTGTTTGCTAAAGGTCATTTTCTCGTCCATAATGATTCCAAGGAGCTTTGGTGTCGAGCTGTATTTGAGTTCTTTACCTTGAATCAGAATACGTTTGTCCTCTTCATCGATTGTCTTTTTTGAGAAGATGCATATTTCAGTTTTGTCCAGGTTGATGTTTACTCTCCATTTCTGAGTCCATTTCACTGCTTTTGTGATGTCATCCTTCATTCTATCCTTTAGTTCTATTATCTGGTCTGGTTTAGCTGTTTGCCAGGGTGTTCCATCATCAGCAAATTTTGTGTAGTCTCCTAGAATATCTCCCAGTAGGTCGTTGATAAAGATGTTGAATAATGTGGGAGCAAGAACTGATCCTTGTGGCAGCCCTATCTTTGTTTCAAATTCTTCGCCTACATAGTTTTCAAAGGTGCATCTTGCCATTCTGTTATTTAGGAAGTCTTTAATCCAGGCCCATGTTTTTCCTCTAATACCCAGATGGTGTAATTTCACTAATAGTCCCTCTCGCCAGATTGAATCATATGCCTTTTCTAGGTCAATAAGACATGCAAGGGTGATTTCTCCTTTATTGAATTTTTCTATCGTGTTTTGGATAAATCTGATAAGGCAGTTTGATGTTGAGTGTTTTTTCCTGAATCCTTCTTGTTTTTCTTCTATAAGCTTCATTCCTTCTATGAACGCTGCCAGCCTGTTAAGAACAATTTTTTCGGTAATTTTGCACATGACACTGGTTAGACTTATAGGGCGGTATGATGATGGTGAGTAGTAGTTGGTTTTCCCTTGTTTCCTCAGGAATTTGATGTTTGCTGTCTTCCATTCCTGTGGTAACCGGCCATGTTTTAGTGTGAGGTTCACCATAGTTCGTATTGCTTCTATGAGGTTTTCTCCTGCAAACTTAAATAGTTCTGGGAAGTGGCTGTCAGCTCCAGGTGATTTACCTATTTCTAGTAGGTATATTGCTGCTTCAACTTCGTCCGTCGTAACCTCATAGTCCAGTTTATGTTCTCTTTTTGTCAATCTTTTCTCCAGTTCACATATTCTTTTGTATTCCTCTTGAGTCTGTTTGTAGAACTCTTCGTCAAATTCATCGGTCTTTAGATGTTTACCCTCAAAAAATGTTTTTTGCAAAATTTTACATTTTTCTTGATTTGAAAAGGCTGGTGGTTCGTCTTGTTCTATTAATGGTAGGATGGTGTTGCAATCTTTCTTTTTGGTCAATTTCTTATAAGTAGTCCATACCTCTTTTGAATTTCTGGATGTATTGATCTGGTCTACTAAGCGTTCACTCCAATCATTCATAGCTTTCTCCTTTTCATTTTCAAACTTTACTTCTGCTGTAACAAGGGCTTCTTTGTTTTGTGGGATGTTTCTCTTCCTATATTGCCTTTGTTTATAGTTTAAGTTTTTCTTTGCTTGGTTAACATCATAATTCCACCATGGAGGTTTAGTTGATTTTTTATCTTTCATCTCTTTTTGGCAAATAACTTCCTGCATTGTTTTGTCAATAGCCGCTTTAAGTGATTGATATACTTCGTCTACATTGTCATTGCTTGGATTATTCAGTAGCCATTCTTCCATGTTCTTTTCAGCCTGTTCTTTCCATTTATTCCAGTCTACTTTGTTAATTTGCCATACTTTCCTTTTTGATGTGTTGTTTTGTTCCTTTTTGCATACATCAAGTTCTGTTAGTATGCATATATGGTCAGATCGTACGTTTTCGTGGGCTAATGTTGAGCAGTTTTGTACTTTATTTTTTGTGCTGGGTGTTATAATTACTAGATCAATGACACTTTTGGTATTCCGTCTTGTAGGCTGGCCATCATTTACACACAGCATGTCTGTTTTGGTCAGGAAGTTTTCAATTATTTCCCCTGCCTTGTTTGTCTTGTCATTGTTCCATTCTAAGCTTTTAGCATTAAGGTCTCCCATTATAATCAATTCATGCTTGTTGTCTTGTTGTACCTTTTGAACTTTGGTTGTTAATTCTTCAAGTTGTTTTGTTTCTTCTGGTGGAATGTAGGGTACTAGCAGATTGAATATGATGTTGTTATCTGTGTGTATGGTAGCTGCTACGCTTTCATAGTTTGTGTCTTCGAAGTCTGTGAATTTAGTGACTGTGAAGTTGGTTTTGTGAGTGTTGATGCAAATAGCCACGCCCCCGCCTTTTCTTCCTTTACGTGGTTTGTCAAACACTTGCCAGTCTAAAAATGTTAATTTTTTATTCTCCTCTTGGTGGGTTTCATTTAAACAAACAATATCTACATCATAACTATTTACAATATGTACAAGTTGTACGTAAGCCGTACTAATGGCCTGTGCATTCAGGAAGAGGAGTTTCATTCTGTGTATTCAGTATGCTGTAGAGTCTCCTCTTGTTGATTATTTCAAGGTATTTTTTACACCTTGTTGATGTTGCCGGGTGTATGTTCCCACAGTTTACGCAACACGGGGTGTTTTTGCAGTCTTTTATCTTGCAATTTTCTTTACCACAGTTTGAACATGTAGCTAGATTTAGACAGCGCTTGCCAATGTGTCCAAATTTGTTGCAATTGTAACACCTCACGACTTTGACAGGTTGTTCTGCTTGAAATTTGGAATATGTTGTTGTGCCGGGATGGCAGTATCCTTTGGAGACGATAGCTTTTTTTTCGTCCTCGTGGTCAGCAAAGGTTACTTTTACTACTGGCATAAGTTTCCCAGTGTCTCTGTACTTTTTTCTTTTCACTTCTTTAATTTTGTAAAGGTGTGACAGATCTACTGATAGATTTTCCTCTGATAGATGGACAGGAATATTATGTAAGTAACAAGAGCTTGTTCTGTGGTTTATAGATCTTCGTTTGTGTGCTACAGACTTTTCACCAAATACTGATGTGTTTATTGGCCACGAATTAATTATTTTGTCCCTTGTTTTCTGGTCTTTCAGGTGGATAGCTATTCCCCCTTTTGGTAGGCTATACGCCTCTTCTATTTGATCTTCAAGTGCTTTGATTTTTGTTAGCTCTTTTCTGATTGTTGTACTGTCTGTAACTGTGTTTGGCTGTTCTATGTTGTCTATAATTATAATTTTTTCTGGGTCTTTCTTCTCTCTCAGTGCCTTTGGTAGTTTTCCTTCTGTGTTCTGCTTATGATTATTACTTTGCAGATAACCTTGTCCTATTGTTTTTGTGATCTTATATGTCTATTGCTTTTGTGTTGTTGGGTCGCGTCCTCTTGGCCTGTCTTCTAAATCTCTTTTTATTTATACTCGGAATGTTTTAGTACCTTAAATAAAGTTCAGTATCTTATTAGTAGTGACTAATTAATAAATTCTCCATTATCTTTTTACTATTACATTAAATTCATCTTGGCCTGTGTTGATAGTGTAACAGGTTAAATGTAATCGGATAGCTCCTGGGATCGACGAATTCATTAGAGTGAAAAAAATATCACCAGTACGTGAAGGATTAAAGCGACTTTACTGGAAGAACGAGTGACATATGATGCTCTGGCCTCAGGGAATGGTAAACAGTTACATTTTAAAATCATAATGAAAGCAATCACTTGAAACGATGAGCTAATAATACAGGTCACATCGAGGCTAGCTTTGATGTGAAAAAGTCGGGAGTCAATATTATGGTAAACTCCTATTTTGTGTTAGGTCGAAACCTATGGGTTTTAATTAGCTACTTTCACTACACATTGGGTTTTCATATAATTTTAGACAATCAAAAACACACAGTGCTTATCGGGCACTTGAATTTGTTTGAACAAAATTTGTTCAATACATATTTAGTAGTACAAAATGAAATCGTAAGTTTAAACAACCGAAAATAAATAACAAGTAACATTAAAACTGTTTTAATATCCCAAAATGTTTGGGTCCACATTGATCTGCATCGACAATATTTTGTCTTTTGCTTTTTGTCTTTGTTTGTAAGTCCGTTTTATCGGAAGTTGGTGGTCGATGTGGTCTTTTATACTGTAACCCAATATGTTTTGATAATTCCTTTTATCCTGATTGTATTCTCATTATTTAGTTCAATCTGTTTCCTAAAATTGACAAACAACACTATGAATATTATACCATTATTGAAGTAAAATGTCAAACTGAATGTAGTGAAAAAATTACGAAATAAGTTCAACATGAACAACACTACGTCTAATATTTATATATAGAAAGCTTACTAGTGTTAGCTAACTCCTACCTATCCTCATCGTATCCGCTGGGAATAAGTCCTTCACAAACAAATTATTTACCTCATATTTTTATAAAATTAATTAAATTGTATTCTATACTATCTATAGCTAAAACTTTCAACACATATAAGACAACAAACTTATCCGTAGTTTAACACATCAAACATAAGTGTATAAAATGACGTTTTAGACGAGTGATATTAACCATAAAATCATATTTTTAATGCACCCACCTAACATACGGCTAAATGATATACCATTCGAAAGCATATCATCTGCCCTATCTTTTTTGCCCGGTCGTCAAATATTCGTACGGTGCAATGTCCGTGAAATCACGATGAAAGGTCAAGGTCGCATACTTTCTAATTTTACAAGATGTCAGCATTTTTGCATACTCTGTCTTCTGAACAATAATATTTTGTATGGAAATATGAAAATCTGTTAGAACAGATGTTAACAGTCACTTATCAAACGCACTTTAAAATATTAGTGACGGATTTTTAATAAATAGCGCCTTTTCCAGAAATTCCAGTAAAAATGATAAAATTGCGTTGAAACCAAAATTTTTCTCTGTTATTCATTTGTAATTCACCATAGAACCAAATAACATATTCTATTTAGTGTTTAGGAAGGTTTTGACATCATCAAATTACTACAATTACCTTTCATGATAATTAAACAGCCAATTATAACAACTCGTGCAGTTATACCATCATCTGCAAAAAGATAGCTTTTTTGCTGTTCTATGTTAATAAAATTTGTATGTACCAATCTTTTAAAGCTAATTAATTTCTTGAAATACATTGACACATACTGCAAATCTATTTTTTATTTGAAAATTCTAGCAGTTCGCTATAAGTACACTTTCACTTCCTGAGTACTAGTAGTTAAAATATTACACTGTAGTGTAAAGATGAATGATTGATTGTTTAACTCCACTTTCGGCACTACTGGCTACTAAATCAAATTGATAATGGAAATGGGGAATGTGTTAACGAGACAACAACCCGACAAAAAAGCAGAAAACAGACCAAGGCCACCAATGGGTCTTCAACACAGCGAAAAAATTATGTACCCGGAATCAGTCTTAAGCTGGCCCCTGAACAAAAATGTGTACTAGTTTAGTGAAAACGGACGCCACACTAAACTCCGAAACATATAAAATTAAATATTAAGATTAACAAAGCCCAGAGGCTCCTGACTTAGGACAGGCGCAAAAATGCGGAGGGGTTAAACATGTTTTGTGAGATCTCAACCATCCTCTTTACCTCTAGCAAATGAAGAATAAACAAACACACAGCAATACGCACAGTAAAACTCAGTTAAAAATAAGTCCGAGTCCGATGTTAGAATAGGTAACTGATGAAATTAACAAAGTGACGGTGATACATAAATTAACAAAGGACTACAGCAGATTACTGACATGCCAGCTCCAGACCTCATATATCTTCATCATAATTACACAGTATTTTGTGGCGATCAGTTTATATTGGAGGCGGAAGCCGGAGTGCTCAGAGAGATCAACCGACCTTCAGCAGAAAGCTGACAATCCCCGTCAAATATACTTTAATTATATTTATTAGTATGAATGACGAAATTACTTTGTAGGTGTCACACAAAAATTCAACCAATCATCATCAATGGCCTTTTGTTAAAGTAGTCAACCTCTAATCAAACAAAGCAGTTTTGATGTAGATGTTGTAAATTACTACAACTACATGTTGCAAGTAAATTTTCTTAATAAAAACTGATTATATAAATATGCATTTAAACCAATTCTATTCTAAATTCAATTGCCTATGGTTTTGCATTTAAATCTTATTGTAACTGTACCACAGAATATTCTCATTTAAGACATCAGAAAACAAGAGCGCCGTTTCATACAAGTGATAGGTTGTGCTTGTTATAAAGCCAGATTTAATGCACCATTTTATACGCAACAAAATGTAGTATCAAGTCAGGAATATGGCAGTTGCTTTCCATTTTCGTTATATGTGTTTGAGCTTTTAATTTTGCCATTTTATAAAGGACTTTCAGTTCTGAATTTCCCTTGAAGTACGGTATTTTTGTCATTTAATTTTTTAGTAGATCATCTGTCACGCATTGCTTATACATTGGCTTATATAAGAATGAGGCAGTCTAAAACTATAGTCATAATTTTTTCGTGCATAGGTTTCATATCAATAATAAGTGATATTAGTTGACGTGAAAAAAAACCATACCAAGTGGTATGCATAAGTGTAAATAACATGGGTTAAAACAATCTGTTTAAAATTAAGATCTGTTGCAACTCGCATGTTCTCAAATGAGGATAACAAAATCAGAGATCTATATAGTAATTAGATTGTGTTAAGGTAAGATTATGAGATGTAATGGCACATTTGATTTGCTTACTATTTAACTATTTTTTATCATGAAAAAAATCCCTTCATGTACAATCTACATACATGTATGTGCACTTTAAAGACAAACCGACGTAGGGACGCAAGGTTTATATCTTACATAGATATCTGATCTAGCTGGTTTTCAATTTCAAAAAACAGATAACACCATGAGCAAGCAAAAAAGTCGGACAAACAAACTACACTCTTTGAAACACTACACCGAAATGTGCGAACACTACCTAACATCTGTGGTAAATGCATTTGCTCAGTAAGAATATATTCAATCTTCCACAATATTAATTTTCTGTCATATTTAGTAAAACAACTAATAACATATGTAATGATGAGCTAACATTTAAAAGAATCAGCCGGATTTGTGATTGAAAAGGCGCATTGTGCGAACAGTATTCATTTGATTATTGATTGAGAATAAACTTCGTCTTTCGACATCGGAAACACATTTTTACTATATATACCTTGTTTATTCATTAAAGCACTTTCATACCCCTATTCGAATATGGTTAATCATTTTCTTCCGATATTTACTATATTATCTAGCCAAAGAAAAGCCAAATGATCCATATTTGTAGATGGTGTTTTTATAGGGCAACTGCAAAAGTTTCATTGGAAGGCTGCATCTAGACCTATATCATATTAATTAAAGTTTACAATGATGCAAAAATTCTCTCGGCCTATAAACGATAAATTATGTATATTTTTGACATATAGATATTTATACCTGAAGAATTATTTAGCTTTGAGTGCAATTTTATCATTTTTGGAATTTTTTTTAAGAAATGCAATTTTATGTAATTTAAAATATTGCGCAACTAACATTTTAGTTTGCATTTGATTTGGAATTATGGTATTTTGTTTTATAAGATTCAGACAATGTTTAGATGAAAAATATCATACAGGTACCAGAAAAGGGCATTTTGTTTAATTCTAGCAAAATTTTGGAATATTCATATTTGACCTTTAACCTTGATTTAACAAAAATTGCACCGTACGAATTATTGACGACCGGGCAAAATAGAAATTACAGGTAATAAGCTTTCGAATGATGTACAATATAGCCGTATGTTAGGTGGGTGCATTAAAGTCGTTAACTAAGCGTCTTCTTGAAAAATGTCACTCGCCTATTTTGTGGTTATTTTCTAATTTCTAACCATATTCTCTAAACGTTCATGGCGACTTATTATTTAAAATCTAGAATCGAATGAACATTTTTTTTTATTAGTTTTACTTTGATCGCAAATTCGTCATTAATTTAATCATGAACAAAAACAAACAAAAAATGGCAGCAGCATCGTTTTTATGACAAAACTTGAAAATTTACTCCGAGAATTTAAATACATTTACAAAAGTTTCCGTTTATGAGTCAGGCATTAGACGGTTGTTGGAAGTAAAGCACCTAACCAATGAAGTCAAGACACAAACGTTACAAGACTGTTTATAAAAGTCTGCTTATGGCAATCATTCCAGGCCTCCATGTTTATTTATTCTTATCTTTACATTATTGTCAATAGTCGATGTCATATTCCCATGGATGATATAATAAGGGCTGTCACTTACATGTAAATCTTCAATTTTCTCAGAAATTGACCAATTACTATTGTGTCCATATTAATTTCTGCACGAGATATCATGCAATTTCACTTAAATAGAAATCCATTCTATATATATTGATCATATCTATTCCATATTGTTATTGCAGAAGTGCTTTGTAAATATTTTGCTTGTATATATAAAAGTGAGGACATATGATATGATTGCCAATGAGACAATTATCCATCAGAGTTCAAATGATGTGAATATAAGCAATTATAGGTTACCGTACGTCCTTCAACGATGAGAAAACTCCATAAAATATAGTCAGCTAATGAGATGTGGTATCATTTCCAATGAGACATGTATGCAGTGAACATCAACCGGATATTATTGGTGTACCTATATGTTGTAAAACATTTGGTTAATAAAGAATTGAAGTGTACTGTGATCTCAAAACTACTAACAGATAATGTAATGAAAAAGATTTCAAAATTGTGTCTTATTAAAAAGACATTAAATCATAAAATATTCAAATAGAATAAAAAAAAATAATAATTCTATTCGGTATTAATTCCAGTCAGAAAAAAAACAATTTTATGAAAGTCTTATATCAAAGTTTTTCAAAGTTTTTCAAATAACCTCTTGGAAAAAAAAATTGTTTAATCATTTTATACTTCTTGTTACTTTACAGTGTAAATACCAATCTTAAAGGGATGGTCATAAATCATTTTAACTTTGTGACAACATTTTTTTCTTAGTGTCTTTTTGATTTTTCTTTCTTCAGACTTTGCAATAATTCAAAACATTGTCTTTATGTGTTAAACAAAAAAGTATGAAGACAATATAACTTCGGTTGATGACAAGCTTCTGTAGATTTTACAAGTTCAGAACTATGGTCTTTAATCAAATCTGATATTTCCATATCTAAACTAATCCCATGTTAACTCAATGAATTCTTCCGATGTGTAATTTGTCTTTAATAATGTGTGCGTTGTTCTCATGTACGAACGATCAAAGTCGGAGTATCTATTAATTTTCTCTGAGTATCCAATATGGTAGAGGACATTGTTTGTTTACTGTAATTGGCCTTCAAGCTCAATTTATCTTCTTCACGTCTTTATCATACCATTGTTGTTAGATGTATAGATTGCGATACAATCATAACCAAATGAAGAAATACGTTTTTGATATGATATATAAAAAAAGGAGAGGTGGTATGATTGCAAATTAAATGAGACAACTATTCACCAGAGTTCAAATGAAGTGGAAGTAAGCAATTATAGGTTACCGTACGGCTTAAACAATGAGATGAGCAAAACACATACCGTAAAGCTAGCTATAAAAGGCTGCGCCAAGAAAATGTGAAACAATTCAAACGAGAGAACTAACGGCCTAATTTATAACAATTCCAGTGTGCCAAATACCTAAGGCTCGACTAAGCACGTGCCTATACATAAATTTGACAATTATATACCCCTTTGAAATAAAAATAAAATAAAAATAAATTACACATTTTAATTCTAATGCGTATTATTATTTATACGCGGCCCGTCCGTATTTGAATTCCGATACTAGTATTCTGGTTAAATGGTTTCATCGGCAACTAGAAAAGATACTACTGTGCAATGCGACGCGTCAAGTCCTACCTGAGATAGACAATGGGAGACGAGAGAACTTCTAATCTATCTCTTCTTCATATCCACCGACACCTCAATGTTGATGTTGATGCGAGTATAACTGATTTTATTGGCAGAAAAAAACCGTCGACTGGACTTTGAATAAGTGTATGATTGACTTTGTGTATGAAACTGGATCTTAAAGATATATTCATTAAAAGCTCAGAAATTTTAGATTTGTTTAACCAATTTTAGCCCAATGAGTTAAACAATTTAGTTCGAAAAAGTTGAAAATCATTTTCCTTGACCCTCTGGGGGCCTTAAGCTTATTTACTGCATAACAAATTTTTGCCCCGCTCTCTGCACGTTAAAACCACTTGCAACAACTCCTTGAGGGGTCTGCTGAGAGGCAAAATGTCTGTCCCTATCCAATAATTCAAATTTCCAGACTTTCATCCAGAACGACACGTATTACAGGAGCTAGTGGCTAACTATTGTATTTATTATAAATTTGTTTTTGTCCTGAACATGCATAACTATTTGCCACTGGACTTTTAGCAATCAATCAATCATCTAGCTTTCAGTAACTTCTTGAATTTTGTTACGATAGTATGAACAGAACATAAGTTCTGCCTTAGGCATCGACTGTGTGTGTGTGTATGTATTTTTGTGGCTGGGGTGAAGGTTTAAGAATCAAAATATGGATGGTCGATGTCTAGCCCAAAAGATAGTATTATTATATAGTAGTCTCAGTGTTTACGTGCCAATTTTTTTAATGAATTCGAAGGATCGTCAATATGTACTATCAATTAAGGTATATATCAACTATCCTCAATCAGAAAAGAATATATAAGAAAATGCCCAAACAGGGTGTACTGCTTAATTAAAGAGCTACGCTGATCTACGCTGGGCAATGCATATTGTAAATATTTTTTTTAGATTTCCGATTGTACTGCCTTAATTCACCAGTCAGATGTAATTGTAAAATTATTCATAATTCTTCGATCTTTTCTTCATGTATATTATTATCATGATAAAATAACCAGTGAATTTAATATTTATGTACACAAAATTTTGCAACTGAAATGCTGAAAACCGTTTTCCGTCGAAGCCCCCCAGACCCCCTGCCGAAATGTGTGCCTACAGTTGATTGAATACCTACATGTAGATACGCCCCTGAATTCAATTTACGAAAAACAATTATGACAGACATGGACTATCGATAACCACTGAACTACACTCCTGACTTGGAAACGGGCACACACATGTGTGCAATAAAAAGTTTCAATGATGAATTTGATAAACTACATCGTAACTCGAACATGAGTTTTTTTTGGATTGTCTCACAATTAAGGAGCTTTTAAAAGTAAATGATATAATTATTCCACATATGCATGTAAGTTGAAATATAATAAACATCCCACTTGACACTGAATAAAAGATGGCATAGTATTAACTTTTGAACATGATGTAGACCAATCACAGTTCATATAACATTTCAACACTTTTTGCTTATCGAACCATTGTTGATATCACGTTTAAACTTATAAACATGATAAAAGGCGTATAATCAAAACAGAAAAAATTAAAACAATCGTTTCCCTTGTCCCTTGTAGTGATACCGGTTTTTCCACCGGAATGTTAGATAGGTAAGTTGCTCCTGGTTGTCATGTAAAACGATGAGCAACTGAACTCATGCAGTGTTGTTATGTTTGGTCAGCCTGTGTATTCAAACTTTCTTATTTAAGTTATGAGTCAATTGAACTTATATTGAATACAAGAAACACTGGGACACTTAAAGACTGTCTTTACATACGAAAAATAGAAGTAAACATTAAAGTTTGTAATATTTTCATTGCTTTGATAGGCTAAACAAGAGTGTTTTCAATTAATTTGTTTTATAACGAATTTGATATCAACACAAGACAGTATACTAAACCACTGCATTGTTATGCGTGTTCGAAAAATAGATTGTAATGTTAATATGATTCTCGTTTAAACAATACTTAATATGGTTAAATTGCCTAAACACTTCTTGATATGGTTAAATCGTTTAAACACAACTAAATAAGGTTAAATCGTTTAAAAACAACTTCAGTAATTTGATATAGTCAGTAACAATCTTTCCATTGATAACAAATATTTCATCTTTAAGTTTTACTATGCAGCTAAGTCGGTTTCTTAATTATAGTGAAGACTTGCAGTGCTGCTCTCAATCTGCATCACATATCGCAAAACAAACCACTTTGAGTGCATGTTTTCCGAAACGGTCGATAGTATCGTTCCATTGCCATTATTATATTAAATAGATCGAAATGTTGTGTATTTCAGTAAAAAGTAAAATCACAAAAATACTGAACTCCGAGGAAAATTCAAAAAGGAAAGTCCCCAATCAAATGGCAAAATCAAAAGTTCAAACACATCAAACGAATGGATAACAACTGTCATATTCCTGACTTGGTACAGGCATTTTCTTATGCAGAAAATGGTGGATTGAACCTGGTTTTAAAGCTAGCTAAACCTCTCACTTGTATGACAGTAAGACAGGATACCACAAACAAACAAAAACTAGAAAACATATCAAGATCAGAAACAAATGTCAGTAATAGTCTTCTGTCATACCATATGTCAAGTTTAAATCGCAAAGTCTAGAAATGTTTCGAATACATTTAGAGGGGACAATGTACCAAACATCTTCCATTAACTCTTATACTCTAAAGGAAAACCATATAGTATAACTAAAGACAACCAACTACTGTCAATTTCGGTCATTTTGAAATGTGCATAATCTCTCGTGTCTATGGTGGAGCCAGAATAGTTACTGCAGTTCAGACACCCCGTTTCTGATAGGGTTCGTTTTGAAAAATCTTCATTGTTGTCTGTTTGGTATCTCACTAGATTTGTATCTCACTAGATTTGTATCTCACTATATTTATATCTCAATAGATTTGTAATTCACTAGATTTGTATGTTATTATATTTATATCTCAATAGATTTGTATCTCACTAGATGTGTGTCTCACTAGATTGGTATCTTACTAAATTTGTATCTCTCTAGGTCTGTATCTCACTAGATGCGTACCTCACTAGATTTTTATCTTATTAAATTTGTAGCTCACTAGATTTTTAGCTTACTAAATTTGTATCTCACTAGATGTGCGTTGCACTAAATTTGTATCTCACTAAATTTGCATCTCACTAAATTTGAATCTCACTAGATTGGTATCTCACTACATTTTTATCTCACACTAGATGTGCATTGCACTAAATTCGTATCTCACTAGATTTTTATCTCACTAGATGTTTATCTCACTTGATTTGTATCTCTCTAGGTCTGTATCTCACTAGATTTGTATCTCACTAGATATTTGTTTATATCACTAGATGCGTGTCTCACTAGATTTGTATTTCACTAGATGTGTATTTCACTAGATTTGTATCTCTCTGTGTATGTATCACTAGATGTGTAACCCACTAAATTTGTATCTCAATAAATTTGTATCTCACTAAATGTATATCTCACTAGATTTGTATCTCTCTAGGTCTGTATCTCACTAGATTTATCTCATTAGATTTTTTTCTCACTAGATTTTTATATCACTTGATGTGTATTGCACTAAATTTGTATCTCACTAGATTTTTATCTCAATAGATGTGTTTTGCACTAAATTTGTATCTCACTAGATTTTTATCTCACTAGAGTTGTATCTCTCTAGGTCTGTATATCACTAGATTTGTATTTCACTAGATTTTCACCTCACTAGATGTTTATTTCACTAGATTTGCATTTCACAAGATGAGTATTTCACTAGATTTGTATACTTGATTTGTATCTCACTAGATTTGCATCTCTCTAGGTCTGTATCTCACTAGATGTGTATATCCCTAGATTGTTATCTCATTAGATTTTATCTCACTTGATGTGTATTGCACTAAAATTTTATCTCACTAGATTTTTATCTCACTACATTTTTATCTCATTAGATGTTTATCTCACTAGACTTGTATTTCACTTGATTTGTATCTCACTTGATTTTCATCTCACTAGATGTTTATCTCAGTAGATTTATATTTCAATAAATGTGTTTTTCACTAGATTTGTATACTTGATTTGTATCTCACTAGATTTTTATATCACTAGATTTTTATATCACTAGATTTTCATCTCACTAGATTTGTATTTCACTAGATGTGTATCTCACTGGATTTGTATACTTGGTTTGTATATCACTAGATTGGTACAGCTACTGATGGACAAACAACACCAATTTTAAACACTTAAAACGCAAACAAAATTACTTTCATGAGATTTGCCTCCAAAATACGCTCAAGACTAAGATTCATATATATTTAATACTGTAAATAAAAAACTAAACAAACTCTTTAGACTAAATATAACTGTCAAAATATAAATGCACTTCTGGCAGCAGGAACTAAACATAAGTTAACCGTAATCATACAGACATTTTTTACTATTATTGTTTATTTGTTTTTAAGTCTCATTGGCCAGATGTTATTTGAATAAAAGAAATGTATGGTAGACTCAATTGAGAAACAACACAACGACACAAATAAATAAAAATAACGTTTCATACATATTTAAAGTAATAATAATAAACTCTATATTTTCAGAAAGTAACACAGGTAATAAAATAGTTAATACCCCCTTTTTTCCCCTTTTTTCCCCTTTGCCGTTGCCTTTCTACGTCTACACATAAGCTTACACCATGTTTTTAAAAGACGATAACACAAAAATAAAGGAATAGTAGATACTCAAAACAATACTTATACACTGTGTACACGAGCACATATATAGTACAAGTAGATAAATACCATTGACTCGTCTGTTTATAAAAAAACGCAGATTTATATTATTAGGTAATATACAACAATGTATATTTTAGGTAGAATTTTCCAAGATTATTTCTATTTGACATAAATGTTCAAGATGTTTGTCTGGTCTTAAATCAGAACAAATTAACTTTACAAAAACAGACGGTGTAGATTTCAACCGATAATAAGTTTCAGCTACATTCTAAGAAATCTGAGACGAAGTTATAATTTTATTTGTTGATCAGAACCTCGACATTTTTATCGATAACATTGGAGGATATTACCAATTAACCCTTTGTTTCCCATAGCCATACAACAAATTTATTCCTGAATCAATTTTTGTCCAATGTATGATTGAAATGTGAGTAAAGCCTTATAGTCTGTGCTATAGAGTGGTTTATTCTTAAAGAGACATACAGAAATAATTAACTGAACAGCCCTTCAAACAGCTGCTTCTAAACATTTTAAGAAAATTGGACGTTTTAACACGTTATATATCAATTATTTACAACATTTAATGTCCTTTTCGACTATTAATAAAAAAAATCTAAATGATTAGACTAATACCAATATTGTACTTTCAGTTTTAACTTTTCATGTTATTCAATTCTAACGACATCTTGAAAGATATGAACTGTCCCCTTCCACAAAACAAATTAATAGTCCGTTAAGGTAGTACCTAACACTACAGGGAGATAACTCTGTAAAAATCAACTAAACGTTTTAATTACGTTGTATTGTTAAGGAAATATTAAGCTTCTCAATGATCAAAATTGGTGTTTGTCAAACAACTATATAACCAATGAAATTTTTCTGATAAAGTGGTTGTTTCAAATTTTTTGAAATTTTTATATTTTTGTCAAAGGGTCAAAGTAAACATTTGGTCAAAATTTTATGAAAATTAAACGAGCCAAATTAATATTAGTCAAGGTGTTGGGTACCACCTTAAACTATCTTAAATTAGTACTAACGAAACTGTACTTACTGATCTTCAAATGTATCAGAAGAAGTTGTGGCAATTTCCAATGTTTTTGTTTCTTCATTCAAATGATCACATACGAAAGCTGTAAACAGCTGTATTATTTACTTTTAAAACAATTTCAACAACTTTACAATTTTATGTCAGTGAAATGAACATGATTGTTTAATATACTGAGGTATACATTGCTTTGGAAGACAATTTTAATACAATATTGCAAATGTTAGGAGTTTATTAATTATTTTTTCAAGGAGATACATGTATTGTATGTTTGCCAATAAGACAACTATCCACCAACGACCAAATGAAGTGGAACTATAAGCGATATATGTATAACTGACCACAACAATTTACCAAAATTAGACAATATTGGCCAATACCCCAACCAAGAATTTATAAAAAACAGTCAACCTCTATTCCTAAAAAATTCAAATTTTCCATACATGTTTTTGTTAAGAGAATTTCTTTAACTGGTCCTAAAATCAACAATTGACGAATTTTTAAATATTTAATAAAAATTTAGTAGTATTTACAAGATCTTTTAGCATTACGACAGTTATTAGAGGGTCCAGTAATATACGATCAAAAGTACCATGTCTGGACGCTAGAAAATAGGATTAATTATTCCAGGGATTATATGTCATCTTAAACTGATCCTTTCTAATCAAACTTGGCAGTAAACCAGTTATGTTAAAGCTCCATAAGTGTAATTATAGCAGATTATCAGTGCTTTAAGCAGAAATTGATGATGTCGGCACAATATATGGGCAAAAATCAGACAATGCAATTACGTTGTTTCTGATATTTAACGAGCCACTCGGCAACCTATTCATTCATAAGACGTCCACAAATACAAAAGAACATAAGATAGAAAGATTAGTTACCAGTAACAACGCTAAAGGTTCATTAGTCTGAAGACTTCGAGGTAGTATTAATGATGTAATAACGAGAATATCTTAGTACTACACATCTCGATTCATTAGTAATTGTAATCAAGGTTATTTAAAAGAAGTTTGTTGATGGGTTAACTCGGCCGACTCACTAAGAAACTGATTTAACTCCGAAAATAGTTAAAGGGGCATTAGCTACGAGATATAAGAAAAAATTAAATATATTTTATTTTGTTCAATCATTAATGAAACTGAAATAAGTGAAATACTGATTCGTTTTTAGCAGCCAGTTTAGTTCAATCTTGTCAAAGTAAGCTAAGAAACATCGCTGATTAATTATTCCCTTGCAAGTGAATATTTCGACCTCATTTAATCTGTATGCATATGCCCTTCAATTTAACCCATTAGCTACAGATTGTTTACGCATGAATTGGTCGTGTTCAGCCATAAAAAGGAAAAGAATGTCAACATTGAAAGTGAAACAAAAGAGAACCATTTTGTTGACTGATTCGATCCACCAAAAATCATTCTTATACAGGTAAAAACGAGTATCAACTTTACTAATAACTATTTCTAGGCATCTCAATAAATACTAAATACTATATATAGCCGATAGCCCAGCAATACTGGTGGACCCCATATTTTATTAATTTAAATATAATTGATAAACACAATATACATAAAGCATAAGTATCAATAAATTCACTTTCATTAAAGAGTTCAATAGAATAATTAGTAAATTGTGTTCAAAAATATTTTGCTCTGTCATCAACGATCCCGCCGGCCAGGAAAAACCAACAAAAACGAGTCACCTCGGTCAAACTCCATTTAAACTGCAGTCAAAAGACTACATTTCAAATAAAGTGGAAAATGTGGGAAACCTGTGTCCAAACCCAAATGCTCGGAAGACCGTCTCGAGAGTTATACTTGGACTGTATATAAAGTAAATATACTATATATATGTAATAAGTAATAACTTAAGTTACTCTTTAGTAAAATATCTAATTCCTACTAAATACAAATTAGAATAACAATACAATTGAAAATGAACTTTATTTCACTGTTGTCCAGTCTGATGCTTGGCTAGAAGTGACCAACAAGGGAAAATATTCCCGCTAAATATCAATATCACGTGATATGTATATATACGTGTACATACGAAGTACCCGTATCAATAGTATTCACTAGTACCGTTATTACAGTAATTTCCCACTATACTATCGAACCGTTGGAAATTATAAGTATCAACTTTACTAATAACTATTTCTAGGCATCTCAATAAATACTAAATACTATATATAGCCGATAGCCCAGCAATACTAGAACCACAAAGAAAGGGCGGGTAAAGTACAGTTTACAACCCAAGTGTTTGTGAAACTGACATTCTCTTTTCAAATGTATCATCTATGTACCCGTCCTTACTTGTGTCGGACTTCCACCTCCCGTGTCTCTTAATGCACCTTTCGTTCACATCAGACTGGGCAGCAGCGGTAGCACCGCCTGCACGCAGAGAATGTAAACCTAGATTAAGATTAGGTGCGACAATTTTTATCCTTTTTACAATATTTTCTTTAGCTGATGTATAACTCATCTTCTTATTCTTATGTATCAATTTAGCTATACCCCTTGATCTAAATATAGGTCTAAAAACAAATAAATCAGATTTCTCATCTAAATTAGCTAACTGAATATATCTATTGTACATATTGAATGGACAAGCTAAAGTGCTACCTTTTGAAATCAAAATTTTATTACCCTGTCGGTATTGATCAGTTTTACTGCGTAAAATGTGAATCTCTAAATAGTTATCGAAAACTGTGATATCTTGACATTTTAAAGAGCTAAGCTCATCGTAACGCAAAAACCCTGAATAACCTATCAAAATCATGGTCAAATCGCGAACGATCAATAAATCTTCTGAACTTTCGTACAATGAACATAAATCAATAAGAATAGTATTGTTAATTGGATCCTTTTTGACTACTGGTCTACCGTTCAAACGTTTTGCAGATTCAGTCAGTGATTTAACATATGAATTGTTAGTAGGATCATTGAAACCATTAAGCTCATGGGCCCATTTGATAGAATATAAAGCGGAATCTATAACACTGGGAGAACAATGTTTGTCAATAAGATATGTCAAATAAAGTGCAACATGAACTGGGTTAGCAGGTAATTCTGACATTTTGTGTTCATTTATAAACGTTTTCCATCGTTTAAAACCATAAAAGTACTTTTTACTGGTATTCTCGGCTTTGGATTCCACAATAAAGGATGACATCTTGTTGGCTAAATTCCTAAGTTTGTTGTCCGGGGATAACCACTGTTGTCTATGGCAGCCTGGACATTTTGTTCCAATCTTAAACCTGCAAATAATATTGATTACATTAAAATTCTAGTTTGATTGCTAACATATGAAATCTCAGAATTCGTTCACCAAATACGCCATCTTTACCACTACCTTTAACGACTGAGTGCTCTTTTGGTAAAAACTTTGTACCTTTAATACATTTGGTGAGATCATTAGATGCGAATAGCAACGGCCAGAATGGAGCTGATTTCCATTCTGGTATAACAAGCGTGCTGTTGGCTCTGTCGTTTTCTACTTTGCGTACGACCATGGATATTAGTGATGGTGGTGGAACTAACCAATTTGTTTCTGTGTTCCAGTTTTGACTAAATGCATCTACTGCTTCCGTACCGGGATACCATATTTTAGAGTTAAATCGTTCACACTGTGTATTATAGTGTGTGGCGAATCTGTCTATTGTATATGGACCCCATAGGCTATTAATTTCATCAAATATATCAGAATGAATAGCCCAATCATCGTGATCAGTGTGTCTACTGAGCGTGTCTGCATGTGTGTTTTTCTCTCTTGGAACCCATTGTGTAATTATGTTTATATTGCTACTTACACAAGTTTGTTTAATGTCAATAGCTATATCTTGTAATTTTTGTTTTCTACTTCCTACTCTCAGTATGTGAGGTACGTTTTGATTGTCTGTATTAATTTTGACGGTTTTGTCACTAAATGTACTATCAAAAGTTTGTACAAACCTATTGACGCATTCTAATTCGCGCCATGTGGAACTCTCGTTCCTTTCTCGTTCTGTCCAGTTACCGGACATTTCCTTGCAAAAAAGTTTTGCATTCAAATCTGTGGTTAAATAACCACCAAAGCCTACATCTGAGGCGTCACAAAACATTTCTATATCAACAATATCATGCTTATCGACTTTACAAATGTCGACTCCAGCATTATTGAGCTTTTGCAATGAAATAGACCAAAAATGTATTTCATTAATTGCTTTTTTACAAATCTTGACTGGTGCATCCCAACTTGCTCTACTCATGATACAATCATAAAGGTATCTAGTGTTCAATCTGACTAAGTCACCAATGACTATCTGCATAGATATCAACTGACCTACAATGCTAGCTAAAAATCTAGATCCAAAAAGTTCTACCCCTTCGTTTGTTTCTTCTATTAAAGATCTAATCTTTTTCTCAGTTTTCATAATTCTATCTTCATTAACAAATATTTTACCTATATTTGTATCCCACGTATACCCTAGCCATTTCAATTTCTGGCTTGGTAACCAAAAACACTTCTCATGTGCGATCAAAAATCCCAATTGTTCTAGTTTATTTTTAACCATTTGACTGCTCTCAATGCATTTTTCAAAATTACTATCTCCACCCAAACCGTCGTCAAGAAACATTATTATCCTTTTGCCTTCTGATCGCAAATGCTTAACTACTTCTCTAAGTACTTTTGTAAATATGTAACCTGCAGTTGAAATGCCAAAAGGAAGAACATTGAATACGAAATATCTCGTATTTCCATCAAAATTCCAAGCGAAACCTAAAAAAGTTCTGTGTATATCTGAGATTTCCAAATGATGGTAAGCAGATCTAATATCAAAACTAAATAAATAATCTCCTTTTTGAAAGAGATCTCTTGCTATCTTAGTATCCTCGTACTTATACCTAAATTTAAACAGATGTGGATTCAAATGCCTACAATCTAGTACTAGTCTTGGTTTATTTTTATTAAATGCTACTGTAAGTGGATTCACTACAGTTGGTTTAGAATAAATCTCAGAAATGCACCTTTTTTGAAGAAGTTTGTCAATCTCTTCAACAACGAATTTTGCATTGTTTAAAGATGATCTGTTATTTTTTAAATGTATAACCCCTGGTTCCGTTTTTAACGGTAACTTATAACCGTTTTCAATAACATCAATAATATGTGTACTAGTAGTAATAGCTTTCCATTCATGTAATTTTGACCTCAATTTACCTACTGGCGAGACAGGTATATCAACTTCTAGTAAAAAGTGATCACCAGTGACACTTGGTTTCGATTGAGTAATTTCTGTCTTATGTTTATCTTCTGATTTGTTTACATTTGTACTGAATGAATTTTCAGCTTGACCAATATAATATTCTTTCATATTATTATACAAATTAGTACATTCAAAATTTTTAAATACACTTATCTTGTCTTTCTTTTCAGGACAATCATTCGCCCAGTGGCCCTTATTGCCGCAATTAAAACATCTCCCTGTTCTCCAGGTAGGGGGTGGATCTCTCTCTTTGGTGGAATAAGGCACTTTTCTGATTGTCTTCGACTTTTTCAGCTTGTCTGACTTGCTCCTTCGTTCAGCTCTATTTTGCGCTCTTATCATCTTCTTTTCATCTTCGGAGTCATCGGCAATTGGATTAGTTGTGTACTCCTTCACGACTTTCCACCCCAATTCGGATGAATCGGCAAGTTTAATGAGTTTCTGTCTGTCTCTTACAATTGCCATACCTTCAACAATCTTGTCTCTTGCTTGATGAATGGATTCTACGGATAAATCTGGTCCGTCTAACTTTGATTTTGCCTCCGTCAACTTCGTCAGGACTTTAACCTCATGTTTGTACTGGTTTTCGTTCCCCTTCCGTTGGAAAGTATAGTTCTCCGACAAAGTCTCTTCAATCTTGGACATCTGGGATTGACTGATATCTCGCTGAGACTGTTGAATATTTCCCTGGAATGTGGATAGTCTGTTATCTATCAAGGCGGTGATTTGGTTAAGGGTATCTTGTTGTGAAGCAGATACTGCATTTTGTACTTCTTGGACAATTACTTGCTGAACGGAATTATCTAAACCGGGGTCCGTCATATTTCACTGTTGTCCAGTCTGATGCTTGGCTAGAAGTGACCAACAAGGGAAAATATTCCCGCTAAATATCAATATCACGTGATATGTATATATACGTGTACATACGAAGTACCCGTATCAATAGTATTCACTAGTACCGTTATTACAGTAATTTCCCACTATACTATCGAACCGTTGGAAATTATAATGATTAAATTATTTTTTAAACCTATAACATGAAATCAAACAGACCTTGAAATGTACAATTGATCGAGATCGCTTTCTATTTCTATTTATGTTTATGTTTATATCGAGTTATGTGACCGTCGGCAGTCTTCGGAGGTCATCTCGATGGTTATTTATTAGATGACGTCTAGACTAAATACACACGAAGTGCTGATATATATTATCGAGTCTATACATTGTTAATTGTTTATTTCAGACTGATTGTAATTTGGATTTACGTATTAGTATGTTATAAATCAAATATGAGAATTTGAGTCAAATCGGTGAACATGACTTTGACAGTCCCTTTAAGGTTATTCTAAATGAGTTTGTTGATGAATTTACTCGCCCGACTCACACGGAAACTGATTTAACTAAAAAAAAAGTTAAGGTTTTTTTAAAGGAGTTTTGTTTGTTTGTTGATGGGTTAACTCGGCCGAATCAATCAAAAACTGATTTAACTACGAAAATAGTTAAGGTTATTTTGAAGGAATTATTGAGGCGTTAACTCGCCGACTTGCTCAAATACTAATTTAAGGCTGAAAGTCCAACACAATAACCTTTTTTACTCACATTCCCTAAACAATTCATTAGAATTTATGCCGAGCTCTAAAAATGTATCAACACCTATATAATCCTGCGTAGGAATCAGTACTAATGGCGTCATAATACAGGTTTATACATTAATAAACTTTTGGTTGCTATGATGTTAACCAATGGTAGTAGACGTAGCATACAGCATTGGAAATATACAGGTTTCATTTTTTGAGTTAACAAACAATCCATGAATGTTTTTTTTTTCTGTACAAATTCTGGAAAGCAAAGGGTAATGTGAGACGATGTTAGGTAAATGTGTTAAGTCTATTGGAAAATATTTCATGTACAATTCAGTTCATCAATATGTTCTTTAAAACTTATTAAATTAATACGGCTATAGATAGATTATTGATTAGTCCAAACTATACCATGTGACACTGAACAAGGCATCGTGTTACCCTATTACAATAATATTCCCTCAATTCGAGATTATAAAGATTTTATCAATAATACATATGATTAAATGCTAATACATAAGTGTAATTAGTCATAATGTAGCCCCATCCCCTTTTACACCGTAAATAACTCCAAGACAACTATGTGCCGAAATCGTTATCAACCATTTGTGGGATCTATTTAAAACCCACAAACCTTTAAAATACAATGATTAAGCTTCCCAAATATTTTTTCAGATCTTTTATATCGAATTTGGAATTAAGGGGGCACAGAACACTTAAGGGAGTTAACTCTTTACAAATCATCTGAACGTTTTGATCACATATTATTATAGTAAAGAGAAATCAAGCTTCTCAACGATAAAGAATAGTGTTTGTCAAACTGCTATATATCCAATGAAATTATTCCTGTAAATTGTGTGGTTCAAATTCTTGAAATTTTTATATTTTTGTCAACAGGTATATATTAATATTTTGCTAAAATTTTATGAAAATTAAACGAGCCAATTCTATTTTAGTCAAAGTGTTGGGTACCCCCTTAATCAAATATAAGACAGTAAAACAGTTTTTGACTCTGTTTCAAATTATTTGCCGTCTTTTATATTCTTGTTTAAGTTTCGGTAGCTTGACTTGGCATGTTTTGTTGTTAGCGTTTTAATTTGATTACATATGGTATATATATTGGCAACGGTGGAAGTTTGTCAAACTGGTTTAACCCCACTAACGTATGTGCTTAGTAAGGCTAACTTGATCATGTTTTTGTTGTTGTTGTTCGTACGTCTATTTCTAGGAGGAGTTATGTTTTGGCTATTTGTGTGCTCTGTTATACTGTACAAGATTTTAAGTGATTACTTTTATCCTTTTCATAAATCGCTGAATAGTCTGATGTTTGTAATTTCATAAAAATGTTGACGTGTAAAACCATAAAAACATTGATGTGATATGAAGAAATGTACACCAGTAAGTCAGCAACCAAACGAAAAAAAAAAAACGAATGACACATAGAGGGAGCATACAGTTATGTTTAACCTTAACACATTTTGTATGTGCCTATTCCAAGTCAGGAGCCTGTAGTTCAGTGGTTGTCTTTTTTGTCTTTTTTTTATTGCTGTTTAGCATATTTCTTTTTCGTGTATTGTTTTGTTCATAAATCAGGCCGTTAGTTGTCTCATTTGTGTAGTTTTGCATTTGTCATTTCGGGGTCTTTTATAGCTTTCTATGCGATGTGGGGTTTGCTCGTTGTTAAAGGCCGTACAGTGACCTATAATTGCTAACCTTCAACGTCATTTGGTCTCTGGTGGAGAGTTGTCTCATTGACATTTATACCAAATCTCCTCATTTGTATATCAAACAATAGACTGTTGTGACAGTAGTTTTACTTGCTTTACGTGTTAGTCAAAATAGAGAATATTCTTTAGGAAATGTGGAATGTAACGTCATCGAAACAGCAACGCAACAACAACATTTGTTTTACACGTTTCATGAAAGCACATTGTACCCAATTTTAATACCAGAATCTATGAATATCTGAAGCATGCACAACTAATGATTTATGAATTAAGTTATTTAGATAAACTTAAATCTATCCGAAATGTCAATCGAATATCCGACATGTCATTTCGGAAGTGCAACTCTTCATGACAAGCTGTCACAAACAATTCAAATATAAAAAACCGGAACTTGACATAAAATGAAACTTGGTTTTCTGGAATATTAATTTTCTTATGCTCTTTGAACAAGATTAAGTACAAATGTCACTGCAGCTTGACTTCCGAACGTAACTTTTATGGGGATACCTAACGAATAGATTTCATATAAAACAATACGATCGTTAAGAAAATAGGTTATAATTCCGCATGTTGTTCTTATATATTCGATGGTATCAGCACGCTTTCAACAACACTAGAGTTAGATTTATATACTGACGAACTTCAAAAATGCAACACACATTTTGGTGATTTTTTTTTCAACAAATCATGATTAATCTTCATATAAATTCTATGCATAGTTCTGTTTCTGTTTCTGTTTATCATTGACAAAATGAGAATTAAAAGAAATAATCCGGTGTTGCGTTATTATAGTCCGTCAGTATAGAATGGCGTCCTAAAATATATATTTTTTTATATTTAAATTGCACCCGCAGTATCTTGCTGAGTTTCCTGCTAGAGTTAATTCAGGCTGTAAATGGTAAAAAACCTTAACATTTATGAAGGTCTATCTGTTTCGTCTATGGAAAAATCTTCAAAAAACAAAACAAAAAACAAAAACAGTTTGCCTGTAGTTCAATGATATCATCTATACCTAAGAACAGGTCTACTGAACTTAAAAGTACTTTGATTCAGTTTTCATTATCCTGAATCCCAATATATTACTTCAGGGGGTTTGAAGGAAATCACACATTATTTTCTACTGAATGGATCATGGCTTTGTCTCTTTTGTTGCCGTTTTGATAGGACAACAAAAACTTTACACTGATTCTGCGAAAGATAATTTAAATGGACAGAATACGGTATGGTTTTTTTCCTCATTGGTGAAGGTCATACGGTGGCCTATAATTGCTTACATCCATTTGAACTCTGGTTGATAGTTGTCTCATTGCAATCATACCACATCTCCTTGTTTTTATATGGAAGTAGAATTTCTAATTTGGTTTATTTTCCCGAAAGGATATTATTAATCTTCATATCGTGTTACGTTTCGAAATTATTTTTTAAATGAACATTGTATTCTTCACGTGATAATGAAATATTTTATTCTTAAAAAGACCATATTTCAAAATGATCAGAAAATAAAAATGTATATTAATGTTACAAGTATAAACAAAGTTTAACGCACAAATAAGGCCTACAGGTTAGTATAGAAAGTGTTTATCTCTTTACCATGTTTACAGGAGATCTTCAAGCATCATTAAAACACTGGTCCTTTTATTATGATTAGTTCATATTTTCACACTCCTATATAAACCATTAAATACGTTGTATGCATACAGATTTGTCTATAAACATCTTTCCAGTACACTTTTTTTTGTAATTGATAAATCCGATCTTTATAAATATATCTTCTTTGGAAAATCGTTTTCTCTTCTTCTTTTTTTTGTTTTTTTTTGTTTTTGTTTTTTGTTTTGTTTTAAATATATAATATTATTCATCAGTGTTTATCTCTTTACAGCAGATCTTCGAGTATCATTAAAACAATGGTCCTTTTATTATGATTAGATCTCCTATATAAACCATCAAATACGATATATTCATGCAGATGTGTCTATAAACATTTTTCCAGACATGATGTACACTTTTTTGTAATTTGATTAATCCGATCTTTATATTTTTTTAAATGTGTCTTCTTTGAAAAATAGGTTTTTCTTCTTTTTTAATTTCTTATTTCTTCTTTTTTTT
Organism: Mytilus californianus; assembly: GCF_021869535.1. Taxonomy (NCBI): domain Eukaryota; kingdom Metazoa; phylum Mollusca; class Bivalvia; order Mytilida; family Mytilidae; genus Mytilus; species Mytilus californianus. The sequence goes on along the minus strand of NW_026262604.1, from coordinate 61,791,613 downwards.
ATTTAATTTTTTTTTTTCCTTTTTTTTTCCTTTATTTTTTTTTTTCTAAAATTCCCAATATTATTCATCATTGACTCCACAAAACCAATTAGATTTAAATAAGAAATGCAAGGTTCAGATAAAACCGATAGTAAACCGCTTGATTTCATACGGCTGCAGTAACTTCATAATCATCTTTCCTACCCCAAGGATTCAATATCAACTGAAGTTTGAAATAACTGTCACAGTTCATTTGTACTAATAGTCACAAAACACTTGTACTTTTAGTCACAATACACTTATACTGATAGTCACAATAAAAATGAAAATAATGATATTTGGTATGATTGCCAATGAGACAACTATCCACCAGTCCTGACTTAGGACAGGCACACAAAAGAATGTGGCGGGGTTAAACATGTTTTTGAGCGTTCAACCCACCCTCTAACCTGGGACAGTAGCGTACCAGCACAGTATACGAACAAACTGTAAATAATCAGTAACAATTAGCTTAACTCAAAGGATTGGTACGAAGCACAACAAAAACTAACATAAAAATATAAATAGAAACAACGCACCGAAATAAGAGTACTCGCAGTTACTAAACGCTAGTTGGAAGCCAACGCATTTCGTGTAAAGACGCCATAAACAGTACAAAAAACGCATGACCTTGTGCACAGTACACAATACACCTGTTCTAATAGCGATGTATCTTGCTCAAATTAAAATTTGGATGTTGTTGACGAACAGTTAACTACGTAAATATGTTTTATTTATGCGTTCTTCAAATACTGATGAAAATGTTGCTTAGACAGATATTTGGTCATTACACCAGTTTATTCTGAGCATACATCAAAATGAAAGGAATGGTCAGATTAGACAGGTCACATAAATCTCTTTTGTGAGTACATGTAGTCTCGTCCGATATTTGAACTGTAATGTTGAGATATAATTTCTCTCTTCTTCTTCAAACATATACGTACAATGTAGTATTTGGGACACATGTATCAAAATATAACAAAAATGAAGGACAAATCTTTTACCCTATGGATTAATTATTAGTGACGTTCTTCCTCAAAAATAGCTCTTGTGACTAAGGGAGCTACCATTTGATTTTTATGTGGAGGGGGAGGGGGGGGGGGGGGGGGTAGGAGGAAATTTGAAAAAAGGCAGGACTGGGGTTTTAAGTAAAAGAAAAAGGCAGGATGAGCAACTTGGCAAAAAAAAGGCAGGATGGCAATTTATTAATATAAAAAAAGTCAGAATAAACTATTAAAAAAGGCAGGACCGAATAGAGTGAAAAATTAAAAGGCAGGACAGAGATTACAACTAAAAAAAATGCAGGACAAAATTTTTCATCGCAAAAAAATAACTTAATTTTCAGTCTTGTTTAGAGACTGCGTTGTTGCTAATACTGCTGTCTAAGCCTTGTCTGTACAATCGGTTTTGTGCTTCTATTCGTCTTTTCTTTTTTTGGATTGCCTTTGTCTTTTGAATCAAAGGTAACTTAGTGTTTTTTTCTGAATAAAATCACTCTTACTTTTTTTATTTTAAATATGTAAAAGTTACTCTTTTGTCGTGTTTGAATTTTTTCGGGTTGTCTTAGGTGTTTACATGGGGTATATCAGTATTTTTATTTCGGGTTGCTTCAGTTTTTTATTTTCTCATGTCTTTCCCACATATAGATTTTCTATATATTAGTTATAGTTACTCTTTTCGGATCGTATTAGGTTTACACTAGTGATCAGGAATGTTTGAGTCTTTTCGGGTTGTCTCGTGACTTAATATCGGGTTATGTTATGTTTTTTTTTTTTTTTATTTCGGGGTATTTCATTTTTTTTTTTATTTCGGATTGTTTCGGTTTTTTTAATTGTTCCATATCCTTCTCTCACATATTGATTTTCTATGTATCAAAGTCGCTTCGGTACTCTTCTAGTCTTATCTGATTAAGTAAATTGCAATGTAATTTTAATCCCGTCACAATAATTAGCTAATGTCAATTTAATCTACTGGAAAATCGTGGCTTTAATAAAGTTTCAAAGTATATAATCATCAACGTTTACATATTTTTTATGCAGTGCTAAGAATAATCAATACTCTAGCAAGTTCTGTCAAACGTTGTATAGTATAAAGCAATTGCTATAACTTATGACACCGATTTTAATGGTTTAAAATAATTTGTCGACAATACATATTTTACAGCTTAATGATTGGTTTCCGCAAAGATATAATTTGATATTTATTGATCATTACAACCATACATCAGCATTAATGTATTAATAGTAAAACTATTTGAATGTGGTCCTATTTGATGCTTATTTGAAATGTAATTTGAATGTGTGTTTTTTTTTAAATCGTTTTTATTGCAATTTAACTACTCTAATGTTGATCCACTCAGTTTTGTTAGGTAGGGCTATGAAAAACTATATCTGTATAAAATGCCTCAACAAATGAACAAATTTTAAATGTCTTATCTCCTCAAAGGAAAAAAATGACATTTGAACCAATGGTTGGCGCATATAGTTCAACTTGTCTCGCCTCGACTAAGTTGCAGAAACATGTTTCCGGGGGCATCCCCTCAGTCATGGCTTATTGATAAAAAACATCAAAGTTACAATGTCTTATAATTTTGTATGCCAAACATGCGTTTCGTTTACAAAAAATTCATCAATGATGCTCGCATAAAAAAAAATAATTAAAAGGCCAAATAAAGTACGAACTTGAAGAGAAATGAGGGCAAAATAATTCGTAAGCATAACTCGTTTCCACGGTGATTTTTTGATACTCCATCTTCAGTCGCGGTTTAATGACTTTGAATATTTTGCACAGTTTCCATGTTAAAGTATTGCCAAAGTGTTGATAACTTAAAGCAATGTACAAATAACTTACAAAGGAAGAACTAATTCGAGCACTTTACTGTCGTAGTTGCGTGTCCTTATTTGCGCATGCTTACACAAATGAATTTCAGGTGGAGTTGAAGTTAATATGTATTTTTGAAATATTTCTATAATATTTCTATACTTCCTTTCATAGATGCCAGTACCAGATGACAACGATTTGTCATTTGTAATTAAAACTATTACAATCTCTTTTACACACTTTCCTCTAGGATATCTCTAACATACATTCAGTAATCAATGGAGTCTGTACTATAACACGACAGGACGCATACATCTCCATTCAATCTACTGTCATAATGGAAAACGGCGGTAACAAACCTTATTAACTATTTATATCTCGTACGTTAAAAACACTTATCCACAATTTTCAAAAGTTCGAAAAAGTCTATAGGAAAAATCAGATAAAATTTGTAAACTTTACTTATTTGGGAGTTCATATCAAGGATTTGTTCAAAACAAAACAAAATGAAATTCATATTTGATGTTCCAAATTTAGACATCTGTCTGAATGTCACTGATCGAAATTTCTTAACGAAAGGGAAATATTTGTCTATTGTGATACTTCTAATAATAATCACTTCCAAAAATATTTGTTCAAAACAAAATGAAATTCGATCTGATCGAAATGTAAAGATCCGTCTGAATGTTACTAATTGAAAATTCTTCGTAAAGAGTTATGTCTATAATGATACAGAACTTCTAACAATTGTCACTTTCAGTTCCAAGTTAAAACAGAACTATTTTCTACAATAGACATACTTCATTGCGTTCTAGAATATTTTTCAATTATTAGTTAAGATTTCTCAACATGCTTAATATGTTCTAAGTTAGTGATATAAGGAAAATTAACTGAGATTAATATTCTACCTAAAAGTGAAAGAAATTCTCTATAAAATAATTAAAGCTTCAATTTGTTGTGTTTCTATGAGATTGAAATGATTTCCAGTGTCTGTTAATTCTTATAACATGTCAGAACTGTCGATATGAATTGATTTGAGAATAACTGTCTTAATATATCTTTGTATCATTATCAATTATACATGCCAGAAATTCTCTATTCGAATAATAACACGCAATAGTGTAACAGTTTAACCAGGAAATTAAGTCAAACTTATCGACAGAAAAATCAAGTTCATACAGTGTTCAAACTGGTACAGGTTTCAACGTCTATATTTATCGAATTGTTCCATCTAAAAAAATATATTCTGAAGAAAGTATCAACGTGCTGTTTAATCCTTACTGTTGGTTTTCAACAAAACCCACCATTTATAGAATTTATGAACCAGGAATTTTACACTAGAATAAATCTCTGATAAAAATAGCAAAACCTTTACTGTAAATTAAGTTAGCTCTATTTGACCAATTGATGACAAAATATGAAACAAGACAAAAGGAAAAAAAACATTACAATAATCACATAACAGACTTCAAAATTCAGTTGAATAGGAGCAAGACTCTTCATATCGGTACTAAGCATTAACAAACTAACGACATGTCAAAATGCATAAAGTAGCAACCTAAGAGTATGCACGTTACTTTTAGTCAGGGAAAAGCATGAACTTTTGAAAAGTCAAAATATGAGTTTCGAGAAGATGCAGGAACATAAGTGTAGATAACTTAAAGCAAGGTACAATTAACTTACAAAGGAAGAACTAATTCGAGCACTTTACTGTCGTAGTTGGAACGGGGACCCAGTTATTTCCCCCATTGAAACGCATTGAAAATCATAGTAAATAAATGGGGTGCTGTCCAATAAATAATTTTGATAGCCACCTTGGGACTTCTGTTTCACGTTAGGCATTTGTTTCGAAGTTTCTAAGTGCAATCTCAGTGCCTCATGACCGGCATTCCGTTGCACAATTTTGTTTTGATTGACAACAGGGTAGGTCGGTCTACTTCCGGGGAAGAATAAAGGCTAGAATTTAGGCAATTTACTCTATGTACCGACGCCAGATTACATTTAAATCAATCAAAATTTTTACAGAAATTCAAGCTAGAAAGCCTACCCATTCAAATAAATCTACATTCAGTTACAGAACTTGTGTAATAATAAAACTACACCATTTTAAATAAAAGTTATATATTTTTTTTAAGAACTACATTCGTGGGTACCGGACTGGTTGCCGTAACTGGGATCCTATTCCAGTTGCGTGTCTTTATTTGCGCATGCTTACACAAATGAATGCACCTTTAGGTGTTATAATTACATCAGTGCAATTTATAAAAATCGGTTCAATAAGACGTCATTCGCCTTTGTTGCCGTTGTTTCTTTCAAGCTAATTTGGTTTTCTTTCAAATAAAAATTTGACATTAAAATCATAGACTTTTTAATATCGTGCCTTTAACTAATAACATAGCAATGTGTCTTCGAACTCCTTGTTTTACCGGATATCAATCTTCCGCGCCAAAAGAACATGATTGATCTAAAAACCGAAATCACTGGAGCAAACCGGATATTAACTTCTGCAGCAAAGGTCGGGATCTCAATGGTGATTTATATGTTTTATTTACAACTCGTTAGGTAAGAGTTTGTAATAGGTTGTACTCACGTGATCAATCAGGTGGTACTCATGTCATCAATCAATTAGCAACATATAGGGAAAATTACAATGATGAGACGTGGACAAAATGAACATTATTGATAACGAATTAGTCAAATATGATTGATTAGTGATTAAATGTTTAATACGTAACCTATTAAAACACTAGATGATGAAGATCGGAATTAAGGAATCGTACAATTGATGAATGTTATCTATAATGAGGGTGTGGATGGAGGTTTACATAATAGAAAATAATGGGCAAAAAATATAAAGAATAGAGAAACATGGACCAAAAAATAAAGAATAGAGAATAATGAGGTGCTAAAATATAAAGAATAGAAAGTATAAAGAATAAAGAAAAATGCCCCAAAAAAATAAAGAATACAGAAATGAAAGACCCTCATCAAGACTCTCTAGTATAATGTATTAGCAAAGAGGAATTGATTGAGTATTGGATTTCAAACTTCAGTAGTCAGTTCTTCGGTACTTATGCGATTTATAATGTGTTTTTTTATTGTTGGTGAAATTAGAAGTTACTAAGAAACTATGGCGCAAACTCCATTGAAGAAGATTGATATAAGGTGAATTTGGCTATTCTATTCTATTCTGGTCCCATTTGGTGATAGAATTACTCGAATATTCAAGTATATATGTAACACTCAGAAACGTGTCCATCCCCCAAAACGTGTCCGATTCCCCTAAACGTGTATTATGACGTCACTGAGCTGTAAAACATGTCTGGGTGGTAAAGGGCACCAAAACGTGTCCTTTTTAAGAACTCCTAGTCGTGTCCATTTTTTAAGAACACCCAAACGTGTCCATTCCCCCAACGTGTCTATTGTCCTACCCTCAAGTGTGACTGCAGAATAGAAATATGGTCACTTCTTCCAACCGATAGTTGAACCCTTGCCAAAGTGGGGCGTCCGTTTGGCTGTGCGGAATGTAAAAGTACGCAGCAACGTCCGGTCAGAATGGGGATGTTAAATCCAAAACCTCGTGTAGGAAGATTGCCTTTATTGTAAACTCTACATGTACCTATTTTATTTATTGTTAATTTGTTCTCGTCCTGAATATGCATGAAATATTTGCCATTGGAAGTTAAGCAACCAACAATCAATCAATTTCTTACATAGGCATGAAATAAATGCCACAAAACGTTAAGCAAGCAACAATCAGTTAATCCATTACTTTCTCTTAGTCGATTATTACCCCTTTCACAATTGATTTAACGTAATGTGACAGTTAAAAAGATGATGCACATATAAAATGACTTGCATTCACATCTTGGAATTTACGCATACGGTTTGTAATGTATTTTGACGATACCTTTAGGTATTTGACGATTATAAATTATAAGATTGGTATCAGGGATTCTACTGATACATGGACATTTATTTCTCTTGTTTATGTCTCTTTATTGATTCTCGAACCCTAAATATTTTAAAACTAAAAACTTTATATCAGTGCATACTTTGAATAGCTGATAAAAAATCCGTGCAATATCCTCATACATCATTAATATGCATGTAATTAGACATCACCGGAATATATTAGTACAAAAGAATTCACTTAGTAAACAATGAATTTAACTGTATGGAACTAATTAATTGCAATTTTTACGCTCAAAATGTTCATGAAATATTTGCCACTGGAGATTAAGCAATCAACAGTCAAGAGTTAATTTATATGTTGCACATCAAACTTGCAATTATATGCTAAATATAACCGACCGGTATTGAACAAACTAATACTTATAAGTTTTCTTCTTTCAACTGCGTCATTTTTTCATTTTCCGGTAATTGTGTCCAAAATACAGCATTTATATTTGTATCTTTCTGATGAGTTAAGCGCCCTTTTTAACTGATTTTTATAGTTTAAAATTGAAAATGGAAATGGAGAATGTGTCAAAGAGACAACAACCCGACCATAGAGCAGACAATTTGTTCATATGTTGTACTGTAACACCACCCAGGTTAGGGGGAGGGTTTAACCCCGCCACATTCTTTATGTGCCTGCCCCAAGTCAGGAGCCTGTAATTCAGTGGTTGACGTTTGTTGCTGTATACCATATTTGTTTTTCGTTCATTATTGTGTACATAAATCAGGCCGTTAGTTTTCTCGTTTGAATTGTTTTACATTTGTCATTTTGGGGCTTTTTATAGCTGACTATGCGGTATGGGCTTTGCTCATTGTTGAAGGCCGTACGGTGACCTATAGTTGTTAATTTCTGTGTCATTTGGTCTCTAGTGGAGAGTTATATTTATGTCCTTTGATAGCAACTTTGATCTTTTTTTTAGAATCCAACAGACGTATACAATTGTGTCTTCTAATATTGAATTGCCGTAAACGTTATTGACGTCACTGAGGACATAATAGCGCTACAAGTTTTGAAGCGGACACGTTTTGGCGAATAACAATTATCGGACACGTTTGGGGGATGTGAAATCGGACACGTTTGGGCGATTCGGGATTTCAAGGACACGTTTGGGCGAAATAGACACGTTTGGGGGATGGACACTTTTGGGAGTGTTACATATATACAACCACCGTTTTCAAGTGTTTGGGTTAAGCATTCCCGAAGAAGATTAGCCCAGAAAAGCGCTTCGAACTCACCGTATTTATAAACGTTATTTTCATATTCGGAAGAAATAGATATTGAAACAGTCAATTTATCATAATACTCTGCTCATTTACATCTACACAAAAAGCTTAAAATGTAAACTTGAAAAATCTAAATACAAATTTTAGATTAGATAATGTTAATGTAAAAATCCTTTACTCTAACTGTTGAAAACAAATGTTTAAAAATAGAACTTGAAGTTGTTTTTTAATGGTTCATTCATTGTGTAAGTCCGAAAAAAGTCGAGTTAGCGTCGGTCTTCGCTACGGATTTATACAATTACTTATTATATACTTTGTACAATGTAGTTAATACTATACACTTATTGACTTTTGATGAGATTGATACTGAGTTCTTCTGTAAACATGTACAGTTACAATATTTTGTACATGTTTAAAGGGGGTGTGGCTAATCCCTATAAGGAGATGTGGCGCGTATATGAATGACCCAACAACCTGACAGCAACTGTTACAGAAAACACCAAACAAAACATTTCAAGGTCAACACACTGTCTGCCAAGTGTCCATACAATTTATATTTCAATCTCTTAAACAGCTCGAGTCCAGAAAAGCTTGGAATTAAGGTAAAATTTGCGATAGAAATTTTGCTATCAACACCAAATTCCTTCTGCTAAATGTAGAAGATTTACGTGAAACTAGCTATATATAGAGACAACCACTGACGGGGTCCATGGCTTCGACTGCAAGTTAAAAGTGTTTTTTTCGGGTGTTTTTGTTGTTAGGTTGCTGTTTCATTGAAAATTACCCGATATCTCTTTTTATTAATATTCATAATTAGTTTTAGTTGTGATAAGTTAAAGGAGCAATGATGCTGTAGATATATATATATTCGTGGTTTCTGAACTCTTCCAGTAATTAAATACAGAGTAATGACCTTTCATTACTTCCGCTTAACTTTTTTACAGTATTAAAGGCAAAGGATGAACAGTTAAGGGGGAAAACAGGAAGTCTTTCTACGCTATTTCACTCTCCGATGTCGCTTAATTGGTCACGTACATAACTGTGACCAATAATACCAATGTCCGTTTCTATGTTTTCTTTTACATATTGTAAACTGAGATATTCCAGTCTTATTCTATTGAATACATTTATGCCAAGGGCAAAATATAGTGGTTTTGAACTTTTAACATTTGTATATGTATCTCAAGACCTTAGTACATTTGTATTACTACTATATCATGCATTTCAGTATGTAGTAGGACATGGGACAATATTTTTGCCATTCAGCAATAGTTTTTTTTATAATTAGAGTCATAATTTATAGTGTATTCTATTTTTGCTATCATTTCAAATTTCTATTAACAGTTAGCATGGTTAGTTGGAAAACAGCAGGTTTTTTTTATAATTTTTAACGGCGGTAATTTTTGTGCAATTTGTTAATTGGCCAATTGGAAGGAATAAAGCATAAACCTTTCTAGAAATACCTGTTCATGTCACTGAAATCTAGCAGCATACAAAATTATGCTACTCTGTATTTAATCTTTTTTGCAAATCATGTAGAACGTTATGAAAGTGACACCACAGCGTTGTATTTGCTATTTATTAACAATAAATATTTTAAGATGAGATATCAGATTTCTGCAAACCAATAGACTATAATACCACTTGCATGACTAATCGAATTGTATAAATCAAAACCGACATTCCAATGGATATGGCATTGATTAGCAGCCGTTACCTGGAGTTCCATGCAATACAAATCGATATTCTATAAAGTATCACTTTAATATCCTGTTTTTCTACAGCTGTTATTCATCGAGTTTAATATTTCACTAGCATATAGTTTAATAAAGATTCAGATTTTCCGAAACGCTCAAAGACTTTACCAATGAAGCTGTATCATAGAAATAGAGGTTAAGTATGTGAGTATCACTGAATGATACCCCTGCCCCGCCCCCTTGCACGGTGAAAGATATGTTTGAGTGAAACAATAAACAAACTTTGAATTAAAAAAATGTGCACTACAGCATTATATGGTAAATATATTGATTAAATCTCATTAAAGTTCTGATTACGCGTAAAGAAGGAGAATTGAAATTAATCGTGTACTGGTTATGACCAAATCCGTGTTATATAGATATAAGAAGATGTGGTATGAGTGCCAATGAGACAACTCTCCATCCAAGTCACAATTTGTAAAAGTAAACCATTATAGGTCAAAGTACGGCCTTCAGCACGGAGCCTTGGCTCACACCGAACAGCAATTAAGCTATAAAGGGCCCCAAAAATGACTAGTGTAAAACCATTCAAATAGGAAAACCAACGGTCTAATCTATATATAAAATGAGAAACGAAAAACACTTATGAACCACATCAACAAACGACAACCACTGAACATCAGGTTCCTGACTTAGGAGAGGCGCAAACAAATGCAGCGGGTTTAAACGTTTTAATAGGCGCCAACCTTCACCCTACCTGAAACAATAGTGTAACATCATGAACATCACAAGATAGAAAGACACACTATAAAATATCAATTGAAATGGCTTAACTCAATCAAAAGACATATTAACAAAAACAATTATGTCAAAGAAAACCCCTAAAAATCATTCCGATTCAGAACGAACGTAGCATTGCAATAAGTACGTCATGTGAGAAAATTTTATGAAAGTTTTAAAATTTTCTGTCCGACTTCCCGGATGATAGAACAGACTAGTAGAATGATTTGAAAATTGTAATTATAAACATTTGTTTTGATATTGAGTCAATATCTTCACCTGATGGTTCTTGTTTTAAATCAAATAAAGAATGAACAAAATAAGAGTAACCGTCATAAAACTAGAAATAATCCTAGTGTATTAAATGTATGTTTCGCCGATAGCACGTGCTTCGAATTGTTATCTATGGAAGCAATTGCTGCAAAATGATAACGCCGGTAGCACGTGATTCAAAATGATATCGCCGGTAGTACTTGATTCAAAAGCCCGGGAATCGTTCTCATTGTATCAACACCAAACGACATAGATCCTTTTATAGCAACAACAGAAAAAAAAGGATAAATGCAGACGTACTTGACATATATTTTTAATATTTTTAAAACACTTTGAATGCATTTATGGAGTACTTTAGTATTCTTTAACTGTAAAAAGTTAAATCAATTAATAAAAAGCCAGTCTTCCTTCGATTTATTTTTGTTATTCCTTCTCGCTAATTAAGTCCCACATCACTAGTACCTTTTTTTTTAGATTCTTATTTTCTAACAATATACAATTTAAAGCCGGTAAATAGATAAAAACACAGCTGCCGTGGAATAAATTTAAAAAGAAGCTTAAACAGTCTGGCTGATTTCCTTTATATAATCTCGAAATAATTGTCTCTTATATTTCACAGAAATGACGTTTACTATAAGCAGTGATAAGTATCGCCTACATCCGTCTTAACATGAAATGGTTTTCGCTGTGGTAATCCCCTTTAGGTACAATATATTTCTTTAGCGAGGCGTCGAATGTTCAATTTTAATGCTATTTGTCAGATAGCAAAAAGTAATTAAAGACAACGCAAGGACACAACTGGTGTATTTATTAACTTCATTGATAAACACTTAAAATATACTAGAGTTTAGAACGACTCGAAAGGACAATAAAATAATAATAGCTCCATACAGGAATATGTGTTCCCTTTTTAAGACACTATATTAAATATACTTAATGAAAAGAGTCAAGTTAAAGGGTGGATTATAGTGTGGTATAATGAATACAAGGGAATAATTAAAAGCTACTGAGAGTACATAAGAAACACCCTGTATGTCTGGCTGTCTGTCTGTCTGTCTTTCTGTCTGTTAGTCTGTTCATGTACCTTGTTAGCGCACCTCCTCCTAAATACTAGTATCTATACGGATATTGAACAATTTGTACACATTTTTAGAACACTTCTTAAGGATATGTTCAATGGAATATAGCCCCGGTCCTACATTGTTGTACCTGTTAACGGAGAGACTTTTAAGTGCGCTTGGTGTGCGTTGCACGGTGTCCTTTTGTAATAAGATTGTTATTGAAGAAACACTTGGTACACACCGCACTGTAATTGGTGTCATACATGTACACACCGCTCTGTAATTGGTGTCATACATGTACACACCGCTCTGTAATTGGTGTCATACATGATGTACACACCGCTCTGAAATTGGTGTCATACATTTACACCTTATATATAATGGTTTACCACGTTTTGTCATCTTTTATCATTTCCTGTTACTGTAATACACTGAACTAAACCACAAACCTTACTAAATGATAAAGGATGAAACAAGCCCACATATGTTTTAATTCATATGAAAATTTTAAGATTTATTATAAAACTGAAACAGCATACACAAAATTGCACCAATCTCATAGATTAATAAGAGGAAAATCAAAACGTATGATTTCGGTATTTGTGTTTTTTGATATTGTAGCATTACAAATTAAATTAAAGACCATCTATGGAAAAGTACTATATAAAAATAAGGAGATGCGGTATGATTGCCAATGACACAGATATCTACCAAAGCTCAAATAAAGTGGATGTAAGCAGTTATAGGCAACCGTATGGTTTACCACGTTTAGTCATCTTTTATCATTTCCTGTTACTGTAAAACACTGAACTAAACCACAAACCTTACTAAATGATAAAGGATGTTATGAAACAAGCCCACATATGTTTTAATTCATATGAAAATTTTAAGATTTATTATAAAACTGAAACAGCATACACAAAATTGCACCAATCTCATAGATTAATAAGAGGAAAATCAAAATGTATGATTTCGGTATTTGTGTTTTTTGATATTGTAGCATTACAAATTAAATTAAAGACCATCTATGGAAAAGTACTATATAAAAATAAGGAGATGCGGTATGATTGCCAATGACACAAATATCTACCAAAGTTCAAATAAAGTGGATATAAGCAGTTATAGGCAACCGTATGGCCTTCAACAATGAGAAAAACCCATACCGTATAGTCGGCTATAAAAGGCCCCGACATGAAAAATATGAAACAATTCAATTGAGAAAACTAACGGCCTATACCATATCTATCTTGTAATGAATGAAAATATTGCGTACATGAAAAACTGGAAATAAATATACAGGGATAAACAGTAGAGATTTATAAGATCTAACTTATAATGTCTCAACTTTTTTTCGTCATTTTTTATAATTATAGACTAGTACACGTGTGCCTCTTTTTCTTGGTTCTATAAAAGGCACTGACTATTCTTCCGGCTAGCCGGAAAAATAACAAAAGACGTTCAGTATTCGTCCGGCCATCCGGAAGAATAGATTTTCTATGCTATTATGCTAAAAGGACGGTGTACCTGGGTAAGATAATCATTAAGTTAACTCTAATACGTGCATAATATATGCGTTTCCTTTCGCTAAAACATAAACCAAATAATTCTGTTACATTTATTTAAAGCAGATGTCATCATTGATGAGTGTTAAACAGAGGTGTGCTGAATTTAAATCAATTTCATGTCAATAATTAAGCCTATGTTGTCATAGTTACTGTAACCCTTTCAAAACATCATTCAGTTCTCAAAAGCATTTGCAATTGAAATGGTATTAACCTTTACGGACACCCTTTCCTCACATTTGTTTGTTTTTTGTATTAGCCTGAGCGAAATGTATTGAATAAATATATCTCAATTGAAGAACTGTCTAGACCAACTCTAATCCATATTTCATATGTGAAGACTTAATTACAGAACTATTTAATAACAAAAACAATTCCAGAAACAGATGTTTGCATTCTGTTCAATATGCAAATTAGGATATGTGGTATGGTTGCAAATGAGCCAATCATATTTGAAGAATGCATATCAAAATGAAATCCTTTCGCATTGTTTGTTGTTTGAATAGTTTTAATAGTTGTTTACATGTGTATCTAGGAGTCGAAAAACTGCATTAATGACGCAAACAATATCTATGAAATATCAACATTAATAGAATTTTACTCATGGTCACTCGGGTCTACCGAAAAGATTGAATCTCACTTTTCATCGTTTCATATGACCTTTGCTGTGTCAACAAAACAAAACCCTCTGAAACAACGGCTATGTCACTTTACTGTGTTTTTAGTCAGACTTCGTTTAGTAGATACGACGCTACCACTGTTCTAGATTTATTTAGTTTAACTGTTTTCCACGAAAACTGGTTATGAACAGTCCTACCTCAGAACCTGTTTTGTAATCATAAGATATATCCAAATTGAAGCTTTCAACATGGTGCAAATGATATTTTCACTGTACTAACCGCAATTTTTATCGTGATACAAATCATGCAAAACCTAATCTGGCTTATTCCTCCCGGATTAATAACGGTAATTTTCCAATTACAAAGCAGCAAATGTAGATTAATTAAGGTTCCAAGTTAAGAGGAAGGTACCCTAATGCAATGTTACTACTACTTGTCACGCCATGTTTAATTCCAGATTCGCATGTTTTGTTATTATTAAAACGTTCGTGGCTTTTGTATCCTTGTTTTGTGCATATTTGAGTCTTTTAATCACCATCCATGTGGACTATACTTTCTTCACTTAACTGCGCATGATGCATATTTAATAAGCATATATAGCATGTTATTGGACATCAGACCAATGCACATGGCTTTGGCTAAAAGTACAGATAATGAACAGATAAAAATCTTTTTCACGAACGGACTCGGACTTCTTTTAAACTGCATTATACTGTGCGTATTGATGTGTGTTTGTTTATTCCACATTAGCTAGAGGTATAGGGGAGGGTTGAGATCTCGCAAAACATATTAAACCCCGCCGCATGTTTGCGCCTGTCCCAAGTCGGGAACCTCTGGCCTTTGTTAGTATTGCATGTTTTTTTTTTAATTTTAGTTCATTTATATGTTTCGGAGTTTAGTGTGGGAACCAGCTGAAGACCGCCTCTGGTGCGGGATTTTCTCGCTTTGTTGAAGACCCATTGGTGGCCTTGGGCTGTTTTCTGCTGTTTGGTGGTGTTGTTGTCTCTTTGAAACATTCCCCGTTTCCATTCTCAATTTATGTCGTATTTATACTTAGCAAAAACTGTCATTTATATAATTGCATTTTAATATCTTTGAGTTGTGCAATGCATTTTTTTAATTACTAGATGAATGGTCATTGAAGAAACACACTGTTTCTTATTATGAATTGTATGCTAACGTCCATGCAGATTCCATATACATAACAAAATTGGGATGGGGGTGGGGTGGGGGGGAGGGGAGGGTCTGACGTTACCGAAATCGAAAGAGATTCCCTAGATACACACATACATTTGTTTTTCTTTTTATAAATACGCCAATGTGTCTCGTTAATAAAAATATGATATGATGTCAAATATATCTAAAGGAGTCTATCATACAATTTCATATAAGATTAATCAAAGATCAGCTTTGGTAAATGAGTTTTCATACACATCTAGTCTATATAAAACAAATGTGATATGATTGCCAATTTTAAAACTATCCACCGAAGTCAACATGGACACGGATCTAAGATACTATATAGGTCACAATACGGCAATACACAGTCTGTTGATGTTGACGTTTTTATGTTTTTTTTTTAATTGTCTGAGTGTGCTGTCTCATTGACGTTATTCCAACTTTTCCTTTGGTTCATATAATGGTATTACGCTTCTACAAGTATGTCATTATCGTCCAAGCATCCATATTCTGGGAAAGTAATGTTTAGAACATATTCTAAGAAAGAAATATTTAAAAGATACTCTGAGAAAGTAATATCTATAACATACTAAGAGGAAAGATTAATGTAGTTTGTAAAGAGCGGTTCTTGATATACTATAGCTAGGGATTTCAAAAAGAACATTCAACCTTTTAATGATTATATAAAACTGTTTTTTCTCCCATATACCTACGGTATTTTGACTGTATCTAAGACTTCGTAGCAATTTAGATATCATACACAGAGCTAGTATCCGACTTAATATTACTGAACGCTAAAGCTATCATATTTCCCAGCAGTTTTGTTCCGGTCTTTAAATGGAATATCGAATTGTTATTCCGTGCGCTCTAAAAGCTTTGTGGTCATTAGGGGTAATTTGTAGTTGTATGTCGGAACGAAACCGAAATGCATTTAAGTAATGGGTGCAATCTTATCGTGTTCTGTAATGAGTTTTTCTAATAGTCTGTAATTCATATGTCAATAAACACCTTATTCGTGTTACATAATAGATGTTTATAGGTGAAAAACATGCACGAAACACTTTTTCTTCTGGAAACGTGTTATGAAAACTGATATGGATTAAATGAACACTCGTAACCGAGCCTCGTTGTCATATGGGATTCAAAACAATGATAACGCAAAAATCTAAACGGTAACACATTGTAACAATAGCAAAAGATAACATGATTATTGAGTACGATCGACAAAATGTGCATGTATTTCTTACTAAAAATGTATATAGCGCCAATAAATACAAAACACCAATTAATAGTTTTGTTGCAGCATTTTATGTGGAACAGGATGTGATTACCTATCCGGAGCACCTGAGATCAACCACCTGTTTTTTAGTTGAGTTCGTGTTGCTCAGTCTTTAGTTTTCTTTGCTGCGTTTTGTAGACTTGTCTTTCTATGTTCTGATGTTACACTATTGTTTCAGGTAAGGGTGAAGGTTGATACCTATTAAAACGTTTAAACCCGCTGCAATTGTTTGCAACAGTCCTATTTCAGGAATCTGATGTTCAGTAGTTGTCGTTTGTTGATGTGGTTCATAAGTGTTTCTCGTTACTCGTTTTTTATATAGATAAGACCGTTGGTTTTCTCGTTTGAATGGTTTTACACTAGTAATATTTTGGGCCATTTATAGCTTGCTGTTCGGTGTGAGCCAAGGCTCCGTGTTGAAGACCGTACTTTGGCCTATATTGGTGTACTTTTATAAATTTTCACTTGGATGTAGAGTTGTCTCATTGGCTCTCATACCACATCCTCTTATATCTATTGGTTGTCTGTTGGTCGTTTTTCGTTTTTCAAATGGCGTTGTCACCTTGTCCTCGACTTACGAGTTTGTATATCCCTTTTGTATCGTCCTTTTCCCTTTTATTCTTGTGTGTCTACAAAGAACAATTAAGAGTTCTTGTTTGCTAGGTGTACTATACAATCATTATTGCTTCTCATCACGGTGCGAAGCTATTACTTTCATTCGATTTTCACGCAATCTTGAAATTATAACTTAACAACTATCGGTTCTGATTGGTTGCTTAATGATGTGACTAAGTTGATTCTGTATCTGCTTAATTAACTGTTTGCCTAACATACAAGAAAATTTTAAAAATTGTGCAGGAACTACACATGCAAATACATTTGGTGATTGAATAGAGAAATTTTGAAGCCCAAAGCAAACAAAAGAAGCCAAAAGTACAAAAAAAAATGTGGCCAAATACGACTAAGGCCATTTATGTATGGGTAGAAAAGCTTTAATGTTTCGAATAAATCAGAAATTATAAACAGAAAATGACCATATGAATTATTGATATTTCATGTCACCACAGCATGCTGACTATTGCATGGGCTAGTGATACACTCGAGGATGAAACGTCCACCAGCAGATTCATCGATCCAGTGGTTATAAAAAATCATCAAAAATAATAGGCTTATACTTATACATGTAATAATAAACTACGCTTGCTATGCGGTGTGGTTTTGTTCATTGTTGAAAGCCCTGCGGTAACCTATAGTTGCTAACTTCTACGTCATTAAGTCTCTTGTGGAGAGTTGTCACATTGGCAATCATACCATATCTTCCTAGTATTTTTATAATGCATTGTTGATCTCTTAATTCACATTAAGTAAAAGTGTTTAAAGTTAAGATTGAAAGACATCAATCAAAACGACTTAATTTATATTGTAAACATCTATCATCCATTTTATGATTTCCCGTGAGTATTACACAATAAACTGTATGATGGGAGTCCATAATTACACTTTACGTGATTACATGACCTTAATCAATTAATGTTGTTTAAACATCCATGGCTTCTATATATATATTATACATATACTGTAGCAATAACCATTAGAGGAATCGTGAGTGCATTATAACAGTAATGTCCCCTGCTGTAGTACGAACTTTTTGAACTAGTTCCAAGTGTAATAGGGTGAACTAGTCTATCTGCGTACAAGAAATATGTGGATCACATTTTTTTAAACCATCAAAAAATAATGTGTTCAAATTTTGAGACAACTTTTAAAATAGTTCGTAGATCTTATGTTAAAATAAACAGATTTAACAAATTAATGAGAAACTAGGTTTCAAATTCCGTTTAGTAAATTTGACAATAGGTTCCTGATAAAGGTTTTACTAAATCAAAAAAAAAAACGATTAGAACAGCTGTTATGCTACAGGGTATGCGTTATACATAAAACGTTAAATACCACAGTAGCAAGTTTATAATAAACATAGCAAAACGGAACGAATGGGAAACTTATGCAACAAAACTTCAACAGGAGATTCATTTGAATATGAATCAACCATAAGGGGATATGGATAGCGTCCTTCTTTTATGTATTCCTCAAATTTGTAGGCCTATTTTTCTCTATTTTTCGTGCCCTTATTTCACTATTCTTTATATGAGCTGCGTCGGATAGAAATCGACTTTATGCAAATAAATATCAATGCATCTGTTATCTTATTTCGGTTTGAAAAATCTCTATGGAAAGTCTGTAACTGTTTGAAAATTGAGTTGTTATAACAACCCTACAAAACAGACCAAAATTCATCTTTCATTTCGTATTTGGATGTTCCAAAATCAATCAAAATCTTATACATGTACATACGTGTGTGCGCTTGCATAAGGTCGATTTCTATCCAACGAAGCTCATATTTTGGTACCCAAAGTCTTTTGTCCTTTCTTTATGTGTATTTTGCTCTTTATTCTCTATTTAATTCTTTTAACCCCATCCAGACCCTCAAGCATGGCATTTAAAATTACCACCAATATTTTCTACGTCATGTACTCTTATTTAATCTAGATTGAGGTTGAATGGCTTGATTTGAATATACTGTTTGAACAAACACAATAAACCATTTGATGCCAATTAAAACTTTTACATAACGGATACCAACCCTTGACATTTACAAGATGAAACCTTTGTCGCTACTTAGACGACGTTTATTCATCCCAAGCACGATTCTGTGATCTGATGTAACATCTTCACAAAGGAAGTGCAGGCTAATGGAATATGTTTGTTAAAGTGCTATTATGGTTTACCAAAGATAAAAAGTTGAACATTTTTAATTCTTAGAATAATGTAAAACCAAAGCAATATTGAAAGAATGACAAACTTTGGTTCTCAACAATGACATTTATTTTTAGGATGACTTTGTTTAAGGGCATACGATACAGTAGAGATCCCTCGTTGATTTTTTATTGAAATTTTGGTAGAAGTTCAATTTCGATGAGTACTTTTGAAATATGCAAAGAAAAATATACCTTCATGACTTACTTTTTGAGATAATTTGGTTCGAAATTTGCATATTTGAAGAAAAAACCCTGAAATGTCATAAATAAGGACTTTTAAGGAAAGTACCAATACTTTTGAACGAACAGTCATAATTTAACCGGGTTTTTTGTAAAATGTTCCCTTGATCCATGGCATCAGCATGTTGTAACAAGTCAACGGTTGAAATAAATAATTATATCCTAAAATCTTTGAATACAAGTGAAATAAAGAAGTTGAAAATATTTTTGCGTCTACACAGAAGTGCAGAAAAAATTCTATCGTTGATTTTTTCTTAAAATTTTGGCGGAGCGTTCTTGAAACAGAACTTGATCGATTGCAAAAGAAAAAACTGGGGGTCCATGTGCTTGTTTTTTCAATAAAAGCAATAAACCTTAATTTTTATTGGCAAACGGGATGTTTGCCAATAAGGCGCCAAACTACGTTGGAATAAGTTTTATTCGCAACAACGTCGTGAAATCTTTCCCGCCGTTCACTATACTACGTTGTCAATTTCAGTGGTAGAGCCAAGGTGTTTTTTTTAACCAATGATATTAATCATGAAAATTTATAAAGCTGGCTCCTCGTAAAATAGCATCATATTTGCCAAACCTTTATAAATTGTTACGAAACTTGGATAGAAAAAGTATTCTAGTAAATTACTTTTAGAAAAGAAATGTTCGGAAACAAAACAGACTATATATAATTTAAAAACATTAATTTGCCTCTCTGTCTGACATTAGTCATACAATTCATGTAGACAACACTGCTTGAACATAGTTTTAATTATTCAAAAGGCCCCGACATGACAAAATGTGCAACAATTAATGGGGGGGGGGGGGGGGGGGGGGTTGATATAAAAATAAGGACATTTGGTATGATTGCAAAAGAGACAACTATCAACCATAGTTCAAATGACGAAGATAAACGCTATTAAAGGTCACCCTACGGCCTTCAACACAAAAAAGAAAAAGAAAAAGCCACACCGTATAGTCAGCTTTAAAAAGCCCCGACATGAAAATGTGAAATAATTCAAACAGAAAAACTAACGACCTACTCTATAGGCATTACATGAACACAAAATCATACCCACATTAAATCGGGTCAGCTTAGTCCAATACAGTGTAGTATAACATTTCATACAGCAGTCGATATTAGAGCATGACATTTAATGATTCTGTATCAGTAGATAAGTTACCTAAGCTTGTCTTCAGGGTATTTTTTTTTTAATTCGGTACATATAATCATTGAATTACTTGTCTGTATTAAACCTTCAATCTATGAGTGAGTGCAATCACATTGTTTGTCCGGTCCAACAAATATTTTGTTTCTGTAATAGTTATACACCGAGGGATAGGTGTGTCTGGATAAGAAACCCCGTCGGCCGGAGGCCGGAGGGGTTTCTTATCCAGACACGCCGTATCCCGAGGTGTATAACTAACTTACACCCCATTCTAAACCCTATATTTGTTAACATTGATTATTAAATGAAAAAAAAACGATGGCATATTTATTGACAATATCAAACCATGATTTATAAGAATATTTTTTTTATTACATGAAACCCCACTAGTAACCTTTCTTTGGTTATCTTCGTTCAAACTTTGACAAGTGAGTATATTTTACAAATGTCAAAGTTGTTTTGCATATTCCCGTTAAATCCATGTGCTAATATGGATCAGCAGGTCAAGGTTGACTGTTTCGTGTATTCTTATTACAAACAAACCATACATCATGCTCCTGGTATGCAGTTGTCAATATGGACGGGTATAAGACGGACGACATTTTGTGGCAAGCGTTGGGTTTGGTAGAAGAGACTAAAGATAAAGGCAATAATATAACCCAAAGTAGTTACCTGTGTCAGTTTAATAAAGGTAATCATAACTGTATTTTATATCTTACGATTTTATCAAAAACAAAAGCCCCCCTCTTCTCGAGAATAAACAAACATTCATATTCGAACATACTAAGGGATAGGTGTGTCTGCATTAGAAACCCGACTACCAGACACGCTCAACATACAATATTTAATATAGAGATAGAGGAACTCCCTTTTTGGGGGCAATCAGGGGCTGATCCAGCCGGGGGTTCCAATCTCAAGAGAAAAAGGGGTGGGGGGCGGGGGTCCAACCATTCAAATACATTGATCTTTTCAATAAAAGTCGGGTCATACCCGCGGAAACCCAACCCCGTATCGGCCACTGGGTAACCGGGGGGGGGGGGGGGGGGGGGTTCCGGGAGTTATAATCCCCATTTTTTATTAAAGATCAGTGCTTTAGAATAGAGACATATGACTGGGATAAAAAAAAATTACCTTCAAGCAAAAGAGTATTTAAAGGATTATTTTTGTATTCCATATAGATGCTTATTGGAATTTCCTAAAATGTGTTTTTTTTTTAATATCATGAAACAATTTGTAGTGAACACTATAAGTACTTTCTTATGTTCGTGCTATTTAAAAAATAATCAACTTCTATTGTTACGAATAACAATGGACTTTGTTTGTGGGATGTAGAAGCAGGGGTTTCCAGAAACCCCGCTCGTCACACCATGTGGTCAAAATCCATTGTTATTCGTAACAATAGATCTATTCAATTTACACTTGTTTCAAAAATAGAAACTATGAAGTATAACAATAGAACTGGGGTGTAATATCTGAGAAACTACTTTACAAAAAGACTTCGTATTTGGTCAGTTACTTAACATCAATGAGTTGCAACTCTGGTCTGTCAAATACCTAATTCCTGTGTGCCGATTTTTCTCTCTCAATATGTACATAGATGATATGCTTAGCACACCAACGGGTGCGTTTTTGTTTTTGGTCTATAATACGGGGCTTATAACTGAGTCATTTTAACTGACAATTCTTCTTCATACACTTATATATTCCAGGGGTTAAATTCTAAAAATTCCGTTCAACTCTTTAATGTACCTTTTCAAAGTCAGGAACAGTAAGATGTGCTGTCATTATTTATTACGTTTTTTTTGTCAATTTGTTGATGGTCTCTGTTAAATTTATCCGTGCAATTCTCATTACGATTTAGAGTTGGCCAAATGGTGAATTTACTATATAAATAACTTATGTTTTTTTTTTGTGTAGTTGGGTTTCTCTCTCATCGACGTCTTATGTTTTTCATATCTCTTATTCATTTCCTATATGAAATAACAGACATACAAAATTAAGAATGTGGATTTGTTTTTTTCCCATTCGAAGTTAATATTGTTGACTTCCTTATTAATGAATAAATATAACAATTCTCGTAATTTGGCCGATTTTCATTGCAGGTACTTTTTTCAAATTCGCGCAATCAGGATTATGACGTCAGTGGATTTCCGCAAATGTGACTACATCTAAAGCGACGTCGCGAAATGTAATCGTTCTTATTAGAAACATCACGAAATTACAACGTTCTGATTAACAACGTCGCGAAAACAACACGAAAAGTTTTGAAAACGTTATTATCTGCCCCTGCTACTGTATCGTATGCCCTTAATTTGTCGTTATTTTTTCTTGACTCCGGGCGATAACGGTTTCGTCATATGATAAATACACTTATATATAATTTTTGGAGACATACAGACTCTACCACTTTTGGTGGTGGAATCTGTTTTTCTAATAATTTTTAGACGATATACACACACTTTTTATATCATTCTTTTCGAAAGATCTGTAAAAAAGAGGTGTTCTTTCTATGACGTCATCAAGCATTGTCACCTACTGAACCAATTCCAAGCAAACTTAAGCTGAATGAGTCTTAGGGTATCTAAAATAAAGTTTGTGTTTTATTTTCTGTTTCGTCAAAAAACATGGCCGCCATGGCTTAAAATAGAGCATAGGGGGTAAAATTAAATTTTTGGCTTATATCTCAAAAACTAAAGCATTTAGAGCAAATGGTGTAAAAATGTTTATTAGGTCAAGTTCTATCAGCCCTGAAATTTTCAGATGAATCTAACAACCCATTGGTTGGTTGCTGCATCTAAATTGATAATTTTGAGGAAATTTTGCAGTTTTTGGTTATTATCTTGAATATTATTATAGATAAAGATAAACTGTAAACAGCAAAAATGTTCAGCAAAAGAAGATATACAAAAAAGTTTTATATGACCAAAATTGTCAATTGGCCCCTTTAGGAGTTATTGCCATTTAAGGACAATTTTACACAATTTGTTTATCATGTTTTCTAACTTTAAAAAATATTCTCCTTTGAAACTTGGGCTGAATGAGTTTCAGAGTATCTAGTATAAATTTTGTATTTTATTTCCTTGTACGTCAAGAAACATAGCCACTATGGCTAAAATGGAACAAAGGGATAAAATTAATTTTTTTGCTTTTGAAGAAAATATGACAGATACAAAGAACATTTAAATGGCATTTTTAAGCCACTCATTAATATATATTGAAAAGCAAAAATAATCATTGATGAAAGATTTAAGCAAAAAATTACAGGTGAGCGATTCAGGCTCTTAAGAGCCTCTTGTTTCATGACATCACAATAGGAAATTAAGAGGAAACCAAATAAATTAGCCTCACAATCGAATTTTGACCATGAAGAACTGAGAATAAACGAACCATAAGCTGATTAAATAAATTTAATCAACATGTCTGGAAAAGGATAAATCGGGTAAGAATTGGAGAAATATGTAGACCTGTTGGTAACTTTCTTGCTATTTTGTTTTTTTAATAACTAATATCTCGAATCTCCATTTAAAAAAAAATCATTATCCCACACAAATATTTGTATGACAATAACATGTCGTGCTTGTAAAAAAAAATATACTTAAACATATAAATAAAACACATACTAATCAATTATAGACAATATTCTATTCAAAAATAATTAGATGTGGTATGATTGCCATTGAGGCAACTATCAACAACAGTTCAAATGATGTGGATGTAAGCAATTATAGGCAACCATACGGCCTTCAACAATGAGAAAAAAACCATACCGTATAGTCGGCTTTAAAACACCCCGACATTAAAAATTTGAAACATTGTAATTGAGGAAACTGACGGCCTAATTTATAATAAAACAATTTACGAAAAACAAATATAACAGACATGAATCAACGACAACCGATGAACTATAGGCTCCTGACTTGGGACAGACACATAAAGAATGTGGCGGGGTTAAACATGTTTGTGAGTGCTCAACCCACCCATAACCTGGGACAGTGGTGTTGCAGCACAGTATAAGAACAAACTATAAAAATCAGTTGAAAAGGGATTAACTAATTAGATCGATACATTGTACAAAGCAGAAAAGTATTTGAAAAAAACAAAGACCGGACGTGGCAGGGTATTTATACATCCCTAACAACAACAACAACAACAAAGCACAAAGTACAGATCTGAGAGAACTCACAGTTACTGACAGATAGTTCAAAGCCAATAACAATTAATACAAAATTCATGTATTTAAGACTAAAATATCAATCAGTACACATCTAAATTCAAATAAATTTAGTGTAAAGACGTCATTAACAGTCAGAGAAAAACATGATCTTGTGCAATGCCAAAATATAAGTATCGACAGATTGTAGTATCGTGAAAGTGCATATGTGATAACAAAATCATTTAGATTTACTGATAACACAATCAATTAGAAAAAGTTTATTTAAAGGATTGATAAAGTTACCCGGATCGTATCTAAATGTTCGAGCTCGGTAAACACCATCATCGTAAGAATAAGGATAATTATGCTATTCCGTTTGAAATAAGTTTTCTACGGGTACAACCAAACTTGCAAACCAAATCTTTGTATCTTTGGAAGAACTTAATAAAGTTTTAAGTAAAGTTTTAAGTAATTTGTGGTCACGAAATCCCTGACGTAATAATTTACCAATAATACATAGATTACGCTCATTGAAATCGAAAACACAAAAAACACGGGCAAAGCGAACGAGTTGAGATATATAAACACCGTCAGACTATGTCAAAGGAAAATCACCGTCCAAAAAAGTGAAATTAACGAAAAGGAAAGAAAAATCGTTCCATTTGTCGTAAATTTTTGTGTAGAGTTTCTCGTGTAAAACTGAAATATCTAAATCTAGGAAAGGACAGTTATTGCTGTTAATATTGATTTATTTAAAGTAAGTTCTGCTGGTTACTTCACGCTTTTAACAGAAGGCGTTTCATTTTGCTAATTGTAGACTGGTTCTAAACTGGACAAAATTTGCTACGGCCAATGCAAAGCGTACTACGTTTACTTGTTTTTGTTTAAATGTCTTTTTGATCGAGTTAATCCATTTCAATTGATATTTGATAGTTTGTCTTTTTATATTGTAATGTTACACTACTGTCTCAGGTTAGGGTGAAGGTTGGCGCCTGTTAAAACATTAAAACCCGCTGCATTTTTATGCACCTGGCCTAAGTCAGGAGCCTGTTATTCAGTGGTTGTCGTTTGTTGGTGTGGTTCATAGGTGTTTCTTGTTTCTCGTTTCTTATGTAGATTTGACCGTTGGTTTTCATGTTTGAATTGTTTTACACTAGTCATTTTGGGGCCTTTTATAGCTTGCTGTTCGGTGTGAGCCAAGGCTCCGTGTTGAAGGCCGTATTTGTGACTATAACTATAATTTAACTTTGTATACATTGTGACTTAAATGGAGAGTTGTCTCATTGGCACTCATACCACATCTTCTTATTTATTTATAACGATTTGCAGTGAAACATAACCATTGAAAGCAAATGATTTTACAATAATTTGAAAAACTTCAACGGCATACAAATTACGGACAGATAAATTTGCTCTTCCAATTAGTTTTTCATTCTCAGTCAAATTTATGTCTGTCCTAAGGGAAATAACTCGTATAAATGGATATATAAATGCAAGGTTAATTACGAAATTGGCAAAATGACTATTAAAATTAAAAAATATTTGCTTCTCTTTATACACAGCATGAAGAAATTAAATAGTGAAATTTGTTATTACAGATTCAAGCACATGTTTATGCTCTATTTCCCCATTTGTACGATAAAAAGAAGAAGATATCAACGGTGAAATCAAAACCATCTTTAAAATATTGAGTAAAAAGAAACAAAAGTGGGCGTCCGTTTGGATGTGCTGGGTGTGCTGGATGCATAAATTCATAGTCACGTCCGGTCAAATTGAAGACGTTAATTCAGATGCCTCGTGTAGAGAGAAGTGCATAGTACGTAAAAAACCCTTGCAACAACTCTTTTAGTGGTCCGTAGTTGGCCCCTGTTGAACAAATGAATGTCTGTCCCTATCCAATATAACCTACCTCTGTTTCCAGTGGCATTCACAATTTCCGTCGATCATCCCGGTCGACCCCAATCCCCCATAGCAGGACCTACCTACTGTTGATATTATTAAATTGTTCTCGCACTGATCATGCATGACATATATTTGACAGCTATCAATCAATTATAACTAATCATAAGAATAAATGTCTAAGATCAAAATATAGTTTCTCTATTATAAAGATTAATAATGAAGTTCTGAAATGTCAATGTATTTTAAACGCGGTGTAAATTCTATAAAAATATAAACTGATAAATAATTCTAATAAGATCAACATGCCCAGGATGACAGTGACTAATGCTATCAACATACCAACTCTCGCGTGTTTAATCAGTATATCTTCTATCATTCCATCATACTTATGATCAATTATATCATAATATATATATAAGTACCATTCACCTCTTCTGTTCTTTTAATGAGAATTTGCTTTACGTGCGTTCAAACAAGATCAAAAGTACCAGCAGATACGGTATTAATACCACATCAACTCGCATTTTGCACTATAAATTTCAGAAGAAGGGCTGCAATGAAAGCGCTTTTCTGTTGGTTATGACAAGTGCTTTTATGGATTTTGTAACATGTTGTCTGCTCTATGGTCGGGTTGTTGTCTCTTTGAAACATTCCCCATTTCCATTCTCAATTTTATCACAGCACTTTTTTCCATCCCTTACTCATTAGTACATAAATTCGACAAGAGAGAAATTGACAAAAAGTATGATTTAAAGTAATGAGTTTTTAATCTTAATTTTTTATATTATATAATTTTACACTACATGTTATTTTAATCAACTTAAACGACCGATAAAGCACCTGAGATAACTTCCGGTTTTGTTGGTAGTTCGCATTGCCAAAAAGTCTTTCTCTGCTCTTTTTTGCCGAGTGTGAATTTGCATTGCTATACAACGTGTTTCGGTATTTATACATCCAACATTCATGTATTTAGCTATGATGTTTCTTTTATAAGTACGGTTGGATATTATGTTATGTCTTATCGTTTGTGGTTTGAATTCTGTATTTTCGGTACATTTCACATACGTCTTATTTGTCAGTATAGTCGAGTTAATTTCAATTTTCCATGAATAAAGTATTGTGTTAGTCCAAATAATTATGATGTCGTCACAGCATTAATTTAAAATAGCCTTTCAAGATGTCATAATCGTGATAAATATTTGGACTAATAATGTGAAAATAATTGTGAATTTGTTTATCTAGTTCCATATAATTGTATGAATTTCAAGATTTTATATACGTCACAAAAATACGTCACTTTTTGTGGCGTTGATCCATTCATTCATGTGACTTGCAGTTTGTGGTGTCTTGTGCTGTCGTTTATGGGAGATGTCCGTTGTTATTCTGCAATTTACATGATGTAATGTACTATTATATTATTTATTTATGCATTTCTCTGTGCTGAGTGTTCTTGCGATTATTTGTACTGTATTCCTGTCACGTAATGTTGTCATTTTAGCGATATTGTTTTAACATTGCAATATAAGCGGGAGGTTTGGCTAGCAATAAAACCAGGTTCAACCCACCATGTTTTCTTAAAATGTCCTGTAACAAGTCAGGAATATGGCAGTTGTTATCAGATAGTCCGTTTCTGTGTATGTTGGCGTTTGTTTTTGTTGCAGTTCAGTGTTTCTATTGTTCCGTTGTTTTCCTCTTAAAGTTGATGTGTTTCCCTCGGTTTTAGTTTGTAACCCGGATTTTTTTCCTCTTAATCGATTTATGTCTTTTGAACAGCGGTCTACTACTGTTGCCTTTCTTTATATAAACCGCTCCCTCAGGTTAGCACCCCCATCTTTAATGAGGGCATGTGACGTATTGTCACTAATTTCCTTAATTTTCTGAAATGTATATTGGGTTCATACAGATTTCTCATCCCTGATTAAATTCATCAACTTACATAGCGTCAACATTATACACCAGTCAGCTGAACTTTGAACAGAATGGTTGACTCTAAAAGTTATCTGAAAGACTAAACATGACTTAACAATGTATTGCTAAAGAGCTGTGCAAAAAAAAAATGAACGTTTCAGTTCAAAATTGGTTAATTAGTTTGTGCAATGTTATCTGAATTTCTAATTATTTCTGTCCCTCCTTCTTCCCCTTTACAAGATTCTACATTGTTGGTATGATATCTTTAATTTGTTATTGATTGAACAGATCACACATATATTTTTGATTTATTAGTGGTGGAAATTTGTAAAAACCTAATTTAGAAATATATGTCTTGAAACGAACCGAATGCACACAGGAGTTTAATATATTAAAGTATACATTCCCTGTTTTGAGAAACATACAGCATTTTACATGTATAACAATAGATGTCATTAGTTCTATCATCAGTAAACAGAACTGGATTGGCAGATAGATATACTTTATCGGCGGATTTACAAAATCTAGAATAAAGGGTCGGATCATATCACAATAAACGTGGAGATTGTGAAATGATATAAATGAAGTAGATTACTATTTCTCAATTTGAGAAATTGTTTTGTAAAAATAAAGATTCATGATAAAACACACAGATTTCCGTTTTCGACGAATATTTCTCAATAACAATAGTGTTCATTGAAGATATTTTCATCAAACGAAGGAGCAGCGACAAAGGACCTACATTGGCTTAAATATGACAAATTAGTTGGTGTTTACATATATCTTGTTTTTATTCGATATGATAATACGGGGAGAATGCAAGTACAATTTGTTCTGGTTGTTCCAGACGTCATCAGTCCCCAGGGGTATCATCAGTTCAGTAGTCAGTACTTCGGTACTGACTTTATTTATAACAAACCTTTTTAAAATTGCCCATTTATAATTTAAGAAATTATCAAGAAAGTAAGGTTTCAACTCCATTAGGCAAAATTGACCTCATATGTAGATGAATTTGACTTTTATCTTTAGTCCCATTTGGGCATATAGCTCTTCAACTATTTCGGTTCTTATACCTCCTTGGCTTTCAAATATTCGACTTTGAGTGTTTCTGATGAAGTTTATTCCAGATAAGCGCTTCGAACATATAATATTTATAACGTGTGATTTTTCATTTTCTACAGTGACCCTGAGACTGCCATGTAATTAACGGATATTGGAAGACTAATTTCTGAATTGATTAATAGCGTGTCATTTTGAAAAGATGTACGTTTAAAAAAAACCTTATGATTAAATGAAAATATGACTCTGTTTCCCTTTAAGGCAATTTTCAAATAGTCTTTCAATTTCTACATAAATTGATAGTCTCAAAGCCGAATTAGTGTACTCTAAGGTTTTAACAGTATTTAGGTTTTTTTCTAAACAGGTCATTAAATTATAAACACGACTACGAAAGTTTTATTTTTGATTCGATGTAATTATAATAGTACAAACAAAAGCTCTTGAGAGCTTTTTACCGAATATAAATAACATATACACAACATTAAAACAGAGAGCATCCAGATAAGATATATTCGCAGCATATTTTTCAATGCATAGATACAGCACAGGCATATTGAAATACATGCAAAACACTACCAAACTACACATCTAAACACGCCAAAACTAAAGCATAACTGAAATAAAACGATGTATGCTTTCTCGAAACAGGGAATGTATACTTTAATATATTAAACTCCTGTCTGCATTCAGTTCATTTCAAAACATATATTTACAAATGCCAATATAACATTATAACGCCAATTCCGTTATTAACCTTGCATTTATATATCCATTTATACGAGTTATTTAAAATTTAAGCCCAACTGCTAAAACCTGAAATTTGCCAGGGTTTGTCTGCATTTTATTAATTTTGAACCAATCAATAAGTTTAAGTGATTCAGATTCTAAAGTAGAAATTAAAACATCCTCATCTGGATTACAGTAAGATAATAGTTTAATCCACCATTTTCTACATTAGGAAATGCCTGTACTAAGTTAGGAATATGACAGTTGTTTTCCATTTGTTTGATGTGTTTGAGCTTTTGATTTTGCCATTTTATAAAGGACTTTCTGTTTTGAATTTCCCTTGTAGTTCGGTATCTTTGTTATTTTACTTTTTTATAAAGTATTGTCATTGCATAATTATACAGAATTCCATTGTTTATAGTTGAGCAAAAGTTATGATCAAAGTAAAGCTATATATTGTCTATTGGATATAAATTAAATCATTTTGGTTAGCGATGTCCTTCGATGCAGAATTTGACAACAACATGTAAAATTTGCAATTTATCAAAATGCCTTCAACAGCAACATGTAGTGCTTCATACCTTTTTATAATGTGCTGATATGTCAAATTGTGAAGTATTCAATGATATGACATAGATTCTCTCATATTCAATTTCAAGCAGGTTTTAACCACTGATGGATTTCACTACAAAAGTCAAAAAGTCTGAAAAGACCAGTTTTTGTCTGAATTTGCATGAATTTTTACTCGACATTCTTAATTTGTCTGAATAATTTTTAAAAATTCTTGAAATAGTATGAATTTGTCTAATAAGGTTCTTGATTTTTCTTGACAAGTGTCTTGACAGTACGAACATTGTCTTAAAATTTCTCGACACTTCCTGTATCATCTGATAAGAGTCTGGATTAGTCTCGACCAATTCTTGACTGTCTTAAATTTGTCTCGATTTGTCTTTACATATTCCTGACATTCTTAATAATGTCTGAGTATGTCTCGACATATTCTTGACATTCTAAATAATGTCTGAATATGTCTCGACACATTCTTGACAGTCTTAAATATGTCTTGACACTATCTCAACAGTATAAATTTCGCCTGAAATGTGAACAGACTTATTCTGCACTGTTTATGACATTCTATTGCTGTTATATACTCCTTTTTATTATGGCTAAACTAAACTTTGAAGAATCAAGGATTAATTTGGTATAGTAAGATACCCTTTTGGTGCAACTAAGTTGGAATACCCTGAATAATCTCCATGTAGTTTAATTTTGATTTATTTTTATTAAACATTTAAGTAATTGTTTTCACTTGGAATATAAGTCGAAGGTATTGACAAACAGCATTTAGATTTTTGCCATTCGCAAAACTGCCAGTCAAATTTGCTTTTCTAAAATAGGTGTCTTGTATCTCTTTTGGACCCCACAATTCATCTTTTGGGTTTGTGTGGCTAAAAAAAGAGGGGGGAGGGGCTTTCGTTTAGGTCAAAGAATTTGTTCCCATCTTGATTCAAAAACTTTATTCATTTTTTAGAACAACCCAAAAACATTTTTTATTCAAATTTGAGTGTTGAATTTTATAATTTTTTATCAAAAATAAATATTTGTGATAACTCCTTCCTGAAAAGAAAAAAATGTTTAGGTCTATATTATGCATGTCTGTTTGAGAACCATTTCATAAGACGGATGATTTCTTTTCATTTTTTTTATTATTCCTGGAGTAGATAATAATTTTCTTTTAATCTTTGGGAATTATTCAATTTGTTTTTATGTTAAAATAATTAACTTCATAATTTTGATGAAGAAAATCCATTTCAATTCAATTTTTTTTCATCAAAATGATGATTTTCATTTTCATCTATCAACAAACTTTTTAAATTGTAGTGGCATGGTCGGTCAACTGATAAGTTGTATGGCTGATTACAGGTAAAGCAATAACTTCTATTTGACAGTTGCGTGTACTCTGGGTGTAGAATACCTTAATTTTATGGGGAACATCCTGTCCATGTGTAATACTTAATATATTCCAACAGATGACATTACACAAATTTTTCTTCTGTTAAATGAATGATTTGTATATCATCATAATTTGCTATTTATATAAACCACATTTTTGTATAATAATTATTTACCATATCAACATTGAATATTATGAATGTAGAATGAAATATGTCTACAGTATGATTGGTTTGAATCATTTAGTTTATAAGATTTAGGAATCAAAAATTGTAATTATTTAAAAACCCACATTGAAATTGTTTTATATCAACACACCCACATTTGAATTATTTTATACTTTAGATTTCATAGCCATATTTGCATTTGTAAAAATATTTATATACCCAAATTTTCAATTATTTTACATGCCCAACTTTTATTTTTGTTGTAAAGAAGTGTAACTTGAAACAACAGTATATCATATAAAGAGAAATAAAGATTAAAGTTCTATCATGAATATTGTTTATGATTTGTAAAACTCAGAACTGTCAAGTAAATTTAAGACACGATTCAAAATGTTCAGAATATGTCAAGCCATACTGAGAAAAAATAAGAATTTCGAGAATATGTCGAGAAATTTCAAGACAGTATTCAAATGTCAAGAATTTGTCAAGAAATTTTAAAACCATATTCAGAATGTCGAGAATATGTCGAGTAAATTTCATACAAATTTAATATAAACGAGAATTTGTCAAGAAAAATTAAGACACAAGTCATACTTTTGGAGAATGTCGAGTAAAAGTTCATGCAAATTAAGACAAAAACTGGTCTTTTCAGACTTTTAGACTTTTGTAGTGTTTTGACCATATGTGAGTGAAACAAATACAAGGAAAATTAGCCAGACTCCTTTTATATAAGTATTTCATCTATTCAAACGTCAAAATTCTATGGGGTAGAAATTGACTTTGCTCCCTTCTCCATTCTCACATAAAATTAGAGTGTAGATATTTCAAAACTTTAATAGTTAGAAAAAACAATGAGCAAAATTTAAGCAACTTAGATCGTCCTTTTCAAGACCTTGTGTTTCTTATGCACCAATGTTTTATTTTCTGTCTTTCTAACTTATATAAAAACGTATATTAGTCAGGTTATCCCCAAAAAGGTGTGATTTCAGCAATTAAACCATACGTCCCATTTAAAAAGATAAAATAAAATATGGAATTTTTGATATTTTGATATTTTGAAATAGCTGTTTCATTGACGCTATTTCGGTAAATAAGCCTCATCTATTTGTACTTGATCCTGTCGTTCAATACTAAATCCACATTTCCAATTTTAACTGCTATAAATAATCTGTTTACATCATATCAGTCACTTACAGGCGTCAATTTAGCGGTATATCAGTGAATTAAAGCCGAGTTTATAATAATGAAATTAGCAATTAGAAAGTATTTCACTAGATGGCTCACATTTATATTCAAATATAAAATCTTCTTTTATATAATAATTCTTTCTTTATAGTTATTTTAGTAACAAATTACGGATGCAAAAAACTGATATTTTTTTTAGCAAATATTTACAGTCGATAAATGACTTAGACCATAAAATCAGCGTCAAATTTTATTGTAATCATCTTCATACACAAATTTGATACTTGACATTACTGAACATGCGATATTGATTCTTGAACAATTAGGGATGAAATGCTCAACGTTACGTTTTTATAAATTCAACGTAATAAAATTGATACATTTGGATCGTAGAATGACGGGTTTTGAAGTCAGATAAAAGTATCCTTACTAGTTATTCTTTTTTAAAGGGAACGAACAAGAAAGAATAAAAGCTCTGTCTGACATGTCACATTATTACTGTTTAGTCTGTCTGATATTTGTTCAACCATCACTAGTTATAACTTCTTAGTCTGGTTGTGATTTATGTTATATCATCAGTGATTATAACTGTTTAGTCTGGTTGTGATTTCTGTTATATCATCAGTGATTATAACTGTTTAATCTGGTTGTGATTTCTGTTATATCATCAGTGATTATAACTGTTTAGTCTTGCTGTGATTTCTGTTATATCATCAGTGATTATAACTGTTTAGTCTTGCTGTGATTTCTATTATATCATCAGTGATTTTAACTGTTTAGTCTGGTTATGATTTCTGTTATATCATCAGTGATTATAACTGTTTAGTCTGGTTGTTATTTCTGTTATATCATCAGTGATTATAACTGTTTAGTCTGGTTGTGATTTCTATTATATCATCAGTGATTATAACTGTTTAGTCTGGTTGTGATTTCTGTTATATCATCAGTGATTATAACTGTTTAGTCTGGTTGTTATTTCTTATATCATCAGTGATTATAACTGTTTAGTCTGGTTGTGGTTTCTGTTATATCATCAGTTATTATAACTGTTTAGTCTGGTTGTGATTTCTGTTATATCATCAGTTATTATAACTGTTTAGTCTGGTTGTTATTTCTGTTATATCATCAGTGATTATAACTGTTTAGTCTGGTTGTGATTTCTGTTATATCATTAGTGATTATAACTGTTTAGTCTGGTTGTGGTTTATGTTATATCATCAGTGATTATAACTGTTTAGTCTGGTTGTGGTTTATGTTATATCATCAGTGATTATAACTGTTTAGTCTGGTTGTGATTTCTGTTATATCATCAGTTATTATAACTGTTTAGTCTGGTTGTTATTTCTGTTATATCATCAGTGATTATAACTGTTTAGTCTGGTTGTGATTTCTGTTATATCATCAGTGATTATAACTGTTTAGTCTGGTTATGATTTCTGTTATATCATCAGTGATTATAACTGTTTAGTCTGGTTGTTATTTCTTATATCATCAGTGATTATAACTGTTTAGTCTGGTTGTGGTTTCTGTTATATCATCAGTTATAATAACTGTTTAGTCTGGTTGTTTTTTCTTATATCATCAGTGTTTATAACTGTTTAGTCTGGTTGTGGTTTCTGTTATATCATCAGTTATAATAACTGTTTAGTCTGGCTGTGATTTCTATTATATCATCAGTGATTATAACTATTTAGTCTGGTTGTTATTTCTTATATCATCAGTGTTTATAACTGTTTAGTCTGGTTGTGGTTTCTGTTATATCATCAGTTATAATAACTGTTTAGTCTGGTTGTGATTTCTATTATATCATCAGTGATTATAACTGTTTAGTCTGGTTGTGGTTTCTGTTATATCATCAGTGATTATAACTGTTTAGTCTGGTTGTTATTTCTTATATCATCAGTGATTATAACTGTTTAGTCTGGTTATGATTTATGTTATATCATCAGTGATTATAACTGTTTAGTCTGGTTGTGGTTTCTGTTATATCATCAGTTATAATAACTGTTTAGTCTGGTTGTGATTTCTATTATATCATCAGTGATTATAACTGTTTAGTCTGGTTGTGATTTCTGTTATATCATCAGTGATTATAACTGTTTAGTCTGGTTGTGATTTCTATTATATCATCAGTGTTTATAACTGTTTAGTCTGGTTATGATTTCTGTTATATCATCAGTGATTATAACTGTTTAGTCTGGTTGTTATTTCTTATATCATCAGTGATTATAACTGTTTAGTCTGGTTGTTATTTCTGTTATATCATCAGTGATTATAACTGTTTAGTCTGGTTGTTATTTCTGTTATATCATCAGTGATTATAACTGTTTAGTCTGGTTATGATTTCTGTTATATCATCAGTGATTATAACTGTTTAGTCTGGTTGTTATTTCTTATATCATCAGTGATTATAACTGTTTAGTCTGGTTGTGATTTCTATTATATCATCAGTGATTATAACTGTTTAGTCTGGTTATGATTTCTGTTATATCATCAGTGATTATAACTGTTTAGTCTGGTTGTTATTTCTTATATCATCAGTGATTATAACTGTTTAGTCTGGTTGTTATTTCTGTTATATCATCAGTGATTATAACTGTTTAGTCTGGTTGTTATTTCTGTTATATCATCAGTGATTATAACTGTTTAGTCTGGTTGTTATTTCTGTTATATCATCAGTGATTATAACTGTTTAGTCTGGTTATGATTTCTGTTATATCATCAGTGTTTATAACTGTTTAGTCTGGTTGTGGTTTCTGTTATATCATCAGTTATTATAACTGTTTAGTCTGGTTGTTATTTCTGTTATATCATCAGTGATTATAACTGTTTAGTCTGGTTGTGGTTTCTGTTATATCATCAGTGATTATAACTGTTTAGTCTGGTTGTTATTTCTTATATCATCAGTGATTATAACTGTTTAGTCTGGTTGTGGTTTCTGTTATATCATCAGTGATTATAACTGTTTAGTCTGGTTGTGGTTTCTGTTATATCATCAGTGATTATAACTGTTTAGTCTGGTTGTGATTTCTGTTATATCATCAGTGATTATAACTGTTTAGTCTGGTTGTGATTTCTGTAATATCATCAGTGATTATAACTGTTTAGTCTGGTTGTTATTTCTTATATCATCAGTGATTATAACTGTTTAGTCTGGTTGTGGTTTCTGTTATATCATCAGTGATTATAACTGTTTAGTCTGGTTATGATTTCTGTTAAGTCATCAGTGATTATAACTGTTTAGTCTGGTTGTGATTTCTGTTATATCATCAGTGATTATAACTGTTTAGTCTGGTTGTTATTTCTTATATCATCAGTGTTTATAACTGTTTAGTCTGGTTGTGGTTTCTGTTATATCATCAGTTATAATAACTGTTTAGTCTGGTTGTGATTTCTATTATATCATCAGTGATTATAACTGTTTAGTCTGGTTGTGATTTCTGTTATATCATCAGTGATTATAACTTTTTAGTCTTGTTGTTATTTCTTATATCATCAGTGTTTATAACTGTTTAGTCTGGTTGTGGTTTCTGTTATATCATCAGTTATAATAACTGTTTAGTCTGGTTGTGATTTCTATTATATCATCAGTGATTATAACTGTTTAGTCTGGTTGTGATTTCTGTTATATCATCAGTGATTATAACTGTTTAGTCTGGTTGTGATTTCTGTTATATCATCAGTGATTATAACTGTTTAGTCTGGTTGTTATTTCTTATATCATCAGCGATTATAACTGTTTAGTCTGGTTATGATTTCTGTTAAGTCATCAGTGATTATAACTGTTTAGTCTGGTTGTTATTTCTTATATCATCAGTGTTTATAACTGTTTAGTCTGGTTGTGGTTTCTGTTATATCATCAGTTATAATAACTGTTTAGTCTGGTTGTGATTTCTGTTATATCATCAGTGATTATAACTGTTTAGTCTGATTGTTATTTCTTATATCATCAGTGTTTATAACTGTTTAGTCTGGTTGTGGTTTCTGTTATATCATCAGTTATAATAACTGTTTAGTCTGGTTGTGATTTCTGTTATATCATCAGTGATTATAACTGTTTAGTCTGGTTGTTATTTCTTATATCATCAGTGTTTATAACTGTTTAGTCTGGTTGTGGTTTCTGTTATATCATCAGTTATAATAACTGTTCAGTCTGGTTGTTATTTCTGTAATATCATCAGTGATTATAACTGTTAGTCTGGTTGTGATTTCTGTTATATCATCAGTGATTATAACTGTTTAGTCTGGCTGTGATTTCTGTTGTATCATCAGTGATTATAACTGTTTAGTCTGGTTGTGATTTCTGTTATATCATCAGTTATTATAACCCTTAGTCTGTCTGAGATTTCTTTTCTTTAATCCCTTATCATAACTGTTTTGGCTGTTTGTGATCTTACCAACACTGATTATAACTATTTAGTTTTTCCTTAATTTGTTTCCTACCATCACTGGTTATAACTGTTTGGTCTGTTTGTGACTACTGTCCCACTATCACTGATTATAACTGTATGGTATGCCTTTGATTTCTGATAAACCATCACTGATCATTTCTATTTAATCAGTCTGTGTCTTACCATCGCTGATTATTACTGCTTTGGTCTTTCCTTGATATCTGTCCAACCATATTTGATTATAACTTCTGTCCCACTTTCACGGACTATAACTGTATGGTATGGACTGTGTTCGATTTCAATTCTTCCATCAATTATTATAACTGTATGATCTGTATGTGATTTATGTCCTTCTGTTTATTATTGTGTCAGTTATAACATTTACAAAATTAATGTGCTAAGGCTGAAGTAATAATTAAGATTATAAAAAAAAAAAAAAAAAATCAACACAAACAATTTGCATTCGGCCGAACCGCCTTTTGAATTTACCTTTATCTGGAACGCTCAAAGCCGAACATTTGAAAGCCAAACATGTGTAAGAAACATACCAACAAATGAGCTATGTGACAAAAAGGACCTAAAATAACAGCAAAAAATATATCTAAGGTCAACTGTTCCATGTATGAAATGGTCATTTAATTGGTGATGTGTCTATTTTGACGTGTCCTTAACACCACAGTGACATCTTCCTTTATTCATATGAGGCTTCTTAAGTTTGCATTATCCTTTAACGTCACGTTCCGCTATGTGGATGATGTCATATCATTAAATAATTCAAAGTATGGTGACTATGTCGAACGCATCAATCCCATCGAATTTGAAATAAATGATACAGCAGATACAGATAAATTCTGCCTACTATCTTGAATAACATAGAGAAATTGACAACATGATGGTCGGTTGAAACAAAACTTTACGACAAAGAAGATGATTTCAGCTTCCCAATTGTGATCTTTCCATATCTATGTAGCAATATTCCAGCAGCACCTGCATATGGAGTATATATATTTCCAGTTTATACGAGACCAAAAGGTACCTAAAACTGTAAATCTAAAACTTATAAGCTGTTTACATGTATATTTGAACGTGCAAATATTTTTTCAAACTTAAAATGATAAATGGTAGTTGTTTTGTCATGCAAAATTAAGATACTACACACTTTATAACACCTTGTGAATGACTAGTTCAGTAAGATCAAATAAAGGTTTTGAAACAGATTTCAGTATGCACGATATGTTAATAAAATACCCATTTCCTAATTATGAATATATTAGAACCGGTTCCGCACAGTCTGAAAAAAAAAATGATAATTCACTTGTTAATGAATTTGTCCTGCATATTTTCTGCCATATCCATTTAGAGCATTGACTCGGCATCTTTCATTGAATAATTAAAAAAAAACGATTCTCGAGGTTGTGTGGTAGAATATATATTTATAAAGTTGAATGACAGGCAAAGTTTTCAAAGTATTTTTAATCAGGTTTAATCATATATATCAAATGGTACATAAGAAAATGCCTGTACCAAGTCAGGATTATGACAGTTGTTATCCATTCGTTTGATGTGTTTGAGCTTTTGATTTTGCCATTTGATTTGGGACTTTCCTTTTTAAATTTTCCTCGGAGTTCAGTATTTTTGTGATTTTACTTTCTTGTTATTCATTGTCATAAAACATTTATGA
Source organism: Mytilus californianus (assembly GCF_021869535.1). Lineage (NCBI taxonomy): Eukaryota > Metazoa > Mollusca > Bivalvia > Mytilida > Mytilidae > Mytilus > Mytilus californianus. Next base: position 61,751,817 of record NW_026262604.1, on the reverse strand, counting down.
GAATAAAAAAACAAACTGTCAAGTATTACCTTGATCAGGGATTACAATACAATGATTATTCAAAGTTTAAATATGTAAACAATGTTATAAAGTGCGCCCGAAGGGATAAAGTGTGGCTTGCCTGATACGGAAAACGACATTTTTCAATAAAATAAACGATTAATCGCCTCAAAGTGAAAGACTAGCGTCTAGACATTTTAACTTTTCACTCATAGCATGATGATTCAGTTCAACTTCTTTACACCAATTTAAAGTATCAATCTGTAATTTTCATTTTTTATTTAGAGGTTTTATAAGTTGACTGTTAACCTTCTTTTTTGTTATTTAATTTGTTCATAGTCCGTAGGATATATTATAGATTTTATTCGTATTTTGAACAATTCATTGGTACGAACACAAATTGTGTCTTTTTTTTTCTCACTTTGATTTCTAAGAAAACAACAAACGAAGATAATAAAGTTTACAATAAGCAAATTTAAATCTTCTGGCTAGAGTACGATCTAAGTCAGAAAAATAACTTCTCATATTAATAGATTTGATAAATACCTATATCGACGTTGCAGACATGATGGGCATAAGCCATATTTAGCACAACTATTTGATCGTTTGATTGTAATGCTTTTTTGCTTTTAATTTGACCTCCTAACTTTTTAATTCAATCTTTAAAGTTGAGTCTTGTATAAAAGAAACTCATGTCTATCGTACTGAAGTATAAGCCTGTGATTAATGGTGAATAGTTCTATATCACCAGGAATGTTAAAACCAAGAGCTATGAAAATTAATCTGTTAAGACAAATAAAGCAACTTATTCCTCAATGAAGCAAAGAAATGATACATGTCCGAAGTCTTAGATGTTTCTAGAAGAAAATATGTGTACGATTTCAGGGAAAATACCATAGGTCTTGACTATTTATGTTCGATGCTTCATCGCCCTGTTCCATTATTACAACATTCAATAACTTAAATGTGTTTATTTGGTATGCGTTAATAATAGTTATTTTGCTAAAGTCTCATTTTTATAGCTTTAACATTCATTAAGTTTATATCAAATTACCATCGTATATAAGTTAACTGAAGACATTTGTGTAAAGAACATACAATGCAAATAGTTATTTGAGGACTTATGAATTAAATTCATTGAAATTTATTTCATGTAAATTTTGCTTTAGACGTTAATATCCGATTAGCTCTTGTTGATTTTGCTGTAAACACATAACTTTTACCATGGTTTATGGTATTGATATCCTGTAGAGGAAGCATTGTACGGACGGCGATACTTAATTTATACTAAAAGAAAACAAATTAATTTAAGTTAACATTTAGGATTTGTGATTTAAGGATGAAAATGTTTGGCTGTTAATCATGTTAATGAAACTATAACAGGCTCAATAACGTTGATTAAGTTGATTGCAAGTATTTCCAAAATGCATTGCCACAGCAAACTACCAACTTCTTAATATTTAATTTGCCTATCAAATTGAATATTTAAAATCCGGGTTTATAAAATATAAAAATTATTTGAAGCTGAAATGTTTTTTTCCTACTCATAGCATAGATGATCTTCGCAAGATAAAACGCAATTTGTTTTTGTTTTTTGAGGACTTAACCTTCTTAAGTGATTTGGCCTTTAAATTGTTTCATATTCAGCCCAAACGATGAGTCCAATGTAAGTACGTCTGGCGTATTGAATTATACGTCTGGTATATTTAATGACTTTTTGTGAAGAATAAATATTTAATGAGTAAATAGGTAGTATTTTTTCTGTCTAAGAATTGCAATCAAAAGCGGAAATCTTCAAGCTTTATCTACTAATCACTTATCATTATGTACCATACAATGCAATAATCACACAGAAAAACTAGTGTGGTGAACAAATGAGTCTATTTAAGAAGACAAAGTTAATACATTTCTAGGAAAAAGTCTTGTCTAAATGAACAAACTAATAAGTGAAATTTTTAACGAGTTTTTTGCAACTTAAGGATTGGTCGAACATTTTCTATATAAACTAAGGATGAACTTAGGTGAAATTTAAAACAAATCTAGAAGTTAAAATTGATACTATAAGTCAGAAGAGCATCATTTTAGGAACAAAATAAACTAAAAATATTGATAGGTTATGGAGCTCCTTTTTCTAGATATTTGATTTTTATAACAAAGGCTGGAAAAGGCTGACTCGGACTTTTTCCTTATATTTGCATTGGTATTATTTGGGTCTCAAATCGTAAAAAAAAAGAAATCTAGAATCTGCTTAAAGTTTGGCAAATGACCTTTAATGAGCTATTGAAGTCTTATATGTAAAGAAAAATGAGTGTTATGGAGCAAAATATTTTACCTTGTATCGTAGGAAAAAAAACAAAAAGAAGTCCGAATATCTGACAAAAATTCCTAAACCTGACCTAAATAAATCCTGAAACCAGTTTGTATATCACTTAAAAAACACCTTATAAGTAGTGCACTCACGTTCAGAATTTTTGGTTCGCATTCAAAATTAAGGTCTTTAATCAATATTAGCTTCATTTTTCAAGTTTCAACATAAGCAGATCTTTCAAATATTTTTTCTAGTCTGAAGATATTTATTTTGTGTAGAATTGATTAAACTTTCTGTCTATAACTCATGCAACTAACTAATAATGTGACATTATAAGACCGCACTGTCAGTGTGGTTCTATAGTTGAATTATGTCATGCAATCGTGCCTAGGATAGCTAATACTTTTCGAGTACTAGAAACTACAGCGATAAAAGAAAGCTGTAATGCATAAGGTTCTACGATGGATTATAATTTTTGATTTCTGGAAACCATAGCGATATCTGAGAGATTTAATGCTTAAGGTTCAACTCTTTCAGCAATTGAAAGACAACTACTTTGAGTCGTATAACATCTTTTAAGGAAAAGATGTTTGAATAAGTTTTCCAATGTTTTCTTTGTATTGCTTGAATTCATTTAAAAAGTAAAATCACAAAAATACTGAAATCCAAGGAAAATTCAAAACGGAAAGTCCCTTTTACTATTGAAGAACACCCACTTTGTTAAGATAATCAACATTGACACTAAAATAATTAACACTAAATGTAATTCAAAAAACCAAACATGATGTGTCTAAATGCTAAGGTGGCGTGATAAAAACTTTTTTTCAAAATCTTAGTTTTGTTGTCTTGTAAACAATATTTTTTACCCATATGATGCAGGATCAGTTCACTTTGTTTGAAACTATAATGCAACCGCTCACTATGCTTGATATTTAGACATGTTTGTTGATATAATATTTACAGTTATGGTAATATCTTGTTCTTTATGTGTTATGTTATGATTTTTTTCATACAATATTATTTAGCGATGCAAAGTATTTGACAGTATGACTGCGCACCAAACAAGTTTATGTCGCATTAATGTTCTTCCATTTAACTCATTCCACTATTTCAGGAAAATGTTTTACTGTACAAGTAAACAAACATTTTTTCTATATCATTAGCATTTTCTGTTGACTAGAGCTTAGATCTGATGTAAAAGAATTTTATCATGAATGCATGTCGACATCAACATGTATAACACAATTATCCTGTTGGAAGTACAAGCACAGGAACAAAATACCATGTAGCCATTTTATACTATAACCTTTAAAACATCGATTCATTGACCATATTTTTATTTATAACATTCGTGTTCACCTTTACATGTATCTATGAAAAGAAATAAAATATAATCCGATGTCATTGAGCTCGGCATGTTGTCTTGTGATTTATTATTGATTAAGCATCAATGTCAAAACTTTGGATTAAAATAAATGTATAACCGTCTGGAACACCACAGTTCATGCACATATTTTTGTGTCTGTGTGTTGCTTAGTATTTAGCAACTGTGAAGGTCTTTGTTGCCTGTTGTGTGTCTTGCCTTTTGGACTGTTATTTATCTTTTCGTCTTTCACTTATGTCATTGTGTTGTTTATTGTTCTCCAAAAAATATTTTGATTGTTCCACTATTGTCTTCTAACGTTTGTAACTGCTTACAAAAACATAACAATAATTTTCTAAAATGCACAACAAAAAGTGAAATAACAAAATACCGAACTCCAAGGTAACCTTAAAACGGAAGTCCCTCATCAAATGGCAAAGTCCAAAGCTCAAACACATCAAACGAAAAAACAACTGTCATATTCCTGACTTAGTACAGACATTTCCTTAAGTAGAAAATATAACCTTTACAATTCTGTTATCCCTAAATTAGGTTTTATGTTATTGTTGATTCAAACAGCAAATTAAAAAAAACATGGTTATGAATGTTCCTTGAAATCGAAAGTACTGAATTTTGGCTGTATTATTATTATTTTTATGACTAAGATAATGTTCATATTTATTTTCGAACTGATCTTTAAGTTTTTTCTATGTATCAACTCAATGTGTGGTGCTATAATATGTCTTTTCTTGAACAGAAGAATATAAACAAATCTTCGATATTAATTCATGAGAAATAATATGACTCAACAATTACTACATGATATATTCCTGTTTGTGAATTGATTACAATATCGTTTCGCCAGAATTATTTCATTTGGTTGTTTTATTTTAATACAATACAATACCATGCCACAGTAGATGAAGTGTATTAACTTTGTCTTCATCTACTGGTCTTATATAGCAAGTGTGTAAGACAAATTTTAAATAAAAACACATTTGGATATCACTTACTCAACATAACACATCATATAAATAACACATAGCTGAGAAGGTGATAAAGCAGATTGTTACCCCGAGAAAACATTGTCAACTGAGGCGAAGCCAAGGTTGACAATGTTTTTTCGAGGGGTACCAGTCTGCTCTATCACCTTCTCATCTCTGTGTTATTCCATTTATTAAACTGAATGTCCTATCATTATTGTCTTTTACTGTTGAATATTAAATTTAAAGTATTTTACTATGACGTCACGTACATAACAACGTTACAGGTATTAGAAAAATCAACAGAAGTGAAGCAAGATTTTTTATTTTTTTTATTTTGACAGTCTATGAAAAAGTTCTGAGTCAAAACATAGAAATTGTGTATTGTCTTTAATTATTTGATGTAAATTCAATTCATTGTCCTTTAGATTATCGATTTTTAATTGGTCTTCACTAGAGGGTGACATTCAAAAAATTGTCTCCCGCTCAGCCATAGGATAGAGTAAATTATCTCCCTCGTATTAGGCCCATCAAAATCTGGTATTTTAAAGTGAAGTATAATAAAAAACACTTATTAAACGAATATCAATTTACTCTAAGTTTTGCCACGTTTTAGATAATATGATTGAAATACCGATATTATATCCACGCTTTGCGTCGAAGGATCTGACAACACTCAGTTCTATTTTGATTCTTGTGTTTTGTTGTAATGATACATACCTTCAAAAATCTGAAGGCTAAAATTAAATCGGCTGATGTAATAACCAGAACAGTGTTGTTAGATCCTATATATTTGACAAAGCCTGTATCAGATTGCGTTCTGGAGAATATATAGCTTAAATATAAACATGGCGAAAGCACCTAAAACAAGTGGGACCACCACAATTTGTTTAAAGCGAAAATTATTAGAAAACATTGTAGTTATGTATACATCTTATATATTTCGGTAGATCATTTCTGTTGGCCGAAATGAAGTAACAAATTGGAATTCTTGAATGCATTGCAAGTAGGTTGGTTCACTTCACTCTTAATATTTGTTTTAACATTAACCAATTATAAATCTTCGATCATCTAATTCGTTTAGCACCACTGATTTTTATTAAAATGAAAAATAGTATATATTGATTAATTTATTGTGACATCTTAATTATCCACCATCACTTGATATTTTTTCTAGTAATGGTTTTTTTAATATTTATTATCAAACCTTGCTTCAGTGTCCTTAAAGTCGTTGATTATGTTGTTAAACAATACATAAATCACACAAAACAATATATCAGTTATTGTGAAACATTGCAGTGTGTTGAAATATAACAGCTTTACGAATGGTGAACGGGTCACCGGGGAAACATTAAGTCATTGATGAATAGGAAAATGTGCAAACCATCCGAATGCAACATTAATCTTCAAACCGAGGCCATCAATAGTTTATCCATTACCATCAAGTATAGTATTAGAGGTGGAAATGCTGTTTCTGAACGTAATTTACAAACTTATGGGTTAAATACAGACTTCAATAGATTGAGCAACCTGTCATTTAATCAAGTATTACACATGTTGGATTATAATGCTTTTATTTTACTCATTAACTTTTAAATACTGCCACTTGATGCCACTAGGGATAAAAGCAGTTCTCATTCTTCTAGCGGTGTTGTTGACTGTTGCTTTATATTCTTTTCTGTTTAATATTATAAATAATATGCTTGTTTTTAATAGGTCATACTTGTTACGTTTATTTCCTCGATAGAAGTTTTTGCTTTTTGTCTTTTCACATATCTGCATACATGTAAAGTAAAGTAGCGAGTACTAAACGTACACTATTAAATAGTAGTTGTTAGGACAATATGAGTATACATATTAATAAAACAAATTAAATTGAACTATACTTAGATTGAGAATGTTACTCTTCATTAGAGAAGTACTGTCATGTAATAGTTAACTATTTACAAATTACCGATGACAATGAGATAGTTGGTTAAAAAAAATAACAATCACAACTATCATACATGTAGGCAGGATAGCATGTAAAAAGTATCGTTAACTTATCATAGATAACATGATTAAAATTTAGAAGCATACGAATTACATTTTGTTTAACAATCTTATTCAATAACAAAGAAAGTTTCATGATAACTTTTCTTGAAAAATGAGAGAAAAAACAGTAAAAAGTATTGGGAAAACTAAAACCATACATTGGAAACGTCAGACAAATACATGGCAAAAAGAAACGGAGGAACACTTAAAACTACAGATTGAGTATCACACACCCTACATGTAACCAGTTAGAAATCATGTATTTCTGAAGGATAGCATTTCCTGCTCCACCAGTGACACATTGGCATTACCATAACATTAACAGTAAAGGTATTAAGCTTGGTAAGTTGCTACAATAATCTAACAGTAAATGCTTAAAAATTATTTTACATGATGTTATAACAGGTTTGTGTTTATGGCTTATTGTTATAGGTTTTTTTGTCAAATATGATTCATTCCATGGCTTTTAAATATATTTCAGTATTTACACTAGCAAATGAACAATCATAGCGTTAAGTAAAAAACTTGCTTTTATCGTGAAGGTGAACTGCTACTAAAAAAGTTGTTTTTCATATACTGAAACAGTTTGAATTTTCCATATCAAGCATAACCTATGTATAATACATCTTATACGTATAAGATTTCAAGAATTGACACTTAATATGAATTATAAACTAAATTTTTTTTTTTTTTTTTTAACCGATAATATAAGATTTTTCTTATATGTGTGAAACGGATTCAAACTCCATTTATTGACCCTGTTGACATTAATTTTATGATTTATCAGGTCTAGTTGACAGCCTACAACATTTGTTCATATTGTTCTTAATTTGCCCGACAGGTCTTTAATCATTGTTCATTCTGTATACCACTGCCATACACTGGATCTTCTCCTTGTGTTATTGATTTTGTGGTATTTTTCTCTATTGTTCACTGATTGCATTGTCAAACAAAGCGTAAATAACGTGAGAATTACATAATTCATTGTGAAACATGGAAACTGTGTAACAATGTGACAGCTATTAGGATTGCCGATTGTTCACAGGGGAGATAATCGACGTTGATACATTGCTCTCAGTCGAAGTAGCTACATTTATTGTGTATGCGCCGTACTTTCATATTGATGATTAAACATATTCATTTCCATTGATATCATGTAGTCAGAAAAATTAAAACGTTTTATTTTTTTTTAAATGTTCAGAATTCCTCTTAGTGAAAATAAGCGATTTTAGATTTTAATGAAAAGCTACTATTGCATTCTATATAAAGACTAACAAATACTGTCTTTTTATATCTGCCTCTGCCCAATGAATATCTCAATTGATACGATATGGCTGTGCGTATTTACACTATACGGAATTCATCAGCAGGGTTATGCTCTTTACTCAAAACAGTTTTGAGGAAGAACGACTGAAATCAACATTATATAAGTTTTACGGTCACAATTGGTTGACCGATATAATATAACTGTGTCTAAATTGACTAGTGGCATAATTTCGCATTCTTAGATCTTTAGATACCAAAATATTCGTCCGACCTGTAGTTTAATCATCTGTGTTCTATTTCGATATTTTGAATGCGTGTGGATTTGCATGACAAATAATACATGCATCACAGGCGTAGCCTACTCTGTCGACGCACTTGTATAGCTCCTCTTGGAGTTCATGCGATTCCATCAGTTTTTGTTTGAACCCTTCAGTACCGTAGATTGTTTTGTGTACAAAATGTATATGTTGTTATGGTAAAAATATACTGGCTACCATCTTTACTAGCAAAGGGTTTCGATCCAGTCCCCTCCTCTCCACCCTTGGCAGATTAAGCCAACATTTTTGATTACAATGCTGCGCCATCTGCCGGTAAACAAGAATCACGCACATTCCGACTACATCATTCTTGACAATGGCAGCACTTGAACTCTCTCCGGTGTGGAGGTGTAAAATGGTTGTGTCTAGTGTTTACAACTTTCGTAAAGCAGGAACCAAAAATATATGTTTCCATTCCAACATTTGCTCGAGAAACATACCCAGGAACTTCAATTAGTTGATTTTAAACTTTAAAATTGTCACTAACTATCGTCCTATGTTTTGGGGGTAAAGACTTGCTGCATTATCAACACGTGGCAATTGTTTACTTACATTTTCTACATTTACACGTGATCATCTTAAAGGCGCTTTTTGATTGGATGCAGCTAGTTACAAATGCGACCAATGGAAATCATTAACTCGTTGATTCAAAATTCTACCTTAGTCCGCCAAGGTTGGATAGGAGGGGACTGGATCTTAACCCTTGGCTAGCGATGTTGACTGGCTACAAGTTCTGTTCATTTTCATGTAGAATGTTTTCCCTTGCAATCACCATTAAGCCATACGTTAGCGCACAGAAACTTTTATTTCAAGCGAAGAAATATTTTTATCCGACGTTCCAAGTAGGGTGTCTGCCACGCGATCTGCACATTTAGGAACCATAGAAACAAATATCCGGGAGTGAGAAGGTAGCCTGTTGCAAGGCAAATTTTCTTTCACTATCAAACATGCCGCCTTTTTCTAGTGGCGAATCAAATTTCCCGCTCTTAATGAGTACTCCCCCTAATTGACATACTATATGAGGGGTTATCTCCGTTTATAATTTTGAAAATTTCGGTTATCATTTTGGTAAAATATACAGGTTCTCCCACGTTTGCTACTTTTAATTGTGATACTTATTAAATCATGTTTGTATATCTCATCAAAAGAAGGATGAAATGAATTTTAAAGTCTTTGAACTTTTTACCGTGCATCTGACTTAGTTTACATGGTTTCCATTATAATGACCAATCTTTTTTCAACTATTTCTGCACCTTTTTTGTAAGTCAGTTGATTGTTTGCTAATTTTCAGTTGTATTAGTTGTTTTACTGCATCAAAACTAAGGTTGACACTCTCTCGGGAAAAATTTTCACTAAAATGTTTTGATATGAGAAACAGCAAAAGTGGTGTACAGTGCCTACGGTCATCAAACTTTTATTTTTTTTATTGCTTGAATTCTGAGTGTGAGTACAATAATCGTACTCCAAATGTTGATGACCCCCAAGGCCAGTATAATGAGACAGCAAACAATAGACAAAAAAAAAAACCACACAAATATGTCTAGAACCATTTTTTGTATAGCTTCTAAACATTTTGTTTATATGAAAATTACAAATACTTTAATGCATCCTAAATAGCTACGTGTAACCAATTCAACATTCGTTCTTAAAGAAGCGGTAATGTTGGGCATATAGAAGCCAGACTAAAACAAAACAAAAAAACTTTTTTTTCTTCATATCTGTACCAATTGTAATGAACCAGCTGCGCATTTCAACAATTTATGTCTCTTCAGTGAAGCAAATATTTCTATCACGACAATCCTCTACTCTCTAGATTTTATTTTCTTATTTAGTTATTTCTGAGTTTCCCTCTTACTGTAATTTTCGATTTCCCAATCATTTGTCGTTTGTTCAATAACAGTATAATCTTGAGTTATCTTTCATAGACTACTTTTTCTATGCAAGATATATATTCCATAATTTGTTATATCTCATGCAGAGAAAGATTATATTCAATTTGTTGACTTTTTTATCGTTTTATCATTCATCAGACTCAGGTCATATTGTTTCCATTTATCTGACAGCTCTTTTCTCATTCATGTCATCAATATATCACACTTCATTACTGTAGATCTTTATTGTGCTCTATTGATTGTTTGCATGTGTATATTGCTATTAAAAGTTTCTATTACATTATTATATATGTTTAATGTCAGATTTGTAAAATATTTGATAAAGCAACAGTTACAGTAATATTTTGGTTTAGCTTTGTAACAGACATCATTAAAATAAGACGCAATTAACAACACATTGCTAATTTGCAATGACACTGACTTATAGGCGAAAACCAAAAATCGTAGTTTGTGTAACATTCTATGTAAAGCGAGGTAATCAAAGTACGCACGGTAAATTCTACATGAATTGTCGCTCTTTTTCCTTCGATGAAGTCTCTATGACTGACAATCATGCAATTTAACGGTTCGATACAAATTGTGGATTAATGGCTAAATAAAATTTAAATTTGGAACTATACAGAGTTATTTACTATGAATTTAATCAACTTTGATAGCAAAAAGAAATGACTTATTGTGTTTGTTGCCCTCTTGATTTATTTGAATAGTTTGTGGTTCTGAAGATGTCTGCTTGACGTATACCCGACATCTTTTTTTCCTCATATTGATCTTTGAAACAAATGTTTTTTCAATGTTCTTTTGTCAATCAATTTTGTATATTCGATACCAAATGATAGATTAATTTTATCTACAAACTCAATTGTCATGACATTTCATAGATGGTTATCGACTGATCTACTTGTTATTTATTCTACAATAGAATCTTTTGTATCAGTTTCTTTGAAAAATGTCAGATGGATTGCAAACAGCTGATGTTTTATTATTGTAGAAGGTTAATTTATATATGGATTTCTGTTTAAATATGAAAATTAAAAGATATCAAGTAGACTAATAAGGAACAATATTTGAAATCCACTAACTTAAAGTGCAATCAGAAAAAACTGAAGGTCCTTGTGTTTTCTTCATCGATGAACATATACTCTTGGGATTCGATTTCACAGTACTTTATGACCGTTAGTGTATGTAGGTAGATTACATGAAACAGTAACATAACATAACTATGACTCAACAGTATTTAACCGACGTTCAAACCTTGTACATCTATTTACAAAGTAAGAATCACAAAAAAAAATGAAGGAATCACATGAACTTCAAACCGAGCGTAAGAATGTCCTGTAATGCATGAATCACCTGTTATGCTAATCCAACTGAACCGCTCCAAACTATCCAAGATTTACTTTACCGGACAAAGTTGCAATCAAAATATTGTTGATATAATTATATTTGTCGGTAATTTAAAACTTACAGAAACATGTATAAAATAGTGAGGTTCCTATCGCTCAAACTATTTTTATGATATTGTTTTGTGAACAGCTGTTTGTTCGGGTTTTTATTTATTTTTAACATGAGTTTTTTTATTTATCTTCATCAGCAGTGGAATCGACCCAGGTGTTGTACAAAGTAATCAAAGATTCCAAGCTTACAATTAATTACACCCGACATGCCATATGTCTACATCATACGCATCATCGTCACTCTAATCAAAACTTTGGAAAGATGAAACAACTTACATTCTACTTCTCTTCAACATAAGGGTTTTGATTGCCTTTTGGTTAGTCCTCCCTTTTGTAAATTATAACATAGACAATCGTTTTACGGTAATGTCTGCTTTTAGACAAGTGAACATCAGTATGGTGGCTTTAAACCTTGGTAAAGAAAATAATGTTTACAGTTGTTCGAGTTCTGTCGTCTCCTTTATTGCAATGTCAAATATCAGTTCTAAAAGCAGACGTCTAAATGTAATTCAGAATAGAATATATTAAGATTAAAATATATATTATACAACATATTACAAAATAATTGCAGTTGCCAAATTCTCGTTTATGCTGCTTAAGGAACCTATTCTGCAATTACGTTTCTCCACCACAAATCAGGGTTATTAACAGTTAAAGCCTATATATATATCAAATTATAAGTCTGGTAACTTTGATAACTATATAGCATTTAAATAATACCAGCCGAAACCTTTTTGCACATTTTTTTCTTTTGCACTCTTGAACAAATGTAATTTCCAATAGAATTACCTATCGTACAGCAATACATGATTGACGTGACATTTAAAAACTAAATACATTAATCATGTGTCACGTATTTTGATTGATACAAATACATGCACTTCAAATATTAAGTTTCTTTCTGAGTCAACATGCACTTTAAATATAACAAATATTGTCTCTAAGTTCGCGTACCGAAAATGTATCTCACCATATATAAACGGATAAAAAAGTACGTTTGCATTAGTTTCACTAACAGTGCTTATGTTAATTAAGCAAGTCTTCACAGATAATTTTAATTTTGTTGCGTCAAGCTAATAAAAAGTACTTTCAATATGTCTCCCTATTAACGTGTTGTAGGCACATTTATATTTGGAGGCTTAACATTCGTGCATTTTCTGCACATTTCCTATGTCACAATGCCTTTGTTATTACGTAACAGTAAGAACCAATTGTTCAATGGCGTCATTTACGCTGATTGACCTCGGATCAACCGGTGTGACTCATTCATTAAAAACAACTCGAGATTGGTATATTGTAAGTAATTTTCAATTTGTTTATGTTTGAGTCTATTGTTTTCTCTGTCAACGGTAGCAATACATTATTATGAATTCTAACCTGGAGGAAAGATTTTCATTTTATATTTTTTTTAGTGTGAAGTTATCCGTCAAAATTGTTAGTGGTTTAGTCTTTCCAAGGTTTAATTAGTGCGATACTGATGCGTATGTTGTAGACGTATAGCATGTCGGGTGTAATTAATTAAAAGGCTGATATCTTTGATAACTGTGTACATCAGCTGCGTAAATGTTACAGCTGATGAACGTTTCGTTTTGCTGATAAAATGATAAAATAATTCTCATTACTTACGATTTTGTACCCCTAGACATTGATGGCCTAAATCATGTTCTGACCTTCTTTTTTAAATGTTGGTTTTCAGTGCCCATGACCTTGTATACAATTTACTTGGCTTTCCAAGTTTTATGATTCAAACCACATTTATATGAAATATTCGACTGGTGTACCTAATTATAAACGTGGTATCTTTGATGGACTTTTTAAAGTAGAGATTTGCAGTTAAAATCAAGAAAAGGGATGAACAAGTATGCTATTATTTTCAAATGAAAAAGTTGCAGTTACCCCTTCGACTGTTCTACGCACGCCATCTGCGTGATTTGATTGATTGCTATAGAATACCTGTGAAACACATAAGACCACGAATTTGTTCCATTTTTGCGTACAACAATTCGACTTATCAACGTATTGTTTCTTGCAATTAGTATCACAACAAGGGTCATTAGTAGAGCAGATCTGCTTACCTTTCCAGCTTGATTTTGTGAATGGATGTCATTTGTAACTTTGATTTAAAACACTCGTTTTATAATTGTTGTATCTATGCTGTGTTAACTTTTTTTTTATAAGTGTCATTTCCATATTAGTGGATTATTTTTTAGTTCTAAGCATAAAAAAATCGATTTAGTGAAGAAAAAAGTACATATTGCTTACCAACATATTTTGGGGTAACAAAACATTATATAAATACATTTAAAAGTACGTCGTATACGTGTTTGCATTTGATATCGACATGCAATATCATATATTGCCTACAAGTTTATAACGAATTGTATGTATGTTTCATTTTGTATTCTTTAGGTCTTTCCAAACATAAATAGAAACTAACAATAAATTGAAAACGTTATATAATTATAAATCTGCGTAGGCTAATCAGAACATAATCAGGTAACCTTAGAATGTTCGATGTGTCTCTTAGCTAGCTTTAGACCCGACATTTTCTTGGGAAAATGCATGTTCCGTGTCAAGAAAATTGTCCTTGGGTTAATATAGTCGAGCGTTTCATTTTTTCAGGTTTTATGAACTTCCCCTATTTTAATTTACCTTGGAGTTCGGTATTTTTGTTAATACTTTTATACATCGAAAAAAATAAACTAGCAGTCACTGTTTTGTTCTGCCAGTGTATATAGACTTCGGATTTTTCTTAACATGTTTCAGTGCAATTTTCAGTCCCCATCCTTACATTAATGGTGATCGTAAGTCCAATGATAAATCGGTTGATAGAGCAGTCGGAATCAACACTTTTAATTTTTTATACAGAATCACGATTTTATAGCTAATTTTAAGTCGTATAGTTAATTCTTATATCAGGCATGTAAGTAAATTAGAAAATTGTCAATATGTTTTAATCAATTTGCCAGTCGTAAATATTAAGGATAAATTATAGGATATGCTATTCACATTTTTCAAATGTAATTCAATTTCATTATGTTTTTCCTAAATCTTTATTGAATCTCCTGCATCTAACAAACGACAGTGACGGATGAGAGGATTTACGAATTTAACTATAAAATATGTCCAATAATTCCAGGTCAATTTCCGGCCGATAGATTTGTAATACTCATGAAACGTGAAATGTGAATTCTAAGCACGTCAAAATCCTATAAGATTAGCGGCACGGAAAATTAAGCAGTCTGGGCATTTAGGATTTGTCGTGATTTATTATTAAAGTCGTGTATGCAACGTTTTATTTGTTTATTCATTTTTTTTTGCGTGTTGAAAAATTGGCATGACTGCCGTCTGGTAATATAGTGCAAAATAATAAAAGGTAATAACTACAAATGTAGGGTAGAATTTGCCAAAAAAAATAAATGTTTTAAAATTTCTAAAGTTTGGGAATAACAATTAAACACAGTATGTGTTAATGGAAAATGCACGTAACTCATAAATACCTTTATAGGCGAGCTGGATTTGCTAACCCATCTAAATGTCAGTTTATCTTCGAAGTATGAAGTTGAAATGTCCCATATATATCCTCAGCTTTTTTTTGCTAATAAAAAACCAAAAACGTGCCACAAAAACAATGACGAACAGACTCAAAGAACCTGCTGATACATCTGAATCTTTGAAATAAAAATATGAAATAATACTAATTGTAAAAGTGCATATTTTAAGTCAACAAAAACTAAGTATTAATGCACTTTTATATTATTGCAATTTTTGTTAGCAGATTCTGATTGCGATTATTTTGAGTGAAATCATCTACTGGAACTATTGACTTGGGCCGACATTTAGTCATTTGATCACATTAGTCAGATAATGCAATACGGTATTTAGACCTTCTGTTGATCTTTTATATGACTTGATGCTACATACATAACATTTTGTATTTTCTAAAATATAATATATATTCTTCTTCAATTGCTTCAAATTACAATGGTCCACGAGTTAATCATAGGGTATAGCAATTGAAAACAGTTCCTCCGAGTGAAGGATACTATACAATCCCCTCCTCTCATGGAACATGAACAACGATTGGGCGGGATTTGTCAAATGCGCGTCCAATTCGTTCGGAAGGGGGACATAAAAGATGATACCCCGTGATTAGATAGTGTCATGCTCCGTGCACGTTAAGAAATTATTACAACAACTATTTCAGATCAGTTCAATAACAAAATGTTCACAAAATAACTTATTTAGATTTCATAAATAAAAGAACAATTTGAAATGTTTTATTTGTTTTTGTCTTGCATTGGGATAAAATATTTTCACTGGACCTCAAGCATATAACAATTTATCAATTAGGATATGACAATGTAAAACATAGCTATATGCCGTAATAAGATTTAAAGGCATAACTGCTTGTTACAAGGGGGTCCTATTAAATCTCGGAGAATCTCTTTAAAGAATTCGTATGTTTTAAATAATTATGTACGCCAAATGCGCATATTGTTCTACATAAGACTCATTACTGACGCTCAAATCGGAATAGTTATAAGGCTAAATCAAGTACAAAGTTGAAGAGCAAAGTTGTCATGGATTTCCCATAGAAAACCTGGCGTCTGATAACCGACCCTGAAATCATATATGGAAAAGGTATCCAGATAACAAATGATAATAACCAAACTATATTTTAATATTATTGCGATCATAAATTTGAATTAGTGTTTAATTCAAATGCTTTATATTTTCTAGAAAGCTTCAAAGTACAAAACCTAAATTAGATATTCGCGTTAATTGTGCCTGTATTTGAGAAAATGCCTGTCAATTAGAACATGTTTCATCAGTTAAAATGAAAAGTGTTTTACGTTTTTTTAAGTAATAACTCACTCAGAATTATGATGTTTCATTTTTGATTGATTTACCGTCCAATGGTGAATATTGCATACATGTTCAGGATGAACTGTCATCTTATCTGGTAAACCTAGTCGAAATCGAACCCAACCAGCCGTGGCTTTTTTTTTTTCAAATGCGGCGATTTGGGAAAAGCAGTCGATGCAGTATTTTAAATCTTCGGTTTCAATTGACCCATCCTCCAACCAATTAGGCTACCACCAGACAAATGTGGCCGTTTATTTTCCACTCGGAATTGCGCTTTTCATTCAATTGTTATTTCTTATTTTTATTTTTATAAAAGACATGTTTCATTCTTGGAATTAAAAACGAAAGGCGTAATTTTGCTGTTATACTAAAAGCGAAGTTTATTTTTAATTACATTTTGTGTTTGGTAAACATTTTAAGAATGTAAAATCACTGAAATCTCTTTTCTACAGAATCAAAAAATATTTCAATTAATTTTGTCATATTTCATTGAAATCTCAAAATGCAAAAATCAATATAACAAACCTGAGTAATATGTTTCTAACATTGCACAGGAATCCTTACAGGACTGTAAATTAAGCTTGTTTATGCCAAATTGCATTGGAAGTTATTTATTGCCTTAAGATTGACATAATCTCTGTATTTATGCGGCCTGAACTTCCAACTGATATGTATTAAATCAAAGGTTTTCAAATATCGTCCTATGCAATTAACTTACAATTCGAATGTTTCCTAAAGATAGAATTGGATTTCATTTGTATGCTAATTTTGTATAATTATAAGCTTGAATAAGACTTCTTGATCGAACGTTTCTTGATCTTTTTATTACAGTTGATATTGATACCAACGTCTGATCCTGCATCTTTATGAAAGGCAGGTTATTATATTACTATCGACATTTACATGCACAATTCAAAAAAGGTTGCTTTTGTGGGAGAAAATTTCGTCTTCAACACCTACATATGTCCTCACATATAGTTGTTAGAAGGGTTGTTAACCTCGCATCAAAACTGTCTAATTTTGTTTTCTATCTTAATTTTGTATAGTTGTAGACTTGTTGATCGAAAGTTTTTTGAGCTCTTTATTACAGTTGATAATGATACCAACGTCTGGTATTGCAACTTTCTGAAAGGCAGGTTATCAACTTAAAGTTGGCATTTACATGCACAATTGACAAAAAGGCTTCAACATCCACAGATGCCCTAACATACTTATACAAGTAGTTATAAGAAGGGTTGTTGAACCTGCAAATGCACTTTTCAAATATTGAGAATATTGTTTTATTTACAGTTTGATATTTTATAATTTATATATTGAAGTAAATTGTCTAATAATAAATGTGAATTTACTTCAAGGTAATCTTCAATCTGGCATACTGAACATCGTGTTTTCAGTGTACAGTTACTGACAGTAGATAAGGGGTATATGATGTCAATGCAAGAACAAACAAGTTAAAATTGATAAACGTTTTGTAAAAAAAGAAGTAGTTCACTGATATACAAAAAGTTTAATCTATTTCGAACATTCAAACCAAGAGACAATTTCTTAGGCTATCATTAGTGGTAAAGACGTGGTTCATAATTTACCTATGTACGACAAAATATCAAATTAAGGCTATTCAGACAGTTTTGCAGTTTTTCACAATATGCAGATATGTCAGATAACATTTTTATAAATCATAGATACTGGAATCTAAGAAACTAATGTCTTATGAGAATTTAAAGGAGGTTATTTGTTAATTTTTCGTATCTTGTTTTATTTTTTAATTCAAGGGGTTAATTGAGTGGCCTCATACATTTTTCATTCCAGTTTTTAAGATGATATTATGTTGTTCAAATGTAAGTTGCATTTTCCCAAGTTTCCTTAAGTTGACCTATGACGGTTGACTGCTCTGTTTAGACCTTTAATGCTCTTCATTTTTTTTTTATACGTTTTCGCTTCCGAACTTTTGGTTTCGATCCTACCCGATGAATTTTATTCCAGTTACACATGTTTATAGCATAGGAACTCATAGCATATATTGTTATTGTATTGCGTTGGTCATTTGAACAACTCGATTCACATAAAATGAAACATTGTAAATCATGTATAGTAAGAAAACTGATTCGGACAATCTTGTCTAAAGTGGAATGTGACGTTATCATACAGACTAAGTTAATAACTAATTGGCAAGAGTGGTTTATCTGTATTCTAAGCCTAAAATACTAACCAAGAGAGAAATCCCTGGGAGAATCAAATGAACTACAAACGGAACGAAACCGGGTAAATGTATCCTGCTAGTGCATCATTTTTGATAATGTACGGTGATTGAATAAGGCCATTTCGCGTGTTCGCCTCTCATGTATTTTTATTTATTTTATAGGTAAAAAAAAACGCGAAAATGCGAAAACGAAAAATGGTTTTACTTCACGTTTTTACGTTTTCGACTTCGCCTTTTCGCGTTTTTGCCCTATAGAATATGTAAGGCTAATACGCGACCTGGTTATATCTGCTCACCATTACCACGATAACAATACGAATCAACATTCAATCAAACATATCATGACATGTGGAGCAGGATCTGCTTACTCTTCTGGAGCACCAGTTTTTGGTGGGGTTCAGTCCATAGTTTTCTAGGTTGTGTTTTGTGAACAATGTGTAAAATTGCTTGTCTGTTGGTCTTTTTTTTTAGCCATGACGTTGTCAGTTTATTTTTGACTTATGAGTTTGAATGTCCTTTTGGTATCTTCGGCTTCTCTCTTATGGAAATCATTAAAACAGCTCTGTTATGTTTCGGATTATTTTGTAAAAATAAATTCTGGATATTCATGTCTGAGACTCTGATGGTTTTTTCACCTTTTTTTATTTTAAAACAAAAAAAAAAGAGAGAAGTTTTGTTATCAGGTTATTTATGTATCTGTATTTTTTTTTTATAAATTAGCGTAATACATTAGAAAATATGTATAGTATAATTTACACAAAGCATGTTCAAATGTCAAGAACAACTTATGCAATCCTTCTTACTTCGATGTTTTCGTTTGAAGCTTATATACCGTTATCAATCCAATCTTGTTAGGCGAAAACGGTAATGTGATGGCATTTAAATAATTGAACGGAAAGTCTGTTTTGACAAATGGATTTAAAATGAATAATTGTCTACAACATTTCACCAGGTTTGTCTTTCTTGAGTCATAATCTTCTTTTTAAACAGGCAGGGAGGGGGCGTTGACGCCTTCAAACTAATTCAACCCCGTCACATTCTGTATGTGCCAGTCCCAAGTCAGGAGCCTGTAATTCAGTGGTTGTAGTTTGTTGCTGTATGTCATATTTGTCATTCGTTTATTGTTTTGTTCATAAATCAGGCCGTTAGTTTTATTCGTTTGAATTGTTTTACATTTGTCATTTCGGGGCCTTTTATAGCTGACAATGCGGTATGGGTTTCACCCATTGTTGAAGGCCGTACGGTTACCTATAGTTGTTCATTTCTGTGTCTTTAGGTCTCTTTTGGAGAGTTGTCTCATTGGCAATCATGACTTTAACAAAAGTTTGTAGAAACAAGCTGTCCAATATTTTTATTTTTATACTTTTTCTGTTACTATTCACTATATTATCATTTGTCTTAAATAAGTTGATATTATGCTCACTCTGGTTTGTACTCTACATAAGGAAACGCCTGTACCAAGTCAGGAATATGACAGCTGTCCTCCATTCGTTTGAGCTTTTGATTTTGTCATTTGTTCAGGGACTTTCCGTTTAAATTTTCCTTAGAGTTCGGTATTTTTGTTATTTTACTTTTTATAGGCAAATTCATAGATTAATGATCTTGTTTCAAAACGATGTATCTTAATAAAAATATTCGTGTCTTAATAATGTTGATACGTTAGAGTCTGTTTTCGAAACTTTAAGATTTCCCGTTTGTTATATTTGAGTTGGTATCTAAAAATCAAACTTCGTGTGCCTGTTACAAGTCAAGTATCACGACAAAGCATTTCCAACATGCTGATGATTTGTGATTACAAATTGCTCTCCTGTAAAACTCAAATGTTTGTAATGCTCTCTCTCTCTCTCTCTTTCTCTCTCTCTCTCTCTCTCTCTCGATGCATAATGTAAGGCAATAATATCACTGCCAGTTCCTTAGCATCAGTATTAGTAAACACATCTTATTAATTATTAACTTTAAAAAACTGACCACAGAATACAATTTGTGTTTCAGCTGATTAGACCGGAAACCCATACAACCTTCATAAATAAAGTTTACTTTATTATGCTATAAGACGATTTATATAGCAAATATGACTCCAATAAATTGCCTTCTTCGAAAGCCAATAATTTAATACAAAAATATTACATCTAAATCCTCGGCGAGGTTTTATGTTATTGTAGACAATTAGTATAAAGTCATATCATGTAATGAATTGTCTGATGAAGTTTATTCAATAAAGTAATTGAAACCTTTTTTATCGGAAAGGACTAATATCACTGCATTGTTAATAACACTTATTGTAATATTGCATCTTTTGTCATATTTTATTGCCTCTGGATTTCTTTCTTTGCCACATAACAAGTTGATGACGGAGTTCGAGGGAAAACAGCTGCACTGTTGACCAAACGATCAAACTATTATCCGAAGGGTACATGTAACAGCTTCGCTGTTCTATTTTTTCAAACGAACAAGTGCGGTCTAACATAAGGTTCTTACCATGTCTTCTTGCTGAGTTGTTTCAAAATAGAAACTATATTTGTGTATTTGTCGTTTCTGGCTATGTTATGAAGCAATAGATCTACATCGACAAGAGTAAAATTCTGTAAGATCGAAGAAACAAATGTCCCAAAAGGTCTACCCAAAGCGAATACATTGTAACTTGCATCATCGAGTGATATCAATTATTTTAATGTTACAAATTCCTAAACT
Source organism: Mytilus californianus (assembly GCF_021869535.1). Lineage (NCBI taxonomy): Eukaryota > Metazoa > Mollusca > Bivalvia > Mytilida > Mytilidae > Mytilus > Mytilus californianus. The sequence goes on along the minus strand of NW_026262604.1, from coordinate 61,730,440 downwards.
TCAACAGTAACATCAGGGCCATATGTACAACTGCTTGTTTATGACTTAATTGTCTATGTTTATTTATCTATACTTATTATTTGTTTTTGAATGAAAAATATACATTAGATTGAAATACAGTATCTCATTTTAATTCTGATTCTTTCATTATCTTTTTCAAAACGCTCTGAGTCATATGATTTCTTTAATAAAAAATCAAATAATTCGTCAAAATATTTGACTTGTACAGGTCAACAAGTTGAAGGAAAGCTATTTAATGTGTTCATATTAACGATGTGGTAAAGGTCATACCCCTTAGAATATTTCTTTTTTGTTGAACGGCTTCAAAACGAAAATCATAATAGCAGAAATGACACAGACAATTGAATGAAGTGGCAAAGAATATAATTCAATACATAAGTGTTTCATGTTTAAGCTGCTATTTTTAAATAAAGAACAGAAAATTGATAGTTTAAGGATGTTCGCTCCTCTTGTTTTTAAAATTTTGTCAGATATACAGAATCCTCTAGTTTTACCCATGTATTGCCATTAAAATTTTTTGCCCACCAAGCCCTACTTTTCTTTTCATAATCTTATTACATTTTAAAAAGCCATATTAGAAAATCTTATAAAATCCTTGTTATTTTTTCATAGCTTTTGAAAGAAAAAAGCTGCCAATGTTAACTGTATGAAAAATCTAGAGAGAATCATTTCCCGCCAAATCTTCAATGGCTTATATCTCAAAAACAAGCACACGGACCATCATTTTTTTCTTCTTTTTTAGTTCCATTATTTATATACTATCAATTCATAACATTATCCTAAAAAGATTGTTATTTTTAATCAGAGTAGCAAACATCCTTAAGACAGGTTAGATTAATGACAGTTTTCACATGTTGATAGTAGTATAATGGCGTACAATGATCTTTTCCATGTTACAAATATTAATAAAAATATATACTTCTATTATGCAGCAACTTATGGTGAACGTTTTAATCATGCTATATTGTTAAGGAGATATTAAGCTTCTCAATGATCAAAATTAGTGTTTGTCAAACTGCTATATACTAGTATTTAATGAAATTTTTCCGATAAAGTGTTTGGTTCAAGTTTTTTTGACATTTTTATATTTTTGTCGAAGGGTCAAAGTAAATATTTTGTAAAAATTTTATGAAATTAAACGAGCTAAATAAATTTTAGTCAAGGTGTTTGGTACCACCTTATGAACACAAATAACAAAACAACGCTTGAAGAAGTCAACATAAAATACTCAATAATAGAAAGACGTCTATATTAAATGTCAAGCTCTGAATCGTCTAAAAAGTTAAGTGAATAAATTAAATAGAATATATCAGAGATATCCCATTAACACAAAATTCATAAATAACTTCAATTACTTAAGGAAATGACATAAGACAACTTCTAGGGTAACAAGAATCCTAACTTGGGACAAGCACATGAATATGAATATTTATACCTTGCGAGGTTTAATTTGTTTTGTGAGATTAAATCACCCCATCAATCTCGATCAGTGGATTAAAAAAATACAAAATCTTGTGCAATGCGCAGAACAGAATTTCAATGGAAACAAAGTTCGGAATGGTTTCCTGGTGATGCTGTTTTTGGTTCTATTTAATTGAGTTGTAAAACTAGGAATGTTAACGGAAAGGAAATGAAACAAAACACGGACGATCAGAATCCGGATTCAATTAAATAACATTATTGGTATTCATTACCCGATCGACATTGTTGGCTAAGCACGGATATTCTTTATTGATAATTTTATTATTATATATTCCCTTTATATTATCTGCAACACACTACTGGTTTAATTCACATTGTTTTACTACGTTTCATGTAAATGTCACATACATTCGAAATGAGATATAAATACAGTGGCGGATCCAGAAATTTCCATAAGGAGGGGGAGGCACAGACTGCCTAAAGGAGGCCCGTTCCAGTCATGCTTTAGTAATTCCCTAAATAATCAACCAAATTTTTCCCACAAAAAAGGGGGAGGGACAATCCCCTGGAAAACCTTCTAAATCTATGGCAGCGAACAAATCTTGAATTTCACTTTCATCTGAAACAATTTAATAATTAGAAATGGTATTATTTCAGAATTAGCGGTATCGCCTGTCAGTCTAATCATCACATCCTTGGTCTAATAAATAAGTTTTTATTTGTGTTTTACTAATGTTTCAATTGTCGTAACTACAATCCCGTCCTCTTTTCCCCGAATGTGACCTACCGAATTAGACTTATCATCGGGTTTGTACTTACATGAACAACACGACGGGTGCCACATGTGAAGCAGGATCTGCTTAACCTTCCGGAGCACCTGAGATCACCCCCCGGTTTTTGGTGGGGTTCGTGTTGCTCAGTCGTTAGTTTTCTATGTTGTGTTTTGTGTACTGTTGTTTGTCCTTTGGTATTTTTTTGCCATTGTGTTGTCAAGTTTATATTCGGCTAATGAGATTGAATGTTCCTTTGGTATCTTTCGCCCATCTTTTGTAATAATGTAAATGAAACCCAATTAAAATAAAAAAAACACCTCATTTTCCCTAAAATAATCATACGAACCCCAAAACAAAAGCTATCATAGATTTTGACACTTCGAAGGAATTGGTACCTTTTAAGAAGGTTAAACTAATTTATTATTAACATGAATGGGGCAACTTTTGGGAAACCTAAAATGTATTGCAAGAGGCGACAATATTTGAAAACTGACTGATGCATTTCAAAATGTGAGGACATCGATTAAACATAATTATCATGAATTCACATCTAATATCTTAAGTTCGACGACCAATATTTATAGAAAATGTACATTATATGTTTCCAAACAGGAACTAATTTTGACTCGTGTCAAATACTTAGTTTTGTGTTTTGACACTGCAACATAAAGACATCAATGTGTGATAATGATTTTTTAGAAGTATGATGATAGGAAGCAGGGAAAATAATAAATAATTACATGAGGCTTATATTACAAAATGTGTTGAGATTTTCTTTCAATAGCAAAATTTTAGCTGGAAGGATTAATTTTCTTATTCTTTTATAGATTGACACATTGTATGAAACTGAGCCGTAATAAAGAAATACAAAAAAAATATATAATTTATATAACATTGCTTCATTCCAGATGTATTTATACAAGCACATGCAATGTTGAAAAGTAGTTATTCATATTTGTTTTTTAAGTTATTATATTTTTATGAGTTGAATAATCTCTAACGATAAAAATAACACTGTAGCATTTTTTCAACATGCACAGTTATAACTTAGTAATGACTTCATAGATATGGATATGGGATGGTACCAATGAAGTTTTTTTTTTAAATAACATTGGCAATGTGACGAATGTTACTTGTGTAGTAGCGTTTGCTATTAATTTTTTAGCACCTGAGTAAACCTTGATTTCTGATGGAGTCCATGTGTTCAATATCAGGTTTACTTTAATGTTTCGAAGACACCTTTTTTTTCTTGCCAATGGGTGTACAATGGCTTATGAATTTTTTTTAATAAAAAAATGAAACCGCATAGAATTCAGACTTGTTAGCCTTTTGCCATAAATTCGTTAGTTTTTCTTCGACTTTTGAGTTTTGAATGGCACCTTGGTAACTGTCTCCTCTTTTTAACGAATAACAAAGAATTTGTTCTATAATTACTCTTGAAACTCGGAGAAAAATAAGAAGCACTCTTTACCCTTAACATGTCAAAGGCTAATAAGAAAATTGAGTTTAACTTTTAAAAATACTTGCAATTAGCCTTGACATATACAAGTATCAGTACTGAAAATAAAATCAACTTAATCGTAATACCCACAGTAGTTATGATAGATTCCATGGTCATAAAGTATTGAACTACAGTGAAATAACTTGATTTACCAAATCAAAATGTAGCTTATCGCCATTTCCATTCCACTATCAGAGTGTATAGTCCCAAGTGGCTAAAAACAATATTAAACTATTTGATATGTTTGTGTTCTAATGGTTTTAGCCATGACAGTGTGTTTTCTGTCACTTTTTATCTGGCTCTATAGTGAAAATGTATTGATTTACATTAAGATGATGGGCTAGAACTGGGAAAATCAGCTAACAAATGTCAGGGGTAGAAAAAAAGGACAAATGGAGGATGGACTTTTTTTACATACATCAGGCCGCTGGTTTTTCGTTTGAATTGTTTTATATCTTTTCATGCTGGGTCTTTAATGATAGTTATCTATACGGTATGGTTTTGTTCGTTTTTGAAGGTCGTGTGGATATGTAAGTCATTTGGTATCTGATGGATGGTCGTCGGAAAATTGTGAAAAAGATAGCATTGACGAAACACAGCATAATAAATATGGGAAATTAGATGAAAATTGAACAATTGAAAAACTATGTACCCGTAAGTTTTAGTATTGATATTCAAATACATGTTTTCTGGGGTACTATACATCCAAGGGAATACGACATTTGATTATTGGAAGCATTTTAAATCATGCAACGTGCTGTTTGAATCGACATTAGGCAAGACTTTTCCAGAAGAATTAACATGAAAAGACATGTTCTTTGGTATGAAGACTTTTTATGTCGATATTATGCTTTAACTGATTAAAAAATAAAACTATTTATAGAATAACTTATCAAATAATTGAAATATATAAAGATATTTAACGAGAGACCGAACAACACATTAGTTTATGAATGTGTTTACTTTCACTGTTCGTCAAATTGAATATTTTTTCGATATTTGAATTCTTGAATATTAATCTAAATAATGTAAAGAGTTTTTTTTTTTTTTTTTTTGTTCTACCCGTTCTCAACTCGTTATGCAACGTCACTTACAACTTTTTGATATCTCATATTGTTGTATGACTTCTAAGGAGTGAACTTACAGAATTCATGTTACATATACAATTATCTTTTATTTTGTATTTGACTGGAAAATCATTGTATTGTATTGCAAACCAATATAATAATTGATAGTAAAACATAATCTTGACAAAACGTTTCGCTTTTTGCTGAGTTAAAAATGCATTGTGATGGCCATGGGCATAGCATAAGCATGATTTGACTAAGGATGGATTGATACACGAAGTTAATATATTTGTAAAAAAGAAACCCAAAATGTCAGCTTTGCCTGAGATAACATCAACCGTATTTTTTTGTGAGAGTCATTGTATGTTTTATTAAATCATGAACCTGAATTTCAAGGAGCTAATCATTTAGAGGCATGAAAATGGAGCGTAGAAATTGTTTCCTGTTTCCAATAGAATATAAGCAAATAATTGGTGAAATGCCTTATTTTAAATTAACTTTCACACAATGTGTCATGGGTCATTCAATGTTTAGTATAATTATCACCTTTGACCTTTAGATATTCATTACTGTTACGATACGAGTTTTTATTCTTATTTCATTCACCATGGTAACGACGCAGCTAACAAACTGATCCTTTAGAGTGATAGTCATTGATATTACCATTAGTGTATTTTTTAATAATATTAATATTCTTTCATAAGTCGAATAATATTCATATTACAACATCTCTGGGGTAAATGTAAAAGGATATGTCTTAATTTATATGTTTTTGTATGAGAAATAAGATTTAAACACTGAAATTTATATATTTTTGTTGATCGTTTCTTGACCTGTGGATGCATTATGTTATGGCGTTAGGTGACTGTCTAAATGACGAGCAACTAACATCCCTCTTTATTCACAATGCATAAATTTGTAGTTTAGAAACAATCGAAATCCAACACACAAATTCAACGTGTGTTTGATGCTATGATCAAGTGGTGTTTGATCGATAGGTCTTTTCTCCCAGGAAGAGAATTATGTTTTCATGATACACACGATTGTGTTCCAAACAATTATGGCAAAATATGTTTAGCTACCAATTAATGATTGTTTAGATATCCACTGGGACCATATTGTCTGAGAAAACATAAGATTTTGATACCGATCTTTTTTTATAACTGGTGATTACACATGCATACAGGTCTGACTGATGAATGTTAACATGTTATTGATAACACAAAGTAGAAGAGTGATGTTAAGACGTTAAATCGATGTAAAAATGTTAAAAACTGAAAAAATATATGACATTGTTTTGCAGTTGGCTTTAATCTACAAAATGGTTAATATTACAATTTATAGAGGAATAAAATATCATTGTATTGTATTAAAATATTTCAACCTTAAGATCGCTCCAAGTCTAATAAACTGTTGAAAAAGAGTTATGTTTCGTCTATAGTTAATTTTGATAGTAAAGTGCAACTGTTATTATTAAAACGGCAATACTTCAAATGCAAAATTTAACGTCAACGGACCACGACTGAAGGTTCAGGGTCAATGCTTACATAACTGCTTACCAACTATCATTGACTTATCATAAGAAATTACCCTTAAACTGACTGACATAATGAAAAAACTTTAACATGTAAATTTCGCAAAAATTGCAAATTAAGTCAATAAACCATGATTGAGGGGGCGGGGCACAATAATTTCTTTTAAAATGAGATGGAATGTACCAAAGCTACTTCAACTGTATACAAAATATCATAGACTTACCATTACTGGTTAACCTTATACTGAACTATTCACAAATGTTAACAAATTGCTGACGCCGCAGATATCAAACACAAAGAGAGAAAAATGCTAAAGAAAAAACAGGCTATACAAACAAGCCAGAAAAACAAACAAATAGTCAAACTACAGGTCTTTCCAAAAGGATTGCAAGAAACAACTCAGGAAAGCAGAATATGAAATTGTCAACCCAAACATCTTTGAGGGCCTAAACAACAATGACACAAAGCCGTTTTGGAAGTATATCAAATTGAAACGCCAGGACTCAGGAGGAATAGCACCATTAAAAAAAGGGGACTAACCTCATCAGTGACATTAAAGGGAAAGCCGAACTCCTACTGGAACAATTCAAGTCCGTCTTCACAACAACATCAGACACTAACTTATAAACAACAAGAATACGAGCAAAAATCAATATAACACCAATAAAGATTGACATAAAGGGACTTGAAAAACTATCAAAAAACACCAATCCAAACAAAGCCTCTGGACTTGACAACATCCCAAACCGCATACTAAAGGAATGTGCTGAACAACTAGCACCCATTCTGCAAATCATAATGCAATGCTCGCTAGACACAGGTGAACTATAAAAAAAACTGGAGAGATGCAAACATATCCAGTATCTGCAAAAAAGGAGACAAACATCTAGCAGAAAACTACAGACCTGTATCCTTAACATCTGTCACCAGGAAATATCTAGAACATATCATATGCAGGCACATTCTAAAACATCTGGAAAAAAACAAAATTCTTACCAACTTAAACCACGGATTCAGGTCAGGATACTCATGCGAAACCCAACTCATAACTACCTTCAACGACTTCCTACAAGAGCGTGAAAAGGGACATCAAATTGACGTAGCCATATTAGATTTCTCAAAAGCTTTTGATACAGTACCACACAAAAGATTACTACATAAGTTAGACCAATATGGAATCAAAGGAAATACACACATATGGCTAAAAAACTTCCTAACTGCCAGATCAATGCGCACCATCGTGGAAGGCGAAACATCCGGCGAAACAACAGTTGACTCTTGGGTACCCCAGGGCACCTTCTTCTAAGGACCAATCCTGTTCCTGTGCCACATAAATGACCTTCTAGACAGCGTAACATCATCAGTTAGACTTTTTGCCGACGATTGCCTTTTGTACAGAACAATTAAAAATGGCTAAACCAACAAAAACTACAAACAGATTTGGAACAACTAGAAATTTGGGGCGACAAATGGGGGATGCGATTCAATGCCAAAAAGTGCTATGTCTTATCCATTAACAAAAAAGCAGACAAATTCTATACGCTAAATAAGCACATTCTACAAGAGGTACAAGTGAACCCATACTTAGGACTCCAAATATCAAACGACCTGAAATGGAGTATCCACATAAACAACATCAGCAAGAAAGCCAACGCCACCTTGGGCTTTCTAAGGAGGAACTTGAGAAATGTACCAGAAGCATGAAGGAAAGTAGCATACATATCCCTAGTAAGATCGACAATGGAATATGGCGCAACCATCTAGAACCCATATATGAAAGGGGATATAGACAAATTGGAACGTATCCAAAACAGAGGCATACGATTTTTCAAGAAAAACTACAGGAGTCGAGAAACAGGGTCCATAACCAACATGAGACGACAGCTTGAAATGGAGACGCTAGAGAAAAGAAGACACAACCTCCGTATGATCCTGATATACAAGGTGGTTGAGGGTCTGGTTCCGGCTCTACCAGTCGACGATTTGTCACACCAGCAAGACCGAAACGAACAAGCAAAGCCAACGTATATTCAAAAACTGTGAAACAGACAATATTATTGAACGGCAAATAATTAATAACACCAGAGGGCTTAAAGCACCAGACAGCAACAAGCCACAGTATAAACATTCATTCTTCGTGGAAACAACTATTCACTGGAACCAACTACGAGATAAAGTTGTACATGCAGGTTCAGTAGAGGCATTTTAGACCGCTCTACAAGAACACCGCCCATAACAACGGCGCTCTTCTCTACCGTGTATAAAAGCCTTAACAGGATTCTACACGTACCAATACAGATACAGACAGATATCACTGGAAAGAGCACCCCTGAATCTCGCTTTGGCATCTCCGTCGAGGCGAGACAAAAACGTTTTGAATAAATTAAACGGAGACTGATTAAGACTTGTCATCAACACCAAATTCTTTAAATTGACACAACATTTGTTTAAAGCATGAAGAATGTTTCGACTGACAGAACTTTGATTCTGTAAAAAAAGGCAAGGTTCTTAATGTTTTTTTTTTATCACTATTTTTAAAGGTATGATCTTTTGTAGAGCAGGCACTACTAACCTTCCCATAGCACCAAAGTTAACCTCCTGTTTTTCCTGGGATTTTTGTTCTGTATATTTGGTTTTTAGATTAGTATTATGTGGACTATTGTTTGTCTGTTTGTCTGTTCGTCGTTTTTTGTAATTTTTTTTTCAAGTTATGGTATTTGATTGCATTTTCGTTATCTCTCTCCACTTTCCCACCATGAACACAGTTTCTGATATATAAATAATTATGAAAAACCAGACAGAACTATGTTTATTTTCTATCAAATTCTATCACCTCTGTAAAAAACATGAGCAGTTTATCAAGTTGTTCTCTACGTGTACCAATGAAGTGATATCATGTACAGAGATCATTACTCAAACACTCAGGTGTTTATCTGTTAAATATTGTGAAAAGATCAATAGCTTTTCATTATTATAACACTAGGGAAACCATTAACCGTTTATTGACAATTAATTATACAATTACCGTGAGATTAATCGTATGTTGAACTTCGTTTGTATTCCATTGTATGTATTAATAGAATACAGATATAGCATGAATGGAGCAATGACATTAAAATAAACAAGTACACTTTCCGATACATCAATGTAATAAAACAAATTAATTAGTGCATGCATTTCAATTAGGAATTGCATCTAAGTTAATTGGTAAAAGTGATATAGAATGATGTATGACTCTCTAGAACAATATTGCTACTTTATCTTTCCGTATACTGAATTAAAAAAATAGGTTTCGAGAACCAAGGATACAAAAAGTGGAAAGTTGTTTATGTGCTCTTTCCATATACCAGATAATAAGAACAATTATTACTCTGTGTCCTCACGCAAGTAGCCTTTACAGTGTAGTTAACGTAACTTAATATTTCGAAAGCTGGCTTATCTAGGGAAGAGTTCAGAAAGTAATATAATTCCCGAATGTCTTTCCACGTCATCTTATTCGAATTCATGTCAATATTTCAGTTGTCATATGAAAAGTCATGGTCTTTAAAGATGTGGCAAATGAAAAAGAACAAATCCAAACAACGATGTACCATCAAGTACTCAAAATGAAAGAATGGTGGTCCCAAGCCAGCAAGAATGTCAAACAATAAAGCACAACAATGTTCTTAAATGGTTTAAGACTAACAAAATTGACCCATGACAAACAGAATGAAATCAATTAAACGAAAACAGTTCACCTACTTCTTTTACTATTGGGGGCCTCGGTGGCCGAGTGGTCTAAGTAGTTACTACTGTAATCACAAGCCAGTCAACACTGAGGTTGTGAGTTTGAACCCCGCTCGTGCGGGTGCACTCGACTCCAATCTTAATTGACTAGGATTGTCAGTTTTCCTATCGAAGGTCGGTGGTTTTCTCCGGGCACTCCGGCTTCCTCCACCAATAAAAACTGGCCGCCACGAAATAGCCTAAAAGCGGTGCTTAAAAGTGGCGTTAAAACACCAAAAATCAAAATCAAATCTTTTACTATTGGTAAAAATTACACCATATATACTGTATAAGTTATGACATTGGCACCATATATACTGTATAAGTTATGACATTGGCACCATATATACTGTATAAGTTATGACATTGGCACCATATATACTGTTTAAGTTATGACATTGGCACCATATATACTGTATAAGTTATGACATTGGCACCATATATACTGTTTAAGTTATGACATTGGCACCATATATACTGTATAAGTTATGACATTGGCACCATATATACTGTATAAGTTATGACATTAGCACCATATATACTGTATAAGTTATGACATTGGCACCATATATACTGTATAAGTTATGACATTAGCACCATATATACTGTATAAGTTATGACATTAGCACCATATATACTGTATAAGTTATGACATTGGCACCATATATACTGTATAAGTTATGACATTGGCACCATATATACTGTATAAGTTATGACATTGGGATCTTGAAAATGCAAGCGATAATCGGATTCACATGCCCGTATGTAGTTTTCTTCTTGTTGTATTTTTTTGTTAGAAAACATAGATGAAAATCAGAAAAATAAAATTTTGGAAAGAATCATTGTTAGACCAACAACTTGTATTGATATGGAAAAAAGTTTGCATAACAATAACATCGTAATTAAACGTAACAATTTTATATTGCATAACAAACAAAACTGAACAGTTTCATGGAAAGTGCACTTATTGAATGTTCATTTATACATTAAAATATCATACGATTGAAAACATTTCGTCTTCTATGACTATTTTTATGTCCTTCCATTATTCATCTTTGGTAGTTTGCTGCAATAAACATAGCGATGCCTCAACTCGAAAAGCAACTTGATGATTTCGAAAACTTTCAAACAGTCATTTGAACGCCAGTTTTCGAATCAATTTATCACAGCGAGTTATTGGTATTTATTTAAAAGATGTTGGGTTTTAGCATTGGAGGGGAGGCGGTATCTTTAAATTGTTATGCGCAATACAGTAAAGCAAAACGAAAACAACAACAACAAATCCGAATTTAGCAAATTCCTAAACCATCTTGTATATACCCGACGCTTTTAAATTTGCCGTGCCTGAATAATAATCAATTGCTCTGTCGGAGTTTTCAGGACAAAATATCCATTTCTTTATGAAAATTGTCCATTTAAATGTTAACAGAATAATGTTGTTTAAATTGTATTAATAAAAATACGTAAATGAATTTGGATGCCACTATGAAGAATTGATTAAATACACTACAAACCAGTAAAAGTCTGAAATGGCCTATATCTGTACTCGACTGTACTGATTTTTACTCGACCAGTCTGAATTGGTCTGAAATTTACTTGATAATACTCGACTGTAGTCTGAACCATACTTAACAGCCTGAACTTGTACTCGACCCTTACTCGACCAGTACTTAAACCATTTTATACGCGTCTGAACCATGCTCGACCTTGTCTGAACAATGCTCGACCTAGTCTGAACCATACTCGACCTAGTCTGAACCATACTCGACCAAGTCTTAACCAACCTAGACCTATTTTTTGTATCTATCTATTGTATTTCATCAATTTAGGAACTGTTTTTAATAACAGCTATTTCCCCTGGCTAGAAATTTGAACAACAATTTGAAATTAAAAATGTATTCAATATAGCATTGAAACCAAAATTTCACAATAAACATAATATAACTTCATCACCATATTCATCAACACTTATATACATACATATATATCACCTTAAAAAATAAATGAATAAAACAAGCTGATAAAAAAATCTCAAAACTGAATTGTGACTAATATTTTCAATGTTATTCAAAATTTTTTTAATGTTTCAGATATATTTTATGGTTACTGGACAATTTTCACCATTAACTTAAGCCTCGTATAGATTTATGGTGTCAGTTGAGTTTAGTTAATAATGCAGTGAACATTTTTTTTATTAAAAAATATATAAAATAGCATATAAAGCAACTTAATAAATTTAAAAAATGACACCCTTGTTTTGTTTAACCAAGAATTTAATATAATCATGATAATAGAAATTCCATAGTAATCCTGTGATAAACTTTTAAAAAAGAAAATGTGTTCCAAAGTTACAGTAAAAATTTATTTCAATTAAATTTAAATAATTTTTGTCAAAATTAAAGACATGGCATACAAGAAGCACTTTAACAAGGTTTAATCACCACAGTACATGTGTGTTTTACAGGTAAAAAGAAAGCCCTATTTTTCTTAAACTCGTGTATATAGAATAGAATAGAAACTGGAAGATGGCAAAACATAGAAAGAGAAAACAGAAAATGTGTATTGTGTAATTCAGATGCCATTGGTGATGAATACCATTACATTTTTAATTGTTCAGCTGTTGATAACTGTAGAAAACAATGTATTGCATTTTACTATAGAAATAGACCAAACACATTGAAGTTTTATGACTTAATGAATTCTAAAAAATGTACAGAACTGAACGAACTATGTAAACTTATTAAGGAGATCAATAACAAATTGAACTTTTCTGGGTGAAGAATTGTGAATGCCTCTATCTACTTTCGTACATTATTTATTTATGTAATTGTATTGAAATATGTATAATTATCTCTATACCTTTGTAATTTGGTTTGTGAGAATAAAGAAAGATATGTATTACTTATCTAGTGAATTCAAAAGGCCTTGCGATTTAAGTTTCACAGGATGTTGCAATTTTTAATGAATGTTATTTAGAATTTAATTAATACTCTCTGACCAGGTGTGATCTTTTTCGTGAGTTTGCCCCAAGCAGGAGGTATTACTTTATACTTCACCACTAATCAGAAGAACAATTTTATTAATTTCTTTAATTTTTAATCCCTTTTTGATATATATTGTATATAATATATCCCAAATTATAATAATAGATATATTTCTAAAATAAGGTTAAACAATTTCAGTGATTTTGTTGGCTGTTGTTACCTCATTAAAAAGATAATTATATAACTATTGTACATTTTTTGTACATAACCATGAAACCTATGTAGTTTTTATTTAGGAATTTAAGAAAATTAATTTAAAAAAAAAACACACACCAAACAAGAAACACCTTAATAAGGTTTAATTACCCTCAGTATAGGTCTGGTTTTTAGGTACAAATGTAAAAGAAATATTTTTTTAACAAAACTCTAAAACTTTAAAATTAATATAATTAAATTATTATATAAGATAATTTGATTTAACTATCTCTATTCGATAAATCTGAGAATCATGCAAGAATGTAAAAATCTGTTTTTATAATATATCTTTATTTTATTGTGGCGGTTGTCATGTCAGTTAAAAAGAAATTTATTTTAACAGTTAAAATTTAGAAAAAGTAGAGGTTATTTGGTCAAGTATGGTTCAGACTGGTCGAGTATTGTTCAGACCTTTGGTCGAGTATGGTTTAGACTGAACAAAATAGGTCGAGTACAGGTCGAGAATGGGTTAAGACTGTTTCAGACTTGTCGAGTAATAGTTCAGACTATTTTCAATGGCAAAGATAAGGGTCAAGTACAAATCAGTACAGTCGAGTATGGTTAAGACTGGGGTCGAGTATTGTCGAGTAAAATTCAGACCAATTTAGACTGTTCGAGTAAAAATCAGTACAGTCGAGTACAGATATAGGCCATTTCAGACTTTTACTGGTTTGTAGTGATACTGTCGTTAATTATTTAATAGGGATTGGAAACACTGTGGTTATTGCTGTTTCTGGTGACTTAAACTTGTTTTAATCGGTTTACAAAATTTCATGTTTATGTACAAAAATACATTAATCGAATGTTTATAATCATTTAATTACCCATTTAAATTTTAGAAAGTCCCATTATCAGAAATTAAATAAATGTTGAAATTAATAAAATCTTGTTAACAACCAAATTTAATGATAATTTTAACACGTTCACTTGACAGAGTTATTAATTGTACTGCTATTGTGTTTCATCTTAATGCACTTCCGTCAGATCTCGTGACGCTGACAATAACTTTCCAAACAAAGTCGGAGAAAACTACGAATATATGGTTAAGTATTTCCGCAATATTCAGAAGTCAACAATTTTGAATTAATTTTATGAAAAGAAATTTCAGTCAGATTATTGACGTTCCATTTGGACAGTAATAAAACAGCGAGAAACTAATGATGCTACATAGTATTTAAATCTTTCTGTTTACTTCGCAATGCAATTATTTAAAAATAGAAGCATACCAACCCAAAAAAATCGACATTTCGACTCAGAGTTTATATAATAAGTCAGGAATAGGTGACATGGCACCCTGCAGACTGTTACTCAGAATTTATATAATATGTAAGGAATGGGTGACATGGCACCCTGCAGACTGTTACTCAGAGTTTATATAATATGTCAGGAATGTTTGACATGGCACCCTGCAGACTGTAATTCAGAGTTTATATAATATGTCAGGAACAGGTGACATGGCACCCTGCAGACTGTTATTCAGAGTTTATATAATATGTCAGGAACAGGGACATGGCACCCTGCAGACTGTTACTCAGAGTTTATATAATATGTCAGGAATGGGTGACATGGCACCCTGCAGACTGTTACTCAGAGTTTATATAATATGTCAGAAATGGGTGACATGGCAACCTGCAGTCTGTTACTCAGAGTTTATATAATATGTCAGGAATTGGTGACCCTGCAGACTGTTACTCAGAGTTTATATAATATGTAAGAAATGGTTGACATGGCACCCTGCAGATTGTTAAACAGAGATTATATAATATGTCAGGAATGGGTGACATGGCAGCCTGAAGACTGTTACTCAGAGTTTATATAATATGTCACGAATGGGTGACCCTTCAGACTGTTACTCAGGGCTCTCAGTCATAAAACTTTACTCAGTATTCGGAGTACAAAATTTGTGCTCGAAACACCAGATCGATGATTTTGATTGGTTGATTTCTGAGTCTGAGTACGAATATCGTGCTCGAAAGTTTTATGATCGCAAGGCCAGAGCTTATATAATATGTCAGGAATAGATGACATGGCACCCTGCAGACTGTTACTCAGAGTTTATATAATATGTCAGGAATGGGTGACTCTGCAGACTGTTAGTCAGAGTTTATATAATATGTCAGGAATGGTTGACATGACACCCTGCAGACTGTTACTAAGAGTTTATATAATATGTCAGGAACAGGTGACATGGCACCCTGCAGACTGTTACTCAGAGTTTATATAATATGTCAGGAATGGGTGACCCTGCAGACTGTTACTCAGAGTTTATATAATATGTAAGGAATGGTTGACATGGCACCCTGCAGATTGTTACTCAGAGATTATATAATATGTCAGGAATGGGTGACATGGTACCCTGCAGACTGTTACTCAGAGTTTATATAATATCTCAGGAATGGTTGACATGGCATCCTGCAGACTGTTACTCAGAGTTTATATAATATGTCAGGAATGGGTGACATGGCACCCTGAAGACTGTTACTCAGAGTTTATATAATATGTCAGGAATGGGTGACATGGCACCCTGAAGACTGTTACTCAGAGTTTATATAATATGTCAGGAATGGGTGACATGGTACCCTGCAGACTGTTACTCAGAGTTTATATATTATGTCAGGAATGGTTGACATGGCATCCTGCAGATTGTTACTCAGAGTTTATATAATATGTCAGGAATGGGTTACATGGCACCCTGAAGACTGTTACTCAGAGTTTATATAATATGTCAGGAATGGTGACCCTTCAGACTGTTACTCAGAGTTTATATAATATGTCAGGAATGGGTGACATGGCACCCTGAAGACTGTTACTCAGCTATTATTTTATATGTCAGGAATGGGTGACATGGCACCCTGCAGACTGTTACTCAGAGTTTATATAATATGTCAGGAATGGGTGACATGGCACCCTGAAGACTATTACTCAGAGTTTATATAATATGTCAGGAATGGTGACCCTTCAGACTGTTACTCAGAATTTATATAATATGTCAGGAATGGGTGACATTGCATCCTGAAGACTGTTACTCAGCTATTATATAATATGTCAGGAATTGGTGACATGACACCCTGTATAATGTTACTCAGAGTTTATATAATATGTCAGGAATGGGTGACATGGCAACCTGCACACTGTTCCTCAGAATTTATATAATATATCAGGAATGGGTGACCCTGCAGACTGTTACTCAGAATTAATATAATATGTCAGGAATGGGTGACATGGCACCCTGCAGACTGTTAATCAGAGTTTATATAATATGTCATGAATGAGTGACATGGCACCCTGTAGACTGTTACGCATAGTTTATATAATATGTCAGGAATGGGTGACATGGCACCCTGAAGACTGTTTCTCAGAGTTAATATAATATGTCAGGAATGGGTGCCCCTGCAAACTGTTACTCAGTGTATATAATATGTCAGGAATGGTTGACATGGCACCCTGCAGACTGTTACTCAGAGTTTATATAATATGTCAGGAATGGGTGACCCTGCAGACTGTTAGTCAGAGTTTATATAATATGTCAGGAATGGTTGACAGGGCACCCTGCAGACTGTTACTCAAAGTTTATATAATATGTCAGGAAGAGGTGACATGGCACCCTGCAGACTGTTACTCAGAGTTTATATGATATGTCAGGAGTGGTTGACATGGCACCCTGCAGACTCTTACTCAGATATTATATAATATGTCAGGAATGGGTGACATGGATACTGCAGACTGTTACTCAGCGTTTATATAATATGTCAGAAATGGGTGACATGGCATCCTGCAGACTGCTACTAAGAGTTTATATATTATGTTAGGAATGGGTGACATGGCACCCTGCAGACTGTTACTCAGAGTTTATATAATATGTCAGGAATGGTTGATATGGTACCCTGCAGTCTGTTACTCAGAGTTTAAATAATATGTCAGGAATTGGTGACCCTGCAGACTGTTACTAAGAGTTTATATAATATGTCAGGAACAGGTGATATGGCACCCTGTATACTGTTACTCAGAGTTTATATAATATGTTAGGAATGGGTAACCCTGCAGACTGTTACTCAGAGTTAATATAATATGTCAGGAATAGGTGACCCTGCAGACTGTTACTCAGAGTTAATATAATATGTCAGGAATTGGTGATATGGCACCCTGTAGACTGTTACTCAGAGTTTATATAATATGTCAGGAATTGGTGACCCTACAGACTGTTACTCAGAATTAATATAATTTGTCAGGAATGGGTGACATGGCACCCTGCAGACTGTTACTCAGAGATTATATGATATGTCAGGAAAGGGCGACATGGCACCCTGCAGACTGTTACTCAGAGTTTATATAATATGTCAGGAATGGGTGACTCTACAGACTGTTACCCAGAATTAATACAATATGTCAGGAATGGGGACATGGCACCCTGCAGACTGTTACTTAGGGTTTATATAATATGTCAGGAATAGGTGACCCTTCGGACTATTACTCAGAGTTTATATAATATGTCAGGAATGGGTGACATGGCAACCTGCACACTGTTACTGTTTTAAATAAATGCCAACCTGTAGGTCTATCGCAAAACATGACATTGCCATGAATCAGTATGTAATATTTTCCGCTGGACACAATACATTTATTCAATGATTGATCAATCAAACAATTAATCAATCAAACCTACTTTTGTCTCATAATGTATAGAAAGGGAAACAAAGAAAGTGTAATTTATGCAATCTAGACATTGGAGATGAATTCCATTACATTATAAATTGTTCACATTTTATAGAACAGAGAAATAAATTTATAAATCAAACTTTTAACGGAAGGCCAAATATTATACTATTTACTGAAATTACGTCTTCTTCAAATAGGACAGATCTCATAAATTTATGTAAGTTTATACGAAGTAACAAGCGAGTGTGTCCTCCTGATTAAATTGAAATTGTTTTTTGTTGTTGTTGTATATACATTTTGTGTATTGTATATTTATGTTTATGTGTTTAATGTAATGTATTACATGTCTTCTCTGTACCTATGTATTTGGTGATGAGAATAAAGATATATATTTGGAACATTTATTACAATGTTCTTTTAAAGTCATATAAACTACAAATTATCACGTTTTTGTTTTTCAAAACAATCGTTTAATGCGGGTCTTTGTTTTTTTTTCAGATCAATCGTTCGATTAAGATCTGCAAAAGATATCGTTGAAAATTAAAATCTGTTTCAAAACATTTTATTATCTTAAGGATGTAGTCGGGTCAGGTTTGGGAATTTTTGTCAATGTTCGGACTCCTTGGGTTTTTTCCTACGATACAGAGTAAAATATTTTGTTCCATATCATCTACTTTTCTTTTCATAGAAGACTTCAATAATTCATAAAAAGGTCATTACCAAAATTAAAGCAGATTGCAGATTTGTTTTCTTACGATTTGAGATCCAAGTAATGTCAATGCTAAAAATAAGATAAAAGTCCGAGTCAGCCTTTTCTCGCCATTTTTTAAAAATCAAATATCTCAAAAAGGAGTTCTATAACCTATCAATATTTTTAGCGTGTTTTGTTCCTTAACTAACGCTCTTCTGACTTATATTATCAATTTTAGATTATAGATTTTTTTTTAATTTCACCTAACTTCATCCTTAATTGGGAAAATTCCATATTGCGCCTAAAATAAATTAGATAAATGATAAAATCAACATATCTGATCCTGTCTGTGTAGAGTTTAATAATTCATATAACAAGACAAGACAGATGCTTGGTATGCAATTTTAAGCGCACACAATGACATTGACAGTTCAAGGATGCAGGATTCCTTTTTGCCCATAAAACGCGTAAATGACGCCAAAATCAGCGTCTTATAATGGAAAGGAAATGAATATTGACTATTAGACAATTGCACTGACCATCAATAAGACGAGAACGACCACCAACACAGAACAAAATAAGCCGAGGGATATTCCACCTATCAAAAGCGGGAGTGATATCAAGTGCTCCAAAAACTCTTGCATCACAAGCGACACCGAAAAGTGTGCCAAAAGTCGATACTGAAATAAATTTAGAGTAGGGTGGTTTAAAAACGTGATGGAAGTAAATCGGCAACTTGTTATGAAACAGTCAACTGATAACGAACGGTGAACCCAGCAGCAGGTCGTTTTTTCCTCAGGTTTTATTATTCTTATTTCTAATTTGATTTCGGAACCTTTGGCTGTATAATCTAAGAACATTTTTAAATTTCCATGGTAAGATATACAGTATTTTAAGTTTTAACCGCCTAGCTCAGACTTCGAATGAGAACTGTCATACATGTATATAAATTTCGTATAAATGAAAGGCAGACAAACTTTAGGAATCGGATATGGATTATACTACTTATGTAAAGCAATATGAACGAGCCGCGATTTAATTTGTCTCAATAAGAATTCATTGGAAAATAACAAAGATTGAATATCTATCGATAAGTAATATAATGATTTAGTTTGAAGCTTTGTGTTTGCTTTGGTTTTCAGATGCGTCTTCACAGGATATGAAAATTGTAACTTTTTGTCGATCATTTTTGTTTGAGTGAACTTTTATAAAACACAAACAATAAACTACAGTTTTAACTCGTGTTAAATCAATGTTCTTCGCCTAACTTTTTAGCTTGTTGACATAGGCTTACTCTTTAATGTGTTGACGTGTAAATTGCACATGCTTTATTTAAATCTTAATGTATATATACCTAGCCTAACTCTTTAACGCGTTGACGTGTAAATTGCACATGCTTTATTTAAATCGGAATGTATATATACATATTCGAGTGACGTAAACCCTTCAAATCAAAGACTAATGACTCCATATCTAGATTTCTCTCACAGTAGCTATTCATCAACAATGTTCAATATCTGAGAGAGATTCCTGACGATTGATGGCTGACTCTATACAATTGATAACACGAGTTTGTCAATGTAATTATATGGTCGTTCGCTGTAAATGGTACTACTGAACAATTATTCGAAAGCGTTGATGGAGGTCTTTATAAAAATAACATAAAAGTGATCGTGCAAGGACAATTTTTTTTTTGTGAGGTCACTATAAAAATAACATAAAAGTGATCGTGCAGGGAATTTTTGTGTTTGTTTTGTGCAGTCACTGTAAAAGTAACATAAATGTGATCGTGCAAGGAGATTATTTTTTTTTTATCAAAATGGATATATATTTCGTATAAAAGTTTATTAACGGTTAACACAATGAGTAAGTGGGAAGTGTTAAGGAAAACTGCAATAAACTCTTTGCCGCCTCAGGTATGTGGAAGTTTATTTATTAGATTTCTTTATAGAGATAATTATTAATAACAATATTTATTTACTAGGTAATTCCAATATATACAAATACGAATTAGATTTGGAAAACATAGGTAAAAAAACCTAAAGATATACATTTGTAGCTCTATAAATTAGGTAATTTCTACTCATTCTGTCATCTGTAATTATAATGTATTATATATAATATTGATGCTCCTGTAGCGCAGTTACTGCATCAGAGTTTATTAAATAAAGTTCTAAATTCTAGGACTAATAGGTACATGTAATGTCATAACCCAAGGATGACCCATGAAATCGAAAAGCTTATTTCAAATGAGGTCTTTTGAAATTGGTCAACTTAAAAAGAACATGATTTTTTTTTATTATTAAATACCATTGTTTCAATAAGAGTTGTACATTTTAATGCAGCCGAGGATGAATATAAATATATAATTAGGATAATAACATTACTTTATTTTGTTGAAAATGTTAACGGCTGTTGAATTACATGTGCTGTGTCATAAGATAAAAGATTACAATTTTGAAAATGCAAGAAAGAAATTCTGTTATGGAGTCAGTAAAAAACGCTATCGGTGTATTATAGTCCTCATTCGGTAGACATAACTGGTAGATATATCTGGTAAATAAACGAAAATTGACAAATTCTGCTTTTAGAATTTTCAATTTATGATTCTTTAACGAATTTAGAACTGCGTCGTTATTATTGAAAACCTCAACACACATAACTCTATTTGTTGATGTGATAAAACTTATTAAAAACTATTGATATATATCTTTTCAAAGCCAAACTTAATTAATAGTAAATTAATTCATATTTACCCAGTAAACCGACAATGAACATATTAATTAAAATTATCAATATATCCTATTGTTTGTTTCGTCAATACAAATTAAGTGTGAGTACCATTGATGATTTGTATTATTGATGAATTTGAGGACTAATTACATTAGGAAACAAGTATTGTCTATAACTAACATAGAGAGTAAAAGTTTCCGGAATCGAGTTCACTTCTCACTCCGTAATGTTACATAGTAAACTTCTCTATTTTTTTTTTATTTTTTTTCGTTTTGGAGGGGAGAAGGGAACTGTCTCTTCTTTTTTGATCACGAGTGTACCAGATGAAAATCATACATATTTCTCAATATATTTTGACAATTTTTTTGTTTTTTGGTGGGAAGGGGGGGGGGGGGGGTTCAATAACTATGTTTTTGTAATATTTTACGAAAAAAAGCGCTTGAAGAAGTTCACTTTAACTGATTATTGATTATTTCCTTCACGTTGAGCAAAGTTAAAATATTTTAGTTCACAGGAGAAATTCTTTCTTTTTCCTGCTTTTGCTATGAAGTATTTTCTGACGGTTTAAAACAAATTTGTGATAAACAAGAGGGTTTGTTACTTGCTCAGACATAAGTTGATGAATCAGAGCTCTTCATCATAATCAATTTCCAGTGTATTTAAATATTCATTTTTTTATAATATTAAACAGTACCAAATCTACTGTACTATCATATTTGCACTACGACACATAATGTCTTTTCGCTGATTCTCGCGGCCAACACTTTTACAAATTCAAAACAAAATACAAAAGCTGAAGAGCTAAAATAACCCAAAAGGACTAAAGGCGTCATACCAATAATTCAAAACCCCTATATAATCAACAAAGTTATTTTTTCAATTTCGACAGATCTCTAAATATTTTATCTTAAGTGTAACTTTTTAAGAACTATGCATATTCTAAATTGTACAATCATCAACTCTCGTTATGCATATTTTCAATCAATGCTTAAAATCTTCTAGTAATACAAGACATTCCTGTAGTCACCTACTACTTCTGAAAATCAGTAAGAATACTACATAGAAATCTACCCTTAATTTGTAATGGAAATTCATGGACAAGTAAATTTGGACTCAAAATGGTCCAAACATATTTTTCATTCAGACAAAGTTTCGTGCATTTTAAATTATTTGTCATTTTAAGTAAACAACAACACCAAAAGCACTATACGGCTTCGTTTACATAGGTTCTCAATTGTTCTCAATGCTGATTGGTTGAATTTGATATGTGACATACCCAGACAAGGCATCAGATGTATGCACTGGGAGTAATTTCTTAACTGAAAGATTTTTATTTTTTTTATGGTTGTATGATTCATATGCCTTTGTCTGTAATCAGTTCTGAAATTATTTGGTCTGTTTTGTCAAATGAATTCGTTTATTGTTGGTACTAAAATTCTTAGATATAACATTTCATGCATGTTGTCTGGAACAATTGTTTGCCTCACAGTGACTTCCGTAATTTCACATTGCATATAACATATTATAGCAAAATAACAATCTATTATCTTTAGCTGTATGGGTATCTGGTTTACATCTGTTTTGAATCTAAAGTAGTGTTTACTTCAAAACATTGTATGCAATTATGGCCTGTCTGAGATTTCCAAAAGTATCTTATTTTTCTCAAATGTAAATTGAAACATGAATGAAAAACTCCTCCATAGTAAAGATGTGTTTTTCCTTTTCATATTATCGTTGAATAAAAACAAAGCCATAATGAGTTTTTATACTGTTTTATATACTTTGGTTTTTATGAACGGAGTAATATATTGATCACATCATAGAAACACATGTTAGATCACTTATCCAATAAAAATAAATATGATATCGTTAAATATATATATTCAATTAAGGCTCCTCGCTTTGGTACATTCTACTGGGACCTATTGCACTCTACAGGGTGTCATACAATAGCATTAGAAAAACAAAGATTTGATTACCTTGTAATTGGCGAAAATATATCTTTTTTGCACGTGCTTAAACGTATGTACCTCTTACAGTTGCGCACGACAAATAACCGAAAATCAAACATGATTACACAACAACAAACGACAATCACTGAATTACGGGCATTTGACTTGGGACGGGCACATACAGAATGTGGCGGCGTTTCTCCCTCTTTATAAGAAAGACGCGCATATTATTGTAATTCATAATCACGTATAGCTTTTATTCAATGATTTTTGTTAATTACACTTTCATGTATTACGGTTTTTGTTCTCACTGAGAAAGCGCTTCGTTTTTATTAAAAAAAAAGGAATAACTTCATTACAATTAAATACATCCCGCTAACTAATATAAATACAATGAACAGTTAACATGTAAAAGCTTCTGAATCATGCAGGTTTTGTGATGGATTATATGCAATACTGCAAATAGCCTCCTAGAACATTTAAACTTATCCTTAAATTCAAATGGATTTTGCCCCCAAAGCTTTAATTGACAGTGTTATCGGGCCTTGCGGTCATTTAGAGCACGATTATCATACACATGTAGTTACTCAAACTTAGAAATTGACCAATCAAAATACTGGATTTGGTGTTTCGAGCACAAATTTTGTATTACGAGTACGGAGCCAGTTTGAACACCGAGATATATTGGATAGGAACAGACATTTGTCGTATCATACCGTAGGCCTACTGTACATATTGCTTCATAGTAGTTGTATCTTAAAAAGCTTTGAAGTAAAGGAATGTATTTTTGGCATATAATTAAAACAAATGCCATTTAATTTACATAACGGTAAAAGTCTTTAAAAATAAATGCTTTAAAGTATTAAAATGCATCATTTCTTTTGGTACAAAGATTTTTAATATTTAATTCTGTAAATTTGAGAAATCTTGATAATCATTCAAAATAAAGACAAGACAAGTTTTGCTCCGAAATGTTTTTTTGTTTTTCTTTTCATGATACTGTTCCTTTAATAAAGTAAAATAAATAATTTCCTTTATCTTCAAAATTTAGAAAACAAACTATTGAACCAGAAAAGTCCATTTCAAGTTAATCTACGACCATTCAAAACAAAATAAATCTAGACGACAAAATGAAAATATTATCAAATTTATATTGATCTGCCATCACAAAATCACACTCTCTCAGTCGAATATAATTCCATACAACACGTTTGAGCATCAATTTACGATGTTGTAAAACCGCTTGTCAGACGATTAAAATCTGTCATACAAAAATGTTCTCTTGTGTTAAAATATCCAATTATATATTGCCAGAGCTTATAGGAATGATATATTGTGAAAAATATGTTTTAAATGACGAAGATACTTGTGATGCTAAAATTTAGTTTTCATAGCTTATGCTCAAATATCTTTCACGTGGAAGTTTTCCATATCTGCCAAAATATGGGTATGTCAAAAATGATGTTCCAAATGAGGAAGATACTTGTGATGCGAAAATTAATTTTTCAAAACTCAAATATGTTTTGCGTGGAAGTTTTCCATATCTGCCATTATCTAACCTCCTATAAATTTCTAGGAATATCATTGATTAAAAGAAAAGCGACCGCGTGGAGACCGTGTATATTTCATATGGGGTTATTAGGCGTGGTTTATTTTAATACACGGTTAGAAGTGGTATTATGTCCCTTTATAGAAACACCACGGCGTTGAGGAAAAGTCTGAAACGTTTCTCTAGGACAACAGATGAAGAAATTGATGATGAATGATTGAAATAAATGCAGAAAACACATTAAAAGCTAACAAGTTGTTATTGTTGGCAATTGTTTTTGTATATACCAATGGAAGTAGGTTCTTTATATGGAAGACTTTATCACTTTGATAGACCACTAGTCTAAATGCCACACGGTGTACTAGTGACCTAATACGAGAAATATGGGGGTCAATAAATTACATATTAGGTTCGAGCTTCGCTCTCACCCCATATGGAATTTACTGACCCTATATATCTCGTATTAGGTCACTAGCACACTATGTAACTAATAATACATACCGTATATATATATCTTAAAATATGCATGTATTGGTCTTACGACGATGACAGATATATTGTTTTGCTTTTATATCTGTACTCAATATACAAACTATTTATAGTTTTCGTCCAATTATCAAGTTTGTTTTTCTATTTTCTATAATAATATTTGCAATCTGATTAAAATCAGATCTTTGACTTTGCTTCGTTAAATATGCTTGTTGCTCGTTTAAGCTTATATAAGCGGCAAACAAAGCTAACGGAGCAGAGTGAAAAATGTGATTTTAATCAGACTGATGTACTTTATTTGTATCATCATTTTGAAATTATACTTGAAAACTATGATAGAGTACAGAAATAAACTTTATGTTTCCGTTTCCAATTAACTCCGACTTGTAAATGCTTTTTTCTGATGTAATATTCTCTATCATTGTTATATATGCATTTAAATAAAACCAGAACCCATTTTGGGTGCACTTTATCAAGTCCTTATTATTTACTGAAAACAAAATAAAGCACTGCACTTGATGTTTCGTAGTTTCTAAATTCAGTCGTTGTTAATTTCGACAAGCAATTGGTTTTCAGAATTACATAGTAATTGTATCCGTAATGATGGGAGATTTTACGAATTTTTGCTATAATTAAGATAAATTTTATCCTAATTTTTCTTCATGAATCCACTCCTATATATTTACGTCTTAAACTTAATTGACAATTGTTCACATAGCCATCTCCAATAGCCAATAGGCGAAATAGTGATAATAATCGAACAGACCCTCCATGAAATCCCCGTAATATGTAATTATCAGTTAAGTTGTCGCATTCATTTAACGTATACTACTTTTCTCTCTTTAAAGAGGTTTTATAAAGAGTTTTAAATAATTATATTATGTCTATTTTGTTAACATCGTCATACCTTGCTTCAAATGGTTAAGTTGATATTGTCAAATTTTGATTGATGTGTTTGAACATTGTACTATTTTAGCGTTTCGTTTTGAAGATACTTTGAAATATAGGGAGATATCAATTATGACAATGAGACAACATTCCACCAAAATCCAAAGGATTTCACAAAAGCCCCAGGATTGAAAATGTGGGTACCTATTGTAAAAATATTTGAATTAGCTATCGTCGCAATATAGCCTTTTTGTGCTGAGGTGGCGTAGAGCAAACATCAATCAATCAATCCTCCAAAATGAGAATAAAAACAATGCCATTACTTAAGCTTATAACATTAAACTATAGACTGGCTGGCTTGGAACTGACACGATCAAAAGCCAAATAGCGGGGTGAACACATTATCTTTTTTTAAACATTTTTGAAGAGATAGAGCCAATTCCCACTGTATATGTTTCACTCAAAGGGTCAACATCAAGATCTAGACAATGCTACTGAAGTTTGAATATCAAAGACCTAAAACATTTGTCAACAACTTTACATATTTTGATAAAAATCAAAACGTAATCCGGCAATTCTTATTGCTTTTTGTAGCATTTTGATACTAAATTTCAAATTTTACAAGTTAAAAAAAAAAAATGCATCTTAGTACGTCACAAATCACCACAATGAACTGATGTATATCAGAATGATAATATACAGCTTTACTTCTTTCATACTTTTGGATTTGGTTAAGAATGTCCTTCTTAAGAGCTCGACATCACGCGAGTCTTCATAAAATTTATAACAATCAATTACTTACAATTGAGTTACAAGTGTTGTATATAGCTCAACCTCAAGCGTGGCTCGGTAAAACATTAGCTTATCAATTAAGTTCAATTGAGTTACACGTGTTGTATTTATAATATGTAAATAATTTCAACAATAAATTTCAAATGTGCCGCGAATCCTGAAACAAAGAAATATATATGAGCGTCCTATATCCAGGTAACATGTTAACCAATCAAAATAAAGAATACTCGGAATAATTTCTTCCGAGTAACATGAGTAATATGTAAACAGTGATCCACGTGGTAATTATCAATTTTTATAAAACTAAAAAATTTCACAATTGTATAGAGCTAGTCCTAACGCGAGGCGTGATAAAACATCGACCAATCCATTGCGGACAATTTAGTTACAAATGTTCGTAGAGCGCGACCTCACGCGAGGGTGTATAAAACAGCGGCAAGTCAATTACATTCAATAGTGTAACAGGTGTCTATAGAGCTCGACCTCACGTGAGGGTGTATAAAACAGCCGCAAGTCAATAACATTCAATAGTGTAACTGTTACAGGTGTCTATAGAGCTCGACCTCACGCAAGACTCGATAAAACATCGACTACCAGTAATTAATTTCGTACAGTGAAAACTCGTTCAATTTTCATTAAAACGAAAAGCCATGAGTCAAATGCGGTTCATCTGAGTTATTATTGTTTTTGTGAGGGGTTTTGTTTTCATTAGCTGCTTTTAGTTCATTTTTGTTTTTGTTATTTAAGAATTTTTGTGTTCTTGGAAGATCTTCGATGGTCTCTGTAAATACTATTCATTTTTTTTTTCTCACTCAGGTCGATTTAGAGCATGCTATAATAAATGGACACTTGGTTGTTGTGAAGGATAATATGTCGACCTATGGATGGTTTGTTCTGTGTCGTTTGGTTGCTGTCCGAATGACTTACACTTTTCATAGGAAAAGAAAGGATATGGGTTATCAATCCATGAAACAAAATCATACATGCGCTTCTGTTACTAATCTCCATCTCAGAGTCACAGTCAACACGGGGCAAAAATTAATCTCACCTGACTGCAAGTTTAAGACGGCCCCTAGCACATTTCATGTTCTTTTAATTATATCTGTCGATCATTGTACTTTTCAACTCGTTTTCCATATTGATTAAAATGGACTTCCCAACCAGGCGTGTTTAGAAGCTTATCTCTTAATGATCTGTTTAATTATCTTCGATTTTACGTATTATTTCTTTGTTCAAAACAAGTAATTAATTCATTCCTAAATATGCAATATTTGCCGTCTTGATGAGATAAGAATTGCTCCGTAATCAATAACTTAGTCATAAATAAATCATAACTTATTTCTTTTATTATGCAAATTACATGTAAATAAACTGATGACTGTGACAACTTGGCTACAAAAGATAAACGCACTTGTGACTTTGATCGACATTTTAGTTAATGTGCATTTCATGGTGCTATAGATGCTTTGTTTGTCTCAGTTTGTCTTAATTATTTTGTGGATTTGAGTCCAATGTTCTTAACGAACGCAGAAGTTCCTAAACATTACTCACATACATAAACATACAAACATCATGTGCTTAATTAAACTTAAGCTAGTTATACAATTTTATGAAATTCTTTTATAAAAGTATTATGGAAATTAAGATCTTAAAATATCATCATATTTGCGAGGATAATTTCATTTAAATCTTACTATACATTGTTTTCGGACCAGAAACTACATAATTAGTTAACAAGTAATACACTGAATATTAAAATTGGGTTTATTGTCCTGAATATGAATGAAATATGTGCCACTGGACGATAAGCAATCATCAACCAACCAATCAATATTTTTCATAACTTTGTCTAATTTGGCCACTTAATTTACATAATTATACTAGACATCAAAAGAATAAAGATGTATTTACTGCTTACTAATATGCAGATAAGCTTTAAAATATTTCTCGTCAACTGATATGAATTTAAAATTGTAGTATTAGATTGGTTCTCATAGTTTAAATGTGCGCTCTGAATTTATGTCCACTGTTTTCATAAAACGTAAACATGGCGAAAACTAAAAGCTGTATTCTATTTGTAGCCTTTGACAGAATTCCATATCTCTAAGTATGGTATAATTGATATAATTAGGAAACATAATACATTAATTGCATCTGAAGTAGAAATGAAGTGGATATGACGGTAGTTACTGTACACCAAAGTAAATAAAAATATATTTGGTATTCATTTTTGAAGGCCGTATGGTGACCTGCTCATTTAATTATTCATTTCTTGTGTCCTTTGGTCCTTATGGATAGTTGTCTTATGAGAAATCATGCTACGTCTCCTTATTTTCATATTTCTAAGTATATATACGATAGACAAACCTGATAAATATCCTGACTTTTGTTGACAAAACAAGGTTAGTTAGACCAAAACACTTTTAAATCAATGAGGATGATTGTTTCACGTTTGAAATAACGTCAAAGTCTCGTCTCTGATATGCCGATCTCTTGTATGACGTTATCTCGTGCCGTCAATCAAGCAAGCACTATAACTATTGTAAATAGATACAGATTACAATGAAATATACAGGTCACGTTATTTATTGCGGAATTATGTACGGAGTCAGTATCGTGTAATAAATCTGTTCTATCTCACCAGACAGGAGACCTTTTGTGTGTAGAAATGCGGATCATATGAATATACATTCAATTAGGCGTATTTTTTTTTCTGAATCTCATTCCAGGAATTCGATTTAGTACATCAGGAAGGAAAGAATATTTGATTTTTTGACCGTTCTGTTTTCTAGTCTGGTTTTGTGAATTTGATTATATTTGCATTTCTCAGAATATTAACTTCTCTATGCAATAATTTTTTCTCATTTTTTCAGGCTTTATGAGAGGTTCAGAAATATGATGTTATTTACCGCTTCAAAATTATACATCAGAGACAGAACATTTATTATCCTAAGACTATGTTTAATTGTTGAAATTAAGTTCATACTGGCAATTTCTAAATTCCAGTTAGAGTAGTTCTGTATACGTTGTTTTAAGAAAGGGTCTGATATATTTTCAAAACATCTTATATGAGTTGCACTTAATGTGATTCGTCCGTAATTACATCTGACGCAGAGCATTTATTTTCATTTTACATTTTTGAAACTAAGTTGACACTGAAAATTTGTGGATCCCAGTTAGGGTAGTTTTAAACACGTTGTTTTAACAAAAGGTCTGATATATTTACGAAAAAATATATGACATTATACTTTTTTTGCCCTTTTTGTATTTTGAACATTTCTCTGTTTTTTTATTTTTTGTTGTTGATAAAGAACAATAGTCATGCGTTTCAATTTACATATTTTGTTTTATGATTAATTGTAAAGGACATAGTCACTACACAATTGAGTGGTCGAATCTAAGTTGTAGCACTTTGATACATGTTGTACTCGTTACTGTGACAATTCTACAACTGCGGAAGAATCTCATGGGACTGCATAGGAAATTAAGCGTTAAACACAAGATATTAACCCAGTTTCAAATATCTCTAGCTCTGCTTCTAAGCCACATTATTCTAACAGTTTGTAAAATATCACACACATATATGGAATGATTTTTAGATGAACATAACATTCATAAGGTTAACCCAGTTTCAATATCATCAAATCTATGTTTTCTAAACATTGGTTTTCTTTAATAAAATATCATTCATTTAGCCTCAAGCCTTGCCAAACAATTGCACAATTATTGTAGCCTCGTATCTCACAAAAAAAAGTAATCTATCATACAAATTATCTTTCGACGGGTCACTCAGAGAGTATTGTCCAAACATTTATATATTACAGGGTCACTGAGAGAGTATTGTACATTACAGAAATAGTTTCATTTTCAATATATGAGCCTATAAAAGTAGTATTGAATATATTCCAACATAGATCTGTCATCGCTTTAAGTAATATTGAAAGTTCTTATTGCATGAAATTGACAGTTAATAATACGACAAAATAATTCCCATGAGGCACAGTCATAGGCTTAACACGAAAATATAAAGAACCAAGTGATTTTTTACTTTAGCTGTAATGAAATAGTTACTGTACAGTAGTGAATGGTATTCGTAATAGGTCTGAGCCAAGTGATACTTTCAACCTTAATAACAACAATTCTAATGATATTTTGAATCAAAGGTTCTGATTGGATGACAGTAAGCGTAAAATTCTCTATCTCCTTGTCTGTAACTAAGAAAGCCGACATTTTGAATTCCGGAATGTATTGACATGTATTTTCTACAAAAATAAGCAAAAAAACTTACATTTTGCACCTAGAAATGTTCTTTTTATCATTTTTTTTTACATTTTGAAGCGTCAGAAAACGCCCGGTGTTTACGTTTGACGCCGGAAGCATACCTATGACTCTCTTAAATGTTGCATCTATATATGTTATCTATATTAAAAATACAAAGCATCCTCACAACTTTTTCGACTCGCTGGCAACATTTAAAAGTGTTGTACGACAGAATTACATCTTATCTCTATCTGTCCGCCTTTACTGGACATCACACACATAACAGAAGTTTCGCAAAAATTTTTACGTCACAAAAGAAAATGTCTAACGCCACAAAGAAAAAATATTGTTGTATGACGTCAATACTGGGTTCAAGTATCGTAAATTCTTGGGTCAAGTGTCGCAGATCCCCAAATAGCGATAAAGTTTATTTGCAACAAGTCTAATGAAATGGTGTTCCGGTATCAAATCTTTGTCTTTAATTTCTAAGGCATATATTGTATCGGCTTGTAGATAACTATATTCATTTTCTGGTCGTTTATATACATTCCAGTTTTAACCACATAATATAATTTCCATATATGGGCCCTCAAACTTGTTTTCAACATTGTTTCAATGTGTCGTCTTTAAAGTTAAGAGCAAGTGTAGTGACATTTAAATCTCAACTGGAAATGCAGTTTAACATTACTGGACTTGAGAACATATTCATAGCGAGGTGAGTTTTAACTTGTACTTTCAGATATATATGTGTTATATTAAAATTTTGTCTTTGGCAATTCATAATTTTACTATAACAACTCATTGCCAAAGTTAAAATTTTAATATAACATATGACATGTATATCTTGTATATTTGCATTTATGTTTCTAAATATACTAACAAACACATCTTCATATTATTGTAGTGTATGCATGGACGGAGTTAATAAATCTATAATTTGGGTTGCTTTCACACCACATTGATAGTTTTCATATGGCATGGGTTGTATTCAAACAAAATGAAAGCATAATAGTGTGTTTAGTAAACAAAGATGCAATTTTATTTTGTTAAGAACGAGGTCAAATACTTGTAACTAAAACTCTGGATTATAAACGATTCGGACTTTTGCGACTCTTTTGTTTATACATTTAATATTTTTGAAGATATAGCTTGAGCTTGTTTTTTTCTTAGGTAAATAACTACTGAATACTGTTGGTTGTATGTTTTTCCAATGACAACTAAGGTTTTACATATAATATGGAGCCTCTTGTGGTCAATTATTAGTTTAAAAACTTGCATCTTTAGACACGAAGTTACAGACCCATGGAGAGTGTTCTGTATGTCTTTTTGTACATCTTCGAGTGTTTTTAGCTTTCTAAATTTTTCGTAGTAGCGTTTATAAATAGGCTACTGCAGAAACATTCTTCTAATTCGGTTGGCTTGGCTTTTCTATTCATATGAAAGAAATAAAGCCATAAAGACTTCCGTTTAACGAAAAGATATTATGCAATCTTCGTTTCCAAAGAAGCAACAGTTGCAATTTATTTAAGAACACTTGCAATTTGCAGGATTTTTATTTAATGGTTAAAATCAATGTAATTTATGGCTGTATTTGGCATGTTTTGGGAGTGTAAGTATTTTATTACCAGAAAGTGTCTGCAATTTTCATTACTGCTTACTCGGGGAAAGCAAACAGATTCATAAATGATATTAAAATTTCTAGATATAGATGTTTTAACAAACGCAAACAAGACACAAATCACGCGTTTATTATACCACTTCCTGTGAAATAGAGGCAATATCCGGGAAGACACTTAATGTTGATATTTAATAGAAAGGTTTATAACTGTATTTGGAACGAGTTCCGTTTAGTACTTTAGAAATGGATTGATTTATTACAAACTTATATTTTGATAAATTCTTTCGTGATTTTTTTTATTAATGATAGAATCTAATATAAAAAATAAACCAAGTTAAACATCAGTTTGAACGAGTTGACGCTGATATATGTCTTCATAAATCAAGATTTGGCTTTACAAATGTTTGACTATCTTCTTATTAATGAGATTAAAACATAGCAGCGCTTCGACCATACTATGATGTTACATCATAAATTCTTCCCTAGAATAAAAAATTCATACAATAAAATAAACTTTAAAAGCAGAACACATATCTTGGTTACATTGTAACATAATTATTATTCATACCACAGATACGTGGTCTATTTGTTTCTTTTTATGAAGAGGAGGAAGATACCAAATAGAGAATTTAAAGTCATTAATAGAAGATTTGACAAGTGTTACATGTACATGTATGATATCAGTAGAATATATTGTATACTAAAATTAATCTAGTTATGAATGTTAGACGCTATAGTACAGAAATCCTAAATACATTCATTGGAATAAAACCTACGTGCAAAAAATAAATAAAAGAGATAAATGAATATTAAATTTTAATTACTTCTTTTTATTTTAACTTGAAAGTTCCTTCAAAAATATGCAAATGTCATCTTTTTGTACACTTGACAATTATAGATGGATTCAATTAAAAACCGGCAGAATAATAGTGCAAGCACTCTCATAAATAATGACAGAGAAATACAGAGAAAAAAAGTATGGCATTTAAAGCTAATTAAGAATCTTGATATTTGTATTTTTAACGATGGTTGCGTTATCAAGAATGATTTGATTTTTTTTTTGGTGTTTTAACGCCACTTTCAAGCACCGCTTTTGGGCTATTTCGTGGCGGCCAGTTTTTATTGGTGAAGGAAGCCGGAGTGCCCGGAGAAAACCACCGACCTTCGATATGAAAACTGACAATCCTAGTCAATTAAGATTGGAGTCGAGTGCACCCGCACGAGCGGGGTTCGAACTCACAACCTCAGTGTTGACTGAGTCTGAGGTCTAGTGATTACAGTAGTAACTACTTAGACCACTCGGCCACCGAGGCCCCTTATCAAGAATGAAAACGTCGTGTATTGTTTTAATCTTTCAATTATCCCTACTTATAATGATGTATTCCTTTCTATTTTCATCATTTGTATTGATTATAATTTTAACTTAGACTTTTCTCCACAAAATATTCGATGAGAAGTGTTGGTTTTTTTTCGCTTAACATTGAAGTTATATAAAGAGTTGATTTTATTTCTCTCTACATTGAAGTATTATAAAGTGTTGATTTTATTTCTCTCTGCATTGAACTGTTGACTTTTCTGCGTACATTGGATTTTTTTATTGTTCTCAGTATTGAAGAGGTTTTTGTCAAGTAGCTAGAGTAAATATCACCTTCCTTTAAATGATTTTAAGGAGGAATACAATTGTCAATACTTTCATTGATTGAAGGTTTTGTCAATAATTAAATGAATTAAAGACGGATAATTTCGACTTGAAAACGAAAATATTGAATAAAAACAAATATAATTTTCGCATTATTTCATTAAAAATTCATTAATGCAAACATCAGGAATCGCCATTGTTTCAATTATTTGTCAACACGTGCCCTTTTTCAAAACACAATATGAATGACAAGTTGATATTTTAGCATTACAAGTTTGTAAAATAATTCTACAAAAACAATTGTAAACATTCTACATTCTATATTCACATGAAACGGTAAGTTATTTATTTGTGTATAAATTTCAGCTGTTTTGCGACTGTAGCAAAATTCGAAATTAAATTTTAAGGTAATAATTTATAGATTTTACCTTTTTTTTTTACTTTCAAATTTATAACATAAATTGTGTACAACTTAGACTTGCGCCCATTTTGTTTGTCAGTACGAAAGAGAGAAAAAATATCTTCATAAATAACTAATTATTTGTTTTATATGTTGTAAGATCAAACAATTTTATCCATTATGCTTTTACTTGTAACCGATTAACATCTCTTTATTGTGCATGCCTGTGTTATATTTTTATGTTTTTTATATTTGACCAGCTATGAGATTTTCAGGCTTATGGAGGTACCAGGGTCAAAATGAGTGTTTTGCATTTTTATGAAGCAAACAAAGATTCAAAACACCCTGACAAGTTATTTTGTTAAATTCTTCAAATAACAGAATAATGGTAATTTTTTGTTAGTTTCTATCTTATCAAGAACTTAATTTTTTTTCAATTTTTCACATGTATGTTCATCTATTGAAGTTGCCATGTCATATTTATTTTATTTTGGGGGGAAGGGGTGTTCAAGTCTTTTTTGATTAATCAAAATGTAATTCTAGCTTTGATAACTGAGTAACTGAAGAATTATAATACAGTTGCCGTAAATAAAATGGACCGGAATCTGCAATCTGCAATCAAAATAATAATGACTTAAACATTTTTTAAAAGGAAAACTACATCAATGCTAAGA
This sequence comes from Mytilus californianus, assembly GCF_021869535.1. NCBI lineage: Eukaryota > Metazoa > Mollusca > Bivalvia > Mytilida > Mytilidae > Mytilus > Mytilus californianus. The sequence goes on along the minus strand of NW_026262604.1, from coordinate 61,694,776 downwards.
AAGTGAATACCAATATATATAACAAACCATTAAGGTGCTGTGTATTATCTGATATGCTTTTTAATGTTAATCTGTTATCTTATTATGGACACATTTTGTACATGTATCCTGACAAAGTGATTAAATAAAAGATCTGTTAATGCAGAGTAAGATGAAAAATCAAACAGCATGATCAATAGTATTAGGCCATGAAGGTGAAAAAGATGTAAGAAAACTTTCAACAACACATACATCTTGTTTATGTAGTTCTAAGACATTCATAGATATAAAAAAACTAGGAATAAAAATGTGCCTGGAAATGTCATGGCTGGTCACATATTTACAAGGGAACGTTGGTCGTAGTTCAAACCAAACAACAGAAGAAAAAAAAAACAACTAGATTACAGTCTTGTGACAATATGTCAACTTTTAAATCCAATGTTATCAGAAAATATGGTGTATCATAGTTGTAGTTTTTGTGTAATTTTAATAATGACAAAAAAATGAAAACATCACTTTATAAATTTCATGCGTCCGAAGCGCATTTATGAATTTACCTTCACCAGAAACGCTAAAAGCCGAATATTTGAAAGTCGAGGATGTATAAGAATCGAAACAGTTGAAGTAAAATTGAGAATGGAAATGGGGAATATGTCAAAGAGACAACAACCCGACCAAAGAGCAGACAACAGCCGAAGGCCACCAATGGGTCTTCAACGCAGCGATAAAATCCCGCACCCGGAGGTGGTCCTCAGCTGGCCCCTAAATAAAATTGCGTACTAGTTCAGTTAAAATGGACGTCACACTAATCTCCAAAACATATAAATAAACTAAAATTAAAAAACATACAATACTAACAAAGGTCAGAGGCTCCCGACTTGGGACAAGCGCAAAAATGCGGCGTGGTTAAACATGTTTTGTGAGATCTCAACCCTCCCCCTATACCTCTAGCCAATGTAGAATAAAGAAACACATAGCAATACGCACAGTAAAACTCAGTTTAAAGGAAGTCCTAGTCCGATGTCAGAGTTATATGACCAAAAAGGACCTAAAAATAGCCTAATCTATCTAAAAAGATCAACTTTGTTTTAGGGAGTTGAAAGTCTATTTTCTTTATAAATTATGAAATTATAAACGAATTTAAGAAAAGTTTGTTATAAATCATGTCAGTACTGAAGTACTGACTACTGAGCTGATGATACCCTCGGGGCCTTATTGTCCACCAGCAGCAGTATAGACCCAGTGCTGTAAAACATGAAAACATTACTTAAAAAAAATTATCCATCCGAGTCGCTTTCTAGATTTTTCTTCATCAGATACTGCATTGATGACTAGAGTAAAACCAATCAATTTGAAATATAAATAGACAAAGATTTGTCACTTTGTTGATGTAAAATATGTTTTAAAATGAAGCTTTATTGTACAAACCGACGTTTTAATAAAGATTATGCGGATGTCAAATCTAATAAGAATTTTAGCTTTAAGTTAATTAATCAACTTTTGAAGTCTCCGTGTATCCGATTAATGTTGTTATGCGTCTCAACTTGGTGGCCAGGGCAAATATTGTTAACATATCCGTTCTTCTGACAACAAACAGTTGGGTGTTAAGGATGTTCGCTACTCTGTTTCCAAATAACAAGCCTTTAAAAGACTGCTATAAATTAATAGAATATGAATAAAGGAACTAAAAAAATAGAAAAAAAATGAACGGTCGGTGTGCTTATTATCAAGATATAAGCCTTTGAAAATTTGGCGGGAAATGATTCTCTCTAGGTTTTTCATACATTTAACAGTGGCACCTTTTTTCGTTCAAAAACTATGAATAAATAACAAGGATTTTATAAGATATTCAAATATGGCTTTTTAAACTATATGTATTTACATTATGAAAAGAAAAGTAGGGATTAGCAGGTAAACTTTTTTTGATAGCACTAGATAGATGAAACCAGAGGATTCCGAATATCTGGCAAAAACTCAAAATCAAGTGGAGCGAACATCCTTAATGATGACTTATCTATGATGAGTTTATTTACAGGTTACAAATGTAGTTTGCTTTCCTTATAGTTGTGCGAGTTTTAGTTGAATTATGGCCCTTGGACTTCGCAAATTTTGTGAAACTTATATTTGTCTGGACTTTTGTTGTCTGATCTGAAGCATACGTTTGGTTCATTTCTTATTTGCGTTTCGATCTGGTTGACCGACTTTTAACAAAATTACGTCCGACTCTTCACGATAATGATTGACACATCTATGTTTGTATTTAATTTATTATTATTATTATTATTATTATTATTATTATTATTATTATTATTATTATTATTGTTATTATTATTATTATTATTTCTATTAAAAATATAGCTTAACATTATCGAAATGCACTCATTAGGTAGGTGAATTTTTTCGTTCACTTAGTTCACTTAGTCAATGTCAACTTTGTGTGCTTTTCGGTGTACTTACTTTAAAAAGCACTTGAACGAGATTAAACATGATATTAGTCCCCTTTATAATGATAGTCATCGTAGAGTTATTACTAACAGCTACATTGATTTAACATCAAAACAATCGGAAGAACTAACCAAATGTAGATTTTTCTTTCTCGCACCTTCATTTCCCTTCACGTTTTTTATTCATTATCGAGTTAATGAAGTTACGACCACAATTCATTCTGATCGGAAATGTATATAATAAATGTCAAATCAATCAGTATCCGTCAAATCACGAGTCTGACATCCGGAATTTTCATCACGATTTTGTCAGTAATTGAACAGAAAACACAAAGTGTAATTATTGGTCAGGACTATTGTCCGGTCTAGGAAATATGTCATTTTTCTTTGTCTAGCTGAGAAATATAAAACAACATTCCGAAACCTCACATGTCAATACAACTCAATAGTTGAATAAATCAAACTCTCCAACCACTGTATAAAAACAGAGAATCATTAATGTTCCTCTACAAAACTTACGGAGGAATATTCCATATAATCTCAAATACAGGTACGTCTTAACGTCTTAACAAGATAAGTTAAGTATCAAGTCTGTCCGTTGTATGGATGTTTTCATAGAATTAGTCATTTTATTTTAATAGTGTCGGTTAATAAAATATATGATATAATATTTGCAAATATTCGTGAAATTATAATCTTTTTATTGAATGGCAAATTTGTAAGATTGACAAACATCATCATTTTCATACTATATTGCGGAACATAAAAACACTTTAAAACAAGTATTTATAAGTCGATATGATTTTACCTGGAAAAGTCCTAGGCGAAAGTTACTAGTATATACATAAAAATAAATTTTGTGCAAAGTAGATGTATTAAATAACCAATGAAACAATTACATTGTTTATAAATTACCTTATACATTTCGTGCGCTCGAAGCGCTTTTTTGTATTTCCGTTCATCGAGAACACTCAAATCAATACTTTTGAAAGCCAAGGATGTATTGATACTCGAAAAACGTAATAAGTTATATATCCGGAAGGGGCATAAAAAGTATAGCCAAATTCATCTAAGGTCAACTTTTCCCGAGGGAGATGAAACCTTATTTTGTTAAAAAAAATAATTATTATATCCATGAAGAATTTACGAAATATTTGTTTTAAAGCATATTAGTACCGTAGTGCAAAAATCAAAAACCAAATGTATAAAGGCTTGAAGATACATTTGCAATCTAATAAACTAATTAGAAACATGCTCATTTAAGCTGCAACTTCATTTACATTTGTATATATTGCCTTTTGCGCTTTAGATTTTAAGTCTTGTAATTTGTATTCTGGTGATTACATCTCAACTGTCAATCAAAATCAACAATATGACAATCTTTAACACTACAGACAAATCTATTTTGCAGTTAAGTTTAGAATTTGCAATGGAACACTCTTCCTATTACCTTGAGGCATTAAAACCCGAAAGAATATAATTTTTTTTTTTCGATTTTGTCTTATTTACAATCCATAAAACTTCATATTTCCAGGACATAAACAAAATTCGGGTCGTTTAGAACATCTAATCTTTAAAAATCAATGACAACTTTACAAAACAAATTTGACGACTAGTTAAAAACAATTTGTTTAATAATAAATTATCGTCATCTTAACAGTCGTCCTGTGGCAACAACGAGTCATTTTAAGTATGTCTAAGATCGCATGTGTCTAATTTGTCGTTACTTCCGGTTTTGTCATTTGAAGTCTTTAATTTGCTACTGAATTTAAGTGTTGAATCCTACGAAGTTTCAATTACTTCCCTTGTTGACGCACGAAGTTCAAAATAAAAATAAAGGATATGTGGTATTATTAGCAACGAGACAAATATCAATCAGTGACTAAATGATGAGGATGTAAGCAACTATAGGTCACCGTACGACCTCCAACAATTAGCAAAACCCATATCCTGCACTTAGTTATATAATTAAACTATATTATAAAAGGCACCGCCGTGCTAAATTTCGAGATATTGGAATTCCGTTTGTTTTATTTTCATGTTCGTAGTTTAAAAACTTATGATATGTATAACATATAATTATAAAAGGTGTATTACGTTTCTATGGTACTCACGATGCACAGGTGCTAATTACCTGTACTATTTGCGCATTTAGAAATTATTTCTGCCGTAAGTGGTACTCGACAGAAAGTTTTGAAATGCATAGGTATCACGTTGAAGATGATTCCCCCATAATATCATGTATGTTAGACTTCAAAACACGTGGAGTAGGATGTCCGTACCCTGAGATCACCATCGGTAATTAAAGGGATTCGTTTAGCCCAGTCTTTCGTTTTCTTTGTTGTGCTTAGTAGATTGTTGCTGTTCTTTTCATATTTTTTCGTTTTTGAAATGGCGTTGTCAATTTGTCTTTGACATATGAGTTTGAAGATCTCTTAGTATCTTCTGCCTCTCCATAGCTGTCAAAAATTATTCCTAATTCATGCAAACACTAAAATACTGGCTACAAGACGAAACAGAAGCGGTACCAACCCCATGGTAGTAAAACTACATATTATAATTTCCCTGCATGCAACACGTGTTTCCGGAATTAATTCTGTATCTTGTAATTTGTTCAACATGATGTATCTACCAATCTTTATTTGGTTCCTATATATCAGAACTCAAACAAATTGTCTTGTGCTATTATTCTATCTTCGCTTTCGATTTTGGGAATTTTATTTTACTTGTGTTGATTCATACATTCTACCTTTATGAATTATAAGAAAAGTAAATTATCTGTTTTAAACAAATAATTGTATTATTGAGAAAGTTTCATATGGAATATCATTTTAAACCTAATGTTTTGTGAACAGTTCATTATTTTTTTTATTTAATTAAATAAATCTAATCGAACCTTAACTATACAATTATATTGGTTACACAAGTACACCATAGGATGTAAATGTATCAGCAGGGACTTTAGTTGCAGAAAAGTTTTATAGACTTTTTATTTAAGAAACCTTACATCCCTTCGTTAAACAACTTAATACGAACTCCTTGGTATTTGCAATTTGCATGAATTTATTTTAATGTATATTGTGTTGTCTTAACATGTCAAAACTGCATAATACTTTCGTAACATAAAATGGGACATGGTACAATAATAACGACTTTGACATTTTCTTAGCTATGAAAAGCAACTTTAAATGGAAAATTATTACAATAACACATCAATATGTTCAAGCAGGAAAGACAAAACATTGAAATATTTCAATACGAATCTAGGGGAAAGGACAAAGTTCAAGTGCATGCCTAACAGTTTAATGTCTATTACATTAAGTAATGATTAAAATTCAAAATGCTAAGTATTCCACGTTCGATGTACGACTAAGTGTAATACCATATGATTGTCTGAAAATAGCTTCTTTTCGGCACGGAAAAATGGAAATCTAAAAAACAATAATTGAAAACTTTAAAGAACTTACACCTTTAATATCGATAAACGATACTGAATCAATTGTGTGAGAATGTTGTTTCTTGTGAATTCAACAGATGGGATTGTTTACATCATATCATAATATTTCTAAATTTATTTTACTACTCAATATGAAATTGTATTAAATAAGTCCTAGTAATCCTATTTTTCTTGGTTGTTGTTTAGCTCCTTCGTTTGTTATAATACTTATTATCACTTTTCAACTTCAACTTTATTTCAAATGTAAATGTTTATAGCAAGCGTGAAATACCATAAACAAATTACAGTATAACTATATCAAAATTATGCTTTTTATAAAAATGTATGTTAAGGATGATATAATAATTAGATTCGGCTAATTTAAACGATGCAATATTATCATCCTTTATGTTGTTCCGTGGTAGCGTTGCTCGAATGAAGAATGTCAATTATAACATTGAATCAAAGAATTGAGGTTTGCAGTTGCTACATCCGCTAAACACACACATTGTTTATACGTAGGTTCTGGTTGGTCCGGAGTCAAAATAACTCTTTCGGATACTTATAGTTTGTCATGTCCTCCCGCCGGAATAAGGCCTGGTAGGTTAGCATGTTTAAAACGCAGTTGGGTGTTTCCATCTGTTTCAATCAAATTGTATTCATATATCAATTATATGTTATTGTCTAGAATATGCATGTCATATTTATCCCTTGATTTTACACGTTCACTAATAATCATACCGTATAAGCTTTATTATGACCTTAAATAGCAAGCTCTAAAAAAACATTACCCCTGCTTTTTAAAATATAATGTAAGCCTAAATTTTCGCTTACATATATTTCCACAGTAACTTGTTATAATAACTCTTTATAAACTGTGTGCTTCGGATGCGCTTTTCTGTTATAACCTTTACCATGAATGCTGAATCACAATACAAATGTGAATCCCAAGAAATGTGAATCCCAAGGGTGTATAAATACTTAAATACTTGAGAAGCTATATTTTGCCAAAATGACTTGAAAAAAATAGCCAAATTTTGCTTGGTGAGTTGAAATCTTAGTTTCGTAAAGAAATCATGAATTCAACACAGAATTTGAAAAAAAAGTGTATTTCAAATCATTTTAGTGACAAAGCACCGACTACCTAGCTGATGATACCCTCGTTTACAAGCAGTTCACCATCAGCGATATTGACTTTGTGCTAAAACTTTAAATGTAATAAGTAAACAACAATATAATATATTACCTATAGGCCCATGTATAAATGTGAGTCTCTCACTTATCGGACCTATATTTGTGAACATTAAAGCTGATATGAAAACTGCTATTCTATTAACATATAACTCCCAAATCCCTCTTGTCTCCTTTTCAATAATTCCTTTGATTTGAATTGCTTTGATATATTATCTTTACAATTCCTACAGTGAAGTAATTTTAGCTATTTTCTTGTAAAACCTATCAATATATAGAAATAAATTCATTGTTTTCGTATAAAAAATATGAAATATTGTCTATAAATTCTATTCGCCTAAATAGGAGATAAGCGTTTCAAAATTTGTGACATATGAATCTGATTTCAGTTCATACGTAGGACACATGATTGACAAATAAGCCTCCTGGCGTTTTCGAAATAATTATATAAACGGGTTGTGAGCATAAAATCTAAGACAGGTCTAACAGAACAGTTAAAATTAGCTACAATCATCTTTGTGTGAGGAAGTCGTTGTGTGACATTCAGACATTTAACAACCCGATTCATACTCAGATTTATTTTTATTGTTGATTTTTTTATTTGGTTATGTTTCGCCAATTGGCGTAATGTTACAGACGTTCGTTGTAAAGTAATGATGTTCAATCTAAATAACGCCGATTGTAAAGTACTTTAAACTTATAATTGCCTGTACTTTACAAAAAGTATTAAACGGAGTTTATAGAGACCTTTGAACTCGTCAAGTGTGTTTGTACATATATATTATTCTATCTTACAAATCAGCTTGAAATACAAACCAAGTGTCATCGCTTAGCAACTCATTTCACAAAAAATCTGACGAGAAAAATAATCGTAAGTGATTGACATTACAGTATTACATACGATCATTTTTGTCGTAAGATATTTTGTGAAAAGAGCCCCTGGTCTAATTCTGTTTTGAAGACTGTTCAGGATGCTTTGGTTTTGTCGTACTTAACCGCACCTCTAAAAAGTTGGAGGCAAAAATTTCATTGGCTGGTGTAATAATTACAAGAAAAGAAAGTAGATCACAGAGTTGTCAGATCATTGTAAGCAAAGTGTTGACACGGGCTCTGTATTGTAATCAGATAAGGTTTTTTTGCAATAGACTATTTTCATATTACCGACTTTTGACTCCGGATTATATAATTTGTCGACTGGTTACCTTGGACATCATGGTACTCGGTCAAGTAAGAGCAACCAAAATAAGTAAAATCAAACATATAATCGGTGTAATTTGAGGGGAAAGTTTATTGTTTTCCGATGATTTTGTAGTGAAAAAAAAAATGTTAAACAGGTAATTTTCCCCCAAAATTGTACCGATTGAACGCTTGGTTTTACTTCTTTGGCCTGCTCTTATCTGACTTGGTACCATGATGTCCAAGGTAACCAGTCGACAAATTATATAATCCGGAGTCAAAAGTCGGTAATATGAAAATAGTCTATTAGGACAACAAATATACTTCTATTTTATTTAAAAATGATAAATGCAGTTTAATACAAGTTCATGTTATAATCAAAGATACAACACCTTGCCATATTGTAATATCTCATTCTGATCGCATACTAGTTACCAAATGTCTTGAGAGGTAAATAACTTTTTTCTGAAAGGAGGTATATTGATTCCCATCTTTTTTAGACGTATGAAATTTCACAAAAGAGAAATTTATTGATTCAATGTTTTCATTTGTTTGTCTGGTGTAGTGTGTTGAGTTACTTATTTATTAGTTTCTTGGTATCTGACCTTTACTTGATGTAACTTAACACATATTTGTCTGCTCCAGACTTGATTTGCCATATTTCATTCATTAATAAGAAGCTGCCAGTATATATTGTAAAAATAATCACCTCGAAAATGAGATCTAAAGTATTATAATTGGTAATTTGTATCGGTGTTTAAGATATTTTTGTACTCCTAGATAAAAATTGGACATTAACTTAAATGAATTGATGTTACTTTTTTATGACTAATTCAAACATAACATTAGCTTTTTATCTTCTTTTCCAAATTGAAAAAAAAAAACATTATTTCTTCGTAAGATGACATGTTTCAAACATAACATATATATGTAAAGCCTTTCGTCGAAACATGAAAAAGAAGAAAAACTAGCATTTTTCCTTAGGTATGTGTGAGCTAAGAAGGAAATGATCTTAATAGAGTTTAGTGAATTCAGGAATACCATATTATTGGAAAAAATGCTATGCTTTTAATGCCCACTTAATTGAGAACTGAAATTTACTTAATTATTGAAATGGTTAACTTAACGGCAACTGTTACACTTTATTTTATATGCTGATTTATGGTGCAGTAAACCCCAGATATAAATATATACTATATGAACTTAGATTCAAGAATAACATCCGCCTTTATTTCTGAATCCAAGCTAAATTAATATGATTTTTATAGGGATGTTGTTGACTCATTTGTAATCATATCACATCGTCGATTTTTTTGTAATTTAAAAAATAATTTTAAGCTCAAATAGTTTTAAATTCTGTATAACAAAGTTATAGAATCAGGAATAGCATGCATGACTTTTTTCTAACGTTCGAAATTGTTAAAACTTGTAGTATGATTAGCGAGATTAATCAAGTCTTTTTTTAAGCAAAACACGTGAGTAAATATTTTGAAAAGGTACTACCAGAAATGGCCGTAACTAATTCATTAGCCACCAGAGTTGCCTGAGACCCAATATATGAATCCGTTGAAGTAAAATCATTTAATGTCACCCCAATTCTCCTATCAATTCATATTACTGTGCGTTTACAAAAAACGTTGTCGAAGGCAGTGGTAACTAATTCATCACCTAATATATTAGCCAAAACCCCATACAGTAAATCTATACGAGAAAAAAATAATAAAGTATTATTACAATAATTCTTATTACGACTGTTTGCCCTATAGTGACAGCTCATATCAGACATGACAAAGCACTCTACCATAAATGGTTCTGATTTATTAGGTGACAAATGATACCATTAGACATTGGGTTCAGTGTCATAATACAGTGTTATATATGATTCTGGGAACGTGATATATTATTTGTTGCAACTGTACTTCTGTAAGTTTATTTTTATAATATCATTTAATGAATTTTTTCAACTAATATGACCATTTGTCAAAATATATATACTTTATGCTGAAACCTTTTTTTAAGGTTATATTTTACTTGAGTTTTATACAAATGTCCTCTTTTTTTCGAAAACAATAGTAATATTAACACTCCTAACGTTATGTTGGTATTGGTGAGACATTTAAAGTTTAGCACTGTAACAGTTCTTAATTGTTCCTGGTCTATAACAGTTAACTCGAATATTGATTTTCAAAAACATATCGTAAAATGTTTGATGTGTTTGAGTTTTTGATTTTGCCATTTGATAAAGAACTTTCCATTTTGAATTTTCCTTTGACTTCGGTATTTGTGCTATTTTACTTTTTTTGCAAGATTTTACTCAATGGATATTAAATTATTTCATTACCGACAATTCTAGTCTATTCCATACGTTTCTTTACTTTGAATTATTATATAAAAATGTGGTATGTAATGAAAATATTGTTGTTTCGAGGTTTAAGAAAGTGGACACGATGGTATCAATAAAGTTAGTTTGTCAAACAACGGTCCCGTTGCAGGAATTTATTATGTGTCTCTATATACTTCTTTTATCGGAAACGATAAAAAAAACGAAATATTGGATAAATTGCATTTGTACATCTGAAGAAACGACAAGCATGTGTTATCTCTCATTTCATGTTTTTAAAAGAGTAAATATTTCTAAAATTAAAATACCATCACCTTCCACTGTGATAGAGGCATTGGATCATAAACGAAGGGGAGAGCTCAAATTTCATACTCACTTAGATCTTTTACACGTTTTTCCCATAACTATCCATACTATAATTAACCTTTGTTATTAATGACCTTGTTATCCATCAACAAATATATTTAGAACTGACAGTTCCATTTAACTTGTCACTGGAGGGTAAAATGATAACGAAACGGACGTAGACATTTCCTGAAATTAAAAATCTGTTGGAAAGGATACTTATCATTCTCAAAGTATACAGATATAACCGAACATCGAATGTGTGTTTCTTATGTATTCATTTTTATAAACAGAAAAATGTTGTTCCGTTTTGTGTATTCATTAAAGTAGGTGTCTTATTTCTGATTCCTTCAAACTTAATACAATAAGTTTTTAGTAACATAGATTTTACATTGAATTAAGCATAAATAGGAAAGCAAGCTCATTTGATTTGTGGGATTTACAAAACGGGTATATTTAAAAATTTCCAGTAACTGTTACTGTTATATGAGCTATATCGGATGGAAATCGACCTTATGCAAGTGCACGTATACATGTACATGTATAAGACTATGATTAATTTTTGAACATTCAAATACGAAATAAAAGAAGAATTTTGGTCTGTTTTTCATGGATCTTATATTATCTCAATTTTCAAATAGTTACAGACTTTGCATAGATATTTTAAACCCGAAATAGGTTAACAGATGTATTGATATTCATTTGCATAATGCGATTTCTATTTCAGCTTATTTATGTTTAGATAGGATAGGTCATTTTTTTTTTTAATTTTAGAGGATGAATATATAAGGGATGTAGAAAAAGGGGGCAAAATAAACAAAAAGGAGAATAAAAACCAAGAAGTTGAGAGATATATCATGAATAGTATTTCATTATTCCGTTTTCTCTTCCTCAAAAATACTTGACCGTTTTTCCTTACCACAAATGTAACAAGAAAGATTCCATTGTGTACCGTGTGCATGAAACTGACCATTCTCTCTCTGAAGTCATATCTCATATTAAATCTGACCTAAAACATTCAAATAGAGATTGAGGTATTATAGTTGTTATTCGTCCTGTCACCCAAGCACTTCAGCATTACGTATATGAGCCTGATAAAAGTACATCTCTTATTTTTTTGTAATATTAGACTGCAAAATCGTGCAATTATTCATTGTAAGCAAAAGATAAATGATTTGGGAATCAACCAAGTATCATCGGGCTTAGATAATTAGATTGAATAAAAATGTACACTTTCCTGAACCTTACATGTTTATATGTGTTGATATCTTGCTGTCCTCTGTTTCAAAAGGTTGGCACTGTGAATAAGAATAACACTTTATGAATACCGTGCAAACACACGTCAATTAGATTATAAGGTATCAGTTTTCACAAGGCATTACACGATAAACTAAGTATTAAAAAAAGGCAACAGCAGTTTCCAAATGTTGAAACCATGCAAACCCGTTGATCCATTCTGATTTTATCAATCAAAAGACAAAAAAATTATTTTAGATCCTTCTTTGAAGTCGCTTGTCAGTGTCAATTTCAAGGAAACAATCAAGATATCAACCACAAATTTTGTATTTCATAGCATCCTCAATGTCAAGTGCACAGGCATATATTTGAGATGCAAGCATTTGCTAAAATGTGAATTATTAACTGACAGGACATTATAAAAATAATAAAGCACAGTAAGGCGATATCTGGCTATAAGATTTGTTCAACCTTTAATTCAACTAAATTCAAAATCTGTTAGATTTGAAAATACAGCCGATCTTTAGTGTCTTTCAACTACTTTTCCCACCTTTAATATATTTCGTAATTGCTAACATTTACATAAGAACTTTGAATTAAAACTGTCGTCCCTGTGATTTTGAAGTGTAATCAGACGTTCATTAGCCAATACATTATCCAGACTCTTATTAAGTCAGAAAACATTCCCTTAATTCTAACCATGTCAACATAATTACTATCATCTATTACATCTTTCTACAAAAGTGGCAAGAGGTGAATCGTTGTAGAACATGTATTGTCCTTGGGAATTTTCATTGCTAGTATCTTTAATCATGCCTTGTAGTTTCGCACATTTTTATTGCTAATTCTCATTATTTAGTCTTCCAACTTTATGTTCCAGTGCAATGCAGCCGTTTTCTTCTTTTAGAATACATACAGGGATCACCTGTTTTTGAATTAAGTGATCCCTCCGAAAACAATTCACAAGACAAAAATATCTGTTTTTATGTATGCATCATTGCCTTTTGTTTAATTAAACCAAAAACAACAATATTTCACTTGCTGAACTCAATATCTGGCTTTTCTGGTTTTTGCTAAGTGACATTTCTTACATTTTGGCTTCGCTTAGCAATTATCTTTACCCTTGTCAGGTTATGTAATTGCTATCAATCTTTGACGGAAAATAAAGTACCATGTTGACCTGACCTTTCATTGTAATGGCTTGTGAGGTGAATAAACGTTCTAATTGGCAAATCAAAACAGTTTTCTTGAACGTCCAAGCAATTTAAACTTAGGATACAAAGACCCCAAGGTTATTTTAGTCTTGTTGAATTTTCAATGGTTAAGAAATGAAAAGCTGTATATCAAGATAATGTAGTTAACTTGCACGAATATTCCCTTGAACATCGTTTAACAGGACTGGTGCCAAATACCTAGTGTAACACCGCCACGTGTTATTGTGCTTACCCTTAGACAAACACCTGGTCACTTGTTGTCCTTGGTTAAAATGGAACTTCTTGTCCTATAGGGAATATGACAGAAATACAGCATCCTTTAAACTTTATTAATTGTTATCAAAACTTTGCTAGCCTTGTGATAATTTAGAACTTGTCTTATTGTATAACTTTTAATTCTGTAGCTGACGTATTTGAGAGAAAATACTTTTTAAAATTCATAATGACTTTTGGTTTCTTTGTCATTTGGTTGTTTTCTCATTAAATCTAACCCCAAACATAATTTAAACCGTCTGTTTATTCGTCCGTCAATTCGTTCGTGTATCCAGCAAATATTTTCTAGAACTTTTTTTTCAGAAACTACAAAACAGAATAATTTCACATTTGGCCAACAGCTTGACAGTGATGAGTTATAACATGTGTTGACTTATCGAATCTGTCAGACACCTACTTCCTGTTTTCTGATATTTTGAATTACGAGTGGGGTATGCCTAGCACGACAACACGCACAATCTTAATGTTCTTATTGACCCTTTTAAGCTTTTTTGTGTGTTTTTTTTTATATATTTTTTTGTTTTAACAAAATGACAGACTTTGACGAATTTGAAACATTCGCAATATGAAATGAATATTCATGTTTTTCAGGTTATTTGTACTTTCTGTTGAATGATTCACTGTTTGTATATTAAAACGTTTGCTCCTACTATTTAAATAAACATAAAACAATATATCGAGTATGTTCCGAAAATAGTATCAGAATTTCAATTAAGAATAAGCCTTGCGTATGAATTAACCTTCTACGAAGTCAAAATAACGTGGAAATTAGAACACGCTGATTGAAAGGTCCAGCTTTGTTATTTTTTTTGGCAATTCATCATTCTGATATAGGTGAAAATGTCAACTAATAGATTGTAATTAAATACGTAGTTATTCCGATATTGGTGTAATTTATCTTTGTTTTCCTAAAATCCAATAAACGCTTTCTTTTGATTGATCGTGGTATGGTCAAACTTAAATGGCGGCAAAGTAGATAAAAAGGATACATATTTAGAAAAGATATATCAGGAGCATTTGAAATGTCGTTATGCTCATGAATGTTGTGCACTGGTTCTTGGTTCAAAATTAAAAATAGGCGATAACTCATTAAAACAAGTTCAATCTAAGTGATAATGAATCATTTTATAATATAAATGGATTAGTATTAGATGTTGGTTTTCATTATGTATCAAATGTTACCAATTGAGGATGAAATATCGGGAAATAAGGTAAATATTGATATGCATTTTGTATTAAAGAGGCGAAAGATACCAATTGGATATTCAAACCCATAAGTCGAAAAAAACTGACAATGCCATGGCAAAAACCGAAAAACGACAAAAAGACATACAACAGTACACAAAAAACAAAATGGAAAACTAAAGACTGAGCAACACAAACCCCACCAAAAACCAGGGGTGATCTCAGATGCTCAATTGGTATTAGGCGTACAATGTATAGTACATTAACACAAACGCACTTTTTGACATTTTTACCTATTATATCTGTTTGTTTTGTTCACACATCGTTGTCAATATAATGGAATTTTATGCGACTGTCATACAAGTGAGAGGTTTAGCTAGCTATAAATCAGGTTTAATTCACCATTTTCTACATGAGGAAATGCTTGTACCAAGTCGGGAATATGACAATTGTTATCCATTCGTTTGATGTTTTGAGCTTTTGATTTTGCCATTTGATTACGGACTTCCCGTTTTGAATTTTCCTCGGAGTTCGGTATTTTTGTTATTTTACTTTTTAAGATAACTTCAAAAGAACCTGTTACACTTCGTTATTGTAAGAAACCGATAATATCCCAACTGAACGTTGAGTCATATTCATATATTTTAAAATACCTTTAAATCATTGCATTATAGAAAAATCTAAAACGCAATAAGAGTCATAAGTGAATAAAATTGTACCGCGCATATGAAATTAAAACAAATATGATTAGTATTGACTTGAAACATATAAATAAATTGAGTTTTTTGGTAAAAACAAATAAAAGTATGTAAGACTTATTTTCTACGACATTTTTTTACGATTTACATCTATGCAAGTAGCGGCATTATGTAATACTATATGGTAATTTAAGCAGTACACTGTAGTCTTACTTACACGTAAAAACTATGGTAAAACACATAATACATTACCAGGTGAAACATCATATCCTATGCATACTTTTTTCTAGACTTATTTTTCCAAACCTGCTAGATTATATTAAAGTAACATAAGAACAATTGAAAAAAAAACCTGGTAGTTCAATAGATTGGAATATCTAATTTTAATACTCTTTATGTAACCTTCCATTTATTATAAAGTAAAATTTATCACCATACTTTAACGGCCATCATAGTTGTATGGTGAATAAATTAAAGGTCAAATAACCAGTTATAGTAAGGATGTTTTTATTGATTGTATTACCTTCTATCACAATAACTAGTTTGAATAGTATAGTAAGTATTTTTTTGTAATTTGGAGAGGTCTTTATGCACGTAAAACTGCTAAATTCTCTCCAAGTGTGATGCCTATAGAAAGCTATCCCTAATGAACAAAGTATTGTTTCGCTGTTATAATCTTTCTTTTTATATCTATATTTTTTTCCGTTTGGTACATGCAGTTGTTGGTTTGTGTGAGCTGTTGCACTGTCCAATATTTTAGAAGATCCTTGTCATCCTTTTTTGTATAACTGTAAATTACAAAAAGTTAGAGGCATTAAGTTCTAATTTGTATATCATCTTTTTACAGGCAAAGGACAAGTTCATTATGCTTAAAGTCCTGAAGGAATTAAAGGGGAAGAAATCTTTTCGACCTATAGCTGAGGAAAGTGAGAAAACAACAGACCATGATACAGAAACGGTATGTTTAACATTCAATATGCATACAGCCATTGTTCTTTCATGGCCACGTGCCATCATCGAATGGGAAATATCGTGCATTGCTCTCTCGCCTGGACAACTTTTGTATATTTAGTTTCTCCCTTCACCTTATAACATTAAGAAGTAAGTCACAAATATGTGCGTTTGAAGTATTTGCTCGTTAATTTGAATAGGATGTGACTACATACTGCACTGGAAAACTCCTTTTTGCATTTTCCCTAATCGGGTATTAAAAGAGATGATCTGTTTTAAAAAAAACGTGTTGAAGAATAATATTTTCTGTGGTACTTTATCGGTAACCCTCAGAACAATCTTCTATTTTTATGAAGACGATTCTCGCAAAGGGTCATCAAGTTGTATAAAATTGATAAGGTTTTTGTTGAACGTATGATACTGTGGATTCATTTATTTTCGTGGGTACCAACTTTCGTAGATTAAGGAAAACTTACATGTTCGTGGATATTTAATTTCGTGGTTTTTGACAATGTCTGCATACAAACCTATAGTAAATTTGCCATTCGTTGAACTTTTAATTTTGTGGTTAACATATAACCACGAAATCCACAAAAATTGGTATCCAACGAATAATAATGAATCCACAGTATCCAACATTAGTATTGGACAATTTTTCCTTCCCTGGCGAGAAAGGTAAGCTTCGACTTGGAAAACTTTTCTTATTGATGAAGAATTATTAAACAGAAGGATTTCACGGCAGTTTTGTAACTTAGTATAGTGTTAATTATTGATATATTGATCCAGTGTTAAAATAAGTTGCTTTTCGAGCTGCCGACTACATATGTGAATAGATTTCAAAGCAACATACCAGGAGAGCCGTTTAGATCTTAAGGAATACGAAGTAATCTTTTGTGTTTTTTTTTTACCATTTTCATAAATAGAGACACGAATATAATGTAAAAATACATACTCTGATGCAAATTCAAAATTAAAATTAGAAATCTTCTTTTTTTGATTTGCTAATGTATTTGGCATACATAACAGATGTTCAACCAATTGCAGGCGGACTCGAATTTGAGGAAAAGTTGAACGCTCTTAATGTAAACATGTTACCAATATTATTGTTATACAAATATGCTCATTCGCGGTACTACAATCTATCGATACCTATATTTTGGCATTGTACAAGGTCACGTTTTTTCTCTGACTGTTAATGACGATTAGTGTTGTACTTATCTATCGGATGTTGGATGTGATCTGATTGATATTTCAGTCTTAGATACTTTTTTATTAGTTGTTATTGGCTTTGAAATACATGTAGCTGTCAGTAACTGCAAAGACTCTCAGATCTATACTTTGCGTCTTTTCTATTTTAAGTGATGTACAAATACCCTGCCACGTCCAGTCTGGGTTTTTGTTAGATGATTTTCTTCTTTGTACTGACCTGATTAGTAAAGCCCTTGTTAACTAATATTTATAGTTTGTTCTTATGTTGTACATATAAACCACTATCTCAGGTTAGTGGAGTGCTGGTGCCTTGAAACATGTTTAACCCCGCAACATTCTTTATGTGCTTATCCCAAGTCAGTAGCCTATAATTGAGTGGTTGTCGTTTTTTTGTTGGTCTCGAATTTGTTTTTGTTGATTGTTTTGCATAGTTTGATATTGTGTTGTCCCAGGTAAGGAGGAGGGCCTTTAAGCATGTGTAACCCGCCACATTCTATATGTACCTGTCCCAAGTCAGGAATCTGTAGTTTAGTGGTTGTTGTTGATTCATGTCTGTCAAATTTGTTTTTCGTAAATTGTTTTGTTAAAGATGAGGCCTTTAGTTTTCTTAATTGAATTGAATCATATTTTTCATGTCGGGACCTTTTATAGCCGACTATACGGTATGGATTTTTCTCATTATTGAAGGCCGTACGTTTGCCTATAATTGCCTAAATCCACTTCAGTTGAGTTTTGGTGGATAGTTGTCTCATCTGCAATCATACCACATCACCTTACATTTATAGATGTTAAACCAGCCATGCTCTTTATATGCATTTACCAAGCCCAGAACCTGTAATCCAGTGGTTGTCGTTGATTGCTATCTGTCTTTTTTGTTTTTCCTATATAGTTATAGAACAAATTTGGTCTATTGTCTTTTGGATTGTTTCACATTTTGCGTGCCGGGCTTTTATAGTTCACTAAACGGTATGGGTTTTGCCTCAACATTGTTATTTTTCAATTAAATGGTAGGTTACATGAACAACACGACGGGTGCCACTTGTGGAGCAGATCTACTAACCCTTCCGGAGCACCTGAGATGACCCCACGATTTTGGTGTTTTGTGTACTGTTGTTTGTTTATTGGTATTTTTCTTTTTTAGCCATGGCGTTATCAGTTTATTTTCGACTTATGAGTTTGAATGTCCCTTTGGTATCTTTCGCCTCTCATTTACAAAATATAGACAGCACATACATGTACATAAGAAATATACATATAGAACTCCCAAATGGACTATTTTACCTATAACGAAGTACGCTGTTGGGTCGTATGAATGCGTTAATTATCCATTTTCATATAGTGATTACTAGTATCGGAAACCTTATGGCACTTCATTAAGATTCATTGTCAAGTTCATTTTTAGAATGTCTTTCCGTTTCGTATATAATACATGTACAGTACAAAGTAAAATAACAAAAATACCGAATTCCAAGGGAAATTGAAAACGGAAAGTCCTTTATAAAATGGGAAAATCAAAAGCTAAAACACATAAAACGAATAGAAAACTACTGTCACATTCCTGACTTAGCACAGGCATTTCCTAATATTTCTCAAAAATATCTATCAGCTGACACGCCAAAACTATTTGCCATTCTTTTTCACATCTAGTTGAAAACACAATTTATTAAGTTGTATTCATGTTAAATTACTGGCCTCAATAACCGGTTTACCAATGACAAAACAGTATACTCGTTGGCACATAACTTAATCACTTCAATTCAAGAAACTTATTCGTCTCCCCTATGAAAAGTTAATCTCATTATATGAAATTACAATCTTGACCTCGGATAACCTTGATGAAATTACTAAGTAATGACGGTTTCCGGCTAGCTCTTTCATTTGTGTGATTATATTCTCACAACCCTTTATTTTTGCCTAACTTATAATTTCATATGAATTCGAGAAAAATCAATCATTTAAATGCTAATTGTAGGTTATATATAGTTGTAATCGTTTCACGTTCAAAATAACAGAACCATACAATGGCTGTCATTGGTAATAATATGAACTGCGTCGGATAGAAATCGACCTTATGCAAGTGCACGTATACATGTACTTGTATGAGAGATTGATTGAGTTTAGAACATTCAAATACGCAATAAAAGATGATTTTTTTTGTCTGTTTTGTAGAGTTCTTATAGCAACTCAATTTTAAAACAGTTACAGACTTTGCATATAAAAATTTGTCTTCCCGAAATAGGTTAATTGATATACATATGTACATGTATTGATATTCATTTGCGTAAGGTCGATTTCTATCCGACGCAGCTCAGTATTATCTTGATAATTTGAGGGTTCTTTCTTGTCATTTAGGATATGTTTTGGTTTGATTGCAGATGAAAAGGTCTGTAATGTTTATTCACACTTTTCCTAGACTGGGGACAATTGAGAACTTGACATATATAGTTTATAGATTACGTTACAAAAATGAAATAGATATAGAAAAGTCATTCGGACAACACGAATTTAAACAAATCATGAATGGTGAGTTAATAACAAGTTGTCAAAAAAGATATGAAAAGCATAGTTTTAGTCATACTGTGGATTCAAAATTTTTGTGGATCGAGGACAAATTTCATTTTCGTGTATATTTAATTTCATGGTTTTGCCAAAGTCTGCCTACAAGCCTACATAAAAATATTACTTCGTTGAACATTTAAATTCGTGGTTCATATATACTCACAAAATTTACGAAAATTTGTTTCCCGCGTATAATAATTAATTCACAGAATTTGGAAGAAAACAAATCAGAAACCCAAACAATTTAAGTTCACGAAATACATTTAGAGGTAACGTAACACTAATGCAGTTTTCATCCACAGACAAGTGAGTACAAGCTTTGAATGAATAAATCAAATAAGACTGAAGATCTTACTTAAAACAAATCATTAGAGATTCCAGACGTATGATTTATTACCCCGGATATTCATTACGTCAAAATCAAACTCGTCAGTGGTAACCGAATTCTTGAAGATGGAAGACTAAATCAAGAAGGAAGTTGAAGAGAATTGAAAACCTTAGCTTTGAAACAATATTCTCTCAAAAAACAACGAAAATCTCATTTAACTACAGATCCTGTGTCCACCGCTTGGACACAGGATCTGCATTTTATTCAGACTAACGACAATAACAACTACAACTTTACGGATGAGATTAATGGACAGAGCCTTGTGACAAAGAAAAACTTTGGGTAGATATTTATATGAAGTATTTATCAAAAGTTATGATACCTCCTATAAACGATTCAATCTTCTATATGTTACAAGAGAGTAGCATTTTGGCTCATTTAGTCATAACGTTACTAAATAGGTAAAATTAGTTCAATAGGTAGTTTACCAATGTTGAAATCTCGTAAATCGATGTTCAAGTCTCGTAAATTGATGTTATAATGTCGTGAATTGATTGAGAATAGACAAATCCAAATTAAACGTAAAAGCGTTATGCTGCAGATTTGTAATATTATTTACATACCTCTATGCTTTATACAGCGAATTCTCAAAAGATTGCTGAAAAGCATTTTGAATAGTGTGTGCACTTAACAGGTGAATGTGTGTCAGATATATTAATGCCATAATGCATTTAATCGCGATTATTAACTATAGGTGGACAGTTTCAAAGTATTTTTTCGATAACTCGCAATGATGGTTTAAATTAAATGAGAAATAGCGTTTCTATAAGGACAATCCATTCATTTGATTTGCATTTGTTTACTCAATATGTAAAAATCAGAGTAAGATTGGTTGTTACTATGAACATAAGATGATGCTGTATGAAATTCAATGAGACAACTATCCATCAGTGTTCAAATGACGTGGATACATGTATATGCAATTATAGGTCAACTTCGGCAGTTTGTATTAACCTCAAGATTATCTAAAAGAGAGACGAAAGATACCAGAGGGACAGTCAAACTCACAGGTCGAAAACAAACGACAACGCCATGGCCAAAAATAAAAAGACAAACAAACAATCAACAGTACAGATGACACAACACAAAAAACCAAAGACCAAGCAACACGAACCCCACACAAAAACTGGGGGTGACCTAAGGTGCTCAGGAAGGGTAAGCAGATCCTTCACATGTGGCACCCGTCGTGTTGCTTATGTCATTACAAATCCGGTAAATAGTCTAATTCGGTAGGTCACATTCGTGAAAAGGAAAGGGTATTGTAGTTACGACATAAGGAACATATCCGATATCATCTGTGAAACGGTTATTCCATAACGGTCAACCAACTCGTGATGGCGTCCGTAAAATTTACGAAGGGATGATTTCAACTTCACCATTATATGGGGACAGTTTAAAGTCTGATGAGAACAATAGGCAAATATTTCATAAAGTTTCTGAATATATAAATAAAACAAAACGTTTTGAAAGTTAACCTTGTATATGTTTTAATAGTTATACATATTAATATCAAAACGAGTGGATTGTCCGTAATCGACTATAATCGGACATGCGTGCTGGTTCCAGCGACTGCCTATCAAGAAAATAAAAGTCAACTGCTTCGTTGTTTTTTGCTTGTTTGGCTTCTTTTTTTTTTCTTGGTATTTATAAGAATTTATTATATGTTACCTTAAACTCATTTTGTTAAATAGATGTATTTTTTTCGGGAGACGGATTGATAAAATTTTTTCAAACTTGTTTCCGAATCCCATATCTGAATTTTATGAAAAATCAAAACACCTTCATTGTTATAATTTTTCATTCATGAAAACTGTTTAAGACAACTAACTGCATGTATATTTTGTCCTGAGTGTTCTTGCGTTTAGTTGTAATGTATTCCTGTCACGTAATGTTGTGATTTTAGCGGTATTTTTAACATTGCCATATAAGCAGGAGGTTTGGCTAGCTATAAATCCAAGTTCAACCCACCTCTGGAATGTGGCAGTTGTTATCAAATAGTCCGTTTCTATGGATGTTGGCGTTTGTTGTTTTTGTAGCAGTTCAGTGTTTATGTTGTTCTGTTGTTTTCCTCTTATAGTTGATGTGTTTCCCTCGGTTTTGGTTTGTGACCCGGATTTGTTTCAGTTAAATCGATTTATGATTATTGAACAGCGGTATACTACTGTTGCCTTTATTGGACACAATTTTAGAACAATTATTATATTAGGTAAGTTCTGCTAGGTTAGTTGATCTGGATAAAAACCAGTGATTTGACTGGCATTTCATTGATTAGGAACAGAAATTATGACTTGCAAAACTTCACTTTATAATCTTGTAATTAAAGAGTAGCTGCAAATGTTCTTTAACGGGTCTTATAAGGAGATAATTTACAATTTTTACGTCAGAGAAAATATCAATTTTGTCAAGTTTTAGATTACCAATTTGGTCACCATGTTCATTAAAGATAGTGATGCCTTTGTTAAAGTCCAGCAAACGTGTATTCATAGGGCTAACAATTCCTTCGACTTAGATTCTTTGAAAGTAAGGAGATAACGTTGGATATGTACATATATGAAAACGATGAACTGCCGATGCAACAGTAAAGACAGATCAAAATCTGTCGTACACAATTGCAAAATCTATTGTATTCCGGTACCGCAGCGAAATATACTGAACACAATAGCAAAAAAAAACAATTGCTTTGAAATGTAATTGGGAACACAGGTACTTTTGTATCTGTCGTGATGATAGCTGCATATACTACCAGGGAGTGCTACTGTTGCCCCGCTTTCACCGGAATTGTTTACAAATAGTATAAGGTCCTTACATGACGGTTTAAAGGGCATATGCACAACAGTAACAAGGTAATGAAGTAACATGCAGAGAGCATTGCAGTCGCCTTATACAAGGCATCAGATTTATTGTCGCCTTTCCGACTGCATGGAAGTTGAATATCACACATCCTGCACAACCAAGCAGAACTAGGGCAAGTCCGAAATTAGATGAAAAGGAAATTACAAATGTAGTGATTTCAAAAAACAATTGTATGATTTAAGTTTATGTCGAATTATATTTTTGCATACGAACTTCATCATCAATTTGTTGAAACTCCGAAATTCGAATTGGATATTTTTTTTCTCGAAAAGGATTATTAAACATACATGTATCTAAAGAAATTTATCCTGCTGAACTGACTTTAAACAAAGCTAATACTAACAATGGACAACAATTGACACTGCCCTTTCCTGGATCTTGATATCTATATCTTTAACGGGAAGCTAAATACCAAAATTTATGATAAAAAAGATGATTTTTCATTTCCTATTGTTAATTATCCATTGTTAGATGGTGACGTTCCCATGTCACCATCGTATGGTGTTAATATATCTCAACTTGTACTATTCGCTCGTGTATGTAACAACGTATTTGATTTTAACGAAAAAAATCTCTGTATTACTGAACAATTATTACACCAGGGTTTTCGATATCACAAACTAGTCAAAACATTTACTAGATTTTATCATCGGTACAAGGTCATCATTTGTAAATATACATCAACATGCAGACATCTTATACGTTCAGGTATTTCACATCCAATTTTTATGGTAATATTCTATACAAAGCACAAAAATGTCGGCATTCACCTCAAAAGCTAACCAAACCTTTAAACAGACTTATTCAGAAAGGATATAGTTACGATACGGTTGTCAAGTCATTAAAGATGGCATATTTTGGTATTATTATTGATTCACTCATAGGGTCTTTGCATCGGAAATAAACCCAATTATTCTAAAACCAGTCGTTGGCATGATACGGGTTATGTTCTTCTCATATATTTTATGATGGTATGATACTAAACCCCTAACCGGAGGGATTGTGCTTGATTTTTATATGATGGAAAAACATTTTCTTTCAATCAGTTTAATTGAGGTCTGGAGTTGGCATGTCAGTAACTGCTAGTAGTCCTTTGTTAATTGATGTATCATTGTCATTTTTCTTAGTTTCTTTTGTTACCTCTGACATCGGACTCGGACTTCTTTTGAATTGAATTTTACTGTGCGTATTGCTGTGTGTTTGTTTATTCTACATTAGCTAGAGGTATAGGGGAGGGTTGAGATCTCGCAAAACATGTTTAACCCCTCTGCATTTTCGCGCCTGTCCCAAGTCAGGAGCCTCTGGCCTTTGTTAGTCTTGTATGTTTTTTTAATTTTAGTTCATTTATATGTTTTGGAGTTTAGTGTGACGTTCATTTTCACTGAACTAGTACACATTTTTGTTTAGAGGCTAACTGAAGCCCGCCTCCGGGTGCGGGATTTTCTCCTGTGTTGAATACCCATTGGTGGCCTTCTGCTGTTTTCTGCTCTTTGGTCTGGTTGTTGTCTCTTTGACACATTCCCCATTTCCATTCTCAATTTTATGTAGTGGTTTTGTGACATTAGTTGTAATCTAAATAGAAAATACTTTTTTTATATTTTCATATTGAGTTTGGCTTTTTTCCCTTCCATCGTGTCAGTATACACTATATGTGTATTTCCATACACATATGTAGCTAATGCGCCCACATGTGGAGTATGACTTGTCTTCCTTTCCAGGTCTCATAAGATTCACTCCGGTTTCTGATGGGGTTCGTCTTGTTCAGTGTTTAGTTTAATATGTAGTGTTTTGTAGACCGGTGTTTATCTTTTAATCATGTTTGGTATTTTGCCATGATTCTATCGGTCTCCAATTAACCTATGAGTTTTGATTCTCTCTTTTATATCGTTCGCCTCTTTTTTTAAAGTCAGGATATATATAGTATTCAAAAACAAAAACATTCTGTAAAATTCATCTTTGAACAATGTGCGTAATTCATCTATGCATGCAAGGATCATATTTGGTAGACATAAACTATTTTATTCTAGATTAGGCAAATCTCTGGTTTCTTTTATCATTATGTTTTGTATTGAATCGTGTAATCGTCCTATCGAATACAGTAAAAATTCTTCAGACATCTTTGACGCAGTTTAGTTGACTGTAGTACATTTATGTTTTAAACGTTCATGTTTACATGTCATCAAATTGCACTACAATTCGCATTCTACGCTCAAATAACAATCCGTCACAACTGCTGTATAATGACTATTACAATACACACAAACCGTTTTCATGTCCAGAAAAGACATTAAGAGTACATTCAATCACATTCAATTAAAAATTGCATGCAACAGATGGTGCTATTGTTGATAGATTGCTATGAACTTTACTTTTTATTGGTGACATAAACGGATTTTCAACACGCTAGGGATAACAACAGACTACGCCATATGTTTTTATTGTTGACATAAGCGGACTGTCAATACACTGAGGACTGCAGTAGACAAAGCTATCTGTTACTTCTATTTACATTTTGCTCTGACTAGACAAGATTCTATCTAGTATCATGTTGCGATTATTGAATTACACAAATATGATTAAATGTTGGTTATCGCCAATTAAAGGACAAAGATAGCTGTGTTTTATTGAATATTATGCCCGGCGTTTTTAATTTGACTAATTATCAATTCTATTCATTACTTTCTTTAGTTGTTATGTTGTATTTTGTAAATTATCGTAAAATTACGAAGGACACACACATAAAATGCGAGGGGATGGGGAAGCAGACTTATAACAGGAGCACATGAACTAACTTTCGATCATAAAAGGTGTTTATAACACTGTAGCTTATGCAAAAATTGTTTAAGGTTTTTTTTTTGTTGAGACAATTTATCGAAATACTTCTGTCGATTATGTATACCTACGTAAATAAAACGAAACGATCACGTCGAAATCATGTCAGTACTAAAAACACTGATTACTTGTCTAGTTTGATGGAACCAAAGGAACCAAGTTTAGCAGTAGTGGCACTGACCGTAGTTGTAATATAAAATCTCATAACACATAAAAACACCAGTCTTATAATGTGCTGCACCAGGTGCATAATTGCATTGTAGAGATTCAAGTGCACATGGTAAAGTTTCAGGAGTAAAAGTTTTGTTTTCACCAAATACAAAAAGCATTTAAACCAACGGTAATCTGAACAGATCAGATAAAGTTAAGTAATGGTTAACACAATTTTACCTGAGATTATTTGAACAGTTTCAAAGACGTATAAATTTGTCTGTTCGGTACGGTGTCCAGTTTTCTCTAACATTCTTTCAGTTTATCTTTCCGTTATTTCTTTATTTGTACATTTTTGGTGTTTTCTTCTTCTTTTTTTTGGGGGGGGGAAAGGGGGGAGGGGGGGTATTTCCAAATACGTTCTGATACAGGACCTTTGACGTCATCATTCCTTTGCGATTTTGTTCTTTATGTTTTTGGTTTGATCATACTTCGTCAGTACAATTGACACAAATTAAACTACTGCTTTTGTACTTTTTATGCTTGTACATGATTTTTATAAATATTTCACTGCGTTTGGAAAACCATTGAAAGGGCATCTTCTGTTTAGAGGTAAACAAAAATAAATTACTTTTTTACATATCGTTCTCGCGACAAAATTGTACTATACTTTCTTGTCAGTAATTTATTGACATATCTAGAGTTTGTTCAAAAGAAGATTTGTAAAATAAATTCAACGATCTCACAACCAGAAAGAGTGACGAGAAAAGAAACTATAACCTGTGTTTTGTGACTTATGTTCTTTGGTATATTCAAATGCAGTGGTACAAAAGTGTTCAAGTTACTTTTTCTATGTTTTGGTTAATTGTTTTTTTTTTTTTTGTTTTTTTTTTTTGCTTTGTATGGATCAGATGAGTAAATCCTTTTTCAACTGATGTTTTACAGTTTGTTCATATGCTGTACTGTTACACCACTGTACCAGGTTAATGGGAGGGTTGGGCGCTCGCTAACATGTTTAACCCCGCCACATTCTGTATGTGCCTGTCCCAAGTCAGGGTCCTGTAATTCAGTGGCTGTCGTTTGTTACTGTATATCATATTTGTATTTCGTTCATTGTTTTCTCATAAATTAGGCCGTTAGTTTTCTCGTTTGAATTGTTTTACACTTGTCATTTCGGGGCCTTCTATCGCTGACTATGCGGTATGGGTTTTGCTCATTGTTGAAGGCCGTATGGTGACCTATAGTTGTATTAACTTCTATGACATGTGTTCTCTGGTGGAGATTTGTTGCATTGGTAATTATACCACATTTTCTTCTTTTATATATAATGATTTCCTGAATTGAAAATAAAACTGATTTCAGACTTTGATAAGATTACAGAGAGATACTTTAGCATTTTATAATGATTTCTAGATTTTAGACCGTGATAAGTTGACAAAAGATGTGTTTTGAGCATACTGTTATGATTTTCTTAATTTAAGAGAACTATTTTTATTTATTTCAGACAGACCGTGATAAGGAAACAACAAGTGAAGATTTCAATTTTCTGGAACAGGTACCAGTCAGCAAAATGCAACGACAGCAACCCGCCAAATTTATTATACTTCATTATTCACCATTCAAAGCTGTTTGGGATTGGATCGTATTGATATTAGTCCTGTACACTGCAGTATTTACTCCTTATGTTGTCGCATTCTTGTTAAACGAAGATGAGACTCGGATGAGACTAAATCGGAACTCTTGGACTCGTTCCCAAAGTGACGAAAATACGAAAGCCGATCCATTAGTGCTAATTGATTTGATAGTAGATCTAATGTTTATAGCTGATATTGTGATAAATTTTAGAACGACTTATTTACATAATGGTGAAGTTGTGATAGATGCTAAGAAAATAGCTAAAAATTATGTTAAAGGATGGTTTGTGATAGACACCATAGCAGCCATTCCATTTGATCTTTTGTTGTTTGGTTCTGGAAATAGTCAGGTAAATATTAACCCTCGAAAACAGATCGATTTCGTATGAAAAGGTATTCGAATATATGAAAATAAGGAGATGAGGCATGCTTGCCAATGAGACATATATCCACAAAAGTTCATATAAAGTGGATGTAAGCAATTATAGGCAACCGTACGACCTTCAACGATGAGAAAAACTCATACCGTATAGTCGGTTATAAAAGGCCCCAACTTGAAAAATATGAAACAATTCAATTGAGAAAACTATACGCATATAGTTAATATGTTTGTTTGTATTTTTGTCGCTTTCGCGTCAAATGTTCAAAACCTACAAGCCAGAAAGTAAGTAAAACATACAGAGTTTGTAGTGTGACCTATAGTTGCTAACCTTCTACGACATTTTGTCTCTGGTGGAGAGTTGTCTCATTGGCAATCATACCATATCTTCTTATTTTCATATTTAAAAAAAAATCTCATTTTTAATTTTTAGAATACACATGGCATTCATTGTGATGAAATAGAAAAGAAAAACTATGGGGTATCCATCCATGACACAAAATTAGTACATGTACAGGAAAAAACACAGAAAGCAAAGGAACGGCGCTTTTTTTTTTGTTGTTCTTCATCTCAAAGTCACAGCGAGGCTTTCAACACGGCCATTTTTAATATTAAAGTAATTCGTGTTCAATTGAGTTGTTACGCCAACATCAAATCAGTATATAATGTTTTACTTTGAATCATGTAACAATTTGAGACATACTTATAATCAAATTCAAATGTACCTTTAAAATTATTCTAAAGATTAAATTAAATAGTTTTTATGTTCGTTTGTACCCGACCACGATTATCTAACAACTATAGTGAACACAAGTTTGGAGTATTATTGGAATAAACAACATTATGACATTAAGGTAGCTGAGGTATCTAAATGTTCAACGATAGATTTTTCTTAAACTTCTGTAAAAGCCTTCTGGGTTTACATTCTTTCAAATTTCAATATGAAAACTGGTGGTCACGGACCTTGTTTTTTTCGTTGAAATACATTGAAATTAACGAATTATAACAGTTATTTTATACGGTTTATATAGGGGAAACTTATTTTTTTCTTAATTGAAGAAACATAAAACGATAGAATTGGTTAAAATTCAATGAGAGAATTGCTTTTCATAAATTCTTCCGAAATATCAAATTAAAATAAGGGTCACTGGCCTTATTTTCTTGAAAAATAAGAAAAAAAACAAAGTGTCCTACCAAAGTCAATATACTTATCTGCCCTTGATTTAAAAGGATTTTTTTCTGAAAATTTCAATACACTTAATGAATTTAATTTTTTGATAGTTTATTTTTTAATTTCAAGTTTTAGATGTTTCTGTTGTATAATGAATGATACTCGGTAAAATATTTTTAAAACCAAAAAAGTTTTTTTGCAAAATACCCTAAAGGCAGGCTCAGAAAAACACACCCGTTCTACTTTGATTAACACAATCCAAACAATTATATATCATTTAGGAGATACATGGTGATATGTTTGGTTTTGTCGACGAGTTTTCTTTCTGTACGATTTGTTCAAATGGAAAAATAGATAAAATTATATGGGTTTATTATTAGTTAAAATAATATTATTTTTTTTTTGTAAAGCGTTATTTTAATTAATTATGTGCCGTAAGGGGACCGATTTGTTTATAAGGAATAAGAATGAATGATCTTTATTCTCATAAACCATATACATAGTTACAGTGAAGATAATATTACCATACTAACAAATAATAAATATAAATGCCGTAAGGGGACCGATTTGTTAATAAGAAATAAATATACGTAACGTAATGTTTTGTTTTCGAATCATGATCGATGACAAAGTAGTTAACGATTTTAACCTTCCTACCACCTAACAAAGCACAAGACAAAGACAAAAAAGACCCCCCCCCCCAAAAAAAAAAAAAAAAAAAAAAAAGAAAAAAAAGATTATAACTTGAAAGCATCCAATCCAAACAATCAAATTTTTATAAATATGCACAGTTTTATATTTTTTAACAATGCTTTCAAATTTATTTATTTCAGACAATGACAATAGCGGGATTTTTAAAACTTGCTAGACTTCTACGTCTCCTCCGTGTACTGCGCAGAATCGAACAATTTGCCGAATATGGAGCTGCCGTTTTGATGTTACTGATGGTGTCCTTCACCCTTATAGCACATTGGTTAGCCTGTATTTTCTATGCAATTGCGTACTTCGAACGTCCAACTCTTGTTGCTGAGATCAGTTGGTTGGATGTCTTGGCAAAACAATGTAAAAGGCCGTACATGGCTAATGATACACTAAGTGGGCCTACTATCAGGTCAAAATATATCACCGCTTTGTATTTTACTTTTACGACATTGACAAGTATTGGATTTGGCAACATTGCTCCCGTTACTAACGCAGAGAAAATATTTGCTATTTTTGCAATGTTACTTGGTTGTAAGTATGATTAATTAAAACAAACTTAATTTTATTTATTAATCCGACAACACTTGTTTGTAAATGGAACTGTTAAAGTTGGATGTAGAAATCTTTAGTATGGTCTCACATAGTCAGAATCGTGCGGAACAACAACTATAATAAATCTTTTAAAAGCAATCCAATCAAAAGACCTAAATGAGAGGCAAAAAATACTAAAGGACTATTCAAACTTATAAGTTGAAAACATATTGACAATGTCATGGCAAAAAAACGAAAAACGATCAAAGGACTTATAACTGTATACAAAACTAAAGACTGAGAAACACGAACCCCACAAAAAATAGGGTGATCTCAGTTGCTTCAGAAATATGTAACCATAAACTGCTCCAAATGTGGCACCTTTCGTGTTGCTGACGTAAGTACAAACCCGGTCATTTGGTCTAATTTGGTTTGTCAATTCGGGGGAAAGAGGACTGGATTGTGGTAACGACAATTGGAACATATCCGTCTTCATTCTGTGAAACAGATATTCCAAAACGGTCAACCAACTCGTGATGGCGTCCGTAAAATTTTCGAGGGAATGATTTCAACTTCACCACTTGTAACTTGTGTTTTAATAGCCTCCTTGTAAGCAGCAACCCACTATCAACGAAAAAATTTAGGATAGGAAATGCAAGCTCTAGCATATCGTATCAACTTGGAGATGTCATTCTCCATATGCAGGCTCTGCTAAACTATTATTAAAATGTCAAATCTTACCCTGTCCTTTAAATCACTTTGAATGATCACCACAGCCGTCTTAGTCGTCTTCTTTAGCATGTGTTTTACAAGATATGATGATACGCTTTTTTACTGTCTGAATAGCCATGCAGACAAGGATCACAAGACCGAAAAACATTTATTAATTGATAACGGTCAACAGAAACACGCACGATAGGCGAAAAGTAAGGCAATATAAAAATCAGATAATGAACTTGAAAATTCTATTCAGATTGTCGGTCAATTTATGATAGTTTTTGTGTTAATTCTTTGCCAGATATAATGAAAATGTGTTGATTTACCCGTTAGCTGTGTTCTGAAATACAAAGTTGAAGCTTGATCGACATCTAGAAAAGGCTTATTTTAAAACCGGTCATTAAGGCCGTCCTGAAATTTCAGTGAGGGGAGAGTTTTTAATTGATGTCGAAGACCTTACTGTGATTTTGAGATGAAGAACATTAGTTATAATAGGCTTTTGCTTTGCTTTTTTGATATGCGTTTAGGAATTTTGTGTCATGAATTGATATGCCATATCCTTTTTTCCATTGTATTTATTAGTTGACCAAGGCTCTTAAACTAGCTTTCAGTAACTGTGAGTACTCATCGGTACTGTATCTCGTTTGTCTTTCTGTTTAAAGATAAGGATAAGTGGTATGATTGCCAATGAGACAACTATACACCAAAGTTACATATTTTCGTGTTTAGTACCGATCTAATGAGATTAAAGCCCTCTACAGTGTGTTCTTATGTTCCAAGTTAGGAGAAAGTTTAGCACTCCATGTTGAACGCAACCACTTTTTTGTGTGTCTGTAACAATCCAGTAGTCTGAAATCTAGTGGGATTTTTTTTTGTTTGTTGAAATTTGCCATATTTGCTTTTCGCTAATAGTTTTAGCATAAATCAGGCCGTTGAATTTTTATTTTTAATTGTTCACATTTTGTCTCCTTATTTTATATCAATATGGTTTTATCAAACCTGTTTTAAAATGTATATGAAAAGTAAGCAAAAGATGCCTACGTAAACATGGTAATTAACAAAAAATATCTGAAACTACAGTAAATTGTATCCTACTAGTAACGATTTTCAACTAACACATCTACTAGCGACAAACAACAAAGAACAACAAAGTTAAACTGACTTCGTAAAGACACACACTACTTTATAAAATCGAGAATGGAAACGGGGAATGTGTCAAAGAGACAACAATCCGACCAAAGAGCAGAAAACAGTTAAGTTTTTTCATGTAGTCCAAATTTATGATATCTATCCTGCTGCGACTTTTTGGTACATGAAATGGAAACCCAACTTAATTCAGAAAACATTGTTTGGTTTTATTGGGTTATATTTGTTGACATCATTGCTTTGACCCTAATGATATTACGACATTGCGTAAAAATTAAATAAACAAAAATGTACTTTTTTATCGTTTAGGACACTTCACAAAATACGCACTAATTGTATATCTCCTTATAGCAAAACATTAAACTGTTTACATGTAATAAAGAAATGTATTAAATAGCACTATTGACCACAAGAATGTTTACCACTACAACGATGACAAGCGTTTCCTATATTATTGATCGAATAACAATTACCCTTTGAAGACGTTTTCGCACTTCAAAATATCCGGTTCATTCGCATTTTCTTATTTGATATCTCACTTAAGTTTTTACGCCTTTCTAATTCATGACATTTTCGACAAGTAAAATACAAAGTTATTGAAAGATTTGACGAACAACCGTATTGTATTTCTGAATTCAATACAAATAGTATGTTTTTATACGTCCGAGAATTGTAATTATATTGCGAGTTCCAATGTCTCACATCTAACAATTAATTAAAGGATATAAACATGCTAAACTTTGTTGTGAGTATGTCTAGCCTGTAAAGATTCGTTTCCAATATCAGTGAAAGGAGTAATTACTGTCAGTTTTATTAGAACACGTCTGATCGTTACTCTAAATTATGATGTCGATTTTTAAAATTACAGGCATTTTTGCACCTGTCCCAAGTCAGGAGCCTCTAGCCTTTGTTAGACTTGTATTATTTTTAATTTTAGTTTCTTGTGTACAATTTGGAGTTTAGTATGGCGTTCATTATCACTCAACTAGTATATATTTTTGTTTAGGGGCCAGCTGAAGGACGCTTCCGGGTGCGGGAATTTCTCGCTGCATTGAAGACCTGTTGGTGACCTTCTGCTGACACATTCCCCATTTCCATTCTCAATTTTAAGTAGTGGTATAAACGAATAGTTTTTTGGTAATCCACAGTAAGGTCAATAAAAAGTATAAACAGATCGACAACTACCTCAATTTATTTTACACTTTGGACCGTCCCGAGGGTCTCGTGGTAGTATGTCCGCCTCAAGTGCGGGAGATAGTTGGTACGAAACCCGGCCGGGTCAAACCAAAGACTTTAGAATTGGTATTTGCTGCTTCTCCGCTAAGCACGCGGCATTTAGGAGTTAGAGCAAAGACTAGTCGGCTCGCAGTCAAAATGATGTGACCAAGTAAGGTGACATGTCTTCCTGCGGACTAATACCTTGTGAACTAGCACGTTAGAATCCGTCTCCGCGTGTCGTTCTAGTACAAAGCAGAGTTTACTTTCATATCACATTATCATGTGCATCACAAGGACAATAAGAAGATTTTCTCTCAACAGAATTTTGGATTCGGTTAAGAATGTACTTCTCATTAATTAGTGAACGAAATACTCAAAAAAATGGTAAAATGTGTCAAATTTGAGGTTTTTGGCTATCTTCAGCCATTTTAGACATGGTCATCTATATTTAGAACTTTTAAGTAATCAATCATATGCCTTTTATGAAATTGTTATACTGTGAATGTACGATAACATTGGACAACTCTTGAATTGACAATGGTCCTTGAATGAAATAAATGCAAAGGGAATTGGCCTTACCTGTTTGAATAGTTATATAATAATTTGCAACAGTAAATAAGAGACTAACGTGTAGTAATTACTGTACATTTACTTGTTTCAGCATTACTGAGCGCTGCTATATTCGGTAACGTTTCCTCCATTATGTTACGGGTATACCAGGGATCTGATGAGTTCCATGAGAAAGTCCAGAGTATCAAAGAATTCATTGGCTTTCATCATCTACCTAAAAACCTAGCCACCCGGTTACAAGAATCCTTCCAACATACATGGTCTTACACAAACGGAATAGATATGAACAATGTAAGTACAACACACGTGGTCTTGCACAAATAGAATAGATAAGAACAACGTAGGTACTTACCAGAAGATTTGAATTACCCTTAATGATGATCTGGAAAGGGGTGGGGGCTTCATTTCTGTATTCTTTAAAATTTAAGCTCAGGTTATTTTGGCTTATTTTTCTAAAGTTCTGACTTTTCTGCAGAAATGGCCCATTGTTCTATGTAAACCCCATCCAGATCCTCTCTTCTTAAAGTCGTTAATTACATACCTATCTGAAACCATCAGTTATCACTTGACGAACCTGTCAAAAATTTTTGGACTGGCTGATGCCATGATTCAAAGGTTAAAGCCAAATGACAAAATAAACCATTGGCTTTAGACTAAGAATTTCTGTAGGAAATATGGGTATGAATATACCAAGAGGTATCTTTGTTCACGATTCTTTCATCATCCGATAGTTTTTTTTTTTCTTTTGGCTGAAGCTTTGTGTACCAAGTCCGTTACTAGATCACTATATGATCCATTGGTAATCAGAGAAATATATGGATTAAGGATTTTTGTAAGACAGATTGATAGTTTTTCTAAATGTTTGAA
Organism: Mytilus californianus; assembly: GCF_021869535.1. Taxonomy (NCBI): domain Eukaryota; kingdom Metazoa; phylum Mollusca; class Bivalvia; order Mytilida; family Mytilidae; genus Mytilus; species Mytilus californianus. The sequence goes on along the minus strand of NW_026262604.1, from coordinate 61,659,381 downwards.
ATGGTCTTCTTTTTAGCTTACTTAACCCTAAGGCCCAGTGTGAGTTTTTGCCATCACTTGGTGTTCGTTGTACGTTTACTATTACAAAGATCCACTTCTCTGAAACTGTACTGGGTCATATTTAACCAAACAATCATTAAAATTCCAATGTCTGTCTGTTATCTTGAAAATCTTTGTAGTAAGAGAAAATTTGACTGAGGTAAAATGTTCAGAATGATGAGATCTACATAATGTCTATGACATTAAAACTGTCAGACGTCTTCTTATAGAAATTATTGCCTTTAAACGATTTCTTATTTCAGGTTTGCGTATTATCTCGAATATTGTAACTGATAGACAGAAATTTTAAACTGCAAAAATGATCAGTAAGACAAGATCTACAAATAAGTCATATGATCGAAATCGTCAGTCGACACCTTATTGACCTTTGAAGATTTTGCCCTTTAATGGCGTTTCTTCCGATTTTTTGCATTTTTGCCTTTTATCTTGAAAACTATAATAGATAGATAAAAAACTTAGCTAAAAAAATCAGCAAGACAAGGTTTAAATATAAGTATTCATAACCGAATCATTTGTCGACTCCTTATTGAAGTTATTGTCCTTTAAAGACGAATTTTCTTTTTTTTGTTTACATTTTTGCCTAGCATCTTAAAAAGTATAATAGAGAGATAGAAATTTTAAATAGCAAAGTTATGTCGTTTGCGCTGTAATATATAGCTTAACTTATCTAACATCCGGGGCTTTACGTACTGCTTTTTTTTTCTGTATAATATTATGAATGATAGCATAACACATGTATAAGACATATATTTAAATATATTGGTCCATATACTTCTCATATCTCAAGCTGTTTGTGTTTTTTTTTCAATATCAATGTAATTCATCAGGTTTTAAAAAGGTAGTACATTTGCCTTCCATAGCAAACACTTTGAGTAATGCATAATTGAAGAATTGAGTATTCAGAAAACCCTGTCACCAGTTTAATGCATTATAAAAAGTTAAATTTTCCCTATCGCCAAATTGTCATTAAGGCGTATACAAACTACAGCATTTTAATTATATATCTCATTTAACTGTGATACATGTATTGCCAAGTAGGGTTCATTGATTCTCGCGAGAAGTGCGCATTAACTGACTTCTAGATTACGTAACAAGACTGTGGTTTCATTTTACAATTCAGATTTATTTCTTCAATTCAAGTGAAAGTTTCGAGCAAATGATACCATGTAACCTTGGAAAATGTCGAGAAAAAGAAAAAAAATCAGAAGATAATTTGATGTTTTAAATTAACTTTAAATTTCAATCATGAATTAACCTTAAAGTTTCAAATTTAATTAAGCTCAATGTTGAATAGTAAAAAGAATTTGTTTACGAACAAAGTATATATTAGTTTCGATGAAGTACGACAAATTGACAATGTGAGTCATTTCAAAGCAAGTTAGTAATTAAGAATTTTCCACACAAAATCAGTTATGACAATATTTCTTTACGAATTCATTATAATTAGTGAATAAAAAAGCTTTAGATATAAGAATAAACTCATCATAGATACCAGCTTGAAATGTTGTACGCCATACGCGCGTTTCGTCTACAAAAGACTCATCAGTGACGCTCGAATCGAACAAGTTAAAAAGGCCAAAAAAAAGTATGAAGTTGTAGAGTATTGAGGACCCAAAATTCCTTAAAGTTTTGCCAAATACAGCTAAGGTAATCTATTCCTGGGGTAGAAAATCCATCTGTCCTTGGTTATTGTACATGTCGGTCTTCAATGGGACATCTGACCTTGGAAAAGAAGGTTGTAACTTGTATATTTCGGTCTAGCTTCTATGGGAATTTTTACTTTAGAAAGAGAAGTTGTAAGTTGTTCATGACAGCTTTCTAGGAGACATTTTAACTTGGAGAATACATTAAGATGATAGCTACCCAACGACAACAACACTAAATGTAGAGGTAAACATACTCCTAAGCCAACATAAGTCCACTAGACAGCATATTATTGGACTTGTCAGACAGTCCGGCACATTTCGGGAAGCCTAAATAAAGTGTCTATATATGATATATGACAAAATTCTTTATAACTGAGATTCTAGAATTAGTGTGAATAAATTTATCAGACTATCAAAGTTCTGCTATTAACAACAAATTTCAAAGGGACCAAACCAGAAAGAAACGACTAAAAATCAGTTAAAAATGACTAAAAAACCAGTAAGATATGACTAAAAACCAGTAAGAAGAGACTAAAAGCAAGTAAGAAGTGACAAAAAACCTGAAGAAACGACTACAAACCAGTAAGAAGTGACTAAAAACCAGTAAGAAACGACTAAAACCATTACGAAATGACCAAAAACAAGTATGAAAGGACTAAAAACCAGTAAAAAGTGACTAAAATCCAGTAAGAAATGACTGAAAACAACATTCTGACCAGGCTCTTGATATAGACCAGGAATATTGATGGAATTGAACTTAGTAAACCGGAATAATAGTATAAAAAGTAGTTTAACTAATAATACCGTGTCAACAACTGTTCCATTTACTGTAAGTATTTGACGTGTGATATACAAATCTATTGATTCGCCTTGGTTTGCATTATTTAACACTTTAAAAACCAAGTTAATTTCTTGAAAGAAATTTCAAGAATCTGTCCTTTTTCATTGGCATTTACATAACAAGTTTTGATTTCTTAATGTCAATAACGAAATGTTTTCCCCACTTTGGTAATTGCATAAATTACTTAAAGCACTAATCGAATGAGACCTGCAACATTCGAGACAGGTTTTTGAGTGAAACACAATGAAGCGTTAGGACGTTATGTGCGTTGAATTTAAATTGGATTATAATCTTTAAGTTGAAATCTGATTAATTTTTTTCTTCGAAAGGCTTTGATTCATAGCTAGCTGCACGAAGGCGCATTGTAAGGCACTATTGGATCAGATAAAGTTTTAGGGTTAAACAATTTCTGTAAGAATGTTTGAAAGTATTCAAAGTTAACATCTTAACATCAAATATAAAAAAAATCTCTCTTTTACATTTGACTGCAAAGGTCATATGTCAGTCATTGAACGGACACTTTTCATAGATACACAACAAGATGGATTTCAAATGAATTGTTCCAATGTGATTCTTATCTGATTCGTTGATACAAGAAACCCTTACCTGATTGACTGATATAAGATGCTCTTATGTGATTGGTTGATATGATTGTAAAAGTCAAACGACATATATAAAATGTATATTCAGGGCGATAACATTGTTATATGGTATGATATTGAACCGTTGTTTGTACTAGACAGACCAACTCACAAGCCAACAGTCAGCTGGAAGACATGTCTTCTTCAAATGCACATTTTTCTGACTCCGAACCATTAAATCTGCTTTTACACCTAAATGCATTATGGCTGAGACATTGCCATCCAAATTTAGTCTTTCCTTTGATCCTCACTGAGATCTAATCTTCGACTTCCTGTACGCAAAGCGAGTACGTTGTCACGTGACCACCATAGCCAATTGTTCCGATACGAAATTAATAAAATATTTTAAAGAAACAAAATACAATTCGTGAGTTGAAGAAAGACAGATATCCGCATAATCTAAAGAAGAAGAAAATAAACAGCTGTTCACAAAAAAAATCTGTTCACAAATCACTAACACTGCCATTCACCCAACAGAAACACGTGTGTTCACAAAACACAAAAACAGACATTAATAAAACACAAACATAACCGTTGACAAAAATTAAACACAACAGTTTACGAAAAACACAAACACAGTAGTTAACAAACACCAAACATATGTTAACAAACATCATACAGCTGTTAACAAACATGAAACAGCCGTTAAAAAAACAGCATTTGACAAACATCAAACAGCTGTTAACAAACATGAAACAGTCATTAACAAACATCAAGTTAACAAACATCAAACAGCCATTAACAAACATCAAACAGCCGTTAACAAACATCAAACAACTGTTAACAAACATCAAACAGCTGTTATCAAACACCAAACAGCTGTTAAAACACACCAAACAGCTGTTAAACAACATCAAACAGCCGTTAGCAAACATCAAACAGCTGTTAGCAAACACCAAACAGCTGTTAAAAAACATGAAACAGACGTTGACAAAAAACAAACAGCATTTGACAAATATCAAACAGCCGTTTAAAAACATCAAACAGGTGTTAAAAAATATCAAAAAGCTGTTAATAAACATCACACATCCGTTAGCAAAAAACAAACAGCCTTTACAAAAAATACAAAACATCGCTAACAATAAAAAAAAGCTGCCGTTAACAAAAACAAAATAGTTGTGCACAACAATAAACAAATAGCAGCGCACAAAGAATGCTGCTTTAGAAAAAAGCAAAGTGCCTTGCACTTAAAGAACACAAAAAATAAAATACAGAAAACATGTTGTTTTACATACATAACGTTTGATATTGCACATTACTTATTCTACGCGCGTTGTTATCTAAGATTGGCATTCCGTTTATGAGAACATAAAGAAACATTAAGAGTTTACATTTGAACGTTATTATTGCATCTTAGGTCTGCAATCAAGCCAATTACATAATGGCATTCTGATTTTGATTAGAAAAAGTATAAAGTAAATAACATGCATATATCACTAATACGTTGTATAGGGAAATGAAGCTTTTAATCTAAATCAGAAACTTTATATAATATTCTCGTAAAGGATTCACTTATTTTATTTTAATATAGTGAATGGAATTGAATTGCTAGTGTTTCAAGAATATTAAGATCGGTCTTCTTACTTACTTTCAACATTTGCTCAAAGCAATTGTTTGGGGAAATGTTTAATGTCATATATTTCAGGACATTATACGACCTTCAACAATAGGCAAAACCCATACCTTAAATCAGTTTTGAAAGGTATAACAAAACGTTAAACAATTCAAACGAGAAAACCAAATTTCTGATTTATGCTAAAAAATAAATGAAAGACTAATATGACAGATTTCAACCTAGCAACAACCAGTGATTGACATGTTTTTTTCTACTTGGAACTGGCACATAAATAATGTGGCGGGGTTAAACATGTTAGTTTGCGTTCAATCTACCCCTAAACTTGGACAGTGGCGTAACAGCACAACATAAACAAACTAATACAAATCAGTTGGAAATGACTAGTCATCAGATTGGCACGAAAAACAAACAATATTTTGTCATATATTTAAGTTGTGGTAATGAAAATGAAAGAAGGTTGTTAACTAAATTTAGAGTAAGCTCACATAACCTAAACATTGAAAAGGGAAAATATTGTAATTTGGATATTAGTGAAAGAAAATGTAAATTATGTAAAAATTCTGTTGAAGATGAAATCCATTTTTAATTCAATGCCCATGCTTAACAACAATACACAAACCATATTTCGATCAATTAGAAAAAGTTGATAAATTTTGAGTAAACTTTCAGATGAAAACAAATTAATTTGGCTGTTGAGCAACGATTTGATTTTTGATTTTTGGTGTTTTAACGCCACTTTTAAGCACCGCTTTTGGGCTATTTCGTGGCGGCCAGTTTTTATTGGTGGAGGAAGCCGGAGTACTCGGAGAAAACCACCGAGCTTCGATAGTAAACTTGACAATCCTAGTCAATTTAGATTGGAGTCGAGTGCACCCGCACGAGCGGGTTTCGAACTCACAACCTCAGTGTTGACTGGCTAGTGATTACAGTAGTAACTGCTTAGACCACTCGGCCACCGAGGCCCCTTGTTAAGCAACGAAGATATAGACATCATTTATATAATTAGTAAACTTTTAAAACAACTGTAAAAAAAAAAAGAGATGCACTATTATTGAAAAATTGACTTGAGAGCTGTCCCCCTTTATTATATTTCTATTATTGTATGAAATTTTAGTGTTCCAGGTGGAATCCAAATTGCTGGGTTTTATTCACCAGTTTTGCATATATTTTATGCAGTTCTTATCCTTAATAAATGTATATATGTTCAATGTTTTAATCAACTCAATCATTCAAATCATGTTAAGTATTGTATGTTATGTCTTGTAGTCATAATTAAACTGTAATTATTCTGCCCAAGTACGGGCACTGTGATTAGTCATTATAAGATTGTATTGTGTTGTATTGTATTGTTTTGTATTGTATTGTATTGTATTGTATTGTATTGTATTGTATTGTATTGTATTGTATTGTATTGTATTGTATTGTATTGTATTGTATTGTATTGTATTGTACACTTTGTCTTTTATATTGATAGGTTTTAAAAAGTTTTCCCGAGTGCCTACAATCAGATATATGTTTACATCTCAACAAAAATTTGCTGAACAACTGTCCAGCTTTTAAAGGTGCCAGTCCAGGTGAGTTTATAGTAATAAAATGCATATATATTTTTATAAGATTTCAAGTGTTGACACATCATTCCATTTAAGGTTGGATTGTATATATATAATAGTACAAATTTGTGGTGGCATACTGTCCCTAGTTAAGATTAAGATTTACTTTTTTTTGCCTGCAAAATTAAAAAGCAACTCTACGGAAAAAGAAGAATGAAATAGAACGGGAAATAAAGAATCACACATGAACCAGGATAGATCGCATTACAAGTAGACAAAGAAAAACAACAATAAAAGATCTTGTCTGGGTCAACATGTGCAATTCATTTCAGGTAGGCAACACTGGAAGCCTTTTCTTCCATGCCTTTGTCCATATCATAAAGTTGAATACGAGTCATGGCTTGGGGTTATAAAAAACATCTGAAACTTCATATTTCTCAACTATTTTTCACTTTGATGTTGAAACAAATGCATGCATTCGGTGTCATTGATTGTACTTTTTATGACGACAACTACAAACAACAGTTTTGTGATTTAACACAGAGACAGTGTGTGCCTCTTTTTCGCGGCAGTTTGGGATTGTTCAATGAACTAGGAATATATAATATAACTGGGTAGAAGGGGAAATATCCTGGGATAAAAGTATAAAACTGCCACATATAACATGTTCATTTTCTTTGAGTAAAATATTTATACTGCGTGGTTTCTAACGATATTTTAAATGTAATATTAAGGATTCCAGTGCTGTGTGAATAATTAGGTGAAACACAGCAATATTCTTAGACCAACTTTGCCCTCAGGCAAAGTTGGTCTTTGATGGATTTGGCTATTTTTTAGGTCCTTTTTATTCATAAAGCTCTTCAACTGTTTCGGTTTTATTCATCCTTGGCTTTCAAATATTCGACTTTGAGCGTTCCTGATGAAGGTAAATCCAGAAAAGCGCTTTGGACGCGTGGAAGTTATAGCACCTGTGATCACCCCCAGTTAAGGTGGGGTTCTTGTTGCTCCGTCTTTATTTTTCTATATTGTGATTTGTATACTGTTGTTTGTCTTTTGGTCGTTTTTCGTTTGTTGTCATGGCTTTGTAAGTTCCTCTTTAATTTATGAGTTTGGCTATACCTTTTGTATCTTTCGCTTCTTTCAAAGTATTTCTTCTCATAAGAAATGGTCTGAGAATTCAATCACTGGTACCACTTGTCACATTTGTTAAAATAGTCATCCATTTACAACAAAGAATTACAAAGAACTGTCTATATTTAGAACTATAACGGTTTATATAAGAAGCCATGAAAAATAAAATTAAGACGTAAATCAACGTTTAAATGGACAAACTGTCAGCTGTATAAATAAATATTTATTTAGTGTATCCATTTCCAATATAAAAAAAATATTTCATTAAAGAGGCAATTGCTTGCAACATTAACATTTTGTAACTGCAGCGTACACCATTATTGCTTTATACCAGACAAAATGTATTTTATACATTCAATCTTTAGGAGTTCCATGTATTTTTTACATTTATTCTTTAGGATTTCCATGACAGATGTATATTATGACCGATACAATCATCAATTGCTTTGATAGAGAGGAGTAAAGTTACAAATATATGAATAACAAAATGAGAAAATTGATTTTTACTTGACCTATTGTAATATTTTCTGGCAGTGAAAAGTCTTTATTATATCTTTGTCAAGCGACGTCTGATAAATATAGCTTCTCGTCTTACAGGGCTGAAAGGCTGTGATTACAGCTATTTGCTATTCCATTGTAAAGAAACATTCACCACCAGAAATATTCTAGTCGATAGTACTTTCACTATTCAAGAGATTTCTTAAAAACACTGTAGGAAATTGCCTTTATTACATACCTTAAAATAAATATGCCATTTCGTTTCTTTTAATATGCTCAAAAACAGTGTTAAATGAAATTCTGAATGTTCTTATATTCGACGTTTTAGTATATCATAAATTATGGGTAACATTTTCTACAGCGTACTTCAAAAATTGACAAACAACGTCCTGATCCGTCCTGAACGACGGAAATTTGGCCAATGACGTGAAATTATTTTGATTTTGGTGTACGAAAAATTGTATTACCCGTAGTCCTTCAGATTTTCTAAACAGTCGAATTATATCAAAGCTAAATCATTCTAATAACATAATAGTCATCCCAGTATGACAATATTTCATTAAGCAAGCAATTGCCATTATCAAGGAACATTTGTATTATTGATGTCGTCAGTGTACTGCTACACCGCTATTGTTCGATATTCGACAATATGCCAGGGATAGTGTAAGATACAGGGATAGTGTATTTAACAGATCATTTCTTTAAAACTTGTCAGATAAATATGTAAAACATGTTCAATGTAATCACAGATTGCTTTCATAAAGAAGATCAAAGTCACAATTTTATGATTACATAATTAGAAAATGGATTTTGTTAATAAATGTACTATTGTCAAATCTATTAGTTATAGGAAATCATATCAGTTTGACAACCATTGCCTTTCATCTGTAAGGATCAAAGAATTAATAACGGCAAATATTATGTATTATATGAATTTATCAGCCTTGAAAATTTATAAAGTTATGTAATGTTCTTTCATCTTGAGAAAAAAACGGTGATGTATCCGGACATACAACTCTGATGACGGAAATGAGTTAGAAATAACCCTGTTGGTTCGTTTCGGTCTATGCGCTTTATAAAGATTACATTGTCATGAATAATACATCATCTACGTGTTGCAGTAAATTTGAATCAGTATGAGTTACTTTTCTGAACATAACAATCAGTGATGACATAAGACGAAACTTTATTCAGGATTAGACCTGCTACGCATACAGATGTTTGCGATTTTGAACCTGAAATCTAACTTAGATTCCACCGAATAATTATATCTGAATTGGACATGCTATACAAACATTGAACAAAACATGAATGTGACAAGTTAATAAGGTACACCCTATTTAAAAATCAACATAAGATTAGAGAAACTTATATTATATTACCCGGATGTTCTGATAAGTTCAATAACTCGTATTTAACAGTTGTCAGCTAATTACTGGTCTGGATGGGAGTCCTCATTTCGTTACTCTTGAATTATCTAGGCCATTGTACTCTATTTTGTTTTGCCAATTATTCTCTATTCTTTATACATTAGCACCCAATTATTTCTCTACTCTTATGGTTTAGCACCTCACTATCCTCATTATTCTCTTTTCATTATTGTTTAACCAATTTTTCGGTAGTTCGATCCAATATTTCCTTTTCCTTTAACCCCCTCCAGACCCTCATTAATATAAACTTGTTTTTCGAAATTAAATAAATTTACTGACATCAAACGGATCATATCGATTTTAGAGTGCACAACACATGTTTTTGAAAGAAACATTATCATATACCCTCGAGAGCAAAATGTGTTTTCTTTCGATTTAAAAAAAAACAAAAAACAAGCCATACACAGAGCATTTAAAATATTTCCTGAGGGAGTTATATCTATAGTTCATGTAAAATATATACTTGATGAACTGAAGATTTGTTATTCCAATGGGCAATTTACATCATGCCAGTACTAAAGCACTGTTTGAGGGTCCAAAATAATATATTTTCTTTTCATAGATCTTAAAATCTAACATATCAAATCATAAATACACATGTACTTAAGTTTAACTCTTTGTCAGAACGCTAAGTGGAACGAGCACGTAGAAAATATTGCTAAATCGTATAATTTAACATTTAGGAGTTTTAAGAAAATTGAAATTAAAGTCGGCCAGACAGAAATTAGAAAGATTATTGTATAGTTTGCTGTGCGGTATAGGTTTTGCTTATTGTTGAAGCCGCATGGAGACCTATTGTTGCTTACTTCTACATCAGTTGGTCTCTGGTGGACGTTGTCTCATAAGCAATCATACCACATCTTTTTATTTTCATATGATGGTGAAGTGTGGTAAAACTGTGGTATTTGTCATTTAGAAAATCCAAGTCAAAGTTTATAAAAGTAAACCATTTTAGGTCAAAGTACGGTCTTCAACACGGAGCCTTGGCTCAAACCGATCAGCAAGCTATAAAGGGCCCCAAAATTTACTAGTGTAAAACTATTCAAACGGGAAAACCAACGGTCTAATCTAAATAAAAAACGAGAAACGAGAAACACTTATGAACAACATCAACAAACGACAACTATCGCTATTTATCCCAATCCGGATAAGTTCTGAAATTACACAACTTTTTCATCCAGTTGAGGCTATCTGGGCTCTGTTTAAACAATGTATTATGCATAGAACTTTTCAAAGAGACAAGTTTAAACCATCGTAAACACTTCAAACAAAGCATTTTTATGATTTTAATTTGTGTTTTATATAAGTGGATCATAATCTATCAAAGTTTCAAACTGTTTACTTTCTACGCTTTTTCCTCCCTCAGCTCGTTACTTATGACCTTTGTTTTTGCGACACTTGACCCAAACAGGAAGTTGTCTAAGTGACTGTTTTTGCCGGATTGGATTAAATAGCGATAAGGTGTATTGAAAAGGTCACAATAGTTATTGCTAGCTCCATAAAATAATTTGATAAGAAATAAAGGAATGGCGAAAATATTATGTATACAACTTTCTGATTTTCCTTAAATACATAAAAAAAGGATGAACAATAAGATAAATGAATTTTTCAAACAAAACAGTAAATTTATTTTTAACTTTTACATGTCTTGTGTAGTAAGGCTAATTTCTATTACTAGTCATTGCATGGACGCTCAAGAAAAGAAAAACTGAGATTTAAAACGAAAATGATATCATCGTGAAACCGAAAAGATTCCCCAATTTTCGTCCATCAGTTGATGCTGTTACTAGAAAACCAATAGAGGTTTCTTCAGCCTAATGTACATCATTATCCACTATATATTTGATTTGTTTTGGCTGAAAAGATATTGTCTGAAAACGAAAACATTTTTCTTAAAAATCAGTCGATTTAACATGACCTTTAGGGATCTTATCAATTTGTACAACAATTCGGGTTCTAGGTACTTTAAGTTGTATACCTATAGTACTATATTAATTATATTTGCATAATTTTCATGTACTTTCATACTTATATCATACTTATATAAACCATAAGAGTCATTCAAACTTAAGAAGTCATGCCATATATGAAAGCTTGTCTTCTATCAACCCGTCTATGCAACTTGTTTCCCACTGACATGATCCGACCACTTTAAGAGATGACTTGTAAGACGGATGACAATGCCAGTACGACTGTAAAAGAACAAAATGTCAAAAACTTATTGATTTGTGTAATCGGTCACTTTCAGACAAAATGATTCGTTTACATCTATTTCAACTATACAATTTATTACACGAGAAGATTAAGTATTTCATCTCCACTTGACAGGCGGTTATATATACGGCCCTTTTAAAGAAATAAGTGGTGTGTTCGAATAATGAATATATTAAAAAAGAGTAATCAATATGTAAGAGTACATCAGACTATGATTCACACTTTTTGTACTATTTGTTACACAATTTTATAAAAGTCTAAAAAACCTAATACAAATAGCTAGGGAGCTGATAACATTTTTTTTGGGAATCTCGGGTTTTTTCATAATGAAACATTCATGTATCTTCAAAAATAAAAAGGTTTAGAATTTAATTTCTTGTATGATAATTATCAGAACAGAATGTATAATGTAGCTTACGCCCTGTACGCCCCTGAATCCGGTACTGATATATGATAGGAATTATTTAAAAACAAAAACATAACACTTTATGGTATAGTATAGTTGTAAATTGCTGTTTATTTTACATCCTACCTTAAAATATAAAATAAAGCACATACCCTGTATCGCATACCCTGTATCGCATACACTGTCAGACAAAACCTTTATTGCATTCCCTGTATCACAAAACCTTGCTTGGATTACCTGTATGACTATTATTCTTAAACATATGAAAAAGTATACAGTACAGGTTACAATTTGTAATTGATGCTGTAGCAACCCTCATAATCACTACCAGACCTCGAGCGTTCGGTCCTCTTGTTGATATTGACCGTTCGGAATGATAAAACATTCACCGTTTGCCATGTTGAAATCCCTAGATCTACATATCAAAAGACATTTTGATAGTTACTTCACTGTTTAAAATGTATTTCTATTAATCAACATTGGCAGCGGAATATCAAACAATGACGCTTACAGCAGAAATTGGTAAGTATCTGAATTCAACGCAGATTAAATGTTGGGTCCGTATTGCTCAATGGTTAGGTTTCTGTGCTGGATTGAGGGATTGTCATTTGGTGTCTGTAGGAAATTTGTCTCATTGGCAATCATATTTTTATATTATCATGAGTGCAACAACCCGCTTTTAAAACGTCTTTTGTAATTGCAGGTGTAATAGTGTATACTGGATACTGTATGTTACGGAAGCGTATTAGCGCCACACAAACTTTTTTTATATTTCTTCCTATGTTTGCGTTATAATTCAAACCTTTGGGTAATATTGCAAACCTTTGTGTAATATTGCAAACCTTTGGGTACTATTGCAAACCTTTGTGTAATATATTGCAAACCTTTGTGTAATATATTGCAAACCTTTGTGTAATATTGCAAACCTTTGGGTAATATTGCAAACCTTAAGTGTAATATTGCAAACCTTTGCGTAATATTGCAAACCTTTGCGTAATATTGCAAAGCTTTGTGTAATATTGCAAACCTTTGCGTAATATTGCAAACCTTTGCGTAATATTGCAAACCTTTGGGTAATATTGCAAACCTTTGGGTAATATTGCAAACGTTTGGGTAATATTGCAAACCTTTGCGTAATATTGCAAACCTTTGCGTAATATTGCAAACCTTTCCGAAATAACACTTACAGTTGCGTTATAACTTTGAAGTTATCTTATTTCTTATTTAAGTTTCAAGGGAAGCATCTATTATAAATGGAGGAGGCTGCATGTATTAAAGTTTATCCCTGTGCAAAGTAAAAGGCTGGAGTGTTTAGCACATATCACGGTATAATAACAAACAGGAGAATATTACAAAGAAAATTGAGTAAATTGAAATTATACCAAAGAAAATAAAAAAATAACCCTGTTAATATGGCCGATTTTAAATAGACTTCCAAAGTTAGCGCTCGTACGAGCATTGTGTAAGATTGGTTAGATCCAAACAAGCTACTTTATTGAAATGAAGATAAGATGAAGATATTTTATTATTATACTTATGTTCTCTACTTTCAAATTACTACCCAAGCATCTTTAATACATGTAGCTACCTTATTAGACTGAAAGTAAAAACACCAGGATTTTTTATGAAAAAATCTTTATCATATTCTCAGATTTCAACAAACGATGTCTTACATCAAAATTCATTATATTTTCTAATTCCAAATAAGCCGAAAGATCATTTTGTCTATTTGAATTTATAGTTTCACAATTGTCTGAAATCTTTTTTGATCTTCTCTATCTAGAGATGTTCAAAATCTTCGCCTTTCAATTGAATTTGCCTATTATATAATACCATATCTATTTTCATATTAAATTTATATAATATCGATACAAAATATTAATCATTCTTAATTTGTGTATAATTGAGATACACGTATTCCCTTATTCATATGTATATTTAAGATAATGATTTGGCCTTGTGGATGTTCATGGTCTTTCTGTTAACTAAATCACAAGCTAATTTTACTGGCAGACGGACATGCAAATGCCGATATTCACAAAACACTGCTTTCAAATTATATAATAGATATAAAATGCATATTCAATATAGTTTTTGATAATCAAATATATACAAAACTTAATGAATAATTAATATCAAAATGTTTGCGTTATAAAGCAAACATAGGAAGAGATATGAAAAAAAAGTTTGTGTTGCGCTAATACGCTTCCGTAGTATGTACTTTCGTCCACAAACACTTTTTTGTTCGCGTCCTTGTTGGATTTATTTGTATTTTTGTTTGTTTTTTTTTTTAGTCAATTGTCTTGTATGTCTGTGATGTATGTTTACACAGTTATTTCTACTGAATCTAAATTATTTTCACATTAACCTATTATGTCTGTTTGGCTTGCTCACCCAATTTTGTCTATATAACGGACTATAATAAACAACTGTCATACAAGTGAGAGGTTTGGCTAGCTATAAAACTAAGGTTAACCCACCATCTCCTGCGAGCAATGCCTGTACCAAGTCGGATATCTTACAATTGTTTACTATTCATTCCTTTGGTTGATAAAGTCTACCGTTTGACTTTGTCAGTTTTTATGCATGGACTTTTTGGATTTACCTTGGAGTTCGGTATTTTTGTTACACTATTTTTGTCACATTTTAATGTGTAACTATTTTGTGTAGTGTCACCATGCCTTAAATGGTTCAATCTTCTAAAACCTTTACCTACAAATTTTTTTGTCAGTCCTTAAATATATTAGATTTTATCCGTGTACAGTGAATCAAAAATATTTTTTTAAAGTTATTTGTGGAAAACTTTTAGTGCATACTATTTAAGTTTTAATTAACTCCCCACCTGGATAATATCCGTTGAGGAGGTGTTCCATAATTGGAAGGACATATATATAGAAGAAGAAGAAGAATCATATTTTGTCAACCATACATATTAAAAAAAAATTGTTCTAAAAAAAAAAGGTTTTTCATCTAATCTGGCTAATATCCAATACTTCTCTTTGCTGAAATTTCCGCACGTATTCTGAATGACACAAATGAATGCATTTATCTCTTTTTCACAATTAAAACCCCAAGGTTATGGAATCCTTAAACAAATGGTCCTTTGATTGATCGCCGAAGCTATTGGATTGGAAAAGGATAAATAAAATGAAAAATGTCTTTGTTTTCATTAAATCTCCAAGTTTAATTACGTATGTCTTATGGCGTCATCCATACAAAATATTTGCTAGCAATCTTGAAGGGGTAATTCTTCAACGTGAATGCAGAATATGTGATAATAAAATGAATCATTAATCGCCATGGTTAAGATCGTAAATTGATGAAAACAGATTTATTTTTATTTATTTCAATGACTGTATATTTTATGTTGAAAAATAATAAAATCCGGCGTCAAACCTGGCGGTCTAATGCATACAACCCATACTTAACACTAATTATAAAAAATGTTTTAAAGATATACATGTATTTGATCTATTTATCTCCAATTACAAGGTTCTTACATCTTATGTAATATGAAAAAAAAATAAAAATTATATTGACAGTTGAATGAAACTACTTCAGACGAAAAAAATAAATCTTTTATTATAAATAATAAAGAGATGAAGTTAGTATACTAGTAATTGCCAATGAGACAAATATCAACCAGAGTGCAAAGGACAAAGATATAATCAGGTAAAAGTCACCGTACGGCCTTAAACAATGAGAAGAAAAACCCGTATAGTCAGCTATAAAAGCATGTGGTTTTGTATGATGTAACATATGAAAAGGGTAACAGGAATTACAAAATATATCGGACAGTACTACAGACAACACAACCACCAACACCCGACACCTCTTACGACATACAAAAATGTCAAACAACTTCAAACATCACATGGTCAATATTTTTAAGTATTTTATACCCCTCCTATCTATATTGGTTTCACATTGACCGTTTGTGCAACAAATATTTTCGAAGCACTCTTCAGAAATTACTAAACAGATTGAATTCATATTTGGTCAGCCGCTTGGCAGTAATCTGTTCTGTTCTGTTGTAGTATTATTCCTCAACTATCTTAGAGAACCGTGGAATGAGTGTGTGAGGTTTTTGAATCTGACAGATACCTACTTTCTTTCACCGATATTTTGAATTGCAAGTGGGGGATAGCTTAGAACGAATACACTTGTTATTCGCTGTATCAATTGTTTCTGCACCAGATGTGCATTTCGACAATAAATGTCTCAGTGATGCTCGAGGCCAAAATATTTGAGAATCTAAAACTTGTTTAAAAATTGTAGAGCAGTGATAAAAAAAGGACAAGAAATAAGGACTTTGCGTGAGGTAGATGTATATTTTAAATTTACTTAGAAAATTTTGAAAGAGCAATTAAGACATTCGTTTCACTTAAATGGTCAATATCGAAAACGAGGTTGAAGCTAGTGGAATGTGATTATTTAAGAATTTAAAAGATATTTGACAAAGGACTTGAGAAAGACCTTTTCATGATTTTGATTTACAGTAATCTGATAAATAAAGATGCGATTCTGGGCAAATGATTGCTGTTAATGATCATGATTATGATACGTTTATGCATGTTCATATTTTTGTGAAACTGTTTGAAAAATTGTCGTACTGTGAACAAGGACGTATAACCAACAAAGTTACGTGCTTGGTGTTAAATAAAGTCCGGAAAATCTATTTTTACATGTAGTTATATCTTTTCATGTACTTTCTGAAAAGATTGAATGGAATACCCGAAAAGAAGAAATCTTGATAATGTTCGTAATTTGAACAGCATCCTAGGTACTAGTATAAATGATCAGAAAGTTTAAACCATTCCTTTCTTAATTTTTCTATTGTGTTTTCTGTCTATGAATGACAGTCTTTAAATGAAGACCTAGATTAACTTGTGTTTTCTTGTTTATATTTCAGGCTGCCTACGTGCCTTATCTATGAAGTTCAGAACAACGCATGCGCCACCGGGAGACACACTGATACACCCGGGTGATATTCTTACTGCCATTTACTTTATTGCCCGGGGTTCTATAGAGATAATGAAATCAGACACTGTTATGGCAATTTTAGGTAGGTTGAAGAAAGAATGCAGAACTTATCATATTTGGCTATATTATGCTTAAAGTTTTAAAAGTCGTGTACATACATTATTTGTAAATGGAAAATGTATGTAACATGAAAATAAGAACATGTGGCATGATTGCCAATTAGACAACAAGGAAGAAGCGCTTCGAAATGAACAGTTTTCGCAGAAGTAATTCAATATGTTTAGTATTCTAAAATACAATATTATACTCTAACAGTGTTTTCTAATAAAAAAAAATCATATTCAATTATTATAAACTCTTTAAATAAAATGCAAACAGCGCCGTTGTTAAATTATGTAGAAAAAAAAACCCGGTTCTTAAAATTCTTTGACATTGTAAGAGAAATCGTTTTTAATTCTTAATAGTTGAATATTTATGAAGGTTTAGAATGATACTTTATTCAGATTCAGATTCAAATTCTTTATTTCTTATGAAACCAAGCTAATGGTACAAAAAAAGATATTTTAACATATAGATTCTGCGCAGGACAAGTTTGTACAAAACGAGATGAGAGATTGACGATCAACCTGGAGAAATTACTTCTAGATCTGCATTGATATTTCTGATTAATTTACACAAATTGTTCAATACCTAAATATTTTTGGAAAAAAATAAATTGCCGAATTTCAAAACATTTACTCGGCTTGCGTAGTAAGGTTTAAGAAAAGCTGTTAGAGCTGTACAATTTAGAATATAGTGGAATTCATCACCTATCTCTCGAGAATTACAAAGTACACAGAATCTTTCCTTTCTTAACATTTCCAAGCTATCTACTTGTTTCTATAGTAGTTTACTAGTGAATCCAGTTCTAAACCTACATACAGTTATTTTATCTTCATAAGGTAATAAGTCTAAACATTCTTCAAATTCACAGTTTTTGTAAAAAGTTTTAAAAGTGTAAGAATAAGCGAGAAATATTACCTACTGGACAGAAAATCAATAATCAAATAGTCTATTGTCATCATGTCCTAGAAATAGTAAAACTAAATTTCAGTATTCAAATAATTTAACATGTAACTTCAGCAAACAAATACTATGTCAAGTCTCGTCATTTCTACCCCCCCCCCCCCCCCCCCCCAAAATAAAATAAACAAAAAAAAACTTGAGTAATTAAACGATAATAAATATTTATTTCTATTTTTGTCAGTACAATGAACAAATAGTTTCAAATATCATAAAATATCATGATTTTTTTTGTTTCAGGTAAAGATGATATATTTGGAGCGGATATGAATGCCGGTACGTCAGGAAAGTCATTATATTTCGTCCGAGCCCTCTCTTACTGTGATATTAATAAAATAGAAATGGAAGATTTAAAAGAAATTCTTCAGACATATCCTGAGTTTGCTGAGGAGTTCATCATCAAATTCCAAGTCACCTTTGACCTCAAAAGAGTAAGTACATGTAGATCTATGTACAACAAAAATGCTATATGTAATCAGAAGAATATAGATGTAAGTATATCTATGTAAAGGTATTACACCCGTTTTGTTTATAAATGAAATGTCTATTTAAAGTTATAATTAAATTAGCGTTTATAGGAAGCATGATAACGATGATGTTCTCAATTAGACTCTGACCGGGGAGGGTCATTTAAGGAATGAAAATGTTGTTCTCAATTAGCCTCTGACCGGGGAGGGTCATTTAAGGATTGAAAATGTTGTTCTCATTTAGCTTCTGACCGGGGAGGGTCATTTAAGGAATAAAAATGTTGTTCTCAATAAGCCTCTAACCGGTGAGGGTCATTTAAGGAATAAAAATGTTGTTCTCAATTAGTGTCTAAGCGGGGGAAGGGGGCATTAAAGGAATGCAAATGTTTTTCTCGGTTAGCCTCAAGATTTGACCGGGAAGGGCAACAAGAAATGAAAATGGTGTTCTCAGTTAGCCTCTTACCAGGGAGGAGCATTTAAGGAATGCAAATGTTTTTCTCATTTATCCTTTTCCCGGGGAGGGGCATTTAAGAAATGTTGGCCTCTAAATGTTGTCGCGTATATCACATGTTCTATTCAACTTCTTTCTTGAACAATGAGATCATATAAAGATATTAAATTCCGGTATTAACGGTATATCTCGATGTATCAGATTTGAATACACACGTCCTCTGAACGTGTCGTTAGGTATCAATATCCCATAGTACATCTCGTTTATTTTTATTTAGGGAACACTTCTAGAACGAAAATACAAATCAAAGATGGAAGATGAAACGTTACGATTTATTCGCCAAAAGCGTCCAAGATTACAATGCAAGCGTAGGAATGCTGAGGACTCGGGTAAGTTCAGGTCACGTGGTTTATGTGTAATCTAGTCCAGA
Organism: Mytilus californianus; assembly: GCF_021869535.1. Taxonomy (NCBI): domain Eukaryota; kingdom Metazoa; phylum Mollusca; class Bivalvia; order Mytilida; family Mytilidae; genus Mytilus; species Mytilus californianus. Next base: position 61,639,995 of record NW_026262604.1, on the reverse strand, counting down.
TCTGACAAAGTCTGTGACAGATTTGAAAATGCGGAATTGAAAAAACGTTTTACTCCTAATCAATAGAATATACGTAATAAGTTAACGACAGATAATATTTCTAGAAGAAATATAAAAATAATAAATAAAAGGAAATTTGAGTTATATATTAAAGAGATAGCAACTAAATGACAAAAATAATATCTAGAGGGCGTTATATAGTTTCCAACAATAGATAAGGGTCAACACAATATGTCAAGCTCCTATTCACCTACCGTCCATAACATATATAAATACAGTTAACAGAAACAAGCAAATATGCCATCAACGTCCAAACTCTTCAAAGCTATTAATATACATAGAAAAAGAAAAAGAAAAAAAAAGTTTGATGTTACCTTGTCCTTTTATCAGCAGTTACATTGTCATACTAATAAAAGAAGATGTTGTTATACGTCAATACAAAATGCAGCAATCAAACGGCACAAATATCATACAAGAAATGTTTTGATTGGTACCTGGCTGCTGAATCTCCTACAGCAAAATAGTTGTGCTAACTCCTTCGTTTGATATACACTGTTGCCTATAATTTCTTTACAATGTACCACACTACTTATCAACGTGCGAGCTTCTTATTCAACGGCCACCACAAGAAGTGATACTCTTTTTCGGGGGAGGGGGTCGTCTAAGATTTTAAGTGTTCATTCTAATGAGTTCATTTAGTCAGTCAACAAATTGTGGTTAATCGACGGTAAAATTCATTTTCAAAATTCGTGAATTAAATACCATCGCAAAGTTCAGCAATTAAAGTCAAACAAGGAGCAGTCGATAACTTTTAGAACAACCCGTATAGCATGAATTGTTAAAAGCAATTGAAGTTCTAAATATATTAATCATAATACGTCATTGCTAAAAAAACTAGTAAAAAATACCAGGCTTATAATTTTCTACGCCAACCGAGTGTTTCGTCTATAAAAGTCTCATTAGTGACGCTCGAATAAAAAAGTTAATAAAGCACGAAGTTGAAAAACACTGAGGACCAAAAATTCCGATAGGATTTGTCAGGTAATCTAGTCCAAGGGTAGAAAATCCTTCGTATTTCGATCAATTCAAAGTTTTGTAAAGCATTAATTCATACATGACCATATCACTAATATTTTACAGTTTAAGGATGTATTCTTCTGACGTTTCAGTCTCGTTGAAATCTCGTTCTGGAATTATTTCCAAAACATGTGATATAAGTGGAAAATAGCAATGAATTTAATAAATATCATAATCAAACTGAACTCTGTGAAAAATTGTGTATTTACAATAAGTAGTTTCTGAGTAATCAATTTTTCAAATTTTATTACCAATCAAGGCATTCTTTTTAGCCAAATTTTTGAAAAAATGGGTGAGGGATACAAGAAATGATTTTACCAGAAACATGTACTTCCCATATCACTTTTTTCTTTTCAAATTTTTAAGATATGTATTTTTTTCAATCATTTATAACAAAGAAGTTGAAATAATATGCATTTTGTTCTTAAAACAGAGAAAAATCATAAATTTACAAAATTGAGAGCATGGTAAATTTGACACGAAAAAGCATCAAAATATGATAAAACTTTCTTATATTAACACCTACCTATAGTTTTTTTAAGTTAAATTTATTCAGATTGGTCCACTTCATCTTTATTGAAAGTATGAAAAAAAGTTTAATTGTAGAACTGTGATTTTTTTCACGATAGTAGCCCAAAAATGGGCAAAAGCTGATGAAAAATCATTAAAAATTGTGTACTTTTGTAACGAAGTCAGTAAGTGGATAAATAATTTTTATTACGTAATTACAAAGTTAAGACTGTTTCTAAAGTTCAAATGTTCGATTGTTCACAAACTGTCTTTAAAGTTGAATTGTTCGAATGTTCATATCGTCACACGGACACCTGATCGTATAGTGGTATAACTGTTCGGTCCTGACTGAGTAATTCGGATGGTTAGTGAATTAATTCCAGCCTACCCACAAGGGGGAGACCTTGGCGGAATCTCCTGTCGGAATCTATCTGTACGAATCTATCTGTACGAATCTATCTGCCGTTCGAGTCCAAAGCTGGATCTTATATAGTTCAGTGGTCCATACAAACGGTCCATAGCTGTAGGCCGGTTACGTAGTAGTCTGGTTGTGGAGTAATACTAGTCTGTGGTTAATTGTCAAACTATGCAATTAACCCCTGACGGATACATGTTATTTCACAGTAGACATGGTCATTTATTGGCTGCAGGGTATATGTCTATAATATTCGTACAGATTGTTATTAAGTGTCTAAAGGTTACATGTAATCGTTTCGGATTTGCTTTATTTAGTTACTTCCTGATGATTAACGTATGGAACACAATTGTGTTACATAATGCCTTCCATCCAAAATAGAACGAAAGTTCAATAAAATACGGTATTTTTCTTCCTGTAGGTTATTCTAATAGTTTATTGTAAGGTTTCCGGTAACCATCACCACAAATCTAGTTCATAAAATTCGGCAAATCCAACATCTGGATACATGGAGTTCATATGATTCATAAAGTTCAAGATTTGGGTATATATTGTGCATACTTTTTCCCGTCACCATTATAGCATATTGTTCATCAACTGCTGGAAAGGGCACACATCTTTGTACACGTGTCGGTCATCATCATCTCCATTACAAAGTAGTTGACGCATCTAGCTGGTTGGTTCATCCTTCTTAAGAGGCTGTTAACATCGGCCTTCGGTTAAGTTTCGTCCTTGATCAATGGCGCAGAGGAAGACATCTCTCTGGAATCAGTAACATCTGTCCCAACCAATCACGTAGACACCATTTTGTACCCATTGTTCGTGGCATTAGAACCAAAACTCACACCTTTCTTTTTGGCCAACCAAGATATATTCTGAACAAATTAACAGTACAAAAATATGGCTATTCCAATGAAGATCGCACCTAAACCCCACTGATAAACTTATCTCAATTTGGAAAAACTTAAACTTGTTAACTTCCCCTTATTTCTTTTTTTTATTTATCAATCAGATTATTGATAGTTTGTTCACTCGCCTTAAGTTTGCTGGGTTATTCAAGCCTAGCAACATTTTGTAAAACAATTCCTATATATAAATCAATACGTTCTTTTTTTTATATCGAATTATCTGTTTATAACAAAAAAAAATAAAAGTGGGAAACTGTCGTATACAACTTCTACAAGTTTGAGAATCCTACATAATAAAAACAAAAATATATGTATTTACACAAGGCGTAAGAAAATCATTATAAATTTACAATCAAATAAGTTCAATTCGATCATTTTATATAACCCTACACCTACATGATACCTATAAAAATAATTACTAAAAATTATATGTGTTACTTTGTTACCAATTGTAATACTTTTACTTCTTTAACCTTAGTGTCTCATTATTCAATCTTAACGCTAAAAATACACCACAGATTTATTCTCATCACTCTTAAAAATATTTAAGATTACATTGATAAAATTTAACTACGTCTTGCGCAATTTGTTACTGACTCTATATTTCCTATTTGACAACAACACCTTGTTGTGAAAAAAAAAAAATGCCTTTCTCCTTAATCTATTACATTTTTCCAAAACAAGTTTATAGTTTCTTCATCATAATCTTTCCTTTCTTTTTTTATATATATCATTTTAATTTGCTTTAAAACATCAGCAACCTACTGCCTATCTTTTTATACATTTCATTATGACTGAATGTATATATGTTGAGATTTTATTCATTCTTTTTTTTTTTAAACTTGACTTATTTCTTAAAAACCAAAACATTTTTATACATTTCATTATGACTGAATGTATATATGTTGAGATTTTATTCATTCTTTTTTTTTTTAAACTTGACTTATTTCTTAAAAACCAGAACAATTTAAAGTTTTTTCTATGCTTATTTATGAACAAAACCCATTGTTTAGACTCATTTTTTGTTTTACTACTAAATTGATTATTTTCTTATTCTTATTTTAATTTCTGATAATTATCCTCATAATTGTTTATAAAAAAAAAATCAATTTTATTTTAATGCTAGTTTTCCTTTAATATCAATTATCTATTTCACTTAAAGTTTGTCATTAGTCATGAAGTTCATGTGGGTCTCATTTTCTACAAATATCAATCTACCACAAAAATACTGTAAATCCCTTAGGGCAAAACATATCAACATTTATCTTTAATGTGCTATTTTCTGAAGATACTTCTCTTTATCTATTAACATTTATTTTATGTAAATAAGGCGTAATCTAACACCATAAAACAACTTGCACCATTTAATTACTTAACATCACTTATGTTAATCATCCGAAGAAGGGGTTGGAATCTAAAATTATAGACTATTTGTTTTCTCTAAACAAACGTGCGTAAACACTACCCAACTGCGTAAACCATAATCGTCAATGGCTATAACATCGCAAACATATGAACCACAATGTGCCCTTAACTTCATCTACCAAAGGTTCTAAATCAACCTCCATATATACCGGTGCTCTACTAATTTTACGTCAGATATATATTTTCTAGAATAATTGAATGTATCTTCAAGAAAACAACCCATAATATATATGATCAAAAACCATAAATACGAAAAAATGCTATAGTATCAGACATTTTACTTTTTTTTATTACATATTTACTCTAAACGAAAAACTAGCTTCTTCAAACTTAAAAAAAAAATTTATTTTTAAGAATCATACTTATTATATATAACGTATCCTATCTATTAAATAACTGCATATAAAAATAACTAAAAAAAATATCTTCAATTGTTTTAAGAATATGTGTATTCATAATTCTTAAATTGACGTACAATATCTAAAAATACTGATAAAAAATTTCGTGCGAACCACAGCTCGTGAACAAACTTCTGATTTTAAGCCTTTTAAATATACGGCCTCACTCCCTTTAAAATTAAAAACTGTACTTAACATGTGTGCCATCCCTTGAAAAGCCATTTCTACTTTTTACACTGACATAGAAATATCTTGATTGTCCATAAAGAAAAAAATGAAAGTAACTTAGTTCTTACGTTTTATATTCCTTTGCGTTGTTTTAGCCAATCCAAGTCGATCCTGGTCTAAACGGCATCAATTTTACGACTTGTAACGAAGTCAGTAAGTGGATAAATAATTTTTATTATGTAATTACAAAGTTAAGACTGTTTCTAAAGTTCAAATGTTAGATTGTTCACAACTGTCTGTAAAGTTGAATTGTTCGAATGTTCTTATCTTCACACGGACACGTGATCGTATAGTGGTATAACCGTTCAGTCCTGATGGAGTACATTCGGATATTAGTGCATTAGTTCCAGCCTACCCACAAGGGGGAGACCTTGGCGGAATCTCCTGTCGGAATCTATCTGTACGAATCTATCTGTACGAATCTATCTGCCGTTCGAGTCCAAAGCTGGATCTTATATAGTTCAGTGGTCCATACAAACGGTCCATAGCTGTAGGCCGGTTACGTAGTAGTCTGGTTGTGGAGTAATACTAGTCTGTGGTTAATTGTCAAACTATGCAATTAACCCCTGACGGATACATGTTATTTCACAGTAGACATGGTCATTTATTGGCTGCAGGGTATATGTCTATAATATTCGTACAGATTGTTATTAAGTGTCTAAAGGTTACATGTAATCGTTTCGGATTTGCTTTATTTAGTTACTTCCTGATGATTAACGTATGGAACACAATTGTGTTACACTTTTAAAGGGCCGTAGCTAAAAAAGAAGTGCACCACCATATGATTTTTTCTTCACCAATTATTTTTTTACAGTCATATAAACCCAAAAACCAGGTTAAGAAAAAAAGTTTAATTCTAGAAATGTTTGGCTCCTCACAGGTGTACATCCTTAATCTATATTTTAGTGAGTTTTGAGTTATGTGTGTATTGTAGAAATGTTTAAATCTTCAAATAACTGTTATTTTCAGTAGGAAGGACAAACTTACGACAACGTAGAAGTGATCGAGCAATTCGTCATAGAGTTAGTGTTGTCGATCATTCCGGAAGTGAGGATGAGGGTCCCGGCATCCTCGAGTTTTCAACGGAAGCAGCTACAGAGTGTGTTGACATAGAGGACGATACTGAAAATATAGATAAAAATTTAGACAGAAAAAATTCAATGCAATCAATAGCAGGTTAGTATTGTATCTTTTTTCGTTATTCCTTTTGTCGCCAGCAAAATCAATCTTTCTTCTAGTAGTTTGGTGATATACTCATAACGCAAACAAATGTTTGATTTATTGAAACGATTTTTTTAACAATCTATGCCTAAAGTTCCTTAAAGTTTATCTTATGCATAAAGTTCCTTAGATTTTATCTTATGCGTAAAGTTCCTTAGATTTAATCTTATGCCTAAAGTTCCTTAGATTTTATCTTATGCCTAAAGTTCCTTAGATTTTATCTTATGCCTAAAGTTCCTTAGATTTTATCTTATGCCTAAAGTGCCTTAGATTTTATCTTATGCCTAAAGTTCCTTAGATTTTATCTTATGCCTAAAGTTCCTTAGATTTTATCTTATGCCTAAAGTTCCTTAGATTTTATCTTATGCGTAAAGTTCCTTAGATTTTATCTTATGCCTAAATTTTTTTAGATTTTATCTTCTGCGTAAAGTTCCTTAGGTTTTATCTTCTGCGTAAAGTCCCATAAATTTTATCTTATGCCTAAAGTTCCTTAGATTTTATCTTATGCTTAAAGTTCCTTAGATTTTATCTTGCGCGTAAAGATCCTTAGATTTTATCTTGCGCGTAAAGATCCTTAGATTTTATCTTGCGCGTAAAGATCCTTAGATTTTATCTTATGCCTAAAGTTCCTTAGATTTTATCTTTTATTAAATAAAAATTCGAAGGGAACTCCGTGAACGTGGTCTTGATTGCTCAATAAAAGTCATTTTAAAGAGAAGTTTGATTTTGATTTTCTTTATAGATTAATTAAAGAGTAATTTATGCTGCTATTGTTTTAATAAGAGAAGCCACGTTATGGTGTAAGGGAAATAACCGGACTTTAAATCAGCTGTTTTAATTTTCCGTTTATAAAGGAGTAAGCCCGATAAGACCCCTTTTTGGCCCCAAAATATAGCAGTTTTACAAATTTGTTAAAAATAAAAGTGTTAGCTATTTATTGAAAGTAGAATACTTCTATTACACAAATATGGGCTGTTTTCGACAATAAAATGCACATGCATCAGGTACTACCTCATTAATTCATGCAAAATTACTGAAATCTTCACAAGTTTAGCATTTGACAAATGTGCTTTTTTTTTTTTGGGCGGTTTTTGTCTAAACAGAAGTGGCCGCATTTGTGTTCAGTCTCAATATTTATATGTATGTTGTATTTGATGATAATACATAACATATATAAAGGTTTAGACTGAACACGAATGCGGCCACTAACATTTACAAGAAAAAAAACATCTGAAAAGTGACGTTTTATGGCATATTTGATAGATTTTTCACATTTAAGCTTGAAACTGAGCGTCTTTAATGACAAAATCAGTTCAAATCTTTCACAGAAACTAATTGAATCGACTGAAGTAGACACTTAATTGTTTAAAAAATGTCAAAAATCTTTCATCAGATGTACCTGACATTTTAGGCCAAAATTGGCCCTTACCGGACCTTCTCCTTTATCGTTTAAATAATAAGTTATTAAGAAACTAAGGTTTCAACGCACTCAGGCAAAGTTGATCTTAGATGGATTTGGCTATTATTTTTAGGCCATTTTTTCATATACTCTTTAACTGTTTCGGTTCTTATAGATCCTTTGGATTTCAAATATTCGGCTTTGAGCGTTCTTGATAAAGTTTTCATTTATCAAATATCATTTGTTATATCGAATAAGTATATACTCACTCAAGCAGGTAAATTTGAGAAACGTTAGATTGATACTGACTGGTTTTTTTGTGTGCTATTATTGAGTAACGTGTTTACCTCAAACACATTCAGTCGTCAATGAACCTGTCGATGACGTTCAAACAAATATTTTTCAGGGGCAATGACAAATTTCTTCAGTGTGGTAACCGGGAAAGTGATGAAAGAAAGGAAATTAAAAGAACAGAAACCATTTCTGTCAAGGTCGCAGGGATTGCCTCGTTATGAAGTTAATACAAATGGACTTGCCCCACAACATGGGTTATCGCCAATAGAATCTAGCGCCTCCTATACTCCGAAATCATTATCAAGTTCCGGCCAACAATGGAAATTTTCCAATATTGATTTTGAAATCCAGCAACACCCTGACAAGGGCAACCTCACGAGCCTACATGATATTGATCACAGGCTCGAGAGTTTACATGAGTAAGTCATTATTATCTCCCCTTGATTTACTTGGGTAAGTCATCTTTATCTCCCCTTAGTTTACATTAATTTGTCATATTAAACTCCCTTAGTTAACTGGAGTAAGTCATATTTATCTCCCATTAGATTTCATGAGTATGAGTATGTCATATTTATCTCCCTTAGTTTACATGAGTAAGGCACTGTTGTACAACTAAAAAATGCCTAAGTAATTCACTTTATCCTTTTTATGCATTATTTACTGTCCTCATGCTGAAAATGGTTGAAACATAAAAAGGTTTTTTTGGCCGATGAAAAGGGTTCTACAGTATGATCGACAGCGCTGACTGTTCTAAAAAAACCAAAGAATATTATATTTGATATATGTATAGTCTGTCATACTTTTTAAAACTACTTTTGAAATAACAGAGAAAAGAAAAACTCACACATACATCAACACCTTTTTTTACAAATATAGACTTAACATGAAACAGATTTTGGTGAAAAATAAACATATTATTATTTAATTAGGATATCGTTTACATAATATGTTGTATACTATTATCTTCCGAGTTGAATACAATATAAAAGAAGAAAACAAAGTTGTATACTTATTTTTTAAATGTATAAAATATGTTAACTGGGGATCAGTGTCTGATTAAAAAAAGGGGACAAAAGTTACGAAGATGCGCAATCAAAAGAAAACAGATAACACCATGACAAAAGAAAAAAAAAACCGCACGGACATGCAAAAGTCCATAAAACACTACGGGGAAAACTAAAGATTGAGCAACACGAACCCTACCAAAAAAAAAACGGAAGTGGCGGGGGGACTCAGGTGCTCCGGAAAGGTAGGCAATGTATATTGTAAACTTTGTAATAATAGGTCGGTATGTACATATGTTTTTCATAATCGTATAAAGAATCGATTTTATATATCATAGATTATATATTAGTTTAAAGATAATTTTCAGTTTTATTATTTTGCATCGTCCTTCCTTTCTTTCTTTTTTCAGTCGAATGAACAATTTTGAAAACGAACTATTTCAAACCGTTGATGCTATTTTAAATTTACTTGGACACAAGCCAAAAGTCACAAGAGAAAGCATTCCAGCCAAGGTAGAGAAAACAACGAAACCAAAGGGAGCCAGGCTGATAAAAAATACCAGCGAACTTGACAGAATATTACAAAACATGTCATGAATAGGTTAAACATCATTCTGTGAAAACCTAAATATTTACGAGATCGTTTTTTCTCTGATAAATACGAATGTATGTCCACTTTGATTAGGGTGTTTGCATTTTTATTTTCTTACATTTACAATGATATATATATATAACTGAATTCGAAATAACATTTTCATATCGATACACTTAAATTTTGAAGGTTTGTCATTACATTTTTTGAAAGAGACTCTGTCTCGAATAACATTTAATCATACAACGGTTGACTCTATTCAGACGTCAAAACATTAACTCATGGCTTGACTCCATTTAGACGTCAGTTATTAACTCATAGATTAACTCCACTAAGGCGTCAACTCATTAACTCTACGCCATTTATGTGTGACATATAAATATTCTCAACCGAAAAGAACGCACGATCAAGAAAACTCAAGACAACCTAATGTTTGATTTCCAGTCTCCGACGAGGCTTGTCCAATTCTTAGAAGATAGGAAATCTTACCCGAGGGGTTTTGATATTTTCCAGTCTGGCATTTTTTGCAGTGTTTTTTTTTTGTTTCGCTAGATTAACATTGTTACCTGCCATTTTGTGTAACTATGAGCAAGTCATTAACTAAATCAAGTATGTCATATTCATAATCTATGATGTACGCATGGTAACCAAGTCATTAACTAACTCAAGTATGTCATATTCATAATCTATGATGTACGCATGGTAACCAAGTCATTAACTTAATCAAGAATGTCATATTCATAATCTATGATGTACGCATGGTAACGAATAGAATGTTAGTAACAATTCAAGTTTTGTCTCAAAGACAACTGTTTATTTACATTATAGAGAATGACTGGGACATTTGAAACTTGTAATTATGTTGATCATTGTGGTTCAGTCTAACCGTCCAATATGTTTTCTTTTATATACATATAAAAGCGATAACCAAGTCAAAAGTTTTTTCTTAACCTTGGTTTCATTCATTTATCAATGTATCAAAAGATATCATGATATATCTGTACAATGTATCAAAAGATATCATGATATATCTGTACAATGTATCAAAAGATATCATTTTATATCTGTACAATGTATCAAAAGATATCATGGTATATCTGTACAATGTATCAAAAGATATCATGATATATCTGCACAATGTATCAAAAGATGTAATGATATATCTGTACAATTACTGATTAATATTGTTTATGTTATGTGGATGCTATAATATGTATCATAACGGATAGATATGTTCATAATTGTGAAAATAGCAAATAAAAACAGATAAAAAAAAAAAATTATTATAACTATTTGGATGCTTTTCAAAAATTATCCGAACAATCGCGTTTCAAAATACTTTTTTCTTAAGTTTTTTTAAAATTATAATCGGAATAAACATTACAAGTGTTTTACCATGGCCAAGGATCAAGAGGTAAAATTGAACGAAATTTTATGTTTCGTAATTGAATGACCAATGTTATATCGAGCTTTCTTCAATTTGTAGCCGATTTATGTACCACTCGTTGCAGTAGTTGTAATGGTAGTAGCTATATTTTGCTAATTATATATTCATTTTTCACTAATTTTCATACTTTTTTCACATTTCTCGACCAGTGTGAGAAAAATATTTCTCATCTCTAGAGAAAACTTTGTTCTCAGCAAATGATTGGTCCAAATTAAATTATGACGTCAAATTTCTATTGTGACGTCATGAAAAAAGGCGACCATGTCTGATGACGTCACATATAAAGAACACAACTTTCTGCTTATCTTTGAAAAGGAACTTCAAGGATAAACTTTGTTTAGATATCGTCTAAAAATCTTTATAGAAACAGTTTTCACCACTATATCTCGTGTATTTCTCCGCTCTCAACAGTTAAATTTTAAATATTCAAAAGCGTTTTAAATCTTAAAATTTAACTCTCTCAAGTGGAGAAATACCGTAACACACTTGATGCAGTTGTGGAATCTATATAAATAGGTTCCAACCAGTTTAAGAAATTTTTATAAACCTCTTATTGATTAATTTTGTCTCCTGTAATTTCCCGCCATATACATTCGAGACATTAAACTCAGCATAGACTATGATATTTATCCACTCTTTAGAAAATTAAGTAAATTGCCGAGAAGAGTGTTCCGAATGAATATAACGGGAAACTACCCCAAATCGAGGCCGATGTAACTGCTGTAGATACAATATAAACAAGTTTAAACTTACCATAGAAACGAATATAGAGAAATATTTACAACGACAAAAAAAAGGTTATCTGTAATAAAGTCTTGCGTTTCAATTGTATTTATCAAAGCGGTGATTTTATTTGTACATAACATTCCATGAATTAATTTTGTAGCAATATTATGTATATATGTATTCAAACAATGCTGTGATAAAATAAAAAGTATTAAATATTACTATGTTCTATTATTAATGGGATAACAGTACATGTAGCTTGATTGTAAGTGTTGCCGTTTTGACTTTGCATTCAGGTATGAAAAAAAAAAATGCCAAATTGCACTGTTTATATAATTTATAACAAACTGATCAGTTGGTGAAATGTTTACAATGCATCTAACAGCTACAGGAAAATGTTTACAATGTTTCGAACAGCTACAGGAAAATGCAGTATGTCAGCAATGTCTAATAGTTAGTAATTAAAAGCAACTTGAACATATACTTACTTATGGATGTCTTTGTTATATTAATGTGATCGGGTGGGGAATTGAGAGTATAGCTAACTTCTTGTAAGGTAATGTGAAGTCTGAGATTCATAATTTATTTACATCATCAATCAAAAGAAGGAGATATGGGTTGAGACAACCATCCAACAGAGAAAAAATGGCGATGATGTATGCAAATATAGGTCAACGCAAAGTCTTCAATACTGATTGATTAAATGGTATTTACTAAAGGGCCAATAGTAATTGTTACATGCATAAATATAATTAACAATAAATACAATACGTACGTCCTGAAAAAGAGGCCATCTGGGATGAAGGTCGGGCAAATTTGGACTGCCACTGGGAAATGAGGGTAACATAGATAGGGACAGAAAGTTTGTCTTGCAACAGGCCACCTACGGATCCCTCAAAGAGTTGTTGCAAGGGTTCTTAACGTGCAAAGAGCGTCAATCTCTCAACTCGAGGCATCGGAATTAATGTTCCCATTCTGACCCGTCATAGCTGTGTAAGTATACATCCCGCATAGCCAGACGAATGCCCCTCTTTCCCAAGGGTTCTACTGCCAGTCGGAGGTCAGAAGAAGACCGAAATGACCATATTGCTATTCACCAATCACCCATGGGAACCTTCAACAGTGAGCAAAATCCATATCGTAATTAATTCATTGTATTCGGTCCTTGTTAATTCGTTTCGAAACATCATTTTGCTTTGGAGACAATTGAAGTGAGTTATAATTAAAATATAGAATAATAAAACACTCAAGAATATACTTTTTTTGGAAAAATAGTAAAAATGGTTCAAGGGAAATAACCTAGACTTTCATTTGATAGATCTCGTAATTTCTTATGTGATGACGACTAGGTTTTTTTTTAATATATTCATAAGATAGACAACAACAACCACTTATAGTTAATAAATGTCTAGTTTCTTTATAAACATGCTGCTGCAGGGGCCTTGGTGGATGAGTAGTCTTAGTAGTATTACAATACTGTATTACTGGTCAGTCAACATATTCAGCTAATAAGAAATTGCCGCCACGATATAGCGAATAGTGCCGAAAATGGCGTTAAACAACAATCAATCAATCAATTTCTTGCACTGCTAACTAATTGTTGGAGTATAGCAATTTGCTAGTTATGTTTACCAGTTGATCAATTTGATTAGATTTTACAAATTGCAATTTGGTAAGAATTATTGTTCAGATATCTCTCGTTTTACAGAGAAACACAAAACATTATTCAGTTTTTAAATCAAGTTAGAACTGTAAATTTGAATTATTTTAGTGGAAGGGATAAAGAAACGGTCAAAATTTAAATAGAACTAAACATAACATTTCCTTGCAATTAATGCATATTTATGGAAAGCCTCAGCTGTCATATATTAGAGATTTACAAAACGTTATGCTGAAGCTTAAAATGTAAAGTTAAGACAACGTGATGTTGAATTGAGTCACCAAAATGCTAACTCTAAATTACAATATGCTAAGTTGAATTTGCGCAATGTTGACTTGCAATGACAAGTGCTTTAGTCGTGATAGTATAATGATAAGTCACGTTGTTGTGATGATATGCCAAACACACGTAACGTTGGGTTTAAAGTACATGATGTAAAGTTGACGTTGCATGATGTTAGCTTGCAGATTGATACTGCTCAGTCATCCACATCGACAGCTATGATAACAAATAAAATGAATAGCTAAAATGTATGGTGCTGACTTGTTATTAATAAATGTTGAGCTGAGATAGTACGATGTTATATCATTGTGATATTACGATTGGTCTATCATGCAATCTGTTGATTTAAAACACAATGATGCACAGTTGAAAGCACATGATGTTAAGTTAAGATAACACGATGCTACACCACTATATTGAAACGAAAGGTTTACCATACAATTTGTTGACTTATAACAACACGATGCAACGTGTTAAGCTAAGATGCTCACTTGAAACTACAGGACGTACAGTTGAAATTTTGTAATGCTAAGCTACGATAGCACGATGTTATATCATTATAATGTCACAATAGGCTTATTATACAATTTGCTCATTTAAAACTACACAACGTACAGTTGAAAGTACGTGATGTTAAGCTAAGATAGCACGTTGTTATATCATTAGAATGTCACGATAGGCTTACCACACGATATGCTCGTTTAAAACTACACGACGTACAGTTGAAAGTACGTGATGTTGAGCTATGATAGCAATATCTTATATCATAATAATATCACGATAGGCTTGCCATTCAATATGCTCATTTAAAACTACACGACGTACAGTTAAAAGTACGTGTTGTTCAGCTAAGATAGCACGATGTTATATCATTATAATGTCACGATAGGCTTATTATACAATTTGCTCACCTAAAATTACACCACGTACAGCTGAAAGTACGTGGTGTTAAGCTAAGATAGCACGTTGTTATATCATTAGAATGTCACGATAGGCTTACCACACGACATGCTCATTTAAAACTACATGATTTTCAGTTGAAACTAGGTGATGTTAAGCTAAGATAGAATGTTGTTATATCATTTGAATGTCACGATAGGCTTACCATACAATATGCTTATTTAAAACTACACAACGTACAGTTGAAAGTATGTGATGTTGAGCTATGATAGCACGATGTTATATCATAATAATATCACGATAGGCTTGTCATACAATATGCTCATTCAAAACTACACGACGTACAGTTGAAAGTACGTGTTGTTGAGCTAAGATAGCACGATGTTATATCATTATGACGTCACGAGAAGCTTATCATACAATGTGTTGACTTGAAACTACACGATGTAAATTTGAAGTAGTTTGGTCTTGACTTGAAACAGTAAAATGTTAAGTTATAAAAACAGAACGTAAAGTCAAAATAAAACAATGATAAGATGACACATACTTGTGAAGAATTGAAGATTTTTGGTGTTGACTTCGAATATAGTACAAATATTAGATCGTTTTATGTTAAATTGAAAGACAATAATGATGCGTAAAACATTACAGAATTATGTGAATTGAAACTGCAATTCTATGGAAAAGAATGAGGGACAAATCCTCAGGATTTTTTCTTCTTCATTTGCAAGTTCGGAGGCAAAATGATATACAAAGAAAGATTTCCATAAATTCATAAGCAAAAAGAATTACCCATCGCTATATATTACACTTGAATATAGTTTTGCCGTATATTTTACATGTTTTGTTTGGATTTTTTTTTATGATTAAAAACCAGACTTTTTTTTATGAACAATATTTAAGAAAATATTTATCTATGTTGTGTGTTAATATATACAACATAATATTGTGCTTATAAGACCTATGACTGTGAGGGTCAAATTTTACTCATATAAAATCACATCTATGTAAGAGTTAGCGGAGAATTTGTATTTACCACTCCCGTTTTCCAAGAAATAAAACATAAGAATCTGGAGACTTAATCTTAAAAAACAAAGATCAACTGATATGACAAATAATAAGGTAAAGTGTAGGACTGAGAGGGTCAGGGCTATATGAGAATGTGACCCCCCCCCCCCCCCCCCCCCCTTGTTAGAGGTATCTGAAAATTTGAATTTTCTTTTCCACGAAATAAAACAAAAAGAATTGATAGGTGGAAGAATACTGCATGGGGCCAACCCAAACATAAAGTATGGTAGATTCTGTTGTATACTTTTCGTTCATACATGAAGCCTATATGAAACCTAATGAAATTTGACCTAGAGCCTCCAGTCTAAATCGTCAACTTTAAAAAAAAAAACATCATTTACAGCAGTGCCAACCATTTTTCCAGTACCAAGAAGATAGTGCCCAGGTTTATGTATATATCCACTCGGAGAATATTTTATTTTTTTTTAAATTGGTAAAGTCATTAATGGACAATGACCCCTATAACTTATAATAAGAAGCCAATTAATGATTTCCGTCACTTATTTTCTTGTCCATAGTGATTTTCTTGGTTCTTTGCAGCTTCTCTCTATCTATATGTGTTTTCAAAGAAAAAGAAGAAAATCAAAAATCTGTAAAAATTGTTAAAGTCCATGAATTATTTTGGTATTGCTTTGATTAATTTGTAGATATGTTTTTTTTATGTCAACAGTTCTCTCTCTCTCTCTCTCTCTCTCTCTCTCTCTCTCTCTCTCTCTCTCTCTCTCTCTTATAGTTTTCATGAGTGTGTTCTAAATTAAAATCGGTAGATTTTTTTTAATTATTTGCCAAAATGTAGTTTATTCTTTTTTGAAAAAAACATAATAAAAAGTTTGGGCCACAGAGCATTTTGCAAGCTACAGGTTATGCAGTATTGTCAGATTTTGTATAAACTATACATGGAAAACTCAATGCTAGAAAATAAAAAATAAAAATTGGGATCACGAGACTCGTTTTCTGTCTACAAAACAAAATAGATAAAGTCCCTACACATTCCATCATTAGAGACGAAATATGCCAAAGGGATTTCAAACTCATAAGTCGAAAACAGACTGACAATGCCATGGCAAAAAATAAAAAAAAAAAAAAAACGGACAAAAAATAATGTTATCCGAGTTATCTCCCCTATATGGAAAAGTTGAAAAACTAGGGTGCTAGGACGAAAAATTTTGTCCTGCCTTTTTTTTAGTTGTAATCTCTGTCCTTTCACTCTATTCGGTCCTGCATTTTTTTATTAGTTTATTCTGACTTTTTTTTACATAAATTGTCATCCTGCAAAAACTCATTAGCCGAAATAAACGAGAGAAAAAAGATCAAAAGACAAACAACAGTATATTAAGCGCAACATATAGAAAACCAAAAACTGAGCAACACGAAACCCTCAAAAAAGGGGTGATCTCAGGTGCTCCAGAAGGGTAAGCAGATCCTGTTTCATATGTGGCACCCGTCACTTGGCGATTTTGCAAATAAAGAAGGAATGTGTTATAATTTTCGAGGAACTCCCAAAATACATGAACTACAGGGTGTCAAATCGATGAACGTGCTTAAAATAGGCTCCTTTTCATAAAAAATAATTGATGATAATGTATTTAGTGTACAGTGCCAAATATTACATGCATATAAGGACGAGAATATGTAAGTGTAATATGAATATGAATAAATCTTGGCTCTGTACAAGACATATTTTGCTTGCTTAGCCGAATTTTTAACAAACTAGTTGACAAACCGACTCTGACAATCTATGGAAATCCAAATAGCATCGGTTTTGATTTAGTCCAGATTTTTTGGTTTTATTTCGGGGAAAAGGGGTGCGTTTTACGTACAGTGGCAAATGTTACATGCATATCAGGACGAGAACATGTAAGTGTGATATGAATATGAATAAACCCTGCTTTGTTACAAGACATACTTTACTTGCCTAGCCGAATTTTCAACGAACTAGTCGACAAACTGTCTCTGACATTCTATGGAAATCGTAATCGCATCGCTTTTGATTAATTCCAGATTCTTTTGTTTTATTTCATGGAAAAGAAAATTTAAATTTTCAGATACCTCTAACAAGACCGGGGGGTCACATTCTGATATAGCTCTGACCCTCTCAGTCCTACGCTAATCGTATTATTTGTCATATCAGTTGATCTTTGTTTTTTAAGATTAAGACTCCAGATTTTTATGTTCTATTTCGTGGAAAACGGGAGTGGTAAATACAAAATCTCCGCTAACTCTTACATAGATGTGATTTTATATGAGTAAAATTTGACCCTCACAGTCATAGGTCTTATAAGCACAATATTATGTTGTATATATTAACACACAACATAGATAAATATTTTCTTAAATATTGTTCATAAAAAAAAGTCTGGTTTTTAATCATAAAAAAAAAATCCAAACAAAACATGTAAAATATACTATATTCAAGTGTAATATATAGCGATGGGTAATTCTTTTTGCTTATGAATTTATGGAAATCTTTCTTTGTATATCATTTTGCCTCCGAACTTGCAAATGAAGAAGAAAAAATCCTGAGGATTTGTCCCTCATTCTTTTCCATAGAATTACAGTTTCAATTCTCATAATTCTGTAATGTTTTACGCAATTAACATTATTGTCTTTCAATTTAACATAAAACGATCTAATATTTGTACTATATTCGAAGTCAACACCAAAAATCTTCAATTCTTCACAAGTATATGTCATCTTATCATTGTTTTATTTTGACTTTACGTTCTGTTTTTATAACTTAACATTTTACTGTTTCAAGTCAAGACCAAACTACTTCAAATTTACATCGTGTAGTTTCAAGTCAACAAATTGTATGATAAGCTTCTCGTGACGTCATAATGATATAACATCGTGCTATCTTAGCTCAACAACACGTACTTTCAACTGTACGTCGTGTAGTTTTGAATGAGCATATTGTATGGCAAGCCTATCGTGATATTATTATGATATAACATCGTGCTATCATAGCTCAACATCACATACTTTCAACTGTACGTTGTGTAGTTTTAAATGAGCATATTGTATGGTAAGCCTATCGTGACATTCAAATGATATAACAACATTCTATCTTAGCTTAACATCACCTAGTTTCAACTGAAAATCATGTAGTTTTAAATGAGCATGTCGTGTGGTAAGCCTATCGTGACATTCTAATGATATAACAACGTGCTATCTTAGCTTAACACCACGTACTTTCAGCTGTACGTGGTGTAATTTTAGATGAGCAAATTGTATAATAAGCCTATCGTGACATTGAAATGATATAACATCGTGCTATCTTAGCTGAACAACACGTACTTTTAACTGTACGTCGTGTAGTTTTAAAATGAGCATATTGAATGGCAAGCCTATCGTGATATTATTATGATATAAGATATTGCTATCATAGCTCAACATCACGTACTTTCAACTGTACGTCGTGTAGTTTTAAACGAGCATATCGTGTGGTAAGCCTATCGTGACATTCTAATGATATAACAACGTGCTATCTTAGCTTAACATCACGTACTTTCAACTGTACGTTGTGTAGTTTTAAATGAGCAAATTGTATAATAAGCCTATTGTGACATTATAATGATATAACATCGTGCTATCGTAGCTTAGCATTACAAAATTTCAACTGTACGTCCTGTAGTTTCAAGTGAGCATCTTAGCTTAACACGTTGCATCGTGTTGTTATAAGTCAACAAATTGTATGGTAAACCTTTCGTTTCAATATAGTGGTGTAGCATCGTGTTATCTTAACTTAACATCATGTGCTTTCAACTGTGCATCATTGTGTTTTAAATCAACAGATTGCATGATAGACCAATCGTAATATCACAATGATATAACATCGTACTATCTCAGCTCAACATTTATTAATAACAAGTCAGCACCATACATTTTAGCTATTCATTTTATTTGTTATCATAGCTGTCGATGTGGATGACTGAGCAGTATCAATCTGCAAGCTAACATCATGCAACGTCAACTTTACATCATGTACTTTAAACCCAACATTACGTGTGTTTGGCATATCATCACAACAACGTGACTTATCATTATACTATCACGACTAAAGCACTTGTCATTGCAAGTCAACATTGCGCAAATTCAACTTAGCATATTGTAATTTAGAGTTAGCATTTTGGTGACTCAATTCAACATCACGTTGTCTTAACTTTACATTTTAAGCTTCAGCATAACGTTTTGTAAATCTCTAATATATGACAGCTGAGGCTTTCCATACATATTACAAGAATAGTCAGTTGAACTGTTGATTTAAAGGAATTTAACTTACTTTGTACTATGATAGATTGAATATGTTAGTTTACAATCCAGTGGCATATATCTAATACATAATTTGAACAAGAATAAATTGATCAATTATATAGGCAGGTTCTTTCGTTTTTTCATGTCGTAGGATTGCTGTCTCTTTGACGCATGCCCTGCATATTTTTTTATTCATATCTGTAAAATGGGACAACCCGGATGACCTTTTGACTGTCACTGTTAAAAAAAGGGTATTTTGGCTTGCAATAGGCTGCAAACGTATTTCTGTAAGAGTTGTTGCTAGGGATCTTTAACGTGCAGAAAGTAATACACTCACAACACGAAAGACCAGATCTAATTTCAACTGGGTATTCATTGGGGGTACAGGTATATCGTAATAGTAGGATACGCATTGTATACACCAATGAGTCAGCCACTCAACGGCGAACAACTAAAAGATATCTAGAAGTTAACATACGGTCAATTTGAATTGTTTTACATTTGTCATTTCGGGGCCTTTTATAGCTGACTATGCGGTATGGGTTTTACTCATTGTTGAAGGCCGTACGGTGACCTATAGTTGTTAATTTCTATGTGTTTTTGGTCTCTTGAGGAGGGTTGTTTCATTGGCAATCATACCACATCTTATTTTTATAAACAACAATAGACAACAATAGACAAGTGTCTGTGCAATATGAAAACGCCCGAGTCTAGAAAAAAGCTGTGAATGAATTAAACAGAAACGATTTATACCAAATAAAGAATTAAGAAATATTGGCCAAACAAGTAGAAAATGGGGTGATTAAATATAAAGAATAGAGAATATGTGGCAAAAATATGAAAAAAATATCGAAAAAGAACCCCAAAAAAATAAAGATTACAGAAATGAAGGACCCCCCCTCTTCCCCTCCAAACCCTTATAATAATAATAATTACTTATTGAAATTTAGCATACTTTTACTGTTTATAACTTTAACGATCTATTTCAAGTCCCATTGTTTCTAAACCACCTCAATTCAATGAGCTACTATAACAATCCAAATATAGATTTTTGTGAATTTGAAGTATTTAAACATGCATAAATTCATAACATTCATAACACTCGACAAGTTGATGGGAAAGGGATATACTACACTGGATACAGAGTTACGCATACAATCTGCGCAGATCTTCCCGTGACATTCTGATGGCAATAATCATGAGGCAAACAGCTATGTTGGTTTTCCTGTTTGAATTGTTTCACACTAGTTATTTTGGGGCCCTTTATAGCTTGCTGTTCGGTGAAAGCCAGGCTCCGTGTTGAAGGCCGAACTTTGACCTATATATAATTGTTTACTTTTTACACATTGTGACTTGGATGGAGTATTGTCTCATTGGCACTCATACCACATCTACTTATTTCTATATGATGGTTTCTACGTTAATCGGAAATTGATACAAATAAAGTGATTTACCGGTAATATATATATATGATTAACCCATGGATAAGCAGAAAGACAATCAAGAGAGAAGAAAAATATTATAATCGCCAGTACCAATCTGGATCAAAGACTATAATTATCTCACTTCTGGTTACCATTCAACCAACACTAGTCTCTTCTCTAACTTGCTATATTTTGTATACGAATATACTTTATCCCCATTATGCAAAATTACAGTTTTGTACCGAATACAAAAATGTCTGATATATTTATCTGTAAAGGCAAAACACAGAAAGGACAACTGACAACTGACAACTGACAACTGACAACTGACAACTGACAACTGACAACTGACTACTGACAACTGACTACTGACAACTGACAACTGACCCTATTACAGAAAACAAAAGTGTTTAAAACAATAATTTTATGCCAAAGACATTATATACTCGATTTTATTTTAACCAATACTTCTGGGTTATCTTTTTACTTTTTATATGCATTTTTTATCATTTGAGCAAGGCGAAATTAGTGACACAAATAATTCCGTATATTTACAATATTCATATATTAATGAAATTTGATGCTTTGTTTTCATTTTTTACGCGCTTTTTGTATTTCTTTGCTATCATGTATTACTAAACCGATGACAAAAAACATAATTTGATATTTTCTTGAGAGATGAAAATGTGTCATAGACGTAGACGGGCCTTTTTAAAAAATGTTCGTTTTTGACAACTGGAAAACGAAAAAAAAAATGTTGAGAAATAAATGATTCAATTGTACATGTCAATACTTTAACACGCAGTATAAACTAAATACAAAACATGAAACCTTAACTGAACGGTAAGTTTGACAACAACTCTGTAAAAGTGAACATGGTGTACCACAGTAGCAAGATGTCCCTTTCGCAACGATTTTTTTAAAGCTCTACCATGCTAAAAAAATAGAATTTCAAGGTATAATTTTTCTTCAAGAATCTGACAAATAAATGATTATATACGGTTTAACTATTTGATTTGCAATTCTAACTACTAGAAATATTACAAATCGTTTTTAAAATATTCAAAAGTGTCAACTGCGTAACGATATATGTCCCATATGAAACGAACCATTGTGTCCCCTATGAAACGATCTGTCCATTTCGCAACGGATTGTGTCCACTTCGCAATGAAATGTTGCATAGTGGACCGTTGCGCAGTGGACGTTTTTACATGTAAGCAGCCATTATTGTTACACGCCGTTTCTCAGATACATTATTTTATGATTATTGTCTTAAATAATACATTTCATGTCATAAACTCTACGTGTTTTATGATTTGAGGTCAACATTTCTTAAAAAAAAAATACGTTGCAAAGTGGACAGGTAAAAAGGTACACTATCAATAGGACTTGCCAATTGATTCAATGCAGACGAACTATATCATCAGCATCCATAGATCACCGCCATTTTACTAAAGGAAGTTGTATTAGTGACAAGTAAAAGGAAATACTACAGTTTGAATAAAAGAATGATTATAATTTTGCTAATTGTTTGTTGTCGTTGCGAAGTGGACATTTTTTCATGGACGCCACTTAAAAAGTTACTAGCACAAATCTATTTGAACTTATATAAATATTTGAATACTTTTTGTAATCTTCAGATATAGCTCTATGACACAACATTGAAAAAGGCACAAAAAAGATTGGTAAATTGAATGAAATTTTGAAAATTTGAATGAACTTTCAAATGTGTACAGAGCTTTTTTGCTGTTTTTGAGCCCTTTGGTGTGATAGTTTCAGAGAGTCCTTACTACAAAGCAGACAAAATGTGTTGTCGTTGTCTTTAATAAGTACAATTTATAGACTGAGACAAAAAAAAAATTAGGCCCTGGACAGAGAAAGTGGACATTTTTTTTTAAAACGCCCAGACAATACATTACCATTGTGTAGTTGTAAAATATATTTTTATTTGTTTCTTCACCTTTACATTCTTGGCCTAGATAAAGAAACATTTAAAATATAAAAAATAAATGACTTGACACATATAAATCATTAAGGTCATTTTTATATTATTTTTGTGCCTTTTTTATTTCTTGTTTGTCAAATTACAATGTATGTTATGGTACTGCAGGGGTGTGTGTTTACAATGATTTAGCGCGGACTTTTTATTGTCAGTTTATCATTTCAATTTTTTTTATTCCTTACAAATGTACAAGTCTAAAATGCTCATTGTCAACAATTAGATGGAAGGCGACCCTTGCAGTTGTTCATATTTGTGTAAAAAAGTTGAAATAACGTTATAGTATTTAGGGCATTCACTGTGACATGTATCGAATTTAGTTCTCATATCATTTCCAAACACGAAGAAGACGGACACTAAAATTCAGCTACACTCGGGAAGTCCTCCAATGGTAATTAAATATGATATACTAGATAATAAGTTTGATTTACTGGTCGTTATCTCTATATACAGTGACATGTAAATAAATACAAATTGTAAATAACTGTTGAGATGAGTATCTATTGAGATTAAAAACAAAATGTTGGAGGACAACGGTAAATTTAAATTTACAATCAGTAGTCTGTTACTGTGGACAGAAATAAGTGCTGTGATCGTAGTGCTGTAAATGTCGGTGCTTAGATTGTGACAGAAAAAATTGTAACTTTGAAATACAGCAAAAAGGGAACAATTGACTAAACTTCTAAATATTTGTGATTGGTGCTGTACATGTGGACTTAGATTGTGACCCTGGAATACAATAAAAAGGGAACAATTTTTAAGATTTTACAAAAAATTGTAAAATATTAAAGACACAATGGCACGTTCAAGAGATGAATTTAACGTTTGGGACTGGCTGCTGTTTGCTGCAATGTTGTCAGTTTCAGCAGCCATTGGAATATACTATGCTATACGAGGAGCGAAACAAAATTCAACAAAAGAATTCTTGATGGGAGGAAGACAGATGCTGTTGATACCAGTCGCTATATCTATACTGGTTTCTTTCATGTCCGCTATTCTTATCCTTGGAACACCAGCAGAAATGTACACACAGGGAACCCAGTATTTTGTTTACCTGTTCGGAATGATTTTGGCTGTTATTCTGGCCTCTCAACTGTTCGTACCTCTGCTTTATCCTCTAAACCTCACAAGTTCATTTGAGGTTAGTTTACTTGATCATTTCAATTATGTTCATAGCTCATTCAAATCATAACAAACATATTAATAGCCCACTGTTTAAAAAACAAAATATACTAAGGGCCGATCAAATATCTTATGTTTAAGAAAAACATGCAGTAATATTATGTCAAAAAGAATAACGATGAAAGAATTACAAAAGTCCAGTAGACTGAGCAATAAGAATGCCAACAAAACCACGGGTAATACCAGGTGCTTTAGGAGGGTAAGCACATCCTTCTCTTCTAGCGGCACCCGTTTTGTTTTAAGGTTTTGATTGCTTATAAGGAGACGGCTGAGAGCAAGCAGATATCGAATTCAGATTTACTTTCGGTTAAAAAGTTGTGTTTTTTTTGTTTTTTTTTTTTTGTCGAAAAGGAACTTGAAGAACGTTGTTGCTTTTTTTTCATTATCAATTTTTTATTTCAGTACCTCGAAAAACGTTTCGATTCGAAAGCGGCTAAGTTGACGGGAACAATTATGATGATCTTGCAACAGGTAAGGTTTTGTATGTAAATATTTCTCTAATTCTTTGGCAATTTAACGCTTTCTTGACAAGTTCGTGGAATGTGGAAGGCATTCGAAGGCGATTTTTGTTTATCAATTAAAAAAGAAAATTTATTTGATAAACATTAGAGAAACAGATTCTTACATAGTAACTCGTGTATTATCAGATTTATCAAATCTCGATAGATAAATTATCTCAACTGGATAAATCCGATAATCCACTGGTACCAATGGAAGAATCTATATATATATTATTATTTTTATATATAAATGTCATGAAAATAGGTTTCCGTTACCACTCATAATAAAGTAAATAGAGAAAATATAGCATGACAACCCTACTGAAATCACGATGAAGTATTGAAGAATCCTATAGGTGGCGGATCCGTGATTGTTTTAATGGGGGCGGAAGGAGCAAACGAGAAATGTAACCCGACAGTAAAAAATAAAAAAAATATTTTCTTTTCAAGAAACAAATGTCCGGCCATTATGGGTGCGCCTCCTGGATCCGCCGCTAGTTGGCTGTTGAGTATATATGCATGATAAAAAGTAAACTAAAGTTTATCATGTTCAGCAAAACATGTAGAGAGTATGTCACGTTACTTATGATAAAGTAGCTTTCCAAATGATACATTTTGTATATAAAGATTTATCTCTAGAAAAAAGGGGGGATATGCACATCATGAGTCACTATGACGTTGAAAAGGTCGTAACATCGTTGTGAGGGTATGCATAAGATTAAGTGAATAAAAAATAATGGGCACAAAGTACAGAATAAAGATAAAAAAAATATAAAGTATAGAGAAAAATAAGCCCTAAAATTTTAAAGAATACAGAAATGAAATAAAAGTTAAATAATAGACCCCCATGCAGACCCGCTTACATGTTTAGCCAGTATACCGAAATAAATAGTTCAAACACCATTAGTTAATCCACCATTTTCTACATAAGAAAATGCCTGTACCAAGTCAGGAATATGACAGTTGTTATCCATTCGGTTGATGTGTTTGGGCTTTGATTTTGTCATTTGCTAAGGGACTTTCCGTTTAGAGTTTTCCTCGGAGTTCGGTGTTTTTGTTATTTTACTTTTTTTTTTAAATACCGAGATTTTTAGTTTTATACGGTATATGTTAATTTTTTTTCTCAAGTTTCATTTTTTTGTCAAAAAAAAATACAGTTTACTGTAGAACATGAAAAGAATATAAAAGTTCGTAAAAAACGAAGAAAAAAAAGACAACACCAAGGCAATAATTTTTTTTGTTATGATTTATGGTGAAATGTATATTATACAAAGAATTATACCTTATTCCTAATTGTCTTTACTTTACTTATGATACTTTTCTGTTGACTTAACCGATTTTGCACGTTTTAAAATTATTTTTGTTGTGTAATATATTAAATATCAAGTGCATTCAGCTGTCAAACAGGTTGTAAAAATAATGCATACAAAGTTTATTGTATACTAAATAAAACAGCAAACAAAGTGCAGTAAAACGTTTACTTCTTGATACGTCTTGTTTCAGATATAATAAATACATTGTATAAGGTATAATACACTTTGAAAGGACAATCTGATTAAAATACGGATCCTAGGTCTAAGTTTTTCTTACAATTCTCTGAAAGCACTCTGGTAATGATTTATACGTCAGACATTTCAGCCTTCAACTTTTTAAATCCGACAAAATCCAAGGACCCAGAAAGGTCTTTGAAACAAGAAACCGATGTTAAGTGATTTTTGTATTAATTGATCATACTGTAACTTTTGTTTGTCTACTGAATGAATCAAGATTTAAAAGAGAGAGGTTTTTTAATATAGAATAAGAGAATATTTGATACCATGACCTGCTAGCAATGAACTGTGCAATCGGGTTCAAACCCGCCATTTTGCATATAAATTAAAACGTTAATACTAATTGTATCAGTTCACAGTTTCTGTGAAAAGTTTTGTAGACTACTTTGTCTGTTCGTCGTTTTTCGTTTTTCGCATGTTTTTTGTCTGTTTTTCTTCAACCGTTTTGATATTTGGACACTGTGGTGATGATAGTAGATCTCTTATATTTTCTTTTAAATTTATTCATCTATTTATTCTTTTGTTCGAGTTTTAAAATGTCTCTTAGGCTATTTGAAAATACAAAACAAAATATCTATTATCTCACGAGGGTCTATGAATTAAAAGATTCAATGTTTGCACTGCTTTGACGTCCAACGACTACCGTACGTAACAAATACGGAAAAGTTCATATGACGCCAGAGGGATCTCGAAAGAAATTTGGAGATGAATTTACAAATAAATCACTCGCTACTGGCTGTGAGAAACGTTCAAAAGCAATGCATTTTTCAGCTAAGGTACCGTTGCAGGGGTGAGTACACTGGAATTGCGCCGGATAGAATTATTGCTAGTATCAATTTTATACATACCATATGGTTTTCATCTGTAGGTCATCTATATGGGAATCGCATCGTTTGCTCCATCCACAGCATTGGAAGCTGGTAGGTCAATTTATCATATAATAAATCGTATGATATCCGCAAACTAAGATAAAACTATCAGATTAGATTAAAGCAAATTAACAAGTCGGGCTGAAATGAAAAGAAAAAAGATATACCGCAATATGAAATCGTAATACATTTTACAGTCAGTAACATTTATTTGAACACAAATTTATATTATGCATTTTTTACAAAAGACTACATGAAAATGACCAACAACAGACTATTTTTCGATATATAGTGATACATGTAATAGAAAATAAATAAATGAAGATGATGATGGGTGGCTGTTTAACGTCCATTGACAAATTAAATACATATTCATGACGAGAACATAATACTGAGTGGAATATGAATATCAACCCTGTTTTGTATTAAACCGACGCTAGAATTTTTAATGTGCTAGTTCGCAAAGTAGCAGTCCACAGAAAGACATGTCACCCTAACAGGACACAATATTCTGACCGAGTCGACCACATTTTGCTCTTACTCCTTAATCCCGCGTACTAAGCGGAGAAGGAGAAAATATCAATTTTAAAGACTTTGGTTTGACCCGGCCGGGGTTCGATCACACGACCTTCCTCACTCGAGGCGAACACAAGACCACTTAGTCTGTTAAAAAAAAGATAAAAAAAAGAAATAGAAATCCTCACCCAGTACGAAGATGAAATATATGATATGTCATTATTATTTGAATAACAAAACAGTCAATACTAATATTTCCAATATTGTATGCTAAGTCGCATTTCATTGGTGAGCGTTCTGGGGAACAAACCGTTTATACATATATACATAAGCATTTTCCATGATGTCATGAATTTGAATTCCTACTATTCCTGAAACAGTTCTGTAAATATTAATGTTGGAATCATGAGCAATAAAGGTTATTTTTACGGGGCTTATTGATGTGTTCGCTCATTTCCCTATATTCAGTTTGTAAGTGAGTCGGCAGAGTTAATACACCAATAAAATCCTTCAAAATAAACTTTGTTACTATAATAACATGATTGAATGCTTTATCCCAGAACTCGAATTCCTACACTCCTAGAATTAAACATTAATTTCCTTTATGGAGACCAATTCTTCATTAAAAATAATAATTAAGTGGAATTTTGTTAAGCATATATATATTGTTGGTGTGTGCCATCTTATTGATGTTGCTCGTGTTTTCTTTTGATAAATAAGACACAACTCACATTATTCCGAATAATTTAGCGAGAAACGTGATGCTATATTTTGTTTAATTAACAGTAACAGGATTTCCAACTTGGGCAACCATTGTTACAGTTGGTCTTGTATCTACATTGTACACTTTTTTGGTAAGTTTGCTTCAAAACTTGTATTATCTGTAGTTAGGCTATTTATCAACTAATATTCATAAGTTCACATAATCGAATTGTTTCGCGACAGGAGAACAAAATATGATACGGTCTGTTCATCGACCGATATATACTGAATGACTTTAAAAACGCAACACTAATTTTGTTGATTATTTTTCCCACATCATGTTTGATTCTCATACAACTACTATTTATGCTTACCATACTTCTTTCTCTTAAGAAAAAAATCAACATCTGACTTACCTGTGGTTATTGAACATACCGGATTATTGAAGTCGCACGAATTTCTTAAAGCGAAATTTGGAACCCACAAAAGATTTTTTCAGTTTGTTTTGCTTCGTGAAACAGTTCTTTCAATCCTTTGCCACACTCAAATCAGTTCAAAAATGTTGCATCTCCATATTGCCAAGACTGAGGAATAAAAAACTGAATCAGCCCATAAGAATACTGCAAACAGGAAAACGTGAACGTGCTGCAACCATACAGTTTGACTTAAGAAACTCGTCTTACTGTCCTTCCGACAACGATACAGGTAGACGGGATTTGTTGCTGACCATCAATGACCAGATCAACATGTAGTGACAATGCAACGTCAATAGAATTTGATTACGCAACGTCATTTGCGAGACATGTTTACGGCCGCAACGTCAACTGCTTATCAAATTGAAGAATGCCATTGCGCACAGATTCATGCCATAAACGTTTCCCATAAACTGAACTGCCAAAGAATCGACTGAAGAAAAAACATTTAAAGCCCTGAAGTTTCAACCGCTTAATTTCCAAAACCTATTGTAATGGGTGGAACAAACGCATATTCAGAAGGTGAAAAGCAGAATCCAAAACATGTGGAACAGAATTGGTTGATCTTTCTGACAATCATTTTGGCGTTTGTTACAGGCAGTCATTGCTTTTGATGGTGCCACATTTATTCAAAAATTTAAAAAGAATAATCGAAAATATCTTGAATGTAAAATAAAAAATTAAACTGCATTGCAACTATCTTTACTAATTTGAAATCAAAAACCTTCCCTTGAACATTTTAATATTTCGTTAATAGAATTGTTGCATTGCTTACATTTTGTACCCAATCATAATGAAGTTATGTTTACATTTCAAGGGTGGAATGAAAGCTGTTGTATGGACAGATGTATTCCAGTCATTAGTTATGATAGCCGGATTACTAGCCATTGTAATTCAGGTAGGGATTAGTTCTTATTGGTGCCGTGACCATGAAAGTAGTTCCAATGCATAAAAAGGCTTAGGATGCGGTTCTGTAGAAGAAGAAAAAACACACATCTTCACTACTTCAAAAACTTAAATATACATTTATGTCTGTATAAATGATTAACCATTACATATGCTATACATTATTATTGCATCAACGTCAGAAAAATGTTAACAAAGATTATATCGTCGTAGCTAGAAAAATACATTTACTCTGTAAAAATACTTAAGTGAATCGTATATCCTTTTTAATGGCAATACCTTTTAATTTGAGAACTAGTTTAATTTTAAGTACGCTTCATTTGGACCAATGATCACCATGGTTTTGTCGTGCTTGGCTGATAAAATTTAGAAGGTTTCATCCTTTGTCTTGATAGATTTTTGTCTGGAGTCAGTACAGTCCATATACAGACATATAAAGGACAAATATAAAATTACAATGGCAAATTCCATTGATCTTAAAGACTTTTTACAGAAGTGATTAACATTACGTACGAGTAAACAGAGATATGGGCTACACCTCGACGAGATAGCAACCTAGTTAAGAACTCTTTTCAACCTCGTGACCACGAAAATAATTAAATATTCATTCATTTAGTGTAGTCTCCTTATCGTCCAGTTGCAATTATTTCATGCATATTAAGGACAATTAACATTAATCCAATGTTAAGAAGAACAAATAAACAATATTATAAGACTAACAGGGAAAGGAGCAGAAATGTGGCCTTGCAGCAGACCACTCACGGGTACACCAACAGAGTTTTTGCAAGGGTGTTTTAACGTGCAGATACTGTTTCACTCTTAAAAAGATTTTATTTTATATCAAAAAGACAAGTTCTGAAAGAAATAGCTATTTTTTGTGTAGAAGTTGGTTGTAATTGTATAAGATTTGTAACAAACTGGATAGCACATCCTTATTTATACGGCGACATTGTTTACAGAGCACGTAGATACGATCCAGGTAAACGTATTGATCCTTTAAATAAACTTTTTCTAAAAGGTTATAAAGTAATAAGATCTTTCAAGATTGTTTTTATCGGTATGAATATTGATTTTGTTATCAATAAATTAAAACCCAACTAAATATTATTGTTATACACATATGTATATCCAGGAACCTACAATCTGCCGATATCTATATTTTACCATTGTACAATGTCATGTTTTTCTCTTACTGTTAATCACGTCTTTACACTAAATCCATTGAATGTTGGATGTGTTCTGATTGATATTTTAGTGTTAGATACATGTTTTTTTATTAGTTGTTATTGTCTTTGAACTAGCTTTCAATAACTGTGAGTACTCTCAGATCCATACTTTGTGTCTGTTGTGTTTGTGTTAGTTGTTAGTGGCTTTGAACTAGCTTTCAATAACTGTGAGTAATCTCAGATCCATACTTTGTGTCTGTTGTGTTTGTGTTAGTTGATAGTGGCTTTGAACTAGCTTTCAATAACTGTGAGTACTCTCAGATCCATACTTTGTGTCTTTTGTGTTCATGTTAGTTGTTATTTGCTTTGAACTAGCTTTCAGTAATTGCGAGTACTCTCAGATCCATACTTTGTGTCTTTTGTGTTAATGTATCTACATTGTACACTTTTTTGGTAAGTTTGCTTCAAGACTTGTATTATCTGTAGTTAGGCTATTTATCAACTAATATTCATAAGTTCACATAATCGAATTGTTTCGCGACAGGAGAACAAAATATGATACGGTCTGTTCATCGACCGATATATACTGAATGACTTTAAAAACGCAACACTAATTTTGTTGATTATTTTTCCCACATCATGTTTGATTCTCATTTGCGAGTACTCTCAGATCTGTATTTTGTGTCTTTTGTGTTGTTGTAAGAATTTCTTTGTGCTTTGTATCGATCTGATGAGCTAAACTCCTTTCAACTGATTTTTATAGTTTGTTCTTATGTTGTACTGTTACACCACTGTCCCATGTTAGTGGAATGGTCTGACGCCAGAAAACATGAATTCCCCGCCACATTTTATATGTGCCTGTACCAAGTCAGGAGCCTCTGTAATTCCGTGGTTGTCGTTTGATGCTGTATATAATATTTGTTTTTCGTTTATTGTTTTATACATGAATCGGACCGTTAGTTTTCTCATTTGAATTGTTTTACATTTGTCATTTCGGGGTCTTTTATAGCTTACTAAGTAGTATGAATTTTGCTCATCATTGAAGGTCTTATTTGTATATAATACATTTTGTATTAGAAATACATGTTCTGAAGAAAATAAATGTTTTATATTAGAAAGACAAATTTTGAAAAAAAAATTGTTTATACAACATTCTTATGTGTCTGTCCTGAGTCAGGAGCCTAATATTCAGTGATTATCGTTTGTTGCTGTATATCAAATTTGTTTATAGTTTGTTGTTCATAAATAAGGCTTATTGGTTTTCTCGTTTGACTTTTTATATTTTTTTATGTTGGAGCCTATTATAGGTAGCTATGCGATGTGGGTTTTGCTCATCGTTGAAGGCCGTACGGCGACCTGGAATTGACAATATCTACGTTAATTTGGTCTCTGGTGGACAGTTGTCTCATTGGCTATCATACCACGTCTCCTTATTTTATATGTATGTCAGCAATAAAAATTCTGAAAAAGACTTTGTTTATATAAGAAAGACAAATTCTGAATAATGAATAAGATAAATTCTAAAGATGAATTGTTTTGTATCAGAAATAAAGACAAATTCTAAAATTGTTTCATATAAAGAAAATGAATATTAAAATGAATTGTTTTGTACCTATAGGGTGTGATAGAAGTCGGAAGCATGAGTGACGTGTGGGCAATCAACGACAAGTGGGGGCGTATCGATTTCTTTGAGTAAGTGTTGACAATTTATGAAATACGAATTTGTTAGGAGCAGAAAAAAAACTTGGCATGATGAAGTGACTTTCTAGATGCGCAGGAATACACTGGTTGAACTCACTGGTAATAACATTAAACAGTAATCATGGTATTGCACCAGATGCACATTTCGACAATTAAGATGTCTTCACTAATGTTAAGTGTACTCCTTAAAGGCGCGTGAAATTAATATTTTTTAGTCAACATAAACCGAAAGTTCTCTATTATTTTAAAAAGAAATTATTTCATGCATATATATTTTGCTTTAATTTTTTAAACTTTAGGTTTATTATTTAGATTATATAATTTATTATTATTACTATTTGACAGCTTTAATCCTGATCCCACTCAGCGCCATTCCTTCTGGTCATTAATTGTTGGTGGTATGGTAGGTTGGACAGCGACATATGGTGTGAATCAGGCCAGTGTCCAGAGATACTGTTCAGTACCAACACTTAGAAAAGCTAAGCTGTATGTTTTAATATTTTTTGTTTGGTGTGAAACAAAGTTCGTGGTCAGATGTATTGCTCACTGTCTATATATGGAAAGGATAAGCTGCATGTTTAAAAAGTAAAATAACAAAAATACCGAACTCCAATGAAATTTCAAAACCGAAAGTTCTTTATCAAATGGCAAAATCTAAAGCTCAACCAAATCAAACGAATGGAAAACCACTAGCATATTCCTGACATGGTACAGGCATTTTATTGTGTAGAAAATGGTGGATTAAACCTGGTTTTATAGCTAGCTAAACCTCTCACTTGTATGACAATCGCATATAATTCCTTTATATTGACAACAAGTGTGAGCAAAACAAACAGACATAATAGGTAAACATGTAAAAAATTAGGGTACAGCAGTCAACATTGTGTTATAATCTTAATCACTAAAAAACAAATAACTATTTCAACAAAGCAAAACAAAATAGCATATAAACACTATATAGACAAAGTACATAAGCAAAAATGAAAGACAAGAATACAAAAATGACCATAGCATAATGACACAATGGCGGGATGTATAAATACCGAGCCATACCAAAAGTATACTACCAAAAATGGATTAAACAGTAAAAGTTAAAAATATACAAAGACATAAAAAGAACACTATAACACGTAATTAAGATGATGAACAACGTTAGTACCTAGAATCTATACTTCAAGACCATCATACATTATTTGTGAAGTTGATACGGAATATTTATCAACAAGGTCTTGGTATCTTCCGATGAACTTTTTTAGAAAAAGGACGAGACGTACGACGTTCTTTGACATAACCCTGGTTCATCAACTTTCTGCTCAGACACTGTAATAGTGTTTACTTCAACTTGGTGTGTCGGAGGCCAATGTACAGAGAAACTTTCATTACATTTACTTTGACAAGCTAAACCGTATGTTCACAAGCTATTGGTTCTTCATATAAAACAGATAACATAGATCAAAATCTATTGTGCAAGATTGCAAAATCTCATTGTATTGCAATGGCAATCGAAATGTCAAACAAAAATCCGCTGTACACGAAAGCAAAAACAATTGTTTTGAATGGCAATTGGGAACACAGATCCTATTGTATCTACCTTAATGATAGACGGTAATAAGACCAAAGTATTTCCTGAACGACATTTGTCAACATATGGAAATTGATAACTTCAGTAGTATACT
The DNA here is from genome assembly GCF_021869535.1 of Mytilus californianus. Lineage (NCBI taxonomy): Eukaryota > Metazoa > Mollusca > Bivalvia > Mytilida > Mytilidae > Mytilus > Mytilus californianus. The sequence goes on along the minus strand of NW_026262604.1, from coordinate 61,605,523 downwards.
CTGTTGTATCCTCAATATAATTTTGCATAATGACAAACTTCCAGGAACAATCAAAAACCGGAAGTCGAAAAAAAAAGACAGACATAACAAAAAAAGAAAAAAAGAAAAAAAGAAAAACAACAGGAACCCAATCAAACCCACGTTAATTTAAGGTGCTCTTGAAGGGTAGCAGTTACCGCTTCACTAATAGAACTCCAAACTTCTATATAGATGTATGTATTTCAGTAGTCTCCCTTTTTCCTATTTTCAGCGCTGTGTTGTTAAACATCCTTGGTGTTGTTATACTATTGGTTATAACGTGTTTAGCAGGAATAGTTGTATTTGCATATTATAATGGAGTGATTGGTTGTGATCCATTAGCCAACGGAGACGTAGGCAACGAAAATCAGGTTAGCAAAAGATTTGTACAAGCATGTCCAATAATTAACAAAAATGGTAAAAATCACGTGATATTAATTTGTGGTATCAAAGAAAATAATTTAAACAAGCTGACTGTATAAATAATACAAGTTAAAAGATTTTTATCAATAGATATGAACACAAACTATCAAATTCAAACTGAAACCACAAAACAAGACAACTCACAGGCACGAAAAAAATGAAAAAAAAGTTTGCAGAGCCATGTATACGTTTTAACAGAATAATGATCATGAATGTTCAATTAATGAAATTGAATACATGTATATAATCGTTAATTTCATATACAGTACATTGTGTAGAAATCTTCGATTAAACGATTGAAATTGTCTTTACGGTGGAAAAACGATTGTATAACCTGTCATTATTTCAGATCATACCACTTTTTGTCATGAAAACATTGGCATATCCAGGGTTACCCGGCCTATTTGTTTCATGTTTGTTCAGTGGAGCACTTAGGTAAGCAATTTGACAAAAGAAGGGTAACTCAATAGCCGCTGATTTTTTCTCCTTTCGCTGATTTGCCACTATTGTTCAACATTGAAACAGTGAAGAACTATTGGTTGCTAACGATATCGACGTTAAACACAAATTCTAATGCAATTCGTTTAGAACGATAATTTTCATTGGACGTTGAAAACTATTTTGAAGGGTAAGGTTTCACGTTCTACCAGTCCGTAACTACGGAAAGCCACCATTTTGAATTCCATTTTTTTTTTATTTGTAATTTCTCATAAAATAAGCAAAATAGTCACATTTTGAACCTCATAATCTTCTTTTTGTCAATATTAAAACCATTCAAAGTACGAAAAGTATAAATACGTCTAATGTTTATATTTAACATCAGGAGTATACCTATGGTGTCACATTGGTTAGATGCCAAAGACGATGTAACAGTTTCGCGGACGTTTTCGTTTCAGGCACTTTTAAGCCAAAATATTTGCTAAAATGGAATTATTTTTAATGTGTGGAATAAGAATGGAGATAGCTGTAATGTATTTAAAACTTGGTCTTCATAAAACTTGATTTTACAGCTGCAAATATCCGTTTGCCTAGCTCCGCTACGCGTCGCTAGGTAAACTCAATTTGAGAAAGATTTGTAAAAGCAAATTTGCTTGTTTCTGAATCAAAATATTTTATTTCAATTGTATTATATCGTTATGTGATCATTTATCTGAAAAAATATTGTTTAAGGTAGATCATAGGTATATGTTTCGCGAGATAGAATTGTCGTATACTTAGCCATAATGAAGACTTTACTATGCTCTTATCAAAAATATAATAAAAAGGATGGGTCACCGTGCTATTGTTTAAGCTATGAGTCGTTGAAAATTGCCTAAATTTGCTTAGAATGATCATGAAAAAACACATTTTTGTGCATAAAAAGAAATCTATGAGATAGCATTTTGAAATAAATTGTGAGAAGATAGGCTTTATAATATGTTTTCAGAAGATAAAAAGAAAAAATGGTGTCACCGAACTTGTTTTCTTGCTACAAGTAAAAATAAAAAGTTTCCCTATCATTCCAGTATAAATTTTTTACTAAAAAAGTTATTTCCCCTTAGATGGCATAGTTGAAAAAAAATGATTCTAAAACACAAATGTTTAGTATTTGTTTAAATATTTTGATTAATGCAATAAATTAGCAAGTTTTCTTCATATAAATAAACAGTCTAACCAATAAAATTGCACATCTGTCTACAAATTCGCAGATTTGGGCAAATAACTAGACTGATTGTGTACTTAAACTAAACTCAATATCCGACAATAAAATCTACGTTTTACTAAGGCCAAGCGTAAAATACAATACAGTTATCTCCTAAATAGCTTACATTTACTAACGTGTTATTATAATTCAATTTTGCATAAAACACGTCTTATGCTTGGCTTAAAGCTTTTTGTCTATCAGCTCATAGACATAATTTTGTCATTTGACCGTGACGTCATCAACGTCTTTTCAGATTTACTCCTTCAAAAATGGAATTTAGAATTAAATCATAAGGACATATTTTACTGGTATTCGAAATAACCTCAAAAATGATGTGCACACTTTTAAATAACACGTTACATTTTTTATTTTATTTCTTCATAGACAGAAAAAATATTACAGTCATTCCTTAAATACATTACCTGTTTACAGTGATAACTGAACATTTTATCCGTATAATTATAAAAGAATTATAGATGGTATGACTGCCAATGAGAAAACTATCCACCGTTGACAAATGACGTAGATGTTAGCACAAATAGGCCACCGTACTGCTCTCAGCTATGTGCAAAACCCATAGGCAATAAAACATAGCAAGCAATACCACAACCCTTAAATTAAAGGCTCCTGAGTCATGTTATGCAGTAGATTCATTAAAGAATATTTTGTACGATTTTCAATGTAATTATACATGTTTTCGGTTATACTGAATTCCGAATCAAGTTTCACTGTATTTCTAAACAAGACATCATATGGAGGCGAAGCTGTCACAGTGTGTTGCATATATCATTCAAACTGAAACAAGGCTTCATCGGCAATGATACTGCTACAATACTTATTACTCCTATTACATTCTAACTGTGTCCATGGTGATTCACACGTGTATTATGACTGAACATGGTTATAGCTAAAAGTTTGAACTTCAAGAATTTTAAAATAACATTTATATAAAAATTATCGAGAAATTTAACAAAATGCGTAAAAATACCAATGAAAGTTCATCACCCAAGTACAAAATCAAGGTGTGTTGTTTCACCGCAAGCTTTTCATTCTCATGGTAACAGTTCATATTGTTTGTAATTGATTCACATATGTTTAATCATTCTCAGCATGTAGAGCAGGATCGGCTTATTCTTCCAGAGCACCTGAAATAATCCCAGGTTTTTGAACGGGTTCGTGTTGCACAGTCTTTAGTTTTGTATGTAGTGTTTTGTATACACATAGGCTAGCATGTCTTTTCGTCGTTTTTCTTTTTTATGCTGTGGTATTGTCGGATTTTCTTCGGCTTATCATATTTGGTTATCCGTTTGCTATATTAAGCCTCGTTTTCACAATCAATCAAGAGTACTATCTGTACTCATGTTGATCTCAAATATAACACTGGACGTTCAATGATATTTAACTCATTGTATTGTCCATTATTGCAAACAAGAAAAATAGTAAAATAAAGAACGGTAAAGGGATCATTTACTGTAACAGCTTACCTCTCAGTCTTCAACAGTGAAAAAAAAATCAACTGCTAAATAAATGTAAATTCCATTACGTGAACACAATGAAATTGATGAAAAGTATTCAGTACTTGAAAAGGATTATCTTATCCTACATTATTTCTGTGATTAAAAATTTAAAACGAACCTTTTCGTTAGATATCAATAATTGCAGCTTATGACATTTTTTTCTATCTTTTTAAGTACCATGTCCTCGTGTTTAAACAGTTTAGCTGCAGTCACTTGGGAAGATATTTTAAAACCATTTTGGGGAAATATCTCAGAAGATAAGAAAATTTGGGTGACAAGAATATTAGGTATGTATGATGTGGAAAAAGGTCCTTTATTTTTCATATCAAATGTATGTTAAATTGTTCATATAACAAGCATCTGTAATGCAAAGAAGTGTAATTGAAATATGTTGTTGAAAATGAATTATTTAGAAATACAGGTAAAGCTTAGGACATATTTAATTATAAGATACATTGAAATGGTAAAAGTCCGAGAGGTTATCAAATATCAAAGATCCGAGTAATTACGATCGGTACAATCTTTAGAAACAAATTTAATACTCTCATATACATTTTAGAACATTTCAGTTATTTTTATGTACATTTAGAATACTGTTAATGAAAAGTATACACAACCTAAATGAATACACTTTATCCAATTTGATAGTGGTGTTTTATGGAGGATGTGGTATTGGTATGGCTTTCATGGCAATGAATCTGGGAGGAACTGTATTACAGGTAGTTTATATTGTATTTAAAAAACTATTCGTCCTTTCATCCGTCTGTCCCACATATGGTTCTTGGATTGTCCAGCTAACTCCTCATCCAGTTTCAACTTTTATATTATACAGAGTGTCAGTACTTAACTATACCAAATGTTAGCATATTATCGGGATTTTATATTTTCAACAAAATGAAGGATGACGGGCTTTGTATTTTTTGGTTGAAAATACCCTTATAGTGATGATATACGGGTTGTAAATGCTAATTTGTCGTACGGTAGCTTTAACTTAATTTTCACACAGGGTGTTAATACGCTAGCAGTTAGTACATATACTAAAGTATAGAAGCTGGTAAGTGTCAAGGGTTAGTGTTGTGTACGACTTGACTAACTCATGATCACAACTAAGCTTTATACGACCAAGATAACTCGTTATTGTTCAGTCGCTCAAGAGAAATGCTATATTACTTATGGAATACAGCTTGTATACAACAGGTACCACGTAGTTCCATCGTTTCAGCTACGACATGTACAGATAATGAAAACATTTTGAGGGTTTATTACATTCTATCCTGTGGTCCCTTTATCTAACATAACATAAGGCAGTAGATTTAAGAATTATTCACAAGTAGTAGCTCAGGAGAAAATGTTACAGAATAGCTGTTGAATATGGCTAACTAATTGCATTATAGTAATATGAGAGGTGGAATGTGTCCCTGCTATGCAGAGTGCGTAATACAGTACCAAATGGATTAAGAATAATTATATATATTTTGGTTTTGGTCTATATTTTATTTCAGGCTTCACTGAGTTTTACCGGAGCTGCCTCTGGTCCTTTATTAGGAATATTTGTTCTAGGAGCCTTCTTTCCATGGGCCAACTGGATCGTGAGTATTTAATGGTTAAACGTTTTTGTAAGTATATATTGGATATAACAGCAACCCAATGATACACAAAGCATCAGAGGTCGTTCTTGGTATGAAATATCTATTCCCTATAACCGCAGGGGTGAGCCTGTACATCGTGGCACTAGGCATGCAAGTAACATGCATGCAACTGAAAACGTTTTTCATCTTAATGGGTTTATAAATACTAAGACCATATATCAAGCCGACTTTTGGTGGATAAATAATTAACAAGTAAGTTACGCATTGCACAGTTTGTTTAATCTGATAAAAACCTTTTAAAAGAACAAAATATGAGACAGATGTGTATAACAATTCAGTCAATCTTAAAAATGAGGAAACCAGCGAATTACTTAACGTTATCTGTATTATGATGGTATACGTATTGCATAATAACAAAATAAAAAAACATAAAACCAAAGGTTTAAAAATGCTTCAATACAACTTTTGAAATTTGGATCTCAAGAACGTGCACAGTCATGTAAATTGACATTATTTTCAGTTAAATTAAGATACAGTTATGTTTGTGTCCATCATCTAGATCTTGTACTGAAGTGGGTTTTGGCAACCGATTCTTTCTGTATTACTTCTCAATATGAGGCAGACGTTAATTTTTAAAAATAATTTTACTATTGCAGGGAGCAGTTATTGGGAGTATTTTAGGTTTTGTTCTCCCAATGTGGATCAGTATAGGTGCCTACAGCGTTGGCGGAAAAACGAATCTCCCGACAAACACGTCACTGTGTTATATTTACAACCAAATAGACAACAGCACGAGCTCATACGTCACTTCCACCGAAATGACTACTACCGTGATGTCAGATGAATCGTAGGTTTTATATAGTGTTATGAAATGAATAGTAGATTTCTATTTTTTCTTAAATCTATTTTGTTTTATTCTCGCCGAAAACAGAGGGGGGAAATTCAGAGGGATAATAAAAAAAACCATCGCCAAAAATAAAAACGATGATAAGTCAATAGAAACGATTTAGGAATACAAAACAAAGTGAAAAAGTATCGTGATAATTAGTTTACAAATAAACAATGTATTAGATATACTTCTCTTTTCATAAATGATGTCACCAGAACACGGTTTAAATACATCGGTTTATAGATACTGATCCATTTTAAGGTATAATTATTCACGCGAAAGGAGTTTGCTCTGTAATTAGAAAAAAACCACTAATATCAGACATTACGGCAATAAAACTTCTTCCAAGGGATGCCAGTCTCAATGTTCGTGATGTATAAATACGCAGTCGCGCTTGATCTGATTGTTGAGATGAAACTAAAGGCACGTATGGCAATATTTCATACTTTTCCTCGTTATGAGATACGTTTCTATGTGTTCCCTAAGTACCTGGTTGTAAGAATGACACCTTGACCTCACGTTTTAAAGTCTGATACGAACGTCACGGACGAAATTATATTGTAAACTTCTCATCGTCCTAAAAGTGCATTAAATATTCATTACTGCGCGTAAGCCTTTCTGTTTTTATCTATTATTTCAGAAAGTGTTGTTGTTTTTAAGTGTATAAGTTAACATTTTATTATTAGATTCTAAAAAAAAACTATTCCTTAACATTCGTCGCAATTATAAGCAAATTAGAAAAAAATCCAACAACATTTAAATCGATGCACGACAAGAGATGTTTGGTAAGAATGTTCTTATCGTGCTATTTCCATGATATACCAATTAATTCCTACCTTAACTACGTGTAAGATAAATTACAATCTTTGGTGTCAGTAAATCAAGACTTTAGTTTGTCTAGTCTGAAAATGCCTGTACCAAGTCAGGAACATGACAATTTAGTGCATTTTTAAAGTATTTTTTTAAAAGTTACCATCATATCCACAGTTGGCATGTCGTAACTAATGAGTTACGCGCCATTTCGAATTGCTAGGATCAAAAAATGTTTGATTATTACTATATTATCGAATTTTTATGAAGTCATGTTCAGTCATAAATCATGAAGTTTCGCGATTTTTTTTCTATTTCAAATTTGTACATTTTTTGAAGCTCTAACATAGTATTTCTTCATGTAATGCAATAGAATCGGCATAACAGCACCGTAGCTGGAGAGTTGCCCCTGCCATTTTTCATCTGACGGTCGCAAATATCCGTTTATCGTCTCCTGCAAAACTGCATTTACGACCGTCAAATCGATAATTAACGGAGGCAACTCTTGAACTTCAGTACTATTTTGGTTTGGTTTTGTCAGTTATTATGAACTTCCCATTTTTTAATTTACCTTGGATTCTGACATTTTCTACTGACTTGATTGAAATTTGTTTCAAAAACGGATTTTCGTTTTCATTTCTTAGGTCAGGCATATCAGATTTATACAAAGTATCATATTTATGGTATCCGTCGATAGGAGCTGCCACTGTTGTTGTCGTAGGGATGATAGTCAGCGCAGTCACGGGTGTGTATTTGTACATTGATGCTGTTAGATCCAAATAAAGGTGTAATACCACCAAATCATAGTACGTCACATCCGGTTGCATACGAAAATAGGTCGAAAAAAAATATTCCCTTAAATTTGACAGTTGCAGGTAATTGATCCTACATTTCATTGCAGTAAAACATTTCTGGGTCATAAACATATATCTTGGGTATTTCAAAGCACCATTATTTTTTTATTTGGGGTTTCTATAGAATATTTTGGAAACTTGAGGTTACATGGTTACTAAAGCTTGTACACAGGTTAAAAAAGGGGGAACATTTGATTGGTTAACTTCCAGTGATGGTTACTTTCTTATATGCAATGAAATGTTATGTGAAATTTTTTCTATAGTACTGGACAGGATAAAACTTTACTCATGCCAAGTATTTCTTTATTTGAAACAAAGATAAATTCTGCACATTTTTTTGAAAAGTGCAAATTTAACAAAGACTAATAGGGGAAAATCAATGGTGGTATTAATTACACCTAATATGGGAAGCTGTACATGCACCTTTGACCTTGTGAGTATTCTCATGTGTTAAAATTTCTTGCTATTTAAGTGAAATATTACAAATAATGAAATATTCTGAGTGGATTGAGTCTCCAAAACACATTTTATGAGAAAATTTCCATGAATATTAGTTGACAGCACAAGCCGTACTTAGAGTTTTGAGGAGCTTTTTCTCCTTATTTCTTATATTCTGCTATACTAGAAAAATTTTCCTAAGAAATACTTCAATAAATATATAGTTTTAAGTAAATGAAATTATTTTTAAAGCAGTAACAACAAATTATTCACCAAAAGAGAAGCTTTTTATGTCCCTCTCTGGAACGCGGCGTAAATTTAAGTTTTACGTAAGGACTTATTGAAACCTCCTTGGAGACAGTAAACTTTTATACGGATAGTTCATTCAGCTTGAATACTTCAATTAATCATTTATTATAACATTTCTATCATAAATGAGTGAAAGTTACCCCAAAATTTTTATTTATTGGCCTAAAAAGTAGAAATTTTGAGGAAATGAGAGGTATAAATGGACTAAAAGAGATCTTATAAGGAAGACAAAGAGGTCCATTAGTAGTATTTATCATCCTAAAGTCATCTTTTGTATCATATTCAACTGTTTGTAGGCAGATGAGATAAATATTTGATCATTTATTGGTCCACACTATATTCTATCATGATGCGGCTTGGTTTGGATTTTTCGAAGAAATTTTGCTGGAATCGCTGTAGATGTCGTCTTACATTATACTAGATTTTTCTCAAACAATTGAACTGATTATGACAAAACTTGACAGGAATGCTTGAAATAACCAGTATTACAAAGGAAAAAAGTCACATTCAGTATATTTAACAAAAAAGTCTTCTTAAAGAGTACCAGTATGAATTAGAATATAGCAAAGTGCTCTCGACCAGTGAAAGTGTATAATTTGGTGTTCCTTAATTGTGAAGAATGAATGTAAATCATGTTCTTGGTTAGGGATTATCCTTTTGTTTAGGCCTATTTATAGTTCAAAACAAAAAATTTCTATAAATGAGTTACAACTGCCTGAAGCACATTTATAGGGATTATTGATTGAAGTTGAATTTTGAAACAAACAAAAATGACCAAAATAAGTTTTTGAAGTTTACTTGTGCAGTACAATTGATACCGTTTGTGTTATTATGTGAATATTTAGAACTTTCAAATTACAAAAACAATAAGCAATATCAAGAAGAAAAGGAAAAAAAACTTTTAAAATTAAATATAGCCTAAATCTTTAGCTACATGTATTACGCTTATCAAAACTCAGATTCCTGTATTCGCAGTTAGTAGGCATAGTCATTTCCAAAATACCGGTACATACAGGAAATTGAATTTACTTTTGAATTTCCTATAAAAAGCAATTTCTTTCAACATTTAAATTTTAGTTAATTAAGTAGACTAACTATTAAAAGTAAAGAGCTGAAATAAAATTGGCTGTGGTATACAATTTAGTTGTAACTCTGATTTTGAATCTATTACATTGAACTGTAAATAAAGTAAAAGATAATTCCTCACTTAAATATTGCACAATTTATACTCATACTTACAATGAGGAAACTTATACAATTTCATTGTAACTTTGTGTCATCTAATGTCTAAAACACAATTCATTACAATTTCCCAAATTAAAAGTAAGTCCTTACATCACTAAGACCAATACATAAATGAAATGTCTAAAAGGGAATTCATTCATTAATTATAAACATTGCACTGACAATGAAACAAATTCTTGAATAAAACCTATCAAGAGATTATCTGAGCCTTGAGCAGTTTACAATATTCTAAGTTTGTAAGAGAATGATAATCCATTTCATCATGATAAGTACTCGCTAACGCTCATATTTAATCATGAAGAAAGAGGTTATCATTCTCTTACATATACATAGTTTTTCTTTAGTGATACAATTGTAATCATTTGACTTTTCACGTTTTATCTCTTGTATAAAAGCTATAATATTGGTGTGGGTATGCACATATCATGTGACTCATTATTGAAAATTATTTTTAAGATATGTGGAAAAATCTTGAATTTTATAACATATTTGTAGCAATATTATAGTTTGAATAAAAGGAGATAAATAAATAGTATACAAAATTATCATTCCTGTGTGGTAATAAAAGAAGGAAACGCGGAGAAGTTATGTCAAAACACTGTATCTAAAAACCAATTATTTGATGAATGGTTTCAGACACAGGTATATGTTAATTAACCATTTTACTTAAATAGGTTTCACAAGAAAATCCGACGTTGATCCAAAATATCTGATTCCATTGTTTGACAGAATTTTCTGCTGCCTGCCATCTTCTTTCCGTCATTGGTTAAGGTGTTATATAGACTTTCCGGATCCAGAGGTAAGACTTAAATAATTTAAACCTTTGTACAAAGGTACGGAGTGTTTGCTGTATCATGGATTAAGCTAGCATGACGCAAAAATTTTGACTGCATCTTGAATACCCATACTGTAATTTAATATCTTCCCAATTCTATATCTCATTTATGGCAATTGAATTTTAGCCACATTATATGGCAACTAATCGGAACAAATTTGTTAGGTGATTGTTTAAAGACGGCGTGAATAACGAATGAAATTAATAGTTTCGCACCGTGATGTGAAGCAATAAAGAAAACCAACCCGGACGATACATATATGTTCAATGCGCGTAAGCCGATCTTTTCTTTTCTGACGCTGAAAGTGTTTTGAGTCTATACCATGACAATAACCTTGTTCATGTTGTTATCAACTGTCGAAAATTGTCATTTAGATATTCATAGTCGCAAAATATAAAAACATCGATGACATTTTGTTAAATGCGAGTTCTGCAATTCGAAAGTAAAGTGAACATAAAAATATAGCATGCATCTCTTAATATGATAATGTTTCTTGAACATTTTCTTCGGAGACTATTCGAGATAAAACGACAGGAAGGCAAACACTATATGTGTTTCAGCATCAAAACGATAAGGCCTAGAAGGAACGGAGCATAGTGGATAGACAAGGACTTGATAGTCTTTTTTTATGAGTTTCCGTTTCAATATATATATATATACGAGAGTGATAACTGAGAAACCATAACAAACACCCGCATTTGAGTAGCAGAACCTTGAAACATGTTTACACGTCAGATTCATGAGAGCAACATATATTTTAAAAAGTAGGCATCATACACCCACTAAATTCTGTTTTATCTAAACAATTTTCGGGACATCATAACCTGAATAATTCACTCTACAGTCAAGGTTCACTATTATTATTCAAATGAGCTCTAACCCTAAATCTATTTTCGTATGTCAGCTTTATACCTCCTGAATACTGTATATTAAACTAGTTATAAAATGACACAGTAACTGGGTCAAGAGGCAGATAAAATGTTTACCAAATTCAAAATGTAATTAAAAAAAGCCATAAATGTGGCACACAAATTATTTGCTACTGAAATTTAAAGCTACAACAATTAAGAGATCTCCAGAAACGTATTTACTTATATTGATATTAATAATGTATTCTAAAGGATATAAAAGAAGAAGAAAAGAAAGAAGAATTTACTGTTGACAAGGAAGGCAACCTATACAAGGAAGAACAACCATCGATTATTGGATCGATGAAAAACGGCGATATCATCGACTACAATATCGGACGATATTCTAAACTGAATAAACCTTTTGATAATGGAGCACCGCCATCTTATGGAACATTGGAACATAACAATTTGGCCTCTACAGATGAATCTCATACAAGAATATGAACACCGGTAGAACATATTACTGTAACTATAAGAGCCAGAAAATAAATTAGAAAACAATATAAGTGAATATCTTTATAATCTTTTTAAATTATTAAAATGGTGTATTCGAACTATGGTAGGCAAACTGGTTTCTTTATACAATATGATTTATGTAGTATGTAATTAGTTCAGATTGGGAAGTTTTCTGCTAGTCATGTACGCGTGTACGCTTAATCATGGCTATTGTTTTATGGGTGAATAGATAATCAGATAGTCCGAGGTTGAATGTTGAAAAGACACGATAAACTTCGTTGTCCAAATGATTTGTGTAAACACATAATTTCTCTTTAAACAAGAAAGGTAGTAATTATAGAAACGCCACGCTGTTGTAAAAGCTGTTTAAAACAATTAATATTGTTAACTTGTATCATCGAGATCACTAAGGTGAATTTGTCTTTTATCGCAATAGTAAAGAATTTCTTGTCAACTATTGTATTATATAGGGAAATTCTGTTTAACACTTACAGAATATTCTGTAAAGATATTTCCGGAAAAAACAAACTAGACTTTTTCAGAATTTTTAAACTGAATGCATTTATAACTATAGATAACAAACAAAAAATTGAAAATCAATATTCAAATTTTGCATTTTCGCCTTCCAAAAATAAAAGTCTATATCGTTAAGGATGTTTGACAAAAACTAAACGGGACAACTTCTCTTTTAGTGGTACATTTTCATAAACAAACTAATTGATGAGACGTTTTTACATTGATATTGCACCAAATAAAATGGAAACATTTTATTACAAGTACAATGTAAGACGTGCACTTTTTAACAGCACGATGTAATTTTGTTTTTCAAACACACTGTACGGGTTGATGATAAAAAGTGTTACATGTATTTTCATTTTATACTGCTGGGTCGATACTTGTAGTCATCAGTTCTTCGGAAATGACATGGTTTATAACATACTTTTATAAAATTCCCAGGTCATAAATAAAAAAATTATTAGTAAACTGAAATTCTAATACCTTCAGGCATTTGCCTTAGCTGAGTCTGTTTTTTTTTTTTTTTTCATATAGTTTTCAACGTTTCTACGTATTTACCGTTGTTTTTATACATTTTGATGATAAAGTAGTGGACTCAAAATATGCATGAATGTAAAATGTGTACCCGATATACTCTTTCGGGATTAGGTTATTATCATTTTAAGTATTTTTACAAAACTGTTTTCGCAAGATTTTGTTCATTTGTCTAACTGATTGTTAACATTATGTTCTTTTCTAAAATATGATAAAAAGTATAGCTTGGTCACCGATGTCAGTTCTAAGATTATACAAAAATTCATTTTAAAGGAAAGATGTAGAATTAAAAGAATTGGTACAAAATAAAGATAAAAAGTTTGGGACTACATACTTTTTCTGCTATGTAACATATAGATAAATTTTCTGTTCACTTTTTTTTATAAATATTTATTCCCGGTTATCTCCACTTACAAAGCAAATTAATCCAACAGTTTCATGTTCTGTATTTCCAACAAAAAAACTTTTTTTTTCAGCGATTGCAAGTAATTTTTTTAGTTTGATCACGCTTAAGGGATGAACAAAAATTAATACTGAACAACCTATACTGATGGTTCCATTTAGAAAAAATAACGTTAATTTCACGATATTTCCGAATTCCTTAACAAGAATTAGAGTTTCTCTAATTTTTTGACCATTTTCACCTTTCCCAACCGATTGTGAAAAAAATTTTCTCCTCACTAGTGAAAAAACTGTTCTCGGCAGCTGATTGGTCAATATTTCTGCCGGGACTACTTTTTCTCCAACTGCATGAAATATGTGGTGCGCCTTGTTTGGAGGGACTTCCCGGAACAGAACATTCTGCCTTCGAACTTTTCGGATTTAACCTACTTTATACTCGTATAACTCCTTGGTTACGTGTAAACAAAATCGCGATATCATCGTCTGCTAAATAATTAAATAATAAAAAGATGTCCCTGAACGAAGTTCTGGAAGGGAGAAAAAGAGTAAGACTTATCTCGGGTGAAGAGGGTGTTATATTAGCGGAAAATGGAAACTTTGGTTTCCCGTTATGGGAATAAACTAAACCAGATACAGATTCAACGTTCTAACTGATCCTGAGGTACCAAAAGAACCAGTATTTTCTTCCTCTCCGCCTACAGTAACAGAAGAACTTATGCAACTTTTTCAATTTCAAATGTATGACTCCGATGATTTCAGTCCTACCAGATCTCCCCCCTCCTCCACCAAACCCTCCACAAACACATCAATCTGAAATACCCAGGGCAAGAAAAGATACCACAAAATGTATCAGACAGTTTGTCCCCATTGATGAAGAAGAAGTTGATAATTTTATTGCAAATCAGGAAAATAGGGGTACAGTGAAAAAAAACTACATCAGATCTTCGCACACTTATGCAGTTCTTGGAGAAAAAAAAATGAAAAAAAGAGAAATACATAACATTCCAGCAAAAGAACTGAACAACTTACTCAGCCAATTTTTCATATCAGCTAGGAAAAGTGATGGAGAAAACTATGAACCAGCAACATTAACAGGTCAGTTCTGTAGTTTCAAGAGATTCCTAAAGCGCCATGATTATGGACATGATCTCACAAAGACTAGAGATGCTTTAACAGCTAAACAGGTAGACTTGAAAAAATGGGTAAGGGAAACGGATTTGGCAAGGCAGATGTATTAACTGATGCAGATATTGATGCCTTGTTCAGCAGTGGACAGCTGGGATTATCCAATCTATCTGCATTGCTTCATACAGTTTGGTTCTGTAATATTGTTTACTTCGGGCTTCGTGGTGTAACAGAACACTATCAGATGAGGTGGGGGGGGGGGATGTAAAATTTTGTAAAGATCACCTTGGCAATGAATATTTACAAATGAATGAGAGAAACACAAAAACAAGGAAAGGAACAGATGTGAAAAATAAAAGGAAAATACCTCAGAGGGCTTGGGCCAATTTAAATGACCAGTCAAGATGTCCCGTTGAGGCCAACAAGTTGTACAAATCCAAGCGTCCTTCAAATTTTTCCAAAGATGAGGATCCATTCTACATTCAAGAACAAGTCCATACGTTGGTACAAAAGTCAGATAGTGGGTGTAAATAAATTGGGCAAGTTCATGAAGATTATGGCAGAAAAATCAGGTACAAAATAATCAATACACAAATACAAGTTATAGGTGGTAATACTTTTCTTTCTCCAACTCTAATATGAAACAATATTTCTACCCGAGACATTTGAAATTTCTCATTAGAGGCATGAGGCTTGCAGAGTGCCTTGTAATGAGAAAATGCAACTGTCGAGTGTGTAGAAGATTTTTTTCTCAAGCTTGTAGAAAAGGTTACAAGAAATTCATTTTCAGATTCTTATCTTGGACCTTCATAAAATGTGGGACGGGAGTCACTGGATGGAAGAGTTTATAGTTAATAAAAATGAAATTTGGGGTCAAATTAAAAAAACCTAGTTTCTCAACCCTATCTGCACCCCTAAAAAAATGCTTTTGGTTTTTTGCCAATTTTTGATGAATAACTTTAAATTTTACAGCATTTTTCACTTAAATTGATAAAAAAAAAAAACAATGAGCAATTTCTCGTACATACAAAAACATTTACCTCATGAATTAACAAAATATCATTGCACAAGTCAACTTATGATGTGGTGGTACAACTAAAGGATCATGTCTCGTCTTTTGAATGATTCTCGTCACTACGCATCGCTAGCTGACTCGTAATGATACATTCTCATTCCACAGAATCAAAATGATACAAAACTGGTACTATCACACCATGTACATGTATAAACAATATTAAAATGTAAAAATATTTATCAAATTGAGCTAGTTAATAAACAAGTCTTGTTAGGTTTCTAAACTTTCAAAATCAACTAAACAAAATTTGATAAATAACCAACCAAAAAGAGTTGTGAAATATAGTTTGTTTCCGTTGCAAATCACAATCTTTATTGAAAATAAAAATTATAAGTCAAAACCAGGTGAACTAAAATGATGATTTCTGTTTGTAGTACTAGGGATTATAAAAGAAGTTGGAAACAGGGATGAAAATGATGATCAAGATGAGGGAGCAGAAAGGCATCTCACTAATCATTCTGCACGACGTTTCATGCTCCAGAAGCTGGATGATGCAGGAGTTGAGTATAATCATATTAAGCAGGTCATAAATTTATTCCAATTATCATAATCAAAAATAATGTATTGTTCTATATGAATGGGCCTGCAAAGAGCATGACAAAACATGTAAAATTACAGAGATGTAAATACTTTTTTTATTTATATGTAGCAGAAGATATAATTCGTGGGCATTTCAAATTATCATCATTTCATTACGGGCTGGCCCTTTATGCAATTTATTTTAACAAGCTATCATGTGTGGTTAGATAATGGCATTAACAACCAATTGCAACCCTGTGGTAAAATAAAGATACAATGGCACCCATAAAATAATTTGATTCTCACAGGACAAAGTGATCTAGGTATTTGTGGATGACCTGCCATTACACACCACAATTTCATCACTGTCATCACAAAAATAGATGATGTTTTTGAAAATGGAAATTAAAATCGATCATGTACACTACACAAACTGCATAATTATTTTTTTTATGAATGTAATATTCCATTACTGTATTCTCTGGAAAAAAACAAAAATAGACCAATGTTCCCGGAAAATCTTACATATGTAGAGAAAAAAAAACTTATAAGTGAGCATCACAAAGTGGAAGAATATATTGAAGAGGGATAGGAGGTCAATCTCTGGGGTGGTCTCGTCCCTGAATCCCAAGTTTAATTGTTATCCATCCTAATTTCTCGTTCATCTTTTTGGACAGCTAATCCATAAGTCCAATTTGACAAATATATATGATCAGATCATATGTTTTCGTACTTCATATGTTAACGTACTATGCATGCTTTTTAAATGGAAATCGTGACGTCAGAATGCATTCTTAATAGAACGAAAACCCATGAGACGAAGATAAGATTCAGTCCCATATCCAAGAACTTGAAAATGTCCAATCATGAAGTCCCAAAACATAAAAAAAATTCTTGTCATGTGTGCTATGTGTACGATAATGACATTTTATTGTGTATGTGCTTTTAGTATGTTTTCTCACGAAGAAGTTTTAGATTTTAAATCGTGGGCTTCGTAAATTAATTTTGTTTTTGTTTCATTTACAGATATCCGGTCACAGAAACATTCAAAGTATATCAAGTTACTCGAAGCTAAATCCCAATAAACACAAAAAAAAAAGCTAGTTGCATTCTCGGTAGCTGCGAGGACAGAATCCAGGCATCACAAACATTAGTGACGATAGACAATAACCAAGGAGAACGAAATATCTACCAAACAACAACATCTGAGAGGCAGATCTCAGTTGGACAAGGTCAGGCCGCACCTGCCGGGCTTAACTATGTTTTCGGGGCCCCAATATATGGGGGAACATTTAACATTAACATTCATAGTGTACCTGATAATCACCTAAACAAAGGAAACGTAGGAGGGTCATTTTTGACAGTGATAGTTCTCAGGAATAATTGCTATGAACAGCTGTCATTGAAGTTATTTTTTCTGTAGATCCTTCCGCGCCAATATTTTGTTGGACGCGTTATTTTTCAGGAAATGATGAGCAATTTACTGATTTGTTACTTCTTTTCATAATTGAAATATATATCATTTGCATCCATGGCAACAGGATGCGTAGTAATCTACCGGGGCGGATAGAAAGGTTGGGAGAATTTGCTCATCAATTTAAATTTCGTTGTTTTAAAAAATCAGAGAAACAGATTCTTACATAATTATGAGTGAATTATCGGAGTTCTCCAATCTCGGTAGTTAAATTATGGAATTGTAAGACCTCACCAAGGCTCGGTCTTAAAATTTCATAATTAAACTACCTCGATTGGAGAACTCCGATAATTCACTCATACTAAGGTAAGAATCTATATATATCGAGACAGCTAGAGTATATTCGATAAACGTGGAGCACTTAATTTCATTTTTTCAAATAATGAATATGCTAGATTTTTCAAATCTCCAATACATTTTTTTTAAAGTTCTACAACCTTAGGCATAATTCCATATAGAACTGGTTCAAGGGAAGAACAATGTGAGATATTCTTCTAAAACTTTAATCTTAAGCAATGAAGTAGTATACAAGAACAGTTTGACTACATTCATCTCCCGCTATCCACTTGCGTTGAACTTGCTGGCTCTAGTCATGACTGTAAAAAGACGTACCATAAGTACCAAAGTGTCAATTTAAAAGGTTTTTATTTTTTACCGCGATTAGAAACTTCATTGAATTTTGTTTATGCTGAGTATGGGTAAAATTGACATGAAGTATTTTCATCTAGGTATTCTTTTTTATATGTTAGTAATCAAATAGGGCTAAACGGCTTTTTAGGTATCAACAACACCGTCAAGCGAATTGACTAATTTATCATCATATATTTTTAAGGTTTTTAGACTTATAAAACTAGTTATTTTCTTTATGTCTGGACTTCTATGAAATTTCATAAACCCTTCGTTTCACAATGTTACTGTGCCCCTACTATTGTTTATTTAAAGAAAGCAACGTGATAAAAAAGTTGTTGATACCAAGTTACCATTCATTTGGAAATCACGTTGCCGTACTGTAAAATCTCAAGACTTTGTAAAGTCGAGCAAGATGCCGTAATAAGCAGAAATAAGAAGATGTGGTATGAGTGCCAATGAGACAACTCTCCATCCGAGTCCCAATGTGTAAACCGTAAAACAATTATAAGTCAAAGTACGGCCTTCAACACGAAGCCTTGGCTCGCTCCGAACAGCAAGCTATAAAGGGCCCCAAAATAACAAGTGTAAAATAATCAAACAGGAAAACCAACGGTCTAATCTATTTAAAAAACGAGAAACGAGAAACACTTAAGAACCACATCAACAAACGATAACAACTGAAACAGGTTCCTGACTTAGGACAGGTGCAAACAAATGCAGTGGGTTTAAACGTTTTAACAGGCGCCAACCTTCACCCTAACCTGAAATAATAGTGTAACATTACAACACAGAAAGACAAACTATTAAATATCAATTGAAATGGCTTAACTCAACCAAAAAGACATATTAACAAAAACAAGTAAACATAAACTGAACGAATAAATTTGATCTATGACACAATGTCAAAAAGACAACTTTAACCTTGGACAAAATGGCGTTAAATAAAATAACGTACACAGGTAAATTTAAATATAATTATTTGTTGTTAGGATTACGGAGATAATTTTTACAAAATAAATATATTTGTTGTTCATTACGAGAACAGCAGATGTAATTATTTCTGTTATCTAATACACGTGGCTATATTGCTTACTCAAGTGTGCATTCACGTGTAATTGTTTATTTACTTTAATAAACATTGACCATTGGTCCGAATTGGACCTTTAACTTATGTTAAATTTTGAGTTTAAAGTTGAAACTTATGTTGCACGAATTTCAAAAGCGAGAATAGTTTTCTTTGTTTATCAAACTACAGTATATAATCATTCGAAGCTCAGTTTTCAGTGCAGCTAAACTAGTTATCCCACCCATAGCTATTTATATGGAGAATGTATTTATTTTCATTTATTTGTATACTGACGGTTTCTGTTTTGTCTTTGTAGATATTTCAACATGGCAGCGGCCAGTGCAGATGTCATATTTGACGGTCTCTTTATATGTTTGTTTATAATAAATTTAATATATTTAGCTGCACAACTGGCGAGCTGATCCCATAATAATATGGTGCATTTTTTAATGTACTAGCCTAAGTGTTGTGGTTTAAGGATTAAATATTTTATGTTCGGCTGAGGAACGAATGAGAACATAATGAAAATTTGTCGTCATATTAAATACTTATCAAAGGTGGTACATATTAAAAATAGTGAGACGAGATATAACACAAAATAAGTAAACATTGAATAACAAAAATGCATTACAAATTGTGTAACAGGTTAAATTAACACGAAAATACGATTTAAGAGTACTCGCAGTTACTGAAAGCTAGTTAAACATGTTAAAAGCCAAAAACAATTAATAATAAAAAATCATGCATCAGAGACTAAAATCAACCAAAACACATCCAAGGAATTTAGTGTTTTATCGCCATGGGCAGTCAAAGAAGACGTGACTTGTGCAATGTTAAAATAAAAGTATCGACAGGCAGTAGGATAGTTTGGATTTCTGAATGTATTTTAATAATATTCTTTCGAAAGCACATACATGTATACATATAACGATCAATATAATTGGTACAAAAAATAACGAAGAAAAAAATCATAGATTGTCGGCCTTTTGTGCCAGGGCAGCCAGCAAACGTATTATGTAAAAAAAACACAACATTTACAATATTCTGTTGTTTAAACTTCATTTATTTTGAAACATCAGCCAAACAATTCCATAACAACAATGAAATTTGATATTTAGGATTGTAATCCAGTCTGATTGCATAGCTGAACTTCTTGTTAATATTTCCGCTTTTCTCTAGTGTGACCTACCGAATTAGACTTATTACCAGGTTTGTACTAACATGATCAACACGACGGGTGCCACATGTAGAGCAGAATCTGCTTACCCTTCCGGAGCACCCGGTGGGTGGGGTTCGTGTTGCTCGGTCTTTAGTTTTCTTGTGCTGTCAGTTTATTTTCGACTTATGAGTTTGAATGTCCCTTTGGTATCTTTCGCCTCTCTTTTTAAGTGTCTGTTTTGTGTCTGCACACCATATGGGAAGTAAGCATGTACTTATAAGTCATTTTTTTAGTTTACGAATTACCTATTCATCTTTATGATGCATTTACTAGCTACTAAATGTTTTAAAACTCTAATCACTATGATAAATTATGATGCTGGTTTAAAATTAAAGCCCGAAAACTGTACCGTGGATGAGTTTTAAATTTGAGTGAAAGACTGAAAATGCCTTAATACTTTAATTTTTGGTCTTTTAGAGTTGTTCAGATCGAATTTGATTTCCTAGTAGTGAAAACAGACAATACCAAGCCAAATTTAAAACAAAAGAAAAATTAACAGCAAAATCAAAGCATGACACAGAAGACTTACGCCCACTGCTGAATCTCTTCATTAAAACACTTTGAAAATAAAAACATATGTTTGAAATCGATTAAAGTATTGTAAAATTTTTAATACATGTCTAAAGCAATTGCAAAATATAGATTACCTAACACGAGATGAATACAATTTACTAGCATTTTTCCATTTATAAGGCAAAATAATTGTACAGGTTCTCAGATAGATGCATAACATAACTCAACTAAAACTCGACCAAAAATGAGTAAACACGATGATACGTTATTATATCAATTGTTAAAAATCAATTTGATTCTAAAACCACAGGCGATAGTGGGGACCATCTCAAAAAGTACAAATACTCATTCATCATAGTTACATGTACGGGTGTGTTTGACACTGCTGAAATAATTTTTCTACACTTACACAAAAAACAATATAATCCACAATAAATATACGAGGATCCAACAAAAACAAGATCGTTATTCATATATACTGTTTGGTACCATTAAAACGTTTAAACCCGCTGCATTTGTTTGCACCTGTCCTAAGTCAGGAATCTGATGTCCAGTAGTTGTCGTTTGTTGATGTGGTTCATATGTGTTTCTCGTTTCTCGCTTTTTAAATAGATTAGACCGTTGGTTTCCCCGTTTGAATGGTTTTACACAAGTAAATTTTTTGGGGCCCTTTATAGCTTACTGTTCGGAGTGAGCCAAGACTCCGTGTACTATGACCTATAATGGTTTACTGTTATAAATTTTGACTTGGATGGAGAGTTGTCTCATTGGCACTCACACCACATCTTCTTATATCTATTATATTGTTATTATTATATTATCACAAAGTTGCCTTGTTTCATAGAAGTGATCGATTCCACTTCCGGGTACTCTTCAAACGAGGTGTTAAATTGAAGTTTCAGTAAAGGGTTTGTGGGTTTATTTCTTGATATATCAGTATCAAATAAAACTGAATATCACGATACAACTGAAATATTGTTGAAAATGGCGTTAAAATCATATGAAAAGAGTTTCGTGAGATTACAATGTTAAGGAAAATATTGCACCATTGCATGTATATATGCAAAACTAAGTCATACATGCACGATTGTTTTACATATATTACCAATTCATAACATATAATTGACAAAAATATTCCATTCAGTAAAAATATTTCTTGTTTATTAACTTTCGTGTTTTACTGTCGACGTTTACCAAACGAGACCTTAATAAACAATCAACACAGAATCATGGAGGACGTGAAAAATAAGTTTGTGTTTTCCTCGCATTTGCGCTGTGCGGTTTCCGATGAACTAGCGAGAGGTCTCTGCATACGGAAAAGCTATTGTCGAATTAGATAACGGATAGACAATAATTCGATAGCAGTACATTTCTGAAGATTATGGTCATGTATATGATTATTTTTTATTCCATGTACACTTGTTTTATAGTAAAACTTATCAAGTCATTATGTAACATATATTATTATTTTTTTTTTCAAATTTGAAGTATCATATGACTTGAAGTTGAAGCTTTCATAAGTAGAAGTTTCATTTATTGTCTTCGGGTCAGGAGGATATTCAAAAACAGAATATTCATTTTCACCTGTTAAAAGGCCTACTTATTGTTTGCCGGAAAGGTAAACTATGCTACGTATGGAAAAAATCTACATTAACATATTGTATCGGTATTGTTTTATTTAACATCAGTACAGTATTTACATCCTTTTCATAACACGTATATTGTTTCTCTCTATAAGAAGTGTGTTAATTTCATCGTATGAGTGTTGTCTACTGTAAATTATACCAACATATTATTTTTATTTAATGTTCCATTTTAGTTATTTCATGTATATGGGTAAAACAGGAAATAATGCAGTAAATTCAGTACATCAATTTATCTGTTCTAACTTAAGCACTTGTAAACCCTGTAAACTGGATATTTGAATTTAATATCTATGTACATTCACCATCTTTTGGAGGTATATTCAAGGAGGTATATATATCATTTAGACCATTGTCGGAAAAATATATTAATTTTGTTGTGTTTTGTGTACTATTGTTTGTCTTTTGGTCTTTTTTTCATGGCGTTGTCAGTTAATGTTCGACTAATGAGTTTAAATGTCCTATTGGTACCTTTTGCTTCTCTTTTTTGTATAAGGCTTATAAACTGTAGAAGAGCGCGGTTCTTGACACTAATTTTATAATATTTACACTCCATCTCAACTAGCTATATCTATATTTTCCTAAAATTTTAAAACACAAATAAAACTTATGTTCCGTCCCGTTCCGAAACGCATATTGTGAGGAAAAGTGACGTGACATGAAATCAACAATACACGAAATAACCCTTTGTTACTATATTTGATAGATAACGACACATGAAGTGTTCTCGCTGCAGCATATAAGTAATTATTAAGAATACAAATGTCAAGAAGTTAATCTTTTTTTACTATGTTTTACATACAGACTATGATATCAACTATCTTAAAAAGAATTTCGTGTATGTGTATATTGTGATAAATTTGTAAAACAAAAAGCCATAGATCAATATAGGCTGGCATCTATTCAAAAGTCGTTTAATATATAATGTATATGATACATTCATTATTAGAACCAATGTAGTTTCTAATATAAATCCTTAATTCAAACTGGTTAGTTTAAAGACATATGTAGAACCTATGAAATGTTGTTACATAAGTTGCCGGGGTATTATAAATCAGAACGTAAGGGCTACGATGAAGTTTTGATCCTACGGTGAACTTTTGACGAAAATTTTCATACAAGATATCTTTACCTAGATAAAAGAAGATGTGGTATGAGTGCCAATGAGACAACTCTCCATCCAAGTCAACATTTGTGAAAGTAAACCATTATAGGTCAAAGTACGGTCTTCAACACGGAGCCTTGGCTCACACCGAACAGCAAGCTATAAAGAGCCCATTATTTAGTCAATTTAAATATAAAGATTGCTATCTTCATGTGCTACTTTTAGGTATAAATAATGTAAAAAATTTTAGACATTAACTTAAACTTTCGATTTCTTTAACAGTTCTATCCTTTGGACGGACATACCAAGCTTTTATTAAACAGAAGCGAATTTTTGTAGAATCATTTGGTTAATGATTGATTGATTGATTGGTGTTTATGATAGCATTTGGAAAATCTTCTTTACATATCTCTGCTTAAAATGTCTGTAATAACTGTTTCTGCACACCATATTTTACAAACACAACATGATGAAACAATTATGCTGATTTAAAACTAAATCCCCAAAAGTGTACAATTGATAAGTCTGAAATTAAACAAAAAAGACTGAAAAAGTCTTAATACTTCCATTTTGAGTATTTTAGGGTTGTTGAGATCAAACTGACAGTTTTAGATCAAAATGATTTACTAGTGGTAAAAACAGAAAAAAACGAAGGTAAAAAAAACATAACGAAACATGAAACAGAAAACTGAAGATCGCAATGCTGAATCTCTAAATTGTCACACTGTGAAAGTGGTTTACTAGTGGGAAATCAGATATAAACAAGGCTTAATTTAAAAATGACACAGAAAACAAAAGGGTGCACTGGTGAATTTCTAAATTGACGCACTTAAAAAATAAAAATTCATTGAAATATTATAAGCTATATGTTGATCCGTCTTTTGTTACAATTATCATCTACCTGAGACGCATCAGTTACTTTCGAATCAAAACAGTTTGAGGTGTAATACCACCATTGATTTTCCCCTATTAGTAAATTTGCACTTTTCAAAAAATTGTGCATAATTTATCTTTGTTTCAAATAAAGAAATACTTGGCATGAGTAAAGTTTTATCCTGTCTAATACTATAGAAAAATTTCACATAACATTTCATTGCATATAAGAAAATAACCATCACTGGAAGTTAACCAATCAAATTTTCCCCTTTTATTAACCTGTAACCTCAAGTTTCTAAAATATTCTATAGAAACCCCCAAAAAAAAAGGAAAACGGTGCTTTTAAATGTGATAATGCGTATATCTCATATTTTATAATACATTTATAGAATATGCTTTATTACATATGAATATTTGATATTTGAATAAAATTACATTTTAAAGTTATTTGATTGATACAGTTCTCTTTTGTTTAAAAAGAATATATTTTATTCATCTACTTGATAAAGTATTGATTTTGTCTTCAGGCTATGATTGAACTTTATAGTACATGTATTGTTATATTTAACTATACATTGGATTTAGGAATTTTCCAGAGGTGTTATGGTCAAGTGAGTTGTGAGTAGTTTAAGGTGTGTCTTGTTTGAGTCTTTCTATTGGTTGGATATTTCTAGATTCCTTTGTTTTGTGGTTGGATATAGTTTTCTCGCCAAAATCTATATTGTGACCAGTGGGTTCTTTGTCTTCATATAGTTAAGACATATTTTCTATTCATAGAGTTTGAGAATATTGCAGATTCTATATTCTTGTGACAGATATATGTTTATAAGGTAGATATTCTTCCTTATTACCCTTTTCCCAGTTTTTACCCATTTTTGTGTGAATGAGCATGAGTGATAGATTTATGAAAAATGTGTGTCTTTTGGTACATTATGGTATTCATTGTTAGATAATTTTAAAGTAGTAATTTTGTAATTGTCATATCATGCAAGTATGATAATCAGACCTTTTATTTGAATAACTGATAAAGCATATTGTGTTCTGTAGCTTCAACATATAGTTTGAGGATTTTAAAGATTAAGACAGTTATAATATTTTCATTGTTCATACCGGTAAAAATGTTATTACTTTATATTTTTCAGATAGTATTTACTACTGAATAAGAATATAGTTACTGATACATTTTACCAGTATAAAACCTGGTCCCATAGACAGGTAATTACATGTTCTTGTATTTGTCTTGTGTCATGTCAGTTTTGAATGTATTGTTCGACTGGTTGTATTTTTTGTTATTTTTCAAATACACTTTAGTTTCATAATTAAGTACCAGTCGTATTAAGCAAAGACCATTTTGATAAGCTACATGTATTTTTGTACAGCTCTTGGGTGGTGTAAACTTCCCAAAAAAATGTGTATGGTGTAATGGTGTATGGCATATGGTGCAATGGTAGAAGGTGTATGGTGCTATAGTGCATGGTGTATGGTGTAAGGGGAATGGTGTAATGGTGTAACGTGCGGTCTGAAATGGTGTGAATGAATGGTGTACGACATCTAAAACTATGCAAAATATTGACAAGAACTGATTTCTAATTTTTTACATTAATTTACAATATTGTGATCAAAATTCGTTTTTTAAAATAAATAAATAATTTTGTAGTCGCACGCTTTCTTTGAAATTAAATTGCTTTATGGTGTAATGTGTAAGGTGTATGGTGCAAAGGTGTAACGTGTATGGTGTAATGGCACAGGGTGTATGATATAATGGTGTATGGTGAATGGTGTAATGGTGTATAGTGTTAGTGGGAAGTTTATACCATCCAAGGACTGTATACTTGATTCAGTGTATTGTAATTGTTTTGTATTGTATTGTCTTACTAATAATGTGTTCATGTCTATGTTTATTTGTGTATAACTTAATGTCTATTTATGATAGGTATGTACTTGCAGGGTTGTTGTTTATACTGTCGTAATAAAAGTATTGACATAATCTAGTCTGCTCTACCGCCAACTGTACCCTACTACAAATTGGCGCCCAACGTAAATGGTATAATGCAAACTGTGTAGACCAGTGATTTTGGGGGCAAAATCATTTAGAGGCTAGAGGTGAGACTGTGAGCTCGGAATTTCGTCGACTATAGTGTTGTCTACAGTGCACAAAGCTGGAATTTACCTGTGTCTATTTATAGAATTGACAATTCGTAATTTGACCTGATAGAACTTCCGAAACAGAAACAACGTGGAAAGAAAACAGACAATTTATCAACAAACTTTAGTTAATAATTGGTAAACTTTTACACTTATTATAGTATTAACTGTTTATATTATTTGTAGATATTGTGTGCCAGTGTCACGAGTAACTTACTCGTGCATATTTATGTGTGTTTTGTAATTTACTTTTACTTTTGTGACTGGAAACACCCCCCCCCCCCCCCCCCCCCCTTTATAGTCCACTTCTGGGTCATTATATAGGTCATTCAGGTCATAAGTTAGGACTTCATTGTGCTCTGTTGTTTTCATTTCTGGTTTACACAGTGATATTTTAACATATATTTGATTGATATTTTAGTTACTATACTAGTTTTGAGTTTAGTTTTACATTGATACAGAGTTTCTCAGGTTGACCCATTGTACTAAAGTACTTTGTTACACTTAGTTATTTTTATATAACATATGTGTATTGTGATCCCTTGAGTGACTTCTACTATTGTCTGATATTTATTACTATCCTTGATATTTACATACATATTTATATATAGCATTCGTGTACATATATGTGACTTTTACTTTAGCGTGCGTTATTTTGTCGTCATATCTTTTCGTGCGCAATGTTTTGTCAACATAAGATGTCTGTCAACAAATTATTTAATTACATAAGAAGACCATTGAAACATCCCCTATTTAAAACTTTATACTTAAAGCCTGTCATACTTGCTGACAGCAAAGGATCATACTTGCAATCAGAGATTGTTACTCAATACGAAAGAGAAATCAAATGGTATTTTAAAAAAGGAGCTTCAATAAAGGAAGCAAGAATCTTTCTTCAACAAAACATACAATCAATTATACAGGAATTTGGAGACATATCTTTGTATGTATGGCTTGGAACATGCAATTTAACATCTAAATCTATTAAAGGACGCATAGCCATTACTACATTTAACCGCAACCCAGTCGTTGAAAACATATTGCAAGAAGTTGAACTTATTATTGAACTTTTCAACAAATATCCAAAAAGTAAACTCACATTTTTGTAAACTCCACTATACTCCATTGTTGAATGGAACAGGAATAAGAGACACCTTGATATTACTGAATTTTATGAACAGAATATTGAACTGGAGGAGCAAATAGTTCAACTTAATAAACAAATTAAGCTATTCGCCAAAATTTTCTTCAGATTTTGCTTGCAATACAAAATACAAGAAAGGATTGTGTCATAAAAAGTTAACAAAACGTCATCATCATCATTTTTTTATTTATACAAGGATGGTATACACCCAAATAAGTTATTAGCAGTGACTTAGCTCAAAAAGATAACTGAGCAGATACTAAGGATTGTTGGCATTAGACAGACAAAATTATATTGCGTTAAAACTGTACAGTAGTCAGTTTGGGTTTCGCCAAGCTAAACTACTTCCACAACTACAGTATAGTTAGTAGTAAGTTTGGGTTTCGCCAAGCTAAACTACATTGCATCACAATTGAAGCATTTAGTTATAATATATACGAGACTGCCTGATATTTGAAACATTTCTACTATTTTGAAACTTTGTTTTTGTGTTGTGGAGATCTTTGTACATTACAACTAATAACATCAGCCATATATAAAGGGAGATAATTTGAAAATAATAATAAAAGGTTGACAACAAAATAATTTATCTTTATCAACTTTATTTTTTTTCTATATAACATGGCTAGTCCATTAGAGAACTCCAAGGAAGATAAACTTTAAAAAGAGCAAGAGTTAACAGTGGAAGAAAGAGCTGTGTTATTAAGTGCATTTGATAAACTTAGATAAGCCAAAAACTACCTCCACCACTGGACTTAAGATATGGTTGGCACAAATGTCTGAGGCGAGTAAGCAAGTTGAGGAACTCAAGAAAGCTGAAGCAATCAAGCAAGCTAAAGCAAATAAGCAAGCTGAAGCAACTAAGCAGGCTGACACCACTAAGCAACCTGAAATAAAACCAAATATTAAAATATTAAATAAATTAGGAACTACCCAATCTATACCAGTAACTACTACAAATGTAACATCCTCAGTTACATCTAATCTACTGTAATGTCATCTGGAAATGTTCAAACACTAACATCCTTACCGAATTATACACCAAGAATATCGACATTCTTTGGTGAACCGGGAAAAGGAGAAGCTGCATATGATTTATGGCGTTATGAAGTGGATTCTTTGCGAAAATCAACCTTCGCACCACACATTGTTGATTTATTAATAAGGCGTTCTTTGCGAGGTGAAGCTGAAAAAGTAGCTATGCGATTAGGTCCAGAGGCTTCATTAGACCAACTTTTGAATAAACTTCAAGTAAATTATGGATTGTCTATACAACATGACAAATTAATGGAGGAGTTTTATAGTGCTAAACAAAAGCCAAATGAAGATATTACGGCTTGGGCTAACCGATTAGAAGATCTTTTATATAAAGCAAGTAAACAGAAACTAGTAAGGCATGAAGACATTAATGATAAGCTATGTTCTATGTTTTGGAGTGGTTTAGATCCAAAACTCCGTGAAACTTCAGGACATCTTCATTTTATGATCAAAGATTTTGATAAACTTAAGTTGGCCATGCGTGAACAAGAAGTTGATTTTAAAAGGGAAGCTAGACCTCAACCAGCCAAAATGATGACACAAACTGGAACCGATGATAACACCCAGTCAGAATTTACTTCAATGATACATCAATTAATTGCTGGTGTAAAATATCTTAAAGAGAGAGACACACAATACAGCAACAAATACCAAAACAACAATAGAGGTGGTTCAAATTTCAGGAATAGCTTTACTAATTTTAGAGGAAATAGATCAAACTATCATAATCAAGGTAATAGATCAAATTATCAGAACCAAGGAAATAGATCAAATTATCAGAATCAAGGACAAAGATCAAACTATCAAAATCAATGACAAGGAGCAAATTACCAAAACTCATCATATGGAAATAATGCATCAAGTCAAAGCAGGAGAGAATTTACACAAGATGGCATACCTGTATGTTGGAAATGTGGACAAGAAAGTCACAAAGCATATGAATGCTTTGTTAGATTAGATAACAATAGAAAGGCAGGTTTAAACTCCAACAGGTCGGCATTGAGGGGCAAATAGTCGACCATAGACCACAACGTCTCAACCGATATAGTAGTACTTTGGTGGGATCTGCCAATGAGACAGATATTATTATAGGAGGTATCCATACTCAAGGATTATTAGATACAGGATCAACTGTTTCTACCATTTCTAAAAAGTTTTATCTAGAGAATTTGTCAGATATACAACTACAATCTATTCAAGAAGCACTTAGTATAGAATGTGCTGATTGTAATCAGTTACCTTATGAAGGATATATAGAGGTAGATCTAAACATACTAAGTAAGAAAGGAAAGACTAATACAGACACTACTTTACACAATGGTATATTTCTTGTTGTACCAGATAGTAAGCTTAATTCAGTAGTACCAGTATTAGTAGGAACTAATATATTGGCGTCTTACATTGATCAGTTGGAGCATACGTATGGTGACAAATATTTACAAAGTACACAGCTTTATACACCAGTGTACATGGCTTTACGTTGTCTTAACCTTAGAGAGAAACAACTTAAGAAGCAAAACCACAGATTGGCCATTATAAGATCAACCGAGACAAAACGTATTCTGATTGAACCAAATACTGAAATTAGAATAAGAGTGTATTTGGATAAGCAACTACCATACCACCCAGTTTGCTGCCTCGTCCAGTCAACCAAGGGTTCTTTAATCCCAGATGCTATTGACATTACACCAACTATAGTTCCATACACATATTGGCAAACCAAAAAGGCTGATGTTCACTTATCCAATATCTCAACCAGAACTGTGACTATATCACCAAACGCAATTTTATTTGAGTTACACCCAGTCACTATGGTGAATTTAACAAGACTTGAGGAAGAAGAAAAGGTTGATACTGGAACGTCCAAGCTCATTACAGAAGAGTGAGTAACTATATGTACTGATGATTTAACATCTGAGGAAGTACAACATTGAAAGAATTTAATAGGTAAGTATGTTGACATCATGTCCAAGGATGATTTGGATATAGGAACAACTAAGATAGTAAAACACAGAATAGAATTAGTAGATGAGAGACCTTTTAAACAGAAACACATGCGTATTCTACCTGCCACGTATGAGGAAGTAAGAAATCATATAAATCAGTTGTTAGGTAGTGGTGTAATAAGGCAATAATTTTCTCAATGAGCATCGAATATTGTACTTTGTCGTAAATAAAGGCAACAGTAGTATACAGCTGTTCGAAACTCATAAATCGATAGAGATAAAAACAAATCCGGGTTACAAACTAAAACTGAGGGAAACGCATCAAATATAAGAGGAGAACAACGACACAACAAAAACACAATATTAAAATGTAACACACACAGAAACGAACTATAAAATAACAATGGCCATTTTCCTGACTTGGTACAGGACATTTTAAGAAAAAAAATGGTGGGTTGAACCTGGTTTTGTGGCATGCCAAACCCCCCACTTTAATGGCAACGTCAAACACAACACCAAAACGACAACATCACATGACAGGACCACAATACAAATAAATGGGAGAACATGTAGGACAAAGAAACACACAAATAATAGATAACAAAAGGTACTAGTCTTAAAATTCAATACGCCAGACATGCGTCTTGTCCACACAAGACCATCCAGTGACGCTCAGATGAAAAAAGCTTGAAAGCTAAAACAAGTACAAAGCCGAAGAGCACCGATGACCAAAACTTCCAAAAAGTTGCGCCTAACACGGCCAGGGTTTTCTGCCTGGAACAAGAACATCCTTATTATTTAGAATAATTTATAATTTTGCAAACAGTAAATTTTATAAAATGACTATATAATTGATATACATGATAAAACCGAAGTGGGGACTAACTACAAAATAAAAACGGATACATTACATAAAACAACTTAATCCAACATATAAAAATACACAGCCGAGTTAGCCAAAGCATCAACGCACAAATTGACGTCACATTTGAAATTCTAAAAAAACACACAAAGTGACGTCACATTTGAATTTGTAAAAATATTTCCAAAAAATAAGATAGGATAAGGATTGATTCAAGATTAGATTTGTTATACTGACATTACATTTATAAATAACAATGAAAATTACAATACTTATTAATATCAAATTGTGGTAGTAATTAGATAATTAATTGTATTATCTAGCTTTGTCGGTGTTTCTTCTGAATCAAACTGTAAACCAAATATATCGTATAAATTTCGTTGAACCAAACTAAAATCTAATAAATGAAGGGGTGATTAATTATCTTTACCATAACACACGAATATAACAGAAAAGACGTAAGACATTTGACAATATGCAATGCGGTTTCACACTCAGCAAAACAGTCACAATCGGGAATAAGTCACGTTCGGTAGTTAAAAGATCAGACGACGTAATGACAAACCACAATCTAACACGTGGTAAAAATGTCCTTAGTTAGTTTGGACAAAGACACATCGTATGGACTAACCAATTCGTGATGGTGTCCGTAAAATTTACGGAGTGTCATTTTCAATCTGTCCTCCTCATAACTTTGTTGGAGCAGTTTCTGTGTAAGGAGTACACTCCTGTATATGAAGTCCGTATAGTATGAACAAGCACGAGAATAACATATCAATTGAGATATGTAAACACCATACGAAGGGGCAGAGGGTATGTTACTGCTGAGAAATGGGAAATTGATAATTGGGAAGTTGAAATCGTCCCGTTTATCATAGATTTTCGTGTGAAGTCGTCCATCTGTGTCAATATTGAGGAAAAGATCAAGGTATGAAACAGTCCTTCTAGTATCAGTAGTATCCTTAATTTCAAGTTCACTGGGATATATGAGATGTAAGTATTGGCTGAAATATGGGTTATTCAATGATAGAACATCATCAATATATCGGAAAGTAAAATTAAAGAATTTTACTAGGTGCTTTTGCTTTTTGTCTTTTAGAAGGTTCTGAATGAATTCTGCTTCATACGAGTACAAAAACAAATCGGCCAGTAGGGGTGCACAATTAGTTCCCATTGGAATACCGACTGTCTGTTGAAATATAAATCCTCCAAACTCAACAAATATATTGTCCATCAAAATGTCCAGCATTTTTGATAATATCATCTTCAGTATATTTTCTGGTAGATTCAGTGTGGTTTTTCACAAAATATGAATTATTGTAACCCTAAACAAGAAATTTGTATCTACGATTCCCATTTTGATAGAAAAAGCTCTGTTTAATGAGATGGTGAAGTCGATCTTTCAACTGAGCATGGGGAATAGTAGTGTAAAGCGTAGAAAAATCAAAAGTCTTTATGTTGCTGCAAAATTGCAAAGATTGTGATCAAAGATTAAGCAGTAGATCTTTCGAATTTTTGAGAATCTACATCTGGTTAACACCACTGGTAGAATATATCTCATCACAATATTTTTGAAGCCCATCTTTAAATGTAGAAAGAATAGTAGTCAGTACTTTAGAAAGATGTTTAGTCGAACATTTTGATGACCCAGCTATGTATCGTTCTTTATATGGAGTTTTGTGTAGTTTTGGTATCCAGTATAATGATGGTAAATTTTCTTCGTTTTCTTTGATGCTGATACAAAAAGAAAGAAGGACAGATTTGTGATTTTGTAAAACTTCGTCCTTGGTAAATGATGTTAAAGAATATGTAGGGTTACCAGTAGTTCTATTTATTCCAAGCTCTGTTATGAGACATTGCAAATAATGGTTTTTACATATGAAGACAATATTATTGGAGGCTTTATCTGCTGGAACAACGACATATTTGTCATGCAAAGAGGATAAAGCATCCACAACATCTTGATTTTTGAAAGGGTTAGTAACTCTTGTGCTCATATTGCATCGTAGTTTTTGAAAGCGCTTCTGAATGCATGATCGAATAGCTTTGATCCATTCAGACAAAGTGTCCAGTTCTGGTTCGTCTGGTTCGCGCTTTAACCATTTTCTTGTATAGTCCTCAATTGCATCCATCAGTAACTTGAAATATTTTTTTTCCAGTTGATGGGCTGGGGAATTCTATATTTTGGTCCCTTGGCTAACAACTCTCTTAGTTGTTCATTGGTAACGATGCCAAGGTCACCAGTAATAACATGACCAGCTGGAATATACTTGTATTGTGACGATGCACATGAGCAATCCGAAGGCTTGGATTTCACATCTTTGAGGTTAAAGGCCTCCAAAACTCTCTTGTGGTTGAAAATCTTGGATGCAATACACTTGGTGTAAGTATAAGAAATAACAGGTGTAGCTTTATTTTTGAAGTAATCGTAAAAAGGATGGGAAATTAAGAATGTGTGTGGACTACTGTCAATTACATGACAGAACATTAAAAGATTCCAGTCCGAGAATTGAGGAAATTCTAGAGGCCTTAGCTGGAAATAACTACTTCACCGTTATAGACATGAAGTCTGGTTTCCATAATGTGGAGATAGAAGAGCAACATAAAGAGAGAACAGCTTTCACATTGGGACTTTTAGGCTTTTATGAATACAATAAAATGCCATTTGGCCTTGCCAATAGTCCTTCCACATATCAGCGCCTTATGGAGACCATACTGATGAATTTAAATTTGAAAATCTGTTTTGTATACTTAGATGATGTCATTATATTTTCAGACACATACCGAGGGCATCTAAATAGAATAGACCTTGTATTCCAAAGACTTCGAGATGCTGGCCTGAAATTAGCTCCAAAGAAATGTTCATTTTTCATGCGGCGTGTGAAGTATGTTGGACATATTGTTTCAAAAGATGGAATAGAACCAGACCCTGACAAAATTGAAAAGGTTCGTTCTTGGCCTACACCAACTTCACCGGAAGAAATAAGAAAATTTCTTGGATTTGTAGGATACTAAAGGCGTTTCATTATGGATTTTTCAAAAATAGCCCGTCCACTGACAAATTTAATGCCTGCACCTAATAAAAAGAAACATTATAAAAGAAAAAAAAGCATATGCAAGCAGGAGTTTAACCAAATTTGAAAAACATTCCCTTGTTCATCGATTAGAATTTTTGACACTGAAATGGTCAAAACAGAAAAATTTAGTGATTATTCAAAACTACACAGATTTCTAGTTCTTACAGACAACAATCCATTAACATATGTACTAACATCTGCTAAATTAGATGCAACAACTCAACGATGGATTGCTGTTTTATCTTCATATGATTTTGAGATAAAATATAGATCTGGAATAAATAATGCGGATGCTGATGCAATGTCTCGTTTACCAGAATTGTTACAAAAAGGGACGGCATGTAGTAAACTTTCATCAGAATCTATAGAAGCGATATGCAATGCCATTCCTCCTATTCCAGCTATTGAAACTGTGTCATGTTCATCAGATACTGTGAACAATTTAGAGACCGAACCTTCAACTATACAGCAATTGAATGTTCCGTATATACAAAATCATAACAGGATACTGAGTTTTTGGATTGATAAGGTACAAATAGGTAGTAAACCACTAAAAGATCATATACCAAATACAGCTGGACATAGAGATATACTGAACAACTTTGATAAGTTAGAAATCATAAACAACTGCCATTATAGATCCACCACTGATACTGTATCTGGAGAAACCAGAAAACACTTGTTAATACCAACAACCTATAGAAAATTTATACTTAAGAAGATACACAATGAAATGGGTCATCAAGGAAGAGACCGTACCATATCATTACTCCGTGATCGCTTTTACTGGCACGGTATGACAACAGATGTAGAAAGCTGGATATCAAATTGTGACAGATGTCTAAGAAGGAAAACATCAACAAAACAGAGAGCTCCTATGGTAAGTATAGAGACATCTCAGCCACTTGAGCTAGTATGTATGGATTTTCTAGGACTTGAAACATCAAAAGGAGGCCAACAGTACATTTTATTGATTACCGATCATTTCACTAAATATGCAATAGCAGTACCAACTAAGAATACCATTAAACGTACCACTGCTGAAGCTTTCATGAACAACTTTATAGTCCATTATGGCTTTCCCAAGACAATCCACAGTGATCAAGGTGCCAACTTTGAAGGTAAATTAATTAAGGAACTGTGTGAGTTAACTGGAATGCAGAAACCTAGAACAACTCCATATCATCCACAAGGAAATTGTGTTTGCGAAAGATTCAACAGAACTTTACTAAATATGTTAGGGACACTCAATCCAAATCAAAAGCATGATTGGAAATCACATGTTGCAACTATGGTGCATGCGTACAATTGCACAAGACATGATACAACCGGAATGTCACCATATTATCTACTATTTGGTAGAGAACCACAAATACCGGTGGACATTATATTTGATTTGGACAAATCAGAGAAAATTCTGAACACCAAATATATAAAAGCTTTAAAAGAAAGAATGGAATCAGCATACAAACTTGTAATAGTATCATCAAGGAAACAACAAACACAACAAAAACTACATTAAGATTTAAAATCAAGAAATGCTATTTTGGATATTGGAGATAAAGAACTTGTTAAAATTGTTGCTTGGGATGGAAAACATAAATTATCTGATAAATGGGAAGAAGATGAATACATAATTATAGAACAACCAAATTCAGGAATTCCAGTTTTCCAAATTAAGAAAGAAAATGGTACTGGTCGGAAACGAACATTACATAGGAATTTGCTACTCCCAATAGGACACCTTTCTGAACAGTCAAATACTGATCAAGGGCTAATTACTCTTGATTATAAAGAAGAGGACAATAATGATTCATTGATATTTGATCAAGTAGAGTACAATGTGAATGATACAGCATATGTATCAATTAGTGATCCATTGTCTACACAGGATACTGGAAGTGTGGTAGCAGGGGACGCCTTGCATCCTGGTGATCAAAGTGAAGATGATGAACAGGAACATTCTGTTAGTTTAGAGTCAGAAGTTGAAAGTGACCAGGAATCAACAATTATTGTTGATGATGATATTGAGCATTCCAATTCAGATATTAATCAGAACTCTGAGACAAATGATATAGTTGTTAATAATCAAGAAGACATTGCTCCTACACCAGCTCCAAGGAGATCAAAGAGAACAACTACTCAGCCAAGCTGGATGAAGTCTGGTGAATTTATCATGGCTCAACAGTCCAATTGGTTAGCAAACGCTGAATTACTTAAAGGACTAGCAATGTCTGGAATGTTTCCTTCTGCAGAAAAGGATATTGGGAGAGCACTTGTGAACGAAAATAGTGACTGAGAATACATGAACTCTGTGAATTATTTTATCTTTGTTTTTCAGATTGTACATTGCTTTATTTATTTGTTTTATTCTACTCTCTGGTATGTAAATGGTGGGGTCAATATTTAACTATACATTGGATTTAGGAATTTTCCAGAGGTGTTATGGTCAAGTGAGTTGTGAGTAGTTTAAGGTGTGTCTTGTTTGAGTCTTTCTTTTGGTTGGATATTTCTAGATTCCTTTGTTTTGTGGTTGGATATAGTTTTCCCGCCTAAATCTATATTGTGACCAGTGGGTTCTTTGTCTTCATATAGTTAAGACATATTTTCTATTCATAGAGTTTGAGAATATTGCAGATTCTATATTCTTGTGACAGATATATATTTATAAGATAGATATTCTTCCTTACTACCCTTTTCCCAGTTTTTACCCATTTTTGTGTGAATGAGCATGAGTGATAGATTTATGAAAAATGTGTGTCTTTTGGTACATTAAGGTATTCATTGTTAGATAATTTTAAAGTAGTAATTTTGTAATTGTGATATCCTGCAAGTATGATAATCAGACCTTTTATTTGAATAACTGATAAGGCATATTGTGTTCTGTAGCTTCAACATATAGTTTGATGATTTTAAAGATTCAGACAGTTATATTATTTTCATTGTTCATAGAGGTAAAAATGTTATTACTTTATATTTTTCAGATATTATTTACTACTGAATAAGAATATCGTTACTGATACATATTACCAGTATACAACATGGTCCCATAGACAGGTAATTACATGTTCTTTCATTTGTCTTGTGTCATATCAGTTTTGAATGTATTCTTCGACTGGTTGTATTTTATTTTATTTTTCAAATACACTTGAGTTTCATAATTAAGTACCAATCGTATTAAGCAAAGACCATTTTGATAAGCTACATGTATTTTTGTATACTTGATTCAGTGTATTGTATATTGTTTTGTATTGTATTGTCTTACTAATAATGTGTACATGTCTATGTTTATTTGTGTATAACTTAATGACTATTTATGTCTATTTATGTACTTGCAGGGTTGTTGTTTATACTGTCGTAATAAAAGTATTGACATAATCGAGTCTGCTCTACTGCCCACTGTACCCTATTACATAAATACCCAGGATATATGTTTATGACCCTGAAATGTTTTACTGCAATGAAATGTCGAATTAATTACCTACAACTGTCAAATTCAATGGAATATTTTTTTTCGACCTATTTTCGTATGCAACCGGATGTGACGTACTATGATTTGGTGGTATTACACCTAAAGAAGATTTTATTATTGAATAAACTTGAATGTGACTTTTTTCCTTTGTAATGCTGATTATTTCAAGCATTCCTGTCAAGTTTTGTCATAATCAGTTCAATAGTTTGAGAAAAATCTAGTATAATGTAAGACGACATCTACAGCGATTCAAGCAAAATTTCTTCGACAGATCGAAACCAAGCCGCATCATGATAGAAAATAATGTGGACTAATAAATGATCAAATATTTATCTTATCAACAGACAGTTGAATATTAAATAAAAGATGACTTCAGGATGATAAATACCACTAATGAACCTCTCTGTCTTCCTTATAAGGTCTGTTTTGGTCCATTTATACCTCTCATTTCCTGAAAATTTCTACTTTTTAGGCCAATACATAAACATTTTGGGGTAACTTTCACTCATTTATGATAGAAATGTTATAATAAATGAGTAATTGAAGTATTCAAGCTGAATGAACTAGCAATATAAAATTTACAGTCTCCAAGGAGATTTCAATAAGTCCTTACCTAAAACTTAAATTTACGCCGCGTTCCAGAGAGGCACATAAAAAGCTTCTCTTCTAGTGAATAATTTGTTGTTACTGCTTTAAAAATAATTTCATTTACTTATAACTATATATTTATTAAAGTATTTCTTAGGAAAAATTTTCTATTATAGCAGAATATAAGAAACAAGGAGAAAAAGCTCCCCAAAACACTAAGTATGGCTTGTTCTGTCAACTTATATTCATGGTAGATTCCTATTTCAGGAAATTTTCTCAAAAATGTGTTTTGGAGACTCAATCCACCCAGAATATTTCATTTTTTGTAATATTTCACTTAAATAGCAAGAAATTTTAACACATGAGAGTACTCACAAGGTCAAAGGTGCATGTACAGCTTCCCATATTAGGTGTAATACCACCATTGATTTTCCCCTATTAGTCTTTGTTAAATTTGCACTTTTCAAAAAATTGTGCAGAATTTATCTTTGTTTCAAATAAAGAAATACTTGGCATGAGTAAAGTTTTATCCTGTCCAGTACTATAGAAAAAATTTCACATAACATTTCATTGTATATAATAAAAAAAAACATCACTGGAAGTTAACCAATCAAATTTTCCCCTTTTATTAACCTGTGTACAAGCTTTAGTAACCATGTAACCTCAAGTTTCAAAAATATTCTATAGAAAACCCAAATAAAAAAATAATGGTGCTTTTAAATACCCCAGATATATGTTTATGACCCAGAAATGTTTTACTGCAATGAATTGTAGAATGAATTACCTACAACTGTCAAATTCAATGAAATATTTTTTTTCGTCCTATTTTCGTATGCAACCGGATGTGACGTACTATAATTTGGTGGTATTACACCTTGAAGGCAAAATCAAATACATTCATCTCCTACAATTCCGAAAAGTTGTCCAAAATACTGCTATGGCAATCAATACAAAGGGTTAAAAAATGTAAGTGTCCTTAATTATTAGATGATAATTGGGTGTTTATGCACAAGTGTTTGGACTCTTGACTATTAAGTATAGGCATATTTATATTGTTCAAGGAAAATGCTGTCCTCGTTATGTCTTTTTGGTAATTTTGATTACATGCAGCAAACCGTATTTCGACAGTTACGTTTGTCCTGTTTGGCAAAATTATAACCTCTGAGCTATACAATGTTCCTTCTTTTGTTACAGTTCGTATCAGATATTGACATTCATGGTTTGAAGTGATATTAGCTCTGCATAACCCTTTGCTACAGTCTTGTTCAGACAATTCTTTAACATCTAATCCAATACTGTTCACTAGCTTTTCAGGCAATTCAGTATGTTGTTGATGTAAACGAGTAAATAATTAATATCGAACACTCTGGACATAGACTGAACAGATCTTAAATGACTGAAAGCGAATCGTCTGAACAATACTGAATTAACTGCAGTTGATAAGTTTGAGATTTGACTAAAAGACTGACAATGACTTGATAATTTATTGTTAAGTCTTTTAGAGTTATAAAAATCAAACAAATCTATATCATTAGTTGGAAAATTGTGTATTAATTTGAAATCAGCTTAACAGATTAGATCACATTAGATTAGTTGATTGTTTGTCTATTGTACTATCTTAGAATATTGTTCCCAACTCTTTATAATGTGTCACAATGTAAATATGTTTGTGTTGCTATAGCATGTAACAACTGCTTTGCAATAAATAATTCATTCAAATCAAAAAGACCGATTCAGATCGAAATTGGTTCACTAGTGGTAGAAACAGACAATACCAATGACTTATCTAAAAGAAAAGTGTCAAACAATAATAACAAAGCAAGACATAGAAAACTAAAGATCGTACTGCTGGATCTCTAAATTGGCACATTTCGAACAATCAGAAATATGATAGAATTTGATTTAAAAATATCTCTATACATGTGTAAATCAATTGTAATAAAACACATCCTTGTCCCGTGCACCAAGTAAAAACAAAATTGTTGACGTTGCGATATTAAAAATGTTACCATGATATTGGTCAACATCGTAAGCATTGTAAGACGTAATCTTATAAACTGTTTACAGCATTCACACCGTGATGTATACAATGTAGTAACGATATTGTATTTACATCGTTTACATCGCAATATCAACAATATTTACCTATCTATTTGGCTAAGTATTAAACAACAACTAGACTTAATGAATCAAGCTTGATGTTGTATATTGAATGTCAGGCTCTAACAACCTACGAGTTGTAAAGAAATATGAGTCCAAAACAGCAAAATAAAACCCAAAATGACAAAATTGAGTTATCATATGATAAGGTATAGTCTCAGATCAGTATATGATTACGATGTTGAAACGATATTGTTAGCATCGCGATTTTGAAGAGGTAAAAAATGTAAACACAAAGCTATAGCCTCAGTATACATTATAAATACGATTTTGACACGATATTGACGAGGTGAAAGATGTAACCATAGAGATATAGTCTCGGTATACAACAAAAACAAGATGTCGAAACGATATTGGTCAACAATGTGAACGATGTAAACACAAAGGTAAAAACTCGGCAGTGGCGTGGCTATGCGGAAGCTCGGAAGCCAAGACTTCAACATCGTTTTGTCAAAAACAAAAAATCATAACAAAAAAAATTAAAATTAAAAACGAGCTAGAGGTATGAGAGAGAGGGAGAAGACTCCGAGTGAGAGAAAGTAAAGGGGAAAATAAATTGGCACTGTGCGGTTAAATAAACAAAAAGTTGTAGAAGTCAACGAGTCGATATCACTAATCAGACTCCCGGTGTTCATTCCCATCACCAGTGCTTTATTTCCCCTCTTTTTATAGCAGACGAATATTGTGTCTGCAGGGTGTTCTGCTATCTACAATACAACGCAGAATTGACAATGCCTGTGACTAATTCCTCCGCTGAATCAACGTAGTGTTTCAGTGTCATGTGCCGGGTTAAAACATATCTGCGTTATACGATGACAACTGAACGACTTTCGGGCTATTGATAAAGTAATTGACAGTAGGCTTGCTTTTTTGTTAGTGAGAGAGATTGACTCTGACTTTTTTAATAATTCATATCCACACCAACAATTCAAACGAGAAAACTAACGGCCTGATTTATGTACAAAATAATGAAAGAAAAACAAATATGATACAGCAACAAACGATGACCATTACACTGAAATAGATGCTCCTGACTTTGGACAGGCATATACCGAATGTGGCGGGGCTAAACTAATTTGAAGGCGCCATCCTGCCCTAACCTGGGTACCCACTATATTAACTTGAATATATTGTTTATATCTCATCTCCAAACAATTTTTAATGGTGTGGTTTTTGTCGAGCCTGCGACTTTTGTCACAAACGCAAGACATAGCGATCTTTACATTCCGTCGTCGTCGGCGGCGGCGGCGTCCAGAAATATTCACTGTGTGGTTAAAGTTTTTGAAATTTTAAGAACTTTCTTAAACAATCCTGGATTTCTGCCAAACTAGGACAGAAGCTTGTTTACGATCAGATGATAGTATCCAAAGGTAAATTGTAAAAAAAAAAAATCCTTTTTTCGTTTTTTATTTATAAATGGACTTAGTTTTTCTGCCAGTTAACATTACATTCACTCTGTGGTAAAAGTTTTTAAAATTTCAATAACTTTCTTTAACTATCCTGTATTTCTACCAAACTTGGACAGAAGCTTGATTATGATTAAAAGCTAGTATCTAGAAGGAAATTCCAGTTAACATTACATACAGTCTGCAGTTAAAGTTCTCAAAACATTTATTAGATTTTTAAAGTAGGCGAGACACTGGTCTTAGTAAATATAACTTTTTTATCCCTCTGGAATCTCCTGGTTTTTAAAGTTTCTTTGAAGAACAATGTATACTTTTTCACAAAATAATCTGACTTGTATCAAACAAAAATGCTTTTGACGACACCTTAACATTCAATATTTTCAGTTAAATTTGTGGGTCTAAAACCCTAAAACCCAGACCCCCTGCCGATTTGGGCTTCACCTTCAACATTTATCTAGCTACGCCACTCCTCGGTATACAAAATTAACGCGATGTCGATACGATATTTCTAATTGCGATGTTGACGATGTAAACGATGTAAAAACAAAACTAAAGACTCATTTTATTTTATAAACACGATGTTGATATGATGTTGACGAAGTGACCTATGTAAGCACAAAGTCTCGGTATACAATGAACCACGATGTTGACACTATATTGTCGACATCTCGATGTTGACGATGTGAACGATGTAACGCAAAGGTATTGACTTGAAATACAACATAAACACGATGTTGACACGCTATTGTCAAAATCGCGATGTCTACGATGTGAACGATGTAAACACAAAGGTATAGACTTGTTATATTTTATAACATGACGTTGACTAGTTATTGTCTACATGCAATGTCTACTATGTAAACAATGAAAACACAAGGAATAGATACGATACAATGTTTACAATATTGACACGATACATTAGACATCGCAGTGTTGACAATATCGATAAGACATCGTGCACTGGAC
Source organism: Mytilus californianus (assembly GCF_021869535.1). Lineage (NCBI taxonomy): Eukaryota > Metazoa > Mollusca > Bivalvia > Mytilida > Mytilidae > Mytilus > Mytilus californianus. The sequence continues at coordinate 61,562,043 of NW_026262604.1, read as the reverse complement.
AAACTTCAATTAAGATTTCCCAAAACAAGAAGAATACAATTCACTTGCACTTTTCCGTTTATAAAGCATTATATTGTACAGTTCTTATATAGAAACATAATACAACTCAACCAAAACTCGACGATAAATTAAAGTAGTGAACACAATCATACGTTATCGTATCTGTTACGTGTCTACTGTTTTTCGCTAGATATTGTTTGTTAAATTTGTCGTTTTTATATATATGTCTTATTTATGTATTTTCGAAATAATTTATTTACGTTAATGTTTCATTTTAGTTTGATATCATGCATGGATAAAGTAGCAAATGCAGTACATTCCTTTACCTGTTATAAATTTAGGACTGGTAAACAAAAACTGGATTTTTTTTTATTGAATCATTATTTGCATACAAAGAGAAACAGTTTCAGAGGTAAGCTGTTTCAAAATCTCTACGGGTAGATAATAATAAAACAATTTTTTTTAGAAAACAGCGATAATGTGGTTTATCAAGATAGTTTGATAAAACTAATGATATCATTTTTATTTAAACTTATTTTCTAATGTCAATGGGTATCTATATACAATTAGGTCAATGTCATAACATATATTCTTTTTGTGTATGGCTGAAATACTTCGGAAGGGCGAGGTTTGTCGATTACATATGTTTCTTACATTAGCCTAATATTATTTTTATACTGCAGCTATAAATCTACAATAATATGTTTGAAAATTAAATACAAAAATAACGCGTTTTTTCCGTCCCTAAACGAACCCCAAGTTACGAAGAAACGTGACTTGACAAGAATTTGACAATGTACAAAATATCTCTTTGTTACTGTATTTGATAAATATAAACAATAGTAAGTGTTCTAGCTGCAGTGTAAGTATTTATTAAGAATACAATTGTCAAGAAGTCAATCTCATTTTCTTTTCACTAAAATCAACGCTATTATATTAACTATCATTAAAGGAATTTCATGTATGTGTATTACATGTATTATGTAATAGATTTGTAACACAAGAAGATATCGATCAATTTATTTTGGCATCTATTCAAGTTAACAGTCGATATGTATATAAATATAGTACATCAATGTTAGAACTTGTAATTTCAAATATAAATCTTAAATTCAACCTGGTAAGTTTAAAGATATATGAAGAACTTATGAAATGTTATTTAATTACATAAGTGGGCAGAGTAGTACAAATTCGAACTTAACTGAGATTGAAATAGATAAATTCGTAAAAGATATAGTAGTTCTGAGCATTCCTTGAGATGAAATAAATCATCGGTGTACCTATAGCTGCGGTATCCTGTATTGTTATTTCGATTGTATTTTGTGAAGGGGTTTATGTTTTTGTTTCATTGTCCTACTATATCTTCTTTTATGTTTTATTTTGATTTCTACCGTGAAACATGAAAAATGTTGAATGCGTCTGTTTACCAATATGCCTTTCCCGATGCAGGAACCTAGTCCCGATTTATACTTTACATTGCATTTGCTAACTTAATTTTCATTTCATGTGTGGTAAAATATTACTCAATTAAAGGTTTCTCAGTAAACTCTAATGTTAACAGATATAAGCATATAAATTGTCGTAGTAATAATGACATTATATGATTTTAAAATGGCAAATTTTGATAAGACTGTTATTTTTGAAATTCTCTCATAACTCAAAGGGCTACCATCTTTTCTTTAATTTTAATGTTTTCATTTCGTTTCATATCATGTTATACTGTATGTATAAAAAAAAGAAGGCAAAGTAATGAATTCAGAGTGTACATCTACTACTTTTAAATCTGTCACTGGTAACCCTTGACTCGATATTTCCTTTGAATCTTTCTTTACATTGACAAACATGTTGAGGACATTTTTCATATGTAAGCCATTTCAAAATCTTTTTTGGGACTAATAATTTCACAGCTAATTTTGACAATACAATTTAAAGAAACATTAACACAAAGTCATCCTTAAATGATATTGGATAGATAAAACGTAGGTTTTATAACAAAGTCATGAAACATAAAATGGCAGAAGGAAAAATATTGATAGTTTGTCTTTAGTTTGTTTTATTTATTGACTGTTATCCCAGTTTTGAGGTCAGGGTCATGTGAGTCTATTTTCTCACTTCGCCTTCGTCATTCGTCTTAGTAACTTTTTCAAAAGTCTTTTTTTTAACATTCAAGCAGAAATGATGTATTGTGTTCCTGTCAAATAAAAAAACTGACCGCCACAGTTAGTTTACAAATGTAATGCGCTAGTGACATTATTTTATTGAACTTATATTTATATATATTTCGACTTAAAAAAATTGCCATCTTAGTTTCAATGTTTCTTTCGAATGCAATACAGGACTAGATGTTTATGTTTTAAAATAGCTCAGTTATATAGGTAATTTTAAAACAATTTATTTAATCGAAATTCCTGCATTTTTTAATCAAATAAATAGTAGAAAATAACTGTCATTATCGTCTATTCTAAACGATCCAATATATATTAAAGTTGCTGGTTGGTTTTTTGTTTATAAATTTATTATAGTATGGTACAGTATATGTTATTTAGGTCTCAGTTAGGGGTTTATAATGTGACATTAACGACTGAGAGTTTATATTCCCTTCGCTTTAGGCTCAGAAATTATAAAAACTAAGCCGAAAATAACACATATATACCCTGACGGAGACCTGAATTACACACATTACGGATTACCTCTGCCTTAATGTATTTTTCAGTGCAAGCAATTTGTTGAATATTCATCATGCAGTACAGATATGCATGTTTCTGTTTATTATATTTGCTTCGCTTAAACACATTTATTTATCTTGACAAACAGATTTTGTTTACGTAAGAAATAAATTTTAAAAATAATTTACCTTTTATATGCACTGATTGAATGCAAAAATTGTATTTATATTTTTGACCATAAGATATCGTGATAAACACAACATGATATTTTTCAGCATAGGCGAAACTTTTAGTTACTTGCAGTAAAAATAATTTTCACGTGTATGCGATACTTTATTTTAATACTTTAAGCTATTAGTTTAGTTTTTGGTGTGTAAATATCGTGATTTCAAATTTAAAAAACGTACTGTTGAATAATACTCCTTTTGTTTTACCCTTTGTGAGCCTCTGTCGTTGTTTTACTATTATGTAGATTATCACCACGTCACATAGTAACGTTTAATTTGATTGACGTTCCAATTAGGGTAAAATAAACGTCATATATACCCCGGCTGAATATATTCTGACATTTTTGTGTAGTTATCCAATCCAAAATCTTGACATATTTGAAATCTGTAATACAAGTATATATACAATAGCTCATTAATCCGTTATTTACACACCAGACCGTACTGACTACCGAACTGTGGATACACCAAACCAGGTACTTCATATCTGAGATATAGGCAATAGATGCCCTCAATTTTAGAATTCATTCATACATTTTTGAATAATCCAAAATGACCAGTCAATATGTCTTCTACAAGGACCACCAGTCCTTCATCTTTCATTTGATACCTTAATCAATTACTAAAAATATATTCTATATAGTTTGATATTTACATCAATGCGTAGGAACTACTTTGTTCTAAGTATGTACTACCTTCCAGTATGTTCTTTTTTGACAGGGCCCGATTTTGTGGTGTTACATCTTACAAAATCCATCCGAATCATTTTGCAAATAATTCCATTCAAACTGGTGCTAGGGGCTGTCTTAAACTTGCAATTAGGTTAGGGTTTTTTTGCTCCTTGTTGAATGCCTCACTGTGATTTGAGATGAAGAGCAGCAATAAAAGCGCTGTTCCTTTGCTCTTTGTGTGTTTTTTTATGTGCATGTACTAATTTTGTGTCATGGATGGATACCCCATATCCTTTGTGTTTCTATTATATAATATTGCGTGACACATTTTTAAAGCTTGAGTAAGTTCTATAATTTCGTCCAAAACATGCAAAAATAACTTTGTACCCATAGAGTAACTACTGAAAAGTGTCTAACTATAATTTGATTAATTCAAATATGTTCGGTAATATATTTTGATGTTCGAGTTGCTATTTAAACATTCGTCAAGAAGGCCTTTCGAACCATGAACATATACAAAGATCATTCTTCCTCGCATTTCATATTTGAAGTAAGGTGCAACGACACAAAGACGGAAACCCCTGTCGTGTTCCATGGTGCGTCAGAATGATAAAACTATTCACAACATTATATGTTTAAAACGTCTTTAAAGAATTAGACGCATGCGACGTGAGGAAGCATGTTAGCACTTACACTACAATTTATAGTATTGGTCACTGACGACGATTAATTAGAGGTATTAATTTAAAAATTGTATTTCAAAAAAATCTTACTTGCACAACAACGATGGATTCCTAAAAGAAACTAGTTTGAAACATTGAAATTTAAAAATAAAGTTAAATCTTTCGCTGACAAATTCCTGGTCGACGATTTAACCCAAGCTCACACACTTGTTTTTACAAAATACAACTTATATCAGAGTTACAAAAGTTCAATAGAAAAAAATAATCATGTTTGAAATGGCTGTAAAATGTTAACATTTTGTACGTTTTGTAGCACCAGGCGCTATCCAAATTGACATTCAAAGATAGCCGTTAGCCGATATGACCCTAAAATAAATGTAAAGTAACATATAAAGCATAATTTTATTTGTCTATTTTATTTGATATCACTGATAAAACATATGACGTAAAACCTGGTTTTCCCCGTATAAGAAAGACTTTTTTTGCGGGCCGAATCAGTCCAAGAAATCGGTCTAAGATCTATACTTAATGTCCTTTTTGTTGTTCGGGATGAGGGATGGATAAATACCCTGCCACGTCCGGTCCGTGTTTATGTTTGATATTTTTCTGCTTTGTATCGATCTGATGAGTTAAGCCTTTTCCAACTTATTTTTATAGTTTGTTCTTATACTGTGCTGTTAAACCACTGTCCTAGGTAAGGGGGAGGTTGAGCGCTGACAAACATGTTTAACCCCGCCACATTCTTTACATGCTTTATGTGCCTGTCCCAAGTCAGAAACTTGTAGTTCAGTGATTGTTGTTGGTTCTTGTCTGTCATAATTGTTTTTCGTTAATTGTTTTGTAATAAATAAGGCCGTTAGTTTTTTCAATTGAATTGTTTCATATTTTTCTTGTCGGGACCTTTTATAGCCGACTATACGGTAGGTGTTTTGCTCCGTGTTGAAGGCCGTACGGTTGCCTACAATTGCTTACATGTACATCCAATTTATTTGAACTTAATATATATTATTCTTATTGAGGTTGTCCTTTTATCTATCAATAAGTCTGCGTAGCAAGTGTTTTATGATGCTACGTTTTAACACAAAATTAAACAAAATATTATATAAATGTTTGATTATATCAGATATATACCTTACACACATGAGATACTTGATAAGTGTATACAACCCATGTGCTATCACACTTGGTTGTGTAATTTAAAATATAAAAGAAAGTTCATTGATTTTAACATTCAGACAATAAAATATACATAAGTTTCTTAAGTTAAGCGGGATTCTGTATAAAAACCTCAAGCAGAAACATTCAACAATCAATACCGATATCAAGCAAAGGACGTATGAATACTTAATTACGTGATATTTTATCATCAAAAGAGACCTGAAACTTGTAAAATGAATAGCCATTGCCCGAGGTTTTTAAACTTTTATTTCTTCATCATTAATTGATTTATCAACAGCGATTTTATAAAAGGTATGTTATTGAAGAACCGAGATACTGTCTATCGGGGACAAGTATTCTAACCGCAGTGGTGTAAACACAGAAGCATGAAAAAAAAACCATTATTTAATATCGATGCCTAATAAGTGCTCAGTTATTATTCAAGTATCTTTGATAGGGAACGCTCAAATCCAAACAATTTAAAGCCGTATTAGGCTTAGATGGCTTTCAGTCTAGCTTTAGATAAATGTGCTGATGCATATGGTACATTCTTATGATATAATCTTCATTTGAGGCAAGCTGACTTTCGATGCTGTTTTACAATTGCAATAAAGTTAATATAACGGGTGTTAAAACCGTCCATCCAATCTGCATAACAATGAGCTATCATATATAAATTTCGTTTGTATTTAATTTTTCAGAAAACATCATATTTAGATGAAATAGTAAACCATGAGTAGTAGTTCTTCACGTAGTGGGGGTAAAGGAGGTGTGTGGACTTGCAAGATATATTTCGACCCTCAGGCAGACCAATCGAAAGGGGATTCCTATTTTATCAAAGATGAAGAATTAATTGAAAAACTTAAAACAATTGTAGATCCTGGAGAAGAAATTTTAAAGGTTTATGCGTATAAACACAAGCTTAGCGATTGGCAACTTACCTCGTTTATGATGTACCATTTGTTCATTGTCTTCGAAACAGAGAAATGGTGGTGGTCTATAGAAAAGAATTCGGAAGGTATAACCATTCAAAGAAGTAAACATATGTGGGCTGTAAGAGATAAAAATAGACAAAAAGACAGGGTATCTAGCATTTCCCATGTAAAAGAAGATAAGGGCAAGAACACCGTAAAAGATCTCATCGATTGGTTATACAAGGAAAATGAACTTAATAAGAGCTACCACTACATTTTCAGCAACTGCAAGACCTTTGCTAAGCGTGTTTTTGATCATGTAGCAAAATCTGAAAGTTTGTATTGGTATAATGGGGCTTTTAATTGAATGTAGACAATTTTCAAATAGTGTTCCCGGTCTAATTCGTTATATATATATAGATTACCTAACAATGTAATTTTAACACACTATTGAGTATGTAAATATTAGAATGTTTAAAATATTTACAAAACAATAAAAATAAACGCAATATTTCGCTAGACAAACTAGCTTTATCAAGCGTGCATCTATCCAGGTGAAATTGGATGTAGATGATAAGAAACTTTTGCAGCTCAATGTACATGTTGCACATGAATTTAGCTGCCTTGTAAATAATACATAATGTGGATGAAGTTCAAGATTATATACAAAATTTGTGGTTGAAGTTTGCAACGTCCATTGGCCAATATTACAGGATAAAAAAGACGATGCTGTGTATTAAATTATTCTTTATCTTTCCTATACCTCTTCTCGTCTTTTTCGTTAAGACCATCCGGTTCTAAAGTGTGGAGCTGGTGGATCCAAAAGTTTTCTCTTCTCCTTCTCGCCGTGGTGTCCCACTCGGTGTTGACTATTATGATTTGGAAAGTAACATTATCAAAAGGATGTTTCTTTGAGCGAAGATGTCTTGTGAGAGGACGGTTTTTGTTGGTTTTGTATCATGAACGATGGTTATTGAGCTGAATATTGAATTTATCCATTGTTTCTCCCACATACTGAATGCCACAAGTGTTACATGTTAATATATAAATTGAGTTCTCCGTTTTACAGTTGAAATTTGAGTAGATGGTATAATTTTGTATAGTAACGGAGCTGATGAGAGAACTGCTTGCATGTATTGGCAGCTTTACAACATAAGCAATTCCTTCGACCACATTGTTTGTAGCAACCGGGAGGTGGAGTAGGCTGCTTTGCTAATACAGATGTCACTAATTTGTCACGGATGTTTTTAGGTCTTCTGAAGGCCATGACTGGTGGTCAGGAAAAAACTTTCTTTAGATTTGAGTCATTTTTTATAATTTTCCAATGCTTCTGAATAATGAATGACACATTTTTAAAATCAGGATGGTAAGTGAGTACAAGAGGTGTTCTGTTTACTTCTTTATTCTTATCCTTGTACTCTAGAAGTTCTTGGCGACTAGTTTTGTTTGCTCTTTCGAAAGCTGTATCAATGATGTTTTTATTGTATCCTCGAACAACTAGATGTTTACGTAGTTGTCCAAGTCTAGTATTTTGCTTATTTTCAGTAGAGCATATTCTCTTGATTCGCAATGCCTGACTGAATGGGATACCCCGGAAGCAGTGTTTAGGATGGCAACTTTTAGGAGAAAGGAATTGATGTTTGTCCGTTTTTTTTATATGAAGGTCCGTTATAATGGCTCCGTTTTGGATGTAACTCGTAGTATCAAGGAAGTTTATTTTCTCCATAGATGTTTTGTATGTAAATTTAATTGAATGGTGGAAAGAGTTACAGTGTTCTAGAAATTCATTAAGATGGTTTTGCGAATTTGTCCATTTAAAATCAATATCGTCAATGAATCGAAACCATGATAATGACTGGTATGGAGCACTAGCCAAGAGGCGTTTTTCAAGTTGGCCCATAAATATGTTGGCATATGACGGGCCATTTTTGTGCCCATACTAGTGCCGTCAATCTGGGGATAGTGTTTGTCATTGAAAGAGAAGTTGTTGTTCTCCAGCAATAACTTGCGGAAAAGATGGTATACCGCAAACATGAGGTGCAAAATTTTTACAACATATCCGGATTTCGACAACTAATGTCTCTTCAGTGATGTTAGGAGTCGAAACGGTATTTAGAAGGCCATATATATTATTCTTTTGCTTCACTATCCAGTATTTATTTTTTTTATTATTATCAACGACATCAGCTGCAAATCATTACAAACAATTCCAATGTTTTACAATTACTGCGGTTTCATTTTGTCGTGGGTATCAATTTTCGTGGATTGAGAAAAACTAGCTTTTTCTTGGATATATGATTTCATGGCTTGCCAAAGTCCGTATACAACCTTATAGGAAATGTGTAATTCGTTGAACATATAAATTCGTCGTTACTCTGTACCCACGAATCCACAAAAATTGGTAACCCACGAATAATAATGAATCCACAGTATATGGTGAAAGTGTTATATATCACCTACTTATTATCATTAATGAGTTTGTCGAGATATTACGAGTTAAAAGAGCAACTATTCTTTTTACATTTCTGTATTTATTTAATATTTGAAACAAAAACAGTAAACAGAGCAATGTCCGAATGTCTAAGATTGAAAGCAGACTTTTTATACCATTGAATTGATCACTGACGCTGAAAGTTGTGTGTTTCTAATCCATGGCATTTACCTTGTTCATGTTATTATCGGCTATCGAAAATTGTTATTTCAATTTTCATTGTGGCAATAAATATGTAAACATTGGTGACATTTTGTTAAATTCGAGCTCTGCAATTGGATATTAAAGTGAACATAAAAATCTAGCATGTGTCTTATAATATATAAAGTGTTTCTTGAAAATTTTCTTTGGAGACTATTCCAAACAAAACGACAGGAAGACCAACACTATATAACGTTTGTCAGGATCAAAACGAAAAGGTCTAGAAGGAACAGGAAGAAGTGGATAGACGAACATTTGATAGTATTGTTTTTGATAATTTTAGTAGCAATGTATATACGAGAGTTGTCAACTGAAAATACATATAAAAACACCTGCATTTAACATGTTTAAGTTGTCAAACCTTGAAACGTGTTTAAAAGTCATATACAAAAGAGTAGCATCTGTTTTATCGAAATTATTTTCGGGACATAATAACCTGAATAATCCACTCTGGTGTCAGGGTTCACTATAATTATTTCACTGAGCTCAAGCTCTTAATCTATTTTCATAAGTCTGATGTATACCCTCTGAATACTGTATATATTTTAGTAGCTATAAAATGTCACAGTAACTAGGTCAAAGGCATGTAAAATTAATAGAATCCACTAATGTGGCGCACAAATTATTTGCTACTTAAATGTGAGGCATTCAACAATTAATAGATCTCCAGAAACGTATTTTCTAATATTTATACTAATAGTGTATTCTTAAGGATATAAAAAGACGAAAAAATGAACGAGGAATTTACTGTTGACATGGAAGGCCATTTTCATAAGGACGAAACAACATCGGTGATTGGATCGATGAAAAGCGGCGATATCATCGACTACAATATATGAAGATATTATAAACTGAATAAACCTTTTGGGAATAAAGCACCGCCATTTTATGGCACACTGGAACATAAACATTTGGCATTAACAGTTGAATCTCATACAAGAATATGATTACCGGTACAATATACAATTAGTTTCTAGATACTAATGTAGCCATTGCAATACCTGACTGTACTGGTTGTACAATCACAAATAACCATATTAAAGCTACTTTCAAACCTGTCATTATATATTTAATAAAATTGAGAATGAAAATGGGGAATGTGTCAAAGAGACAACAACTCGACCATAGAGCAGACAACAGCCGAAGGCCACCAGTGGGTCTTCAATGCAGCGAGAAATTCCCGCACCCGGATGCGTCCTTCAGCTGGCCCCTAAACACATAGGTATTCTAGTTCAGTGATAATGGACGTCATACTAAACTCCAAATTATACACAAGAAACTAAAATTAAAAATGATACAAGACTAACAAAGGCCAGAGGCTCCTGACTTGGGACAGGCTCAAAAATGCGGCGGGGTTAAACATGTTTTTTGAGATCTCAACCCTCCCCCTATACCTCTAGCAAATGTAGAAAAACCAAAATTACAACAGTACGCACAGTAAAACTCAGTTTAAGAGAAGTCCGAGTCCGATGTCAGAATAGGAAACAAAAGAAAATAAACAAAATGACAATAATACATAAATAACAACAGACTACTAGCAGTTACTGACATGCCAGCTCCAGACCTCAATTAAACTGATTGAAAGATTATGTCTTCATCATATGAATATCAGGCACAATCCCTCCTGTTAGGGGTTTAGTATTATACCATCATAAAATATATGAGAAGAACATAACCCGTGTCATGCCAACAACTGGTTTTAGAATAAATATGTTTAATTCCGATGCAAAGACCCTATAAGTGAATCAATATTAAAGCCAAAATATGCAATCTTTAATGACCTGACAACAGTATCGTAACTACTAGTATATCCCTTCTTAATAAGTCTGTTTAAAGGTTTTGTTAGCTTTTGAGGTGAATATTGACATTGTTGTGCTTTGTAAAGAATATTACCATAAAAGATTGGATGTGAAATACCCGAACGTATAAGATATCTGAATGTTGAGTTATATTTACGAATGATGTCCTTATACCGATGATAAAATTTAGTAAATGTTTTGACTAGTTTATGATTTCGAAAACCCTGGTGTTATAATTTTTCAGTAATACATAAATTTTTCTCGCTAAAATCTAATACGTTGTTACATACACGAGCGAATCGTACAAGTTGAGATATATAAACACCATAAGATGGTGACAAGGGAACGTCACCATCTAAAAATTGATAATTAACGATAGGAAATGAAAAATCATCTCTTTTATCATAAATTTTTGTATTAAGCTTCCCGTTAAAGATATAGATATCAAGATCGAGGAAAGGAAAGGACAGTGGTCATTGTTAGTATTAGCTTTATTTAAAGTAAGTTCAACAGGATAAATTTCTTTAGTATACACACTGAAGTCGTCATTATTGAGAGCCAATATATCATCCAAATATCTAAAAGTATTGTTAAATTTTTGTATCAGATGTTGTTTCGATGGGTCTTTGCTGATTTTAGTCATAAATTGTAACTCATAACAATACAAAAACAGGTCCGCAATAAGTGGTGCACAGTAAGTCCCCATTGGAATTCCGATAACTTGACGATATATGGAATCTCAAAAGCGAACAAAAGTGTTATCAAGTAAAAATTCAAGGGCAGATATAGTATTAAAGCATGTCCAATTGACATAGCTCTTTTGTTTGTTGCTACTAAAAAATGACCTAAAAGAGTTTGAACATATGTATTCGCATTCCGACTTTTTAAAAGCCCATTTATTTAGGTGTGAGAATTTTTTCTTAATTATAATATGAGGCAAAGTGGTATATAGGGTAGAACAATCAAAACTTTGAACAGATTCAAAATCACCAATATATGCATGTAATTTATCAAGTACTTCCAACGAGTTTTTGATACTCCAAAAGTAGTTAATTCCACTATTTTCAAAGGCCTTATTTGAACAATTTATTATCAGGTTTTTGATTGTACCAAGTGTAATAGTAAGTAGAATAGACAATTTAGTAGTGGAACAATGACTTGAAGACGAAATAAATCTATATTTGTAAGGTGATTTGTGTAGCTTCGGAAGCCAGTACATAGTTGGGACTTTCATTGTATTTGGTTCTGCTTGTAAAGAAGTAGCTAATAGTTTATGTTTGTTACAGATTTCGTTTTCTGAAAATGAAGTCAGTTGGAATGTTGGTGAATTCGTGATTTCCTTTTGCAGAACCTCAATGTAAAATTTACGTCAAACTATAATGATATTATTAGCAGCTTTATCAGCCGGGACAAAAACAAATTCCTTGGCTAGTTCTTTTAGTTTATGTTTGATACGAGAAATAGGATTTGTATGGTTGTTGTTAAGAGTAAAATGTTCTTTAAAATGTTGTATACGTATATCAACTATCTTCATTACTGAATTAAAAAAAGAGTCCAAAGATTTTTTGTCAGCTTTTTCCCGTTTTATCCATTTCAAACAGTAAGCACAAAGTGAGTCGTGGATGATATTACGACACTCATTCCAATTACTAATTGACGGGGGACGATATTAAGGTCCTTTACTGAGGAATGATTTTAACTCTCGGTCGCGAACAATGTTAAGGTCTCCTGTTATAACATGGGAAATGGGGCCATAAGTGTATTCGAATTACTACAATTACATGACGGAGGTGTATTTTCACTGATATTTACATCTTTACAGACTTGGCTATAATTAAACACAAATTTTCGGGCAGATTTCTTGTAAATATAACAAATAAGAGGGAGTTCAGTATTATCAAAATATCCAGGAATTTGTTCTTTAACGGAATGGTCGTTAAAAATACCGGCAATATTTACAAAATCAAAACCTTTATTGGCATACTTTATTTTAATAAAATGCTTTTTATGATCTTCAGGGCGATCAATTTTGGGAAACAGTTTAGAATAACAATATGCCATTATAATTTGAACGATTTCATACTTAGGACTGCAATATGAAATTGTGTTACAATCCTCTAAAATTTTATTTAATTTATCTATAGGTAAAGAACAGAGCTTGGTTAATAGATAATGTCTGCCGTCGTTTTTTGAAATAGAAATTAGGTCCGAAATATTTGTATGGTTGGTCCGAATTGTTCTTTGATTGCGATTTTTTCTACGCCCATGAGATCGGTTTTTACGAACAGTTTTATAAACTTTATCCAAAATGTTAACAGAATCGGTTCTTGATATATTTCCAATTCCCATGATATTATCATTAAGACCGAGAGGGTAGACTGTCTGTATTTTTTTAATCCAATTTAACTCAATTATTATCCGTGATCGTACAAACTTTGAATGAGATTCACCAGGCTGCTTATTTACTACTTCTAAAGGTTGATCTGTTAAATATTTAATAGGATGATTGTGCTTTTAGATGTTGATAAATGATACTTTTGAATTTATTGGGTCTTTTAAAACGATACAGGTGTTAAACATGTATATAACTATGGAGGAGCATTTGTTTTAATATACAAATGCTCTCGTGATTATCATGAGCTATTCAACTTTTTTAAATCAAAGATGCATTTAATGCTACTCAAGAAAATAGTAAAAATGTGACTAAGTCCATGTTTATTTGTCTCTAGTAACATGTTGAAAATTTCTTCAGTAGAATAGGAAATGCAATTGTTGCAACCATGATTTACCCTGAGTTTAAATGTTGTATGTGTTACTCAATCTTTAGTTGTCTTTGTATTTGGTTGTTCGGTAGTATAGTTTGTACATCTTATTTGAATCTAATTGCTTAACTTAATATTTGCATCCAAGAGTATACTTGTACAAAAATGTATATCGCTGACTTTTAGTTCGAATTGTTTATTTTTAATAAGATTAAAAGTGAAGTGGGGTTAACGTCATTGAAACAGAAACCCAACGACACCAATGTCAATAAAATATTATATAGTAGGTTGCATCACTTTTCCGTGTTATTTTGAATGTAAACACTTATAGTTCTCCGAAACGGTTAATGTTGACAGATTAAGATAATATGTGGACAAATGGTTATCGCTCCTTTCACTGTCGTATTTTTCCTGCAGATAAGTTTGGGAATAGGTCAGAAATTGACAATAGTACTGCATCAAAGAACTTAAACCGAATCACACTTCTCAAAGAAACCAAATATTTTTTGAAAAAATAGTCATAACAAAGATTTATAGATTGTTAGTAAATTTCAAAAACTGTTACACTATGCACGGATTCATCTCTATGGGATATAACTTTACTCAATCAGTCGTATTCTGTCTCAAACATGTAGTAAATTTGATTTTTAAAAGTTTGTGCAACTACAAACAAAGCAAAAAGTAAATAACAAAAATCAAAAGCTCAAACACATCAAACGAATCAATAACTACTGTCATATTCTTGACTTGGTACCGGCATTTTCTTATGTAGAAAATGGTGGAATAAACCTGGTTTAATCAGTAGTATAAAAACAAAAAGATATGGCATGATAGCCAATAAGACCACCTTCTATCACAGACCAAATAAAGTTGAGGTCACCATATGGTTAACAACAATGATCGAAACCCACACCGCATAGTCAGCGGCCCGGAAATGACAATTGTAAAACAATTCAAACTAACAGCCTGATTTATGCACAAAACAAAATACAAAAAACAAATGTGATATACAGCAACAAACGATAACCACTGAATTAGTGGCTACAGGCACATACATAATATGGTGGGATTAAACATGTTTGCTGGTGCAAAACCTTCCAACTTATCTGGGACAGAGGTGTAACAACGGTACAACATAAGAAGAAACTTCAACAATATGTTTAAATAAAAAGCAGATTTAGGACGCAAGCCTATTAATAATAAGCTGGTTTTGGTACAGAGAGAAAAGCTGTAGGGAGGAAACTGCTATGAATTAAAACTTGTCTAAATCATCACATTGATGCTCTCTTTGAAAATGATTTCCGGTCAAGACGATACTACACCCTCCACCTATAGAATTTTTAGAGAACAATATTTTTACCTTGCCTCATTAGCATGTAAAATTGAGAATGGAAATGGGGAATGTGTCAAAGAGACAACAACCCGACCAAAGAGCGGAAAACAGCCGAAGGCCACCAATGGGTCTTCAACACAGCGAGAAAATCCCAAACACGGAGACGGGCTTCAGCTGGCCACTAAACAAAAATGTGTACTAGCCTTTGTTAGTCTTGTATTATTTTTAATTTTAGTTTCTTGTGTACAATTTGGAGTTTAGTATGGCGTTCATTATCACTGAACTAGTATATATATTTGTTTAGGGGCCAGCTGAAGGACGCCTCCGGGTGCGGGAATTTCTCGCTGCATTGAAGACCTGTTGGTGACCTTCTGCTGTTGTCTGTTCTATGGTCGGGTTGTTGTCTCTTTGACACATTCCCCATTTCCATTCTCAATTTTAGTTCAGTGAAAATGGACGTCACACTAAATTCCGAAACATGTAAATGAACTTAAATATAAAAAAACATACAAGACTTACAAAGGCCAGATGCTCTTGACTTGGGACAGGCTATTCCAAGTCAAAAACCTCGTCATTAGTTATATTTTAAATCTTGTTGTTTTCGCAATTCCAAAAATTGGGTGTAAACTAATCATTTTATGCCTGCTTCTGTAAAATGTATTTCCAAATTTTTCCTTGGACGATTTAGAGCTCGACATATGTCTAGACACCTTCCTGTTATTTAAGACTGCATAACGCCGTCTAATTGTTTTGATTATTTGTGTCGTTTTGGTTGCTGTCTAATTTTATATTTTCTTTCATGTTCAGTGTAAATTTTTTGGGTTATATTTAGTCAGGATTATGCATAGATGGTAAAACAACTTTGTCTGAATCAATGTGTTTTTACGACAAATGTCCAGAATACTTAAAAAATGGTTTTTCAAGAACTTCTACGAAAAGGAATACTAGAACAACTGCCCACAACTATTATGTTCCAAATGTAAAAGATGTAGAATCTAATTCTTTCTTATACAGTGGTATTAAAAACTAGAATGCTTTGCCAGGTCATGTAACAGATATATATTTGAATTCAAAAATAAAGTTTAAGATTGAAGTAAAACAAACAAACCCATCTAATGAGCAAACTTGGGTCAATGTCAGAAGCAGATTTTATATTTTATTAGATTGCTTTTTTATACGAATGGTTAAGGCTGTGGTTCATGAATAATTTTCATTGCTTTAAAATTGAATGATAAATTATTGATTTTACTATCAAAACTATATGGACCTCATTGGCTATAATCGTGTTTGCTTTTATGGGCCATCCTTTGGTTAAGGCATTAGATGTACCTAAAGTCACAACCATTTGTATACATTGCCTTTACTTGAAAAAATACTATTATTATTATTATCATTATCTGACGCAACACTGCGTTTTATTTGGTTCACACCAAATCTAACATCATGTGCATGGTAAAATGTGATTGTATATACTTATTTAATGGCAATGAGGACAATAACAAGTTTATTGTCCCCGAGACACCAACTATTTCCCGACTCGACGTGGAGAGGGACAACTTGTTTCAATGGTATCTTTTTTTTAAATGCACTAAGCCGTCACAGTGTATCGGTGTTCAATTTTGAAAAACGTTTCCTTACAAGGAACATATCGACTTCCACTAACTCTGCTTGATACTCTGGCTATCATAAAAGTAGCTCTGAATTCTTTTGTAGGATGTTTCTTGCTTTTGAATTTTATTGCCTCAAATATTCCTGCATCGTCTGTATACCTAATCGACCCTCGAAGCATATCCATAGTTGTATAGTAATCTGGCAAATTTGATGACAAAATTCTTAACTAAGTCTTTCCAGAAATGTTTTCTCTGGAGAATGTAAAGATTAAATGTTGTGTTTCTGTTCTATGTACACAGGAAGATGTGGTATGAGTGCCAATGAGACAACTCTCCATCTAAGTCACAATGTATTAAAAGTTAACAATTATAGGTCAAAGTACGACCTTCAACACGGAGCCTTTGCTTACACAGAACAGGAAGCTACAGATGGATGCAGTCATAACCTGTACAAAGTTAACTTGGAGCTGACTTTTTGACAGCTTTCCAAGTTAACTTAAGAAATTTTAAGCTGAGAAGGAAGTAAACTTCGTAGGTGGTAGACCAGACCTAGTTTTTTCGGACTGCTGCAGACCTATTGACAAATCTGCTCCAGACCATACCTGTGGACAAGTCTGCTATTGACCAGTCCTGAGGACAGGTCTGCCCAAAACCAGACCTTAGGACAGGTCTGCCCAAGACCAGACCTGTGGATAGGTCTGCTCCACACCAGACCTGTGGATAGGTCTGCTACTGACCAGACCTCCGGACAGGTCTGCTTATGACAGATTGACGTGTTTAAGACTTTTCATATTAGACCTGAGCTTTGTTATATAAACAATAATCGTATTGTTCTTTTTCCCCAGTATAGCAAATATATTATACTCGTTAGTGACTCTGTATACATATTATACACATTAAAAAATTCTTTATTCATTTTATAATCTTCTGTACATTAATTAATTGCTATAAAATTTCTTACTTGTTGATCGACATATATACATGCAGCAATCATAAAAGAAAGAAAAGTTTTTTTTTCATTTGGAAGGCGTTTGGAAAGGTTATCCAACGCATTGGAAAATTATATGATGGGATATAAACATCATTGTTTGCGTTGATTCGTTCCCCATTTACTACTGTCTCTTTCTCAATATAATTATATGCAAAACATGGATTTTTCATCTTAATTCACCTAGTTTGCCTTAGATTTAAGATTCTGTTTTTGACAAAATGTTCCAACGAAAATTGCGATTTGTCCAGATATATAAAGTGTAGTATAGTTATGAACCATCCCGTAAATTACGGCAGATTCATCTTTACCGATATAAGAATAGATAGAAAATGAGAGTAAATGTACATAGGACAAAATCGGACACAATACATAGAAAAAATAAAACATTATCAATGAACAGGGCTTTTATTCCTGTTCTTCATCTTGACAGTTGATGTAGGGTCTTCAACAATGAACGAATCATTCATACCATACAGCAAGGTCAAGACGGCACCTAACGTCGACTTAAGCGGTACTATTGATAAAAAAAAACCACAGTCCACCTTCTTGCTCCCACCCGCCTCTGGGTGCCACTTGTGCGATGCTTATGTACGACGGTTCTCCAGTCGAAAGCACCAGGGATACAAGAAAAGTGCAGTAATTTTGAAAGACAACGATCGCCGCTAAAATATGACTTGAAGTTACACATGTCGGGAACGGTCAATGAATTACATTATTTATAATTACGGGCGAGGTTTTTCAACATATATTTGTCAAACATTGCCCATCAAAAGACCAATAATTTCGAAACAACAAATGATAGACAATACATATTAAATTAAACAACAATTGATATATACTGGTCTGAACATGAATGAAATATTTGCCCCTGGACGTTTAGCTACCAACAAAACCAACCAACGACATTATATACTAACAGTCAGTCAGTATACTATTCCCAGCTGATACCTTCTCATACTTTTCATTATAAAGTAAAAATATAATCAGTGATGTCAGTGTTGGATGATGCTGTCAAATTATTTTAATATAAGAGCCAGCCTGAGATATTAAAAATACTGATTTTTAGTGACGCATCAATATTTTGAATAAAAAAAGGACATGCGGACAAAACTTTGTAGTCATTGTGTTCCAGTATAACTGTCATTTATATTATACAATTCATCCTGATATACAGAAAATTACTTATTAATCATGCGGTCATATAAATTTACATAATAAAGTGGAAATATGATCAGTTTTGGTTGATGCGATCAAATATTTTTGGTATACGAGCCAGTCTGAGGAATCAAAACTACTGAACTTTTGTTACGAGTCAACATTTTAGGTTAAACGAGAACATGCTGGCACTCTTAATTAATGTGGACAAAATTTGGTAGTCATTGTTTTCCAATATTGCTGTCAATGGTATCATACAATCCATCCTGACATAAAAAATAAAATAAAATAACCGATTTCTTATGCGACAATATACATTTACATAATAAAGTGCAAATATGGACAGTTTTGGTTGATGCAGTTAAATAATATTGGTAAACAAGCCAGTCTGAGATTTGAAAACGGCTTATTTTTGGTGATGATTCATTTATTTGAATAAAAAGAGTTCATGCTGGCACTGTTAATTGATGCAGAAAAATAAACAGTAGTAATGTGGGCACTCTCAATTATAGCCGATCATAAACATGATATATATATGTAACTTTACGTCAATACAGCTTTCATTTATGATGATTATTTTATACAATTTATGTACTATTTGTTAATAATTGTTATTGTTTATCGATTGTATCTTATAACCACGTTTTTAAGACAGAAAAGACTTTAACATTATAAAAAGAATACATGAATATAAGACTTAAAAAAATTGATATTTATTGAAATATATTATCAAATCACGTGAGGAGTGTAACCAATATTGTTTTCAGTTTAATCAAATGCAGATTGATTAATAAAAACAATATCCTTTTCATTTATTTCTTACTTCGTCCCATAAGAAATACTTAAGAAACGAAAAGTGCCTTTTCTCCTTCAAATTTGTTAGATAATGCCTCATGTCTCTGAAGTGTATTCTTATCTTCTGATAGACTGCTCATCCGGGTCTCTGAAAAATGAAAACGAAATAACTTTGTCACCAATAAATTTCAAAAATGCCGCGAATCTCGAAACAAAGAAGTATAAATGAGCATGATGTATCCAGTTTTAAAACATGCAAAGTAAAAAATACTTTCTTCCGAACGAAATATAAAGAGTGATCCACGTGATGATTATCAATTGTTTAAATTTAAACAAATTGACAACTGTATTGCTGAAAAATCACGGAAAAAAAAAACTCACTTCCAGTTGATTTCCTCTAGAAAAAAATATTTAATACAAATAGCATGCTGGATATGACCTCACCCGGGTAACCAAGTTCCTATATTGCTAAACGGAACACTGTAGCACCCGGTTTGTGTGTTCCATCGAATATCCTATGAGAAACGCCCGATTTAACATTTATATAACTAGAAGGTAATTAAAGAATTCGGATACTTTTCAAAACAATTAAAACATGTACTGTTGATATCTTTGACTATTTAAAAGAGCCAAGCTAATGAATCAGCTACCATTATTTCAACTTGCCAACAAAAAAAGAGCACATGTAACACATGCAATATGCCAATGAATACTCCAGAATTCACTAATAACTGAACAGGTAAAACCTATTACACAAAATCATGTGACCTTCTGGACTTTTCCACTGATAATGTCATTTACGGACCACAGTGTACCATTGTATTTTATGCTGATGGAACTCATCAAACATTGGATTAAAGGGTAAACCAACAGCGGTGTCTTAATACAAATCCGCTATTTAGGATTCTTTATAACTATAAAACCGGGCGTTCCTTCCTTATACATTATATACCTATATGGATTTTCTCCTTTTAGAACAATAGTTCTTCTTTGAAGAACCAACACGAACGATACAACTCTTCATTCTTGTGCTTCAAAGCATTACATCATGTCCTGTGTAAAGTCATAATTTTCCTTAATTAAAATGTCCTGTTTTTTTAAAGTATTTACTTCATTTAAAGGGGCATTAGCTGTCAAATTCATGTTCACCGATTTGACTCAAATTCTCATATTTGATGAATGACATACTAAAACGCATATCCAAAATACAAAAAGTTTTAAATAAAAAAAAATATTTAACAATGCATGAACTCATAAATATACATCAGCATGTTGTGTGTATTTTAGTCTAGACGCCAGCAAATTAACAATCGAGATGTCGGAAATTGCCGACCGTCATATAACCCAATATAAACATAAATATAATATAAATAGATAGCGACCATGTGCAATTTTGTTTTTCTAGGTCTGTTTGATACCATGTTACAGGCTAAAACACTATGTTAATCAATGTTTCTACCTGTATAAGAATGATATTTTGTGGATCGAATCTGTCAACGACATTTTTTCACCTTTGTTTCACTTACAATTATGACATTCTTTTCCTTTTTAATAGCCGACACGCCTATTCCATGTGTAACCTATCGCCAGCTAAGGGGTTAAATTGAAGTTCACATTAATAAGGATTCATATGAGGTCCAATTATTGACTTACAATTGAATAATACATCAACGATCTTTTTATAGCTTATTTTGACAAATTTGGGCAGACTCAGTGCTTGTAACGATATTTTATTTCAAAATTCCGCTTTTATTAATACTTGAAACAAAAAGAAACGTATTTTAGATTTTTGTGTAACTCGTAGCTTATGCCCCTTTAATAGAAACCGTGTGTTGCCATATGTGTTTTACTGTAAAACTTTTCCATCTTTAATAGTTTAAAAGGTTTTAAGCATAAACAATACTTTTCTCTGTTTATAAGACTGAAATATAAAACAAATGTTGTTAACGCAAAGTTTAACTTTCAAAACAAATAATCTGAAGTATTGTGCATTTATCACTACGATTAAGAGACATAATGTGAGATAAATTTGATTATACAAAATACAATAAATATAAAACAACTGAATCACATTCATACATTGGTAGGATTATTAAACAATAAACGAGTACAATCTTATTGATTCTCAGACTATTGGAAACTATCATATTGATGTTCGCGTTTCATGTACATTACATTAGATTATGTGCTCTAATCGTGTCAGTTCGCGTTTCTTTTTTTTTTCTTTCTTTTGTACATTTATGTTAACCTTTTCTTTTACACTATCAAATTGCTAAACATTCTTACTTTCTTTAGGCGAACAGCTACATGGTCGGTTCAGAGGTGGGGACTGATACATTTATCTTTAATTCTTAATTTTTGAAGAAGAAAAAAAATTTGTCATTCAAAAGAGAAAAAACAATTATTTTGAATAATTGTTTTGTCAAAAGCAATCTGCTTTTCCGCAGTACAACTGTCATAACACAGACGAAAAAAACATACAACCCCAATTTTATAGCGTTAATATAATGAATTACTTACCAAATGACTTATATTTGTCATATATATAAAAAAAAACTTCATTTGTTTCTTGCTTTATGCAATGGACAGTGAGTTGTTGTACCTTATGATTGTGCCGTTGTGCGTTGCATCAGAAAAGAAAATCCCATTTAAATGTCATGTGTAAAATGGTATACAATTTCCTGCTTATCTTTAAAGAAACTCATATTTTTTACGTTATAATTTGGCTGCTTTGGTCGGCTGGATTCCAATTATTTTCACATTTACCTCATGTATTATGTCGAAACAACTGTGATATAAGTTGGAATGTTGGCTAGCTATAAAACCAGGTTTGACCCACAATATTCTTCGGAAAATGCCTGTAGTAAGTCAAGAGAATTTAAGTTGCTTTCCATTTGTTTTGTATCATTTTGTCAGTATTTATGGCTTTCACTCTTTCTAATTTTCCTTGGAGTTTGGTATATTTGTTATTCTTTTTCATATATATTGTACAATACGTATCTGAGTTATACCAGATACATACGATTATATTCTTTAAAGACATTGACTTTTTATTCTAAATTGTTTTCCCTTAAATGCATGGTTTGCACAGTAGTTTGGTTATTTTTTCGCAATGTTTTATCCAGTGGACCACTTTCTGAACTTTCAAGACGTTGTTTTGTAATTTTTTCGTTATCACAAACTCAATCGACTGCCAGAATGCCGGTTCCTGATTCATTTTTATTTTTCATGTAATCATAATCTCTTAGTTAATTGTTACGCGCGTGTCCATAAACTTTATTCCAGATTTTAAAAAGATTATCGAATATTTGTCGGAGCAAACATCACTGTTCTAAATAATTTTGGCAATTTTTCGTCATGTAGAACATGCTTTTTTGGCCTGATATACCCCGCGAAACACTTGCAGCACTTTCTGTTATCGTACAAATTGAAAATTTCGTGTTGATGTCGGTTTCTTGTGTACGGGACAGCTGAAGCCCGCCTCTTGGTGCAGGATTTTCTCACTGTATTGAGGACTTATTGGTGGCCTTGGGTTGTTTTCTGCTGTTTGGTCGGGTTTCCCTTCTCAATTGTATTATCCTCAAGGGAGAAGTTATTCCTAATAAAATTCTTCCTATAAGATCAACTAAAGATGTTTTTGTGTCATCTACTATCAGCGTATATACTTTTAGATAGTTATATGTTTCTTTACTAGCTTTTTTGTTTTAATTATACTTTAAGGGTTGTGACTGATGGTATAAGCCAAGTATTATTAAGTTTGTGTAGTTGAAATTTGCCCAGTGGTTTCAGAGAAGATGATTTACCTATAAAAAGAAAATACGTTAACGGACGACACCTGACGCCAATGGAGAGCATGGGTCATACGGCTATATTCTCTAAAAGATAAAATATTCTTACATATTATCTAATTTTAAAAGTGAATACATGTACATGTTTTCTACATAAAAAAATGCAATCATGCAAAACGGACATGAACACCTTACACGAATTATAAACCATCCATATAGGTGACCTGTTGCTCATGTTTATGAACAAAACAACGAAAATTAAATACTGACCAATAAACAAGGAAAATATTTTAAGATGAACCCAGACAGACATATATACTTTGCACTAACAGTTCACACCAATTATAGTTCACCAATTACTCATACTTAGTCT
Organism: Mytilus californianus; assembly: GCF_021869535.1. Lineage (NCBI taxonomy): Eukaryota > Metazoa > Mollusca > Bivalvia > Mytilida > Mytilidae > Mytilus > Mytilus californianus. The sequence continues at coordinate 61,538,426 of NW_026262604.1, read as the reverse complement.
ACTTATTGCCGTTAAAAATATTAACAGTTTTTTAAAGGAACCAATAAATAAAACCGGAAGGTGAAAAAAATCCGTTACGGTAAATCCCAGATGAAACAATCAGATCAAAAAGCATTTTTATAATCTAGCTCTACTATCTTCCTTATAAATAAATGTGTACATTAAGTTTAATTAGTCGCCGCCATAATAATACCCTATGTCTTGCATTATATTGGCTGTTAAATGTTGCATTATATTGGCTGTTAAATGTTGCATTATATTGGCTGTTGAATGTTGCATTATATTGGCTGTTGAATGTTGCATTATATTGGCTGTTGAATGTTGCATTACATTGGCTGTTGAATGTTGCATTATATTGGCTGTTAAATGTTGCATTATATTGGCGGTTGAATGTTGCATTATATTGGCTGTTAAATGTTGCATTATATTGGCTGTTGAATGTTGCATTATATTGGCTGTTGAATGTTGCATTATATTGGCTGTTGAATGTTGCATTATATTGGCTGTTGAATGTTGCATTATATTGGCTGTTGAATGTTGCATTACACGTTAAACCGCTGAGAAAGAAAACGGTCCAGTCAAATCAAACGACACTTATAAGCCATTTATGTGGAACATATAAATATTCTCAACCGAAAAGAACGCACGATCAAGAAAACTCAAGACAACCTAATGTTTGATTTCCAGTCTCCGACGAGGCTTGTCTAATTCTTAGAAGATAGGAAATCTTACCCGAGGGGTTTTGATATTTTCCAGTCTGGCATTTTTTACAGTGTTATTTTATTTGTTTCGCTAGATTAATATTGTTACCTTCCATTTTGTGTAACTGTGACCAAGTCATTAACTAAATCAAGTATGTCATATTTATATTCTATGATGTATGCATGGTAACCAAGTCATTAACTAAATCAAGTATGTCATATTTATAATCTATGATGTACGCATGGTAACCAAGTCATTATCTAAATCAAGTATGTCATATTCATAATCTATGATGTACGCATGGAAACCAAGTCATTATCTAAATCAAGTATGTCATATTCATAATCTATGATGTACGCATGGTAACCAAGTCATTATCTAAATCAAGTATGTCATATTCATAATCTATGATGTACGCATGGTAACGAAGTAATTAACTAAATCAAGTCATATTCATAATCTATGATGTACGCATGGTAACGAATAAAATGTTAGTAATAATTCATGTTTTGTCTCAAAGACAACTGCTTATTTACATTATAGAGAATGACTGGAACATTTGAAACTTGTAATTATGTTGACCATTGTGGTACAGTCAAACCGTCCAATATGTTTTCTTTTATATACATATAAAAGCGATAACCAAGACGGAAGTCAATTTTTTTCAGAAAAGTTTTTTCTTTACCTTGGTTTCATTCATTTATCAATGTATCAAAATATGTCATGATATATCTGTACAATGTATCAAAAGATATCATGATATATCTGTACAATGTATCAAAAGATATCATGATATATCTGTAAAATGTATCAAAAGATATCATGATATATCTGTACAATGTATCAAAAGATATCATGATATATCTGTACAATTACTGATGTCTGATGAATACTGTTTATTTTATTTGTATGCTATAATATGTATCGTAACGGATAGATATGTTCATAATTGTGAAAATTGCAAATAAAAACAGATGCTACAAAAATATCTTATTAAAACTATTTGGATGCTTTTCAAAAAAATCCAGACAATCGCGTTTTAAAATACTTTTTTCTTAAGATTTTTAAAATTATAATCGGAATAAACATAACAAGTTTTTTACCATGGCCAAGGATCAAGAGGTAAAATTGAACGAAATTTTATGTTTCGAAATTTAATAACTAATGTTATATCGAGCTTTCTTCAATTTTTAGCCGATTTATGTACCACTCAATGCAGTAGTTGTAATGGTAGTATTTATATTTTGCTAATTACATATTCATTTTTCTCTAATTTTCATACTATTTTTACATTTCTCGATCAGTGTGCGAAAAATATTTCTCATCTCTAGAGAAAACTTTGTTCTCAGCAAATAATTGGTCCAAATTCAATTATGACGTCAAATTTTCTACTAAATTTTCTATTGTGACGTCATGAAAAAAGGCGACCATGTCTGATGACTTCACATATAATAAACACAACTTTCTGCAAATCTTTGAAAAGGAAGGATAAACTTTGTTTAAATATCGTCTAAAAATCATTATAGAAATAGATTTCACCACTATATCTCGTGTATTACGATATTTCTCCGCTCTCAACAGTTAAATTTTAAATATTCAAAAAGCTTTTTTAATCTTAAAATTTAAAAAGTCTTAAGTGGTGAAATACCGCAACACACTTGATGCAGTTGTGTAATCTATATAACTAGGTTCCAACCAGTTTAAGAAATTTTGATAAACCTCTTATTGATTAATTTTGTCTCCTGTAATTTCCCGCCATATACATTCGAGACATTAAACTCAGCATAGACTATGGTGTTTATCAACTCTTTAGAAAATTAAGTAAATTGCCGAGAAGAGTGTTCCGAATGAATATAACGGGAAACTACCCCAAATCGAGGCCGATGTACCTCTTGTAGATACAATATAAACAAGTTTAAACTTACCATAGAAACGAATAGAGAGAAATATTTACAACGACATAAAAAAGGTTATCTGTAATAAGGTCTTGCGTTTTCTATTGTATTTATCAAAGCGGTGTATTTATTTGTACATAACATTCCATTAATCAATTTTGTAGCAATATTATGTACATATGTATTCAAACAATGCTGTGATAAAATAAAAAGTATTAAATATTACTATGTTCTTTTATTAATGGGATAACAGTAGCTTGATTGTAAGTGTTGCCGTCTTGACTTTGCATTCAGGTATAAAAAAAAACCCAAATTGCACTGTTTATAATTATAACAAACTGATCAGTTGGTGAAATGTTTACAATGTATCTAACAGCTACAGGAAAATGTTTACAATGTATCTAACAGCTACAGGAAAATGTTTACAATGTATTTAACAGCTACAGGAAAATGTTTACAATATATCTAACAGCTACAGGAAAATGTTTACAATGTATCTAACAGCTACAGGAAAATGTTTACAATGTATCTAACAGCTACAGGAAAATGTTTACAATGTATCTAACAGCCACCGGAAAATGTTTACAATGTATCTAACAGCTACAGGAAAATGTTTACAATGTATCTAACAGCTACGGGAAAATGTTTACAATGTATCTAACAGCTACAGGAAAATGCAGTACGTCAGTGAGCAATGTCTAATAGTTAGTAATTAAAAGCAACTTGAACATATAAAATTGAGAATGGAAATGGGGAATATGTCAAAGAGACAACAACCCGACCAAAAAGCAAACAACAGCCGAAGGCCACCAATGGGTCTTCAATGCAGCGAGAAAATGCCGCACCCGGAGGTGGTCCTCAGCTGGCCCCTAAATAAAATTGTGTACTAGTTCAGTGAAAATGGACGTTACACTAAACTCCAAAACATATAAATGAACTAAAATTGAAAAAACATACAACTAACAAAGGCCATACTTACTTATGGATGTCTTTGTTATATTAATGTGATCGGGTGGGGAATTGAGAGTAGCTAACTTCTTGTAAGGTAATGTGAAGGCTGAGATTCATAATTACATCTTCAAACAAAAGAAGGAGATGTGGGTTGAGACAGCCATCCACCAGAGAAAAAAATGACGTCGATGTATACAAGTATAGGTCAACGCAAAGCCTTCAATACTGATTGATTGAATGGTATTTACTAAAGGGCCAATGGTAATTGTTTCATGCATAAATATAATTAACAATAAATACAATACGTATGTCCTGAAAAAGAGGCCATCTGGCAAATATGGACTGCCACTAGGAAATGAGGGTAACATAGATAGGGACAGAAAGTTTGCCTTGCAACAGGCCACCTACGGATCCATCAAAGAGTTGTTGCAAGGGTTATTAACGTGCAAAGAGCGTCACTCTCTCAACTCGAGGCATCGCAATTAATGTTCCCATTCTGCCCGTCATGGCTGTGTAAGTATACATCCTGCACAGCCAGACGGATGCCCCTCTTTTCCAAGGGTTCTACTGCCAGTCGGAGGTCAGAAGAAGACCGAAATGACCATATTTCTATTCACCAATCACCCATGGGGACCTTCAACAGTGAGCAAAATCCATATCGTAACTAATTCATTGTATTCGGTCCTTGTTAATTTGTTTCGAAACATCTTTTTGCTTTGCAGACAATTAAAGTGAATCGTGATTAGAATAATAAAATAATAAAACACTCAGCAAGAAAATGATAAAAATGGTTCAAGAGAAGATAACCCTGATTTTCATTTGATAGATCTCGTAATTTCTTATGTGATGACAACTAGGTTTTTAGAATTTAATAACAGCATTTATAAATACTTTTTTTTTAAATATATTCACAAGATAGACAACAACAACCACTTATAGTTAATACATGTCTAGCTTCTTTATGAACCTGCTGCTGCAGGGGCCTTGGTGGATGAGTGGTCTAAGTAGTATTACAATACTGTATTACTGGTCAGTCAACATACTCAGCCAATAAGAAATTGCCGCCACGATATAGCAAATAGTGCCGAAATTGGCGTTAAACAACAACCAATCAATCAATCTCTTGCACTGCTAACTAATTGTTGGAGTATAGAAATTGGCTAATTATGTTTACCAGTTGATCAATTGATTAAATTTTACAAATGGCAATTTGGCAAGAAGTATTTTTCAGATATCTCTCGTTTTACAGAGAAACACAAAACATTATTCAGTTTTTAAATCAAGTTAGAACTGTAAGTTTGAATTATTTTAGTGGAAGGGATAAAGAAACGGTCAAAATTTAAATAGAACTAAACATAACATTTCCTTGCAACTAATTCATATTACAAGAATAATCAATTGAACTGTTGATTTAAGGGAATTTAACTTACTTTTAACTATGATGGATTGAATATGTTGGTTTACAATCCAGTGGCAAATATCTAATACATAATTTGAACAAGAATAAATTGATCAATTATAAATGCAATAATAGGTTCTTTCGTTATTTCATGTCGTGTGGTTGCTGTCTCTTTGACGCATGCCCTGCATATTCTTTTATTCATATCTGTAAAATGGGACTACCCGGATGAACTTTTGATTGTCACTGTTAAAAAAGGGTATTTTGGCTTGCAATAGGCTGCAAACGTATTTCTGTAAGAGTTGTTGCTAGGGATCTTTAACGTGCAGAGAGTAATAATATGATACTCACAACACAAAAGACCAGATTTAATTGCGACTGGGTATTCACTTGGGGTACAGGTATATTGTAATAGTAGGATACGCATTGTATACATCAATGAGCCAGCAACTCAACAGCAAACAACTAAAAGATATCTAGAAGTTAAAATATGGTCAATTTGAATTGTTTTACATTTGTCATTTCGGGGCCTTTTATAGCTGACTTTGCAGTATGGGTTTTACTCATTGTTGAAGGCCGTACGGTGACCTTTAGTTGTTAATTTCTGTGTCTTTTGGTCTCTTGTGGAGGGTTGTATCATTTGGCAACCATACTGCGTATTCTTTTTTTATAAACAACAACAGACAAGTGTCTGTGCAAAATGAAAAGCAGTAAACGCCCTGGTCTAGAAAAAAGCTGTGAATGAATTTAACAGAAACTATTTAGACCTGACATCAACACCAAATAATTCAATGGAGATAACACGAGTGGACTGAAGACTGGTTCCTTGTCTTTAATGTATCTGTTTGGCTCCGACACATGTTACAAGGGAGAGAACCAGCTTAAGTCGACAAAAGACTAACACAAGTTTGCTGATAACAACAAAGAAGTTTTATGTTTTGTCATAATAGAGGGTCTGGATGGAGTTAACAGACTGAAGAATAATGGGCTAAATCTACAGAAATGAAAAAAAAAGAAAGAGTAGAGACAGAAGACAGAAGACATACAATATAAAGAACTAAGAAATATAGGCCAAAAAATAAAGAATACAGAAAAGTGGGGTGCTTTAATATAAAGAATAGAAAAAAAATAGACCTACGAAATAAAGAATTAAGAAATATAGGCCGAAAAAGAATACAGAAAATAGAGAATATTTGGCCAAAATATGAACAAATAGCGAAAAAGAACATAAAAAATTAAAGATTACAGAAATAAAGAAATAAAGAAGAAAGGGAACTTAATGGAAGTTGTTTTTTTGTCATTCTGTCAATTTTTATTTCAGTACCTAGAAAAACGTTTCGATTCTAAAGCGGCTAAGTTAACGGGGACAATTATGATGATCTTACAACAGATATGGTGTGGTAGATAGATAAATAGAAAATCTCTTGTTTTAAGAATGTCACTCGAATAAAAGTGAGAATGGAAATTGGGAATGTGTCAAAGAGACAACAACCCGGCCATAGAGCAGAAAACAGCCGAAGGCCACCAATGTGTTTTCAATGCAGCGAGAAACTCCCGCACCCGGAGGCGTCCTTCAGCTGGCCCCTAAAAAAATATGTATACTAGTTCAGTGATAATGGACGTCATACTAAACTCCAAATTATACAAAGGAAACTAAAATTAAAAATGATATAAAACTAACAAGGCCAGAGGCTCCTGACTTGGGACAGGCGCAAAAATGCGGCGGGGTTAAACATGTTTTTTTTTAGATCTCAACCCTCCCCCTATACCTCTAGCCAATGTAGAAAAAACAAACGCACAACAGTACGCACAGTAAAACTCAGTATAAGAGAGGTCCGAGTCCGATGTCAGAATAGAAAACAAAAGAAAATAAACAAAATGACAATAATACATAATAACAACAGACTACTAGAAGTTACTGACATGCCAGCTCCAGACCTCAATTAAACTGATTGAAAGATTATGTCTGCATCATATGGCACAATCCCTCCTGTTAGGGGTTTAGTATTATACCGTCATAAAATATATGAGAAAAACATAACCCGTGTCATGCCAACAACTGGTTTTAGAATAAATGTGTTTAATTCCGATGCAAAGACCCTATAAGTGAATCAATATTAAAGCCAAAATATGCAATCTTTAATGACCTGACAACAGTATCGTAACTACAAATGTTTATCCCTTCTTAATAAGTCTGTTTAAAGGTTTTGTTATCTTTTGAGGTGAATACTGACATTTTTGTGCTTTGTAAAGAATATTACCATAAAAGATTGGATGTGAAATACCCGAACGTATAAGATGTCTGCATGTTGAGTTAGTCTATACAAATCCTTGTAACAACTATATCACTGCATAATCATTATCCCGTTAAAATCGATTTTTTTAACGTAATGAAATCAGGAAGTGACAAGGGATAACAAATTTAGAATGCATCCAGATTCATATACAGATTGGTATTTAATAAAAAGGCGGGAATTATCAATTTTTGAATTAATTTGATGAGTAAGAAATATATTTGTGTCTCTCTTTTAGTTTTATACTGAATGTATTTTATGTCTTTTGTGTCTATTAGATTTTTAAGAATACGTTCTCGCATGCGTAGAACATCATAAAGAAAGCACCTGTTTGACTCATGAAAATATTTTTTAACGTATTAAAGCTTCATCTTTGTGATCGAAATTGTCGAAAGATTCTGATGAAACCTTTAATAAAATGTGATGCAAGTACAAGGGACCAGATGATATGATATAAGTGGCATATAGAAAATGAAATATAGAAGTAGACTATTTTAAAATAAATAATTCTACGTTTTATAATTACATCTTTAAAAATTACGAATTTATTTAATGTTTTATCGACACGTGCCACGTTCAATATTGATTGCCATCTGTGTAATCGATTGAAATTCATGATCATTCAACCGGGGACAGTTTAGTACGCACGTGTGTACATACAGTTTGAGCATGTATATGTTTTTTTCAGCACGTGTTTTGTATTTTGTTTATAAGATAAAATTAAGGGTAAGGTCAATCGAAAATAAAACAAAAATCCTCCATTTATCATAAAAAGCTTCACAAATTCCACTTTATACTATTCTAATGTTAATTAAAACTGCGAAAAAAAAACTGAATCAATTAATCGGTAAACTACGGACAAACGAAATTGTAAAAAATATACATGATCTCTAAAATTTATTAGTATATTGATTCTAGTTTATAAATCAAAGGCGATCCCCTATAACAGCAGTATTTGTGCTAAACTAGTTTGATGTCGCACAAACCCTCCCCTGACCTGGAATATTGGTGTACGTAACAGTAAACCTAAGAACAAACTATAAAAATCAGTTGAAAAGGGCTCCACTCATCATGCATGCCTATTTGCAAAGAAACATAAAGTTTTAACACTGTGAACATATAGTATAAAACTGTCTTAGAAAATAATAATTACGTTGAGTAAACTTGAGCGGTCATACTACTATAACCATATTTAGACTAGAAGGTATTCAATCGTAACTCTACATAAAAGACTATGATATGTTGTAACAGTTGAAAAAAAATACAGAACTGAGCTCCATTTCATCTTTGACTGTTGAATTAACAAATTAGCAATATATATTGTTCGTGCATGTCATATAAGACGTCAGTTGCTGTATGACTTTAAACATTTTAATTATTTCAATATTTAAACTAAATATTTGAGAATTTATTTCAATTTTGAATCGAATGAGATATATTATATTTGTGGAGCAGGATCTGCTTACCCTTTCGGAACACCTGAGAGCATCCCTAGTTTTTGGTGGGGTTCGTGTTCCTAAGTCTTTATTTTTTTATGTTGTGCTTTGTGTACTATTGTTTGTCTGTTTGTCTTTTTCTTTTTTTAGCCTATGCGTTGTCATAGAGAATAATATTCTCAGATAGGATTCATTCAACACGATGATTTGAAATTTGTACTTTATCGTGTGTCACATCCCGGTTGGCACGCGTTGATTAAAAAGTCATTTAACTGCACTTGAAATCAAAATATCTATTGATACTAAATTTCATATTTATTGTTTAGATGCTTATATCTTATTTTATCCATGTTAGTTGTGCACCGTTCAAGTGACCTTAGTGCAAAAACTTTGTTCTTAATGCACTAAGCCTTGGTCTCTGATAAAACTAAGTCCTTTGCGGTATTTCTACACACTGCTATGCAGGGTCGTTTTTTTTAAAGATATTTACAAATGTAGTGAATTTTGGTAAAAATAGGTTCCTGTAAAAAATGATGTCTTGTAATGTAATCATGTCACTCTTCACATATTAGCTGAGACACTGTTATTTACAACAAAAGCTTACAAAGAACACCTTTGGTTGGTGTAGAAGTAAATTCAAGCTAATGCCACATTCAAGATGTTTTTTTCTAACGGTTCATTAAAAAAGAGGGTCTGGATGGGGTTTACGGAATAGAGAATATATGGTAAAAAGTGCCGAATAAAGGCAAAATAATAATGAATACAGAAAGATCGAAAAAAAAATAACTTATAGAGAATAATGAAGTGCTAATATATAAAGAATACAGAAAAAGACTGAAAAAATAATAGAATACAGACCATATGCAGAAAATGATAACTTTTTTCGGGCATTTTCCCGGCAATTCACATCACATTCACGCCCAAACTCCTATTTTGTGAATACTTGTGGACTTTATAGTGATTCGGCAAGGGAGGAGGCTATGGACCGCTCAAAGTCCCCAGCTGGTCCAGGGTAGCACCCTAGTCGGGGATCCAGGGCAGCACCATAGACGGTGGTCCAGGGAAGCGAATCCCCATGAAGCTCCCGGCATATGAGTAATTACATTGACTGCTTTGAACTTGAAAAATACCCTATCTGTTTCTTACTATACCATATTTTCATGAAACGATAGTAAAAGTCTAGTGAGTTCCGTATTTTGCTGCTTATATTATTAACATGGTTATTTTCAAATATAAAATATATTTTATAAAACTAGAAGATCAGGAAGAGTCGACAACCGAAGCGTTAATCAATGGACAATTGACAAACCCGGGAACAGATAAGACACAAAAGGAGAAACAAAAACATTCAACATTGAAAACTAAATACAGATGAAAAACACGGACCCAGAAAACAATGTGGCGACCTTCGGTGCTCCAAAAGGGTAAGCAGTTCCTGCTTCTTGCAAGACACCCGTAGTGTGTCTCACGAAGGTCATTCTCAAATCAAAGGAAAGGTTTCTACCACAACGGTAGAAGGTCATTTGGGACACAGATACCCCAGGTGAATCAATAGTCTTTTGGACGAATGGACAATGGGAATACGAAATCTAACGGCAACTTTTAAGTCTTGACTTATAAGTAAGGGATATAAATCTAAGATGTTTTCAAGGTGATTGTATTGAACCTGTATTATTAAATGTTAATACTGCATGTAAGACTTAAAGTATAGTTAATATCGAAAGTCCATATATCTATTTTTTGCCAAGGCAAATGATCGCAGAACTCTCTCGGTGTTGATATCCATTTCTTTGTGAACATGTATGAGCGCCAACGAAGATAGTCTGTCCTGTACCATGGTTGAACGGAGATAAGTTTTTGGTCGCCTTAATGCACTAAATGACCGTTCAGTTGTTGATGTAGTTACTGGCATTGTAACTAGAATTGAGAAGATTGCGAATATTGAAGGATATATAGTTCCTTATCAGTCACTGCTACAGACGACATCAGAGATTTTGGCTTTAAACACCGCCCGACACGATAATCTGTAAAGACTAAAGACTATCCGTAATTCAATTTCAGAATTATTTTTTTTTTGTGAAAAAAATGTGCAAGCAAATAATTTTTTGCGTAAAGGCAGCTACGCGCCTGGTAGAAATTTATTATATGGTTGAGAAATATCGGGTAGTTATAATTTATTATTTCTATAGAATTTGTAAAGATTAAAGATAAAGAATTAGAAGATGCACCTTAAATACTGTATTTTGACTTAGTCCATTTTGCAGACTTTCCCTGAATCGTTTATTCCCTCTACAATTCGTGAGTGGAATAAACCTGATCCCAAAATTAACAGTGTCGACTCTATTTCTAAATTTAAGAAAAACAATAGTCTACAAAGTAAAGTTGAAACGTTTTATTTCAACGGCCCGAGGAAATTGAATATTATCTTAATGTAATTGCGATGCTCCGCTTCATTCTAAAATTATGAACTTTTTCGAGCTTATATTATAAATGATCTTTTTTCTTGCCAATGTGGGTCAGATATTGAGGATCGGTACGTCTTTTAAAAACCGCCCAGGACTTCCTGGGTACACTCAGAACATAAAAAATACACCCAGGAGATGTAATAGGTATGCATTCGATAGACAATTTAATTTTTTATCTCAAATATTTTTTGTTTTTGATAAAATCAATTCAATATTTGAGAAGCTATTTAGAAATTTTTATCGGCACGCGCCGACAATTTGGATTTGTTATGCACGACCGATGATCATATTCAATACCAATTATCGTGTTGATTATTAAATGATTAGGTGTGTCACTGTGATTAGGGATGGTAATAAACACATACAAATAATAAACATATTGTTTTTGCAAAAGGCAGTGTCGTAGCCAAATTTTACTTCGTAGGTTACGCGTACCCGCCTCCGGTTTTATAATTTAATGTCATCGGATCGGGAATAAAATGTGAAAGATACACGAAAATTATCGGTGAATTCAGTGAAGAGAATGGCAAATGATAATTTGTATTTAATGTATTAGTTAGAAAAATAGAAACTCTTTTTTTCACTTCATATATTTATTCAAATTCAGTAAAATTTTATTCTTAGAATGTGCATCTACGTTTTATTTCTATTTTTCTAACTAATACATTAAATACAAATTATTATTTGCCATTCTCTTCACTGAATTCACCGATAATTTTCGTGTAACTTTCACGTTTCATTCCCGATCATATGACAGTTTATTATAAAATCGGTTGCGGGTACGCGTAGCTTACGAAGGCCAAATTGGCTACGCGTCCCCGCATCCGTGTAAGCGCAGACACTACCTTTGCAAAAACGTTAAATAAACTTTTCGTTTTGTTTCAACTTTGTAATAATTGAAGCCAACTGAGAAATCTTCAAAAAGTCGGAAAATTCTCCATTCAATTTATTTCATTTGAAAACGTTAAAAAAATGTAGATCGAAATCATTAAAAAATGTGGCGTCCTTAGAGATCAAAACCCCGTTTTAGCAGCGTTTGTCTACTTTTGACTATTGCCGAACATGAAACTCGTCCTCAATTTCACCGGAATTATACATAAAGTATAAATAAAATGTTCTCTCTGATTATTTTGCCATCTACCAATTTCAATAGACTTTTTATTGTGTTCAAAATTCTAAATCTACAAAAGAATCACTATTTTTGTAAAATTGAATACTAAAGAAAGCTTCGCAAGTTAGACTTTTTTTTGCATAGTCTTTTTGAAACTCCTGATAGAGTTGAACATTATAAAAACAGCTAACACATGCAAATCTTGTCTAAAAAATATATTTCGCCATTAAAACTCATTCTTGTCCAGTACTACATTTCTTGAACGAATGAAAATCTGAAATAATTATTTTAATAATCTTATATCTTTATTGCGATAGCCTATTAATGAAAAAAAGGATCTAATTTTAAATTTCATGAAGTAAGATTTATATCACCAGAGACCCAATGCCCCAGTTAGGGGGATGGTTGGGATCCCGCTAACATGTTTAACCCCGCCACATTCTGTATCTTTTTGCCTTTCCCAAGTCAGGAGCCTACACTTCAGTGGATTTCGTTTGCTGATGTGTTACATTTTTTTTTCGTTCATTTTTTCTACATAAATTAGGCCGTTGGTTTTCTTGTTTGAATTGTTTTACATTTGTCATTTCGCGGCCTTTTATAGCTGACTATGCGGTATGTGTTTTGCTCATTGTTGAAGGGCGTACGGTAACCTATAATTGTTAATTTCTATGTCATTTGGTCTCTTGTGGAGAGGTGTCTCATTGGCAATCATGCCACATCGTCTTTTTTATATTTGCTTACATCAGCTTCTTCTAAATTTTGGTGGATAGTAATAGTGTAATAGTTGTCTCATTGTCAATCGAACCACATCTCCTTACTTTTATTCTGTCCATAAACGGAAAATGATAGCTGCAATAGGCATTGATTTAAAAAGAAACCACCATAAAGAATTTACTTAAAGTTGCCGTTATAGCCTGTTAACTCATTTTCATTTTTGGGGGGATGGGGAGGGGGTGGCATTCGTCTACCGTTGAAAAAAGGATAGGTTAGATTGATAATTGCTTAACCGTAAGGTTTTAATCATGGTTCAACTGTATTCTAGTGACTTTTATCCTTGTCATAGATAAATCTTATTCAAATGGACGTAACTTTTTCAGCCAGGTTTACAGTCGAGCGGGAATATTCAAGAGTGGACAATATTACTATACTCAAGTCAACCCTTTGGGTTCGAATACAAGGGGATAAGGGTATATATTGATGAGACAACAACCCAACGACACAGACAATCATGTCATTAAGAGTCAACATGCAGTTTTTTTTATAATAGAGAGACCCCTATACAAAATATCAAGCAAAAATCCGTCCAATGTATAAATAAAGTAAAGAGTTAATTTAATATTACCTATCATTGAAGATATCCCAATATTTTGTGTGGATGAAAAGTTTTACCATACCATTTTTATAATCTCGATCAGTGGAAATCAAAGCAGGTACATGAAATAAAAATCAGTACAAGAAAAATACTTCACTACTAGTATATATTAACGGTAGAGTAGATGATGAACGTGGATGATGCCTTATGTCCAGCGACAAATTCATGTTCCAGACGAGAACATGTAAATGTTATTTGAATATGAACCCTGTTCTAGACCGATACGGTGAGAAAGATTTTTAACGTGCTATTTCACAAGGTAACAGTCCGCATAAAGACATGTTAGCCATTCGGGCATACCAGTCTTTGTTTTTAATTATCAATGCCACTTGCTTAGCGGAGGAACAGCAAGTTCAAATTTGACGTCTTTGGTTTGACCCGGCCGGGGTTCGATCCCACAACCTCCCGCACTAGAAGCAAAAACTTTAGTACGAAAAATCCGAATTTTATATGATATTGAAATGTCATTCATTTTGTTTAGTACGATTCTCCAATCAGAAGTATATGAATATAAGTAAATCATTTCGGAATCACGATGATATATATGAGACTGCTATCCAACAATACAAGCTTAAACATTTTTACTGTCTTAATATCTTTCCTATCGATTTGTGATGCTCCTTAGTCTGGACCACACAAACTATTTGCATTGACAATCGTATTGTAAACGTTTGTAAAATACCAACAAAACTGACAAAACCATCTTAGATGACACATTGTATCCAAATTTAATCCTATGGGAGAAAAATATAATCCTATAGGACAAAGTTTATCCTAAGGGAGAACAAAGTATCCTACAGGACAAAATTTATCCTAAGGGAGAGAAAAAAATTCGGAAGAGAAAAAATATCCTATGGGAGAGAAAACATCCCACAGGACAAAATAAATCCCTTAGGAGAAAAAAATAATCCTAAGGGAAATTTGTTTCTGACAAAAAGTCGTTCATGATAATCCTATAGGATAAAAAAAATCCTATCGGATTTAACAGTTTTTTTGAAAATCCCACAGGATTTTAAATCCCGTAGGATATTAATTTTATCCCATATTAAAAATATCCTACGGGATTATTAGAAAATGATAGGATATGGAGTAGATGTACATGGGACAAAATTGCACACAAAACATAGAAAATTATCAATGAACAGGGCTTTTATTCTTGTTCTTGATCTTGACAGTTGATGTAGGGTCTTCAACAATGAACGAATCATTCATACCCTACAACAAGGTCTTTATCCTATAGGATTTCATAAAATACTGTAGGATTTTTAAATATCCTGTGGGAGAAAAAAAAATCCTACAGGATTTTGTCACTGTTTTCATTCCAGTTGCCGCACCAAATTTTTTTTGGTATTGTGTTACCTATCCCCAGAGGTACATTATTGCCAAATTTGATGATTCTACGATTAAAAAAAGTAAGGTTCCAATTTGTACTCATGAGAAGTGCAAATTAATCCAAGAACATGTTATTGGATAACCTGACATCCACAATTATGCATTGGAAAGCTACTTTCAAATCTGTCCAGGGAATAACATAAACCTATGTATATATATAATTTGAAACATTTACATAGCTATGGAGGAACATTTTTATCTAATATACAAATATTCCCTTGATTTTCATGAACTATTCTATTATTATAAGTTTAAGATTCATTTACTGATATTTAAGATACGTGTAACATTGCGACGAGGTCCAGGGCTATTTGTCACTCTTAACATGTTACAAATGTCTTCAGTGGAATAGGAAATGAAATCGTTACAACCATATTTTACCCTGGTTTTGATTGAAGTTTGTGTTACTCAATCTTTGATTTTCCTTGTATTTTGTTGTTTGTCAGCATTGCTTATCTTTCTTTGATTCGTCAATATAATTGCTTCAATTTAACTTTAACCTCTAAAATGATACATGTGCAGACATTTATATTGCTGGCTTATATTTTAGATTTTTTATTATGTAATATGATTAAAAAAGAAGTCGGTTAAACGTCGTCAGTATGACAGAAATCCAAAGACACTATCAAAAACTACACCAATGTAATTATATGTTGTTTTGAGTCAGTTTCATATGATGTTTTGAATGCAAACACTTATAGTTTTCCCCCCAACACAATTTACCGTGATTGAATAAGTAAATAGGTGAGCCTATGGTTATCGCCTCTACCCCTGCCATTTTGTTCTGCATTTGGAACTTAAGAATTGGTCCGAAATTGTCAATTTTATTTGCCTTAAAGGATGCTAACAGAATATAGAGGTAGCAATGTCAAGAAGTAAAACCGAACCATTTCCCGTAAAGAAACCTAATAATGTTTAAAGAAATAGTCTAGGAGGTACGAATATCATCACCATCGTTTGTATTCAGAGATTAATAGATTTTAGTCCCTTTCAAACTGTTTATAAAAGACATTCTTGTATACTGTTTACTCTATAAGGCAAAAAAAAAAGTGGACACGAGAAATGTTTGTTTACGGCACATAATTCAAAGCAATCAATCGTACACTGTTAAATGTGTAATGCACTTAATTCTAAAAGTTTGTAGCAACTACAAACCAAGTAAATTAGTGTAATTTTTTTACATGTAAATGGTAAGTTAAGCTTTTCACGTTCTTCAGTACTATATATACATGTACACATTCTTGGGTTTGAGCTTTCCTGATAAAGGTCACTCCACAAAAGCGCTTCGGACGCACATAACTTCTATAACTAGTACAGTTTTCAGAATTTACTTGTTTATCTAGTATCTAGTTAAATCATTAACCTTTCTAGTCATTCTAGTCAGTTTACCTTTTACAATAACGACAAGTCATCCCATAGACAATTAGATTTCTTAGTTTTGTTCAGGGAATAGCTTACTTATAATGGATTAATTAAAACATTTCTTCTGATATACATTTTGATGACATGCTATAAAATTATCATAATAAATTGTATTTGCTTCGTTGTTATACAATGAAAAGGTCACACACCTAACTTTTTTTTATTCTCCTGGTACCTTTAGTCTTACTCTTTTTTACTTACACCAAGCCTATTGCATCCAAAATCTTCAACCACACTAGGGTTTTAGAGGCCTTTAACCTAAAAGATGTGAAATCCAAACCTCCGGATTGCTCATGTGCATCCTCAAAATACAGTTATAGTCCAACTGGTCATGTTATTACTGGCGACCTTGGCATCATAGCCAATGAAAAACTAAGAGAGTTGTTAGCCAAGGGACCAAAATTTGAATTTCCCGGCCCATCAACTGGAAAAAGAGCTTCAGATTACTGATGGATGCAGTTGAGGACTATGTGAGAAAACGGGTAAAGCGCGAGCCAGATGAACCAGAACTGAACACTTTGTCTGAGTGGATCAAAGCTATTCGATCATGCATTCAGAAGCGCATTCAGAAACTACGATGTACTATGAGCACAAGGGTTTCTAACCCATTCAAGAACCCGGAGGTTGTGGATATTTTATCCTTATTGCCTGACAAATATGTCGTTGTTCCAGCAGATAAAGCCTCCAATAATATTGTCTTCATATGTAAAAACTGTTACTTGGAATGTTTCACAAAAGAGCTGGGAATAAACAGCAAAACTGGTAATCCTACATACTTTTTAACATCATTTACAAAGGATGAAATTTTAGAAAATCACAAATCTGTCCTTTTTTCTTTTTGTATTAGCATTAAAGAAAACGAAGAAGATCTACCGTCATTATACTGTATACCAAAACTTCACAAAACTCCTTATAAAGAACGATACATAGCTGGATCATCAAGATGTTCGACTAAGCATCTTTCTAAAGTGCTGACTACTATTCATTCTACAGTAAAAGATGGCCTTCAAACATATTGTGATGAGATATATTCAACCAGTGGTGTCAATCAGATGTGGATTCTTAAAAATTCTAAAGATCTACTGCTAAATCTTATATCACAATCTCTGCAATTTTGCAGCAACATTAAAACTTTGATTTTTCTACGCTTTACACTACTAATCCCCATGCTCAATTGAAAGATCAACTTCACCATCTCATTAAACACAGCTTTTTCTATAACAATGGGAATTGTAGATATAAATTTCTTGTTTTAGGTTATAATAATTCTTATTTTGTGAAGAACCACACTGATTCTATCAGAAAATACACTAAAGATGAAATTTCATAATGCTGGACTTTTTGATCGACAATATATTCATAGACATATCATGTTTTGATGATTGATATTTCAACAGACAGTCGGTGTTCCAATGGGTACTAGTTTTGCACCCCTACTTGCCGATTTATTTTTGTACTCGTATGAAGCAGAATTCATTCAGAACCTTCTAAAAGACAAAAAGAAAAAGCACCTTGCGAACTTTTTTAATTTTACTTTCAGATATATTAATGATGTCCTTTCACTGAATAACCCACATTTCAGTCAGTACTTACATCTCATATATCCCAGTGAACTTGAAATTAAGAATACTACTGATACTAGAAGGACTGCTTCATACCTTGATCTTTTCCTCAATATTGATACAGATGGACGACTTTACACTAAAGTTTACGACAACCGGGATGATTTCAACTTCCCAATTATCAATTTCCCATTTCTCTGCAGTAACATACACTCAGCCCCAGCCTATGGTGTTTACATATCTCAGTTGATACGTTATAATCGTGCATGTACACTATACGGACTTCATATACAGGAGTGTGCTCCTTACGCAGAAACTGCTCAAACAGAGTTACGAGGTAGAAAGATTAAAAATGACACTCTGTATATTTTATGGGCACCATCACGAATTGGTTGATCTATACGATGTGTCTTTGTCTAAACTAACTAACGACATTTTTACCACGTCTAAGATTGTGGTTTACCATCTACGTCGTCTTGTCTAATTAGTACCGAACGTGACCTATTACCGAATATATCTGTTTTCCAAGTGTGAATTCGCATTGCTATACGACGTGTCTCGGTATTTATACATCCAACATTCATGTATTTAGTTAGGACGTTTCTTTTGTAAGTTTGGTTTGATATTGTGTTATGTCTTATCATTTGTGGTTTGAATTCTGTATTTTCGGTACATTAACATATGTCCTATTTGTCAGTATAGTCGAGTTACTCGTGGTTCGTCTACAGTGTTTTTGTTTTATGTTGTCTGCTTTCAAATGTGTTTACTGTTTGGTCTTACATGATCTTGCTTTTTATTACAGTTTTTTTTTAATTTTTATTTTCTATATGTATGTAAAGGTTAAGATAATTAATCAGCTATTGCATTTATATGATTTTTAGTTTAGATTTAGAAGAAAAACCGACATGGTTAGAACATACAAATAATAACACCATTACAAACACAATTTCATTTTAATATATTCTTGTCATGGTTAGAAAATACATAAAATAACACCATTACAAACTCAATCCCATCTTTATATTCTTGTACTTGTCTACAATAAAACAAATTTATTCTATTTTAAAAAATTTACTTGTCATAATATAAACCTCACCAAAAAATACGTCACTTTTTGTGGCGTATATATTCAGTGGTTTATATGCTGTAATGAACTATTGTATTCTTTATTTATGTATTTCTCTGTCCTGAGTGATCTTGCGTTTATTTGTACTGTATTCCTGTCTCGTGATGTTGTCATTTTAGCGGTATTTGTAACATTGCCACATAAGCGGGAGGGTTGGCTAGCTATAAAACCAGGTTCAACCCACCATTTTTTTCTTAAAATGTCCTGTACTAAGTCAGGAATATGGCCGTTGTTATCAAATAGTCCGTTTCAATGTATGTTGACGTTTGTTTTTGTTGCTGTTCAATGCTTCTGTTGTTCCGTTGTTTTCCTCTTATAGTTGATGTGTTTCCCTCGGTTTTGGTTAATGACCCGGATTTGTTTTCGCTTAATCGATTTATGACTATTGAATAGCGGTTCATACTGTTGCCTTTATTTTTGGTCGCAAAAGTCCAATCTATTATTTCCCTTGTTTTTCGAATACTTTTACAGCTATTTGCGTGTTTGCTTGCTGTTTAATTCAAATACATCTATTTGTCCTAATATTCATATATATAGATTGTGACAATGGTCTTGCTTTATTGAAAAGTAGCAAATTTGCTAAGTTGATTGGATGGTAGAGTATTATTACATTTAGTGTGACTGTTATCATTGTACTAACCACAGGTGTCATAAGTGGAGCAGGATCTGCTCACTCTTCCGGAGCACCTGGAATAACCTTAAAGAATTGGTGAGGTTGTTGTTGCATCTGTTGCTCTATCTTTGTTTTCGATGTCTTATCGTTGTCTTCTAATTTTTTATTTCCCATGGAGTTGTCATTGTCTCATCGACTTATAAGTTTGGAATGTCCCCTTTATATCTTTTGTATTTATTCAATTGATGCATTTAATTTATCAAAATGTATTTTATCAAAATGATTAATCTTGTTAATCTTATTTATTGACGGTTTTACTGTATATTTCCACACTGCATATGCATTATTACGTACAAATAAATAAAACTTTTTTATTAGATTAATTATAAATATGGAGAAACAAAACACCTAAACATGCATCAAAGACTTATGATTTGTTTTTTACTGAATCCTATCTAATATGTGACTTACAGGAAAAAAAGAAACAGCTACTATGAACTACGGTCAGAGAGCTGCGTTGTCTTATTTACGTCGTTACGCACTGTTCTATCATAAAACAGATTCTGACAATTCTTTAATTGAACAGATTAGACAGTTTGATTCTAGAGCTAAATCTTATCGTTATACATTAAACAGTTCTTAGGAAAAGCTGATAAGGAACTGTTTATAACAGTATAACGGCAGAATAGTATGACAGTTCTCATGAACGGTTAGAAATGATAGCACCTGTAGCTTTGAAGATACTAGTCGATTATGTTATAATTTGCGGAAAATGTTGTTGTACCATAAATTAATGAAATAAGGTTTCAGTTCTTAAGATTTTTTATGCATCTTGTATTGCTGATCGTTTTTGTTTTTGTTTTGTTTATATAATTTACTATTGCTGTCTAAATATGTAAGCAATTGTGGTAGTTTACCGATGTTCAAATCTGATTAATCGATTAAGAAAGCAGACCGAGGTAACAAACAACAGCTGAGTGACTCGCATGGATTTCATACCTCTTTTGAAGCAGTTGTTTTAGTGTAATGAGAATACCTCTTGTATCGGATCACATAGTATCTTAGTTGAAATCCAATTTGAGAGTTCAACACAGTCGACATTATTTGGTGGTTAAGTAAAGAGGCGAAAGATCCAAAGGGAGAATCAAATTGATATGTCGAAAATGGCAAAAATCTAAAAACGACCAAAATACAATCAACAATATACAAAACACACCATATAAAACTATAGACCGAGCGATACGAACCCCGCCAAAAACCAGGGATGATCTAAAGTGCTCTGGAAGATTTGGCAAATCCTGCTCCAAATGTGACACACATTATCAGAACAAATTGTAAAGGATCTGCTGGTCATTGTAGGTAATAATTCAGATTTTAAAGAAGATAAATTCTATACAATATGTCAGGCTCTTACTCCTACCAAGCCGACAAAATACAAATTTTAACGGTATCAATTTTACAGCACCAGATGCGCATTTAATAGTTGATGTTTCTTCAGTGATGCTCGAGATAAAAATATATTTAAACATCCAAAACGCATTACAAACGATACAAAACTGATAAAACAAAAACAAAAAATTGAACCAAATTTAAATCAGAATCCAGACGACAAATATGAATAAAATACATTGGAAATGTAACAATTCTGCAAAACTCTTCAATTAACAAGAAAGATATGACATTGTTATACAGTTAACGACGATCCTGATTTTTAGATAGACAATATGCTATGTGGTACGATTCAAAAAGAGGGGCGAAAGATACCAAAGGGACATTCAAACTCATAAGTCGAAATTAAACTGACAACGCCATGGCTTTAAAAGAAAAAGACCAACAGACAAACAATAGTACACAAAACACAACATAGAAAACTAAAGACTGAGCAACATGATCCTCACCAAAAACTGGGGCTGATCTCAGGTGCTCCGGAAGGGTAAGCAGACCCTGCTCCACATGTGGCACCCGTCGTGTTGCTCATGTTAGTACAAAACCGGTAATAAGTCTAATTCGGTAGGTTACATTCGGGAAAAGGGGACGGGATTGTAGTTACGACATTAGGAACATATCCGCTATCATATGTGAAACGGATATTCCGTAACGGTCAACCAACTCGTGATGGCGTCCGTAAAATTTACGAAGGGATAATTTCAACTTCGCCACTTGGAACTCTTCAACAAGTTTTTGTAAATACTAAGCAATACACTTACAAAATGTACATAAAACCTTCATATGAATGCAGGAAAAGTACTTGAATCTACAAGAACGACATAATAAATAGAAATAAACAGAAGAAACTTACAAAAAAAAAAAATACAATATTATATAATATATGTAACCATCCAAAAACGAATTTCAACTTTTACTCCTATCAAGCTCAAAGTACTAAAATTGGTAATATAAAAACCATGAAAAACATGCCGGTTTTTATATTTAGAAATATCTATATTGTATTCAGAAAATATATCTTGTTAAAGAGGGGCAAAAGATACCTGAGGGACATTCAACCTCATAAGTCGAAAAAATACTGACAACGCCATCGTTAAAAAAGAAAAAGACCAACAGACAAACAATAATACACAAAACATAACATAGAAAACTAAAGACTGAGCAACACGATCCCCACTTAAAACTGGGGGTGATCTCAGGTGCTCTAGAAGGGTAAGCAGATCCTGCTCCACATGTGGCACCCGTCGTTTTGCTCATACTAGTACAAACCCGATAACATGTCTAATTCGGTAGGTCACATTCGAGAAAAGGGGACGGGATTGTAGAAACGACATTAGGAACATATCCGCTATCATATGTGAAACAGATATTCCGTAACGGTCAACCAACTCGTGATACCGTCCGTAAAACTTACGAAGGGATGATTTCAACTTCACCACTTGCAACTCTTGGTTACAAAGCTTCCTTGTGAGCAGCAACCCTCTATCAAGGAAATGATGATAGGAAATACAAACCCGGAAAGATTTAAAGGTATTCAGAACATCTGTTTGATTGTGTTTTGTTGAATGTTATTAGAGTTCTTTCATAAACTGTTATTCATATAAGAAAAGGAATTAATTCGTAGACCTGACCTTTGAATTGTACCCTGCTTGTTATTTTGTTAATGCGCTTGTATTTGGCCTCCAGAATAGTTTCTATTTAATTCATTTAATACTTTGATATACTCGAAATTACCGTTATCATCTTATTGACTCGAACTTTTTAATTTGATTAATAAAATAACACAATATTTATTAAAATTCAAAAGTTCACAGGGTCGCAATAGATAAACAATGTATGACATCGTAATAAAGTATCGGCATTTCTCTTTCTCATTCACCATCGAGATAAACTCCGAAGACTGTAGATTTTCATATGAACCTGAATTAACGTAAATATTCAAATACATAGATATCATAAAACGCTCAATAGGAAACCGACGATATTTAGTTCGGGTTGGATTAAATATTATATATAAGAAAAATGTAAATAATAGTTGTAACTGTATAAGAAAGATTTTATCTGGGCCGAATCACTCGATGAAATAGTTCTTGCTAGTGTCTCTTTGATTCCACCTTTTTTATATACCTTTCCAACCATGCTCAGCACAACTAAAGGTCATTTTAAAGATTACAAGCCGGTTTTTCATTCCGCTTAGTTTTTACGTGCTTCGTGGTTTTTTGTTGAATGGTTTTTTACAATCTGTAAAGTTCATCTCCAAAATCTGGGAGGTACTTTACTGCCAATCAACGAATGTTTTTTTTTTACTCGATAATATGATATGGATGTGTGATCAATGTTAAAAGAAAACTGTATAGATGACTGAGTTCAGTATATATATCAAACCTGCCAGCATATCAAGTTTAGGATAAAAAAAATCATTCTGAGGATTGCAAGACAATAGTTTAAGCCAAAATAAACTTCATTTTGAGATTATATCATAAATATTCAAATCTGACACACAAGTCTCACCCAAAAAGGTATTTTGCAGAAAAATATTATATACAGAGATTTTAAATTTGGTACATATATCTTTTGGATAAGGCTGTTGTTCATATTTCATTTTGTAAAAAGAAAAGTGTGTACAAATGCTACTTAGTACAAAACATGTCGATTTCAACATGTCTACAACTTCATAGGGTTTTTTTTACAAACGATGACTTGTCTGCAGTAATGAGTTTTAATTATATGTGTATCATTATATTTAAGTTTTTAAAGTAAGGTCGTACATTTTGTAAATCAATTCGTTATAACTTTGTTCATTTAATCGTTAAAAGATAGATAAATAAATTGAAACAAAATTGTTATCAGCAAACAAAGTCGGGCTTTGAAGTTATTGTGAAGCTACCTATTAATAAAGTATTATAGAGGTGGCGTGAATCAGATGTGGGTACTAAAAAATTCCAAAGATCTTTTTGAGTGCATACTATTTTATCTTGCAATAATATTAAAACATTTGACGTTTCTACACTTTGAACAAGTATTCGCAATTCCAAACTAAAAGACAAATGAAAGAGTTGGTCCTGCTTTGTTTCATGAAAAAGAATGGCCAACGAAGACATAAGTATCTTGTCTTAAGGAGGGATGAATCTTACTTTGTAAAAAATCTCTCTGATTCAAACAAAAAATCCTCTGAAACTGACATTATCAAGATGCTTGATTTCCTGATTAACAACATATTTGTACGTTTGGAGGACGTGTTTTTCAACAAACAATCGGCATTCCCATAAGAACCAACTGTGCTCCTCTTTTTTCCGACGTGTTTTTTTTTATTCATATGAGGCTGACTTCATACAAGGACTTCTTACGAAGAAAGAAAAGAAGTTAACAGTATCCTTTAACTTCATTTTTTGCTATATAGATGATGTCTTTTCACTAAACAATTCAAAATTTGGTAACTATGTTGAACGCATCTATCCCATCGCTTGATATAAATGATACAATAGATACAGTTAAGTCTACTTCATAACTTGACTTACACTTATATATATAATATGTATTTCCTATCATGATTTCATTGATAGAGGAAGCTATTAAGCCTAGAGTTCCAAGTGGTGAAGTTGAAATCATCCCTGAGATCACCCCCAGTGTTGGGTAGGGTTCGTTTTGCTCAGTCTTTTTTTTCAATGTTGTGTTTTGTGTACTGTTGTTTTTCTGTTGATATTTTTCTTTTTTTAGCGATGGCGTTGTCGGTTAATTTTCGACTTATGTGTTTGTATCGGTCATTTTGTATCATTCGCCTCTCTTTTGTATGACCTTTCACTCTGTTTATAAACAATTATCGTCCCCCTTAATTATTGTTTTATTTAAAATAAGTACCCATCATTGAGTATTGTGCAACCAACGTGTATAGGATTCTATCTAGGTTTCATAGTTATATTTAACTATACTACCGATTGGTTGTTTTGCGCCCATATAAATTGACACAGAATCAATAAGCACTTGGAACTATCATAGAAAGAAATAAATGAAAAAAAAAATGGTTTGTCTAAGCAAAAAAATCTATTTTTACGATCTACATATCACATATAAACATAAGATTTGGTAACAAGATAGTCTTCTAAAATATTAATCACGTTAATTTCAAATCAACAATCATCTATTAAAACGATTAAAAAATTCTTATCCGAAAAAGCTCCAAGCACTGAGATACATAGATACAAACATAATCTATTATATAAATATTAATATTGAATTTTCTATAGCAGTCTAAAGCTAAAATGTTACATATCTATCTTCTATATATATCGTAAAAATGAAAACAACACGTTATAAATTTCATGCGTCTGAAGCGCTTTTCTGGATTTACCTTCATAAGGAACGCTCAAAGCGGAATTTTTGAAAGCCAATTTGAATCCTTTACTCAACCTTACTTATCTTTTATCACTCTGGTATAAATTACAAGAATACCGAGGACAATTTATTGATAGCATTTTCTTTATCTCCTTAAAGCCTTATCCTTGTTGATAATATTACATCGAGCATAGAAGGTTCCAGGAGGGACCTCCAAAAATCATTTATATATAAGGGTCAATTAATAGGACATGTTTTGATAGAATTACAAAGTAAATAACAGCCACAAACACATTTAAACAAAATCAGATAAATATACGTATATCTATATATAATATCTACATATATATCTATATGTGAAACTTTATCAACATTCATCATTGAAAGCAATGCAATGAATCATATTAAGCTCTGTCATTTAAAGCGAAATTCACTTTTAAAAATATTAACAGAATATTTGTCAGGATTGTTTAAAACTCAAAGAAACAAAATGTTCGCATAAATTTGACAGAATCTAAGGTTAATGACAAGAAGATAATCACAAATTCCATGCAAGAGATATAACCTTACAGAAGCAAATGTTTGCCTTCTGTCATAACTAACTGCAAACAAAACAAAACAATGAAATCATCAAATAAGATTTGAATATTAATAGAAGCTTAATAAAATTGAGAATGGAAATGGGGAATGTGTCAAAGAGACAACAACCCGACCATAGAACAGACAACAGCAGAAGGTCACCAACAGGTCTTCAATGCACCGAGAAATTCCCGCACCCGGAGGCGTCCTTCAGCTGGCCCCTAAACAAATATATATACTAGTTCAGTGATAATGAACGCCATACTAAACTCCAAATTGTACACAAGAAACTAAAATTAAAAATAATACAAGACTAACAAAGGCTAGAGGCTCCTGACTTGGGACAGGCGCAAAAAAGCGGCGGGGTTAAACATGTTTATGAGATCTCAACCCTCCCCCTATACCTCTAGCCAATGTAGAAAAGTAAACGCATAACAATACGCACATTAAAATTCAGTTCAAGAGAAGTCCGAGTCTGATGTCAGAAGATGTAACCAAAGAAAATAAACAAAATGACAATAATACATAAATAACAACAGACTACTAGCAGTTACTGACATGCCAGCTCCAGACTTCAATTAAACTGATTGAAAGATTATGTCTTCATCATATGAATATCAGGCACAATCCTTCCCGTTAGGGGTTTAGTATCATACCATCATAACATATATGAGAAGAACATAACCCGTGTCATGCCAACAACTGGTTTTTAAATAAATGTGTTTAGTGCCGATGCAAAGACCCTATAAGTGAATCAATATTAACGCCAAAATATGCAATCTTTAATGACCTGACAACAGTATCGTAACTATATCCCTTCTTAATAAGTCTATTTAAAGGTTTTGTTAGTTTCAGAGGTGAATACTGACATTTTTGTGCTTTATAAAGAATATTTCCATAAAAAATTGGATGTGAAATACCTGAACGTATAAGAAGTCTGCATGTTGAGCTATATTTACGAATGATGTCCTTATACCGATGATAAAATTTAGTAAATGTTTTGACTAGTTTGTGATATCGAAAACCCTGGTGTAATAATTTTTCAGTAATACATAAATTTCTCTCGTTAAAATCTAAAACATTGTTACATACACGAGCGAATCGTACAAGTTGAGATATATAAACACCGTAAGATGGTGACAAGGGAACGTCACCATCTAAAAATGGATAATTAACGATAGGAAATGAAAAATCATCTCTTTTATCATATATTTTAGTATTAAGCTTTCCGTTAATGATATAGATATCAAGATCGAGGAAAGGGCAGTGGTCATTGTTAGTATTAGCTTTATTTAAAGTAAGTTCAACAGGATAAGTTTCTTTAGTATACATACTGAAGTCGTCATTATTGAGAGCCAAAATATCATCCAAATATCTAAAAGTATTATTAAATTTGTGTATCAGATGTTGTTTCGATGGGTCTTTACTGATTTTTGTCATAAATTGTAACTCATAGCAATACAAAAAAAGGTCCGCAATAAGTGGTGCACAGTTAGTCCCCATTGGAATTCCGATAACCTGACGATATACGGAATCTCCAAAGCGAACAAAAATGTTATCTAGTAAAAATTCAAGGGCATATATAGTATCAAAGCATGTCCAATTGACATAGTTTTTTTGTTTATTGCTACTAAAAAATGACCTAAAAGAGTTTGAACATATATATTCACATTCTGACTTTTTAAATGCCCATTTAATTAGGTGTGTGAATTTTTTCTTAATGAGAATGTGAGGCAATGTGGTATATAGGGTTGACAAATCAAAACTTTGAACAGATTCAAAATCACCAATATATGCATGCAATTTATCAAGTACTTCCAACGAGTTCCTGACACTCCAAAAGTAATTAATTCCACTATTTTCGAAGGCCTTATTTGAACAATTTATTATCAGGTTTTTGATTGTACCAAGTGTACTGGTAAGAAGAATAGACAATTTAGTAGTGGAGCAATGGCTTGAAGACGAAATGAATCTATATTTGTAAGGTGTTTTGTGTAGCTTCGGAAGCCAATACATAGTTGGGACTTTCATTGTATTTGGTTCTGCTTGTAAAGCGGTAGCTAAATGTTTATGTTTGTTACAGATGTCGTTTTCTGAAAATGGAGTCAGTTGGAATGTTGGTGAATTGGTGATTTCTTTATAAACATATACTCTATAAAAAAGATAATAAAAAGTAAAAATCAATATTGACCTAGAATACATATAATCATAAGAAACAGGGGAATGGCACAACAGATATATAACAAGAAAATAATAATTAGAAAGCATAAGGCAATCTTAAACAAAATTATCCTTCGCAGGCCTGTATAGTTATTTGCTTCGAATGATATTCTTTCCTTCCTTGAAAATTATATTTTCAACATTTAGGCCCAAACGTTTATTTTGCACAACCTAAAATCATAGCGTTTATTACCTTGAAAACCTATGCGCCTTTTTGTAACAGAGATAACACTAACAGTTTGTTTAACATCCTATAAATATTCTAAGCGCTACAACGATCATATCTTCTAAAGTACCTCAAGACCAGCTCCTTATATAGTAGAACATTAATAATGATTGTTTAACATTCAATAACTAGAGACACACCTTTCAGAATAACAACTTTTTTAGAGCGGGAGCGGATAGACAGGAAACAGAAATACGAATGCATTATTTTCCCTTGCCATTAGAGGATTTCCTATTGTGCATGCAACAGTTTTATCTTGCCAAAGAAAAGTTGATTGAATATTTCTGTTATAAATAATGTATATTTTAAGGTTATTCTAGTCGTATAATGCATCGAGGGGTGTCAGGATTGATCAAATTTAAGACCGACCTTAGGGAAGTCTTTCTTTGGCCAATCATGACACCCCAAGATTTGTTATACGACAAGAAAAAACCTAATAGTATGCATTATCTGACTTATATACTAGTACAATCAAAAAATATTATTTTCTGCCGATCACATTACAACGGGATATTCTTTTCTTGTGCGTTTAGATTTAATTACGCCTTACGGCTCATTTATAATGTGAAATGAAACTCACTTAATAATCTATTTATAAACTTTCGAGAACTGAATTGTTACGGTGTATACAAAATACATGTCACTTTGTCAGTAATTTATTGTATTAACTTAAGGGGTATGCTATGTTATTTTCTCTCTCATAGTACATGTTATTATTACTGCGGAATAGCAGATTATTATTTTTTAAATTTTAAACGACTTATTCAATTCAACATAAGTTTTCCTCTCTCTCTTTCATCTGATAGAACTGGTTTTTTTTCTTTAACACTTGAGTATCGGGATAAAATGTTATAACATCCCCCTATTTCCCCCTATTAAAAAGTATGTGGCTGTTCCCTTATGCGAAATGAGAATATATTTGAAAATTTAATAAAATACAATGTATGTATGAATAAAAAAAATAAGAACTGGCACGAAATGAGCACAAAATTGCAATTGGCATGTAACTTGAAAACGGTCATTCATTGTTCGTTTTCTGGTATTTAGGTCTAGTAAACGGAGGAAAGATTTTTTTCTGCTTTAAACATTTTACGATCAAAAATTGAAAAGTAAAACCCCAATTGGCACCAACGCAGGATAGCTATCAAATGAATTAAATGTTTTAGTAAAGTTTGCATTTTAATCAGGGAAAATAATGACCTCACTTAGGTCATTATCTTATGCCTTGAGGCACATTTAGGTATCATCATCT
Organism: Mytilus californianus; assembly: GCF_021869535.1. Lineage (NCBI taxonomy): Eukaryota > Metazoa > Mollusca > Bivalvia > Mytilida > Mytilidae > Mytilus > Mytilus californianus. Next base: position 61,508,631 of record NW_026262604.1, on the reverse strand, counting down.
GGGTTGTTTTTTTCAAAAGAAAGGCATATCATTCTAAAAGAAAATAACTCCAGATAGATATATGAATGTAATAAAAATTCTTCGTCCAAGAAAGTTATGTATCAAGATCTGTGAAAATCTAGTATATTTTCATTAAAAAAATAAAATCAATTATATATTGAGAAGCATGTTTCTGATAATCTCATAAAAATATTTTATGTGTATTTATGGAGCAGAGTATTCATTAGTAGGGCAAATTAATTAATCGTCACATAAAAACTTCATAGTTATATATCAATGTATAAGTATATACGAATATCCGTTCTCGTCACTGTAAGTCCATTTCTGCATCCTTATTCCTATCTCTTTCGTGTCTTTTTATTTGATTACTTATGCCTTTTCATGAACTGTTCTATCTTTCCATGGATAAACTTTAAATAAAGAAATATTGCAGAATATTACACAATTTCGAAAACAGTTTTAAAATGATTGCTATTTCTGAAAAAAAAACCGCTTACTTTAATAAATACATATAATTAAATATTGAGTACATATACAAAACATTCATTGAAATTAAAGGCTACACTTCTTATATGGTCTGAATTGATGATATTGCAAAAATATAGCTAAACAGCATCATTATTACATGTTAAAAGAAAAACAGAATAACCAATACTTACATCGGCAGTTTGAGGATCAAAGATATGCACATCTTTTTTGGTAGGATCTTTAAAAAAAGAAAACAAACTCTCTTTTTCCTGAAACCGAAAATAACAGTCTTTTTATAATTTGTTTTAATTGTAGTTTTGATGCTGTCTCATTGAAAATGTTCACAGCTCCTTCACGTCATAATGGAAACTACCGTTGAGTATGTTCTGTAATTTTAAACTGGATTCATTGTTTTGATACGCTCTAGACTCCCTAACATGTAATTTTTACTGATTCTGTACCACCCATTGCCCTTTTCATACGTACAGAAGACTATTAATCATAATTAAATGTGGCTATTCCCAACAGCTTTAAAATCTACAAATATATACATTCAGTACGATTTATATATCATTGTGTATTGTTAATGTTTCAAAACAGTTAGGAATCCTTATATCTGACTTATAATAAGAAATATAAGTTTGCAGATTGAAATGCCTTTTCGCATACAACAACACGTTTTAATATTCACCCATCTCTTCCCACTCTGAAAAATACAGAAACTCACCTTCAGGACAATTTCAATGCCTATCTGAGTGCTTTTATGTACCTCTTTGATCTCATTCCACGTATAGGACCATTCAACGTTCCAGTACCCAAGTATTTTTCCACGTTCAGCATATATTACTCTCCTACAACATGTACAGACGATAATTTTAGTAAAAGAGAGGAGTACTTAAAGTCACATTTGCACCAATCGAAACTCAAAGTAACGATGATATAGTAAACATCATAAATGTATCAACTTAATTCATTTTTTTTTCATAATATGTTAAGGACAGATTTACCTGATTAAATTGTTACGAAGTTTGCGAATTTGAATATTTTAGTCTTTCATTAATTAGTCTAGATTATATGTTAACGCCTGCTTTCGAGAAAACGATGTTGAAAATTGCAAATTTATTTGTCTGTGATGAGTTGTTTTCATCTCTGATATTTTCTTAAATTAAAACGGTTTACCTAAATATTACAAATGTAGCCACATTTGTGTTATTTGATAGTTATGATAAAATTCACATTAGAGACAAACAATGGCATATCAGCAGTATATGTTAATTTCAAAATGCTACTGATTGTTATATGCCAGAATCTATCGATCTGTATAAGCAGTTCAAAGTATTGTCATTCTTCTACTATAGTGTATGGATCAGCTTTTGTTGCTACCTTTAAAAACATGTCCTTGTAACCGTGCTAATTTTTTAGAAGATTTTAAACATGGTTTATGAAACTGTTTAACATATTGTCGTCACATATGTATCAATTTCAAACGTTTGATAAAATGTTTACGACGTCTCCCGCTAAATTCTAAATGCAGATCGAAATAAGCAAATATTCTGGCACAAACACGATATTGAGTCTGCTGTTTCATTTAGATACAAAAAATATGGCTTTTGTATTAGATTCGGTGTGTAAATCTACGAATTTACAAAATTTCACAGCTGAAGTCCAGTGATAAGTTTCCGTTAGAACGAAGTAATCATAAGCAAAACTAGTAAATATGCGGCGTTGACGTTTATTATTGCTTTTAAAACTTCCTTTAAACCATATCGACTTCCCTTACCATATTTTATCAAATGATCAATGTAGAAATGTAGAAATCCTACATATTTGTTAAATTAGTTTACAAAGTTCAATGCATCATGTTCAATATCTAAAATTTAGAATAGAAACGGTGATTGTGTCAAAGAGACAACAATTCAACCAAAGAGCAGAAAATAGCCCAAGGCCACCAATAGGTCTTCAACACAGCGAGAAAATCTCTCACCCGTAGGCGGGCTTCAGCTGACCTCTTAACAAAAATGTGAACTAGTTCAGCGAAAACTTTATCATATTATAGTTTTGCTTTCTTTTTCATATTATCTACATATATTCTGGCTACTTACTTATCAGTTATAATGAGAACATGTCTGCCATCCTTACTGATCACTGCATGGGCAACATAATGATCTGTTGAGGCAAACTTTCCTTTTTCTGTCTCCTGTAAGCATAAGATTGACTGAATGGGTAGATAACTTAATTTTTGTTCACTATTTATCGAATAATCATTTTACAATCTTTATACATGATATTTGCATAACCTGACCTGACCTTTTAATTCAATTACCTACATTAAGGTATTAACGGTCACGACCGGTTTAAATAAGTTACAAAGGGATCGAATCGTCAGCTCAACACAAAGCCCAATAAAACTATTTGGTTGGTTTTTTGTTGGTGTTTACGCTAGTTTCAGCTCAATTAACTATATTAAGGCTGTCGGTTTGTATTGGCGGGGAAAACCACAAACTGTAAGCAAGAAATATAATCACAGATATCACACTATAAATTTAAGGAGTTTCACAGGCATACCATATTATATGTAAAATATGTAACAAAAAAAACGAACTCTAAGGCTAAATCAAAAAGAAGACTGACTTGATAAACCTACATCTCCATCTTTCTTTAAAATTCTAATTTTATGTTGCTTATTTCCTATTACACAAATCATTAAGATTTTACAGGTACTTTTTAAGTTTTGAATTTATGCATAATTGCCAAGGGGCGCTCACTGCATGCGATGACGCTGGATATTAAGTTATGCTTCATGTATAGATTATTTCAGTTTTCCATTTTGGTTGTTAAAAAGTTTCATTTTTCGAGCAAACAAGTGACCTAATGCTTTTGAATATAATAGATTAAACTCAATTTAGTATTCTGATATTTAACAGAAAAAGCAGTATAAGGTGTTTCATACATAATTTTCTATACTGGTCCAATTTAATTATGAAACAAAATAAATATATTTAACATATGCTCACCAATGTATATGTCCTCAAACAAATCCTACACACAAAAAATTATTGCTAACATTGTCTATGAGAAAAAATGTCAAATAAATCACTTTTTTTTATTTTTATTTCCCCTATCATTATTGGTATGAGATCTATAATAACTGACGAAAAGAATAAAATTTCAAATAGAAGTACACCATTTAAATAAATAATTAATGCAATCAGAAGGAACCGTGTTTGGTAAGTTTTATATTCCAGCAATCGCAACATAGAAATGAATTTCATGATTTACTTCGTTTGCCACCCTCCATCCCGATTATTCAAACGTTCGAGGAATGGTCACTGTATTAGAAATATTTGAGGGTATCAAACAACGTTCCCCACGTCATTGTTTTTCAAACAGTATGAGTTGTTTATAAATGATCAGCATATTGAAAATTATAAATCGGTAATAAGTAATCAGCATATCGACAATCATCAACATATCGTCCATATTCATGTCGAAATTTGATATCAGGAATCAAAGCAAAGACAACTTTATCTGTTAGACCTATGAACAATGCTCCGATTGTAACAAAAAAATATCATGTAGCCTTTTTCTCTTCTCTTTTTACGTATGTCTTAATTGCTTAAAACATTGTGTTACTACAGCTTTTTGTCAGTTACAGGTTGTATATTTACCTGTTATAATGGCCTCGATGTATAGTTTTACAATGTATCATTTCCTACAAGATCATGTAGAATAATAGTCTGCCTTACCCTATGTTATATGTTTGTATAAATTACTTGAGCTTCTTATATTATCCTTGGTCCTATTGTTACCGGTTAGATCATTTAGAATTTTGATTCTATAGTGTCTGATCGTGATATTAATTGTAACAACCCCTGACCGTTAGCCCTTCGTGTCTTGTATTATCGTCCAATTACCTGTAGGATCATCATAATCATCAGCTTCTCCTCTTTGAGTGGTCGTATTTTTACATAAATTTGTTGTCTGTTGTATGGTCAATTATATAAGCAGCATCCCTGGTTGTTTTTTACTTGACATAAAATTACCTTTTATTTGTCTTTGGCTTCTCGTCTATTGTATATTACTATATTTTACTATTCGACCATTTAACCATCAATCTTTTATTCGTTATATTAGTTGTACGATCCTGCTACCTTCGTCATATCATCTTCGAACTAGGCTTATAATTACACGCACGATCGTATAGCCATTATTTAATCTATGATGTATAGGTAACGGCAAAATCCTCTAGCAATCAACCTCTCGTCTGTTGTATTTTTGTTATCACGTTACCGTCAATATATTGTATTTTTATATTGTCGAAATATTGCCTGTGAGATCATAAAGCAATCAACTTTTCTTAGTTTTTTTTGTTAGATTATTACGTTTGAAATCATGAGACCAATATACATCTTTCTGTCGTAATGTTGTATAATTATTTGGAATAAATGTAGCCATTAGCTTCACTTATGTTGTATGGTCGTATAATTACCTGTAAAAGCATGTAGCCTTCAGCTTCTTGTTTGTTGTATGGTCTTATAATTTTATCAATAGTGAACATTCTTGGTTTCCTTTGTCTGTTTATCTCACCTGACACTTCATTTATTCTGTAAGATGAAATCACTCACTTTCAATATTTTAGAAATTCAATACAAATTGATGAAATAATTTCTGATATTAACCTTTGGACCTGGTGGAAACCTTTAATAATATCAATAACTGAATTTTTGTAACTGTTTGATTTATTTGTTCAGTTATATGTAGCCATTTAAAGTTTTTTGATTCATACTGATTTTAAACAGATGGCCAATATTTCACATCAGTGATGATTTGCTAAAACAAAAAGCAAAACAGTAAAATGGAAGCTACAGTATAAAAATATTAAAACAGAAGATAGGCTACATAAAATTAGTTTAACAATTGGTGTTTGCCACTTATGTTGTGAAAGAGAAACATTACTGCATTTTTTTTTCTGGCTCGCTAAACGTGAGTTTAAGAAACATAGATTGATTATTTTGATATGCTTAAAACGTTTTGAACTGTTCAAAATATAACTAACAAAAAAACAGAAAAGAATACTATCATGACAGTATGATTATTGAAATGGGTAATGTTGAAATATAGATATGTTATCAGTTAAATAACTTGTATTCAATCACTTTACAATTGATTCCTTTTAAAGCTTATGTACATATGAGTGTACATGACTTGTTCAAAAGATAATTTTGAACACTCATTTTGACGGTTTAGAAAAAAATATGTTTATATATTTAATGAACCAGACCATGATCTGTGTTTTTAAGACTGTTCCAGAACTGTGGACATGTGAGCTTTTGACCATTTCTGCAGACACTTCTGCAGAAATTTTGACATTTTATAAATCGATACAAATCGTTCTGATAATAAGTTTAAGATAACTTACGCTAAGACCAAACGTTTACTTAAGAACGGTTCTGTGTTAATCGGAACGGTCCGGGTCGAATTTAACTTGTTTAATTAACTTAACGATTTTTGTTTCATCCAGCGCAATTTTTGACAGTGGACCTGTCGAAATTAACGGACCAATCATTAAACCTTCATACGTTGACTTTAAACATTCAATTGTCTGGTCATAAAGTTAATTTCTGTACATATTGTGACAGCACCCATCTGTATTACAACGAACATTACTACGCAATTATTCCACGAATCAATTTTTAAGTATTTACCTTGAAATGCTATCGAAAGAGCCACTGGCAAAGTCCATTAAACCGCTAGCGGGTCTTGTCACGACTCCAACAACACCTTTACCAATACCTTAAAAGAATGACAGGCATTTTTGTAGCATATTATAAAACAAAGATCAAATACTTGAGAGAAAGATGATAAAAAAGGAAAAAAATTAATCAACTTGTTCATTGATTTTTTGAATTTATAAACATGACGTTCAACTGTAGCAGTCTAATTGGAAGACAAACTTATTTTCATCGATATTGTGTGATTAAATGTTCACCTTTGAAGAATCCAGCTACTCCTTCTCCCTTGGTGCCCTCTATAGGCCTTTTCACAATTCCAGTAACTCCGTGATATACACCCTATAGAGAAAAAGGTCAAATAAAAAATCAATTATTCGATAAAACATAGACAAAACTCAGGCAGCACAACACAATCAGATGTATATTGTCGACATTGATGCTCCTTCTGCAGCCTTAGTGTTAAAATGAATAATTTTGGAGAATTAACTTCAAGGATAAGATAAGTACGGACACACATTTCCAACACTATGCTGATTGGTCTATAGTTTGGTTAATATGGGGAAACTCAATCTGTAATGTTTTTCTTATATTTGAATATATGTTAACTTCAACGACAAAAATATAACTCAAAATCTAAACTCAAAGTAGGCAATTGATCGATAAATAAAATTCGATTTATTAGTCACCGTTTTAATAAAATGGACCAGAAATGACCTCACGATTAGCAAGCATCACAATAAAATGTCCAGAAACGTACAATTTTCATGCCACTGATTCATCAAAACATTCATGGTCAACCAGAATAAAACTCAAACTCAATCTGTAAGTCAAAATTCTACTCAATAGTACCACGAACCATATACATATCTCCAGGCATTAAAACATACGCCTGGACAAGTAGAATATTCATTAGATATTATATTTCCAAGGGCCGTAATTTTCAAGATGTTGGTCATCCGGAACAAAACGCGAGCTCACTTTATAAGCCACCCGAATACAATAATGTAAACGTTAAAACTTATAAACAATTATCTGACTCTAGTGTCTTGATAGTCACAAAGTGCAATCAACTTACACATCATGTTTATATTACATAACATTTAATACTAAAAAAGTAAGCAACACAATAAAATTTTCATTTTTTAATTAGTATCCTTTTACTTATTTAACTGCAGTAACTAATCATGTTATTTGTTGGACTTTATTTGAATTTGGTAAGTTACATTTTAATCAAGATATATGAACATATACAACACTAGTTTCGGTAAAAAATAAGATTGGTAAATAAATTGTAAAAAGTTTTGACTTCTTGGAAATATTTTGATGTGATCAATCCATGGAGTAACCGACCGTGCAAAACCGTAATGAGTAGTCAAGGTCGTTAACTACCCCAACCCCCGCTATTCGTTCTCATATATGCAATGACAAAGAAATGTGTTTAACAAAGAAAAAATTGATTGTTTACCTTCAAAATACCCTTTCCGTCTCTTGCTAGTCTTTCTGTTAGATCGGCTTGCCGTTTGTAGTTCATTGATTGACGTCGTTTCTTCTGGTAGTTATCATCAAATGTCAACGCTGCAATACTTTTACCAAGGACACCTGTAATTTTAGATGCTGCCTCTGCAACTCCACCTTATGACGACAAATTAAAAGATCGTTTGAAGACGGATTTTGAGAGACCAGTGATTTCAAAAATCTATATTGCCAGGCATAAAATTATTTTCGTTCAAAATAGAGTTAAATCCATAACAAAAACATCGAATACTTCAAAAAAGTACTGACTGAATTAACGAACACAGATCACACAGAAAAGTTCCGAAATGTCTCCAAGATTTAGTGATTAACAAACTAGAATTGAAGGATACTAAAATAAATATCTTTATCGTAATTGTTAAGTCTGAATAAAGATTACATATTCATTTTCATCAAGATCCAAATGTTAGAATGTCACTGTTAGTTTTGCTGTAGTCATGGGTTTCGAAACTTCATGTTTGTATATATATAATGATACATACCAGAAGCATGACCAACCGGAATGCCATCGGAACCCTGTAACGATTCATAAAAAAAGGAATAAAGTCATCGTAAACTTTTGAAAAGCTCTCACAAAATCAGGATTTCGTAAATTATAGTTTTTAAGGAAAAGGAAAATAAAAAAGTAAAAAGACAATTTCGCAATTTTTGACAGAACAGTACAATACTTTTTTGTTCAAGTGAGATGTTTTTTTTTTTTTTAAATTCATTTGTAGATTTCTCTGTTTATCTTACATTTATTCAAAAATTGATTAGAGAAAACGATTTAGAGTTTGATATTTTGAAGAGACGCCTTTCTATTGTTGAAGATCGTATATGTGCATGTATTTATTATTTTATGTACATGTTTTGTAGTTTCTTTTGTGTAGTTGGATAATGATAATGATAATTTTAATAATAATATTAATAATAATACTAAAAGAGGCAACAGTAGTATACCGCTGTTAGAAACTCATAAATCGATAGAGATAAAAACAAATCCGGGTTCCAAACTAAAACTGAGGGAAACGCATCAAATATAAGAGGAGAACAACGACACAACAAAAACACAACATTAAAATGTAACACACACAGAAACGAACTATAATATAACAATGGCCATTTTCCTGACTTGGTACAGGACATTTTAAGAAAAAAATGGTGGGTTGAACCTGGTTTTGTGGCATGCCAAACCTCCCGCTTTTATGGCAACGTCAAAACACAACACCAAAACGACAACACCACATGACAGGACCACAATACAAATAAATGGGAGAACATATAGGACAAAGAAACACACGAATAATAGCTAACAAAAGGTACTAGGCTTAAAATTCAATACGCCAGATGTGCGTCTAGTCCACACAAGACCAACCAGTGACGCTCAGATGAAAAAAGTTTGAAAGCCAAAACAAGTACAAAGCTGAGGAGCACCTAGGACCAAAACTTCCAAAAAAGTTGCGCCTAACACGTCCAGGGTTTTCTGCCTGGGACAAGAACATCCTTATTATTTAGAATAATTTATAATTTTGCAAACAGTAAATTTTATAAAATGACTATATAATATACATGATAAAACCGAAGTGGGGACTAACTACAGAATAAAAATGGATACATCACACAAAACAGCTTAATCCAACACATAAAAATACACAGCCGAGTTAGCCAAAGCCTCAACGCACAAATTGACGTCACATTTGAAATTCTAAAAAAACACACAAAGTGACGTCACATTTGAATTTGTAAAAATATTTCCCAAAAATAAGATAGGATTAGGATTGATTCAAGATTAGATTTGTAATACTGACATTACATTTATTAATAACAATGAAAATTACAATGCTTATTAATATCAAATTGTGGTAGTAATTAGATAACTAATTGTATTATCTAGCTATGTCGGTGTTTCTTCTGAATCAAACTGTAAACCAAATATATCGTATAAATTTCGTTGAACCAAACTAAAATCTAATAAATGAAGGGTGTGATTAATAATCTTTACCATAACACACGAATATAACAGAAAAGACGTTGAGACATTTGACCAAATCCGACGAGAATAATAAATATAACATCAAAATTAAATACATGAATTTGATATAGAAAAGTACCGTGACACGTCTTATAGAAATGCGGTTTCACATTTAGCAAAACAGTCACAATCGGGAAAAAGTCACGTTCGGTAATTAAAAGATCAGACAACGTAATGACTATCCACAATCTAACACGTGGTAAAAATGTCCTTAGTTAGTTTGGACAAAGACACATCGTATGGATCAACCAATTCGATCGTGATGGTGTCCGTAAAATTTACGGAGTGTCATTTTTAATCTGTCCTCCTCATAACTTTGTTGGAGCAGTTTCTGCGTAAAGAGCACACTCCTGTATATGAAGTCGGTATAGTGTGAACAAGCACGAGAATAACGCATCAATTGAGATACGTAAACACCATACGAAGGGGCAGAGGGTATGTTACTGCTGAGAAATGGGAAATTGATAATTGGGAAGTTGAAATCGTCCCGTTTATCATAGATTTTCGTGTGAAGTCGTCCATCTGTGTCAATATTGAGGAAAAGATCAAGGTATGAAGCAGTCCTTCTAGTATCAGTAGTATCCTTAATTTCAAGTTCACTGGGATATATGAGATGTAAGTATTGGCTGAAATATGGGTTATTCAATGATAGAACATCATCAATATATCGGAAAGTAAAATTAAAGAATTTCGCAAGGTGCTTTTTCCTTTTGTCTTTTAGAAGGTTCTGAATGAATTCTGCTTCATACGAGTACAAAAGCAAATCGGCCAGTTGGGGTGCACAATTAGTTTCCATTTGAATACCGACTGTCTGTTGAAATATAAATCCTCCAATTCAACAAATATATTGTCGATCTAAAAGTCCAGCATTTTGATAATATCATCTTCAGTATATTTTCTTGTAGATTCAGTGTGGTTTTTCACAAAATATGAATTATTGTAACCCAAAACAAGAAATTTGTATCTACGATTCCCATTTTTATAGAAAAAGCTCTGTTTAATAAGATGGTGAAGTCGATCTTTCAACTGAGCATGGGCAATTGTAGTGTAAAGCGTAGAAAAATCAAAAGTCTTTATGTTGTTGCAAAATTACAAAGATTGTGATCAAAGATTAAGCAGTAGATCTTTCGAATTTTTGAGAATCCACATCTGGTTAACACCACTGGTAGAATATATCTCATCACAATATTTTTGAAGCCCATCTTTAACTGTAGAAAGAATAGTAGTCAGTACTTTAGAACATTTTGATGACCCAGCTATGTATCGTTCTTTATATGGAGTTTTGTGTAGTTTTGGTATCCAGTATAATGATGGTAATTTTTTTTCGTTTTCTTTGATGTTGATACCAAAAAAAAGAAGGACAGATTTGTGATTTTGTAAAATTTCGTCCTTGGTAAATGATGTTAAAGAATATGTAGGGTTACCAGTAGTTCTATTTATTCCAAGCTCTGTTGTGAGACATTGCAAATAATGGTTTTTACATATGAAGACAACATTATTGGAGGCTTTATATGCTGGAACAACGTCATATTTGTCATGCAAAGAGGATAAAGCATCCACAATATCCTGATTTTTGAAAGGGTTAGTAACTCTTGTGCTCATATTGCATCTTAGTCTTTGAATGCGCTTCTGAATGCATGATCGAATAGCTTTGATCCATTCAGACAAAGTGTCCAGTTCTGGTTCGTCTGGTTTGCGCTTTTCCTATTTTCTTGCATATATAGTCCTCAACTGCATCCATCAGTAACTTGAAATTCTTTTTCCAGTTGATGGGCTGGGGAATTCTATATTTTGGTCCCTTGGCTAACAAATCTCTTAGTTGTTCATTGGTAACGATGCCAAGGTCACCAGTAATAACATGACCAGCTGGACTATACTTGTATTGTGACGATGCACATGAGCAATCCGGAGGCTTGGATTTCACATATTTGAGGTTAAAGGCCTTCAAAACTCTCTTGTGGTTGAAAATCTTGGATGCAATAGACTTGGTGTAAGTATAAGAAATAACAGGTGTAGCTTTATTTTTGAAGTAATCGGGTACATTTTTTTGTACAGATTTTTGAGTGAAAATATTGCTAACATTTACAGCATCTAAACCTTTATTGGCGAATTCTACCTTAAAAAAAATACGTTTTTTCTCATTTTTGGATGTAGTCGATACGGGTTTGAATAGTCTGTGGCTAGTAATGTCCATGATTATTGCAACTAATCAATACAAAACAGAACGAGAATCAGTAACGGAAGTATTTTGGGCCTCTTGAAATAGTAAAAAAAGTTTTGACAATGGAATGGTGTATAATTTAGTTCTGATATAATGAATTTCTAAAGGTTTTTGAACAGACGATAACAGACTATCAATTGTCACGGTGTGAACAGCAGGTGTAGTATACTTTCTGTGACCATGACTTCTATTTCGTCGAGCAGAAGTATTAAATGATTGTAATGTATTGACAGTACTACACCTGGGACTAGAAAAAATACCTACACCATCCATTTTGTCATTGCATCCATAGGGAAAGGCTGTACCCAACTCTCTTATCCAAAAGAAAATGGGTAAATAATGATAATAATAATAATGAAAAATAATAATAATGATAACAATAATAATAATGAAATATAAAAAAAATTAATAATAATAATAATATTAATAATATTAATAATATTAATAATAATAATAATAATTATAAAAATAATAATAATAATTATAATAACAATAATAATAAAAATAATGATAACAATAATAATAATCATTAATAATAGTAATGATAATAACATTAATGATAATTTATGTTATTATACTTTATGCAAATTTCTTATAATATCCATACATTGCATTGGACACGCGGCATTTGATTTTTTCATTACCCTTCATTAGCCCCGCATACCCATAGCAACATGTGATAATACTAGTAATAGGTGAAAGTGTCTAAAATACACACCCGCTGAGTTCGAAGTTTGCCGATCCGGAACAAATAACAGCCGCTCCGGCCGAGGTTTACCGATTTTTATTTCTACATCATTTCCGTCGCTTTGTTGTTGTTATTAGTAAACTATCTTAATTTATGACTTTATCTTTTTACAATCGGACTTTTAATAACACAGTTCACACTAGAATCATTAGGCATTCAGTATACTGTAAATTCAGAAATTATTGCGTGCATTTATTATTGCGATTTTTGAAGAATGGACATAAATGCAAAATTAATTATTGCGATTTCAGGATAAGCTGCATACAAATATATGCAGCAGATGTCAGAATGCGAGTTATTATTATTGCAATACTCACCCAGTCGCATTATTAGTAATAATAAAAACTTCGCAATAATTTCTGAATTTACAGTATTAAAAAAAACATACTGCCCTTGGATGAATGTGTTAGGGTGATTAACACACTCGGAGAAAAAATTATCACCGGCAACCCCGTGTGTTAATCTATCCTAACACCGTCATCCAAGGGCAGTATGTTTATAGTTATTAATAAAGCGCTTTCAAAATGCTTCTTACAGATTTGACTTTTACGGATTATCAATATGATATATCAATAAAGTCAATGTAATGGAATTTGCTGCTTTATATCATATAATCGTACTGTTCTGTCGAATTATCCAAAAGAAGGCCAATAATTAACTAACACCATCAATCATGATATTATACTGTATTAGCGTGTCGTTGATAGTTTGGCAAAAACCACTAAAAACGGCATATAACTAATAACAAAGGTTTTCACTGTATACTAATAGAGCACAATTTTTTTTATCATTGTTTACAATTATACAATGCATGTAATTAGCATGTTATTATTTTTTTTACAAAGTTACATCCGCCCACCAAACAAATGCAACATAGTAAGAATCTTAAAATTAAAAACATTCATTTGCAATTTCGTCGAATTATCTGTAAGTAGTATTTATTAATAACAATGTCACATTTGTTGATCTTCACCTTCCGAATCGATAATTGCAATAGTAAATGCAATTTCAATATTTAGACGTTAACAACAAAAATTGATCAAACTTACTTGGTTGTGTTTTTTTCCGTCTCCTTTAATCACATTAACTGGATTACCTAATACATCTAGACTAAACACAAACGTATACCACTGTTCAGTAGCCTATAAAACAATATTAAATATTTTATGATACTATTTTGATACCGTACATCATTAAAGTCAGAGAATCGTTTTCACACATGGTAACAGCATGCATGATGTCACAAATCTTTACTCTGATTGGACGAAATAACGGAATTGTACAAAAACCGACCGAAAAAGATATATGCTACAATAAAAGAAAAGCATTACGGACATAAAATATCGTTTCATCTCGGCCTCTAGTAAGTGTTCTACAACTAATCTTTCTAGTTCCTTAACTGCTATCAAAGAACTTATCATAAACTTTTGTAATAAAATATATGAAAATAATGGAATTAACTTTTTTTGGAGTGTAAATAGATATAAGAAGATGTGGTATGAGTGCCAATGAGACAACTCTCCATCCAAGTCAAAATTTATAAAAGTAAACCATTATAGGTCACAGTACGGTCTTCAAAACGGAGCCTTGGCTCACACCGAACAGTAAGCTATAAAGGGCCCCAAAAAATTACTAGTGTAAAACCATTCAAACGGGAAAACCAACGGTCTAATCTATATAAAAAACGAGAAACGAGAAACACTTATGAACCACATCAACACACGACAACTACTGAACATCAGATTCCTGACTTAGGACAGGTGCAAACAAATGCAGCGGGTTTAAACGTTTTAATGGTACCAAACCTTCACCCTTTTTTGAAACAATAGTGTAACATCACAACATAGAAAGACATACTGTAAGCCTTTTTCAACTGATTTTTATAGTTCGTATTCATGTTGTACTGTTACACCATTGTCCCATGTTAGGTGGGGGGGATCCCGCTAACATGTTAAACCCCGCCACATTCTGTATGTATGTGCCTGTCCCAAGTCAGGAGTCTGTAATTCAGTGGTTGTCGTTTGATGCTGTGTTTCATATTTGTTTTTCATTTATTTTTTGTTTTTTTTTTTATTGTTTTGTTATTTTTTGTTGTTTTTTTTGTACATTAATCAGGCCGTTAGTTTTCTCGTTTGAATAGTTTTTCATTTGTCATTTCGGGGCCTTTTATAGCTGACTATGTTGTATGGGCCTTGCTCATTGTTGAAGGCTGTTTGGTGACCCATAGTTGGTAATTTCTGTGTCATTAAGTCTCTTTTGAAAGTTGTCTAATTCGCAATCATACCACATCTTCTTTTTTTATATAAAATCAAACTTAAATATTATCCAGATAAATTAACATAAATTCAGGTAAAGATTTAAGGTGGCATGGTAGAATTTACATTCCAGAATTTAGGTTGCTCTTTTGTGTACTTATGTAATTGTATATGAACAGTGTGATCGGACAAAAAATACATTATCTATTGAACAGACTTTCCCAAACTGAGCGATGAATCAGGTGTAGAAAAATATGAAATAATTTTACACACAGGTAAAAATGATTTTTTGAGAATTTTTTTTAATTTTGTATTCACTGAATGATAAAAGAATTAAAAGAACAAGTGGCCTTAGGTTTCTAAAAATAGCAAAAAAAGTAAACGTTCATCATATATATTCAAATAAATTCTGAATATAATAATGAAAGTTATTCAGTTAACTGTGTATGTAAAATTTAGGCAGTGTTAGAAAGTGGTGAAAATTCTAAAAAGGCTATCATTATCCCTATTGGCCTGAAAATACTACTGTTCCACCATTATCACCACTGTCAAACTGTTTGAATTTTGTAGGCTTAGCATGAGAAGGTAAATATTACTGACAGGTTCATTAGATCTACCAGGTCAATGTACTGATTTTTTGGGAACATCAAATAGGCCATGATAGAAAAATGATTTGTACAAGTTATTATCTTTTTCTCGATAAAAATTGTACAAGTAATTAATTGTACAATTGTATTTGTACAAGTAATAACTTGTATGATGGTATCATACAAG
Source organism: Mytilus californianus (assembly GCF_021869535.1). Classification (NCBI taxonomy): domain Eukaryota; kingdom Metazoa; phylum Mollusca; class Bivalvia; order Mytilida; family Mytilidae; genus Mytilus; species Mytilus californianus. Next base: position 61,492,889 of record NW_026262604.1, on the reverse strand, counting down.
TAATTACTTGTACAAAATGTTTGTACAAGTAATAACGTGTACAAAATAATAACATGTACACGACATATAGACTATAAACGATTTTAACTAATTATGTAGACACTTTATTATAGTTGAAAACTGTATGATTTCCTTTATAACTCTATTGCAAATTTTAATTTAAGCCTGCTATATATCTCTTTGATTTTAAACCCACATTCTCTTTAATTCATGAAAACTGATGGTAACGTTTTAACTATGTGTAACACAGTTTTTTTAAAACGTTTTCTTTTTAGTATTTCCAAAAACGAAAAAAAAATCGATATTCTTTTGCTTTTTACCCCTTGTTGTTTAATTTTTCAAAACCTATCACCGAAGCAACACACATTTATAAAATGTATGAATGCATGCCAAATAAAAACATCATTGGTTTTCAAGTCAGGAAGATTGATTAAACATATACAATTCACAAAAATTACGCTACAAAAATGATACTAAAAATGGCAAGTCGTATATCTCCGTGATTTCCGCTTCTCAAAGTTCAACGTGTCCTTGATATTATGTAGTCCGTTGGCGTTTCCTTGTGCTATGCACGTAAACCTCCCCCCTAGCAAAATAAAAGGACACATTTACATTTCAACATGCTAAAGTACACATCTTATAAAAATCTGTCGACATTCTTGTTAAGTTTGAATTGTGTTAAATAGTTTACCTATATTTCTTCCCCATACGTTTTGTTTAAATAAGTCAAAGGGATATAGCTCTGCCCAAAAATCTGTATTACCAAAAGGGATTTAAAAAGTATTTTCCACTTTTCCGCTTCATATAAGGTCAACTTCCGCTTCACATAAGGTCAACTTAGATACATCAGTAAAACCAATTCTTATATATGCTGCTTGTCCTTGAATGTAATCATATCGAAAATAAGGACCATTACTATTCTTTCATAGTATTTATCCCTGAAGTATCATAAGCTTCATTACTGATTTTTAAGGAATTTGTATGACAAGTGACATACCTGTGACTGATAATGTCGTATGACTTCTTTTTTCATTTCGGCCAGATTGTACAATTTATGCTTCCTCTCGAAACATTCTAATCTGTAGATAAAAATATAAACAAATACAGGGTTTACCAACTTTGAAAAATATATGTTTTTTATATGTTCATATATGTTATGATGGTATGAAACTAAACCCCTAACGGGAAGGATTGTGCCTGATATTCATATGATGAAGACATAATCTTTCAATCAGTTTAATTGAAGTCTGGAGCTGGCATGTCAGTTAACTGCTAGTAGTCTGTTGTTATTTATGTGTTATTGTCATTTTGTTTATTTTCTTTGGTTACATCTTCTGACATCAGACTCGGACTTCTCTTGAACTGAATTTTAATGTGCGTATTGTTATGCGTTTACTTTTCTACATTGGCTAGAGGTATAGGGGGAGGGTTGAGATCTCATAAACATGTTTAACCCCGCCGCATTTTTGCGCCTGTCCCAAGTCAGGAGCCTCTAGCCTTTGTTAGTCTTGTATTATTTTTAATTTTAGTTTCTTGTGTACAATTTGGAGTTTAGTATGGTGTTCATTATCACTGAACTAGTATATATTAGTGTTTAGGGGCCAGCTGAAGGACGCCTCCGGGTGCGGGAATTTCTCGCTGCATTGAAGACCTGTTGGTGGCCTTCTGCTGTTGTCTGTTCTGTGGTCGGGTTGTTGTCTCTTTGACACATTCTCCATTTCCATTCTCAATTTTATTTTGATACAATTCCTATACTATTCAATCAATTAAATTTGTAATAGATCGATTTAAGTATGCTATATGCGTTAAACCGTAATTTTCGATGGAGATGGAAATACTTTAGTCTATTCAGTTGCTCAGATGTTTGCGTTTTCAACAATGGCCACTCTTTCACATTGTAGAGTAGAAAATTGATCATGACTGATTAATTTACTGTTTACAGTTTTCTCTCTCTTTTGTATATTTTGCCCAAAACGGTAAAGAGTAAAATCGTGATTTAATAACTCTTATAAAGAGTCAACTACTAATTTTAGGCTATTGCACCTATTCTTAGGTTTCATCTTAGTAGTGATTTTTGCTTTTTGCAATTTTTCTTTATCAACGAAAGCTTTTCAATAAAAAAAAAACGCACACGTGGATGAACGATCATCATTAAATGACCAAAATTCCTACTTAAGAGTTGCTGACAATTTAGATCATCTTTACATATTTGTGACTTTTTTCATGTTCATTATTTTTTGCTTAATCATTTTTATGCATTTATTATAATTTTCAAAATAAAATCTATAATTGCAATAAGGAGGGCGTTCTCTCTTATAGGGAGTTGTCTGACAGTTTTTGCAATATTGGTTTACGATTATGTCTTATTTATATATAAAAAGATGTGGTATGATTGCCAATGAGACAACTCTCCACAAGAGACCAAATGTCAAATAAATAAACAACTATAGGTCAATAATGAACAAATTCCATACTCATAGTCAGCTATAAAAGGCCCCGAAATGACAAATGTAAAATAATTCAAACGAGAAAACTAACGACCTAATTTATGAACAAGATAAAAAACGAAAAACAAATATGTAACACAGCAACAAACGACAACCTCTGAATTACAGGCTCCTGACTTGGGACAGGCACATACAGAATGTGGCGGGGTTAAACTAGTTTGAGCGCCAACCCAATCTAACCTTGGACAGTGGTGTAACAGTATACAGGACAAAACTATAAAAAATCAGTTGAAAAAGGCTTAACTCATCAGATGGATACAAATAGAAATGCATCTTACAAAACACCGAGTGACGTGAATGGGTACGTGGAAATCGACATATTGTAGACCATTGAATTTGCGTATGTATATAAAAAAATATTTCCTTTGATTTTAAATTACTGATAACAAAACCAATATTAATATAAATAATCTTTATATCTATGGAAGCATTTAGTGAAGGTTTTCAGTAATTTGTGGTAACGAAATCCCTGACTTAATAATTTACCAGTAATACATAGATTACGTTCATTGAAATCCAAAGCGTCACAATAGACACGGGCATAGCGAACGAGTTGTGCTAAATGAACACCGTAAGATGGTGCCAAAGGAACATCACAGTCCAAATAAGGAAAATTAACAATAGGGAACGAAAAACCGTCTATTTTCCTTTGTTCCTTTGAGTTCCTTTGAGTTTATTTCGTCAGTATATCTAGATTTAACGAAAAGTATCATCACGATAACGGTTAGTGTTGTTAAATTTATCAATTAAATGAAATTTAGACGGGTCTTTACCGAGTTTGACCATAAACTGTGATTTATAACAGTACAAGAACAAGTCTGCTATTAAAGGGGCGCAATTGATGCAAAAAGGATACCTGCAACATGTCGATAAACATTATTGCCGAAACGTACATAAATAATATCAAGGAAAACGTGAACCGCTTCAATCATCTTATCACAACGCCAGTAAGTATATCTACCATATTTACCTTTCTCATTAGAGAAGAAGGCTTGAAATGAGTTGCAGCAAATATATTTGCATTCAGATTTACCAAATTAAATAGGAAAACCTTTGTTTGATAAGATTGTGTGGAAGTGTAGTGTAAAGAGTTGAAAAGTCAAAACTGTCAACAGAATTAAAAGGACCATCTAAAGCACGTAACTTATCTAAAACATCCAAAGATTTTTAAACACTGCAAAAATAGTTAATTCCACTATTCCCATATATTTTATTACAAATGTTAATGATAAGTTTATTGATAGAGGTTAAGGAACTGGTTAAAAGAACTGAAAGATAAGTTGAAGGACACTTACTAGAGGCCGAGATGAAACGACATTTTTATGTAGTTTAGGTAACCAATACATAGTAGGGACCTTCAAATGTTCAAAAGAGACCTTAAGCTGTAATGTGGTAATGATATGTTTGTCAACTATATGACTCTCTGCAGAGCGCACGGAATTGAATGTAGAAGAATTTAAAATTTCATTCTTAAGAACGTCCGTGTAGTATTTACGGCATACCATTATCACATTGTTAGCTGTTTTGTCGCTCGGTTCAAACACAAATCGCTTTGAAAGTACTTGAAGTTCGTTTCTTATTCTAGAAATAGGGGCATTATGTACTTTTTGTTTATTTCTGAATTATTTTAAAATGTGATATTCGAATATCCGCAATATTCATAAATTTATTCAAATAAGAATCAAGAGATTTTTATCAGATTTTTCCCGTTTACACCATCTTTTTTACAATACGATGAAAAAGCGTCTTTTGTGACCTGACGACACTGTTTCCAATCGATTTTAGATAGAGGACGATACTTTGGTCCTTTTTTCAAAAAGTTTTTAACTTCTCGGTCTTGTACGACAGTAAGGTCCACCGTAATAACATGGCTATAGGGATCATATCTAAAATTTGGCGATTCACAGTCTCAAGTTATAGGAGTATTAATATCTACATTGACCTCTGATGTTACTGACGTATAATTAAAAATTAGAATTCTGCAAGTTTTTTGTTGTATGTATACGAAATAAAAGTTGGTTCTGTGTTATAGAAATAGGGAGGTATAGGGTTTTGAATGGTAGAGTCCTTAATTATATTCGATGAGTTGATGAAATCAATACGAAAGCCTATTAGGTCACAAAAAAAAATATTTATCGCGTAATTACGAGATAAATATCTCGTAATTACGAGAAAACTATCGCGTAATTACGAGATAATTATCGCGTAATTACGAGAAAACTATCGCGTAATTACGAGATAATTATCTCAAAAATGCTGTCAGCAATTCTCATGAAACTTGGGTGAATAGTTTATATCTATTGATATAAGCTCCCTTTACATTTTCATAAATTTCTAATATGACATTTAGAGCTAATTGAACTTTATTTTTTATAGTCTGACAACAGATTTACTAAGTATTGCGCAACAGCACAGTGTATTGCACAACAGCAAGAAATCTTTAATTGAATATAAATTCAAATCATATAACCAATGTCAAGGTCTTTGATTACATTAATTCAGAAACCTATAATATATCAAATATATAATTACAATCCAAATTCAGACCTGTATCAAGTTGAATATTGTGTCCATTTTTGCCCCAACTGGTCAGGGTTGGACCTCTGCGGGCGTATCCAGCTGCGCTCAGCGAAGCAGTTTATTTTATCTTGTAATTACGCGATAGTTTTCTCGTAATTACGCGATGATTATCTCGTAATTACGAGATAAAAAAAAATTATTATCTCGTAATTACGAGATAGTTTTCTCGTAATTACGCGATAATTATCTCGTAAGTACGAGTTAAAAAATGATTTTCTCGTAATTACAAGTTAAAAAATGATTATCTCGTAATTACGCGATAGTTTTTTCGTAATTACGAGATAAATATTTTTTTTTTGTGACACTAATAGGCTTGCATAAATCAATACCTCTGTTAATATATTTAATTTTCAGATGGTGCTTGTTTATGATATTCAGGTTTATCGATACGCGGGAACAGCCTATAGTGGCAAAAGCTGTAATGATACGCTAATATTCATAGAGTTGGCTGATCAACGAAATTGTGTCACACTATTTGAAAATATCATGTAATTTACTAATTGGTATTTGACCCAGTTTACAAAATAATTGATGCCAACCATATTTTTTTAAAATATAGATGGGAGATCATTAAGTGTAAAATGTATACGATGTTTAATTCCACGGGTAGTAACGTCGTCATATCGATGAACGTTTAGTACAGTGATTTTGTGATAGTTTGGTTAAGTTGGACATTATTGTGTTAAGTGTTTTTAACGACAAACAATGAAACAATATAAACATTCGGATTTCTTACTAAGGGAACTTCTGAATATAAATCGAAGCTGGTAAGTATCTTTGTCTATAGCTAATATGTTAGTCCAATAAAATTTTATCACATAGTTGATAATTTGACACAGAATGATGCTTGCGTATGTCAAAATTTAAATGTTGCGTATTCGTTTATCATGCATAAATAAGTGATTTGTTTACTGTCTGCTACATCACAAATTTCATTATGATATAAGACTGCCGTCAATTATTCCGAAAAAAAAAGCTACATTCGCACACAAATTAAGATTACTGAAAATACGTTGACATAGTTTGGTTCAGTAGTGTCATGGTTTAGTTCATGTTTGACATGGTTCAGTTAAATGATTCCTGTTGTGTATGATTAAAGAGTAACGATAAAAAATAATCAGAAATGATACAACTATTTTAATACTGTTAAAAAAAAGAATATTTTCGCCGATACCTTTTTTCAATCAGGTTAACCCATTTTTTTCCTATTTCGAGGCAATATATTGTCGACATTTTCTAATGTTGTTGTTTTGTTCCCATACCAGTAGATCTTCAATTATATTACGTTGATCTTCTACACTCGACAATACATCGCTCGAGAAAATAAGTTGTCTACGATATTAGCATTATAAAACACGCATGTATGAAGAAATTACGAGGATAATATATCAATGCATTTCAAAAGCAATTTTCTTTAAAAGTAGTTTTATTTGGAATACAAAAGGACATAAGAAAGCACATAGCAATAAATAATAGGTAGATGCGGTATGTTTGTCAATGAGACAACTATTCACAAGAGACGAAATGACGTAGATGTTATCAACTATAGGTCGCCGTACGTCCTTCAAAAATACACAAAACCCATACCTCTTAAAAATGCCAGTGAGGTGGCTGGGGCGTCTTAATTAGAATCCATAGAATTTAACAAAATGAAGTGTTTTACATGCTTTTTTCAAAAAATTAACAAAAAGTATGGGTCAGCTGACTGTTTTTCACGCTACAGGTTGTGCAAAATTGTCAGATTTTGTATAGATTATGCATGGAAAAAAATTCAATTTTCTGTGATAAAAAGAAAACTACCTGAGAATTTTAAGATAAAATGTGAGAAGATAGCTCTTATAACCTGCTTTCAGATAAGAAAAAATGGGGTCACCGAACTTCTTTCTTGCTACATATTAAAATAGATAAATTCACAACACTTTTTATTATAAAATTACTATATCTGAGTCATCTCCCCTACTATTTGAGTTATCTCCCCTTATTTAGCAAAGTTGAAAAAATGAATCAAACAAAAATATGGTATTTTTTTTAAAAATAACAGCCGTAAATATGATAAACCATATAATTTTCTATATTGACAACAAAAGTCTTACACATGAATGTCATACTACTCTCAAAATTTGCACATTTCATTAAATATATAGACCAACTGTTATCTGCTGCTTCAAAATCAAAGATGGAGGAAGACACCCGAGCCACCGTAAAGGCTCTGACAAATCAGATGTAAAGCAATTCAGATGAGAAAACCAACGCCTAATTTATGTTCAAAACAATAAGCGAAATACAAATATGATAAACAGTAACAAACGACAACCACTGTATTACAGACTCTGCAGAATATAGCTGGGTTAAATATGTTTGCGTGATCCCAACCATCTCCTCGCCTTAATCTGGATTGTCGTGTAACAGCACAACAAAGAAGAACGAACTATAAAAATTATTTGAAAAGGACTTGCCTCATCAGATCGATACAAGAGACACAAAGAACCGATCTGTGAGTATACTCCCATTTACTGGACGCCATTTCCAAGTCAATAACAACTTATAAAAAAATCATGAATCCAGGACAAAACATTTAAAGGTGTACAATTTAGCATACTAAATACTAGATGCTAGATCGACATATCTTTTTCTGATATTAGCGAAACTTAATTGCAGAAAAGAAAAAAAACTTAAATGGGTTAAGTGATACTACGCAATAATATATATGGTTTGATTTAACTTGTTTCTCATTGGTTTATTTGGTCATGTGATTCTCAATTATATGTTTTGTATTTTTTTTTCACTATTTTGCCATATTTACTCGCCGTTACTATATTTTAAATGATATTGACTCCATGTTACTAAAAAAGTAGCATCGAGTCAATATCATTTCTGAAAATAGAAACATCGATCTCAATATCATTTCTGAAAATAGTAACATCGAGGCAATATCATTTCCAAACTCACACTACATGTATTTATATATGTAATATATAAATTAAGGACTTTCACTCAGTCAATACGTTATATATGGACCTATTAGATTATAATGAACATCGGACGTCGTCCTCGGTCAAGATAATCGAAACAGGTCTATATATAACGTATTGACCTCGTCAAAAGTCCAAAATTGATAAATACATTTATTGAATATGATAAAACATAATCATTTGAATTCATTCGTAATAATAACTGATAAAAATAGACATTATATCGACCAAATTCTTATTCGAAATTGTGAGCTTTGATATATTTAAATTCGGAACTTTGTAAGCAGTTTTCATAGTAATTATATTTATAGTTTATTACAAAAATTAGTTTTAACTGTTTTCCATGTTAACATTTTGTCCGTTGAGGGTTGAAGACTGTGTGGCGCCCACTCGATATCGTTTGGTTAGTTTTGATAACTGTATCATGGGCGTACAACCCCCATATTCCCTTTTATTCACCATAGACATAATTTGGTTCAAAATATAAACAACAGATGTATAGTTTGCTAGAAACAAATATAAAACAAAAAATATTTTTGATTAGCTGCTACGTTTTGCAACTTTAGGTAAACGTTTTTAACCATTTGATTAGTGACGACGCTCACGATACAATGTATCCCCGGCACAGTCCATCATGGACATGCAGATATCTTATACTGTGCGTAAAGCTGTGTGTTTGTTTGTTCTACATTCGCTAGAGGTATAGGGGGAGGGTTTAGATCTCACAAAACGTGTTTAACCACGCCGCATTTTTGTGCCTGTCCCAAGTCAGGAGCCTCTGGCCTTGTATGTTTTTTAAATTTTAGTTCATTTATATGTTTTGGAGTTAAGTGTGACGTTCATTTTCATTGAACTAGTACAAATTTTTGTTTTCGGGCCAGCTGAAACCCGCCTCCGGGTGCGGGAAATTTCTCGCTGTGTTTAAGACCCATTGGTGGCCTCCGGCTGTTTTCTGCTCTTTGGTCGGGTTGTTGTCTCTTTGACACATTCCCCATTTCCATTCTCAATTTTACAAAAAGATTCTAGGTGACACAGAAGAAACGCTTTCTGTTTTTGTAATTTATTTGATCGAATGCCAGTTAAAAAGAGCAGTGGCTATATTATTTATCTTAGGAAACCCACGAAAACTAAAAATGTATAGTGTACGGTTTGCCGATTACGCCCACTAAATTTGCTTATAAAGGCATTTTTTTTTCTTCTTAGTCAATTGATAAATTGTGTAACTTCGTTTTTTCACAAGCGGCTTCAAACAAACTATCAATATTATGGTGAAACAAATATGTATTAATTTGGATCTAAACCATGACCAATTTGATCATAACCATGACGAATTTATAGACATTTAACTGAACCATATTAATCGCTTAACCAAACCATAGCAATTTCGATATTCTGGTTATCCTGCGTTAATTTCTTAAAAACAACAATTTCAATGTAGATCGTTTGAATAACAATATAGATTTAAACATCTTATTTGCTTTTTATTTGCTCATTTGAAAAGAAATAAGGCAATCGTTCTGGGAAGTAACCTAACTAAACCATGACCAACTTAACTAAACTATGACAAAATCACTGTACTAAATGCTCCTCGATATGACAACGTTACTACCTGTGAATTCGTTGAATTCGATACGTTCGACATGAGATCTATCATTACGTTGTCTTTTATCAACAATATGCATGATGACAATAGAAGAGGTTTAGATATGTTCCCTTGTCCCAGTATATTGTCATTTAGACCCAGATGATATGCTGTCTGCAGTCGTTTAATCCAAGACAATTGCATAATTTTACGGGAATCTTATAATTGTTAATTTATTTGTAGATCTTGTATTAATGTATGTGTGTAAAGTTAGCAGCCGGTTCGTTACATAGCCAGAAATTAGTAGTACTTTTGCTAATTAATATTCATAATATGTAAATGAGAATTGTACCACGTGATAATAGTTTTATCTGGACTGGCTTGATATCATTAAAATCTTTAAACACGGATATTATAAGTTGCCCGTCACAGAGTCCTTGTTTATAATCACTCTGATATTTCCGTAAAGTTATCAGGCGGTCAAAATCAAAACAATGAACGCGAATTTAGTGAATTTTTCGTGTTTTCGTGAGTTTATTCTTCTTGAAATAGGGGCATTTTAACTTTACGTGGGAACCTAGAGTTCAACGACTACACATACAACGTTTGGACTTGCTTATTCTTTGGACATTCAAATTTCAAGTTTCATCCCCGCAACCTGTTTTTGTAATGACATTGTTAGCCAATTTTCAACACGAAGTTTGCAAATTTGACGTTTCAGCCATTTTAGCCTGTATTTTATACTGTAATGTTGAAAGCCTCTCGCTTCGATTTTTAAAATAGCTCAGGAACCTTGATTTTTGCAACGACAATCATTTGTTTCGTTTAAATGTTGTATATTGTTGTGTATATTTATTTTCTATCCCCGCAACCTGTCTATCACTTAAATTAAAGTTAAAACAGACATTTTTTTCAGAATTCCCTATCATTTCAATATAATTTCCGTGACCCGTATCCGATTTCTTTAGTATAATATTCAAATAAGCAAAGTGGCGTTGATTTCTGGATATGATTCGATCGATATTCGATATTCAATATCCAACCGGCTGCTACACGTAGCAGTCGGTTCGATATTCAAATTTAGTCGAAAATCATAAAAAAAAAATACTTGATAACATTAATAGTATGATTTTCATAGTTAAGAAGACTAATAAATTACGTAGGAAATCGTTTAATGACCCCTTCCAGCTGTCGTAAATTCTCGTTGTCCTCGAATATAAACCCTTTTGTAAGTTGCATATTTGTCTTTATGTATAATAGATTATCAATATAAACGACTTCAAAGATGTAATTTTATAGATGATATTTCTTAAAACAAAAAGAAAAACCGATAACTCTAGAAGAATTTAGAAATAAAAATAGAAATATTTATGAAAACCCCAAAAAAGAATTACTAATATCTATGGAGGGCTTAGATTGTCACTTTTCAGCTAAAAATTGTCAAAATTTCAGGACAAAGGAAAGAGGGCAATGGTTAGAGCCCCCTGATCTCTCAATCTTTCTAATATTATGCAGACATTTATTCAATAGGTAGATACAAACGTGACTAAAAGGAATTTGGGTAAACTTTCCGCGTTCAATATTGACGGAGGGCCCAAAGTGCTAGTTTGATGTTCAAAATATATAGTGAAACCCTAACTGAGACCGCTTAAATGAGGGTGAGACCCCCCTGGTCTTTCAATGTCCATGAAATTCAACTAAATCAAAGACTCTGTATATATAAAAGGTGTATTAGAAGCATTTCTCAGAATAATGTCATCTTAGATATCTACGGAGGGCTTAGATTGTCACTTTTCAGCTAAAAAATGTCAAAATTTCAGGACAAAGGGCACAGGGCAATGGTTAGAGCCCCCTGATCTCTCAATTTTTCTAATATAATGCAGACATTTAGTTAATAGGTAGATACAAAGGTGACTAAAAGGAATTTGCGTAAACATCCTGCCTTTTATATTTACGGAGGGCCTAAAGTGCTAGTTTGATATTCAAAATATATAGTGAAACACTACCTGAGACCGCTTAAATGAGGGTGAGACCCCCTTGGTCTTTCAATGTCCATGAAATTCAACTAAATCAAAGACGCTGTATATCTGAAAGGTGTATTAGAAGCAACCCCAGAATAATGTCATCTTCGATATCTACGGAGGGCTTAGATTGTCACTTTTCAGCTAAAAATTGTCAAAATTTCAGGACAAAGGAAAGAGGGCAATGTTTAGAGCCCCCTGATCTCTCAATCTTTCTAATATTATGCAGACATTGAGTTAATACGTAGATACAAACGTGACTAAAAGGAACTTGGGTAAACTTCCTGCCTTCTATATTTACGGAGGGCCCAAAGTGCTAGTTTGATATTCAAAATATATAGTGAAACACTACCTGAGACCGCTTAAATAAGGGTGAGACCCCCTGGTCTTTCAATGTCCATGAAATTCAACTAAATCAAAGACTCTGTATATATAAAAGGTGTATTAGAAGCATTTCCCAGAATAATGTCATCTTCGATATCTACGGAGGGCTTAGATTGTCACTTTTCAGCTAAAAATTGTCAAAATTTCAGGACAAAGGGCACAGGGTAATGGTTAGAGCCCCCTGATCTCTCAATTTTTCTAATATTATGCAGACATTTAGGTAATATGTAGATACAAAGGTGACTAAAAGGAATTTGGGTAAACTTCCTGCCTTCTATATTTACGGAGGGCCCAAAGTGCTAGTTTGATATTCAAAATATATAGTGAAACACTACCTGAGACCGCTTAAATAAGGGTGAGACCCCCCTGGTCTTTCAATGTCCATGAAATTCAACTAAATCAAAGACTCTGAATATATAAAAGGTGTATTAGAAGCATTTCCCAGAATAATGTCATCTTCGATATCTACGAAGGGCTTAGATTGTCACTTTTCAGCTAAAAATTGTCAAAATGTCAGGACAAAGGGCACAGGGCAATGGTTAGAGCCCCCTGATCTCTCAATTTTTCTAATATTATGCAGACATTTGGGTAATATGTAGATACAAAGGTGACTAAAAGGAATTTGGGTAAACTTCCTGCCTTCTATATTTACGGAGGGCCCAAAGTGCTAGTTTGATATTCAAAATATATAGTGAAACACTACCTGAGACCGCTTAAATAAGGGTGAGACCCCCCTGGTCTTTCAATGTCCATGAAATTCAACTAAATCAAAGACTCTGAATATATAAAAGGTGTATTAGAAGCATTTCCCAGAATAATGTCATCTTCGATATCTACGAAGGGCTTAGATTGTCACTTGTCAGCTAAAAATTGTCAAAATCTCAGGACAAAAGGCACAGGGCAATGGTTAGAGCCCCCTGATCTCTCAATCTTTCTAATATTATGCAAACATTTAGTTAATAGGTAGATACAAACGTGACTAAAAGGAATTTGGGTAAACCTCCTGCCTTCTATATTTACGGAGGGCCCAAAGTACTAGTTTGATATTCAAAATATATAGTGAAACACTACCTCAGACCGCCCAAATGAGGGTGAGACACCCCTGGTCTTTCAATGTCCATGAAATTCAACTAAATCAAAGACTCTGTATATATAAAAGTTGTATTAGAAGCATTTTTCAGAATAATGTCATCTTCGATATCTACGGAGGGCTCAGATTGTCACTTTTCAGCTAAAAATTGTCAAAATTTCAGGACAAAGGGCACAGGGCAATGTTTAGAGCCCCCTGATCTCTCAATCTTTCTAATATTATGCAAACATTTAGTTAATAGGTAGATACAAACGTGACTAAAAGGAATCTGGGTAAACTTCCTGCCTTCTATATTTACGGAGGGCCCAAAGTACTAGTTTGATATTCAAAATATATAGTGAAACACTACCTGAGACCGCTTAAATGAGGGTGAGACCCCATTGGTCTTTCAATGTCCATGAAATTCAACTAAATCAAAGACTCTGTATATATAAAAGGTGTATTAGAAGCATTTCTCAGAATAATGTCATCTTCGATATCTACGGAGGGCTTAGATTGTCCCTTTTCAGCTAAAAATTGTCAAAATTTCAGGACAAAATGCACAGGGCAATGGTTAGAGCCCCCTGATCTCTCAATCTTTCTAATATTATGCAGACATTTAGTTAATAGGTCGAAACAAACGTGATTTATAGGAATTCGGGTAAACTTCCTGCCTTCTATATTTACGGAGGGCCCAAAGTGCTAGTTTGATATTCAAAATATACAGTGAAACACTACCTGAGACTTCTTAAATGAGGGTGAGACCCCCCTGGTCTTTCAATGTCCATGAAATTCAACTAAATCAAAGACTCTGTACATATAAAAGGTGTATTAGAAGCATTTCCCAGAATAATGTCATCTTCGATATCTACGGAGGGCTTAGATTGTCACTTTTCAGCTAAAAATTGTCAAAATTTCACGACAAAGGGCACAGGGCAATGGTTAGAGCCCCCTGATCTCTCAATCTTTCTAATATCATTCAGACATTTAGATATTAGGTAGATACAAACATGACTAAAAGGTATTTGAGTAAACTTTCTGCCTTCTATATTTACGGAGGGCCCAATGTGCTAGTTTGATATTCAAAATATATAGTGAAACACTACCTGAGACCGCTTAAATGAGGGTGAGACCCCCCTGGTCTTTCAATGTCCATGAAATTCAACTTAATCATAGACTCTGTATATATAAAAGGTGTATTAAAAGCATTTTTTTAAATAATGTCATCTTCGATATCTACGGAGGGCTTAGATTGTCACTTTTCAGCTAAAAATTGTCAAAATTTTAGGACAATGGGCACAGGGCAATGGTTAGAGCCCCCTGATCTCTCAATCTTTCTAATATTATGCAGACATTTAGTTAATAGGTACATGTAGATACAAACGTGACTAAAAGGAATTTGGGTAAACTTCCTGCCTTCTATATTTACGGAGGGCCCAAAGTGCTAGTTAGATATTTAAAATATATAGTGAAACCCTACCTGAGACCGCTTAAAACGTGTGACCCCCCTGGTCTTTCAATGTCCATGAAATTCGACTAATCAAAGACTCTGTATATATAAAAGGAGTATTATAAGCATTTTATAGAATAATGTCATCTTCGATATCTACGGAGGGCTTAGATTGTCACTTTTCAGCTAAAAATTGTCAAAATTTCAGGTCCAAGGGGACAGGGCAATGGTGAGAGCCCCTGATCTCTCAATCTTTCTAATATTATGCAGACATTTAGTTAATAGGTAGATACAAACGTGACTAAAAGGAGTTTGGGTAAACCTCCTGCCTTCTATATTTACGGAGGGCCAAAAGTGCTAGTTTGATATTTAAAATATATAGTGAAACACTACCTGAGACCGCTTAAATGAGGGTGAGACCCCCCTGGTCTTTCAATGTCCATGAAAATCAACTAAATCAAAGACTCTGTATATATAAAAGGTGTATTAGAAGCATTTCCCAGAATAATGTCATCTTCGATATCTACGGAGGGCTTAGATTGTCACTTTTCAGCTAAAAATTGTCAAAATTTCAGGACAAAATGCACATGGCAATGGTTCGAGCCCCCTGATCTCTCAATCTTTCTAATATTATGCAGACATTAAGTTAATAGGTAGATACAAACGTGACTAAAAGGAATTTGGGTAAACTTCCTGCCTTTTATATTTACGGAGGGCCTAAAGTGCTAGTTTGATATTCAAAATATATAGTGAAACCCTACTTGAGACCGCTTAAATGAGGATGAGACCCCCCTGCTCTTTCAATGTCCATGAAATTCAACTAAATCAAAGACTCTGTATATATAAAAGGTGTATTAGAAGCATTTCCCAGAATGATGTCATCTTTGATATCTACGGAGGGCTTAGATTGTCACTTTTCAGCTAAAAATTGTCAAAATTTCAGGACAAAGGGCACAGGGCAATGGTGAGAGCCCCCTGATCTCTCAGACTTTCTAATATTATGCAGACACTTAGTTAATAGGTAGATACAAACGTGAGTTAAAGGAATTTGGGTAAACTTCCTGCCTTCTATTTTACGGAGGGCCCAAAGTGCTAATTTGATATTTAAAATATATAGTGAAACACTACCTGAGACCGCCTAAATGAGGGTGAGACCCCCCTGGTCTTTCAATGTTCATGAAATTCAACTAAATCAAAGACTCTGTATATATAAAAGGTGTATTAGAAGCATTTCTCAGTATAATGTCATCTTCGATATCTACGTAGGGCTTAGATTGTCACTTTTCAGCTAAAAATTATAAAAATGTCAGGACAAAGGGCACACGGTAAGGTTAGAGCCCCCTGATCTCTCAATCTTTCTAATATTATGCAGACATTTAGTTAATTGGTAGATACAAACGTGACTAAAAGGAATTTGGGTAAACCTTTTGCCTTCTATATTTACGGAGGGCCCAAAGTGCTAGTTTGATATTCAAAATATATAGTGAAACACTACCTCAGACCGCCCAAATGAGGGTGAGACACCCCTGGTCTTTCAATGTCCATGAAATTCAACTAAATCAAAGACTCTGTATATATAAAAGTTGTATTAGAAGCATTTTCCAGAATATTGTAATCTTCGATATCTACGGAGGGCTTAGATTGTCACTTTTCAGCTAAAAATTGTCAAAATTTCAGGACAAAGGGCACAGGGCAATGGTTAGAGCCCCCTGATCTCTCAATCTTTCTAATATTATGCAGACATTTAGTTAATAGGTAGATACAAACGTGACTAAAAGGAATTTGGGTAAACTTCCTGCCTTCTATATTTACGGAGGGCCCAAAGTACTAGTTTGATATTCAAAATATATAGTGAAACACTACCTGAGACCGCTTAAATGAGGGTGAGACCCCATTGGTCTTTCAATGTCCATGAAATTCAACTAAATCAAAGACTCTGTATATATAAAAGGTGTATTAGAAGCATTTCTCAGAATAATGTCATCTTCGATATATACGGAGGGCTTAGATTGTCCCTTTTCAGCTAAAAATTGTCAAAATTTCAGGACAAAAGGCACAGGGCAATGGTTAGAGCCCCCTGATCTCTCAATCTTTCTAATATTATGCAGACATTTAGTTAATAGGTCGATACAAACGTGATTTATAGGAATTTGGGTAAACTTTCTGCCTTCTATATTTACGGAGGGCCCAAAGTGCTAGTTTGATATTCAAAATATACAGTGAAACACTACCTGAGACTTCTTAAATGAGGGTGAGACCCCCCTGGTCTTTCAATGTCCATGAAATTCAACTAAATCAAAGACTCTGTACCTATAAAAGGTGTATTAGAAGCATTTTCCAGAATAATGTCATCTTCGATATCTACGGAGGGCTTAGATTGTCACTTTTCATCTAAAAATTGTCAAAATCTCAGGACAAAGGGCACAGGGCAATGGTTAGAGCCCCCTGATCTCTCAATCTTTCTAATATTATGCAAACATTTATTTAATAGGTAGATACAAACGTGACTAAAAGGAATTTGGGTAAACTTCCTGCTTTCTATATTTACGGAGGCCCCAAGGTGCTAGTTTGATATTCAAAATATATAGTGAAACACTACCTCAGACCGCTTAAATGAGGGTGAGACCCCCCTGGTCTTTCAATGTCCATGAAATTCAATTAAATCAAAGACTCTGTATATATAAAAGGTGTATTAGAAGCATTTCCCAGAATAATGTCATCTTCGATATCTACGGAGGGCTTAGATTGTCACTTTTCAGCTAAAAATTGTCAAAATTTCACGACAAAGGGCACAGGGCAATGGTTAGAGCCCCCTGATCTCTCAATCTTTCTAATATCATTCAGACATTTAGATATTAGGTAGATACAAACATGACTAAAAGGTATTTGAGTAAACTTTCTGCCTTCTATATTTACGGAGGGCCCAATGTGCTAGTTTGATATTCAAAATATATAGTGAAACACTACCTGAGACCGCTTAAATGAGGGTGAGACCCCCCTGGTCTTTCAATGTCTATGAAATTCAACTTAATCAAAGACTCTGTATATATAAAAGGTGTATTAAAAGCATTTTTTAGAATAATGTCATCTTCGATATCTACGGAGGGCTTAGATTGTCACTTTTCAGCTAAATATTGTCAAAATTTTAGGACAATGGGCACAGGGCAATGGTTAGAGCCCCCTGATCTCTCAATCTTTCTAATATTATGCAGACATTTAGTTAATAGGTACATGTAGATACAAACGTGACTAAAAGGAATTTGGGTAAACTTCCTGCCTTCTATATTTACGGAGGGCCCAAAGTGCTAGTTAGATATTTAAAATATATAGTGAAACCCTACCTGAGACCGCTTAAAAAGTGTGACCCCCCTGGTCTTTCAATGTCCATGAAATTCAACTAATCAAAGACTCTATATATATAAAAGGAGTATTATAAGCATTTTATAGAATAATGTCATCTTCGATATCTACGGAGGGCTTAGATTGTCACTTTTCAGCTAAAAATTGTCAAAATTTCATGTCCAAGGGGACAGGGCAATGTTGAGAGCCCCTGATCTCTCAATCTTTCTAATATTATACAGACATTTAGTTAATAGGTAGATAGAAACGTGAATAAAAGGAGTTTGGGTAAACTTCCTGCCTTCTATATTTACGGAGGGCCAAAAGAGCTACTTTGATATTCAAAATATATAGTGAAACACTACCTGAGACCGCTTAAATGAGGGTGAGACCCGCCTGGTCTTTCAATGTCCATGAAAATCAATTAAATCAAAGACTCTGTATATATAAAAGGTGTATTAGAAGCATTTCCCAGAATAATGTCATCTTCGATATCTACGGAGGGCTTAGATTGTCAATTTTCAGCTAAAAATTGTCAAAATTTCAGGACAAAATGCACATGGCAATGGTTAGAGCCCCCTGATCTCTCAATCTTTCTAATATTATGCAGACATTAAGTTAATAGGTAGATACAAACGTGACTAAAAGGAATTTGGGTAAACTTCCTGCCTTTTATATTTACGGAGGGCCTAAAGTGCTAGTTTGATATTCAAAATATATAGTGAAACACTACCTGAGACCGCTTAAATGAGGGTGAGACTCCCCTGGTCATTCAATGTCCATGAAATTCAACTAAATCAAAGACTTTGTATATATAAAAGCTGTATTAGAAGCATTTCCCAGAATAATGTCATCTTCAATATCTACGGAGGGCTTAGAATGTCACTTTTCAGCTAAAAATTGTCAAAATTTCAGGAAAAAGGTCACAGTGCGATGGTTAGAGGCCCCTGATCTTTCAATCTTTCTAATATTATCCAGACATTTAGTTAATACGTAGATACAAACGTGACTAAAAGGAATTTAGGTAAACTTCCTGCCTGCTATATTTACGGAGGGCCCAAAGTGTTAGTATGATATTTAAAAATATATAGTGAAACCCTACCTGAGACCGCTTAAATGAGGGTGAGACCCCCCTGCTCTTTCAATGTCCATGAAATTGTACTAAATCAAAGACTCTGTATAAATAAAAGATGTATTAGAAGCATTTCCCAGAATAATGTCATCTTCGATATCTACGGTGGGCTCAGATTGTCACTTTTCAGCTAAAAATTATCAAAATTTCATAACAAAGGGCACAGGGCAATGGTTAGAGCCCCCTGATCTCTCAATCTTTCTAATATTATTCAGACATTTAGATAATAGGTAGATACAAACATGACTAAAAGGTATTTGAGTAAACTTTCTGACTTCTATATTTACGGAGGGCCCAAAGTGCTAGTTTGATATTCAAAATATATAGTGAAACACTACCTGAGATCGCTTAAATGAGGGTGAGACCCCCCTGGTCTTTCA
The DNA here is from genome assembly GCF_021869535.1 of Mytilus californianus. Classification (NCBI taxonomy): domain Eukaryota; kingdom Metazoa; phylum Mollusca; class Bivalvia; order Mytilida; family Mytilidae; genus Mytilus; species Mytilus californianus. The sequence goes on along the minus strand of NW_026262604.1, from coordinate 61,473,473 downwards.
ATGTCCATGAAATTCAACTAAATCAAAGACTCTGTATATATAAAAGGTGTATTAGAAGCATTTTATAGAATAATGTCATCTTCGATATCTACGGAGGGCTTAGATTGTCACTTTTCAGCTAAAAATTGTCAAAATTTCAGGTCCAAGGGGACAGGGCAATGGTGAGAGCCCCTGATCTCTCAATCTTTCTAATATTATGCAGACATTTACTTAATAGGTAGATGCAAACATGACTAAAAGGAATTTGGGTAAACTTCCTGCCTTCCATATTTACGGAGGGCCCAAAGTGCCAGTTTGATATTCAAAATATATAGTGAAAACCTACCTGATACTGCTAAAATGAGGGTGAGACCCCCCTGGTATTTTAATGTCCATGTGCTTTTTGTCCTTAAATTTTGACAATTTTTAGCTGAAAAGTGTAAATTTCAATCCCACCGTAGATATCGAAGATGACATTTTTCTGGGAAATCATTTTGATTCAACCTTTATATATACAGAGTCTATGATTTCTTCGAACTATATGGACATTGAAAGACCAGGGGGGTGTCATCGTCATTTCAGCGGTCTCCGGTAGGTTTTCGCTATATATTTTGAATATCAAACTGGCTCTTTGGGCCCTCCGTAAACATAGACGACAGGAAGTCTACCCAGATTCATTTTGGTCACGTTTGTATCTACCTATAAACTAACTGTCTGCTTAATATAGGCCAGATTGAGAGATCAGGGAGCTCTCACGATTGCCAAGTGCCCTTTGTCCTGAAATTATGACACTTTTTAGCTGAAAAGTGACAATCTAAGCCCTGCGTATATATCGAAGATGACATTATTCTGGAAAATCCTTTTGATACAACCTTTATATATATACAGATTCTTTGATTTCCTCGAATTATATAGACATTGAAATCCCAGGGGGTCTCGTCATTTCAGCTGTCTCCGGTATTTTTTCGCCATATATTTTGAATATCAAACTGGCACTTTGGGCACTCCGTAAACATAGACGACAGAAAGTCTTCCCAGATTCCTTTTGGTCACGTTTTTATCTACCTAATAACTAACTGTCTGCCTAATATTAAGCAGATTGAGAAATCAGGGAGCTCTCACCATTGTCATATGCCCTTTGTCCTGAACTTTTGACAATTTTAGCTGAAAAGTGACAATCTAAGCCCTCCGTAGATATCGAAGACGACATTATTCTGGAAAATCCTTTTGATACAACCTTTATATATACAGAGTCTATGATTTTCTCGAATTATATGGACATTGAAAGACCAGGGGGTCTCATCGTCATTTTAGCGGTCTCCGGCAGGTTTTCACTATACATTTTTGTTTTTGGACTTTCTATAAATATTTCTATTTATATTTTGAAATGTTTCTAGAGAGGTCGGTTTTTGTTTTTGTTTCATATATTATATATAAAATTACATCTGTGATGTCGTTTTATTCATAGAAATCTATATTACATAAAGACAAATATGCAACTTACATAAGGGTTTATATTCGAGAATTTACGACAGCTTAAAGGGGACATTAAACGATTTCCCACGTACCTTTTCACTCCTCTTAACTCTGAAAATCATTCTTTGAATGTTATCAAATATTTGAATTTTCTATGTTTTTCAACTAAATTTGAATATCGAACCGACTGCTTGTTGGATATTGAATATCGAATATGGAATAACGAATCGACTGCCAACTTCACATACATTATTAATGTTTATTTTTGGTCCCGATTAGCTTAGTAGTTTCAGAAGAGAATATTTTTGCAAATTGAATTAACGGGCAACAGACACCAAGGGATGAGAAAATCTTACTTGAACCTACGGGTAAAGTGAGCTGAAACTGCTATCACAAATGTTACTTGAATCCAATATTCGGTAACCTCAATTATATATTTCATGAAGATATAAAGATAGGAAATACAGATTCCTTATTATTCCTTATATATATTTTTGTTTTGTATGGTATATCTTTTTACTTTTTGTTTCATTTGTCGATATTTCAGACATCTTCAGACTATTATATGAAAAGATAATATTTTGAAGTACATGTTAACAAAAACCAAACAGTAGTTTCTTAACAGAACTCTCTATTTTGTTAATCTATTTTTTTTATATTTTTTTCTGTGTACAATTTCTCTCTATCTTCTATATTTTTGTCCAAAACACAACTCGAAATAAAATCGTCATTTAAGGATAATAACTCATAAAAAAAAGACAACTGATAATTACATCAATGCTTTATATACATGTTTCTACTTTTCATAATTGTAGGTAAAAACGTAAAAATCGATAACATCGTCATACAGACAAAACCTCCAATAAGGAATATACAGACAATTTCAGTCTTGCTGACTTATAAATATTTATGTGCGGTTCGCGTAAGATTTTTAAAGTATGTGATTGATTCTATTGTGTTTTCACAATAATGGTAAAGCGGTTTTGGCTGTCAGTATATAAAGAAAGTTTGCACGAGATTTACTTATCGAGATTAGGGCAGTGACCATTGTCGTACGTTTGCTCAGTATTGAAGTGTAATTTTCATTAAGACTTCTGTTTTATAATGTATTGAAGTTATATGTAAAGAATTGACATGTTATGTATATACAGTATTTTGTAGATGCTTGATTAGAGTCTTTTATTGTTGATCAGACTGACATTATGTGATGTTTATGAGAGACGTTTTTTCGTAGATGTGCTTTGTTACCGTTATTCAAACTATGAACTGTTTGGAAATTAGTTTTGATAAGATTTTGTGATCTCTGGATGGTCATTGCGCCTAACATTTCCTAATTTTGAATTAAGTTATCCACTATGCCTTATCGTATAAAGGTATACATATTTGAACGTGCTCAGATATATATGCTATACAAAAATCTAGAGAGATTTAGCTCATATATACTTTATGTTCGTTTGAACATAGTGAATTTAGGGCATACTTGTAGATCTCGTCTTCCTAATCTTTTATTCTGTGGCCTTTTATAGATACCTTTGCGGTACGGGTTTTACTCATTGATGAAGGTCGTACGGTGACCTATATTTGTTTACTTCTACATCATTTGGTTTCAAGTGAATAGTTGTCTCATTGGCATTCATACAACATCTTCTTCATTACAAAAACACGCAAAAATGTTGCCAAGTCGCAATAGCTGTAAAAAATGGTCGACTTAAGATTTAAGCCAATTTACTTATTGAAGGTGTTGTCTTGCTGACACAGTTCTATCTATAATAATTTTCAAGATAATAAGCAAAAATGGAAAACCTATTGGTAAAATTCGTCATTTAAGGACAATTACTTCAATAAGAAGTCGCCCAACAGTTTTGCTGTATACAAATAGTAAATAGATCTGAACATTCTGAACATATTTGCTCCACCGGATTTCGTTTATCGATAGCGGTTTTCATGACAAAAGACTTGCAATTTACCTTATTTCCTTTTAGCTAAACCGGCCATATTGCTTGGCATTGACCATCAGACATTTATTTTAAAATACATACCTAATGATTATTTTGACCAAGTGTTGTAGAATTTGGCATACTCTTTTACAGCAGACGACAAACGACGACGGCAAACGATGGACGCAAAGTCAAAGCAATAGATTGCAATGGTCCTATGGGCTTAAAACTAAACATAATGTATATAGTAATCAAACACACTTGCAAACTGATTCTGCATAGACTTACGTTAGGAGAACATCTTGTAAATTAGCAAGTATCACACCAACACTCTGTAATAATATGTTTTTTACGTGAGAGTCTATAAGTTTCTGTACTCCATCCCCTCCGCACCCTTGGGAGGAGAAACTAAGGTGAATCTGAAAGAATGAAGTTTCAAATCTATTGTAAGTTAAAGTGTTGTCGATCAACACTCTTCGTCTCTAAATGAAAGGACAACATACTTTATTTATTTGATTTTAAGCATAGAAGAGTCTACATCATTCAAAGTTATAATATCATATATCTGCTTGAAAGGAATTGTGAAGTAGTTTTTCACTTGTTCCGTTGATTGATAGCATTTGAATTGCCTGTTTTTATAAAACTTCCTTGAATTTGCCTTGGAGTTATGTATTTTTGTTATACTTATTAACCTTATTGATTGATTTCATTTTGGTCGTTTTCGAACTCTTTCGAAGCATGATTTTCTTAATTATTTTTCAAATTCTATACGTAATCTTACTAGTCGTTTAGAGTAATATTCCAAATCGCCTATCATCTTGCTATATCTAATCAATATCAAAGTCTTGAAAAATGGAAAGTCCATAAATATTCTATTCATTTGAACGTTTCATAAATTATTTAAAATAATGTTTTTTAAGACACTGTCCTGTTTAATAATGTCGAGAAGAGTATAAACGAATTAATCCATGATGTAATTGCAAATGAACTAGCATATTTAGTTAAGAAAAAGTAAAAAGAAATGTACTTTCCTAAATTAACAATTCTAAACAGAGCCTAACATGTTGAGACATGAACTTCTATAAGAGACTCAAAGCTTATCAAATGTTTGTTAGCCAGAATTAGGTTCACATTCGCCATAAGTTTTCAACCACCTTTTCATCAAAATTACAGTGTTTATATAGCAATTCAAATGCATGTACAAATACAAATATTTCAAATGTTTATAGAATTTACAATAAAGATTGAAATCTGGGTAGATTACAGTAATAGTCTACATAAAATAACAGCTTTTTTCTTAATATGTTCACAATTACGACACCTGTTTAAACGTTCAACTAATAACATTTAAATTAAGTTATAAGGGAATTTGACAACTAACTAGTATAAGAAATAACGACAAAGGTTACCATACGGGAAATCTCTATATTACTCAATTTCATACTTGTCTCCTAAAATGTTACGTTACACAAGGAACTTAAATTTTCAAATGAAGCTTTTAATCAGTTATTTCTATCTTTACGGGTATTCAATATTTATAGAATCAAAACTTTGAAAAGCAGACAAGACAACAGAAAAGCAAAGATCTGTTTTCAGTGCAAGTTCTCCTTCCTTATAAAATCAATAGAAAATTAAGATGTTTTTTTGTAATCTACATATACATTTGTTTCAATTACAGGATTTTGTTCAGAATCAAACATGTTTATGTTAAGTTAACTTGATACTAAACCAAAACAAATACGACATGCTCAAAATGAGAAAGTAGGGATACAAGTTTTTTTTTCCAGCGGTCAATACATTTTTTTCAGTTTGTTTTCATCTTGCAAGCAATATCAGTTTACTGACACGAGACATTCAAATCAAGCATGTAAGAACTACGAAAATTACAATAACATTAATTTTTCGTGTCAATACCATAAACTCTCTACATACATTCATTGGTGAAATGATAAGGTGATCAAATAAATGCTTGTTCCCAATTGACAGCTTAGTATCCATCTTAAAATCTGCATTGGCTGTCTTGTAATCTTTTTCAAGGAGTATTGTCTGAAACAAAAAGAACATGCAATCATTCAAAATATGATTTAGAATAAAAAACCTAAAACATGTCTAAACCATTACATGCGCATACATCAGATAAACATGGTAAGGGATCACTGTTTCATAAGATCTTTTTAAACACTTCTTTTTAATAATTAGAAATGGTTCTGCCAGGCCTTGGAAAATGAATTTTCGTTCATCGTAGACGTAGAAAATTACAACAACAACTGAGTATGGTTCAAATTAACAGTTTTTGCTTATTTTGACCTAGGTTATCTTAAAACTATTCACCACTAGTCATATTGAGCATTACTATTTTGGTGATAGTGGATGCCATTTTTTGTGTCTGGTGAATCCCTGTTTGCATCTTGTTGTAATTTATCAGATTTGTAGTATCATATAACATATTAACATATATAAAACATGGAGATGTGGCAGGATTGCAATAGCCATGGGTTTGAGCAACTGTAGGTCACCATTCGACCTTTAAGAATGAAAAAACCCATACCAAATAGTCAGCTGTACAAGGACCCTACATGACAAAATGTGAAATTATTCCAATAAGGAACCAGCAGCTTTATTTATGACCTAAACAATAACAAAAAACAAATTTTACAAACAGCAATATACCTGCTTATGGTGCGCATACCATATATCAAATAATGTCACCGACATATTTGTGCAAAACGGTATTTTTCGCATTTCTGTATTTCGTAGTGTTTGGTGATGAATGTTCATAATTCTAAATTTTAAGACGAAATAAAACTCAAGTCCATGAACTAGTATACAGAGCTTAACACTACATTCATTAAATGTCGCAAGCATACTGATTTTGTATTCATAATTCAATTTTGAACAGACCATATGCACATGAAAAGATAATGTGCCAACAAATTATTCATCTATGTTAGTTCATGTGTAATAATGAAAGCAACCTACTGTCGTGATGACACGACATAACCTTGCGATTTATCTATATTTACATACCTGCTTGTGTCTTCGATAACTCTCAGATTTAGGCAAAAGTTCAATTAATTCATCAATAAAGCGAAGGTCTACGTTTAATGTCATTTCCTTGATGTCTAATGTGCAGTATCTTAAAAAAAATCGGTACAATTTTGAAATATACAAATAGTTGTAACTAGTTCATCTGTCATAATGTTTCAATGTTAAAGCTCGCATAAATATCAAATTCAATTTGTATTTCAATTACAATACATATTAAATAACGCTTCACACTTCAAGTGACAAAGCGTCTACTAATGCTTTAAACACATTTTCTATCGTATTTGTTTTCTATATTCTCAGGTTTGGTTCTTATATTTTCCATTAGACTAGCCTGTTAAAACAGCCTACAAATTCTTATTTTACTCCTACTTACTTGAACTGTAATATTGTGTTGTGGTTAGATTTTCTCCTCATTATACGCAATTCTACAAATGGTTCTGGTGCTAAAAAATGTGCCAACAAACATAAGCTTAAGTTTCACGAAAAGAAAAGATGTAACCCCAAGAATAACATTGTTTATAACTTGTTTGTTTGAATCTCTTTCACAACTAACACAAACATGTATTTAGACAGGCTATTTACGTAAATGTTTTATGTGTATCTGTGAAACACTTCGACAGCAATATAATTTTATTTTTTAATTCCATATGCTGTATACTCAAAAAAACTATTTCAATGTCTTTCTCAATGAAAAACAGCGACTTTCAGTTACATCATATTAAAACATAAACCTTTCATATTTATTTGCACAAGTAATAAAGGATTAAAATTATGTTCCAAATCATATTAATTTAACTACTATGGTGAAATCAGGAATTTATAACAGCAAAACTATTTTCTGAATTAACCGTGAGTAGAATAAAGGCATCATAATATATGCAATTTGTGTCTGTCCAATTTTTGTAGATTCATTTGAAGGCATTTTGCGCCTGTTCCAAGTCAGGAGCCTCTTGCCTTGGTTAGTCTTGAATGTTCTTATTTTTAGTTCAAATATATGTTTCGGAGTCCACTGAACTAGTACACTTTTTTGTTTAGTGGCCAGGTGAAGCCCGCCTACGGGAGCGAGATTTTCTCGCTGTGTTGAAGACCCATTGTTGGCTTTAGACTGTTTTCTGCACTTAGGTCCGATTGTTTTCTCTTTGACACATTCTCTTTTTCCATTCTCAATTTTATTGAATGCTGAAGTGCCGTACCTAAGCCAGAAGCCTCGTCAGTTTGCATTGTTCATGGTGTTGATGGCAAATTATGTTAACGTTATACGGAACGAAAAAGGATGCATAAATACTAAGGGCGCTACATTTATAAGATACGGGACCCTTACAAGAATAGCAAATACAATAACAAGTCATCCTAGCCTGAGTAATTTGAAACATTTTTTTTTTCGACTTGTGGCGGTGTTGAGCAGAAAATGGCATAGACATTTTTCTATTGTTGTCTATTGTTGACTGCTGCCTGACAAATGCCTGCTAGTTTTTTGTGTTTTGTTTAGAATTTCGTGGACATACACTTTAACCTTTTCTAATTTGTATGCGAACAGATAATTTGTTATACTTAAATATTAGATACTATGTAAACATACTACTTTCTGCTACTATTGACTGTGCCAGAGGTGTAGGAGCTAAAACTGTCTGGAATATTGCATCACTCATCTGGTTGTCAAACTTGAATAATATTTAAAAGCTTAAGTCATCACTAATTAACAACATACACCTTTTATCGTATCTTCTATCTGTTGTACTATTTTGAGATTATTGTCAAACAACAGTATATGGACAGTGACAATAAACATGCCCCTGAAATTTCAGGAGGGTGTCAATGCAGAATTTAAAGATAGAATCACTATCATCATATCATGAATTGTTATTTTCCTTACTTTAAATTTTCAAGGTTATTATGAATCTAAAAATGAAAGGGCATAACTGCGCTGATTTATTTAAATCTTTACTATAATAAACTAAAGGAATGGGAATACCTTGTTATTAACCTTACATGACTGACATTTGTCAGAGAATCGTACACATACGTTAAAGATAATGCATATTTTAAGGTTGTTTTTGTCGTATAACACACCGAGGGGTGTCAGAGTTTATCTAACGTTCTTTGGGCAATGCTGTCATCTTTATGAGTGTTATACGACAAGAAAAACCTTGCAATATGCATTATCTGACTTTTAGACTGCAAACAAAATACTATTTTCTGCAAACTATTCCAAGAAATGTTATCCCATTTTATCAATCAAGTTAAAGTTTGATTTTCTTTTAAATGCGATTAGATATAACCACGCCCGATGGCTCAATTAGTACGTGAAATAAAACCCACTAATCTATATATATACCGATTGATAATTACTCTACAATTAAATTTAAAATGTTACTGTATATGCATGAAGCATGAAACAAATGAAGTGTTACGGTGTATGAAAAATACAAGTAACTTGGTAATTAATTTATTGTGTTAACTTTATAGAAGAGTGTCTTATGTTTTTAACTATTTGTTCTTCAAAAATTTAAAATCAAGGTATGATATAAACCCTTCCCTCCAAAAAAAAAATGACGTGGCAGTTCGCCTTTAGAAAATTTAAATATTTGGTAATTTAAAAGAGTAAAGAAAAGATATATATTTGTAAAAAATCAAGGACTGGCACGAAGAGTCAACACAATCATAATGTATATGTATCACGAAAAACGGTCATCCATAGGTCATAGTAAGATTGTCAATACGGTGGGTATCAACAATATAAAATTAGAAGATGTCAATTAGACAACTCTGCACCAGTGTCCAAATGACGTTATTGTAATCTTCTGTTTTAATTAATATTATATACAAATGTTATACAATTTGACTTGTTTGAAAGTATAACGTCCCTTTAAAGTAGCGATCAGTTAACAGAACTTCAGAATTTTTGTTTCGAAAATCAAACGACTTTTTGTGGGTATATCAGTCTATTAAACGTAGAAAAGGGATTGTTTCTTTCTTAACCTTTAAAGATTATGAAAAATGTAAAATTATACAGTAAAACATGTAAAACCCAAACGATTACTAACATATAAATAAAAAGTGTTTAAAACAACTATAGTTTACATAATAATCAGGAAAAGAATGACCAAACAAAGGTTATAACGTTATGCCTTGAAGCTCATTTCATTGTTATTTGGCATCGGCCTGGTTGCTCCTTCAAAACAAATACCTGTCGTTCTGAAACGAAATAACTCCATATAGGTATATAAAATACGGAAAACCTTGATCACGATATAACATTATTATGAACTGGATTACAAACTATAAGATCGTAGATAGAGAATACAACATACAAGATAAAACTTCCAAATCATTTCAACAATACATGTACATTTCAATCAACGTTAATTCAATTATTTATTAGTTCATTTATATGGTGCTTTCTTTTTGGTAACGTGTTTATTCTATTTGTTCAATACACTTACAATGATGGCTCAAAGCTTTATCTTGTGAGTTTAAAAGTGTTGTTTTTAAGTCCTATGTTAACCAATTGTATTTGAATTTGAAAATAAAATTTGTATCTGATGAGGAACGTTTTGTAAACATTAAAGTGGTTGAAAATTTACATTAATATATATATATATATAAGTACGTCTAAACAAGTGACAACTCTACGACAGATCCATCCATTGGATCACCAGTGAAGGTGATACACGGCTGAAAACACATATTATATTCATAATTACTCTAAATATCAACACAACAATGTTAAATCTGCATTTGTTGGCATTAGATGTCTGTTAAATGATGTTTTGTATTGATCTGAACTTTCTGTACCTGGAATTACACGGGTTGCGGAGTTATTTTGCATTGACATGAACCTTTGTAGTGTTGTATGAAATAAATTTTGAGTGGATCGTTTGTACTGACCTGTACTCTCTGTATTTTGCCAAGTAGCTTTATCTGGTGTGGTGATCTTTGAATTTGCAGATATATCCCTCTTTGAGAAATTCTTCTGATGGTTAATTTATTTGGTTTATACATCATCATTTCATTCCAATCAACCTTTATAACAATAAAAACATGTTTTAGTAAATATTTAGCGTTCCACTAAAATTCATCCTGCAAAAGACATATCAAGCTTTCGTTTAAGTTCAACTACATTTGTGAGCACGGCCTGGTATACACTAGTAATATCAACGTGTTTCTTATTTTATTTTGTTAACAAAGTTGTCATTAATGAAAAATAAGACATAAGTTAACAAGGGGACAATACAAAAACTCTTTATAAAAAGGTTAAACGACAAATGGACAAACACCAGTTAACAAACCACTACACAGAAAACAAATAAATCAGACACAAGAGCCTTAAAAGAAAAGCTGTTCCTGCTAAACCAGTGACATTGTCACATATGGCTGTTTTTGTAATTGAAAGAAAAAATAAGACGATTTACTGCATTCGTTAATGTCATGATATTGCATAAGGACGCTGAAACCGGGTATCGATTGCTAGTAAAAAAAGATATATGTTGATAATTCGGAAACAGGTTTCGCAGATAATTTGACAGCAATAAAACTGTGTTTGCAAAATGACTTATGGTGACCTTGAGGGAACTCACAGAAAGCTTGGAAAGTATTTTTCATACATCTTAATTGATTTTTTTTTGTGCTTTTGTCATGTACTTGATACCTGTGAGCTTTCAAAAGATTATTTTAATATTTAGTATAACACAGGGAGTGTTGTATAAGAAGAGAGATATTCTTATAAAAACCAAACTGTTTTTTATATACTTTTTCAAACACAAAAAAAAACAACCAAAAGTAAATCCAAAACATAATAAGATAAAAAAAGTACCAAATTGTCAAAACTCAATTTAATATAAGTAAAAACACTATTCGGCCGTGTAATGAGCCAATCTAACTAATAAAAGAGCTTCAAATGGATTTAGATGTTTATTGAATGACATGCAACGAACAATTATTTTCAGAAAAAAATTCAGTTTTTGTACGATATGGTTTTTTTACTGATCAATCATTCATTGTTGTATGATTAAGGAAATATCTCAAGGTAATTCTGCAGCAAATTCAAATTTATCAAGTAAATGGAGTACTATCAGGGACAATGTATTATCTATCATATGTTGTTATATGCCATTTGTTACTTAAAAACTCAAATTTAAATGAAATAACTTATAAGCTCCTACATGAAAATACATGTAAATCTAGATCCATGTAGAACAAAATATGTTTTGTTTGTATATGTAACAGCTGTAGAAACATGAAAAAAAAGCGATAATTGCCAAGCATTTTTTCCTTTATTGTAGTTAGTAGAAATACATTCTTTATTTGTACACAATTTGTATTGTGTAACCTTGAGCATAGCAACTTCTACATTTTGTTATAATAAAACACCCATGCAACCACGCATCCCATTTTGCATGATAGGACCCGACACTACTTTAGTGTTTCGGCAGTTAAGCTTGGGATGGTTATTTTAAGATGCATTATTTGAATATAATAAAATATGAAAGTTATTCATGTATATATTGATATATTTATATTGAAATTCTTCTTCAATAGATCTAGTTATTATGACAGATCTGCCATCATCAGGGGTCCAACTGTAAATTTTATGTTTGAGTCTTTAACTTTGATCTACAAAGCATATCTCCAACACTTTTGTGTTTGCTATACGCAACTATTGGTGCTGTATTGAATATTTGTACACATTCTTCGTCAAACTGTAATAAATGCCAGTGTTTCATTTTACGTTTCTTTATTTTACGTATATATGTTTTATATTTAGTTATTAAAACTAATGGAATAATTTGTTTTTCTTTTGATTTGTTTTGTTGTAGTTATTCAGTACGGTCAATTGACAAAGCATCAGTAATACTATCATCTATTTCAACGTTATAATAACCCCTTTCTAATAATTTCTCTTTGAAATTAGTTAGATTGTTTATTAATTTGTTATGGTCACTTGTGTTTCTAATTTGCCGTATTGCTTCACTTTTAATAAATCCTCTGAATACATGCTTCACTTTTAATAAATCCTCTGAATACATGCAGTGAGTGACAGCTATTTCTGTGTAGAAATAGATAAGAATTGGTTTCTTTAAAATGTATTTCTAGGTCAAGAATGCCATGTGTTGTAAATCTTTGACCTTTAATTACATATACATCTAAGAACGACATTTTGTCGTTTGAGATTTCATAAGTGAACTTTAATAAGGGGTTATAATCATTTGCTAGATGAAATAAATCTATAACTTCATCTGATGTCCCATCATATATTATGAATCCATCGTCTCTATATCTGCCATGATAAAATAGTTTGTATTTATGTTGAAATGCAGAAATAATTTGATTCATTATTTCAAACATAAGTATGTCACAGATTTCCGTTGAAGGAACTGCACCAACTGCCGTACCTATTATTTGTTTATAAATTTTTCCATCAAATTCAAATACATTTTTTTCTAAAATGATTCTCAACAAATGTATTAATACATGGACCGGCGGAGCACTGACTTTGAAGTTTGATTTGTCAAAACTGTCATAGGCTCGTTCAACCGCACTCAATAACGCTTCTTGAGGTAGATTAGTAAACATCTGTGTTATATCATACGAAACCAACAGGCTATTTGCCATAGGTTTTAATTTCTCAATGATATTAATGAACGATGTAGTATCTTTAATATATGTAGACTGATTTTGAACTATTTGTATAAGAAAATAGTCAACGTAATGACCTATAAGTTCAGATACAGAACCACACTGTGATATAATTGGTCTGCCAGGTGGAATTATATTTAATTCTTTTAATCCATCATGTTGTATTTGTTTAAACGTCTCAGTTTCAAGACGGTGAATTTTAAGGAGAATATAAATTCTCCCTAAACGTGCATCTCTTCATTTTTTACCATTTGTTAAAAATTTGAATTATATATTGTCGATTATGCCTTGGTCGTATAATGATTTAACCTACTCAATGACCTGGATTTTCAGTTCTGCCATGTTAAATGAATCTAATTGGCAGTAACGTTGAGTATTTAGTTGTCTTGTGACTTCTGCTATTTAGTCTAGCCTGTCTAAAATAACACAATTTGAATTTGTATCTGCTTTTTTTATTACTATTGTTTCATCATTTTTCAAATTGCGTAGCGCTATTCTTTCGCCCTTAGTAAGATTGTTATACAAATAATCATCATTCTTCCTGAAATTCACACTAGAATTTTCATCTAAAGAAATAATATTTCTTGATGTTAATATTTTCAAAGGAACTAGGGTTTCTAATGAAAATATCTTGGATGTGAAAACACACTTTAAACCGACAAATGCCTTCCTTTATCTAGATCGTAAAAGCTGTCACAGTCAATACGTGTTTGCAGGGTTTATCAAGGGCGAAATTATCAGATACATTAGAACAACAAATAATGATGTTGATTTACAATATATTTTGTTACAGTTCAGATTGAACTTAATAAATAGAGGATAGAGATTGAAATCGAAAAGTACATAAATGAGGCATTATCATGTAATAGATCTGATTTAATCAGAAAAAAAGGCAACAAAACGCTCAAAGGAAATACCTTTAGTATTGGCAACGAAATTCATTCCATGCATTCATAAATTAAAACAATGCATTAGTAAACATTGGGATCTACTAAAACAAGACGCGGTTTGCAACGAAATATTTCAAGCAAACCAATATTACCTTATAAAAAGCATAAAATATAGCAGATCTATTGACAACGACAAAATTAAAAAATAAATTGATAGGTAAATCCCTGATGATGGCGGGCCTACAATGCTTAAACCCGTTCATAAATGTTATACATTTATCATTAGCATATAATACAAAAACCGCCGAAACACTAAATTAGTGTCGGATTGATGTAAAGCAATTGCAAGTCTAGTAATACTAGCATCATGTGATCAATATTTTGTAATATAATTACAGTAAAATTCTCATAGTATGCATACGAGGTCTTCCGAATAAGATTTTTTGCTGTCGGAATTCGGATTGATGTTGGAATACGTGGATGTTAGGTGTCACTTTTATACAAGGATTGATGTAAAGCAATTGCAAGTCTAGTAATACTAGCATCATGTGATCAATATTTTGTAATATAATTACAGTAAAATACTAATAGTATGTATACGGAGTCTTCCGAACAATATTTTTTGCTGTCGGAATTAGGATTGATGTTGGAATACGTGGATGTTAGGTGTCACTTTTATACAAAGGTTGGGTTGATGTAAAGCAATTGCAAGTCTAGTAATACTAACATCATGTGATCAATATTTTGTCATACAATTACAGTAAAATACTAATAGTATGTATACGGAGTCTTCCGAATAAGATTTTTTGCTGTCGGAGTTCGGATTGATGTTTGAATACGTGGATGTTAGGTGTTACTTTTATACAAAATGTTCTATAGAAATAAGAAGATGTGGTATGAGATCCAATGAGACACCTCTCCATCCAAGTCACACAGTGTAAAAAGTAAACAATTATAGATTAAAGTACGGCCTTCGTGACGGAGCCTAGGCTCACACTAAACAGCAACATGTAAAGGGCCCCAAAATGACTAGTGTAAAACAATTCAAACAGGAAAATCAACGGTCTAATCTATATAAAAACGAGAAACGAGAAACACTTTTGAACCACATCAACAAACGCCAACCAAGGAACAACTGACATAGGACATGTGCAAACAAATACAGCGGGTTTTGAACATTTTAACAGGCGCCAGCCTTCACGCTAACCTGAAACAGTAGTGTAACATCTGAAATATGCATGAATTTTTCTCCTCTATTTTGAGACTATGAATCGTCTATTTTAGATATGGTTTTTCTGGACATGTTATTATGGGGACATAAATATCGTTCAAGACCGAGAGGTAAAAAAGGGTTGTGAAAAATGGACCAAAATATTGTATTTCATCTAAAATAGATTGGAAACAGTGTCGTCAGGTCAGAAAAGACTCTTTTTTGTCGTATTGTAAAAAATAGTGTAAACGGGAAAAATCTGATAACTAATCTTTTGATTCCTATTTAGATAAATGTTTGATTGTTGTTGATATTCAAATATCACATTTTGAAAATAATTTAGAAAAAAATAAAAGAGGACATAATATGTCTGTTTCTGAAATAAGAAACATACTTCAAGTACTTGCAAAGTGGTTTCTTTTTATACCGGACGATAATGTAGCCAACCATGTGGTGGTGGTATGCCGTAAATACTACACGGAAGTTCTTAAGAATGCAATTTTAAATTCTTCTACATTCATGTCAGTGTGCTCTACATAGAATCATTTTTTTTCGTGGGTACCAAATTTCGAGGATTGAGGAAAACTTGCATTTTCGTAGATACTTGATTTTGTGGTTTTTCCAAAGTCTGCATACAATTTTATAGAAAATTTGTAATATGTTGAACGATTAAATTCGTGGTTTACCTGTACCCACGAAATCCACGAAAATTGGTAACCAACGAATAATAATGAATCCACAGTAGTTAACAGACATATCATAACCACATCACAGTTTAAGGCCTCTTCTGAACATTTGAAGGTCCTTGTTATGTATTGGTTACCTGAACTACACAAAAAGCCAGTAAAACATCGTTTTATCTCGGCCTCTGGTGAGTGTCCTACAACAACCACTGTCCCAAGTTAGGGGAGGGTTGGCGCGCCTTCAAACTAGTTTAACCCCATATTCTGTAAGTGCCTGTCCGAAGTCAGGAGCCTGTATTTCGGTGATTGTCGTTTGTTGCTGTATATTTATTTAGTTTTTCGTTCATTATTTTGTTCATTAGTTTTCTTGTTTGAATTGTTTTAAATTTGTCATTTCGGAGCCTTTTAAAGCTGACTATGCGTTATGGGTTTTACTCATTGTTGAAGGCCGTACGGTGACCTGTACATGCTATAATTGTTAATTTCTGTGTCATTTTGTCTCTTGAGGAGAGTTGTACCATTGGCAATCATACCACATCTGCTTATTTTTAGATGAAATATTTGCGACAGATCCTATTTTAGACAAACAAACTTTCCCAGCTGATTTTTGAACAATAAACTTAATTTTACCGTACCATTAGTTAGTTTCTTTGCACGATTTTGTGTTTTTGGTCATATGTTTATCAATGGTATCCTTTTTTAATACAAATTACCTGAAACTGAACAGGCAATTTGTTGAATTTTATTTCCAAATTTTAGATATTTTACAAAAAAGCTAGGTATTTTTCAAATATAGATTCTACCATTGCATCAAGTGTGTTAGGTTATTTATCCAATCGAGACAGTTAAATTTTCAAATGTAAAACGCGAGGCTCGCCGAGCGTTTTAAATATTTAAGATTTAACTGTCGAGAGTGGATAAATATCGTATTGCACTATATTTTGTGGTGGAATCTGTTTCTCTAATGATGTTCATACAATATGTAGACAATGTCAATCCTTCTTTTCGAATGACCTGCAAAAAAGGGGTGATCTTTCTACTTAAAGTCATCATGGATGGTAGCCTTTTTCATGACGTCACAATAGGAATTTCATAGGAAAGCAAGAAACTAGAGTTGTGAAACAGTACATGATATATTAGGCATGAAGATGGAATTGATTGCATATTAGCTAAATTATCTGTCGTAAAGGATCGTAAGAAACGATTATTTGGTAAATACGTCTAAACGAGTGACAACTCTTCGACAAATTCATCCATTGGATCACAAATGATAGTGATACACGGCTGAAAACACATATTATATTCTCTAAATATCAGCACAACAATGTTAAATCTGCAAATTAGTGGAAGCAATTTTTTTTTACCTCGCCGGAATTCAAACTCATGCTATTGGGATATCGTGACAACACAACTTGCATTTGGTCTAGCGCTCTAGACCACTTTGCCACCTAGAACTAACAAAATTTCAGCTTTCGGTGGACTAGTGCTACCTTTCGTCGTCAGTAGAATCAATATATGATTTTCCTTCGTACTGTAACGTGACGCTAACATCATTGGAATCTGGCTTTTATATATTTGTTTATAACATTTTAGATGCCTGATATTTCCAAATCATAGGAATTTAATTGACACTTCAAAAATATGCATTTGTCACAAGATATATATACAGTCCGCCAAAAGTTAAGCACCACCTATCTTTATTGCATAGATTTTTTTTTTCATTTAAAAAAGTCAGTTTATCCTCGAAAAATAGAAAATATTCATGTAGCAATATTGCTAACATATACCATAAACAAACCATAAATTTAAGTTTGGTCACTTATGTGGGTTCTATGCATTTGAATTTTGCGTTCTTAGAAAAAGTGAAAATTACACAAATCAGAAACGGAATTTAAGTTTCACTGTGATTTTATTTTTTTACAACAATTAATCACCCAATATCATTAAAAGTCTCTACAAATAATCTTTGGTATGTTCGGCAAATTTAATGTCAATATTTGAGTCAATAGGATGTGTAATCATCTCTCTTCCGGTACAGTTCCATAACACGGCGTCTCACACTCTGTCCAAGCCTTCTGAACTTTAGTTGAGCAAATTAATTCCATTCAGCAACAATTGCCCCTCTTAAATCGCTAAGATTTTGCAAAGGTGAATCTCTGCGATTGAGATTTCTGCCAATGGCATCCCAAACATGTTCGATAGGGTTCATGTCTGAAGACATGGAAGGTCAAAAGATAGTGCCAATGGCTTCTTGCTCTTTGTACTCGGTTACAATCCTTGCCCTGTGTGGTCTAGCATTGTCGTTCATGTACAAGCGTCTTGACGCAAGTGGAGGATTATCAAAATGAGGGACTGCAATGTTTCTAAGCACCAAATCTCTGTATGTCTGTCCGTTCATCCTACCCTGCAGAATATGCATACCCACCTTACAACAGTATGAGAAGAAACCCCATAATGTAACACCACCAGCAACGTATGCAGTCGTTGGACAAATGTTGTTTTGGTCATAATAAGTATTTCCCCGCCAAACTCATATTCTGCCGTCTATTGGTCGTTACAAAAACCACTCTCATTTGAACAATGAACATTTTGCTAGCTTTTCATGTTCCAGCATCGATGGTTATTAGCCCTTTGAAACCTGATTATACGGTGCCTGGCTGTTAGGGCAGGTCTCTTGACAACACGATGTGCACTTAGGTTGCCTCTATGAAGTCGTCAGACCAATGTCTGAACACTTACACGTCCAACTTGAGGCCAATGGTGTCTAAGCTATGGGGCAGGAGTAAATGGGTTGGCTTTAGCACGACCAATAAGCAGTCTGTCATCACGATCGGTAGTTAAACGGGATTTTTCGGACCTTGGTCTATCATTTACAGTTCCTGTGTTAACATGACGTTGTAAAAATCTGACAATGACGGTGTGTTTAACATTGAAATGGTTACCTATGCTATAAATGCTCCTACCGGCATTTGACATGACAATTGCTTGTCAACGTTCAGTCACAGATAACATACGCCTTGCCATATTTCACTGTGACTTAGTGAAGGTCAAATTTCACCTGTACGCGCAACAGTAGGAAGATGATTTAAAGGCATCGAAACAGTGTATTCGAAAATGCGCAGATGCCCTTTAATAAAAAGTTGCTTGGCGTGTTTATCGGAGTTTAATTTTTTTGGTCGTAATGAATTGTCTTAGTGTATGTTATAGGCAATTCTTAACACCAAACATAAATATTTTTTTGCAATAGTTAAAAGAATATTAATATTTATATTTAGGTGGTACTTAACTTTTGGCGGACTGTATTTAAATAAGAATACAGTGTAGTTGCGTGCTGATTTTGTTCCCTGAATAGTACGAAAGTAAAATATACGGTTTCTACCCCTGTAAAGTGTGGAATCAATACTAATATTATCTAATACTGATACATTGAGTTTGGCCATAATAGCCAGCCAACAAACCTAGTTGGTGTCTCATTGCCTGGAAATGACAATGACACAGAGATTCACTTCTACAACAATACTTTACATATATATATGACGCAAAACCGAAAAAATCCATACAAAACATATTTTTTTCTACTAGTCCAAATACTTTATAATTTCATTACAAAGCAACAAAAAAAATTAATAAATACTGAAATCAAAGCAATACTGTAATTACCTCTATTTTCTTTTCCAGATGAACCCTTGATGTGGGAGTATGACCTGCCTCTAGCTTTGCAACATATTGCTGGTAGCCTTTTTCCAATATTTCGCCTTTATCTTGGTTCAATGTTGTAAACCTCTCACCCTTTTCTTCCCATAAAATACCTGGGCTGTTGAACAGAAATCATTCGATAATTACAAATGATGGCTTTATCCATTTTAATACTTTCAATAAGATTTAGGGATTTCCCTTTTTTAGAAGCGTAAAGACAGTTAACCTTGCATTGTCAACAATGTACTTTATCTTACAATCTTACAAGAACACTTTTGTTTTGGCAAAATACTTTGCAAAACAATTTTGTAAAGTCTAATCAAGCATTAAATTAAACCGGATTGTTGTTCTATTATTGCAGATGAAAACTTAGTTCATGTCAGTTAGACTAGAAAAGAGGGACGAAAGATACCAGAGGGACAGTCAAACTCATAGATCGAAAACAAACTGACAACGCAATGGCCAAAAATAAAAGACAAACAGACAAATAATAAATAGTACAGATGACACAACATAGAAAATACACACACAAATAAAAAGTGTATTATGCAATGTCATGTTCAAGAAAATATCAAAAGTATTATACAACATGAATAGATAAACAGTTGAACTTCGTAGAAATGATTGCAAATGAGACAACTTTCCACTAAACTTTAAACAAAGTGAATGTCAGCAATTATACGCAACCGTACGGCCGTTAGAAAACCCCATATCGTATGGTCAACTATAAAAGGCTCCGGCATGAAAATTATGAAACGATTCAATTGAGAAAACTAACAGCCTAATTTATAACAAAACGATTTACGAAAAACCAATAATGATGACATGAAGCAACGGCAATCAATGAACTGCAGGCTACGAACATGGGACAGGCACATAAAGAATGTGGCGGGAGAAAAACATGTTAGTGAGCGCTCAATCCTCCCGCTAAACTGGGACAGTGGTGTAATAGTACAACATAAGAACAAAAAAAACTATAAGAAAATTTGACAAATGCCTCATTCCTGAGATGGATACAAATAGATATATATCTAACAAAAACACAGAGTGGACGTGGACAAATACATACACACTACAAGAAGACACTAAGTACAGATCTGAGAGTACTTGCAGGTACTGACAGCTAGTTCAAAGCCAATAACAACTAATTAAAAAAGTCATGTATCTAGCACTAAAATATCAATCAGTACACATCCAACATCCAATGGATTCAGTGTAAATACCTCATTCAATGTAAGAGAAAGTACATACTTATGTTATATTTAGTATGATTTCATTTAACTGATTACAAAATCAATATTTATACCAATAAAACAATATTTAATGATTTAACTACAGTGTTGAATAGGTAACCTTTTAGAAAAGGTTTATTTAAAGGATTGATAATTTTACTTGGATCGTATCTTTATTTCCGGGATTGATTTACAACATAACTGTAACATTAAGGATGTGCTATTCCGTTTGAAATACGTTTTCTACAGGTACAGCCTTGGACGCTGAATTGCGTTTAAGATCACGCCGAAGTGCGATGGTGTCATTGTGACGCTACCTTGTTGATAACTACGCCGACGTGTAATTTTGGTTACGCTGAAGTGCGAAGGATTACATAAATCATGTTTTGAATGATTTGCATGTTCACATATCGATGACTAAGTCTATTTGTTTATTAAAAGTAGCTTTTTTAATTTTGTGTACATCGAGAGTATAACCGGTTTAATTTAAAACTGTCATGATAAATTGTATTTGCATTTTCAGTCCTAACTGTAACGTTGTAGTGAAGTGGCACTGTACTTTGTAGATAGTAGCAGCTAAGACAAAAACGGCATTCGTTCAGACAAAAGTTTTGAAATTAAGTGACACTACATACAAATGTTATTTTCCTTTAAAACCAGTAGTTTTTGCAAATACTTCTTGGTTAGTCAAAACAAAACAAAACAAGCGAAAAATCTATACGGCTAATGTCAATGACAACAAAGAATAAGATAGATCACCAATGTTTTTTTACTGCAACTGGAGAAAATATTGAAAGTTTGGTATTTATATACTAACTTTTATAAAATTCAAGCTCTCATAATAATTGGGCATCTGTTGATTTTTAAACTAGCATAACGCGTCTTATAGACCATCACACTTCAGCGCAGACCATCGCACTTGAGCAACCATCGCACTTCATCGCAAACCATCGCACTTCAGCGTGACCATGCCACTTCAAAGTCCCCATCTCAATTCCGAGACCTACATAAATACATATAAAGCAATTGGCAAAAGGGTTTGTCTTAACATATCTTATTTCGTAGACCTTACACAAACTGCCCACTTTGGTTTATAGACGTTTGAAAGCTTCTGGTTACTAAGGTGATACTTTCAGCATCCATCGTCGGATAGTTCCAGTTTCGTTTCGCGTATTCCGCTTCAAAAATATTAAGAAACATTAAAAGAAGAGATCTGATATTGGATTACCTTGTAACTCCTAAATATGCCACTTCCTTCTGCTCGGAATCATTTACTAGGGACACACCAATACCTTGTATACAGATGTTGATCTTTAGTTCAATACGTTCTAATCCTCCTGCCTGAAATTTAAAAACAAGTAAATGTTTGTTTCAATATTTTTTATGATAATAAACAGTCTGGTCTGCATATGTTAACTAAATATAAAAACGCCTGAATCACAGTTGTAATCGAATTAAAGTGAAATTTATAATTAATATTACTGTACAGATTCTATTCCATTTTATGATTAATGTGATTTTACTCATTTTGTTTTATTTTTATTTTTCAAATGTGGCAAATGTAGTTTTTGTTTTTATTTTCTCTTAAAATAACTAAATACGTTGATATAAGAACACTATCATTGAGGCAGAACATTGAGAAGTAAATGCCTATTTCTAAAACTACGTTTAATAATTAAACTACTTTGCAAATTATTATAATACACTTTACGAGAAAGAAAATGTCGACAAATCTACGACACTGAACTTGCATTAGGGAATAATTCGACCGTTGTTTACCTGAAGAATACAATATAACACAATTTATTTGAAGGGCTATCCATTAATGTAACCCAACATCATGACAAAAATTTAAAGAAATATAGAATGTTAAAAAACAATCAGCAAATAAAAAACTATTCTGAAAACCAAGATTTATCAACAGAAGTCTGACGGATTACCGTGCAGAAAGCAGTAGGTTAACAAAGGGTCCATTTTGGCCCTAAAATTCCCCAACAAAATTAAACGTAAGTATTAAACATACAAATATGATGATACAGTAGGCTAAAGTTTCTGACAAATACATTTAACAAGCTCGATGCATTAGAACAATGTTGGTGTTGTTATGATGTCATATTTTTGCACTCCGTATTGCCGAAATTAAATTTTGACCAATTTTGTACCTTCAATTTTACTACTTTTTGCTCAAAACGACATTGGCCACATCCAAGGACACCCAAAAATGTTTGTTTAGATGTAGTCAAATGGAGTGGCCAATGTTTTACTGAGGGAAATGGACATAAAAAATGCATAAAAATAGATTACTTGGCTACAATGATGAAAAATATAATACCTTTAAAGCTATCAGCATTGTAAAAGCAAACGACAGACAACAAGTGTCTTGAATTTCTATATGCATATTAATATCATAAACATAAATTTTAAATATGATATAACAGGATCAAATTAAGGCCTTCGTGGCCATACTATTTCGGCTGCTTCTCTAGTAGTAGCAGCTATTTCTATTTTTGGGGAACAAACGTCCTGTTTTTCATCGCACGTTGCAATTAAAATTTGAATTGGCTGATGTCAAAGTCGAGAATACGAAGACACATACGAAAAGTTTACATATCAGAATTTATATGTGATATGTGTCCGTCAAAAAGGAGGTGCATTAATAGCAACCAATTAAAAGAATATATGTATATAGGAGACGCATTTGAATATATCATTTTGTGAAAAATATATCTGTACTCCTTACAACAAAATTATTTTATTTATAACGTGTGTACGTTATTTTATTTAACGCCATTTTGTCCCAAGTTACACATGTTACAGTTGTATTTTTGACATTGTTTTACATATTGCATTTATATTGTGTAATAGATCAAATTTATTCGTTTAGTGTATGTTTACTTGTTATGTTAATGTTTCTTTTCGATCAAGTTAAACCATTTCAATTGATATTGTATAGTGTGTCTTTCTATGTTGTTATGTTATACTACTGTTTCAGATGAGGTTGAAGGTTGACGCCTGTAAAAACATTTGAACCTGCTGCAATTTGTTTGCACCTGTCCTAAATCAGAAACATGTTGTTCAGTGGTTGTCGTTTGTTGATGTGGTTCATAAGTGTTTCTCGTTTCCCGTTTTTTTTATAGATTAGACCATTGATTTTCCTGTTTAAATGGTTTCACACTAGTCATTTTTGGGACCCTTTATAGCTTGCTGTTTGGGGTAAGTCAAGGTTCCTTGTTGAAGGCCGTATTTGACCTATGATGGTTTACTTTATACAAATTGTGACCTGGATGGAGAGTTGTCTCATTGCCACTCATACCACATTTTCTTATATCTATGAATGTAATTAGAGACACGGTTTCAGTTACAAATATGCTATGCGATACGGACTTTGTTCATTGTTGAAGGCCGTACGGTGACCTATAGTTGTTAATTTCTGTTATTAGGTCTTTTTTGGAGAGTTGTCTAATTGGCAATCATACCTCGTCTTCCTATTTTTAAATTAGTTTATCTAAAAAAGTATATTTACCTCTTGTACAACCGTGAACAAGTGAAGGTCTTCCGTAAATAAGAGAATGCGCTGTAAACCATTCAAAAATGATACCCAGTATATATTACTGTCAGCTTGAGCAGAGAACATTCCTATTCCATCCTACATATGGTATACGAATAACACAATTAAATCATATACAAAGCATAATTGAAATATATAAATATTTCAAATATTAACATAATTAAAAAGACATTTAACAATATCTAACAATCCTTGCAAATTAACAGTTTTTGGTTTGAATATACAATATATCAATAGTTGTTGTAAATAGAAACATTTCAACAAAAGAATAGCGAGGAATGACGCCTGTGTTCTCACCCTATACATCGTTAAATGATTCTTGACCCAAGAAACAAAAACTTATTCTCGATTATTAGAAGTTCATTACCCTATCCCGAAACAAAATAAAACAATCATAACCCCGAAGCAAACATTGTTCACTGTGCGTTTATATTCTTCATTTATTTGGAAAAAGTCTGATACCGTTTAATGACGAAAGCTTGAAAAATATGGTTACTCTGCTTATCTCTTTGTAATTCCGTAATGACAATTGGACATGCGTGTAAGTTTGGGATCTTGTCATGGATTCTGTTTTTCAGAACCTGTACCATTATGTAGATCAAGCGTACTTATTATTAATTTGAACATTTAAATGTATATAAGCGATCTAATGACAAAAAACAAAATATTTTAGACAAACATGAATTTGGGACTTACCTGTTTTTGTATTTCTTTCCACAATATGTATGCCAATTTTGAACTTCAATGGCCAATTGGAAAGTCCAGGATTAAATTTAAAACATAACTAAACTACTCTTACAAAGTTCAAAATGTAATATGGTTTGCACTTGATGTCATACAATTTTTTTGTCTTTTTTGCTGCCAATCATGTTTTTTTTTGCATTATGTAAAAATACTTTTTGAACTCATACAATCTGTTCACCTAAAACATTGAAAACATATGTCGTCTACTTTGAGATGACAAAAAAAAAGATGATGACTCATCGATCCAGGTGTCAAAAATGTTGATGAAGTGATTTTTCAGAGAATTCATCGAAATTCTAGTCAGGAATTAAACATTATTAGTGGGAAGAGAGAAATAGATTCAAACAATTGCAAGGAAATGCATAGCTTATCATTTCATGCCTCAATTAGTCAAAATGAAACAAAAAACTTCATGCTGAGTTCTTTGGAATATGCACGTTACAGTTAATAAAAATTCATGCATGTCGTCACGAGTTAAGTGGAAATTTCCAAATGTCACGAGCTTGCAAGCATACCGAACTTGTTATCATCGACGATATATTCTAAATGGGTGGGGGTATCAGTTTTCAAGACGGATTAACGCTTGTATGCAATAGGACCGTAACTGATTATTTTGAACTCATTCGACATATCATCCAATGCATTTTGAATTTATCAGTAAATCAAATACTAATGTATGGTTTTGAGCGATGATTCAAAATATTTTAAAGATTTTTCTTAGTCTTAAATGGCAAGAATTGGGATGACATCTTCAGACCTATCTTATATATCATTCAATGCATATTGATATGTCAAACTCAAAATTATGTAGTTTAAACATGTTAAAAATGAATTATTTTTAAATGAAAGGGAAGGGGAGGACTCTTGTGGATTTATTTGATTTGTCTTGTCATGTAGGATTCATATCTTACATTACACTTTCCACATCTTTTACGTTTTCACGGTTTTATATTTCTTTGAAATACTTAAAAAATTTCAAAGGTCATACTCATGTAAAGCCAATGACATTTGGTAGGTTGTATGTAGAATATCCATTACTGAATTTACCCCATACTGTTTCAAGATATAACCGTACAACATAACAATACAAAAATATCCCTTAGTCTGTTTTAGTAATTTTATCCTATTGTTGTTCATTTAAACAGTGACTGGATTGATTCAAACACAAAAACAATATATTTATTGCTGTCTAATTGATAAAGACCGCAAATATCTTTTCGACTAAACATGATTAATTGAATCATTTATGTATACCCTACCTGTTTTAAATCATTTCCCTGGTTTGTTTTTTTTCCACATGTCCAAATGATCTCTCTTTTATTGGTACAATACTCCCAGGTGTACAGTAAATACTGCTGAGGATTCAATACATGCTTTGTTACAACATCACTGAAAACAAACGATGTGTATGTGTTTAGTACATTATTGTTCAGCTGCAAATAAAATAAATCCAAAATTACAAATAGTTGAAAAATAAAAATTAAATTTGTAGGCAAAAAACTAAGTAAATGTTCAAATATCAAAAATCGATGAAGAAGGCATATTGAGGTAAACAAAAAGACAAATTATGGAAAGCCATGAACTCCAAAAGGAACGTGACTAGTTATGCTGATATGCATTCACCAACCGCCATGCCAATCTAACACAATCGTTTAACTTGCAGAAAAGACGTCTATTCCAAAAAGCTACACAAGTTAAGGTTCTTGCTATTTCTGCCTTGCAAACATAACAACGTCTAATTGCATGCTGAAGTTAATATATTCTAAAACTTTATTTAATTTTACATGTATTGTGCATATGAATATAAAAGGTGATGTATATATGAAAAGTATTCTTAAACAGTATCAGCAAATTAACCTTAATACGGATAAATCATCATGTGCAATACTGATAACGTTGCCTTATTAATCTTAATCATGAGTTAATATTGCTTTTCGGACTTGTCCATATTTGGATTGATATTTTTGATATGTTGAATGCACTGTGTGCCTTCAAAGTATTACCATTGATAGTT
Organism: Mytilus californianus; assembly: GCF_021869535.1. NCBI lineage: Eukaryota > Metazoa > Mollusca > Bivalvia > Mytilida > Mytilidae > Mytilus > Mytilus californianus. The sequence continues at coordinate 61,446,360 of NW_026262604.1, read as the reverse complement.
CATGTATCAATATATTCTCAAACTTAATTCAAAATTACATGTATTATGCATATGAATATAAAAGGTGATGTATGTATGAAACGTATTATTAAACAATATCAGCAAATCAAGCATAGTACGGATAAATCAGCATGTGCAATACTGATAGCGTTGCTCTATTAATCTAATTCATGGTTTTTTATTGCTTTTTGGACCGGTCCATATTTGGATTCTTATTTTTGATTGTTGAATGCACTGTGTGTTGTCAACGTATTACCATTGTTAGTACCAATATATTTCTAAACTTGATGTAATATTACATTTATTATGTATATGAATATTAAAGGTGATGTGTACATTTAAAGTACTATTGAATGATATGAGCAAATCAGCCCTAATACGGCTTAATCAACATGTGCAATACTGATGACGTTACCCTGTTAATATAAATCATGAGTTAATATTGCTTTTCGGACTGGTCCAATATGGGAAAAGGCGTATTGGCCCATGGGTTAAGATGGGACGTTCTCTGACGGTTTCATGTTGTTACGCCTTACGTTTCGTTACTCATAAGATACATCTTAATATTTTGTAATTTTAGATATCATTAAAAAACTCTTTGAATAATGTTCCGTGTTTTGTAACGATTTGAAACGGCCTTTTCGTGAAAAACTTGCGGTTATTATCATTGTTTAATTTCCGTTGATCAATCAACAGAACGCAGTTGATTCAATGATTAGAATGGGTAAACTGTCTGAATTATTTATCCTAGCTACTTTATACTTTGTAGACAAAATAAAATGTAATAACAAATATTAAGTACTTGGTCGAGAAATCAAAAATTGCATAATGCATCGTAACATCGAAAAGACAAGTTAAAATATGATATCGTATATCTTTTTTATGGTAAGTTTCTTGGTTTAATCGAAGAATCGTTTAATTAAAGTGTTATGAACTGGCTGTTTCTGTATTGATCCTGTTATAGATTTTCTATCAGCTGTATTGACCCTCGACTCTACGAGTCTTGGTGCCAATACTGCTAACCTCAAATCTATAACAGGCCAATACAGACACAGCCAGTTAATAACGGTATATTATAACTTCAACATAAGATAACATTATATAAACCTCGTGCATCCGGAAGCATTTTCGGATTTATGTTCATTAAGAACGCTTAAAACCATAAAAATTAAATAAACAATGCGCTATCACACTTGAAACTATGTAACTAATTATGAACGAAAAAGGATAGTCATATGCATTTAATGTTAACTAAGCCCCAGGTTTTTGAAATTTGAGTTTCGTGATAATTTTTTATTTTTCAACGGGGACTTTTAGAAATCGTGTAACAATCATCTCAGTACTAATGTAACGACTACTGAGCTACTCTTTAGAACAACCTGTAATAGTGGAGCAGTATTGGCGATGATCCAAAGCAAGGTAAACCAAATAACTTTGTACAAGTCGTGTTTGTCCATCTTGCTTTTCTTGATTTATGGATCAGATACACATTCTAACAAAAAAGTTGGTGGTCCGTGCATATAATGTATGTCGTTTGAAGCCACAAACATAAAACATTAGTCAAAATAATTATTTTCTTCATTGGAGTGCACAATTATGACGTCATGATGACATTACAAAGGTTTTTATGTGTAACAGCTTGAAGAATTTGTATTTGTCAGATATTTTTATGCATTTTTTGTCATCAAATTGTTGTCTTCCTACTAAAATTAAATCTCATCACATTGATGAGACAATATAAATCTTCGTGAGCATACTTAAAAAGGGGACATTATCAATAACTGACAACACCAAATGCTCGACTATTTTAACCAACAGAACAAATAAAAAACAACTCACATTTTCCAGACCCAGTACATGCATTTCCCAAAACACAAATGGTGGGTTACATGTACACCTGATTTTATAGAAAGCTTAACCTCCAATTTATAGGAGAGCTATTTATAATTTCGTCATACCATATTTAAAAAAACAGAAACATTATAATAGACGTGTTACGAAATGGTATATAGTCGACGCCGGTGTTGACAAATTAGACTTTGCATGAAAGTATCGTATCAAAACACAATTGCAATTACCTGTGCATCATAATCAATTGAATCTTGTGTTTAAACCGCCTTGTACTAATGTCCACGTATATTTTTTCCTTATATTATACAGACGAAAACACTTTATTAGAGACCAATTTTATTATATGAACTGTCCTTAAGAAACAAGTTTTCCATACTTCGGGGGAAATAAATAACATTGACGATACCAATTTTCGGCACCAGATGCGCATTTCGACATTAAATGTCTCTTCAGTGATGCTCGCGATCGATAAATAAAAATGATAAATCGCTAACTATTTCTTCCTTTTGGAACACTGACAGAAGGCAAGGGTAAAGAAAAAGATAAAAAATCCAAAAGAAAGCCGTGGAAAAGGAGGAATAGATTAGGAAAACGAATCCCCACCAGCCTTTAAAAAATTAAGCAAATGTACTTGCCAATTTTAATTTTTACGAGTCCAAAATAAATAGCGACAGATCATTTTACTTAAAGGGGTGTTTACCCGAGGTCAGAACTTTTGGACGGGTTGCACACAATGCAGAATAGACTTATTATATAATAAGATGAAATTTAGCTGGCGGGTGGGTGGACATGCAGGCGGGCGGTAGAAGAGGGGAACCATTTTTAGTAATAAACCCCTAACCTAGACGCTTTTAAACTGTGCACAATGTATGTTTATACATAGAAAATGTGAATCTCCAATTATGGATTCATTTTGAATATAGTTTGCTGTTGTTTTTTCAGAGGTTTGTCATTTTTGTGCAATTGTAAATACATGAGGGTGTGAATGTGGATTTACAGAATAGAGAATAATGGGCAAAAAATATAAAGAATAGAGAAAAATGGACCAAAAAAAAAATAAAGAATAGAATAAGAAATGAGGTGCTAAATTATACAAAAATATAAGAAGAGATTAATGGGCAAAATAATCAAAAATAGCCTCAAATATTAAATAATACAGAATTGCAGTGGAAGTCCGAAGATTAGAAATAATTTCTAATTGGAAAAATCTATTACAATCCTCTCTTGAAACAGCAATGACATGACAGTTATATTTACATAAAGCATCACAGTCAGTGTCATTTCTTTAACTTTTCACAGTCAGTATCATTTCTTTAACTTTTTCCTTTGATGTTGTAAATATTAATTTATCGAATCTGATTTAATGAAAATATTTTATAATAACCAAAAGCCTTCGACCTCGACCTGAAATGATAATGCCATCAATTACTTGTCAATTATGGACTTTTGACGAGGTTAATTCCTGTTAAAGCATTATCGACAAAGAACGTTGTTCGAGGTTGATAATTTGGTTCAGCAAGTCCAAAATAACAAAGATTTAGTCTAGATAAAAGTCCTTATTTTTTATATTACATATTTTATAATAAATAATAGACATAGGATGTATGTGACGTTCTCTAACTGGCATATACGGGGTATTGTATGAAGAAGGCCGGCAAGAGAACATCATCGTCTAAGATGCGCGCATTTATTTTTGCGATTCCTTGATAACTGTTCAAAATTTGAGTTTAATATTTGTATTGCGATTTCAGTAAATGTTATATAATATAGTTACTGATAAAATCAAAATGCGAGATTTGTCCTGTTGGATTATTCGCATTAATAAAATCATTGCAATAATTTTTGAATTTGCAGTACTTCATCAGTATTTGTGTCCTGAACTTCGAGCATTCATCGTTAATATATGGTTTGCTTGTCCTTCGGTACTGTCAATTGATGTTTAAGTACTTTTGGAGGAATTGAATACCGGTAAATTCCGGTTAATTTCTATTGTTCCTGTTTGTGTGTGTTTTTTTATGTTTTACAAGCAACCTTCGAACAAAACTATTTTTCCTCTACTGCAAATAATTTGCGTTTATCCCAAGTCAGAGATGTGTGGTCATTGACATGTTATTGTCTCTTTGTATGTTGTAGTTCTTCTACATATTTGAAGCTAAAATGTTGTGTCCGCCGATTTATCCACTTGGTTATTTTGCTGGAGATATTTTAAGGCTTGTCACATCATGATGGTAATTAGTTTCTAACATTACTACATATTCCTTCTTTTTCATTTTCATTTTAAGATAAAAATGAAATAGACACAATTATTTATATGTCGTCAACAAATTTCTGGAATAAGGGGTTAAAGAGCCCAAACAGTCTTTTTTGTCAATTTATGGAATGTCGATTAAACGGGGTGTCGGAAAAGTAGACTGTCTGACTAATGGGGAAGTCGGACCTGTGGACTGTCGGAATATAGCTACGCACCATCCTCAGCTCACAAAGCTAACCAGCACGTCTTGAGGTGGCAGATAGGTGATGTCCTAAATAAGATTGACATGTACGTTCAACTAACTTCGAACCAATAAGTAAGAATCTGCTTTTAACAATGTTGACTTTCAGCCCTTTTTGGTGCCCCTATTTTCAGAATGGATGGGGAAAAACCCATAGCAAAATCTGATCTGCATTTGGTACTGGTAACATTTTCCTAAACATCAATCCACTACAACTTCAAAGGATAAGGGGCACTACAGGGCCCTTTTCGTCCCAGCATTTTTCAAACATTTGAAGCTCATCTTACAAAGGTGCTAGAGATATAATGACGGGGTTTACACATCAGTTATCATGAAAAGAACATATTTGTGTAGATGTCTTGAAGAATCATGACCATAACTAAACATTTAAATGGAGGAATCAGATTAAAAGTCAATCATTTCCTGATTTTACTTCATTGTTGGACATATGGTATGTTTATAAGTTTGGACTAAAATTGATCCTTATTGTCCCTATGACTTAACACAGATGTAGATTTATCGAGTCTATTTTTAGTGGGGTACCATTAATCATGTTATCACTCATATTGTGCTCTGGTAATCACATAAAAATGAAATGCTATCTTCGGTAATCATTAAATCATTTCCTTCAGTAATACAATTATCACAACAATGAAATAACGCAACCAATTAATCAATACAAGTAGCACATTGTGATCAAATAATCAGCCTCAAAATGCCCTAGTAATCATGTAATCAAAAACCCTAACATAGTCTGGTATCGATATAGACATACAGAAAAGAAGACCGTCTTGAACTTGCATAGCGGTTAGACCATTGAAAGCCTCACTGTGACTTTGGGATGAAAAACAGCCTTTGCCTTGGGTTTTGTCAAGTGTATGCAGAACTTTTGTGTCATGAATTTATACACCATATCCAGTGTTTCTTATTACCAATAACAATTATTGTTAACAGACGACGACAGACCTACACATTATAAAAAATCAAATATTTGCATTAGTATAGACATTAGGGAAATTTGTCTGCAAGATATCAAAAGTTGAGGGTAGTTTTTTTTTTTTTAATGATGCTCTACACATTAAGGAATTTAATGGTTCTACGTGTTTCTGGTACAAACTAACTAGGCTATAGATAAAAAAGAGTCAATTATGATCGACATAAATTTATCCTACACACTTTCATGACTTTATAAATCTTCCAACACTTAAATACAGTTCACCTTATTGTGTTAAATAAAAAAAAAGACATGGGGTAATGCCAATCCCATGTACAAAAAAATCAAGGTTTCACCAATTGTGAGAGATCAACTGTATGTTCCATTACTGCAATACAGTTCATCTGTATCTTGTTAAATGAAAAAAGACACAGGTTCATTGCCAATGCCATGTACAAAACAATCTAGTTTCAACCAGTTATGAAAGATCAAATCTTCTAATGTATGTACTAGTTAGTGAAAAGTGCACTTTTGTAGCTCTTGACAACAGTTTTACAGTAAAATTCCAAAAATAAAAACAAAAAACTTGTTGATCTGCAGACAAACATGTATCTATTCAAACTTCAATTTGGTATTTAAATGATGTCCATTACCCAAATATCATCGATAAGAAACTGTTAAATTCTGTTCTAAATGAGGGATAATTTTCGTAACTCTTTGGTACTTCCAAAAGTCTCACACATGTGTTGGCAATAAATCGTAGATCTAGACCATCTTGCGAAACAAACTGAATGGAATATCTGCCCGGTCTTTTAACATTAAGTCAGACGCTGTACAAAAGCATAAAAACAATTTCAATTTGGCCTCATCGATTTAACACATTTTCTCAAGTACTGTATGGCACCTCTATCAGCAGAAGAAAGGTTTTCAAGAAAGATAAGGCTTCCCAAAACGTTTTAACAGTCGGTTGTAAAATATTGTAAAGCTGTTGTTATTTTGTTGGATTGATCATGGATCCAAAGTCAGAACAATGTACTTTTTGATGCTGAGCTAGTTCTTAATGTGCAATTTCCTTAAAATTGTCAGCTTTTTCCACTTTCTATAAGAGATCTATCTAGAAAATCTGCAAGGTTTATTTTTTCGACCTCTACAAAGTTTTCCAAAGAACATAACACAGCTTTATTCTCACATGGAGACATATACTGAATAGATCTCCATGATATCCGATTTTACTTCACCAAACATTGCTTTTTCAAATATAACTCAGTCTGGTGCAATTAAAACATTAAAGATTTAAAGTTGTGTGCACAAGATTAAAAATTGTGCGCACAAGTTTAAATGTTGTGTGCACAAGATTAAAAAAGTTGTGCGCACAAAATTAAATGTTGTGCGCACAAGTTTAAAAGTTGTGCGCACAATATTAAAAATGTAGTGCGCACAATATTAAAAAAGTTGTGCGCACAAGTTTAAAAAAGATGTTTGAACAAGTTTAAAAAAGTTGTGTGAACAAGTTTAAAAAATTGTGTGCCAACGTTAAAAAAAGTTGTGTGCACAAGATTAAAAGTTGTGCGCACAAGTTTTAAAGGCGCACGCGCACAAATATTTTAAATTACATATTTGGCACTAAAAGGGCTCTTTAGTAATCATTTAAGATTCACACGCAGTAGTTTCCTAAGACAACAGGATGATGATCAACAATTAAATTTACTGCCTTCAATTAGTGCGCACAAAAGATTTAAAGTTGTGCACACAAGTTTCAAAGGCGCGCGCACACAAATATTTCAAATTTCATATTTGGCACTTAAGGGGCTCCGTAGGAATCATATAGGATTCACACGCAGTAGTTTTCTAAGATAACAGGATGATGATCAACAATAAAATTTACTGCCTTCATTAGTTATGGATAACATCAGGTTTCCCTCAGGATTTTGTCATTCAAGGAAAAAAATATAAACCATATGTCGTTCTTCGCTCGTTACCCTTTATAGGCGTCATAAACTTAGAGCTACATGTAGACCCAGAGCAGAAAGATTATAATGTAAACAATGAACTGTGATTATGGTTCGGGTGTCTGGTATATAAGGAACACGCTATTAGACGCTTAAAAACTTTAAAAATTATTGAAGCGTATGTAGATATAAAAAAAAAATACCAGACTATAGAAATTTGTGTGGGTTTAGTAAAGATAGATTGATAGTTGATTTTTTTTTGTCCAGTGACAAATATTTCATACATTTTCAGGACGAGGTTCGATATAATGTAGTGATAAATTGATATGTTCGAAGAACATAAATTAATATACAAACTGGTTTATTTTGTGATTTTTTATTTCTAAATCTAGAAATGGATAATTGATAAACTATCAACCCCTCCCCCGCACACACTAACACCTATCCCGCCTTATAATCACAAGTAATCATATCAGAAAATGACTAAGTTTATTTAATTTTAAAAAAATGAAAAAGGGAGTAGGATATCTGGTTTACATCATGCATGTTGAATTTTACCGGTTTCAAACGATACTCAATGTTTTGAAACAGTCCGCACATTCAAAATCTAATTTGTCAACCTCAGCGTCGAGTATATACCTTTTTGTAACACGTCTAATGCAGTGTTATATTGCTTGATAGGCAATGATATTTACTTTCACTATGCGTCTCGTCAGCATGCATCATATCCAGACAACATTTAGACATATGTTTACTGTTTGCTTGTTGGTGTAATATTGTTTTTGATTATGTCTCGTTCGGGTAAATTTGCCCTTTTTATAATAATCATCTCAATGCATCCCTTATTGTAATACATAAACAATATATAGTGTGTGTCCCATAACTGGTTTAAAGATCTATTTTCAGGTGTGTTATATTTTTGTCAAAGATACTGTGTATTGTATGTCTTCGAAAGAATGTTTTTCCTCTTGAAGTTCCAAGAGAGAGGGTTCTCTTGCTTAAAGCAGGTCGTTGACAACATGGAATTCGAACAAAAAGTTAATTGGCTGATGTTGTAATAATCTTACTTTAAATAAATATATTGTGACTTTTGTGCATTCTCTTTAATATTTTTATGAAGTTGTTTTACTCTTTTTTTATATTGCACCCAATTAAGTATGTAATAATAAATTGAATTGTGCTTTAAAGTTAATGTAATATTTGATGGATGTTTGCTTTGTGTGTAATACCACCAAACCATAGTATTTCACGTACGTTTTCATGTTAACATAAGACAACCTAGTTATGTCCTTGCAGTTCATTGCAGACATCTTTTTTGAGTAATATATATATAACTTTGGTGTTTTATTCTTATTTATCGCACCGCGGATGAATTATCACGTTGTGATTGGTTAAACGCCGTCACGTGGTGACCCCTATGGATCCGTAGGGGTTAGTAAATTTCATAAGGGGTTCATGACGTCACGTCTATTGTTAATAATGACGTCATCTATTGATGTTGTTGTATTTCATTGTTTATTTTTCTACAAAACGCAGCAGGAAGAGTCCTGCGTGCGATAAATTCGTTATACGGTTCACTACTGACCCCCTTTGAATCCATAGAGGGTTAATAAAATCCATAGTGGACACGGCCTACGGTCTCAAACCCTATGGATTTTACTAACCCTCTATGGATCAGTAGCAAACCATATAACTTATAATGGCGTTCCCATACCATATTTCAGAAAATTTAGATGACCTGGTTACTTCAGACTGTAATCAGGAAAAAGGGGTGAACGTTTGCTTGCTAAACATCTGGTGAAAGTAATTAATTATTTGAGATAAAATGTTGTGTAAAATTTCCCCAGAAGTACTGCACGAACTTAAAAGTATACTTTAAAAACGTCATTTTCTATATGAAACAAATATAAATTCTGCATAATATTGGTATACAGTAAAATCAGTATATTGAAGCCATTTACGACACACATTTGATAGCAGTGTTTCATTACTTTCTTTGTACCCCCATTTTTTTACTATTTTACTTAATTGTTTTGTTTGTTAGCTCATACATTGTTGTCAATATAATGAAACTTTTTGCGACTATCATACAAGTGACAGATTAAGCTAGCTATAAAACAAGGTTTAATCCACCATTTTCTACATAAAGAAATGCCTGTACTAAGTCAAGAATATGACAGTTGTTTCCCATGCTCTGTATGTGATTAAGCTTTTGATCATGTCATTTGTTAAAGGCCTTTCTGTTTTAAATTTTACTTGGAGTTCGGTATTATTGTAGTTATTTTACACACCTTAAATGACACTGAATAATTGTTATCTCATAAAGTTAATCAATAATACTGGTGTCATTTCACACATAGCTTTAATAATAGTGTATCATTGCTTTCTCTGTGTTGGTGATTAGTAGTGATGATGTAGCTATTTCACACATACCTTTGACGGAAGAATATTATTGCTTTCTTTGTATGGTTGATACAACCCTTGGATGGTGTAAACTTCCCAAAAAAAATGTCTATGGTGTAATGGTGTATGGCATATGGTGCAATGGTAGAAGGTGTATGGTGCAATGGAGTAAGGTGTAAGGGGAATGGTGTAATGGTGTAACGTGCGATCGCGAATGGTGTGAATGTATGGTGTACGACATTTAAAACTATGCAAAATATGATTTTTAGTTTTATACATTTATTTACAATATTGTGATCAAAGTTCGTTTTTTAAAATAAATAAATAATTTTGTAGTCGCACGCTTTCTTTGAAATTAAATTGCATTATGGTGTAATGTGTAAGGTGTATGGTGCAAAGGTGTAACGTGTATGGTGTAATGGCACAGGGTGTATGGTGTAATGGTGTATGGTGAATGGTGTAATGGTGTATGGTGTTAGTGTGAAGTTTACACTATCCAAGGACTGTAATAACACTTTAGCTATTATACACATACCTTTGGAGGAAGAGTATCATTTCTTGCTCTGTATGTTTGACTGGTAGTACTGTAGCCTTTATATACATACCTTTGACGGAAGTATATCATTGCTTGCTCTGTATGGGTGACCGGTAGTACTGTAGCCTTGGAACGCTTACCTTTGATGGAAGTGTATCATTGCTTTCTCTGTATGGTTGACCAGTAATACTGTCGCCATACCATCCATGTATTTGCTGAATGTTACAATATTAGCTGATTCAGTCACTTGGCAATCTACATTCATTCCACCATACTATTAGAAACAATTATGTTTAACGTTCATTTAAAAATAACTGTGCCACGTTTGCCATGACGTTTCGTAAAAAATCATATCCATGAATGGAATGTTCATATGCACTACAATTTTTTGCAAAGGTCAAAACATAGGATTGTGCGGCATATTTTCAATATGTATATGCATTGAACTTCTAAGAGTTTAAAGTTATGCTAAAACTATGTTCTACCCTTTCCTTTACTTTGATTCTTCCTGAGAATTCAATCTATCCGCTATCCATCAGTATGTATTTTAGTAAAATTCCCAAGTTGTGATACATGTATGAAACATGGATTTTATATCTAGGATTCAATAGGTAAATAAAACAAAATATCTACGAATATTAAATATCTCCCCAAAAGAGTCATGGTTTGTGAATCAGCTGTATTTACAAAGTGCAACCTATATTGTGGTCAATACCAATACATATCAATACATTATATTGATGTTTTAAACATTTTATTCAACGTTTGATGGTTGACCGTTATAGAATATCCGTTTCACAGATGTTAGCGGATATGTTCCAAATGTCGTCCGCTTTTTACGAATGTGATCTATCGAATACGACTTGTTACCGGGTTTGTACTTACATGAGCAACACGACAGATGCCACATGTGAAGCAGAATCTGCTTAGCCTTTAGGAGCACATGAGATTACCCCTAGTTTTTGGTGGAGTCCGTGTTGTTTAGTCTTTAGTTTTCTATGTTCTACTATTATTTGTCTGTTTGTCTTTCTTTTTTAGCCATGGCGTTGTCTGTTTATTTTCGATTTATGAGTTTGAATGTCCCTCTGGTATCTTTCGCTCCTCTTTTGATGCTGCGTCATGTTGAAACTATTGAAACTATTGAAAAAGCACTGTTTTCGGGAAAATGATACAAGTCAGAATCCTTACAAGCTTAATTAGAAAAATATAAACAGAAAGCCATTTATTATATTACACTTTACATTGATACATGGAAAACTTGGTATATTTACTTTATGTTAATATCTCGTGTAGATGTACATGGCGATCACATAAAACCCTTATTCAAATAAGCATGGTATCAATATAGCAGGTGTTGGTACCAAAACTTACATGTAGGTAAATCTAAAGTAAGGTCATCAGATGCAATGTTTGAAAAATTTTGAAAAATCGCAGTTTCATTAACAATTCAGATAAACAAATTTGCTTCTGACCATTCTGCGTCTGGTTTTCAACACATGAAAACCCAGCTATAAATGTATTCAAAATATATGTTTGTAAACGTAGTTTTTATATAAAATATCATAACTAAACATCGTAGAATGCCATGCACTGGTCGAATGATTTGATTTGTGAAAGCCAGACATAATTCATATACCATAGCACAGGATCATACAAATGGGATGAATGTATTTGGAACGTACTCCTTGCATGACGTCTACATCAAACATAGCTGAACTATTATACAGCTATTGAGAAACTATACAAAAAAAAAATCTAAGAGTCTAATTTGATGAGTTACAGATCGAGGATACGGTTGGTTTTTGACGAAACTATTGGCTTTGGACTTTTTTTTGTAAAATTAACAGCTATACGGACTTTTTTTTTCTAAACACCTCCACATTTTTACCTAATTTGTGGTATGTGAGTTAGGAGATAACTGTATTGAATTTTAAGCTTGGCCTTCGTAAAACTTGATTTTACTGTCGCAAATATTCGTTTACCTAGCTCTGCTACGCGTTGCTAGGTAAACTCATTTTGCGACAGTAAAATCTGTATTCTAATGCCATTTTTGAAATAAATTCCATTTGATAAAAATTTTGGCTTAAAAATATAATAAAGAAAAAGTCCGCGAAACTGCATCGTCTTTGGTATTTATAAAATGTGACGTCATATGTATACTCCCGATGTCAAACATGAACCCTAGACGTATTTATACTTTTCGTACGCTTCTAAATTGTATAAATATTGACAAAAAGTAGGTTTTGAGGCACACAATATGACTATCTTGTTTATGTTTTGAGAAATAACATACCAAAAAAATTCGGAATTCAAAATGGTGGCTTTCTTAGTTACGGACTGGTAGAACGTGGAATCTAACCCTTCAAAATATTTGTCAACACCCAATAAAAATTATTGTTACAAACTAATTGCATTAGAATCTAATTTAATGAGTTACAGACCGACTTTACGTTTCGTTCCACCTTCCTTTTACAGACATTGCGGGATGTTGACTTGACAATTTTCACTCCAAAAAATGACTTCTAGCTTTTTTGCCAGCAGGGTCATTCGTGTCGTTCCGACAAATCTAGTTTGATGTATGGAAATGACCGTATATAAATGTACATAACATTTGCATACCCGATTAAATCTTTTATAGTGAAACCTTCCCGTTTGCCTGTCTAAAACTAAACACACAAACAAAATAAGAATTACACTTTATTAATTGCATGCGCCAGAAGCGCCTTTTTTTGGATTAACCTTTATCAGGAACCCTCAAAAATAAATTTTTAAAAGCCAAGGATGTATAAGAGCAAAACAGGTACAGTCCAGGTATTATCAGAATGACCGCTTATTTAAAAAGAAAAAAACCATTTGGTAACAAGGATGTAATTAGTCAAAATATGCTAAAAGAAACTAACTTTGCTAGTTGTTTTGAATTCGAGCTAAGCTATCGTGGTTCCTAAATACTGTTTGAAAACGAAGATAAATCTTAACGAAATTTTTATCCAATTTTAATTAGGCTCGTTGCACTCGAGGCGGGCAGGCTATCGCTGACACCTTTCTTTTATAGATATAATAGACTATCGTTGCATCGGCACACATCCTGAAATTAAACAGGTATGCGGATGAATTCACAAAATTTTTTGACTCAAAGGCATGCTTTATGTTTATAAAAAAAAAGAAAGAACTAGGATATGTTTGTTGTTATTCATGGTTGGCAAATAAATGTATAATCATTGTTTTTATATCAAACCCATTAATAAACACAACAGACAGTGTAACGTTATGATAGTCATTCAAAGCAATATACATGCTATGAAATGACCTCATTCATATTTGTTATGGATTTGTTTTTCAAAATTGCAAATCAACGGATTTTTCTAGACTATGCGCTGCTGGTTACGCGATATAACTTTTGCTACAAACCTGTTTTGATAGCTTCATCAGTGTAGTGTGTGGTTCATTGTAAAGGAACTGAGACGTTTCCTCATCTGATCCTGAAAACTTGGCTTTCATTGATAGATCTTTTCCAGACTGAATTGGCCAAAATGGGATACACTATAATGCAAACATTTTTACAAGGTTTATTGCAATTCACAATATGAAAATGCAACAAATAATAATATTTCAAAACTTTCCTTTTATCTAACATCATGTGTTAAGAGCAATCCATTGTTTTAGGGATTGCTCTATATATTATTCAAAATTCCACAATGCTTTATATCATATTTTGGACAATAATGACAACTAAGTAAAAAGTTCAATAAAACAGCGTTCTACATGTTCTAAGGTTACTCATCTATTGAATTCTTTTTTGTCGGTACCAAGGTCAATAACTCCAATATGTATATTTTTTTTCAAGCTTTTACATCAATACTCTTCACGCACTGTGCATGTAGTAACACTTAAAATGCAATTGTTCATATATTTCTTATTGATGATATTTCAACTGTTCCTATCACAATAGAATACCGATTATTCATAGGTTTATAGCATTACTGATATCAATCTTTGATATAAATTGCATACCAGTTTGACAGAAAATGCCAGTTTCAAAGAACGTAGAAAGTAATCATGGTAATTTGCCATACATTTATATTTCCAAGTAACAAAACGCCTTTTAAAGAATAATGAGAAATATTGATCAGAGCTGCAAAAGAGTGTAGGCTTGATTGCACTAATAATGAAATTTTAAATCAAATTACTATATTAGGGCACTACTCAAGTACATGTAGAACTGATTTGTGAATCCAAAGTGTTGCAGTCATCTCTTTTAAAGTTTAACAGACGCCATCACAAGATGATTGATTTTATTTTGATAATCTGTGTGACAGATATGTTCCAAATGGCGTCACTACAACTTTATCACTCTTTATCGATTGTCACGTCCCCGAATAAGACTTATCACCAGATTTATACCTACATGAACAACATGGGTGCCACAGTGAATGTATACCCTTTCAGAGCTGACCACTATTTTTTTCTTTTGCTAAATTTGAAGTGCTTTGTGATATTGTTCGTCTCATCGTTGGTTTTTGTAAGTGTTTTTCGACTCATGAGTTTTTAATATGCCATAATATCTTCAACCTCTTTGTTGATGAAAATAACTCATATTCATTAGTTTTGCTAACTTTTTATGATTGTAAGTCTTGTATTGTTGGACATTTTTCTGCTTAGATATTGCACCTATCTATTGTAATTTTCAAGATATATAATAAGTTAAACACAAACATCATCATGCAAAGACAATAATTCGGCCATCTCATGATTTCGGTAATAAAACGTTTAAGTAGCTAGCTGTTTTTAGTTCCTACATATCGACCTACAGTTTTTATGATGATAGGAAAAGAAGTCGTAAAAAATCATCATTTAAGGGCAATTACTCCGAAACGGAGTTCTCCAATGGTGTGAGTCATACATCTTTTTTGAAGTTCGTGTATTGCTTATGACGTTTGTTCTTATTTTTCTACTTATATGATTAAAGCAAAAAAACAAAACATGTAGTGCAAAAATCGTCATATCAAGTCAATATCTCCTATTACGAGTCATCTGATACTTTTAGTGAAAAATAAAGTAGATAAATCCTGACATTCATTACATCTCAGCATTTGATTCTCTATAACTCGTTTCACGATTACAGACAAGAATTGCATTGTACATGCACGTATGTTATACTTTACTCCATAGCGGCCATGTTAGTTCATTTTGGGGGGAAAGTAATCACACACACCAATAAAAACAGGGATTAATTTCAGGTGCCCCGTAAGTGTAAGCAACTTTCTACTTTAAACATAAAAAAAACATATCTGAATTAGTTTTTTTTTTACGTTTTTACATGAAAATCATATGTTGATGATAAACAACATACTCTTGTTTATTGTGTTACACTTCAAATTTAACTTTGGTCTGATTTGTAATTTTACCGATTGCCTATTCATCCCGGTTGTTCAATTTTGACTTAATGGGAATTCGCATAGGTGCATGTTAATGCTTGCATATCAGGAGACGCTTTCCCTATCGACGCACCTAATATCACTCCTTTTAGAAATCAAGGGATTTTACCCTTAGTTGTTGTTTGTGACATTCGATTATCCACTTTTAAATTGACTTATGTACTTCTATCATTGTTAAATTTAGGTTGCCTAAATAAGATATGCTTTAAAAGTAGTCGGACATAAGATGTAAACACTCACTCTTTACTAAAGGAGAAATCGAAAATGAAAAACTCATTGAATTTTGTGTTGTATAAAATTCTGTGGAAAGTTGGTTTTCTTTTGTAAAGTTTTCCAACATTGTACCGACTATTTCCATCTTATAGTCATTTATGTGGACAATATATTTAATACAATAATTTTTTTTTTAACTGAAGCATTACAGATTTGTTTACAATTTTGTTAACATTGTCAAACGTTAGCGTGAAAACAATTATCGCGGAACAACTTTAAAGTGCAGCTGATTTTGACCAATAAAAACAACTAACTATAAATATAATATCATAGCGTAAATTTCTTAGCCTAGATCGTTTTTGTATGCTTAAATATTTGTTTGATTTGAAAGTAATATATGAGTTATTTTTAGCAGATCACGCATTACAGGTTTTTGGATATAACAGAATTCCATAGGCAACGGTCTATATCCAATAGAAATATAGCAAATAAGTTTTGTTTCATGTGACTGTTTTTTTTTTTCAAAATACAAGTAAACAAAGAGTTGAACCTTAGGTCAATCAACTTGATTCCTACATGGATTGCGTATTGGCAATCTAGTATCTATGCATTCAGAAAAGCTAAACGCGCGCAAATAGATACAGAATAATCAAAGCTGATGTAGTAGAGATACATGTTAAAAAGATAAAGAAATATTTGTCAGATTTTGAAATAATGGACTTGATACATAAAATTCGGGGAAGTAAACCAACGATATTATGCACCCATAAACAGATTGCAGGTTTGTTGAAAGGTTTATTGTAATTTAGAATTCAGAAATACTGTTAACTTAATGTACTTCAGTCAAATATGTTTTATTTTGGCGTTATTTTGACAAATACGAGTACATGTAATATCATTATCAATGTAAATAAAGGCAACAGTAGTATACCGCTGTTCGAAACTCATAAATCGATAAAAACAAATCCGGGTTACAAACTAAAACTGAGGGAAACGCATCAAATATAAGAGGGGAACAACGACACAACAAAAACACAGCATTAAAATGTAACACACACAGAAACGAACTATAATATAACAATGGCCATTTTCCTGACTTTGTACAGGACATTTTAAGAAACAATGGTGGGTTGAACCTGGTTTTGTGGCATGCCAAACCTCCCGCTTTCATGTAAATGTTTTGATCCTTTGAATAAAATTTTTGAGAAAGTGAGCAATTTACATACAGTAGCTTCTAAGGAAGAATAAAAAACTAGCGTTATCATTTAACTTCACGTTCCTCTATATAGATGTCGTCTGACAAATACTAGTATTCACAGTTTGTTGACAATTGTTGAACGCATATATCACATCGAACTTGAAATACAACAGATACAGTAAAGTCTGTTTCATATTTTAACCTACATCCAGAAATTGACAATGATGGTCGGGTTAGGAAAAAAACCATTAAGACAGAGGACAATATTTTAGCTTTCCAATTTTAAACTCTCCATTCCATGAAAATACTTTGAACGACATACGACAAATTTATTTTACTCCCGTAGTGGTATTAACCATATGTGGATTCTTAAATATTCTAAAGAACTTCTGAACAATTTTAAATCTCGGTCTATTTCTGAAATTAATTCTAACATAACTTTAGATTTTTTAACCCTGTATACCAACATTCCACATGTGAAATTATAAAATTATTTTGAATAAACATTGAATGACAAAATTTCTTCTTATGTGACGTTTACATTTTCTGACGTCAGACACGCGAAGCAATGAATGTGGTTTTTAATTTGATAGATGCTTTTGTTCTTTTTTGTAAATAATTGTTTGTTTTGATATTGTAACACAGTGATGACTGCTGTACCCATATTTTGACTATTTTATTTATAATGTCTGTTTTGTTCACGCATCGTTGTAAATATAACGGAATTTGATAAGACTGTCGTACAAGTGAGAGGTTTAGCGCTATAAAACCAGGTTCAATCCACCATTTCCTACATTTGAAAATGCCTGTACCAAGTCAGGAATATGACAGTTGTTGTCCATTCGTTTGATGTGTTTTGTCTTTTGATTTTGCCATGTGATTAGGGACTTTCCGAATGAATTTTCCTCGGAGTTCAGTATTTTTGTGATTTTACTTTTTTCCTATGTAGCAACAACCCAGTAATGCCAGCATATGGAGTATATATTTCAGTTACTATTAATACGATATTTAAGACTTTGCATTTCGTATATTGAATTCCTTAGTAGAGGGTTGATGCTTGCAATGAAGCTTTTTAATCAGCTGGCTGACCGTTATGGAATATTTGTTTCACACATGACAACGGATAGGATCAAAGGGTACCACCAATCTGTCCTCTTTTCCTCAAATGTGACTTACAGAACTAGACGTATAACTTAGTTTTCACTTACATGAGCACAGGATCTGCTTACCATACCCTATTTTTCGATGTGTTGTTTTGTATACTGTTGTTTGTAATTTGGTAGTTTATTTATGAGTTTGAAAGCCCATTTGGTAACTTTCGCATCTTTTTTTTTAAATTGACGAGTTCTTTCAATATTGTCAATATTGTCTTTATCAGTACTTACAATGATTTATTTTTAATGAATTAAATATATCTTAATATGTATCACTACACAGTTATGGTCCCTTTTGGTCCTGCAATTGGTTAATACTTACATACTGATCTATAACACAGTCATGTTTTTTTTCCAGATAATTAAAGGGTCTTTACATAAACCATTTGGTAATTAAACTCATCACTTATTTACTATCTGATATATTTGTTTGTTTTTTTTTTTGTATATTGCTTCAGCAGAAATGAATTGTTATATTTTTTCTCGTTTCAACTCTTGTAATTTTGAGGCTTTCACTATCGTATATAGTATTATATAGTCTATGGTTTAGTTTTTGCTTACTGTTGCAGGTCGTATGGTGACACGCGACGAATGCTTGTCTAGTATACAGCATTACAATCTTGATATCTTTGATGAATTTTTACAACCAGTGGTTCGATATTTCTGCAATTTGACTGTACTACTAGCTCAGTCGTCAGCACTTTTGTGTTTACGTGATTTAACATTGTTTATCTTTCTGTAAACTTACTCGTTATAAAGGTTAAACTATTCGAAACTTAAAGTTTTTTGTACCCCCAGGTATAGATTGTCTAGTTTATCTAATGCTGCTTTTTTTTCGAGATGAAACTTCATATTTGATTTGGCCTTCGACTGTTTTGATTTAAGTGCCCGTGGTCATTCATAGGTAGACGCAATATATACACATTACGCGATTTATGAATAAACACGTCAGTTGTACAGCAGTCACTCTTTGGGGTCCTGACCTTGTTTGTATATATGTTCTTGCAGAAGAGTTATCACCGAATACTTCTACATGTAAGAATAATCAATATGATCGCCAGAGATTGGTCAAACTATAATATGTTTACCTCTTTAGAAGGAACGATTACCCAGTCTTGTCCGTGTTTTATTTCTTTACACAATACCGTCAACTGAAAGGCATACATTGATTACTTAGTTAGACTTGATGATGATGATGATGATGATGATGATGATGATGATGATGATGATGATGATGATGATGATGATGATGATGATGATGATGATGATGATGATGATGATGATGATGATGATGATGATGATGATGATGATGTCCATGTTTAAAACTAGACCAACATGCTGAGTCGGATTTTGAACATGCGTGCTAGTGCAAACGATAACAGTCCTCAGGGGGACATGTCACATTACGTGGACACATTATTCTGATCATGAGCAGACCAGTCTTTGCTCATATTCGATTATGCCTCGTGCCTAAAAGCAGAAATTTTAAAGTCGTTGGTTTGACCTGGAGGTGGTTCAAATCAACGACCTCTCGCTCCTCTCGAGGCGAACACGAAACGATGAGATCACCAAGGCGATAACATGACAATAATCTTAAAAAAATGCATACTAATATTTATATTTCTTGTTTTAAACATTTTTATAAAAACTTACTTTTGAAGTATTCATCAACATATGAAAGGATGTAAAGGTACACATCTTGGTAAAACCACTACTAGACAGAGTTATCTTCACTCCAACCTATCAATATATACCTTATAACTAAGTCAAGTACTAATAAAATGTAAATGAACGAAAAACGTTTGTCAGAATGAGCCTGGAAATATGTAAACATACGAGATACTATTCATTCAATTGTTGAACAATAAGCAATAATATCATTTTTGGTATGGTCAATAGAAAATATCCAGAGCACTTCAGATCACCTTTGGTATGGTTCGTCTTGATCATTTTTAAGTTTTTTCTATGTTATGGTTTGTAGATGCTGTCTGTGTTTTTGTTGTTTTTGTTTTTTTTCCTAATATGTAATTGTCAGTTTCACTTCGACGATTGATTGTTAAATTCGCTTTCGGTATCAGGGGATGCTTTTCCTGCGAATGCCAATAAGGAAAAGCCAATACATATTCAGTTGATTTTTTTCATCATGTTTATATACAACCTATTATTAACTAAGGAATATATCTTCTTGAAGAATGATTGATACAAAGGATTTTCACTAATGAATATTTAGGCAATAGTAGTTTTCCAGATTGTCAAATGTCATAATAATGCTAAAATATACACTGTGTTTCCTTTTTAAATAGCTGTTTATGTTCACATTACCAGTACAAACAAAAGTATTGTGACATCTGCTTGTACAAAGTCTATAGAATCCTGAAATACATTTATTGTCGTGTGTTGATGTTAATCAGATAAACTTTTTGTTGGTTTTTTTGTGCATGAATCGCGTTGTTTTTCTCGTTGGAATTTTTGTACATTTCGAAAAGTCGGGGCCATTCAAAGCTTGCTACAATGTATGATTATGCTACATTTACTGTCATCTACGTTATATGGCCTATGACTATTGTATTATTGCATTTTTAAATCTTCTCCTTATTTTAAAGAAACATTTTAAACACTGTGACAATTCTAGAATACTTAACATACAATCACAATTCTAGCATAAGGTAGTAATAACTTACAGTACATGTTTTTTTCTTGTTGATTTTGCACTGTACAGCAAAAGAACTTCCTACCGTGTCCAAGGAAAATTCGTCTGACCAAGAACAGTTTGGCATCTGCAATGATGCCTGAAAATATATGTTGATCTTATTTAGCAGAACATTGAAACCTTATTTGTGAAGTTACTATAAAACAAAAAGTAAAATAAAAAAAAAATACCGAACTTTAGGGGAAATTCAAAACAGAAAGCCTTTTATGAAATGGCAAAATCAAAAGCTCAAAAACATCTAACGAATAGAAAACAACTGTAATATTCCTGACCTGGTACAGGGATTTCCTTATGTGAAAAATTGTGGATTAAACATGGTTTTATAGCTAGCTAAACCTCTCACTTGTATGACAATTTAGTTTAACATGACAAGGTTTCCTTATGGTAAATAGCAATGTCATTATGCTGTTTGGTTATCTATTCACACACTTTGTAGTTGACTTTTAATGAATGATTGTCTAACCAGCACATAATACACTATTGTGTCTACACTTCAAATCATGAATTTTTGAGACGGTATTTTGTTTTGTTTTTTTTTTTTTATTTTATTTTCATGTAAATTTATGTGCAACATGGTTTCTGCTTATCGTATCTCGTAAAATAAATCAGTAAGTAATTTATAATAAATGTTTGGTTATTCGTGCAATCACTTCTTTCATTGAAACTAAGATATTAGAGAAATAAGTACAACTATACATCGTCGCTGGGCTTCCATAATGTTGTAAATTTCAAATTTTTCAAAAACAAAATATCTCACAAACAGGCTTTGAAAATTTGGTTGAAATGCATGCTTCCAAAATGTCGTAAGTGAACCTGAATATTTTTGTAAATGGCAGTGAAATAAAAACTACGACTTGTTGATTACTTAAAAACTAAACTTATTTTAGCAGAAATATAGAAATATACAAGTATTTGATTCCCGAAGCCATTATACAACACTTTTAAAGTTAACATACAACATTTTGGAAGCAAACTTTACAAGCAGTTGAGATTGGCAGTTTTGTCACAAGTCTTTTTTCAAATGTTTTGATGGTCTAACTGTATACTTTTTTGGAGTATCAAAAATTGCCTCCCGCCAAGACGATTTGTGTGAAAAAGTAATTTTAGCCAAAAAAGTCATATACGACATTTTGGAAACCCAGCGACGACATGTACCTCTTCTTGAAGAGAATATATCTAATTAGTGTTAAGGTGGATGGGGGTCTTAAGTTTTTTATTAATGTGTCTAAATATAGTTTATTTCATGCTTTTTTCCAAAATATAACAAAAAGTATGAGTCACCGGACTTTTTTTCAAGCTACAGGTTGTGAAAAATTGTCCGATTTTGTATAGATTATGCATGGAAAATCCAATTTTGTGTATTAAATAGAAAACTACACCATAGAATTTTAGGATAAATTGTGAGAAGATAGCACTTTCAGATAAAAAAAATAGAAAAAGAAAAATTGTGTCACCGGACTTGTTTTCTTGCTACATATTAAAATATGTAAATTCACAACACTTTCTATTATAAACATTACTTTATCTGAGTTATCTCCCCTTATGTGGCAAAGTTGAAAAAAAAATGAATCAAACAAAAATATTGTGTTTTTTCAGAAAATACAGCCGTAAATATGACAAAAAAAACACATACTTTTCTATATAAACATGAAAAGTCTTACACATGAATTACATATTACTCTCAAAATTTGCACATTTCATTTAAGATCTAGACCAATTGTTATCTGCTACTTCAAAATCCAAGATGGAGGAAGACACCCCAACCACCTTAACGTTATAACGTGTGATTTGTTTCTGCGTTCTTAATTTTAATTCATGTTTAAGCACATTTTCAGTATCCCCTGCTTGTTTATCTATGATGTACGTTTACCCAATTTTGACTGCATGATCCCAATTATTGTCACGTTAACCAATTATCTCTTATTTTGGTTGCTCATACAATTTTGTTAATATCGCAGAACTGAAATCACTTACCTTATAAGTGGGAGGTTTAGTTAGCTTTCAAACTAGGTTGTCTCATTAGAACTCATACCACACGTTAATATTTATATTAACTCTCATTTTTTCTTCAAAAATGCATGAACCAAGTAAGGAATATTGCCGTTGTTTTCCAATTAACTCGTTGGTATACTACTGTTGCCTTTATTTATACAGTTAAGCGTTTTATTTTGTCAGGTTTTATGGTTCTCCCTTTCTGAATTTACCTTTTTTGATGTTTATTACAACTATTCAAAAATATGCAAAAGAGAAATATATTTTACAATTCATTATTTTCCCTTTTAAAATAGCATGTGGATAATAGTTCTATGGATGAAACAAAAATATTCTGTAATGAAACAAACGAAAAGACCAATAGTAACTGAATGTATCTGATTCAAAATAATTGCAGTGTATAAATGTGATTCGATTTCACTTTATTTGTGTGCCTTTTATCAGTTCTTCTAGAAATATTCAATTGCGCCAGGATCTCTGTCAACTGGTTTACATTTTGTAACTCCGACATATAAGATATTGAAAATCACTTGTTTCTACAAAATATGTTGCAATCTTAACAGGAATTTTACAAGACACAATCAATATTTGCATATGTTTGTAGTTGACATTTTTATAAACATAAGAAAAAAAAAGTCAAGTTCCGAGTAATAATTTTTTTTCAATTTATACGGACAAATAGAAAGAAAACTACGAACAAGTTATTCTATTCTTTGCAATAATTAAGAATTAACCATTGAATTACATTTTATTCTCGTTTCTCGTTTTTATATAGATTAGACCGTTGGTTTTCCTGTTTGAATGGTTTTAAACTAGTCATTTTTGAGGCCCTTTATAGCTTGCTGTTCGGTGTGAGCCAAGGCTCCGTGTTGAAAACCGTACTTTGACCTTTAATGATTTACTTTTACAAATTGTGACTTGGGTGGAGAGTTGTCTCAATGGCACTCATACCACTACTTCTTATTTCTATAAAATGCAAATGGCATTGTTTACCACATTTTATTCAGCATAATCAATCAAGTCTTTCTATAGTCCTGCTGATCGGTGACCAAATTGTGGGTTTGATGATAAAAAGCATCAAATTTGACATGGTGTTTTTAATGTTTCACACTTAATTAGCTATGGACCCACCTTGAAATTTAAATTTGGCGTATAAAGTCACATTAAATGTCAAATTTAACATGGTAGTAGTGCTTAGGGTTTTGAAAAATATTAGCTATTAACCCACCTTGAAATTTCAATATAGCAGCTTTTTCAAGAAGGCCGCCACAATTCATCAAAATCAACAAATATCCCTCATTTTAGTTTAAATTTGTCATGTAAGTAGTGCTGGGTGCTTCGAACAAAACTAGCAATGGACCCCAATTGAAATTTCAATATGGCCGCTTTTTCCAAAATGGCCAATACAAGATATCAAAATCAACACATATTCCTTATAGTAGGTTGAAAAGTCTTTTGTTTTGACTTACCTTCAATAAAACTAAGTGTCCTATGATACCAAGTGTATGCCACATTTATATACTAAAGCCGAACATCAACACATTTGTGAGGAAAGAATAGAAAATCGTTACTACGGTATTATTTTTGAAGAACAGTAGTATACCACGAGGGATCACGTTAAGATACTTCCGTTATTCCAATACTTAAGGTAGACTTAACTAGAATGGATACTTCCCGAACTCGAACTTTTTTTATTATGATCAACTAGAAAAGGATAGATTAATTATCTATAAGATTGCAGTAATCTCAGGCAGGTGCTTGATTCTTCTGTTTAATGATTATTTTTTGGTGTTGCAATTAAACAAGCAACCGCAACAATCTGTTTGTATGATAACGATATTTGAAATGGCTGCAGGTAAAAAGTCATGATGAATGCAATGTCTTTTCCATAGTCATCAAAACATTAGTTGATACTCGTTTGGTCAAATATCAGGATACAGTCGTGTTATTCCGTCGAGGCAAATACGACGATATCATGTCAAAGTGACTTCTGTTTGGTTTCTTTTTTTCTATTTTTCTTTAATATTACACTAAAATGAACTAAAACCATCTCTTCATGCAAACACACATTCGTCTGGATGCTAGGACAATGAAAAGTAGTACTAATTAATCAACTGTATAGTTTACCTTTGTCGTTTATAAATGATCCAATTATTCATTTATCTACAATACTAGTAGATTTCATCCATTAAACATTTAACACTGAAAAAGTGGTTCCTCCCTTGAATCCTGAAGCCGTGGACATTATTGACAACAACAAGAGTTCAACTACGGCTAAAAGAATCGTTACATAGTACAACACTTTCAATATTTCAGCATTTTCTTAGTTTTACTTGGCAGATTCGTCATAATTTTTGCTTTGCAATATATGCAGTACCCTTATAATCTCAGATACTTTAATTAATATATTATTCGCCAAAAAAGTGTTCGTATTACGCAATTTTATCCTGACAAGGTATAAATCAGTTAAAAAAAAATGATAACACAGCTGGCTAAAAGCAGATGATAATGACAACATTAAATATGTGTGGACAGCATTCCACGCATGTATTGTAAAGACAAATGGTCATCCGCCTTTATATATCGGTCCGCATTGACCAATGTTTCAGTAAGAGTTGACAACTGTCACAACGATTCGACATTTCATGAATACAATCCAACAATGTGTTATTTTTTTCCGAGACATGTATCAATTATTACTTGTGATCAATCGTTTTTTGGTTTTCAGAAATCAGAAAAGTGAAAATGGGCAAACATATTTTCTAGCAAAACAAAGAGTAGTTTTATTTTTGGTCTTCATATATAAATGGAATCGCTCAGGACCTTATGTTATTCGTTAGAAAACAGAGGTTGAACAAGTGTTCAGTCAAGGAAACATAGTTTTACATGAATAACAGATTATCTTAAGAGGATCTCATGCATCATGAACAAGACATTTCCATGAGATAACAGTAGGCTGAAATAATATTTACTGAGAAATAAGACTCTGATGAGAACTACATTCAAATAATGGATTCTTTCTTAAGGGGAAATTGAGGGTCCGCTTAAACACAACTGGTTTGTAAAATTGAACTAGACATGTTGTTGTGAGATCTTTAAAAGAATATTCCTTTTGGAAGTATAAAGATTCGATTATTCTGCTTATTCATTGGTTCTTTTCATTTTTCCATCTAAGTTATGACTTTCAGTACCCGTGTGCGATTTTATGCCATTTAACGATACAGTTTAAGCGTTGCAAAATTAATTTAAAACAAACGGTAAATGTAGATCAAGCCCATGAGTAGAATAACACACTTGTAAAAGGTTGGTCAATCAGACCGACCATCAAACTCACAAAACTACAGTGTTTTGTCTAGAAATGGCAATAATTATTCATCCACTTTTGAAATAATATAACGTTACCAGGTTAACCACAAGAACGGCTTAAAGGTAAGCACACAACATTCTCAAAGCATTTGAAAGCTTAAAATATGTCAACGAAGATATAAATGCCCAATGACAATAATGTTATGCCCGGCGCGATGTTAAAAAAAACTGTTGGGAAGTGGGGGAAAAGAAGAAATAAGCTGTCCTTAAGAAACATTTTGAAAACTGCATTAAATATGTTGTTGTTTAGATGATAAAAAAAATACTTAGATACTCAAAAATCATTAGCGAAACAAAACAAGATACGAATATGGGATAAACAAACGCAAAAAAAGATTAGCAGCAGGCAAGAAATTACCACACAAAAATCAAAACATTGAGCACCACCAACCCCACTTAAAAGTGAGGATGATTTCCGATGCTCAAGAAGGGTCAGCAGTTCCTATTCTACAAGTGATACCAACCTAGGTGCTCTTGTGAGAATAGATTGATGAGTCATATCCAGTTATAAGGCAGGCAAGATTTTGATTTGAACTGTAATACATTTAATTATTTTACAATACATTTTATACTTACTTTTTTCGTGTAACTGAAGAGTGTTTTCTCTTTGAATGAGAACATAACAATATCAATGTGTTTATGCTCATGTGTTATGAAAGTATCTCCGTCACAAGCCTGAAATAAGAAAAATACCACCTGCCATCTTGGATCGAAAAAAAGCAGAAAGCAATCAATCTAGACTTAGATTTTTAATGAAATAAGTAATTTTCGAACGACAAAATTATCTTAACGAAATATCTACGCTGCAAACGCAAACATTACCAGATTCTAGTCTGATTAAAGAGAACCTAACGTTTATATAAACATAGTATTTCATTGACCGATGCATTGATCTACCCATAAATCAATATAATAGCAGTTAGGATTGCATTAAGTAGTAAAAATTAGGACTAACACTATTAATCGACAGGTTCATCCTAAAATAATCGCGAACACAACTGGCATTTTGACTCTAGGACAACCATTAACGTTTAGTAGATAACAACACATGTTTGACATACACAAAGTTATCATAAGAGAGGGTTACACGAAGTATTTAAAACCGCTTCCGTTTTGAGATAACACATGACAACAAAAAGACATGCATGTCGTATGACGGCAATATGTTCACGAAGCAGAAGGACAGTCCATGTGTACATGAAATAACAAACTCGAAACGACAAAAGTATAAAAAAAAATACCAAACTCAAAATAGGTTATTCAAACTATGGTTACCAGTCACACGGCCTCCGTTACGGAACAACAGTTCATAAGTTATTCATCGTGATTTACTGTTGGACTATAGTTTTAGCAGAAAGGAGAAAAAACGAGAATACTTTCTTACATTGATGACTAAGATTCTTGACATTAACCACTTAGAAATACTCCCGCATACTAGACGACTGCAAGATAGTTATCATAAACAACAGTTTGGTGTCTTATATTGTTACCCTTTAAAACCTTATCAAATTACGCGGTTGAGATATTTTCACACCAAAGAACAGAGTGCCCATGAAAAATTTCTCTTTGAAGTAGTCTTATGTTTCCTCATCAAAATGTTCACAGTTAATTATGATGTCCAACACAGTTTTCTTTTCTGTTTGGTGGTTAGAAAAGACTTCCAGAATTTTCTGAGCTTTCTATTCCATGAGGTCAACTACCTAAAATAAAACCTTGTCGAAAACCGCATGAGAATTCACAATTTTGGCAAAAGACAGTCATCAGTTTATATACCCTTAGAATATAACAAGACATTAGAATAAAATTCACGTGACACATTCATGTTTGTCTTGAGTTCAAAGCGTTTCTTCATATTTTTACCTCCCTGTCTTTAAATGTTAAGGTTTGAGCGGTGCTGTTGAAGTCAAATTCAGAAATCGAACCAATATAGACAAAGCAGTTGAGGGAGAGAAAAAAAAAGAAATCTTGTTTATTGATTCATTCAATTGACAAATTGAAAAAAGAATTACTCAATATCGTTAGAAGATTACAAAAAACTTTTAAAAAGGATATAGGGATTGTTTTTACTTTTCAAGATTTACAACCAGGAAATTTATTTCATTTCAGCTTTTGTTCTATTTTCATATATTTATTGTTTAATCAATATAACCACGAGTTAAACTACATGAACATTTGTATTCAATTCTTGAATTCAAATAACAATATTTATTTAAATTTTCCATATTTGGTAGTCATAGAGTCAATGAAAATTGGTTTTTGCTAATTGGTCTTTATGAATCATTAAATGTCCGCTGGAAAGAATATCATACAATTTTGACGATATAATACATTTGAAAAATCATGGGGAAATAATGCTTTTACAAAATTCATTCTTATTAAAACATATAAAATTTTCATTTGAGAAATTTGAAATGATCGTATCTAAGCGAAAAGTATACGAACTGCTCGATTGCAGCGATTCTCCAATCTCTAAGAACTAAATACTCGAAATGTTTAAACCGCATACGCGGACCAGGAAAGTCGAATTAGGAACATCATTTTATATACAGTGACACTTCGGTAATTATTTTCGTTTAATATATAGTGACACATCGTCTTGTATTTATACATATATTTGTTGGACAAAATTACATTGATTGTTAGAAATTAAAAAAAAAAAACTCATCTTGCAAAGATCGTTTATTTTACTTTCGGATATATTTATGATTTACTGACACTCAATTGATCTCATTTCAGTTAGATCAAGGTTATTCCCAAAACTAGAAGGTCTGCTTCAAATCTTGTTCATTTCCTCAATCATGTCGATATTGACACAGATTGACGACATCACACTATAATATATGATAAACTTAATGATTTTAACTTTAAAGTTGATATTTTTGCTTTTCACAGCAGTGACTTATATTCTGCCTAATCGTATGTCGTTTATATTTCACAATGAAACTGTTTCACTCATGCGTGTGATCACACTATACGAAACGAAAGTGATTAGCAGGTAGGTACTCCTTTAAAAAACTGTTCCAACAGAGTAAGGAGAAAGGACGACTGAAATCGACACTTTATAAGTTATTTGGCACCATTTCGATATGATGGACTGACGCATTATGTTTGTGTTTCAAATTACTCATGACATATCTTGACAGACTTAAATACCCGAAAAGTCAAAAAGGTAGGCGTATTACGTCATGTTCATTCTCATTTTTTCTTCTCTTTTTCGATGTTTTTTCTTAGTTAGCTTATTGCATATTTCAACTTATAAAAGTTTAGCAGCTGCCAAAGGAGATAATATATTTATTAATCAAAGAATCAAGTTTCAGGCAAAAACATAACAAACAAATAATTAATGTGGAAATAACGGCCACAGTTCACTTTGAATGACGAGGTCTGACATGATAACAGAATGCCCACATGATTGATTTAAGTGACAAATCTGTGCACCATTGGTAGCAATGGATGCTCAAGTTCCTCAAGGTTCATCCTAAAGAGAACGACGGTTATGATCCCCAAATACGTCGGGTCTTTTTCGCATCACCCCCTGGTTTCAGGGGAGTAAAGATTAACAGTTTCTATATCATAAAACTCTATATGAACGCTGAATACATAGTCTATACTATGTATCATAAAACAGTCAAGCTCGAACTGGTACCAATTCAGAACCGGCCACTCAGGGTAGACATGAGATGGTCTCAACAGAACTTCCTGCGGTACCGCAGGAAAGTAAAAACTTAATATGATCCGACGTACAATTACGGGAAACGATCATAACCCCTTAATCTTGCCAGATCCCGACATCCTTTTTGACTGTGACGAATGATTTTATTACAAAATAATGAACAATTAGAATCAAGTAATCAAGATAAATGCTGATCTTTATCCAAATAAAGTCAAAAGTTAAATGCATTCCAGGCGAAGAATTAATAGCAGGTATTGATACTTCCATTTATACACTGCTGGTGTCTGAATATTTAGATAAAACTGGTAGCCATTCATGAAAATTAGCATTAACATATATAGTTTTCGAACGTATGATTCAGCAAGCAAATCCATCGGCTTGTTTGTCTCCTCTTTTTTGTCCAAAATGTTATAGATCCGACCTGTTCTGGTTATTCTGAAAAGATAAATAAAACAGCAGCAGACAAAAGAATTGTTATTAGATGGAAGATTGCAAAGGGAGGTGGGTGGGTTTTTGAAACTTTTACATATCTACAAGAGTGGCTAGTTCAATGTAATGCTGCAGAGTCATGTGACGTTGATTATCGGGAAACGAGAACCGGATCCGAATGACGCAGTAATAATTTCTCTTTCATTAAATTGGTTTATTTTATAAATGAGATAAACCGTATTAATCAAAGAATCAAGTTTCAGGCAAAAACATAACAAACAAATAATTAATGTGGAAATAACGGCCACAGTTCACTTTGAATGACGAGGTCTGACATGATAACAGAATGCCGACATGATTGATTTAGCTGACAAATCTGTGCACCATTAGTAGCAATGGATGATCAAGTTCCTCAAGGTTCATCCTAAAGAGAACGAGGGTTATGATCCCCAAATACGTCGGGTCTTATTCGCATCACCCCCTGGTTTCAGGGGAGTAAAGATTAACAGTTTCTATATCATAAAACTCTATATGCACGCTGAATACATAGTCCATACTATGTATCATAAAACAGTCAAGCTCGAACTGGTACCAATTCAGAACCGGCCACTCAGAGTAGACATGAGATGGTCTCAACAGAACTTCCTGCGGTACCGCAGGAAAGTAAAAACCTAATATGATCCGACGTACAATTACTGGAAACGATCATAACCACTTAATCTTGCCACTTGAGTGTGTCTATACACTCTCATCAGAATCCCCCCCCCCCTTTTTTTCCACAACCTAAAAGTCCATTTAAGTGAACTAGCTAAGAAGGCATTACTCTTTGTTAATACGTTTGAACCTTGGACAATAATATTTTTCCTTTTGTAATAGCTTTGTTATAATGGGGCTGTTATCCTTCCATGATATCCCCTCAGCAAGATTTGTTTTGGACGATATCACTTCTTTTGTTGTATTACACATGTTATATATATATTTAATATCATCATAAAAACGCAATATTTCAGCAGTAATATATCCACTGATAAACCGATCATGAATTATCAATAGGTTTACTAAAAGAGTTATCTCGCCTTAACCGGCTTAGTTGAACAAATTTATTCTAAAACACATATGTTTGGTACTTGTTAAAATATTTTTAATAATGCGATAAATCAGGAAGTTTTCTTCATAGAGATAAACAGTCTAATCAATAACATTGAACATCTGTCTACAAATTCGGAGATTTGGGTAACAACTATACTGATTGTTCACTGCAAAAGTACAATCCAAGATGGTGGTATACCATGAATCTACCTAATTGCTTTGTTAATCTGCAATATGCACTATTAGTTTTGCAAATCTATGTTCCTCTTCAAAGTTTACGAAAATGCATTACCTGTATATATAATTCATGCTATTCTAGGCACCCCTTGGAAGTTGTGTACATTTGTATATATTTTTATTTTCAACAAGTATCGTGACCAATATTTTAAAACCATGGGTGTATAACGTACACTTTTAAAAATTAGTTTATTCGTATCAATCAATATATAGAAAGTACCACACTTCCTGTACTAAATCGGCAACCACATGCATTCCTACTAGTACTTAAAATTCGGATACAGCTAAGCAGTCCGTGCAGCTTTTTGGAAAGTTCAAACTTGAATAGTTTCACGTCGAATGTATTTTGTGACCTAAAAGAATTATGTGCTAGAGTGAAATTCCATGTATAACTCTAAGTAATGGGTGTATATAGATGCTTAGTTGATTAATTCCGACTAGAATTCAAAAGAATGAGTCCATCAGCTCTGTGAATAGATAGGAATGCTACATGTTCCTTTTAATACTAGTAGAAGGAAATAGATCAAGAGTATTTGAAATAAATTCAAAAATTCATTGAGGCTCCCATCTGGATAATTTACGTGTTTGTCTGTAAAAGTCCTTAACTTATATACCACATATTTGTTTTGTTTCTAAAAATAGTTGTGGGAAAGCCCATAGTTCGTGCTGACAGGTAATAGAAATGTGATAGTAAAAAACAAAGGTATTCTCAATGTTCACATATCCGTGTTAGATGATGATGACAATCAAAAATATTATAAACAATACGTGTATATTAA
This sequence comes from Mytilus californianus, assembly GCF_021869535.1. Classification (NCBI taxonomy): domain Eukaryota; kingdom Metazoa; phylum Mollusca; class Bivalvia; order Mytilida; family Mytilidae; genus Mytilus; species Mytilus californianus. The sequence continues at coordinate 61,413,921 of NW_026262604.1, read as the reverse complement.
CAATAACATTATCGCACTTCAAAGAAAAGAAGATATTGTGTACCATGCTCTGTCTGCTGCTTCGTGAGTTTATAAAGTAATTTAATAATTGTGTCAAAAGTGCACATAATTCCCTTATTTGCTCTAAGTTGACTTGTTGATAAATTAATTGACCTGTCCATAGTTGCCTATTAACTACAGGTTTGAAGAAGACGTAGTTTATCTTCGTGAACTGATTGAAGTGTGAATTTGGGCAAGGTATATTCTGATCGTATTAAATTCATTCGTAGCTTGTTATGCTGTTGTTCTGGAAGTCCAGTGTCTGTTGTGTATATATATATACTATCAATAACAACGGTAAATGAGTTTTAGTGAGCTATCTGAATAACCTATACCAATAGTAATAACATATCATATGTTGAGGTCTTTTTTGAAAATATCAACTCAGCTTTGCTTGTACAACTATATTTGCTTGTATAACTATATTAACTCTATTTGCGTAAGTAAGAAAATTTAGGGTCGGGCATGATATGTATGATTCAACAACGTAAACATGAGCTCTGTAGATCTCTCAACTGACTTGATATTTAATATAAAAATCAAATATCAAATTATAAGCATATTATACAACAAGAACACATGCATATAAATGTAAATAGCTAGGCAAACATGCATAAATTAAAGCAAGCAAGCTAACACGCAAATTGAAAAGTATATATATATACATGTAACTGAGTAACTCACTCATGTAAAAAAGAATTGGTATGATTGCCAATGAGACAACTCTTCACAGTAGACCAAATGGCAAAGAAATCAATAACAATAAGTCATCGTACTGCCTTCAACAATGAGCAGGGCCCATACCGCATTAATTAGAATAAGTCATTTTACTGCCTTCAACAATGAGCAGAGGCCATGCCGCATTAATAACAATAAGTCATTTTACTGCCTTCAACAATGAGCAGGGCCCATATCGCATTAATAACAATAAGTCATTGTACTGCCTTCAACAATGACCAGAGCCAATACCGCATTAGTGAGTAATTAAAAAACCCCAAAAGAAAAATGTTAAATAAGTCATACGAGAAAACTGTAGGCATAAATTATGTACATTTCATTTATAGTAATGCCGATTTAAGGTAGCACTACAGTCAGAATTTCTGACTCCAACCAACAGTCTTTAAAGATTAATTTCTTCAAAACTACTCAATGGATTTTTAAAATCTTTAACTCATTTTAAAGTAGAAATATTACTCTTTCTTAATCCATATATAAATTTATTTTTGGTATGATAAATCTCAAAATATAGCTCATTAATTGCCAAAAAAGTGGTCTTCCAACTTGGATGGAAATGGCACATTCAGGTCAAATGGTAGTAAAAATTTGTTTTTATCCCTTTAATCAACCATATACAAGCTGCAAAACCGTGTCTCAGATTTTTGATATATGCCTCCAGTAAGAAGATATATTGATTTAACTGCTGTGTGCCAAACCTTATTTCACCTTTCATCTTTGGAGACCTATAAATTCATTTAGAAACAAATTATCCAAAAACTGGGACACGGTATTGTAGAAAATACTCCCTTTAATCACATATATCAAAGTCAAGCCAAAGAGGGTACACATAGAGTTTATATTTTCATTTTTTACTAACAAGTCTCACGAAAAATTGTTCTGAGAAATGACCTAAAACGGAATTTCCCCCTTAGAACCCCTATAAATGCAACATAAATACAAAAATTCCACTGGGAACACCCCAGGAGTATTCTGACACCATTACTTTATCAATAGAACCACACACTTTGTCTCTTTGATGCTCTTATGCTGTAAATTTTGCATTATGTGTGGCACTGTGCAACACTAACTTGGCATTTGGCGGGAGTTTGACGTCACAGATTTGACCAATATCTGTGATGTAGTAATTAAATATAGACAAAGCTCCGCCTCTGTCCAGACAGTCTAAGATAAGAGACTAACAGGATTGATCAGCTGCATATAATCAATATTTAACATCATTATTCTCACTATAAAGAATAAATTTCATTTGTATTTTAAACAGAAATATACTATTACTGAAATTTAAGCTAGAACATTAAAATCGTGCATCAAAAGACATGTTAATAAAAAGATCCAAGACCATCCACTTCTTTAAAAAAAAAGACACTCCCACATGATTTTTTAGTTTTATGGAATTGAAAAATTTCACATAAACTTAAAATTGGTTAAAATGCCTAAAACTGTATTAAATGTAGAAGACCAAATAGAAGAAATTTATACAGGCAGTCAGAGGCTTTCAAAGATACTTTCACACTCTTTTCCATATTTTTTTTCATTTTTTGTAGATTTCTTCCCTTTAGATTTTTTCCTTCATATCGTTTTCTTTTTCTCTGTTTATAAACATGTTATATAAATTACTTTTGATGCAATACAATGAGATAAGACCACAATATTTATCTTGTGGTCAGGGATTAACAACTGGACACTGGTATCAACAGATGATTGACATATTAGCCCCTCCCAAATGCCTATATATTTAGATTAATTACCATGTGCTTTTATTTACATAAGTTCATTATCAATGTACTCCCTGTTGTGATATGATAATGACTTTGGGATTTTTACAAACTGTGCAGAATAATACTTAATTCAAAATTATGTGATAAAACAAATATCTTCAAAAAATCATTGTTAGACTGTAGTGCTACCTTAAGTGTATCAAACAGTATTAGGAAATATTTAAGACTGTTCAAAGAATTTGCACGTGTAAATACTTTAATCGAAGCCATCGACTCTGATTGGATTTATTCTAAAGCTATAGCGTCATCCGCCACAAAATTTGTCATTTGTCTTCTAAATCTCATATAGTGTATTTCATTTACTGCGTCAGCTGAACCATCTAACAAATAGTGTATAATTTTGTATAATAAGTGGTATAATGTTATTAATTGAGATAAAGATTGACGAATTTGCACTTATTGCCCTCGTGTGTATCTTGTGTGTAATAGCGCTAGGTGCGTCTTTCAAACGACTGCATGGTGATATAACATATTGTACATTAAAGCAGAGACATGTAAAACTTACTGTATTTATGTCTCTGATTAAAGTCACAGTGCGATCATATTGCTCATGTGAAATTCAAATTAAATATATGACATCAAATAATAATAAATAATCCTTTCAGTAATCTTATCTTTATCACTATCAGATTAATCTTATTCATTATGAGATAAATATCAATTAGAATAATTATACGCCACAAACATCAACTTTTTTATAAATTCAACATACCAAGATTAATGTTTGACGAAATCTGCAAACCGCTGGAACCAGGTTATGAATTCTTTGGATCAGTGGTTTTCCTATTCTTTTGAATCGTGTTTTCCTTGCCGTGTGGATTTATAAATGGGGGCTCCTGGTGCGACGATTTTGTTCTGCCATTAAATTGATCACCGGTCCATGAGCCATTGACAAATTGGAAGCTGTCCCTGTCATTGGTGCATTGTATAATTTTTATGGCGAAGATACATTAATTAAATTGTTCTATGATCTTTACACATCCATACATGTCGAAAGAAGCTGGAGGTGTTCCTCGTGTTGATGGCATCGGATCGTATGGTGACAGTTCGTTTTACCTTTTAATTTCGTCATTTGCTGGCCCTTGCAAATGAAAATCCTTTCTTGGAGAATTACCTTGTCTCTTCGATAGTTTCATATCAAAATATTGGAATATGACATGCGGATGTCAATGATTTTTTACGATTGCATTTTTGAAACTTTTACATAACTACAAGAGTGGCTAGTTCAATGTAATGCTGAAGAGTCATGTGACGTTGATTATCGGGAAACGAGAACCGGATACGAATGACGCAGTAATCATTTCTCTTTCATTAAATTGGTTTATCTTAGAAATGAGATAAACCGTAGTATAGGAGAAGCAGTTAAATAACTTGATCAAATAATAGAAATTGGAGATGGATTAAAAAGTAATATAATAAATACAATTGTGGATTTTTGAATTCAGTTGATACAATGATATATCAACCACATCGATAAGACATTTCACACTCGGTGAATATCATTTCTTTGGGGTTCATAAAAATTATAATATCAACTTCATAAATAATTGAATAATATTGGTCTGTCGGTGCCCAATTGTCTGTACCAACTACTGGATCACACCAGCACAACCATCCAGTAAGGGATGTTCACTAATATATATTGATAAATATTTGTCGTGTATTTTTTAACATGCTCAATTACGACAACCACACAGTAAGGACTACAGACTCAGATATCACAATCAATATGTTTTTACCTTATGTTTTGTTTACCTGTTTTGTTCAGAAATCATTCTACTAAGGCGTGTTGATAGATGTAGCTATATATATATGCCTAAGAATGTAACTTTTCCACGCTAATGAGTGTTATAAAATAGTTGTTATATTTTATATATTCACGCAATATATTGCGTGAAATATATAAAAAATAACAACATTTTTTATAACACTCATTAGCGTGTTAAAGTTACATTCTTAGGTATTTATATAATTTAATTTAGTAACTGCATCAGTTTATTTTCAGACTGTTCCACGCATGTTGATTGTTGCTATTTTTAGACATTATATATATATATATATATATATATATATATATATATAATATATAAAAGTCTAAATTGAAAACAACGTTCAAACCTATGAATATATATACATTGAAAAGTTACAAAATTGGATATTTTACAATATATTTACCTTGTAGAGCAGGTCTTTTCCAGTTTTATTTATCATCCAGTAAGGACTGTAGATTGATATTTCCATACATCCGTCATGTTTCTGACAATGCAAACCTAGATTCTGAAATGTATGAATGACAAAAATTATCTTCGTCTCAAAATCCCTATATCTTCATCTTTGATCACATATGGTATGTTGTAATCTAGATAATCATTTTTGCAAATTAATAATTACCAGCCCTCTTTATAATTAGATGTACTCTTTGGATGACTTAGATTCAAGAAAAAATACATGTTGTTTTGTTTTTCTGTAATATATATACTGTACAATTTGCTATGTGAAGTGTTCAAGATACTATCACAATCTCTGCAATTTTGCAGCAACATCAGGACCTTTAAATTTTCTACGCTTTACACCACTGTTCCACATGCTTTATTGAAAGGTCGACTTTACCATCTCATTAAACAGAGCTTTTACTATTAAAATGGGAATTGTAGACATAAATTTTTTTGTTTTGGGTTATAATAATTTTTATTTTGTGAAGAACCACACTGAGTCTATCAGAAAATACACTAGAGATGATATCATCAAAACATGCAAAATGCTGGACTTTTTGATCGACAATTTATTTGTTGAGTTTGGAGGATTGAGTATTTTGTACTCGTATGAAACAGAATTCATTCAGAACCTTGTAAAAGACAAAAATAAAAAGCACATTGTGAAATTCTTTAATTTTACTTTCAGACATATTCATAATGTCGTATAACTGTTTAACCCATATTACAGTCAGAACTTCCATCTCATATATCCCAGTGTTAACTTGAAATTAAGGATACTACTAATACTAGAAGGACTGCTTCATACCTTGATCTTTTCCTCAATATTGACACAGATGGACGACTTCAGACTTAAATCTATGACAAACGCGAAGATTTCAACTTCTTAATTATCAATTTCCCATTTTTCAGCAGTATCATACCTTTTGCCCCGTCGTATGGTGTTTATATGTCTCAATTGATACATTATGATCCTGCATGTTCACACTATACGAACGTCATATACAGGAGTGTGCTCCTTACGGATAAACTGCTCCAACAGAGTTATGTGGAGGAAGATTAAAAATGACACTCCGTAAATTTTATGGACACCATCACAAGTTCTTTGATATATACGACGTGTCTGTGTCTACACTAGCTAACGACATTTTTACCACGTCTTAGATTATGTTTTACCATCTACGTCGTCTGGTCTGCTTAGTACCGAACGTGACCTATTTCCGAATATGACTGTTTTGGCGAGTGTGAATTCGCTTTGCGTTTAAAGCAATTATATGCACAGGATTCTTTTTGTGTATACACAGTTTTGATTTAGAAGAAAAACTGACATGGTTAGTAAATACAAATAATAACACCATCACAAACACCATTCAATTTAAAACTCATGTCATGATTAAAAAATACATAAAATAACACCGTTATAAACTCAATCCCAATTTATTCTTGTACGTGTCTATTTCTAGAAATTTACGTGTGATAATATTAACGTCATTATTCGTGACGTTTTTCCATTCATGTGACGCGCAGTTTATATTTCGTTTGTGGTGTCTTGGTGTGTTGTCGTAAATTCATGGGAGGTTCCGTTGTTATTCTGCTGTTTACATGTTGTACTGTACTACTATATTATCTATTATGCATTTCTTTGTGCTGAGTGTTTTTGCGTTTATTTGTACTGTATTCCTGTCACGTAGTGTTGTCATTTTAGCGGTATTTTTAACATTACCATATAAGTGGGAGATTGGGCTAGCCATAAAACCAGATTCAACCTCCATTTGTTTTCAAAATGTCCTGTATCAAGTCAGGAATATGGCTGTTGTTGTCTACAGTTCGTTTCTATGTGTGTTATTGTTTGCTCTTGGAGTAGTTCAGTGTTCCTGTTGTTCTGTTGTTTTCCTCTTATAGTTGATGTGTTTCCCTCGGTTTTAGTTTGTTACCCGGATTTTTCTTTTTTACACTTAAGACTATTGAACATCAGTATACAACTGTTGCCTTTATTTATTGTTAATGATGATGTGGTATGAAATAGTATTTGATGTATATGCAAATGAATTGATATAGGGTATTGTTGTGATTTCATAGCAGCACTTGGCCTTCCTGTCAGTAGCTACGAGATTTTTTTGATACGACAGTTAATTGTTTGTTATTGTATTGTGTGTACACCGTACCTTTTATCTGCTATATTGATATTAAGAGTTAATATTTTCCTGTATATATATATATGTAGAACTCAGAGATGCGATGGTCTGCGCCAAAGTGCGATGGTCCTTTCGCTGATGTGCGATGGTCTATAAGACGAGTGATGACTAGCTTAAAATTAACAGATGTCCAATTATTATGAGAGCTTGATTTTTTATGAGTTTGTATAAAAATAGCAAACGTTCAATTTTTCTCCAGTTAAATTAAAAAAAAACATCGGTGATTTATCTTATTCATTGTTTTGATTCCCAGCAGCCGTATGGATTTTTCGTTTATTTTGTATGACTAACCAAAAAGCATTTGCATCTCAAACAACTATCACATGTTTTCAATCATTGCAAGTGGTACTGGTTTTAAAGAAAAGTAGCTTTTGGATGTAGTATCAATTTCTGAACGATAGTATGAATTACTGTTTTTTTTTTGTCTAAGCTATTTACAAAGTAAAATGTACACTACACCGTTACAGTGAGGACTGAAAATGCATTAAATGTTTATTATGACTGTTTGAATCAAACAGGTTATATACTCTCGATATTTTACATTAAAAAAGCTACTTCTAACAAACAAATAATCTTCTTCATCGACATGTGAACATGATAAACATTGAAAATTTGATTTATGTAATCCCTCGCACTTTAGCGTAATCACTTTCGCACTTCAGCGTAGCTATCTACAAGATCGTCACAATGCCACCATCGATCAAAAAAGCACTTCACCATTAAATCATCGCACATCAGCGTCACCATCGCGGTTCAGAGTCCTACAACTATATGTGCATTGTATGTTCTTTCGTATTCATCTTGATCCTTCACATAATAATTAAAAGTCGTATGGTTGAGATGTCACAAACACTTTTTTATATGTTCTTTGTTCTGTCGGACAAATGTCCGAGTTCATGTGTGTTAACCACTTTTTGTCTTTGTTTAGATGTTCAGTTTATCCGCTGATTATTAGATATATCGAACGTTTCAGTTATTAAAGAAGAAGGGGTAACCACTCATTCACAATATATGCATTTTCAAAAATTCCCTTTGTAACAAACTGGTCACTCAGGAATAAAATAAACATGTGATACATGATCAGTTTAGAAAAATATCAAATGTGTATGGTAGCCAAAGAGACATTCGTGCAAACAGAAAAGATTGTTTATGTTGTCTTACAAGCGTGCATTTTGGAGTACATTGTTTTGCTTCAAATATAAATATAGACTGTGCTGGTAAACTACTGCTAATCAATCCTTTCCCAATCCATTCTTGACCTTTATACAGTGGAATCTGCAATTTTATATGATAATAATGCTTTAAACGAAAATTGACATCACTACGATAATGCATCCCTTTAATAATGAATAAATCAGCTAAAACAGCTCATTTTGTGTATATATTGTACGATATATTGACGATTGTCAGGGAAAAACTCCAGATTAGAAAATTTGGTTATGATTTCTAATTCTAACAAAATATTGACAGTCTCTTAGCTTTACATCTGTAGCTTTGACACCTATGGTTTCAAAATATTATCCAGGCGGAACAAATGAATATTCCGACATTTTTGTGGATGTGGAATACCTGAACGTATAAGATGTCTGCATGTATTTACGAATGATGTCCTTGTACCGATGATAAAATTTAGAAAATGTTTTGACTAGTTTGTGGTATCGAAAACCCTTGTGTAATAATTTTTCAGTAATACAGAGATTTCTTTCGTTAAAATCAAATACGTTGTTACATACACAAGCGAATCGAACAAGTTGAGATAAATAAACACCATAAAATGGTGACAAGGGAACGTCACCATCTAAAAAAATATAATTAACAAAAGGAAATGAAACATCATCTCTTTTATCATAAATTTTGGTTTTAAGCTTCCTGTTAAAGATATAGATATTAAGATCCAGGAAAGGGAAGTATTCATTTATTTAAAGTCAATTCAGCAGCAAAAATCTCTTTAGTGTACATACTGAAGTAGTCATTATTGAGAGCCAATATATCATCCAAATATCTAAAAGTGTTATTAAATTATTAAAAAATCAGATGTTGTTTCGATTGGTCTTTGCTGATTTTAGTCATAAATTATAACTCATAACAATGCAAAAACAGGTCCACAATAGTGGTGCACAGTTAGTCCCCATTAGAATTCCGATAACTTGACAATATACGGAATCTCCATAGCGAACAAAAATGTTAGATACTAAAAATTCAAGGGCAGTTATAGTATCAAAGCAGGTCCAATTGACATAGTTCTTTTGTTTGTAGTTACTAAAAAATGACCTAAAAGAGTTTGAACATATATATTCGCATTCTGACTTTTTAAATGCCCATTTAATTAGGTGTATGATTTTTCTCTAAATAAGATTATGAGGCAAAGTGGAATATAGGGTAGAAAAATCAAAACTTTGAACAGATTCGAAATCACCAATAAAAGCATGCAATTTATCAAGTAATTCCAACGAATATTTGACACTCCAAAAGTAATTATTCCACTATTTTCAAAGGCCTTATTTGAACAATTTATCACCAGGTTTTTGATTGTACCAGGTGTACTAGTACGTAGAATAGACAATTTAGGAGTGGTACAATGTCTTGAAGACGAAATAAATCTATATTTGTAAGGTGTTTTGAGCAGCTTTGGAAGCCAGTACATAGGTGGAACTTTCATTGTATTTGGTTCTGTTTGTAAAAAGGTAGCGAAAAGTTAATGTGATGTCGTTTTGGTGTTGTGTTTGACGTTGCCATAAAAGCGGGAGGTTTGGCATGCCACAAAACCAGGTTCAACTCACCATTTTTTTTTCACTTAAAATGTCCTGTACCAAGTTTGGAAAATGACCATTGTTATATTATAGTTCGTTTCTGTGTGTGTGTTACATTTTAATGTTGTGTTTTTGTTGTGTCGTTGATCTCCTCTTATATTTAATGCGTTTCCCTCAGTTTTAGTTTATAACCCGGATTTGTTGTATCTCTATCGATTTATGAGTTTCAAACAGCGGTATACTACTGTTGCCTTTATTTATGTTTGTTACAGATGTAATTTTCCGAAAATGGAGTTAGTTGGAATGTTGGTGAATTCGTGATTTCCTTTTAAAGAACCCCAATGTAAAATTTACGTCAAATAATAATGATATTATTAGCAGCACTATCAGCCGGACAAAAACAAATTCCTTGGTGAGTTCTTTTAGCTTATGTTTGATACGAGAAATAGGGCTAGTATGGTTGTTGTTAGGAGTAAAATGTTCTTTATAATGTTTTATACGAATAGCAACTGTTCATCAGCTTTTTCTCGTTTTATCAATTTGAGCAGTAAGTACGGAGTGAGTCGTGAATGATCGTACGACACTTATTCCAATTAATAATTGACGGGGGACGATATTTAGGTCCTTTACTGAGGAATGATTTCAACTCTCAGTCATGCACGATGTCAAGGTCTCCTGTTATAACATGTGAACTCGGACCATAAATGTATTCGAAATTAATGCAATTTCATGACGTAGGTGTATTTTCACTGATATTAACATCTTTACGCCCTTCGCTATAATTAAACACATATTTCTCGGGATATTTTTTGTAAACATAACAAATAAGAGGAAGTTCAGTATTATTAAAATATCCAGGAATTCGTTCTTTAACAGAATGATCATTAAAAATACCGGCAATATTTACATATTTTATTTTAATAAAATGTTTTTTTATGATCCTCAGGTCGATCAATTTTAGGAAACAGTTTAGAATAACAATATGTAATTATAATTTAGACGATTTCATATTTAGGACTGCAATATAGAATTGAGTTGCAATCCTCTAAAATTTGATGTAATTTATTAACAGGTAAAGAACAAAGCTTGGTTAACAGATAATGTCTGCCGTTGTTTTTTGAAATAGTAATTAGGTCCGAAATAATTGTATTGTTGGTACGAAATTATTGTTGATTGCGATTTACTCTACACCCATGAGAACGGTTTTTACGAACAGTTTTAGAAACTATATCCAAAATGTTAACACAATCGGTTCTTGATATATTACCAATTCCCATGATATTATCATTAACACCTAGAGGAAAGACTGTCTGTAATTTTTTAATCAAATTTAATTCAATTATTTTCCATGATCGTACAAACTTTGAATGAGATTCCCCAGGCTGCTTATTTACTACTTCTAAAGGTTGAACTGTTAAACATCTAATAGGATGATTGTGCTTCTTAAGTTGTTGATAAATGATACATTTGAATTTATGGGGTCTTCTAAAACGATAAAGATGTTCTTGCGTTCGTTTAGATAAATAGCGTCCAGTTTCACCTACGTACTGAATACCGCATCCCGGTTTGATTCATGTGAGTACATAGGCAATACTGTTAGTTTTTCAATTTATATCAGTTTCAAAATTTAAGGAAAATGTGCGACCATTAAACGTGGACCTTACTGTATTGTTGGTGGAAAGACGGGGACATGTAAGTCATTTTTTGGTATGACATTTATCGATTGAAGGGTAACTACGATTTTTATTATTAAAAATGATAGCGATTGTAGTATTTTTAGACTTCATCAGCTTGAACGGCAAGCTCGCTTGATATTCTTAATGATAAAGTCAGTAACAAAAACAAAAATGCCATTATTTTATATATATCATGTCTAAAAACAGTTTTTGAATATTTGAATACTTTTAATGATTTCAGTGCCTGATGTGCAGAGGTACGAGGTGAATACTCTGATGTTTTAAAAGCCTAAGGTAGATTTACAGCCCGTTGAATCTTTAATAAACAGCTGCGCCATGAGCGCATGATACGCCCGTCGTCTTGTGTGTGAATTTTTATGCAATAATCATAAATAGTTTCTGACATACGGCGCGACATGCGAAAACCTCCCTTTTTTCAGAATTTTGAATCAAAACCAAAAAGTATACAGATCTTTAGATTCATATAACAAAGAAGTGTGTAAAATTTTAAGCAATAATCATAAATCGTTTTTGAAATACGGCGCGACATGTGAAAACCCCCTTTTTTAAAAACAAATCAATATCTCTAAAATAAAATTTTGAATCAAAACCAAATAGTATACAGATCTTATAATTAATATAACTTAGAAGTGTGTAAAATTTTAAGCAACAATCATAAATCGTTTTTGAGATACGGCGCGACATGTGAAAACCCCTCTTTTAAAAAAAAACTCAATATCTCTAAAATAAAATTTTGAATCAAAACCAAAAAGTATACAGATCTTAAGTTTAATATAACTAAGAAGTGTGTAAAAGTTTAAGCAATAATCATAAATCGTTTTTGAAATACGGCGTGACATGTGAAAACACCCTTTTTTTTTTTAAATCAATATCTCTTAAATAAAATTTTTAATCAAAACCAAAAAGTATACAGATCTTAAGATTAATATAACTTAGAAGTGTGTAAAATTTTAAGCAATAATCATAAATCGTTTTTGAGATACGGCGCGACATGTGAAAAATCCCTCCCCCTTTTTTTACAAAATACTCAATAACTCAAAAATAAAATTTTGAATCATCACCAAAAAGTATACAGATCTTTTGATTAATATAACTAAGAAGTGTGTAAAGTTTTAAGCAATAATCATAAATTGTTTTTGAGATACGGCGCAACATGTTTTACCTGTTTTAGTTACTAAGTCCTGTAACTCAAAAAGTTTTAATCTTATTTTCACCAAAAAGTATACAGATCGTTTGACCATCATAAGAAACAACTATTTTAAGTTTCATGAAATTTGGATAAGTCGTTCTCAAGTTACGGTGCGACATGTTTACTCCGGACAGACAGACGGAGAGACGGATAGACGGACAGACGGACAGACGACATTTGTATACAATATTACGTCCCGTCAAAAGTTTTACGGGCGTATAAAAACCAAGAAACAGCTACTGCAATTTGGCACATTTTCCACTTTTAATTTGCAAGCACATGCATTTAATGATAAATCTTTAATAGTTATACTTAATTTAAGTTGTAGGAGTTGACATGATTTATATAAATTCTAATGCAACATCGTTTGTAACGTTCATTTTGATTGGATAATGTCACTTATTTTCGATGCATTAGTTCACAATTGATGCTATAAAAAAGTTTGCGCAAGCTCAGACGACGTATGACAGACATTTAATGTATGTTTTGACGTTGTAATTTGTCAGTTTTAGTTACGCGTCGGAGCTTAACAAACAATACAGTTATCTCCTAATTAACTATTCACACAAAATTGAGTTTTCGAAATACTAACGATTTCCTACTCCAGGAAAATGTTACTTTAACTGTATAATCCTTTCGGAGTTTTGAGTCCTCAATGCTCTTCAACTTCGTACTTTATTTTGGCTGTTTTTAACTTTTTGATTTGAGCGTCACCGATGAGTCTTTTGTTTTGTATAAACACCCATCTGGTGTACAACATTTTAATTCTAGTATTTATAAAGAGCTTATTTTCAGCCGTTTCGATGCTAGATTAGTGCACACATTACACTTACAATGACGGCTATACACGAGTTTTCAACACTGGCACGCAGAAGAGCTGTATTTTTTCCTTTCTCAAGAGTTGTTTGATCAGCTAAACCCTGAAATATTTTGGGATTACATATCTACGTCATTCACATCTTTCATTAAAATAAGCATACAGTCGGCTTTTCATCGGTTATATATCAACGCTAGGTTCAGTTGTCGGAATAATGTGTTTGGGAAGAGTTTAAATATTTTAATATACCACAAATAAAGTCTAGTACAGGTCAAGAGCTTATGAATAAATTAACGAATGGTAGATAACAAAAATACAAAAAAAATTTAATAACGTACTTTCACACATAAAGTCTGTATTTTTCTCACACGATGTAGTACACAGTTTTTTCCAATTGATTAATTTATATTCAAGCTGTAAAGATTTTTGAAAATATGACTTCCACGAAAATTATATGCTGTATTTCAATCGTTGCCATATTGAACCAACTGAGCAATATACTCAATAAGAAGGAGCCAAATAGAATATTTCAATAAAGAAAAGCAAAATAATACGATGAAAGCCAATTGTGATATTCATACTTGTCAAGATGCAATGCAATTACATTATATTAAGTGAATAATTTGTATTTGGATCAAGTTTCATGCTATGTGTAGCAGGATCTGCTTATCCATTCCAAGCAACTATGATCACATCTTGTTTTTTGTTGCAAAATCTTCATATTTCAATGAAGAGTGTTGCGTCTTTTCGTTGTTTTTCGTTTTTTTTTTTTCTCATGAAGTTGTAAAAGAGGGACGAAAGATACCAGAGGGACAGTCAAACTCATAGATCGAAAACAAACTGACAACGCCATGGCCAAAAATAAAAAGACAAACAGACAAATAATAGTACAGATGACAGAACATAGAAAAGTAATTGTGTATTTGATAATTTTATTTTGTACCTGAATTCTCCGTATTTGCTTACGATTATCAAGTATTGTCATTATGCTGACTTATAATTTCGAAGCCTCTGAGATCATGCCTTGTTATAGTGAGGTTTTAGTTTTGTTTTGTTTTTTTTTTGTTGGCTGTTGTTCGGTTTTTTGTTGTCATGGTGTTCCTTTGGTCACGTATTGTTTGATTTTCTTTGCTTTTCTTGTTTTTTTTTTTTTTACTTTTTGTCAGATATTCGAAATCCTCTAGTTTTATCCATCTAGTGACAATAAAAATGTTTTCTGCTTATCTCTTCTTTTCTATTCATAATTTTATAACATACAGTTTTAATAAAGAAATCTTATAAAATTTTTATTACTTTTTCATAGTCTTTGAAAGAAAAAAGGTGCCAATTTTAAAAATATGAAAAATCTGCAGAGAATTATTTCCAGCCAATTTTTTTATTGATTATACTGTATCTCTAAAATAAGGACACGGACCTTTCAGTTTTTACTTCTATTTAAGTTCCATTATTTATATACTATCAATGTATAACAGTCTTTTAAAAAGCTAAAAAATAAAACAGATTGGTATGATTTCCCGAATAGATATCATTACTAGTGAGAAATAAAACATGTTTCAATATCAATGACTTCCAATGGCATTTTCAACATTGACTTACTTCTAATTGGACCTTGATTTGATAAGGTAGAAGGTTGTGTAGTATAACAGTTGGTGACAAATGGAATATATAAGACTTGGCTGACAAATTTTCTCCATCCTCAAAATATACATTCTCTATGTCGACTTTCACCTTACAGTGAAGAAAAAATGTCATGTAAACTTAAACTAATACAAAGCAGTGAACCTGGATCTGGATTGATACCAGGAAGATAAAAAGTATGCACATACATTCATACATTTAAACTACAAGACTCTTATCATGAATTCATTGTCAAGAAGAAAATACATAAGAAAGAATGTTTCTTGAAAACTAAACACCACTGTCAAATATTTTTTTTTTATTTTATCAATAAGAAAACATTTCAAATCAGAAAGTCCGAGGGTAAATTCAATATTTAAAAAGAAATATTTTCGATTGGATATTTTCATTTCAAAACAAGTCATTATCTGAGGAGATCTTTGTAAAGTATTAAATGTTGGCATGTTGCTCTGTTTGATATGCTTTTCTATTCTAATATGTATTCCAAAAGCTACGAGTCACAATATTTGAATAACATAGAAATAAAATGTTTAAAGGCAAAAGTACATTTACACTAAATCTCACAGATATATTAAAAGTACTGCCTCCATATATTTGTCCACATTTCAACTGTTGAACAGTTCCAAACTTCTTTGAATCTTTCCACGAGACTGAAGCTGATCTTTGGTAGCTGAAATGCATATGAAAATGTAAGGACAAATCGTTTTCCTATGCATTATCATTAATAATAATAATCTTTTTTGGGCCAGATGTGCAGTTCGACAATCAATATCTTTTCAGTGAGGCTTCAAAGTATTTAAAAACTCCAAACCCTATTACAAACGTTGAAAAAGCTGATAACAGAAAAAAAAAGCCTAAAGTGTGGCAAAATCTGGACAAGGAACTAGAGCATTGCATTAGGATTATATATTATTTATATATCAAAATAATTTCCAAAATGTTTAATCTGTTTGTATTGATATCATTAGTATTAATAACACTAGTTAACTAAACATCATACACGTGATATCGATAGTGTTTTTTATAAACAAATCGTAGTCCTGTTTGAAAAAAGATGTCTAGCACGTAAACTCTGATGATTTGCTTATACATTGAATCCGAAAGTAATTTTTCATATACCAATTAGTTACTTCAAATAGACCGTTTGGAAATGAAATTATCCTCATAATGTATATCCAGCCTGGAATTGTACACCAAACTTATACCATAAAGTTCAAAGCCCTGACAAAATGTTATCCGCTCCTGATGCATATACAGTTCGTTATTAAGTCTGAAAGCAGACCAAGTTTACCAGTAACTGGATTTGGACCATTTTAATAACAGGTGTCAAAAGTGACCAGATCAATTTTTGGGAATTTTTTTCTCCTGGTCAAAAAAATACATCCTAAAATGGAACATTGCAGTAAAGCAAAGTTATTTCCATTTCTTTGACCGGTCAGAAGATCTGCCCCTAATTTCAATGCTGCATGTGCAGCAGTCCTTAATTTAGAACTTACAAATTATCGTCCGGTTTGAATTGAAATTCACCTCCTCCTGTGTATACCGCCGTTAGTGGTACACTGAAGTCAGCATCTGAAGCAACAACACCACACGATTTTATGGTGTTATTCACATAGTATACTTCTATGGGTATCTGAAAGTGGTTCTTTATCTATAAAAAAAGATAAACTCGCTGACAATTATTTGAAAGTGATCATAAAGGAAAACAGATTGCTGTATATCGAAGCACGTACTATCCACTGTGGCGCATAAAGCTTGAAATATATATTACTTTTCTGTCACCAAAAACCAAAAAATCCCATGTGGCATTAACAATACATTCCGCCATTATTTGGCGATAGAACATTAAATGGAAACTTTAGCATAAAATGTGAGATTTTCTGCTCTGTGCCACAAAAAGGATAGCAACCACATTTCTTCTTTTGGAATCGACCGTGTACTGGAAAAAGATTTTTATGTCGCTCTTTGACTTGTGATTTTTTATTTCCCTTTGGTAATTCATCGTCGTACACGTTTTATGAAAGGTTTTTAACCCTCACGTGTTGATGCTAAACACATTACAAGGAAAATATGTGTTATACTGCTCATAACGTGTCTAAAGGTATCTGTTATTAATAATTTGATGTATCATACAGTTAAGGAAACAATTCATGCCACTAAACAGCACGCACAATGTCATTTAGAAGTTATAGACTAATTTAACAGACGAAGATCAAATTAAAATGCCACTCACAAAAAATATTACTCTTTACTATAGGTTAAACAATATTGTACCCTATACAATGAATTACGAAGATGTGATTACAATTACCATGAACGCACAATGACAACTAGAGCAATACAGTTAAGGAACCCACTACAATGAATTGATATTGAGCTAAGACGAGCCTTATAACGTAAGCACATGCAATGGCAATTGTTCAAATTGATGATGTTGACCAAGTGAATTAGAAAGGCACTACTTCTTAAATTCTTCTGTAAATCAAAATTCTTGCTTTTTACATAAATTACATTTACTGGGCGTTTGTAAGCCAATGCTATAGGAATCAAACCCTGTAGTGTGATTTATTAAACTTCTCGAAACATTATAACGTTTTAATCTTCTCATAGCTGAAAAACATATTTAATTTAAACCACAAAATATCTTGAAACATTATCAATTGAAGTAAATAGTCAACTATCCCAACAGGAAACAACTATATATTGTCTTTATTAACTGTCAAATTGTAAAGTTAAAATCTTTTTTTTCTATAAACAATGAATTCAATAAAAGAAGTCTAACACAGTTGAAATAAAGGTACATTACATTGACACTCGGAATAAAACACTAACAGTGCATTCGTTTAATAACAAATTTCTTTTGTAAACCTTTTTTTCTTTGTCTATGAACTGTTTTGTCATTTGCTTCCAACCAATATGTGTGTCTGTATTACTAGTTATTGATTTTATACTAACCTGGACAATAGACTGTATTGAAACTATTTTCTGACCGATGGGTGTCTCTGTTTTCACTATTACTGACAGTATTTCACCTGAAAGTGTTGTTTGTTTGATCTGGTATAGTCTCTTTTCTGCTCTTTTTACAATCACTTTTCGTGTGGCATTGAATCGTTCAATCTGGAATTTAGTTTTCGTCGAAATAAAGAAAGTCTACATTATCGTACAGACCTTTCTTATTACCTAATTTTAATATTTGAACTTGATTTATGAAATTTCCATTGGTGAGTAATAGTGTATTTTACATAGCTTAAGAGATTTAAAAAGGTTGCACTAAAGGTAAAATGTTGTACTCCAACATGTAAAAGGAAAATGGGCTACTTTTGCAACAAATAGAAACATAAATCATTTGAAATATTTAACACAATATATGTATTATTGACGAAGAAAAAGAACAATAAAATGTTTACTGACGTGGAAATTGAATGTTTTCTCGTCGCCTTCCTGTGCTGTCTTAATCACTGAAGCCTTCTCTCTTTTCTTTTGATTCCACAGTTTTAACATGTTTAACGGTTCATCTGGTGTCATCTTCACATTAAAGTCATGTGAATCTTTTGGCATCTATAGAGTTCAAAAATGATACAAACATACAAGTATGTTAGGTTTTTTTTTTTTTTAGATTTGATGTTTTTCATTGTGTTATGCTAAATATTATTTTTAACGCATACTTTCATTTTTACCATCATTGATTTTTCCCCTTTTAGTCTTTGTTAAATTTGCAGCATTTATCTTTATTTCATGAGTATGAGTAAAGTTTTATCCTGTCCAGTACTACAGACAAAATATCACATAACATGTCATTGCCTATAAGATAATAACTATCACTGGAAATTAACCTATCAAATTTCCATCCCTTTCTTTCCTGTTTACAAGCTTAACCATGTCACCTCAAGTTTCCAAAATATTTTATAGAAACACCAAATGAAAAAAGAATGGTGCTTTGAAACACCCAAGATATATTTTATGACTCAGAAATGATTTAGTGCAATAAAATGTAGGATTAATTTCCTACAACTGTCAAATTCAAGGGAATATTTTTTTCGACCCTTTTTCGTATGCAACCGGATGTGACGTACTATGATTTGGTGTTATTACACCTAAACGGGTTACAATTTTGTAAATAAACAAATCTATGTTTATAAATGTATTGTAAATGCTGACTCTTTATCTATTCATTCAGACTTCATACCAGTAAAACAATCCAAAAGGTAACATCAATTGATATAAATGTTTAACTTTTACATTATAAGATTGTTTTTCTCATTCATTTCAGAATAGGATATCGGAAGTAAGGTTCAATTTTTTGGCTAATACATTGCACGCTGTTCGAGTGAAATCAAAATCAATGCAGGTAGAAACAATGCTTCAGTGTTTCAGTTACGCTAGAATGTAAAATAGCAAAAATACCGAACTCCAAGGAAAAATCTAAATGGAAAATCCCTTATCAAATGGCAAAATCAAAAGCTAAAACACATCAAAACGAATGGAAAACACTGTCATATTCCTGACTTGGTACAGGCATTTCTTTATGTAGAAAATGGTGGATTATATCTGGTTTTATAGCTAGCTAAACCTCTCACTTGTATGACAGTCACACAAAATTCAACTATATTGACAACAATGTGTGAACAAAACAAACAGAAAACAGACATAATTTGGTAAAATGATGACATGTATTTAATGCAAACCTTACTTTGGATATCCTTTTGTTCTTAGGCCTACACTTCAGTTTACAATGACACTACCAAATGGATATTATTTAAAAGATGTGAATAATGTAAGTTGAATGTGAATGAATAAAGTCTATTTGAGTTTGCATAATAAATATTTACAGTGGAAAAAGACGACAGGCATGGAGTATGCTATCAATGTATGAGGGTGCAGCATACAACATGTAAGACTTACTTCAAAAGCAGAGTTCAGTGTAATGACAACTTCTAAGCCTGTCCGGTTCTGTATACAGAAAGGAGTGAGTATTTCTTCTGCCTTATATGATGGCTCAACCAGCATATATGCATCCTCATAGGCCTACAATGAAAGCAGCTGATAAAAAAAATGATAAATCATAAGTTTTAATTACTTTATACCGGAAATGTCTCAAGATAAATTTAGTTTTATTTTAGAAACTAAAATTATTTGTTTTCATTCATGTATGTACAAAATATAGTCACTTTCTTATTGTCTGATGTTTGATTTATCGAATAAACATGGATAGTGAAGATAATAAATATGACCCAATATATAAATCTTGCAATTTGTTCTAATATTTTCCATGTCCTGTCTTTGTTTTGGCTGTTTCTCTGCTCTCCGCGATTCTAATAGAGACAAAACATGGGTCTGGCGTATTGAATTAATAGCCTGGCATCTTACATTAATGTTTTCCTTTTCGCGTTACATGTAAAATCACAATTTTGATAAAAGTTTTAAGTACATCCCAACATAAAGGTACCTTTTACTAACCAAAAACCTTTTTTGAAATATCACTCCTCATGTGCCGCTTTAGTATTACCTACCCATCTTTAAACCCGACTCCTTTATAATGTTAACTATGTACAAAGGGTTACATTGTACATGTTGACTCTGTTTAAAACAAAACTGATGTTCTTTAAATAAACGAAAGACCAATTAAAAGTTTCTAGTATTCCTGACTTACTTATTACAAATATTAATTTTGATACATACCTTGTAAAGATTGTGTAGTATCTCAAGACAAGTCTTTGACAAGGTCAGTTGCATATCAACATTAGAAAAGGCTGTACAAGTCATTTTAGGCGGAAGGGATACTTCGTCTAAAAAATGTTCCTCCTCTTCTGATGGAGCGAGAAAGTCCTCATTCATCTTAACCTACAAAACACATTACATATCGAACCCTTCTAATATCTAGCAATATCGAAATGCGTTGTCTGCGATGGTATTTATCTAATACTTTTTTTAGAGCTATACAATTTGTTGTGAATTTCTAATGTTGCACATGTACTAATAAAAATTCATGTCCAAAGACCTACCTAGAATACCTTCTATGTACTGTTACATATATGTGCACATATTTTTGAGGTGATTTAACATTTATATCGGTCCATAATTTTGATATTAAATTTTATTCTATAAATGTGCTCATTTCTACCTATCTTCAAAATAAAAAGATAAATGTGAACCATTCATAATGAAATTTCTGATCTCAATGACAAAGTTTAATTTAAGAATAAAAAATAAATATTAAATGGAGCTTGAACGCAAAACAATGACACATACACCGCTCTTGTGCTTGCAAAAAAATTGTACCGTAAGGCCGTATATGTACATGGATTTTTATATTGTACTGCACCAGATTATCTGTCAAATAAAATATACTTTATAACAAAAAAAAATGGAATGCAACTCAATTACTGAGTATACCAAAGGCAAGAACAAATACATTTAAAAGTCTGTTGTCTTCTTTTTTCCAACTATATGGGATACACTCCACGAAGCACTGAGATAATTAAATCAATTAATTCGAGCACAAATGATGAGTCTATTATAGACAAAACGCAAGTCAGATTTACTAAGTTATAAACCTAATATCTTTGATGCATGTTTAACAACAACTTGGTCGATGCCGCTGGGAATTGATGTTATGTCTTCAGAGGTATCACTGGTAATGAAGTCAGCTCTCATGTGTGCACATGAAATACCACTGATACGATAATATTTCAAAATATTTTTTTTTCATGAAACGTAGCAGTTCTCATATTACTACCGTAGGCAACAAATACTTTATTGAGATTTGTCGCAATATGACTGTTTGTTTTTCATGCTTTTCGGCCTATGTATTGCTAAAGTTATTGTTTGATATAAACTTTACATAAATCTTTTTAGAGGTTTTCCGATTTGCTACTTATCAGGTACGGCTGGTATGTAACTCCACCGTTAGTGTTGTTTTGGCGGTATTTTAAATGCATGAGTCGTTATAAAATTGAAGGAATCAAATTGCATATCATATATCAGCAAAATATAGCTTAATATTTTATTTAATAGCGATTTCATCGTTTCTCGAACACTTTGTATGTGATTCTATGCAAGAATATTTAGTTAATGCATGAATCAAACAGACCTCACACGAACTGAGTTGAGACAGCCTTTAAATTATAATTATATATTTGCGTTTCTGTTTGTTAAATGTAATGTTTTGTTTTACCTATATATACAGCATATGGAACAATTAAAATACTATCTATGAGCGACGTTCTATAACAAGTGTTACGGATGTTGATTATATACGATAACATGTCAAAATTGTGTTGATTTCCGAATAAAGTTTTTTCATGACTTTGGAATCGGTTATTATTATTTAAGTATTATATTTCGATAATTACCGAAGACATTTTTTTTGAAAAAAAAGAGAGCTGGGATTTCATATTGAGTAAGAAAAGAGCACCCTTCTTTCTTGTGCTTAGTTTTATCAAAAACTGAAGATTTGTTTTCTAGGAATGCTTTCTAAAAAAATAACTTTGAAAATATTAAAGATTAAATATTTGCGATTTTATTGCCGAAAAAAAACATCAACCGATTTCTAGATTTGCTAAAAGTAAAAGAAAAACAAGAACAATTGTCATACAATTAAAGTAAATTGCACGGACACTCTTCTTGGAAAAGTTTACGAGCGTATCTTATAATTGACCCTTTCTTTGTACTTTTATTAATGGTAAAAGCTCTCATCAAAGCCCTATCAAGGGGACCAAGCGTCCCTTGGTCCCTGCTATTGAGCTTCATGTATGATAAATACAGACTTTTTACTAGATTTATTGCAAATGTTGCCTTGCTAGGGCCCCCCTTTTCCAAATCTTGGATCCACACCTGCTTATATATGTGTATACAAGTGTCAGACCACCAATTCAAAATCCCTATCTATTCAACCAAAATTTTAAATTTCACAGCTTTCTAAGTATTTTACCTTAAGTTTAACTTATTAGAAACCAGGTATATACTGAATTGTACATGTATCACCTTTATACATGCAAATTTTCAACCCATGTTAAAAGTCTTGTAGGAATTTTAACAGGAAATTTGTCTAGAAATCAAATTGAAGCAGTTAAAGACACATGTTTATTCGCAGTAACGATTCATAAAAAAGAAATATCAGCGTGGAATTAAAGTTTTGATCTCGTAAGTGAAGCGTAACAAACCTCCAATCCTAGTTCCCATCTTTTCATTTTACCATCCTCCATGACAGGTTCTAGTAGTGGTTCCCATACTGACAATTTCTCATTGTAGAATGCTACTTCTAAATTCAGTGTACTCTCGACACTTAACTAAAAATATTTCAAGAAGCAATTTTGATACAAGCACATTTGTAATTGTATGAATATTCCTTTTACTTGTTATGTGATCTATTTTCTTTCATCAATAATGCAAAGTGTCTTTTTATTTTATTTCTAATCAAAATCGTATGTGTTGCAAAAAAAATAGAACTCGTAACATGTGTGTTGTCAATTCTATTTTCTTTATTCAAATGAAATTTCATACAAAACAGTACATCCTCATACCTATTTCGTCTTACCTTTGAACTCCAATTATTGACATCTGCAGAAATGGAAGACTGTACCATTATTAATGGAACTGTTCTCTGTCCTACACCCCCCTCTATCTGTATACCTATGAATGGTATCTTGACAATACACTGTAATAAAAAAATGTCTATTTAATCACAAAAATAAATCAAATGGTATCAACGTGAGATTACCAAGGTCCACAAAGGCAGACTGCATATCAGTTCAAAACGTGAACTTATATGCTTTTTTTGTGCTATCATTTTTGCACAATGGCCTATTAGAAGGGGAAAAACATGCTGTTATAATTTATTACATTATATGAAATAGGTTTTGTTCTAGGTCCTTAATTACTGTTATGATTGATGATTGTTTTTTTGCCTAAACAGTGGCAAATATTCAATGCATGTACAAAATAGAAAAAAATAAGGGATCGACTGACATGAAGGGCGGAAAGTTGGGACTTTCACTGGAAATTTAGGTTACATGTATATTGCATAGGTGAAGATATTAAAAAAAATCAGAAAACAAAAAATCAAAATCTGTCAGTAAAACAGTTCGATCCGTAAACATTTGATACTCATTACAGGGGTATCCAGACTAACGCTATAATCTGGGTAAAATGTAACACAGCAGTTGTGCAATGATATTTTGTTTAATTGTTAAACAAATATAAAGTAGCAATGCAACAGGCCACCAACGGACCCCTCAAAGAGTTTTTGAATGTGTCCTAAACATGACGAGAGTGTGGCATTCTCTCTACACAAGGCATTAGATTTTACGTCCAGACATGGATACGAACAAAACAGTTGTTTGGATGAATGTAAGATATAACAAAATTGAAGTACAATGATGTTTAATGAGCGTGTTCTGTATCTCATTTTAACCATCATTGTACTTTAAATTTGTTATAATTTACATTGTTGTTACTTGAAGTGATATATAACATTTGAATCATGCAAATCTTTTTAAATTTCTTATTCAGCTAACAATGTTTCCAAATATACAATTTTAACCAATAAACAAGGATGTACAGCAAAATGGCTAACAGTTCTGATTCAAATCAGTGTAGGAAAATTTACAATATCAAAATGTGTAACTCACTCTTAATCAATCAGATTTTAAATAATGTAAAACAATTGCAGACATGAAGTCTTGTATACCATTTAACAGCATGAAACATTCGCGGAAGAGTTTCTTCAATGAACTGTTCCTATTGTTTCAGAAAAGACGCACCAACAGAAACTTTATATACTGTAATAGATTGATAGATGCAAAATGGATCAAACATATTGATCAGACTTTGGAAACAATCAAATAAATCTTAAACTCATTGCATTTAAACTTATCGACGTCATTTCTCTAATAATACTGCATTAAGCAATCGGTTGGAGTCATAAACACATTGCAACATAAGAGGAATTGAGTTTACCTGCATATAACAGTGATTTCTCTATCAATGTTAGCTAGAATTTCTTAATATGAAAGTCATTTATAAAACAAAATTAAACTTACGAAGTACAGTATATGTTATAAAGTATTTGGAAAAATAAAGAATCTTTCTAATGCAATTTACCTTTTCAATATTTATCAAAGGTAAATACATTATAAAACAAGAATGTGTCCATAGTACACGGATGCCCCACTCGCACTATCACTTTCTTTGTTCAGTGGACCGTTAAATTGGGGTCAAAACTCTAATTTGGCATTACAATTAGAAAGATCATATCATAGGAAACATGTGTACTAAATTTCAAGTTGATTGGACTTCAACTTCATTAAAAACTAACTTGAGCAAAAACTTTAACCTGAAGCGGGACAAACGGACGAACGGACGGACGGACGGACGAACGAACGAACGGACGAACGAACGAGCGAACGGACACACAGACCGAAAAACATAATGCCCCTAGGTGAGGCATAAAAATGTGCGAAACAATATGCAGAAGAATGTCTCTTAAAGTTTAAAAACGTCTCGCGTTCAAACTAACATTTTACACATTTAAAGAGCGGCGAAATATATCAAAGGGATGATCAAACTCATAATTCAAAAACGAACCGACAGTGCCATTACAAACAACGAAAATCGAAATTCGACCAAAAGACAAACAACAATATACGAAACACAACATTTCAATCTAAAGACTGAGCAACACGAACCCCACCAAAACATGGGGTGTTCAAGTAGAGAAAGCAAATCCTGCTCAATAGGAAATTAGATAAAGTTCTAAGTCAATGTTTTCAAGTAAACCAGCTTTTTATTTACACAAATTTATAAATGTAATATCTGTTCCATAAAAAATGCCTTTTTGTTGATTATATGCAATTTCAAGATATACACTATAACTCCGTGCATTCATATACATTTTAAAAAAACAATGGTTAACAATGTGCTGCAACAATGGATATTCAATGAAATAAATTCCGATAAAGTTAAATTTTGCGTTTGGTTTGGTTCACTGTTTCGGCTTTTGAAGGGACAGTTTAACCTTTCTTGTTTTTATAATTCGCGTTTCAACATGTCAAAGGATTTGTGAATACATACAAATAGAGAGTGACAAATTCGTGTTAGTAAAGTAAGCGGTAAAATGTCTACCATGATCACAGCACAAACATTTTCAGAAATACGGTTATTTTTGCAGGTATTTAAATAAAACCAACAGTAGTATACCGATGTTCAATTTACCTGTTCTAATCTGACTTCCTCTTTAGCCAGTTCATATATAATTTCTCCTTGTTCCTTTTCGGAGTAGTCACTTAACTTAAGGAACGAGAGGTCACTGTCAGATAAATGTTTTGTTTCCCACAAGTCTGCTGGTACTGTGTATGTACCTGTTTCTTTCATCGATTTCTTATTCTGTCACAAAATATATTGAAATGTTTTACTAAACATAAACTAATATTAGAGTACAAATAAGGTTATCAGTGTGTATATCAATAAGCAGATGTGGTATGATTGCCAATGAGACAACTCTCCATCCAAGTCGATGTATTAAGGGAAACAATATAAAGTTTAATAGTAAACAATTATAGATCATAGTACGGCCTTCAACACGAAGCCTTGGCTCACACCGAACAGCAAGCTATAAAGGGCCCCAAAATGACTAGTTTAAAACACTTTTGTAGGCTGTTTTAATAAAAAAAAAATTGTTTCATTCTCTTTTATTTTTATTGAACTGCTGAAAAACCGTATATTGATCACTTCATATTTTCTTTTTAATTGGCATAAACACCTTTGTATTAAAACACAGATAATTAATAAATGTAAGTAAGCAGATGTATATCCGTCTATTGGTGTTATTTCATTACATATATCTTGGTGAGAATGCCATGAAATGATCACGAGTCATGATTCATGGATGGCAGTAAATATACTAAGATGAGTATCAATATTATCTTAAATGGTTCTGTAATGGATAACCTAGGTTTGTTTTATTGAAGAGCTCAGATAAAAAAACAATTGAAAAGCATTTGACTGTTTTCTATGATTTCAGCACTAATTTCTTATCAGATTTTATGGACCAAACATACGTTCAATATAACTTCCTAACATCTCATCTGTCATACTGTTCATTTTAATGGGATCATTCTCTTATCATCTATTGCTTCTTTTGAAATGTAACTCTGAAACCTGCACATCATTTTGAATATTCTATGCCAGTAAGAGTTTTATAGGATGTTCTACACAGCTACTTTAGTACAAGTAATCTTGATGTACAGTTCTCAAGATGCATATCGAATGTACATCCGTAAAGCTGTATATTAAATGTACAGCTGTAAAGCCGTATATAAACTGTACATCTCTTAAGCTGTATATAAACTGTACATCTGTAAAACTGTATATAAACTGTACAGTTGATATACAGCTTTACAGCTGTACAGTTTATATACAGCTTTACAGATGTACATTCGATATGCATCTTGAAAACTGTACATCAAGATTACTTGTACTATTGTAGCTGTGTATGTAAGCAAGAGTTTCTGTGTGTCGGCTAATTCTCCAATTCGAAGTACAATTTTAATTACTTGTAAAATTTTCATTGTGCACTTGTTTATTGTGTCTCTAGAAAAATAATTTGCTTTGTTGAAGGCGTAATGTTCAACCCTTAACAACTCGTTTAAATCTAAATCATTACTTCTTTCAAAACCTGCTCCAAAAAAGTAATCAGGAAGAACGACACAAATCTACAATACATAAGCTTTAATTTACATTTACTGTCTATATCACAATTACGTTGGTGTTGTGGTCTAAGATCTTTAGATATCAGTATACTCGTCTGATCCGCGTACTTTTACCGAGGGTTTCCTATTACAAATTGTAACATATTGCCCCAGTTTAGATTTGCATGGCGGTGATACATGTACAGCAGGAACACTAACCCTGTCGACGGAGTCGATTTGCTCTGTTTGGTTACATGTTAAGAATACTTTGCTAAATTATTTGTTACGTACATTTGGATTTTAACAGGGTAATTTATATTGTTATTTACATATATGCAGTTTCACGGTACTACAATCTGTCGATACATACATTTTGGCATTGCACAAGGTCATATTTTTCTCTGACTGTTAATGACGTCTTAATACTAAATCCATTGAATATTTGATGAGTACTTATTGATATTTTTGTCTGATACATGATCTTTTTAATAGTTGTTTTTGGCTTTGAGATAGCTGTCAGTAACTTCGAGTACTCTCAGATCTGTATTTGTTTGCTAGGGATGTGAAAATACCCTGCCACGTTCGGACTTTTATTTAGACTTTTCCTGCTATCCCAGGTAATGATGAGGTTTGAGCGCTCACAAACATGTTCAACCCCGCCACATTCGTTATGTGCCTGTCCCAAGTCATTGTGTTTGTCAGTCATATTTGTTTTTTTCGTTAATTGTTATGTTATAAATAAGGCCGTTAGGTTTGTCGGGGCCTTTCATAGCCGACTATATATATTGGTTTTACATCCACTTTATTTAAACTTTGGTGGATAGTTGTCTCATTGGCAATCATACCACATCTCCTTATTTCTTATAACAACACATTTTTTATGACTTTAAAAGATGCAACTGTATAAACTAGAAATAAATGATACTTACATATTTCAAAGCCAGTTCAGTACATATTCCAGAAATTGTTTTCATGGAAGCTGGAGATGTGTTAAAGATTAAGTTTGAGGTCTCTATACTCATTTCGGTAGCTTTACCAAAAGGTTTTCCACTTTCGAATACAATTTTACAGTTTTTTAAAATCTGAATTAAAATATATGATGAACTTTTAAGACATTGGCGGAGGTTGATTGTGTGTATGAATGCATTATCATAGTTCCTAATCATTTAAAAGAACACCAGTGAAGACCTATTAACAATATGATATTAATACGAGAAAGAAACATGTGTTCCAAATGTATCGTTTTAGAGTTTATGTTTCTTAGTCCTTACTTTGCATTGTAATGTTGTAGGAAATTTATAAACAATTTATTGTCTCTTCTATTGGCACTAATGAGGTTGGTGGTATGGTTTTTAATTGTTGTCTCAAAATTATGCATCAATAAACATAATCACTTTGTCAGTGCTTATAAACATACCAAATCATGTTGGTCTTCATACAGTGCGGCACTCAAACTTTGTATCCGAAACTTTATCTTCATTCTACATGTCAGCTTTGCAGATTGTATTCGTGCTGCAAACATAGATGTGAATAAAGTTATTTTTGTAGCTAAAATACAGTGATCATTAAACAGCGATTTTAATGAGAATCGGAAGACAATACTGTGTAATTGAAAAGATTAACAGAAATAACAAGTAGTATTTCTTTGCTTTAAGCGTCTCAATGTGCGTGAAGATATTATATGGCATGTACTTATACACCATATTTCTTCTTTTCTATTTGATATAAGATAAAACAATTGGAAAACTACTCAGCAGACTATAATGTATTGTCACTATTTATCGTGGGCTATCAATTTCAAATTAGGTGTGTACTATTGTTTGTCTTTTGGTTTTTTTTCTTTTTCAGCCATGGCGTTGTCGGTTTGTTTTCGACTAATGATTCTAAATGTCCCTCTGGTATCTTTCGCCTGTCTTGTTAACGACAGACCTTAGAAATACACAGGCAAAACATGCTCACATTTAGAATTCTAGTGTAAAACTTTCGTGGATTATTTTGAAAGGAAAATATCATCTGTGTACTTTTAATTGATTATTTTTATCTTTAAATGTTGGTGAATCTGCATTCACAGGTTTTTGTATAAATCTAGGTAGTAAATAATAAGTGTGACCCGTCATGATATTTCAAGGCGTATGGCGGTAAACGTCACAATGAGAAAACGTCGATGTAAAGTCACGTAACGTAATCGGGCACCTGTTATTGAATGTCCTATTATATCTTGTAAAAAAATAAAGTGTCATTTTTCTTGACTTCAGAAAATTTGAATCTTATATTAATTTATACAAAAAAAGTAGATTTTTTTAGTTTAATTAATAATTTTGATAAAATCCCGTTCAGAATCAAATTGCAAACTTTAGATCATTATAGGCATTTCAGAGTGCAGTGTTTGTATTTTTCTTTAATACCAATACATATTGCCGCATGAATATAACGTTCTTGGAGTAAATCTCATTGTTTCACATTGGAAGGGAAAACATGAACATAAGTATGGAAATATACCGGAACATGTATATCAAGCAATTTATGTCTGGCCATTAAGCCCCAAGAGTGTCTCATCCCATGTCCGTTCCTAATGAGTTTTTTTTTATATATGACTGTCTTAGAACCACATAAACATGTATGTGTTGTTGAAAATTTTCTAACATCCCTTTCACCTACAAGCCCTAATATTGATGATTATGCTGTTGCCTGTTTCGTCTTACTCTGCATTAACAAATCTTTGGTTTGATCAATTTGTCAGGATACATGTACAAAATGTATTTACAATAAGATAATAGATGAATATTTGAAAGCATATTGAATAATACACAGCCCCCTGATGGTTTCATATATATATTGGTATTCACTTTCTTAGAATTGATGTAGTATACTTAAGAGAAAGAAAAATGTTTAAGTCATTATTAGTTAGATTGCAGATTCTGGTACATTGTTGCAATGGCAACCGAATGGCATGGTGCATATAGAGATAAAATTGTTTAGTTATTTAGTTATTAAAGCTACAATTAAATTTTGATTGATTGACCAGAACATATCTCCCCCCCCCCTTTTCCCTCCAACCAAAAAAAAACCCAAAATAACCCCATTACGACAAGTTTCAAAGACAGCTTTAATAGATGTGAAAAATTAAAAAAAAAATTAAACAAGATCGGAAGTTACAAATATGACCATAATTCTGTTGATTTGCAGAATCTAGCAAAATTAATTGTCAGGGTGTTTATAATCTATTTATACTTCATAAAAAGCAAAAAAAGTCATGTTGTTACTTGTACCTCCATAAGCCTGAAAAACTCATGGCTGGTCACATATATCGCACGAATATTTTCCTTATTTGACAAGCTCATGAATCTTGTATCGATGACATTCAACATACTGAAATTGCTTCATTGTATAGACTAATACTGTTTGCTCCTAAAAATTGAGATGCTTTTGTTTGTGATTTTGAGTACTCAGGTTTTCAACATTAGACAGCACTTGGACAGGTTGGTAGATAGTTTTCATTTGCAATTATACATGTGTCACATATCCTTATTTGTATATGTATGGAAAGTACTGAGTTAGAACTCTAGATTCTACTGACGAGGAAAGGTAACACTAGGCCACCGAAAGCTGAATTTTTAGTTCAGTCTAGGTAGCCGAGTGGTTTAGTGCGCTAAACACAGTGCAGGCGGTGTTGTCTCGATATCCAAATAGCATGAGTTCGAATCAAAGCGAGGGAGGAATAAACATTTGCTTATTTAACATTGTTGTGCTAATATGTAGAGTTATTATGTATATATATATACTTGAAAAACACTTTAAACGTTGTATCCTTAACTTTTTGCTGAAGTTCAGAACTTGTTTGTTCTGCTGGGTTCTTTTTCATTGGAAAAGAGATAATTACAATTGTCTCTCGTCGTTGTTAAAAAAAATAGACTTATTAAATTAAAGAATTTATAATTATAATCGTAATCATTTTATATCAAACGAAATCATTATGAGTGAAAATGTTTTGTTTCAAAACAATTTGTAACGAAATGCTATGGTATTTTCAGATTGATTACACCACAACCGTGAAAATATATAAAATATACTTGATTTCTCCCCTGTTGTTCCGTTATTTATCAATTGTTCTGTAAACATATATATATATGATTTGTAGAAAAAGGATAAGTCAGTTAAATTTGATACAAGAAGTATATTTGTCGATTCAACTTTACCAGGTAAAATTTATTTTGCAAGCAGGAAAGGTTAATAAATTGACTTTTGTACCAATTGTGTGTTTGGTGTTTCGAAAAAAAACTTACTTTGAAACCTTTTCTTTTCCTTTCCTACGATTTCATCTGTCTTTTTTCTGATTTTTCTTTCTTTTGTTGTAAAAGGAACAGTCTCTGTTTGATTTTTCGATGCCAGTTTTAGTTTTTCTGCTAAATCTAATACATGAAATAAAGCCTCCTGGTGAAGGAGCAGTTGAATACTGCTAACAGACACTTCGATTTGCTGTTCTAGTTTACCATATACTTTGGCAAAATATGGACCATCTTTTTTTGTCTATAAATTTAATAACTTTTATATGAAATTATGAACCATATGATTATTATTAACTCGAAAATTCCAACTGGTATTTGTGAAAATAAGTAGGGGAAATAATAAACACAAATTTCGATAAATAAGTATTAATTATAAAAGTCTTTGATAGATACCCAATATCCCATGTTTTTCTATTATATAGCATGGTTTCTGGTGAAACAATTATTTATGGAAAATTGCTTGTGCTATCTATTTTGTTCGGAAATGAAACGGAATGGGGGTCATATTATGAAACCACAAGATATAACATGATACATATTTTAGAAACGTTGGTTCCAATGACAAATTCGAAAACAGACAGTTGAAAGAAATTTTCTTTGTCTATATGCCTTTTTGGTTTTCTTTGATGACATATTTGTTTGTTTTTATAGTCATTAAGATTATAACACAAGATTGACTGCTGTACCCCTATTTTTGACCTTTTTACGTATTATTTCTGTTTGTTTTGTTCACACATTGTTGTCAATATAATGGAATTTTATGCGACTGTCATACAAGTGAAAGATTTAGGTAGTTATAAAACCAAGTTTAATCAACAATTTTCTACATAGGAAAATGCCTGTACCAAGTCAGGAATATGGCAGTTGTTTTCCGCTCCTTTGATGTCTTTGAACTTTTCATTTTGCCAATACTTTGAATTTTCATCGGAGTTCGGTATTTTTGTTATTTTTTACTTTTTATTAGCTAGATTAGAAGAGAGAAAATATACTTGAGATCAATTATCAAGACCAAAACATAAATTCAAACACAAGTGAATAGTTTAAGAGTGTAATCTATGATTTGTATATCAATAACCATATTAAGAAACATACATAAGAGATAAATTTGAAAGTACACCACTGCCCCAGGTTAGGGGAGGGATAACTTTTGTAATCAGAAAATAAAAAATCAAATTAAATATTAATTTTATATACATATGCATATTTATGGCTCTACAATTTGTCGTTACCTGTATCTTGACATTGCACACAGTTGTTTTTCTCTGACTGTTACGGACGTCTTAATACTAAATTCATTGAATGTTTGATGTTCACTGATTGATATTTTTGTCTGAGCTGCATAATGTTTTCATTATTTGTTATTGACTTTGAACTTGCTGTCAGTAACCGCAAATACTCTTAGATTTGTTCTAATTGTCTTATTTGTTGTGGGGATGTATAAATACCCTGTCACGTCAGATCTCTTTTTTTATAAGACATTTTTTTCTGCTTTGTATTAATCTGATGAGTTGAGCCCTTTTGAGTTGAGTCCTTTTTAGTTGATTTTTAAAGTGTGTTCTTTTTTTTGTACTGTTTCGTTATCTTTCCTCTTCAACTTCGTACTTTATTTGGCCTTTTAAATATTTATATTCGAGCGTCACTGACAAGTCTTTTGTAGACGGATTTCAGGCGTATACAATTGTAATCCTGGTATCTATGATGAGGTCCTTATATACCCTATATGGACGTTCTACAAAAGATTATACAAAAAAAAACTATAAACACAAACAAATATGTAACAAAGAAACACAAATAGGCTTATCGACAAAGCAAATAAGCAAAAATGAAAGACACGAATACAAAACTTTACCATAGCACAATAACACAATGACGGAATGTATAAGCACCGAGCCACGTCAAATGGATATCACCCAAAATAGACTAAACAGTTCAATAAATATTAAAAAAGACAAAAAAAAGAATACTATATAGATATAAGAAGATGAGGTATGAGTGCCATTGAGACAACTCTCCATCCAAGTCACAATTGGTAAAAGTAAACCATTACAGGTCAAAGTACGGTCTTCAACACGGAGCCTTGGCTCACACCGAACAGCAAGCTATAAAGGGGCCCAAAAATGACTAGTGTAAACCATTCAAACGGGAAAGCCAACGGTCTAATCTATATATAAAACGAGAAACGAGAAACACTTATGAACCACATCAACAAACGACAACTACTGAACACTAGATTCCTGACTTAGGACAGGTGCAAACAAATGCAGCGGGTTTAAACGTTTAAATAGGTACCAACCTTCACCCTTATATGAAACAATAGTGTAACATCACAACATAGAATGACACACTATAAAATATCAATTGAAATGGCTTAACTCAATCAAAAGACATATTAACACAAGTGAACATACACTGAACGAATAAATTTGATCTATGATACAATGTTAATACAAAATCAATAAAATAAGAGATGAATAAATAAAGTCAACAGTAGTATACCGCTGTGAGATGTTAAACAATTTAAAAAAAAACAACAACCTTGAACAAAAAGCCGCCAAATACAATAATATACACTGGTAAATGAAAATAATTTTGTTGTAAGGTAAACAGTTTATTTGGAGAACGGAAATATTTTTTACAAAATAAATAATTTTGTTGTTCACAGTACGAAGAAGTGAAAATTTATAGTCATACCAAACACTTATCAAAGCTGGTATATGACGAGATATGACCCTGAATAAGTAAACATTTAATAACATTAAAAGCATTACAAATAATATTTACTGGTCAAATTAATAACACGTTATTAAGATTATAAACAACATACCCAGAATCTATACTCCAAGAGCATCGTGTATTATTTGTGAACACAATATAGAAAACTAAAGACTTATCAACACTAACCCCACAAAAAACTGGGGGTGATTTCAAGAGTTTCAGAAGGGTACGCAGATCCTGTCCCACATGTGGCACCCGTCGTGTTTTTCATGTAAGTACACACCCGGTGATAAGTCTAATTCCGTAGGTCACATTCGTGAATAGGGGACGGAATTGTAGTTACGACATTTGGAACATATCCGCTATCATGAACCTTCGAAAAGCTTTCGTTTTAATAAATAAGCATTATAGTTGCCGCCATTTCAAAAACTGTCATTTAAATGTATTATGTTTGCTTCATTTCTAACTGTAAAAAATCTTTTGTTCCCATTTCGGTATCTTTTCTTTAATTTTTCTTTGAAATAAATCAAAGTAAAATGTACTGTTTATTGTTATATCTTTTTGGAGTGTGAAATATATATACAATTATTTAATAAATCCGATAGCTGTGTTTTATGATCTTATGAGCTTGGTTGATTAAAAAGACGTTTAGATATGGTATATGTATGTCCGACTTAGATGATATTAACAACAAATATTATACAGCCTGAAATATGTCACTATTATATTTATATTTGTATAACCTTGATAAAATGTAGCTGCAGTAATTTTTTCGATCCATCTTCACCATGTTGATCACATGGCGTATTGACTAGGTCTACAACATGTTTTTCCATTTCTATAATAGAAAACACACCTTAAAAGTATTTCTAATTTCATAAGATTATCATAGGCAAATTTGCTCTTCAATTAATAAACATAATTTGAAGACTGGATATTGCTTAAGATTTTTTTAAACTTTTAGTGCGTGTCATTTTGATAATTACACAATTTTGAAACCTTTAAAAGTGATTTGTGTTACATTTTCTTTATTGTTATTAACCTTTATTCCCTAAACTTGGTTATTAGTTCTATGAATGTGCTTAAATAATACATGAAATATTCGATACATCAGTTTTATTAGAAACGTTTACTAATACATGTAATAGGATCATAGAGATACACCTACGATATCGTTTACATTATTACGAAAAAGATGAAAATTATCATCTATCTATAAAACTCAACTAAAACTAAAAGGTGTGCAAGCGTAATTTGAAAAAAAAATAAAATTCATTCTACTTTCTCAAATCCCTTGCTATGTCTCAAAGTACTTCAATTTCTAATAAATTTTAGATATTTGCCTCCTCCGTACTTTGAGTTAACCAATATTCATAAATTGATTTAATCGGAACAAAAATAATTTGTTTTTGCTATCTGAATTTTAAATCTTTTAATGAATTATTTGATTGATTCATTTTTATTGCATAATGTCCAGTAGAAAACACATCATGCATACTTAGGACAAGAAAACTATTATGTACACCACTTGATAGTTTTTACTGTATGTCAACATAAAAATGTTATATTAACCTTGAGAGGTTCATCTAAGGGAGGCTGTTTACACGCAAAAATAACGTGAAAAACATGTTGAAATATGACATGTGGTCAGAAACATGTAGTTATACGCTTAGTGTTTTGTATGATTTAAAAAGAGAAGCGAAAGATAAAAAAGGGACATTCAAAATCATGAGTTGAAAATAAACTGACAACGCAAAGGCTAAAACAAATCATAGTAAGCGTGTATTTAGATACGTCAGGCGAACAACTTGTTTGTCTAACAAATAAGTTAATGAAATTTCCCATATTACCATATGTAATGCTTTCAAATAGATACCCTTAAGCAATGGTTTAAGAGAAAAGATATAATGATTTTCACCTTTAACTTACATTTCTTTAGTTCTACCTGTGAAATATGTCCCATTTGTCTATAATCATACATGTATTTAGCATTGCCCTTTTTTTTTTTTAAATTGAAGAACAGGAATAAACAACAATCAATTCAATCAGCATTCAGTTACTTTTTCCATCATTTATATGATATCTTACTCATTGTCTGTTTGTGTTGTAATTTTATGCCGCCAATAAATGCTGCAATGTCTATATCATATGTATGAATTGCAGCTTTTGTACCAAGAGATACAACTTCCAGTGTAACCATTTGGATATTTTCACCATTGTCTACTTGGCATATGTTGATGTCAACCTATATTTACATTTAAGATTGTATCTAATCTTTTAAAATGATTGACAGTATGCAAAAAAAGTTTCTGTTCTTTCATTTATGTCATCTTTCTTAATTGTCTGTTACTTTTCCCCCATACATTTTATAGTGTGTCATTCTAAGAGAGAAATGCATTTAACACTCTGCTATAGATAATTAAACATGTTATGTTTGTTAATAAAAGATACTGTACTTGTTGCATTAAAACGTCGCAAAGAGTTTGAACGTATATTTCCGGTGTTTTGTTAGTGTTAGACTAGGAAAAACCAAATATTTACTATATTCATATAGTTGAGACTTGCTATTAGTTTTAGTTTTTTTGAATTTTGTTTTTTGGTTTTTTTTTGTTTTTTTTTTCTCAGTAGTCTTTTCAATTCAACTTATCGACATTTCATTTTACTGAGATTTATATTTTTCTGGGTTTTTTTTCTTGATAGGGAGATTAAAACTTGAGAAAAGGAATGATTTGATATACCATAAAAAAAACAAATAAATATGATTTAATTTGAGTGACTAATTGATAACACTAACCTGTTTAATTTCGAATTCGATTTCCATCTTTGTATAGTTTGGAAACTGTGATTGCTAAATTGAAAATGTTTTAATTGATTCGTAATAAATTTCCACGGTGGGACTCAAAACTAATTATTAATGAATTAAAGATAACAATTTTACACCAGAATATCTTAATTGATCAACAATTCCCTTCGCAATGAATATGCAACAAAGATTTTCAAGAGGACATGTGTTTCGTCTTATAGATGAAGGACAAATAATTCGGGCCCGGTCACAAAGAATATACATGAATTAGTATAAATCTTAATAAGATAATCCCCAAGCATTGTTTTCTAATGCCTTTCAATCTGCAATTGATTTTTATGTATTTGTATATGGTTATGATTACAGATTGGTTATTTGCTGTGTCTACATATCTCGAGCTAATTGTTTAGCAGAAACTCATGGAAACAGATTCATTTGTTTTTCTTAAAAATTTTGTCAGCATAACAGTTGAAAGAAGAAAATGTGTAATATACTGACACATCTTGTTATTATTGATATCCCCATGTATTCCAAAACTCATTAATGTCAAAAGTCACTTTTGCCCAATTGCTAATATGAATATCTTTTTTTGCACCTAAACAGTGTACAATTTTACCTCAGATTTCATGGACTTGGCTGTCGCCACAATGGCTGCATCTTTCATTTTCTTGTTCTTTGATGACATGGCCTGAAACATCATCATTTTACACGTATCATATGGTTACTTGCTTTTTGGTCACTATTTCAGCCTTTTGATTATTTTACTTTCGTAGAAACAAATGACATCAGCAAAAAAAACAAAAGCAATGTAAGAATCGCTACATTTTCCTGTTTTCTTTAATAAGAGGTACCGAAGGAGAAAGTAGAATGATTTCGAAATTTATCAAGCGTTAGTTTTTATTACCTAAGTAGGACTTTGTATCGGATAGTATCATTAGCTCAGTAGTCAGCGCTTAGGTACTAATACGATTTAAAACATGGAATCCTTAATATTCATATTGTTGAAATAAGAAGATATTTCCAAATTAAGGTCCTAACTCCCTCAGACATAGTTGACCTTATATGAATTTGATTTTTATTTTTGTGTCCCTTTTGTCATATCGCTCATAACTTGGATACGTGTTTTGTTCTTGCTTTCGATCATTTTGGAGTCGGCATTCATGGAGAAGATGAATACATCAAGGCGTTCGAACGTGCGAAATTTATAACAACGTGCAATTATGTCTTTTTCGGTCAAGTTAATCAGAACATAGAACAAAAAAAGATGTGGCATGATTGCTATGGGATAACTCTCCACCTGAGATGAATTGGCGTAGAAATAAACAACTATTTGTCACCGTACGCTCATCAACAACGAGCAAAACATATACTGCAAAGTTAAATATAAGGATAACTTTATAAATGGCTCCAAAATGACAAATGTTACACAATTTCAAACGAGAAAACTAACGGATTGATTTATGTTCGAAATAATCAACAACAAAAAAAAATACGATAAACAACAATAAACGACAACCACTGTATTACAAACTATTTGCTACAAGCACATACATATATATTTTTTTTTGGTCAGCCAATTAAGTGTGAAATGTACTTACAAGGAAGATTTCCTTTCTGGAAATAGGTGCAGACTCGGGCAGGGGAATGCTATTAGCCAAGTCAACCAGATCATGTAGCATTTGGTCAGACATATTGATACTTAACAATGGCAGTTGTCCTGACATCATCATCCTGAAAAACAAATGCAAGCCTACGGAGTATATATCTCCCAGTTGATAGGATACTTCAGTGCTTGTATTTTCTATCATGATTTCCTTGATAGAGGGTTTCTGCTCACAAGGAAGCTATTAAACCAAGAGTCGAAGTGGTGAGGTTGAAATCATTTCTTCGTAAATTTTATGGACGCCATCATGAGTTGGTTGGCCGTTACGGAATATCCGTTTCATAGATGAAAGCGGATATATTACTAATGTCGTAACTACAATCCCGTCCTCTTTTTCAGAATGTGACCTACCGAATTAGACTTATTAAAGGGTTTGTATTAACAAGAGCAACACGATGGGTGCTACATGTGGAGCAGGATTGCTTATCCTTCTGGAGCACCTGAGATCATCCCCAGTTTTTAGTGGGCTGCGTGTTGCTCAGTCTTTGATTTTCTATGGTTTGGTGTGTGTACTAATGTAACGAGCATGAGGCAATTGTTTTATATAAGGGATTTTTTACATATTATAGGTATCATTATTTGGGTAAAAATGTAAGATTGAATAAAGAATATTACGATCTGTCATCAAAAATCCTAAAGATCGAGTGAGAAAAAATCATGATTGAAGTAAAACACAGGTGTTTTTTTTACCGACCAATATCTAATATAAAGTGATCGCCTATATGCGTAATTCCTAAGAAAACTGGTAGCTTCAAGTTGATAACGCACTTGTCTTTCCGCCAAATATTAGAATATTAGTGTTAACGCATTTATTGAAAA
This sequence comes from Mytilus californianus, assembly GCF_021869535.1. NCBI lineage: Eukaryota > Metazoa > Mollusca > Bivalvia > Mytilida > Mytilidae > Mytilus > Mytilus californianus. The sequence continues at coordinate 61,373,895 of NW_026262604.1, read as the reverse complement.
GTTCACTACCGTATTAGTATTTTGACAATGCTAACAAATTGGGTCCAAATGTTGAAATTGGTCAAATTCTGAGTTAAGATTATTCGAAATATATCAAGGGAAGTTAGATCAATTAGGGTTTAAACTTAAACATATCATTTCATAGAAAAGTCATTGCCTATGGACTATTCAGAAACACATTGTTTATTTAAAAAAAATGTCATCCTTTATTCAATGGACTGTAATTAATGAGTCTCATTCAAATAATCATAATCATTATTTTGATGATTTTCTATTTGTCGGCAAAAGCAATACTCAGGATTGCGAATCTTATGAATAGTTTCAACACACTGTATTGTCGTCTAGAAGTCTTAATTGCTCATTATAAAATAGAAGACAAAAAAAACAAAACTTAATTATATAGACTTGCTTATAGATATTGAAAAGATGTTTATACAAATTCCGGACAACAAGTATTTGAGTTACAATTTAGAAAGTAATGGTTATTAGGTAGGAAAAAGAGAACTTAAAGGGACCTGCAATCTTTGTGTGAATCATAATTTTATTGTACGAAAGCTCTACCTACAGGCAGAGTATTTAGCAGAAGAATTTATAAGACAAAGAGTCGTGCAAAGAAAACACGTCATTATATCAGAATTACAGAAGGCATGTATTAGGACTTAACGGTATTGGGAATTATTCTTAAATAAAGGCAACAGTAGTATATCGCTGTTCGAAACTCATAAATCGATAGAGATAAAAACAAATCCGGGTTACAAACTAAAACTGAGGGAAACGCATCAAATATAAGAGGAGAACAACGACACAACAAAAACACAACATTAAAATGTAACACACACAGAAACGAACTATAATATAACAATGGCCATTTCCCTGACTTGCTACAGGACATTTTAAGAAAAAAATGGTGGGTTGAACCTGGTTTTGTTTTTAATGACTAAAGTTGGGGATTTCAAAAGTCAGAATGCAAATATATAGGTTTAAACTCTTTTAGTTTTTTTTTAATAACAACAAACAAAAGAACAATGTCAATTGGGCCTGCTTTGATACAATAACTTAACTTGAAATTTTACTAGAAAGCATTTTTGTTCGCTATGGAGATTTAGTATATCATTAAGTTATCGGAATTCCATCGGGACTAACTGTGCAGCACTTTTTGTGGACCTGTTTCTGTACTGTTATGAGTTACACATGTTACGTTACAATGTATGACTAAAATCATCAAGGACCCATCGAATAAACATCTGATACATATATTTTATAACACTTTTATATATTTGGATGATACATTGTCTCTCAATAATGACGACTTCAATATGTACACTAAAGCAATTAATCCTCCTGAACTGACTTTAAATAAGCTAAAACTAACAATGAATACTTCCCTTAACTTGATCTTCATATATAAAACTCTAACGGGAAGCTTAATACCAAAATTTACAATAAAAGGGATGATTTTTCATTTCCTATTGTTAATTATCCACATTTAGATGGTGATGTTCCCTTGTCACCGTCCTATGGTGTTTATATATCTAAACTTGTTCGAATCGCTCGTATATGAGTAGGACTCTAATGTGCGATGTTACTCTAAAGTGCGATGGTCACGCTAAAGTCCGATGGTCTACGCTAAAATACGATGGTGTCAGACGCTAAAGTGCAATAGTTGTTTGTTTTTTAAGTGCAATCAGATAACACGCTAAAGTGCGATTGTATGATACGCTAAAGTACGATGGTGTAACGGAAATGTGGTTCAGGCAATGGTTTTCGTTTGTAGCTGAGTTTCTATTACTTCTTCGTTCATTGTTTTATTTATATATCAAGCCGTAGTCTTTCTCTTTTGAATTGTTTTACACTGGTCATTGTTTAACCCTATATAGCTTGTTATGCGGCAAGGGCCAAGGCTTTACGTTGAAGGCCGTATGACTAATAGCTGCATATATGAACGACATTTGGGGCTGGATGGATAGTTCATACTACATCTTCTTATTTTATTGAAATAACGATAGTTGTCCAAAAAGTGTAATGGTTACATTGCAGTAGTTAGTATATCCGGAATTTATTGGTAGTCGTTTGGTAGCCGGTATATTTCATATCTGCTGTGCGTTTATTGTTTTGTATTGTTGTTGTTATTTTTCTCGTTTGAATTGTTTTACACTCAGTCTGGTTGTTTTGAGACCCTTTTGGTCTTAATAGAATAATATGCGATGTAAGCCAATGCTCCGCGTTAACGGTCATACTATAACTTAAAGTTGCATACATTAATGACATTAAGTCTTGGCTTGAGAGAGTTGTCTTATTGGCAATCATATGATGCTACTACACATCTGTTCGTTAGGTTGCTGTCTAGTTGACGTATATTCGTTATTTAACAGAAATAACTAACAATATTATATTTTTTTTTATAGAATTATTCAATTAGAAAGTAAAAAAGAAGACTTTTTTTGCAATTCAGCTGTTTTGATTAAATTTCGTTTTACTATTTTACAGATAAAGTTAACCTCTTCCAGCAACGACCAAAAATGTTCCAGATTGTGATCATTTGTTTCTCTCTTCTTTTTTTTTCTTGTGTAATTGAAAACCTTAATCTGGACAAACATTCTCGTCATAATGTTGTTTAACGTTGCTAACGTATGATACTTTTGCGGAAAAACGCACTTTAGCGTGTTCAAATGAATAGCACATACCATCGCACTTTAGCGTGTTCAAATGAATAGCACATACCATCGCACTTTAGCGTATCAAACCATCGCACTTGAGCGTAGTCCATCGCACTTAAGCATGATCATCGCGTTTTAGCGTCCCCATCACACTTTAGAGTCCTACATATGTAACAGCGTATTCGATTTTAATGAAAGAAATCTCTGTATTACTGACAAATAATTTCACCAGAGTTTTCAATATTACAATCTACTAAAAATATTACTAAAATTTATCATCGGTACAAGGACATCATTCATCAATATAAATCAACATGCAGACGTTCAGGTTATTTACATCCATTCTTTTATGGTAATATTCTATACAAAGCACAAAAATGGCGTCATTCACCTCAAAAGCTAACCAAACTTTTAATCAGATTTATTCAGATGGGATATAGGTACGATACTGTTGTCAGGTCATTAAAGATGGCATACATGTATTTTGTAAATAATATATTGATCACTCAAAGGGTCTTTGCATCAGAAATAAACACATTTATTCTTAAACCAGTTGTTGGCACGATACGTGCTATTTTCTTCCCATACATTGTATGATGGTATGATACAAAACCCCTAACGAGAGGGATTGTGCTTCATTTTCATGTGAGAAAGACATAATCTTTCGATCAGTTTAATTGAGGTCTGGAGCTGGCATGTCAGTAACTGCTAGTAGTGCTTTGTTCATGTATGTATCATTGTCATTTTGCTTAGTAACCTAGTCTTACATCGGACTCGGACTTTTTTTAAACTGAGATTTACTGTGTGTATTGCTTTGTGTTTTTTTATTCTACATTGGCTATAGGTATAGGGGAGGGTTGAGATCTCACAAAACATGTTTTACCCTGCCTGTCCAAAGTCTGGAGCATCTGGCTTTTGTTATTCTTGTATGTTTTCTAATTTTAGTTCATTTATGTGTTTCAAAGTTTAGTGTGACGCACATTTTTACTGAACTAGTACCCTTTTTTGTTTAGGGGCCAGCTGAAACCAGCCTCTGGGTGTGGGATTTTTCGCTGTGTTAAAGACACATTGGTGGCCTTGTTCTTTTTCTGCTCTTTGGTAGCGTTGTTGTCTTTTTGACAAATTCCATCTTTCCATTCTAAGTTTTATTACTGCAGCTAGGTTGTATTTCTCGTAAAAAATGTCTGGTTCAAAAGTTTGGCTTGAACAGCAATTATACAATTGGCTACCATTTAGGTGGAATTTGGAACATTTTAGACCAGACGTAGCAAAAGTGTTGGACGCATTGCACTTTATTATTTATTCAAATGTTCATCATTGGAAACATTTATAAAGCATCCAAATTGTTTGTTTTTCCTCATATTCACTTCTAATCTTCCAGAAAGCATTCAATGAAAATACATGGTCTTTTATGAAATTTGGTTGCTATATAAATTTTAAATACACAATATCTGACTTTTGAAATGTTGTTAAATATGACTAATACATGTATCTTTTGATATCATTGATTTGTCATGGGTAAATTTGTGGCGGATTATAGTTCTTTACTTATAGTCGGATTGATAATTTGTTGAAATTTTATTCATTTAATGATGACTATGCTTTGCCCAGCTACTATTTCTGAAATATTGCTGAATGGACTTCCCTTCAGTACAGTCGCTTTGGGTCGCCCAGCTATGCTACATTGATTAGTTAAATCTTCATCGATATTTTATAGATTGACAAATATTTTGGTTGTGTGCTGATGTCGTTGTTGTTTGAAATTTAATTAAATGTTTCCATGACAATTCAAATTCCAAAGAAAATATGTGTTTGTTATTTGTTGCAGTGATATAACAGATTTTAATTAAATAGGGATTAAATTCGTTAATTGAACTAACAAATACGTGCATGTGAGAGTTGAACCATGAAACTCCATGCATTTCAATAGTCACTTGTACTTTGAAAACTAAACTGAGAAGACATTGTTAAACTTATATCCTTCCTCCCTGATCCTTATATATTGCTCTTTTTGTTTGCTGCTGTTCTCAGATAATGTTCAGATGTTCCAGTTTTCACACTGCTATCCGTTATTGTAACATACTAAAGTACAGTCAAACGACCGGAGTCAAATTTACTTCATTTCATGCAGACTGTTGATACCCCAGTCGCTACTTCTGAAATATCACTGACTATACCGCTCTTCAGTACATCACCTTTTGATCGTCCAGCTGTGATACAGTGATCAAGATTTATCAATTAACAAATAATTTGGTTGTGTAAGAATGTTGTTGTTGTTGGAAAAATTTAAATAAATGTTATCATGAAAATTCAATATCTAAACAAAATCAGTGTTTGTTATTTGTTGTAGTGCTATACGAATGAAGTCTTCTTACAGTTGTTATCTCCCCTTTACTGTTTACCCTGTATTAATTTTTTTTGTTTTTAATTATAAACTCCTAAAATCCTAGGGTCTTTTGATAAGAGTAACAGGTTTATAAATGGCTTCCAAATAAGAGTTATCAACCTCGAACTGTTTAATACACAAAAACATTTCTACAGCTTTCAATTCATGCATGAGTAAGCAATAAAATTGTTAAAAAATGATAACCATGTCACCTCCAGAAATGTGAACATTGCTTAAAACAGATTAATAAGTTGATTTTGCTCTTCGATCCAATTCAGCAAGTAAGCTGGAATAACACACCGAAAGGGTTCCGTGTAAATTTGAATTAATTAGTTTCACTCATATTTCAAAACAGATTATGCAAACTATACATTTCATTCCTATCACTCCAAAAAGACTGTTAATCGGTAGCATCTAATATATAAACCTAATTTCATTACACAACACCTCAGTTTATATAGTTTTACTTTTTGTAGTTATCTATGATTGTTTTAATTACTCTTTCTTTTGTTTTCAAAAGATAATGATACATCAACCTTTGAGATCTCTGATTTTTTTCATTGCAGTTAAAACTTACATGGCCAATGTCAAGTCTTTGTCAAACATACACTTCTGTAGGACTATATCAATTTTGATCGGTTCTATTATGTGCATATGTGACTGATGCACCTTCCTAAATTCTCGCCATCCTTTTCCTACAATAAACATTTATAAAGTATTAAATTTTTTGTCACTTTCAAATCTTGTGATCTCGATAATGAGATATATATTGTACGATATTTAAATGCTCCATGACATTATATTTGCATAAAAAACATTCAATTTCTCTTATATGTTGCATTGCAAAAACGTTAGTATGCCTATTTATATTATGGTCATCGAGAAAAACAATAAAGGGACTGATGCATGTATAAAATTTATAGAATTACCCATAAGCCTTTTTGATCTTTTGAAAACACTACAATTGCACTTGCAGAACATATAATTGATTGTAAAATCTCTATTAGAAAAACAATAATTTGAAGATTTTACTTAATTTTGAGTATTGATGAATTCGGAGGTTTCACTTTCAAAAACACATTATATTGGATTATGTTAATCTACAAATTGACTTCATGCATGACTTTGCACAATAGCTTACACGATCTGAACCGTCGGAATTTAACATAGTTTATAGGTTTTTTTTACCAAAATAAAGAGTTGTACAGCATACTTTTGTCATCATTGTCAACAGTATACACTTACCTTTATTAATGTTAAAGCATTCTTCAAATTTACCTGTACTGCATAATTGTTACTGCATTTGACCCGATGTAATGTTACATCTATTTCAATCCATCTGAACTAGACATTAAGATCTATATTCTATCCAATGTGATATCAAATCGTTCAAATTAATTTGAAAAAGAGAATAAGATCTGCATTATATCCAGTGTGATGTTAAATCTATTGCAATTTACCTGAACTAGAGATTAAAGATCTGTTTTTGATCAAATGTGATATAAAATCTATTCCAATTTACCTGAACTAGAGAATAAGATTTGTATCCGATCCAGTGTCATGTTAAATCTATCATATGTCTTCTTCTTCAGTTCGTCTTCCGTCACCACCTACAAAATTGGGAATATCTCTATGAGGGTTAATAGGAAAATCTCCATTAATGGGAATATCTCCATGATGGTTAATGGGAATATCTCCATGATGGTTAATGGGAATATCTAAATGATGGTTAATGGGAATATCGCCATGATGGTTAAAGGGAATATCTCCATGATGGTTAATGGGAATATCTCCATGATGGTTAATTGGAATATCTCCATAATGTTGAATGAGAATATCTCCATAATGGTTAATAGGAATATCTCCATGATGGTTAATGTAAATATATCCATGATTGTTAATGGGAATATCTCCATGAAGGTTAATTGGAATATCTCCATAATGTTAAATGGGAATATCTCAAACTTGCCTATAATGCACAAAGTTAACTATACGTCATTTTTGAAATGTACTGTGGTAAAACACAAAAAAGGCGGATATCAAATGTTATTAAGAGGTCAGTGCAGAGGTTTATGATGTTTATATATTTTCGAAAAAGCAGATGTTCAAACCAGTTCGCTATATGTCTAGACATGTTGTAAAGGAAAAATCAATTACCTAAAAAGAATTGCACACTAACACATTAAAATAAACCAATCTTCATCCTTATTTTATTTCAAATTTAAGATAATCAATGTTTTAGTGCTTTGAGTCATAATTTTTATTAAAATTCCCTAATCTATTTAATCAAGGTAGCTTGGTAGCCTCTAATGCGGGAGGTCGTGGTTTCTGAACTCTGGCGTGGTAAAACTAAGGACTTTTACATCACATTATCATGTAACGGTCATAAACATGCATAAAATTGCCACTGGAACTATTGTTATAAATAACATTAAACCTAAGCCTCACATTGTTATTGCATCTACAACAATATATTGCAGATCGGCAGCCAATTCACATTAACAATCTTGGATATATGCCCATTAACCATCATAGAGATATTCCTATTAACCATCATGGAGATATTCCCATTAAACATCATGAAGATATTCCAGTTAACCATCATGCAGATATTTTCATTAACCATCATGGAGATATTCCCATCTAACATCATGGAGATATCCCATTAATATATCTCCATGATATTTAGAAATTAAAATAAATTTGTGGAGAGCTAATGTGTATCCTAATCACTATATAAAATGTAGTGTTGAAAATGCATGTTTCATGCTATTATTTCGTTAAAGCTATAAATGCGCTAGGGTACATCTATATATTTAGTAAGACAACACTTTTTTATTTGTATAATAAATAACAAAATCTATCCAAGCAAAATTTAAGTTTAGTAAATAGAAATAGATAAAAACAAAGGTAGGAGACAGCGAATCATCAACAAAAGACGTCGTGAGGGCAATATAGTCCTCAACATAAACAAGTGTCTGTTCAATATGTCAAGCTCTTGATACATTTAAGATAAAGATTAAAGAACTTCTATTCAAGCCATATTCTCGCAACAAATAAACACCTTGATCAGATATACAACAAACTTTGACGCAATTTCTGACTTGAATTTGGCACATGAACGTATGACTGGATTAAACTGAATCACAATTATTCCCCTTTTTAATTTGAACTTTACATAAAAAAGCTTAATAAAATATTTTAGTATTGATTGTGCCTTATAGAATAATATATATTTAAAAAAAATATTCAAGATGCAATAATTTAACAACAACTGGTTTTTATAACCTTTATGAAAAGTCTACCAAGCCAAGGAGTTAGATGTAAAAGAAAATTCCTATTGCATTAGCTTGGAGACCAGTTATGAATACCCTCTGTCCTAACGTGTGGTTTTAACATATCTCATTTCATACGTTATGCTCGTGCAAATTTACACTATACGGACTTCATATATAGGAGTGTGCTCCTTACGCAGAAACTGCTTTAACAGAGTTATGAAGAGGAAAGATTAAAAATTACACTCCGTACATTTTACGGACAGCATCACGAATTGGTTGATCTATATGATTTATAGCCTGGTAACTTTGTTAACCATTTAAACCACTGGGTCGATGCAAGTGCTGGTGGACGTTTTGTCCCCGAGGGTATCACCAGCCCAGTAGTCAGCACTTCGGTGTTGACATGAATATCAATTATATGGTCATTTTTATAAATTAACTGTTTGCAAAAGTATGAATTATTTGAAATACTAAGGATTTTCTTATCCCCCGCATATATTACCTTAGCCATATTTGGCACAACTTTTGGGAATTTTGGGTCCTCAATGCTCTTCAACTTTGTACTTGTTTGGCTTTATAACTATTTTGATATGAGCGTCACTGATGAGTCTTATGTAGACGAAACGCGCGTCTGGCGTATTAAATTATAATCATGGTACCTTTGATAACTATTTACACCACTGATTCGATGACACTGCTAATGGACGTTTCGTCCCCGAGGGTATCACCAGCCCAGTAGTCAGCACTTCGGTGTTGACATGAATATCAATTATATGGTCATTTTTATAAATTAACTGTTTGCAAAAGTATAAATTATTCGAAATACTAAGGATTGTCTTATCCCAGGCATAGATTACCTTAGCCGTATTTTGCACAACTTTTGGGAATTTTGGGTCCTCAGTGCTCTTCAATTTTATACTTGTTTTGCTTAATTACTATTTTGATCTGAGAGTCACTGATGAGTCTTTTGTAGACGAAACGCGCGTCTGTCGTGTTAAATTATAAGCCTGGTACCTTTGATAACTACTTACACGACTGGGTCGATGCCACTGCTGGTGGACGTCTCGTCCCCGAGGGTATCACCAGCCCAGTAGTCAGCACTTCGGTGTTGACATGAATATCAATTATATGGTCATTTTTTATAAATTGACTGTTTGCCAAAGTATGAATTATTTGAAATACTAAAGATTTTCGTATCCCAGGCATAGATTACCTTAGCCGTATTTGGCACAACTTTTTGGAATTTTGGGTCCTCGGTGCTATTCAACTTTATACTTGTTTGGCTTTATTACTATTTTGATCTGAGCGTCACTGATGAGTCTTATGTAAACGAAACGCGCGTCTGGCGTATTGAATTATAAACCTCGTACCTTTGATAACTATTGTCTGTGTTGAAAATAACTTAAGACATTTTTATCACGTCTTAAGTTGTGGTTTACGTCGTCTGGTCTGCTAAGTACTGAGGGTGATCCCTTCCCGAATATGACTTTTTGCCGAGTGTGAATTCAGATTCTTATTAGATATGTCTCGGTATTTATACATCCAACATTCATGTATTTAGTTAGATGTTTCTTTCGTAAGTCTGGTTCGATATTGTGTTTTGTCTTTTCGTTTGCGGTTGAATTCTATTTTTTTTTCTATATTAATGTAAAAGTTAAGATAATTAATTAGCTAGTACATTTATGTGATTTTAGTTTAAAGCAAATATATGCACAGGATTTATTTGTTTTTACACAGTTCTCATATAGAAGAAAAACCAACATGGTTAGAAAATACAAATAATTACACCATTACTAACACGATTCTATATTAATATTCTTGTTATGGTTAGAAAATACATAAAATAACACCATTACAAACTTAATCCCAATTCTATATTCTCTTTGTAGAAATATAACTGTGACGTTACTTTTTGTAGAGTTGAAACATTCGTGTGTCGCACAGTTCAAAATTCTATTGTGGTTTACTGGTGTACTTTCGTAAATTAATGAAAGTGTGTCCGTTGTTATTCTGTGGTTTACAATTGGAATGTACTATTATATTATTAAGTATGTATGTATTTCTCTGTCCTTAGTGTTCTTTCGATTATTTGTACTGTATTCCTGTCACGTACAGTTGACTTTTAGCTGTATTTTAACCATTTTAACTTTTGCCATAAAAGTGGTAGGTTTGGCTAGCCATAAAACAGGTTCAACCAACCTTTTTTTCTTAAAATGTCCTGTACCAAGACAGGAATATGGCAGTTGTTATCAAATAATCCGTTTCTATGTATGTTTGCGTTTGTTTTTGTAGCAGTTCAGTGTTTCTGTTGTGCCGTTGTTTTCATCTCATAGTTAATGTGTTTCCCTCGGTTTTAGTTTGTGACCAAGATTTGTTTTAAGACTATTGAACAGCGGTATACTACTGTTGCCTTTCTTTATACATTAAAAATCAAGATGCATTCCACCTGGTATTACATTACTATAACTGGAATCATACTGCCAAAAATGATTCTGCACTTGTGAATAAATCAGTACAAGTTTTAACTAATTAATATAAAAAAGTTTAAATTAAAGTGGTTCATAATTAAATCAATTTTTTGTAATAATCCGACATTGTAATTTGATATATTTATAATATGCGATGCATGAATTCACGTTGAAACACAGCATTTAAACTCATCTTACCTGGGTGTTTTATACCTAAATAAGTTTGATAATGTTACCTCCGGATGCGGAAGCAAAAGGTATTTTTAAAGCTGGATCGTCAAGAGTAAAATAACAAAAAATATTGAATTCCGAGGAAAATTCTTAACGGAAAGTCCCTAAGCAAATGGCAAAATCAAAAGCTCAAACACATCAAACGAATGGATAATAACTGCCATATTCCTGACTTGGTACAGACATTTTCTTATGTAGAAAATGGTGGATTAAACCTGGCTTCATAGCTAGCTTAACCTCTCACATGTATAACAATCGCATAACATTCGCAAGTTGTTTACGATGATATTATTATAACATAACAGTTTTCCATATTGTTAAAATGTGTAATAAAACAGAACTTGAACCACGATGAGCTTTTGTTTAATGCTTTGAATCTTTAACTCAAACACCCATAATTATCAAACATGCACCCGACTTTCTTAAACTTTAATTTTATTTCACAGACTCTACTGAGGCTCTGCATGTTTTCGGTCCTTATACATCCTCGACTTACAAATATTCGTCTTTGACCGTTCTTTATAAAGGAAAATCCAGAAAAGCGCTTCGGACGCATCAAATTTATAACGTGTTGTTTTCATATTCTAAATCGATAATGTTATTCGTACTTTGTAAAAACATCATTCTGATTCAAACAAATTTTCTGAAAACGCTAACATGATCAGGATTCTTGATTTATAGATTGAAAACATATTTGTTACGTTTGGAGAACGTGCATTTTATCAAAAAATTGACATCCCCATGGGCATCAACTGTGCCGACTTGTTCTTTTACTCATATGACATGAATGGATCACGATCTTTTTCAGCTCTAATAAAATTTAAAATTTATAAATATGGTGCGTCTGAAGTCTCTTTTCTCAGTTAACTCTCAAACCAAAATAGTTGAATGCATCTTATTTCTTTTAAACAAGTACGTAGAACTGTGATAAACAAAAAGAATAGCCACATTCATCAAAGGTCAGTTTTGTCTAAGTGAGTTGGAATTTTTATTTCAAAATAATGTCAACTAAAAAAAAGAAATTCACAAAAATCATGATAGTGCCATATCATTGACTTATACTATCTGATAATACCCTCGAGGACTGGTAGTTCACCAGCAATGGTAACGACTAAGAATGAGAAATATGAAAAAACGTTTTCTTATTGATGAATATTCCAATCAAAATTGGGTTTTGCGAAGTACAGAATATAAGGAAAACCGACATTTCGTCATTTTATAAAACAAAGTTTAAAGTCCCATTACATTTTTTGTCTACAAAGGTTTTCAAATCATGGACTTGATAATGCAATCGTCTTTCATTAATTTGCTCAAGTTCAGGTGTAAGTAAAAGAATCCGTTTCAGAGCTAGTGATCACTTTCATTTTCCCCAATACACATTTTTACGTCCACATTTGAATAATGATACGCAACAAATATAACCACGATTTTCAATACCACCAAATGTAGCACATGATAATAAATGCATTAGGCTTGCAAGATTTCAAAAATGATATATAAACCACAGAATTATTTGTATTTTGTCAAAAAAAGAGTATTTCATACCTGTTTTGTGAACTTAGACTGTCTCTTATCGGTACGGACCTCCAATTTACCAAGATCAAGGATAAGTGCTTTACAATCTCTAAAAAACATTATCAAAAGTACAAAGTGTTTCAACTAATAATGAAATAAAAACTATATTTGGAAACACATTCTAATTAAAGTATTTCTGATCTTTTATAATATCTTAGGAGGTTAACTCGATTACTTGGAAAAGGTTACTTTTCGGCCTTAGCTGATTAAACATTACACAACAAGCTATTTTTACTGATTTATGATTGTTCAATATGTAACAGTTGCAAACTGTTATCTTTAAAATCTTATGTCAAATAAAGATTTTTTTATGGTTGAAAGGTAGCAAAATATAAATGTTTAATGAACACTACAATATTTGGATATTTTGAAACCTATTTGTGTGATTGAAAATATTGAGCACATGCAAATACCACAAATATATTTTATTTGAATCAGTAAAGGATATGCAACAATTTGCTTGTTGTCAATTGTAATCGGAACCGAAAACACAATTCTGCTGAACACGATCAATGGTGTAATGCATTAACCGATAACATAGATTCTATTGTATCTGACGCCATGATAGCTGCTAATAAATGGTCCAAAATTTGATTTGCTTTTAGGTAAGAATCGAACCCAAGTGTGACTAAGTGACTCACATTAAAAAGGACAATCAACAAAACAAAAGTAGGTCTGGTTTGTTGTGTATGCGACCTTAAAATATGTCTACAAATTTTGGCGGGAAAATATTCTAGTGATTTTCATAAATGCTCGGAATGAAATTAAAGACAAAATGTTGAAAAGAATTTATATATCAAAAAAATTTTTGAAATGCTTTGTCAGTCGTTTTAGGCAGATTCCAGATAAATGCCAGAATGGTTATTTTATTAAGAAGTTGAAATTTTAAGATATTTATCATTGTTACAATGTTGATCTTAAACTGTGTCATAAACAATTACATTTACGGAACCAATGGGTTTGCTACGGCTAGACATTTCGATAATTTATCTCCATCGGGGTGATCGAAACCAAAACAAATGTATACCAACGTTTAAATTTTGTAATTACATATTTGTTTGTCCAAAGACCTTGCATGAAAAGACAAATTTTTTTTTATTTTTAGAATGTTTGACCATCAATGAATTGCGATAAAAACAATATATTGAAAAAAATGACTATTAAACATGTAATTTGATTTAAGATTCTAGAGATCTTGACATAAATTGCAACAGTTGAATTCAGGCTAATCTATGGTAAAGCAACCTGACTCGGACTAATTTCCCCTTTGGAAAACATGGCTTATCGACGGAAAGTCCAAAATTAAATTCTAGCTAATATGAAAAGATTCAACTTATCGGGACTAACAGATGATTAATTGGTTGTTTCACCTACTTTGTATAGTATCCATTGTAAGGTATGATAACGTAAGAAGGTTGTATATCTACAATAATTTCAGTAAACTTCGTCTTATTTATGGCGTGACGTAATCCTGTTGCTGAGTATTCCTTAATCGCTTCAAATGTAGCCACTGCTGTATGGGAAAGTCTACAAAACATAAACAGATTATTTCATAAACCAAACAAAAGAACATGCTGTTTTAAAACAAAAAGATAAATAATCATTACACAATTAAAAAACATTTTGAGATATTTATGATTAAGCTCGTTTATTATTATCTTAAAATTGAATAACTCCAGTTGATATCAAGCGATATCAAATTCGCACTCGTTACTCGTATATACATTATCTAATCTTTTAAACCTATCATGATGACGTTATATGTAGTATAATGCTCAAGTTTTAAACTTTAATATCCGCCATTTTAAAATTGTCTGTTTGCTTTCAGATAAACTCATTTTTGAGAACAAAATGTTCAGGTGAACATGTGAGTGTTTTGTTATCGACGGAAGAAACCTCTTTTCCGTTACAATGATGGACATGTATATCAGGAACCAGTCAGGAACCTGATGTTCAGTGGTTGTCGTTTGTTGATGTGGTTCATAAGTGTTTCTCGTTTTTTATATAGATTATATCGTTGGTTTTCTTGTTTGAATGGTTTTACACTAGTCATTTTTGGGGCCCTTTATAGCTTGCTGTTTGGTGTGAGACAAGGCTCCGTGTTGAAGGCCATACTTTGACCTATAATGGTTTACTTTTGTAGATTGTGACTTGGATGGAGCGTTGTCTCATTGGCACTCATACCACATCTTCTTATATATATGTATATCGTTTTGACCTTTCAAAGTATTCAAGGATCTAACAAAAAGCCAATGGAAATACAGCACATACCATAGCCACAAAGGGAAACATTTCTTCCGAAAAAATACGTTTGTTTTTTTTACTTACTTTACTTGTTGTAATATCTATACACTGATATATACCACTGTATGATTTATAAAGATTAAGGCGGTGTTGAGAATATGGCAAATATTATTTTTCTTACGTACACTTATGACTCTCTACGGCTATTTGTTTTGATTCTTTCTGTGTGATTTTATTCAACAATATGCATCAAAACAAACAAACCTTTATCCTATATGTAACTTAAAGTTGAACTCTTCCCCATAAGACATATTACATTTATTTACAAGTTTGCGTCAATGACATGTAACGCAACGCTAGTAAACTGATTTTTGTCTGAAACAGCCATGTTTGATCATAACATCATCTGAAAAGTCTGAGTATAAAACCGTTAATTTTTTAAGAAGTTTTAGTTATATTTAGATGTTTCTAATTTCATATTAATACCGTTCACATAGTTGGCTTTAAATCAACCCAGTATTGTTTAATAGCGGTATAAAATTATTTTGTAGAGGTCAAACATAACTTGAGGCTCTGAACAAAAACTTAACAAATTTTAAATAAATTGACGTGAATTGTGTTAACAATACTGAATTAACCTCAGTGAACACATCTTAATATTGATCTTAAGACTTAATTAAACAGCTGTTTAAATAAAAATGGTCGTTTTAGTTCAAAATTCGTAAACTAGTGCGATCATACGCAAATAAGATTTTTTTTTCAGGAATCTGAGCATGTTATCATTTCCCTCACAAATGGCTTTTACTCTGCAAATGAAGTGGATCTGATTTTGTTTTGCAAAACTTACTTTGGGTGTAAGCCAAGGCTCCGTGTCGAAGGCCGTACTTTGACCTATAGTGGTTTAAGTTTACAAATTAGGACTTGGATGGAGAGTTGTCTCATGAGCACTCATACCACACCTTCTTAAATCTATTACAGCATTACGGAAACTAGGTACTTTGATAAATTAACCATGAAATTAGATCAAGGCTAGGCGATTTCTACTAAGGGGTTCATTTATATATTCAGTAACTGAGAAAACTGTGTAAATCACTAAAAGATTACGTTGATATTTGAGACAAGATCAATTGAATCTTGTCTGATGGGCATGCACACCTACATTGTATTAAAGATCCGAATCCCTTTTATGCGACATTCAGCGCAGGCAAGACGAAAAAGATTGCAATATTTGACGGAGCAGGAATACATACTTCTCATGAAATTATTCACTGGAAAAACAATGGTATAGATTAAGAATAAATAAAAAACACCCATACATATTGAACTTTTTAAAAAAAAATCATTGTTACACCGGGTATGTCTGTATATAATACTGAGTACTCACTGCTGGAGATCCACATTTTCTGGCGGTTTGGCAAATTCCAGTAAATTATTTATTGTCACCTAAACAAAAAAATTAAGGGTTAAATCTAGCTTAAAGCACACCAAAATGGCAACATCAATAGTTTCTTTGGTTTCATTACTATTCGTTGGATACCAATTTTCGTTGGTTGCATGGGTAAAGCTGAACCACGAATATCAATGGTCAATGAAGTACAAATTTTCTGTAGGCTTGTAACAATTTGTAAGATGACTCAGGAAAAACTAAGAAATCACGTATCCGAAAATACATTTGTTCCTCAATCTACGAAAATTAGCATCCACAAAAATAAATTAATCCAGAGTTTCCTTATTTTATTATAAATTCACAAAGTTGTTATCTCCGGATAAAGATTGAGTGACACTTTTCATTATATTCACGAACGCAAAAAAACATTTCAGACCTCAATGAAAATTATTTGAACTTTTAACAATAAGATAATATGATTTGATTGCGAATGAGACAATTTGATCATCGTACCGCCTTCAGCAAAACCAATACCATAAGATATTTGAGATATTGCTGAAATATTTACTATATTAATTGTTTTAAGTTTTCAATGAAAATTAGTCAAATCAAATTTGACTTATTAAACGGTGTTCTAATGGAGTGGAAGTCGAATACCATAATGTTTTATACCAATAAAATATGTAGATGATGCAACTGTCGTACAAGTGAGAGATTTAGCGCTATAAAACCAGGTTCAATCCACCATTTTCTACATTTGAAAAGGCCTGTACCAAGTCAGGAATATGACAGCTGTTGTCCATTCCTTTGATGTGTTTTATCATTTGATTTTGCCATTTGATTAGGGACTTTCCGTTTTGAATTTTCTTCGGAGTTAAGTATTTTTGTGATTTTATTTTTTGTATGTTTTAAAGGTCACATGACAAAATTGCAAAGCTGGCATTTGTTATTTGTGGCATGTATTCATTTTGTCATTGGCACTCACTACATAAATAGTGATTTATCATATACGCTTTAATTTGATAAATAACATACAGCATCATATATAAATTCTATATGTCTTGTTTTAAGTTTAACTCTGGTATCACAAGCTCCATCAAGTGGATTTGTCTCAAACCCTGCATTGAGCAGAGGATTTTCATTGCCAATCACATCAGTCTGTGACAAAGCCATGACAGGATTCTGTCCATTTTGTGATGTACCTTCCACTGTATACTTTTTAACCTCCACTTTAACCCTACAAATATACATTTTGTAATGTATTTATATCACTCTGTATTATTATACTCACGTCAAAATGTCAGATTTTGATTGAATAACACGAGGATGATAATTTAATCTATCCCATGGATCAGCGGGCGACAATGTTTTGAATGTCACCCTCTCGTGCAGACCAATCAAAACTCAATAATTTTAGGGACAATCAGTCGAATTTTACATGAATAAAAGAAAGGCAAGTCTCAATGTATACGTTTTGGCTTCAGATGAATTTTTTTTATAGACTATAAAAATCAAAAATCAAAATTGTCTTGCTTCACTTTTCTTGTTTTTCCAATAATTGTTACGTTGTTGTGTACGTTACGTCACAGTTAAGTACTTTCAATTTAAAACTTAACAGTAAAAGACTAAAATTATTAAACATTCAGTTTAATAAAAAAAGGCACATAGCTGGTAGGATGATAGAGCAGATTGGTACCCCTCGAAAAAGCATTGTCAACCTCGGCTTCGCCTCAGTTGACAATGTTTTCTCGGAGTAACAATCTGTTCTACCACCCTCTCAGCTATGTGCTATTTATAGAATATCTCGACCGCTTCAATGATTATCACTAAAGATTAGTTTTAATGTCATTGATATTAAGATCTAACAGATATTTGGAAACAAATGATTATTAAAGAAAAATAATAATAGGATGGCTATTACAATGTATTAATTGAACCAAAATTTTAAATGCTATATTTAAAACGTAATATCGAACAATAATTAATGCCAGGTGAATTCTGTAAAATTGACTTGTACATGTATATAATTTCATCATTCGAAAGATACTGTAATTCATTGTATGCCCAATATCGTTGATAATGCATTAAACAATAATTGAAATTCGCATTATATTAATTCAATGCGACTCGAATTCGAGGCGCTTTCTTTGATTTGCTTCATCGTGAACGTTCAAACTGAAATCAATTAAAAAGCATTGATTAAAAACTCATCATAAGCTATATGATTATAAGAGAATACTAAAAAAGTCAAATCCTTCTAAGGTTGACTTTGCGTAAGATATTTGAAACCGTTAATTTACCCTGTCACACGATGCGTATAATTAAAAAAACTAGTATCTTTTTGTGAGATATACAATGTAAACGTATAAATTTAAAGCACTTGTTATGTGTTGTTTCTGAAGAACTGTCCCAGTAATAGGAGAGAAACAAACCTAATTGTCAACACCAAAACGAAATATCTAGGTTGATTACTGAATTGTAAAATGAGGAGTAGAACTACTGAAGCCTGTATTTTTAACATTAATACATTGCACTGATACTATGTACAACATATCAGCTAGGTTAAACTCATGTCCACGTGATATAAAGTTTATAATTGTTTTAGTATCGTCATTGACCTGCTAAATGAATAAAGAAAATAACGGCCGAAGGACAAATGAAAGACGAAAACTTCAGACAATAATGCGTTTGTGAAATGATTTATGTTTTTGCGGCGATTAGCATTCTGAATAAAAGAAGGCTTTTAGCAAAATGTTAACATATTTTTAATGTTTTGAAACAGAGTGATGCTTTTACAATAGAACATGGCCTTTAATGAGAATGTTAATATATGAAATAGAGAGGCAAATATTCCAATTTCCATATGCAGTATGTCATAATGTGAAGGTTCAATGATCTCAGTTAAACACTGGAAGAACAAGCGACTTCGAAATTCGGTACGGCCATTTGCTTGAAAATAGATAAGTTACCACTTTCGGTAAAGATAATTATGTTGATCAAGCTATTCATTACATTAGATGCACAACTTCAATGTATGAGGAAGAGTTGATTACATAATATCGGTAACCTATTTTCGTCGAACCCATCCGTCAATCTGACAACAATACATCAAGCAAGTTTTGTTATGAGAAAAGCAGGTTGTCAGCTATCAATAAAACTTGTGGTTTGTTAAATTACCTTAATCCAACTGTATGTTTCAAGCCTAAAAATACAAATAGGTCTTGTTTTTTGTTTACTTTTGAGCAGCAGTACACAAATTACCGATATGTGTTTTTTCACATGTGCAACTCTTTTGCATGATAACTGCCTTTTAGCAACTGATCTTACTAACGAATGAAGGTCTTAAATAGTGTAATGTAAAATAACAAAAAATCCGAACTCCGATGAAAATTCAAAACGGAAAATCCATAAGCAAATGGCAAAATCAAAAGTTCAAACACATCAAACGAATGGATAACAACTGTCATATTCCTGACTTGGTACAGGCATTTTCTTATGTAGAAAATGGTGGATTAAACCTGGTTTTATAGCTAGCTAAACCTGTCACTTGCATGACAGTCGCATAAAGTTCCATTATATTGACAACATTCTGTGAACAAAACAAACAGACAAAATAGGTACACATGTCAAAAGAAGGAGTACAGCAGTCAACATTTTGTTATAATCTTAATCACTATAAAAACAAACAAATTGTCAATAAAGAAAAACAAAAAGACATATAGGATAAGCACATTAGCAAAAACGAAAGATAAGAATACAAAAAGTTGGTATATTGCTACTAATGTTGGGGAAATTAATAATTTCACAAAATTAAAATCGTCTCGTTTGTCATACATTCTGGTACTAAGATGACCGCTTATGTCAAATTCGAGGTATAAGTATAAAAATGGGGCAGAGGAAGCCATGTCTGTTGATTCTTTCATTTCTAGTTCTGGAGGATATATTAATGGAACCCAATCAGAAAAGTTTGGATTGTTAATAATAAGAACATCATCAATATATCTGAATGTGAAATTAAATGATCTTTTTGTGTTTGAAGGAACTCCGACTCATATGAAAATAAGACGAGGTCAGCAAGGAGAGGCGCAAAGCTCGTTATTTCTTAGTACTTCTGCTTTGTACATCTTATATTTACAGATATTCATTCTAAATCAATTATTTCAAATATGTTCCTTTTGTCTCTTTTTTTCAAATGTTTGATTAACAGTCAATTAACAAGTCATGTCATCATGCAAACGGTTGACATATAATGGTTTTTTTACATTTAACTCCTATAGATTCCCCAAAGTCCATTTCAACTAACTGGAAAGTCAGTTAATTCCACCTTCAATATTGAAACAGTGAAAATATATTCAATAATGAAAACAAAACGTTATTAATGTCATGAGTCCGACGCACTTTTCTGGTTTAACCTTCATCAGGAACGCTCAAAGCCGAATATTTGAAAGCCAAAAATGTATACGAACATAAGCAGTTGAAGCCAGGTCATATTTTGTCGGCCCTATCATCAACCACTGTCAAATGCATTACAACTGTCATTTATAGATATAAATATTAATTTACTGTTTTTTTTACCTTCACCTATGCAAGTTACTATCTACATACTTGTTACATATTTAAATACATACTCTATAGCGTTAGCAACAGGTCGATGTAGCAACAAACTGGTCACATCTTCAAGCTGGAATGTGATGATGTCAGGATCTCTTCAACAGATATGATATTGATACAAATCAACAAATATTTATTTAGAGACTTATTCATATCAATAGAAAAATCTATTCACAAAGATTACAAATTACGGAATCAAGAACCAACATTACACAATACAACATCATTGTGTGCACGAACACACGTTATTTTTATGTATGAATTTTCAGAAAGAAATAAAACAATTGTGCTCCAACAATACAACCACAAATTAAAATGCGATGCTCCTAGGATCGCATGATCCTCAATTGGTTATCTGCATTACATATGATAAATTGTTAAGACATGTTATCTGAATGGATTCAATGTTTTCGTTTCTGTGTGTGTTACATTTTAATGTTGTGTTTTTGTTGTGTCGTTGTTCTCCTCTTATATTTGATGCGTTTCCTTTAGTTTTAGTTTGTAACCCGGATTTGTTTTTATCTCTATCGATTTATGAGTTTCGAACAGCGGTATACTACTGTTGCCTTTATTTTTCGGTAATGGATTTAGTGGCGCATTCTAAATTTAAAATGAAAGAAAAGCACACTGATTTGTAGCCCTTTCAGGATTGCAGATGCTGTATTCTCTCGTCGAGACAGATTTTTTTTTCTGTTTAAACAGCCTCAAACAATATTTTCCTGACAAAAATCATTATTTGAAATGTCTAATAAATGAACTTAAAAACACAGTCAAACAAGGAAACCCACACACATACCCCTTTTATCATAGATATGAAGTAAAATCACAAATCATAAATTCCATCCTATTCGTATTAACATAATAATTACCATAAACGTCTTCATCAAAGTTTCATGCAATTTGGTTAAAGTGTTTTTGAGTTATTGTCCGACAAGTTGACGACAGACGTACGGATGGACGGACGGCCGGACGGATAGACGGACAGACTGAGAGACAACGGTATACCATAATACGTCCCTTAAACGGGCGTATAAAGACTAAAGTTGGCTCCCGAAACGAGATCGATAGCCCATTTATTCTCATAATGGTTAAGGATATATATCAATGAATTTTTTTCGAATGGGAAGACAACAATCTTTCATGTAGATAAAAGATGTAGCATAATTATCTAAAATCCAGTAAAATTAAACTAATAATTGATATTTTGCTAAAATGTATGAACGCATCATACATGCATGGTATACCTAGAGGGCTATAAGGGTAGTCATGCTAATGTTGACTTGTTTGCTGAAATTCAAATTTATTTTGAACTTGTTTGGCGTATTAAACTCTTGACAGCTTGCTACTGAACATTTTCTAATAAGTAAAAAAGCAATATGGTTTTATAAGAAATGTTGATCAAAGTCACCAAAAAGTTAATAATGACAAAGAACGGATATAAGTCAAGGAGTCAGCCCCTTAAAATGATGACTACTCCTGTAAACTGCAAAATCTGCATATTTGTTTTGTTACATTTAACAAAGCGGGTCTGAATGCGGTCTCACAATAGGCATTTTATATTATCGCGACCATTGCCCATAGAAGTTACTTCTAGACATATATGTAAGCCTCCAATTTATGTTCTTTCCTTAGATCTATATCCTAACTTATAGTCCGGCAGATTCGTGAAAAAATTGTGGGTTTGATGATAGAAGCACCAAATTTGGCATGGTAGTAGTGCTGGGTGTTTCAAAAACTATTAGCTATGGAACCACCTTGCAATTGCAATATGGCGGCTTTTTCCAAGATGGTCGCCATAAAATATCAAAATCAGCTTATACCACTTATAGAAGGTCAGATTCAAGGCCAAATTTGGCATGACAGTAGTGCAGTGTGTTTCAAAAAATATAAACTATGGACCCACCTTGCAATTTCAATATGGCGGTATTTTCCAAGATGGCCGCCAAAAAATATCAAACTCAACGAATATCACTAATACAAGTTCAAATATGGAATGTTAGTAGTGCTGGATGCTTCGAACAATATAACCAATGGACAAAATTTAAATTTCAAAATGGCGGCTTTTTCCAAAATGGCCGCCATAAGATATCAAAATCAACACAAATGCCTTACATAAGGTTACAAAGTGTTATGTTTTGACGTACCATCATTAACACTAAGTGCCCTATGATACCAAGTGTATGCCACATTTTTATACTAAACCAAACAACATCAAAAGATTTCTGAAGAAAGTATAGAAAATCGTAACTACGGTACCATTCTTGCAGAAATGTAGTCTACAACGAGGGATCACGTGAAGATACTGGCGTTATTCCAATATTTAAGCTAGACTTAACTAGAATGAAAAGTTCTCGACTCGAAAAGTTTTCTTAATGATTAGGGGGAAGAGGACAAAGTATTAATCTTAGCAAAATTGCAGTAATCTGAGGCTTGGCAGTTGCTTACTTCTTCTTTTTAATGATTATTATGTTTATGTAATTAAACAGACAACCGCAACAATCTGCGTGTATGACAACGATACGTGAATAAGCTGCCCATACAGATAGTTCAGAAAGACATGCTGTACGCAAAGGTCTTTCCCATAGTCATCAAAGTCATTACTTGATGCTCGTTTGGACTTGATTATCGTTTGGGCAAATATTCAGATGCACTAGAATTATTCCATTGAGGCAAATACGGCACAATCCATTTCTAAGTTACTTCTATTTTTTTCTTCTATTATACTACATTCAACTCAACTAGAAACACCTCTTAATGTATATGACCTTTCTACTGGATGCTAGGACCCGTAACGGAGGAACTAAATGACAAAATGTACAATTTACATTAGTCGTTTATTTATGATCAAATTATCCATTTATCTACAGTGACTGTACTAGAAGATTCAATCTATGAAACATTTAGTATTGAATATGTGGATCCTTTCGCGAATGCTGATGGTTTTACAAAAACAGCCATGGACAATATTGACAACAACAGGAGTTCAACTACGGCTAAAGAATCGTCAAATAGTACAAACATTTCCATATTTCAGCATTTATTCAGTCTAACTTGGATGATTCGTCATAACCAAATGCTTTTGAAATATATGCGTTTCTTTTATATTCTCTGCTACTTTAATGAATATAATAGGCGCCAGCACAACTGTTCGTATTATTGCTATAACTAAGTAACTAATTAAATTACTATAGACTAAGATTATCCTTGCACTAAACAAATATAACAATGCGTTTCATACCTACATCTAGTAAAAACCGTTTTATAGACATGCACGCTGTCAATTGTCTAACTAAAAATACATGTTTGCCAACCTGGAATAACTAGTAAATCGTGCAACTCTATCCTTAAATGGTATACAAAAGTTTACAAAATGATATCATAAATGGGGTTGAAGCAGATGATAATGAAAACATTAAGTATGTCTGGACATCAGTCCACGCCTTAAATCCAAGACAAATGGCCACCCGCCTTTATATATCAGTCCACTTTGAACAATGTTTCTGGAAGAGATCAAATCTATCACTACGATTCGACATTCCATAAATACAATCCAGCAATATGTTAATTGTTTTCCGAGACATGTATAAATTATCACTTGTGATCAATCTTTTTTTTTTCTGTTGCCAAATCAAAATAATGGAACTGGGCAAACATATTTTAACACTACAAAGAATAGTTTTCCTTCAGGTATTCATATAGGAATGGCATTGTTGAGAACCTTACGTAGTAATTGAACAAGTGTTCAATCAATGAAACATTGTTCTTCGTGAACAGCAGATTCCTTTTAGAGGCTTTCATGCATCACGAACAAGACATTTCCATGAGGTTACAGTAGGTGTATCACTCATTCGTAAACAAAGATCCTAACATAGTTTTTACTGAGGAACGAGACCCTGGTGAAAACTATGTAACAATCAAATAATGGAGTAATAAGGAGAAATTGAGTACACTGTACTGATTGAACTTGACATTTTGATATGAGATAGTTAAGAGAATGTTCCTTCTGGTGTATATATAAGTGCAATTATACTGCTTATTCAGTAGATTTAACATTTTCTCATCTTTATTATCCTAGTACCCGTGTGCGATATTATGCGATGTAACTATACAGCTCAAGTTTTGTAAACGTGATTTGGTAAATGTAGATCAAGATATGAGTAGAATTACGCACTTGTAAAAATAGCATGGTTGGGCAATCGGATTGAATGTTATTATATATTGTACAAATACCGCATATAAATATGGAGTCTTGTTCAGAAATAGATATAGTAATTAACAAGTTACAATCCACCTTATAAGCATATGAAAGCTTAAGGTTAGGGAATGTTTCGGCCTTTAATCCGTACTGCTACTTCAAGTGAATGAGGATTGCATATACTCTATTGGATATTTACCACAAAGGTATCAGCATTTTGGAATGAGCTAATGAAATGTGGATGAAAAATATTGAAACGGCAGATAAAAATGTGCGAGGACAATGATGCAATGTACAGTGCTTTATCAAATGTGGTCAATAAAAATTTTGAAAACTGCTTCGAAAATATGTTGTTGTTTAGATGATAAAGAGGATGAGGAAGACACCATGACACTCAAAAATCATTAAAAAAACAAAACCAGACAATAGTATGTATAAAAAAACACGAAATGTCATCAGTCAAGACATCTCTACACAAAAATTTGAAAATTGAGCAACACCAAACCCTCATAAATGGGGATGATAGCAGGTACTCAGGAAGGATCAGCTGCCTAGGTGCTATTGTTTAAATAGCACGGTGAGTCATATCCAGTATCACCAAACTTAAAACATGTTGGTTTATGTAAAGTATCTAAAATTTAACTAAATGTGAAAGTTTGAAATGAAATAAGGGTTTCCTTGTCTGTGCGATGAATAAACACGACTTTCATTGGTTGACAACCCAGATATAAAAAAATAAAGAATAAATAACACAACATTGACAGCATAAACAACACGAGTCCATTTTAATCAAAACCAGGGGTCAACGCAGGTGTTCCAGAAGGAGGTGTATTTCTGGCCATATGTTAGCACGAGTGGTGTTACTCATTTTAAGTAGAAAATCGGTAATGAGTCGCATTTATTGATCATCTTGATCCATAGTCGAGGGAAAAGATACTAGGTATGTAGCAAGGGGAAGTGGAACATAAATTATCATTTGTGACTCAGATGGTATGCAGTCAAAGAAATCCTAAAGGCTTCCTGAAAACGTTCGAACGTTTCCATTTATTGGATCTTTGATTAAATGTCTTGCAAGCATCATCGATGTATGTCATGGAAACACAATCCCTAGAACATAGTATGAACTGCAAAAAGCAATTCAAAGAAAGAAATGAATATTAGCGGAGCCTTGTCTTAGTTTAGTTCATATTAACTTTTTGGCGGCCATTTTGAAATTTTCTGCCATTTAAATAAAAAGTTTTAAAGTTTAATATACTGCTATGACTTAAAAGAAATGTTGAAATATATGTTATATGCATAGAAAGATTTGATTTAAATATAATCTGCTGTAATTTATACATGTTGGTGAAATTTTGACTGATTGGTAGCCATCTTGAAAATGGACACGAGTCAATATTTATCAAAACCAGTGGTCAACACAGGTGTTCCAGAAGGTGGTGTAGTTTCTGGCCATATGTTAGCACGAGTGGTATTACTCATCTTGATCCATAGTCGAGGAAAAAGATACTAGGAATGTGGCAAGGAGAAGTGGAACATAATTATCATTTGTGACTCAGATGGTATGCAG
Organism: Mytilus californianus; assembly: GCF_021869535.1. Taxonomy (NCBI): domain Eukaryota; kingdom Metazoa; phylum Mollusca; class Bivalvia; order Mytilida; family Mytilidae; genus Mytilus; species Mytilus californianus. The sequence continues at coordinate 61,347,296 of NW_026262604.1, read as the reverse complement.
TCAAAGATATCCTAAAGGCTTCTGAAAACGTTCGAACGTTTCTATTTATGGGATCTTTGACTAAAATGTCTTGCAAGCAGCATCGATGTATCATGGAAACACAATCCCTAGAACATAGTATGAACTGCAAAAAAGCAATTCAAAGAAAGAAATGAATATCAGCGGAGCCTTGTCATAGTTTAGTTCATTTTCACTTTTTGGCGTCCATTTTGAAATTTTCCGCCATTTAAATAAAAAGTTTAAAAGTTTAATATACCGCCATGACTTAATAGAAACGTTGAAATATTTGTTATATGCATAGAAAGATTTTATTTGAATATTATTTGCTGTAATTTATACATGTTGGTGAAATTTTGACTGATTGGTAGCCATCTTGAAAATGGACACGAGTCCATTTTAATCAAAACCAGGGGTCAACGCAGGTGTTCCAGAAGGTGGTGTAGTTTCTGGCCATATGTAAGCACGAGTGGTGTTACTCATTTCAAGTAGAAAATCGGTAATGAATCGTATTTATTGATCATCTTGATCCATAGTCGAGGAAAGATACTAGGAAAGACACGAAAGAACTGGTTCAGTATATAATTCATCTAGTGCAGTGTATCAAACTGCAGATCAAACGACTGGTCAAGTGTATTGTAGATTATATATAGAATGATTACTTGCAATATCATACATTTGTTCGTCGTCTCTCTGGGCACGGATTTTGTGAGCGTTCCATGACTTTTTACGCTGGTACAAGTTATTTTGCATAGTCGTAAAAAACGAAAACGTAAGCATTCGTAAATAGATGAGTCGGCGTTTGTCAGCTTGGCTAGCTCAATGAATGTTAAAATAACATATATAAGGCAGAATTTACTCAATCTTAATACTTAAGTTTATATATTCTCATAAATAAGCTGCCTTTTTGCTTTAAATTGTAATTTATTATAGTATATCTTATTTAATTTGCCTTCATTTACATCAATATCAATAGCATGTAAAATAATACCCTGAACTTGTAAGACAGCACGGTACTTCAGATAACAAATTGTTAATGCTTAATAAGTCAATATATATATATATATATATATATATATATCAAATAAACAAAGGCCTTATTTTAGTTACAATTAGCATTATTATGCAATAAAAGCGAGGTCTTATTCTAGTATCGAAAGATCTAAGACCAAAAATAAGATATTTGTTGTTGTTTTTTTTTTTAATTTGAATAACATATTTGTACCGAATTGTAATTACTTACCTCATTATAGCTGAATTTCGAAACGAGATAACATTTTTTGGCTTTATAACATGAACACTACTACATAAAATTAATTTACCAAACCAAATTCAAGCTCTGATATACTTCATAGAGCAGGCTTCTTCAAAATTTGAACCGCTTCAAAGGCAGTGTGTGTTTGATAGACTTTGACCAGTTAAAGACAAAATTACACCGTGGTGTTATTTTGCTAGGTTTGGACGTCATTATTAGTACCGCTTACTTAAGTTCGTTATCTTTTAATATGAGTGTCATCTTCTTGAATGCCAGCTTAAATTTATCGGCAACAAACTGAAAAATATGAAATAAAGGTTTATACACTTCATTTGGCCAATTATCTTAAATCAAGTCTTGACTGTATGACCGGTGCCATAAATTCAACCTACGTACAACATATTTACAATACGAACATTTCACTAAAACAAATAATATATATATATATAAAGAACTGTATTACTAAATACTAAACTTTCTTATGGCGGATAATCTCAAATGATTATTATTATTTTTGACAAAGTGAAAATATGTATAAACATCAATCGGTAACGACTGGATTAAGCTAAACACTTGTATAAATATACTATAAACAAACTTATTTTCATGACCGACTTAGTTAAACGGCCTTAGATAATAACGCAAATATGTACAACTTGGATATTTCCTGATATAAATACAACATCAATGTAGAACATTGCGTGAAGAATCGCCTCGACGTCGGTTAGGAGGGATTTAACGCACATTTCAGTATTCACGAATATAGTTGGCTTACAGTATATGAATAATAATCTTTTGCAACTTAATCTTTGTACTCTTATGGGTCACCAGCAATTCCGCGATGTTTTGGTAGTGTATCTATAGATCAGTCTTGTATTTTCTATTATTCTAAATCTGTTCTGATGGCCATTGTTCGTCTTTCTTTGATTAAAAATTTGGCAGATTTCCAACACCAATTTAATCAGAAGTATTTGATCCTGACAAAGCATGCTTTCTACATTATTGTTTCTAATTCTTATAGACCTTACTTTCTTTGGCAGAGTGATATCAGACTGGTTTTCTTTATATCCTATAGCATTATACAACTTAGCCTGCTCGACTGCTGTATACTTTTCTTTGAATTTCTTCTCTGTAAATACAAATATATCATATCGTGTTGATTGTCCCGTTGGTGTTTTCTGTCTGATATCTTATCATTCTTATATAAATAGCATCTTAATTTATCATGAATATTGCAGTTTATACATGAAAAACCGAACATCGCTTGTAACAGCGACAAAGCATCAATTCTATAAAATAAGAATTCTCCGGGTTTTTTTTAACGTGTATGTTCATTTGAACATATGAATATTAAAGTTTTATTTTTATTAATTGCAGTTTCTGATATACCACGCACTAATTGAAAAAAAAATGAAATACATCTGTTTCACAGGAGACGACGGATAGGTTCCAGTTGTCGTAATCACAATCCCGTCATCTTTTCCTCGAATGTAAACTACCAAATAAAACCAAATCGCTTAGTTTGTACTTTCACGAATAACACTTATGCTGTGCTATTATACACTAGGTTAGGTTAGGGTTTAGAGCTGACATACATGTAAAACGCCGCCGCGTGCACTTTCTTTAAATGCCTGTCCCAAGCCAGGAGCCTGTAGTTCAATGGTTGTCGTTGTTTCATGTGTGTCATATTTGTTTTTCGTAGATTGTTTAGCTATATATTAGACCGTTAGTTTTCTCGTTTGAATTACTTCACATTTTCACGTGGTGGTCTTTTGTGGCCGACTATACGGTGTGTTGAAGGCTGTTCGGTTGCCTATGATTGCTTGCATCCACTGCATTTAAACTATGGTGGATAATTTTCTCATTGGCAATCACACCACATCTAACTGTATTTCAATTTCTATGTTGTGTTTTGTATGCTGTAAAATTGTTTATCTTTTGTACGCATACCTACCCCTGAACCCTCTTTTCGGAATCTCGAGCAAAAGCCCTTGATCCGCGATAAAAAAAAATAGAACTCATATTAGATAATTCGAATTTCAACTCTTAATCTTAATCTAAATGAGACTCAAATAAGGGTTTACCTCGAACTCTACGTCAAAAGGTGACTCAAATTCAAAGTTGAAGTCGAATTGTAATTCGGAACTCTATCTTTAAATGTGACTCAAACTCGAAGTTCAACTCGAACCTTGGTATGTGATTGAGAGTTGTCTCATTGGCAATCATACCACATTTCTTTATTTCTATATAAGGTTTTTTTAAATGCATTAAATATTACCGAATTAAGCTGTTTTGACATGACAAATTTGTAAACCTCCATGAATTGTATTAAACTTGTACAGGAGTTATTCTTCAAGATCAAGATAAAAGCATCTACAGAAAAAACATTTTTTCGCCAGTTAAATGTACCGGTTAAAGTACAGTCAGTCAACATTACGCTTTTACACTGCCAGCAGAAATAGCAGGCGCGACACAGGGTCAACAAGAATCTTTGATTTATTTATTAATTTACAGCTTCCATTTGAGAATTAAGGAAAAAACGGCAGGACCAAATGGTTTGGGGGTGTCCCCCTTATGTCCGAATTACTGTTAATTTTTTAGTACTTTTTTTCTTATTTTTGTCTGCCGTTCCTTTTTTTCATACCAAATAACTCTGAACAACAACTTGAACTTTAATTTGAACTTTAACTTAATGGATAGCGGTACTCATCCAAAGCGCATTACACAAACGACATATGGAAATCAGTCTAAAAATAGAACATATTTTTTCCAAAATGGTCACGTGGTTTTACCTAATAGTAGTAATGGGATAACCACATCAAAGAATGACATGACCACATCAAATACTGAAACAAACACATCATGTAGAGTAAAATCGTCAAATTTTGAAACATCATTACGTAATGTTAAAGCTATATAAAGAATTGACAAATCATCATTAGGAAATAACAAAACCACATCATGTAATGAAACAACTACATTACGTTAAGTCCCATACACATCAAGTAATGTTAAAACCACATTGCCTTATGACACAACCACATTAAATAATGGTGAAACCACATCGAGTAATGACAAAACCATATTGAGTAATGACAACACTTTATCAAGTCAATACAAAACCATATCATGTAATATCGGAATATCAATAAGTAATGACTATTCCATATTGAGTTATATCAAAACATCATTACGTAATGTTAAAACCATATTATGTAAAGACAAACTATCATCAAGTAATAATAGAACAACATAACGTAATATCAGAGTTCCACATAAGACAGCTGTGGCGTTCCATATGACATGGTTGCTTGGTTTTCAAACCAAAAAACTTTTGTACACGCACTTCATACCATATTATGAACACCTATATACAGTTTTATCTTAGTATTTGTGTTCATTTTAAATGGACGTGCACATTGATTGTCAAGTTTAGTAGGAACATATACTTGCTTGATATTTTATCAAATTTCCGGGAGAAATATTTATCGTTAACTCTGTGAATGAACTTGTTTTGTTTGTAAATACACTATTAATGAGCTGAGCTTTCCAGTCGGTTAAGGTCAATAATTTTCGATATATGCTACCATTGTGGTGCTGTATAAAAAAAGCGAGACATAAATGTTCAATATTAAATTTCTTATATGCTAATTGACCTTTTTACATAAAATCTTCATACTAAGTTTTATGCATCAATACTATCATAATGTTTTCAATTTTCCTAAAATAAGTTCCTTAAGAATAAAAATTAAATCATTAACACTTGGATCGAGTGTTACTTTTACAGTACCCTTTTTCCTATTTGTTTTTTTTTATTGGATAATAACCTTGACTTTTCTGAAAATGTCTGTATGTTGCCGAGTATTATTGCATATCTTAATCTATGTTTTGAAAAAAAATGATTGAATATTTCCGTGGATGAAGATAGATTTTGTCATTTTTCCACATGTTTGAATCGGAAGTATAAGTCACCAATCTCTGGCAATCAGGTGCAAAAGTAACAATATGACATTCAACAACATTACCAGACAATGCCTGTATTGAAATTTGTATTTGTTATAATAACGAAGGATTTCTAAACAGTTTTCCAAGTTCCCCCATCTGACCTATGATCACAATTTTAAAAAAATCCGATACATTTCAGCTCTCTACGAAAGGCTTTAATCAAAGACAATAATATGTTTTTTCAAAATAAGAACAAAATGACCCGTGGGGTATATCGGTCAATAAATTCTTTTAATTTGCCCTTCTTGTCACCATACTATTTACAAGTCCTTACGATTTTGCAGCTTTTATTCCTTTTCCTAAAATTGTAAACAATACGTAAAAATACGTAAAGTATACGTATCTATTCATAAAGAACTCGTAAAGTTCTCGTTACTACATTAAAAGTGCTCGTAAAAGCTCGTAACAATCCGCTAAATCGTAGCACAACTTAAATGAAATCGTGATGAACACGTTAGTGTTCATTTTAAAATGAGTCTAGTGCCTATTCAATCTAAGATTTTAAAGCTTTATACTGCGTTATCTGCTGAGAAAACTCAACTGATCAGTCACCTAGCTATAAAATCAAGTTTAACTAACCATTTGCTACATAACGAAATGCCTGTATCAAGTTCGGAATTGGACAGTTGTTTTCCATTTCTATGAAGTGTTTGAGCTTTGGGTTTTACCATTTGATAAATGAGTTTCTTCGGAGTATTTTTGTTATTTGACTTTTTTTTAGACATATTCTGATATCTGATCTGAAAATGAATAGTAATAAGCTGACTTTGTATATTCGTCGTTTAAAGTATAAAGTATTAAACTTTTAGTTAAATCATACATTTATATGAGGAAAATGTTTTATTGAAAATAGAGTGTCAGTGTCAATTCAAACTACTATGGTAATATGAGAATTGTTCTCGTCTTTAATTCAACTTCAATGATTTAAGACATTGGTGGGTTTTTTTTCATCGGCAACAGTAAAGTGACTATTTATTTTTTAATATTTTTTCAATTTACTTTTTAAAAAGCATTTCTAGAAAAAGACTTCAGTTGTTGTTGAATAAAAAATGAGAAGATAGCCCTTTTATCACTCGAATCTAAGCTCTCTCATCCTCCCAAGAAAAAATAGTCTACTGTAATGATTGAAATAGATTAGTTTGAAAAAATGATAATAGGTAATTGCAAAGTCTAATGAGAAATTAACAAAATTTTGACATGTTAACGAATATAACCAACATCAAGAACCCGTGTTTAAGAAATTAGTTCAAAGATAGTATTTTAATTATTTTAAAATCTGTTTAAACCGATGAAGAATTCTGTTTTTTAAGTATAAACAAACACTGACAAACAAAGACGGAAATTTATATTTAGGATCTAAGGGCCCCTTCAACTCAGTTCGTGTAAGGTCTGTTTCATTTATGCACGTGTGCACTACTAGATAATTACAATCAAAATCACAAACAAAGTGTTCTAGAAACGTTAAAATCGTTAACAAAAAAAAGTTTGGCTAGTTTTTGCTGATATGTAATTCGATTTCTTTGATTTCATCGTGATGAATAAAATAATTTTATGCATTAAATGATACCTCGAAAACAAAAGTAACGGTTGAGTTACGTACCAACCGTATTTGATACGTAGCAAATCGGAAAACTTTTACTACACGCTTGTCGTCCTTAGTACGATACTACTACGTCCTAGCCACGAAAATTGCACGACCTTATTCTTTTGATATAAACAAACTGATGCAATAACTTCTACATGTAGTTCAACCTGGGACACACATGAGCAAGCCTACTTCTGCAATCTTTAATTATACTGCACTGTATCGATTTGGCTGATCAGGCTGCTACACTTTAAGTCATAAGAAAAAGGAGAAAACATGCTAGACAGCGTAGGACCTGTTGGGTGCGCCTTTGACATTCTGTTGAAAGAAAACTCCAGGTTGGGCATTTCTACAGACTTATGAAAGAATTAAAGATGGTGGATCAACAGTCATACTTTAATTGTTTAAGGATGCCTCCGGGAACGTTTGATGAACTTTTGAACAGAGTAAGTGCTTGAATTCAGAAAGGCACTAGATCGCGGTTTGAAAGTTGCTGTACCCTTATGGCATTTTGCTTCTTGTGATAGGTATCAAACCCTTCAGTACGATTTAAGAGTCGCGCGCAATACTATAAGTACTTTTATTCCTGGGGTTTACCAGGCAATTATACAGGAATATATAGATTTAGTCATATCTTGTCCAACAGAACCAAATAAATGGTGTACCATTGCTGAATTATTATTATATGATTTGCAAATAAGGGAATACGTTCATATGATTGGTCGAGAGGGCTTCGGGAATTGACTCTAGACGTTATTTTATTTTTCGATAGAAGACGTTGACGGAACTACTTTTGTAACCAATGTAAACAAGATCGCGGCGACGTTGAAAATATTTATTTTCACTTCGTGTTCATCGTTGAATTAAATAATTAAACTCACAAAACATTCATTTGAATGATAATAAGATATTTTTTTTTTGTCAGATAGCAACAAAAAAGGTGTTTAGTCCTATAAGAATTTCAGAGAAGTTGGAAAGTGCCACACACTGTGGCGCACGCGATGGAAAGCATGCTACTAGGAGAAGTCCGCCTAAAAGCAGAATCTTGTTTCATAATTGTAAAGGTTTTTTTTTCATAAGTGCTCCTTGCCTTGGTGGATGCAGACTACAAATTTTTATGGATATATGTGGGAGAATATGGTTCCATGTCCGACGCCAAGATTTACAACGCGTCAGAATAAAAGGAGTTTTTTGGACGATAACATTATTGGATCCCTTACCTTATGCCATACCTCATGTTGGGTAACGACGCTTTTGGGTGATAACTTATTTGATGAACCCATATTCTATGCAAGGCATGTCAAAGGAACAAGCAATTACCAATTACAAAATTTCAGGAGGGAGTGTAGTGAAAATGCATTTGAGATTTTGGCGCAGAGATAGTAGATATAACTATAAACACAGTAAAACACAACAGTGTTTGTGACAGTTGATTTTGCCATAATTTTAAACATTCAACTAAGTTTATATAAATTGTCAGTTTCAAGGGTTTTCCTATTTACGTATTGATTGCAAAGAAATGTATAACTGGCAAATAAATTTGAATATTTCAAGGAAAATCAAACACTGTGATATTTAAGAAAAATAGACTGCATGTAAGGAGAAATCCCAGGATATCACGAGACCCTAACAAAGACAGCGAAGAAAATCGCGATAGGGTAAAAGTGGACATTCACTGCAGTTTAAAACCTTGGAGTGATCTCTTGATGAATATGCAGATCAGCGAGGTCAGTTTGTATTTCCTGCATTACCACCATCTAATCTTTTTGAATCAGAAATAAGAATCATCGTAGAATTTGTTTAGTTAGTTTTGACTACACAATAATTTGCTTAGTCCGCTTTAAATATTGCGTACTTCTTGACAATAGAATACTGAACGGGCTTAAACAAATTGTCGTAAATCTAACATTACTGTACCAATTATGCGAGAATTCTTTTTTTTTAATTTATCCAGTCGTGATAAGCTAAACTCAGCATACCAGGGATGGCATCTTTTTACAATTTGGACATACTTAACTGTAAACTTTCATCAATCCAGTTAATGCAGTTATATAGATTACGTTTTCACAGTAATTTAAAACACGGGTCATAATACAGTATTCAATTTCTTTTATCGAGAATATTTATTAACACTCATATATGTTTTTGAAAAAATATGCTTTTCTAAAGTTAGAATGTCTTTGATATTATTTTTAAGTCCCTCTACATGATGTTTTTCATCTTGAATCTTTGACCTGTACATGAAGTTTTTTGCTACTAAAATGACTTTATTTTCTATAATATTTAGTTTATTGTTTTCATAGAGGGTCAAAAATGACAATATCCACATTAAGTGGAATTTCAATATGTTTTGCCTCAAAACTCCAAACATTCAGACGGTGCCAGATGTCTGCTACAACATGACAGCCCCACAGTAAGTGTTCTATAGTTTTTGGTTGTTCCTTGCAAAATGTACATAAATTACACTGTACAAGGTTCATTTTTAAAAGTAAAGTATAAGTACCTGAAATACGTTGAATAATTCGGTATTAAAACCAACCGAGCTTGGTATTTTTTGAAAACTTAGTAACACAATTATGTATTTTGTTCCAATCTCCTACAATTTTATTTAATATAATCTCCCATTTTCGCTCAACTGCAATTGCAACTGGTATTGTACCTTGGTTTAAAGTATTATACATGTCTTTTGAACCTTTGTCTGACTTAAAGAAAATGTTAATATATAAAGGTAAAAGAGCTTTAAGTCTTGACAGCGAATTTGGTTTTTAATTTAAGTGAAGGCTTGCCTTCTAGGGGTTATCATCTAATTCAAAGACGGAGGTGACCGATGAGACAAAACTTGACGCCAATTTCTGCTTCATCTGAAGTAAAAACAAATCTGATACTTTTGTTGAATATAAGAATAACTGCATGTGTTGTATTTGAATACTTTCCAGTGGTCAATGGAGTATTCTAATGTTGTAGATTAAGTTTTAAGATGACTGGTAACAGAGCCGTAAAACGGATAAATGCGACTGTAAAATCTGAGAACTTCGTTGGAAAGTATTTCAATATTGCATTTCTTTTGTATTTGCTTTATTTTTCTAATAGAATTAGATATTCAAAATTGTTCAAATGTTACTTGTGCCTGTGCAAACATTCCCGACTTGTAAATCGTCAGATTTGCCCTCTGTAAATTTATGATGTTGTCCAATCAACATCGTTGTTACAAAACAAATACATTGAAATACTGCGTTAAAGTTGTTTTGAGAAAAAAAGGAACCTTTATTTGTGTGATTGGTTCGTTTTTTAGCCGAATGGTGTCTATTGATTTGATATGCATGTAGATATTCATATCTTTTATATATTTTGTTATATATTCTTGTCATTTTTTGTCAGTGCAGATTATTGAAGATTAACTAGCAAAGCATCACCATGATAAACATTTTTTTTTACTTACGCTCACAATAGTTTTCTTTGTAGTCTCATAAATATGGGGGTGCAAAAAGTAAAAAAAAAAATTATCCATTCTTCCCTTTTTTTTTTTAATTTTCTTTCCCCATCACCAGATGTTGTTTTTTTAAGTCGGCCATATCGGGTTCTCATACTGGCTTACCATGGTTTCCATCCCAAGACAAACTTTCCCGGTTCAATTTTCACCAGTATCCTTATATAAATTCATTTTTTTATTATAAAATATGAGATGAATAGCAAGCCATTCCGCCATGCTTTGTTCCTCTTCTAAGAACACGTTCAGCATCTGAACCCGTCATATTTGTTATATTTTAGGTAAAATTAAAGGACTTATTCTCTTCCTCTACTTTTAGCACCGCGATCTCCAAGTGTTTCTTATAACTTTGGCGGCATGCTTTCTCAAGGAAACTCGTGTGTTCAATAGAAAAGTCCACATATGTATAGGGACGAAAAGCGCAGCTACAACGAAGTGGAACCGTAGTGGAACCGTAGTGGAACCGTAGTGGAGTGGAACCGTAGTGGAAACGTAGTGGAGTCGTCGTTTGATCTAAGTAGACTCGTATTGAGATTGAAACGCGATCGGGAAGTTTTTGGTAGAAGCGTACAGAGATTGTGTAAGTCGTGGTAAGGTCTTACTAGACGTAGCAAGACCGTGACAAGATCATTACTAGAACGTGTTACTTTCGTAGCGGAACCGTAGCAGTATCGTAACCTGATCACATCAAGGTCGTGGTATGATGTATGATAGTGAAATAATGAATATACAAGCCGACCATACCATGATCTCACCGCAATTTTATTTTTGTAAAGATTGTAGTGTGATTTACATGGTATTGGTCTAGTGTGACGGGGCTTTTATTGGCGGACCGAAGTCATGACGCCAATGATTTTGGAAATCAAAAAAAATAATCGATTGTTTTTGACTGTTTTTTTTTATATATTTTTTTATGTCATAACTTGTAAAATTTAAATATAATTAAAGACCTTAGCAGCTTTTGTTGTTTGGAAAACTTAGTTTTCAAATAATAATTCACGAGGTCAATTTTACAAGATATCCCTGCGTCATACCATCCGACAGAAATGCCAGACTTGTAAAAGACAAAACTAATTTCTTCATTGTTATTATTTTAAACCATGTTATTTTGAAATAATCTTACTTATGTCTTCAATCATTTTGTTCGATTTTTTCTTGCGACCAAACCATCCGATTTCTTTCTTTTGAGTCACTTTTTGTGCTGGTACTTCTGCTTCAGCTAGTTGTCGCATAACAATTATGCTAAACACGCTAAGTACTCTCTCATACTCCTAGATAGAAATATAAATAGTAGGGAGTTACTATCATTTCATACCGATTTTTTTTGTTGGGAATTCAATGTTGACTGTCAAACCATACTATCAAAATAAAAAAAAATTTACACCAAGCATGCTGAAAATAGTGTTTATTGACTTGTACAGCTATCTCAGTGAAAGTCCTTGACAAGGGTATACTAAGATAGATAAACTGCAACCGTGTAAGTGGTTTACAAACAATTTTGACAATATGTTATTATCTTTTTGCTATTTTAAAATATTGAACAACACAAATTATGGTGAATTTAAATCATTTTTTGTTTAATATGCAAAAGATAGTTGGAATTTCATAACTTATTCAAAATTAAGCTCTTGCTTTAAAAAACCTTCACGTGTTTCCGGTTAACGGTATATTCAATAATGGATTGAAAAGTATGATTAAGGCATCATCTAAACATGTAGGGTAAGCTAGGTAAGTAAAAGACATTTTTTACAAACTCCTTAGTTATTCAACTTGTCGTTAATGATATTTTGTTGTGTTTTAAATATAAATTATCTATTATGCTACATAAATACAATGCATATAAATCATTTAAGTTCAATAATAACACAGGATGAAGAAGTTAAATGTTAAAAAAAGGGAAGGATGTATGTGCAGTGGTAAATTTAATGCATATTCAGAACGAGAACATGTTAATGCAATATAGATATGAACCTTGCTTTGAACAACAAGTCTGACACACTTAGTCAGATTTTAAACTGCTAGTTCACAAAGCAACAGTCGACAGAAAGACATGTCCTTCCCGGAACCATTAATGAGACTCCGAGCCGTCTTTGTTCTTACTCAATAATGTCGGGTGATGAGCAGAGAAGCAGCATTAGCCAATTTCAAAGTCTTTAGTTTGACACGACTGTGGTTTCGAACCCATAAACTCCTGCAATCGATGCAAACACGCTACCACTTGACCACCGAAGCGGTAAATTGTTAGAAACTACATAAATAAATAATACCAAAAGAAATAATGTCAACATAATGAAATCAGAATAGTGGTACCAATCGGTATCCTTTTTTTTAAACCCGTTGTTTTTTTTTATATTAACCTCATACTAAAAAAAATAATGCCTATTTCTTTTTGTATTTGAAAGCATAACAAATAAATTGTACTACATTTCAAAGATTCAGATTCTACTTACATCTATTTTTTCTTGTAAATCTTCGGTGATTTTTTTCCCACTCATTTTCTCTACATAAGCAATCTTGTACTTCTTCATGTAAGCCCTGTGTGTTTTAATATAAGACCATGACCACATGGTTCGTCTTCTGTGGATATCATGAAGAACGCTGTCCCTTGCATAGTGCCACCTTAAACAAAACAGCAGAGGTTTTATACGTTTAATACGGTGTAAGGCATTCAGCTGATTGATATAACGTCAAACGTCATAAACATTTTACCAAATAGCAGGGTTGCAAAATATTTTAGATATTTACATACTTAATAGTGTGTTAATCTACATTCTCTTATGTTTGTGTCTTGTTATCTATTTCTTGCATGAAAAGATATATATCGTATCATATTACACGGAGTGTGATACGAAAATGTGATTCAAAATCTGCGTTAACTTATTTGGCTTATCCAGTATTATGAAACAATATTACGACATTTCTTTTGACTATTCGTACAGTCATTGATGACTTTCAAAAGTTAAGACACGATATACATTTGTCAATGGCACCGGGCATATGTGATTTCTTCAATTATAAACATAACACTCACACTTTTTAACCAAAAATCTTCTTTTTGTCAAGTTTTATTACATTCTGAAGCGTACAAAAAGTTTTAAAATGTCCGATGTTAAAGTGTGACACCGGAGCAGGACATATCACGTCATACTTGAATGTGCAAATGACTAAATCAACTATTCACGGAATTTTTTTTAATTTAACACAGCGAGAGTGTTGACCATAAGAGAAATAGGTTTAACAACTTGAATGAACTGGATATATAAAGGCAACAGTAGCATACCACTATTCGAAATTCATAAATCGATTGAGAAAAAAAAACAAATCCGGGTTACAAACTAAAACTGAGGGAAACACATCAAATATAAGAGGAAAACAACGACACAACAGAAACTCAACAATAAAATGCAACACACACAGAAACGAACTATAATATAACAATGGTCATTTTCCTGACTTGGTACAGGACACTTCCTATGAAACCTGTAATTAGTCGACAATCTACATGCATATATTTATAGAGTTTCAGGCTTTTTTATCGGATTTTCAGTGATATTTTTAAATGCATACTTTTACTATACATCTCAATCTTGGTGCAACTTACCTATGCCTTTGCTTAAGGTAATTAAAATTGAAATAGGATGAAGCCAATACGAAGAAAACCTTTTTTTTTACTTTCATTCAGTTTGTCTAAAAATAGTAATCTAACATATGGCTCAAAGTTCAAAATGTGAAGAATTTAAAACGGTGCCTAAAACAGAACTATTCGTAATGGTGTCATTGTTTTAGAGCGGTCAGTTATATATTAAAGACTTAATCTATGTATAATAAAAAAAAACATTAACTGTGCCGTCATTTTGATTACCAACATTTTGATGCCAGCCAATGTTTTCTTTATCTCTTGGATGATAGTTTCCTGGATGCAATGGAATTCTATTGTCAATACACATATGTTATATTGAACAACAGCAGGTATTACAATGTCACAACATCTAACTGGGTTGTACTTATCCCGCAGTGGTATCGATACATCTGAACCGAGATTCCAAAACTCCAAAATACTCAAGTAGCACCTTTTGTTCTCATTATGGAACTGTTAAAACTTTGTTTCCGTCACATTGTTATGTGTTTAAATGATGTAACGAGCCATTGCTTATGTCTCCGCCTTTGAACGTTTGACATAATTTTGATTTCCGCAAAGCAAATGAGTCATGTGTATTACCAGGCAAATTTGCAACCACATGTATGTTTAAAAACTTCAAATTTAAGTCACAAAATTCTTTTACATGGAGCGAATGGTATTTAATTCTGTTCACGTAAAACAGTTCATCAACATTTGGGCTTTTGATACGCACATGAGTACCATCTACAGCACCAATGAAATTTGAAAAAAAATGCGATTTCATAAAAGACTTGATTTTCAGCATGAAAAGATACTTGGTCTATGGGCATCATGATATATTGATTGCAAACATTATTACAACATAATATGTCGTCACGTGAATATAAGAAGCACTTGTTAATGATATATTGTGGACGTCTGCATTACACAGCCGAGAGCTCTCAATTGCATAAAATTTTTCCCTGAACGACCTGTTTCGGCGACTATTTGATTTGATCGTCATCCCACCTTACTCTAGGACCAAAGGGAGACATATCCTATATTAGGAGACTTAGGACTAAGAAGTGTTCTAAGACCATAATCCTTAGACATGCCATAGTCCTTAGACAGCTTCTTTTACACGTTCCATGGATCGCGTTTGGCCAAAAAAAATCTAAAAAGCTCCGATTTCGCGTTGAAATCTAAATCATTAGTCATTTTGCTCAGACAAATTAATTTAAACGCCTCCAATCTACGCTCAATAAACACGTATCTTCGATAAAAGTAAATGTATTGAAAAAGAAATTACCAGTAATTAGCTTGAAAGAAATGAGGACGTAAAAACATATAAAAAATCAAAGTTTAAAATTTCCTCTGCGCACTTGATACATTTCAAAAAAGGGTATTTGTATCACTTCTTTCCAGTTTCACTAATTGGGAGGTGTTAGTGAATATATGAATGTCTAAATACGATGACTCGAAGAATTCGGTAGGCTCAAAATGTTAGAAAACTTATTTTCACATCCAATATTTTATGATAATATTCTTTACAAAGCACAAAAATATCGGCATTCACCTCAAAAGCTAACCAAACCTTTAAACAGACTTATTCGGATAGGATATAGTTACGATTCTGTCAAGTCATTAAGGATTGCATATTTTGGTATTAATATTGATTCACTCATAGGGTCTTTGCATCGGAAATAAACACATTAATTCTAAACCCAGTTGTTAGCATGATACGAGTTATGTTCTTCTCATATATTTTATGATGATATGATACTAAACCCCTAACGGGAGGGATTGTACTTGATTTTCATATGATGAAGACATAATCTTTCAATCAGTTTAATTGAAGTCTGGAGCTGGCATGTCAGTAACTGCTAGTAGTCCTTTGTTCATTTATGTATCATTGTCATTTTGCTTAGTTTCTTTTGTTACCTATTCTGACATCGGACTCGGACTTCTTTTAAAATGAATCTTCACTGTGCGTATTGCTATGTGTTTCTTTATTCTACATTGGCTAGAGGTATAGGGGGAGTGTTGAGATCTCACAAAACATGTTTAACCCCGCCGCATTTTGCGCCTGTCCCAAGTCAGGAGCATCTGGCCTTTGTTAGTCTGGTATGTTTTTTAATTTTAGTTCATTTATATGTTTTGGAGTTTAGTGTGACGTCCATTTTCACTGAACTAGTACACAATTTTATTTAGGGGCCAGCTGAGGACCACCTCCGGGTGCGGGATTATCTCGCTGCGTTGAAGACCCATTGGTGGCCTTCGGCTGTTGTCTGCTCTTTGGTCGGGTTGCTGTCTCTTTGACATATTCCCCATTTTCATTCTCAATTTTATTGATATGGAGTATTTGTGTAATTTTCCATTAAAAAAACAAGACCTGTCTAAATTGCATTTAATTGATAAATACAACAACACTTACCGTTATCTTGATGATATTTTTTCGTTAAATAATCAAGAATTTTCTAAATATACTGCCGAAATTTACCCAAAGGAACTTACTTTAAATAAATCAAATGTAAAAAGTAAAATTACAAAAATACCGAACTCCGAGGAAAATTCTAAACGGAAAGTCCCTAAGCAAATGGCAAAATCGAAAGCTCAAACACATCAATCGAATGGATAACAACTGTCATATTCCTGACTAAACGGTAATAACTGTCCTTTCCTAGATTCAGATATTTCAGTTTTACACGGGAAACTCCACACTAAAATTTCGACAAAACGGACGATTTTTCGATCCCTATTGTTGATTTTCTTTTTTGGATTGTGATGTTTCTTTGACTCCTTCTCACGATGTTTATATATCACAACATGTTCGCTATGCCCGTGTCTGTTGTGACGTTTTTGGATTTTAATGAACGTAATCTATGTATTATTGGTAAATTATTAAGTCAGGGATTTCGTTACCACAAATTACTTCAAACCTTTACTAAATTCTTCCACTGATATAAAGATCTGGTTTTGAAGTTTGGTTGTACCTGTAGAAAACTTATTTTAAACGATATAGCACATCCTCATTTTTACGGAGATGTTGTTTGCGGGCCCGCTAATTTAGAAACGATCCTGGTAAACTTGTCGATCCTTTAATAAACTTATTCTAAAAGGTTACCAATTCAACACTGTAATTAAATCTTTGAATATTGTTTTATTGGTATTAATATTGATTTTGTTATCAGTAAATTAAAAGCAAACTAAATATTTTGGTATATACATATGCACATTCATGGCTCTACAATCTGTCGATAACTGTACCTTGGCATTGCACAAGGTCATGTTTTTCTCTGATTGTTTATTACGTCTTTACACTAAATCCATTGGATGTTGGATGTGTACTGATTGATAATTTAGTCTTAGATGCATGATTTTTTTATTAGTTGTTATTGGCTTTGAACTAGCTGTCAGTAACTGCGAGTATTCTCAGATCTGTACTTTGTGTCCTTTTGTTGTTGGGATGTACAAGTACCCGGCCACGTCCACTCTTTGTTTTTGTCTTTTAGTTTAAATGGTCATATTTAAAATATCCTTAATACAAAATGCAACGGTGAATTTCAACAAGACTTTGGCAGATGATTCAATGAAATAAATATAAGAAAAATTAAACGAGAGGAAAATATTGAGGCTACTAAAGCCTACCCCCTTAAATGAATTATTTGTCTTAAAGGTTAACATTTACAGTAATCAATAACTACGTTTGTGTATAATGTTTTTTTTATGTTTGTCCGAAACATTTGTAGAAAAGTAAAGTAAATTATAAAATAACTGTTTTGAATAATTGTTTTAATACAAAAAGATTCATTGGTACCAGGTCTATAAAATCCTGCAAATCCAAATTGGTCAACAGTTTCAGAGAAAACAATGGATATGTGAAACTTTACGGACGATGAATGCTTAAAGATGTCAATAACCTAACTGATCAAATATACAAAAAGAATAGCTAAACCCTCGATGGAAGTACAAGGGGAAAAAAAGTAAACATTCATTCGTTCAAATCCGTTTTTATTTTGGTACTTACTGCTAACCGGAAAAGAAAAAAGTACGATGTATATTCCTGGGGTTTAAACATATTATACATTGTTGTTTGTGTAATGTATACATCAAATCTTCAATCTCCAACCATTTAATTGACAAATACAATATTCCTTGTGACATTTCAATAATTGATGAACACGCATGACATTGACACAATTAAAATTCAACGTTGTTAGATATCTGTAGAATTTCAAAAGTTCTGCTGACACAAGACAAAAATTTATGAACTTATGAAGTTTAAAAAAATATGCATTTCTTTTACGGTTATTAATGTCAAAAGTGTGTGATTTCATTACATTAGTTAATGCTATAGCAATCTTTTTTTGGCAACGTTTATCTTAAATGATTGATAATCGATAAATAAGAGAAATTATTATAAAGATTTCAAATCAGCAGATCTAACAAGGAAGACCTTCAAATAAGTCTTAATTTGCATATGCAGTCCTTATGATTCTTTTTACTTGATACTGTTTTTACAAAGATGGCTGATCGAATATAACACATTCGACTTAAATGCACTTTTGGGGTAGTTATATTACTTTGTACAAAATTATTTACAAATTGGTTTATTTTGCACGCACAACATAATTCTACAATTCAAGAAGATAAACACTTATTGTGTTCTTGTTAAAAGTATACTTTTGTTGTCTGTAAAGTTTAAAGTTTGTTGATGTTATTTTTAACGGTGTATTTTAAGTGTTTGTAACAGACAGCTACATACCATTGCTTGGGATGATTTGTTAAAGGAACTTCTGGTCTCCATTCTTTATTTTTGCTGAGTAATTTCACTCTCTCAAAAGATTCTATCATTTCTAAAAGACTGTTAAACTGTGGTTTTGAGATTACTACACTAATGTCATCAATTGTTACTGTCAGGAAAATCTTTGGAGTTTGGAATTTGTTCACCTCTGGCTCTGTATTTAGAATTAGTTTGCCTTCTGCTGATATTGGTTTTATTACTTAATAAGATAAATGCACTTATTATATAATACATGAAAGCAATATCTTAAATTCATCATCTATTATACTTTGCATTAATATTGTGTTATTTCAAAATATCTTCATCAAAGACCAAAGAGGGTGTAAACAATTACATGTTAACAATGAGGTCAACAAAACCAAATAGTAAAAAGTGAAACAATTCAAAATTGAAAAAAAGCCGAATGTATACATAAAAAATAAACGCAAAAAGGTTATTATATCTTTATTTAGAAGTAGATTATTTAATAAGACTAGTGCTTTTAAAGCCTTATTGCTTTATACTAAAATTCTAATTTCCCAATTCTTACAATTATGTCTTTAAAGGTTACACACCCAATTTTGTCAATATAACGGAGCTATAAGCAACGTCCATACAAGTGGGAGGTTTTGTTGGCGACAAACCCAGATTTAGCCCACCAATTTCTTGGAAATGCCTGTACCAAGTCAGGAATATGACAGTTAGTTTTCAGTCGTTCCGTTTTTTGATAACGCTTCATATGTAAGTTTTTTTACGGACTTCCTCTGTTATTTCGTGTGTTAAGCATTGCAAGGTCTGGTTTTTTTTATATATATACTTAGATAAAGACATAAAATTGCTGTTCATTACATACTGTTCCGTACAGACAGTCAAAAATTCAAGTTTTGTTTAAAATATAAAACTATTGCCGTTCATTGAATTAAAACAAAAAACTCATATGCGGTGCTCGAAACAAAAAAAAAGTTGTATAACTTTTCCAATTACAAAGTGGAAGAGCATTGAAACAAAATACTTTATTTCTCGCTTTCTTTAAGTTTTTGATTTCGCGTTATATCTTAGTGAAAGTGGAGCTTCTAAATGCAAACATTATATCAGGAGATTTTCACATCATATTCATTTTGCAATTTCATCATTATATTTGTATTATCTTTTTTTTCAATTTGGAGATCATTAATATACAATATCAGATGAAATACTCGTGACATTTTTTTCTTCGTGAATAAATCGCAAATTTAGCAAGCATAATAATGTTGGTAATATCACTTAAACGATTTGCATCAACCTACTGTATTTAAAGTCATGATCTTTCTCGTCAACGTTCCAGTATACAGATAAGCAAACCAGTTTAATTAGCTAAAAATACATATTTTTAATAGACATAAAATCTTTTATATACAAGTATAACAGCTATCCAAATAATAATTTTTAGTTTATGTCTGTCACTTGAGGGATGCGTTCATTATAAGCAATATTCGTCCGTCTTTGTTATGTTTATGCTAGTTGATAATTCAAAAATAATACGATTTATTCTATAATTAAGATCCAGAATAATCTAAGCAGAGTAGACATTGCATCCTATACCTTCATTATGAATATGTCTCCGACTTTGAGTAACGATCAATTGATAATAATAGAATGCATACGAGTGGGAATTGGTTATCGCTTGATATCAACTCGAGATATTTAATTTAAACATACATTTTGATAAACCAGCCTTTCGTGAGTTAACATCAGAAGACTGTAATTCATTAGTTGTGGTATGTTTTTGTATTACATATTTGTTTTTGTTTATTGCTTCGTAAAAAAACAAAGCCGTTGGTTTTCTCAACTGAATTGTTTCACATTGTCTTATGTCGGGGTCTTTTATAGCTTGCTATGCGATATGGGTATGATGGTTGTTGAAGGCCGTGCGACCTAAAGTGGTTAGTCGTCTCATTAAGAATCATACCAGATCGCCTTATTTGACATAGGAAGCCATCGTTTCATATCAAACTGTTAACCTTGCTTTCAGAAAAATTAATTATTGTTGTACGTTTTCTTCAATTTTTTTGTAAGTCAAAGAACTTGATTTCTTGGGACATCAGAGACTAATTTAACCACATCACATATTCATGTTCATTTCGAGTTAAGATCTGTCATATTGCTATATTTCATTGGCTATTGAAAAAAAAGTTTTTATGGCAAATTTTTCCTATTTAATTTATTCCTAAATTTGTTAAACGAGATGAGTTTGAACTTATATATATGGTATTTATAGACATCTGTTAATTTTTGAAGATTGTAGGTTGACCTCCAGATGTATTTCGCTTATTTGTATCATTGAATTGCTGTCTCATTGGGGTTTATTCAAAATCTCTTTTTATTTAACGCTCTTTAACTTGATATTTGATCTACGTATCTTACTGTTTTGATTCAAGAACCACTGTTAGGCCTCTGGTACTTGTATATGGCATTTATATAATTTTGATTATGTGAATTGATGAGTTTTGTATTTGTATCTAAAAGTTTAGGCGTAAATAAATAGGTATTGTATTGATTTCTATATTGAATGGTCATACTTTCTGCATTGTCTACTTACCACTGTTTCCCGAATACCTAATTGCAACTTTTCATACTTTCCAGAAGATAGCGAAATACAATATTGCGACCCTGTCAAACTTTATGGACACAATTTTTTAATGATAATACCGTTATTATATTTAGAACTAAATTCTCTGTAAGTAAAAACAACTCGAAAAATTCTACATTAATTTCATTGATTTTCAACATAATTATAATGATCTCATCTAGAAACAAATTTGTAATTGACATTGCTATGGTTGTTTTAAAATGACTGAAATTACGGCTGAATTTGATTGTTTTGAACCCTTGTACATAAAAAAAAAATACGGAGCCCCGCTAGGGACATGCAAAGAAAAATTTATATATTTTGCGCACAAAATAATATATTGTGCGCATGACTTAAATATATTGTGCGCACAAAATAATATATTGTGCGCTCAAACTCATTGAGTTTACACATGGTACGGCGCTTTAGTGTCTCCTTTTCAAAGTGGCAGAATGGAGAAATACATAAAGGTTAATTATGAAATGGGGTTAGCTTACATGGAAATACTCGCACTTTTAGCAAAACATCATCATTGCATTGTTTCTAATCGACACTTGAAACGAATACTGAAGAAGCCGAAAACACTACACGCCACTTGAAGATGTCGTTGCTTTCATCAAAGACATCATTAAGGGATCTGGAAGGCTTCATGGTTATCGCTGGTTGTTTATGAAATATAGACAAGCAGGTTTAACTATACAAAAAGAGTTTGTGCGAATCATGATGCATATTATAAACCCTGAAGGAGTTAAAATGCGACGAAAAGGTCGATTACATAGGAAAGAATATTGTTCGAAAGGGCCAAACTTCATATGGCATTTGGATTCCTACGATAAACTTAAACCTTTTGGAATATGCATAAATGGTGCATAAATGGTTTTTCTCGATTGATAATATGGTTGGAGGCAGGGCAGACTAGAAGTGACCCTCGGGTTATTTCAGGGTATTTTGACAAAATTATTCTTCAGAAGGGTGGACCTATGGTGATAAGAGGAGATTTGTTATCGAAAATAGTAAGGTCGCCGAAATGCAGACTTTTTTACGACGCAATGATAATGATACGTATGCTCAGTACCAGTACAGTAACAGTGCGTTTGTTTACGGCACAAGCCAACATAATCAAAGAATTGAATCATAGTGGGGAATTTATAGAAAAGAAAACTCACAGTTTTGGAAGACATTAATTAAAGATATTAAAGAGGATGGCTTATTTTCAGGAGATCTTCTTCATAAAAACTTGATAAGATTCTGTTTCCTGAGACTGATTCACGTATTTATTTTAAATCAAAATTATCCTTCCCCCTTCCCTATTTTTTACTACTCATTTTATTTGCTAATATAATCATATAGACCAGGCAAATCAAGGGAAAACAGTTTAAGTCCATAGTTAATAGTATTGTGGATAAACAAAAAGAAGAGTCATGATAGTGTACCCATTATTAGACATAGACCCAATTTTGTAAAACTAAGAGTGCCCTCTAAACTTATGTCCGCCCGCCTATCCAATTTTTAATGCTTAAACTTGTAAGTCCGTTAATCTTTTTATATATGCAATCTTTTAAGGCTAGCCATTTGTTTTAAACTTGAATATTTGTTTGTTAAGCTTTTATTAAACACTAGAATAACAACCTTTTTGAATAACAAATAAGTAAATGGCATAGCAAGGTAGTACTCCGACATAAAATTAATTTATAGTGATCACATTAATTGTTTTCATTCAAAAAACTGTAAAGAAATGTATATAGCATATACTAAAGTTTATGTACGTCAAGCAGACAGCAACTCAACTGTTTTATAAATTCATCCTAAAATTCTATTCACTATGATAATCATTGTGTAGTATAGACTATAATACGAACTTATTTTTTACAATAAAAATGTGTATCCAAGTTTTGCAATGTCAGCCTCAGCCTTAAAATATATGTTTTAAAGTCATACATAATGTCAGCTGAGAAAATATTCTTACAATCTCATTTCTATGCATTTAAAGTGTTTTATACATGAAAAGTGATCGACTCAAACATAAAACTAATTATCTATGTTTAATTCCAGATAGAAATTTTAGAGGTTGTTAGTATTTGGAACGTCCATAAAAACAGAAACAATAATAAACAAAATGATGTGTATGGACTCCCGTATGTGCTCTACTCGGTTTCTGAAGTGTACGGAACAAGTGACTATGTCCGTAGCACTGACATCCCTGAAGTCGAAATTTGTTTAGAGTAATCTACGTATTGCAGTCTAAAATGCGATGAAGAGATTTACGTTCTCGCAAACTTATAATGGAAGAAATAGAACTTGGTTTACCAACAGATGCGTTTGAAGCTGTCACTTTGTATCTGTGTTTATTGGAACGGTTTGAAACAGACTTGGCATTAGAGTGAGGTCACTATCGAACTTATGTAGACTTTGATAATATTGTTTACCTATTCTCTTGTAACAATTTTAAAACGACTATTTGTGCTTATGCATTATACTTCTGCCAATCTCAAGATTTTGTTTATGTTCATTGACACAAGACTGAAATGCTGCTCAATTCACGACTTTGATTTTGTTATGCCCCGTCGACGATATAAGATGCTCATTATATTCAAAAATCTTTACGTCCGTCCATCCGTCCGTCTCTTTTTAGGATAAATGCTTTGGTCATAGTAGTTTATGACGAAGCTGTAGTGTCATCAACTTAAATGAATTATGTGGTTTCTCTGAAGATATCATTTTAAAAGTGTAAAGTAAGTCAAATCGACTTAAAACTAAGTGCACGTTCAAGTTCTTTATTAAAAGATTACTATGTTTGATCATGTTAAAGTACGGTTTTGACCCAAAATTTACTGTTCGTTATTGAAATGTGACGGTGTGATCAGTCTAGGAAGTTCACCATGAAGTTGTGATCAAATAAAGGTAAAACTGGGTACATATATAAATCAGAAGATGTAATATGTGTGCCAATGACAACTCGCCATCCAAGTCACAATGTATTAAAAGTTAACAATTATAGGTTAAAGTACGGTCTTCATCACGGAGCGTTGGCTCACACCAAACAGCAAACTATAAAGGGCCCAAAAATTACTATTTAAACGGTCTAATCTATAAACAAAACGAGAAACACCAATGAACCACACTACCAAACGACAATCACTGAACAACAGGCTCCTAACTTAAAACAGTTTGCTTATTATGATGTAAACTTTTTAAGAGTTGTGTAAAAATGTTTCAGGTCAAGTTTTGGTTTCATTCTGATTAATAGAAGAGAGATGACAATAGGTCACAAGTATCTATTTTTGATCGATTTCATGATAACATTTTACAGAATGTTGTCCGTATACATTATGAAACTGAAATGTTACAAAGCAATTTAGGAATAGTCAATGAAAAGTATACCTCAGTGGAATATTTTGAAAACAAACGAACAATTATGATTCATTTTTTTTCCAAATATGGTCCGTTTTATTCAAATATGTATGGCGCGATTGGTCGCGATCGGTGCGATTGTCAATGAGACAACTACATATCCACCATAGCCCATACAAAGAAACAATTAACGAAAACAAATTTGACAGACGGGCATCGATGCAAGACTAGAATTACGGACTCCTGACTTGAAACAGGAAACCATAAAATGTTATAGTTTACACATGTTTATGAACGAGCAATCATCCACAAAACTGTTACAAAGCTGAAACAGCACATAAAAAGAATAAGTTGTAAAAATAGTTGAAAATGGATGTATTCATCAAATGAAGAAAAGGCACAAAACTTATAATTAAAAAAAAAACAAAGTATCGCAGTTCGAGTACTGGAAGCTAGTTTAAATCCAATTGCAAAAAAAAGAAATCATGTTCCCGGGTCTAAAAAATAATCAATCAATACACATCTAATTGACTTCTCATATATGAGTCTGCATAGACATACTGAAACAAACAAGAGTGGAAACCCTGAAACGTCTCGCCTGTTCTTGTGATCATAATTGAATTTATGTTGAAAGTAAAATAGGAAGTTTTTACCAAAGGATTACATTAAATAAACATTATGTTAAATTAACATTTAATGTTCAAGGTACATGATGTCAAGGTGAGATAAACCCTTTCAGACAGCCATGTACAATCATTGCAAACAACAAATGTAGTTAACTAATAGCTAAAAGTATCTCAAAAACAAACCTTATACGACATACACGCCTTATAATTATTTTATACATAAATAACAGTTCTACTATACCTTTACTATCGTATCTGAAAAACAGACCAAATATGAGATATTTAACATTGACCAATAAACCATGAAAATAAGGTCAAGGTCAGATGATACCGACCATACAAATATATATACATTAAAATCATTCAATAAACCAAATATAGTTCACTTATTCCTTATAGTATCTGAAAAACAGACCAAACAAGAATCAAGTAACATGGACCAATGAACCATGAAAATAAGATCAAGGTCAGATGATTACTGTCAGACAGACAAGTACACCTTACAAACATTCCATACACCAAATATATTTAATGAAATGCTTGTAGTATCCGTGAGATAGACCAAAACAAAAAGTCAACTTTGCCGGACCACTAAACCATGAAAATGAGGTCTAGGTCAGATGACACCTGCCAGTTGGACATGTACACCTTAAAATCATTCCATACAAGCAAATATAGAAGACCTATTGCATATAGTATCTGAGATGTCAACTAAACCACGGAAAACTTAACCTTGTTCAATAATCCATGAAGTGAGGTCAAGGTCAAGTGAAAACTGTTTGACAGGCTAACATGAAAGTGAAAACTGTTTGACAGGCTAACATGAGGACCTTGCTATGTATGCACAAACCAAATATAGTTATCCTATTTCTTATAATAAGAGAGAAATTAACACATGGTAATGCCGCCTTGAGCTTTATCCTTTAAAATGTTCATGCAGTGCGTGTGCGACAACATGCGGTTACCTGTTTTTACTTATTTTGTGCGCACAGTATATTATTTTGTGCGCACAGTATATTATGTGGTACGCACAATATACTATGTTGTATGCACAATATACTATGTTGTGTGCACAATATATATTTATGTTTTGAGCACACTATATTTAAATTGTGAGAACAATATATCATTTTGTGCGCACAGTATATTATGTTGTGCGCACAATATATATTTAAACTGTGGGCACAATATATTATGTTGTGTGCACAATATATTTAAATTGTGCTCACAATATATATTTTTTTCTTTGCATGTCCCTAGCGGGGCACTGTAATAAACAGATCACGCCTTTTTTCAATAAATTTCTTTTAGTAAATAGACAAAATTACTTAACATGTTAAAATTCAAACAAATCATTGAAAGTAAAATATCAAAAAACATCACCTTAATCTGTTCATGTACATTAACCCAATTTTGTCATTCAAAAACAAAACTACTTAATTTTTTAATTCAGCTTACATTTGTTATATGCAATATTTCTGTTGATAAATATTAAAAATCCTCCTTTTGAGATGCAAAATTTCTAATCAGAAAGGGTTGTTTGTTCTTTTGAAAAACTAAACAATTGGGAACTTAAAACTTCATTAGCCATACTGTCCAGTACCTTGAAAATCTGTTTCGCTGATTCTTGCATGGTACATTCTTTCCAGTTTCCATCAGTTCTCTGTAATATAAGCAGGTAAATAATTTACCCCATTTATAAACTAATCGTTTTGAAAAATGTTCATTGTTTCTAAATTAAAGTAATCAATTTTTGAAATTACTTTCGAGTTTCAACCAAAGATGAGGAACTAGATCTTCCTTCACTGTATTGGATACCTAAATTGTAACGTTATATTGATGGCATCTTTCTAAATTATCAACATCAATTTTAGCAGCAATCAAAGCCGGACTTCAAACTTATTTTGAAACTTAACACTCTTGCTTCTGCGTGAACCAGATAATGATACAATGCAAATGACTTGTGATAAATTGTACTTAGTGTAAAATCTCTCTGGTTTAAACTAAAAGTTCTTTGAATCTGACATTATCAAGATGCTTGATTGAAAACATATTTGTTACGTTTGGAGGGTCCGTGTATATTTGCATTTGCGTCATTTCGTTTTTCATTTTGAAATATCAAAAACAAAAAACAAAAAACGAGAGTGTTTTCATTTTTCGTTTTTGATATCTCAAAAACCAAAACGAAAAACAAAAGTGTTTCCGTTTTTCGTTTTTGATTTCTCTAAAACCAAAACGGGAAACGAAAGTTTTTTCATTTTTTGTTTTTGATTTCTCTAAAACCCAAAGATGAATTTTGAATGTAATTTTAATTATTCTCCTTTTATTATGTACAATGTTTTCCTTTCTTGTTTCACAGTCATTGATAGTAAATAATGCAAATGTAAACACCCCGGTGTTCTTTCAACATAATGTAGACAAAATAGACCGCCTGACTTATGAATTGAACTACGGTGATAAATGAATCAAAGCCTTTCAAATTACCTTGTTTATATCTTTACTAAAAAAAAATATTATATTTAAATATTAAAGGAATCATAAATTTAAATTGTACAATATAATATTATATAACTAAAGTATGGTACAAATAGATAGATTGATTACAACATCACATTAACAAGGGAGGTTACTACTTTTAAAACTGATAAGAAAACTAGCACAGTCCTTAAAAGTATACATGCACAGCGGTTATCAGATCTATAGTATTTAAATCGAAGTTAATGTCGACGGATGCAAAAGTCTTTATCAATCTGAACAATAAGGGTGCGTGATCTTTACTTTTAAGTTTAGAAAGGTTGATCTTAGATGATTAGAATTGATGACCCAGGTCCATCTGCCAGTATTATACGAACATTCAGGACGATAATGTGTTTTGCTTCATCAATTGATTGAAAAACAAATTTGCGCAATTTCACGATTCAAACCGGGATTAGCATTCAATCATTTTGCCATTTGGAGACTATTCGGTATTAGTTTTGCTTATTTGTGAAAGTTATATGGTGACCTTAACTTGAAGATGTGGATGGGGGTTTACCGAAAAGAGAATAGTGGGCAAAAAATATATATAAAAGAGACAATGAACCAAGACATAAAAAAATAGAATAATGAGGTGTTTAAATATGAATAGAACAAAATAATAGTGCAATTTTGCCAACATTTTTTATTTCATAATTATTTACGATTCCATATACACTCAAAAGTGTTGACTATTTAAAATGTTAAGCGTGCAGCACGCTGTGTGATATATTGAAAGCGATTTCTATTGCATTTATATAATTAATGAACAAGAAATGAAATTTTAAAATTCATTGAATAATGTCTTTGACTGGTTAATTGTTTATTAAAAACTGATAATATAATGGTTATATATTAATAAAAACATCTGAAGAACGTTTGAATCTTATGCAACATTTGGGTTTATATAAATATCTGAAAACTGGCTGATAGCGAAGTGGCTGCTAGCGAGTGGCTGCTTGCTTGAGCCTGGTCTTACAAACTCCGCATTTTAATTCACGTCTTCACATTACAGGTTGCAACACCTTTCCAAATTATTGGATTCCAATAAACGTTTAGCAAATTATGCCAATGTGCTTTCCCATGGGATTTTATGCAGAACAATTACCGGAAATCTATGGTAGTTTGCAAAATAATTGTCAAAATCGAAATCTTACTAAACAAAGTAGATACCCACATTAAAAAAGGTTGAGGCATTGAAGGCCAAATAAGTTTTCATATTTCACATTCTTGCGTGTCTAATTGAAATCAGACGGTCATTGTAGAGTTCCAAGAAGTTTACAAATTAATTTAATAATGTAAAGTTTCATTGGTGAAATAATAAATTAATTAAGACTGAGAATGGAAATGAAGAATGTGTCAAAGAGACAACAACCCAACCAAAGAGCAGAAAACAGCCGAAGGCCACCAAAATGAATGGGTCTTCAACACAACGGGAAAATCCCGCAACCAGAGGCGGGCTTCAGCTGGCTCCTAAATAAAAATGTATACTAGTTCAGTAAAAAATGGACGTCACACTAAACTAAAAATAAAAAAAAAACATACAAGACTAACAAAGGCCAGAGTCTCCTGACTTGGGACAGGCGCAAAAATTGAGGTGGGGTTAAACATGTTTTGTGAGATCTCAACCCTCCCCCTATACCACTATAGCTAGCCAATGTAGAGTAAACAAACATACAGCAATACGCACAGTAAAACTCAGTTTAAAAGAAGTCCGAGTCCGATGTCAGAATAGGTAACAAAAGAAACTAAGCAAGATGACAATGATTCATAACTTAACAAAGGATTACTAG
The DNA here is from genome assembly GCF_021869535.1 of Mytilus californianus. Taxonomy (NCBI): domain Eukaryota; kingdom Metazoa; phylum Mollusca; class Bivalvia; order Mytilida; family Mytilidae; genus Mytilus; species Mytilus californianus. Next base: position 61,317,694 of record NW_026262604.1, on the reverse strand, counting down.
CAGTAACTGACATGCCAGCTCCAGACCTCAATTAAACCGATTGAAAGATTATGTCTTCATCACATGAAAATCAAGCACAATCCCTCCTGTGAGGGATTAAGTATCATACCGTCATTAAATATATGAGAAGAAAATGACTCGTATTATGCCAACAACTGGTTTTAGAATTAATGTGGCAAAAACCCTATAAGTGAATCAATATTAATACCAAAATATGTCATCTTTAATGAGCCTCCTCGTGGAGTTTTTGATTATGTGATTACTTGGCTGTTTTTTTTTTTTGTTTTTTTTGTGTGTGATTATTTGATGTACTAGACCAAATATTTCATGATTATTTGATTATCTAGGACTGTATGTTAGATTAATTAATTACCAAGTTAAGAAAATAAATTTGTGTGTATAGCAAACATATAAAATTTGGCTTGAAAGACGTCAATGTTTTTCGTTTCGCTCCGCTCGGAAAAATTGTTCAGAATTAAATCCGAAGATTGAACGCGTTTGTCCAGTTATCTTATTAAAATTCATACATATATTAACGTGCTCATACATATAAGTATAACAAAATCAGAGATATATCTTTTAATTAGATTGGTTCGTCTAATTAAGTATTTTTATCTGAAGTAAATTTACTAACTTCTTTAATAGAGGATTTGAACAAGAATGTGTCCATAGTACATGAATGCCCCACTTGCACTATCATTTTCTATGTCCAGTGGACAGTGAATTTGCGGTCAGAACTTTAACATGGCATTAAAATATTATCATATGTAACATGTGTACTGAGTTTCAAGTTGATTGGACTTCAACTTCATCAAAAACTACCTTGACCAAAAACATTAATCTGAAGCGGAACAGACGGATGAACGGAAGAACGAACGGACGCACAAACCGAAAAACACAATGTCCATAAATGGGACATAAAAAAGTACTGAAATTGAATGAAGGTCTGGTAAATCTCAATGAGAACATAACAGGCATATCCAAATAAAGTTCCCTGAAGTCAAAAACAACTTCCCCCATCTGAGATCTATTTCCCCAACTTCTGCAATATTGTATTTATCAATAATAATATAAATAGAAATTGTATGTATGTAAATTAAAAACGATCAGGGTAAACTTATCAATCCTGTAAATAAACTTATTTTAAAAGGTAACCAATTGAACACTGTAAATAGATCTTTGAATATTGTTTTAATTGGTATAAATATTAATTTTGTTATCAGTAACTTAAAACCATACTACATATTATTGTTATACACACCAAGGTACTACAATCTGTTGATACCTTTGATTTGGCATTGCACAAGGTCATGTCTTTCTCTGACTGTTAATAACGTCTTTACACTAAGTCCATTGGATGTTGGATGTGCACTGATTTATATTTTAGTCTTAGATGCATGATTTTTGTATTAGTTGTTTTTGGCTTTAAACTAGCTGTCAGTAACTGCGATTACTCTCAGATCTGTACTTTGTGTCCTTTATTTGTTTATTAAGTATGTATAAATACCCTGCCACGTCCGGTCTGTGCTTTTGTTAGATGTTTTTTTTACTGTTTTTATCGGACTGATATGTTGAGCCCTTTTCAACTGATTTTCATAGTTCGTTCTTATGTTGTGCTGTAACAAAACTGTCTCAGGTTAAGGGGAGGTTTGAGCGCTCACAAACATGTTTAACCCCGCCACATACTGTATGTGCCTGTCCCAAGTTAGGAGCCTGTAGTTCAGTCGTTGTCGTTTGTTGATGTCTGTCATATTTGTTTTTTGTTTTATTGTGTTAAAATTAGGCCGTTATTTTTCTCAATTGAACTCTTTCATATTTTTCATGTGAGGGCCTAGTATTACTGACTATACTGTATGGTTTTTTTCACATTGTTGAAGGTGGTACGATTACCTACATTGTATAAATAACTGCTTACAGCCACTTCATTTGAATTTTGGGGATAGTTGTCACATTGGCAATCATACCACATCTCCTTATCAAAAAATGTTGAGGGGGTTGAAATTTGTATTTCTTAGGAAAGTTCCAATGTTTTCCTCCTAGGTCACCCAGTTTTAATTGGATATTTTCACATTTTGCTGTACCCTTGGATTTGTGTTTAGAGCCAACCAGAGCTTACTGCCTGTTGATGGGTAATTGAAGACCGTATTGTGAGCTCTAGGTATCTTTTTGTGTATTGCATATGGTGATTTGGCGATGTTTTCATGCCATTGTCCCATTACTTTGTATAGACAGCTTATAAGTCAACCTTATCTATCAAAGACGACAAATGATGGCCAAAGCTCTCCTGAGCTTTTGTATAGTCAGGCGAGAAACAAGATATAAACTGACTTGGCTTGGTATAAACATGTATATTTAGTAAACTCGAATAAATTCTAGTCAAATTAATATTTCAAGAAAACAAAAAATATAAAAGTGTAAAAAAAAATGTTTTTAATAAATGTTGAAAATATTATTAGGGCCCCGCCGAATGGCAGCGCCCTATAGTGATCAGTCCGTCCGTCCGTCCGTCCATCCGTCCGTCCGTCCGTCCATCCGTCCGTCTGTCTGTCTGTTCGTCCGTCCCTAACAAATTGTGTCCACTCTATATCTAGAGAACCGTTACAATTTCAAAGTTTATACTTGACATGTATATTAACCAACACCAGAGGGTGTGTCATAATGTATGTTCAAATTCCTAGGTCAAAGGTCAAAGTCAAAAACTTTATTTCAGTTGAGAACCCCATGTCCTACGGTAAAGATCGTGTCCGCTCTATATCTTGAGAACCGTTATGATTTCAAAGTTTATACTTGACATGTATATAAACCAACACCAGAGGGTGTGTCATAATTTATGTACAACTTCCTAGGTCAAAGGTCAAGGTCAAAAACCTTGGTTTCAGTTGACAACCCCATGTTCTATGGTAAAGATACAATTTTTTCAATGCACATTATTCACAGCGGGGCCCCAAGAGATGGCTCCCATCTCAATGATATCTAGTTGTGTTTGTGATTAGCCGTGGAAAAAGGCATGTTTATGGTCTGGGTTAAAAAAAAAGTATTAACTTCGGGTACAAATCCCTGCCCCACCCCAGAGAATCAAATGGTTGCTTCCTTGGGAACAATAGAGATTGAAGATGTTGAGAATGAATATCAGATAATGTTTTTTCGTTCTGCGGCGACGTTTAAGGAACACCAATCAGTCAATCGATCTTTATGACTATGGCTTCAGTTGTGTAATATTCCTTGTTGTAAAAGTTCATTTTCTGCTTTGTGTAGACTTATTAAAACTTGGAATAGATCTACGAAAACTAATGAACAGTCATGTGTGGTTTTGCAATTTTATATGCCTACCGATGTCTAGATATGATACGATGCTACCGGACATAGAAAAAACTGTCCCTTTTTCGTGGAAAATTAAACTGTTACAGTATATTAAAGAATACAAAACTGGCTCTCATTTCTGTAAATACAAATCAAAAGCTGACATGGGTTAAACTAAAGCTAGAAATCCCAATCTCCCGACATCAATTAATTTAAAAAGACCATATATAGATGTAAGAAGATGTGGTATGAGTGCCAACGAGACAACTCTCCATCCAAGTCACAATTTGTAAAAGAAAAACCATTAAAGGTCAAAGTACGGTCTTCAACACGGAGTTTTGGCTCACACCGAACAGCAAACTACAAAGGGCCCCAAGATGACTAGTGCAAAACCATTCTAACGGGAAAACCAACGGTCTAATCTATATAATAAACGAGAAACGAGAACACTTATGAATCACATCAACAAACTACAACTACTGAACATCAGGTTCCTGACTTAGGACAGGTGCAAACAAATGCAGCGGGTTTAAACGTTTTAATAGGTACCAAATTCACCCTTACCCGAAACAATAGTGTAACATATGACATTAAAATTTAACGTTGAAGGGCATAACTTGCATTGAGCCTTGTTAAGGCTCTTAAATAGAAAATAAAGAGATGTGGAGTAAATGTGCATGGGACAACATCGCACACAATACATAGAAAAAATGAAAATTATCAATGAACAGGGCTTTTATTCCTGTTCTTCATCTTGAAAGTAGCCGGAGGGTCTTCAACGAGGCAACGAACCATTCATACCCTAAAAACAACAGCCACACACCTGACTATGTGGATTACAATGTTTTGCTTTATCCTACATATGTCTTTTGATGTTGTCCCTAAATACTAAAAGTCTTACACTGAATCTATATATTTTGATATGTTGTCGAAAAAATAAATAAAACAAAATTTGCGTTTTAGATTAAGAAAGGTCCGAAAGAAACGTTCAGAAAGCACGATTTTGCGTCATTTTTTCCAGATCTTTTGGGGGCCTTGAGCCCTACACCCTTCACCCAAAATATATTTTGCTTCACTTGTAATAGAGGCTAGTTACGGCCCTGTCTTATCACCTTAGATCAACCTTTCTAAACTTAAAAGTAAAGATCACGAACCCTTATTGTTAAGATTGATAAAGACTTCTGAATCCGTCGACATTAACTTCGATTTAAATACTATAGATCTGATAACCGCTGTGCATGTATACTTTAAGGACTGGGCTAGTTTTCTTGTCAGTTTTAAAAGTAGTAACCTCCCTTGTTAATGTGATGTTGTAATCAATCTATCTATTTGTACCATACTTATATAATATTATATTGTACAATTTAAATTTATGATTCCTTTAATATTTAAATATGATATTTTTTATTTTAGTAAAGATATAAACAAGGTAATTTGAAAGGCTTTGATTCATTTATCACCGTAGTTCAATTCATAAGTCAGGCGGTCTATTTTGTCTACATTATGTTGAAAGAACACCGGGGTGTTTACATTGGCATTATTTACTATCAATGACTGTGAAACAAGAAAGGAAAACATTGTACATTATAAAACAAGAATAATTAAAATTACATTCAAAATTCATTTTTAATGAAATCAAAAACGAAAAACGGAAACACTTTTTATTTTCATTTTAGTTTTAGAGAAATCAAAAACAAAAAATGAAAACACTTTCGTTTTCCGTTTTGGTTTTAGAGAAATCAAAAACGAAAAACGAAAACACTTTTGTTTTTCGTTTTGGTTTTTGAGAAATCAAAAACGAAAAATGAAAACACTCTCGTTTTTTGTTTTTTGTTTTTGATATTTCAAAATGAAAAACGAATGGACGCAAATATACACGGATCTTGGAGGGCGACATTTTCAAGAAATTGTCGGCATTCACTTGGAAAAATCAATTATGCTCCTGTTCTTGCTGACTTGTTCCTTTATTCATATAAGGCTGACTTCAAACAGGAGCTGTTTAGGAAGATTTGAAAGAAGATAGTATTGTTGTGTAATATGGTATAATGGACGTGACATTACTATGTAGACAGTACGGTAGTTAGATATACCGCGTAGCCCGGTTCCCGGAATGATCCATTGTAAACTACCCAGCTCAGGATAAGATCTCAAATAGTTACCAGGTAACGAGAGTTGGCGTATTGGCGGGAATGAGAACGCCTGTACTAGAACTTAACCAGAGAGTATCAGAGTATATTTGGTAAGTTAGTACAATTAGGAGCATTTCATTGTATTAGGAGTATTAGTATTGAGTGATAATACTCGGAAATCACATCACTGGCGCTTGGCGAGCAGGGTTTCCTGTGTTAAAAAGACGAATTAATCGAGAAACAGAAGTGAGTACATCACGTGTAATTGCGAAGTTCATATTGCTATATTTGGTATATTATGAAGTGTTTGAACACGGAGATAATATAAGCATAAAAACTTGCGTTAATTACAGTGTTTGCAAATTTATTTTCGATAATTGTTTTACGTTTTGCTAAAATTAGCCGTTTTGTGTAGAAATTAGTCAAATTAGCCGTTATCAGAGCAATTTGGAGAAAATTAGCCACTTTCTGAAAATTAGCCGTTTTTTGTGTGGTTAGCCACATAGCACATACACATTAATTTTTTTTTCTGGTTCAGCAACCAGTGATTAAATTGAATTGTATTTGTGTTATAATAACATAATGGCAGACTTAGCTTTTCAGAAGGAGCGTACACAGATTAATAGCTGTACTTATGAAGAATTATTATTGTTACCTGGTGTTGGAAATGTCACAGCTGACAAGATTATCTCTTTGAGAGAGACATATGGTAATATTCAGTTTGAGCATCTTTCTGAAATACCAAGACTACGACTTACTGAAACTTTGATGGATTTGATAGATTTTACACCAATTACACAGCTACAAGAATACAAATCACGGACTCAGTCAAGTTATGATTTACACGACTATGTTGATTATGGTGAAGTTAAAACATCTGGATTTCATTCGGAATATGCAAGACGAGAAGCAGAAATCAATGACTTTTCAGATTCTGACGCACCTTCTGATGAATGTTTGCTTAAACCTGAGCCTGAGGAAGTCAAACGTAAGTTATCACGTCCCAGTTCAGCGATGAGCAAGCCATTAAATTACACTTTGCAGTATGGGGACCACCAGTATTCAACAAAATTGTCAAGACCTGATGAAAGAAAACCATTACTACAAACCAAGTATGATGACCAGGATAAAGTTCAAGATTTTTCAATTGATCGACAGTTTAAGCCAGACAAAATTCATAGAACAGATGAATTAGGGTACACGAAACCAAGTATCAGATTAAATATTGAGGAAAACATTGAAAAACGTGATTATTCACGTCACCAAAATACACAGCAGCAGACATCACAATTGGGATGGCAGCAAGGTCCCAATGAGCACATTGAAAAACGTGACTATTCACGTAACCAAAATACACAACAGCAGACAAAACAATTAGGATGGCAGCAAGGACATAACGAGCATGAACCTAGATCAGAAAGGCCAGTTCCAGTCCCAAGACGTCGTCAACAGGTAGAATCACATATACCTTCACCAGAAATCCGACGCAGAATACCTTCACCTGAAATCCGTCGCAGAATACCTTCACCAGAAATATTTAGGGAACCAGTATATTCCTTGAGAACACCAAATCCAACATTCTCTTCTACAATAAACAGAAATATGTACCCTCCAAGACCATATTTAAGTTATGGGGATTCACCGCAATTAATGCCTCCAGCAAAGCTAAAATCAAAGAACCTAGAAATACCTAAAGGACTGAAGTATGATGGTTCCTCAAGTTGGAAAACTTTTTATACCAAGTTTCATAGGTATGCTGATCGTTTATCGTGGACTACCACGGAACGAAAAGACCAACTGTGTTGGTGTTTACATGGTAAAGCAGGTGATTACTATGCAAACTTACTGGATAGAGACCAAGGTGTGGATTACTTTGAATTAATTCACAAATTAGAGAAAAGGTTCAATTTTCAAGACTTACCAGAGACGTTGCAAGTTCAGTTCATGAGTGCACGACAAAATACAAATGAGAAATTGGAAGATTGGGCAGACCGAGTTCTCTCGTTAGCCTGTAAAGCCTTTAGAAATCTTCCCGACAGTTATATGTATACACAAGCTATCTGGAAAATATGCCAGGGATGCTCAGATAAAGAAGCTGGTCAGCATGGAGCCACAGCCAGACCAACATCTGTTGAAGCAGCAATTGACCAGATAAAATGGTTCCAACATAACCACACAGCTATATTTGGTAAACCAACCGGTAGACGTGACCCAACACCAAATCAGGATGAACCAAGTGATTATGATAGCGACCTAGCTGTTCACGCTATGGGTAAGACGGACACAAAGTCCGAATTGTCTAAACAAATGAACACACTGCTAGAAAAGATGACTGCTATGGAAGCATTTCATAAGCAGGAAATTGGAGACATTAAACAGCAGCTTCAAAAACAACAGCAGGCAAAACAGTTTCCTGTTCAAAATGAAGTCCAGCCAGCAACCCAACCATTCAGCCAACAAAATCAAGGTAATCGCCAACAATGGCGTAACAGGGAAGATAGGCAAGATAATCAGCGACAATCACAATTTAAAAGGCGCTGGGGACCTATTCCACCTGAAAAATTAGCAAATATGGCTTGCTATTTCTGTCACCAGTTTGGCCATATACAACGGGGCTGTCCTGACTTGCATTCATCAACAGGAAAAAATTACACAGACCATTTAAACTAGAAAGAGTCGGGCTAAAGGGCGGAACCCTGACTCAGACCACACCTAACCGCCTAACGTTAAACACCATTTCAAACGAAAGAAACAAGACACCTGTTTCGGGGATTACCCCGTTGAAAACATGTGACATGTCAACATCCACAGATACTCTGTCTAATTCATCATTGCACACAACGGAGCCTGATAAAGATTTACAGAAAGTAATTGACCTTCAGTTGCAAGATCCCGTACACTTAGGGGGAACTATTTGCCAGTTAGGCTCAGCATCTATGCTTCGATTCACTTTAAAAGTGCATGAACAGCCTGTAATTTCGGTAGTAGATACCGCAGCAGAAGTTACAATCATTTCTTACAAAGTTTATGAATCTCTTAGCAAAAAACCACCCATGAAAAGAAAAGCAACAATGCATGCAGCAGGGCGTGGTATGCACATGGATGCCTTTGTAGTGGGACCAGTTGAATTACAAATTGGTGAAAGAACATATCGGACAGATATTTATGTTGCGCCTATTGATAATGACATGCTATTAGGACTTGATTTTCTAGTCAAAGCAAAAGTAATTTTAGACTGCAGAAAATTATTTTTTTTCATCAATGGAGAGGCACTACCTATGGTACATGGACATATTGGACTGGTACCGCCTGTGAACGTTATAGCAAGAGTAGCTAAAATTACCGTTCCACATAGAACAGTCATACCTCCTAATTCAGTCGTACAATTAGAGTCAGATTTGTCAGCAGAGTTAACTGATTTTATAATTGAACCTAATAAAGAGATAGATTTGTTAATCCCACGTGGTTATTACAACGCTAGTTCTTTGCCATGTGTCAGTTTACTTAATGTAACGAACAACAAAATAGTTTTGCAAAAGGGAACTCTTTTAGGCGAAGCAATTGAAGCTGACGTTGTTGAAACGGGGCCAGCCCCGTCAGTAGCAACAACTGGAATAGCCAGAGATAACAATACACTACCGGAACAGTTGCAGAACATATTGGATAAATCCAGTACACTTGCTGAAGACCAAAAGTCCAAAGTTGCAAATTTACTTCTTGAATTTGCTGATGTTTTTGCACTAGATGATTTTGACTTGGGAACATTTAACCACATTGAACACGAGATTGATACAGGTGATGCGCGCCCTATCAAACAACGAATAAGACGAACACCCATGTGTTTTGCACACGAAGAAGAAAACCATTTAAAGAAAATGTTAGATGCAGGTATCATAGAACCATCTATATCAGAATGGGCATCTGCCCCAGTACTTGTGCGCAAGCGCGATGGCAACGTGCGCTGGTGCATTGATTACCGGAAGTTGAATTCCGTGACGAAAAAAGATGTCTATCCGCTTCCCTTGATAGACGAATGTTTGGACACGTTAGCGGAAAACGAATGGTTTTCAAAATTGGACGCTAACAGTGCATATTATCAGATTAAAGTGAAGGACTCAGACAAGGAAAAGACTGCCTTCATCACTAAATATGGATTATTCCACTTTGTCCGTATGAGTTTTGGACTTTGCAATGCCCCTGGAACATATTCACGAGTAATGAATCTCGTTCTCAGAGGTTTAACATGGAATGTTGTACTCGCCTTCCTGGACGATATTCTAGTAATGGGCAAGACATTTGAAGACCATTTACAGAATTTGAGATCAGTTTTTGAACGCTTCAGAGAGTATGGGCTAAAATTGAAACCCAGGAAATGTGATTTCTTTAAAAAGGAAATAGACTTTTTAGGCAGAACAATCAATAGAGATGGTATGGCAATTGGCAGTGAATATGTTGAAGTTGTTAAAAACTGGAAAGAACCTACAACAACAAGAGAGGTTGAACAATTTCTTGGCTTTGCTAATTATCATAGAACTTTCATTAAGAATTTTGCAGATTTATCCTACCCTTTGTATCAATTGACCGGTAAGAAACCGTACACATGGGGAGATTCAGAGCAAGAGGCTTTTGACAAACTTGTAGAGGCATTGACAACAACTCCGTTATTGGCATTACCCAACAGTAAAGATCCGTTTATTTTGGACACAGATGCTTCCAATTTCGCAATTGGCGCAGAGTTAATACAAGTCCAAGATGGTGTAGAGCGTCCCGTTGCCTATGGAAGTTTTTCATTAACCCATGAGCAAAAACGATACTGCACGACACGGAAAGAATTGCTTGCAGTAGTGAAATTCACCAGACATTATAGACATTACCTTTTAGGAAGAGAGTTTATAGTCCGTACAGACCATAGTAGTTTAACGTGGTTATTGCACTTTAAAGAGCCACAAGGACAACTAGCTCGATGGTTAGAGGAGCTAAGCCAGTATCACATGACAGTTAAGCACAGGCCAGGTAAAAGACACCAAAATGCGGACGCATTATCACGTCTGCCAGATTTAGCCTGTTCACAGAATAGATTAGCAGCTGGGAACGTGCTAAAACACAATCTACCCTGTGGAGCATGCGATTATTGTACTCGTGCTCACCAAAGATGGCTTGGTTTTCAAGAAGACGTAGATAACGTTATTCGTTTAGCTTCACATCAAGACTGTAAAACTTTTGAGCAACCACACAATACAGGACCACTTACAGTACTACCGAGTTCTTTGATTACTGAGAACAATTTACTGAAACAGGACATTGCACAACATACAAATGTGATTATAAAGGACAATGCTACACCAGATAGTTCAATATCACAATACGGGGACCAGAACGTGACAAGTCACGTGAATGAGAATTTAGGTACATCTCCGGTCCAGCCACAAGTATTTGACAGTACCAATCAAGATACAGTAAGCCAGAACCAAAATGTTTGTCACAGTTCAGTTGAAATAGTCACTACACCACTTGGTATGTCAGTTTACGCGACATATTTGGACCTTCCAAATGTAAATGCCATTACTGAGACCGGTATAGAAGCTAGTACTTATTCACCAGAGCAATTACGAGATTATCAGTCTAAAGACCCAGACTTGGAATTAATACTGGTATGGTTTAGGGACAAAACAGAACCATCAGAGACTACAATATTCAGATGCAGTCCAATAGCTAAGAAATATTGGATAAACAAAGATATGTTCTATTTAGATGATAATGGAATATTGAGAAATTTGGACAAGAAAGACAGAACACCAAGACTTGTGGTACCAAGAGATCTTGTTGAACAAGTGATATCATTATGTCATGATATTCCTGCTGCAGGTCACCAAGGTATGAATAGAACCACATTGAGAATCAAGGCGAAATATCAATGGTATGGTATGACACAACGAATAAGAGACTTTGTCAAAACATGCAGTACATGCAATTTACACAAGAAGCCAAACAGGAAGGCTAAATGTCCGCTTACCCAGTTTCATGCAGGTGCACCAATGGAGCGTGTCCATTTAGATTTTCTAGGACCACTGCCAGAGACAAAATTTGGGAATGCACATGTACTAGTTATGGTTGATCAGTTTTCCAAATGGATGGAATGTATTCCGTTACCAGCACAAACTGCAGAACATACGGCAAGAGCTGCTGTGAACGAGTTTTTCTCTCGTTTTGGATTCCCATTTCAGGTTTTTACAGACCAAGGACGCAATTTTGAAAGCAAGCTTTTCAAATCCATCTGTGAAATCTTGCAAATGCACAAAGCAAGAACTACTCCGTACAGACCATCCTCAAACGGACAAGCAGAACGTTGCAACAGAACCTTAATGGACGCCGTCCGTTGCTTCGTGTCTAAACAACAAGACAATTGGGATGAACACTTGGCACAGTTGGCAGGAGCTGTTCGATCGTCAGTTAACAGAAGTACTGGTTTTACGCCAAACATGCTAATGCTTGGGAGAGAGGTTAACCAGCCTGTTGATTTATTGTACAGCGTACCTGGTGCTAAAACAGACGAGTCACAAGATGAGTATGTAATAAGACTCCGAGATGCCATAACATCTGCACATGAAATAGCGCGCAACACGCTAAAAACTACACAGAATACCATGAAACGTGATTATGATGTAAGTATTCTGGAGAGAGAATACAAAATAGGAGATTTAGTTTATGTTTTAGACACGGCAAAAATTAAAGGTAGAGCGAAGAAATTGGACCCACCTTGGAAAGGTCCAGGACTTGTATGTGCCAAATTATCTTCGTATGTGTACAAGATAAAATTACAAAAAACTGTACTGACAATAAATCATGACCGTTTAAAGCCATGTAAAGACAGAGAAGTACCACCCTGGTTAAAACAGTGCCAGCACCGGTTACAGGACGGTGAAGATGTAACCAAGGCGATTAACCCAGACGTACACTGTTTGTGCAGAAAACCAGATGATGGACTGTTTATGATACAGTGTGATTTCTGCGATGAGTGGTACCATGGAGCTTGTATAGATGTGACACCAGAGCTGGCTGACACTATGGTAAAGTTCAGATGTCCACGGTGCCAGGACTCTAGTACCGCAAGGTAATTTAAAATATAAGACAGGATACTATGATGTACATATAGAGCAGATTCGTGTGTACATAGAGAATAAAGGAAATCAATTGTAAATTTTGATTGGACATTACAGTGAAGATTGTGTGTAATATATATATATCAAGGAATGATATGTTAGTTTTAAAATAACTCCGCAGAGCGAAGACGGAACAATTGTTGAATTTTGAAAAATATATGTGTGTCGTTGAAATGTCAACGTTGGATATATTTGGAGATTTATTTGTATCCCCGTGGTGCGAACAGACGGGGTGGACTAAATGAAGATAGTGAATATTCGAATAGAAAGTAAACTCACTCCTTTCAAAGTGGGGGGGGAGTGTTGTGTAATATGGTATAATGGACGTGACATTACTATGTAGACAGTACGGTAGTTAGATATACCGCGTAGCCCGGTTCCCGGAATGATCCATTGTAAACTACCCAGCTCAGGATAAGATCTCAAATAGTTACCAGGTAACGAGAGTTGGCGTATTGGCGGGAATGAGAACGCCTGTACTAGAACTTAACCAGAGAGTATCAGAGTATATTTGGTAAGTTAGTACAATTAGGAGCATTTCATTGTATTAGGAGTATTAGTATTGAGTGATAATACTCGGAAATCACATCAGTATTATCATTTTACTTCACGTTCCGCTATAGAGATAATGTCCTCAGTAATTCAAAGTTTGGTGACTATATTTATCGCATCTATCCCATCCAAGTTAAAATAAAGGATAAACAGATACAGTTAAGTCTGCCTCATATCTTGAACCACTTCAAGAAATTGAGAAAGAGGACCGGTTGAGAACATACTTTTACGACTAAAGAGATGATTTCAGCTTCCCAATTGTGTACTAACTTTTTTCTATGTAGATATATTCAAGTAGCGCTTGCATATGGAGTATATATCTCCTTATTGATACGATATTTCAGTGTTTGCATTTCCTACCATGAATCTTTGATAATAGGTTGCTACTTACAAGTAAGCTATTGAACCAAGAGTTCCGAGAGGTGCAGTTTGAATCATCCCTCCGAAATTTTACGGACGCTATTACGATGTGGTTGACTGTTAAGGAGTATCTCTTTCACATATGGCAACATATATGTTCCAATTGTAATAACCACAACCCCATCCTTTTTTCCTCAAATGTGACTTACTGAATTAGACTTACATGTCTCAGCGAGTGTGAACTTACACGAGCAATACGACGGATGGCACATTTGGAGCATGATCTTCGTACTCCGGATCAATTGCGGTCAGCCCGGTTTTTTTTGTGGGCTTTCTGTTGCTGGTTGTTTTTGGTTTTCGATGTTGTACTTTGTATACTGTTGAATGACCCTTTGGTATCTTTCGTCTCTCTTTTTGATTTCGTATACGTAAGTATTGTTTTTCTAGTATTTGGTTGTTTTTTTTATATTACCTATGCTAGTTTAGACGTGTCCTAGATTGGTTTGTATTGTTCTTTTCTTTGGGAACATTTGATTTTATCCACTGCTCAAAACTAAAATGAATTGTAAGTTACTCATTTCACTCAATACACATGACAATATATGATCTAGACAGAAATAAACAGGAATATTATCCTTCCGGAGCACTTGAGATCACCCCCAGTTTTTGGTGGGGTTCGTGTTGCTTAGTCTTTAGTTTTCTATGTTGTGTCTTGTTTACTATTATTTGTCTGTTTGTCTTTTTATTTTTTAGCCATGGCGTTGTATGTTTATTTTCGATCTATGAGTTTGACTGTCCCTTTGGTATATTTCGCCCCTCTTTTATCCAGATACATAGCATGTCGAGAAAAGTCACATGTTCAATGTAAATAAACAAAAGTTATCACATCGTGTGTGTATTGAGAATGAATTAAGCGTTAACTTGCATGGATACATCACTTTGTCTAATACATATGATCATCCGCTCTAAAAGTATAGTTGTCTTGTTAATTAGCTAATAAGATGTTACCAATGATCCAAAACATTACCTTGAAGAGTAATTCATTTAGCATTAGACCACTAGAGAAGGGACGTTTAGGATTGGTGTATTTATCTTCATATCTCACATGAACATTCACCAATTTTAGTTCCAAATTTTTTATGATGTGTGCTGCCACTTTTTCTGAAAATGAGTCCATCCATGGCTTTTTTTTCTTTTCTGAAATATTCACATTTTTAACACTTATTTGAATTTATAGTTATTGTTGCAAATTAAAATCTATTCGGAACTTCAAAACATAAACTTTAACCACCGTAACCTTTTGCAAATTACTAGCTGGAACTTGCAAGACATGGACTGAACCTTTGTCTTTTAAACATCGAAATGAAAATATTGTTTACGAACTATAAAAACTTGCCGTGCTCACATATCTAAATGATTCAAAACTAAGTAAAAAATAGAAAATTAAATCCATAAAAATAGAGTTATCAACAACGTTTAAGTCAATTTTTTTCTGAGATAGTGTAATTTGTAACATGATGGAGTTGCTAAATGTACCGGTATGGCACTTTTATCAAAATTTTATGAAGTTTAAATTTACTCATAACAAGTGTAATTTGAATTATCTGAATACGTTTGAGCATTACCTAATCATAAAAAGATGTGAATTGAAAAATCTGATAATTCTTTTAGGAACCATTATTTAAAAAAAAATGGTTGATGGTTTTCTCGGGCTTTCTCCACCAATAGAGCAAACCGGCCATAATACTGAACCACGGTGACTGAACGTGGCATTAAATACTAAATAATGAATTTGGGAGCAAAGGTCTGTCATCTGAAAGAATTTGCACACATACTGGATGTGACCGGACACTTACATTTACAATGAATAATGAATTGTTTATAGGCTAGTATCTTTCGTGTCATAAAAAATAATTATAATATATCAAACTGCATGATAAAGCCAAGGTACTCAAAAGTTAAATACCCCTATGATATCATCGCAGGGGTCATAAAATAAATCCAGAACGTACACGATAGTAGAAAGGACAATAAGATGGGGTCAACGGTTGGTTTTTGCTATATTGAAGTGTTTCCTTGTCATTTGTGAAATTTCTACAAATATTTAATGCTCACTGTGAAATCGATACATTCGGAACGATTAAGAACTTGAGATGTTGTATGTTGAATTCTCGATTTTTTTTTTAGTTTTGCGTTATTTGTTTGCTTTGTCTTTAACGTTTACATGATATATCGTTCGGTTTGTATTCATATTGATATTTGCCACCCCTTGCAAAAATCTTTTTTTTTTTTTTCAGTAGTAAAAGCAAAGAATAGTTAGTATGGCGCAGATAACACAAATGTTATATGTCCGGATAAGATTGGATGAATTCATGTAGACTATTATATTGATTTGTAAGTCGCCATGTTAAAACAATCCAGCTCGAACAGATTAAGGTTTGTACAATGGAGAGTTAATATTCATATCATGTATTCATTTTCCAGCATATATAATGGTTGAAAGGTTTCTCGCTAAATAATAAAAACACAAATGCAAACTGATTTTCTTTCATATACATGATGTTTCTTCACTGACCTAGCTTTATTGGGGGATGAGATCTTAAAAACTAGTTCAACATTTTCAATTGTACCTGTAGCTATCCTAAATCAGGAACCTCTTTAATGATTTGTATGATTATTTTTATAGAGCTTGTTGTCTTCTTTTCTTCGTCTTATTGGTTTGGATTGCCCCTTACTTTTTCTTATATGAAGAACGATTAAAAGTTTGGTACGCAGTCCTCTTAGTACTTTCTCCCTTTATCGACATATATTACAAATATATCAATTGTTTAAGATTGTATATCAACCTTGATGTGTCTGTTGGTCATTTTCAGCATCCCGTTTAATGGCATCCTCAATTTGTTGTATTTTTTTCTTTTTAGATTCTTGTTTTGTTTTCTCCTCTTCTTCTTTATTGTACCTTTGAGCTGAAATAAGTACATCGTATCAATTTGAAACAAAAGACATGGTTGAAACGTACTAAAAACTTTTTATTATCTATATTGATTAGATTTATTTTTTTTAATATTCAACATTTTTATAATATTTGAGAACATGTCCATTTTTTTTTTAATTTTTTCTTTGATGTTATACAAATTATGTAAGTTTATAAAATTTCATCAAAGATAACATGCTTATAATTTTGTACGCCAAATGCACGTTTCGATAAAAGACTCATCAGTGACGCTCGAATCATGAAAAGTTAAAATGCCAAATAAGTTCGAAGTTGAAGAGCTATCAGGATCAAAAATTCCGAGAGGACTTGCCACTAAGGTAATATAGTCCTATGGTAGAAAATCTTTAGTTTTCGACCAAATCAAAGTATTGTAAACAGATATAAGAAGAAGTGGTATGAGTGCCAATGAGACAACTCTCCATCCAAGTCAAAATTTATAAAAGTAAACCAATATAGATCAAAGTACGGTCTTCAAGACGGAGCCTTGGCTCACACCGAACAGCAAGCTATAAAGGGCCCCCAAAATTACTAGTCTAAAACCATTCAAACGGGAAAACCAACGGTCTAATCTATATAATAAACGAGAAACGAGAAACACTTATGAACCACATCAACAAACGCCAACTACTGAACACCAGATTCCTAACTTAGGACAGGTGCAAACAATTGCAGCGGGTTTAAACGTTTTAATGGTACCAAACCTTCAGTCTTATCTGAAACAATAGTGTAACATAACAACATAGAAAGACACACTTTAAAATATCAATTGAGGTGGCTTAACTCAAGCAAAAGACATATTAACACCAGTGAACATACACTGAACAATTAAATTTGATTTATGATACAATATAAATACAAAATGAATACTTGCCTCGCAAAGGTCTTATCCTTTTTTACAATAGTTATATATTACCAATAATTGATTATTGTTGCACCATATGGGGTTTTACCGCACACTGCAACATTGAGCGGATTCATAAGCTGCAAAAGCGCACAGCAAGATTAATTTGGAATAAACCTTTTGATTATCCATCAATATCAATGTTTAAAGAACTTAATTGGATGACCATTTTTACACGGATAAAATATTTTCAAGCCATTTTAATGTTTAAATGTATGAATGGACTAGCGCCAGATTATCTTACTAGTAAATTTACTGCGTGCAGTGATCTATATAGTTATTCTCTTAGGTCAACAACATCTGGACATCTTCATTTACCAAGGCCAAAGTCTGAATACTTCAAAAAGACTTTTCAATATTCTGGTCTAATTATTTGGAATAGTTTGCCAAATGTTATAAAGGATTCAAGTCATATCGAAAGCTTTAAGGTGAAATGTGCTAATCTTTTTTTCACAAAACAAAATGAGCAGACAAACTTTTTTTTTTTTTTTTTTTTTTTCTTAGGACATTCTTGCCATGCTAGTTCTACAGTCTGTTTTCATGCTTATGTATATAAATTTGTAATTGTGTACATCTCTATTGATTATTGTGTTATATGCATTGATTGTTATATGTATTAATTGTCATTTTAATGTGTGAAGGCCTCGTGTGAGATTAACAATTGTATTTTAAATGAGTTACCTTCGTTAAATAAAGAATTTATTATTATTATTATAAACTAAGGGAAGAATATGATTGAAGTAACATGTTATACCGCTGTGAAATCTTAAACAATTTAAGAAAAACAATATGCTTGAACAAAAATATCAGCCATTTGCAATTACTTTAAACACAGGTAAATTAAAATAATTTTTTTGTTAGATATACGTGTACAGTTTAAATGGAGAAAAGAAATATTTTTACAGAATAAATAATTTTGATGTTCATAGTACGAAGAAGTGAAAATTTATACTAAGACCACACACTTATCAAAGCTGGTATAAAGACCAGATATATAGCCTGAGTAAGTTAACATTTAATAACCAAAAAAGCATTACAATTAGTATCAACAGGTCAAATAAACAAGAAAGTACGATTTGAGAGTACTCGCAGGTATTGAAAAACAATTAATAATAAAAAATCATGCATCAGAGACTAAAATCAACTAAAACACATCCCAGGGATTTAGTATTTTAACGTCATGGACAGTCAAAGAAGACATGATTTGTGCAATGCCAAAAATAAATGTATCGACAGACAGTAGAATAGTTAGGAGTTAACCTCTTTCAAACAAAATCAATATTAGTGCCAATGTAAACTATATTCAAACATCTAATTACAACATTGGTAAGATAACCTTTACTAATAAGTTTGTTTAAAGGTTCGATGAGTTAACACGGATCACATAGTGATTTCCGCGCTTTCAGTACAATATTACAGTAAAATTTAGGATGTGAAATACCGTTTTATTCAGTTTTCTACAGGTACAGCCAAAACTACTAATCAAATCTTTGTATCTAAGAAAGAATTTAGTAAAGGTTTTATGTTATTTATGGTAACGAAATCGCTGACTTAATAATTTACCAGTGA
This sequence comes from Mytilus californianus, assembly GCF_021869535.1. Taxonomy (NCBI): domain Eukaryota; kingdom Metazoa; phylum Mollusca; class Bivalvia; order Mytilida; family Mytilidae; genus Mytilus; species Mytilus californianus. Next base: position 61,298,728 of record NW_026262604.1, on the reverse strand, counting down.
TGCATTGATTACGTTCGTTAAAATCTATGACAACACTACACACACGGGCATAACGAACGAGTTGGGATATATAAACACCGTATGATGGAGCCAAAGGAACATCGCCGTCTAAAAAAGGAAAAATCACAACAGGGAATGAAAAGTCGTCTCTTTTGTCAAAAATTTTAGTATGAAGTTTTCTTTTTGAGATTGAAATGTCAAAATCTAGAAAAGGACAACTACTGCTGTTTATGTTAGATTTAGTTAAAGTAAGTTCTTTTGGGTAAATTTCGGTATAATTTCATAGAAATTGATCCAATATCCAACCATTTAGGTGCGAATCATATCTCTGGCCTAATTAGGAATAGGCCAGAGATATGATTCGCACCTAAATGGATGGATATTGGATCAATTTCTATGAAATTAAGGCCAGAGATATGATTCGCACCTAAATGGGTGTATATTGGATCAATTTCTATGAAATTATGTATAGATCTTATCTTATTGATCTCATCCGTGCATCTGATCACTTGTGATCATGGTCCCTGTTTGTGGCTGCTAAAAATGAGCTTGATACTGTGCTACATACAAACAAATATTGAAAAAATAAATTCAAACATCAAAATTCATCCTCAAAAACAAAAATCAAAATCTAAAATAAAAATAAAACCAACAATGATCATTTAAACATTTGTAACAAAACTAATAAATATGAAATAATAAATATGAAATATTTTTCCTATTAGTTATCTTAATTTAAATACAAAGACAAGCTTAAATAAAAACCATATTGTAAATACAGAACTGGTCAATAGTCATTTAAAGACTTAACCAATTAAAATCTTTCTAATACTAAACCACGCCAATCTAAATAACAGTGGTCAAGGACACAATTAAAGGTTTGCTGCAATTTTAAATGCTTAAAACGTTTGAAAATTTCACTAGTTCAAGTATAACCAACGCAAAGTAACACACCATGGCTGAAAATATGGATTTTAGTATTTCCACAGAAAATCTGTACTCTGATGAAAATCTGGATTAAAACGATGACTATACCATACCTTGCAGTCAAATCCCTAACAGTCAAAAACCTAAAGATAAAATCGAAATAGCTGAAGAGGGAGTGCAAACTATTACAGAACTTAGTAGGAGAAGATATCCTCTTCTTACAATGAAAACTGTTGGAGTTCCAAAAGAAACACTCCACTAAATCTGGAATAATATTCGTGCATTTCAATGGAAACGTGGGACCAAAGACCAACAATGATGTCAATGCAGATATCAATAAAACCTTGAAACCTGCAATAGACAATCTCCAGGATTCTATCATACAAGTGATGAAAGAACATTGAATGTAATGTTAAATAGAGCATATACTGAAACAATAGAATCTATTGGAGTTATTACGGAAAAAAGTGGTGAAGTAAGAAACCTTATAAATAGAAAGTCTAGGGAAATTAATGATGAATTCGAAAAACGTCTAAGGAACTACTCTAAAAGCTTGATACATAAAACTAAAAAGAGTACTACTAGCAGATGGAAACCCGATACTAAGAAGAATGGAAATGGACAAGTACTGAATGAATTAGCCAAACTGTTAGCCAAACACAAATAACTGATTATATGCATAACGTGAAAACTAATTATGAATAAACAAGGATAATATCTCATTCCTATACATATATTATATCCCTAGGTTTGTTTATTTATTGCCTACTGCGTATCCACGATTGATCTAGATAGCAATTATAGATAATAACCAAAACAATGATGAAAAGGACACATCCCTTGTGGTCGTTACAAAATTAAAAACATCCAATGAGAATAGTGATCCAGAATCATATTTAAGTATATGAAATAATGCAAAATAACATTCTTAACAAATACAAAAAGAAAAGCATGGGAAAACTTAGAAGACTTAATAAAAACAAGAAAAAGTCTAAAAACATTGAAAAATTTAAAGCCGTCAAAAATAAAATAAAATTACATAAACAAGAAATCAAGCTGAAAATTGCAAAACAATTTGTGTTAAACCTATCATCAAAAACATTATCACAACCAGAAACACTAGTTTTTGCTAAAGGACGAAACTTTGTCCCAACAACAAAAACATCCATAAAACAAATAATGAAAGATTTAAAAAAAAACTTAAAGGAATTTGAAACTCTCATACTTTTTCCTTGAAAATCCAAATATAAAAAGTAAAACTCATCCCTTCAAGGAGAAATCAACATTTTCGGTGCCGGCGTTTGCCGATAACCCTATTGAAAAATAAATTTTCTATACGAAAATGGAATTATCTAAATATATCCCTAAAACACAATTTAACCTTTCACTACAAGAAAGGAACTGCCTGAAGAATCTAAAACACGATGAAAATATCATCATTCATAAAGCAGATAAAAACAACGTAACAGTTATTCAATATCTTTCCGACTACCTGAAAGAAGGTGAAAAACAATTGAATGATAACATACATTATGAACAAATCCAAGAGATAAATCTTCAAAACACTCAGAAAAAAGTATATGAAGTAATTTACAAAATGAAAGAGGAAAACTGTATTGATGAAAAATCTTTCAAATACATTAAAAATGAACAAAATTATATAAAAACACCTTTTGCATACTTCCTTCCTAAAATTCACAAACTGGACAGTGAAGTTTTACAAAACATTGAAAACAAGAACAATCAAATAACAACTATAAATGACCCTGGTAGACCAATAACATCACAGTGTAATGGACCACTTGAAAGGTTAGGGAGATATTTAGATTATTTCTTACTTCCCTTAGTGAAAACACAAAAAACATACATTTCTGATACAGGTGACTTAATCAGAAATATTGAAAACTGTACATTTGATAATAATGTACTACTTGTTACATATGATATAACATCACTGTATCTCAGATTTGAAGAAATCACAGAAGCCTCACAAAAAGCGCTTGATGAACATGAAAAAATTGAATCTTCTATAACAAAACTTACCAACAAATTTTTGATTGAAATAACTAAACTCATCCTTTCCAATAATGAATTTACCTTTTATGGAAATTCATATCGACAAATCATTGGAGCATCAATGGGAGCAACAGCTTCCCCTAAAATATGTGACATTGCTATTTACAATCACATAAACTCAATCCTTAAAAACTCTCCAATCTCTGAAAAAAATATTTTTCATAAAAGAATGAGAAATGACGGACTACTGATGGTAAAAGTAAAAGAGTCTGAAATTGATTTTCTGTTTGAAAATGCAAAAAAACAACATGACCTGCTAAAGTTCACTTATGAATGCAATAATCATTCCATCAAATTTCTAGTCCTTGAAATCTTCAAGGGCGAACGCTTCAAAAATACTTGTGTTTTATCTGAAATGTTTTACAAAGAAAACCGAAAAATTCCAATATCTTCATAAAAACTCAAACCACCCCATTTCAAACTTTAAATCCTTTATTAAAGGCGAAGGCATTCGTATACTTAGAAACACCAACACTGACAGTGAATTTCAAACAAGAAAAAATCTCTTTATTGAAAAACGATAAATTGGAGGATATCTACTGAAATTGGTAGAAAAATTCTATCAAAAATCAAATTCCAAGACAGACAAGATAAATTAAAGAAAAAGAACGAACTTGAAAATTAATATAATATATCATTCATTACAAATTATCATCCTAAAGCAGAAAAACTTCAAAAAGTATTCAGGAAATTCTGGCATCTTATTAAAACGGATTCTACAATAGGTGCTAAATTCCATAAAAACCTATCAATAGGATTCAAAAGAAACAGAAACATTGGTGAATTAGTTAAACGAGCTATAAAATAATTTATCTAAACCTCAAAGTTCCTACTTAACATTTAACTGTGCGGAACTAATAAATGACCATCATGTAAACAACACATGCAAACAGATATTCGTATGAGGACAAGTTCGTACTATGAAACGCGGTTGAAAAAGTTGAAAAAGTTAAGAAAACCAAAATAAAGATAAAAAAAATTTAAAAGTGTAATTATTAAAAACACAATTCAAAAACTATTTAAAAAATTAAAAAATTAAAAAATTAAAAATTAAAACTTTGATAAATTAAAGAAAAAAGACATAAATGAAAAAACAAAACAAAACAAAAACAATACGGGTGGTCTCTGATGAAGGTTTCCCTAGAATAAAAACATTTCCGAAATAACCCGAAACATTGCGTACATAGTACAGTATCAATTTAAGGCCAGAGATATGATTCGAACCTAAATGGGTGGATATTGGATCAATTTCTATGAAATTATATTTAGAGAACTTTGGATTATTTAACGAAAAATTATCATCCAGATAACGGAAGGTATTGTTGAATGTATCAACCAAATGTAACAATGACGTGTCTTTACTGAGTTTGGTCATAAACTGAGATTCATAGCAATACAAGAATAAATTTGCTATTAAAGGGGCGCAGTTGGTGCCCATACGAATACCTACTACTTATCGATACACTTAATCGCCGAAAAGTACATATATGTTGTCCATGAGAAAATTTAAAGCTTCAATCATATCTTCACATTTCCAGTAAGTGTATCTAGCATATTTTCCTTTTTCGTTACAGAAAAAGGCTTTAAACAAGTTACAGCAAATAAATTTGTAATGAGATTTTTCAAAAGACTATTTAATTAAATATGAAAATTTTTCTTGATAAGATTGTGTGGAAGTGTAGTATAGAGAGTAGACAAATCATAACTGTCAACAGAATTAAAAGGACCATCAAAAGCATGTATTTTATCTTAAAACTCTAAAGAATTGTTAACACTCCAAAAATAATTAATAACATTTTTTTCATAAGCTTTATTACAAAAGTTAATAACAAGTTATTTGATAGTAGTAAGGGAGGTAGTTAGAAGCACTGATAGATTGGTAGTAGAACACTTATTTTCCAAATGGTGAAGTTGAAATCATCCCTTCGTAAATTTTTCGGACGCCATCACGAGTTGGTTGACCGTTATGGAATAACCGTTTCACAGATGATATCGGATATGTTCCTTATGTCGTAACTACAATAACCTTCCCTTTTCAAGAATGTGACCTACCGAATTAGACTATTTACCGGATTTGTAATTACATAAGCAACACGACGGGTGCCACATGTGGAGCAGGATCTGCTTACTCTTCCGGAGCACCTGAGATCACCCCACGTTTTTGGTGGTGTTCGTGTTGCTTAGTCTTTAGTTTTCTATGTTGTGTCATCTGTACTATTATTTGTCTGTTTGTCTTTTTATTTTTGGCCATGGCGTTGTCAGTTTATTTTCGATCTATGAGTTTGACTGTCCCTCTGGTATCTTTCCTCCCTCTTTTACTAGATAAAACGGAATTTAAATGGTTTGTGTGCAATTTAGGTAACCAGTACATAGTAGGGACTTTCAAATGTTCGGAAGAGGCTTTAAGGTGGGTAGTGGCAGTGATATGCTTGTTTACAATTTGCTCTCTGTGGAGCGTACGGACCTGAATGTAGAAGAATTTATAATTTCGTTTTGGAGAACTTCCGTGTAGTATATGCGTCACACCACCACTACATTATTTACTGCTTTGTCTGCCGGTACGAACACAAACCGCTTTGCAAGTACTTGGAGTTTATTTTTTTATTCTAGAAATGGGAATATCATGGACCCTATTACTAATTTCAGAATTGTTTTCAAATTGAGATATACGAATATTAACAGTATTCATAATTTTATTCAAATAACTGTCTAGAGATTTTTTATCAGATTTTTCACGTTTACACCAATTTTTACAGTAGACAGACAGAGCGTCTTTAATGACCTGACGACACTGTTTCTATTTAAGATGGAGGACGATTTTGCGGTCTTTCCTTAAGAAAAGTTATGACCTCACGGTCATCGACGATGTTGAGGTCTCCTGTAAAGACATGACCATAGGGAACATATCTAAAACTAGGTGTTTCACAGTCTCAAGTGGAAGGAACATTATTTTCTATATTGACTTCTGATGTAACTGACGTATAATTAAATTTATCAAACTTCTGCTTGTTTTTTTATAAGAATACGAAATAACAGGTGGTTCTATATAATCAAAATATGGAGGTATTTGGCTTTGGATGGTAGAGTCATTGAATATACTAGATAAGTTAATAAAATCAATACCTCTATTTATATATTTTAATTTAAGAAAATGCCGTTTATGATTTTCAGGTTTATCGATACTAGGAAACAGCCTATTATGACAAAAGGCTGTAATAATACAGGTGTATTCATACATTGGGCTAAAAAAAGAAATTTTATCACACTCCAGAAAATTAGCATATAATTTACTTATTGGTATCTGACCCAGTTTGCATAATACTTAATGTCTGCCACTATTTTTTTATTATAGATAACAGATCAGCAAGTGTATAATTTTACGATGTTTAATACGTTGATTACGTTTTTTTGCGTTTGCCATGAGACCTTTTATTTCTAAGTAGTTTATCGACAATATTAATGACATCGATTAAAGTTTTAGTTATGTTTCCCTGTCCTAATATTTTGTCATTAAGACCGAGAGGATAAGCTGTTTGAAGTCTTTTTATCCAAAATAATTCGCGAACTTCACGTGATTTTCAAATTGCTTGTGTGATTCTCCTGGTTGTTACTGAGCGGTTTCAAGTGGTTGGAATTTTATAAATTGTATATTGTGATTATTCTTATCAAAATGTTGATATATCAAACTTTTGAATTTTTTAGGTCTACGAAAGCGGTAAAGGTGTTCTTGATTTCTTTTGTAATACTCTCAACCCGTCTGTCCAACATATTGAATACCACACTTAGGTTAGTCTTGTGTGGACGAAACGCGCGTCTTGCGTATAAAATTTTTAACCTGGTACCTTTTGTTAGCTATTATTCGTATGTTTCTCTGTCCTATATGTTCTCCAATTTATTTGTATTGTAGTCCTGTCATGTAATGTTGTCATTTTAATGTTGTATGTAACATTGCCATACAAGCGGGCGGTTTGGCTAGCCACAAAACCAGGTTCAACCCACCATTTTTCTCTTCAAATGTCCTGTACCAAGTCAGGAAAATGACAATTGTTATATTATAGTTTGTTTCTGTGTGTGTTACATTTTAAAGTTGTGTTACTGTTGTGTCGTAGTTCTCCTCTGATATTTGATGTGTTTCCCTCAGTTTTAGTTTGTAACCCGAATTTGTTTTTTTCTCAATCGATTTATGAATTTCGAACAACGGTATACTACTGTTGCCTTTATTAGGTTGGGTTCAAGTTACCACATATATAAGGTTTTAGGTTTTTTAGGTAATGTCACAGGAAAAGTAGAGCAAAAAAGCTCTCCCGTTTACTGTTGACCTTACAGTAATTTGTGAAGTTAATCTAAAACAGGTCAGTCACTTTTTGGCATTGCACGGGAAAAATTTGTGGATATCCACGTGCATTGTTGTTAAACAATCTGGCTGTAGAGGCATTACAAATACGTTTCTTTAAGCACGTGGATATCCTAGAAGTTGTGTTGTGTAGGCAAAACAGTAAAAGAACTCTCAAAAAACTGTTATAAAAGGCCCGACGTAAAGACTTAAGTATTACAATACTGACATATAACAAACACAGGGCAAAAACAGAGATTGTAAGAAATCTTAGTAAAACCATAGCAGGGGGAAATAATAAGAATAGCAGGCGTGGATGAGTATTTATACATCCAAACACCATAATATATAATTAACAATTAAGAACAAAGATATAATAAACAAGTGAAAGCTCTCTCACAGGCAAACAACCAATAATTGAAAAATATAAGGGCACACACCACAAGCACGGGGACACATTCTACTGCATCCACACAGCACGAGCAACAGTTCATTTAATAAAATTACCATATCATTGATAACGCATGTCAACACAAAGACCACAAACTGCTGGGCTGGTGATACCTTAGGAGAGGTAACATCCAACAAAAGTGGCACCGACCCAGTGGTTGTTAAAAAAATCATTAAAGATAGTATGTTTATAATTTCGCATAACGCACGTTAAAGCGAGTGTAATATGTGCTTTATTTTTTGGGGGATTAAGAAAAACATTTTCAATATTTGTACAACTAATAACTTATTAAATATAAAAAAACAAACATTGACAAATGGCAACAAATATTCTTTATAAGCATTTCGCATTTAAATTCATGTCAAATTTATTGCCAACCGTGTGGTCCTATTTGGTTTCAACGTTTATAGTAGGTTTTGGATATGCAAATATTCCGACTTTGATAATCACTGAGGGGAGCATAATTTTCCTAATCCGCACCTGGAGAAGTAAATATTGCACCGTCTTTGTTATTACATGAAATATTTGATTTATATTTATAAAAGTCTTAAGATTTGTGCAACGATACTTTGAAAAGAACCAGATGAAATAACAGCGTATTAACAAATATTTCGACAAATTAGATGACACATTTGAACCGGTTTTGTTGTTATCCTAATGTATGAACCATTAACTAGTTATAATTACCTATCAACAAACAGGACAGCCGAGGCATTTAGACCATACAAAAATGATATTTACTTACCGTGCAAAGCCCTAATATATAATATCATACATTTACAAATCATCCTCACACAGGAATATACAAAGGCATGTTTTTGCATAACACCATGTACAATTTCTTCTTACTTAACTTAAAAAACAACAACCATGTAGGCACATCTCACGTCAAATCATCATTACTAACAAACATTTAGGCACATCTCACGTCAAATCATCATTACTTACCTACGTATAGGCACATCCCACGTCACTTTATCTGTACGTACAAATATAAAGGCACTTCCCATTTCAAATTACCATTATTTACCAATATAAAGATACATACAACGTCAGATTATTTCTACTTACCAACATAAAGAAACATCCAACGTCAAATTATTATTATTTACCAACATATACGCAATTTCAATGTCACACTTTCTCTACTTACCAACATATAGGAACATTCCATGTCAAATTTTCATTACTTACTTAAATATAGGCACATTCCACGTCAAATTATCATTTCTTAACAACATATAGGAACATCCCATGTCTTAAATTCATTACTAGAACATCCCACGTCAAATTACCATTAATAACATACATAATATAGGCATACCCCATGTCCAATTTTCTCTACTGATCCACATATAGACATATCCCAAGTCAAATTATCTCTTACATATAGGCACATCACACGTCATATTATCTGTATATACCAACATATACCACATACCAGGTCATATTCTCTGCTTACCGACATAATGGCATTTCACACGTCACATTATAAAGTTTATCTACTTACAAACATGTAGGCACATCCCACGTCAAATTGTCATTACATTCTAACATTTTAGCACGTTCTACGTCAAATTACCATTACCTATTAACATAAAGGTACATCCAACGTAAAATTATCAATACTTACCAACATATAGGCACATTCCACGTCACATTATCTCTATTTACTAACACATCCCACGTGAAATTATCATTACATTCCAACATTAAGGCATATCTCATGTCAAAGTATCTCTTCTTACCAATATATAGGCACATCCTACGTCTTATTCTTATTACCTACCAACATAAAGGTACATCCCACGTCACATTATCATTACTTACTAACATATAAACACATCCCCAGTCAAAATATCATTACTTACCAACATAAAGGTACGTCCCACGTCACATTATCTTTACTACCAACATAAAGTTACATCCCACGTCAAGTTATCATTACTTACCAACATTTAGGCACATTTCACTTCAAAGTATCAAAACCTACCAATATAAAGGAACATCCCACGTCATATTATCACTACTAAACAACAGATAGGCACACCCCACGATAAATTATTATTACTTACAAAAATATAGGCACATCCTACTTCAAATTATCTCTACTTACCAACAAATAGACACATCCCACGTCAAATTATCAATACTTACCAACATATAGGCATAGCCCATGTCAATATATTTCTAACTACCAACATATATGGCACATCGCACGTCAAATTCTCATTACTTATATACATCATAAACAGCCCATTTACCAACTTACAGCACTGCTTATGTGCAATCTCTCCTTACATACCAACATATTACACAGCCCATTTACAAATTATCATCACTAACCAACATTAGGCACAGCCACGAGAAATACACCGTCTACTTTAACAACAAGTGGTTTCGTATACAAATTTGTCCATTGTATAAGCAGCGTTATTTCCTCTGAAACAACATAATTTTCATACCATTTTTATGACAATATTTCTCATGTAAACATATCTTGACAGCTATCATCTTTATTTTAATTTTTTTTAAATCTGCAAAAATGCAATCAAAATTAGAATATCCTTCTATTCAAGAAAAGCATTATTTTTAAACGGTAATGAGGACTTATTTTGATAAATACTAAATATTATATAATAAACTTATCTAGGTATAGGACAATTAATGCATTTTTCGCATGTGTACTTTTTTTTAGCAATAACAAACATGTTTGTTGCCTGATAGTAATAAAATACGAAAGCTTAATAATTGATACCATACTATATAAAGATCATTCAAGCCAATGTTGGCTCAAAATGGGTCATTAAAAACAATTACGACATATGATGAACAACGGACACACGACGACGGATGCCTATGACAGACGCATTAAGGACGACGGACACCGGACGACAACGGATGCCGAACGAGCCACAGCGGGCTACAAGTGATTGCCAAAGTCATCATGGCTTTTATAGCAGATAATATTTAAATGACTGTTATGAAGATAACAGACCCTTAACAGTTTGATGTATTTGCAAAGGAATTGAGGTATGCTAGCCAAAACATCCAAACAACCAAATACCACATCGAATAGACAATTTTCAAAAACTACTCAATATTGTTCAAACATGGGGTTGAGTTGAATAAACGTTAAGATTTAATGAATTATGGAGAAATTTGAAAAGACAGAGGACCATATACAATTGTAGCTGTATTCTTTCTCAAACTCCAAAATAAGTGAAAAGTTATAAATGAGAAGAACATGTGTCTGCCATTTACATACCAGACAAATATGATGTTGGAATACACACAGAAAAACAAATAAGGAAGTGGGAGGGGAAAAGCTGTATAATATTGCAGGAACCGATCCGTTACATAATGAAAACAAAATAAATAATATGATAGCTTAAATTAAGCGCTTAGAGTATTATGTTTATTAGATAGGCGCTATATAAAAGCTATGTAATAATAATAATAATAATCAAACATATTTACGACAATAAAAATCGAAGCAGCCATAATTAGGTATAAGGTTAATTGGTACGTGAAAGGCCAAAAATCTAGTGTCCTTCTTTAAACGAAAAGGGGGGAAATATTATAGAATAGAACAAAGGGTTCAGATGGGATTTACAAAAAAAATATTAACGTGCGATACTTAAGAAAATAAAATATGTGTGAAATGGATAAAACTTTTAAAGATATTACCATGGCCGTTGAAATGCATTAACTTGATAAATTCTCCTGGGGAAGTCGGAATTTTAACAAACTTATTGGTATTTGATTTTGTAGTGGTTATAGTGGTTATGAAGAAATTTTCGACATAAACCTGCTCTATGAATATCAGTACACAGGTAAGCTAACGCTTTTGTTTAAATCTGGGGATATGGATGACACAAAAACTTGGCGCCCTATAACGCTCTTGAACACGGACTATAAAATTCATATCTGAAGTACTTGCGGAGAGGTTAAAAAGGGTACTACCGCGAATAACTGATTTGGATCAAAAAGGAATTGTCAAAGGACATTTGAAAGCCAAGAATGTATAAGAACCGAAACATTTGAAGAGCTATTAGACTGAAAAGGACATAAATAATAATATCAAAATCCATATAACGGGTACTTTGCCTGAGGGAGTTGTAACCTTATTTTCCTAATAATTTATAAATTTATAAACGGATAATTTTAGAAAGGTTTGTTATACATCATGTCAGTACCGACGGTGTAATGATAATTGAGCTGATGATACTGTCGGGGACTGATAGTTAACGAGCAGCGGTATATCTTTACAAAAGTCATACACAACAACAAATTAGACAACGTTGTTACCACCGCACGAGGATCTGTGTTTCTTTTCATTCATTTTTGCTTATGTGCTTTGTTTATAGAGTGTATATATGCCATTTTTCTTTGTTGACATAGTTGTTTGTTTTATATGGATTAAGATTATAACACAATATTGACTGCTGTACCCCAATTTTTGACAATTTAAACTGTTTTGTCTTGGGTTTTTTTTATAACACATCGTTGGCAATATAATGGAATTATATGCGACTGTCTTACGAGTAAGAGGATTAGCTAAGTATAAAACCAGGTTTAATCCACCATTTTCTACATAAGAAAAAGTTAGGAATATGACAGTTGTTTTCAATTCCTTTGATATGTTTGAGCTTTTGATGTTGCCATTTGTTAAGGGACTTTCCGTTTTAAATTTTCCTTGGTATTTTTGTTTTTTTACTTTTTCGGATAGCTCCTTTTAGAATAGGTGCTGTCCCGTTTATTCCTTTGAGTTTGTTAGCCGTCGTAAATTCTTCTAGAAATGATAGTTGTTATTTTGTAAGAAAAAGAAAAGAAAAATTGACATAGTACGATTAGTTCGTAAGTCCGATTAAATCGATTCGTTAAACATAGTCACCAAAGTTTGAATTAGTAAGTGACTCTACCTCGTAGGAATTCGGAAACAAGTCGGTAGGCAGAGGAGCACAGTTGACTGTAAATTGTTAACATAAGAATGCTGTACAATAATGGAAAAATCTATTTGCACGACAACGAAATACCACTATTTCGACCCCGGAAATCCATTATCTTTGGATTGAAAAGACCTCAAGTACAACTGTAATATCATAAAAGATATTGATTCTGATGCGAGACCAAAATAAAGCATGGATTTATTATTTAGCGTTAATAGTATTTTGAAACCTCCTAAAGTGTATATTTTAGAGACAAATAGTTTGTACAGGCATCGTTTCTATGTATTTCAAAATATTCTGAAATCTGATTGTACAGTTATATAAATAGTTTTGCTATTTCTCTCACCTGAATTTTGATACAATACAACTATCATATTTATACGCATGCTATTAATATACTCACTTATATGGCCTGTTTTGATTTTCACCGGTAAATCAAAAGCATCCTAAAATATAAAATTAAAATATGATGACTCCAATGAATTATATCATTTCTTGGTGAAATGTATATATAGGATGTATTAGTTGTTAAACTGTACTTTCCTTTCAACATTGATTTAATCGACAGTCATTTGGATGAATGTACTGGTGTTCTCTATGAGATGATGCCTATGTTAATATTCCAGATGGATTGTTTCAATTGCGAACTTAATTCTATGGAATAATTTTTGTTAACTGAAAAGGAAACAACATGACGATGAAGGATTTGGGAATTTACTTTTATGGGTTTTTTGTACTTTTTATTTGGCTTATAATAAATATCCTGTTAGTGCCTTGCTCTATGTAGATGAAAAAACTCCCTGGAAAACATAATCGGCAAAGTGTAACAAGTTAATGTCAGACGAAGTAGCAAGGTAGAAAATTATGAAGAATTGATTCTGTAATATATGGCTACCATATGTAGCTGATTTATATTATATGAATAATATATTGTTAACAATTCAAACCTACATAGTGTTAAGGTAAACAAATAATAATTTATTCTGTCATATTTGATTAACAACAAGTAGCTGCTTTTATATTTTTCTATAATTATTATGTTCTTTTACAATTCTAACTTATATTTACATGCATTGTTTAAACTCTTTCTTATTTTGTCACTATTTTTATTTTTGTATAACATGTATAATATAAAGAAACTTATCTAATTTGTTTATATTAAGGTGGATCATCGGTATTGATTTCCTCAGATAGAATTTTCGTATACTTAACCATGCTTTTTTTCAAAAATACAACAAAAAGTATTTCTCAAGCTACAAGTCGAGCAAATCTGCCCAAATTTGCATAGATTTTTCATGAAAAACAATTTTTCGTGAGTAAAAAGATAGAATTTTGAATAATTTCATAAGATAGGTTGTATAATAGGCTTTAAGAAAATAAAAGAAAAAAATATGTCACCGAACTTGTTTTCTTGCTACAAGTAAAACTAGAGGCTCTAAAGAGCCTGTGTCGCTCACCTTGGTCTATGTGAATATTAAACAAAGGACGCAGATGGATTCATGACAAAATTGTGTTTTGGTGATGGTGATGTGTTTGTACATCTTAATTTACTGAACATTTTTCCTGCTTACAATTATCTCTATCTATAATTAACTTGGCCCAGTAGTTTCAGAGGAGAAGATTTTTGTAAAAGATTACTAATATTTACGAAAAAATGGTTAAAAATTGACTATAAAGGGCAATAACTCCTAAAGGGGTCAACTGACAATTTCGGTCATGTTGACTTATTTGTAGATCTTACTTTGCCGACATTTATTGTTTTTTACAGTTTATCTCTATCTATAATAATATTCAAGATAATAACCAAAAACAGCAAAATCACCTTAAAATTACCAATTCAGGGGCAGCAACCCAACAACGGGTTGTCCGATTCATCTGAAAATTTCAGGGCAGATAGATCTTGACCTGATAAACAATTTTACTTCATGTCAGATTTGCTTTAAATGCTTTGGTTTTTGAGTTAAAAGCCAAAAACTGAATTTTACCCCTATGTTCTATTTTTAGCCGTGGCGGCCATCTTGGTTGGTTGACCAGGTCACGCCACACATTTTTAAAACTAGATAACCAAATGATGATTGTGGCCAAGTTTGGTTTAATTTGGCCACGGAGTTTCAGAGGAGAAGATTTTTGTACAAGATTACTAAGTTTTACGAAAAATGGTTAAAAATTGACTATAAAGGGCAATAACTCCTAAAGGGGTCAACTGACCATTTCAGTCATGTTGACTTATTTGTTAATCTTACTTTGCTGAACATTATTGCTGTTTACAGTTTATATCTATCTATAATAATATTCAAGATAATAACCAAAAACAGCAAAATTTCCTTAAAATTACCAATTCAGGGGCAGCAACCCAATAACGGGTTGTCCGATTCATCTGAAAATTTCAGGGCAGATAGATCTTGACCTGATGAACAATTTTATCCCATGTCAGATTTGCTCTTAATGCTTTGGTTTTTGAGTAATAAGCTAAAAACTGCATTTTACCCCTATGTTCTATTTTTAGCCGTGGCGGCCATCTTGGTTGGTTGACCGGGTCACGCCACACATTTTTAAAACTAGATACCCCAATGATGATTGTGGCCAAGTTTGGTTAAATTTGGCCCAGTAGTTTCAGAGGAGAAGATTTTTGTAAAAGTTTACGGACGACGGACGACGGACGACGGACGCAGGACGACGGACGACGGACGCAAAGTGATGAGAAAAGCTCACTTGACCTTTGAGGTCAGGTGAGCTAAAAATGAAAGTTTCTTTAACATTCCTTTAGAATATTTTTATTTTTTGGGTTATCTCCCCTTAAATGACTATGTTGAAAAATTTATTCGAACGAACACAAATATTTGGTATTTGTTAAAACAGCCGAAACAATGCAATGAATAACTTATTTTTCTTTACTTAAATAAACAGTCTTATGCCTTATTTGCCTATCTGTCTCAAAATGTGCAGATTTAAGCAAAGAACTAGACTGATTGTGTACTACCTTCTTACAATCCAAGATGGCGGAATACAGCTAATCTACCTTAAGATGAAAACACATATATATGTACGCAATTGTAATTTTGCAGTTGAAAATAATTGTAAAACGTTCAACTTACCAATGCATTTTTCTTTACATCCAAGTTCTTTAATGTAACAATTCCTGTATTTGAAAATGTTACTGAGTGAGTATTGATTGATTGACGTAAAAATTAAATTTTTATGACGTCAAAATGTAATTACTTTAAAAATACTCGTTATCCCAAAAACTCGTGCAATTAAAAATAATCGTTTAAGGAAATTGGTTTAATTATTTCAATTTCGTATTGATGAATGTTTCGTAATTGCCCTTTTTACCAAACAAAGATTCCTTTATATTTCACATCATGTGGCTACGTTAATTTGTTCTTTTCATAGGTGTGTAAAGCTTACCACTACACACTGCTTCTTCATTATGCATTAAAGGTTACAAATGATGAGAGCTAGAAATATGGACAGTCATTTGAAAAACAGTTGCGCGTTTGAATGGCCAAATATTAAGGTAACGTACATACCTTTTATCATTACTTATGGATCTAGATTAAAAGATTGAGAGGTTTGAGATCTCTAAAAACTAGTTGTACACCGCCACATGTCAATGTGGCTGTTCCACGTACGAAACCTCTTCGGCATTGGTGGTATGTCATAAAAAAATGTTGCTAAATCGATGATTTGGTTTAACAAACTAAATGTTATACACATATGCACTTTCACGGTACTACAATCTGTCGATACATATATTTTGGCATTGCACAAGGTCATGTTTTTCTCTGACTGTCAATGACGTCTTTACACTAAATCCATTTGATGTTGGATGTGTACTGATTGACATTTTAGTCTTAGATACATGATTTTATTATTGGCAGTGGCTATTTTGCCGGCTCCGACAAAATAGCAATTTATATAGAGTTTTGCTATTTTGCCGGTCTTTTTTCAGATTGTTGTTCAGACTAAATAAAATAAATGTTTTATTGAAATCATTGACGTTCGAAAATGGAAGACTACACTTCGTTGTCAAAAAAACTTGAAATAAACGCTATGACTCATATGAAGAGCTAAAGCAGGTTTTGGATCACTTTGAAAACGACAAGTATGTGCAACTGTGGAAACGTGATTTAAGGACTATAAAATTTACGAAACCTGAGCACCAAACAAAACCTTTAAAAACGATATAGTCTATGGTGCAATAAAGTACTGCTGTATTCATGGCGCCAAAACTAAAAATCTTCATCCGTTGTTTCATCATTACATGTACATGTATTCTTGTTTTTATCTTGCAACCGTATATAAATTTCAAAACGGCGACACGTATTTGAGATGACAAGCAGCATAGAAACTAATATTGTCAAAACTTGCGAAATTGCCCGTCATTTTACATCTTTTAATCGTTTAAACCAAACTTGGTAGACACTACGCATTAACAAGTGAGTTCTATTGTAATTCATAATATTACAAACATAAAACATAATTGTGATTCTCGCTAATTAACAAATCATAAACAAACTATTCTAAAACTCCTATCCAACAAGTGTTATGTGCAGTTCATGTCTGTAGTGGCAGCATTTTTCCTTTTTTGCAAGACTAAAAAATGCTACAAAAGCAAGGCACTGCATGGTTCTGTAACACTTGTAAAGCATTTTGAAGTTGTTGAATTTTACTTTCAATTTCAAAACTCATGGGATATTTTCATTCTAATTTTAATTAGAATATCAATTTTAACATGCATGCTTTGCTAAAATATTATATTTTTAAAAAAGGCATATTTTTTTGGTATGTAAAGTAACTTTTAATTTCAAAACTTATGGGATATAAATAGAAAATCAATTTTAATATGCATGCTTATGTATACGTTTTTTAAAGAGGGCATATTTTTCAGAGATTTCTTATTAACATGTAAGAGTGTATGTCTCTACATTTCTTCTATTCGTATCGATATACTAGAAAAATCTGAATTAATACCGGCAAAATAGCTAAACTCTATATAAATCGCTATTTTGCCAAAGTCGAGCCGGAAAAATGGCACCTAAGAGACTATTTTGCCGGAGCCGTCAAAACAGCCATTACCTTAATTATTAGTTGTTATTGGCTTTGAACTAGCTGTCAGTAAAGGCGGGTACTCTCATACATGTATCTGTACTTTGTGTCTTTTTTGTTGTTAGGGATGTATAAATAACCTGCCAGTTCCGGTCTGTGTTTTCGTTAGATTTTTTCTGCTTTGTATCAATCTGATGAGTTAAGTCCTTTTCGACTGATTTGTATAGGTTGTTCTTATGTTCTTATGTTGTGTACACCACTGTATTAGGTTAGGGGAGGTGAATTGTTTCATATTTTTCATGACGTGGCTTTTTATAGCCGACTTTACGGTATGGGTTTTTCTCCTTGTTGAAGGCCGTACGGTTGCCTTTAATTGCTTACATCCTCTTAGTTTGAACTCTGATGGATAGTTGTTTCATAGGCAATCATACCACATCACCTTATTTTTTATACGTTTAATTGCTCATGTTAAACTAGATAACAAATTGTATATCTTATATATATTGAGAAATGCACATGTATACACTGAGAAGTTGAAGCAAACAATACAATGATATGCACAATAGACGCTGAAAAAATGTATAGATAAACTTATGATGACTTAATGTTATTTTTGATACAAAATCAAACTTTAGTATTCATTCAATGCATTTGAAGTTATACAGCGAATGCGTTTGATGTCTACTGTCTACTTCCATCAATAAAGCAATTAAGGGTAGAACAGCCAAAAACGGTAGTCCGTACAGTTTTCTATAATACCCCATCTGCTAATAGATGTTTGATGTTAACAAAATTATACGTTGTCAATATAAGTTGAAGATACACAAATCCTTCAAATGTAAAATAAATGTTTACAGAAAATTGTAGATGACTTCAATCATGATTAAGGTTATCATGATTTAGGTTAGCGTTATTTTGATTCTATCAAAAAGTCAGATGGAGTGAAGTATTATCTTAAAACTATAACGAAGCTTAGAATTAAATGACTTAAACATTTAGTTGCTTGGCTGTTATGATAAATATGAATTGCCACTATTTAATTTGTTTCTACTGAATGCAATTCCATCATAAACTCCGTAATTTTCTTTTAAATCTTACAAGCGATGTAGGAGCAGTATTGTTATTACAAAGTTTAAAGACAAACAAATTGACAAATAGGAAGACAGACGGCCATAGGGAGGAAATTTTATTCTTTCGTTCTCGCAAAACACACATTTACATATATACATGAACAAACATACGATTCAGTTTCAGGGGAGGTCATGACGTTGCTAACGTAAAATGTAATTTTTCGCGACGTCAAACTGCGACATATCGGGAAAATATGCATTTTTCGAGTGATTTTACTCCATAGCTTGAAAACGAGTACCCCTCTTTTTTAAAATGACATTTGACTTGATACTGTATGGAGATTAATTATTCCAATTTTAGTAAAAATAATCACCGATGATTTTTTTTTTTAAATTAGATAGATATACAGCAACAAATGTCGTTTTTTTTCTAAAATCTTGAACATTAAATAAAAATGAATAATTTCCAAATAATTGTTACACAACTTAAAAGGAAACTTTGTACAAAAAATATTCCTAATCGTTTTACAAAAATCCGCATGTGTTTTTCTTTTGAAACAAAAAAAATAAATACGTCTATCCAAATGCTAGAAATGTCCAAGAAACCGAAATTTTAGGTAAATGTAAAAAATTTCGACCCCATTTATCTCAAAATTTAGCTCATGAAGGTAAATGTTTTATAACATATTTGAGTTGACCAGGTGAAAAATAGCTTGTATGCAATTTTTCGTAAAAAAATCACCGTGGGATCGAAACTGTATCGTATGCCCTTGATTAAGATTGACAGAAACAGAAAAACAACAGTCTACACCGAAATGTTAACTCACACTTCTACAAAATGCGGGAGATCTAAAGCGCTCACTAAATATTAATTTTCAGTCATATTTAATAAAGAAAAAAATAGCTACTTAATAAATCGAGTGATTTTAATCCATAGCTTGAAAACGAGTACCCCTATTTTTTTAAAATGACAGTTGACTTGATACTGTATGGAGATTATTTATTCCAATTTTAGTAAAAATAATCACCGATGATTTTTTTTTAAATTAGATAGATATACAGCAACAAATGTCGGTATTTTTCTAAAATCTTGAACATTTAATAAAAATGAATAATTTTCAAATAATTGTTACACAACTTAAGAGGATACTTTGTACAGAGATATTCCGAATCGTTTTAAAAAAATCCGCATGTGTTTATCTTTTGAAACAAAAGAGTTAAGTATGTCTATCCAAATAGTATGTCTATCCAAATAGTATGTCTATCCAAATGCTAGAAAAGTCCAAGAAACCAAAATTTTAGGTAAATGTCAAAAATTGCGACCCCATTTATCTCAAATTTTAGCTCATGAAGGTATATTTTTTATAACATATCTGAGTTGACCAGGTGAAAAATAGCGTGTATGCAAATTTTCGTAAAAAAAATCACCGTGGGATCGAAACTGTATCGTATGCCCTTAAATAAAAATGGCAGAAACAGAAAAACAACAGTCTACACCGAAATGTTAACTAACACTTCTACAAAATGCAGGAGATCTAAAGCGTTTACTAAATATTAATTTTCAGTCAAATTTAATAAAGAAAAAAATAGCTACTTAATAAATCGAGTGATTATAATCCATAGCTTGAAAACGAGTTCCCCTCTTTTAAAAAATGACAGTTGACTTGATACTGTATGGAGAATATTTATTCCAATTTTAGTAAAAATAATCACCGATGATATTTTTTTGAATTAGATAGATATACAGCAACAAATGTCGGGTTTTTTTTTCCTCTAAAATCTTGAACATTCAATAACAATGAATAATTTCTAAATTTTTGTTACACAACTTAAGAGGGTACTTTTTACAGAAGATATTCCGAATCGATTTACAAAAATCCGCATGTGTTTATCTTTTGAAACAAAAGAGTTAAGTATATCTATCCAAATGATAGAAATGTCCAAGTAACCGAAATTGTAGGTAAATGTCAAAAATTTCGACCCCATTTATCTCAAAATTTAGCTCATGAAGGAATTTTTTTTTATTACATATCTGAGTTGACCAGGTGAAAAATAGCTTGTATGCAAATTTTCGTATAAAAAATCACCGTGGGATCGAAACTGTATCGTATGCCCTTAAATAAAAATGGCAGAAACAGAAAAACAACAGTCTACACCGAAATGTTAACTAACACTTCAACAAAATGCGGGAGATCTAAAGCGCACACTAAATATTAATTTTCAGTCATATTTTTAAAAAAAGAAAAAATAGCTACTTGATGATGATCTAATATAAAGAAAAAAGTTATACTTGTGATTTAAAGGGGAATGTGCAAACTATATGCATTCGAATAATGAACGCGATTTAATTTCGATAAAGGTCTAACAATTTTTTATTTGTTTTTTGTTGTTGTTGATACTGTATAAAGGTCGATCAAGTGTTTTTTAACGCTATTAACTGATTTTTTTTTATTTTGCTATCGACTTTGGAACAATGTCATACTACCACTGCATTACGTCTTCAACAAACGGTAAATAAGTTCGACTTTGAAAAAACACATTTTTACTCTATTTAGCTAGCCTATTCCTTTAATAATTGTAATTTAACCGTATGAATATAAACGAGAGGCCGCAACAGAATATACAGACAACAAGCTTTCGAATAATATATAGTATAGTCGTATGTTTGGTTTTGCATTAATGTCGTTAACAGAATGTTTTTTAAATGTCCCTCGAATACAGAAGGACAGGCTTGCATGTTAAAGTATATGGAAATGACACAATAATTGACCAATTATTGTTTTAGTAAATTCATTCAACCACTTACCTGTCATTTACTTTCCTATTCAAGATTTTACATAATTATGTGGAAAATTTTCATTACGTAAACAACAGAGGACTTACAACCCATTTTGATCAAAATGGAAAACCTAAAAGCCTTTTCAATTGTATTTCTCTTACGTCACGCAGAATTAGTATAGGAAATTTATGTATATGGTTTTTATTGCGGTTATTATAATGGATGTGTGCAACCCAGTCCAAACATCGAGATTGGTTAGCTTCTCGTAATTCAAATCTTAAATTTTATGAAATCATATAAGCAAGCAAAAGGAAAATGTTAGATTGTTACCAAATTAAAAACACAAGAAACAGGTAAAACAAGAGTTAGTTGCAAATAGATGTTTGTTAAAAAATAATTATCGAGATAAGGGTTCTTCTCCATCAATGTTTTTATCATTAATGACACCGAAAAGAAAATTGCGGATTTCCATAATTTTAACCTTGTTAATTGGTTGCGACATGTATGGAAATGAATATGTATATATATAATGTAAAGTCATACAAGAAGGTATCAAGATATAAATGAAGTTGAGTGAGATTGTGCATATTGAATGTTATTGAAAAATATTTCAAAAGTCATTTACATGTCTCTTTTTTTATCAATATCGATTTTTTTTCCCGAAAAATAATAACAATAACACAATATACATGCATACAGTTTTTTATAATTTGTGATGATCGACTTGGATTAAATATGGACGTCTTACCTCTCAATGTATTGATCTTAAGTTCAAAATTCTCCACATAATCACCGAGGTGCTTCTTGATGAGTTCTTCGACAACGGACTCAAAAACCATTTTGATTTATTCGTGACATGGACAATCCACTAAATAAAGAAATGCATTCCAACTTGTCTGTTTGTTACGCAATTTGCAAGAGGTTGTTATTCGTTATGGTCGTCATAGTAGTCCTATTAACATAAGAGTGTAAACCAGGCCAATGACAGAACCTGTTTCTTTTCATGACATTTAAATTGTTATCTTCAAGAAAGAGTTTAAATAGGCACACACAGGGAAATATCAAAATAATTACCAAATATACAAAAAAAAAAATTATTAAGATAAAGGACTACAAAAGGCAAATAAAAAAGGAAATTAAAGAAATCGAGAGTCCTAAATCTGTACTTAAATCAAAAAAATAATACTGACAATATATGATTCATTTAACGGCTTTTTGAATGTGCTTATATCACCCCATGCGAATTATCACGACATTTGAACTTTTATTTAGAACACGACGGTTGTCACATGGGGAGAAGGGTCTGCTCAACCTCCTGGAGCACCTAATATCAGCCACGATTTTTTGGTGGGAATTGCATTGCTCAGTCTTGAATTTTCTATGATGTATATTTTAGACTGTTTTTTTTTCTTCTGTTTTTGTCATATTTTTGTCAGTTTGTCTTCGATTTATGAGTTATGCATACTTATGGTATTTTTCGCCTCTTCTTAAAAACCCAGCATCATATACTGTATATAAGTGCATATACAGTCATCCCCGTAAAAACAAAGTGTTGGTTTTTTTTACAAATGGATGTGTGTTCTACTTAATTGTTTATCATATATCAAAAGTAGTTTTTATTTGACCGATGACAACATTGGCAGGCAAAAATAGGAGTATTACTTGTAAGCAGATTATGATGGTGTTTTGTGTTCATATCCTTATATTCCTTTGTTTTGTGATGCACTCTTTGTGTTATAGGAAAACATTTATACTTTCTATACTTCCATAATACTTCCTAATATTAAAAAATATTAAATGTCAGACTTTTAACATATGAACCAAACCGTGTACCGTTTAAATACATTGTAAATACTTTGAATGGATCTATTCATATCACTCAACGATTTGTATTAACAAAAATGTATGTTTTTTCATACTTTAAAAGAAACTATCAATACAAATGACTGTTCAATTGAAAGGTAAATTTATTTGGTAAATTAGTAACACAAAATATTTTGTCCCCAAAAATGCAATGCCATATAACAATTACGAACGTAGCTTACTACAGATTATATCTATTAGTTCTTTTAAACTTTGTGGCTACATTTACTTACCACCGAAATTTAAAGTTCCCAGTCTTTAACATTGTAAACCCTAAAGAGGTACTATTAGGGTAAAACAACTGGACCTTATCCAAGTTTACGGAATTTTCTGGTTTTGTTTTAATAAAGTTTGATTATTACAACAATAAAATATACAAAAATGACTGGTGACCTGATGTGTCCTCACATAACCTGAAATCATCTATGTGTGAAAATTATAAGAAATGAGTTCATGAAGACATATATGGATCGATAAAAATGAAATACTTTTCTACGGCAAACAGCTTGATTGTACATACATCTAAACACAACTCTTGTGACCTTTGCCTTTATGCTTGTGCAGTTATGCAAAATATTGCATTAAAGTTTGACATTTGAGGTAACACTGAACTGCACGTTCCACTATATAGATGATTTCCTCTCACTATGAATACAATGTAATTCAATTCAATGATTGGTGATTATGTTGAATGCGTCTATCTCATCCAACTTGGAAACAAAGGGCATTACAAATACATTTAAGTGTTCATCCAGAAATGGACAATGACGTTCTTCTGAGGACAAAAATTAAGGACCTAACGAATAGTTTCAGTTTCAAAATTGTAAACTTTGCATTTGTTGGTAGCAACATTCAAAAGTCTGAATTTGGAATATACATTTTACAGTTGATTCCATATACCAGAGCTTGCAATTTTTTCATGTTTTCTTGAACGAGAATTACCGAAGGGTTCCAAGTGATCATGTTGAAACTATTCCTTCGAAAGTTTTATGGGCGCCATCACGAGTTGGTTGATCGTTATTGAATATATGTGTCACAAATGAAGATGGATATGTCCCAATTGTTGTAACCACAATCCCGTACTCTTTTCCTCGAATGTGACCAAGCTACCGAATTAGACCAATCACCAGTTTTTTTACATAAGCAACACGTCGGGTGCCAAATGTGGAGCAAGATCTGCTAACCATGCCGGAGCATCTGTTTTTATTGAAGTTCGTGTTGCTCATTATTTTGTTTTCTATGGTATGTTTTATATACTGTCTTTTGGTATTTTCGTTTTTTGCCAGTTTGTTTTCGACTTATTTCGCCTCTCTTTTAGTCAGTCTTCTGTTTTCCATGTAGTGTTTTGTTGATTTGCTTGTCTTGTCGTCGTATTGCCATAGCGCTCTTAGCTTCTCTTCACCTTGATGAGTTTTGAATGTTGTCATGGTATCTTTCGGTTCTTCATTTCGCAGTAAGTTTATCAATGCACTAAATACAAACATAAGATGTGTTATGATAGCAAATGAGACAATTATTTTCTAAACATATAAACATTTTATAAGCTTCTTTCCTAACCATGGCATTTTGGTTTTTAAACCCCCTCTCCTTTAACTATTGGTAATTTATCCCTTTGGATGCCGGAATTATAAAAATTAAATCAAAGTTTTAATATAAAAATAAGGAGATGTGGTATAATTGCCAATGAGACAACTATCCAATAAAGTTCAAATGAAGTGGATGGAAGCAATTATAGGCAACCGTTCGGCCTTCAACACTGAGGAAAACCAACACCGAATAGTCGGCTACAAAAGGCTGATGAACCCAATGAAATGTATAACTATCAAATAATTATGCATTAAAACTATCATTTCTGGTTATAATACTCAAATAAGTATCTGGAATTTTAAAAAAAATATTTAAAATGACAGAGAACTCGTTTCATTATTTTAGCAATTGTATTTTGTCTACCGCAGCATGGCAAATTAGCCCCAACCCTTAGATGACATAATTTATAAATGTTCTCAAGTTTAAACTAATGTATTTAGGATTAATCATCCAAAAGGAATCTGGAATGAACCAATTTACTTCGGAAAATATATCACACCACTCTTTTACATTCAAAATTTTAATTAAAGTTTGACCACTACAATTCGAAATAGATCCCTTCAAATGTCAGCACATCATAGGTTGATGCTGTAAAAGCTACCTTTATAAAATGAAATATTATACAAATTATATTGCACTATTTGTATACATAATATAGGTCAAGAATATCGGGCCTATACCATAACCAAAAGTATCATATTTATATACCAATATGTAGGAGATGATAAGTTGAAGTAGACTTTTTGATTGACAACATTGATATTTGTTGAGTTGGTAGAAAATATTTCAGTAGACAGTCGATATTCCAGTGGGTTATTAGTTGTGCATCAATATAGACCGGCTTGTTTCTGAACTCAAAAGATGCAGAATACATACAAAACCGTATCAAAGACATAGAAAAAGCATCTTGCAAAGTTCTTTTATTTCATTTTCAGATATATTAATGATGTTCTATCACTCAATAGCCCACATTTGAGGGAGTGCTAACATCTCATATTATCTGAGTGAAATTGAAATAAAGGATAAGTAGAAAGTCTGTTTCATATCTTGATTTTTTCTAGATATTGACACAGGTGGACGACTTCAAATTTGAATCTAAGACAAACGAGATGATTTCAATTTTCCAGTTGTCAACTTCCAATTTCTCAGCAATAACAAATCCTTTGCTCCATCGTAGGGCGTTTACATATATCAGTCTTTACGTTACGATCATGCATGTTCATACTAAATTGTTTTCATTTTCAGGGATATACTCTTCGACACTACATAAGTTTAACAGTCACCATCACGAATTCGTTGACCGATACGATGTGTTGTTAGCGACATTAAATCGCGGTCTTAGGTCTTTATCTACCGGTATGATATCTAATCTCTTATAGTACGGATTGTGTTCTGTCTTTGAATGTGACTTTTTACTGAATGTGAATTAGCATGGCCTTTTATAGTTCGTGCGATTCCCTCATTTTCTTTTTGTTAGCTTGATTTTTCTCTTATTAAACAATTGAAGAGAAATGAACATCGGTAAAAAAGGTACAACAAAAAATCTTCAAGGCAAATTCAAAAAGGAGAAATCCATAAGAACTGAAAACAAGAGGCTCTCAAGAGCCTGAATCGCTCACCTGTGTTTTTTTGCTTAAATCTTTCATCAACGATTATTTCTGCTTTTTAATATACATTAATGAGTGGCTTAAAAATTTCATTGAGATTTCTTTGTATCTATCATATTTTCCCCAAAAGCAAAGAAATACATTTTACCCATAGTGGCTATGTTTCTTGAAAATAAAATACAAAATTTAAAATTACCAATTTAGTGGCAGCAACCCAACAATGGGTTATTAGATTCATCTGAAAATTTCAAGGCTGATAGAACTTCACCTAATGTTTACACCATGTCAGATTTGTTCTATCTCCTTTGGTTTTTTGATATAAGCCAAAAACTGCATTTTACCCCTATGTTCTATCTTTAGCCATGGTGGCCATGTTTTTTTACGAAAGAGAATATAAAACACAAACTTTATTCTAGATACCCTAAGGATCATTCATCTTAAGCTTGGTTGGAATTGGTTCAGTGGTTTCAGAGGAGAAGATGTTTGAAATAGTTTACACCAGACGGACGACGACATACGCCAAGTGATGGCTAAAGCTCACAGTTCCTTCGGAACGGTGAGCTAAAAATCAAACGCTATCAACCAACGGAACAAGTGAAAAAAAACTACCATATTCCTGACTTGGTACAGGCATTTTCCAAAGGTGAGTTAAACTTGGTTTTGAGCTTTCTAAACCTCCCACTGGTATGAGAGTTGTTTATAGTTCGGTTATAGTCGTTTATTTGTCGACTCGTTACTTGGTTCTTACCATAGTCCCCCAGCCAAGTACACGATATGGTGGAGGATTTTAAGTGAAGATCGATAAGCTCTTTTAAAGACATTGTTACGTTTCATTAAATTTTGATGAGATGAGCAGAGATTCCACCATACTCAGTTTATCATTGGAATAAATCCCACCAACGCAGACATCATATTTTGACACAGTCCGATCTTGCTGGGTTTAAAAGGGAAGATTTTACTTTGTGTGGTCAGATCGAGACAGTAAACCAGTTTATCAGAGAAACAAACAGAATTTTACAAAAACATTCCCCTCGTTTTACTTTAGATCTGCAAAATTCTCGACGGGACAGATATATTGACTATTCACACCATCCATACAGAACTGTGGCATCATCAAGATATACGTACAGATTTGGTGCTCTATACAGAGATGGAATTCACCATTGTCGGGTTCTAGCTCGTTACTGGTTGCTACGAATTTGCAAGTTTATAGCAAAAGAATGTGCTTAGACTGATTGATATGTTCATATAAAATTAAGAAATAGCTCTTCAATTTGTGTTTATGTCAGTGTCATTTATCATTGTCAACTGATATATTGATGATATTTATTGGTGAGGACTGCCTCGCCACTCCAACTGTTTCAACAACAAAAATCCGTTTGGTGTATTAATTGGTGAGGACTGCCTCGCCACTCCTAGTATTGTATACCAAGTCAGCGAAATATAAGTCCGTTTGGTGAGGACTGCCTCGCCACATATTCTTGGGTCATAATTCGTATAGAAATACGTGTGAATATATCTATATAATTATACATAAAGGTAGGATTACATAGTATTGGTGAGGGTTGTCTCGCCACACGGGCCTATCATGTGACATGAATATAAGTTTTACAGTTCCTTTTAACAGTAATCTTGATGACGATACTTTCTCCGTTTTGAATGATAGTTTTATTGAGGAAAACGAATTTCCAGACCTTGATCAATCCGAGTCCTCTGTTATTGCACCAATAATTGAAACTGTTCCCACGCCGAGTAGCGAAGGCGAAAACTACCCCTCAACCGTTTAACATAGCTACAGTCCCAGATACGCATGTACCATTCCCAAAATTTCCTAAATTGTTAACTATGGATAAATTGGCAAAATGTAGCACATTTTCGGGGTACCCACAGGATAATGCTAAGCGGTTTTTAGCAGAATTTGAATCTTATGCCTTACTTCACGACTTAGCCGAGGAGGACAAACGCCGAATAGCGGCTTTTCGCTTACATCTGAAAGGACCCGCACTTACATGGTTCAATTCTTTAAGCGATGAGTCAAAACAATCTTGGCAGAATATGTATGTTTTGTTCAAAGAAAAATACATAAATTTTAATTTACATAGCGCCACTGTAATCATGGAAAGCGAATTATTTCAAAGTTTGATTTTGTCTCCTGGTCAGTCGCTCGAGGATTATTATAGTCAGATACTAGAAAAAGCACAAATTTTGCAAAAGCCAGATCATAAGGTAGTAGCTAAATTTATTAGTGGGCTTCCAGATAAGATGTAATTTTTTGTCCGTGCTGGACAACCGGTTGACATTCAAAGTTCTTTAACAGCAGCTAAAATGGCCGAGGCATGTGGCTATCGCCAACATAATGATGTTGTTAATGCAATAAAACATAAGCAACAACATCAGCATGTAGAACCACCCGAGAAAGCTTCAGAGCTAAGCGAAATGAAGGAGCAAATAAAGTTGCTTACAGATCTTGTTTCTAAAATGAATACTGGTCAGCAACCACATACACGAAATGAAATGCCTCCAAACAATGCCCTTCCCCGTCAGTTTAGGTTTGATAACGCAGAATGCAGAAAATGTAAAGGGTTGGGTCATTTTCAACGAGTGTGTAACTGGAACAGTGCCGGTCCATCACAGCCGAACGCTCAATGTCAGCTATGTCATCAGTTTGAGCACACCGCAGCCTCTTGTTTTACGCTTAGCGCTATAGCTCAGGGAAACCAATTGAACCGGTCGACAGGCACAGCCGTCCGGGGTTTCCGTAGTAAGTGCCGACGTGACTGCTTACTCTCAATTTTTGTATATGCAAGTTGTTTTTGATCAGTTGAATGTAGCTGCACTTATAGATACAGGTAGCTCCACCAATGTTATTTCAAAGAACCTTTTTGATTCAATTTCTGATAAACTGAAAATTTCATTTGAGCAATTATCCGATCCTGAAATTAGACTAGCTAATAAAGAAAAGATTAAAGTGTTCGGAACCGCAAAATTAAAAGCTATCATTCATGACCAGGAGCAAATTATTGATATTTACATTCTCCTAACTGTTTCACATCCGCTTATTTTGGGAACTGAATATTTACGGACTCATAAAGTATTGTTAGACTTCAGTGACCTTCTTATGGTGTTAAGAACATACATGTCCAGACTACAAAGAAAATTTTTATTGAGCCAAACACTGAGCTTTTGACTTATGGCAAAGTGCCAAATTTTATAATGGTAGGTTTGCAAGGGGTGTGCTCGAATAGTCAATTTGCGTTACATCAGGGACTTATGATAGCGAAATCGTTTGTTGTTGTACCACCTAATCACAGGGTTCCTATAAAGATATTGAATGCAAGTAACGTTCGTATTACACTGCCCAAAGGCAACAATATTGCAGAATTCACTGTTTTATCAAATGATAATTCATATGTTAGGATGAGTGACAATACAGAAAGTTTTAAAGTACAAAATATAGAACTTGTGACTGAAAGCATTGAGATTGTTGAAGGACAAGACGTTCCTTTCAACCCGAGTAAATTAGAAGATTCAAGTCTGAATATTGTTGCCGAATTTTGCAAAGAATTTCATTTGTCCAACGATTTGACTGAAACACAACTGCTACAATTACAGCGATGTATCTATGAAAATCGAGATTTGTTTGTCACGAAAGATAATCCAGATCTCGGATTTACATCTCTAATTGAACATAAAATAAATCTCAAACCAAATGCGTTATCGAAACATCAGAATCCATATAGGTTACCCCCGTATAAGCGTGAAATATTACGGGAACAATTGGACGATTTAATACGACAAGGTATCATTACACCCGTTAGTGAATCGGAGGAATTGCCAATCACCAGCCCCGTCGTTTTTGTAACAAAGCGCAGTGCAAATGCCGATAAAAAGGAATCGCAAAATTTTAGGTTCTACTGCGATTTTCGTCATTTGAACGCTCAAACAGAGGATTTCACGTATGTAATTCCAAATTTGCAAGAATTAACTGAATCTATGTCGGATTTGGTACCAAATTTTATAACATCAATTGATCTCTCCAGTGGATTTTTCCAAATGGGAATATCACCCGATTCAACTCGTTACACGGCTTTTAACACGTGCTTTGGTCATACAAATTTCAGAGATTACCGATGGGTCTGAAAACTGCCCCAAATGCTTTTCAGCTTTTAATGGACAATGTGCTTCATGGTTTGAAATTTAGGACATGCCTGTGTTACTTGGATGACGTCCTGCTCTGCTCGGAAACATTTGAGAAACACTTAAACGACTTGAATGAGATTTTCGAAAGATTTCGATCAGCAGGGTTAAAGTTAGGTGCAAAGAAGTGTTACTTTGCAAACAAGAAGTGCATTTTTCTAGGTCATGAGCTATCAAAGGAGGGTATACGCCCTCCCAAAGACCGTATTCAGGCTATAACAGATTACCCGGAACCGAAAAATATTAAACAGCTCCGTCGTCTAATCGGCATGTTCAACTGGTTTAGGAAATTTATTCCAAATTTCAGTGCCCTGGTTTATCCACTTAATAGACTTTTGCAGAAAAATCAACGTTTTGAATGGAAATCTGAGCAAAGAATGGCATTAAATGATTTGAAAACACGTCTCGTTAAATCTGAAATTTTAAGTTTTTCGTCTTTTGACCTACCTTTTCGATTGGCAGTAGACACGTCTTCTCGAGGCATTGGATATATGCTTTACCAAAAAGATTCACAAATGAGTAAACCGAAAATAATCCGCTTTGGTTCTAAAGCCATGGCAACAATCATATGGACCGACAAAGTTGGAACTTTTAGGCATGGTGACGAGCGTACTAGATTGTGCCGATTATTTAAGGGGTATTAAATTTATAGTCGAATGTGACCACCAGGCGCTTCAACCTCTTTTTCAGAAACAATTTAAATGGGCCATATATGAAAGATGGCTTGCGGTTCTACAACAATTTTCATTTGTAATTGAGTACAAGCCTGCTGAGCAGATGCAGGTTGCGGACGCTTTGTCTCGCTGTGAAAACCCACATAGTTTACAAGCTGAAAGTCCAACGGAAGAAGATCCTTATTTTTCGTGTATAACTGATAAAGTCGGAGAAATTGAATTACCAGGGAGTCAAAACTTTGCGGAATTATTTCGACCTCAGAAATCTACGTCTAATGATATGTCCGACAACGATATCGTACATACTGGAAAGGAAATACCGATAATTCAAGTAATATTTTGTGACAAAAATCAGGACTCATATGACGCCGACACTGATGAGCCTACGGCCCCGGAAAACAAAAAAAAACGTTACCAGGAAACGCAATATCAAAAATAAGACTACAAGTGACAGTGCTAAAAGTGCAAATTCTGCGGAGTCAACAAATGAGGAAAAAACTGAAGATCAGAATCATATTGATTTGTGAAACGGCGTAAAGGACATGGCAAAAGTCAAAAATGAACAACGAAATGATTTTGAATATAAGCATATTATTACTTATTTGGAAGACAACCAACTCCCTCTGTCTCAAAAACATGCTCGGCGCATACTACTGGAAGCTCCGGATTATATATTGATACATGGTGCACTGTATCGAAACAGAAAAGCTAAATCCGAGCGAAATAAGAGCAATTCTGCCTATCAGTTAGCTGTTCCTCACAAAATGATCGATATGATATTGTTTATGATTCATGATTCGCCGCTAGGTGGTCATAGCGGTATTCAAAATACGCTGGATCGTTTGAGAGATAATTTTTATTTTTAGGATGGGGAAAATTGTCACAGATTATGTTGCATCATGTCATGACTGTCAATCCAGAAAAGTTACGAATCTAAAAACAAAGGCCAAGATTGTCCCGTATCGTACACCAAGTGAGCCTTTTCAGGTATGGCAATTTGATTTGTTTGGGCCGCTCAAAACATCTCCGAACGGAAACCAATATGTATTTACTGCAAGCGATATATTCTCAAAATATCTATTTGTATTGCCTATTCGGAATAAGGATATGCTTACTGTTTCAAATGCAGTATTTAGTTTAGTATCTCAATTTGGAGTATGTGAAACGCTGATTTCAGACCAAGGTTCTGAGTTTATTGGAAATTGTACACAAGAAGTATGTAAAATGTTTGGTGTTCATCAGGATTTTATACCCGCTGTTGTGTTTTCAATCAATGCGTCAATCAATCAAAGAACAAAGTATTCCCCTTTTGAAGTTTTATACGGCAAGAGACCTGCTTTCCCGTTATCCGCATTTCCGTCAACAGATTTAAATAATATACCCGCCGATACAAAATCATACATTATGGCACAACAGAAGCGTCTCGACACAATTCGAACTTCAGTGAAAGAACATTCTATTGAGGCACAAGTTAGGATGGAAAAAGCGACAAATGCAAAAACAAATGAATTAGAATTATCAGTTGGCGACTACGTATATTTGCAAATTGAGCAACAGGGACAAGGCAGAAAATTCAAACAAACATACGATGGTCCATTTGTAGTCACGAGCATACCGAGCGAACATTTAATACTTTTGCGGGATCCAAACGGAAAACGTAAATTCAAACAACAAGTACACATCAATCGCTTAAAACTTGCCAATATCCGGGAACCTAACCCTACACCATATTTTCGAAGGGACCGCACATCTAGCTCATCTCACAGTACGACAGAAGCTGAAGTGTCTCAGTCCGATTTTTTGTCAGCATCAAAAGGCAACGATATTTCGGTTGAACTTAATCCGCAGCATGCAAATGAACTTAGACGTTCTTCTAGAAAAATTCGTTTACCTGCACGATATCAAGATTCTGACTTTACAAATTTAGATTCTGTTGCGTCGGAAACAGACAATGGTATCGTTTTTAAAGTCAAACGTATTTTGGCGAAAAAGCGAAATAAGGGAGGATTTCTATATCTCGTGCAAAAAGTTGGTGAACCCGCCGAAAATGCCGAGTGGCTTACAGGTTCACAATTACCACCGAAAGCTCAGAACTTGTGATTAAACGACCACCTCCTTTAATTGAAAGAGGACTATGTAGTCAACATATGTTAAATTTCGCTATGTGTAAATAATTTGTAACAAAGCTATATTCTTGTTGAAATTTACTGTGTTTTGGTGATAATTGTATCGCCAATATTAAAATACGTGTTCAATTATACTGGTGAACAGTCGGAAAGAAAATCCCGTTGTTATAAGACTTTAGTTTCAGTTTTTGTTTGGTGATAATTGTATCGCCAATGTTCAAATAAGTGTTTAGTTATGATGGATTATAGTCAGAGAGAAAATCCAGTCGTTAAGACATTAGTTTCAGTTTTATTAGTGATGATTGCGATATTTTATAACTGTATACTAACTGAACTTTTGTCAACCAAATTTACTTGCATTTAAGACATATATTGTGGAATATAAAATTGTGCTTGGTACTTCAGTTCGTGTGCAAGTTAGGCATAAAATCTACTGTTTCATATGATAATGTTGATCTTGTGTGGTGTGATTGTGAGTTATGTGTGCGTGTCTGGTTGTAAGCTTTTGTGGTTTGATATTTTCATTTGAAGTCAATTTAAGAGTATAGATCTCTACTAATTTCACAAAAATAGGAACGTAAAGTTACCATTGCAAAATATACAATATCATGAGTATTGACATATAAATTTTATAACTATCCATAGACATGTATGCTTATTCAAGCAATAATAGTAAGAAATGGTATGAAATGTATCAGAGTATACTTCAGTATGAAAGTAGAAATATATAATGGATTAAGGCAGAAAGCAGTCTTTTAAACTATATTGTAATGCGTTCGGCACTTCCGTTAACCAGCCAAAATTTTTCAAATTTTATTTTTTGGGGCGGGGATGTTATATTCCTATTTTGGGTCTTCTGGTTATCGGGACTGCCTCACACAATTTATCTCTTATGTCGGAAAAGGTGGAACATGTTTTTAGCTATTAATTATTAAGTTAGTTGTCGTTTGCCAGTGCAGTAGCATGACCTTGTATTAAGAATTGAAAGAAGTAAAGTGTGAAGTATAGTTTATTTGTCGACTCGTTACTTGGTTCTTACCATAGTCCCCCAGCCAAATACACGATAGTAGTCTACATAGCACTCGTTGTGGTATTTTTTTCAAATCCAGTGTGTCGATCAGTTGTTATTCTAGGTGAATATGTTAATCTATATTATTCGTGCTATGTTGAATGTTATGATAACAAAGACATTATCAAAACTGTCAGAAGGAATCAACGGAATAGCCCTTGTTTCATACTGTGATCTGGTTACCAGCCATTTCCAAGTTTTTTTGTTTTCTAAATTCCACTTTGCATAATGTTATTTATCTAGCAGGCTCCGTTGGCTGCATTTCATTAACTCAATCATGATTGATGCTGTGTATAAATTTGTTTGATTTTGGCTGCTGCGATAAATGGTAAGATATGTATTCATTTCCGGACTATTTATTTAAATATATGATTAGAAGAAAATCCGATGTTCATCGAAACAACATAATTTCAATATTTTACAGGATTTTTTAGTGACTGCCATTAATTTTTAGTCAATAGTCAGTAAATTACAAAATTTTCATGAATGGTAGGT
Organism: Mytilus californianus; assembly: GCF_021869535.1. Lineage (NCBI taxonomy): Eukaryota > Metazoa > Mollusca > Bivalvia > Mytilida > Mytilidae > Mytilus > Mytilus californianus. Next base: position 61,263,473 of record NW_026262604.1, on the reverse strand, counting down.
GAAAATGAAATGAGGAAAATTAAACCGGTCGATGCGTATTAAAAGATTGATGTGCTATTAACGTGTACAAAAGTTGAGTTAAAGCTGACATTTTTACTGCTTTCAACGTTAAACTTATATATGATTAAAGCAGATGAACAAGTTAACTGTATCATGTTAATCTGTGACTACCACACATTGGTTTGCGTTGTATAACTGTTAACGTGTCAGCTCAAGACCAGACCGGTTGCAAGGTCTGCTTTTGACCAGTGCCTAAGATAGGTCTTCTAAGGACTTAGCATGTTGACAGGTCTGCTTAAGACCGGACCTATGGGCAGATTTCATTTTGACAGTAAGCTCAATTGTCCTTTAACAGTGTAACAAATATTTTGTCTATCTTTTTAAAAGCAAATTAGAATACAATTACTTGTATGGGGTATGAAAATATCGAATAACAAGGAATTATTTTAATATTTCATCAATAGACGCAAAGAGGTCATAATCGGTTTAGGTCGAATTTAACTTGTGAACAGGACTAGTTTTGAAATTGACCTTATAACCAATGTCTTCAGTAGTAACACACACACTTCATTTAAACTCTGGTGGATAGTTGTCTAATAAACAATAACACCACATCTTCTTATTTTCATATTGTCAAAATTTTATTCATTAAAGTTCAGTATTCAATAATCGATTGATTCGTTGATTTTTCCTACATTTTTAAGTCAATTCAGTCAAAAAGAATGTATTGAGTAGACAACTTAACGATCGATTAATTCAACAAATCTTTAACGAACCAGACGATCGGTAACTATATATAATTATATTGAATAACATTTGTTGAATCAATCAACTCAACTGATTACCATCGTTTGTTGAATCAATCAACTTAATTTGTTTATGATGATCAATCAATCGTAACGATAGATACGATCGATAATAATTGAACAGAAGTTTCAATCATAACGATCGATAGCGATTGAAAATCATCTTGCGAATCAACCTTCACAGTTTGGTTATTTCCACTACTTGATCGTAATGATCGATACGATCGATAACGATTGAACATCGTTTGTCGATTTAATTAACTGAATTTGTTTATTATGAAGACTTGATCGTAACGATAGATACGATCGATAACGATTGAACGTTAAATGTCGAATCAATCAACCCAATTTTTGTTAGTAACCATCAATACGATCGATATCGATTAAACATGATTAGTGATACTATATATACACCTCAAGCACGGGGATGATTTATACGAAATCCAAATAGGCAAAAGAGACAAACTCTGTTAAAATAATGTGTAAGAATGGATATGGTGAACATAACCAGGCCACAAAATCGAAAAATGTACAAAAGTTGAAACACAGGAACAGCGCTATTATTGCTGTTCTATATCTTGAAAGAAATAATCTCATCTCAATCCCAGTTTAAAAACGGTCAATAGCACTGGTTTCAGCGGAATTCTTTACTAAAATCGTCAGTAATTGATCTGTGCACTTACATACCGAAAATCAATAAAATATTTGAAAGCAAACATTTTGCTAAAAAAATTCCAGAAAACTAATAACCTATCAAGGTACACTCAAATACCAAAAAATTAATTTAATGTCTGCAATCGTTAAGACTGTGAGTGACAGATGGACAGACGACAGAACGTACGGACGGACAGAAAGGGTTCAAAAATATAGTCCCCTTTGACGATGTCGTTAGGGGACTAACAATTAGTTGGCAAGGATATATAACAAATAAATATGAAAAATTTGTTTATCCTTTGGTTCAGTTATGGTCCGGCTATATTATATATGCCATCTAGTGCCGTAGGCTGTGTCAATGTGCCATATAGTGCCGTAGACTGTGTCCATGGGTTAGAGTAATGTTAGGGTTAGAGTTAGACATAGTAAGGGTTAGTTTTAGGGTAAGGCTGTATTAGATATGCCATGTAGTGGTGTAGGCTGTGTCCTTGGTTTCTTGTCGTACAGTTGTCTTACACAAAACAGAATTGACTGAAATGATTAATCTTATACCATCGTTTTTAATATGAAGATACAGTTGATTGAGTTGATTATATTAATCAACCGTGGCACATTTGTTTTTGAGGTTTTAGTTTGTTTATTTGATATAATTCTTGTCTATTACAGATACTAATATAAAAATAAGGAGATATGGAATGATTGCCAAAGAGACAACCATCCAACAAGAAGCAAGAATGTAAACAATTACTGTAAATCTTATTAAATCTGTACACATAAACTGGTGTTCCACGAGAATAATATAAAGATACAGTTGACTGGGTTGATTATAGTGATCAACTGTGAAACAGTCGTATCGATTGAATACGATTGCTACGATCGTGCTCCGTACATTATAACAAGATACAGTTGACTGGGTTGATTATAGTGATCAACCGTGGCACAATCGTATCGATTGAATACGATCGATACGATCGTGCTCTGTTCATAATATGAATATAGAGTTGACTGAATTGATTATATTGATCAACCTTGGCAATCGTATCGATTGAATACAATCGGTACAGTCGTGCTGGATTCATTACATTAATTTATAATTGACTGAGTTGATTATATTGATCAACCGTGTTTCGTTTATTATATGAAGATGCAGTTGACAGAATTGATTATAATGATCGTACAGTTGACCGAGTTGATATATACTGACACGAAACAATTTTGTTAATTTGGTACACGAATTGATTGAATCGACAAAATGATACGATCGAATACAGTTGACAAGATGTGTATACTATGAAAAAAAATTGTCGAATCAATCGATTGTTGAATACTGTACCATACTCATTTTATTTGTGTTTGGGAGTCATCAAAACAGTAAGTGGACCTAATCTACTTTTTAGTTTAATTTAGGTTCCAATCTGTTCTGGCAAATGTGACTTTAGAGGAATTTGGCTTTAAGCTGATATTTGTCAGGAATTTATATACCCTTATCGATGTAAATCTGATGTTGTTTTATTTATTTTTGTTTTACTTTAGTACTAGGACTATCGAACCAATCATAAGACCTATCTACAGTAGCAAGTGAACTTTGGCCAGTTGAAATTCCCTGTCATTAATGTAACGTAGATAACAGGTTACATGTACATTACTGCAGTCATCTGTATAGTATAATCGTTTGATGGACGTTAATATAGAACTTGTGAGAACCAGCTTTAGAAACTGTAATACAGGCGATGCTTCTAGTCCGCCTGTGTAGTCGAGAGTGCAAGTAAATTAAATATTACTTTTTACTTTTTGGGCTTCAGACGAATTTTGTATTTTAACGGCAGACTAATATTGACACGAAAAATAAAACAAGCCTTTGCATATTCGATGTTATGCGCTGCAAATACTGTGGTTTGCTATAATTGTCAATAAGTTCTTGAATACCACAGGTTGACATCCAAAATTATGTTTGTGTTGTTCATTTCCTTATTCAATATTGTTAACCATTAATCTCCTTTTTCTTCATAGCAGTTAATCCCATAGGTCAGTTCTGCAGTTGACAGAGGCGTTTAACTGCCAATTTGTTAAAATGATGGTATGTAGAATATTGGCAAATTTTTTACCATGCAAATTGAATGGTCGTTGCAGAGACGGTCGTTTATCCGTATTTTAAAGATAAATTGTATTGAAAGATACCTATTAATTCTACCAAGTAAGACACTAAAAAATGGATCAATTTCAAAATGTGTTCTAATATAATAGTTTATTTCGTTGATGTTCTTGATACATTATATTTTGCCTCGTTCATTGCAATAAAGTTTCCCGAACGTAACTGGTATATATTGTCTCCGCAGTTTTTTACTAGCGCAGCTAATTTATAATCACTTACGGACAGATCCGTGGGATGAAATGTAACGCAACTGGTTCCAGTTTCTCTACGAAAAATGCTGAAATGGTTTTTGAATGGACATGCTTAAGGAAACCTTTGGTACTACAACACAGATTGAAATCTATATCCTATACATTTACGCAGAATTCTAGTAGGTATCTACTTTAGTATATGAGCTTTGCAAGTCCGTTGTAGAAAGAGTTTTTTAAAACAATCATCGTATTAATCTGCTATTCAAATCAAAAACGTGGTTTGCAGTCCTTTTGTTGAAAGCTTTTAATCTTATTCATATACATGGTATTTGCATTTACCACTTATGTTGACAGTTTATCTGTTTCAGATACACGCGTGTCATTTGGACATTTGTCTTAATCATGTAATGTTTGCTATTTGGAATTAATTAGAAATTTTCAAAAGATTGATAAAAATCTTTCACTTAGAAACTCGTCCAAATTAGATAACTAATTGCAAGGTGTTTTTTAATTTTGTTTAGTATTTTACATAATTTTTATGTATAATTGTAAAAATATTTTTTGAAGGACACATGGTTCGTCTTTGATAGATTTTCATACGGATAACGTTTTTTAACTCAATTTAAAAATCCGTCAATTGTATTAGCAACACTGTTGGTAAAGAGTTTAAAATTCAATAGGTGTATTTATACATATTCTTATATAAGGTACATTAGTACATTAGAAAACTACACGCGTATTACCAATCAGTTAGAGACTTATATACATTGTTAAAGTACATTATTAGATTAATAATAGATTATTACAAAACGGTATACATAAGTCAGAATTTAAGTGCATTTTTGATTTTTCAAAATTGAAGCACTTTTAAGACACAATTTTAATATTCAACATTGAGTTGAAAAAGACGACAGAAAAATTTCTTGTTTATGTTTAAAAAGTAAAATGTAGATTTAATTCCATCTTTTATTTATTATTTATTCAAAATCATACCACTCTCATTGCAATTGTATTTTGTTTATTTGTTTATGACAATTACTTCTCTATACGAATTTCTTTTAGCATATACCAGATATACTGCAGGCGCAACGGACTTTTATTTTGAAGTAACGTACTCGCAAATTATATTGAAAAAGAATTTTGGGATATAAAAGTTTAAAACATAAACATGAGATAGAGTTAATTTTGACACGATTTATCAATATATGTCGTACTTAATATTTACTTTAAAACGAACGGAAACATAAGAATATAATCTAGCTTCAAGTTTTATAACGTTCAAATACTTTTAAAATCTTAAAAAGATGTATAAAGTTTCCAATTACAACGTTCTATATATGAAGGTAAAGAAAATCCTCAAACGCGCTTCATTATTTTGGCTTATGTGTGTTTTTTCTACTTGTATCCTTCAAATTATAATCTACTACTATTCTTAAAAGTATACTATAACTTATTTTACGGAGTGTCTATTGTTCAGGCTAGCCGGCCGAACATGTAAAGATCTATTTTTCTGACGATCACAATGCTGCAAATGTTTAATATCAGCAGCAGTGTCAGTGGAAAGTGTCCCGGATGAGGTGTCGGATTGCAAACGCCCGTATGTAATGGACGTTTTGAGAATTGGAGATCGTGTTTTATATTTAAAGATGCCCGTATGAATATTAGAGAGAATGTAACAACTTCTATAGGACAGACTACAGAACAATAGAGTGTGCACGTGTACTAAGTGGAATAAAGCGTGAAATCAAAACTGAATTTGCTGATTTACCCACATTACCTTTAACTGTACCAATGGAGGCAAAACGCATAAAACAATTGTCAGGAAAACGACTAAATCAAATATACTTGGTTGCAGGAAATTCATAGGTAGGCCATTAAAAGAGGAGAGGCATCTGTGGCCCTCATTACCTTGTACTTAACTATTGCCGTAGGTGAACTACTATACGTTCTCTCTTTCAACCCCAATGAATTGACTGATATAGACAAAAATTATACTGCCTGATTTTCTCTCGTCACAAGGTAAAAAAAACCCTTGCTGAAGTGGTCGTCGTCGTCGTCGGATGTATAACAACGCAACCACGTTCACTCGTAATGGAAACTTTAAATCCGATGTCCCATACAGTCTCTGCACATTAAAGAATCCTTGTAATAACGATATTATCGGTCTGTTGGTGGCCTGTTGAAATGCAAAAGTTCTGCCCTTTCCAACACACTATCTTTTAAAAGAGGCATTGATACTTGCCAAGCTGCCTTTCAGAGTCGACATATTGTATTTTAAGACAGACAGTTAGATACCTTAAATATACTAATATATACACAGGCCAGAGTATGAGCTTGTTTTGCTATATGGTATAAAAACTTAATTGACGATAAAAGGTCATTTATTCAAAATCATAAAATGCAAAAAATACATTTGACATAAAAGTTCATACCTAATAAGAAATTATAATACATAGTTAATACGAAATTACAACAACTAAAATCATATCTATTGAATAAATGACAAAGAATAGCAAAGGTGGGGAGAAAAATCTGCCGCAAATCCACTCTTAGGTTGAAAGAGTGGATCCCCCACCCGAGGACCTTTGCGACGTGAATACAATTTATTTATATCTTGTTAGAATTTGGAAGCATGACAATCACATACACCAAAAAATAACACTTTATTTTTGTAAAACGTTTCCACATTGAGATGAAATATTAACTCTAGAACAACAAACATGACACATTTTAATGTGTAATAAGCGATAATTCAATTTTTTTTTCTTCAATCAATCAACCATTAAACATATATATCATGTATTAAGAGGAGAGTATGAACTTTAAACTATTGTTATTGAATTGATAACTTATGTCTTGTCCATTGTTATTTTTAATAGTAACACTTTTGTAAATTATAAGAAAACGATCATACAATGCTTTAGTATTGATATAAAAATTATCATTTTAAGTTCATCGCAACCCAAAACTATATGAAATATAAATCAATTGCTTTAAAAAGCAATTGTAAAAGGTCTTTCCCCCACCTGAAACATGATTGACTGATATATTTGTATGTTTGTTTTATTTGTTTGTTTGTTTATTTGTTTGTTTGTTTGTTTGGTTTTTTTTTCTTTCTTTAAAGGGTCCATATTAGTGTGTTGGTTAAGTTTCTATATTTAGTTTGGAAAGTTTTTATTCTATTTCAGGGTCCGCGCGCGTCTTTGTCTCGCGCCAGGTTGTGGCGTCACGTGACGAGGCTTTATATTAGCGAAAACTTAGTATTTTTATTTCTTTTTAGGTGGGGACGTTGGACAGACAACATGTATAACGACGGAATACACACAATGTATTTCTTTTGTCATTGTAGGTAATTGACGTTTCGATCACAGTTCACGAGCAGTGCATGCTTTGGATTTAATTGATCCTGTGTAACTTTAAAACACGTTTATCGATTATTTTCATACAATGTACATTTTTCAGCAGCAGTTTGTAACACAGATTTGTATTTCAATCTAGGAGCGGACATTTTATTGTAGGATTTCACTAAGATTTACGGAACTAGCAAGCGATTTTTACGGCATTGCAATTTCTTTTCTCTAGGAAAATTCTTGAGAGATATCTGCACCACGTTGTTTTATGAAGATTCAATACATGTATACTATACCCTGCTGACTGCAAAATTTGGGGTCAATTGGACATGTAGTTTCTGAGAACATCTGATAACAAGCATGTGGATTTTTTTTTTCAGAAGAGATGTAAATACAATATTAAACACATGAGACGGAAACATGCATACAATGAACGATTGATTGGTTGGTTGGTTGGTTGGTTTATTGATTGATTGATTGATTGAATTGGTTAGTTGATTGATTTGTTGATTGGTTGGTTGGTTGGTTGGTTGATTAAACACGTGGGATAGGGTCTCTTGAAACAAGCGAAAAAAAGAAACAAAGGAAATCTTGGACCCCGTATTAAACACATGAGACGGAAACATGCATACAATGAATGATTGCTTGGTTGGTTGGTTTATGGATTGATTGGTTGGTTGGTTGGTTGGTTGGTTGGTTGGTTGGTTGATTGATTGATTGATTGATTCATTTAACATGTGGGATATGGTCTCTTGAAACAAGCGAAAAGATCTTGGACCCCATATTAAACACATGAGACGGAAACATGCAGGCATGCAATGATTGGTTGGTTGGTTGGTTGGTTGGTTGGTTGGTTGGTTAGTTGATTAACACAGAGAACGGATCCACTTGGATCCTGCAAAAACGGAATTGAAAGCCTAGATACTATATATCTAAACACATGGGATTTATCTTTTGAGAGATCACTTAACAAGTAGTTAGGTTAAAGGTCAATGTCAACCTACAAAAGCATTAAAACACAATCAAACTCTTTAAATAGTGCCAAAAACACATAATTTGTCTCTTTGTACATGACCTTGACCTTTGACCTTGACCCCAATTTCAAGGTCATGAAACAAGGGCCTCAAATCAAAACACTCTAGGTCTCTACTATATATTGTTAATGAGTTATATTACCATACAGCTAATATTAGATATAAAAGGGGCGAAAACTCCCATTAAATGTCTACGTACCCTTTCAACTAAAATTTACGTGTTATGACATGTCGCAACTAACAATTCTATAAAAATATGTTGTCGATATCTTATAAGATTTCTGAAAATTAGTGATAACAAGCCAAAATCAAAATTTTTAACACGACCTTGACCTTTGACCTTGACCTCATTTTCATTTTTATGGACCAAGGACCTCAAATCAAAAGACCCTAGGCCTCTATCACTTATGGTTTTCCAGTAACAAATACATTTCACATATATCAAATACAAAAGGGGAAATAACTCTCATATGGAGTCTTCGTAAAGCTTCGGTCTAAATAAAACCTAACATCCTGAGGATATAACGAGCAATTTGGAAAAATAAATTTGTCGCTTTCTTTTACGGTTGCGGAGGAGATCTCATAACAAGAAAAACAGTGTTTGGGGAGATAACTCTTACAAAGAAAAGTGTTCGGTTAAACAGGGTCAGTTTCAAAAGCGTATAGACTGTATGATATCATATACCAAAAAACTAAGCGACATCTTTTGAAACAAAAATACACCGCAAGAAAAAAATTAGGCGGAAGAAAAAAAAAATAATCAGAAGAAAACCAATAGGTCTTTCCACAGAAAGGTGGAAAGACCTAATTATACTAGTAAACATAATTTAACTAATACATTAGAAACATGTATTCAAATACTGGCAAACATGTGAAATTAGCAACCACGCCCTCTGCAACAATTAAAATATCGTCCACATTACCCAAACAGGCAAAGACAGGCAAATTGGTGTGTAATAAATAAGCATTGGGTTGCGATACATGTAAGAGACATGTCCTTTTTATACCGTTAACATAAAGCAACCAAGGTACACGTGCATACTTTAAAATACTGACAATTATAGCGAATAGGCTAACTTACAAAATTATTTGCTCCAAACCAATCACCGTGACGAGATTTACGAAAGTAGCATGAGTTTCATGACATAGCATAAATAAAGGCAACAGTAAACATAAAAAAATAAACACATACATAAAAACATATTTGCAAAAGCAAATACACAGAGGTCATAAGTACAAGCATAGATGTATAAACCCAAAGATGAAGCTCAACACTGACTTCAAAGGTTCTATGTGCGTTGTAATGGCTTTCACACTTATCTGATAATGACACGAACCAGTTGAGACGGGTCTAAATCACTCACCTGCTGATACGGCACCTGCTGATTTTGCACCATTAACCTGCCAATTTTGCCCCTATGTAGAACAACTAAAGTTGCTTCCCTTTGTACATTAACCGATTTTAAATTGAAAATTAATGTCATGTTACTTTATTAATTAAGTTAAGATAAATAACAGCTAGAAATTAATTATGTAAAATCGCAGGAAAGTATAATTTAAATGGTTTGTATAATTTTAAATACACTGTTGAACATTTTGCTTTTTTTTATAGTTCACAATAAGAATACATCAACGATTTGTATAGTCATACATATATCAATTTGGAAAACAATAATTTACTAATCTTGCAAAGTTAAAAAAAATAGTGAAATGAAATTATTTAAACTTATACATGTAGCAGGAAAATAACTGATATGACTGTTAGGTTATTTTTTTTTCTTAAAATATTATTGTTTGCACCACTAATAGAAGTTAAGCATACAATTAATATAATTTCACAATGATTTTATGATTAATGCAAAACAATATATTTCAGTAATTTACCGGGTGTAAAAAGGGGGAGATAGTCATTCTGAAATTTGACTACATTTATGATGATCATGATTATCATGATAAATGTAGGGTATCCTTATACTTTCAATGTATTCGTGGTGTAAATGTATTTTATAATTTGTATAAATACATACAATTTTATTACTTATTATAATCACACATATTTTGATAGAGGTACCTACGGAAGCGTATATCGGTCAAGCGTTATTAGTAATTTCGATGTAAACTTGTGTTATTTTACGATAATTAATGCCTTAAAAGATGAAAATATAGGAATATTATATAACAAATATGTCGTTATTTATTATAGTGTTGCTTTAGTTTTCTTTTGGTGTTACTTTATAATATTAAACAAATTTAATTAAACTGTTGATATTATTATAATTGTAAACCTGTGTTATTTTATGAGAATTAATGCTTTATAAGATGATAATATTGGACTATTATAAAACGATTATGCCATTATTAATTATAATGTTGCTTTAGTTTTCATCGGGTATTACTTATAATATTAAAAACAATTTAATCGGGGGCGTAGCTACCTTGTTAATGAAGTGGAATCACAAACTGAAGAGCGAGGGATATGGGGGCTGCCTAAGGCCCCCAGTTGGTCCAGGGCCGTTGAAAGTCCTGGTAAGGGGCAGGGGACGACGTCACCCGGAAGCTCCGCATATATAGCGTTTCAAAACAATCACAACCGTATTAAGATTTGTAGTTTTGTTGTGTTTTTTTTTTGTCAGTTATTTGTTTAACTTCGACATATACGAGTCGAATGAAGACTAAAACTGTTACGTTTTTTGTTCACCGTGAGAGCTTTTAAAATCACGGAGATTTGTTCCATATATTAGTATTTGTATTGAGGAAAGTAGATATAAAAATAAGGAGATGTGGTATGATTGCCAATGAGACAACTCTCCAGAAGAGACCAAATGACACAGAACTGAATTATTAACTATATGTCACCGTACGGCCTTCAACAATAAGTACAACCCATACATAACAAAGTGGCATCAGTTGTTTTCCATTCGTTAGATGTCTTTGAGCATTTAATTTTACCATTTTAAAAAGGACTTTCCGTTCTGAATTTCCCATTTAGTTCGGAATTTTTTTTATTTTACTTTTTCAGTTGGAAGATAAGAAGTAGGAAGGGAACTGACAGGTAAAAAATTCATGAAGCTTGCTACTTAATATTAGATTTCTGCCGGAAATAGTTTCTGAGAAAATGCCATCAAAACTTCCATATGTACGAAAATAAAAAGAGTTGGGGAAACAGGAAGTAGGAAACTGAGTAGTATTTTGCTGTGATGAATAGTTGCTGAGAAAAATGTTGTTACGGACGGACGCACGGACAGATACACACGCAGTTACCCGTATACCCCGTACTCTGTTGGGCAAGGAATGGGAGGAAAAAAAAGTCATTCAACGTATGATAAGTGCATTATGTTGGAACCAAACCAGCCGTTTTTACAGGTGGTGGCCACAGATTGCACGACTAATCTATTAACGAAGAAAACACATTCTGTATATATTTTTCAATTTCTTTATAATTTTAAATTTCGCTTCCCTATCACTGCGTCAATCTTTAAGTTTTTTCTGTTCTGTAGTATTCGTAACTTCCTAACTTTGCGTATCTTTACTAATTTAACTATGTATAACTTTTAAAATGTGTTAATCAAATCAAATCAAATATTTTATTGTCTTATAAACTTTACAGTTTGTGACCAACATGTATTAACACAATAAACATATATACATACATATCAAACAAACACAATAAAAACAGCATCAAAATTTATAAAAACAAACAAGTTGTTAAGAGTCCCCTGCCCTCAGTTCTAATGACTTTTTCAAGAAGGATCCTAACTTATTTGTTTGTAAAGGCGTTGATGGATTTAGTAAATAATGAATTTTTTCTTCTTCATTTAAATTATTAAAGTTATTATTTTCAGTACATATGTGTTCAAAAAAGGCATTTCTTAGTGTTTTATTATAATCACAATAGAGTAAAAAATGTTTCTCATCCTCTAGTATTTTACATTTATGACAAAGTCGTTCCTCTCTTGGGATTTTAAAATATCTCCCCTTTTCAATTAAGAGGGAGTGATCACTTAGTCTAAATTTAGTGATCAATCTCCTTATCTGAAAATTAGATATATTTAGATAAGATTCTAGTTTGCAATCCTTTTTAAGTTTTTTATATAGATAAAATTTACTTTTATCATCAATGTTTTCAAATTTAGTTTCAATTAAATCTTCATATCTATTTTTCATTTTTAACTTTATATCGTTTTTTATTTTATTTACATCTTTTATGTCCTTACAATTAGAAAAAATATTAAGGTCAATATTAGTCTCTTCAACAATATTCTTTGCATATGTATACCATGAATAAGTTCCAGTCAAATCTAGAGACTGTGCTAGAGAAAAAGCTTCCTTTATCAATGGATTAATATTATTATTATATAGTCTAGCTAAATATAAAAGGGTTTGTGTTTTAATAAAACATTCTATAGGCAATCTTCCTAATTCAACTCTTGCCCCTAAATTGGATGCATTTTTTCTTATTCCTAGAGTAGATTTACAAAATTTAAGATGCATATTTTCAATAGGGGTTTTGTCTGTAAAATCAAGTTGATTAATTTGTTTTCCTGAAGATAAGGCTCTGTTTTTGGCTCTATGAAAAGAAATATATGTATCTAAATATGTTACTTCTGAATTATTGGTCATAATTGGTTTTACTAAAGAATCAAAAAGGTTATTTGCTACTTTTATAGGTAGATTATTCAATGATTTAGTATAGGATTTTATTGCAAAAAATACTTTTTTTGCCTTTTTTGTCAGCTCTAAGGTACTTTGTGATAAATTTCCATTACATTTTATCAACATTCCCAAAAATGAATATTCTGATACGCTCTCTATGGCTTCATTCTCATAGTAAATATGTGATGTTTCACCATTTTGTTAATGTATTGTGCATTACTACATATATTTCTTAATAAGAATATAAAGATGAGATTTTAGCGTCTAGTTGACGATAACCAGGAATAAATAAAAGACTTTTGTAACAATTGTAATAATATCGACAGTTGAATTAAATTGTTTTTAATATTATAAAGTAATACCCAATGAAAACTAAAGCAGCATGGCATAATCGTTTTATAATAGTCCAATATTATCATCCTATAAAACATTATTTCTCATAAAATAACACAAGTTAACGTCGAAATTACTAAATAACGCGTGACCGATATACGCTTCTGTAGAAACCTTTATATCACTAGTGTTAATTTGCTTCAACTTGTGTACCAAGATTAACTTTATCAATTACTCATTTTTCAATTATTCAACATATACCCCCATAGCACTAGCAGAAGAAGAATATTTAATTTACACTGATATTAAGAGTAATATTAAATTTATTGATTGTGGTTCGTTTTACGTCCAGTGTCAAATATTTCATGCATGCTAATGGTGATAACAATTTTAATAATGAATAAAACGGAAGGTCTTCAATCGAAATGAATGTCGAGAAATTTGAAATACTACTGGAAAATGAGGGAATACTGGATAGAGAAGTTGAAATTTAGCCTTGACGCAGCCCACCTACAGACCCTTCAAGGAGGATTTCTTTCAAGGGTCTTTAACGTGCAGAGAGCCTGGCACTCTATCTCTTAACAAGGCAAAGGATGAGAAATCTTTTCTTTTTTTGACCAGACGTGGCTGCGTATTTATCATCCAACATGACCAAAACTAAAGCAACATTATAAGGGACTTTACTGTCGGTTAAAAGACAAAAGTGATCATATTTTCTGTCCCTGAGTCACCTTTCTTTACTTATAACATCAACTGCTGATATAAATCTCCCTAAAGTCACCATAAAAAGTGTCTCTATTGACCCTTTCTTTACTTATAACATCACCGGTTGATATGACCCCTTCCTATAGGCACCATAGACAGTGTCTCTATTGACCCTTTCTTTACTTAGGACATCAACTGCTGATATGACCCCTTCCAATAGGCACCATAAAGAAAATATCTATCGAACATTTCTTTACTTATAACATCACCTGCTGATATGACCCCTTCTCAAAGGCATCAAAGAAAGTGTCTCTATTGCCCCTTTCTTTACTTATAACATCTCTTGCTAATATGACCCCTTCTTAAAGGCACCATAGAAAGTGTCTCTATTATCTCTTTCTTTACTTATAACATCACCTTCTGATATGACCCCTTCCTATACGCACAAAAGGAAGTGTCTATTGACCCTTTCTTTACTTAAACCATCACCTGCTGATATGACCTCTTGTTATAAACATCATGGAAAGTGTCTCAATTGACCCTTTCTTTTCTTAACCCATCACCTGCTGATATGACCCCTTCCTATAGGCACTACAGAAATTCTCTCTATTGACCCTTTCTTTACTTAAAACATCACCTGCTGATACGACCCCTTCCTATAGACACAATAGAAAGTGTCTCTATAGGCCCTTTCATTAATTATAACATCACCTGCCGATATGACCCCTTCCTAAAGGCACCACAGAAAGTGTCTCTATAGACCCTTTCTTTACTTATAACATCACCTGCTGATATTACCCCTTCCAATCGGCATCATATAAAGTGTCTCTATTGACCTTTTTTTTTAAACTTATAACATCACCTGATGATATGACCCCTTCCTAAAGGCACAATAGAACGTGTCTCTATTGACCCTTTCTTTACTTATAACATCACCTGCTGATATGACCCCTTCATATAGGCACCATAGAACGTGTCTCTATTGACCCTTTCTTTACTTATTAAATCACCTGCTGATATGACCCCTTCCTAAAGGCACAATAGAACGTGTCTCTATTGACCCTTTCTTTACTTATAACATCACCTGCTGATATGACCCCTTCCTAAAGGCAACACAGAAAGTGTCTCTTTTGACCCTATCTTTAAAAGGCACCATAGACAGTGTCTCTATAGACCCTTTCTTTACTTATAACATCTCCGGCTGATATGATCCTTTTTTATTGACACAGTAGAAAGTGTCTCTATTGACCATATCTTCACTTAAAACATCACCTGCTGATATGACCCCTTCTTATAGGCACAAAAGAAAGTGTCTCTATTGACCCTTTCTTTACTTATAACATCACCTGCTGATATGACCCTTCCTATAGGCACCTTAGAAAGTGTCTCTATTGACCCTTTCTTTGCTTATAACATCACCTGCTGATATGACCCCTTCCTATAGGCACCTTAGAAAGGGTCTCTATTGACCCTTTCTTTACTTATAACATCACCTGCTGATATGACTCCTTGCTAAAGGCACCATTGAAAGTGTCTCTATTGACCCTTTATTTACTTATAACATCACCTGCTGATATGACCCCTTCCTATAGGCACCATAGAAAGTGTCTCTATTGACCCTTTCTTTACTTATAACATCATCTGCTGATATGACCCCTTCCTATAGGCACCATAGAAAGTGTCTCTATTGACCCTTTCTTTACTTATAACATCACCTGCTGATATGACCCCTTCCTATAGGCACAATAGAAAGTGTCTCTATTGACCCTCTCTTTACTTATAACATCACCTGCTGATATGACCCCTTCCTATAGGCACCATAGAAAGTGTCTCTATTGACCCTTTCTTTACTTAGGACATCAACTGCTGATATGACCCCTTCCTATAGGCACCATAAAGAAAATATTTATCGAACATTTCTTTACTTATAACATCACCTGCTGATATGACCCCTTCTTAAAGCCATCAAAGAAAGTGTCTCTATTGCCCCTTTCTTTACTTATAACATCTCTTGCTAATATGACCCCTTCTTAAAGGCACCATAGAAAGTGTCTCTATTATCTCTTTCTTTACTTATAACATCACCTTCTGATATGACCCCTTCCTATAGACACAAAAGGAGGTGTCTCTATTGACCCTTTCTTTACTTAAACCATCACCTGCTGATATGACCCCTTGTTATAAACATCATGGAAAGTGTCTCTATTGACCCTTTCTTTACTAATAACGTCACCTGCTGATATGACTCCTTCCTATAGGCACAATAGAAAGTGTCTCAATTGACCCTTTCTTTTCTTAACCCATCACCTGCCTATATGACCCCTTCCTATAGGCACTACAGAAATTATCTCTATTGACCCTTTTTTTACTTAAAACATCACCTGATGATACGACCCCTTCCTATAGACACAATAGAAAGTGTCTCTATTGACCCTTTCATTAATTATAACATCACCTGCCGATATGACCCCTTCCTAAAGGCACCACAGAAAGTGTCTCTATAGACCCTTTCTTTACTTATAACATCACCTGCTGATATTACCCCTTCCAATAGGCATCATATAAAGTGTCTCTATTGACCCTTTTTTTTAAACTTATAAAATCACCTGATGATATGACCCCTTCCTAAAGGCACCATAGAAAGTGTCTCTATAGACCCTTTATTTACTTATAACATCACCTGCTGATATGACCCCTTCCTATAGGCATCATAGAAAGTGTATCTATAGACCCTTTCTTTACTTATAACATCACCTGCTGATATGACCCCTTCTTATTGGCACTGTAGAAAGTGTCTCTATTGACCATTTCTTCACTTAAAAAATCACCTGCTGATATGACCCCTTCTTAAAGGTACCATAAAAAAGTGTCTCTATAGACCCTTTCTTTACTTATAACATCACCTGCTGATATGACCCCTTCATATAGGCACCATAGAAAGTGTCTCTATAGACCCTTTATTTACTTATAACATCACCTGCTGATGTGACCCCTTCTTATAGGCACAAAAGAAAGTGTCTCTTTTGATCCTTTCTTTACTTATAACATTACCTGCTGATATGACCCCTTCCTATAGGCATAATAGAAAGTGTCTCTATTGACCCTTTCTTTACTTATAACATCACCTGCTGATATGACCCCTTGCTAAAGGCACCATAGAAAGTGTCTCCATTGACCCTTTCTTTACTTATAACATCACCTGCTGATATGACATCTTCCTATAGGCACCATAGAAATTGTCTCTATTGACCCTTTCTTTACTTATAACATCACCTGCTGATATGACCCCTTCTTATAGGCACCATAGAAAGTGTCTCTATTGACTCTTTCTTTACTTATAACATCACCTGCTGATACGACCCCTTCCTATAGGCACAATAAAAAGTGTCTCTATTGACCTTCTCTTTACATATAACATCACCTGCTGATATGACCCCTTCCTATAGGCACCATAGAAAGTGTATCTATTGACCCTTTCTTTACTTATAACATCACCTGCTGATATGACCCCTTCATATAGGCACCATAGAAAGTGTATCTATTGATCCTTTCTTTACTTATAACATCACCTGCTGATATGACCCCTTCCTATAGGCATCATAGAAATTGTCTCTATTGGTCCTTTCTTTACTAATAACATCACCTGCTGATATGACCCCTTCCTATAGGCATAATAGAAAGTGTCTCTATTGACCCTTTCTTTACTTATAACATCACCTGCTGATATGTCCCCTTCCTATAGGCACCATAGAAAGTGTATCTATTGACCCTTTCTTTATTTATAACATCACCTACTGATATGACCCCTTCCTATAGGCACCATAGAAAGTGTCTCTATTGACCCTTTCTTTACTTATAACATCACTTGCTGATATGACCCCTTCCTATAGGTACCATATAAAGTGTATCTATTGACCCTTTCTTTACTTATAACATCACCTGCTGATATGACCCCTTCCTATAGGCACCATAGAAAGTGTCTCTATTGACCCTTTCTTTACTTATAACATCACTTGCTGATATGACCCCTTCCTATAGGTACCATAGAAAGTGTATCTATTGACCCTTTCTTTACTTATAACATCACCTGCTGATATGACCCCTTCCTATAGGTACCATAGAAAGTGTCTCTATTGACCCTTTCATTACTTAGGACATCACCTGCTGATCTGACCCCTTCCTATAGGCACCATAGAAAGTGTATCTATTGACCCTTTCTTTACTTATAACATCACCTGCACTTTAACTTCAAATGAGGTATATCCATATCTTTTACAATATCGCAAATAAAGGAATTCTTCCTTATCCATTTAAACGGCTATATGTGTTGCTTTTGGTGGGTACTAAGAATAAATTTTTTTCTTCTGCAAAACTTTTGTCATACATTTGGTAAAAGGGCATCAAACCATTCTTTAATTTAGATTTGAACGCGAGTTAAACATTTTCCACACTTAATTATCATATAACGGTGTAGGTTTAACTGTATGGTCAAGCACGCATTTAGTTTAAATTTTTAACACATAAATAATGTAGACTTTTCATTTCTATGTCATGTGGTGTCTTGTGGAGAGTTGTCTCATTGGAAATCATACCACATCTTCTTATTTTTATATCAACTGCACAATCAGGTAGCTTCTCTGATGTCAGCAAAATCTAGGGAATTTAAATCAGATCATAATTATACGCAATGGAACCAAGATATTTATGATGATAATGCATGTATACGCGGTGCTTATCATAGCGGTCAGAGATGAGCACCTGTTACAGTTGTCAGCCCATGAAGAGATTGCTTCAATGACATCTTTATTGCATTCGTGCCATTTGATATTAACAGTATTAGACATAAGATTGCATTTTATTTACATTTAATTGCTTTATTGAGATATTTATTTCATGGAATCTTCAAAGATAATTAACCGTCAGTGAAGTTATCCTATCATGTTATAAGACAATATAACGATTATTCACCAATATTTTCCCCTCTGATAAAATAACTGTATATATTTAATCCATGCAATCTTATAAGAAATAGAAAAAAAATCAAAAATAGTTGGGACACCAACTGATAATCTATTTATATTTTGTTTTAAACTGATATCTCAGCCAGTCATGTCAAACGATATTTGAGTTGTTAATTAAAGAATGACAAAAATAAGAATAAAATATATAGATTATATCAAATTCTAGGCTATATAAACTTTATATGCAGCACTTTTACATTTTTTTAAAACAAAACAAAACATCATCGAATTTTCCAATAATTCACCGTCGTAAACCTAAAGGATTCAGTTTTATATTTCTATGGAAACTTTCGATTTGTGTTAATGTTTTGGTGTGAAAAAAACGCCGAAATAATTTTGACACAATAATAGTATAAAAAAAGAATGCGAATATACGTTTGGGTATTTACATTAAACAAACGGTCAATAGAAAAAAGAACACTTTTACTGAATGTAAAAACTGCAATTTTAGGATTGTTTACATTTTTACATTTTTTTGATAGATGCCATTATCTTATTATGCAGTCGTAAGATTTAAGACAGTTCTGTATTATACACTGATTTAAACATGAATTATAGTGTCAAGTTATATTGTTATGCCTGTTTATCGAAGCAGTCTTATAATTATGATATGTCCTATGGCCATCATCACGGCTGTCATTCGGTATATCGAGAAAATGATCGTGAAAGAATACCTAATGGTGGTCAAGCATTGCGATCGGATCGCGAGGATCTGGTATCGGATTGTGAATGTAATTAATAGTAGTTCTACTTCAAAATCTGTGAAAAATCGATAGTATTTTCAAAACGCGGAACAAATCCGGACAAATAAATTGTCTGTCAAAATGATTTAACTTTCTCAATAATACTGTGTAATAAGATAAATAAAATATGCAGTACTTTATGAGAAAACACAAAAGGCGCAACACAAGTATATTGGATGTATTGAAACAAGACACGTTGTGTACCTATAATGGTCACATTCCAATATATAATGGTATATTTGAAACTGAATCTTTGGTGTGTCAGATAGTACAGTAAACATATAAGTTTTTACCCCTTGAAACCGTTCATTTTGTTTTTGAAAACATTGAATTTTGTTAATTTTTTTATCAAAATTGATCGTGAAAGATCGGGCAACGCATAATTTTGATCGTGAAAAAAATGGCGTGACCATACGGACGCACCTGACGTTTTTGCTTTTACCTGTAGCACTATAAAGAACATTTGCGCCTTAGACTTTGATACACCTGAATAAAATTGACAAGACATTTGCGCTTTTTACCCATAATAGTTTACATGTTATCTTTAGAAATTTACCAAAGTCATGAAAAGATGTTCACATATTCTTTGATAGTTCTTCCGAACAAACGACAAAATCAGAAAAAAAAAATATTCGGGTTATCCAGACATATTAAAAAAAAAATATAGTACACGTTTCTGGGAAAACGATAGAAAAAAAAAGAAAATTTTATGGATGGATCATTTAAATTTTGATCGAAATTCTTTAATAAGCTTTCTTACTAGTGGATTAGAATTAGAAACTATATTCCTCTTGTGGCTATTTTGTTAATGAATAGTCGAAGAACTGTACCATCATAGTTTTTTTAAGTTTGTTTCAATTTGTGAAGACCAAAATTTTATTTTTAAACGACTTGCTGTACCTGTTTACTTTTAAAAAGGCTAATACTCGTGGTTGTTGTAAGGTATTGATGATTTTGGCTGTATATAAATATATGAATGTTTTGTGCTTTTTTTTATATATTAAATGATTTTTTTATGTTGATAAAGCGCAAATGTCCTATTTAAAAAAAGCCAATGTCTTTTTTTTAAAAAGCGCAATATCCTACAAATTTAAGCGCAAACGTCCTATCAAAAAGCGCAAACGTCCTGCGCCGGACCAGCATTAAAAATTTGTTTACCAATTGATATATTTGCAACTAGTTGAAGCGTGTAATTATTCTAATAAGAAAGAGCATTAATGCTTTCATTTTTTTTTTCTTTATTTTTTTTCAACACTTTTACTTAAAAGTTTTTAAAATAACCAAAAACGTGTCTAAATAAGAAGATATCCAAGATAAAAGGACCTTCAGCAGCGTAAGATTTTCGAAAAGTAAAAATATATATGTATCTGTAATGCTTAATGCATCCGCCCTGGAAATATATGCATATGTACACATTTTTTTTTTGTGTAAGGGTTGTTACCTTCAGTTATATGGAGTGTCGTTCGTGCGTACATAGTATATATGACATTATTATACTTCACGTAAAAATGGAATATTTTGATTGGCTTATACGAGGGTGTTAATTTACTTTATTATACTTCACGTTAAAATGCCATATTTTGATTGGCTAATACGAGGGTGTTAATTTACTCTATCACATGGCTGAGCGGATGACCATTTTTTTTAATGTCACCCTCTCGTTCAGACCAATCAAAAATCGATAATTTGAAGGACAATGAATTGAATTTACATCAAGTAATTAAATACAATGCTTAAGTTCTACGTTTTGGCTCAGATTTTATTATTTGACTGTCAAAATAAAAAAATAAAACATCTTGCCTCACTTTTGTTTTTTTTTTCTAATACCCGTAACGTTGTTACGTGACGTCATAGAAAATACTTTTAAAATAAAATTAATAAAATCAATCTGTAAAAGACAATAATGAAAGGACATTCAGTATAATAAATTAAATAACACATAGCTGAGAGGGTGATAGAGCAGATTGGTACCCCTCGAAAAAGCATTATCAACCTTGGCTTCGCCGCGGTTGACAATGTTTTCTCGGGGTAACAATCTGCTCTATCACCCTCTCAGCTATGTGTTATTTATATACTATTCTATGGCAAATACTCTATTACCCTTCTCGGAGACGCTTGATCAAGTGTGCGCTTTATTAAATACGACTCTATCCTATGGCAAATACTCTATTACTCTTCACGGAGACGCTTGATCAAGTGTGCGCTTTATTAAATATGGATGGCTGTTATGTACAAGACGTCATAGTTTATTACTTTGAATTTGAAATTTAATCGACAGTAATAACAGAACATTCAGTATAATAAATTAAATAACACATATCTGAGAGGGTGATAGAGCAGATTGTTACCCCTCGAAAAGACATTGTCGACCTTGGCTTCGCCTCAGTTGACAATGTTTTCTCGGGGTAACAATCAACTCTATCACCCTCTCAGCTATGTGTTATTTATATAATATTGGCTTATTTATTGTTTATTTCGTGGATGCTCTGGCATAAACTGAAAAGGTACCAAGATAACGTTATTTTACTTGATTGTTTGATCAGTGTGTTCACAATAGCGATACGTCATTGTACCCAACTTAGTGGCGAAATTATCAATTCAAATATTTATTGCCATATAAACTTTAAACATTAAGTTTGTGACAAATTACCAATCAACAAACATCGCTTTAGATTCTGCCTGATGCCATGCTTGAACTGTAATTTAGATTAGGCTCTATTCTCAATCTTAATTTGTATAAAATAATCAGATCATATGGCATTGAACGAGTATAGCCCTATTCACCAACAAAAGAGAACAGCAATGAGTCATGCAAATCTAATATTTGCTATACCAATTAGAAATATAAACCATCATATAATTAAATAATGGTTTGAACCTTTTCGTTCCATCAAATCTTCCCCGATCCTTTTCACGATCTTCAAAAAGCGGTACGCGATCTTTCACGATCATAAAAATCAATGTTTTGTAAATATTTCATTTTTTGCAGAATGTCTGATTATGCTTACACAAGATAACTTTAGAAACCATTTAAATCATGAAAATGGAATGGCATGTTTCAGAAAAAAAAGTTGGTTAGTAATTTGAAAATCACCAGACAAATACAAACCCAGGGCCCATAAAAAATAGGACATATAGGACAAACTTTGTATGTACTCCGAACAGATTAGCAACTCTAGCTGCTATCAAGACACCTAAATGTCATGTTCGAAAATACGAATCCACGAAATACGGAGATAGTACGCGGCACCTACAATAACGGTCGATCAGACATATGGATTACACTCAATATATATGTAGGGGTACCGATTTTATATCCTGAGCTTATTTTGAAATCTAGAAAAAAACATGCCACTTTAATAATGTAGTTTGGGGGCGCAGGACGGGTCGACTAATGACAAAACTATTTACGAAAAACAAATATAACAAGCATGAACCAACGACAACCACTGAACTACAGGCTCCTGACTTGGGACAGGCACATAAATAATGTGGCGGAATTAAACATCTTTGAAGGCGCCAACCCTCCACAAACCTGGATCAGTGGTGTAAAAGTACAACATAAGAGCAAACTATAAAAAAGCAGTTCAAAAGAATTCAACTCATCCGATCGAAACTTACATTCATTATTTTTCTGTTAATCATTTATTTCTTAAATCATTTTTTTCTTTATTCTTTATTTTTTACAGAATATTCTTTATATTTTAGCACCACATTTTTCTCAATTCCTTATATTTGAGCATCTCATTTTTCTTTATTCTTTACCGTGGCTTTTTGGGTCATTATTCTCTATTCTGTAAAAACCCATTGATGTACATGCTCGGCATCGTAGGATAAAACAGTCCTCAGTTCACTCTAAATCATGTCTTCGGACCGATCACAGAACAAATTTGCCCCCCCCCCCCCCCCCCCAGGGTGACATGCCCTTTTTTCCTGACGCCATGCCCTTTTTATCGGACGCCATGCCCTTTTTATCGGACGCCATGCCCTTTTTTCGACGCCATGCCCTTTTTCTTCTGAAAAATTTGACGCCATTTGCCCTTAAGCGTAATAAGGGTCGAGATTGGATCGCGGTATTGGGGTTTTTTCGCTGATCGAAAGGCGACAAGCATCGTCTAAAGTAAGTTGCATGTTATTTCATGAAGACAGTATTTATCACTTCCGCGATACTCGAGAGCGTACGTCAAATCATTCTTAATTTCGGCATAATAAGTCGGTTACTTCGTAAGAACGTGGTGAAAGTTGCATGAAGTAAATTTGTTATTCATTTATTGCATTAAAAACGTCATATTCCTTTCCAAATTGCGTGCCTAACATCATTTTTTTTTTGTAAATTTCCTCGTCCGCCATTGAAATGTTTATCGGAGTCGGGAAACGGACCAGCTATGAACGAAATCCGGATCTTTACGATAATGACTACGGACGCATGAATGGCACAGCTGACGGAAGAATATTGATCCCGAAAGGAAAAATTACGCATTCAACACGCATTAACATACTTTTATTTAGATCAACTTGTTTAATGTATATATTTCCATGTATATGCATTGTTTCAATTTATTTATTAAAGTTGCTCAACTCTGGGACTATTATAATTATATCATTATACAATGTATCAGCTTAACTTTGTTAAATTTATATATCTTTTAATGAGAAACACTGAATATGTATAACTTACTAGTTTATTTATGTGCCCTATTTGGTATAGTCGACGCGCAAAGTGCCCTTTTGGTAAACAAAATGCCATGCCTTTATTCAGTTCTGAGATAAAACACTACTGGGGAATAGACTGAATATGGTCATTTGGTATTCTTCCGACCGGCAGTAAAACGCTTGCCAAAGTGGGGCGTCCGTTTGGCTGTGCGGGATGTATCAAGTTTGCAGCCACGTCCGATCAGAATGGGGACGTTTAATCCGATGCCTCGTGTAAAGAGATTGCCATGCTCTTTGCATTTTAAGAACCCTTGCAACAACTCTTTGAGGGGTCCGTAGGTGGCCTGTTGCAAGGCAAAATTTCTGTCCCTATCCAATATACTCTCATTTTCCAGTGGCCGTCCAAATTTCCCCGACCATCATTCCGGATGGCCTCTATTGCAGGACCTGCCTATTTTATTTATTGTTAACTTGTTCTCGTCCTGAATATGCATGAAATATTTGCCACTGGACGTTAAGCAACCAAAATCAATCAATCAATCAGAACAAATTTGATTAATAGGCACACGAGGATGTGGGCAAGGGTTTACAGAAAAGAGAACAATGGACAAAGAAATATAAAGTATAGAGAAAAAAAATAGACCAAACAAATAGAAAATAGACAATAATTTATAGATAATTTATTCTGTTTGAAAAATGTAAACTAAAAACTTTAAACCGTGAACGTGATTTGATGAAAATATTGAAATGTTCGGTTTACCAATGGTAACGTTACGCGAAGTCGTTCACGTAAATTTTGATCAAATTTCAGAACTTTGAACTTTTTACACAGATTACATTCGGATTTTAACTATTTACTATTTTAAAATGGACAATGAAATATAGGAAGCATGGGATGTCTGTATATGTATAATACACTCGTTCTATCAAAGAAATGCATCTGGTTCTAGGTGCTATTTATAAGCAAATGCACCGGTTATCTTGTCTTATATACCATAGATCCTTATATACTTACATTTTTAGGATTATGGTAAGATTTATTTTGCGACTTAATATCATGCTGGGCATTTTTGGAACAAGTTATAAGGATGTGGATGGGGGTTTACAGAATAGAGAATAACGAGTTGCTAAATTATAATGAATAGAGAATAAAGGCCGTATGGTTGCCTATGATTGTTTGCGTCATATTCATTTGAAATCGCGTGGATAGTTGTCCCTTTATCACTCCTTATTAAAAAAGAAAGAATAAAGAATAGAGAAAAATGGCATAGAAAATTAAAGAATACAGAATTGAAGGACTCTCCACCACCCTCATGCAGCCATTGCGTTAACTAACGTATTGAAACCGCATTTTCTTTCTCACGAGGTACGTGTTTGGCACTGTTTCGAGAAATAACAACTAAAGTAGTAATTAGTTTCTGTGTCTCTTGTAGAGAGTTGTTTCATTGGTATGGTGGTCAGTTAAGGCCATTTCGCGTTTTCGTGATTTCGCTTTTCAACATATTCTAAAGAGTGAAAACGCGAAATCAAACATGCAAAAACGCTAAAACGCAAAGTCGAAAACACGAAAACGTGAAAACGCAAAAACGTAAAAATCGGTAGGTGAAACCATTCGCGTTTTAGACTTTGTGTTTTTGCGCGTTTTCGCGTTTTCGTGATTTCGCTTTTCAACATATTCTAAAGAGTGAAAACGCGAAATCAAACATGCAAAAACGCTAAAACGCAAAGTCGAAAACACGAAAACGCGAAAACGCAAAAACGTAAAAATCGGTAGGTGAAACCATTCGCGTTTTCGACTTTGTGTTTTTGCGCGTTTTCGTGTTTTCAAACTTCTGTTTTCGAGTTTTCGACTTCGCATTTTCGCATTTTCGACTTTGCATTTTCGCATTTTCGACTTCGCGTTTATGAAAAACAAATACAAAAGACAACCATTGAACTACAGACTCCTGACTTGGGACAGGCACATAGAGTATATGATGGGTTAAACATGTTGGTGAGAGCTCAACCCTCCCCTAACCCGAGACAGTGTTGTAACAGCACAACATAAGAACAATCTAGAAAAATCAGTTGAAAAGAATTAACACAACAGATCGATACAATGCAGAAAAGCATCAATCAAAAACACTGACCAGACGCGGGAGGGTGTTTATCCATCCCTCATCCCTAACAACAAAAAGCTTAAGACACTCAGATCTGATAGTACTCACAGTTACTTACATCAAGTTCAAAGCCAATAACAACTAATAAAAAGCTCATTTATCTAAGACTTAAATATCAATAACATCACATCCAAATTTTAATGGATTTAGTGTAAAGACGTCATTAACATGACCTTATGCAATGCCAGAATATAGGTATCGACAGATTGTAGTACCGTGAAAGTACATATGTCGCAGTATGAAAGCCTACGGAAGCCGGTTCTGTCAAGGTGGAGTTTTAATTTTAATTCGTTATAACGACTTAGCAAACTTGTTATAACGACTAAGCTTATCTAACTCGTTATAATTACTTAACAACTCGTTGTAACGACTTAGCTAACTCGTTTTAACAACACCGCTAACTCGTTTAAACAACTAAGATAACTCGTTTAAACGACTTAGCTTACTCGATTAAACAACTTAACTAACTCGTTAAAACGACTTAGCTTACTCGCTATAAAGACTTGTGTTAATATGTCTTTTGATTGAGTTAAGCCATTTTAATTGATATTTTATAGTGTGTCTTTCTATGTTGTGATGTTACACTATTGTTTCAGATAAGGGTGAAGGTTTGGTACCATTAAAACGTTTAAACCCGCTGCAACTTTTTGCACCTGTCCTAAGTCAGGAATCTCATGTTCAGTAGTTGTCGTTTGTTGATGTGGTTCATAAGTGTTTCTCGTTTCTCGTTTTTTATGTAGATTAGATCGTTGGTTTTCCCGTTTGAATGGTTTTACACTAGTAATTTTTGGGGTCCTTTATAGCTTACTTTTCGATGTGATCCAAGGCTCCGTGTTGAAAACCGTACTTTGACCTATAATGGTTTACTTTTATAAATTGTGACTTGGATGGAGAGTTGTCTCATTGGCACTCATACCACATCTTCTTGTATCTATTAGCTACTTTCCTGGACTTAACTATAACCCCTAATGTATCGGTCTTGATTTATTTCGATTGTCTTCTTATTTATAGATTTTTAAATGTCGACTATAATTGCACATTAATTAGAAGTAGAGATTGAAATGATGAAGACATAGTCTTTCAATCAGTTTAATTGAAGTCTGGAGCTGGTATGTTAGTAACTTCTAGTAGTCCTTTATTAATTTATGTACTATTGTCATTTTGCTTAGTTTCTTTTGTTACCTATTATGACATCGGACTCGGATTTTTTTTTAAATGAGATTAACTGTATGTATTGATGTGTGTTTGTTTTTTCTACATTGGCTAGAGGTATAGGGGGAGGGTTGAAATCTCACAAAACATGTTTAACCCCGCCGCATTTTTGCGCCTGTTCCAAGTCAGGAGTCTCCGGCCTTTGTTAGTCTTGTATGATTTTGAATTTTAGTTTATTTGTATGTTTTGAATTTAATATGGCCTCCATTATCACTAAACTAGTACACATTTTTGTTTAAGGGCCATCTGAAGCACGCCTTCGGGTGCGGGATTTACTCGTTTTGTTGAAGACCCATTGGTGGACTTCGGTTCTTTTTGCACTTTGGTCGGGTTGTTGTCTCTTTGACACATTCCCCATTTCCATTTTCAATTTTATTGAAAGATTTAAAACTGCAAAAAAAGAAATTGAAGATGGTATATATTTTTTACTTAAATGTCTTTAATACATCGAAGATTGCAAGTCTTTTCTAATTAATGTAGAACTAAATAAGGGTGTAAAATTAAAAGACATTCACTGACAAATCTAAATTTTTAAATTTGTCTTGATCTATTATTCAAATGGAATAGTTAAATCACAGAAGTCCATTTTTAGTTTTTCATTACTCGGAAATATTTGTGGATCTATACAAGTGTGTTTTTGTTGAACAATCTACTGAGCTTCAGAATTATACCACAATTGTCGTGATTACGAAATGTGTTAAGTTTTTAAGTTCAATTTCGATTAGCGGAAGTCGAATTTATATTATAAACGCGATTTTTTAAGCAGGTGAATATTCGAGGTGTCATGCACAGAGAGTTTTTTAGTTATTTTACCGTTTTTTTTTAATCATTATTATCATAGTTTAAAAGAAGATAAATAAAAGAGGCCGAAAGACAAAGCCTTTGAGTTTTGATCATAATAACGGGATGAGTACTAGGTAGTGCAGTCAAAGAATTCTAAAATAAATTGAACACAGTTATTTCGTAGAGCAATTCTTTTTTTGGACAATAAATTCAAATAGAAAAAAAATCGCTCCTGCTCTATCTATATGTTCGTTGTATTTTAGCACCCCAGTTTTTTTTTGTATTCTGTATATGTAAGTACCCTATTATTTATTCTCTATTCTTTAAATTTAAGCATCACATTATTCCCTATTTTTACTCTTTTTTTTCTGTTTATTTTTAGTCCATTCTGTAGTCTTTTTCCATTATTCTCTCTCAACGCCCTACCCAAACCTTCATTCATGTATATGACAGGCATCACGATTTGTCTAGTTATATAAAAAAATTCAGAACGAAATTTACATTTTAGTCTTTTTGTTTTAGTTTACATATTATTCTCTATTTTTATCCTATTATTTTTATTCCCTTTTTTGTGTCTTTTCTGTAGTCTTTGTCTATGATTCTCTATTGTATAAACTCCACCCAAAACTTCATTATGCATATGACACTACAGGGGTCATTATTTGCATAGTTATATAAAAATATATTTAAAACAAAATGTATATCTTAGTCTTTTTACCTTATAGTTTACATAATATTTAAACTACCGAGCCAATGAAAAATACTTACATTTTCTAAATATTAATTCATATAAATCCTGACAAAAACAATTTGAATAAGTTTAAAATGAGAAGAAAAGAGATGTATATTAAATCTTTTTGTGAAAAATACATTTGTGGATATATTTGTAATTTCAAAATGGTTGTGGGAGCACACATCACGTTTAGTTATTCAGTGAAAACTTAAGATACTGTGCAAAGGGAGGCAAATCAAAATTTACCAAAAAGGTGCCGTATCGCCAGCTGATGGTGCAAAATCAGCAGGTGCCGTATCAGCAGGTGAGTGATTTAGACCATACTGAAAGATATCATGGTTATTTCGAAATTTAAATCGAAGTTATTGGAGTCAGTTTTCATTTCTTCGATGCTTTAATTTCTGTAGATTGTGCCCTTGTGATATTTCTGAAACTTTTATTCATGTTATTATTCCTGTACTTACCATCGAAATGGAAACCTCAGACTGTCTGGTATTTTAAGTAGTCAATAAACTATGATTGCGCATGACAGTTACACTGAAATAGTGACGAAAAAATGTAGAAGTTTTTTTAACTCAGATAAGTATTTGATAACGTACGACAAGTAACACTGCAGTTTAAATATTTTGGGTCTGCTAAAAATTTGTGATAAACTATGTTTATTCTAAAACAAATTCAAATTATTACGTAAAGATGCCTGAGAAACTGACTTATTATAAATTCATCAAATATATGACAATACACAAAAGTTTGTAGTTTTATGAGGAACATGACATTGGGAAGTTCGCAGTGGCGGATCCAAAGGTGGGGAGGGGATTGGAACCCCCTTTTTTTGTTTGACAACTAGTGCTTTTGTGTGGGGACATATGATTGCCCCCCCCCCCCCTAATTTATGTGGCTCAGTTGCATGGGTTGGAACCCCCTTTTAAAAATGGCTTGATCCGCGCCTGGTTCGTGACTACAATAAGAAGACTTCATTGTGTGTCTGTATAAAGTCAGACTGTCTGGACTATGTGTCGTTCGTTGCTGTTTATTAGTCTGTATTTTTTGGTTTCTGGTCGGGTGTTGGTGATTGTCGTGGTCTATCATGGCCAATATTATCGATGATTTCTGTTATTATTTTATAGATGTGAGAAGATGTGGTATGAGTGCCAATGAGACAACTCTCCATCCAAGTTTATGCATATATTATCTTCTAAAAATCACCATCTAAAAAGATATGGAAAATGAAAATGTTACACTAATAGAAGAAATCGGGAAGTTTAAATGTAATATGCTGTTATATGTTAACAGCTGAAAGTCAAACTTGTTCAAAGTTTTCAAAATAAAAGACTAAATACACGTGAGTGTGTCTCTAATAGTACATTTAAAAAGGACAAAATACAGCTAAGACATTAAATGTTCAAATTCAGAAGCATTTATGTAGATCTTTCTCAATATACTTATACACTTTCTTCACTACTCGGATATCAAACTGCCATCTCATTTTATGTAACCTCTGCTTCAACCAGATTGATAATGTACAGAGTGACATGGAGCGTAAGGATTATTGTTATCTCTGCTAACAACGAAATTGCTAAAGAGTATAATTAGTAATTTTGGTGGATATTTAACGAATGTGACTTACCGAATTAGACTTATAACCGGATATGTTCTTATATGAGCATCACGACGCCGGGTGCCACATGTAGAGCAGGATCTGTGTACCCTTTCGGGGCACCTGAGATCACCCCAGTTTTTGGTGCGGTTCGTGTTGCGCAGTCTTTATCTTACTATGCTGTGTTTTGTATACTGTTGTTTGTCATTTAGCTTTTTGTCATTTTTCTTTTTTTCTTTTTTAGGCATGGCGTTGTCAGTTTATTTTCGATTTGTGAGTGTGAATGTCCCTTTGGTATCTTTCGCCTCTCTTTTAGCATTTTTCTCTTCTTTGCCATGGCTTTGTCAGTTTATTTTCGACTTATGAGTTTTAATGACCCTTTGGTATCTTTCGCCTCTCTTTAACGTCCAGTTGCAAATATAACATAAATCATCCATGATTCAGAGAAATGACATATTAATACCACGTGAATAATTCCTGCTTCTTTCTATTAGACCGGCACTGAGATTGATTTTTTACTTGCTAGTTAACAAAGAAGCGGTTGCTGGTACGAAGGAATGTAACACGTACCACCTGAACACATTATCATGAGTCCGAAAATGAATTTACTCTTACATGTGGACGTGGTGTGTTTGTCAAGAAAATAAATACCATTTTCAAAGTAAAGCATGTAAAGGGAGACCAAATATTAACATCGAACAGAAAAAGGAGAGCCTAAAACACCACCAAACAACGCAAAACACTATCGAACACCCCCAAAATTATTTTTTTCATTTTTCATTAAATATTTGACCTAACTGTAATATGTTAATTAGTTCGTTGACTATAGATATTCTATGGTTGTAATATAATCGACATTCTAGAAGGTAACTAATGGTATCTATATACGACAGGTGAACAGCAGGAGCATTCGAGGATGTTCACTACTGGCCTGTGGCATCCTGACCCATGCAGCCTCCTCTTCGCGTCTGAAAGTGTAGCAGTGAGACAGGATCCCAGGCTAGACCTCTAACAGTTACCGCTAAAAAAATATAACGTTGAGGAACGTTTTACCATTATTTGAAAATTATCAATATTGACATTACTTTTATTGTATGTTTATTCATTTCAAATTATTTTTTTTTGTGTTTCATTTTAAATACCGACGGAGTTGGATTATTGATTTACATGAATGGTTTACAACAGTAAATGTTCGAGTCAACTCAGTCAAGGAAGAAATATTACGAATTTTGACCTGATGACACTGGTCTGGCTAATTTTACATAAGATTAGACAATGTTATTAGATTTTTGAAGAACGGTTAGTGATTTAATTTAAATGAATGAATAATTGATTTCCAACAGTAACCCGTTGCTTTGTTGGTCTTCCCCTGGATTTCAAACTGTACACATATGTGTAAATAAATCTGTATAATGGATATTGAAAACAGTGTTGCGTCTAAACTGAGATGACTGTATAACACTGTATTATAGTAATCTCAGGTTTAAAGCAGCCAAAGTGTCATGTACAAGAATTACGGACATTTCTAGGCGAGATAACTCGTGTTACTTTTATATTCTGGTTCCCATCTTGTTCTCATCGTCTGGTGACCAGTAGATAAGAATAGATAGCTCCCCTAAACGAACAACCCGCCAATAGATGTCACTTTGACGTTATGCCTATAGGGTAATTTATGATAATTCTTATATGATTTGCATATCTACAGATACTTAAATTTGATTGGTCCGTTATCATATTTTCCCTAGGTTTACACTTCGATAGACCATGTTGCCGAAACTATTTTCGTAACCTTCATTGTGATCTATTCATGCGCGATACAGATGCATGGGATCAAGGAGTTCAAGCAAATGGAGTTTGAAAAAAAAAAACAAATACATAACCGTTATTTCTATTTTAATGAATAATAACAAGAAATGATACATTAAAGCTAGGAAAATGTATAAATTTACAATAAAATAAAATTCCGCGAAATTTCATTAATGAGCTTGCCGAATTTAACGTCATGGGAAAACTTGACGTCATACGAATGAAAACACTCAAGATGAAGTCATCCCGTTACTTGTATGCTTCAAATTTAAATAATTTCTCATAAAAAATGAGGTTTTTGAGGTATGTGTTATTTCACTTTAGATTCTATTACATTAATCATACATTAAAATGGATTTCAGAAAGTCAATATGGCGGCTTACTCCTTAGTTACGAAATGTCAATTGTGCATTTGATGATAAATAGTAGCCAATGTACCTAAAATTGTTAATTAAAAATTGCAAATACAATTTAGTTAAGAATTATAAGGATTAAACACATTTTTTCTAGAGGTTATTGATGTGTAAACTGGGTCGCTTACTCACAAACTTAACATAAAAGTCCTTCGGACTTTTATTCAGTTTGTGAGCTAATCGCCCCAGTTTACACATCAATAACCTCTAGAAAAAATGTGTTTAATCCTATAATTTATGATATTAGCAGTTATACGATAATTCCGAACGCAGTTGGATTTAAGAAAGAAACCCCGCGTACACTATACACAGATGAATGATGAAGAAATTGCCGATAGAAAAGAAAAAATTCGAAAAAGAAAAGTTTTGCATGCCCTATGATGAAGAAAGAATATTTTCTGTTAACGATGGTTCAAAAGAGATACGTTTACATGTTATTATATTTCCTATATTTATAATATACAAAATGTATGTATATCTGATCAATACTTTTTTTTAATTTTGTTTTTCTTAATCTAGTAAATTTTCTTATTGTATGAAATTTGTAACCCTGTTTATACTACACACGACCTTTTCGGAAGCTTTAAGATAGTCCAAATAATTTATCATCGGTGTTTCTGATTTTAACAAGTTCAATAAAAGAAACATTTTAAAGCCGCAGGCAAACTGATATAATTATCCTTGTATATTTCTTTTTAATTGAGTTAGATGAAAATCCAATATACAAATCCTTTCAACATCAAGCAGGCTTGAGTATTATCTAGATTATGTTTTATATAAAAAAAAATAGCATTTAACTCGTGATTCTGGACAAGGATAGACAATTTATGAATATGACGAAGACATAATCTTTCAATCAGATTAATTGAAGTGTGGAGCTGGCATGTCAGTTAGTGCTAGTAGTCCTTTAGTTAATTTATCATGTACCATTGTCATTTTGCTTAGTGTCTTTTGTTATCTATTCTGACATCGGACTCGGACTTCTTTTAAACTGAGTTTTACTGTGCGTATTGCTGTGTTTTGTTTATTCTACATAGGCTAGAGGTATAGAGGGAGGGTTGAAATCTCATAAAACATATAAATAAAAGCTACAGAGCAATATCATAAATATGACAAGATGTACATTACTGTCAATTTTAGATTTTATTTGATATGGGTAGGTCCCATGTATTTGATATTGACATTGTATAAGCCAGATGTATACTCCATGCTGAATTTTATTTGATCTAGGTAACACGTAAAATCATTAACACCTGTGGATTCAATTGTAATATTTTCCTGTCCTGTAGGAACATAAAATTTACATAATTCACTACCCTTATTTAGACATAGATATCAGTAAATAAAACCGCAGACTTTCTCCTTAAAGTTTAGTGGTTTTTACATATATTGAAGGTGTGCATGTGGTCATGGTTTAATATTTGCTCTTTTGGGAGATAGTTGAAGTTATTTTAAAATAACACTTTGCATCTGCGGGAGCATCATTTGTGTCTCCCAGACACAATTAAATCTCAGATAAAGTTCTACATTATCTTTGTTAATTATGATACAGTTACTTCAGAGTGAAGTGCGGGGCATCACTTTGTTTAGTTAATTTTATAATTATTTTTTTGTTGTAATTAATCTTATTTGAAAATATTCGTTCATATTTCAGTCGTATCACAATTTTTTTTTTACTTTATAAAATTAGTTTATATGTGTTACCCTATATTCGTATGTGTAGAATACTCTTAATCATAAGAATAGAGGGCAACATACATAAATTATTATTGTTAAATCGCATTGATAAGAGTTTGAACACTTTAGACAAGGTAAAAAATTGATGTGAAAAGACTATTTTGAAATTATAAATTAACTGCAAAAAAAAAGGGGGGGGTCTCCCAACAAGCTCTTGTGCATGGACTACTATATTTTCAATATAATACTTCAATGATAAGATAAAATAGTAACATATGGTATTGAATAGTGATACAGCACCGGAAAGGATTTGCAGTGGCACCATGGAACGCTTATACAATATACTATGTAAATATTGACACATTCGTGTTTATATGTTAGCTGAGATCGATAATTATGGAGCTTTTCTTAAAAAGGACTTCGATGTTTTTCGTCATTTGTATTATTAAACGAAATTTTATGAATATACTAAACAAGGATTTGTATAGTACTACACAAATCCTTGTACTAAACAATAAGATTAATGTATGAAGGAGAATATAAAGTTAGCATATCCTAACAATGATTTTGATGCTATGATATCTTACTGTATACATTCAAAATACTTGAATTTACTTCTTTGATCATTTCTTACAATGATAAGAATAATATTCCCTATACCTTTCCATTATACAAAACTTGTATAAAATTTTGTATGTTTTGAATAACATTAAAAATTGCACGTTGTCATCTTTTCTATTTCAATTTAGTTTTTCAGATTTCGTAGACATTTTTTTTCAATAATACAATCATGCAATTGTGTATTCAAATATTTGATAATAATAATATAATTACTCAAATCAAAATAAGATTAATTAGACAGAGCCTTTAAAAAAAACGAAAAAGAAAAAAACACTTTTTGCATAGTTTTCTTCAAGATGTTAACAAAACCACACTACTTTTAAAATTTTGATGTTTAAAGAACTCTTTGGTATAATAGAAATTAATATATTGTTTAAACCTAACTAGATATTTAAAATGATGGATGTAATTAGAAAAGAAGTTCACATCATAAAAATGAGAATTCAACTAAATAACAAGACCAATTTGTCTTTGAATACGGTCAATCTTAGTTGAATGAATATACATCGTATTCATAAATAATGAAGTTCACTTTCAAATGCTTAGGGACAACAGTAAACATTATTTTAAAATGACGATTCTTATACCATTTGATAGGAAAATTATTTGCCAATACTGTATAATTTGTTAATTTGATTTACAATAAAAAATGAATTTAAAATGATTTTTTATAAAATATGTATACCTCGTAATTTAACACATCTCAACCAAAAGAGAACCCGACGTTCAACATGATAGGGACAACAGTAAATATCAAGATAAAGTGGATTTTATTACACCATTTCAAAGCTAAAAAAATGGTGAGATCTCTATAATTTATTAATTTTATATGAGATTTATAAAATAGACATAGTATTCGTTTATTTAGCTAGTGGTCATAATTCCCCATAGACAATAACGTTAAATTTTTTTCAATGATTACAGTTCTCTGTGTGGTAGCTGATAAAGCCATCCAGCTGAGCTGTCCACAATTCTTGTGTATGCGAATGTAGACCAAGGACCTTGTGTAGATCAAACACACTTTAATGTACTAGTAACCCATAAATTTACGGGGTTATATAACGCATAATGTTAAAATTTCTGAACTCTTTGCCATAATGTAATAGAGTTCAGAATGATTCGATCGCCCTTTATTTTGCGTTTGAATTGTGGAATCGTAATTTGTATACAAAGTTCTAACAGATTGAATGAATTATTCCATATTATGGCAACCCGATTATCTTTATTCATAACAGTCGGCCATACATACGGCCGGAAAGGCTGTTTATGTTGCTATGATAGATTACTGTCTCATTGACTCAAACCCAACAGTCAGATCTGCTCATGACAAATGTTCATGCTATTTAGACAAAGCTAAGATAATTTTCTATATAAGACAAGATATCTTTTTTAATTTAAAGTCGAAATTTGTTAAAACATAAAACACTCGGCCAAGTTTACTCTAGCCATGGTAGCACCCAAAGACTTTTTTCGACACTAATAAAGGCGAATACATCAACAAATAAAAAAGTTAACTAATTAAACAAATTCATTCAAAATTATTAGTAACGTAACATGCTGTCATGGACCTTCTATCTAAAAATATAGCTCAAGCTGAATAAACTTGAATATTCAGCACATTGAAAATTTTAACATTTGATTAATAGGCCGGTAAATTTAACTTTTTTCGACAAAAAAGCTGACCGTGCAAAATAAAATTTGTTCCATTGTAATTATTCAAAGTGATTTTGAGACCATTATTTAAGTGATCTTAAGTGGTCCAAAGAGACATTTTAAAACAAGAATTTTCAACACGTCAAACAGTATTTTTTGTACACTAATCCGTCGAATCAAGGATTTCTATACTATACAAATCCTTGGTCGAATAAAAAATTTAAAGATCAAGGATTTATATAGTATACAAATCCTTGAATAGATTATAACAGAGGCTATGTCTAACATATCTTGATAGCTATTTATTTAATTGTTTTCGATTTATTTTTTCCTGTGTGGGGCCCCTTATCATGCGCTGAATTTAACCTGTTCCCATAAAAGTTTCATATTAAAGGCCGCGAGGCAAAACAAGCAAAAGTAATAAGTCGCTTTACACTGGTTTACTTATTTAGGTGTATATTTTCGCTATATGAACAGTAAAATAACATCCGGTTACCAGTGTTCAATGGCGTAGGAAGACTAAAGTGATTTTGCAGACAATATTTGGAATGCATTTCGTTATTTAGTGGATTGTCCGTGTCACGCATAGATCAAAATGGTTTTTGAGTCACTTGTCGTTGACCTCATCAACAAGTACCTTGGCGATTATGTAGAGAATTTGGACAGATCCCAACTGAAGTTGGGTATTTGGGGAGGTAAGAAAACCGGTGTTGACGATATGCATGACTGCATCATCCAGATGCTGAGGAAGATGCAGAGCATGACAGGCAAAGATTCGTTAAAAAAGTAAAATCAAGTCTCTGATGTATTCTATAAAGTATCTTTCAGTTAGTTACTAAATAACAAGTACAACATACTTTATTACCAATTAATCAATTAATCCCATAACTTGGATTATGCCATTTATGGAGCAAAGAAAAAAATAATCTTAATTATCATAGATACACACTACTAGTACTACAACATCAATGACTTTTACACTGATATTTAGACAATATTTTTAAAACAAATCGTCAGCCATATGAAAAAAAACAGACATTTGCCAGATAAATGACTTTCAGATTTTTTTCAATAATATTGAATTTATAACAAACCTTTTTTTTTTTATAAATCTTGATGACATCTTGTTTCTACTTTCTTAGCGATATATATGTATTCATCATTTCACTTACCCATTGAATTATAAAGGAAGAAAAAACAAAAATGAAAGTAAAAGTTAATGGATTTTCTAAAAATTACACACCCCCAAGTTCGGTAATTTTGTTTATCTTGTAACTTGCTGATATGTCTGCTCATTTGATTATATTTTACATACAAGGTGTAGGAAATCAATTATTCTAGATTGATCTAACAAATTGTCTCCCTTTGTTATTTTTCTAATAAAAAAATGTTTCTCCATTATAATTAGGCCAAATAAAAATATATGTGTGGTTCCAGTTACCCGACCCACCGTAGTTTTAACCCCCCGACCCTAGAACATTTTAATCCATTTTTGAAAAATAAACTTTGAACGATCCCATTTTGTGGAATGTGAATTTCAATATTTAAATTCATAGACTTCTGTCAGAATCTGAATTTCCTTTGGAAGTACCCACTACAACTAAAAATACAACAAAATTAACTGAAAACGTAACATGTCTGTTTATTTTACAACCAAACATATAGAAAATGGCAAACTTCCGGTAGAAGCGTGTATAATAACAGAATCGTACTCAGGCCAAGAAAAAAAAATCTGTGTTTCCGGTATCTTGACCGACCCTGTTATTTAGCCCCGACCCTAATTTTTTTATTGGATCTTCAAATAACAGGCTTCTGTTAATCGACATAATTATTTATCTAACTTGCTTCTACTGGCACAGAAAGCCAGTAAAACATTTTATTTATGTCAAAAGGTATTCCAAATAGGTTAAAATCCAAGAAATTTGCACAGCAGGTGCTTCAAAAACATTGCAAATATCCACACTTCCGGTATTTGAAACTAATTACCGACCCGGACTTGGAAAAACCATGATAATTTTCCGGATTTCGTTTACAATGTCAAAAAAAAAAAATTCCAACCTACCGACCCTATTTTTCAAAATGATGTTACCGGAAACACAGATTATTTTTTTTTAGGCCTCAGTGGACACACGATATTTTCCAGATTTTGACAATCCCAAAAAAATTAAAAAAAAAAAAAATGCCAACCTACCGACCCTATTTTTATTCAGGATGTAACTGGAACCACACATATAGTTTTATTTGGCCTTAATTTTGATAGTGCAGTCTAAAATTGCAGGAAAAAGAAGGAAACATAGTTGAACATAATTAGATTGGTGTACAAAATTAAATTTGATTTTTTAAATATAAACATGAGAAAAGTTAAAAAAATATTGAATAAATCTATTCAGTGGCACTTCCCTATTATGTCAGCAAAGTTTCAAATGCAAACCCAAAATGTAGATGAACAGAACATGCTAAATGTTAAGTTGAGTATACTTACTGGATAAACAAAATTAACTGCCATAATTATACAAATAACAATGAATAATGGACATTTTTATGGGTACAATGTATTTACTGTGTATTCTGTCAGCCAGAAATGAACATGCAGAAGTTTCGGAATTTAGTGTGGAGTCCATTTCACTGAACAAGTATACATTATTATTTAGGGACTAGCTGATGCTGCCTCCAGGTGCTGGATTTTCTTGCTGCATTGGAGACCCATTGTGGCCTTTGGCTGTTTTCTGCTCTTTAGTGGGTTGTTGTCTCTTTGACAGTTTCCATTCTCATTTCTATGCTTTTAAAGCTTGTCAACATTCAGCTATAATGTTTGAGCAGATAATATACTTTCAAGCAATAGGGCATTATTCACTTTATTTAAAAATTCATTCTGTTTTACCAGAATGATATTTGACAATATTGATTGAGAATATTTCTTTATCATTGAAACAAGTATTGCCCTGTTATCTAAGGTGGCCACCTACACTTTATTTCAATCATAAACAAGATTAGTACAAGATTTGTCAATGTCTTGTGAT
Organism: Mytilus californianus; assembly: GCF_021869535.1. Lineage (NCBI taxonomy): Eukaryota > Metazoa > Mollusca > Bivalvia > Mytilida > Mytilidae > Mytilus > Mytilus californianus. The sequence continues at coordinate 61,223,504 of NW_026262604.1, read as the reverse complement.
TTCATGTGTCTACTTAATTATTAATTTGTAAAAAAAGATCAATACATACATCTATATTTAGACAAGTTGTTAAATAAGTCACATGTTAATGTTTAGAAACCTTGAACACGGGTTAAAACACCCTACCTTAAGGATGTACTTAGATGAAATTAAAAAAATCTAGAATTTGAAATTGATACTATAAGTCGAAAGAGCATTAGTTAAAGAATGAAATAAGCTAAAAATATTGATAGGTTATTGAGCTCCTTTTCAAGATATTTAATTTTTAAAAAAATGGCGGGAAAAGGCTGACTCAGACTTTTACCTTATATTTGCATTGGCATTATTTGGGTCTCAAATCATAAGAAAAGAAATCTCGAATCTGCTTAAATTTTGGTACATGACCTTTTATGAGCTATTGAAGTCTTATATGAAAAGAAAAGTGGGTGTTCTGGGGCAAAATATTTAAGCCTATATCTTTCGAAAAAACCTAAGGAGTCCGAACATTTGACAAAAATTCCTAAACCTGACCTAAGTACATCCTTAAGTATTAAAGGTTTTAATTCGATAAAGAAGTAAAACATATTTGTGTGCCCATCCTACTGAGTGTACAATATGTACTAGGGAAAACTATGGGTTTCTTAATCATTAGAAAACAATACATGTTATTATGCTATATACCTAGAATAACACAAAATAACTTTTCACTATAAGAAATAGACAAAACAAATATCAGTGAAGTTAGATAAGACATTTGTACACTGACCTATGATGCAGTATAATTTTACCAACATTATTTTGTAAATCACTTATTTTTTTTGTATCAATACAACAAACTCAGGATATTATGTAATCAAAAGGAAAAGATTTTTATTTGTCATGTGACTTTTCTGTTTCATGTCTAGATGATTATTTATTCCTGCAAAAAAATAAATACAATTGATGACAAATCATGTAATATAGACAATTACTAATACACCATATTGGCAGATTGCACCACCCAAATTCTTACTTCTACATTCAGAGGGTGGAAAAGGGGCTTTTTTGTGTAATGTTAGACTTTTTCCTATAATTACACCTATGTAAGAATCCTGGGTTTTGATTGGTTGATAGCCAGTGTATTTTTCACCAATTTACTTTTAAATGAATATCGTTCATTTTTAAACAGCGCCGGGGTATATGCAAAAAGGATATGCCTTTTTTACCCTCTCTGCCGTGGTATTTGCCAATAAATACTCCATCCGACTGGACACTTGTAATGTCACTATCATCAATGCGTTTTGTACGTTAACATTCGGTGTAATTAAACAGATATAGCATGTTCTTGAGGGGTATTTGCGAAAAATACCAGTCTTGAGAATGAATTTCCCTCGCCTTACGGCTCGTGAAATTTAACATTCTCTCGACTGGTATTTTTCGCAAATACCCCTCCTTAACATGATATATCTGTTCAAAATTCAACGCGAAAATTATCGAGAAAGTCACATAAATTAATTTTTCTTGATATTCGAATTCACCACAAGTTAACATCATTCAAAGCTTATAGTTATCGCAAGCCGACCTACGTGAGTATAACTCACATCACAGCAAACCGCATTAGTAGGTGTGGCTATTTGTCAATTTCAATGACAAAGTAATTTTTATAAACAAAGTTATGTTTAAATAGTTGATTGATTAAATTAATTATTAACATTAATCAAAGGTTTCGTATTTCTGAAATCGTCACTTTAATCATATCATTTAAATTTATGGAATAAAATTTAAGTACTTATTATCATTATTAACTATCTAATGTTTTTCCGTTACTATAGGTATTTTTAAAGGTAGGTATGTGCACTCTTAACAGGCACGCGATTATTGTGTTTTGACATGAATTAATTATATTTTCAGTCGAGAAAATAAACATTTCATATTTCTTGTTAAAGTGATTTAAATTTCAGATTCCAATTAATTATGTTGATCGAATTATCTCTAAAATGTAATAAATCAAGTGCCTGTTAATTTGTTGTTTTAAAATTGTTTAATTTGTTATTTTAAAATTGTTTAATTTGTTATTTTAAAATTTTTTACGTTGGCTAACAACATTGTTTGCGGTATGGATATACAGTACAGTTAAAACGAACATGTTTCCAAACTCCATACAGCGTAATTATTAATGTAGTCACACCAAGAAACTCCAATACCCCTCCTTCATTCTCAGAGAAATTTGGGAATATTCCCTCCGACTTCCGTGTAAATCCGCTACCTTTTGTTTATTGTATTAGCGACATCTCTCTCAGAACAGTGTCACACCGTGTTATTAAGTATTAATTGAATGAATGAATGTGTATTTACGCCGTGCGACCTATCTGATCAAATTAATTATTAAAATTTGCTCTTTCTTGTGAGCAGGGGGGAAGATATAACCTATGTACAACACCATGGTCAACTGGTATGGCATATTGTGCTTTAATAGTGCTGCATTGACTCGTCATTGTATTTCGGACAGCGATCTTAAAATAAATTAATTTGCCTCAGCTTCATACTCTTTTAAATTTTAATGTGGGAAGAATAAAGGCAGCAGCGATCAGTATAAAATTTATACCTTATTCGCAAAAAGAAAAACTCTGGACGTTACATCAGATAAAGTTTGTTTAACAAAATATAAATTGATTTTTAAGACATTTAAATAATGCAATCATGCACTTAATCTATATCTCATTGATCAACAGTGTGTGCTTGAACTCGAACTTCACTTCGCTCACAATATTGAATGCTAAAAATAGCTGACAACAATTTTGTCAACTACACGAGAATTTCATTCGGCCGGAAATATCATGTAACAGTTAACACAGGTGACCTCACTGAACGAGAATCTAAAATATAATCCTTTTCCAAATAAACGAAACACGTCTTCTTTAACTATTTTATTCTTTACATTTTATCAGACAACTCAATGACGTATCTAAGTTATACGTCCATGTTTAACAAATATTCATTTAAGATTGATGAAAATACGGTGCATGTCGTTCTGTAGGGCGTTGGTAGAGATCTTCAGTAAAAATGTGTAGATCGTAAAAATTCTGTCCACTTATTATTTTAACATAATCTTTTCTTGTAGCATAAGTGTATCTCGTTGTTCTTATTGTTGAGTTGCAAGTTGCGAGTTGAAAAGGCCGAGAGTCGAGTTGCGAGCTAAGGAGCTACCATTTAAATATAGGGGGAGGGGGGGCTAGGATGAAAAAATGTTTGTCCAGCATTTTTATACGACCGCAAAAAAATTTTGCGGTCATATATTGGTATGACATTGGAGTAGTAGTCGTTGTCGTCTTTGTCCAAAGACACAATGGTTTTCGCACTCTAACTTTAGTTTAAGTGAATGGATCTCTATGAAATTTTACCATAAGGTTTAATACCACAAAAGGAAGGTTGGGATTGATTTTGGGGGTTATGGTACCAACAGTTAAGTAATTAGGGGCCAAAAATAAGCATTTTTGTAACTTCCAGACATAACTTGTGTGTTAGTGTATGGATGTCTCTGACATTGTACCACAAGGTTCCATATCACAAAGGGAATGCTGGGATTGATATTGGGGGTAATTGCCTCAAAATTTTAGGAATTAGGGGCCAAAAATAATCAATTTTCTAGTTTCCAGACAATAACTTGTGTTCAAGTGTATGGATCTCTCTGAAATTGTACTGCAAGGTTCCATATCACAAAGGCAATATTTGGATTGATTTTGGGGGTACTCGCCTCAAAATTTTAGGAATTAAGGGCCAAAAAAGGGTAAAAAAACAAGCATTTTTCTAGTTTCATGACAATAACTTGTGTGTAAGTCAATGGATCTTTCTGAAATTGTACTACAATGTTCCATATCACAAAGGGAAAGCTGGAATTGAGTTTGGGGGTAATTGCCCAAAACGTTTAAAAATAAGGGGCCAAGAAGGGGCCAAAAATAAGCATTTTTCTAGTTTCCAGACAATAACTTGTGTTCAAGTGTATGGATCTCTCTGAAATTATACTGCAAGGTACCATACCACAAAGGGAAGGCTGGGATTGATTTTGGGGGTAATTGCCTTAAAATTTTAGGAATTAGGGGCCAAAAAGGGGCAAAAAACAAGCATTTATCTAGTTCAGGACAATAACTTGTGTGTAAGTGAATGGATCTTTATGAAATTGTACTACAAGGTTCCATATCACAAAGGAAAAGCTGGGTTTAAGTTTGGGGGTAATTGCCCTAAATGTTTAGGAATATGGGGCCAAAAAGGGGCCAAAAAACAAGCATTTTTCTAGTTTCCAGACAATAACTTGTGTTCAAGTGTATGGATCTCTATGAAATTGTACTGCTAGGTACCATACCACAAAGGGAAGGCTGGGATTGAGTTTGGGGGTGATGAATCATAAGGGGTTCAAAAATTGGGGGGGGGGGGATTTTTTTTTCTTTAAAATTTTCCATTTTAAATTGGTTATTTCTGATTAATATATAAAAGCAAATAATAATGATATGGTTAGCATAGGTAAATTAAAAAAATTTAAGTTCTTAGCCCACATTCATACTGTGTTAGAAACCTATGCTGTGTCAAATATTTAATCACAATCCAAATTCAGTGCTGTATCAAGCTTGAATGTTGTGTCCATACTTGCCCCAACTGTTCAGGGTTAAACCTCTGCGGTTGTATCAAGCTGCGTCCAGCGGAGCATTTTTTTGGCTCATATCTCTGAAACCAAAGCATTTAGAGCAAATCTGATGAGGAGAAAATTGTTCATTAGGTCAAGATCTATCTGCCCTGAAATGTTCAGACCAATCAGGCAACACGTTGTTGGATTGCTGCCCCTGAATTGGTAATTTAAAGAAAATTTTGCAGCTTTTGGTTATTATCTTGAATATTATTATAGATAGAGATAAACTGTAAACAGCAATAATGTACAGCAAAGTAAGATCTACAAATAAGTCAAATGATCAAAATTGTCAATTGACCCCTTAAGGAGTTATTGCTCTTTATAGTCATTTTTTTACAATTTTCATAAATTTTGTAAATTTTTGTAAATTTTTACAAAATATTTTCCACTGTAACTACTGGACCAAGTTCATTATAGATAGAGATAATTGTAAGAAGCAAGAATGTTCAGTAAAGTAAGATCTACAAACACATCACCATCATCAAAACACAATTTTGTCATGAATCCATCTGTGTCCTTTGTTTAATATGCACATAGACCAAGGTGAGCGACACAGGCTCTTTAGAGCCTCTAGTTTTTTTAGTTGTAATCTCTGTCCTGCCTTTTTATTTTTAACTCTATTTGGTCCTGTTTTATTTTATTAGTTTATCCTGACTTTTTTTACATAAATTGTCATCCTGTCTTTTTTTTTTTGCCAAGTTGCTCATCCTGCCTTTTTTTTTACTCAAAACTCCTGTCCTACCTTTTTTTTAAATTTCATCCTAGCTCCCCCATAAAAATCAAATGGTAGCTCCCTTATACACTGCATGAGGAAGGGTCCCGGTATTTTGATTGCAGGATTTGAAACAGTTATGTGATGCTTATTTATAAGAGTCTATATGTTGCAAAGTCACACACGCTTTCTTGAGGGCACGTAATGGGGGTACCTTCATGACGAATTACGGTGAAAATGATCTGCTAGTCTATTGTCTATTGGGCATTATTTTCTATTCCGTAAATCACCTCATATATAAGGGTTATTTCAAATGAATATCTGATATTCAAGCGGAATTTAGGATGCATAATACTACTAGTATAAGAGTATCTACAAGGAGAAGCTGTTTAATTGGTCGGTCTCTGTTAAAATAATCTAGCTGGCTAATATGTTATTAATAACTAATTGGGCACTTTTTTCATAATTTCAATTTTGGAATAAAAGAATATGACCAGAAAATCCTTAAATGATCGTCGAACCACTCAAAATTTTTGAAGTTGCACATAGGAAGTAGTGCTCAATAGAAATCTGTGCGTAGTTTATTATCTCATGTGCTTTTGGCTAAGATGTCAAAGAACAATTGTATGAAATATTTCATCGCTGAAAATCTCTAAGTACAAGTCGTTTACATTTCCCAAATGGCAAACGGCGCAGCAATATTGTTCATGTACACCAAATCTCTATGATAGAGGAAATAAAGTTATACATAGTAGTCTAAGTTGGCGGTAATTTTAACTTACACAAGACGTAAGCTAGTAGGTATTCTGATGTTATAAAGTAAGTTTTGTTTATCATGATCTTCTTTTCGTTTAAGAAGATTGTGATTAATCAATTAATTTCAATTAAATGTATGTACATTCAAATTCCATTCTTTTATTAAATTATTCCGTTCATTACTGAACTTGCCAAATAAAGTTGTTGTTGTTTTATGAATGACAAAGATGAAAATCGACGTTGATTGGATGTTTATAAAATGTGGACAACTCGTCCCCGAGACAAGTCGGAAAGAGTCCACTCGGACCGCTTGTCAGATTTACTTAGGGTTTCATAAAATGTTAGAATAAGTTAACATGTCTAGCGGAGCCATCAATCTTTCGTTTGTGCCTTTGGGTATTTTGACGGGCCTAAAGAAAGGAGGGGTTTACTATAGAAGCCTATGGGATTTTATTTTTTTTTCAATTTTCAAATGACTATTACTTGTAAACAGTAAGTGATAGACACACACGGTCTTCAGTAATAATAACAGGACAATAGAACAAATCAAATAAAATATAGGGTGAGTCCCTGGGGGGTCATCCCACCCCTTCAATTTGAAAACGTGCTTTTATCTTGTAAACAGTCGCGATCCCGATTTTATTTTATATAATTAAAGATCGATTACAGAGGTAAACACATGTTTTTTTTTCAAATGTTTGTTCTATTTATAGATTACCATATCTAAGACTCACTTGCGGGAAAACTTATTTCCCACATGCATTAATACACTAGAGTAGTCAGCTATACAAACAATAACTTTATTTGTTTTAACTGACTCTGAGGTATAAAATAGTAACTGTTGATATTAAAACCTTTATAATGGATGAATTATAGAAGACATGCAGTGAATATCAAGTTTAAAAGTCATTTGATAAATATGAATTTACAAAACATCAGATTTATTTTGATGCACAATTATTAACATTCTTTAAACCCCCCCCCCCCCCCTTTTTTTCCAAATGTTGATCTGAAATAAAAAATAATAGTTGCAAAACCTTGATATACTACCAATGTGGCACTATACATGTGCCTTTTAAAACACAAATCTGCGTACAAAGAAGTCTTGTTACGATACCTTACCAGATACAGGTAATATACATGTAGCTGTTTAAAACTCGGAAATGTCAAGCTAAACTTGCATTTATATATTCATATACCCCGAAATGTCAAGCTAAACTCGCATTTATATATTCATATACCCCGAAATGTCAAGCTAAACTCGCATTATATTCATATACCCCTAAATGTCAAGCTAAAATCGCATTATATTCATATACCCCGAAATGTCAAGGAAGACTGATTTTGAGCGTGTTACTATGAACCATGAAATTAACAACTAAATTTTGATGTGCAGCACCAGAAACTTGTGAAATGTATTTGTGCAAATAAATATAATCTAAATTCGTATCATTTAAAATTTATGAAACCACATAATTAACAAAATTTAATTTTTAGGTATAATATAGTTATGAATTAACTTATTTACCTATTTATATGACAAAAAAAATAAAAACATGATTAAATTTTAAAACCTTAGTGGACCATTTGAATTTCAGGGGCAAAAAAAGGGGTTGGGTGTTTGCTGATAGAATATTCATTTCATCCGTTGATAACTATGTAGTGACTTATTTATTTTTAGCGCGGCGATCATTTTAACTTTTCGTATATGTAAAAAGTAATTGTTGCAACGTCTCGCATTATTAAAATCCAGTTTTGTATGTTTTTAGGATCACTGTATTTGTCAACGTGGAAACATATAATACTTATATATATTTCATTGTGTCCTTTTCTTTTTTTCTTCATTTTCTTTATAGATTTAATTGTATTCAAATCATTGTAATAATGTGTACCAAATTTAACTTGATTATTCTGCCTGTAATGGGCGTCTCTAATTGACAATAGAATATAAAAAAAATATTTTGCATTTTATAGAAAAAATATTGATGCCTTGGACAGATTTTTTTTACAGTAAGTTACTGTCCGGACTACCTTTCCAAAATCACCCCACGAGTGTCTGGGGGAATAGACATATAATCACATTGGTCTTCTCCCGATATTTTAATCCGTAAAACCCTTGCCAACGTCTTTTTGGCTGTGTGGGATGTACAAGTACTCAGCAACGTCCAGTCTGAATTGGGACATTAAATCCTTATGCCTTGCGCTACTATCGTTTGAACCTTTGCAACAACTCTTTCAGCGGTCCATAGGTACAGAGACATATAAATATATGTCTCTGGTGATCTCTGGTGAAACCTATATTATATTTTGTTTCAATGCTTTTCAGTCTTTATTTATACATTTTTTTTTGATTGAGACTGTTCCAATTCAACTATTGATTCTTCCAACAGATATAAAGATTTAAGAAATAATTCATGGCAGCCGTAGATTTGTTTTCATTTAACCATGGGTTGGGCATTTATATTCGATTATTTTACCCTGAGCGTTAGCGAGGGGTAAAATACGAATAAAAATGCCCAACCCATGGTTAAATGAAAACAAATGAGCGTTAGCGAGGGGTAAAATACGAATAAAAATGCCCAACCCATGGTTAAATGAAAACAAATCTACGGCTGCAATGAATTATTTCGATTCTAATAGGACAAATTCGGTAATTTTGTTAACCGTGAAAGCCCTATACATACGATACTGTTTTGGCTGTTCCGTTTTACCCAATTTTGATAATATTGGTAATATTATATTATTCAATGATTATTTTTTTTTAATCGCATTTTTCACTTATATATTTTCTTCCAATGTAATTTTATTCGTTCTGAGGCATACAAGAAGCTTTAAAATGCCCGGTATTTACATTTGATTTTTTGTTTACGGAAACATATTTGTGATGTCACCTTGTTTCGTTGCCATGTCAAGACAATAACATCATTTCGCGGAATTTTCGTTTTATGAAATTTTACCATGAAAAATAAATTGAAATGGACTGATTTGTTTATTTTGCTATAGAATAGAGATAAATATATTGTATATGAAGCTTGGCCTTCGTAAACTGGGGATTTTGATGTCGAAAATTGAGAATATCTGGCAGTATAAATAAGTTGGTCGTAACGCGGAACAGCCGTTTATGTGTATTACTGCGTTTGCGCTAAAGGTAGATATATTGTGATTATACTGGTTGACGATAAAAATTTAGAATTCCATTTTAACCCCTAGTGGTTGACGGAATACACACTAACATTAATGGGATACCATATTTTGTAGATTTTACGGGTATAGGTAAACACTGAATTTAAATGATCAATGAAGTACAAACTATCTAAAGGTTTTTTTGCAGACGTTGACATAACCATAAAATCAAATATCCACGAAAAATTAAAATTGGAAAATTGGCACTTCAAAAATTAATGAGTAAGCCAAAGACACAGATAAGGGTGGTTAAAATGGAAGTCTTGACTAAGATTTATGCTAAGTATGAAGTACTCCCTGGAATAATAGAAATTGAAATTAGAAAACACATTCTTTATAAAGCCCAAAAAATTGTTTGTTAAGTGTTTTACTGCTTATAATCTGTTTTTTTAGCTTCAGGAAAATTCAGTCCCAAGATTTATTATTGATTGGCAATGCAATCAGGCAATCAGACTGTTTTTTTAGCTTTAGAAAATTCAGTCCTAAGATTTATTATTGATTGGCAATCAGATTATTCATCCCATAGAAACAAGGTACTAAGATAACAAAAAAATATCCATTTTAATTAATTCTACATTTTGTAACCAAGTAATTGTATACACAATTTGTTTTTTGTTTGGCCTAAATTGACAATAAAAAACCTTGCATAGAGAGAAACTTTGAGCAGTATTAGTTCTGCAAGTCATTTGATGAGGAACTAATAAAAACTGCAGTTTGTTTGATGTAAAGAACTGAATCAAGTGGATTTGATTGTGACTGATTGAGGCTCTTTAAGGGGTAGTACAACAGGTTGTTGACATTTACTGCAAATGTTACATAAGAGCTCAGAAATAACAAACAACATTCAAATATCTCTTTCAGTGTTTATCAAGATATTAGATCTTAAAATAGCAATAATCAATGATAAATATTTTTTCCAAAATTTCAGCAATTAAATATGTTGTTAATTTGTGTGATGTTTTTATAATTACAAAAATTGCAGCTAGATAGATTTTCCAAAATAAAAAACTTGCAAATTTTGATAGCATTATTTATCTGCAGCATTTCCTGAGGTCACAATAATTCTCGATTTTTGTCCATTGTCCAACAATACTAATTATAAGTGCTATTAAAAATTTAGGTATTTAAGAAAAAGTTATAAATTTTTATAAGAGAGATATTGTTTTTAAAATGTAACAAGGTATATGGAGGGTAAATTTAAGATATTTAGACCAAAAATGTCTATAATATGATTGAAAGAAATTTATTTAACATGATTAGAATTGTTTAATGTGTCAAATAATGCCAGTCTTGTATTTTTTCTATGTTGATCACACTCATGCAGACATCAACTATGTAAATTAATTCTTCTATCACTTGTTAATGGAAGATTAACTGCTCTATTTAAGATTACATTCTCAAAGTTTTAAGTGATTCTTAAATTTATAAATCAATATTTCCAACAAAAAAAATTTGTAGCTTTCAGACAGACTTGGAGCTCCAGTTAAAGCATATGTCATTTGAAGAAAATTTACCTCCTTTATTCAACAAGGCCTAAAATAAAATATTGTTTGTTTCCCCAATCCCGACCGACCCTGCAAAAATTGTCTGACTCGCAAAATTTTATTGTCAAAAGTAAGTCAAATATTATTTTATTCATTTCAGATTTTCAGGCTTGCTGGATCAACCAATATTGCTCCAGCTTTTTGGAAAAATAAAATTTTTTCCCTACCTACCTACCTTCACCTGGCTTGGCAGGGTCGGGATTGGGGAAACAAATACTGTGGATTCATTTATTTTCGTGGGTATCAATTTTCGTGGATAAAGGAAAACTTTCATGTTCGTGGATATTAAATTTCGTGGTTTGACCAAAGTCTGCATACAAGCCTATATAAAATTTGACATTCGTTGAACATTTAATTTCGTGGTTCACCAGTACCAACGAAATCCACGAAGATTGGTATCCCACGAATAATAATGAATCCACAGTAGTATATTAATTTAGGCCCAATGCCAAGTCAAAATGGTGTTAAATCTTATGTCCCCTATTTCGAGATTGCTATTGTTTGCATCTTGAGAGCAAGACTTCCTGTAGGGTCTGTAGACGATTGGCCTGTTGCTTGAGCAAGACTTCCTGTAGGGTCTGTAGATGATTGGCCTGTTGCTTGAGCAAGACTTCCTGTAGGGTCTGTAGATGATTGGCCTGTTGCTTGAGCAAGACTTCCTTTAGGGTCTGTAGATGATTGGCCTGTTGCTTGAGCAAGACTTCCTGTAGGGTCTGTAGATTGTTGACCTGTTGCTTGAGCAAGACTTCCTGTAGGGTCTGTAGATGATTGACCTGTTGCTTGAGCAAGACTTCCTGTAGGGTCTGTAGATGATTGACCTGTTGCTTGAGCAAGACTTCCTGTAGGGTCTGTAGATGATTGGCATGTACAAGAATTACGGACATTTCAAGGCGAGATAACTCGTGTTACTTTTCTATTCTGGTTCCAATCTTGTTCTCATCGTCTGGTGACCAGTAGATGAGAATAGATAACTCCCCTAAACGAACACCCCGCCAATAGATGTCACTTTGACGTTATGCCTATAGGGTAATTTATGATATTAGCAGTTATACGATAATTCCGAACGCAGTTGGATTTAAGAAAGAAACCCCGCGTACACTATACACAGATGAATGATGAATAAATTGCCGATATAAAAGAAATAATTTAAAAAAGAAAAGTTTTGCATGCCCTATGATGTAGAAAGAATATTTTCTGTTAACGATGGTTCAAAAGAGATACGTTTACATGTTATTATATTTCCAATATTTATAATATATGTATATCTCTTGATCAATACTTTTTTTAATTTTTTCTCTCTTAAAATCTAGTAAATTTTCTTATTGTATGAAATTTGTAACCCTGTTTATACTACACACGACCTTTTCGGTCAGTTATTGCTGTAGTAGTCCTTTAGTTAATTTATCATGTATCATTGCCATTTTGCTTAGTGTTTTTTTATATCTATTCTGACATCGGACTCGGACTTCTTTTAAACTGAGTTTTACTGTGCGTATTGCTGTTTTGTTTATTCTACATAGGCTAGAGGTATAGAGGGAGGGTTGGAATCTCATAAAACATATAAATAAAAGCTACAGAAAGGCAATATCATAAATATGACAAGATGTACATCTTTTATCTGTCAATTTTAGATTTTATTTGATATGGGTAGGTCATGTATTCGATATTGACATTGTATAAGCCAGATGTATACTCCATGCGGAATTTTATTTGATCTAGGTAACACGTAAACTCATTAACACCTGTGGATTAAATTGTAATATTTTCCTGTCCTCTAGGAACATAAAATTTACATAATTCACTTCCCTTAATTAGACATAGATATCAGTAAATAAAACCGCAGACTTTCTCCTTAAAGTTTAGTGGTTTGTACATATATTGAAAGTGTGCATGTGGTCAGGGTTTAATAATTGCTCTTTTGGGAGATAGTTGAAGTTATTTTAAAATAACACTTTGCATCTGCGGGGGCATCATTTGCATGTTTCTCCCAGACACAATTAAATCTCAGATAAAGTTCAGAGTGAATTGCGGGGCATCACTTTGTCTAGTTAATTTTATAATTATTTTTTTGTTGTAATTAATCTTATTTGAAAATATTCGTTCATATTTCAGCCGTATCTCAATTTTTGTTTACTTTATAAAATTAGTTTATATGTGTTACCCTATATTCTTATGTGTAGAATACTCCTATAATGACTTAAACATTTAAACATAAGAATAGAGGGCAACATACATAAATTATTATTGTTAAATCGCATTGATAAGAGTTTGAACACTTTAGACAAGGTAAAAAAGTTGATGTGAAAAGACTATTTTCAAATTATAAATTAACTGCAAAAAATAAAAAAGGGGGTCTCCCAACAAGCTCTTTTGCATGGACTACTATATTTTCAATATAATACTTCAATGATAAGATAAAATAGTAACATATGGTATTGAATAGTGATACCACACCGGAAAGGATTTGCCTTGGCACCATGAGACGCTTATACAATATACTATCTAAATATTGACACATTCGTGTTTATATGTTAGCTGAGATCGATAATTATGGAGCTTTTCTTAAAAAGGACTTCGATGTTTTTCGTCATTTGTAATATTATTAATTCGTATATTTTAACTAATTTGATTCGTTCAGGGATAGTCACATGTTAAACTATATTTTCGAAGGTAGAGAGAAAACGGCGGATAGCAAAAAGCATATTGCACGGCAAAAAGCATATTGCACGGTTAATTTTAGAATATCTAAAAACCGATATACTTTGTGACGTCATGTTATGAATTTCATGATATTGTTAAAAGTTTTATAAAAAAAATATCTATGATCGATTATTTGAAGAAAAAAAATCTTCAAATACATAAGATGTAAAAAAAAACATCAAAAAAGTAAATGAAATAACAACTAATCTGTTGTTATTGTCTAGAAGACAATATGATATCTATAGAATTACAACAAAATCAAATGACGATTTTGATACAAATATGGTCGGAAATTAATAATATAACAATTATAGCCTATTTATGAGGTCAATACAGGATATATCGACCCAAAGAAGTATATCGACCTCGGACTTCGTCCTCAGTCAATATACTTCTTTCAGGTCAATATATCCTTGTATCGACCTCCTACAAAGGCTATAATTGTATATTATTAAACGACATTTTATGAATATACTAAACAAGGATTTGTATAGTACTATACATATCCTTGTACTAAACAATAAGATTAATGTATGAAGGAGAACATAAAGATATAGCATATCCTAACAATGATTTTGATGCTATGATATCTTACTATATACATTCAAAATACTTGCATTTACTTCTCTGATAATTTCTTATAATGATAAGAATAATATTCCCTATACCTTTTTATTATACAAAACTTGTATAAAATTTTTTATGTTTTGAATAACATTAAAAATTGCACGTTGTCATCTTTTCTATTTCAATTTAGTTTTTTTCAGATTTCGTAGACATTTTTTTTCAATAATACAATCATGCAATTGTGTATTCAAATATTTGATAATAATAATATAACTACTCAAATCAAAATATGATTAATTAGACAGAGCCTTTAAAAAAAAAAGAAAAAATAACACTTTTTGCATATTTTTCTTCAAGATGTCAACAAAACCACACTACTTGATGTTTAAAGAACTCTTTGGTATAATAGAAATTAATATATTGTTTAAAACCTAACTAGATATTTAAGATGATGGATGTAATTAGAAAAGAAGTTCACATCATAAAAATGAGAATTCAACTAAATAACAAGACCAATTTGTCTTGAATACGGTCAATCTTAGTTGAATGAATATACATCGTATTCATAAATAATGAAGTTTCACTTTCAAATGCTTAGGGACAACAGTAAACATTATTTTAAAATGACGATTCTTATACCATTTGATAGGAAAATTATTTGCCAATACTGTATAATTTGTTAATTTGATTTACAATAAAAAATGAATTTAATATGATTTTTTTATAAAATATGTATACCTCGGAATTTAACATATCTCAACCAAAAGAAAACCTGACGTTCAACATGATAGGGACAACAGTAAATATCAAGATAAAGTGAATTTTATTGCACCATTTCAAAGCTAAAAAATTGGTGAGATCTCTATAATTTATTAATTTTATATGAGATTTATAAAATAGACATAGTATTCGTTTATTTAGCTAGTGGTCATAATTCCCCATAGACAATAACGTTAATTTTTTTTCAATGATTACGGTTCTCTGTGTGGTAGCTGATAAAGCCATCCAGCTGAGCTGTCCGCAATTCTTGTGTATGCCTGTTGCTTGGGCAAGACTTCCTGTAGGGTCTGTAGATGATTGGCCTGTTGCTTGAGCAAGACTTCCTGTAGGGTCTGTAGATGATTGGCCTGTTGCTTGAGCAAGACTTCCTGTAGGGTCTGTAGATGATTGGCCTGTTGCTTGAGCAAGACTTCCTGTAGGGTCTGTAGATGATTGGCCTGTTGCTTGAGCAAGACTTCCTGTAGGGTCTGTAGATGATTGGCCTGTTGCTTGAGCAAGACTTCCTGTAGGGTCTGTAGATGATTGGCCTGTTGCTTGGGCAAGACTTCCTGTAGGGTCTGTAGATGATTGGCCTGTTGCTTGAGCAAGACTTCCTGTAGGGTCTGTAGATGATTGGCCTGTTGCTTGAGCAAGACTTCCTGTAGGGTCTGTAGATGATTGGCCTGTTGCAAGGATCCTTTCTAACATGTCCTTTACAAGTGGCTGTCTAAATTGTTTGCCTATCATTCCAGTTAACCAATTGACTGATTGATTCTTAGTTATTCTCCTCCTTAATATGCATGAAATATTTGCCACTGTACATAAAGCCAGTCTTTATTTGATAACAATTTTACAATTTCAGGAGATGCAGTGTTACAGAACTTGGATTTGAAGGAAAGTGCATTGGTAAGTTTGTTTATTAGAATATTTTTAATTACTGTACACTTAGATTGGCTGTGGATATGTAGAATAGCCACTGACAAGGAGAAAAGCTTGCAATAAGTATCGGAAACTGAATAATAATTTTTTTAAAAACAAAACCAAATATGTCTGAATGAAGTTTTTTAGAATATTAGATATATAGTTACTAAAAATATAAGGTTTCATTTTGTTTTTTTTATTTAAACATGACAGCATTTGGTCATATTACTGCCTATTAATCATTTTCTGAAAAAAATTAATATTTTGGTTATTTTAAAATTCAGAATGCTATTTACTTCTAAGTGCCTACTTACATGTAAAATATTTTGTTGTATAGGTTTTCAAGACTATACCAAAACTGTTACTTGAGAGAATAGTGTTGACATTTGTCGGGCCTTATTTGACGTTACATCATTGTCAATCTACATGAAATTCCTACCGATTAATGTATTGTTGAGATGATAGTGGAAGAAATAAGGTTTTTTATCAAAAGTAATTATGAAATGAGAAAATTATGTTATTCATTTAAATTCTTTTTTTTCATTCTTTGTAAAATTTATTTTTAGGATGATTTAGATCTACCAGTAAAAATCAAAGCAGGTCATATTGGTGAGTAGATGTAAAGCTTATGTTTACATACATTGGAGACATATTTCTTATAAACTTAAAACTAAAGAGAATAATACTATGATTTTACATATAGCTATTCTAACAAATTATGTTCACAAAGTGTTTGGCTTGTTTGCTTGCCAAGTTTGTTCAAAGTTTTGCTGAAGCATTAAAATTGGCACTTTAAGACAATGACATAGGCAGAGTTCAATCTGTTTAAAGAAAAATCACTGAAATTTAAAAATTTCATTGAACAAGTATTGTATTCGCCGTTTCAATTTAAATAACACTCCAAGTGGAAATGTCCTATAGTGAGCTTAATATTTTTTGAACATAGAATTGTAAAAGAGCTCTAACTATGTGGTAAAATATAGAAAGATTTAAGTGTATAGTAAGATGTAAGCAAGCAAGCAACAAACCAACCAATCATATTTAATTTTTGCCAATATGTGAAAAATTATGAGTTAAACCAAGTGCTTCCAAACTGATCCTATTCAAGACGTTTCTATTAAGTGTTAAGAAGTAAATATATATTGATAATACACGACATAGAAGTAGAGGAGGTATGTTATCCTATCAAAGTTCTGTCTGCTCAGTAAACTAGATAATATTTTCTTTCAAAATTTGATGATAAAAATACTTTTAAGTACCAGCAATTTTAAACTAAAGTCAGGTTTGGTTTGAGGAGGAAACAATTTTTTCATGGCCTAGTACCCTGATGTCCAATGGATCATTTAATGGCCATGTTCAGGACAACATTAATACTAAACTTGATATTTTTTATGCTAGTCCAGTTAATTAGAAAGTGATCACTTAATGATATCAATAAACAGACATCTCTTATGTCAATAGTAATTAGGTGATCAATATACAGGGAAACAATTAACAGGTGTGTTGATTGGGTAAGATAGGTTTGTTCTGTTCTGTACAGGTATTTGTGTTGATATAATAATTATAGATCATATTGATATGTTATTTTGACTGTTATTGACTGATTACTTCGATTGCCATCCAATCTTATTGTTATGTGTAGAAGTTCAGTGTCCTAGCTTGGGTCCTTGGGGTGAAGCTCCATTCTCCTCTTTTTCTGCTCCCCTTTGCCCTTATTTGTGTGCCAATCTTCTCTTATATTACTAGCTGCCCTATAAAAAATTTGAAGGGAAAATAAATTCTTGAAAATGTTAAATAAAACAACATTTTTACTACAGGAAAAAAAAATCTTACAACCCCAAGATACTATTAATGATTAAATCCAACAAAAAAGCTTTCATTTATTCCACTATTTATTTTTTTATCCAGAAACTTGACCAGCAAGTTGTCCCTTTTCAGACAAGAACTCTCACTTGAACATGCCCTTCATCTTTTAACTGTGGCACTCTCAATAAATTCTAGTTAGAAGTTTATCTTGTTTAACATTAGGTTACATTAAAATATAAACACCCTTTGGATAGGCTTTATATTGTTCATTGTCATAAGACCCTAATCTATGTTGTTTTTCATACTACTTCAAAGAGATTGATGGTCTATTGTAAGTCTTCACCTGTCATGTGACATCCTCACTTAGACTGTTTCTTTAATTAGGGAAGGAAATTATATTTTATCAAATATGATTTTGTAATGTGTTGATAATTGCATGGTTCAAGTGTTACCGTCTTTCTTCTTACATAAATCAGCCAATCGTGATGGAATTAGAATGACCCATTCTAAAGATGTCCTATGATAACAATTCTCAAATCGTTCAGAATTAAACTGGTCTCACTAATTGTGAAATTATACATCACCATGCCACTTAAGATTTTGCATAGAAGTCAAAACCACCATTCCTGAAATATTCAGATAAAATTTAATAAGCATGTTTAGATAAATCCCTGATCTCTCTTAAATAATATAAAATACATTGTACTATGATTTTATGTTAAAAAAAATGTACATGAATTTTACTTCATAGAAACATGTGATTACATATTTTTACTAAATCTTCCCACTCAATAAATATTACATTTTTCTGCAACACAAATGAATTTGATGCTTTCATTCACACCTTGATGAATCAGATGTGCTCACTGGACCATGAAGGCCATTGACAATCAATATTGGTTATAAATGAATTAAAAAAATGTGTTTGTCATCAATCAATTTTTTAAATGACATCTGTCAGATCTTACTTGGAAAATATAATTGAAAAATATATTATCCTGTTGATAGGTCAAAAACATGAAAGAAATAAACTGATTTACATACATGACATAATCTATTAATTTGTTCTTCAATTAAAAAGTCATTCATAATTTATATAGGTGAAAAAATATGTTGTTTTCCTTTGACAATTGAACTGAAGCCTCCCTCGCTTATTTCTTTAGATACAGGGGCTCAGTAGGGATCAAATTTAATGCATTAATAAATTGATGCATTATTTTCTGTTCATGATACTGTGGAATATTTACATAGACAAACCTGTCAATAAACATGATAAATGGTATTTAATTACAGACACATCATTGCATTTTACAAATTCTACATGCAAAGAGGTTCATAGAAATTTAAGATAAACATATCATTTAGAACTACCACACATTAATTTTGAGTCTGCAATTAATTCATTTGATTGCTGTCCCTGAGCAGCAATATCAGGCAAGACACAGGGTTCCACAGTACACTTCACAAATGTTTTGGCTTAGAAAGCCCATAATGAGCAGTTGCCCATTAAATGGAGGTGTCTTTTAGATAAAGTTAAATTGCATTGAACTGGTTGCTGCAATATACAATAGATAAGTTAAAAGTAGTCTGAGGTTAGTTTGACATCTTATAGCCTATTTAAGGACTTGCTGGGACCATGGCCACGTCAAACCGCGGTACATATAGAAATCATTGAAATTGCCAACCTTGACTTAATCCATTTGAACTTTAGTGGATAGTTGTCTCATTGGTAATCATACCACATCTCCTTCTCCTTTTATCAAGGCAGCTTTTCACTGAAAAAAGTTGTCACGTTACTGTGTTATTTCATTCAGTGAGCACAGAATTTTGGGCGTAAATTTATGCATAATGTCCCACACAAATTTACATATTTTAACACATTTTACCTCTACGAACAATCTATCATATGAAAACAAAGCATATGTCATCCTTTTTTTTATAAATTATCTTCTATGATTACAAGTACTGTATTATCTTCTATGATTACAAGTACTGTATTATCTTCTATGATTACAAGTACTGTAAAGAAACGACATGAGATTGCAATATAATACTGTGGGTTCATTAATATTCGTGGGGTACCAATTTTCTTAGATTTTGTGGGAAAAATTGTTAACCATTAATTTAAATGTTCAACGAAATATAAATCTTCTATAGGATTGTATGCAGACGTTGACAAAACATCCATGAACTACTGTAAATTCAGAAATTATTGCACTGTTTTTATTAATGAGAATAATGTGACAGGGTGATTATCGCAATAATAAGAACTCACAATTTTATTTTTGATACATAAACATGATATATCTGTATGAACCTTTTCCTGAAATCGCAATAATTAATCTGGCATGTTTTATTCGACTTCAAAAATCGCAATAATAAATGCTTACAATAATTTCTGAATTTACAGTATACAATTTTTCGTCTATCCACAAAAATTGGTACCCACTAAATAAGAAAGCATGTCACTAAAAATTGAGGGTTTAGGGAGATAAGGCTTTTGTATGTGTTACAGGATTATAGATGGTGAATTAAAGGTACATATTTCTGGCGGAAAATGAGAAGAAAACAACTGATGTAGTATGGTTCATCTGCTTGAAAGTTGATCTTTCATGATCTTGAGACAGAAACTTGCCACCCTTAGTCTGGGTTTGCAATTTCCATGATTTCTATATGTACTGGGTTCTGATGTTTCTCCATCCCAGCAATTCCTGGCTAAAAACAACTGTCAAATATCAGAACAATCCTGGATTTATTAAAAATTTGACACATAAAATGGTAAAAGTATGAATAAGAATAACATAAGGTAATAACTGAAATATTTAGAGTAAGAACAATAAACACTCATCGGCTGTATGTAATTCTTTGGCCTTGAATTGTCAGTAAAAGTCTGGATTTCTTTCAGGAAAACTAACACTGAAAATACCATGGAAAAATTTGTACACAGAACCAGTTGTTGCTACAATAGATGGTTTATATGCCTTGGCTGTGCCTAATGTTGGTAAGTAAGGAGAATTCGTACACAGAACCAGTTGTTGCTACAATAGATGGTTTATATGCCTTGCTGTGCCTAATGTTGGTAAGTAAGGAGAATTTGTACACAGAACCAGTTGTTGCTACAATAGATGGTTAATATGCCTTAGCTGTGCCTAATGTTGGTAAGTAAGGAGAATTTGTACACAGAACCAGTTGTTGCTACAATAGATGGTTTATATGCCTTAGCTGTGCCTAATGTTGGTAAGTAAGGAGAATTTGTACACAGAACGAGTTGTTGCTACAATAGATGCCTTAGCTGTACCTAATGTTGGTAAGTAAGGAGAATTTGTACATGGTTTGTATGCTTTAGCTGTGCCTAATGTTGGTACATGTAAGTAAGGAGAATTCATACATGGTTCATATGCCTTAGCTGTACCTAATGTCATGAATGTTGGTAAGTAAGGAGAATTTGTACATGGTTTATATGCCTTAGTGGTACCTATTGTTGGTAAGTAAGGAGAATTTGTACATGGTTTATATGCCTTTGCTGTGCCTAATGTTGGTAAGTAAGGAGAATTTTTACATGTGTTTTTATGCCTTGAGTATGTTGA
Organism: Mytilus californianus; assembly: GCF_021869535.1. Classification (NCBI taxonomy): domain Eukaryota; kingdom Metazoa; phylum Mollusca; class Bivalvia; order Mytilida; family Mytilidae; genus Mytilus; species Mytilus californianus. The sequence continues at coordinate 61,202,330 of NW_026262604.1, read as the reverse complement.
GTGTGCTTAATGTTGGTAAGTAAGAAGAACTTGTACATGTTTTTTTTTGCCTTGGCTGTGCCTTATGTTGGTAAGTTAGGAGAATTTGTACATGTTTTTTAGCTGTGTGTAATGTTGGTAAGTATGGAGACTATGTACATGGTTTACACACCTTGGCTGTGCCTTAGATTGGTATGTAAGGAGAATTTGTACATAGTTAAGTAGGTGAAGTTATATCCTCATGCAAAGCTCTGATTCCTTGTCCAGCTTTGGCTATACTTTTTTGTCCTTTTTAGTTTATAGCTCTTCATCTTTTTAATAAGCTTTGGATTTTCAAATATTTTGGCCTCGAGCATCACTGAAGAGACATTGATTGTAGAAATGCGCATCATCTGGTGCAGAAAAATTGGTACCATTTATGTTATTACTACCACTGGGTCGATGCCTCTGCTGGTGGACTGATAGTCCCTGAGGGCATCACCAGCCCTGTAGCCATTACTTCGGTACTTGCATGAAAATACAGATTTCGTGTTATTAAAATTTGCCGGTACAAAATTTTGGGAATTATTTAAAATCAAGGAATGTATCTCCCTCATGCAAAGCTCTGATTGATTCCTTGTCCAGCTTTGGCTATACTTTTTTGTCCTTTTTGGTTTATAGCACTTCATCTTTTTAATAAGCTTTGGATTTTCAAATATTTTGGCCTTGACCATTACTGAAGAGAGATTGATTGTCGAAATGCGCATCATCTGGTGCAGAAAAATTGGTATCGTTTATGTTATTATAAACATCACATTCAGAAGTACATTAAGTATCCACAGTACCATTAGGTCTACTTTGATATTTCCTGCAAAAACTGTATTCACATCATTTTATGCTTTACATCTTATGAAAAAGTTTCTTTTACATACAATATGAACAAACTATTGAATAAACTATTGACTCTGGATTCATATACTTTTGCGGATGCCAATTTAGGTGTATTCAGGACAATTTGTATTTTTGATAGATATTTGATTTAGTGTTTTTCAAAAGTGTGTATACAAGCCTATATAAAATTTATACTTCATTGAACATTTTAAATTTGTGGTTTACCTTTTCCCACGAAGTCCATGAAATATGTTCTCCCAGGCCAAACATAAAATTTCATTTCAATTGTTTGATGTTGTCTACCTACCCACCTAAAAAGCAGCCTACCCAAAACATTTTATGACACAAATCATTTCAAATGTTTTTTTTAAAGATTTTTTTTCTGTCTAATGTCATTTTCTTGTCTAGAACATGTAACTTATGATGTTGGCAAAAAAAAAAAAAAAAATCCCTATCTACCTACCTACCCAACCCTACACATGCTACAAGGCATTGGTAGGCAACATCAAACAAAGAATTTTTTAAGAGTGGCCACATGAATAGTAATAAATCCACTGTATGTATCATGTATGTATGGTCTTTAGTTTGAAATTATTTATTTTAATAGCTGTAAAGTACAATGAAGAAAAAGAGGAGAAAGCAAAACAAGAATCTAAACAGAAGAAATTACAACAGATAGAGGATGCCAAGAAACTAGAGGCGGAAAAAGGTTGGTCAAGTTTGTATTCACTCTTAATTTTGTTTATTTCGAAAATTGTGAGCTGGACTCCATGTCAAGCGAAGCTCCTAGCATCTTTGTGAAGTGTGATAATAGCTAAAAGCTTCTATCTTCATCATTTGAACTCTTGGTGGATAGCAGTCTCATTGGCAATCATACCACATCTCCATATTTTATATTTCAATTCATTTTGAGTCCACTGGAATATAATTCTTTTGCAAAAGTAATGTTTCTAGTGAAGTTATTTCAAATCTATTCAGAAAATAACCTTTAAAACTTGACTGTATAATTGTGCTACATTGATAAGTATATAAGAAAACAAGAATATTAGAAAACTTAGCTGTATAAATATGATTACATGATAATAGTTACAATAGTCTATAATCAATACACTAGATATGGTTAATTAAACATGTTCATATTGTACGTCAGCCATAACAGAGATCCCTTTATAGTCAGAGATGACAATCAGAGAAAATTGATGATTATTAACCATTACGTGTATGGAGAAAAAATTGATAGAAATTTAGATAAAAGTGATATGAATGTTGGATGATATTTTCATTGTATATACATGATATAGCGGTGATATTGATTTTGATGAATTAAGTGAAGTTGTTTCTATCAAATCTATTAAATGCAAATACAAAATGACTGTATTTGGAAAATTAGGGCTCTGATTTTGATTGCAATTTTATTTTACATGTATAAAGAAGAGAAAAGTTGATTAGAAATTGATAAAAAGCTACTTTTTATTGCTTGAGCCTGCGACTTCTGTCAGAAAGCTGGACATAGGGATAGGGATAGTGATCCTGCAGCGGCGGCTACTGCGGCGTTAGCTAACTTCTTAAAAGCTTTATATTTTAGAAGGTGGAAGACCTGGATGCTTCATACTTTGTATATAGATGCCTTATGTTACAAAGTGTCCATCTGTCACATGTCCATTGTCCCTGACCTCATTTTCATGGTTCAGTGACTACTTGAAAAAAAAGTTGTGATTTGTAATGTTAATTTCTCTCTTATTATGAGTAATAGGATAACTATATTTGGTATGTGTGTACCAAGGTCCTCATGCCCGTCAGACAGTTTTCACTTGACCTCGACCTCATTTCATAGATCAGTGAACAAGGTTAAGTTTTGGTGGTCAATTCCATATCTCAGATACTGTAAGCAATAGGTCTAGTATATTTGGTGTATGGAAGGATTGTAAGGTGTACATGTCCAACTGGCAGATGTCATCTGACCTTGACCTCATTTTCATTGTTCATTGGCAGGGTTTAAGCTAGGATTTTGAGGGCTTTAGTCACTTTTGCGCGAGATGAAAATCAACTTTTTTTGGGTAACAGCAAAGGGACCAAGGATGTGTGTATATAACTAGCTATACATCAGACTTTGAAGTACTAAGGCCTAAATTTACTAGGCAGTAACTGCAATGGTTTGACTGATGTGGCACTTCAAAAATGAAGATTACCATATAAAATCTGGAAATCTAGTTCAAACTTTCACTACAGCCCCAGCTTGTCTGAATCTCGGACTAACTTTCACTTCAATAAGTTTCAGGTGCTCAACAAAAGATGGCTTCAATTTGTCAGTTGGAACAAAGGATTTGTACAAATCCTTATTGGAACGATTCTAATAACTGTAAATTGTAAATTCATCGAGAATTGATCACGTTTACTTTCGATTTTCAAATGAAATGTAAACGGGAAGTGACAAGTAGATTATAAATTCGGAATGAATCCGGATTCATCTACGGATTGGTTCGTGTATAAAAAAGGCAGGAAATTATCATTTTTTAATTTTAACTGCTTAGTAAGAGCTATATTTGTCTCTCTCATTTATTTTGATACTAAATTTATTTCGTATTTTACGTTTTAGTGTCTATAAATTTGTAGGAATACTTTCACGCATGTGCAGTATATCGTAAAGGAAGCACCTGTTTGACTCGTGAAAACATTTCTGAACGTTTTGAATAAAGTTCTATCTTTTTAATCGAAATTGAAAGTTTTATATCAAAGATGACGAAAATAGGATCATTTGACGAAACAACGACAAACGAACTGCAAATTGTGATCATTTTAGAAACATTGAAATTAAAAAGCGAACTGTCCGGGGGAAAACAATATTTTGTTCAAATGACAAAACCACGACAAACGAACTGCAAATTGTGGTCGAAGGCCTTGAGAAATATTGAAATTTAAATACTGACTGACTGATTTAACTGGGGAGAATAATCATGATGGTCAATTATGAAGTTTGGTAATAATTAACAGATTAGTGACCCATCCGATGGCGATAAGCTGAGGCCAACCTTAAAAATATGTTTGTTTGCAGTTTTCCGACTGTACCTTCAGCCAAAATAAAGTTTAAACAAGCAGTTACACAAACCAAGTTTCTTGTAAAGAAATTTTTTTAAAACAACAAACACTGAAAACCAACATGAAATGAACAGGCATTTTCAGATAAAAACTTTTCAACCAAAATTGAAACTATAACATGGTGTGATTATCCAATTTATGACATTATTAAATACTAGTACTGGAACACTTATAAGATCTTATAAACAAGGAATGACTAGAATTGTTTTAAAGAAATTGTTCACTGACATATGCTTCTTTACTAGAGAGTTTTCAAGACAAAGACAAAATATTTTATTTCCTCAGACACAAACGTGTACAAGAGGTCATGAGTAGAGTATTTTCATTAGGAAAATGTAGATATCAAAGATTCATAAGACAATGTAAGAGTGTTATCAATAAAAAAAAAATAACCATTGAATCTTTCTCAATTAAAAAAAAGGAAACTTGAAAAAATAAATTTGACATCTGACTGTTTTCATAAATCTAACAATATTTAATTATATGTAATAAGGTTATATTTTGAAAGATATGTTGATGTGATCAGGCTTTAATTAAAACCAAAAATTAAGTTAGAGAACGGAAACTAAAAATTATGCAATTTTTCCATTTATAAAGGGGCATAACTCTAGAACGGTTAAAGTGATGCCACCAAAATTCAAACTTGATCTGTGTTTTGTGGTAATAAGCATTGTGTATAAGTTTCATAGCATTTGGTTGAGGCAAACTTAAGTTAGAGAACAGAAACTAAAAAATTTGCAATTTTTCCATTTATAAAGGGGCATAACTCTAGAAGGGTTAAAGTGACCCCACCAAAATTCAAAATTGATCTGTGTTTTGTGGTAATAAGCATTGTGTATAAGTTTCATAACATTTGGTTGAGGCAAACTCAAGTTAGAGAACGGAAACCAATTTTGGGACGTACGTACGTACGTACAGACGGACAAGGGTAAAACTTAATGCCCCCACCGCTACGGAGGGGGCATAAAAATCTTAGACTTCAGGGTGAAATCAATAGCACCCCTTTAAAAGTAAATGGTCTGTACTGAAATGTTTTGACTGCATAAAAAATTGGCAGCATAGCTCCTAAGGACATGTTTTAATTCAATTCACACAAGCCACACTGTTTGGGTATATTTAATATTGTAAGAGGGAGAAGAATTGCAATGAGTGGGGTAGCTCCCCTTATCCTAAAGGAGCATACTCATTGCAATAGAAGATAGATTTAACATAGAGAAAATATATTTTTTTCTACAAGCCAACCATTCATTTTCTTTACATCTTTGTGTAGTTTCTGTGGCTTCTTATAGATTTGGCATTGTCTATCGATTATAAATTTCAAATGTGCCCTTCCTGGCGTGTTAACAGGTATCCATGAAGTCATGGAGAAGTGGTTTCATCCTTGTTGTCTTCACAATGTTTTATAGATACTATGGCATACTTCAGGCTGCTGTCAAATTGTTTAACCACTGATATTGGTTCCATAAAGTCAGGCTCAAGAGATTCTGTACCTGATCTGTTTGAGATGGAAACGGTTATCGTGTCGGTTTTATGAATATCCGCTGCATCATGCGTTCTCAAATCGTCAATGATATCTTATTAAACGGTCTCATGTACGCTTGACAAGAAGGTAAGAAAAACCGACCTTGAAACGTGTAATCGACCCAGACTTTAAATCAATTCCGGAAACGACCAGAAGTTCCGGATTGCGTCAATAGAAAAATAAAAATAATTTCTTCAAATTAAAAGCAATAAAATTTTCACAGTCGGGCGGATTTTCGAGGGTCGGTCGGTAAACTGCAAACAAACAATATTTTAATTTAAGCCTGATTGACTGTAATCACAACTTTATAACACCTGTTGTAAATGTTAATTAGCTGAGGGTCATAAACTTGTCAGAAACATGAAGACAGGTAGAATTGTTTTTCCATGTGAAATATTTTTACACTTTCCAAATTCAAGTGACGAAACTGATTTGAAATACTTTCGTCATTTTGAAAACAGTTTCGTAAATGACGAAATTGACGAGCGCTAGCAAAATCACTGTCAGTGGTTATAGTTAAGTTTATGTGTTTTGGTCCGTTTTTCTTATACTTTATGCAATAGGTCTACTATATTTGATGTATGGAATGCTTGTAAGGTGTACATGTCCAACTGGCAGGTGTCATCTGACTTTGACCTCATGTTAAGTTTATGTAATAGTTGTAGTAAAGCTTTCATTTAGGACTATCAGCATAATATCAATGGTTAGTAAAGAAGGCGATACTTTCAGGGGTGCACTCTTGTTTGAAAATAGCTGATTTATGAAAGCTCAGGAAACAATGATCAGAAACATTTTTAAAAAGACTCATGAGAAGAAGAGTTATCAGATTATACGCTTAGTAATAAGTATGACAAAAACTGAAACAAGACTATTTTTTGAAATTCGAACTGATGCATCAAAGAAAAGAATTAAAAAAAAAATCAAAATGGTTTTCATGTAAAATTGTCATTTTCATATTTATGCAACCAGAGAAAAAGACAAAAAAAAGGCTGTGAAAAAATTTACCTAACAACTTTAATGTATATATTAAAAATAAAAGTAAAATTTTATACATGTTAACCTTCATTTAGAAAGGGTCCCATTGATATATTATTCTATCATCTTCTTTGAAAGACAGAGATTCAGTTTTATGGTTCCAGTTGCATTTTCAGTGAATGATTTGTTATTTTTGTCTTGTGTTTGTATATCATAAACGTTTCAAAGTCTGATGTTTGATCTTCAGTTAAAAAATCAGTTTGTTTTACATTAAATATGTTATTTGATGTGTATTTCAGACAAGCCAAAAGAGGTAAAGAAGGACTCATTTGCAGAAAAAATGGCAGCACAGATCATTAAGAATCTACAAGTTCAAGTGATGAATGTTCATGTTAGATATGAAGATAAATACTCCAATCCTAAACGTCCTTTCTCCATTGGTGTCTCACTGAAGGAGCTACTCTTCCAGGTAAGATTTTAAAACGAGAATTATTTGATAACCATTTGAAATGTAGAATTGTTTTTCATGTAGTGAATATGTATATATATTTTTTGATAAAAAAAAATATTGACTCTGACGAGGGCTATTTTTTCAGCCCAAATATTTTTCAGAATGATTTTATAACATCCTCTTTGTATATTGCTATCTTATATAAGTATTGTTGCGCAAATTTGAAGACTTTTATATATGTATTGAAAGCAGTTGTTGTAGACAAGATGTCATTATGTGATTGTTTCAACTGAAGGAAATTCTAAATAACAGGAGACCATAAAGTTTGATATTCATTTGGAAAATCCAGAGACTTATTTTTTCTCTACCATAAGTTCTTTCTTATGGAATGACTACTGTTGATTCATTTAAGGAATGACTGTAATATTTTTTCTGTCTATTCGAAATAACATCAAAAATGTGGTGCACACTGAATAACCAGCGTAGCGTGTTATTTAAAAGTGTGCACCACATTTTTTAGGTTATTTCTAATAGACTAAAAAAATATTACAGTCATTCCTTTTAATTTAATTCGAAATTCAATTTTTAAGGAGTAAAATGTTGATGACTTCACGGTCACATGACAAAATGATGTCTATGAGCTGATAGACAAAACACTTTTAGCCAATCAGAAGACGTGTTACATCCAAAATTAAATTATTTTTATTCATGGGATACCAATTTTTGTGGATTTTGTGGGTAAAAGTGAACAATGGATTAAATGTTCAACAATGTAACTATTGCCATTGGCTTGTACAATGTATGCTGGATTGTCAAAACCATGATATCCACGAAAAATACAATTTCTCCACAGGTCACGAAAATTGGTATCCACAATATCTTACAAACAAGCTGAACAACAAATTTTAATTTTTTTTTATGATTTTGATATATCCTTTTTTCATACCTATGCATGGTTAGGGCTGCTCTATAAAAACATACATGGTTAGGGCTGCTCCATAAAAACATACATGGTTAGGGCTGCTCTATAAAAACATACATGGTTAGGGCTGCTCCATAAAAACATACATAGGACTCAGGGAAGGCACTTTCAAATCTTAACTATGGGTGGGTGTCATCTATGTTTTTGCATAGTGAAAATGTAAGTGAAATTTTAATTTGCCTCTTTAGGTGGTTACCCCATTTTTAAAGTACCTTCCCTGGTTACCATGTATGTTTTAATGGAACAGCCCTTAACAAAAGTCAAATAAATATCTGTAATGTATATGTATACATTTATTTCACATAATTATCAAATTTGCATGCAATTGAATTGATTGTTAATTGTTAACATTCAGTGGTAAATATTTCATACGTATTATGAAAAACTTAACAATTTAGCAGTTCTCAGGATTTAAAACATTAATTGGCCTGAAAAGGATGGAGAACCACCACTGGAAAACTAAAGTATATTGGAAGGAGGTCTGATTGAAAAAAGAACATTTTAATTACAGGTATAAATAAAGGAAAAAATAGATTGATCGATTGATTGATTGGTGTTTAATGCCTTTATCAGCACTGTTGGGTATTTTGGCGGCCAGTTTTTATTGGTAGAGGAAGCCGCAGAGAAGCATGACCTTCGGTAGAAAAACTGACAGTTCTAGTCAATTAAGATTAGGAGTCAGACGCACCTGCCGCTTGCGAACTTGAACTCACAACCTCAGTGTTGACAGGCTTATTATACAGTAGTTGAACTGCTTAGCCCCCGAGGCCCCTGAAAAAAATAGAAATGATATACCTGTTTATGTTTCAGACAACAGATGAAAACTGGAAACCATGTGTTATAAAAGAAGCAGTGACACAGATTTTCAAGGTACAGTATGGTTATTACCAACAAATAAAATTAACCAGATTAATTCAGTCCCATCCCGGGATTGACTCTTCTAATTGCAAGGGCCTTAACTCTTTATACATTAAAAAACGCGATACAAACCATGAATTTTGACATGATGCAAACTCTGGATGAGAGAAACAGCAGCTGGTAGTTTAATGTTATTGAGTTAAGTAAATCCAGAGCTAATTCCAACTGATTGATTGATGATTTAAGAGATAACTGTATTGTATTTGAAGCTTTGCGGACGTCCATCGGTAGTTTTACTGTCGCAAATTGAGTTTACCTGGCGACGCGTAGCTTATTATTGGAGAAATTACATGTCAATACATTCCTGAATTCAAAACGTCTGCTTCCTTAGTTACAGAAAAGCAGATAGAGAATTTTACGCTAACTGTCATCCAATCAGAACCATTGATACAAAACAATTGCATTAGAATTTTCATTGACCATGCCTTCAGGCATTATTGTAGTCATTGTAGAGTATTGGAATATAACGACTGAATTATTCTGGTTAAAATAACATGAATTTTTATATTTTGCAAAGTTAAATAATCTTTTGAGAAGGGCATCACCTTTTGATTTGTGTTAATTAATATATTTGAAGTTGTATTTGTATTTTTCTGTTATAGCTCATCAAACTGGATTCTTTAGCTGTATACTGGAACCCTAACTCAGAACAATTTGATGGCAAGGATAAAGCAACAGTTCTGTCTAAATTAACCAGTGGTGTGGCTGATAGTGAGAAAGATCCTGGCTTCCAATACTGTATGTTGACTGTTACTGAATACATGTAAATTTGTATGACAGTTCAATTTTTGCTATTCTGATTATTCTGAGAAAAACATATCACACATATTTTATTTCTTTAATATTTTAAGAGGAAATTTACATGTATGTAAATTTTAAACAGAGCAAATGCAAAGTTATTTACAAAATTTCAAATAGACAGTGTGAAAATAATTGTTAGCTGACTTGCAATGTATTTGAACTCAGCATATAATATGAATCTTGTCGTCTTGGTCAGTGTATCAAATGTCAAGGTCAAAGTGCTTATTTGTTAAACAGGCTATAAAATGTACAAAGCTTTATTATCATCATTAGATACTGTAAATTCAGAAATTATTGCGTGCATTTATTATTGCGATTTCAGAGGAAGAGACAAAAATGCGAGATTAATTATTGCGAATTCAGAATCATCTGCATAAAGATATGTGTATAAGATTTCGGAATGCCAGTTCTTATTATTGCGTTACTCAACCAGTCGCATTATTCGCATTAATAAAAACCTTGCAATAATTTCTGAATTTACAGTAGACAGTATATTTCTAAATGAAAAGTTTTACTTAAAATGGATATTGAAGATAAAAATATTACTTTCTCACATGTATGTTAATGTTTTTCAGTGATAAAACCTATCTCATCGGTAGCCCACCTTAGACTAAATACAAAACCAGAGCTGAACAAATATACCATTCCTAAAATATTCATGACAATAGTTTTTGATGACATTAGTGTAGGACTTTCAAAACTGCAGTTTGACGATGTTTTAGAAATGTTAGAATCTTTAGAGAGAATGAACCTACTGAATAAATACAGAAAATACCGACCAGATGTTCCCCACAAAAACCATGCAAAACAATGGTATGTAGTTGTCTGGTACAAACAGTATAAATATACCATCAAAAACAATGGTACATAGTTGTCTGGTACAAACAGTATAAATATACCATCAAAAACAATGGTACATAGTTGTCTGGTACAAACAGTATAAATATACCATAAAAACAATGATATGTAGTTGTCTGGTACAAACAGTATAAATATACCATCAAAAGCAATGGTATGTAGTTGTCTGGTACAAATAGTATAAATATACCATCAAAAACAATGGTATGTAGCTGTCTGGTACAAACAGTATAAATATACCATCAAAAACAATGGTATGTAGTTGTCTGTTACAAACAGTATAAATATACCATACAAAAACAATGGTATGTAGTTGTCTGTTACAAACAGTATAAATATACCATACAAAACAATGGTATGTAGTTGTCTGTTACAAACAGTATAAATATACCATCAAAAGTCACCATCAAATTTAAAGTTCACAAACAATTTCTGTGCCACTCAAATATTAATTGACAAGGATTGGCTGTTTTCCTGCTGAAAGTTGATGGTTCTCTGCCACCCTCCAGGAGTAAAAAGTGGCTGCCAAGATACAGCCAAAAAAGAGAAGGAAGATATCAAAGGGATATTCTAACTCATAAATCAATGACAAACAGACAACACAATGGCAAAAAACGAAAAAATCACAAAAAGACAAACAACAGTAAGCAAAATACAACATAGAAATCTAATTACTACGGGTGATAACAGGTGATCCTGAAGTGTAAGCATATCCTGCTCCACATTTGGTTAGGTACCTTAAACATGTTAAAGTGGCATTTCACACCAACTAACAAACAATAAATTTCAATATACTTTTGGCAAGTTGTTTCCTCAGGATGAGTGTTTTATTGTCTAAAATTAATTGACATTTATCATACTTATATCATATCCTGAGCTATCCAATAAATATGTTGCTATGTGTGACCTTGTAGTAATCCAAAATCTTGCTACACAAAATAATAATTATGACATGCTTGCAAATGGAAGTGACTAGCATTTACACACAATTCTATTTGTTGAAGGTGGCACTATGCAATGAACAGTGTACTTGAAGAGGATATTCGAAACAGACGAAAAATGTGGTCATGGTCTTATATAAATCAACATAGGAGAACCATGAAACAGTACAGAGAGGCTTATGTTAAAAAACTGGATGGGAAAAAGGTTTCCAAAGAACTGCAGAAAACTCTAGATGTAAGTGTACTATAATGTGTTTCCCTTCTATCAGGTAATTTTAATGTGTATAATTTGGTGCAATGTTCACTCTAGGCATTTTAGCACCCTTATTAAACGTTTCACTGTCTGCTTAAATTTATGGTACAAGGTTTTGAAACTCAAACAATAAAACTGATGAAGAATTTACTTTCCCTTCTAAGGCCAAATCGCAAACAAAACCTGACACTCAAATAACTTGATACACTGTATATGTTTGTTTCTAGGACAAATAAAGTTAGAAGTAGATTATTTTCCCACCTCAATATATTCTGAAATGTTAACTAAAATGTAAATGTAGGAAATGAAAAAAATCTGTTAGTGTCCACTAATGTCCAAGTTTTTGACTTGTTATTTTTTTTTTCAGGACTGTGAGAAAGTGTTAAATGTGTTTAGTGTAACCTTAATGCGACAACAAGCTGAAGTAGAGGCAGCTAAACTTGGTGCTAAGAAAGCTCAGGAGAAAGGAAGTGGATGGTTTGGTGGCTGGTTGGGTGGCAAGAAAAAATCAGGCGAAAAGAAGGAAGAAGATATAAGTACGTTGATCATAATATAAGATATTGCGAAATATTGATATTAGTACAATATTGATTTAAGTAGGTCAGTCATAATATATATTGATACTGTGAAATATTGATATAATTACATGTAGGTCGATCATAGTATAGAAACTGTGAAATATTTATATAAGTAGGTGGATTGAGTATAAATATTTTGAAATATTGATATATTAAAGTAGGTTGATCATAATATAAGACACTGTGAAAAATTGATATAAATAGGTTGATCATAATATGAGATACTGTGAAATATTGATAAAGGCATTGCCACAAGATATTCACTTGACTCATTTTATTTATTCCCAGTATCCCAAGACTTGTCTTGTAAGCTTGTTATATTATATTTTAACAAACTTTTTTTGAAGCTTGTATAAATAAATCTCATATTTTACAATGTGATTTACATTGTGGAATTCATTTCTTGTGAATTGAACATACAGTTACTTATGAGATTCGTAGAACAATTTTTAAATCCATTATCTGAATTGATTACTTACAGTTGGTGATGACCCTGGTAAGATGGATGACTTGAAAGTTTTATGTATTTGTGTGTAATGGTTTATTTTTCATCTGACTTGATGTTTTGTGAAAGAAACAAATTTGAATTTTTTATGCACATGTATCAAGTATTTAAAAATCACTGATATTTTGTTGTCTGCTTTGTATTTTTAATTTTTCGTCATATGGATAAAAAATAGGAAACATTAATGAGATTAGGTATTGAAGTTTGTTAATTATTTTGTTTTGAAAGTTAAATTAAGTAATTACAAATCAAGGACAAGATTGAACTAAATGCTTATGAGCAGACACAATTGAGCGAACAACTTCAGTGCCATTTTCAGCTTGCACTGAGTATTTTGTAAAGCACTTGGACTTTGAAATTTTGTAATTTTTAAAGTACTTTTCAAGTGTGCATGTTTCTTTTCTTTCATGAAAAAATTCATACTTTCATAATTTAAGCACTGCATCATTAAAGTATGGAAAAGTTTTCACCAGAATACAATAATATTACAATTTGTGGTATTTGATGCAGATTTGATTTAATAAAAAAATCAAAGCTTGCATAATTTTTAAGTTATTTTAAGAATTGTATTTGTATTAATAATCTTTAGACATAAAACAATAATGGTTTAGAAGGGCATGGCAAAATTGACTTGTGGAAGAAAACACAGAATTCATCAGCTAAAAATTTGTGTAAAAATTTGTCTTGCAGCATTTTATATTTTCATATGCACTGGTATCTTTATGTTATTCTTTGTTTAATTCTGATGATATATGATACTCTATATTTACAGAGGACAAATTCCAAGAGCAATTTACATCCGATGAGAAATCTAAGTTGTATGATGCTATTGGATATGAGGAAAATGAAGCAGATCCCACACTTCCTAAAGAAGTAAGATTCAGTTAGGTCCAGAAATAAATGTATAATGGGGGATGGGAGTCACTTCTTTTTAAATTTTATGGCGGCTGTTATTTCGTAAAGATAACCTGAAGAATTATAGAAAATAATCAATTAAAATGTTATGCAAGATGGGGTAAAATATTAAAATGCCTCACATCCCCCCATACATTTATTTCTGGAACAGCCCTTTAATTATTCTAACATTTGCATAATATAATAATCAAGAGATGTGGTATGATTGCCAAAGGACAAGGATATAAACATCAGCACTCTCAGCCTTCAACAATGGGCAAAACCTATACCATATAGTAAGCTATAAAGGCTAAACAATTCAAGAGAGAAAACCAAAGGCCTGATTTATGCTAAAAACAAAAAACGAAAAACAAATATGGCAAACTGCAACCAATGCCAACCAATGAATAACATGCTTATGACTTTGGACAAGCACAAATAGAATGTGGCAGGGTTAAACATGTTTGTGAGCTCTCAACCCTCCGCTAACTTGCGACAGTGGTGTTGAAGCACAACATAAGAACAAACTTTAAAAAAGATATAGGAGACAGGTACCCATCTAGGAGAACTCACAGTTACTAAAACCAGTTCCAAGCCAAATACAACTTGTAAATAAATCATGCTCTCCCAGACTCAAATATCAATCAGTACCACCCAATGAATTTAGTGGAAAGATGTCAAACAGTTTGAGACATGTTTTCAGTTTATACAGAGTTTTGTTTAGACAGGTATCCAGTTTAGAGATGTAACTAGTTTATACAGAGTTTTGTTTAGACAGGTATTCAGTTTAGAGATGTAACTAGTTTATACAGAGTTTTGTTTAGACAGGTATCCAGTTTAGAGATGTAACTAGTTTATACAGAGTTTTGTTTAGACAGGTATTCAGTTTAGAGATGTAACTAGTTTATACAGAGTTTTGTTTAGACAGGTATTCAGTTTAGAGATGTAACTAGTTTATACAGAGTTTTGTTTAGACAGGTATTCAGTTTAGAGATGTAACTAGTTTATACAGAGTTTTGTTTAGACAGGTATTCAGTTTAGAGATGTAACTAGTTTATACAGAGTTTTGTTTAGATAGGTATCCAGTTTAGAGATGTAACTAGTTTATACAGAGTTTTGTTTAGACAGGTATTCAGTTTAGAGATGTAACTAGTTTATACAGAGTTTTGTTTAGATAGGTATCCAGTTTAGAGATGTAACTAGTTTATACAGAGTTTTGTTTAGATAGGTATCCAGTTTAGAGATGTAACTAGTTTATACAGAGTTTTGTTTAGATAGGTATCCAGTTTAGAGATGTAACTAGTTTATACAGAGTTTTGTTAAGACATGTATCCAGTTTATATTTGGATTTGTTATGACAGGTGCATGTATTCAGTTTATACAGGGTTCTGTAAAACAGGTTTTTCCATTTTATACAGGGTTCTGTTTAAACGTATCCAGATTATTCAGGGTTCTAGGTAGACGGGTATCCAGTTGATACAGTGTTCTGTTTGTCAACGTATATTTGTTCCACTTAACAGAAGTTCCACTGGAAACTTTGTTATAAACAATGTCATAATACCTGTTCCTGTTGGAACAAATATTCTATACCATTTATTCCGTTAGGAACATACACTGTAATATTTATTCCTGTGGAAATAATATTCCAGAATATTTATTCCATTTGGAACTTTTATTATGAAGGAACTTCTATTTCGTGACATGTTTAGATGGGTATCTCATTTATACAGGGTTTTATTTAGGCAGATATCCATTTAATACAAATTTATTTAAACATATTCACCATGTTAAGATTTTAGAGATATAAGTTTGAAATGAATGACATGACTTTTTCTGTCATAAGAATGTTACTTAATATATAATGCTGCTCATCAAATATGGAATTATTTATAAATTCAAAAACATTTATTTAGTAAAGTCATAATTCGAAAAGGAAAGACTATATTTTAGATACTATAAATGATGTATTAAAATTAAAATTTTTCTGTAGCTTGTTCAAAGTGTATAATTATTATTTATGTTATTATTTTTCAGTTTATTGCTTTAAGATTGGTGACAAAATTAACCAAGATGTCCATTACATTGAGAGATGATTCTTCAAAGTAAGCTTAGCTAATACTCTGGATTCCTTTATTTATAGGGACCTATTTTCATTGATGAAGGCAAAATTGGAATTAACATGGATGTTGATTTAGCAGTATTACATTAGTCTGCATACAAACCTAAAAAAAAATTTGAGCTCTGTTGAACATTTGAATTTGTTGTTCACCGGTATCAACGAAAGTTGGTATTCCAGGAATAATTCTGATTCCACAGTACTGTTAACCAACTTATTGTTGTGTATCTTTTTTTTCACTTATTGCTCTTTCTCACCAACTTTGTTACAATTTATTTAAGCAGTTTTCTAACTTTATTAATGTATATACATTGATATATGTAAGACAAGATCGAAGTTTGACATTTTCATAACAATTTTTATTCATTTTATTTTTCTACTTGCAAAAGTCATGTAAATAACCACAGAAACTATTTGGTTAACAGTATAAATTAAAATCCTACTCTTTTCAAAAAAGAAAAGTTGGTACCACTTTGACATTTTGGGAGACTTTCTATTGAAAGTTCTAACATTTAAAGTCAGAAAATAATATGGTTATTGAATGCATCCTTTTTTAGTCCAGTACATATGTAAATTCCTGTGTTTGTGATATTATTTAATTTTATGATGAATGAGAGTTCAAAGCATCCAAAAACAGTGACTTTCCCATAATGGAACACTTTCTGGAATTTGTTTGTTATTACATGTATTATTGTTTTTTGCAGAGATTCTCACGTCATAAGGTTACAGCTCAAAGATGTGTTCAGTTCTGTTGGACAGAGGCCTGCTGCTAACGCTATACAGTATGTAGTTTTTTAAAGTTGAATTTATGTGGTTGTTTTTAGTGTAATGCTGTTCAAATTGGCAGATTTTTCAGTTTGCCCGGGCTCCCCTTTATGGAACTTTACTTTCCTGTAAGAATTATTTTCATGTATTTTCTTTTCCCACATAATAATTATTTCCTATTTTACAGTACTTGCGACATCTTTTGAAGATGATTAAAGCTGAGAACTTTTTTTAGTTGAAATACATTCTGTGGAAAACATTCCTTTGTCATGACAAATGTATGACACGTTGTATTTATTGCAGAGTTGAAGCCAAGATGGACAAATTTACAGTGCAGGGTACACCACAAAATGGACAGTCTCCATACATGGCTTTGTCACAGACTAAAGAGGCTGACCAGGTCTACTCTCTGCTAAATGCCTGGTTTGAAACCAATCCACTAGATGCCACTTGTGACACCAGAGTGAGACTTAACAGCAGACCCTTACAGATTATATATGATGCTGTATGTAGTATGAACATTTCTGAATGAATCCTTATTAATAGTTAAAAAAAGAGAATTCATTGAATGATGTATAAGTTCAAATTTTTTATATTGTTTCTATATTTTACTGACAAATGGACCTAGTTTTTGGCAGTCAACACTACACTTTTACACTGACAGCAGCAGCAGCAGTAGCAGTAGCAGGCGAGACAATTTTGCCATGATATATGTTTATTATTTTTAAATATATCTTGGCTTGACATCTGTTTAATATTTTTAGGTGACAATAAACAATCTGGTCAAGTTCTTCAAGCCACCAGAGGATGTTTATCTACAACAGTAAGTAACATATATCTTATTATATATTATTTGTTAAAAAATATACAGATATCACATGATATAGTAATTATCAAATCATTTACATTGTATGTAGATTTCATTTATGTTATTGAATGAACAAAGCAGTGGGAAAAAATTAAATACAAAATCATAGAAACATTACAGAAAAGTTCCTACTTTTGGACAGTTAAGCTGAAGGACTAATCTGAAAAAAAATTGTCTTTTTTTTATGTTTCTGATTTTGACTTGTTTAAAACTCGTGAAGTGTTCTAAAATTATTTACAAGCATTTTCAACTTCTATTTGATGGAAAACGGGTCTTTCCATGAAAATACCGCAAACGATCAGACTCTATTTGAAATAACTGGAGTTTCACTAGACGTTTTCTACCAGTTACAAAAAGTTTTTTTTCCTGAATTCTCATTGCGAGAAGGGGGATGCAGACAATGTACCAGTGCGAACTATACAAGGCTGATTACGGTAAATGGTATTGGAATTGACTTACTGATTATTAAACTGACAGAACAACAAAAGCAGTGGTCATTTGATCTTATTTTGGTGATAATACTTTCATATCTTCTTTGAAGGGCAGTTTCTGGTTTTTTACCCTTCTTCACTACTGATTAGTACTGCCTGAATTGAGGAATTCAAAGAATGTACTGAAAAGTATCATCTACAAATAGGAAAAGTTAAACTCCACATGGAAGATAATAAAACCCCTGTTTCTTTATCAACAATTTTATTTATGCAATAGTATTTTTATCTTTTCTGGACTATCCCAAATAGCAGTGGCTTTGAACTTGATTTGTGTAATAGTATTTTTATCTTTTCCAGACTATCCCAAGCAGCAGTTGCTAAGTTTGAACAGATCAAGGAACAGTCAGCAACAGGATTACAACACGCCATTGAACAGAGGAAATACACTGAAATATCTGTAGATCTGCAGCCTTCTTATGTTATCATACCAGACAAAGGTTACTATACAAAGTAAGTTACAACACGCCATAGAACAGAGGAAATACACTGAAATATCTGTAGATCTACAACCTTCTTATGTTATCATACCAGACAAAGGTTACTATACAAAGTAAGTTACAACACGCCATGGAACAGAGGAAATACACTGAAATATCTGTAGATCTACAACCTTCGTATGTTATCATACCAGACAAAGGTTACTATACAAAGTAAGTTACAACACGCCATAGAACAGAGGAAATACACTGAAATATCTGTAGATCTACAGCCTTCTTATGTTATCATACCAGATAAAGGTTACTATACAAAGTAAGTTACAACATGCCATAGAACAGATGAAATACACTGAAATATCTGTAGATCTACAACCTTCTTATGTTATCATACCAGATAAAGGTTACTATACAAAGTAAGTTACAACACGCCATAGAACAGAGGAAATACACTGAAATATCTGTAGATCTACAACCTTCTTATGTTATCATACCAGACAAAGGTTACTATACAAAGTAAGTTACAACACGCCATAGAACAGAGGAAATACACTGAAATATCTGTAGATCTACAACCTTCGTATGTTATCATACCAGACAAAGGTTACTATACAAAGTAAGTTACAACACGCCATAGAACAGAGGAAATACACTGAAATATCTGTAGATCTACAGCCTTCTTATGTTATCATACCAGATAAAGGTTACTATACAAAGTAAGTTACAACATGCCATAGAACAGAGGAAATACACTGAAATATCTGTAGATCTACAACCTTCTTATGTTATCATACCAGACAAAGGATACTATACAAAGTAAGTGTCAACACTGAGGAAAAGGCCTCGGTGGCAGTGTGGTCTATGTAGTTCATCTTCTGTATCACAAGCCCTCTACACTGAGGAAAAGGCCTTGGTGGCAGTGTGGTCTATGTAGTTCATCTTCTGTATCACAAGCCCTCTACACTGAGGAAAAGGCCTCGGTGGCAGTGTGGTCTATGTAGTTCATCTGTATTCTCTCTGGACAATCCAGCTTCCTCCACCAATACAAACTGAGTGCTAGGATGTAGCCAACAGTGATGAAAGTGATGTAAACACCAACAATCAATCAATCAACACTCAGAATGTCAGTTTGAACCCACTTTTTGGCAAGGTGCGTTCACCTTCTGTCGTAATAGACTAGAATTTCCAGTTTTCCTACATGTGAAGTGATTTTCCCCGGGTACTCTGGTTTCCTCCACCAATATAAACTATAAACTGGCTGTCATCAAATAGCCAGGAATCAATCAATTAACATAGTTAGTTAAAGCATAAACATTATTTTTGTTTATCATTTTCCCTGCAGCTGTTCAATTCAAATTTTAGTCTTGAGCTATTCAGAAAAAAAAACAATTCAGGTATTGAATAAATACTGCTCAAATAAAACTAAGATTTATCTAAAAAAATAAGGTGATGTGGCATGATTGCCAATGAGATAGCTATCCTCCAGAAGTCAAATGACATGGGTATACATAGTAATAAGTCACCGAACAATGACTTTACCTTAGATTTAAGTGAGTTCCACCTGAATGATTTTATTCATATACTTATCATTTTATACTTTTTCTTTATAAAGTTTAATAGAATTTAATATTGGGAGGAAATTTGTATGGTTTTTGATGAAATCATTGTAGCTCAAACTTGTCTATAAACATATTTTTATTATCTAAAAAATTATATCAAACTTGTATTTGAGGACAATAACTCTGTTATAAGTCATTTATGCATCACACACATTTCAAATCCCCAAGTAGAACAATACTTAACACAAAGTAATACGACAAAGTAAACCCAAGAAAAATCAAAGCTTGTGTAATAATATTATATATTTATTCAGATTCTGAAAAGTAGCAAAGGATGTCCTAAATGATATTATTCTTAATACAAGCTTTTTTCTCAGAACATTGTAACACGGATGTATGATCACATTTAGATCTGTATAAACCATTTACACTTACAAAATACCTAAAGTCACCTCAAGTGATTTTGAAATGAGGTCAGATTAGATCATTAAAAAATATAAAGTACACAGAATTTGATTAAATATTTGAAGTTTTAACAGTATGATTAATATTCTTTTAAAATGCAGACATAATGACTGAAAGTTGTTTTATTTCATTTATATTTGATGAAATGTGTGATATATTTGTAGAGATGGTAGAGCACTTATCCTTGACCTTGGTAACTTGAAGGTTGGTACTGAGAAGAGCAAGTCCAAGTATACAAAAGGACAACAGGTATACAGGCTTTATTTTTGTATCACATGTACTGCAGTCCAACATAGAAAATTTATTTAGTTATCACTCCTGTATCCTTCATTGTGCTAACATTTTATGTCTTGAGATTGTGCTTTAAAATTATGTCTTCATTTGTGCTTAGAAGTTTATGTCTTAATTGGTGCTTAAAATTTTATATCTTAAATTCTGTTTAAAAATTAGTTTAATGTCTTAGATTATGCTTAAATGTTTTATAACTTGGAGATGCTTATTGTTGTAAACCTTTTTTATCTGTGCTGCTCTTGGTATGAATCCCCCCCCTATTATTTATTTTTTTCTTGGTTGATTGTACTCCCTATCATTAATTATAATAAAGCAATGGGTCAATTCATAAATTCAACTTGTATCTTCTCAAATTACGTTGGGCAGTCTCAATCTCCTAGGAAATGGCATTTGACCAATCAAAATATCCAAATTAACCTAGAAAATGTTGTTTCAACCAATCAAAACAACCAAATCAGTGACATTCCCGTAATGCAAAACCTTTCTGATTTAGTTCATTGGCATTGCCATGCTATTGTGTAACTTGCATTATATATTATCAAGTTGATATAATTTGCCTTATCTGTGTTGGAATGCTATTTCAAATTTACATACAGTAAATAGTGGAGGTAGTCTTGAATGTTTCAAGACTGACCTACATGAGATGATTTAGACTGCCGTCCAGGATGTTTCAAGACTGACCTACATGAGATGATTTAGACCGCCGTCCAGGATGTTTCAAGACTGACCTACATGAGATGATTTAGACCACCGTCCAGGATGTTTCAAGACTCACCTACATGAAGACTCACCTACATGAGATGATTTAGACCACCGTCCAGGATGTTTCAAGACTCACCTACATGAGATGATTTAGACCACCGTCCAGAATGTTTCAAGACTGACCTACATGAGATGATTTAGACCGCCGTCCAGGATGTTTCAAGACTGACCTATATGAGATGATTTAGACCACCGTCCAGGATGTTTCAAGACTGACCTACATGAGATGATTTAGACCACCGTCCAGGATGTTTTAAGACTGACCTACATGAGATGATTTAGACCACCGTCCAGGATGTTTCAAGACTCACCTACATGAGATGATTTAGACCGCCGTCCAGGATGTTTCAAGACTGACCTACATGAGATGATTTAGACCACCGTCCAGGATGTTTTTAACCTTACTGTATATAGAATGTATAACACAAATTTTTACATTTACATGGGCATCCAAAAGTGGCAAAATAATCAGTATATTGATGGTGGCCGCAAAATGGTAGAAGTAGAAGTACATGTGTACCTAGGCCTGCCTAAGGTTCAAATTTTCTTTAAATAATGTAATGTCCAAGACCATTTGAATTTTCAAGTGAAAGGTCCTTAAGAAAGTTAAAGGTCCTTTTTATAGCATCACTGTAAAGGATTGGAGGTCCTTGAATTTTGTAATTCAAAAATGAAAAGTCTCATCCCTGAAAAGACCAGTCTTTGACCTTAGACCTACACAATTTGAACCTGTGAGCTGCACAGGCTTAGTCATTAATATTGTGTTAGCCATTAATATATGTTTGTGCTATAAATATAAGTGTTTGATTTTAAGCTTTGGAAAGTTGGATTGAAACTCATACAAGAAAAGCCAAAACTGGTATTTTGTTTTGTTTTGTTTGTTTGTTTATGTTTTTATACAGCTTGAAATCAAACAAACTGCTAGTCAAGGAATTTGCTGTTTCAATTAATAAAGGACTATGGGTAATTTCATAGTTCTTACCCTAAAATGAAAATAACATCACATCATTGGTTGAATTTTCATTGTATAGGACCTTGTTAACCAATCATGTTTTTGGTGTACAATTTTGAAAATATTACCCAGAATGCATATTGTGACATTTTTCTGTACTTCCTGTGATGTTCATATTAGAGGAAGTGTTTAAAGTAGTAGAAGTTTTGGGGAAATGAGCTAAAGCTGATTTAGAATGAAAAATAAAGTTATGATGTATTAAAAAAGATTTATATTAAGTGGTCTAAATAACTTGCCTTATAAAAAGATATAATATTATTGATAAAAACTGTATCTAAGCAACTTTTTAGTGATATAATATGTGACAAATGTATTTTGAAATACAGTGAAATAGATATCTTTGATATGTCCAAAATTTTAGCTTTTACTCTTTGTTTATTCACTGAGAGTTCCTTGAGATTTGCAGTCTATGTTTGATTTCAAGATGACCTTGGTTCATTGTTATTATTTTCTTTACATTTCCCATTCTTCCTTTCTATAAATAGGATTCTTTTTATAGAACTGATATGTGAAAAAAGATATTGCATCATATAATTTTATACTGCAACTGGTACACACTCAGACATTAGTGATATACAAACATTGATTGTATAAAATCTTATTTACTGTAAATTCAGAAATTTTTGCGTGCATTTATTATCGTAATTGTTGAAATATGGACAAAATTGCAAGATTAATTATTGTACTTTTAGAAAATGCTGCATACAAATAATTCTGTCATTTGTATTTTTAGTTCTATTTTCTCTCTGATAGTTGCAGTATAAAAAGGAATAACTTTACATTGTCTTAGATATAATTTGTATTTGTACTCAAGATTGAAACAGGATATTAATGCTTAGCACTTGATTGATTGGTGTTTAACGCCACTTTCAGCACTATTGTGCTATTTCGTGGCGGTCAGTTTTTACTGATGGAGGAAGCTGGTATTGGTATGACGTTGGTGTCGTCGTCGTCTGGCGTCGTCATCGTCGTTGTCCGAAGACACATTGGTTTTCGCACTCTAACTTTAGTTTAAGTGAAAGGATCTCTATGAAATTTTACCATAAGGTTCAATACCACAAGGGAAGGTTGGTATTGCTTTTGGGGGTTATGGTACCAACAGTTAAGGAATTAGGGGCCAAAAATAAGCATTTTGTAACTTCCAGACATAACTTGTGTGTTAGTGTATGGATCTCTCTGACATTATACCACAAGGTTCCATATCATAAACGAAATGCTGGGATTGATTTTGGGGGTAATTGCCTCAAAATTGTAGGAATTAGGGGCCAAAAAGGGGCAAAAAACAAGCATTTTTCTAGTTTCAGGACAATAACTTGTGTGTAAGTGTATGAATCTTTATGAAATTGTACTACAAGATCACAAAGGGAAAGCTGGGTTTGAGTTTGGGGGTAATTGCCCTAAATGTTTAGGAATAAGGGGCCAAAAAGGGGAAAAAAAACAAGCATTTTTCTAGTTTCAGAACAATAACTTGTGTGTAAGTGTATGAATCTTTATGAAATTATACTACAAGGTTCCATATCACAAAGAGAAAGCTGGGTTTGAGTTTGGGGGTAATTGCCCTAAATGTTAAGGAATTTGGGGCCAAAAAGGGGGAAAAAAACAAGCATTTTTCTAGTTTCCAGACAATAACTTGTGTTCAAGTGTATGGATCTCTCTGAAATTGTACTGCAAAGTACCATACCACAAAGGGAAGGCTGGGATTGAGTTTGGGGTGATGAATCATAAGGGGGTTCAAAAAATTTGGGGGGAGGGTTTTTTTTTTCCCTTATTTTCCTTTTTTTTTCTTTAAAATTTTCCAATTTAAATTGGTTATTTCTGATTTATATATAAAAGCAAATAATAAAAATGGCACTCTAACTTTAGTTTAAGTGAATGGATCTCTATGAAATTTTACCATAAGGTTCAATACCACAAAAGGAAGGTTGGGATTGATTTTGGGGGTTATGGTACCAACAGTTAAGGAATTAGGGGCCAAAAAAAAGCATTTTGTAACTTCCAGACATAACTTGTGTGTTAGTGTATGGATCTCTCTGACATTATACCACAAGGTTCCAAATCATAAAGGGAATGCTGGGATTGATTTAGGGGGTAATTGCCTGAAAATTTTAGGAATTCGGGGCCAAAAAGGGGCAAAAAACAAGCATTTTTCTAGTTTCAGGACAATTACTTGTGTGTAAGTGTATGGATCTTTATGAAATTGTACTACAAGGTTCCATATCACAAAGGGAAAGCTGGAATTGAGTTTGGGGGTAATTGCCCAAAACGTTTAGGAAAAAGGGGCCAAAAATAAGCATTTTCCAGTTTCCAGACAATAACATGTGTGTAAGTGTATGAATCTTTATGAAATTGTACTACAAGATCACAAAGGGAAAGCTGGGTTTGAGTTTGGGGGTAATTGCCCTAAATGTTTAGGAATAAGGGGCCAAAAAGGGGAAAAAAAACAAGCATTTTTCTAGTTTCAGAACAATAACTTGTGTGTAAGTGTATGAATCTTTATGAAATTATACTACAAGGTTCCATATCACAAAGGGAAAGCTGGGTTTGAGTTTGGGGGTAATTGCCCTAAATGTTAAGGAATTTGGGGCCAAAAAGGGGGAAAAAAACAAGCATTTTTCTAGTTTCCAGACAATAACTTGTGTTCAAGTGTATGGATCTCTCTGAAATTGTACTGCAAAGTACCATACCACAAAGGGAAGGCTGGGATTGAGTTTGGGGTGATGAATCATAAGGGGGTTCAAAAAATTTGGGGGGAGGGTTTTTTTTTTCCCTTATTTTCCTTTTTTTTTTTTTTAAATTTTCCAATTTAAATTGGTTATTTCTGATTTATATATAAAAGCAAATAATAAAAATGGCACTCTAACTTTAGTTTAAGTGAATGGATCTCTATGAAATTTTACCATAAGGTTCAATACCACAAAAGGAAGGTTGGGATTGATTTTGGGGGTTATGGTACCAACAGTTAAGGAATTAGGGGCCAAAAAAAAGCATTTTGTAACTTCCAGACATAACTTGTGTGTTAGTGTATGGATCTCTCTGACATTATACCACAAGGTTCCAAATCCTAAAGGGAATGCTGGGATTGATTTTGGGGGTAATTGCCTGAAAATTTTAGGAATTCGGGGCCAAAAAGGGGCAAAAAACAAGCATTTTTCTAGTTTCAGGACAATTACTTGTGTGTAAGTGTATGGATCTTTATGAAATTGTACTACAAGGTTCCATATCACAAAGGGAAAGCTGGAATTGAGTTTGGGGGTAATTGCCCAAAACGTTTAGGAATAAGGGGCCAAAAAGGGGCCAAAAATAAGCATTTTCCAGTTTCCAGACAATAACATGTGTTCAAGTGTATGGATCTCTCTGAAATTGTACTGCAAGGTACCATACCACAAAGGAAAGTCTGGGATTGATTTTGGGGGTAATTGCCTCAAAATTGTAGGAATTAGGGGCCAAAAAGGGGCAAAAAACAAGCATTTTTCTAGTTTCAGGACAATAACTTGTGTGTAAGTGTATGAATCTTTATGAAATTGTACTGCAAGGTCCCATATCACAAAGGGAAAGCTGGGTTTGAGTTTGGGGGTAATTGCCCTAAATGTTTAGGAATAAGGGGCCAAAAAAGGGGAAAAAAAAACAAGCATTTTTCTAGTTTCCAGACAATAACTTGTGTTCAAGTGTATGGATCTCTCTGAAATTGTACTACAAGGTACCATACCACAAAGGGAAGGCTGGGATTGAGTTTGGGGTGATGAATCATAAGGGGGATCAAAAAATTTGGGGGGAGGGATTTTTTTTTTTCCTTTTTTTCCTTTTTTTTTTCTTTAAAATTTTCCAATTTAAATTGGTTATTTCTGATTTATATATAAAAGCAAATAATAAAAATGGCACTCTAACTTTAGTTTAAGTGAATGGATCTCTATGAAATTTTACCATAAGGTTCAATACCACAAAAGGAAGGTTGGGATTGATTTTGGGGGTTATGGTACCAACAGTTAAGGAATTAGGGGCCAAAAAAAAGCATTTTGTAACTTCCAGACATAACTTGTGTGTTAGTGTATGGATCTCTCTGACATTATACCACAAGGTTCCAAATCCTAAAGGGAATGCTGGGATTGATTTTGGGGGTAATTGCCTGAAAATTTTAGGAATTCGGGGCCAAAAAGGGGCAAAAAACAAGCATTTTTCTAGTTTCAGGACAATTACTTGTGTGTAAGTGTATGGATCTTTATGAAATTGTACTACAAGGTTCCATATCACAAAGGGAAAGCTGGAATTGAGTTTGGGGGTAATTGCCCAAAACGTTTAGGAATAAGGGGCCAAAAAGGGGCCAAAAATAAGCATTTTCCAGTTTCCAGACAATAACATGTGTTCAAGTGTATGGATCTCTCTGAAATTGTACTGCAAGGTACCATACCACAAAGGAAAGGCTGGGATTGATTTTGGGGGTAATTGCCTCAAAATTGTAGGAATTAGGGGCCAAAAAGGGGCAAAAAACAAGCTTTTTTCTAGTTTCAGGACAATAACTTGTGTGTAAGTGTATGAATATTTATGAAATTGTACTGCAAGGTCCCATATCACAAAGGGAAAGCTGGGTTTGAGTTTGGGGGTAATTGCCCTAAATGTTTAGGAATAAGGGGCCAAAAAAGGGGAAAAAAAACAAGCATTTTTCTAGTTTCCAGACAATAACTTGTGTTCAAGTGTATGGATCTCTCTGAAATTGTACTGCAAGGTACCATACCACAAAGGGAAGGCTGGGATTGAGTTTGGGGTGATGAATCATAAGGGGGATCAAAAAATTTGGGGGGAGGGATTTTTTTTTTTCCTTTTTTTCCTTTTTTTTTTCTTTAAAATTTTCCAATTTAAATTGGTTATTTCTGATTTATATATAAAAGCAAATAATAATGATATGGTTTGAATAGGTAAATTAAAAATTTATTAAGTTCTTAGACCACATTCATTCTGTGTCAGAAACCTATGCTGTGTCAAATATATAATCACAATCCAAATCCAGTGTGTATCAAGCTTGAATGTTGTGTCCATACTTGCCCCAATTGTTCAGGGTTCGACCTCTGCAGTCGTATCAAGCTGCGCCCAGCAGAGCATTTTATTCCATATGAATTCTGGTTTTTTTTGTGTGTAAAATTTAAGTGTCAGTTGACATCAAAATCAGACAAACTGACACTTAAAGACCTGTGCACATTTATGTTACATTGAATTCACGTTATATATAATTAATACTGTGGATTACTTTATTTTTATGGGTACTAATTTTTTTGCATGGATGTAAGAAAAAATTGACAAATGGCAAATTTTGCATACAAGACATTAGAAATTTAAATTTTGTTAAGGCCCCGCCTAGTGGTGGGTCGCCCTATAGTGATCAGTTTGTCCATCCGTCCGTCCATGACAAATTGTGTCCGCTCTAAATCTAGAGAACTGTTATAATTTCATACTTTATACTTGACATGTATATTTACCAACACCAGAGGGTGTGTCATAATGTTTGTACAACTTCCTAGGTCAAAGTTCAAGGTCAAAAACTGGTTTCAGTTGACAACCCCATGTCCTATGGTAAAGATCATATCTGCTCTATATCTTGAGAACCGTTATGATTTCAAATTTTATACTTGACATGTATATTAATCAACACTAAAGGGTGAATCATAATGTATGTACCACTTCCTAGGTCAAAGGTCAAGGTCCAAAACTTTGGTTTCAGTTGACAACCCCATGTCGTATGCACAGATCATGTCCGCTCTATATCTTGAGAACTGTTTTGATTTCAAAGTTTATACTTGACATGTATATTTACCAACACCAGAAGGTGTGTTGTAATGATTGTACAACTTCCTAGGTCAAAGTTCAAGGTCAAAAACTGGTTTCAGTTGACAACCCCATGTCCTATGGTAAAGATCGTGTCAGCTCTATATCGAGAACCGTTATGATTTCAAAGTTTATACTTGACATGTATATTAACCAACACTAGAGGGTGTATCATAATGTATGTACAATTTCCTAGGTTAAATATAACACTTTAACTAAAAAACATAGAATAAAATCACTCTCAGCACATAACGAGACTATGTAATAACTGGTCACATATATTTTCAGTAATCTATGAAAAGAAAATTAGTACCCGAAGAATAATGAAGAATTCACAGTGCAGCATGCCTTGTTAATGATTAAAGTATTTGTTGCAGGAGGTGATGGGTTCTTACTATACATTTACATGACAATATCAAATATTGTATTCATGTGACTTTCAAATTTATTGTTCAGATACATCATTTTTTACAAGGACAATTTATTCCTTTCAACTAGGTCAAGGTTAATTCTTGTTTGCTTAAAAATATGTTATATCGTAATTTCATTCATCTGGTAAGTCTGTTCATTTCGTTAAAATAACATTACCATTCAACATTGTATATTATAAAAAGAGAAAACAAAGGTCTTCCATCTACACCAAATTATCTAAAGTACAAAAATATTTATATTTGACTAAAATCAACAACTAACAAGGTTCCTGACTGGGCACACACACAGACACATGAACATGAAGCTGTGTTAAACACTTTTTTTTATCATTTCAACCCTCCCCCTTTTTATCTGGATCAGTGGGATGTTACATGTGTTTATTATTTTTCAGATGGAAACTGTAGAAGAACTAATGAAAAGAGCATATGATAAATTTAACATCAAATTAGATCGAATACAGGTCCTATTCTCTAGTTCAGGTAAATTTTTATGCCCCCGTCGTCACCAGAGTGTTTCCCTTGTCTGTCCGTACATCCTTATGCATGTCCCAAAATTAGTTTCCGTCTCTAACTTTAGTTTGCCTCAATCAAATGTAATGATACTTATACACAATGCTTATTACCACAAAACACAGATCAATTTGAATGTTGGGTGGCGTCATTTTCCTGTTCTTGAGTTATGCCCCTTTATAACGTTATATGCAAGCTGGGGCATCATCTGTGTCTCCACTTATTTAATTCAACAATTACATATATAGAAATTTCTATAGTTAACAGAATCTCTCTAACAACATAAAACAAATTGGAAGATTCAACTATTAAAATTATTTGTGTATTCAGTTGTTCCATTTAAATACAAATATCAATTGTAGATTTCTGTCAAACTGCAACTGTTAATGTAGAAGGACAATGTATACTTCAGTCAGATACTCTTTGCATGAACATTCAGGCTTAACATTTGTCCTTGTTGCTAAAACTCACATTGCAGTCTTTTGTTCCAACTTTTTTTAAAGAAGAGTCTTGAGTCTTGGATACATATTTTTAGCTCACCTGGCCCGAAGGGCCAAGTGAGCTTTTCTCATCACTTGGCGTCCGTCGTCCGTTGTCGTCGTCGGCTTCTTCGTTTCCGTCGTCGTTAGCTTTTTACAAAAATCTTCTCCTCTGAAACCACTGGGCCAAATTTAACCAAACTTGGCCACAATCATCATTAGGGTATCTAGTTTAAAAAATGTGTCCGATGACCCTGCCAACCAACCAAGATGGCCGCCATGGCTAAAAATTGAACATAGGGGTAAAATGTAGATTTTGGCTTATATCTCTGAAACCAAAGCATTTAGAGTAAATCTGACATAGGGTAAAACTGATTATCAGGTCAAGATCTATCGGCCCTGAAATTTTCAGACAAATCTGACAATCTGTTGTTGGGTTGCTGCCCCTGAATTGGTAATTTTAAGGAAATTTTGCAGTTTTTGGTTATTATCTTGAATATTATTATAGATAGAGATAAACTGTAAACAACAATAATGTTCAGCAAAGTAAGATCTACAAATAAGTTGCCATGACTAAAATTGTCAGTCGACCCCTTTAGGAGTTATTGCCATTAATAGTCAATTTTTAACAATTTTATGTAAATTTTTGTAATCTTTTACAAAAATCTTCTTCTCTGAAACTACTGAGACAAATTTAACCATACTTGGCCATAATCATTATTAGGGTATCTAGTTTAAGAAATTTGTCCGATGACCCCGCCTTCCAACCATCATGGCCGACTTGGTTAAAAATAGAACATAGGGGTAAAATGCAGTTTTTGGTTTATATCTCTGAAACTAAAGCATTTAGAGCAAATCTGACTGGTGGCAAAAATGTTCATCAGATTTAGATTTATCTGCCCTGAAATTTTCAGACGAATCCGACAACCCGTTGTTGGGTTGCTGCCCCTGAGTTAGTAATTTTACAAAAATTTTGCAGTTTTTTGTTATTATCTTAGATATCATTATAATATCTAATATCTAATACTATTAATTATGATTTTAACCTTATTTTACATAATTTCCAAAGCATCAGTAAATACAGGTGAGCGACACAGGCTCTTGAGAGCCTCTAGTTATAAATTGTTATTGGCTTTGAAGTTGTTTTCAGTATCAGTGCAAACTCTCAGATTGATACTTTATGTCATCAAAGTTTTTTTGTTTTAATTTTAGTTTCAATTTTTGTCTGCAATTTTTATTTTTTGGTCTGAAAGATTTTTGTTGTTTTCCATACCAAAACATTAAACTAAGCCGTTTCTGCTTATATTATTTTGAGACATAAGCTACACATATCTCTAAGACTCACATATCCTTTTTATTAAAAAATAAACCACGGGTTGAGAAAAGACAACAAATTTAAAAGAATTAGAGAAATTATAAATGTTTGATTTCAGGAGAAGAATGGAGAGTATGTAGAAAGCAGCCTAAATCACCTATGCATATATTAGAACCGATCTCAATTAATATTGTACTACAGAAGTGTATGTTTGACAAAGATCCTAGAATGGCCAAGTGAGTATTTATTGCAGTAATTTAAAAATATGTAAATCAATGGTTGCGAAGAAAGTTGTTACTTTAGTAATAGAAAATGCAGATATCTAACAGCCACCTCCCTCTATATCTGCCTCTGTCCAAGAATGGCAGATTACTGAGGATTCACTATTTGTGGGATATCAATTTTTGTGAATATTGTGACTCTAAGTAAACCACAAACTTAAATGCTTAACAAAGTACAAATTTTCTATAGACTTGTATACAGATGTTGACAAAACCATGAAATCAAATATCCACGAAAATACAATATTTGAATTCAATTAAAACTTTTTCTCTAGATTCAATGTTTAAGAATAGAAAGTTTGTTTGATTCCCGAGGAATTTGCAATTTTAGGTCATTAAAATCATTTAAGGATGTTCGCTACTCTGTTTCAAAATAACAAGCTTTTTAAAAGACTTTTATAAATTAATAGTATATAAATAAAGGAACTAAAAAAAAAATAAAGGGTCCATGTGCTTGTTTTCAAGATATAAGCCAATGAAAATTTGGCGGGAAATGATTCTCTCTAGATTTTTCATATTTTTAACATTGACACCTTTTTTCTTTCAAAAACTATGAAAAAATAACAAGGATTTTATAAGATTTTCAAATATGGCTTTTTAAACTATGTGCAATAATATTATGAAAAGAAAAGTAGGGGTTAGTGGGTAAAATTTTTTAATGACACTACATGGATAAAACCAGAGGATTCCGAATATCTGGCAAAAATTCAAAAACAAGAGAAGCGAACACCCTTAAATTTAAAACTTTTGCAATCCATAAATTGTTATCAAATCTTTCTGTCAAAATAGGTATAAAAATTTAATGTTGTTATTGCTGTACAACTGTTGTCTATACATATTTGTTTTCAACTTGAATTTTTGTATGAATTTGATTGTTAAAAAAAAAGATTGACCATGACTTTTCAGGTCCTCAAAAAATGACTGATATTACATGAAAAAAATTACAGACCCTTGCATTCTACTGCAGTGATAAAAGGCGATATTTCTATGGCAGTTCGAGCTATTACTGAAACATTAAAAAAAAAAAAATATTTTTGCAAAGGGCTAACACAATTTTGGTATTTTGCAATAGAAATAAAAGTGAGGACCAGCGGATTTTCTTCAAGGACCACCATGGAAAAAAAGAGTTTGAAAACTCTACAAGATCTCCTTTTATTTAAAGTAAGAAATTATATTTTTTCAGGATGAAGGTGTCAGGAGAATTACCATTGTTAAAGTTGAATATGTCTGACCGAAGACTTCATGATCTCATCGGATTGACTGAGAGCATTCCCCTCCCAGAATCTGCACCTCCTCCTAAAGAGGACTTCTTCCTTGTAAGTATACCTCACAGATTTCTGTATTCTTCCTTTTAAACCATTCCTTGTTAAAATATTGTTTAGAATCATTTGTACCCAAGCATGACCATTGCAGGGGACATAGAAATACAGGGCGTTTGTTCGTCCATCTGTCTGTGCTTTGGTCTTGTAAGCACTCTCAGGCCAAAAATAAAATTTAAATTGTTTGATGTTGCCTACCTACCCACCTGAAATGCAGCTCCCCAAAAAATTTTATGAAAAAAATTGTTTCAGATTTTTTTTTTTAAAGATTTTTTCCTGCTACAACGTTGTTTTCTTGTCTAAAACATGTAACTTATGTTTGTTGGCCAAAAAAAAATCCCTATCTACCTACCCAATCCTACAAGGCATACTAAGGTAGGTAACATCGAACAAAGAATTTCTTAAGGGTGGCTTTATGTGTATAATTCTTGTCACATATTTATTATATTTATATCTTATGGTTTAAGGTAGCACAATACAAAAGCAACTAAATTTTATCAAAATTTCATTTTCAGCTGTTTTTGTTACTTCTTAATATTCAAAAACCACAGAAGAAAAAAATATTTACATATCTTGCACTGTTAATGAGTTTTGATGATAATTAGTTTTATAAACAAATACATGTGCCTGACTGATACAAGATAAGAACATGTGGGCAGCACTATGTGGTTAATCAATAGAATCATTTGATAGCTTTATGACCACTGACCAGCTGTAACAATAACAGTTATGAAAAAGAGGTGGATTAAGGATTTATGGAAAAATGAAGATAATGAATTCCAAATAAAAATACATTTCTGTATTAGAGCTGCCAGGAGAAAAAACAAAACAACTATTTGGAGCTTTAGAGGGAATCAAAATATAAATGTACAGATATTAAACAAATATAATTGTACAACAATAAATGTTGCTGATGTTTATACTAGAATTTCTTGAGGAGTATCTTTAAATATGAATTCTTTTTAAAAAAAAATACAAATTAAATGTTTCATTTTCAAACTGCAAAAAATGAAAAAAATCTACTTTATGTAAAACACCATATTGTCATTGTATACAATTATGATTCTAGAAATCCCCAATAGGGGTCCTCTAGACTGACCAACTGATCATTTTGTGTATACATGCATAACTTACTTTTTGTAACAATGCAAAAAACAAAATACATCATTTTATGTACTAAAAGAATTAAATCCATATTGAAAAAAGTAAATGCAATGTGTAATTAAACTTCTGAGATCATTAATAGTAAAGGTTTATCATGGTGGGCGGAGTTTTGACCATATCAGTAGCAACTGTTTTACAGCAAGGTCAATAATGATATAACATCTCCTGCCAGATCTGATTTATGATGCATAGGGTGTGCATTTTCTTTATATATTTAGAATTGCTGAATTGGAATGCTATCTTACTGGTCAAAACCTAATTGATTTATGATTGAAGGCCAATCCTGAAATATCCCAATGGTACATGTGTGAATTATATTGAAGTTAATGGGGTACAAGTAGGAAAATCCTTATTTATTCAATTGTGACACATTCATTTTTGTCATGAAAATGTAGTTTTAAATGTTAGCTCCTAGATGGGTGCCCCTATATGCCTGATTTTCACGCATGTTGTTCCTTGACCTGTTATCTTCAAAAGAGTGTCTCAGATTTCCCAAAACATCAATAGAACAAATTTTATACCCAATTTAATTTAGTGACCTCTTATGAATTGAGGTTGCAAACTTCATTGAAGGTTTATGAGAGGATGAAATGCAATAGGAAAAATCTGAGACACTCTTTTGGGGGTCAAACTGTGTGTCACAAGAATCTATAAAATATTTTGGGATGGTATGAATAACAAAGAAGCTATTTTCATTCAAGTGTGGACATCACAATATAGCAACTAATTACATAATAATTAATTATGTAATAATCATGTCATAATGAAGTAATCACCATTTGAAAGATTAATCTTTCTTCTTTCTTTTGGTACCTCATTTATAAAATTTAAAGCTGGATGAAAGAAATTACATCTGTTTAAAGTTGTCTGATTGGGGGTGAAAAAATCTTTGTATTGTGCTACATTAAATCAGCAATGTCTCGTACAAGTTCAAAGATCAATGCAGATCAACTATATTTAAAAGAGTTATGCCCTTAGATATATTAATTATAGAAAATTGTATTCAGCACCTAGATAGTGTCACCTGTTAATGACATTTGTTTAGAAAAAAAACAAACAACAGAGTTCACTTGCTGAGATAGAAAAAGAAATTGAAGATTGCGTTGTACTACTTTCAGATGCTCTTATTTCAAAACATTTCAAGACATTTTGCTGAAATTATAGGACTATCAACACAGCATTTTCTCATCATTTTTATTTAAAAGCAATCAGAGATGGGCACGATTACTGACAAAGGTAATCGATTAATAATCGATTACTTGAAGGATTTTTGTGTAATCGATTAATAATCGATTACTCTGATTTTTGTATGTAATCGATTGCAATCGATTACTTTAGCAAAAGTAATTACATTACATTTCGATTACTGTCAATTACGTGCTACAAAATTACAAATTAAATAAAGTAAGTTAAACACAAAGTCAATTATGTTGTTCAATGTATGTATAGTGGAAATTTTGAACTTTACAAAAATAGCATTTAAAGCATTGTTTCCAAATTTTATGTTGACAGTTGTTTTCTAGATGGAAGCTCTTACTGTCTAAGGATCCGAAATATTCAAAAATTCTAGAAATTTTGGTTTTCAATATGAATGATTGGTGATAAAGTTCTTGCAATGGCATCACATTGCATCAATCACTTCTTTATATTTTAGGTTATTATCTCCATATTTTTGCAAATTTTTGCTGTCATACTGACTAAAGTTAAGTTTTTTGTTTTTACTCATTATTAACAGCTATATTTGAATATAGTTCATTACAATGTTGAAAGTTTACTCTGAAAAAAAAACTATAAAAAAGTAGAATAATTAATTAGTTCAGCTAATTTTAAAGATGAAAATTTATGATTTGTAATTACATGCATGAATTAATCCTTTTGTTTTGACAACCTCCCTAATTACAGGCTATAATACTGCCAATGGAGTACAATTATAACCTGGGGCAATATAATGTAAATCTCCTCTTAATTAGACATAATTGAAATCAAAACAAAGTCTTCATCTTATTGATTAGAAGTCTTTGTTCATCTGATTAGTAAAGACAAGAAGTTTGTTGAGAATTTTGTATTCTCATTTCAAAATTATAAACAATTTATATTTTTTGTGCAAAAATTGGATACATGTATCTCTATTTCTGAACAAGAATTTTAATGCATAGTCATTGGTTCATTGTCAAAAGGATTTCGTGTACTTTGTAATTTTTATGTCATAACATTATAATGAATCAAATGTTTATCTATTCTAAGCTAAAATTCCAACTATTATTGAAAATTATGCTTTAAGGAATTTTAATACAAATAAGCTTACTACTGCAATATAGTACAGATTTTAACTTAAGACTTAAGACTTATTTCTTATTTAAATCTATTTTCTTATTTTTATATAAAAGGTCTTAAATTATTGACCAGCAAGAAAAGTCATTTGTTTCAAAAGCTAGATATACAGTATAATTTGATAGACCTGGTTGAAGTAGCTGGAGCCAATAGATAGAAACAAGGCATTTGATAAACTCTTAAGTCATATCAATACATTCTATTTTTATCTGTACTATAAAGTGATGAATACATACATACTTTCTTATAAAATAGATTATATTTCATCAAGCTATTTTACCAAAGTAATCAAAATGTAATCGAAAAGTAATCGATGATTACATCATAATTTTTGCTGTAATCGATTAAATTACGATTACATGTAATCGAAAATATCTTCGATTACAGATTACTGTTGATTACTGGAAAAAATGTAATCAATTACAATCGATTACGATTACAGATTACGATTACCCCATCCCTGAAAGCAATGTACTGAAAGATGAATGTGAGCAATAGTAAAATTGATTGAAGAATTAACAGAAATATTTTAAGTGTTTATTGTCACCAGTTACAGTTATTTGCTTCTAAAGTTTAACAAATTATGATACATGAATTAAATGGAAGTCTCTGTATTTTTAAGTTGATTAGACCCACAAAACCATTAAAAGATGACAGGAACTTAAGATATCAGTAATAGAAATAAATTCAAATGGATCAATTGGGACATTTTACTTTGAGATAACTGAAATTTTGAGGTACAAGAGTTTGAGATTTTGAGAGATATGTATAGCTACTTTATGTCGTCAGACAGACATCTTTGCTCTTGCTTTACATATGCATAGTATTATTTCTGTTACAGGCCAAAACTGAAAAGGAACTGAAAATGGAAGACACCGCCATTGTTGCAGCAACACAAGCTTTGATACCTGGTCAAGTGGAATCGAAGGTAACTTTGTACAGTTAACAATCAGAGCATTGATGAATGTTGCCAAATCATTTACATTTGTATATACCCAAATGCAGCTTATAAAAGTCTAGAATGAAATTTTATTATGAACTCATCCTCCTAATAGCTTCCCAGTAGCCGTTAGTATTAAAATAGTATTAAAATAAGATTTAAGTAAACATTTACTGTCCTGAAATATTGATCACTTTTAAAGCAGTCTTTGTGATTTGTGGGAAGTAAAAGTTCTTCGTGACCATGCTTTCAGGAATGTTCAAGTATCTTAAACTTCACATATAATGGGAATTCACTTATTTTTATTGGTACCAATTTAGGAAGATTGATAAAAATTGTATTTAAATGAATACTTAATTGGTTATTTTCACAAAATCTCCATTCAATCGGGGCCAGTGTCAGTGGTTGAGTGGTCTAAATCGTTCCTCTACTGTATCACTAGCCTGTCAACACTGAGGTTGTTAGTTTGAGCTATGGCAGGTGTGTTTGACTCCAATCTTACATGTGAAAGACTAGGGTTGCCAGTTGAGCTATGCACTTGGCAGGTGTGTTTGACTCCAATCTTACATGTGAAAGACTAGGGTTGCCAGTTGACCTATGCACTTGGCAGGTGTGTTTGACTCCAATCTTACATGTGAAAGACTAGGGTTGCCAGTTGAGCTATGCACTTGGCAGGTGTGTTTGACTCCAATCTTACATGTGAAAGACTAGGGTTGTTAGTTTGAGCTATGCACTTGGCAGGTGTGTTTGACTCCAATCTTACATGTGAAAGACTAGGGTTACCAGTTTTCCTGCAGAAGGTCAGTGGTTCTCTATGAGCACTTAGGCTTCCTCCACCAAAAAAAGCTGGCCACCATGATATAACCAATAGGAATGAAAGTGGCGTTAACCACCAACAATCAATCATCAAGCATATATGAAATTTGAAATATTTGACCACTGGAAATTATGAGATATGTAGTAAATGGACATATGGTATTTAAATGAAACTGTCAGCTTTATTATACACTTAGCCATAAAAAATGAACAATATTGCTATTCAATAACCTTTTCAGATTATGGTTGTATCTTGATAATACCATAGCTAGTATACTAAAAAATGAAGAAAAAAAAACTATGAAGACATTTGTTAACTATCTATTATCCATGGTGTTGTTGAAAATTTAAAACATTTGGTGTATGCTTTATAAATTATTACCCATAATTGTTTATATTATGAAGTGTAAT
This sequence comes from Mytilus californianus, assembly GCF_021869535.1. Lineage (NCBI taxonomy): Eukaryota > Metazoa > Mollusca > Bivalvia > Mytilida > Mytilidae > Mytilus > Mytilus californianus. The sequence goes on along the minus strand of NW_026262604.1, from coordinate 61,164,133 downwards.
GGAATAGCTCTGAAAGAATATCATGGTATCATTTAATAAAACATTTATATCCCATAATAATATTCTTATTTTCAGCAAGTTGATAGATCTCCTTCACAAGAATTTATCAACTACACAGATATGGAACTCAATTTTGAAATCAAACAGGTTGGTAGTCCTATTAAAGTTAGTGAGTCAAATGTCATCAAATTTTCATACACTTTGTGTAATTTAGAATTTGACATTAGAGTGCATTTTTTATTCCTAAATGCTTTTAATTCTGGAAAATCCATTAGGAAAAAAAAGTCCAAAAATCTATAAACATGACAATAAATGAAGCTTTATGTATCTCACAGTTAATCATGTTTGATGATATAATTGAATGTTAGATGTAATGTTACAGGTTGATATCAATATTTCTCAAGTAGACAACGGTAAAGATATCCCAGTGCTGAGACTGGTGGTTATGTCCCTTGGAACGAAAGTGACCATGTGTACTTACGATATGAATGTAGCAGCTTATCTAGGAGGAGTTTATGTACAACACAGGAAGTTTGTGGGTAAAGATAAATATGCATTTTGTAATGTGATTGCTTATTTATTGTTTGATTCTGATTTTTATTTATGAAACTTATAATACTTAATACATGAAAAAAATGTTAAAAATGATAGTTTTTATAAAGTAAAATGCAGAAGAGCACTTTATACGAAGTAAATCACATTATTATGTGTAATCAATCAAAAGTCAAATAATGCAGGTTTTATAATGTAAATTTCACAGCTTGTTTTATTTTATTTTATATCAGTTATGAATTCCCTTCTCAGAAGAATAACATGAACACAGTTTCCAAAGCATGATACCAGTATTTAATCCAGCTCCTTATTCATTTTGTCAGATGCTTTACTATTGCAACTTTTTTTATGTCATTAAATAATGGGAAACAAAAGCCTTTTATATCCATTAACCCTTTCACTGATAGCTGCCCCAACAGAAGCTACTCTTGAGACGATGGCTTCCCTGGCTACTATGACTCAAATGGGAGATCTTCATAATAAATATCAATAAAAACTAGTGTGTAGTTATTTTTGTCTTTATTTCATTCACTAACACCATGTTCACAGTTTTGTTCATGTTTTGATAGTTGTTTCTTCATAAAAAATTAAAAATTTTTAATTTTCGGCATCATTTAGGTGGAATCTCAAAATTATACTTTTTGACCCAAAATCGTAATTTTTTAACCCAAAACGGCATAAGTTTGAAAAATTGAATGAGGCTGTACAAATTCCTTACACTGAAGGATGTCCATTCCAAGTGTTTTGTACATAAAACGGCATTTTTTGTCAAAAAAGTATACTAGTCTGGCTTCAAGTCTTCCATATTCTTTAAAAAAAAATGTTCCCTTATTTCAAATTCTCGTAAATTCTGTGAATTTCGTCTGATTTTGACACGGTTTTCAACAAACGGAAGCGCCATGTTTACACTTTCATCTGGGTATCAATATAGAAAGATAACTCATGTTTGCAATGTTTTGAGCAGGAAATGTAAAAGAGGTATTCTGATCCCGGTAAAACGTCAGCTGTCTGAAGCGTGAATCCCGGTAAACCAGGACTCGTCAGCGAAAGGGTTAATTATGCAACCAAAGGGAGACAATTTGAATTATCTCCCTTTGGTTTTGCAGGACTTTATCTCACATTAATTTCACAATTAAGGAAACTTACTATTGTTTCTCATTCTCATTTATCGTCAGTGTGATCCGTGTTTTTCACGCCATATGACCCTGACCACATGCCATATTTTAACATGTTGCTCTTGCTATTTTTGCATGTTAACAGCGCCACCTGGATATATCCTGAAAGGAACCCCTCCAGGTAAATATAGCCTCTAACCATTGATTATGTTTACTGATTTTTAGCTCATCTAGCTCATAGGACCTCATGAGTTATTGCCATCATTTGGCGACCGTCTGCAAATGATTATAAAAAAATCACCTCTCCTGCAATTGCAGCAAAGATAAAAATGAGTACTGTAAATTCAGAAATTATTGCATGCATTTATTATTGCGATTTTTGAAGAATGAACAAAAATGCGAGTTTGATTATTGCAATTTTATGAAAAGCTACATACAAATATATGTATTTGAAATTAGAATGCAAGTTCTTATTATTGAGATACTCAAGAAGTCGCATTATTCGCATCAATTGATAAAAACCTTGCAATAATTTCTGAACTTACAGTATTAGAATGGGACGTGTGAGCTATATCCATCACTTGGCGTCCATTGTCCTGAACCTTTTGAAAATCATTGCAACTGCATTGCAATAAAGGTGAAAATAAATAATAAATGGCATCTTTGTCAGGTGAACAATACAAGCTTTTACGACATTCTCGTGTTAAAAATTGGCCGATTGTGTAAAGGATGTTTCATCATCCTGAATATGCTGAAATAGTTTCTATAGACATTAAGAAAACAACATAAAATCAATCAGTTATTACTATCTTGTAAAATAGGATGTGAATTAGATTTGAAAAAAATATATTTTGCCTTAATGCTTTACGATGTAGGTAACATGAATTAAAGTTCAGTTATTTGAAATTCAGGGAGGCAAGAAGAGGTTTTGGCAATTGAAAGTTTGATTTACATATTCTGAAATTTTGAAATATGCAAATTGAAGAAGATGTTGCGAAATTTATATTTTCAAAAACAGTAATAAATATCAACTTTAACTTTGTTATATGAGCAAGCAACAGTTGATTTTTTTCCAGCACTAAATATATCATAAGAAATATTAAGTGTTTTTTTGTCTGTATGATGTAATTACTATATTTTCCAATTGAATACTTCATCTATTGACATTTGTTGTGGAAATTCAAAGAGTTGAAAATCAAGGTTATGAACCTCAAATGAAAAATAATTGGAAATAATGAAAATATTATACATTTGTACCATGTACGCATTGAATCAATCCAACATAAAAATGTTAAATTTTAAAGTATTTACACATTATAAAAATAGAAAATATAAACCATTGTTTCAATTGTAGCTTTTAAGTTGTAATGCCTTTGTTGTTTTCATACAGCTTCAGTCCAGGTTGTTAAACGTAGTTGTAGTAGCTGTTGAAATACTTTGATAATTTGTTCCTCAATTATTTTTATTGTATTTGTAGAAGTGGATGGTCCTGTGGTAAACATTGTTAATACTCCAGGTGAAGATGGATTGAAAAACTTACTGGAAGTTCAATATCTCAAGGTAAAATAATTTTAATATTAAACAATTACCATTGTTATTAAAGGGCTATTCTATTAAAACTAACATGGGACCCAGGGAAGGCACTGAAATTCTAAATTTACCTCTATAGGTGGTAAACCCATTTATAAAGTGCCTTCAATGTGTACCAAGTATGTTTTAATTGAACAACTTGAACTTAGTCTTATGCAGTAAAGTTTAAACTGTATGTATCAGTTAATAAATCAATTACGAAATTTATTTGTGTAAATATTATAGGTTTTTTGCATGGAAAAAAATGTATTGAGCTCAGATTATAAACATAACAATTTACCAAAAAATTTCTTGATAGCATATTTTTTTATCAAAGTCAAAATTCACATAAATTCTTATAGACAAAAATTCTGATAGCGTATTTTTTATCAACTTCACATAAATTCTTATAGACAAAAATTCTTATAGTGTATTTTTTATCAACCTCTGTTAAAAAAGACACACAATGTTAGATTTGAATTTTTGGAATTATAACAGATTGTGGTTTCACACATACCACATTGTTTGCCTAACATATATATTTTATTCTAATTTGTCAGTTGAGTGCTTAGAGTTCCTTTCAACCATTTGATTCTTAATTTAAATATTATTAAATTTGTAGGCAAATAAAGATGGCCCAGAATTTGCAACAACATACAAAAATATTGAGCAGAAAATTGATGTGACATTTACTAGTCTGGAGGTACTCCTTCACCAGGAGGCATTATTACATGTATTAGAGTTAGTAGAAAAATTAAAACCAGCACCAAAACCAACAACAGAGGTTGTTGCTAAGACAACAGAAGAAGGGAAAGACAAGGAAAAGACAGATGAAAAGGAGGACAAGAAAAAAGCTATAAGTAGGAACTTTTTTTCAGGTTGATCAGATATAAATTTTGTAAAATATCTAAAATCTAAATATGCCTTATTATGAAAAATATGTAAATATATAAGGAAAGATCACTCCAATAATATTGACTAGAACAACACATTTTTAGCTAAACCTCGCCAAGAGGGCCAAGTGAGATTTTCTCATCACTTGGCGTCCGTCATCGTCATTAACTTTTACAAAAATCTTCTCCTCTGCAACTACTGAACCAAATTCAACCAATCTTGGCCACAATCATCATTGGGGTATCTGGTTAAAAAAATGTGTCCAATGTCCCCGCCTGCCTACCAAGTTGGCTGGCATGGCTAAAAATAGAACATAGGGGTAAAATGTATTGAAAAGTTTTGCGTATTATTTTGAATACCGCTATGAAAAGAGAAAATATTGACAAGGCTAAAAATTTCAGAATGTTAAGCTCTTCCTATTGTTCATTTACGTCAAAACTGTCCAACAACTTCTTGTAGGAGTTATTACCCTTAGAAGATGAATTTTACTAATTTTTTTTAATTCTTAAAATTGAGAATGGAAATAGGGAATGTGTCAAAGAGACAACAACCCGACCATAGAACAGACAACAGCGGAAGGCCACCAATGGGTCTTCAATGCAGCGAGAAACTCCCGCACCCAGAGGCGTCCTTCAGCTGGCCCCTAAACAAATATGTATACTAGTTCAGTGATAATGGACGTCATACTAAACTCCAAATTATACACAGGAAACTAAAATTAAAAATGATACAAGACTAACAAAGGCCAGAGGCTCCTGACTTGGGACAGGCGCAAAAATGCAGCGGGGTTAAACATGGTTTTTTGAGATCTCAACCCTCCCCCTATACCTCTAGCCAATGTAGAAAAAACAAACGCACAACAGTACGCACAGTAAAACTCAGTATAAGAGAAGTCAGAATAGGAAACAAAAGAAAATAAACAAAATGACAATAATACATAAATAACAACAGACTACTAGCAGTTACTGACATGCCAGCTCCAGACCTCAATTAAACTGATTGAAAGATTATATCTTCATCATATGAATATCAGGCACAATCCCTCCTGTTAGGGGTTTAGTATTATACCGTCATAAAATATATGAGAACATAACCCGTGTCTTGCCTATTATCTAGAAAATTATAATAGATAGATAGAAACTTTGAATAGCAAAAGTGATCAGCAAGACAAGAGCTACAAATAAGGCAACATGGCTGAAATCTCCAGTCGACTCCTTTTTATTAGAGTGATTGCCTTAAAATGATGATTTTTACATATTTTTTTTGCGTTTTTGACTAATATTAGATAGATAGGAACTTTAAATAGCAAAAATGATCAGCAAGACCAGATTTACAAATAAATCAACATGACCGACATTGTTAGTCGAATCCTTATTGAAGTTTTTGCCCTTTAATGACGATTTTTCCCATTTTTGCCTATCATCTTGAAAACTGTAGATAGATAGAAATTTTGAATAGCACAAATGATCAGCAAGACATGATCCACAAATAAGCCATAATGGCCGAAATCTTCAGTCGATTCATTATTGGAGTTATTGCCCTTTAATGATAATTTTTCAAAGTTCTTGAAAACTGTAATAGATGAATAGAAACTTTAAACAGGAAAAATTATCATCAGGATAAGATCTTCAAATATGCCAACATGACTGAAATTTTCAGTTAACTCCTAATAGAGTTATTCCTTTTTAATGATGATTTTTGCTAAAAAGTGTCCATTGTTGAAGATGCAGGTGAGAGACACAGGCTCTTTAGAGCCTCTAGTTAGTTCTTTTTATAAGAATAGCTGGATGTCTATGGCAGATCAAGGGATTATGATGTTCAAAATTTAAGGATTTCTGAATTATCTATTTAAACAAAGACCATCTGTTTATTATGACATATAGGCAGTGCAAAAAGGCTGGTTAAATTTGATGCAATGTTCACTCACATATGAAGTTTATGTTAATAGCATCAAAACAAAAAAAAAGCATCAACAGAACAACAAAAGTTTTTTTGAGTAATTTTGCCATTGATGGTGAAGACACTAAGGGAGAAATCAAAGAACAGTAGAGGAAACTATATTGGCTAGTACAAAACTTCTCTTACTTTTAATTGGTCCTCTTTAATAATAGTATTTATTATAATTTCCAGAGAAGAAGAAAGACACAGGTGTTATAGATATCCAGGTAAATGCCAGACTAAATGAATTCCAGGTGGCGCTGTGTACAGAACAGAAATATATCACTGATGTCAGGATCAAAGGTAAAACTTCATTTTGACTACATTACTTGTGCTAGTTCATTGATCTTTGTCCTTATTGAAACAGAGACATTCTTATTTTTGTTTTTGTTCCACAACATTATTTTCTCACCACAGAGGAATGTCCTGAAATGAGGCAAAGGTGTATTTTCCTGTTCTGTATTGTTGATTGACTAGTTTTTCATGTGGGGGCCTTTTATTGCTTGTTATGTGGTATGGGATTTGCTTATTGTTGAATGCTGTACCTTAACCTATATTTGATAACTGCTAAGTCATTTGGTCTCTGGTGGAGAGTTGTCTTGTTGGAAATCATAATGCACCTTCTTATTTTTTATAGTATTACATTTGAGCTGTTTGTAGGATGTCCTCAAAAGGTAAAAGTACTTATAGAAACTACATAAAAAATATGAAAACAACGCTTTTCTGGATTTACCTTCATAAGGAATGCTCAAAGCTGAATATTATAGTAGAATTCAAGTAATGTAATTATAAAACTGTAATTAAACCTGACAAAAAATGATGTGACTTCAACCACGAAAATGTGATGTCACAAACTTTGACATGGTTATAAAAATTATACCCTGCACAATTTTTTTGCGAAGGGTATAATGTTTTTGACCCGTCCGTCCGTCTGTCTGTCCGTCAGTCCGTCAGTCCTGTTTCTTGTCATCGCGACTCCTCTCAAACCACACAACAGAATTTCATGAAACCTTTTCAGATAATAAGGACATACTGTGTAGATGTGCATATCGACAGGAAACTACGATTCAATTTTTTTTCTAGGAGTTGCGCCACTTTGAACTTATTTGCTTCAATGTACTTCTGCAACAGTTTGTCATCGGAACTCCTCTGAAACCACACAACAGAATTTCATGAAACTTTGTAGATAATAAGGACATACTATGTAGATGTGCATATTGACAGGAAATTATGATTCACATTTTTTTTCTTACACTTATTTTATTTCTCCAATGACAATGTGGGGACGTGGGGTATGTGAGCGCGCTCACTAAGGTTCTTTAATTCAGTAATCTTTGATCATATAATACGAAATTTTGTATTTGATAGGTATCCATGCTGGTGTAACCATGGAAACAGGAATGATGACTGTAACAGCAACCTTGACAGCCATTTCTATATTGGATCCTTGTCATGGAACTCTGTACCCTAGAGTAAGTCTTCTCATTTTTTCTATATTGAGGGGCTTCGGCGGCCAAGTGGTCTAAGTAGTCGAACAACTGTATCTCTAGCCTATCAACACTGAGGTTATGAGTTCAAATCCTGCACATGCCAGGTGTGCTTGACTCTAATCTTTATTGACTAGGATTGTCAGTTTTCCTAGCATAGGTCGATGGTTCTCTCTGGGCACTCCAGCTTCCTCCACCAATAAAAACTGACCCCAATGAAATAGCACAATAGTGCTGAAAGTGGCATTAAACATCAATAATTCAATCAATCAATCTTTTCTATATTGAATCCTTTGTCACAGGGTTTGAATTTCATTGTTTTAAATTCACACATGGAGCGAACGTGGAAATCCAAGATAATTGCTACACCTGAACTGTCAAACTTTCAAAGTAATTATATGAACTATAAATAGAAAAAACGAATATTGATTAATTTTTAATTTCAAATGATTTTCTTGCATTTGTGGTAGCTTTGGTATAAAATATAGTAGGTATTTCTTTCCCTTTTGGTTGTAAGACATATCTTTATTTTGAAATGGCATGAACTTGGGCTTTAATTTTTCAGAAAGTCTTCAAAGTTGTCATTGAAGTAATAATAGATTTTCAAAATCTTTAGATTATGTGTAACTTCTGGTGCCAATCATTAAATTCCAAGAGAAAAATTATCAAGACAATAAGTATTCCTCAATCTGATGTCTTCTACCATTGAGTGATCTTTGATCAATAACTTATATATCATATTATACAGATAATGGACATTGAAGAAGGAGAAAAAGTACTGAATACTAAGCTGGTGATATATGATGATGCTACAAAGGGAGATAACTATGCAGTTCTTACGAATGTGGATACAAGTGTGGAAGTGGACATTGGTTGTATCAGACTGGTCTTCCTTAATAAGTTTGTTGGGGATATATTGGTAGGTGTCATTTTAGGGGAATTATATTGGTATGTGTCATTTTAGGGGGATATATTGGTAGGTTTCATTTTGTTAGGGGATTTATTGATGGGTTTCATTTTGTTAGGGGGATATATTGGTAGGTTTCATTTTGTTAGGGGATATATTGGTAGGTTTCATTTTGTTAGGCCTATTGAACAATTTGCAGTAAAAATATGAAGAGGACTTTAATTAGAATGTTATTTTTAAATTTTTAAAATGATTATTTTAAATTATCCTATTTTAACCTTCCTGAAAAGAAAATGAAAAAAAAATTATTTATTTGGAAAGTTTTTTGAAAAGTTAAATTAATGTAGAAGAAAGGATACTAGGTGGATGTACAGGAGACAAATATCCCATGGAATACTAGTACAGTTGACTCCACTTAATTGCATACCGCTTAATAGCATAATTCATTTAATTGCATAGTTTTCTCCTGCACAAAACCATTTCCCATTCATCTAATGTTAAATTGTCCGGTTATATGCATAGCTCTACAAGTGGCCTTTCGGTTTATTGCATAGAAAATTATCGCCATCTAGATATGCTTGCTTAAATCTGTAGAAATTTTTGACCGGAAACGGCAAGTTGGTGAGTATATTTTTCTTGAATGCATCATTATTTTCATTATTATTTCATATTTACTTTTGTGTTATTCAATTAAAGTTTTAAAACAGTTTCTTTCGTGTTTATATGATTGAATTTGATTTAAAAATAAACCTCGATATCTACACAGGTAAAGTTTCCCATGTTCTATTTTAAGCCTCGAGGTCATAAAAATGTCAAACAGGTAATTGTTGTAAAAACACTGACCATTCTATCTAAAAAGGTGTAAATAATTGATTGGATTTCAAACATTGTCCATAGATTACATTTGGGGTGAAATTCAAAAACAATAACGCTTGATAATTATCGATCATTATCCAATGTGAACTCTCATAATTGGGCTTGGGGTGATCTCATTTATGTTAAATATTACAGGGCATTTATATATTGTTAAAGAATTTTATACATCAATCATTTAATTTTAATATATTTTGAAAAAAGCATTTACTTCTAATTATTATATTTTTTCACTTTCAATACTCGTGTCCAGCGAATAACCTGTACAGGGCCCCATTACTGCTTTGCATATACGAAACTAACGAAGTTAAATAAACAGTGTTACTTCACTCTGCAAGCTGTAAATATTGTATATCAAAGGCAGCTTAGTACACATCTATTGTTAAAATGATTATAAACTGTAATTTTGTTAAACAGTTTATTTTAATCAAAGCGTAACAATGAATATTGTACATACGGGTCATAGAAACAAATCTATTTTTAGAACGAATTTATTTTCGTATCCCAGGTAAACTGGTAAAGGAAACGTCGGTACGCAAATAAACTAAAACAAAATGTGTTTATAATCTTTATTGAAATAATACAAAATAAAATAACATGTATGACACTAGACATATAACTTTTATTAGAATAAATCAACATTCAATATGTTGTAATTGGATTATAGACGTTCATCTTTCTTCAGGGATTTCCTTTACTGATCTGTTCTATCGATGTTATTTGACTCCGTAATTTGGCATTTCGGATATCAGCATACTCCGCTTTATTGCATAATTTTGTCTGACAAATAGGCTATGCAAATAACCGGAATGTACTGTATCAAACACGATTACTTTTATTGCAGTTGATCATCTTCATAAGTTTGAATAATGTTGGCATACTCCTCTTTTAAACAGTGTTTTATAGGTCTTTTGAAACATACAAATGTAAGGATTTAGTTTGAACACTTTCATGGGGTACAAGATATTTCTAATTTTGATAACATTAGATTATTATGGGGACATTGAATATTAAAAATTCTGATACACTTACTGTATTGTATTCTACTACACAGAGAGTCAAACTATAAACATCAATGAAATGGTTTTAATTTTATTTAAGGGCTTCCTAAACAAATTCTTAGATGGCATGCAGGAACAACTGAACAAAGCAAAAGAAATGGCTGCTGAATATTCCAAAGATGTGGCACAAAAACTTCAGGAGAGGGCGCCACGAGTTAGTCTGAATGTTAAAATGAAGGCTCCTGTTATAATTGTTCCACAAAATTCAAAATCAACCAATGCTCTAGTGGCAGACTTTGGAAGTTTGAGTGTACAAAACTCTTTTAGTAAAGCTGGAGAATCAGAAAACAAGATTCCATTTGTGCTAGACAAAATGGTAGTGGAGCTTACATCATTGAAAATGAGCAGGTTTGTGTTATTTTAAGATTCAGAGAAAAACCATGCAGTATAAAGGATTGATTTTGGGACCCTTTTGTCAACTGACTTGGTAGTCGTATGAAAGCATGCTAGATCCAAATGTTGGAGTTCCTAGGATCAATACACAGCCTTGACAAACCATATTTATAAAATTATTAATTGCTGAAGTCAGCATAAAATGGTAAAGAGCAAAGGGACGTGGGTACAGAGTAAAAAAACAGATATTTGGATGGCAAACAAACTCTTGTCAGCTGTTGCCCCTTTTGAACTACCAAACTGAATATTATATTTATATAATGTCTAGGTGCAAAGCAGGGTTTATTCATACGACACGAATATTTTACTGGATCTATATAGGATTAAACGCCTTTTTAAAGGAATTTATTGGTGTATAAACTCGACCAAGTCACTCACAAACAAATAAAAGGACTTTTATGATATGTTTGTGAGTGACTTAGTCCAGTTTATACACCAATAACTTCCATTAAAAATGCGTTTAATCCTTATAATTCTTTAAAATCGGAGATAAAGAATTTATTTTTCCACACTAGTTACCTCTATCACACTGAAATTGTATATTTGTGTCATTGAATTGGCCAATAACGCATGAATATATTTGTTGGTTAACGCGAAAATATGTACTACTTGAAATTTGCAATCTTAAAAAAAAAAAATAACTACAAATGAATGTTTTGTGTTATTATTTAATTTAACGATTAATGCAAAATGAAAATAAGTATTTTAAGGTCGAGCCAGATTTGTGTTATTATCGTCGCCATCTTGTTTACATTGGTTACAAAAAGAAGTTTGGTCAACGTTGTCTATCGAAAAATAAACAAAGTCAAGAACAACTACCGGAAGTCCTCTCGACCAATCATATCAACTTTTTTTCTAATATGCAAATCATATAAGAATTATTATGTTATATTTGCTCTTTAGTGTTATTAAAGTACTTATCACATTGATGATACTGTAGAGGGCCAATTTTCCAAAAGAAGAAAATCAGAATTTTTTCCATTAAAAGTTTTTAAATTCTTTATACCAGTAGTGTAATTTTGTCTTCCATTTCAGAGCTGTTATTGGAAAGAAGCTTGCCATACAAGATGAAAGCTTGATACTAGAACCAGTAACTATAACAGTCTCCATCACCAGAAATCTGTCTGCAGCCATATTTACAGAGGTCCCTGCCATTGACATTACCGGAGTAATGAAATCAGTGAGTGCCAAGCTGAGTCAAAAGGACTTTAGTCAGATCATGACAACTTTGAATGAGAATTTGACAGAAGGACAGGTTCCACTGCCTCAATCGACAGAAGTAGCTCTCGGTGAACTAACAGACAAAGAAGTTATGGAATCACATGTTATTCCTCCGCCATTGTGTAAGTGTAGATTGATCTTTAATGGAATCACATGTTATTCCTCCCCCATTGTGTAAGTGTTGATTGATCTTTAATGGAATCACATGTTATTCCTCCACCATTGTGTAAGTGTAGATTGATCTTTAATGGAATCACATGTTATTCCTCCGCCATTGTGTAAGTGTAGATTGATCTTTAATGGAATCACATGTTATCCCTCCACCATTGTGTAAGTGCTGATTGATCTTTAATGGAATCAAATGTTATTCCTCCGCCATTGTGTAAGTGTTGATTGATCTTTAATGGAATCAAATGTTATTCCTCCGCCATTGTGTAAGTGTTGATTGATCTTTAATGGAATCACATGTTATTCCTCCACCATTGTGTAAGTGTTGATTGATCTTTAATGGAATCTCATGTTATTCCTCCGCCATTGTGTAAGTGTTGATTGATCTTTAATGGAATCACATGTTATTCCTCCGCCATTGTGTAAGTGTAGATTGATCTTTAATGGAATCACATGTTATTCCTCCACCATTGTGTAAGTGTTGATTGATCTTTAATGGAACCACATGTTATTCCTCCACCATTGTGTAAGTGTTGATTGATCCTTAATGGAATCACATGTTATTCCTCCGTCATTGTGTAAGTGTTGATTGATCCTTAATGGAACCACATGTTATTCCTCCCCCATTGTGTAAGTGTAGATTGATCTTTAATGGAATCACATGTTATTCCTCCGCCATTGTGTAAGTGTAGATTGATCTTTAATGGAATCACATGTTATTCCTCCGTCATTGTGTAAGTGTTGATTGATCTTTAATGGAATCACATGTTATTCCTCCCCCATTGTGTAAGTGTTGATTGATCTTTAATGGAATCACATGTTATTCCTCCGTCATTGTGTAAGTGTTGATTGATCTTTAATGGAATCACATGTTATTCCTCCCCCATTGTGTAAGTGTTGATTGATCTTTAATGGAATCACATGTTATTCCTCCCCCATTGTGTAAGTGTAGATTGATCTTAAATGGAATCACATGTTATTCCTCCACCATAGTGTAAGTGCTGACTGATCTTTAATGGAACCACATGCTATTCCTCCACCATTGTGTAAGTGTTGATTGATTTTTAATGGAACCACATGTTATTCCTCCCCCATTGTGTAAGTGTAGATTGATCTTAAATGGAATCACATGTTATTCCTCCACCATTGTGTAAGTGTAGATTGATCTTAAATGGAATCACATGTTATTCCTCCACCATAGTGTAAGTGCTGACTGATCTTTAATGGAACCACATGTTATTCCTCCCCCATTGTGTAAGTGTAGATTGATCTTTAATGGAATCACATGTTATTCCTCCGCCATTGTGTAAGTGTTGATTGATCTTTAATGGAATCACATGTTATTCCTCCGCCATTGTGTAAGTGTTGATTGATCTTTAATGGAATCACATGTTATTCCTCCGTCATTGTGTAAGTGTTGATTGATCCTTAATGGAACCACATGTTATTCCTCTCCCATTGTGTAAGTGTAGATTGATCTTTAATGGAATCACATGTTATTCCTCCGCCATTGTGTAAGTGTAGATTGATCTTTAATGGAATCACATGTTATTCCTCCGTCATTGTGTAAGTGTTGATTGATCTTTAATGGAACCACATGTTATTCCTCCACCATTGTGTAAGTGTTGATTGATCTTTAATGGAATCACATGTTATTCCTCCGCCATTGTGTAAGTGTTGATTGATCTTTAATGGAATCACATGTTATTCCTCCCCCATTGTGTAAGTGTAGATTGATCTTTAATGGAATCACATGTTATTCCTCCGCCATTGTGTTAGTGTTGATTAATCTTTAATGGAATCACATGTTATTCCTCCCCCATTGTGTAAGTGTAGATTGATCTTTAATGGAATCACATGTTATTCCTCCGCCATTGTGTAAGTGTAGATTGATCTTTAATGGAATCACATGTTATTCCTCCGCCATTGTGTAAGTGTAGATTGATCTTTAATGGAATCACACGTTATTCCTCCGCCATTGAGTAAGTGTTGATTGATCCTAGAAAGATATGTTAAGAAAGCTCTTGAAAAGAATTTCGTCTCATGGGACATTTGGTCTGACACTTTGAAATTTGTCTATCCAAAATACATTATTATCAGGCCAATCCTGTAGAAATATTCACTCATTTTGTCAGACATTTGGACTGACATTGTAATAATACTTTTTTGAAATTTCAAATTGTTATAGGCCAAATGATCTCATGAACTTTGTGTTAATTAACACATATATCTGCATTTTAAAGTGAAGTATACAATGTTTTTAAAAGATTGGACCATGTTTAAAACACGAAATACCACAGTATAATAAGAAGTACATGCATATCAAAAAATTGTTGGCGGTTTTGTAGACAATATGCCAAGCTTTAAGTTTCCCAATGTAAAAATAAGAAGATGTTGTATGATTGCCAATAAAACAACTTTCCACCAGAGACGAAATGGCAAAGAAATTAGCAAGCCTAGAAAAGTAATGAATGAATTAAACAAACTATTAAAGAAAATAATCTGTCTTATATGAAAATTATTTGTCTACAATTGTTAGTTTAAGTTTGAAAGTATAAGAAGTGTTCTGTATGATGATAGATAGTAAGAAGTCTTCTATTGCCACGAAGTTATGCTTCCTATACAGGATACTTATTAAAGAAAAATCACCATTTTGTTTTGTAGCAAGACAACCATCTGAAGAGCTGACATGTAAACTGAAGTTTAGTTTTGAGATAGAAAGTTTGAGTGCCACACTGTATGTAGGACATGAGGATTTGGTAAGTTCAACAACAAATCTGCAATTCTCAATCAGTATCTGACATGATAATATTTTATTCACGATTAAAGTTTTCTTCTCTTTCTATTTTTACACAAAATGTATGTGTATATAATATAATCGGACATGCATCTGCTAGCTACTGTTCAGAAGGTCATATGTATTTCTCAAATTTTACTAAAAAAGAAATTGAAAATAAAAAGTCAAAAACCAATTTAAGAAAATGTTTACTGTTTTAATTGATTATTATTTAGATCGTAGTTGCACCAGTTTATACTGTGCTCTCCTAATCATAAGTCTTGCACATGTACAAAAATGTATGTTAACTAGTAAACCAAAAGATCACAAGAACATTCACAGTTCATTAAAGTTCTAATAATAATACATGCTCTAAAAAAATAAGTAAATTCAACAGAAATAATTAGAGTACAGCCTTCAACACCATCCTAAAATAGGACAAAAAAATCCCCATTCAGCAGTTTGTCCTAAATATTTACAGATGGCACAGAGAGCTGACAAAGCAGCCCTGGGTAAGGTAGAACTACAAGTGATAGCTGTTTCTGGTAAACAGATGTCAGACGAATCAATGGAGGTCAAGGTCATACTGAAGGACATGGTACTGGATGATTCTAGACAACACAAAGTTAATGGCATCACCAGGTATTGTGTGAAAATTATTCTGAAATCAAAGTTACATTTATTTAGGCCTATTCCATTTCAATGAATGAGGGAGGATAGGAAGAGCATTGTTATTTTTGGACCATGGTGATTTATGATAAATTATTCCTACCCTTCTATCTGTTTTAATGGAATAGTCCTCATGACAGTAATGATTGTAATGTTGTTTTCAAATTTTGCACATCACAAGAAAAGTGGGATTTAGCTTTTGCTTAAGCAATGAGTCTTGCTTATATATTACTAAAAGATTAAAAAAAATATAGGCTTCCATTTTAACATACATTGTACCTTGAAAATTTATTACCCATTCATCAAAACAATTTTAAAATTCATGTTTTAAATTATGTTTAAAGGCACTGATTCGAGGGTGTTATAAAGTTATACCCTGCAGTGTATATTTATTAATAAATGAAACAACCCTGACTTAATGTCTAATTTTAACTTTCCTTTATATTGATTCTGTTTTATGTAAATTTCCACTGTGTTGGCTTTACATGTTGTCTAAACTGGTCTTATTTTCTACATGTTGTTTATCTGTATGATTGTTAAAAAAAACTCTAAAGTTGTTTGTGAAAAATTACAAAATAGAATATTTTAAACTGAACTGTGTTTAATCCAGGATTTTCAATGTAGAACATCAGCACCTCATTGATTTAATCAGTAGTGAGGTTTATTTTTCTTGAAAAAGATGATAGCTTTTCACATAATTTGTCACCTTTAATGCTGAAACAGTGAAAGATTTGTATTATAATTGGCTCTTTTTGTCTTTTATTTTTATTATGACAAAAGCTGATTAAATTTCAAAATTATAAGCACTTTAAAATGAGGGAACTCTAACAGGTATATATATATATATATATATATATATATATATATATTCTTGAAAGATATTACAAATATGCCCCTTTTAATTATATAAAAAAATAATAAAAAAAGTTAAAGAGACACCACACTTTAAAGAATTGCAGGTATTATTTATTTATTATAACAACATGTTTCAGTGTTGTCATCAAAATATGCAGATGTAATAAATAAATAAAAACTGTAATACGTTCAAGTGTTGTCGTCTTATTTAATTTCATTTTCGCTTTAAACTGGTACACCCTGCATACCTACAGAATGCATTTTTAAGGAGCTTGACATACCTTTACCAGCAGGCATCGCTTCACACGTTTTTAAATTACCTCTCAATTATATATGTGTGTTTCAACATACCTTAACTAGCAGGCATTGCTTCACACGTTTATAATTTACCTCTCAATATATGTGTGTGTTTCATCACAAATTATTTCATTGTTACATTTCATCATAACATTTTGCAATTGTTTTACAGCCCAGAAATCATCACAAGGTAACACTCATTACGCTGGTATCATTCATACTAACAAGGGAACCAGTTATCATGTATTTTTTTTACATCTGACATTAGGAATTTTTGATGATTTTCCAATTTTTTGCCTGAAATTTTGATTTGCATAATTTGAACTTGTCAGTATACCAAGGAAACACAATGATGATTGGTTCTCAGCTAAATATTTTCATCTACTGTGAGTGATTGACTTTATTTTGAAAGAAGTTATGGAAACGAAAAAACTAAACTAAGATTTTTGAAATAGAAGAAAGTTATTATTGAAAGGCTTGATCAGTTGTAATATAGCTAACAAAACTTTCAGTTCTCAGAATCAGAATGTAAAGCTCACAATACATTTGTATTTTTTAGAAAATGATTAGTGTACATTTGTGTGTACATTTTTGAAAATATTACCCAGAATGCATTTTATTTTAAAAAAGTGAATTGCAAGAAATTTATCCATTCGTTATAGATATACAAGGTAATGTCAGTCTCATTTCAGTGGGGTTTTTTTTTGTTTTGTTTTTTTTTAATTCTGGTTTATCTTCTAGATCTACAGGCTGAGGTTATTTTACTTCATACACTACAAGATATTTACTCATTGAAAAATCACCTGAATGTTTGCACTTTTACTATATTGTATATATAACTTAGCTTTAAAGATTGCAGTAATGCATTTGATTCAGAGCTGGATTTGTAGGAAGTTTGCTAGTTATGTGACTTTGAAATGAAGTGTGCTAATTAAAAAGCTGTTTTTCCTCATTGTGTGATGAATTGATACATCATACCCTTAATTTTTCTTTCTATTGTAACCCCTCCTATCCCTCCCCCCCCCCCCCCCCCTCAGTCTAAAGAAGTTTATTTACACTAAAGATCCAGAATTTTCTGATTTTTGGCTTCACCTGAACCTGCAACCTGTAGTAGTCGTTCTCTAAGCATATTTCAATAATAAACACGATCAGTAGTTATATCCCTGTGGATTTTCGAAATTTCATACCTCTGTACTCCGTGTGCCAGACACAGAAGGGAAGCCCAGCCCTCCAAAATAAACAGTTTTATCTGATTTCAATTTTGGAAGTTTGTATTTGGGTTAAAACTACATCTTGAACCTGAGAAACAAAAAATGATATTTTGGGTAGAGGCTGTAATATTACCACCCCTCACAGTAAGGGTTATTAGTTTAGCAGGCATGATAGAATCCAAAATACAAATAAACATTAGCTTTAATACTGACTGATGTAATACATTTTTTTTTTGTAAGGGGGGGGGGGGGGGGGGGGGCATACCCAGATCAGTATCACTCTGACCTAAGCATTTTTGTGGTTAATGTGTTCACTAGGGTCCACTCTACATGCAGACTACAGTGAGATATATCTATCATCATCCCTGGTTATATCAGGTCAAGAAAAAGGACAAAAAATAATCAAAATTGACGCTTTTTTGCACCAGAATACAAACTTTGGGGCAATTTATCTCTTTTGATGTGTTCTTTTTATATGATAGACGATTTCATTAGTCATGCCGACCCCTCTCCTGGGGAAATCCCCATTAATCAAGAAAGTAAGCAGGTTTGCTATTTATCTTATATACTATTATATATATATACTGCTATTTATCTTGTATAGTATTCATGGTATTATTTTTTATATATATCATAAGTCATACTGCAATATATAAATTTTACATGTACTGTAATCAATTTGTCAAATATAGCACTATTTGCATGAAAGGATTATTATTATTTGCAACTTCTTAAATCTTTAGTAGAAACACTTAAATAATGGTATTTAATATAGTCATATATAAGCAATATACTGGGATTCATAGCAATTGGTGGATACATATTTTTCTTGGATTAAACAGTAATTATACAGCCGTTTACAAGACGTATTATGGTATATCGTGTCTGTCAGTCCATCCGTCGTCAACACTTCGGACAATAACTCAAAAATGCTTTCACCAATATTCATGAAACTTTGGTGAATTGTTTATATCTATTGACACAAGCTCCCTTTTGATTTTTATAAATTCTAGATTTTATGTTTCCGAGTTATGGAATTTTATTCCTAAAAAAATGAGGGATATTCCAGTTTTCTGACTATAACTTGCAAATCTTTTGAGCAATTTTCATGAAACTTTGGTGAATTGTTTATATATATTGACACAAGTTTCCTTTCACTTTTTAAAAATTTCTGTTTACGTTTTGGAGTATTGGGACTCTATTCATAAAAAAGGGGGGATTTTTCCAGTTTTCGGACAATAACTCAAAAACGCTTTAAGCAGTTTTCATGAAACTTTGATGACTTGTTGATATCTATAGAAATATTAAAGCTTGCTTTTGTTTTTTGATAAATTTCTGGTATGACATTGCAGAGTTATGGAACTTTATTAATTGAAAAATCGTCAATAACTGTCCATTTTTCACACTTTGGACAATTATAGAATTTCATTCGTTCAAAAATCAAGGCCACAAACTTAGTTGAACTTGAAGTAGCCTTTATAGTGCCAAGTTATTTATGTTTGTGTCAATGGGTACCACTGTGTGTGTCAATGTCTTTTTTTTTGGGGGGAAGGGAGGGTCTATTTGAGTAGTACTCACAGTATTTCTAGTTGATCATATAAATTCATTTAAAGCATAGAGACAAGCAAAAAGGGTGTATCATGCTCTCATGGGGCAGCTCTGTATTTTTGTCTCGCCTTGACAGAGTCAAAAAGCGAGACATAGGTATGCTGTTTCGGACGGTGCCGTTGGCATCAACAATATATTAGTTTGTGATTTGGTCTAGTTTAAGGTGAACCACTAGTGGTAGGTCAATGGTATTTGGTATGCAGTTGTATTATCATTGGCACATCTCATTTCCATGGAGATTATTTGGCTCTGCCCCCTCAGTCATGGTCTATTGACTTTGAAACTCTTGCTTAGTTTACATGGATTAGTTTGTGATTAGGTCAGTTTATGGAGAACCACTAGTTGTAGGTCAATGATATTTGGTATGCAGTTGTATAAGCATTGGCTCATCTCATTTCCATGCCGATTATTTGGCCCTGCCCCTCTGACAGTCATGGTCTATTGACTTTGGATCTTTTGCTGAGTTTACCTGTTAAAGTTTGTGATTAGGTCAGTTTAAGGAGAATTACTTATGATAAGTCAATGATATTTGGTATTCAGTAATATAAGCATTGGCACATCTCATTTCCATGGAGATTGTTTGTCCCTGTACCTTCAGTCATGTTCATTAACTTTGAATATGAGTTTGACTGTCCCTCTGGTATCTTTCGTCCCTCTTTTTGAATAACTTGCATGTTAAAGTATTGCTATTTTAATTTCAACTATCAAAATAACAAAAAAGTGAGACATGCCCTATGTTAACAGTTTATTTTATTAAAGCAGTTAATTTAATCAACACTCTTACAATTCATATCCATCCCTTAAATAATCAATATAAAACTTGGGTCAAATGGGGTCAAGAATGACCATCATTGAGAGCAAGAGGCAAGGAAATCTCCAAATTATTACATGTGTTTGAGCAAATTATTTTCTTTCATTTGCAGACCACTTCATATTTGAATAATTATTTTTGCCTTTACCCAGGAACATATATATTGACGTTAGATATACTGTTCCCAGCTTTAACCGGGGTAACGAATTTGATGTGATGACAAAAACACTAAAACACTCTGTTAAATTAAAAAACAAATGTGTAAACTTTATACTTTGGATTCATAATTTTTTCGTAAGATACCAATTTTTTTAATTTTTAAATATTCAACAAAGTATAAATTTTCTATAGCCTTGTAAACAGACTTTTGCAAATTCTAGAAATCAAATACCCAAGAAATGACAATTTTCATCAACCCACAAAAATTGGTATCCATAATAATAGATGAATTTACAGTAATTTGGCATATAACATAGGCACTTGTCTATTTACAAAGATCATATATTTATATTGGCCTCCATATATCTTCACTGGTTTATTTGTTTGGGTAGCTGTGAATAATAGTTCTGTAAATCTAATTTTAGAATGATACAAAGGAGTAAATCCCGTTTGTCAGAGGAGGGATCCAGTAATATGATTGACGTCAGCTTCAAACAGGACTGCAGTAAAGATTCTAATGGTTTGTTTAATATACAAAGTTGTCACAGTATTATATGTTTTACTATATTTGGCAAGTTTGAAATCAACTTTCATAATCATCAGTTCATCTTTTTTTCCATGAATTAGAAAAATAGCAGTTTTAGATAGAATTTAATCAGGCATTTCCACATTTTTTTCCTTGAGCTTTTGTATTGTAAATGTATTCATCAAGACTGGTAGTATTGTTTGTTTGGTAAGTCTTCATTTCGTTAGCATTACATTAAATAAACCGACTTACTAGAAGAACGAAGTTACTGGCCAGTATGGGATGATTTGTTGAATATTACCATCTGTTTCATTTGGACAGCTACTAACTTAAATGACAGTTTGGAGGAAATTTTATTGCATCCTACATAATTTTTCTGCCTTTGAGAGTAAATAAAATATTCTGCCGTTATTTTTTAGCATCACATTCCAAAACTTTCAGCTTCACAGACTAAAAAAGATATTATTTAGCAAATAAGGCGTAGGCATGGGGCCAGTCCAAGTAAAGTACCAGAACTCGAAATTGGGTGTACTAACATTCACGATATTATGGAGCTCGAAGCAAATAATGTTTTCCTCTTCCAAACTAACATTCTGACATAATGATTTAGCATCACATTCCAAACCTTTTCACAACCTAAAAAAGATATTGTTTAGCAAATGAGCTGCATCGGATAGAAGTCGACCTTATGCAAATGAATATCTATACATCTGTTAACCTATTTTGGGTTGACAAAATCTTCAGAAAGTCTGTAACTGTTTGTAAATTGAGTTGTTATAAGAACCCAACAAACAGACCTAAATTCATCTTTTATTTTTGTATTGGAATGTTCCAAAATCAATCAAAGTATAAGTGCACTTGCATAAAGGCGACACAGCTCAAATATTTATAGAGCAACTGGTGTAGACATGAGGTCAATCCTAGTAATGTCCCAAAACTCGAAATTGGGTCTACTTTCATTCACAATATTATGAAGGCAACTACAGTAGTCCTCTTCTTACTTGAAACATTATGTATTTCAGTTGATGTCAGGGTGAACAGTTTGTACATATGTGTCTGCCTGGATTATCTGATGTCCCTGGGAGATTTTTTCACCAAAGGCATGCCACAGAAAGACAAGGGAGAGGTGATGAAACAAGAAACCAAACCAAGTAAAACACAGAAGAAAGGTATCATACATGTGTTTTTATGCCCCACCTATGATAGTAGAGGGGCATTATGTTTTTCGGTCTGTTCGTTCGTACGTTTGTTCGTTCGTTCGTTAGTCCGTCCATTCGTTAGTCTGTCCCGCTTCAGGTTAAAGTTTTTGGTCAAGGTAGTTTTTGATGAAGTTGAAGTCCAATCAACTTGAAACTTAGTACACATGTTCCCTATGATATGATCCTTCTAATTTTAATGCCAAATTAGAGTTTTGACCCCAATTTCACGGTCCACTGAACATAGAAAATGATAGTGCGAGTGGGGCATCCGTGTACTATGGACACATTCTTGTTAAAAAATGCAAAAAAATAATCTCACATTAGTGTCTATGGTTCACTGATCACAATGATTAAAAAGTATATAGCAAAAATACTGAACACCAAGGTAAATGGAAAAAGGGAAAGTCCATAAAACCTGACAATATCAAACATTAGACTATATCAACAAATGGACAGAATGAAAAACAGCTGTCCTATTCATTACTTGGTACAGGCATTTTCTGAAGAAAATAGTGGGTTAAACATAAATGTATGCAAAAATTTTAGAATTTACGTTATTGATAATTGGCAGGTTATCTCATGAATGCAATCTCAAATTCAAAATTTGTAGAAAATTATACAATTTAATGTCAATCTATTAACAGTGAAAGAAGAGCTGCCTCATCCACCATCTAACTGTATGGACATTGTTGTAAAGATAGAAAAACCAGAAATAATCCTGATCGAAGATCAACTTAATCCTAACTGTAACTGTCTTGTATTGGATGTAAGTATCAATACTGCTAATTTGTGCGTTTTTGTAGTAATTAGTAATTGAATCTTAAGACGATTTTATTATCATAATGATAACTTAATTCTTGTTTCAGTATAGAAATAAGAAGATGTGGTATAATTGCCAATGAGATAATTCTCCACCAGACACCAAATGACATAGAAGTTTCAACACTATTTTTAAGAGTATTATTTGTATTATGTTTATTTTGCAAAAATCAGTACAACCCTAAATTGTTTTTTACAGTACATGAGAAAGTATGATATAGTTAATTTTTGGGTTCCTGGAAATGTTTTCTAAATCAAAGACTTAGTCTGTCAGATATAAAAACAAGGAGATGTGGTATGATTGTCAATGAGTCAACTATCCAACAAGGACAAAAAGGGTGTGGATGTATGCAATTTTAGGCCAACGTTCTTCAACAATGAGCAAACACCATACCGTAGACTTTGCTATAAAAACCACAGCATGACAAAAGGTATAAAATCAAATAGATGTCTGTATTCATTTTGTGTTTTAAATTATTTGCTTTAAGGCTTCAAACTGCTAGTGTTTTAAGCAAAACTGCCAAAACTGCCAAAATAACATTATTTTGAGATCCTCTCTGTAATATTTAGGTTTAAGCGACCACCTAGCCCTCCAAAAAAAAATATTTTGCTGCAAGATGTCTTATACAAAGAAGATAATGTTAGTCTTTTGGTGTAAGGCTTTGGGTCATATCTAGATTTGTCAAAATGCTATGAACAGAAAATCCATTTTTGGTAAAATACATCAAGTTCAACTTAAACATGTTTATGAAATCATATACATTTCACAACTGACATTTCTACACTAATGTGTCCAGGAAACACCATTAAGAGACAGAAGATATCAAGAGTTCAATAAAAAAAGTTGATGAAAAACATACAACACATAACCAAATAAAAAAATAAAAAAGGACAACAGTCTAAAAAAACACTACAATAGAAAACTAAAGACTGAGCAATATGAACCCAACCAACAATGGGGAGTAATTTCAGGTTTCTGAAGTGTGAATAGATTCAGCTACACTAGTAGCACGCATAGTGTTGCTCATCCTTGACTCATACAAGTAAATAAATTTTATTTCGATATTTTTAGATGGAAGTTATTTTCAAGATGAAGATCCACCCTGAATCCCAAGACATGTCAGCCAATGTCAGAGATTTACAGATATTCTCCTGTGTCTTCAGTAAACGAGGAGCTATTGCTGCACAGGTGGATATACCGGTTTTACCTGCTTAAATTTGGACTTATCATGAAATTTATTCACCACAAAAATAAACCATTTGACAGTAAATGAAAATTTAATAAGTTTTAAAATAAACAGTATGATTGCTAGCTTATGATTTTATGTTTACCTATTGAACTTTATCTGAGTCAAAGAAAACCTATTTATTATTAAAAAAAATCCTAAATTTCTAAAAACAAATATATTTATTCTCAATTTGAGCATCATTTTTCTTTTACCTGTGTTGTATTTTATAACTTTTCAAAGATCTTATTTTATCTACAGCATATCTGAAAGTCACAAAAAAGTCAACAAAAGTGTGACACTGTATTAACTCCTTTTGATGTATCATTAATATTTATTTTCTTCAGATTTTAAACCCTTGTGAGATATCCTTCTACAGTAAAACACCTTATGGTAAAGGTGCCCACATGGACATAGCGACCTCAGACTTAATCCTCAACATATCTCCAGCTACCATTAAAACCATGTCTGGAATCAGTGCAGCACTGGCTGCAAAGCCTGTTAGTGTGTTTAATGTTACGTCTTTTAAGTGTTTTTAATTTAATTTCAAATCCTGACATTTTGAAAAGATAAAAAAAAAAAAAAAAATCAATTATTTCTGAACACTCACATTTCTTTTTTTAGGGGAAAGATTTAAAAAAATATTTTACCTCTTAAAAATGTGTTCCATGTTTATACTGAATCATTTATTTCATAAATTAATAAATAAGTAGGAAAAATAAGGTGTGAAGACATCAATTTGGGGGTAAGCTTAATATATGAGAATGAAAATATACTTTATATCTGAAATCATGCCATCTTCTGAATATCTAAGGGCTTTTCTATTTAATTACACCTTATGTAAGAATCCTGGGTTTTGATTGGTTGATAGCCAGTGTATTTTTCACCAATTTACTATTATCAAATGAATATCGCTCATTTTTAAACGGCGCCGGGGTATATGCAAAGAGGATATGCCTTTTTTACCCTCTCTGCCGTGGTATTTGCCAAAAAATACTCTATCCGACTGGACGCTTGTAATGTCACGATCATCAATGCGTTTTGTACGTTAACATTCGGTGTAATTAAACAGATATAGCATGTTTTTGAGGGGTATTTGCGAAAAATACCAGTCTTGAGAATGAATTTCCCTCGCCTTACGGCTCGCGAAATTTAACATTCTCTCGACTGGTATTTTTCGCAAATACCCCTCCTTAACATGATATATCTGTTCAAAAATGAATGAGGGACTGTAGAAAGGGAAGTTTTATTTTTGGACATGGATCATTTATTGTTGTTGATGTGTGCAAAATTACTAAAACAAAGTATGCTGGTTGTGGAAGAAATGTTTAAGTCCTCATTCATTTTAAAGGAAAAGCCCTAACAATTTTAACATCAATATTTAAAAGAAAATGTCATGTATTTTTCAGTATTACTTTAAATTTTTGATTTTTATAATCAGGGTTCTGAGGATGAAACCAGTAAATATACAGTACCAGTAGACTTGTGGGAGGTCAAGAAGCTATCTGAAACCGACTTCTGGTTCCTTAAAACAGGAGAGGAGGTAGAACTGGAACCAGAAGAAATTTTAGATGAACTGATTGAAGAAGAAGTGAGAGCAGAACAGGTATTAATCTGTAAAAACTATAATAAAAAAAAAACAACAGGTTACGTTACCAGTGGAATGACAATTTTTGCACATTGTTAATTGATCCTGATTTGTTTCTGTGGCCATTTTCACAGAAAGTCTTAAGAAAAAAATCACTCTCAAGTAAAGAACAGTTACGTGTAACTTGCAATCAATTTATTTTATTCCTAAGATTGGTGAAAAGTGCTGCAGAATCTTAACACTGCAGACACTAAATAATAAAACACGATTTTACACCATTGTTAGGATATTCATTGTTTGGGAAAGTAGTGATCTAATTATAATTTGTTGTATGCTTTTTACAATCTATGTATAATGCAGAATAATTTAGATTTTGAAGTGAAAAAATATTTACAAAAGAACTTTCCCATTAAAAATGATTTGACAGCTATAGTTAAATTGAATTGCCTGATAGCAAGCTGTACATCAGGATCACCTTTGTTGTTTCATGTTGTTATTGCCACTTTTTAAAAAACAACCAACTCCTTGAAAACAGCTTGAAAGAATTCAACCAGATTTTTCTACAGGACCTGAAGTTTTCTATTTTAATTTGATCTGAGTGATTTTGGTTTTTTTTTTCGTATTATTTGGAGATGGCAAGTAAAAAATTTCTTCTAGGGAGGACTCAAACATTTTTTAAAAGTATTATATTGTGTAAGCCATCTACCAAATGAATATAATAATTCCTTTATTTTAATGTTGTATATCCACCTAATTCTATGTTGCCATGTGTAATGTATTGATTCCTTTTTCAGACTACATCAGAAATGGTATATCATCTTACAAATTATATGTTCACCATCCCTTTGTGTATTCTGCACATTTCTTTGACTTTTCTTCAAAATGTAATAAAATCCTTATTTATAGGTGTATACAAGAATGTAACTAAATATAAATCATGTTGCCTTTGATACGAAAAAATTATTTTTTTTGCTTTTGCAAAACAACTAAGGGCTATTTCAAAATTAAATGTAGGGAGGGATGGGGTTGAAGTCTTCTTTCCATATGTCAAACTTTTCATCAATACATCAATGGAATAAGAAAACCATTTAGAAATTTGCAGAGAAGTCAGCTAGATACTGCTAATTGTGTAAAAAAGTTGGTTTGCAGTATTTACCTTCATAAATTTCAACCGCTTTACAGCTTTGTATTGTAGGGTGAGCCGAAGTAATATCTTTCCGAGATTAAAGTGATAATTATTGGCTGTTATGCCTGTTCTTGAAAAAATAATCAAATAATATAAGGGAACAATTTATTCACAAAAGCATATTTACATCACATGACATAATATCTGCTAATTGGATGCTGTTATCCTGGAAGCTTCAAGAGTTTTTGATTATGCATGCACTTTGAATAAAACAAAAAAGTCTGTTGCATAGGAATGTAAGAAAATAACTATAATCATTCTTTATATTTCCAAATGCTATATATACTATACTTTACTTAATATCAAGTGTAAACATTTCTATAACGGGTGAAGTCCAAACTTTCATATTAAGGGACAGGAACTAACATTGAATAGAGAGGCCATGGTTATGTGCAGATGTAATGCTTGCCCCTTATGTTGCTATGTTTATCAATGTATTGATTTACTTTTTGAGTTACTATTTTTAGCTCGTACTTAGAAATTTGTTTATGTGTTAATTATTTTATTTGTAGAAGAATAGAATAGATTTATAGATTATCGTTGGTCATCTCAACGAGATTGATTTTCTCGCTTGAGTCAGTACGGCGAAAGTCAGAAAAGCAATCGAGTTGAGATGACTAATGATAATCTGTTTATCGCTATTTTACCTATGACGACGTTGTTAATTTCATTGACAACAGCACGTGCGCCTTTAGTTTTTAGCGATAATTTTTCATATCACTCTACTGTGCTGAGATAGGAAATTATCAGTCAGTAAGATCAAAGGAAAATTTCATAAAATAGCGATAAATGTTAATACAGTTTGCATGTAATTTACAAGTTAATTTTCTAAGCCTGTAAGATTTGTTTTGTTAATTTTGAAACTCTATAAATTTATCAGTAAATGTAATTGCCTGATGGTGCTTCCTTTATTAACCTTAAATAATAAAGGTTTGGAGATATTTTCTTTTAGGATTATTGGATGCTAGCATGCTATTTCATTAAAATAAAAATATTAGGCCACTTCTACATGTCGCAGTGCCTGCTCTGAACAATTGTTGATATATATTTGTCACATTTTCACCTTTTAATTGTTCTGCTTTCAAGTTTGACCTTGCACTTAAAACTATTGACAAGTTCAATGCATCATTCAAGTTTACTGCTAAAAAAATGCATATTTGAAAGAGTTCTTTAGTGCATGAGAAATTTCATAACTTTTCATAATTTAATATTGTAAGTGCAAATTCTAAAGATAATGATCTAAAATGACTAAACAACAGTAGAATATACAGACCTTATTTAACTTCCTTGTCTAAAATGGATTATTCATTTTATAAATTTTTCTTCACAAAGTTAATCGGGTTAAGAGGCTTAGAACCAAACCTCTTCTATTTCATTTTCTTGGACACTGTTGTCAGCTGTTATCTCCAATTTGTTTTTCATGTCAGCTAATAATTACTGTGGATTCATTACTATTGTTAGTATACCAATTATCATTTGTATACATGAATCATAAATTTAAATGTATAAATTTTAAAGTACAATTTTTTTTTATATTCATTGGATTTCGAGGGTATATGTGAATCACAAATTTATATGTTCAATGAAGTGCAAATTTTGATAGGCTTGTATGCAGACTTGGACAAAACTATAGAATCAAATTTCCACAAAAATACAATATTTCCTTAATCTAAGAAAATTGGTACTCAGAAATAATAAATGAATCCACATTAATTGTACTAAGGGATGTACTTAGGCGAAATTAAAAAAAATTAGCATTTAAAATTGATACTATAAGTCAGAAGAGCATTAGTTGAGGAACAAAATAAGCTAAAAATATTGATAGGTTATGGAGCACTTTTTCGAGATATATAATTTTTTTTAAAATGGCGGGAAAAGGCTGACTCTGACTTTTACCATATATTTAGCATGGCATTATTTAGGTCTCAAATAGAAAGGAAAGAAATCTAGAATTTGCTTAAATTTTGGTAAATGACCTTTTATTAGCTATTGAAATCTTGTATGAAAAGAGAAATGGGTGTTATGTGACTAAATGTTTTACACTGTATCGTTGGTTTTTATGGGGCAAAATATTTTAATCTGTATCGTTGATTTTTATGGGGCAAAATAATTTAATCTGTATTGTAGGAAAAAACCAAGGAGTCCGAACATCTGACAAAAATTCCTAAACCTATCCTTACTGCCTTAGTACATCCTTAAAAATAGACACCAAGCAATGCATGAGAAAATAAACCATATGTCTTTAGACAAATTATTGATTTTTAAGTCTGTATTAAATATATTTTGATGTCATACAGAAGAGTATTTGTTTAGTTAGCTGATTTCTTTTTTTCACAGTTGATAGCCAAGATACCAACCATGGTTATCAAGATAGAGGGGGGTGTAGGAAAGAGGACTGTTCCATTATTGATAGTAGAAGCTTCCTTCTCTGGAGAGGTCAAAGATTGGAGTTCAAAGGTTAGCTAAAAATGAAATTAAGAAATGAATATAACACTAAGGTAATGTGGAATGCTTGCCAGTGAGACAATTATCCACCAAAGACCAAAGGACAAAGATGTAAGCAGCAACTAGTCCCCCGCACAACTTTCAAAAATGAGCAAAACACATTTCCTATAGTAAGCTAGTGGCCAATCATTAAAATGAGGTATAAAGACCAGGATAACAAAATGTGAAGTAATACAACATAGAAAACTAACAGCTTTAAAAGAAAGAAAAAAACAATTAGGGCATTCAGCAACCAACGAAAACCTCTGGATTACAAATCTAACCTTGGGACAGGCACATAAAGAGTGTGAGGCAGTTAAACATATTTGGAAAATAGCCTTACCTCTAACCTTGGAAATAGCTTACAATTAGAATACATTGTCATAATAGTTACTTTTCATTTCTTTTAAATAAAAAGAAAATTGAAACAGACATTTAGAATTTGTGATTTGAATTTTTTAGTGTTGTTTGGTATTGTCTCAATTACATGTACCCAGCATCTTTTATTCATATTAAATGTAACATTGATCAAAGAAAATAGTTCATTTGCATTTATACTCTGTAAAAAGAATTCCAACAATTATTTATGTAAGAAAATATGATATGTTAGAAGAATCATCCATGTCAACTGTCACTTAAATTATGGATTAAAACTTTCAGTTAAGTGTAGAGAGTACATTGAAGTTAGAAGTAGCATACTACAATGAGAAACTATCTGTCTGGGAACCACTACTAGAACCTGTTGTGGAGGATGGTAAAATGAAACGTTGGGAACTAGGACTAGAGGTTTGTATAGGTCTGCTTACTGAACCAACACTATTATTTTACCTTGACTCAAATTTTTATGGTGGATCACAAAAATAAAGTATAGGTGGTTTCAGTCTGTCTTAAATTATTTTTATTATAAAAATAGGGAGATGTGGTATGATTGCCAATCAGAAAACTATCCACCAGAGTTAAATGTTGTGGAAGTATTTTCTGTTACTTTCAATATGGTATAAAATTTCAAATTTCAATATAATTCTTTGACAAATTATTGTTCCACCTTTATTATGTTTTTCTGTGCTAAACATTGGATTGTCTAGATGAAATATCCTTCTTCAATGGATATGAAGAAAGACTTAACTTTAAATTGATTCCTAAAATTATGTTACATATCATATTTATTGGACTTTTTCTTTAAATTTAGCCTAAAAAGATTGATTAAATACAAATATTAACACTGCACTATATATATATATATATATATATATATAAAACGTCTGAATAATAGTCAACGATTTTTCCCACGAGGGCGCTGGATCGTTACGAGTAACGATACATGTACACAATAAATAAATTATATAAACGCCTAAAAAGTGTACACAACAACACCAATAACAAAAAAAGGAACTATAAATGTAATTATTTATAAATATTTCGGATAACAGATATCCTTCATCAGTAAATATGATTGTGATGTTGAATGAATCATATATCAGTCTATTCAAATTAAACTATAACAATCTTGAAATTTATACAATAAAAAAGTCAAACCGACTATATATATATATATATATAAAATTAACAATATCAATCTTTCTTATTAGAACTTGATGTATTCATTTTAAAGTCATTAAGTTTAAGATGCAAGAATTGTTTTTCTATTAGCACATATCGTAATAAAAATGTAATACATTTTAGTTTGAATGGATGGTAAGAAAAAACTGATGTATATTTTAAAATGATTCAATTTTTTTAAACACTAAACTCTGGAAATTAATATAAGAATCTGAAGGCACTTTCACACAAGTTTTCACTGGTAATAACTGGTTTGACATTTTTGCACTAAGAATTTTCTCATACTGGTAACCTACAAATGTGCCTAAAGATCACATTCACTAAGAAGGCTTTTGTTTGTTTGCAACTAATACTATTGACATAAAATTGCTTTGATTACATTCTTAATTAAAAATTTGTCATTTGGTTGTAGAGATCTATTAACATCTTAACACTATAATTCATTTTAATTTGGAGTGAGGCCAGACTTTATCAAAATACAAGAACAATGAAATGAAAACAGACCAGTATATTAACCTTCTATTAATATGAACATAAAAATATCTTTTGATTCTGTATGTCCTCTAATTTAGATCCATGCATATGCACCAGGCAAATATATCAACCTCCCTGCATATACACTATATATATATATATGTATATTACCAGTCAGGAACCTCTTAGTGTATGTTACATGTTTATACTGTATATACATTTCAATTAAAAAAACTACTCTGTTATCATGTTCATGAAATTAATTATTTTTCATTAAAAAGATATATTCATTTAACCTTTAAGCTTGGAAATAATATAATTATTTTATATTAGTGTAATAGACATGGTTGAGCAACATTAACTTATAAATTGAAACAATGCATTAAAAAGGAAATATAAACATTAATCAAAAATATCTAACCAAAAGTACGTTAATGCATGTGGAATGCGTAATTTTTCCTTTTGGGATCATTTTTTGTCTGTCAGCAGTGCCATTCATGCGTCCGTAGTCATTATCGCAAGAATCCGGATTTCAGTCATAGCGGGTCCGCTTCCGATGAAATCCCGACTCCGATCCGTAGTTCTTCAAAAATATACCCAATAATTTAAATGTCCGAGAAAACTTTACAAAAGTAAATGATGTTTGATACACTTTTTGGAAAGGAATATGACGTTTTTAATGCAATACATGGATTACAAATTTACTTCAGGCTAATTTCATCAAGTTCAAATGAAGTAATAACTTATTTAGCCGAAAGTTAGAATGATTTGATGTACTCTCTCGTGTAACAAGTACTGGCTAAAGTGGTTTTAAACAAACTGTTTTTTTATGAAAAAACATGCCACCAGCTTAAAAAATCAATGCTTTAACCTCTTTTTTGAAGTCATAAATCATTTATGCCTTTAATTTCTTTACTTTAAAATTGCTGTTTCATAGACTTGGTAAAAATTAAATATTACCGATGACGAAAGCGGGAATCGTAAACCACAGATTTTATTTTTGTTCTGAGTATTTTGTAACAGTCGGTGGGAAAAATAAAAATAAAAGTAAAAAGCACTTCTTTTATTTTTATTCTGAAATCGGGAAATTGGAGTCGGCGGATCTTGTTAAACAGATAATACAAAAAGTCTGGCCTGAGATAGAAAGATTTAATTTACCTTGGAGTTCAGAATTTTTGTTAACACCTTTTTTAACATTATTTAGTAAGAATTAGAAAGGTATTGCTATAAGTGTCAAGTGGTTAATGAAATATGTGTATGGATAGGTTTTATAATGAGTAGCCAGTATTTTATGTACTCGTCATAATGTAAAAGAAGACTCAGACTTTTTTTAAACTGAATTTTACTGTGCGTATTGCTGTGTGTTTGTTTATTCCACATTGGCTAGAGGTATAGGAGGAGGGTTGAGATCTCACATATTCAACCCCGCCACATATTTTCGCCTGTCCCAAATCAGGAACCTCTGGCCTTTGTTAGTCTTATATGTTAGAGTTTAGTTTGACGTCCATTTTCGCTGAACTAAAAATAAAATTGAGAATGTGTCAAAGA
The DNA here is from genome assembly GCF_021869535.1 of Mytilus californianus. Classification (NCBI taxonomy): domain Eukaryota; kingdom Metazoa; phylum Mollusca; class Bivalvia; order Mytilida; family Mytilidae; genus Mytilus; species Mytilus californianus. Next base: position 61,130,959 of record NW_026262604.1, on the reverse strand, counting down.
GACAACAACCAGACCAAAGAGCAGGAAACAGCCCAAGGCAACCAATGGGTCTTCAACGCAGCGAAAAAATCTCACACCCGGAGGCAGACTTCAGCTGGCCCCTTAACAAAAATGTGTACTAGTTCAGTGAAAATGGATGTCACACTAAACTCCGAAACATATTAATGAACTAAAATTAAAATAACAGACAAGACTAACAAAGGCCAGAGGCTCCTGACTTGGGACAGGTGCAAAAATGCGGCAGAGTTAAACATGTTTTGTGAGATCTCAACCCTCCCCTATACCTCTATAGCTAGCCAATGTAGAAAAAACAAACACACAGCAATACGCACAGTAAAACTCAGTTGAAAAGAACGAAATGAAAGTCTGAGTCCGATGTCAGAATAGGCAACAGAAGAAATACATTATTGTTTAGAGGCCAGCTGAAGCCAGCCTCCAGGTGTGGGATTTTCTCGCTACATTGAAAAACCATTGGTGGCCATGGGCTGTTTTCTGCACTTCGGTCGGGTTGTTTTCTCTTTGAAGCATTCCCTATTTCCATTCTCAATTTTATGTGGTATATCAATTCACTTCAAACCAAAGGAAGGAACAGCACAACTGCATATATCATTTCAGCCAATCACTGCTATAGGATTGCTTCCCTTGCATAGTATATACATAACCAATTATTAGCAGTTGAGCTAGGGAAGTAATACTTTAGCTTGGTCGCTTAGAGCGCTGACTTGTAACACAGAGGTTGCGTGTTGAAGGCCTGGAGGAGACAATGTGATTTTCTAGAAAGAATCATGTTCTCTGGTTACAACTGCTATCATAGAAGTTTGAGATGCATCCATCACTTTCAAAAATATGGATGTGTACATGCTGATTGTTTAAACTGACCATTCTTGTTTCTTTGACCAGTAAAACTGACCACTGTAAATAAGTGACAACAATAGTTTACCAATGTTCCAATCTCATAAATCCATGTTTGAATATATAATACAAAACTTATAGAATTCAAAAGGTGCAAGACAGGCTGCCTCAAAAGCCTGCTGCTATGCATGCCTCACTCAACATTATTAATTTAAAATGTGTAGAAATTGACTATTAATCCTGTCAATTTATTGGCTAAACAATTTTCAGATTGTTTTAATTAGTAGAATTTTTTAAAGAAAAGCCAAAAGAACTGATACATGATATTTTAAAGGGGATTTAAGATAAAGCTTTTATTTAGTCTCTATCATAATGAAATAACAAAGAGGAAATTATGAATCTTGCATTTGAAAGAGCTCAAGACTGAGAGATCTGAGACACCTTCAGGAGTGAAAGTTCTATCTCTGAAGCAGTTTATGTATATTGTTTCACCAAGGACCATTTGGGAGACTGCAATGTCTCAATCCTTACTAACCAGGAGATATTTAATCAACAAGAGAATGAGGAAAAGAGAAATGATTGCCTTCTACTTTTCGGGGTCCTCTGATTTTGTCTTGAGAATACACATCTTCAAAAATTTGGAGGCAGAAATTTCATAGGCTGATTTTATAATTACTAGAACAGAAAATAGAATGGAGTGTTGTCAGATTCTTGTGAGCAAAGCGTGTACAATGATTTGTATTATAATCAGATTGAGAAAAAGAATGTTTTTCATCAAAGCTAGTCCTTTACTGAGCTCCACCTGAAAAGTTTGTATATATTGTAGGTGATGATGAATGATGACTTGCCTCCTCCTCCAGATGAGGATGGAGATTCTGTAGACATAGTACTACCTCCTCCTAAGATGACTGTTACAGTCTTCTCCCATGACGAGATGCAGCTGATAATGTCAAAGACTTGTTTAGAGGTTCTACAGAATCTTGGCAAGGTATGTAACAAAACTAATGTAGAGTTGTAAGGCCAAATAAAAAAGATGTGTGTTTCCTATTACCCTACCCTCCCTATTTTTTAAGCTCAAAAATAGCCTAAAGTTTTTTTTGTCATTTTTCAATAAGCACTGTTAAAGTCAGAATGTCCCTCCCATAGACTCAATGTAAAAAAAAATGGTAAAATAAAGAAAAATCTGTACCTACCTACCCTATTTTTTTCAAAGATGTAATAGGAAACACACATTTTATTTTTTTTTTGGCCTAAAGGAAGTAAACACAAATTTTTATATGAAACAGTTGTTAAATGGTTTAGTAGCTTGCTAAGATAGTATTGATTATTACTTTCTTTCTTTTTATTTTTAATAAGCAATTGTTAGACTTTTTACATAGACATAATCTTCACAAAAATAGAATAGCAAAAGCAAATAGAAATTAAATAAATTTTATCCTTATATCTTCTTTCTGTGTATATTTAGGTATTATTAAATCAGTTGTTTTTGTTTTAGTCTTTTGGAGATGCATACCAGTTGGTTGAGCCGTCAGAGAAGGCAGGAGAGATAATCTCTCCTTTCTGTGTATATTTAAGTATTTAATCATCTACTTTTGTTTTAGTCTTTTGGCAATACATACAGGTTGGTGGAACCGTCAGAGAAGGCAGGAGAGATAGTCTCTCCTTTCTGTGTATATTTAGGTATTTAATCATCTACTTTTGTTTTAGTCTTTTGGAGATGCATACAGGTTGGTTGAGCCGTCAGAGAAGGCAGGGGAGATAATTTCTCCTTTCTGTGTACAGAACCTTACAGGGATAGAAATTATTATGAAACTGGACAATTCTTTTGAAGTAAGTCTTATATTTATACCTTGTACAATAAGGTGGAAATAAATAATGTTTCTGTATTGAAGAAAAAAAACAAGTACAAACAGCATGTATATGCGGTCAAGTTATTTCAGTTTCCATTATCAAATGAATGGCAGTCTGAATAAGGTCCTTTTGAAAAAATGTAGTCTTTATGAAGTGAAAATGTGTAACTGAAGTTTTATAGATAAAGAAAGGCAATAGTAGTATACTGCTGTTCAATAGACATAAATCGATTTAACTGAAACAAATCAGGGTCACAAAACAAAACTGGGGGAAACACATCAACTATAAGAGGAAACAAATGGAACAACAGAAATATTGAACTGCTACAAAAACAAACCCCAACATACATAAAAACGGACTATGTGATAACAATTGCCATATTCCTGACTTGGTACAGGACATTTTAAGAAAAAATGGTGGGTTGAACCTAGTTTTATGGCTAGCCAAACATGTAGGAATTACAAATTTATTTTCATGAGTACTTAATTTCACATTTAGCTGTTTCTAGCCTGCTTTGTGGCTATTAGTTTCAGCCATTTTACAACATTGTTGTTGTATTTATACAAGGAAATATTCAAGTTTTACATATTCAATACATTTCATGTTCGCATTACTGTAAACCAACTAATTTTCGCAAGCAATTTATTTTCATGACTTTCGCGAAAATTAAAAACTTGGATCTTTCCTTATCTAACTTCATAAAAATCCTGAAATTAGATCGATGCGAAGTGGGCTAGAAAGGGCTAAACGCGAAATAAAGTATCCTGGAAAATAAGTTGGTTTACAGTATATTTCTACTGCGAAAAAAAAATTGCTTGCGAAAATTAGTTGGTATTTATGTTTAGTAAGAACACCACATATAGATCAGGCATACAAATGATATGTAGACTCACTTTTAATTACTAATGTTTGTATTATACAGATGCCACAGGATGCAGATAATTTCAAAGTAAAGATGACACCAGACAGACAGTTAGAACTTTGGAATAAAAAGAAAGGCCTGAGTAGAAAGGCTTCAGTGATAAAGGCAGCACAAGAAGGAGATGAGAAAAAGTTCATTTTCCAGGTCAGTTTCAATACTCATGTCTCTTTACCCTAAATGCAGGTATCGAGAAATGATTTCAAATTGTTGTTCCCCACGTTCTCATGTGTACAGAGATTTATGAAACTTATATCATAGGTTTATATCAGCAATGTCTTGGACTAGTTTGAAAATCAGTGCTGATCAATTATTTTGAAAAGAGTTATGCTTCTTGAAAATATTAATTATATGGTAAATTGCATTGCAAGCACTCTCTCATATAGAATTTTTGCCATCTTTTATGCCCCCGCCATAGCGGTGGGGGCATTAAGTTTTACCCTTGTCCTTCTGTATGTACGTCCCAAAATTGGTTTCCTTTCTCTAACTTAAGTTTGCCTGAACCAAATGTTATGAAACTTATACACAATGCTTATTACCACAAAACACAGATCAAGTTTGAATATTGGTGGTGTCACGTTAACTGTTCTAGAGTTATGCCCCTTTATAAATGGAAAAATTGCAAAATTTTTAGTTTCCGTTCTCTTACTTAAGTTTGCCTAAACTAAATGTTATGGAACTTATACACAATGCTTATTACTACAAAACACAGATCAAGTTTGAATTTTGGTGGCGTCACATTAACTGTTCTAGAGTTATGCCCCTTTATAAATGGAAAAATTGTAAAATTTTTAGTTTCCGTTCTCTAACTTAAGTTTGCCTCAACCAAATGTTATGAAACTTATACACAATGCTACTTACCACAAAACACAGATCAAGTTTGAATTTTGGTGGCGTCACTTTAACTGTTCTAGAGTTTTGCCCCTTTATAAATGGAAAAATTGCAAAATTTTTATTTTCTTCTAAATATCAAGTAATTTTTAAAATTGGAGTTATCTTCCTTTGTCCATGATTATAGTTGAATCAACTACAATCAATGCTTTATACAATGCAATGTTTAATTTTGACTTCCACTGATAAAACACAGATCAAGTTGAATTTGGGTAGTGTCACTTTAACCATTATTGAGTTATGTCCCTTTAAAAATCGAAAGATTGCAAAATTTTTAGTTTAAATTCTGTAACTTAAGTTTGCCCCAACCAAACATTATGAAACCTATACACAATATTCATTACCACAAAACTAAGATCAAGTACCAATTTTTTGTTTCCGTTTTCTAACTTTAGTTTGCCTCAACCAAATGTTATGAAACTTATACACAATGCTTATTACTACATAATACAGATTAAGTACGAAATTTGGTGGCGACACTTTTACCATTCTTGAGTTATGTCCCTTTATAAACATAAAAATTGCTGAATTTTTCATTTCCGTTCTCTAACTTTAGTTTGTCTCAACCAAATGTTATAAAACTTATACACAACCGTTCTAGAGTTATGCGTGTTTACAAATAGAAAAATTGCTGAATTTTTAGTTTCTTTTCTCTACTTAAATTAGCCTCAACCAAATGTTATGAGACTTACACACAATGCTTATTACCACAAAACTCAGATCAAGTTTGAATTTTGGTGGCGTCACTTTAACTGTTCTAGAGTTTTGCCCCTTTATAAATGGAAAAATTGCAAAATTTTTATTTTCTTCTAAATATCAAGTAATTTTTAAAATTGGAGTTATCTTCCTTTGTCCATGATTATAGTTGAATCAACTACAATCAATGCTTTATACTATGCAATGTTTAATTTTGACTTTCACTGATAAAACACAGATCAAGTTGAATTTGGGTAGTGTCACTTTAACCATTATTGAGTTATGTCCCTTTAAAAATCGAAAGATTGCAAAATTTTTAGTTTAAATTCTGTAACTTAAGTTTGCCCCAACCAAACATTATGAAACCTATACACAATATTCATTACCACAAAACTAAGATCAAGTACCAATTTTTTGTTTCCGTTTTCTAACTTTAGTTTGCCTCAACCAAATGTTATGAAACTTATACACAATGCTTATTACTACATAATACAGATTAAGTACGAAATTTGGTGGCGACACTTTTACCATTCTTGAGTTATGTCCCTTTATAAACATAAAAATTGCTGAATTTTTCATTTCCGTTCTCTAACTTTAGTTTGTCTCAACCAAATGTTATAAAACTTATACACAACCGTTCTAGAGTTATGCGTGTTTACAAATAGAAAAATTGCTGAATTTTTAGTTTCTTTTCTCTACTTAAATTAGCCTCAACCAAATGTTATGAGACTTACACACAATGCTTATTACCACAAAACTCAGATCAAGTTTGAATTTTGGTGGCGTCACTTTAACTGTTCTAGAGTTTTGCCCCTTTATAAATGGAAAAATTGCAAAATTTTTATTTTCTTCTAAATATCAAGTAATTTTTAAAATTGGAGTTATCTTCCTTTGTCCATGATTATAGTTGAATCAACTACAATCAATGCTTTATACAATGCAATGTTTAATTTTGACTTTCACTGATAAAACACAGATCAAGTTGAATTTGGGTAGTGTCACTTTAACCATTATTGAGTTATGTCCCTTTAAAAATCGAAAGATTGCAAAATTTTTAGTTTAAATTCTGTAACTTAAGTTTGCCCCAACCAAACATTATGAAACCTATACACAATATTCATTACCACAAAACTAAGATCAAGTACCAATTTTTTGTTTCCGTTTTCTAACTTTAGTTTGCCTCAACCAAATGTTATGAAACTTATACACAATGCTTATTACTACATAATACAGATTAAGTACGAAATTTGGTGGCGACACTTTTACCATTCTTGAGTTATGTCCCTTTATAAACATAAAAATTGCTGAATTTTTCATTTCCGTTCTCTTACTTTAGTTTGTCTCAACCAAATGTCATAAAACTTATACACAACCATTCTAGAGTTATGCATGTTTACAAATAGAAAAATTGCTGAATTTTTAGTTTCTTTTCTCTACTTAAATTAGCCTCAACCAAATGTTATGAGACTTACACACAATGCTTATTACCACAAAACTCAGATCAAGTTTGAATTTTGGTGGCGTCACTTTAACTGTTCTAGAGTTTTGCCCCTTTATAAATGGAAAAATTGCAAAATTTTTATTTTCTTCTAAATATCAAGTAATTTTTAAAATTGGAGTTATCTTCCTTTGTCCATGATTATAGTTGAATCAACTACAATCAATGCTTTATACTATGCAATGTTTAATTTTGACTTTCACTGATAAAACACAGATCAAGTTGAATTTGGGTAGTGTCACTTTAACCATTATTGAGTTATGTCCCTTTAAAAATCGAAAGATTGCAAAATTTTTAGTTTAAATTCTGTAACTTAAGTTTGCCCCAACCAAACATTATGAAACCTATACACAATATTCATTACCACAAAACTAAGATCAAGTACCAATTTTTTGTTTCCGTTTTCTAACTTTAGTTTGCCTCAACCAAATGTTATGAAACTTATACACAATGCTTATTACTACATAATACAGATTAAGTACGAAATTTGGTGGCGACACTTTTACCATTCTTGAGTTATGTCCCTTTATAAACATAAAAATTGCTGAATTTTTCATTTCCGTTCTCTAACTTTAGTTTGTCTCAACCAAATGTCATAAAACTTATACACAACCGTTCTAGAGTTATGCATGTTTACAAATAGAAAAATTGCTGAATTTTTAGTTTCTTTTCTCTACTTAAATTAGCCTCAACCAAATGTTATGAGACTTACACACAATGCTTATTACCACAAAACTCAGATCAAGTTTGAATTTTGGTGGCGTCACTTTAACTGTTCTAGAGTTTTGCCCCTTTATAAATGGAAAAATTGCAAAATTTTTATTTTCTTCTAAATATCAAGTAATTTTTAAAATTGGAGTTATCTTCCTTTGTCCATGATTATAGTTGAATCAACTACAATCAATGCTTTATACTATGCAATGTTTAATTTTGACTTTCACTGATAAAACACAGATCAAGTTGAATTTGGGTAGTGTCACTTTAACCATTATTGAGTTATGTCCCTTTAAAAATCGAAAGATTGCAAAATTTTTAGTTTAAATTCTGTAACTTAAGTTTGCCCCAACCAAACATTATGAAACCTATACACAATATTCATTACCACAAAACTAAGATCAAGTACCAATTTTTTGTTTCCGTTTTCTAACTTTAGTTTGCCTCAACCAAATGTTATGAAACTTATACACAATGCTTATTACTACATAATACAGATTAAGTACGAAATTTGGTGGCGACACTTTTACCATTCTTGAGTTATGTCCCTTTATAAACATAAAAATTGCTGAATTTTTCATTTCCGTTCTCTAACTTTAGTTTGTCTCAACCAAATGTTATAAAACTTATACACAACCGTTCTAGAGTTATGCGTGTTTACAAATAGAAAAATTGCTGAATTTTTAGTTTCTTTTCTCTACTTAAATTAGCCTCAACCAAATGTTATGAGACTTACACACAATGCTTATTACCACAAAACTCAGATCAAGTTTGAATTTTGGTGGCGTCACTTTAACTGTTCTAGAGTTTTGCCCCTTTATAAATGGAAAAATTGCAAAATTTTTATTTTCTTCTAAATATCAAGTAATTTTTAAAATTGGAGTTATCTTCCTTTGTCCATGATTATAGTTGAATCAACTACAATCAATGCTTTATACTATGCAATGTTTAATTTTGACTTTCACTGATAAAACACAGATCAAGTTGAATTTGGGTAGTGTCACTTTAACCATTATTGAGTTATGTCCCTTTAAAAATCGAAAGATTGCAAAATTTTTAGTTTAAATTCTGTAACTTAAGTTTGCCCCAACCAAACATTATGAAACCTATACACAATATTCATTACCACAAAACTAAGATCAAGTACCAATTTTTTGTTTCCGTTTTCTAACTTTAGTTTGCCTCAACCAAATGTTATGAAACTTATACACAATGCTTATTACTACATAATACAGATTAAGTACGAAATTTGGTGGCGACACTTTTACCATTCTTGAGTTATGTCCCTTTATAAACATAAAAATTGCTGAATTTTTCATTTCCGTTCTCTAACTTTAGTTTGTCTCAACCAAATGTTATAAAACTTATACACAACCGTTCTAGAGTTATGCGTGTTTACAAATAGAAAAATTGCTGAATTTTTAGTTTCTTTTCTCTACTTAAATTAGCCTCAACCAAATGTTATGAGACTTACACACAATGCTTATTACCACAAAACTCAGATCAAGTTCAAATTTGGGTAGCGTCACTTTTATTGTTCTTCAGTTATGTCTCTCTATAACTATATGATATGCAAGCGGGGGCATCATCTGTGTCCACATGTGGACACTATCCACATTTATTTATCCAATTTATATTATAGGTTAATATCAGCAATGTCTTGGACAATTTCAAAAATCAGTGCTGATCAAATATTTTGAATAGAGTTATTCCCCTTGGAAATATTAATGATATTGGAAATTGCTCTCAAGTGTTCATTTATCTGAGATATTTATAAAAGGTTTACAGAACAACAAATTGTTTATTTTGTTGTTTTATGATAATTGTGTGCTTCAATCATGAAATGCAAATACAGATATATATATATATATATGATGGATTTAATATTTATTCATTTTTCAGTAAAAAAAAATATACAAAAATAAGTATGGTTCATGTATTCTAATTCAATGGAACATAAACAGTCATAGGGGCGGGGGCTTTAAGGTTTACCCTTGTCCGTCCATACGTACTCCCCGAAATTGGTTTCCGTTCTCCAACTTGAGTTTCCTGTGAACAAATGTTATGAAACTTATACACAAAGCATATTACCACAAAACACAGATCAAGTTTGAATTTGGGTGGGGCCACTTTCACCGTTCTTGAGTTATGCCACTTTATAAATGGAAAAATTGCTGAATTTTTTGTTTCCATTCGCTAACTTTAGTTTGCCTCAACCAAATGTTATAAAGCTTATACACAATGGTTATTACCATAAAACACATCAAGTTTGAATTTGGGTGGGATCCCTTTGAAAGTTCTCTATTTATGTCCCTTTATTACTTTATATGTAAGTGGAGGCATTGGACACATTCTCTATTTATTTATTGTATAACAAATCATGTCAATTCTATGGTTGACAGTCAGAGTCATTGTCATCGTCATCAACATTGTTCAATCGCATAATATTTCTTGGATATTTCAAATATTTATTTCTAATATTTTCAAGTATTGCATTAGAACAGGAACCATTTAAGATTTGACGGACATCTCCACTCTGCATCACCAGTAAAACAGCATTCACTACCGTCAAATCCCGTTTTATTATTATTTGTTGAATACTAATTTTTGTTGATTTCATTGGAGCAAGTGAACCATGAATTTAAATGTTCAACAAAGTACACATGTTCTCAAGGATTGTGTACAGACTTTGGAAAAGCCCTGAAATCAAATATCCTCAAAAATGAATATTTGCTCAGTTCACTTAAATTGGTACCAAGGGAAACAAATGAATTCACAGTATCATGTTCTATAGTTTGATTGTAAAATTTGTTCTGTTAATGATTTAGATTGAACAGTACAATGCCACAAGAGAAGTGACTGTAAAGAGAGCAGAAAAAAGATTATACCAAATCAACCATAAAACTTACCCTGGTGACATATGGTCAGTTATAGTCAATACAGAGACCCCTATTGGTCACAAAATATTGTCTATACAGTCCATGGTTCAGGTTAGTATAGAGGTCAGGCTTAAGTTACCCTGGTGACATATGGTCAGTTATAGTCAACACAGAGACACCTATTGGTCACAAAATATTGTCTATACAGTCCATGGTTCAGGTTAGTATAAAGATTAGTCTTAAGTTACCCTGGTGACATATGGTCAGTTATAATCAACACAGAGACACCTATTGGTCATAAGATAGTGTCTATACAGTCCATGCTTGAGGTTAGTATAGAGGTCAGCCTTAAGTTACCCTGGTGACATATGGTCAGTTATAGTCAACACAGAGACACCTATTGGTCATAAAATATTATCTATACAGTCCATGGTACAGGTTAGTATAGAGGTCAGCCTTAAGTAACCCTTGTGACATATGGTCAGTTTTAATCAACACAGAGACACCTATTGGTCATAAGATATTGTCTATACAGTCCATGGTTCAGGTTAGTATAGAGGTCAGGCTTAAGTTACCCTGGTAACATATGGTCAGTTATAGTTAATACAGAGACACCTATTGGTCATAAAATATTGTCTACACAGTCCATGGTACAGGTTAGTATAGAGGTCAGGCTTAAGTTACCCTGGTAACATATGGTCAGTTATAGTTAATACAGAGACACCTATTGGTCATAAAATATTGTCTATACAGTCCATGGTTCAGGTTAGTATAAAGATCAGGCTTAAGTTACCCTGGTGACATATGGTCAGTTATAGTCAACACAGAGACACCTATTGGTCATAAGATAGTGTCTATACAGTCCATGGTTCAGGTTAGTATAGTGGTCAGCCTTAAGTTACCCTGGTGACATATGGTCAGCTATAGTCAACACAGAGACACCTATTGGTCATAAAATAGTGTCTATTTAGTCCATGGTTCAGGTTAGTATAGAGGTCACCCTTAAGTTACCCTGGTAACATATGGTCAGTTATAGTCAACACAGAGACGCCTATTGGTCATAAAATATTGTCCATACAGTCCATGGTTCAGGTTAGTATAGAGGTCACCCTTAAGTTACTCTTTTGACATATGGTCAGTTATAGTTAACACAGAGACGCCTATTGGTCATAAAATATTGTCTATACAGTCCATGGTACAGGTTAGTATAGTGGTCAGCCTTAAGTTACCCTGGTAACATATGGTCAGTTATAGTCAACACAGAGATGCCTATTGGTCACAAAATATTGTCTATACAGTCCATGGTACAAGTTAGTATAGAGGTCAGTCTTACGTTACCCTGGTGACATATTGTCAGTTATAGTCAATACAAAGACGCCTATTGGTCACAAAATATTGTCTATACAGTCCATGGTACAGGTTAGTATAGAGGTCAGTCTTACGTTACCCTGGTGACATATTGTCAGTTATAGACAATACAAAGACACCTATTGGTCATAAAATATTGTCTATACAGTCCATGTTACAGGTTAGTATAGAGGTCAGCCTTACGTTACCCTGGTGACATATTGTCAGTTATATTCAATACAGAGACGCCTATTGGTCACAAAATATTGTCTATACAGTCCATGGTACAAGTTAGTATAGAGGTCAGTCTTACGTTACCCTGGTGACATATTGTCAGTTATAGTCAATACAGAGACGCCTATTGGTCACAAAATATTGTCTATACAGTCCATGGTACAAGTTAGTATAGAGGTCAGTCTTACGTTACCCTGGTGACATATTGTCAGTTATAGTCAACACAGAGACAACTATTGGTCATAAATAAAATAGTGTCTATACAGTTCATAGTACAGGTTAGTATAGAGGTCAGCCTTAAGTTACCCTGGTAACATGGAGATTAGTCTTAAAGTTTAACTTGATGATGTATGGTTGATTAAAAGTTAATAAGAGCCAAATTTTGGTCAGAAAATATTGTCAGTGCAGTCTATATAAAAGTAGGATATGGAGTATGATTGCCAATGAGACAACTTTTAAACAAATGAAGAGGATTAATCAACTAGAGGTCATTGTATGGCCTATACAACTGATTATCACAGTTTTCAGTGATTTTGGGTGTTTTTTTTACGTCATACAAAAATTTAAGCTGCTTGTTTTTAAGCAATGTGAGTTACATAAATTTTCTGTTTCAAAACTTTGAATTTTTCGAAAAACTAAGGATTTTCTTATCCCAGGAATAGATTACCTTAGCCGTATTTGACACAACCTTTTGGAATTTTGGGTCCTCAGTGCTCTTCAACTTTGTACTTGTTTGGCCTTATAACTATTTTGATCTGAGCGTCACTGATGAGTCTTATGTAGACGAAACGCGCGTCTGGCGTATTAAATTATAATCCTGGTACCTTTGATAACTATTTACAGTGTTAAGACAAACTGAATGAGGTCTTAAAAAGAAAAACATGATTTAGTAACATAGTGTGTAAGCATAAGGAGAAAGAGTAGTTTTAGAGGTTAATCAGCTTCGCTATCATGGGCATAAAATCAATTTGTGCCGAAAGATTAACCTCTTCAAATACTTTAAAATATGGCACTCTTCCCTTTCAATGTTTTTAGTTGTTCTCTTTCCTAATGTCAATGTTGAGATAGTATGGAGACAATATCAGTTAAGGGTTATTATTTTTATCAAAATTGTACCTTCTCCTTAGTATTATTAGGGGGAAAATCACAATGTGCTAAATGCCTTTGAACAAAGGTATTGATGGAAATATTTTATGTTTGTTTTTCAGATCAAGAACCATTTTGAGATACCAGTAGAAGTGTTCTATAAAGATGATGTCAATGTTAAATCATGTGGTGTTGTGGCTGCTGAGTCTAACTTCAGTGTACCGTTACAAGCTGTGTATACCCCAGGAGGAGAATTCCTATTTAAACCTGTCTATGAAAAGTAAGTTCTAACCTCAACATACCGTTGCATGCTGTGTATAACCCAGGGGGAGAATTTCTCTTTAAACCTGTCTATGAAAAGTAAGTTCTAACTTCAGTGTACCGTTGCAATCTGTGTATAACCCAGGGGGAGAATTTCTCTTTAAACCTGTCTATGAAAAGTAAGTTCTAACTTCAGCGTACCGGTACAGGCGGTGTATAACCCAGGGGGAGAATTCCGCTTTTAACCAGTCTATGAAAAGTAAGTTCTAACTTAGCATACTGGTACAGGCTGTGTATACCCCACGAGGAGAATTTCTCTTTAAACCTGTCTATGAAAAGTAAGTTCTAACTTCAGCGTACCGGTACAGGCTGTGTATAACCCAGGGGGAGAATTCCACTTTAAACCAGTCTATGAAAAGTAAGACTTGCTAAGTACTAATATACCATTGCATGCTGTATACATACGATATAACGGTTTCTTGTCAAAGCTGAATTATTTATGTTGTTCATTGGAGCCACCCATTGAATCATAAAAAAGGATGAATTTAATACAAAAATTGTATCAACATATTTGAAGCCCTTTCATGTCTTTTTGTTGATTGTACACATGCCAAAAGATTGGTGCAATGGTTTGGCCTAAAAATGAATGAACAAGAAGATTGGGGATTTTCTGCTCTGTTAAACAACTCACTTATTTCATAATAAAGAAGGAAAAGGTCCAGAAGAATCCATGATGTGTTGTCAAAAAGCTTGTACAATTAATGATCATTTTGCAGTGAATTTTGTTAAAATGAAGAAGGTACATATAAAAAACTGTGGATTCATTAATATTCGTTAGATACCAATTTTCGTGGATTTCGTGGGTATAGTGGAACCACGAATTTAAATGTTCAACGAATTACAAATTTTCTAAAGGAATGTATACAGACTTTGCCAAAACCACGAAATTAAATATCCACGAATATGCAAGTTTTTCTCAATCCACGAAAATTGGTACCCACGAAAATAAATGAATCCACAGTAGACCAGTGTAACTATTATATTTTGAACTTTAATTGATCAAATGTACAATATGGGAGGCTGAAAGAATGTTCATAATCACTGTATTTATTTTTAAGCTGTATGTATTTATTTAAAGCAAATAACAATGAAAATTTATTAAAACTGACTTAAGAAGGGACAACAAAAAAGGACTTTTTTGAAAGAAAAAAACTGGTTAATTTGGTACTTCTACTTTTAAGCTACCAAGTATCAAAGGAAACAGTGTCGTGGAGGGGTGCAGAGAATTTAGGAACAGTCCAATTGGCATGTCAAGGGGAGTCAGGACACAGTGCATTCTATATATCGGTAAGTTGACTGTACACATACACTCTTTAACACCAAAACAAGCAATTTTCTGTTCATATATATATATGTCACTCAAATTATTTACTAATGTTTGAAACATTGCAAATTATGTCTTCAATTCTTGTTGGAAAAAATAACAGAAAAAGATAGCAAGTGATCAATCAAAAACCATATGGTGACGATACACAGACAACACCAAGTTCCAAAGGAAAAAGACAAAACGAAAAACTAGTTCACAAAACATTACATAGAAAATACATGTACTCCACTATGGCGATGATTTTTGAAGAAATTTCTTTGTTATAAAATTTGTAGGAAAAAATATATTTTCAAATACAAGCCTCATTTTTTATGCCCCGCCATAGGCTACAGGGCATTAAGTGTTACCCTTGTCTGCCTGTCCGTCTGTCTTTCCATCCGTCTGCCCCTTTTTGGTTCCACACTCTAACTTAAGTTTTATTAACTTTTTATCAAATTTTATCAAACTCTTACACAATGCCAAGAACCAAAACTAGCAGACAGAATTTGAATTTGGGCAGTGAGTCATATACCGTAATAGAGTTATGCTCCTTTTTAACTTTTTAAAAATGCAAAGCTTGAGCGGGGGCCTTCCAGTCCTCAGACACATTCTTCTTTTATTATTTTAACTTATTATGTAATCAAATTAAGAATTTTCAAATAAAAGGTATCGGTTTAAGCCATGACAAATAAACATGAAAGATACTTATTATGATTTTGAATTTATGTTTTTTCCAAATGCATATTTTAGGCTGAACATCAATTTTTGCAAATACAGAGAGACAAATCATGTTGACAAATATCACTTGCTTTTTTACGATTTTAGATTAAAATGTATTTGGAATGGCCTCATGGGAATTTTCTTTTTATAGGAATCATACTATGTGTAATTTTATCAACATCTAGTAATTATACACCCAGTACACTGTAGTTATTCAATATACCATTACATCTACACCCAGTACACTGTAGTGATTCAATATACCATTACATCTACACCCAGTACACTGTAGTGATTCAATATACCATTACATCTACACCCAGTACACTGTAGTGATTCAATATACCATTACATCTACACCCAGTACACTGTAGTTATTCAATATACCATTACATCTACACCCAGTACACTGTAGTTATTCAATATACAATTACATCTACACCCAGTACACTGTTGTTATTCAATATACCATTACATCTACACCCAGTACACTGTTGTTATTCAATATACCATTACATCTACACCCAGTACACTGTTGTTATTCAATATACCATTACATCTACACCCAGTACACTGTAGTTATTCAATATACCATTACATCTACACCCAGTACACTGTAGTTATTCAATATACAATTACATCTACACCCAGTACACTGTAGTTATTCAATATACCATAACATCTACACCCAGTACACTGTAGTTATTTAATATACCATTACATCTACACCCAGTACACTGTAGTTATTCAATATACAATTACATCTACACCCAGTACACTGTAGTTATTCAATATACAATTACATCTACACCCAGTACACTGTAGTTATTCAATATACCATAACATCTACACCCAGTACACTGTAGTTATTTAATATACAATTACATCTACACCCAGTACACTGTAGTTATTCAATATACAATTACATCTACACCTAGTACACTGTAGTTATTCAATATACCATAAAATCTACACCATGTACACTAGTTATTCAATATACCATTACATCTACACCTAGTACACTGTAGTTATTCAATATACCATTACATCTACACCCAGTACACTAGTTATTCAATATACCATTACATCTACACACAGTACACTGTAGTTATTCAATATACCATTACATCTACACACAGTACACTGTAGTTATTCAATATACCATTACATCTACACCTAGCACACTAGTTATTCAATATACCATTAAATCTACACCCAGTACACTAGTTATTCAATATACCATTACATCTACACTCAGTGCACTGTAGTGATTCAATATACCATTACATCTACACCCAGTACACTAGTTATTCAATATACCATTACATCTACACCTAGCACACTGTAGTTATTCAATATACCATTACATCTACACCCAGTACACTAGTTATTCAATATACCATTACATCTACACCCAGTGCACTGTAGTGATTCAATATACCATTACATCTACACCTAGCACACTGTAGTTATTCAATATACCATTACATCTACACCTAGCACACTGTAGTTATTCAATATACCATTACATCTACACCCAGTACACTAGTTATTCAATATACCATTACATCTACACCCAGTGCACTGTAGTGATTCAATATACCATTACATCTACACCCAGTACACTGTAGTTATTCAATATACAATTACATCTAAGAGTTTTTTTACTTCCTTGTTAGGTGAGAGCCGAGATAGAGAATGTGTATTTTGATGTTGGAGATACCATGTCAGCCAAGTCATTCATATTCCATTTGTCACCGACTGTCATACTTCACAACCTTCTACCTTATCCAATCAGGTTCCAGTTGGAGGTAGGTTAAAGTTCACAGTGCAGATGAAAGTCATGGATATTAATGCACGTTTCATTTATCCTCAGTAGTTATATTTTCTTGGGATATCAAAGTTATCATACTTTGGGCCCAAATATGGTGCTGATATTGAAGTAAATATACAAGATCATAAACCTATTAAAACAAAATTAAGTCCAGCAGTATCAGAGAATTGATACCTGTTACATTCCATTGGTTTCCATGGCAACAAATAGTGGTGGAAATTGAACATTTAGATATTTGCACATTAATTTTTCTTCATTTATTAATATTTGCATAGAAGTTTGAGCATACTCCAGTAACAACTCTATATTTAGTGAAATATTGACTGAAATTTTGACACTGACTGTTATTCTCTTTTTCACAGCAATTATATCAAACGAATAAAAATTACATACAAATTGCCTAAGAATATTCCTTATATATTTCAGGGTACAGAAGATCACACTACTCTACAGAAGGGAAAGAACACAGCCCTACTAAATGCTTGTGTTGGCAAATCAAATGTAGAAATTGTGGTGAGTGTTCAGAGGGGGTTGTGGTTGTAGTTTTGTGCGAATAAAGTTGTTGGTTAGAGACTGCTGGAAATAACAAAATAATTTCTACATTGTTGGATGTCATGTCACATTGAAAACACAAAAATGCATCTCAAAACAAAATAATCATAGAAGAGGTTATGACATGTTTACAGATACATATAATTGTATGTTGAAATATGCAGAAAAAATTTGCATTTTATTATACCCCTGCTTTAAAAAAGTGGGGGTATACTGTTTTACCTCTGTCTGTCTGTCAGTCTGTCCATCCGTCCCATGAATATTTTCATCACATCTTTCTCAGGAACTACATCATAAGGATTTATGAAATTTGGTTTCAGGGTTTATATAAGTCAGCTATACCGTGTGATGCGTTTTTTTTCTTCAGATTCATCACTCAACACTTCCTGTTTACCGAACACTTACATATTTTTACACTTTTAAAATTATCCAGTTGTGGCGGGGGTATCATCAGTGAGCAGTAGCTCCCAGTTTCACTTGTTTTATTCACCTCCACCATATATCAAAACTCATTGCTTGACATATTGTACAGACACGTGTCTATTGTTAGACTATGGTGACATCTAGATATCTTTTTGATTTTTGTGTTGATGGGTTGCTGTCTGTTTGACACACTGTAGATTTGTTATTATTCTTTGAACACCAATTTTCATGAATTTCCTGGATATAGGTAGACCATGACGTTAAATTTTCTATAGGATTGTGTCCTGATTTTAAAATCCATGAAATCAAATATCAATGAAAATAAAAGTTTTTCTCAATCTATGAAAATTGGTATCCACGAAAAATAACTGAATCTACAGTATAACTCTTATCTTCTGAAACTTTAAATTACAGTATTATATGAACTTTTCAGATTCCAATCTATGAAGGTAAAGAATGGGTAGGACACAGATCCATAACCAATGATCTACCAGAACTCTCCATGCTGACATTTGAAGCTTATGAAGGTGCTCAGCAGGTCACACAGGTAATATATGATAAAGAAAGTGCATTACAAAAAAAAAAATCAAAGTAATTAAATGATTCTGTAAATTGTGTATGTACTTTTTGAACTGTTTCCATAGATACAGTTTTCAGTGAAATATTAAACATGTAGGTATAGATAGCAACATGCAAAATGGGTAAGATGTCAGGCAAAAAAAATAATACATGTGTTTCCCCTAACGGGCTGAAAAAAATAGGGTAGGTAGGTATGCAGTATCATTTTATTTTACAAACATTTTTTAGCTGGTTACTACTAGGGAATCAGTCTGACTTTAACAGTGCTTGTTACAAAATGGCATAAGAAATGTTAGAGTAGGCACTAAAAATTAGGGTAGGTAGGGTTAGCAGAAACACATGTATTATTTTTTTTGGCCTGATCAAAGATACAAGGTAAACAATCAAATAAATTGTTAGAAATGCTAG
Organism: Mytilus californianus; assembly: GCF_021869535.1. NCBI lineage: Eukaryota > Metazoa > Mollusca > Bivalvia > Mytilida > Mytilidae > Mytilus > Mytilus californianus. Next base: position 61,111,849 of record NW_026262604.1, on the reverse strand, counting down.
AAAAGTAACATGAAATTTTATAATTGTATACCAATAGTCTTAAATTGTAATTCATAAATAAATTTCAGAATCTAGGATTACATTGTAAGAAGAATGACGGATGTATGGATATATCTGTCTATAGTCCTTACTGGATGGTTAATAAAACAGGACAGGACCTGTTCTACAAGGTAAATATTATTACAGAATTTGTTTTATCCACTACACATTTATTTGCTAACATAACAAGTACCCCTAAGTGGAGTAGAAACTGCTTACCCTTCAGGATCACCTGATTATTGATGAGGTTTATGTTTGCTTAATCTTTAGTAATTTGTCAAATGTTATTTGTCTTGTCTTTTTTTTCTTTGATATGTCAAATTAGATAACTCTCTTGGTAGTGACTTCCCTTTATAAACACATCAAATATAACTGTAATCGTAGATATTTTCACAGGTTGTTATTCTACCATCTCCATACCTAATTAAAATTGAGAATGGAAATGGGGAATGTGTCAAAGAGACAACAACCTGACCAAAGAACAGAAAACAGCCCAAGGCCACCAATGGGTCTTCAACAATGCGAGAAAATCCCGCACCTGGAGGCGGGCTAATTAGTTCACCTGTTGATTAAATTGGTGTATCAACAATAAGTTCACCCTTCATAACAATCACCATGACACCACAGACAATGTGATGTATATTGTATTTTATGATTTTAGGCGAGTGACGGAGAAGATTTTACAACACACGGCCATGACAACTTGGATATTGTGATGTTCTCATTCAAACAGAAAACACTCTTCAGTACAAAGAAAAAAGTAAGTGTAAACTGTACAGTCAAACAATGAATGTCTCAGCATCATATTTAACAAGATTCATTCAGGCAAAATGTGTTTTCTGACTGAAAATGTATACAAATAATATGGAAATATTGCTGGGAAATAATATCTAACGTTAATATATGTATACAGTGTTGTTATCATTCCATAATATAGAAACTAACGGTTTGGTTCTAGATTCTAGGCTTGCAGTGATATTATCTTCGTTAAACATCACATTTAAATGATGTGTGATGTGAACAATATATTACCCAGTACAATTCACTCATAACAAGGCAGGATACAGAGAAATTGTATATATAATATGATGGGAATTTATTTGTGTTGTTTTTTGCAGAATGAATGATAGCATCTCTGTATATTGGTTGGGGGGGGGGGGGGGGGGGCATGATGTCAGAGTAGTTTTGGTAATCCTTATGCCTACTTCATCTTAACACTGTGGTCTAGATTCAGTTAAACCCTGGTCAGTTGCAGAAATGAGCAGGATAGGTGAGGGTTAAAGTTTCAGACATGTCAGGATTTGCTGTTATGGGTTCAAATTTAACTGAGATAAGTTAAAAATTGTTTTAGTTAACTGGTAACAGTTCAAGTCATAATTTGGGCTAGTTGCAAATATTACAAAGGTTAGGTTAGTGCACAATTGTTTTATATAATTGTTAGTTACTAGGGGACAAAGGTTGGTGGTTTTCCCAGGCACTCTGTTTCAACCATCAATGAATGTAGATTATGGTGTCCAAACAGACTGTAAACAGGAAAAAAGTGTTAAAGACTAGGTCTGGAAATTATCATTTGGTGTATCACATATAAATGTGGCTATCAATTTGATTTCTAAATGATTATTTGAACTGTGTTCTATTTTGAAATAAAATGTAAGATAAAAACTTAATGATCGAAAAAGAAACTGATACTGTCATATTGAATACTTTATAGGTAGGATCATTGCACTCTGTTGAATCATTCAATGATGTTGCATTGCCCGCTGTTGTAACCATAGAAGAAAGGGTAATTTGTTTGTTTTTCAGAATTATAATTCCCATGTTATTTAAATTGGCACATTTTATTATGTTTTATTGTTTCACAGGTGTGCATGATGAATTTTTTTTCAGTTTTCTTTAGTTCAGTTTGTTAGTTGAAGTTGGAAATGAATCATATGGTAAAATCTTATACAGGAAGTATCAAACTATTGTTTTGGGAAGTTTTCTACATTTTCTTTAGATTTCAACATTTACAGGTTTGTGTTCAATTTTTGTTGTGACCTGCAGGAAAAGTTGAACGAGGCTAGTCATGCCTGTGCTTTTCAGATGACTGAGATAAGTTTAAGCATCGAAGAAGGAGAAGTAGGGTAAATTTTATTGAGACAGAAACCCTTGACACAAGATTACCAATAATAGACATTTAAAGATCAATTTATGGCAATATAAAAATGTACCATCACAATATAGCAAACTTTAAATAAAATAAAATCTGTACAGGTTGAGATGAAATCAAATGAAATCAAACATCTGAAATCAACACAAAATATTTATTAATAAAAAACATATATCATGTATATGTTGACATAATATGTTGTCAAGTTTCTATTAATTTTCTTTCCCAATAAAACATTATTGAAAGTAAGTCTTTAAGAAATAGGTATAAATGCATTAATACTCATTAAGCCAGTTACATTGACAGAAAAATAAACACAATTTGAAGTCGGCATTGGCTGAGCCAGTGTATCTTGCTGAGTCTACGCTCTCAGCAACGGAAATCAAGGAGTACCGTAAACAAATGAAATGGAAGGTAAATGGAGAGTACTGTTGCTTGTATTAACCATATCTTCCCAGCAGTTTGGTCACATGGGCTTTCACATATTGATATTAAGGAATGATTAGTGCTTTGTATGCACATTTGATGATTTACAACTAAAATCCTATAAGTGTTAACCTTTTTATTATTTAGACTGGTCAATTCTATTTAATTTTATAAGGACTTAAATTGAAAAATAACTGGTATTGAAACCAAAATTTTTTCACTTACAGGGAAGTTTAGGTCAACTGTTTTACTTCAGCAATATTGTTTTTAATACCTAACAAATGTTTGAATAGCTCTTAGTAAAATTAAAATATAACCGACTAATTTCAAACAAAATAGTTAACACTTATATGAGTTTAAAATGAATAAGACTGTTGAATAGCTTTCCTATTTCACAAGAAATTTATTTTAAAGCCCCCCAAAAAATATTGGTATAAGTTCTGATGAAAAAAGTTATAAGAAATTTTTACCCCATTTTGCAGCTACCCTTTTCTTTCCTTCATTCAAAAAGTAATTTTGTTAGTAAGGTCTAAGATATTTTTTATTGAAGAACATTTTTTTCTCCCATCTGTTTTGAGGGTAATATTTCAAACATTGCCACAGGTATAGGTGTAGAGTTTTGTTTTGTATATATGCAAATGAAAAGGATTATTAATATTATAAATATGCAACCTATTACCAGTACTTAATATATAGTTCTGTAAACCTAATTCATTTGTCATTTTAAAGCATGAAAGATGTGTACCCATTTCAATGCATCATTGCTTTGGCCCCACACAAAACATGTCAGTTTTCTAGTGTTTCTGTGCCAATAACTCCTTTAATTTTGGTCCCCTGAGCGCAAGTATTAAAGAAATCCCTAAATTATAGTCTTCTGGCGTAACTACTATCCCTTAATTTGATGAGGCAATACCTTAAATTAAGTTCCCCGATCTAACGTATTCTCATATTATTGTAACAAAAATAACAATTCATTCAATAATTATATTGCACACAGAGTGAGTTTCAAATAACAATGTTTCAGAGTCTTCAATACTGATATCATTCACTTGTTAATAGATTTCATTTTTAAACAATTTGTTTGAACAGCTAAAAAGGTTTCTGCTTTAATATTTTTTATGCCCCACTTAGGGGCATTATGTTTTTCAGTCTGTGCTGTGCGTCTGTTCATCCGTTCGTCCGCCTGTCCCACTTCAGGTTAAAGTTTTTGGTCAAGGTAGTTTTTGATGAAGTTGAAGTCCAATCAACTTGAAATTTAGTACACTTGTTCCCTATGATATGATCTTTTTAGTTTTAATGCCAAATTAGAGTTTTGACCCCAATTTCACTGTCCACTGAACATAGAAAATGATAGTGCAAGTGGGGCATCGTGTACTATGGACACATTCTTGTTTGTAAGATGCCTTACCACTACAATTGCTGGAAAGAATGGTCCTTCATGCATATTCATAACCCTTACCCAAAAATCATTTCTGTAACTGCATTTGACTCTAAAATTATAATTTATAAAAATTACTGTCCTGTTTTAGAAGTATAATACCAGTTTTCTTAATAGTGTTTTGAAGTAACTATTGTAATTAATCTAGAAAATAAAAGTCTCTTTATTTTCTAATGTTCTTCTTACCATGGCGTACACTGATGTAAGCAAACCAGTATGACTTCCCAGGAAGGGTAGGGAAAGTTATGATAATTTCATAATCAGATGTCAGACTTTCAGAAATGTTTTTTAAAAAGGGTATTTCCTCCTAAGTTTGTAGATGTTTATAAGTAGATAAAAAAATTTAAACGGATTTAACTGTAGATATATTTTTTTTCTTAAATCTATTCTGCTGTAGATCTATAATTTGTAAACTTTCAAATTTCTTGAACAAATAAATAAGTTTTTCAACTATGAATATTAAAAAAAATAGAATTTTCAACAAATTTGTTTGATGTATTTCTTACTTGTTTTCTTTCCTGCATTAAACTTTCACTATTTGTATTTTATAAACAATTTACCTGGTACAGTTATCTTATGTTCACTTCTTGGTTGAAAGCTGACCTCAAACCTCTTTTTTAATGCTCCAGATTTAATATTTGTACAGAATATAGAATTTAGGCTGATGCAAATGTGTTCATGGATTCCACAAATAACCTTTGTCAGTCTTGTATTATTTTTAATTTTAGTTTCTTGTGTACAATTTGGAGTTTAGTATGGCGTTCATTATCACTGAACTAGTATATATATTTGTTTAGGGGCCAGCTGAAGGACGCCTCCGGGTGCGGGAATTTCTCGCTGCATTGAAGACCTGTTGGTGACCTTCTGCTGTTGTCTGTTCTATGGTCGGGTTGTTGTCTCTTTGACACATTCCCCATTTCCATTCTCAATTTTAACCTAGATATCAGAGAAAAATACAGTGAACAAGAAAATTTAAAATCATAAAGAATAAAATCTGTATATACTGTTTAATGTAAGTGACTAGTAACTTGTAAAGACACTGAGGAAGAGACATTTATTTCAATATAAAATAAAGAATGGAGACAATATTATTACAGAACTAAATATCAATAAAAAGAAATGTGGCAGCTATGTCAGTGAAAAATAAATTGTCACAAGTCAGCTAGAGTTTTCCATCATTATTTCATAAATTTATAATTTTTATCTCTGAGATTTGAACTATTATATTTGCTTAAGATGTAGTTGTAGAACTCTGTGTATTCTGGAAAATTTATATGTAAAATAGAGGTAACATTATAGACATACTTTTTACGCTACACACTTTTTTAGACATAGAATTTTCACAGCTTTACTGGAAGTTCTTAGCTTTTTATCTATTTAATGCTCATGCAATAGCATAAGAATTTGAAAAGTAGTCAATTACAGGAGACTTTAGAAGTTTACTAAATTGTAATAATATTTAAGGGGAGTTATTTTGTGATAAGTTGTATTTCGAAATGAAATCTTTGGAAAAATTTGAAAAGTTTAACATCTGCATCCATATTTAAATGCTGTGAAAAATAAAAAAAAAAACAATTCAGACAAAAAGAAATATTTATCTTTTGTTTCATTTGACATGTTTGAAATTTATTTTTTTAAATTTAATTTATTTGATAGGGAATTTAACTCGGGGTCTTATTTTTCTGCTTTTTAGTCCTCTCCGATTAGATTCCATTATTACAATGACGTCATTCACAAAACTAATTACAGCAGGATATTTAACGTTCATTATTGCATTAAAAGATATCTCCACTGAAACTGTATTGGCTCAAATTAAATTTATTAAAATCATTTGATGAATAGTGTTTAATGAAAGTAAAGGCAATTAATCTGTGAGCAATTTTTGCAAATTGTCAGTTATGTCTAAATACTTTCAAGACAATTTTATCTACTCATGTTCATTTTTGTACCAGATTCTGAATGAATTAAATTAATTTCAACAAACACTGACATGACAATTGTTTAGTGTGAATTTGATATATAATCTATCACTGCACAATGCGTGTTTAACAAAGATCTGGAGTTATTTCTGTTTTGTAATATTTAGTTTGTATTTTATAAAAGTCATTTTTTTAAAGTTTTTATTTTTATTTTTATAAATTCTTTACTTCTAGTATTATAGTGGTTACTTTTCTTTTACATTTTATAAAGTTTATTTATTTCTGAGATGTTAATTAGTTTTTCATAGAAAACTTGGAATGATTGATGTCAGAATTTATTTGATTTTCTTCATTTGAATATTTTTTTTCCTTCTTGTTTATTTAAACAGTTTAAATTAACATGGAGATTAAAACTAATTTGAGTTATAGTGTATTTTGAAAACATAATATATGTGACAATGTTTTAATTCCTAAAAGGACCCTAAGGGCAAGGAACCCGCTAAGGGCAAGGAACCTGCTAAGGGCAAGGAACCAGACCAAAAGAAAACAAAGGAATGGAAACAAAGTGGGAAAGTAAGTCAGAGCATGGTTGTCTCCCCTGTCTTAATTATTTTTATTTATTTCACCCATTGTAGGTTGCAGATTTAATTTTGCTTTTATGTATGGGCCTTGGTTTAAATAACAGTTATGTTATTGGAGCTATTTCTGCTTTATGTATTATTTTGAATAATTTATTGTATAACAAAAATCACAGAATTATATTCCCTTTTTCAGATTGCAGATTTTTATTTTGCTTAAGTGTAGTTCATGGTTCAAAAAACATTTATATAATTGGAATTATATATGCCTTTTTTTTGTACTTAAAATTATTTGTTTATACACTGTATAACAAAAACTACATTACTTTATTCCTTTTTATTATGCCCCTGCTGTTGGTTTTTTCCAAATATTGGTTTTTTGTTCTCTAACTTTTGTTTGCCTCAACCAAATGTTATGAAACTTATACACAAGTTTTATAACCACAAAACACAGATCAAGATTGAATTTGGTGGTGTAACTTTTACCTTTCTAGAGTTATGCACCTTTACAAATGGAAAAATTGCTGAATTTTTCGTTTCCGTTTTCTTACTTAAGTTTGCCTCAACCAAATGGTATGAATCTTATTCACAATGCTTATTACCACAAAACTCAGATCAATTTGAAATTTGGTGGCGTCACTTTTACCGTTCTAGAGTTATGCCCCTTTACAAATGGAAAAATTGCAGAATTTTTAGTTTCCATTCTTTTACTTGAGTTTGCCTCAACCAAATGTTATAAAACTTATACACAATGCTTATTACCACAAAACTCAGATCCAAGTACAAATTTGGGTAGCGTCACTTTTACCGTTGTTGAGTAATGTCCCTTTATAACGTTATATGCAAGCAGGGGCATCATCAGTGTCCCATGGACACATCACCTATTTACTTTTTAGCTCACCTGGCCCAGAGGGCCAAGTGAGCTTTTCTCATCACTTGGCGTCCCTCTTCCGTCGTCATCGTCGTCTGTCGTCGTCCGTCGTCGTTAACTTTTACAAAAATCTTCTCCTCTGAAACTACGGGGCAAAATTAAACCAAACTTGGCCACAATCATCATTGGGGTATCTAGTTTAAAAAATGTGTCCGGTGACCCGGCCAACCAACCAAGATGGCCGCCATGGCTAAAAATAGAACATAGGGGTAAAATGCAGTTTTTGGCTCATATCTCTGAAACCAAAGCATTTAGAGCAAATCTGACAGGATAAAATTGTTCATTAGGTCAAGATCTATCTGCCCTGAAATTTTCAGACCAATCAGGCAACACGTTGTTGGGTTGCTGCCCCTGAATTGGTAATTTTAAGAAAATTTTGCAGCTTTTGGTTATTATCTTGAATATTATTATAGATAGAGGTAAACTGTAAACAGCAATAATGTACAGCAAAGTAAGATCTACAAATAAGTCAACTTGACCAAAATTGTCAATTGACCCTTAAGGAGTTATTGCCCTTTATAGTCAAATTTTTACAATTTTCATAAATTTTGTAAATTTTTGTAAATTTTTACAAAATATTTTCCACTGTAACCACTGGGCCAAGTTCATTATAGATAGAGATAATTGTAAGCAGCAAGAATGTTTAGTAAAGTAAGATCTACAAACACATCACCATCACCAAAACACAATTTTGTCATGAATCCATCTGTGTCCTTTGTTTAATATGCACATAGACCAAGGTGAGCGACACAGGCTCTTTAGAGCCTCTAGTTTCATATTTCATATTTTTATTTTGCTTTAGTGTGGGCATGGTTGAAACAACAGTTATACTATTTGCAATATATCTGCTTTATTTAGTATTTGTGATTATTTATTATAACAAAACCCACATTTTTTTATTCCCCATTTCATATTACATATTTTTATTGTCGGCCATGGTTGAAACAACAGTTTTAACATTGACATTATATCTGTCTGCTTTATTTATAAGTTTGTCTGACATTTTGTATTAAAAATAATATTGCTTTATAAAGTTTATGATATAGGTCTGTTGAGCATGATCAATGATTCAACTTTAAGACCTGCTAAATTTCCAAATTTATGCAGATTTCACAATGAGAAGTGCTTTATTATCTCTTGTATAAACTGAAAACCTAAAACAGATATTCAAATGAGTTAAGATGGCATTCAAGCACATACTTACTCATTCAAAACATTTTTTATTACTCTATTAACCTTAAATACTTATTACTATAATTACCAGTCACTGTAAGGACTTGAATATCAAGTAGTTTAGCAATTTAAGTAATTTGTTGATTATCTGTGAAATTTTATAATTTACCGGTATCTATTTTATTAATGTATATGTATTGTAATTATTTTTATATATTTATTCATTTGTGTAATATTTTGTCTTGCTGAAGATTTTTTTGCTTTATCCCAATAACCACTTTTAACATGTTATGTACAGTCGAACCTCGTTGTGTCGAAAACTCGGATGAGTAGAAGTAATTTCTTGGTCCCTGTAAAATTCCTGTTTGATCAATTCATATTTACCTCTGATGAGTCGAACTTGGTTGATTCAGCTACTCGGTTAAGTCGAGTAAATTTCATGGTGCCGTCGATGTGCAATAAATGTAAATTTACCCCGATGTCTCGAAGTTGGAAAGATTAAATTACATGTTTATGGTGACCGGTAATTAATACCTTTGTTGATCGTCCAAGTGGAACTTTAGTGTGTTGAACATATTTCACCTGACATAAAAAGGAAACAAATTTAAATGACCCAATTTTAGATTAAACGAATCGTTAAAATCATAATTCATTAATTACAATAAATAAAAGGATAAAGACAATTATGATAAATTTATAATAATTGAATGCAAAGCAGACGACCCTCATCAGAGACCGTTCAGAACTTGTTTCGTTCAGCGAGTGATTTTATAATTTATAGTGACTGACCTTTGTAAATATTTGTAAATATTTGTGTTTGTGTATGGATTTTATTTGTGAATGTTTTGTGTTTAATTATTATGAGGGACCAAAACATATGGAGATTGAATACACAAACATAAAGTGTCATATCGAAAAAGGCACCCTGTTCAAATATCAAGTTTACACAAATCTCATACCATATTTCGTGCATTCATAATTTATGACGACACACTCAACCGTAGATGAGTCGAACCTCGGATAAGTCGAATACTTTTGTCCGGTCCCTTTGACTTCCACATAACAAGTTTCGACTGTATATGTCTTATTTGTGAAGGAAATAAAACCCTTCATAAGAATCATTTGGTGTTGGTCAGGGTATATAAATTCCTGGAACTGTCCCATTGAATAAATACAATAGCTATTGTCCTTTTTGGAGTTCATTCAGTTGGAACGTTAAATCAATGAACTACTGTAACAGAAGAAAGTAAACATTCTTTAAACCATAATGGTCCAGGGACACAGTTGATGCTTGACTTTGGCTGTAAAAATGTGTATGTTATACATATACCATTTATTGTAAATATTTTTGTTGAATGCTCACCAGGAAAAACATACAAATATTCCTAAAGGAAGAAAGGTAAGGGAGACAACTTTCATGTAACATGATGTTCCGCATGTTTTATTTTGCTCTCTTATAAATTTTCTTCTTAATTATGTAATTATTTTTCAGTCAAATTGATTTTTGTATGCTTAAGTATCACTGTATCCATGGTATCTGTCTTCATCTTGCGCTTCTTGTGTCAATGATTAGTTTTGAGTTGATTTTTTTTTCAGCAAGAATTGACTTTTAAACATTTTCTGAACTGTAGACCCTATCTTAGGAGTTCCGCATGTATTTATGATCACTTTAATTGCAGTATGTCTACTCAACTAACATACATGAAACTTATTCTTGGTGTATTTTGAAATTTTTGTAACTTTCATTCAAAATTAAGCAAGTGCTGCAATAAAATTATACTTTTTGAGTTTGAAGGTATTTAGATTAGTTTGTCTAGAGGTATGGGATTTCAATCAAAGAGTAAAAAAAAAATTATTCTGCAATACCTTACGTTGTTTTATGGATTTTTATCATTTATGTGTGCAATGTTTAGGGAAACAGAGCTCTCCTCTAGTTTTGAAGAATATTGGATATGTCATTCCACATCTATGCAATTTTAATTATAAAACAAATAAAATTTTCGTGTATTGTACAATAATTATTTGCCTTAAAAGATTTACATAGTATTCATACACAGTGTATGGATTAGGACCTAGGGGAAGGAAGCCCTCTTCTGATTTTGAAGATTTTTGGAAGTTTTTTATGCCTGCAATTTCATATGGTGAGATGTAATGATATTTGTAAGAAGGAAAATTTTGGAGATTTCAGAGTTCAAAGGCCAAAATATAAGGCCCTAATTAGTTCTGGTTTCTATGACTTTTTATTTATTCCTGTAATCAGCATATGATATGTTCAATAGTTTTTGTTTTTTACTATTATATTTGTGCATGAAACTTATGATTTTCTCTATTTGTGTTAAATGTTATTTTGACCATACTGCAAGACATTTAATGTTTCTTATTGTGAAGGTTTTTTTTAAAGTGTCTTGTAGAAAAATTCTATTGTGAAGTTGCACTTTTTTTTTTTAATATCTGTCATTTTGGGTTTTTTTTTTTCTCGAAGGCTTTACAACAAGGTACAAAAATTTAAGTGCTTGCAAAATGTATTTAACTGAATTCTCATTTTGCATTTTCTTTTTTTATATATATATATGTGTACGGTTGAAGGAATTAAGAAATACATAAGTTATATTCCCAGTACAGATGTTTAAATTTCATAAATGATTGAACAATCAACATCAATAAATAAGTGTTTTGTGAAATATTTTTGCAAATATATCTCAGATATGGAAACCTATCTTAAAAATCACAAGGGAACTATGAGGTGTCATTTTTTTTTCTCATAATGAACATTGATTTCAGGATTATTACTCCATTAATTTTACTCAATCAGGAATGACTCAAGCAGCTGCATATATTAGGGGCATTCTATACTAAAAAAAACAGTTAGTTTAACTGATTTATAATTATCCGATTATCACCATATATAATTGAAATCAAAGAAACATTTGTGAGTAGAAATTTTCAGCTTGGAGTATTAATACAGAATATTGGTTGGAATTCTGATACCAGATTTTTTTTCATGTTTGAACTTCGAGGTTTACTAAGAGTTTGGTTTATACAAAGTTTAAACTGCACAATAAATGAATATGATGTGTCCAATCAGTCCATATTCAATTCGAAATTGTGTGAATGAAAAATTATAAATTGGTTCATGAAATTGGTGCATGGCTTAAAAAAAATTAAAAAGTATCTTGTTTGACTGTCTTCCTGATAAACAGTTTTACCATTTTAGGTACTCTATCTGACTAAGACAGTTTGATCAAAATGTTAAATTAATGAATTATATGTATGTATTTTCAGGTATCATTAATATTTTCTTCTATAATCCATCTTCTTATATAACAATTTTACTTTTTTATGTATTATATCAGACAAGGAAAGGGGTTGGGAAGAAAAAAAATGTCAATTTCCAACGAATTATATAAATGCATGTATTTTCAGACATCATTGACAAAAAGCAAAACAATTATTTTCCTAAGCTGTCTTCTCATATATCAATTTTACCATTTTAATTATTGTATCTGACTAGGAAAAGGGGGTAAAATGTCCATTCTGACAAATGAATTAAATATATCTATTTTCAGGCATCTTTGAAGATAGCCACTTCTGATTGGTCAGATAAGTTCTCCTTGGATACTGTAGGTAGTTCTGGTGATGTACAATGTAAGAGCTCCAAGAAACAGACATTTAGTGTAAGTTACTTCTTCTATATCCCACATGGGTCAAAGTGTGGTTAATATTTCAGAATTGTCCCAAAAAGTGTTAACATTTGTAATATACTTTCTTCATGGATGCATGAAACAGTAAATTCATTGCTAAGGGAAGATTTAACCAAAAAATGTTCATAACTACCATGACATAAGACATGTCATTATTCATAATGTTCATTTTTAAAGGCAGTGCTTTAATGCCTTTCTAGTTGCCGGGTTAATCCTTCCTTCCGCGATATCCAACTTATCTACGTGGGGGGTCATTAGGCTCCAAGTAGATCCGGAAATGTTGAATTCTCTCCTCTTCTTATTGCGATATAAAATTTTTTTTGTTTCATTTCATTTACATTGGGAAATAGAGAAACGATCATTGTGTTTTGTTAGTTTTAAAAACTTTTGATATATTAGTATTTTGCATTATAAGCAGTCAACCGATTGACAAACTAGTATTATTTGAATTCCGTGTGGAAAGAGCTCGGGTTAATTTCGAGTGTTATCTGCAATCTAGATGTTTATAAATCATTTCAGTCGTTGATATAATAATTAAAGGTCGACTGAACATGAATTATATTATAAAATTTAAAGCGCATTTCTGTTTATGCACGTGAACCCGTCTAACGTTATTGTAATTTCGCAGTTATATAAAGTAGCAAATTATCGTTCCTGAATAGGTGGCGCCGTGGTAGCGGATCCTGTTCCTCAACTTCCGGTTTCTGCACTGTGCAACTATTTCAGTTATATTTTTAATTAACGATGCCAAGTACTTGTTGTTGTGTACCTGGATGTCATTTAAGAGGAGGACATGCATTTCCAAATGACTTAAAAAGAAGGAAAAGTTGAATCAACGCCATGGCCCATACGCAGATTGGACGAGAACACGATGATATCGTGGAGTCCATCTCAATCAGCTGTTGTTTGCAAGGCACGTTTTACTGAAAAAGACTACGTGCAGGAAACTATTCATGGTAAAACTCTATTTTCTTTGTGAAATATATAGTTATATATGTAATCGCCATGCGAATAATCCAAAGTCTGTTTACAACCGCAATTATCGTTTTAGAATAAAAGGGGGTGGGTAATTCAAGACGTCATAATTTTTTGGATTACGATTCAATGTGATCTGTTTGAGAGATTTTTTGGTGATTGCTACAATTATAATGATTTCTTACAAGAGGTATATCATACTGAGAATTATTTTAGCAGTAATTATGCTAATGTAGTAATGACAGGAATGCATAAGCTATGCCTCATAGACTTTCTTGAAAAATATCAATGACAATGTTAACAGGAACAAAATGACATGCTCTCATCTATATTATAGTTATTTAGGTACAAACAATGTACGTTTGTTGCATAAGTCTCATTGTTTGTCCTTTGGATTTACATAACATACATTGAATCAGGCAAACATAGTTTTATCCAGATTGTAATGAATAAATCTAGTTAATATTTCGCCAGGTAGTACAAAGTATACATTGCTAATAGAAGTTCATTTAATTATCAAAAAACTAATGTTTTATAACCTTTTTCAGGGCGCAAACCCACCATACAGAGACTTAAGTCTACTGCCATTCCCAGCCTATTTTCCTGGACCAAGCAAGAGACTGAATCGTCCGCAAAAAGAAAAATCAGGGCAGTTTCCTGTGAAAACAAAAGAACTAAACTTGATGAATATTGTAGTAGAAATCTAGAGGAAAGTTTTGATTGTAAAGTTGGTTTTCCTGAAGAAGTCATTCATACTGTAGAAAGGATTTATGACTGTCCACCACCAACTGCCGAGCTAATGTTGAGCTTCACAGATGGGATTACGCAAACACCATCAATGCCTATGTTTTCAGCAGAGAATTTTGAAATGAAGACACGTGACACAGCCATGCATTTTTATACCGGTTTAGAGTTGTATACTAAATTTTTATTTGTTTTGACCACACTTGGTCCAGCAGCACATTGTTTGAGATACATATATTTTCAAATTGATAGGGTGTCAGTTGAAAATCAATTTTTTTATGACTTTGATGAAATTGAGGCATCATACAACCAACTTTGAACTGTCTAGATTCTAGATTGAATCTAGTGTTAAGAATATTGTGTATACATGGATTGTTTTTATGTCTAAACAGTGGTGTGAGGCTAACACTTGGCCATCTAGATAGTGGTTTTGTCAGGTATTTTTCACCATCCAACTTGAAATTAAAGTTTCCTACGACTTGGATTATTATTGACAGCACAGAATATCCCGTGATAAAACCTAAAGCTCCTAGAGCTCAGGCAACCTTTTCATCAAATAAAAACAGAAACACTGAAAATTCTTGAATTTTCGACACCTGGTGGTTTAGTCAACTATGTCTCTATGTCACATGGTCCGGGTACACAGTTATCGTCCTTTGATTTTGTTGTCCACGAATATAGTCCCTAGTGGACAGTGTGTTACTTGTCGATTTTTTTTCTACCCCTTCCAAATTTATTTCTCCCTGTTTTATGACTCAAATAGTAAGTAGGGGGGTGAAATGACACTGTAAAAAAATTGGGTCATGAATTTTAAAGTAAAGTAGTGATTTGGTCCAGCTGAAAAAGGTTAAAAATTAGCACTTCGGAAGCTGTCAAAAGATTTCAAGACCCCCTCAACATAAAATTGTCCATATTTTGAGTTAGAGCCGATGAAGTTTTCTATAATTTTGATATAATTTGTCCCAAAAGTAGTACAACACACTGTAAAAATATTATTGAGAAAGCGCAGGTGGGATTTTTTTAATTTTCATTTATTGTCTAAAAGAAATGCACTACGAAATAACTGTGTACTCGGACCTAAGAGGTGAAATCAGGAAATATAGAATCTGTACTTTGGCAACTTCCCTGAATGATTTGATGGTGTCAATTTATCAAATAGCACAAAACTAAAGGATTTAAACTTTTATTTGATAGAATTTCTGCAAAAATGACCAATTTTGGCATTTTATGGTCAAAATAAGCATTTCATTGCTTTTTCAATTTTGATGCATAAGTGACATTCTGACTTTCTATCTGACAGGTTTTTATGTGTCAATATTTGTGTTTCTATGCTTCAATCCAGTTGTATTACTCACTTGTGAACTCTGAATCTACAGAAAAGAAGATTATCTCGGACAATATGTGCAAAATGTGTTGTATATATGATCCTCGTCTAACGCCCTGTTTGGATCATGTTAAATGTGAGGAGCTTGGAACATAAAAGTTGAAGTCCATTATAAAGACCTCACTAAATTTGTATAAAAAGCACTTAACAATGTCTTTTGTACCTGTTTTATGTCACATAATATCTTTCTTTTCTTCTGTAGGATAGCAAGTGGTTCAAATATAAGCCTGTTGAGACTAAAATTGCATGCATGTTTTTCACTAAAAAGTGAAAAATCTTTGTATCAGACCATACTGTCTGCAAAAAAAGTTGAATACAAGAGTCTTTTTGTGCTCAGATTTATTGTATCATGTCACCTGAGTAGAGAAATGATAGAAAAGACACAAAATTTTATTTCCTATAGCTTCAATATGCATTTTTAAATGTAAATATGTGATACAGCTTAAATTGACCCTAAATTATTTTCAGTCTCACTTGGCCTAAGACCCTTTTAAACTAATGTGATATGTTATTTGTAAGTTTTCTTTCCATTTAAAGTACATTAAATACATACGTAAGGATTATTTATAACCAAAAAGCTTTACAAATTTAAAATTGCTGGAAAATATTACATCTTCATGTAAGGTCCCCCTTCATTGGAAAACCTCCATTTTTAGCCACAGGCTCATATAAATTTGACTTTTTAATAATTATGATAAGTCTGATAAATCAAATGAGTACTGTATTGCTTTTAATACATAATATATTATATATTAAGGCATTTCAAAAGTATTTTTTTGCAATATTTTAATTTTTTAAGCCCCAAATGTTGATAGTTGAAAATTTTCAATTTTAACGTCTAAATTTAACACGCAAAGTTGAATATAGAATTAGTCATATTGTCTATAATATATATCCTATTGCCATGAAACTTTGTAAGCAGTCTTATAATGTAATAAGCTTTGGTCATACCAAGTTTCATTAAGATTGGTCAACTTTTTCTACCCTATTAGGTCCGGGTACACAGTTATCGTCCTTTGATTTTCGTTGTCCACGAATATAGTCCCAGTGTGGACAGTGTGTTACTTGTCGATTTTTTTTCTACCCCTTCCAAATTTATTTCTCCCTGTTTTATGACTCAAATAGTAAGTAGGGGGGTGAAATGACACTGTAAAACAAATTTGGGTCATGAATTTTAAAGTAAAGTAGTGATTTGGTCCAGCTGAAAAAGGTTAAAAATTAGCACTTCGGAAGCTGTCAAAAGATTTCAAGACCCCCTCAACATAAAATTGTCCATATTTTGAGTTAGAGCCGATGAAGTTTTCTATAATTTTGATATAATTTGTCCCAAAAGTAGTACAACACACTGTAAAAATATTATTGAGAAAGCGCAGGTGGGATTTTTTTAATTTTCATTTATTGTCTAAAAGAAATGCACTACGAAATAACTGTGTACTCGGACCTAAGATAGAGCGAATTATTGGACTTGGCAAAACATACAAAATTCTAATAAATCCTATGAATGGAACTGAAACAAAACTTTCATCTGAAATAACATTTAGTTGTTTTATGTTGTGTAATTTTAGAACTTGTATTGTGCCAAAGGATGCATAAATAAAAGTGACGCAATGAATTTTGTTCTGATATATATATATTTACAATTACATGCACATGTAAATTGTAATGCATATAAAAATAAGCATAATAAGGAGATGTGGTATGATATTCAGTGAGTTTATCAAACTAAAGTGCATAAGAAATGGGTTTAAGCAGTTACAGGTGTTACTGTCACCGTACAATCTCCAACAATGAGAAAAACTCGTACCCTGTAAAAAATTTCAGAGATCTTACAAGGAAGTTTTGTTGTCTCACCTTGACTTTGGTGAATTTTTTATATCTGTTGATGTAAATATAAAAAAGAAGATGTGGTATGATTGCCAATGAGACAACTCTCCACAAGAGACCAAATGACACAGAAATTAACAGCTATAGGTCACAGTTTGGCCTTCAACAATGAGCAAAGCCCATACTGCACAGTCAGCTATAAAAGGCCCCGAAATGACAATGTAAAACAATTCAAACAAGAAAACTAACGGCCTATTTTATGTAAAATAAATGAACAAATATAACAAATATGCAACACATAAACAAACGACAACCACTGAATTACACTTTTACAGGCTCCTGACGGGACAGGCACATACATGTACATACAGAATGTGGCGGGCTTAAACATGTTAGCGGGATCCCAACCCTCCCCCTAACTTGGGACAGTGGTGTAACAGTACAATATAAGAAAGAACTATAAAAATCAGTTGAAAGAGGCTAAACTCATCAGATGGATAAATACAAATACAAGTGGACGTGGTCGGGTAGTTGTACATCCAAACAACAAAAAGACACTAAGTACAGATCTGAGAGTACTCACAGTTACTGACAGCTAGTTCAAAGCCACTAACAACTGATAAAAAAATCTTGCATCTAAGACTAAATTATCAATCCGTAAGCTCCCTTTAGAATTTTATAAATTTTAGATTTTACATTTCTGAGTTATGGGGTTTTATTCATTAAAAAAGGGGGGATTTTCCAGTTTTTGGACAACAACTCAAAAATGCTTTAAGCAGTTCACATGAAACTTTGGTGAATTATTTATAGCTATTGATGTAATCTCCCTATTGATTTTCATAAATTTCAAATATGACATTGAGAAGAAATTGAACTTTATTTGTTTAAAGTCTGGCAACAGATTTATTAAGTATTGCGCAACAGCACAGTGTATTGCACAACAGCAAGAAATCTTTAATTGAATATAAATTCAATTCATATACCCGATTTCAAGTTCATTGACTACATTTATTCAGAAACTATAATATGTCAAATATTTAATTACAATCCAAATTCAAGCTTGAATATTGTGTCCATTTTTGCCCCAGCTGTTCAGGGTTGGACCTCTGCGGGTGTATCCAGCTGCGCTCAGCGAATCAGTTTATTTCTTAATTAAGAACTCCTTTTTTCATTCATAAATTACTTTATGCTTGGAAATATAATTTTGCTTGGAGTTGAAAGAGTTGACATGTTGCAATGTACATTTACTCTACATAGTTCTATGGTACCAAATCAAAAGTTTATATAAAAGAAAGAAGTCAAAGGTTTCCCATCATAGTTTAGTTACATACATTTTTTTTGTACCCGAGGTCGTTGTATATAGATCATTATATAAATAAGGAGATGTGTTATGATTGCCAATGAAAAAACTAAGGATTTTCTTATCCAAGGAATAGATTACCTTAGCCGTATTTGGCACAACTTTTTGGAATTTTGGGTCCTCAATGCTCTTCAACTTTGTACTTGTTTGGCTTTGTTACTATTTTGATCTGATGAGTCTTATGTAGACGAAACAAACGTCTGGCGTATTAAATTATAATCCTGGTACCTTTGATAACTAATTTGACTATACACATAGATAAAAAAGGTACAAACTGGACATAATGCACTAGTTCATAAACAAGTGAGAACAATCGCCTTTATATAGTGCTCAGAATATGACATTCATAAAACTTGTTCAATATCATTAGAGAACTCTAAATCTTAAATACTGAAAGCCACCTCTGATAAGTACACTGTACTATGCAAGATAATGATATAACTGGACTAATAATACACACAACCTGTAATTAACTGCCTTTACAGCGCTTTCGCGCTTTGATTACAAAACAACCTATCATTAGAAATCCTTAATATAAAGCAATCTCATTTCTAGAATTTTGAATAATGTAGAGCTATCATATGAACTCTTTAATGTCTTTGTTCAAAGTGGTATTTCCATTTTGACAAATAAACATGCATAATATTTTAGAGCTTTAAATTGAAACACCCTGTTTACACATATTTTAACAAACCAAATTACAAGTAACATTATTTTTCTTACTTTTTTCATGTGATTTTAGTATATTACTGAATGTTTGTTTTTGTAGGTTGGAGTAAAGATTACCCTGTCCAGTAGTGGTTTAACCAAGATTTGTACATTTACGCCTTTTTATATGTTACTGAACACTTCTGAGGTATGTTTATGTAATATTTTTGGAAACGTTTTGATATTGAATATATGCTTTGTTTCACAAAGTTTTCAGTTATTCACGAAGACTTTATTTTATCAAATTCTCATTATCAAATGTATACTCTAATTCAGACATATTTTTATATTCATAGCTTTTTTGCTAAACAATCATTGTATGTCTTTCAGTATACCTTAATGTGTCAAGAAACAGGACAAGAAGGAGATGACTGGATACAAGTGGCTTCTAAAGAGGTGAGTGTGTTATAATTAAAAGGCTTTCAGAGAAGAAACAGGACAAGAGGGAGATGACTGGATACAAGTGGCTTCTAAAGAAGTGAGTGTGTTATAATTATAAGGCTTTCAGAGAAGAAACAGGACAAGAGGGAGATGACTGGATACAAGTGGCTTCTAAAGAAGTGAGTGTGTTATAATTATAAGGCTTTCAGAGAAGAAACAGGACAAGAGGGAGATGACTGGATACAAGTGGCTTCTAAAGAGGTGAGTGTGTTATAATTAAAAGGCTTTCAGAGAAGAAACAGGACAAGAGGGAGATGACTGGATACATGTGGCTTCTAAAGAGGTGAGTGTGTTATGATTATAAGGCTTTCAGAGAAGAAACAGGACGAGAGGGAGATGACTGGATACAAGTGGCTTCTAAAGAGGTGAGTGTGTTATAATTATAAGGCTTTCAGAGAAGAAACAGGACCAGAGGGAGATGACTTGATACAAGTGTCTTCTAAAGAGGTGAGTTTGTTATGATTATAAGTGTTTGAGAGAAGAAACAGGACAAGAGGGAGATGACTGGATACAAGTGGCTTCTAAAGAGGTGAGTGTGTTATGATAATTAGGCTTACAGAGAAGAAACAGGACAAGAGGGAGATGATTTGATACAAGTGGCTTCTAAAGAGGTGAGTATGTTATAATTATAAGTGTTTCAAAGAAGAAACAGGACAAGAGGAAGATGATTTGATACAAGTGGCTTCTAAAGAGGTGAGTGTGTTATAATTATAAGTGTTTCAGAGAAGAAACAGGACAAGAGGGAGATGACTGGATACAAGTGGCTTCTAAAGAGGTGAGTATGTTATAATTATAAGTGTTTCAGAGAAGAAACAGGACAAGAGGAAGATGATTTGATACAAGTAGCTTCTAAAGAGGTGAGTATGTTATAATTATAAGTGTTTCAGAGAAGAAACAGGACAAGAGGGAGATGATTTGATACAAGTGGCTTCTAAAGAGGTGAGTGTGTTATAATTATAAGTGTTTCAGAGAAGAAACAGGACAAGAGGGAGATGATTTGATACAAGTGGCTTCTAAAGAGGTGAGTATGTTATAATTATAAGTGTTTCAGAGAAGAAACAGGACAAGAGGAAGATGATTTGATACAAGTGGCTTCTAAAGAGGTGAGTGTGTTATAGTTATATTTTTTTAAAGTCTTTCAGAGAAGAAACAGGACAAGAGGGAGATGACTGGATACATGTGGCTTCTAAAGAGGTGAGTGTGTTATAATTATAAGTGTTTCAGAGAAGAAACAGGACAAGAGGGAGATGACTGGATACATGTGGCTTCTAAAGAGGTGAGTATGTTATAATTATAAGGCTTTCAGAGAAGAAACAGGACAAGAGGGAGATGACTGGATACAAGTGGCTTCTAAAGAGTTGAGTGTGTTATAACTGAAATTCAAAATAACAATATGCATTTTGATATTTTTTAACCACTAAATACAGGTTCTGTTTTCGTTATTTAATATAAAATAAGCAGATGTGGAGTGATTGCCAATGAGACAATGAGTTCACACAACAGAGATTAAAGCAACTAAAAGGTTACTGTACGGCCATGTACCTCCCAGACATAGGGTTGTTGATTGTTTGCCAGATTCAGAATTATTTTTGCCCATGTTTAATTAATGCTTTAGTGCTGTCTTTCTTGGACTTATGGTTTTTGATTGCCCCATGGTATCTTCTCCATCTTTTCTGCAGAACTATTTTAGGCTGTGGACAAATTTATACTTGTGACATCATTAAACATATTATTCTCCCTACAACCAACAACACATCTTTGAGTAATTTTGAATACATCAAATAGACATCTAACCATTATTGACACATGTCCAAAAATAGACTCCCATATCCATTTTAATGTAATAGCCATATGTTAAACTTTATGTAATTCCACCCCTTCACTATCTTAAAACATGGTCAGAATGGTGTCCATAAAAATAGCTTTGTGTTGGAACTTATTTTGTTATAAGCATATTTCCTTTAATTGAATTTCAGAAAAACTGATGTACATTATTTGTATTTCAGTGTAAACCATTTTGGCCAGTGCAGTCTGGGAAAGATCTGACAATGAAAGCTAAGTTTTCTGGATCAGCCGTGGAAACCTCTCAATTCCTTTTCAGTAAGCCACACACTACATTGATGAAACTATTAGATCAGGTTTGTATAATAAATTACCTCCCTTTTCAACCATCAAATAGTTTAGAAAAAATCCCTTTACCACCATCAAGTAGTTTAGAAACGCCTCTGATTTCCAATTTGTTTCAAATTCTTATTTTTGTGTGATATGTAAAAGTATGAAACTTAGGTTTCATTTGAAAATATATATAGAAAAGAAAATTTGAAACTAAAAGTTTTATATTCTTTATTCTGTATTTAATTTTAGCTCACCTGGCCCAATAGCGCCAAGTGAGCTTTTCTCATCACTTGGCGTCCGTTGTCATCGTCGTCCGTTAACTTTTACAAAAATCTTCTCCTCTGAAACTACTGGGCCAAATAAAATTAAACTTGGCCTAAATCATCCTTAGGGTATCTAGTTTAAAAAAATATATCTGATGACCCCGCCCATCATCCAAGATGGCAACCATGGCTAAAAAAAAAACATGGGGTAAAATGCAGTTTTTGGCTTATATCTCTAACACTAAAGTATTGAGAGCAAATCTGATGGGTTAAAAATGTTCATCAGGTCAATAGCTATCTGCCCTGAAATTTTCAGACACATCAGACAACCCGTTGTTGGGTTGCTGCCCCTGAATTGGTAATTTTAAGGAAATTTTGCAGTTTTTGGTTATTATTTTGAAAATTATAATAGATAGAGATAAACTGTAAACAACAAAATTGTTCAGCAAAGGAAGATCTACAAATAAGTCAACATGACCAAAATTGTCATTTGACCCCATAAGGAGTTATTGTCTTTTAAATTCAATTTTTTCACAATTTTTATACGCCCGTTTACGGGACGTATTATGGTATACCGTTGTCCGTCCATCCATCTGTCCGTCGTCAACATGTCGGACATTAACTCAAAAATGCTTTAACCAATTTGCATAAAACTTTGGTGAATTGTTTATATCTATTGACGTGAGCTCCCTTTCGTTTTTTATAAAATTTAGATTTTATGTTTCAGAGTTATGGGGTTTTATTCATTAAAAAAAGGGGGATTTTCCAGTTTTCGGACAATAAGTCAAAAATGCTTTCACCAACTTGCAAGAAATTGTGGTGAATTGTTTATATCTATTGACATGAGCTCCCTTTCCATTTTTATATATTTTAGATTTTACGTTTCCGAGTTACAGTGTTTTATTCATAAAAAAAGGGGGGATTTTCCATTTTTCTGACAAAAACTCAAAAATGCTTTCAGCAATTCTTATGAAACTTTAGTGAATTGTTTGTATGTACTGATGTAAGCTCCCTTTAGAATTTTCTACATTTTACATTTTACATTTCTGAGTTCTGGGGGTTTATTCATTAAAAAAAGGGGTGATTTTCCAGTTTTCGGACAATAACTCAAAAATGCTGTCACCAATTCTCATGAAACTTTGTTGAATTGTTTATATCTATTGATGTAAGCTCCCTTTTTATTTTCATAAATTTCTAATATGACATTGAGAATTAATTGAACTTTATTTGTTTATAGTCTGACAACAGATTTACTAAGTATTGCACAACAGCAAGAAATCTTTAATTGAATATAAATTCAATTCATATAACAAATTTCAAGTTCTTTGACTACATTTATTCAGAAACCTATAATATGTCAAATATTTAGTTACAATCCAAATTCAGACCTGAATCAAGCATGAATATTGTGTCCATTTTTGCCCCAACTGTTCAGGGTTGGACCTCTGCGGGCGTATCTAGCTGTGCTCAGCGAAGCAGTTTATTCATAAATTTTTGTATTCATTTACAAAAATCTTCTCCACTTAATCTACTGGGCTAAATATAATTAAAACTAAGCCACAATTTTCAATAGGGTATCTTGATTGACCCTGTCATCCAACCAACATGGCCACCATGGCTAAAAATAGAACATAGGGGTTTCCTATAGAAGTCTATGGGAAAATTGTAAAAAAAAAAACAATTTCATTTTCAAATGGTCACAACTTGAAAACTAATTTGAATAATGATAAGGGGTCTTCGCTGTTGTCTGTTCTGTGGTCGGGTTGTTGTTTCTTTGACACATTCCCCATTTCCATTCTCAATTTTATTCAATAACTATTGTAAGACTACAATGGGATGACCTGCTTTAAATTTAACTACTGGGCCGAATTAAACCATACTTGTCCTCAATCATTATTAGGGTATCTAATACTATTTATTATGATTTTAACCTTACCGGTATTTTACATGATTTCCAAAACCACAGTAGATACAGGTGAGCGACACAGGCTCTTGGGAGCCTCTATTTCTAGTTTGTTTACATAAGTTTTAGAAATGTCGTCAATATTTAATTTCATTTTTAGTTTGAAAAATGTCGGGTAAGATATTTAAGTGTTTGTGATTTTTCAAAGGAATTTAGGTTGAATTAGAGCGCATTCATATGGCTAAAAAATTCGGCTAATTAATATACAAAGTATTCACAAAAGTACAGATGTATTGCTAGCTTTTAGATTATAGACCTTTTCGACACAATATGCATTCCCATAAATATTTAACAAAAACCAATGCTCTTGAAATTTGAACCAATAGTACTGTAAGTCTTTACACAAAATTGAGCATTTACTTCCAGAAGTACTAACTGGGCATGCACCCAATTACATAGTACAAAAAATCTCTTGTTTTAGTGGTTAACATTTAGAATGGCAAAATTATTTGCAAACGTAGAACGTTAAGATTTTCTATCTTTGTTTTCCACTTTTTTGGCTTGCAGAAACAATGCTACAACTCTTAAACACATTCTTTGTATATATCGGATACACTGTTGATATAGAATGTGTGCATAGACTAGAGGGTCTGAGGGCTATTCCAAGAGAAAAATGTATGAGAGGGTTGGACATCATAGGATATTTTTTCAGTGGGTAATGGCGGTTGGATACAAAAAAAATTCAATGAAGAGACATTCCACTGCACTGGCCAAAATGGTTTACCCCACTCCCCCACCCCTACATTTTTTCCTGGAATAGCCCTGAGATACTGTTCCAATATATTTATCATTGTATCATGTATGTCCAGAATGACCTCCATACTCTCTCCCCCCCCCTCCCCTCAAGAAAAAAAAACAATATTAAGAGTATTCTAAGTAAAGTTGATCAGAAACAGTTAAGAGATAAGAAATTGCAAACACCAGTGGCCGAAAAATTTAGGGAAAAATAATATTTAATTATGAATACTGATTTTCACTCTGCTTTCTGAACAGAATACTTAGTCAAGCATGAAAATTAATTTTATTTTATCAAAGAGTATTGTCTGTCCCAGATGCTTCTGAAAGTAATTTGCAATGAACATTATGTTAAGAATGTTAAACATTCAACTTTCACGCCTGTTTGTTGGTAACAACATTTTTTGGAAAAACTGACTTTTCAGAGATTCACAGAAAAAACAATTTCACATTGAATTATTGCTCTTCAACAAGATTTTGAACTTGGTAATTATACCCCACGGAAAAAAGTTCAGTAGGCTAAAATGTTTTTGAACTGTCCGTTCTTCTGTCCGTCAGTCCTGTTCTTGTCATCGCAACTCCTCTGAAATCACATAACAGAATTTCATGAAACTTATGTAGATAATAAGGACATACTATGTAGATGTGCATACCAACAGGAAATTATGGTTAAATTTTTTTTTCTAGAAGTTAAGCCACTTTGAACTTAAAATTTTGGCCTAAATATAAACTACTGCAACAGTTTGTCTTTGCAACTTCTATAAAACCACACCACAGAATTGCATGAAACTTTGTAGATAATAAGGACAGAATTTTATAAAACTTGGTAGATATGAAGGACATAATATGTAGATGTGCATATCCACAAGAAATTTTTATCAGTTGACTTTTGAAGGGGTTATGAGTCTTTGAACTTAGGAATCTTATGAGATTTTGTTACCAGTGACAATGTGGGGGCGTGGGGTATGTGAGTGTGCTCAGAAAGGTTCTTTAATTTTTTTGAGCTTTATGAAATTTATCCACTACTTTGGCTTTTCAAGATTATAATATTGAAAAAGTGGCTTTAAAGAACCTGTTTGGGGATGTCAAAGACATGTTTCTGCACACATTCCGATTGGTTAGCTATTTTTCTAAACTTCATTAAGGTAAATCTCTTTGAATATTAATCATCCATTAATCAAGATGTGTCACAAGCTTAGCGGAGCACCTCTATACATGTGTACGATATTATCTCTATACATGTGTAATATATAACCAAAAGGATCAATAGACAGTACTTTATTATCAAACCTCGGACACATAGGTGTACAAGAGGACATACTCAGTCACACTCAGTCACACTCAGATTACTTCTCTTGTAGCTTCACTGTTTCTAAATTAACATGACAAATTTCAAAGCTATATAATTGCAGTAAAACATTTTGTGATTCACTGATGTATTAATTGTGTTGAACCACGGTTGGTTTGAAATGAGTGCTAACATTAATGATTAGTTTTATTCAAGTCTAAAAGAAGTGTTCCCTTATAGCTATTTGTCCATTTTTACCAATTTACTGTATTTAACATTGCTTCACTTTAACATTGAAATTAAATATTCAGGAAGGACAAACTGTAAAACAACTTAATTTATGTTTAACATACAGGCTTAGTTCTCATAGTTATGATATTTATTTCTTAGAACCTAAGGGCACTTATGGCCTAGTGTAGTGTTGCATACATTGTGTGATCTGATTGACTTGCAGAATGAATTACTTAGATCCATTTATTTTCACGTGCACCAGTTTTCATAGATTGAGATAAAATGTTTTTTCCTGAATATTTGGTTTAGTGGTTATACCATTAAGGTCAAAAGCCCTTAGTGTATTTGTATAATGTATTCGTTAAAACAGGTAAAATGGTGGTTCTCCTATGCTGAGGAAATCCAATTGCTTATGAATAATAATTAATCCATTTAATATATTACTCTAGGCCAAATAATGCACTTGTTATATTCTGTTTTGGACTTTGTCTCAAGGAAAAGGGATTGTAGTTGCTAGGTTTTTAAAAAATTAGAAGCTATGTTGGCTGATTTTAATTTAAGCTTATATGCAAGTCTATGAATAGTACAATCTTGCAGTTGTCCCAACAATGAAGTACCAATGTTCGTTGTAGTACCACAAGAGAAAACATGCATTTTTACAGATTTATATAGATAAGATTATACCATAAATGCATTGTTGTATATATATATATATATATATATATGAGCTGCTGTAGATAGAATTTGACCTTATGCAAATGAATATCTCTATTTCATGTTGAAAAATCTCTATGCAAAGTCTGTAACTGCTTGAATATTTGGTTGATAGAGGAACCCTACAAAACAGATCAAAATTAAGAAATAATTCTTTCGTGCCATGCTTTATGCACATTTTAACATGGGTAGGCATTACATTATTTGTCAATATCTTTATACCGAGCGTTATCGATAATCAACAGTAGAACGATAAAAAAATAAACATATATACGTAAACTTACTTTTAGAATGATTCTATTTAATTTCCTAGCGAGCAACACCAACAAAACTGTCCATTTCGACCTCCGGCGTTGTTCAAAATACAACTGACGTTACAATTTCAATAGTGACGTTAATCACGTGCAGCCCATGTTTTATTGTAATTAGAACACGGCTTTGCTTCCAAAGCCAAAGAAGGATGTCATATTAGAATTCATCTTTTATGTCGTACTTGAATGTTCCAAAATTAATCAAAGTCTTATACATGTACATGTATACCTGCATTTGCATAAGGTCGATTTCTATCTGACACAGCTCATTTGTAATCACAAGAGAAAGAAATATAATCAGATAAATATCTGGAAAAAGAGCTTGTATTTTTGCAACTGGTAATACTTTTTCCTCCTTCATGAACTTAAGCTTGTTAAATTTGCTAAATCACATGCTTTCACAAACATTTCACTAAGTGATAAGCATCAGTGTTGCCCAGATTTTCTGTTTGTTCAGTTTTTGTATTGACAAAAAATTTTTGCAATGATAAAATGAAATTGAAATGAAGTTTTATACATACATGTTTCATACAATAAGATAAGTGTACTATCAGTTTTTAATGGACTTCTTTTAACACTTATGTCATGAACAGTAGCAGCAACATAAAAAATATATGGTATACAACAGTCAACACAATTATTAGAATATTTGAAAAATAAAGCATCAAACAGATCAAATCTTCCTGTTAACGGTCTTCTAAATGAAAAATAAATTATATGTGATAGTTACCACTGATCATTTATAATTTTGAGAGAAGAGACATCAATCAGCCATGCAGACCAAATCTTTATACTGGTTTTAACAATGTTTTGAATTCATAAATTGTTTTATGATATTACAGTGGCGGATCCAGGGAGGGGGGGGGGGGGGGGGGGGGGGGGGTCCGGGAGTTGGAACCCCCCCTTTTTTTTTGGACGATCAATGCTTTTGAATGGGGACATAAAGTTGGAAACTCCCCCCTTATCCTGGGTTGGGAACCACCCCTTTTAAAAATGGCTGGATCCGCCCCTATATTATGTTTAATGATCGGTCAAGATTATTTAATGAACATAACAACATCATTGAGTGCAGCTTACATTTTGGCTTTGTTTAGAATTATCCCTGTTACAGAAAATATAATGCCTTATTGAAAATGAGTATATCTAGTTTCGCAAGCAAATCAAAGAATTACAATGTCATCAGATATTTATTTATATGAAAGTAAAACTTCTCTTACAGCATGGTGGACTAAATGTAGATTGCCAAGTGACTGAGTCTGCGACTGTTGTAACGTTGAGTGAATATATGGATGGCATGGCAACTGTTCTACTGGTCAACCATACAGAGAAAGCTATGATACATTTCCATCAAAGGTAAGGATTGAATGTGTATTTGTGCTAATTTTCAAGAAAATGAATTTTGTCCGAACAAGTATTAAATCTTTGCCACTGGACATCAAGCAAATAATAATCAAACAAAGGATTACTGTAGATTCATTATTATTTTTTTAATACCAATTTTCGTGGATTTGGTGGGAAAAGGTTAACAACTAGTTTAAATGTTCAACAAAGTATAAATTTTCTACACGCTGATATGCAGACTTAGGCAAATCAACTAAATCAAATATCCACAAAAAAAAAAAAACAAGTTACCTTAAATCCACAAAAATTGATAGCCACAAAAATAGATGAATTCACAGAATGCTTGATTAATAGTATACAAAATTATTTAGTTATAGGCTACTTAACTAATTAAAACGAATATAAAAATCAAAGATGCTTTGAAACTATTTTAAACATAATGCATACATTTCATTATTTTTTAAAGTTAGTAAAATTAATATGGTGCCCATTTAATCTTAGATTGTATGTTTAGACAAATTCTGCATACAAAAAATAAAATAACAAAAATACCGAACTCCAAGGATAATACAAAACGGAAAGTCCCTTAACAAATGGCAAAATCAAAAGTTCAAACACATCAAAATAATGGAAAACAACTGTCATATTCCAGACTTGGTACAGGTACAAGTCCATGGGAAATTTGTAGTTTGTTGATCACTTTAAATCTTTGTTTACATAATTTATCCATGTATAATGAATCCACAACAACGAGAATCTGATGTAGAATTTTAGTTGGGAACGGTCTTTAAAGATCATGTTTTAATTTATGAGCTCTATAAGCAACATCACTGTAAAAAAATAGGATGTGATATCCCATTTGTTATAAAACAACATTTTTATGCCACACCTACGATAGTTGTAGGGGCATTATGTTTTCTGGTCTGTGCGTCCGTTCATTCTTTCGTTTGTTCCTTCATCCTTCCATCCGTCTGTCCCGCTTCAAGTTAAAGTTTTTGGTCAAGGTAGTTTTTGATGAAGTTGAAGGCCAATCAACTTGAAACTTAATACACATGCTCCCTATGATATGATCTTTCTAATTTTAATGCCAAATTAGAGTTTTGACCCCAATTTCACGGTTCACTGAACATAGAAAACGAATGTGCGAGTGGGGCATCTGTGTACTATGGACACATTCTTGTTGTGCTATAACTTATGTCAACACTTATAAATATAAATTTTCAGTGGTTTGAAAACAGAACATGTACTTAATGCTCAGCAGTATATGTTGTACACCTGGGAGACTGCTACAGGGAAAAGGGAGGTAATCTGGTCATGTGGAGAGAAAAAGGACACGAAAAATGATTTACAACAGGTAGGGTATTCATTTATTTTGTAGATAAAAGGAATGGTTCATTATTAGTCCGGCCATACTAAGGTTGTGAAATTGATTGAAAATAGTTTCTGATTGATGTTTAACACCACTTTCAGCACTATTGTGCTATTTTGTGGCAGTCAGCTTATATTGGTGGAGGAAGGCTGAGAGAACCACTGACCTTCAGTAGGAAAACTGGCAATCCTAGTTAATTAAGTCTTCCAAACGAAGTTTGGGAAGACTTATTGGTTTTGCTCAGTTCTTATTATTATTATTATTATTCTTCTTCTTCTTCCGCCGCTTTTAAATTTGAACTTGTCCGCACCCTTTCTCCAAAACCGCTTGTCAGATTAACTTAGGGTTTCACAATATGCTAGACTAACATGTCTAGTGGTGCAATCAGGGTTTTGTTTGTGCATTGGGGTTTATAAAGGGGTACTTTGAGGGGCAAAAAGAAAGAAAGGTTTTACTATAGAACCCTATGGGATTTTATTTTTTAAAATTTTCAAATGATTATAAATTGAAAACCGTTTGTGATAGACACAATCTTTTTAATTGAAAATGTTCTAATGATAAAGCACATTAAATGAAATACAGGGTTAGTCCCCACGGTCACCCCCACCCCCTGCCATTTTGGAAAGTTCTAATATCTTTTAAATGGTCGAGATCCCCACCCCTAAACCATATATATTCTGGTTTGTCATGCTAAGATGGTTTGAATTTTTTACAGGGTTAGTCCCCAGGGGTCATCCCGACCCCCTGCCATTTGAAAAAGTTCTAATATCTTGTAAATGGTCGAGATCCCCACCCCTTAACCATCTATATTCTGGTTTGTCATGCTAAAATGGTTTGAATGATATACAGGGTTAGTCCCCAGGGGTCATCCAGACCCCTGCCATTTGAGAAAGTTCTAATATCTTGTAAGTGGTCGAGATCCCCACCCCTAAACCATATATATTTTGGTTTGTCATGATAAAGCACATCAAATGAAATACAGGGTTAGTCCCCAGGGGTCACCCCCACCCTCTGCCATTTAAGAAAGTTCTAATATCTTGTAAGTGGTCAAGATCCTCACCCCTAAACCATATATATTCTGGTTTGTCATGCTATGATGGTTTGAATGATATAGGGTTAGTCACCAGGGGTCATCCCGACCACCTGCCATTTGAGAAAGTTCTAATATTGTAAATGGTCGAGATCCCCACCCCTAAACCATATATATTCTGGTTTGTCATGCTAACATGGTTTGAATGATATATAGGGTTAGTCCCCAAAGGTCATCCTGACCACCTGCCATTTGAGAAAGTTCTAATATCTTGTAAATGGTCGAGATCCCCACCCCTAAACCATATATATTCTGGTTTGTCATGCTAAGATGGTTTGAATGATATACAGGGTTAGTCCCCAGGGGTCATCCTGACCCCCTGCCATTTGAGAAAGTTCTAATATCTTGTAAATGGTCAGATCCCCACCCCTAAACCATATATATTCTGGTTTGTCATGATAAAGCACATCAAATGAAATACAGGGTTAGTCCCCAGGGCTCACCCCCACCCCCTGCAATTTAGAAAAAGTTCTAATATCTTGTAAATGGTCGAGATCCCCACCCCTAAACCATATATATTCCTGTTCATCATGTCCCGAAAATTTGAATGACGTATACGGTAAGTCCCCAGGGGTTTCCCCCACCCCCAATGTTCTAATATTTTGTATATGGTCGAGATCCCCACCCCTTAACTATATATATTCCTGTTCGTTGTGTCTCGAACATTTGAATGATGTATAGGGTCAGTCCCCAGGGGTTCCCCCCACCCCCAATGTTCTAGTATCTTGTAAATGGTCGAGATCCCCACCCCTAAACCATATATATTCTGGTTTGTCATGCCAAGATGATTTAAATGATATACAGGGTTAGTCCCCAGGCTTCACTAATGCATATACTTTAATGGACCAAACCAATTTTCACTGGACTTTGTCCAATGTCAGGCGACACTGGGAATTACGAATTATGGGAGCTTCGTTTGGGAGACTTCGTAACAGCATCCTGTTACAATCATTTCTTGTTAAGATTGGAGTCAAATGCACCTGCCACATGAGGGATATGAACTCTTAGTGTTGACAGGCTAGTGATACAGTAGTTCCACTACTTAGACCACTTGGCTACCAAGACCCCCAAAATAGGATCTGTACCTCTTAATTTAAATGCATGTTAAAGGTATGAATAAAAGGAGAAGTGGGTTCATATGTCAATGATACAACATCTGGAGGGCAACATTATAAAATAACAGTCTTCAACAATTGACTATTTAATACAAAAAAGATAGTTTTGAAATATTCCAGTCAAAAAGTTGTGAATTAATTAAACAGAAACCTATTGTTCATGTTGTTCTTATATTGTGCATATTTTTCACTGTTTTTCAATAAATTAAAAGTCTTTTCTAAACTTTTAAAACATGGTTGCAGTTTTCAAAAGCCAACTCTTTTTCTACATAAAACTTCCTTTATATGCTTTCATATATGCTATTTATATGCTTTATACACCAATCTTGAGTAGCACTGGTTGACCGGAGGTCAATCAGTTTAAATAACATCATAGAACAATCAGTTCTTACTGTGAGGTTATAACATTAACCATTGTGACAAAGGAAATGCACAAATTAGAAAATCATCTATTATATACCTGTTGTGTAATTTATCATACACTATTTGTATGCTTTTATCTATGATTTATTGTATGCTATATTTATACTCTATTGACAGGATGGAATAGGAGAATTCTTTGCTCATTCTGACAGTAAGATATACTGGGTATCGTTCCTCAATGGTATGCAGCGTGTTCTACTGTTTACTGAAGACCTGGCCTTGGCAACAATAGCTCAGGAGGTAAATACATGTTTTAAAGGTGAAATTTTCTGGTGTGATATTACATCGTAGGTGAATGTAAGCTTTTCTTATTTACCTAAATATATTATGTTGGCTATATGTCAGTGAGATAGCAACATAAAAACACAAATTACTAAATGACATATAGAGGGCAACATACAGTGTTCAGTAATAGATGGGTGTCTATACAATATGAGAAGATTTAAATCGGCCTCAATCTAAAAATAATTTATAAAGTTTAACAGAGACTGTCTAATATCTGCAGTCTGCAACAAAATTTTCCAACTGTATTGTACTCGATAAATTGTAATTTTTGCATTTCAAGTGGACAACTCTGTGACAAGAATTACACTTCCAATTTTGTTCTTCCGTAAATTATTACAAAAACAATGTACCCAGCATGCATTTGTGTATTTCAGAATTAAAATGTATAGAACAAGAGATCAACATCTGTATCCAGAGTCTGGGTCTGTCACTAATCATTGATTACCCAGCATGCATTTCAATATTTCAGGCAGGAGAATTAGAACGTATAGAACAAGAGATTAACATCTGTATACATGGTCTGGGTCTGACTCTAATCATTGATTACCCAGCATGCATTTCAATATTTCAGGCAGGAGAATTAGAACGTATAGAACAAGAGATCAACATCTGCATACAGGGTCTGAGACTTTCTCTAATCAATGATTACCCAGCATGCATTTCTATATTTCAGGCAGGAGAATTAGAATGTATAGAACAAGAGATCAACATCTATATCCAGGGTCTGGGTCTGTCACTAATCATTGATTACCCAGCATTCATTTCTATATTTCAGGCAGGAGAATTAGAACGTATAGAACAAGAGATTAACATCTGTATACAGGGTCTGGGTCTGTCTCTTGTTAATGATTACAAACAGAAAGAAGTGGCCTACATAGGAATAACAAGGTAAGGTTATATGAATTCTAATCCAGTATGTACCTGATGTTCAGTGGTTGTTGTTTGTTGATGTGGTTCATAAGTGTTTCTCGTTTCTCGTTTTTTATATAGATTAGACCGTTGGTTTTTCTGTTTGAATGGTTTTACACTAGTCATTTTTGGGGCCCTTTATAGCTTGCTTACAGTGTAAGCCAAGGCTCCGTGTTGAAGGCTGTACTTTGACCTATAATTGTTTACTTTTTTACCGGATTTTTGTGTCAAAAATGTCGGTTATTGATTTGGGGATGTACGGCGGTCGGTCGGTCGGTCGGGCAGGCGGCAACCAAATGTTGTCCGTGCATTTACTCATGAACCATTCAACCAAACCTTTTAAAATTTTAATATGTTGTTACTGACAACAAAATGGAGGTCAAGTTCAATAATGACGATTTTGACTTTTACCGTTCAGGAGTTATGGTTCTTGAAAGTTTAAAAAATGTCGTGTCCGTGCATTTACTCATGAACTGTTCAACCAAACCTTTTTAAATTTTAATATGTTGTTACTGACAACAAAATGGAGGTCAAGTTCAATAATGACGATTTTGACTTTTACCGTTCAGGAGTTACGGTTCTTGAAAGTTTAAAAAATGTCGTGTCCGTGCATTTACTCATGAACTGTTCAACCAAACCTTTTTAAATTTTAATATGTTGTTACTGACAACAAAATGGAGGTCAAGTTCAATAATCACAATTTTGACTTGTTTTTACATGATCCTGTTTGGGGGTTCAGATTTGCAAATATCATTTTCATTATTAATTAGATAATAATCTATTTTAAATATTCAATCACAATCCAAATTCAGAGCTGTTTTAAGCTTAAATGTTGTGTCCATGCTTGCTCAACTGTTCAGGGTTAGACCTCTGCAGGAAAATCCGGTTTGCTGTCACTCTGTTATAAATTGTGACTTGGATGGAGAAGAGTTGTCTCATTGGCACTCATACCACATCTTCTTATATCTATAAGCTAGATAAAGTAAAAGTTCCCTTAAATAACAATCAGTTTCATTGATTTCCAATATTTTGATTTTTATTTATTCCCTGTTCACTGAGATACTTGTTAGATTTATACTCATCTATGTTAAAACTTACCTCCCCTACATTATCAAAGAGAGTTTTGAAGGAAAAAATGTATATATATAATAATTATTTCGGAATGAATTTCTGTTTTCAGCTCAGGAATTATATGGGAAGAAAAGAGGAAGAGATATAGAGCTTTGAATGTAAAGACGGGAGAAACATTGGAGAAAGGCTACCAGAAATATGCTAATGAGTTAGAGGCAGGTCATACTCCAGCATCTAAAGTTCATCTGGAAAATAAAATGGAGGTCAGTATTAAAATAGCCTATTTTGGTTGTTAATGTAAACAATTCTGGACAAGGAAGTTAATTGATTAATGGCTGTAAATGTTGAACAGCATTATAGTATATGCTTTGTGCTAGATAAACATGCTTGATTTGATTTTTAATGTGCTATCTCACAAGTTAACAGTCCACATGAAGACATATCATTCTTCTATTTATTTTGACTCCAAGTTGACCAGTCTTTGCTTTCACTCCTAAATGCCACGTGCTGAGAAGAATTGTTGGTTGGATTTCAATGAAACCGGAGATAAAAGCAGCACACATATTACAATTTTAATTAAGCAAGAAAGAACTGGTCTAAAATATTAACGGAGAAATAGATGAACTTGTGAATTTTTTTAATTCCTTGTATAAAGTCATATTTATCAGCATAATTTATTTACTGCTTACCCTTTCCTGAACACCCGAGTTCAACCTTGGTTTTTGGTTGGGTTTTTGTTTCTCAATCTTTAGTTATCTGTGCTACATTTTTATAACCACATAAACCTGTATATTGTAGGTTGACTGGAATGAAATGATGATGTATAAACCAAACAAAAGACAAATCAGAAGGAGTTTTCAAGAGGGCATATGGCTGCAGTACAAAACATCCCCTCACCAGATACAACTACATGCAAAAATACAGAGGCTTCAGGTCCGTATAAAATGTTACCTTTAAATTTACAGTTCATATCAAAATACAAAGGCACCAAGTTACCAACTGTGTTAAACCCTTGAGGTAGTCAAGATCTTTAAAACAATCACCTGTTGATGCTTTAAATCCTCATTTCACTAGATACAGCTCTATGCTCATACATCATTTGAATTAACTCCCTTACACTGCTTTTAAATTATGTATAAAGTAATGGTTAATGAACAATTAAGACAATTTAAAAGCAGTGTAAGGGAGGTAATCCAAATACAACGTTTTGATTACCTCCCTTACACTGCTTTTAAATTATGTTTAAAGAAATGCATATTTATAAAGGAAGACCAGTAAAAATATCTGCAAATGTTGCATCTTTTTTTTTTTACAAAAAAATCCATATGAAAGATTTGACACCATATTTTAAATTCTATTATATTATAGATTAAGTTAGCACTATGGTAAATTTAAATGGGTAATTATGGTTGCAAACTCCATTGGAAATTTTAATTATGATCATATCTTGATGGAAAGAATTTTTTTTAGGGAAAAAGAAATTGTTGGGGGGGGGGGGGGGGGTCAATTTTTTCTCATTTCAGATTTCAGAAATTAAAAAGAAGAATTCTTCAAATATTATTTTTTTTGCAAAAAAAAGTGTGTGGCGGGGGGGTTAATATGCAACAGCAAAGTGTATTGCACCAAATCACAAAAAAAAGGGGGGTAATTTTTTATTTTTTTTTGTGCGGGGAGGGGGGGGGGGGGCAATTCGCAACAGCAAAGTGTATTGCACAAAAGCAAAAAATTGAATATAAATTGAAATCATATACCCAAGTTCTTTGACTATAGTTATTCTGTGTCAGAAACCTTTTATGTGTCAAATATTTAATAACAATCCAAATTCAGACCTGTATCAAGCGCGAATATTGCGTCCATTTTTGCCCCAACTGTTCAGGGTTGGACCTCTGCAGTCGTATCCAGCTGCGCTCGGCGAAGCAATTTATTTTTTTTAATGTCAATCATTGGGATGGCCAAATCAGCAACTGATTACCATAATTGCCTTTTGTATATTTAGTCTTAAGGGATTAAAATCGGGATAATATATAAAATGTCCGACTGGCTAAAAATAATTTTGGAAGCCCTGATCACAAGATACAACCCTATGCCAAATACAAAGGATACCAGTTAGTACCAAAAAGAAGCTTCACATTAATTTCTGAATTTTAAGATATGATTTATAAATTTCATGTCATTATCATGTTTGATTCTATAAATTAGTAGTAGTTGATTAATTGTGCAGTAGACATTTCTTTTTCATATACTTTAAATTCAGAATTTATTTCTGGATTTTTATTGATAAGAATAATGCGACTAGGTGAGTATTGCAATATAAAGAACTTCCATTCTTACATTGGATACATATAAATGTATGCAGATTTTCCTGAAATCGCAATAATTAATCTCACATTTTTGTCCTTTCTCCAAAAATTGCAATAATTTCTGACTTTACAGTAAGGACTTATTTCATACATTTTGCTTCTCCAAATAAACTTTGAACTCACTTTGAATCTTGAACTGAATTGCCAATAAGATAATATTTCAAGCATTACTAAAAAATACTTCTTCATCCAAAAATATTCTTTGATCTTTCATATGACATCATATACTTTGACCTTTCATATGACATCGTAATTACAAGAAAATAATACAACAAATAACAGAAAGAATTGATCAATTGCTGATGTTGATAATGTTAAATGATTGAAACTACATGTATTATATAGTTTTATTGTAGACAACCAGATCTTAACTTAAACTTGAGACAAAAAGACAACCAGATCTTTACTTAAACTTGAGATAATAAGACAACCAGATCTTTACTTAAACTTGAGACAAAAAGACAACCAGATCTTTATTTAAACTTGAGATAATAAGACAACCAGATCTTTACTTAAACTTGAGACAAAAAGACAACCAGATCTTAACTTAAACTTGAGACAAAAAGACAACCAGATCTTTACTTAAACTTGAGACAAAAAGACAACCAGATCTTAACTTAAACTTGAGACAAAAAGACAAACAGATCTTTACTTAAACTTGAGACAAAAAGACAACCAGATCTTTACTTAAACTTGAGACACAACAGCTATGGATGCTTTTAAAAAATAATATAGCAATGGGGTCATGAATAAGTGATTTTATACTCAATTATTAATACTGTTGTATGTTTTATAGTTAGATAACCAGATGAGTGATGCAACATTCCAGACTGTTTTGGCTCCTACACCTCTCGCCAAGTCTATAGCAGCAGAGAGTAGTATGTATTTATTATCTGATAGAAAACCATCACCAATAATGTTCTACCATGTATATTACTACCCAAAGGGACTGGCACAAAATTTAATGGCTGTTTTACATCAATTTAACTTTCTTCAAGCTGAAATGCAATTGTATTTTTGGTAGGTAATAAAATATTTACTGCACAGATTATGGAAATGGTTTTATTTGTATTTTCAAGAGAAAAAATTCCAGAAGAAAATTTGTTATCAGGCATATCATTATTTTGTTTAAAGGTTCATTTATTTGTGAAACTAAAATGATATTTTCCACATTTTTTTCAGTACCAAAACCATTTACAGAGTTGAGTATGATGCAGAGAAAACATGAACATATTGAAATGTCACAGTTTAAGTAAGTTATAGTAATAGTAGCCTGTTTTGACATATTATTTAATCAAGCAAAGATATTGAAGCTAATGAAGTCAGGATTAAAAAAAAATAGAATTCAATTATCTATTTATCAGCAATTGGTCTTACCAGTATGTTTTTTTTTGTTGAAATATACGAAATAGTTACAACAACTATTTTTATGTGTACATAACTTTGTGATAGTTGTTTTAAAAGTTGTATGATTGAAGTCTCATGCATTTAATTGATGAATTGACACAGATTGATATGAAAGTGTGATAATCCTGGACTTATACATGATGTCAGTGCCTAATATTTTTAAGTATCAGGTTCTGTCTATGATCTAGAAATATATTAGACAATAAGTACAAAAGGAAAATTTGCAATTCCTTATAAAATGTACTATTAGGCTGTTTTGACCTATTATTTAATCGAGCAAACTTAGAACAAAATGTGACAAAGCAAAGAAGTTATTTGCTCAATGTGAAGAAAGCAAACAAATTTGGCAGAAAATGAGTCAAAAATGAACAAATTTAGTAATAATATGGGATGATTTTAGTTTAAAATTTGCCAGAGTGAACAAGCTTTAGGAAATATGACTTTTTAAAACTTACTGTGAATAAATTATTTGTAAACTGAACCAACATAGGATAAAAAATTAAAATTAATTCATGTATGAAAGATATTTACCCTATCCATAACTTAAGATATGAACTAATTTTTGGACAAAGATGAAATTTAGAAAAGTAGTCAATATTTATTTATTTTTCATAGATTAATTTGGGATATTCTTAGAAAACAAAGTAGTTCTCATTGTTGAAGGCCTAATGGTGATCTATAATTGTTCTTTAGTCTTGATAATTAGTTTGTTATGCTACAGATCCTTATTTTTTCTAGGTGTTAGATCTTAAACATTGATAGTTGTTGATTTTATTTTAGATATTTCAAGGTGCTGACACAGGAAATGACATTGAAAGTAGACCAGGGCTTCCTTAATGAACTCATAGAACTTTTCTCATCATCAGGAAGTGTTTCCAGAGACCAGGAGGTATGTTATCTAGAGATTTTAAGGTTAAATCTATCTATTGAATTCATGGTCATCTTGCATAAGAAGACTTTTACCCTGTTTACACACTGGGTTTTGACATTCGTGTGAATTTGATTGTTTTTGTCGAGCCTTCGACTTTTGTCGAAAAAGCGAGACATAGCGATCCTACATTCCGTCGGCGGCGTCCACAAATATTCACTCTGTGGTTAAAGTTTTTGAAATTTTAATAACTTTCTTAAACTATCCTGGATTTCTACCAAACTTGGACAGAAGCTTGTTTATGATCATAAGATAGTATCCAGAAGTAAATTTTGTAAAAAAAACAATCCTGTTTTTCCGTATTTTACTTATAAATGGACTTAGTTTTTCTGCCAGTTAACATTACATTCATTCTGTGGTTAAATTTTTTAAAACATTTATTAGATTCATAAACTATCCTGGATTTTTACCAAACTTGGACAGAAGCTTCTTACAATAAAAAAATTGTATCGAGAGGAATATTTTTATTAAATTTTTTCCTCATCTCATTTTTGTTGAGCCTGTGATTAACAGCAAAAGTAGGCGAGACACTGGGTTCCGCGGAACCCTTACAAATTTTTCATCCCATCTATTTATACTTGGATTTGCAATGTATTTACTGAACATGAAAATGATGGCTTTAGCACTATGAAATGCAAACCTTATGCACTGCCATCTTGCCAAAACTTTGTTCTCATTATTTAAAATCAATAACTGCTTAGTGTTTAATAGCAAAAATCTGAAAATATTTCAATCAAAAACTAGTTCATGAACAGGTGAATCAAAATGCTGTCATCGATAATTGTTACCCAGTGTCACACAAGTAAGATTGATCAACTTTGCCCCTAATTCAGCATGTCCAAAATGAACTGCGTAATTAAACCATTTACAGTTGGTGCTGTTCTCTAATTTGTTGATATAAGCTGTTCCTAATTATCCAATGTCTAGTTGATTGCTTTTAAACTGTTATCAAAATGTAGAAAGGACTTTACAGAATTGGATGAGTGATTTAGTTCCTAATTTTACTGGATGCATTTATTGGTTTAAAATATGATACAGGCTTTCTATTTTCACAATTGGGCCTTATATACTTATTGTTTACTTTGTTTCAGACAACACTGATGGAAGAAGATTACAAGAGAGTGCATGTAACATTAATTGAGGATGCTGGCCTGTCACTAGCACAGGAACAGAAAAACTTCTATGATTATCTTCACTTCTCTCCAATTAAGGTTTGTAGACAATTGTGATTTTGTGGCAGTATTGACATGCTAAATCAAGTGTATCTTGCAACTGATTAGCTTTGAGTTGTAAAACAAACAAAAATAAGTATT
This sequence comes from Mytilus californianus, assembly GCF_021869535.1. Classification (NCBI taxonomy): domain Eukaryota; kingdom Metazoa; phylum Mollusca; class Bivalvia; order Mytilida; family Mytilidae; genus Mytilus; species Mytilus californianus. Next base: position 61,070,828 of record NW_026262604.1, on the reverse strand, counting down.
GGTATATATAGAATAACCATACATTTGTCTCAAAATTTGAAATTTATTTGTATAAGGCTTAGAAACAGGTAAATGTGAGGCTTTGTCTAGCATTTCTATCATGCTTGCAGCCAATTACAAAGAAATTTAAGTTTTGATACAATGTATGGTTGTTCGCTTTAAACTTTTTAAAATGAAATAATTTTGGTAGAAATCAACAATTTTGAATTTGAAGCAGACAGCATAAAATTCAATGAATCTACTTTCTTTCACAACACAAAAATCTCTACAGAAACATGTTATCAATGTCACAAATAAAGCTTTATATAGTCAATGCTTTTTGACTGTGCAAATAGCAAAGTTGAAGTATATAAGAATCTAAGAGATTAGAGCATAGACTGACAAGTTAGGAGGCAGAATGATAATACATCTCCCTGCTGACTGAACCATTATGGTACATTATGATCTAGATTGTTACATACCTGTCTCTTCATGTTTAGTACAAAGTATTGTTTAGGTTAACATCAAATGATAACATGTTTCTATCCTGATCACAGTTATTAAATTGCTTACAAGTATTTGTTTCTTAACAGTTTTTATGCTAGACAGAACTGTTCTAAATGTACATGATATATTTGCCACTGGATGTTAAGCAAACAACAAACAATCAACCATTCAAAACCACAAATAAACATATCAAACATGAACAGATTTAGATGTTATAAGTAAGATGTGAAACCACAAATTGATATATAGTAGTAAAAAGAGGAATTTTCAAAAACCATGTAAATAGGAATTCAATAAAAGGTGTGTTAAACCACAGACCTGCCAACTATCCCGATTTATGGGGGATATCCCCCATGAGAGGTGTTGACCTGAATTTTTGAATTTTTTATTTTATAAACTGAACACCTCAAAACAGGCATTATAAAGAGTTAAAGGGGTATTTAAGCACATACATACTCATTCAAACAAAAAGAAGTAGATTAAAAACACTTATGACAATAAGAGAGGAGCATAAGTTCCTCTTGCGCTCAAAATCCCCCATGGAGATTTTGAAAAGTTGGCAGGTATGAAACCAGGTTTAAGCCATCATTTTCTCTGAAAAATCCCTGTTCCAAGTCAGGAATATGACAACTGTGTCCATTGGTTCGGTTGGTTGACAAAGTCTAACATTTGATAATTTGATTTTGTCAGTTATTATTGACTTACCCTTTTTGAATTTATCTTAGAGTTCAGTATATTGTTATACTTTTTCACAGGATTCAGATATGATAATGTTTATAATTTTCCTCAATTCCTCTGAAGTTGGAGGATAAGTAAGGGATGGGCTACAGTTAATTTCAACCTTTTCTTACTTTTTTTTACAGGTCCATCTAAGTTTCTCGTTACAAGGTGGTGGAGGTGATGGTAAACAGACAGCTATCCAGTCTGATGTTATCAACATATTCTTACAGAGTGTGGGTGTGGTCCTCACAGATGTACAGGATGTTGTCTTCAAGTATATAAACCTCCTTTAAGGGAACACCTCAAATCCAATATCTTTAACATTTTTACATTGAATTTCACTAAAAGTAACATATTTCTGAAAAAATGTTTTTGATTATATCGGAAAAAATACCCTTTAAGTTGGTGATATTACATCTTTATTTATCAGTATAGATGGTAGACATACTCTTCTTTCAAATGAAAGTAGAAAGTTGACGAAACATGCATACTTTACGGACTTCATTTATTTTGAAAGGAGTAGGTTCAGTAAGGGCCATATTTGGCTCTGATTATTAAGTTCAATGTTTCAAGATAAAAATGTTTTAAGTTGATGAAAAGACATGTGAGAAAGTTAAATAGAACTATTTGTATCAAAGTTTTATTTTATAGCATTGATTTTTTACATCCCAAATAGGTCAAAAATATGGATTTTTGCAAAATTTGACAAAATCTTTGGATTTCAACCAAATTCAGGTCTAGAAAACATAGAGCCCAGGCATTGACAAACTAAATATTCAAGTCAGATATGTTAAATGTCATAAAACTCCTGATGTAAAAAGATCTTTTTGGTCGACGCATGCGCTCTTATGTATCCTGTCCAAGAAAATCAATGGAAATTTAACCGTTTTCAATCAATTTTTGGTGGAAAATCAAAATGAGTGCTATTTGTGACATCATGAATAGAACGCAAGTAGGTAAACTTTAAACAAAAAGGCATGTTTTCCTATCTAGTCCTTGTATTAGCTATGATTCATTGTGATATTGGTCAATAAATAATAATTTGAAATTTTAACTAGAAATAGGGGCCATTTTAGGGCCGTATAGAACCTACTCCTTTTTAGCTCACCTGGCCCAAAGGGCCAAGTGAGCTTTTCTCATCACTTGGCGTCCGTCGTCCGTCGTCCGGCGTCGTCCGTCGTCGGCGTTAACTTTTTACATTTTGAACTTCTTCTAGAGAACCACTGAATGGAATGAAACCAAACATGGCATGAATGTTCCTTATGAGGTGCTGACCAAGTGTTGTTACTTTGTAGCCGATCCATCATCCAAGATGGCCGCCAGCAGGGGACTTAGTTTAACATAGGACCCTATGGGAAATGCATACAAATGACTTCTTTTAGAGAACCACTAAATGGAATAAAACAAAACATGGCATGAATGTTCCTTATGAGGTGCTCACCAAGTGTTGTTACTTTGTAGCCGATCCATCATCCAAGATGGCCGCCAGCGGTGGACTTAGTTTAACATAGGACCCTATGGGAAATGCATACAAATGACTTCTTTTAGAGAACCACTGAATGGAATAAAACCAAACATGGCATGAATGTTCCTTATGAGGTGCTGACCATGTGTTGTTACTTTGTAGCCGATCCATCATCCAAGATGGCCGCCATCGGGGAACTTAGTTTAACATAGGACCCTATGGGAAATACATACAAATGTCTTCTTTTAGAGAACCACTGAATGGAATGAAACCAAACATGGCATGAATGTTCCTTATGAGGTGCTGACCAAGTGTTGTTACTTTGTAGCCGATCCATCATCCAAGATGGCCGCCAGCGGGGAACTTAGTTTAACATAGGACCCTATGGGAAATACATAAAAATGTCTTCTTTTAGAGAACCACTGAATGGAATGGAACCAAACATGGCATGAATGTTCCGTATGAGATGCTGACCAAGTGTTGTTACTTTGCAGTCGGTCCATCATCCAAGATGGCCGCCAGCGGGGGACTTAGTTTAACATAGGACCCTATGGGAAATGCATACAAATGACTTCTTTTAGAGAACCACTGAATGGAATAAAACCAAACATGGCATGAATGTTCCTTATGAGGTGCTAACCATGTGTTGTTACTTTGTAGCCGATCCATCATCCAAGATGGCCGCCATCGGGGAACTTAGTTTAACATAGGACCCTATGGGAAATACATACAAATGTCTTCTTTTAGAGAACCACTGAATGGAATGAAACCAAACATGGCATGAATGTTCCTTATGAGGTGCTGACCAAGTGTTGTTACTTTGTAGCCGATCCATCATCCAAGATGGCCGCCAGCGGGGGACTTAGTTTAGCATAGGACCCTATGGGAAATACATAAAAATGTCTTCTTTTAGAGAACCACTGAATGGAATGGAACCAAACATGGCATGAATGTTCCGTATGAGATGCTGACCAAGTGTTGTTACTTTGCAGTCGGTCCATCATCCAAGATGGCCCCCAGCGGGGGACTTAGTTTTACATAGGACCCTTTGGGAAAAACATAAAAATGTCTTCTTTTAGAGAACCAATAAATGGAATGGAACCAAACATGGCATGAATGTTCCTTATGAGATGTTGACCAAGTGTTGTTACTTTGCAGCCGATCCATCATCCAAGATGGCCGAAAGCGGGGGACTTAGTTTTAACATAGGACCCTATGGGAAATACATACAATTGTCTTCTTTTAGAGAACCACTGAATGGAATTGAACCAAACATGGCATGAATGTTCCTTATGAGTTGCTGACCAAGTGTTGTTACTTTGCAGTCGATCCATCATCCAAGATGGCCGCTAGGGGGGGGGCTTAGTTTAACATAGGACCCTATGGGAAATACATACAAATGTCTTCTTTTAGAGTACCACTGAATGGAATGAAACCAAACATGGCATGAATGTTCCTTATGAAGTGCTGACCAAGTGTTGCTACTTTGTTGCCGATTTACTGTTCAAGATGGCCACCAGGATATTTTATTAAATAACGGGACCAATATTAATCAAAATTTGGCCTCAATCATTATTTGGGTATCTGTTATGATTTTTATCTATCTTTACATGATTTCTAAAACCAAAGTAGAGTCAGGTGAGCGACACAGGCTCTTGAGAGCCTCTAGTTTAAGTATAAATATAATGCTGAGATGTTAAACACTTAAGGTCAATTTTATACCAGTTGTTTTTTAGCATGAAGGTTTTTAAAAGTCCTGTCTTCAATAAATCAAAAACATTTGTTCTATTTATAGATTGGGATATTTCCAGAGAGAACATAAATTTTATAACCAGAGTCAGATGACCGGTGAAATGACCAGACATTATGCATCACAGGTTTGTTACTGAAAATAAATCACAAATTCTGATTTCTTATTTTTATAAAGTTACATGTATATAAATGTGTAACTTAGATGATTGTATTACAAGAAACCATTAGGAACTGTGAACTGATTTATAAATACAGAAAACTGAATTAAAACACATTTGAATATAACATGTAAGAGAAAAAAATCAAGTAAATCTATACAGGGTTTGTAAAGAAAAGTAGGAAACTAGCGCAGACTCTTTTTTTCTTTTGAAATATGAATTTTATAAAAATTCATGCATACAGTAGATTAGAATTGTTATGGCGTAATGATTTATCAGAAAAACAAACGATGTCCTTTGATTTTTTTGTCCTTGGTTTACTGGCTTATTTATTTGCCCGCTTATTTTATTATACCCCACACAACGAGTTGTGGAGGGTATAATGTTTTTGACCCGTCCGTCTGTCTGTCCGTTCGTCAGTCCGTCAGTCCTTTTTCTTGTCATCGCAACTCCTCTCAAACCACACAACAGAATTTCACGAAACCTTTTTAGATAATAAGGACATACTATGTAGTTGTGCATATCGACAGGAAATTACGATTCAATTTTTTTTCTAGGAGTTACGCCCCTTTGAACTTATTTACTTTAAGGTACTACTGCAACAGATTGTCATCGCAACTCCTCTCAAACCACACAACAGAATTTCATGAAACCTTTTCAGATAATAAGGACATACAACGTAGATGTGCATATCGACAGGAAATTACGATTCAATTTTTTTTCCAGGACTTACGCCCCTTTGAACTTATTTGCCCAATATACTACTGCAACCTTTTTTCATCGCAACTACTCTCAAACCACACAACAGAATTTCATGAAACCTTTTCAGATAATAAGGACATACTACGTAGATGTGCATGTCGACAGGAAATTACGATTCAATTTTTTTTCCAGGAGTTACGCCCCTTTGAACTTATTTGCCCAATATACTACTGCAACCTTTTGTCATCGCAACTCCTCTCAAACCACACAACAGAATTTCATGAAACTGTGTAGATAATAAGGACATACTATGTAGATGTGCATATTGACAGGAAATTATGATTCAATTTTTTTTTCTGATACAATTTTTTTTTCTTACACTTATTTTATTTCTCCAATGACAATGTGGGGACGTGGGGTATGTGAGCGTGCTCACTAAGGTTCTTTAATTTATATTAAAAATGAACGAATTGCTCAGAAGTGTACAGTTTGGCTTAAATCCAGATTTTGTATAGATGTTAATACAGTTATAATTTATTGTATCATTATTATTATTAATATAATACTCAAAATTGACAACAACACTTCAAATGGTCTGCAATAATATTTGCTATGGTCTACATGACAACCCTGCATACCAAGGTATCCACTTCAGGGACTCTATCGAAATGATTCACACAGGCGTTGGTTCACCAAACAGAGTTTAATTTATTATTATTATTAAAATAAATTGTAATATGCAATCTGTTATTTCTAATTGTAGGCCATAAAACAGATGTATGTGTTAGTATTAGGACTAGATGTATTAGGTAATCCGTTTGGATTGATCAGAGGAATGGCAGAGGGTATAGAGGATCTCTTCTATGAACCTTACCAAGTAAGTATGTGTTAGTATTAGGACTAGATGTATTAGGTAATCCATTTGGATTGATCAGAGGAATGGCAGAGGGTATAGAGGATCCCTTCTATGAACCATACCAAGTAAGTATGTGTTAGTATTAGGACTAGATATCTGTATTAGGTAATCCATTTGGATTGATCAGAGGAATGGCAGAGGGTATAGAGGATCTCTTCTATGAACCTTACCAAGTAAGTATAAATAAAACGCTGACATAATGTTTATGTCCAAATTCTAAAAGATGAGCCAGAAATTTCACTATCATTCTCTTAATTTATTATACACAGTGTCTTTGTCTTTGTAGATGACATCCTGACCAATCCGAAAGTCTAAAACTCTTGATTTCCAACAAAGCAACCCAATTGATTAAAAATTCTGGAAATTTTATAAAAAGTATACAGGTTAAAACTGAACTTGGTTAATATAAATTTTGCTTTTTTAAGTATTGCAAAACCTTATTCAACAGAATCCCACTTTTCAAAAAATTTTGGAAGTAATGTAGTAATATACAATGAAGAGTTTTTCTGATGATAGCAATACAAAAAAACTTGAATATTATATTGAAACAAGAATTGAAATTTAGTAGAAACCTTTGACTTATAATGGAATGACTTTTTGATACGACAGATTTTTATCCCAAATTTACTTTTTGAAAGAAAAGCCAATAGTCAGAGGTAGTGTGAATATTTGGAAATTTATGTAGAATTTTTGATATATATTTTAGGGAGCTATACAGGGTCCTGAAGAGTTTGCTGAAGGTCTGGCTCTCGGTGTAAGAAGTCTTTTTGGGCATGCTGTTGGTATGTATAATAATACAAATACATTTAGGGAGCTACCATTTGATTTTTAGGGGGGGGGGGGGGGGGGGGGGCTGGGATGAAATTTGAAAAAAAGGCAGGACAGGAGTTTTGAGTAAAAAAAAGGGGAGGATGAACTACTTGGCAAAAAAAAAAAGCAGGATGACAATTGATGTAAAAAAAGTCAGGATTAACTAATAAAAAAAAAGACAGGACTGAATAGAGTAAAAAAAGAAAAGGCAGGACAGAGATTACAACTAAAAAAGAATGCAGGACAAAATTTTTCATCCTAGCCCCCATAAAAATCAAATGATAGCTCCCTTAGCTGACTACCTCAATGAGATGACTAGTACTGAACTACCACTTGCTACATGAATCTTTATAAAAATAGATGAGATCTAGTTTTTTAATCACCTATGTTAAGAATATAAAATACAGAAAATAACTTTTAACAATCCAATTATGTACTAGGTCATTTATCAACAGATCAAAGTGGATATTGGAATATAAATGTAGGGGAATATTCAGTAAATTTTCAATATGACATCAACACAAAGACAAAAATAATAAAAACACATCTAGAGGGCAAATTATGTTCTTCAAACTCTAGATAATTCTGAGTCTGCAAAATCATAGGAGAGAATGTAAAATTTTTAAATTGTTGACTTTGTCACCATGAAGATAAAATGTTATAGGTCCTTTGGGAACTTATTTATTATTTTATCAATTCCTAGGTGGAGCTGCAGGAGCTGTATCCAGAATTACTGGTGCCCTGGGTAAAGGTATAGCAACATTAACCTTGGACGATGATTACCAGAAGAAACGGAAGGAAGCTATGAACAAACGTCCAGCCAATGTCAGAGAAGGATTTGCCAGAGGTGGTAAAGGACTAGTTATGGTAAGCAATTGTTTAAATTTCATTCACTTTTCAAGACAAATGTATGGCATTAATTAAATATGTAAAATTTGTAAGAAGTCAATTGTGTGATAAACAAATTTTGTTACTGGTTTCAACAGTGGACCAAGTTTTACTAGGGCTTTTAAATTAGTTTTTGATTCCTGACAAATATTTTATGCTCAGTTGCCAAAAAAAAATAATTTTAAAACTTATTTATTTGTCTTTATTATAGAAGTATAATTTTTTATACCCCGGCTTTTAAAAAGTGGGGATATACTGTTTTACCTCTGTCTGTCCATCCGTCCCATGAATATTTTTCGTCGCATCTTTCTGAGGAATTACATCATAAGGATTTCTAAAATTTGGTTTCAGGGTTTATTTAAGTCAGCTATACTGTGTGATGCGTTTTCAGATTCATCTCTCAACAACTTCCTGTTTACAGAACATTTGCATATTTTTACACTATTTAACTTGTCCAGTTGCGGCAGGGGTATCATCAGTGAGCAGTAGCTCGCAGTTTCACTTGTTTTTCATATTTTATTGTGTATCAGAACAACTTGTCTGCAAAACATTATGTGTCATATCTTTAAAAAAATGTCCTGAAAATTCTAAAATCATTTGACAAGTAAGACTTTCCCCCCTGGAAAAAAATGTCACTGCCTCTCTTTGCTTCCCCTCTTCTCTTCATCTGTCTGAGTTGAATATGTTTTGTAATAGCAGAATTCCTGAATGTATATAGACAATATTTTCAGGGCTGTTCCATAAAAACATACTAGGACCCAGGGAAGGCACTTTCAAATCTCAACTATGGGTGGGTGTCATCTATGTTTTTGCATAGTGGAAATGTAAGTGAATTTGCCTCTATAGGTGGTTACCCCATTTTTAAAGTGCCTTCCCTGGGTACCATGTATGTGTTAATGGAACAGCCCTCACAACCAACAATGAATAACATTCAAACCAGTTTGTCTTTGTAAACTTAATATATATTATGTATTTATGTTATATCTTTGTAGGGTGTATTTGATGGAGTAACAGGAATTGTGAGGAAGCCTATAGAGGGTGCTCAAACTGAAGGAGTGGGTGGATTTTTCAAAGGTAAATTGTTTTATATATCTCTTTTGTTAATTAATCTGTCATTCTGCAAGGCTAACAGTTGAATGAGAAGTATACAATAATACATACAATATAACAGGAATTTAAAAAGATACTGGATGTACAACAGGCTACAGAAACCACCTACACCAGTCTCCCATGAAAAGTTTGTGTACATTCATTTTATAACAAATTAGTTCAGTAAGATGAACAAGTTTCTCCATTTTGCTTCAGAACATTTTCCTTCAACTTATTTAATGTTTTAAAGTAGTCAATGTAATTATTCACACATTTGCCATTTTCCACAGGTTTGGGTAAAGGTTTGGTTGGTGTTGTGACGAGACCTACCAGTGGTGTAATAGACTTTGCCAGTAGCTCTTTTGAAGGCATTAAAAGGTAAATTATCCGTAATTGTTGCATTGTTTTATTGGGTGTAAGTCGTTTTAATATCTAATTTGCATTATGTGTTATATAATTAAATGTAAAAGTAATACAAAAATATGGATAAAAGGAGATGTTGGGTATGCATCAATGAGATAGCAAGGGTAATGTTGTAAATAAATTGAACAGGGACTAAAAAAAATATGAAATTTCTAAAAGGAGAAAAACATTTCAGATATGACTTAAGACCATTACCAATGGCAATCTTGCTGTGCCACCCTTGAATAAATGAATTTTTTTTAATATTTTGAACATTTATTAATCTAACTGCACATGGAAATTTTTGTTATGATAATTCTCAGATTCTATAGAAAGGAATGTTATGATATTTGATCTGGAACTTTTATAATGTTGTGTCGTACTGTGTAAGCAATTTTCAGATATGTCTGGTAGTACTTCCTGTTTGATACTTTGCATTTTTATCATACCCACTTAGGAAGTAATTGTACATTATTATCTGTTAAATATTGGGGTAAACTTTGCACAACATTACATGCAACTTCTTGTTTTATTTATTTCTAAATTATCAGAATGTTATTTCACTTTATAGAATAGCAGACATGTCAGTTGAGGTCAGAAGATTAAGAAATCCCAGAATCTTCAGCGCTGATAAAATAATACGACCATACAACAGACGTGAAGCTGATGGCTACATGATCTTACAGGTAAGTTATAAGAATGTGGTACTGTAAATTCAGAAATTATTGTGAGGTTTTTATTAATGCAAATAATGCGATTGCATGAGTATTGCAATAATTTAATTTTGGATGTAATGCGTCTTCTGATTGGCTGACGTTATTTTGTTTATCAGCTCATAGACATAATTTTGTCATGTGACCGTGACGTCATCAATGTTTTTTCATGGTTTACTCTGGTTTAAAATGGAATTTAGAATTAAATTATAAGAAATGACTGTAATATTTTTTCTGTCTATTTTCGAAATAACATAAAAAATGTGGTCCACACTTTAAAATAACCCGCTATGTGGGTTATTCAGTGTGCACCACATTTTTTATGTTATTTTTTCATAGACAGAAAAAATATTACAGTCATTCCTTAAATAATAAGAACTCGCATTATAATATCTAATACATATATTTCTATTCACTTTTTCCTGAAATCACAATAATTAATCTCGCATTTTTTCCAATTTTTCAAAAATCGCAATAATAAACACACGCAATAATTTCTGAATTTACAGCACATTAGATTTAAGGTTAGAAGAATTATCATAAATATGGTTCAGTTCATAGTGTCATTGTGGAAGGAACTGTTTCTTGGTAGCTTGCAGAGTTAAGGAACAAGAGTATCAACAGCCCAGAAGTCAGAAAATTTGGATATTGTTTTATGTAAATTTTATGTTTTTTAATTTATGAACTATTTGAATTTTGAATTTAGAAATGTAATTTAAAACTATTTGAATTTAGAAATGTAATTTAAAACTATTTGAATTTAGGAATGTAATTTAAAACTATTTGAATTTAGGAATGTAATTTAAAACTATTTTAATTTAGGAATGTATCTCCTCATGTATAACCCTTGTCCAGGTTTGGCTATAAATTTGGTCTATTTTCGTTTTATCGTCTCTTCAATGTTTGTGTTAGGTTTTGAATTTTCAAAAATGTTTGCCTTGAGCATCATTGAAGAGAGGTTATGGGCCAAGTGTGCATCTAATGCAGTTAAACGGATACCAGTAATGTCATTAAGTGCAGGATGTTATTCATTTGATGAGGCAACATCATACTTAAGACTTAAAAACTGGTATTTTCTGCTTCTCCATCAGCATGTGGTGTTGAGAAGTAACAGCAAAGATGGGATGCTGACAGAAGGAATAATGTTTTAAGGTCTTGTCAAAATAGCTGAATTATTTAAAAGAATCTGGCTCGGTGCATTTTTTTTGTATAAGGCAGGATTCATATCACATCCACAAGTCCTTGTCAACAGCAACATAGAACAATTAAACAAACATCTATTCATTTATTTCCATTTTTCATTACAGGAGACTGAGAAAGGAAAGTTTGCTTCAACAGATCATTATGTTGCCCATGCAGTGATCAGTAAGGATGGCAGACATGTTCTCATAATAACTGACAAGTAAGTAGCCACAATACAGGTAGTGTTAGAAAATGTTGAATATCATTTTATGTCACAAATTTTGTATTATTTAGCATTTTAAATGTGTTTTCTTAAATTGAATGCCATATTACCGACTTTTAATGCTGTAATTTTTTGACAGGTTACCTACAGGTAAGACATTCTGGTACTTGCACAAGTAAATAAACTCATCATAGATACCAGGATTGAAATTTTGTATTTGCACCAGACGCATGTTTCGTCTACAAAAGACTCATTTGTGAAGCTCGAATAAAAAAAGTTAAAAAGGCCAAATAAAGTACAAAGTTGAAGAGTTTTAAAAGGGGAAACAGTATAGTCAATGTGAATAGATGGGATAGAATTACATACAACTGGTTGAGATTTAATAAAAAATAGTTAAAAAAATAACTCATCAATGATATCAGGCTTAAAACTGTGTATGCCAGGCACACGATTTGTCTACAAAAGACTCATCAGTGACCACAACTCAAAAAAGTTAAAGGTCAAATATAGTTCAAAGTTGAAGAGTATTGAGGACCAAAAATTCCTAATAGTTTTGCCAAATACAGCTAAGGTAATCTATTCCTGAGGTAGAAAAGCCTCTAAGAGCAACTAAAAGAAGTAAAATCATGCTTAAAATTTGCACTGATTTTAAGCTTAATTTTACTTTTTTTTAGTTGCTCTTTCTTGACCAAGTGACAGAATGTCTTACCACAGAGTAGGTTACCTGTCGAAAAATTCAAAAGTCTGTAATATGAAAATGGTTATTTATTTACCAAGCCTCCCCTCGAACCTCAATAATAAGATGTAACACCAAAATTTAAAGTAAAGAAATTTAAAATAATTACTTGTAAATAACAGTCAGTATATTACGGATGTAAACATGTTATCACTTATATTCTGTTTTGTAGGAGAGTTATATATGCTAACCGAGGTGAGATATTTGGTCACTGGGATGCTGAATGGTCCTATACCTGGGGTGAGATTAAAGAGACACCTAAAAGAAATCCAAAAGGCATTGAAATTGTACTGAAGGTAAGTATCTCTTACTGTAGTCCAGGGATAGGGGTGGGATAGTTAATGGTCGTATACCTGGGGAGAAATCAAAGAGACTCCAAAAAGAAATCCAAAAAGCATTGAAATTGTACTGAAGGTAAATATCTCCTACTCTGATTCAGGGATAGGGGTGTGAGATACAGATTTATATGTACAAAATAGTATATATATATGAGGGAGTTAGGAGGGCTGTCATCCAGAATTCCAGAGAAAATAATATGTTCCTTCCCGCATAACGATATAATAAAATCCATAATTCTTTTAACTGGCTATTCCCGAATTCCTGACGATTTAAACAGCTCAATCCTGAACTTCTGAAAAAGGTTTTGCCGCCCTTCATATATTGAAGGGGCAGTTTGTTACATTTTAAGAGTTTGGGGTTGTTGAGAAGAGTCACATCTAGAATGAGATTAATGGTACCAGTACTCCAAGACATAAACAAAAAAACAGAGAAATTATACTGATATATGCTATATAAAAGGGGAAACAGTATAGTCAATGTGAATAGATGGGATAGAATTACATACAACTGGTTGAGATTAAATAAAATATACTTTAAAAAATAACTCATCAATGCTACAAGGCTTAAAATTGTGTATGCCAGACACATGATTTGTCTACAAAAGACTCATCAGTGACGCACAAATCAAAAATGTTAAAGGCCAAATAAAGTTCAAAGTTGAAGAGCATTGAGGATAAAAATTTTGTAATGGTTTGCCAAATACAGCTAAGGTAATCTATTCCTGGTGTGAGATGAAAAAAAAAGACATTACCAGACCCGAGATAAACAATGCATTCAAATGGGTGAGATAAAAAAAAATACATCTTGTGGTCAATATAATGTCTTCAATAATAAACTAGTGCTAAATCACCATATCAATAAAAGTCTTGTATAGGAATATATATGGTTTACTAATTCACAAAACAACATATTTGTTTACCAAAGTTTTCATGGTGCATCTTCCTTTTTTATAATAGATTTAATGTTTATCTCCTACAGGAAAAAGAAAAGAGAAAGTTTCCATTTGGAAGTAGTTCTGCAAAGAAAGATGTCCATATATTTAATACGCAAACTGCTGATGTGAGTCAATAAAAATAATGAGAAGTTTTGTTCCTTATCGTCTCAGCTTTTTAATGGTAAAATTAGCAAAATCCACTACTACTGTGGATTCATCTATTTTAGTGGGTTCTAATTTTTGTGGATTGAAGAAAAATTGTATGTACTTAGCTATTTGATTTTGTGGTTTTGCAAAAGCTTGCATATTATGAGCTTGTGTGCTAGTGACCTACATGTAGTACAATATAAACTGGGCCAGTAAATCATACCTGCCAACCTCTGAAACCTTCAAAGAGGAGATCTCCCTCTCATCTATAACAGAGTCTCATAAATCATAACATTCCATATTTTAATTTAGTTGTGAGTCTCACACTAAGCATGATTAAGAACGTCGTACAGACCACCAGAAGCAACCAAAAAATTGATTGAACATAATGTGCACAATAAAGATTCATTGTGCCGAGTGAACTTGGTCGTAAAATTTTTAATTTTTCATCCAATCTGCTTGAAATTCGTAGTTATATTTCTACTTCTTTACACTGTCGCTTGGTCCAGACAAAGACCTCTATCTTGTTGGAGTTGGCATAGCAGAAATGATTTTCGATTACTTATAAATTGAACATAAAAACTACTGCCCAAAGTTTTCAAAAGATCTCCAGAGAAATACAAACGCGGGTCATTCCGGGTTAAAATATCTAAAAGCAGGAGATTTTATGCTCCCGCAAGGGAGAACACCTGCAAGTGGGAGAATTCCGGAATTTCGTCGTTTGCACGGGAGACTCCTGCTCAAAACGAGAGGAATTTTCTAACCTGGTATATCATATTAAGTCAATAGCACACTATTAACAAATTTATCTTACCAACTATTTTAATATAGGGAATTTTGACGTAGTTGTAAACTTTGATACCACAATTTTAACACAACATGAAACAGAACATACAATTATTTACAGTGAGAAAGTCAGTGTCACTAAGACATGTTTTTTGTCGAAAAGCACAAACAGAAAGTAATTATTTATGTTTACAATGTACGTAAACTTGAGAACAACACTGTTTTGTTTTTAAAAGGAATGTAAATCTACTACATGCTGCTAACCATGTTTTTAACATAAAACGTATCCATTGACCATGTATTTAGAATATAACAAGCCCACTGACCTAATTTTAAATATACAGGGTTCCCATATGTTGGCTTTTAACCAATGATATGGTCCGGGTACACAGTTATCGTCCTTTGATTTTCGTTGTCCAGGAATATAGTCCCTAGTGTGGACAGTGTGTTACTTGTTGATTTTTTTTATACCCCTTCCAAATTTATTTCTCCATGTTTTATGACTCAAATCGTAAGTAGGGGGGTGAAATGACACTGTAAACAAATTTGGGTCATGAATTTTAAAGTAAAGTAGTGATTTGGTCCAGCTGAAAAATGTTAAAAATTAGCACTTCGGAAGCTGTCAAAAGATTTGAAGACCCCCTTAACATGAAATTGTCCATATTTTGAGTTAGAGCCGATGAAGTTTTCTATAATTTTGATATAATTTGTCCCAAAAGTAGTACAACACACTGTAAAAATATTATTGAGAAAGCGCAGGTGGGATTTTTTTAATTTTCATTTATTGTCTAAAAGAAATGCACTATGAAATAACTGTGTACCCGGACCTAAGAGGTGAAATCAGGAAATATAGAATCTGTACTTTGGCAACTTCCCTGAATGATTTGATGGTGTCAATTTATCAAATAGCATAAAACTAAAGGATTTAAACTTTTATTTGATAGAATTTCTGCAAAAATGACCAATTTTGGCATTTTATGGTCAAAATAAGCATTTCATAGCTTTTTCAATTTTGATGCATAAGTGGCATTCTGACTTTCTATCTGACAGGTTTTTATGTGTCAATATTTGTGTTTCTATGCTTCAATCCAGTTGTATTACTCATTTGTGAACTCTGAATCTACAGAAAAGAAGATTATCTCAGACAATATTTGCAAAATGTGTTGTATATATGACCCTCGTCTAACGCCCTGTTTGGATCAAGTTAAATGTGAGGAGCTTGGAACATAAAAGTTGAAGTCCATTATAAAGACCTCACTAAATGTGTATAAAAAGCACTTAACAATGTCTGTTGTACCTGTTTTATGTCACATAATATCTTTCTTTTCTTCTGTAGGATAGCAAGTGGTTCAAATATAAGCCTGTTGAGACTAAAATTGCATGCATGTTTTTCACTAAAAAGTGAAAAATCTTTGTATCAGACCATACTGTCTGCAAAAAAAGTTGAATGCAAGAGTCTTTTTGTGCTCAGATTTATTGTATCATGTCACCTGAGTATAGAAATGATAGAAAAGATACAAAATTTTATTTCCTATAGCTTCAATATGCATTTTTAAATGTAAATATGTGATACGGCCTAAATTGACCCTAAATTATTTTCAGTCTTACTTGGCCTAAGACCCTTTTAAACTAATGTGATATGTTATTTGTAAGTTTTCTTTCCATTTAAAGTACATTAAATACATATGTAAGGATTATTTATAACCAAAAAGCTTTACAAATTTAAAATTGCTGGAAAATATTACATCTTTATGTAAGGCCTCCCTTCATTGGAAAACCTCTATTTTTAGCCACAGGCTCATATAAATTTGACTTTTTAATAATTATGATAAGTCTGATAAATCAAATGAGTACTCTATTGCTTTTAATACATAATATATTATATATTAAGGCATTTCAAAAGTATTTTTTTGCAATATTTTAATTTTTTAAGCCCCAAATGTTGATAGTTGAAAATTTTCAATTTTAACGTCTAAATTTAACACGCAAAGTTGAATATAGAATTAGTCATATTGTCTATAATATATATCCTATTGCCATGAAACTTTGTAAGCAGTCTTATAATTTAATAAGCTTTGGTCATACCAAGTTTCATTAAGATTGGTCAACTTTTTCTACCCTATTAGGTCCGGGTACACAGTTATCGTCCTTTGATTTTCGTTGTCCAGGAATATAGTCCCTAGTGTGGACAGTGTGTTACTTGTTGATTTTTTTTATACCCCTTCCAAATTTATTTCTCCATGTTTTATGACTCAAATCGTAAGTAGGGGGGTGAAATGACACTGTAAACAAATTTGGGTCATGAATTTTAAAGTAAAGTAGTGATTTGGTCCAGCTGAAAAATGTTAAAAATTAGCACTTCGGAAGCTGTCAAAAGATTTGAAGACCCCCTTAACATGAAATTGTCCATATTTTGAGTTAGAGCCGATGAAGTTTTCTATAATTTTGAAATAATTTGTCCCAAAAGTAGTACAACACACTGTAAAAATATTATTGAGAAAGCGCAGGTGGGATTTTTTTAATTTTCATTTATTGTCTAAAAGAAATGCACTACGAAATAACTGTGTACTCGGACCATATTCCCAGAAGATGTATAGAAGGTATTAAAGACACAATCCTTTGTTCTGGTATCCCACGAATAATAATGAATGAGTTGCTGGAGAGAAGTGTAGATTTTGTAATATTTAAATATATGTGTTATTATTTATTACAATAATCATTTATAAGAATGGGCTTGCATTTTGACAATGAAAATTTGTTTCTTTGTTTGTTGTTTTTATTTTTTTTGGGGGGACGTGCTTGTTCTATTTTAGATTTATTATTTTCTTCAGTTAAATGTCTGTGTCTTTGAAGAACCTAACTATTGGGTTTATGATTTGTCCGCCTACTGAATAAATTCAGTACGGGTGAAATATTTGCCACTGGACATTAAGCAAACAACAATCACTAAATCATGCTTTCTTTTTTTTTAGTATGTCCATGGAAAAATAGTAGAAGCAATGAACAGACATAAATAAAAGGAGAAAAATCCACGGAAAAAGATTGGAATTCTATGGAATATGGACATAAAAGGAAAAGAATATTCATTTCATACTATATCTAACTATGTAGTGTTAAAGAGATTGTTAACTTGCCTAATATGTGAATACTCTGTAAAATACACAAAGTAGATGTAAAATACATATAGTATATCTAAAATACACATAGTATATTTTTGGTGGATTATTAGATCCATGCAGCTCAATATATGTGCTTTTAATTTTTTCTAAGGTTGATGGAATTTGCATAATATATCTGCTTCTCACATATTTAGATTTTGGCTTAAATTTCTTGAAACAAAAAGAAATTTAATTGCTATTAAAGGAGCAAGTTTAACTTTTATTAAACTTTGTATCAAGAATGTGAGTATGATTTATGTGTATATTTGTAATATTAAGTTTAATTAGATATAACGTCTCAGTATCTAGTCTGTGTAGTCCCCTATGATTGTTATATATGTTATTATATTACTTGTTTGTAAGGAGTAGTGTTTGAATTATATACATACATGTATTTGCTAGAATGGGTTCAATATATTTTTTTTTCAAATTCATCCAATATAAATTTCCTGAGAGCACCAATTAAAAATTTCTGCATCTTACCAGCATAAATTACTAACCAACCAATTGTTGTAAGTAAAAGAAATGTGATATTAACAATGTGGTTAACATCGTTTGAGAGTAGAAATACATGGTATAGTCTATCCTTCTAAGGGCTACCACTTCAACAAAAGAATGTTGGCATTATGAGGAGAGGTCAAATAAAAAAGGGGTTGCTTTTTAAATTAGGGTTTACCATATAAGAAAACTGGCATTATTAAAGGGCTGGCCTCTTTTATATGGGGTTAAATACACGGCAAAATACTCTTTGATTAGGGGCCTTAATACAAGGGAGAGTTCTCTAGCTCTAGTGCTTGAATGTATTCTTTTATATAATGTGTCAATATCTGTACTGTCATGAGGGTATTGAAAATTTTCCTTATGCTGAATCAAGCATTTTGGATAAAATGTTTCATTTTTTGGCTTGCTTTTCCTAGAACCAGATGAGCAATGTGATTTAGGCATAGAACTACTGGGCTGTTTTATTAAATATGACATACAATGAGCAAGCCTAATTTACCAGTAGGTTTTGTCATTTGAAAAAATATCCTGTTTCTCTGGCCTTTGCCTGCATATCTCATAATGTGTTACACCAAGAATTATATGCATGAATAGAATTACTTTTAGCTCACCTGGACAATGGACAATGTTAGATATGCTAACACCTGGTATCCTTGTTCATATTCAATATATTTTCTGATGAAACCACAGATTTAAACAATACTTGACCTCAATTGTTCCTTTGAATAGGTCTTCTGACAGAAAATGTATTTTTTCTATATTCCCCCCCCCCCCCCCCCCCCCCCCCCCCCCCCCGCAAACAAAGTTTTGGGTGGCATATAATCACCCTGTTCCGTCGTCTGTCCAGTTGTCTGCTGATGTGCCTTGATAGAGCAACTCCTTCTAAACAGTAAGAAGAGGCTTGAGAAACAGGAATTAACTTTTGATCGCCTTGTGTTTTGGTATCTTTTTTTTTTGTTACATATCATTTGTTCCATTCCCCTGTTATAATTTGTTAAGCATTTATATATCTTAGATATAAGCTGTTTGTTCTTTTTATTATTCTTTTATTAAATAAAAGCATTCATTGTTGTAATGCAATTTTTATTTTGTTAATGTATTTTTTGTAAGTTTGGTATTTCAATTATTTTTTTACACAAGGTTGAAATATATTAAAATATTGTCTTGCATGGTTTGTTACTATTGATGCAATTTAATTGACATATAATTCTACAAATTTTGAATAAGTGTTTTGTGGCTTAAATTTTTTATTGTGATTAATTTTAAATTATTATGAAAAAAAGACATGTTTCTCTGTATTGAATTGTGTTTTTATGGTCTGATTTTTTCTCTCTAATTAATATTATATGAGAATTTCAGGTAACCAAATATTTTGTTTAATTTGTATGCTTGAATGTAAACATGTATTTAAAGTGCAATAAATCTATGCTTGTACCAATCTTCTTAGTTGGATTTATTTTTGTTCATGATACTGTAAACTAACTTACTGTCGTTACTTTCGTGAGTAGAAAAATAATGTGAATCTAAATCATCGTGTATATGTCAAACTTGCATCTTCCCTTATAATAATATACTCAGGAAAAATTGAAAATAGTGAAAATAAATCACTGAGGAGTTGGGTAGAAAGGGCTTTATGCGAAATAAAGTATCCATGAAAATTAGTTGGTTTACAGAATTTTACAAGTTAGCTGATATATAATTTTACATACAAGAAAATATCTGCAAAACAATTTTCAAGGACTTGCTATGACATTTGAATGGAGAACAACATCAAAATCCATGTTTCTTATCAATGGGTTAGGGGACAACCATCTTATTTTGTGCGGGACCAGGCAGATTTTTTTCTGAGCAGAATATTTATTATCACCTGCTGCCAGGCGAGCTTTTTCATTCAAAGCAATTATTTTCATCTATGACACATTAATTTCCTGCATTTTGTTTGCAGAATATTCATTTTCATCCTGTCATTGGCACAGTTATTCTTTTCAGTTCTTACAAACCAGCAACTCTTTTCACAAAAAATCTTACGATTAAAATTGATCGTAATTTATACTGAAATGTGTATGACTTGCAAGTTTTTTTACTCTTAAGATTTTTTGTGAAAAGAGCAGCAGGATATTCATTTCCAAAAACCTTCTGCCCTCCACCCTCAAACACCCAAAATCAAATGGTCATCCCCTTATGGATTTTTTGTCATGAATTTATGCCATATATCTTGTATTTTATTCCAATATTACAAATTCTCTATGAAGATGAACTATATATATGATGTTTTAAATAGTTAGATTCCTTGACTTTTTAGCTCACCTGGCCTAAAGGGCCATGCAAGCTATTGCCATCACTTGGTGTCCATTGTTTTTGTAATTGTTTTCAAAGACTTTCTCCTCTAAAACTACTGAACCAATTACAACCAAACTTGTGGTAAATAATCCTTATGGTATCTAGTATAAAGTTTGTGTTTTTTATTCTGGTCAATCAACAAACATGAGGTCTGTTCATCCTTTGTCGTAAATATTTTACAAAATCTTCTGTGAAACTTCATACTCAAATGTTGCCACATTTTACCTGAATGTTACTTAGGTCATCTTGTTTAAAACTTGTATTCAGGGATTTGATCCATCAACAAACATGGCCATTGTTGCTAACAATAGTATATAGGGATAAAATGCCATTTTTATTCGAGTGCAAAAAATTTTTGCTGTCGTATATTGGTATCACATCATCGTCGTCACCATCGTCCGAAGACATTTGGTTTCCGGACAGTAACTTTAGTTTATGTATATGGATCTCTATGAAATTTAAGCAAAAGGTTCAATACTACAAAAGGAAGGTTGGGGTTGTTTTTGGGGGTGATGGTCCCAACCGTTTAGGAATTAAGGGCCAAAACAAGCATTTTTCTAGTTTCAGGACAATAACTTGTGTATAAGTATTTTGATTGCTCTGAAATTGTACCACAAGGTTCAATACCACAAGTAGAAGGTTGGGATTCATTTTGGGGGTATTTGCCCAAACCGTTCAGGAATTAGGGGCCAAAAAGGGTCTAAAACAAGCATTTTTCTAGTTTTCAGACAATAACTTGTGTTTAAGTGTATGGATGTCTCTTAATTTGTACCACATTTTACTAAAAGAAAATTTCTTCAAAATTAATTTTTTTGGAAAGGGGGGGGGGTGGGGGTGGAGAGGGGTACATTTTTTTTGGGGGGGTAATTTTTTTTCCTCAAAAGAAAATTCTCTTCAATATTATTTTTTTGGAAGGGGGGGGGGAGGATAAAAATAAATTTGTTTGGGGGGGTCAATTTTTTTTCCTCAAGATTTAAGAAATTGTCAATATTCGAAAGAAAAAAATTGGGGGTCACAATTTATTTTGCTAATTCTTTGTATATAGTCTGAAAACAGATTTACTAAGTATTGTGCAACAGCACAGTGTATTGCACAACAGCAAGAAATCTTCAATTGAATATAAATTCAAATCATACAACCAATTTCAAGTTCTTTGACTACTATATTCAATGTCAGAAACCTATAATGTGTCAAATATTTAATTACAATCTAAATTCAGACCTGTACCAAGCTTGAATATTGTGTCCATTTTTGCCCCAACTGTTCAGGGTTGGACCTCTGCGGTAGTATCAAGCTGCGCTCGGCAAAGCAGTTTATTTATTGGCTTATACTATAAAAACTAAAGCAGTGAAGGCAAACCTGGCATGGGTTGAAATGATGAACAGGTTGCTGTCTTACCCTGCAGAATTTTCAGATAAATCACAACCCATTTTGGAGTTGTTGCCCCTGAAATGACAACTCTGTGTAAATTTTGCAGTTTTTGGTTAATGTCTTTAAAACTATAAGGGATAAAGAGAAATTTTAAACAGTTAAAATTACCAGAACAGTAAGATCAACAAAAGGCAACTTAACAGAAAATGTCAAATGACCCCTTATTGAAGTTAATGCCTTTAAATGATGATTTTTACCTTTTTTCAATTTTTAATGAAACTGTAGTTCTTAGAAGGCATCTTTAAATGTTCAACAAGATATGATCTACAAATATGTCACCATAGATAAGTCGTCAATTGACCCCTAACTAATTTTACTCATTTTTGCATTTTTTGCAAAAAATATAATAGAAATTGTAGAGAGCAATTGTGTTCATCTAAGTAAGATCTACAAATAAGTCACCTTTGCCAAAATTGTCAACTGACTGCTTATAGGAGTTATTGCCCTTAATAGATGGTTTTTATCCAATTTTATACGACCGCCAAAAATTTTTGTGGTCATATATTGGTATGACGTTGGCATTGTCGTCGTCGTCGTCCGAAGACACATTGGTTTCTCGCACTCTAACTTTAGTTTAAGTGAATGGATCTCTATGAAATTTTACCATAAGGTTCAATACCACAAAAGGAAGGTTGGGATTGATTTTGGGGGTTATGGTACCAACAGTTAAGGAATTAGGGGCCAAAAATAAGCATTTTTGTAACTTCCAGACATAAATTGTGTGTTAGTGTATGGATCTCTCTGACATTGTACCACAAGGTTCCATATCACACAGGGAATGCTGGGATTGATTTTGGGGGTAATTGTCTCAAAATATTAGGAATTGGGGGCCAAAAAAGGGGCAAAAAACAAGCATTGTTATAGTTTCATGACAATAACTTGTGTGTAAGTGTATGGATCTTTCTGAAATTGTACTACAAGGTTCCATATCACAAAGGGGAAGCTGGAATTGAGTTTGGGGGTAATTGCCCAAAACGTTTAGGAATAAGGGGCCAAAAATAAGCATTTTTCTAGTTTCAGGACAATAACTTGTGTGTAAGTGTATGGATTTTTATGAAATTGTACTACAAGGTTCCATATCACAAAGGGAAAGCTGGGTTTGAGTTTGGGGGTAATTGCCCTAAATGTTTAGGAATTTGGAGCCAAAAAGGGGCCAAAAACAAGCATTTTTCTAGTTTCCAGACTTGTGTTCAAGTGTATGGATCTCTCTGAAATTGTACTGCAGGTACCATACCACAAAGGGAAGGCTGGGATTGAGTTTGGGGGGTGATGATTCATAAGGGGGTTCAAAAAATTTGGGGGGTGTTTCTTTAAAATTTTCCATTTTAAATTGGTTATTTCTGATTTATATATAAAAGCAAATAATAAAAAAAATGATATGGTTTGAATAGGTAAATTAATTTTTTTAAGTTCTTAGACCACATTCATTCTGTGTCAGAAACCTGTGCTGTGTCAAATATTTAATCACAATCCAAATTCAGTGCTGTATCAAGCTTGAATGTTGTGTCCATACTTGCCCCAACTGTTCAGGGTTCGACCTCTGCGGTCGTATCAAGCTGCGCCCAGCGGAGCATTTTATTTCATTTTAAGCTCACATGGCCCAAAGTTCTATGTGAGCTTTTCTCATCACTTGGCGTCCGTCGTCTGAAGTCTGTCGTTGTCCCTTATCTTTTACAAAAATCTTCTCTGAAACTGCTAGGCCAAATTTACCCAACTTTGCCACAATTATCATTGGGGTATCTAGTTTTAAAAAAGCGTCTGATGATCCTGCCATCCAACCAACATGGCCACCATGGCTGAAAATAGAGGTAAAACGCAAGTTTTGTCTTTTATCTTGAAAACCACTATACATAGAGACAAACTGACGGACAGAAATGTTCACATTGTTGGGATCTACTTTATTTACATTTATGTCAAAACTGTCAGATGACCTCTTATAGAAGTTAATGCCCTTAAATGGTGAATTTTACTATTAGTTTTTTTTTTTATTTTTGCCTATTATCTTGAAAATTCTAGTAGACAGAGAGAATTTTAATAAGCAATAATGATCAGCAAGATAAGATCTACAAGTAAGTCAACATGACCGAAATCGTCAGACTACTCCTTATTGGAGTTTATTGCCCTTAAATGACGATTTATTTTTACCCTTTTTTGTGTTTTTGGCAAAAAGTAAAGAGGGTAGAGAGAAACTGTAAACAGAAAAAAATATCAGCAATACAAGAGCAACAGAAAATGAGATTTTTGTAATGAATTCTATTCTGGCTTACAATGCTGGAGAGAGTTCATTGTTGAAGATGCACATTGACGTAGGTGAGAGTAGCAAGCTCTTTAGAGCCTCTTGTTGCAGAAACCATTACAGATGGAAATTGTAAATAGCAAAGATGTTAAGAACAATAAGATCTACAAATAAGTCAACACGGCTGAAATTGTAAACTGTCCATTTAACCCGTTTTATGACTGTTTTTGCAGAGACAAAGGTAGATCAAACAGTCAAAAAGTTACATTTAGATTTCGAAATATGTTTATAAATTTTTATATAAGATTTCTAAAAATCTGAAATTTTGGTTGTTTTCAGACTTTATTCAGTTGTATGATTTATATGTGCATGATGCTTTGTGTTATTTGTTTTGTATACGTTTTTATATTTGGTAAAAAGCTCATCATGTGAGCTTCCGTTTGTATGTTTTATGCTATGCAAAATCAAATAAAGTTTCTATGTCTATGTAGTAGAGAGAAAAAATGTTCAGCAAAACAGGCTCTACAAATGAGTCAACATGCGCAAACCACTGAGAGGAGTAATTGCCCTTGAAAGATGATGTTTTTTTTTTTCATTTTCCATTTTTGCAGTTTTTGCTCGAACTATAATAGTTAGAGAGAAACTGTTAAAAATAAAAAAAAATTAAGTACAATAAGATCTACAAATCAGTCTTATTGCTGAAGTTGTCAATCGACTCCTTATAGAAGTTATTTCCCTTGACTGATGATTTTTTTTATCCATGTTTTTGCATTTTTGTCAAAAACTATCAAAGTTAAAGAGAAATTTTCAAAAGAAAAAAAAAGATAAGCAAAACAAGATCTACAAATAAGCAACTATAACTGATTGCAATAAAAGAAGAAAAAAAATATTTCAAAATGGCATATGAAACTGATGTAATTTTCTTCAAACGGAGAACTCAATATGCAATATTGCTGTCAGCTGGTAGCTATACTGGCGGTAGTTCCATGATTAAAGGTAGAGCCGAATATGCCGTATTTCTGTCAGCTGGTAGCCAAACCGGTGGTAGTTCCATGACTAAAGGGAGAGCTGAATATGCCGTTTTTCTGTCAGCTGGTAGCTATACCGGTGGTAGTTCCATGATTAAAGTGAGAGCCTAATATACCGTAACTCTGTCAGCTGGTAGCTATACTGGTGGTAGTTCCATGATTAAAGGGAGAGCTGAATATGCCTATTTCTGTCAGCTGGTAGCTGGTGGAAGTCTCGGGTGGTGGTGGTAGCCGTTCAAAGAAGCATATGACGAGTTCAAACTTTTTAAAACACATTTATCCTTGGACTTAAATTCATTTAACGTTTTCGTGGAACAAAGTTATGTCATATTTAAGCTTAAAAACACTGTATTTCGAAATAAACTTTTGTTTTCACAGAGAAATTCATGTAAATAAAGCGAATACATTTTACTGTACGGAGATAAGAATAGATAATTTTTGCTATAATTGTTTCTTTGCTTCGGGGTGCCTATATCTAGTGGTGATGCTACATATTACAATATTAGGTCGATGCATGTCCGACAGAAAAATATCAACTTAGTTATTTGTATTCAGCACGAATTTGTTACAGGGCTCGGTAAACCTCGATATTCCCCTCTTTCTAAGCTTCATACAAGAAAGTTGATTTTTTTCTGACCTTGACCTAATATCGCCATCGTCAAAAACAACATATTGTATGGTTTTCAAAACTTTTAACCACTTATACGTCTTTTTTTGTAAAGTCGGCGATATTTTTTTTTCTCTTTTCCATATGATAGAAGTCAATAAACGTATATTTGTTCATTCTAACAGAAGTTCTGCTTGATACTTTGTTATAAACAATATGCTATAATATCTTTTCCTGTTTGAACAAATATTCTATACATATTATTCCGTAAGGTACAAATACTGTACTATTTCATCACTGAGTGGAAATAATATTCCAGGATATTTCGTCCTTCTTAAACTAATATTATAAACTTCTAATCCATGACAACTCTATATATATGTATCCAACTCAACACAAATGAAATAAACCTATACAGAAAAAATCAAAAGCAATATATTAGAAATATATGTTACTGGACGTTATTCAAACAACATTTAACGATCAATGTTATTCAAGCACACACACACCTGCTCTGTTTTAATGACTCCTTACACATGTACTTCATTCTACCCATATATGTGTTATTCTATAGAATGTATGTGAATTCTGAATCAACATTTAACCTAGAGAACAAAAATAATGGATTAGAATCTTAGACGAGAGGATATCCTTATATGTAATTTTGTATAATACGTTTTAAGGACAAAGCACTTACTTTGTGGGTGTTTCTGCTAAAGGGATGTTTATCAGGTTTCAAAAGTATTCTAAACAATGCTAAAATAGGGAAATATATCTATTATGACTATGATTCTGTGTGGTTTTTTTTTTTTGTTAATTGATATATGACAGGTTATATATTTTTGATAAACAAAATATATGAAATGGGTGGGGTACTTGATGTCTCAGCTGCTCACCCCGGCCTACCAAAGAAAGATTGGAGTGACCCCCCCCCCCCCCAAGAACCTTTAATAGAAAACAAATATACAAATGGATAGGAATCTGAAAAGAGATAATATCATTAAACACTGTGCGCCAGGATTCCAGAATTTATATGTAATTTTTTATACGTCACTGGTCCTTTTTTATTTAAGAATTGAATGCTTCTTTTTATAATTCTATTAGGATGTAAAATACGGTCACAGTGACCGCAGAATACTGAAGTTAAGACTTATCGAGCTTGTCGTTTGTTTTTCAATGTATTACTTCAAGTCAGTAACATTGTCACGGATAGCACCGAGGATAGCATGGATAGCACGTGCAGTCATGTCACGGAATAGAAGTTCCTTCATAATATAAGTTCCAAATGGAAAAAATATTCTGGAATATTATTTCCACTGGAATAAATATTACAGTAAATGTTCCTAACGGAATAAATGGTAAAGAATATTTGTTCCAACAGGAACAGGTATAATGACATTGTTTATAACAAAGTTTCCAGTGGAACTTCTGTTAGACGGAACAAATATACGTTGACAGTCATAGCTGTTGTATTTTAGAAACGAAATAAAATAATATGATATTGGAGTGCCTCGCGATTGTTGTCATCCAATCATGGAAAATTGTGGATTCTAGTGAAACATACATGTAATGTAATTATGTATATCTACAATTTCCGCATGTATAGTATATTAGTGTGCTTTTTGTACTAAACGAGTAACTGTGCTTTTAGTACAGACAATTGTTATCTCCCCTACTTTTTTTCTGAATAAGGTTGTTTTTATTTTTTGTTGTTCTTTAAAGTTTAATCAGAAAATAAACAAAATCGATCTAATAATATTATTTATTTCATTTAGTACAATTAGAAAACTTCTAAATTTTAGAGATTATATGTAAAAGTTGTCATTTGACTTATAAAATTTGCCTTTTGTCGTATGTTTTGCAATAGAAGTCTATGAATTAAAATTTCGATTGTATTGTATGACGACAGACCTATACCATAATATATCGTTATACGCCTAGCAGCATTATACGACTATATTACAATTTTTATAGGCTTAGTAATCTAAGCTGTATTGCACCACAATACATCATGCATAAACAACCAATGCTCAAGTCCCCCTCGCAGGCTTCCGGGGGTAATGTGCCATGTTCTCTCAGGGTGTTGATGGGGTTCACAGAAAAGACCAAAGAACAGAGAAACGAGGTGCAAGAATACAAAAAGAGGAGGGTATGGAGAATAGAGAAAAACCACCTTAATAAAATCAAACTGAAAATAATAAATATAAAAGAGGGTCTAGATGGGGTTTACA
This sequence comes from Mytilus californianus, assembly GCF_021869535.1. Classification (NCBI taxonomy): domain Eukaryota; kingdom Metazoa; phylum Mollusca; class Bivalvia; order Mytilida; family Mytilidae; genus Mytilus; species Mytilus californianus. The sequence continues at coordinate 61,042,848 of NW_026262604.1, read as the reverse complement.
GAATATAGAATAAGAGACAAACAGGTAGAATCAGAATATAGAAAAATGGACCAATTAAATAACAAATAGAGAATAATGGACAAAAAAAAAAACAAAAAATATAAACATAAGGGAAAAACGGCCAAAAAAATACAGACTACAGAATGAATGACCCCCCCCCCCCCCCCACCCCCCCCCCCCCCCCCCCCCCAATCCAAATCCTCTTAAAAGCCACGTACGTTGAAAAACCACCATTGCAACTTTTTGAGTGGTCATTATGTAGAGGCGGATTTAGGGGGCAGGGGGCCACACAGGGGCGGATCCAGGATTTTAGGTTAGGGGGCGCAAACTTAAATTTTCGAGGAGCGGAGCGAGCGGCGAAAATATTTTTGAGGTAAAATTATCGAAATATTCTTTATTAAGCTGAAGACAACCCATGCTTTGCAAATTTTAGGGGCAAGCATGCCCGCCACGCCCCTGCCTGAATCCACCCCTGTCGCACCCTTATAGAGCTTCATATCTGATAAATGCATAGACTTTTTACTCAGCTTGATGAATTGACTTTTTATTGACTTCGCGGCAAGCCCCGGGGCAATACATATAATACATTACAGGCATATTTATACAATATTATGATGACTCCGTTGACATTGCGTAGTTGAAATTCCTATTTTTAAGTAAAACATTTTTAACAATGATATTTTTGTCCCCATTATGCATTATTTTGTTTCCACTCTCTCTATCATGAATATTATCAGAAGTCCATTACTCGTGAGAGGTACTCACCGCTGTGGATAATAAACTAGGAATTGATAGTCATCAGCAAATTCATGTGATTTCTAGTGTAGTTATGTTAATATAATAACAGAGAAAAACGCGAAAATAATTGAAATTGAAAGAAAACCAAAAAAATAACGGATTTTAGAAAAAAAGGGGGCTAAAACATTTTTCCTGTCCCCAAGAACCTATACGTGAAACAGCAATCATCGCTATTCTAGTTAAAACACTAAAAGGATTTTAAAGGTATAAATAAACAAAAAACTTGATTTATTGTAAAGTATATTACCCGGAAGATTTGTGATTGCACCGGATTGGTCCAAGAAATGCACTCTTTTCACGCCGGATGTTTTTCCTGTATGTTAAACACGTGTTTTTAACGAGACAGAAGACAGGTTCAAGCTGTTTAAAACATTTTGGTTAGTATATTGAAGGATTTCATATAATATTCTCCTTTGTTTATTTATAAGATAATTAATAGTAAAACTGTCATCGTAAAGTTGTCGGCAAGGATTTGACTTACTATACAAATCCTTGTTGTCGGTCAAGTGGCTTACACTTTGTCCTAATTAATGACCTTAAGAAATTGAGGGTAGCATTTGAAAAGTTTTGATCTAACATTCCAGTGACATACTATCTCATTCATACAAGTATTAAGGACTAAGGCTTGCAAGGTTGATGTGTATAACTGTATCAGTAATAAATATTCACAAATTATGATCAGTGGCGGATTCAGGGAGGGGGATACCAGTTAACACCCCTTGCCTCTGGGTTTGATGACATTATTTTTAATCCCCTGCGACTGAAAATTAACGGGCATATTGTTTTTCCCCTGTCCATCCGTCCATCCTTCCATCCGTCCCATTATGGGTATAAATTATAGCTATTCCAGATTATTCAACTCCTCCTACAGTTTGAATGCTAGGACAGTCAGGGATATAACTCTATAGGGTTATTACAGAAAAATAACATACATTTGTTATTGTGGACTAAAAAATCAAAGAACTGTGATAACATATGTATGTTACATGTTTCAAAGGGACAATATACATCACTAGTTTAGTTAAAATGCATACAAGTTCTATTGATATTACTATTGTCTTTATGTATACCAGAGACATATAATACAAGAGATTCGCAACTCTGCGAAATCCCGTAATAACACACGGCCACTAGTTAAACCTCGCGAGATCTCCTTAGGTAATAAAGTCATTAATAAAAGTATTAAAAGTACTCGAAGTAAGGACGAATGTTTAAGCATAACATAAACTGTTTCAGTGTTAAATTTATCATAATTAATTAAATATAATTTGAGTACATATATAATTATTTATTTTAATGTAATTTTGATTTTAGATTTGTATTATTGAAAAAGAGACATAATTTGATATTGTATAAAAAAAAACTGATATTAAATAATTAACACTTGATAAATTGTGTCAGAGTTCATTTTATTTGATAGTTACATAATGGGTTTCTATTGAATATACACCTGTCTCGGAGACATAATTTCACAGTGTGACATGTATATTAGGTTTGAATTATTCGATGACCAGGTAAATCACGAACATGTTATAAATAATGAGTTTTAATTGACACCTTGTTAACAAGAAGTTGTCACACCACAGGTGTCCACACTCTTTCCAAAAATACAATTCACAAAATGTATAATTAATTAATATGGAAAAAAACTTAATTTATTTGTTAATTAATTGTTAATCATGATAGGCTTTGTTTTTTATTCTTGATATTTATAAATTATTAAAATTTTATTTATTTTTATATTCCTCATTTATTGGGCTTTCATTGAGTTTTTTTTCTGTAGGATTGTCGGTAAATGTTTGAATTCTAAGTGTTGTTTGACAGTTTTATCATATAGGCTTGCATTGAGTTGTTTTTTTAAATGATTGTCGGTAAATTTATGGTTTCTTCATGTTCGAAGTGTGTATTGAGAATTAATATTTAAGAAAATTACAATTAAATTCTCATTTGAATAAAGCTTCATTCATGTGCACGCAATATGGAAAATTCCGATTTTATTTCGTGGGATGACAATCTTAATAGTTACGACTTAGATATACTCCTAGTTGAATAAACTGATAACGAACTCTTTGTTGATAGTGAAAAGGACGAAAACATAAGCGAGGTGACCCACCAACAAAAACAATTGACAATACTGCATACATAGATGGATATGTGTGTCCTCGAAGCAACAAAAAATCTATAAAAAAACACAGGTCATACATCAAAGCAACACGGAAGACACTATTTAAAAAGTATTTTATAACCTTGTTTCCACGAGACAATCATTTGTAGTGGTTTTTGTCTTTTAATCATTTGTAGCGGTTTTTGTCTTTTTATTCTGGGGTAAAGAGATGGCAATTTAAAAGTAAGATTGTTTATGTGTATACATAAACAAATCCTTGGTGTAAATAAAATCTTTTATTATCATATATATATATATATAAAAGTCTAAATTGAAAACAACGTTCAAACCTATGATTGCGTTGGATAAAAACCGCAATTTTTATGCGTGTGCATGTAAAACAAATTTCTTGGTAGAGGGGTCTAAATACAGCACAAACAACAATTTCCAAAAGACCAAAAAAAGTGAAAAAGTCTATTTTAACAAAACGCATTTGACTTACAGGTCGAACAACTGATGTTCTTAAACCCTGCTGACTGCCATTGGCGATTGCCAAATAAATTGATCACCAGATCTAACAAAATGGATCTTAATATTAATTAAATACCAAACAGAAAACAATAAACTTGTGGAAAAGATGATATACCACAAACATATATATATATATATCTTTTGCAGTCACCATTGAAATGTCCTCAATACGATTTTAATTTAAAAATGAATTAGGTTCATGTTTTGAACGAGAAGCGTAGTCTGAAACGACAACAGATGCATATGAAGCTCATTCATAATATTACGACCAGCAGAAGGTTTCCTTTACTAGGAAAATTTTACTCCTTTTGTAAATTTACTGCATTCGTTCATCTTTGGCACCCTAAAAAGAAGAAAAAAACAATGACTTCAGAATAGGAGAAAATAAACAACTTTGCTATAAACAGAATGAAAAATGAATAAAATGTCTAACAAAATGCAGGCTATAAATTTCATAGTGCACAAAAAAGAAGGACTGATTTAAGGAAATTTGTCCATGAACAATTTCAATATTTAGCCAGTTTAATAAAAAATTTCGGGTATCAATCAGAAAAAATCGCCACATTGTTGGTTCAAATTTTACGAAAATAGTCTTATTTTCAGTCACGAAACAACATTTGGGAGTACTATTGGCCCATAAAATTATATATTTATTAGCATATTTTTCAAGTTTTAAGAAAAAAATTGGGAGATCAAATGGTTTCTACGGCAATAGGTGAAGTAAAATGGGCCGAGTTTTAACTTTGTTTGTATTTGATTAATCTCATCATTAGAACACATTTTATCAATAACAAATTATTAGAATTAGTTTTTTGTAACTTTTAAATATACTTGCATGCTTTAGCTGTGAAAGGTATCGGCATTATCCATTAGAAAAATCGTGAGGCGTAGAACCTTTTACACAACAATACGGGTTATTACCCATAAATCCATCGGATTAATCGGCTTTCCGGTGGCCACGTCATTTCATTGGCTGTTATATAGACTCTACTAGAGTTGCGAATCTCTTGTATTATATGTCTCTGTGTATACTTAACTATAGAAAGATATAACAGTTCATAGTTTGCCAATTTTGCATAGTACACCTATATGTTATTACAGAAAAAATATGCCTGTAATAACTAAAGGGTGTTATCACAGCTTCTCTATATCAGAGACATATATGTCTCTGTCTATATCACTCCAAAGCATTTTCTCAGACATACATCATGCTTAATTACAATGTATTTTAATTTATTGTAAGAAATAATGACCAGAGCATGTAATGAGGTTCTGCAAAAGCTTCCCAGTAATTCCCAAGTGTCTCCTATAATAAGTTACATTCCTTTAATAACTAAGCTATGTTATTACAGCTAAGTTTATCCCTTAAAAGCCTCGTCTCATTGATTTACCATGGTTAATCAAAAATGTATTAATTTAAATAAAAAATTAATTATCAAGGCTATGCATTTAGTTTCTGCGCAAAGTCTCAAGAGTTCCCTAGAACCCATTATAAATTAAAATATTTTTGATTTATTTTACAAATAACAAACATATGTTATTGCAGATTTAGAAAATTTAAGGAATAAAGAGTAGACAACTCATGAAAGTATCTGTAATAACACACGCAAGTTATTTTCTGTAATAACCCTATAAAGTTATATCTCTGACTGTAGTAAGTTTTCACTTTGCTGGCGGTTTGTACATATATTGAAGGTGTGCATGTGGTTAGGGTTTTGATTTTTATTAATATTTGCTCTTTTGGGAGATAGTTGAACTTTGTCATTTTTTGGATTATATACTTGCATAAGAAGTGCATAGTGTTTCCAGATAACTTCTCCTACAGTTAACCATAGACCTATATGCTCCCATGCACAACTTTGTGTATTTTAGAATAACACTTTGCATCTGCGGGGGCATTATTTGTGTCTCCCAGACTCAAAGAAAGTCCTACATTGACTTTGTTATAATACAGTTACTTCAGATTGGAGTGCGGGGGCATCACTTTGTCTAGTATGCTAGTTTTCGTTTAAAATAAAAAAATATTCTACTATCTATTGTTAAGTCAATCAAATCCAATTGAATAATGTTGTACATTTTAGGCACGCATATCATGCATATTATGTCATTATAGTTATGACACAAGAATCAGAAATTCTATTTTATAATAAGGTATAGGGCATCTCAAAGATCGACAATATTTAAGATGCCCCTATACCTTATTATGGACGATCTTTGAGATGCCCCGATACTTAATTATTGATGATCTTTGAGATGCCGCTATAGCTTATTATTGATAGAATTTCCCATTCCTGTGGTTATAACAATGTTTCCAGGGGAAATTCTGTTAGGCGGAACACTAATTATGTTGACAATCAGACGACATGCAATGTATTTTAAAAGATATCGATGAAATTATAGATCATTGAACTTGTTTTCAATTATATTAAGTTATCGACAAATTAAAAAGAATGGTGACAATTTTTGTTTGTTAAAAAATGATAAATTCTCTGTTTTTCATGGTTTGTGTGAATGGCTTTTTCAACAATTTCAGTGTCCAACGAAATATAACATTTGGTGTTCCAATTCAAGACATTGAAAGATACACATGTAGGTTTGATTACATGGATACAGAGGTATACAATCTAAAGAATACATCGAATATCAGAGAACACACTATGAACTTTATACAGTGGCGTAGCACCAGTTTAGCATATACAACTACAGACAGGATTTTACCCATTTAATCTTTATAAAAACCTAAACTGTACAATTTTTAACCTTTTAATTCTCATGAAAAATTAGTTTTGATCCAATAAAGTCAGACTTCCGGTGATGATATGCGATGATGTCATGTTCATTTTATCTCCTCATAATTCTCATACGAAAAAAATCATATTTCATAAGAATTAGTTCTACAACTCGGAATACATTTGTAGCATTTTTCATGTTACCGTTTTTTTTTCAAGCGACATGTTTATGGCCCAATTAACACCCTTCATGCCCTTGATGTTTGTTAATCTGTTTATTATTCAATCTCGGGTTAATCAATGTCATCACTTATGATGACCCATGTGCAACAATCATAATATTTACTTTACAATTTCCTTCAATCAAGAAAATTTATAGATGACTAAACTTTTTTCCAAAAGCAATTTATTCAGACCTTCTTATAATAATAATAAAAAAATAGTCTATGTAAAGTTCTGTTATACATTGAAGTAAAAAGCTTGATTTTATTAAAATTCTTAAACCATTATTATCAGTAAGAGTTTTAGCGTAGAAAAGATAAACCTCTTGTTTCATCATAATGTTATGATCTGTTATGATATGAAGATTAAGAATGCAAAGTCATTTTGACAATGCACTAATGCATTGAAATTCCTGTTAAGTAATGGATGCATGCATACATCACACTTTGACACTAAAACATATATTGTTTATAAATTGAAGTAGAGAAAAAATATATTGGAACTGCATTCTTGTCTTTACTGAAAAGATAAGATGATAAAAGACTTTTAATCCATGGATTACCAATCATTGAATTGACTTGCAGACTATGTTTTAAATTCAATTATATTTATTGTTAAAGTGTCAGTTTTAAAAAAGAGAGGCCAAAGATACCAAAGGGACATTCAAACTCATAAGTTGATAATAAACTGATAACACCATGGTGTTATACTGCCATAGGTCATGTAGGCTATAAATTTTACTTCATTGACAGCTTTATAACCTGTAAGGAGATTATCCAAGCATTGAGGTATATATCCATACAAGGAAATGATTTGAAATTTCAGTCTAGAATAACTTTAACAATTGTTCAACTTATTTAGACCCCAGTTAGATAGAGTCAGGTGATATTATAGGAATCCTCATGTCCGTCCATCACAATATTGGTTTCCAAATAATAAATTGATAATCTCTGTTTGAAATTGATTGAAATTTTAATGGAATGTTTTGGACCACTAAACCTATGCAGGTTAACTAGGAATTTATGGTATTCACTTCTACCGTTCCACAGAGTTATGATACTTGATAGTAAACATGGTAAATGGAGAACCCTTTATGAACTTGATTGAATTTTTAATGGAATGTTTTTGACCACAGATTAAGTTTGACTTTTGTCATTTTCACTTTTCCCATTCCAGATATGGTTCTTGATTGTTAGAAAAGTTCAAAATATTATGGTTTCTGAATACTATAGTAAAACGAGAACCAAATAATAAAATTGATTGAAATTTTAATGAAATGTTTTTGACCACCAGACACAGATTCAGTTACACTTTCGTCGTTTTCACTTTTACCATTCCAGAGTTATGGTACTTTACTGTTGGAAAAATTCAAATTTTGTGGTTTCTGAAAAAATGGAGACATTCTTTATGAAATTGGTTGAAATTTAATATATAACAGAATATTTTGGACAGCTTAATAAAATCATGATCTCTCAGTTACTGAGGGCAGGGGCATCTGTGATCACTAGATCACCTCTCTAGTTTGGTTTATTGATTTTAAGAGGAAACAACATGTACATGTGCTATATGGACGGGGACCTTATTATCCCCATTACTTCAATGCAATTTTGTCCAAATTGAGGGGCAGATTTTTTATCCCCTACATAATAAAGACTGGAAAATTTAAATTACTTTCTCATACTACAATGTACTAGTAGCCCCCTTCATGGTTTCTGGGAGAATTCTTGTAAGGTCATGACCAGCATTTAAGAGAGCAATAAGTACTGTTTTGAGTATTAATAGGGTCATTTTATTAACTTCCTGGTTAAAATCAAAAATAAAATTCGGACCATTTACTCAGACAAGCATCCACCCTTTACATTTCAGAATCACTGAAAATTTAACAGAAGTTGAAAGTTTAATGAATACCTTTTAGATATACTACAAATTTAAGCATCTTTTACATAATGTTCATCTCGGTACAATATCCCATTTAAAAGATGGTAGATTTATTAATGGACTTCATTCGTGGGTACTGGACTGGTATCCTGTAACTGGGATCCTATTCCGTATTGTAACATATCTGTAATAAAGATTAAAACTTTTGCCAGAGTAATGGCACTTGAATGGAAAGCTGTAGCCCGCCTCATGGTGCAGGATTTTACCACTGCGGTAAAGACCCAACAATTGGTGGCCTTGGGCTGTCTTCTGCTCTTTGGACGGGTTGTTGTCTCTTTGACACATTCCCATGCCAGTTTCCATTCTCCATTCTACTAAGTCAGTAAAATAGGTGCAACATATGGTGCATAATGAGCCAAAACAAAAAGTAGAAACTGATGCGTTGGTTTCAGAATTCCTTCATGCAACAAGTTGCGGAGGGTATAATGTTTTTGACCCGTCCGTCCGTCAGTCCTGTTTCTTGTCATCGCAACTCCTCTGAAACCAGACAACAGAATTTCAATTTTTTTTTCTTATACAATTTTTTTTCTTACTGTTATTTTATTTCTCCAGTGACAATGTGGGGACGTGGGGTATGTGAGCGCGCTCACTAAGGTTTTTTAATTTAATATATTTTTGTACACATTGGATTCTCTGTATAAAGTTGGAACTACTGAAAACAACTGTCAACAAAAATTTTAAAACAATCTTAAAGTTTATATAATGGTTTTGTAAAGTTCTAATGGCAGCATTATCATGATAATTGTAGTTAACTTTCTTTACAGCATGTAATTGTCAGTGATTGGATAAATTGATAGATTGTTATTGATTACATGTAAAAATCAGAGAAATCAGAGTTTTTACAAGAAATCCTTCAAGCAATCCATTTCTTTTGACATTTAGAATCATGGCCAGCCGTGGATGCAGAGTCCACATTTAATATGGTTTGACCATGCTCCTATGTTGCTATAGAATCCTATCACAAACTTTCTTTAGGACTAGGAGTCTGTGCCACAACATATCTGTGGCCATCATTCAATCAGGGAAGATATACAAAACAAACATTTGAACCATGACATTGATTTAACTTTATATTTCAGTATGAACAGTGGTCGTCTAATTAGAAATATAATGAAGGCAGTGAGGGTAGCTCAGTTTGGAGGTCCAGAAGTGTTGAAAGTGGAAGAAAATGTACCGATACCAAAACCACAAGATAATCAGGTTTGTACCAAATCTACATCTTCACATATTTATATAAAGTTTGTAATTAGTAACACACCCCAGACATCATGGACATATCTCTGTATAAACAGTTTTTATGCCCTTGACTGTCTGGGTTTCATCTTTCCGTCCTTCCAGATTTTTTGTTCTACACTCTTGTAACTTAAGTTTTTCTCATTCAAATTTAATGAAACTCATACACAAAGCTAATAATCATAAGTTGCAGACAGAGTTCGAATTTGGGCAGTGAGTCACTTACCATTCTAGAGTTATGCCCCTTTTTAACTTGGAAAAAAATGCAAAGCGTGAGCAGGGGCATTCGATTCCTCAGACACATTCTTCTTTTATCATGTTTATTGAAAATGTTTTCCAAGAATCCTTTTAAAAGCAAAAAATGCAAATACAATGTAATGAATGGAACAATGTACAACTATATATATGAACTCTTCAAAAAAAAAAAAAAAAAAAATTGAGAATGGAAATGGGGAATATGTCAAAGAGACAACAACCCGACCAAAGAGCAGACAACAGCCGAAGGCCACCAATGGATCTTCAATGCAGTGAGAAAATCCCGCACCCGGAGGTGGTCCTCAGCTGGCCCCTAACTAAAATTGTGTGCTAGTTCAGTGAAAATGGACTTCACACTAAACTCCAAAACATATAAATGAACTAAAATTAAAAAAAACATACTAGACTAACAAAGGCCAGAGGCTCCTGACTTGGGACAGGCGCAAAAATGCGGCGGGGTTAAACATGTTTTGTGAGATCTCAACCCTCCCCCTATATAATAGCCTGCATGAGACTACTTGAAAGTTATACACTTAACATGCTTAATCCACTGAATCAAAGATTGAATCTGGTGGTCATGTTTTCTATCAGTACTCGACCAAATAGGGATTATTTGTACAGAACCATTTATACATCATTTGGTCAAATGGTCAAGTAGTTTCCGAGAAGACAAAAAAAAAAGTTTTTTATTTGAAGGTGTTTTGTGAAAATTGTCACAGAGATAAATAGTGTGTTCATTATCATGATTATTAAACAGGTCCTTGTGAAAGTATATGCAGCTGGTATTAACCCTGTGGATACTTATATCAGAAGTGGAACATATGCTGTGAAACCTGCCCTGCCTTATACACCAGGGAATGATGTAGCCGGAATTGTAGAGAGCATTGGTAAAAATGTCACAACTTTAAAGGTAATTCAGTTTTATTTACCATTTAGGCCATACATGTACAACAAATGATGATGGGAAACATACAAACATGTTTAACACCTCCACATTCTCTATGTGCCTGTCCCAAGTCAGGAGCCTGTAGTTCAGTGGTTGTCCATGTTGTCGTTGGTTCATGCCTTCTTTATGTGCCTGTCCCAAGTCAGGAGCCTGTAGTTCAGTGGTTGTCGTTGGTTCATGCCTTCTTTATGTGCCTGTCCCAAGTCAGGAGCCTGTAGTTCAGTGGTTGATGTTGGTTCATGCCTTCTTTATGTGCCTGTCCAAAGTCAGGAGCCTGTAGTTCAGTGGTTGTCGTTGGTTCATGCCTTCTTTATGTGCCTGTCCCAAGTCAGGAGCCTGTAGTTCAGTGGTTGTCCTTAGTTCATGCCTTCTTTATGTGCCTGTCCCAAGTCAGGAGCCTGTAGTTCAGTGGTTGTCGTTGGTTCATGCCTTCTTTATGTGCCTGTCCCAAGTCAGGAGCCTGTAGTTTAGTGGTTGTCGTTGGTTCATGCCTGTCATATTTGTTTTTCATTAATTGTATTGTATAAATTAGGTAGTTAGCTTTCTCATTTGAATTGTTTCACATTTTTCATGTTGGGACCTTTTATAGCTGACTATACGGTATGGGTTTTACTCAATGTTGAAGGCCTAATGATGACCTTGAATTGGTTTTATCTTCTTCATTTAAACTCTGGGGGAAATTTGTCTCTTTGGCAATCAGACCATATCTCCTTATTTGTATATTTAACATTTTACAAATGAATCTCTGTTAATGATGTGTTTCTATTCATCTGTACACATGTTCATTGTCTCAGATTTGGTTGAGTTTTAATTAAAGAACTTACAACTCAATGATAACCATTACATGCATTGCTGAAAAATATCTTTTGATGCAAGCAAAATTTTATATTCATCTGTTAAGATATTTGGTTTAGAGGGTACATCTTTGACAGTCTTTGCAAGGTTGAAGTTTACCTACTCTGAAAGATGGAAACTTTTTGTTTTGACATCCTCTATATCTCTCCTCCACTGTCCATCCACAAAATTTCAAAACTTGGTATTACAGTACTGGTACTTTCAATACTATAATTTTAAAAGATAGAAGGATGACTCCCACTCAGATTACATAGGGGAATCACTATGTTATAAGTATGTATCTATACATTTTGAATCTGTATCTCCATTTAAACAAATGAGTGGCTTTCAATGAACATTTTAAAATTCTTACGTACTGTTTTAATGGGAATAACTGTACTCAACGGTTTTCTTTGAAAAAAGGAGATGTGGGGCATTTTCACTGAATCAGCAACATGAGACAGAAAAACGAACCACAAAAATAACAAAAAGACTTCCATTGGTCAACATACAGTCATGAACAAAAGACAGGTGTCTATGCAGTACAGGTATGTCAATCTCTAAAAAAACCCAACTCCAAATAAGTTGTAAATGAGAAACTATCTGCCTGATCTGCCATCAACACCAAGTTTTCCTAGTAAAGAAAAAATCTAAGCATCGAAATATGACATATTACAATTACTATGCTTATTTGCTAGTGTAATTATAAAACTTATATTTAAAACATTTTCATTAATTTAGGAAGGAGATCGAGTATTTTCAATGAGAACAGTTACAGGAGGCTATGCTGAGTTTTGTCTTACAGAGGAACAGTTTACACAACCTCTTGATGAAAACTTAACATTTGAGCAAGGTGCTGCACTTGGTGTTCCTTATTATACAGCTTATAGGGCCACAGTTACATCGTAAGTTATTCCTTATACAGCCTATAGGGCCACAGTTATATTGTAAGATGTTCTTCATACAGTTTGTAGGGCCACAGTTATATTGTAAGCTATTCATTATACAGCTGATAGAGCCACAGTTATATTGTAAGCTATTCCTTATACAGCTTATAGGGCCACAGTTATATTGTAAGCCATTCCTTATACAGCCTGTAGTGCCAAGCTATTGCTTATACAAACTTTAGGGCCACATTTATAAGTTTTTTTGTAATATACAGGTGATAGGTCCATATTTATATATAGTAAGCTGTTCCTCATTATACAGCTTATAGGGCACCAGTTGTATTGAGCAACATGTATATTTGTAACTTTTATATGTTGAAATTTAAGTTCTCTTTTGAAAAAAATTAATATAACCAAAGCTGCTTTAAGGTGAAGTCATGAATGGTTGAATAGCATGAATAGATTGATGTTTTAACATCCAGACTGTGTCAATATTACATGCATATATCTAGATAAGATATGAAAACATGTTTATCTGATATGAATATGAACTCTGCTTTGTAGTAAACTAACATCCTTAGCTGAATTTTTAACATGCTAGTTCGCACAGAGTGTTGGAAGTCAAGTTACCCTACCAAGACATTATTCTGACTGTGAGCAGACTAGTCTGTTTTTACTCCTGCATACTTAGTGGAGGATCAGCAAATATACCATTTTTTGAGATTTTGGTTTCCCTAGCATGGGAATTGACCTCACAACCTCCCACTAAAAAAATGTAGGTTATACACTCAGCATAGATACTAGGCTTAAAATTTTTGTACACCAGATGTTTTGTTTGATGATGTGGTTTATGCAGATTGACTTCAGGTCAACCATTATTACTCATTCATAAAAAACACAACAGCTCAAGATTGGTGTATTGGGATTCTAACACAAAAATCAGCTAAATTATTTTCTATGGAATGTTCTAAGCTCTGACTATTTATGACATCTTTACTCTAAATCCTTTGGGTGTTGGATGTGTACTGATTGATATTTTAGTCTTAGATGCATGATTTTTTTTGTTAGTTGTTATTGGCTTTGAACTAGCTGTCAGTAACTGCGAGTACTCTCAGATCTGTACTTAGTGTCATTTTGTTGTGGGGATGTATAAGTGCCCATCCACGTCCACTCTGTGTTTTTGTTGGATGTATTTCTATTAAATTTGTATCCATCTGATGAGTTCAGCCTTTTTCAACTGATTTTTATAGTTTGTTTTTATGTTGTACTGTTACACCATTGTCCCAGGTTAGGGGAGGGTTGGCACCTCCAAACTAGTTTAACCCCACCACATTCTGTATTTTCCTGTCCCAAGTCAGGAAGCTGTAATTCAGTGGTTGTCCTTTGTTGCTGTGTAACATATTTGTTTTTTGTTCATTATTTTGTACATAAATTAGGCCAGTAGTTTTCTCGTTTGAATTGTTTTACATTTGTTATTTCGGGGCCTTTTATAGCTGACTATGTGGTGTGGGCTTTGCTCACTATTGAAGGCCGTACGGTGACCTATAGCTGTTAATTTTTGTGTAATTTAGTCTCTTGTGGAGAGTTGTCTCATTTGCAACCATACCACATCTTCTTATTTTTATATCTTCATTATGATTATAATAAAAAACCATAAAAGTTGAACATTCATGATTGAAGATTGATATTGTAAAATATGCTGCTTATATATATGACTTTTGGTTCTTTTGTCTTTTGTTGCAGTATCATTTACACAACATCTGCTTTTATTAATATTAAATAATTTAGTGATAGTTTTTCTGTATACATGGCATATATGTTTCTAAAAAAAATTAGAGCAAATTTATGTTTTCTTTTAGAGGTAAAGCGAGAGCAGGAGAAACTATTTTAGTACATGGAGCTAGTGGTGCAGTAAGTAATATTACATAGATTTGATTTGATTTTTGGTGTTTTAACGCCACTTTTAAGCACAGCTTTTGGGCTATTTCGTGGCGGCCAGTTTTTATTGGTGGAGGAAGCCGGAGTGCCCGGAGAAAACCACCGACCTTCGATAGGAAAACTGACAATCCTAGTCAATTAAGATTGGAGTCGAGTAAACCCGCACGAGCGGGGTTCGAACTCACAACCTCAGTGTTGACTGGCTAGTGATTACAGTAGTAACTACTTAGATCACTCGGCCACAATATTACATAGAATCATATTATATAATACATAAGTGTTTGTTTGTTTGTTGGAGTTTAGCTCCACATTTGTGTCAATTTTTTGGGTGGTGGAAGAAGCCAGAAAGAACCACAACCTTTGTCAGGAAAACGAACTTTCAATCCTTGTCAGTAATAATCAGAGTCTTAGCACCTCACCATGAGTTGGTTCATCCTCACCAACTTCAGTGTTACCAGGCTAGTGATCATGGCAGATAAACTACTTACATCACTGCCATGGAGGTTCTCATATATTCCTTGAAAACTATTTAAGGTGGTACCAAACACCTTGACTCAAATCAATTTAGCTCGTTTAATTTTCATAAAGATTTGACAAAATATTTATTTTGACCCTTTGACAAAAATATAAAAATTTCAAAAAGCTTGAACCACACACATTATCGGAAAAATTTCTTTGGATATATGGATAGCAGTTTGACAAACACTTGTTTTGATCATTGAGAAGCTTAATATTTCCTTAACAATAGAAGGTGATTATAATGGTCTGCTGATTTTTACAGAGTTATCTCCCTGTAGTGTTATGTAGCACCTTAAACCAGATTCTGTAACTTAACCTGACCTGAAAATGTTCAGTCTTGATGAAGTTTCATTAGGATATTTCACTATGTTGGTTAGGAGATACCAATCAAAAACCTTAATTTCTAGGACAGATAACATCATGACAAAAAGAGAAATAATAAAAATGACACAAAGATTGATTGATTTTTGCTTTACACTGCCTCAGCATAAAAACGCAACAGTCCACTTGACTCATTACTTAAGATTGAGGGACATTAACCCAACCAAAAACCTTGGGTTAACTGAGGTGCCTCAGATGGTTAAGTGAGTAGTTTTTGTTCTATTGGTGACACCTGTTTCTTTTAGATTTTCTGTTTTAATGTTTACAGGAATTTGTGTTTTTATCAATTGTTGCTTCGAAATTAGAGTATATAAAACTTAATAATAATAATTCAGAAATTATTTTCGATGTTTTTATTAATGCCAAAAGTGCAATAGTAACAGCTGGGTCTGCAATAATAAAACCTCACATTCATAATTTCAGTAGTAGTTTTCCTTTTTAAAATATTTGCAATAAAATTAATTAGATCTCACATTTATACCAATAATCAATGATTCGCAAAAATAAATGCACACATTAATTTCTGCATTTACAGTATATCTATTGTTTAATTTACTTGTATCAGTGGATTTATCCTTTAAATGATACTGTAAATTCAGAAATTATTGCGTGCATTTATTATTGCGATTTTGTTATTTTAGACTAGAATGCGATTTTAATTTTTGCGATATTGAGAAAAATCCTGTTTAATTCAAATAAAAAATTTCAAAATGAGAGTATAAATTATTGCGATTATTACCCTGTCGCATTTTTCGCAATAATAAAAACGTCGCAATAATTTCTGAATTTACAGTATTAGAATACTTATGTATAAAATGTTGTAAAGTGAACAGGGAAAATTTACAGGATAGGTAATATTTAAAAAAAAATTTTACAACAGAAAAATGAGTTTTGTAAAAAAAATATCTCATTATATACTTTTTATAATCTATTCACTAATTGTTTATTGGAATGTAAATATCTTTTAGGGGTGAATTAAGTATGACCTTGTGAGAAAATCAAACCCCAAGATGTTTTGAAATATATATTTAATGAATTAAGTTATTCTGTTTATCACAGTATATACTGTATCTGTTGAGAGAGGTGTATATGCATTTCCTGGGCTGGAGGTATATCTTAACGGCAAACAGATTGTTGTGTCATCACTTAAAGTACGATAGACAACTGAATTACAGTCATCATAGCCCACACACAAGTAAATACAATCCATAAACTCGATCTTTCTAACTTGCCATGCTGATACTGATCTTGATGTCCACAGGGTGGCAACAGGAACCAATTTCTTGTAGAACACTTCTTTGATTGTAGAACCTGCAATGAAAAAAGAGTTTACAGTGAATACATTATTACTCGTTGAGTTCCAATTTTTGTGGATTTTGTTGGTATAGGTAGCCACGAATTCAAGTGTTCAACAAAATACCATTTTCCATAGGCTTATGCAGATTTGGTCAAAACTAGTTTGCATGTACCATTCATAGATATAAGAAGATGTGGTATGTGTGCCAATGAGACAACTCTCCATCCAAGTCACAATTTGTAAAAGTAAAGCATTATTATAAGGTTGATTTCATCTCACTCTAAAGTGACTAAAGCTCTCAAAATCCTAGCTTAAACCTTGATTATAGATCAAAGTACGGCCTTCAGCACGGAGCCTTGGCTCACACCAAACATCAAGCTATAAAGGGCCCCAAAAATGACTAGTGTAAAACCATTTAAACAGGAAAACCAACGGTCTAATATTTATAAAAAACGAGAAACGAGAATTACTTATGAACCACATCAACAAATGACAACCACTGAACATCAGGTGCAAACAAATGCAGCAGGTTTAAACGTTTTAATAGGCACCAACCTTCACCCTACCTGAAAAAATAGTGTAACATAACAACATAGAAAGACACACTATTAAATATCAATTGAAATGGCTTAACTCAATCAAAAGACATATTAACAAAAACAAGTGAACATACACTGAACGAATAAATTTGATCTATGACATAATGTAAATACAAAATTAATAAAACAAGGGGGTTAGATGTAAAACAATATCAGAAAGACAACCATAACCTTGGAAAAATGCCGCCAAATAAAATAACGTACACAGGTAAATAAAAATAATTTTGTTGTAAGGTCATGACCTCTTTTTCACAGTTCAGAAGGACAGATCTTATATATCTCCATAAACTCCCACTCTTGATTGCTATTCCTCATGGTACTTCTTCATGAATTTTAGTATGCTACTCAGGAACATAAATGTAGATAGAATATTTTAGGTGTAATTTTCATAAATCATAATTATACCCCTCAGCATTATTTTGAGGGTTATATAGGAATCACCCTATGCATTATAGAACATGTTGCGAAAATGGTTGGAATGTCAATGCAAGGTCAAGGTCACTCAAAGTGTATAGCAATCATGTAGAAGCTTGTGCCATCATCTCATCAGTTATTTATCTCGTGTCTTTTTTTTTTAACAAATTCAAAATTTTTGCGGCCATATAATAGTATGACATTGTCGTCGTGTGTGTATTCGTCGTCCGAAGACATTTGGTTTCGAGACAATAACTTGAGTATGAGTGTATGAATCTCTTTGAAATTATACCACAAGGTTCCATACCACAAAAGGAAGGTTGGGAATGATTTTGGGGGTTACTGTCCTAATTGTTTAGGAATTAGGAGCCAAAACTAAGCATTTTTCTTGTTTCAGGACAATAACATGAATAACTTGTGTAGAAGTGTATGGATCTCTATGAAATTGTACAACATGGTTTTATACCTCATAAGGAAGGTTATGATTGATTGTAAGGGTTATGGTCCAAATCTTTTGGTAATAAGGGGCCAAAAAACAAGGATTTTCTGGGTTTCAGACAGTTTATGAATCTCTCATGAAATTGTACCACAAGGTTTCATACCTAAAAAAGGAAGGTTGGGATTGATTTTGGGGGTAATGGCCTAACCGTTTAGGAAAAAGGGGCCGAAAACAATACTTACTTGGGGTTCTTTAATATGCTGAATATAACTGTGTATTTAGATTTTTGATTTTGGAACTGGTTTTCAAATTGGTCCACATTAAGGTCCAAAGGGTTCAAAATTAAATTTAGTGTGATTTTAACAAAAATTGAATCCCTAGTGTTCTTTGATATTTGGAATCTAAACATGTATTTAGATTTTTTATTTTGGGCCAAGTTTTCAAGTTGGTCCAAATCCGGGTCCAAAACTAAACTTTTGATATCAACAAAAATTGAATATATGGGGTCCTTTGATATACTGAATTGAACCATGTATTTAGATTTTCGGTTTTGGGCCCGTTATCAAATTGGTTCATATTGAGGTCCAAAGGGTCCATAACTAAAATTTGTATGATTTCATCAAAAATTGAATTCTTGGGGTTCTTTGATAAGCTGAATCTAACCAGGTATTTAGATTTTGGATATTGGACCAGTCCATAATAGGTAAATGACCAATTTCAAATTTTTCAGTTCTTATACCAAATTCATTCTGTGTAACAGTAAGAAACCTATGCTGTGTCAAATATTTAATCAGAGCTGTATTAAGCTTGAATGTTGTGTCCATACTTGCCCCAACTGTTCATGATTCGATCACTGCGCATTGTGTAGCATTTTATTCTTTCATGTCTTTGTTTATTTCATGTCTTTGTTTTTTTCATGTCTTTGTGTATTTCATGTCTTTTTTTCATGTCTTTGTTTATTTCATGTATTTGATTTTAAGCTGACCTGGGGACAACATGTCATATGACATTGAATATGAACTAATTTGATAACGGGGTGTGAAGATGTTTGCTTTCTGACTTAAACAAATTTCCCGGGAAAATGTATATAAGAATTAATTGGAAGATTGTGTATTATAATGTACCCTCGAAAGACTAATTTTACCCGTTTTGTAATTTTTTGTGGTAAATATAGTAATAGTTTATTTCATGTATTTGTATTTTTGTATAATGTCAGAAGGTTGATAATGTTATGAGGATAAAAAAGTGTTAAAGCATATTTAAACTTATGAATAAAGATTACCCAATTTAATTATCAACTGAAACATAACAGTCCGGTATTTGTGAAAAAAAAGCACTGGTTCTCACATACATTACATTTTATCAAAGCTTATAAATCATAGTATCCTGTCAGTGTTCTAGCTTGTTGAAAATAATAATTTTTCAGTTTTGTAGGACAAATAAAATTACTTGTCATTTCTGGGACTTTTATTGCTTTTGTCTATTCAGTATGAGTTTTGCTCTTTGTTGAAGGCCGTACGATGACCTATAGTTGTTATAACTTCTGTCATTTGTTCTCTGGTGGAGAGTTGTCTCATTGGCAATCATACCACATCTTATTTTTATACTGATCCTCAACTTTGCATTGAATATTTTTTTTAATTCTGTATCTGTTTAATTTTATAGGTAGACAAGTGATATGGTGTTAGATAATAGTTTTAGTATAATAAAGGATCATTTGTCTGATTTTTGAAATGACACCAATTTTTGTCCAAATTTATAAATTATCTCTCGTCATCAATAATACTTATACACTAGGGATTTATTTATTTTCATGTGTAATAATTTTCATGGATTGAGGAAAAATTGTATTTCATGGATATTTGTTTTGTGGTTTTGACAAAGTCTGCATACAAGCCTATAGAAAATTTATACTTTGTTGAATATTTAAATTTGTGCCTCACTTATACCCTCGAAGTCCACGATAAATGCTATCCCAAAAATAATGAGTCCACGGTATGTTTTGCCTTTTTTCAGATGTAGTGTAAATTCAACATATAAATCATAAACTTAATTGTTTTATTATCTAAAGCAAATTCATTAATAATACTTTAATGTCAATCAGTATGTTGAAATCTTTTCCTTCAAAAAGTTTTTGTGTCCTAGGTTGCTGTCTTTTTATATAACCTTTTTGATAAAAAGGGTTACATTTATATATGCTTCACATTAAAATGATAAATATTGAGAATATATAACTAACCATGAATTCCATTGTTCCAAAGAAATATTAGTCCAAATCCTAGAAGTAAAAAACATTTAACGAATAACATTTTGCACTTATTTTCTATCCTTCAAATCTGAAATGGTATCTTCATGGCTTGAAACACTCACTGTCACTACATGATCATCACCTTTGAAATCATACCACAATAATCCTTAATTGATTTAAATTCTGTGCTTTAAAAAGTATATAAGTATATTATCCTTCCACCTGATCTAAATTTGTCTTTAATTCTTAAAAAAATAAATTCAATAACAATTTTTATGGACTCGTTCTCCAGTGGCTAATAATCAGCAGCACAACACGTGAAAAGATTTTAATGAATTTCTATTTTTTTTGTAATGTAAATTATAATTGGAAAAGTGTAAATTGTTTATTGAGATACAACCCTCATCAATCTTCTACACAATACTAGCATTGGAAACATACAGTTAGAAATATAAAAGGGGATGATGGATCGCTGTTTGACATCCAGTGTTAAATTAAAACCATAACCAGGATAACAATAGTTAAAAAGGTCTTTTGTTTAAAGATATGTTTTAACTTTTTATATTAATTAGATTATTGAAAGCTATCTAATTAAAAAATTTGTAAGGGTTCCGTAGAACCCAGTGTCTCGCCTACTTTTGCTGTTAGTCGCAGGCTCAACAAAAATGGGGAAAAAATTATTAAAAATTTTCCTCTAAATACTTAAAGTTTGGTAAAAATCCAAGAAGGTTTATGAATCTAATAAATGTTTTAAAAACTTTAACTGCAGACTGTACGTAATGTTAATTGGAATAAAACGAAGTCCATTTATAAGTAATATACGGAAAAACAGGAAATAAATTTTTACAAAATTTCCTTCTAGATACTAGCTTTTGATCATAAACAAGCTTCTGTCCAAGTTTGGTACAAATCCAGGATAGTTTAGGAAAGTTATTAAAATTTGAAAAACTTTAACCAAAGAGTGAATGTTATGTTAACTAGCAGAAAAACTAAGTCCATATATGAGTAAAATACGGATAAACAGGATTTTTTCTTTTCAAAATTTTCTTCTGGATACTATCTTAAGATTATAAACAAGCTTCTGCCCAAGTTTGGTACAAATCTAGGATAGCTTAAGAAAGTTATTAAAATTTGAAAAACTTTAACCACAGAGTGAATGTAATGTTAACTGGCAGAAAAACTAAGTCCATTTATGAGTAAAATTCGGATAAACAGGATTTTTTTTTTTACAAAATTTACTTCTGGATACTATCTTATGATCATAAACAAGCTTCTGTCCAAGTTTGGTTGAAATGCAGGATAGGTTAGGAAAGTTATCAAAATTTCAAAAACTTTGACCACAGAGTGAATATTTGTGGACGACACTAGACTCCGAAACATATAAATGAACTATAATTAAAAAACATACAAGACTAACATGTAAAGTATGTATGCCAAATAAAACTGAAGATTAAAACCACTTCATGTGGCATTGTCAAAATTATCAGAAGGAAAGAGAGACCCTTAAGACAAAAGTATCTAAAAACTTAAATTTTATAACCTATGATAGTGTTAAATCAAAATTATAATCCAACAGTGTGTTTTACAAATACTAAAGAGGTGCTCTCCTTAAATTTCTGAGCTGTCTTAAGTTAAGAATGATGTATAAAAAAAATATTAATTACTGTAAATTGAGAAATTATTACGAAATTTTTATTAATTCGAATAATGCAACATTGTGACGATTACAATAATAAGAACTCCCATTCTGATATCTGATA
This sequence comes from Mytilus californianus, assembly GCF_021869535.1. Classification (NCBI taxonomy): domain Eukaryota; kingdom Metazoa; phylum Mollusca; class Bivalvia; order Mytilida; family Mytilidae; genus Mytilus; species Mytilus californianus. Next base: position 61,020,776 of record NW_026262604.1, on the reverse strand, counting down.
CATAAATCAAATGTAGATTTTCCTGAAATCCCAATAATTAATCTAGCATTTTGTCACTGCTTCCAAAATCGCAATAATATCTGAATTTATATTATATTAATATTGTAGTTGTCAGTCAGATATTTTATGTATTTTAATGAAATGTACTTTGAATGTAGTCTTTGCTGTTTGTTAATAATTGCCCTTGTGCTAATACATACTTCAAAAACCAAAAGTTCAATGTACAAAGGATGTTGCTACATAGATATAAGAAGATGTGGTATGAGTGCCAATGAGACAACTCTCCATCCAAGTCAAAATTTATAAAAGTAAACCATTATAGGTTAAAGTAGGGTCTTCAACACGGAGCCTTGGCTCACACCGAACAGCAAGCTATAAAGGGCCCAAAAAATTACTAGTGTAAAACCATTCAAACGGGAAAACCAACGGTCTAATCTATATAAAAAACGAGAAACGAGAAACACTTATGAACCACATCAACATACGACAACTACTGAACATCAGATTCCAGACTTAGGACTTACTTTTGTTAATTTAATGACAAAGATAAAATCAATTAGATATCCTCTCTGAACAAGAAAATGTGAAAATAAACTCATGAAAAGGATGGACTCTTGAAATCCATAAAATTTAAACTCCTCAAAAATATACAACTTTACAGTAAAATATGAAAAAAGAAGATGTGGAATGATTGCCAATGAGAAAACTATCTACCAGAGTTTAAAAGACCTGGATGTGAGCAATTATAGGTCATCGTACAGCCTTCAACAATAAGAAAAACTCATTCCGTATTGTCAGCTATAAAAGTCCCCCACATTAAAAATGTGACAATTCAAACGAGAAAACTAATGACCTAATTTATACAATACAATTTGTATATATGACAGCCAGTGAATTTCAGGCTCCAGACTTGGACAGACACATAAAGAATGTGGCCAGGTTAAACATTTTTGTGAGCGCTCAACCCTCCCCTAACCTGGGACAGTGGTGTTTCGGCACAAAATAAGATCAAACTGTAAAAATTAGTATGAAACACAAATAAATCATAGTATTAAGCCATGAACTCTGTCTAATGTCAGCAGTGCATGAATGAGTTGGAACATTAGCTGTAGCTAAATTACACATTTACAATAATCACACAATTAAAAAACCCAGACAATGCCTCAATCATAATATTGCATTAACATGTAAAGTAAATAGTTGAGGACAGAAGCATCAATCGATGATGATTTTAATAAAGAAAAGGAACTATAACATTAAACATGACCATTAGATGTAATTAATTTTATTAACAGTTCATTTACGTTAGAACATTGTTGTCATTTATGTCTGACTGGGTATGGATCATTAAATAAATTGAAATTATGTAAATAAGAAGTTTAAAAGCAGCTTCAATTAACTAATAAATCGAATATTGAGGAAACGACTGTTGACATTACAAAAACTATTATTTAGAAAAGTGCATTTCCCTTAAACAGTATATCTATACTTAGTGAACTTTATCCATTGTCATATGTAAAATAAAGATTTGAAGAAAAAAAATGAATATTCAAGGAATTAACACTTTTTCTAGAGGTTATTGGGGGGCCATGAATTAACTGACAAACTGAATAAAAGTTAATAACCTGTGTTTAAAATGTGTTTAATCCTTACAATTCTCAAAGTAACATTTTTTATGGCCCCGCTGACTTAGGTCGAAACCATATTGTTTTATTCTTATCTGTCATTCCGTCATTCTGTAACAACACCTATGCAGACTTTTTTTCTAAATGCCTTCACATATTGACCTGATTTTAAATATGTGAGTCTACTGTGATGAGTTACAGATCAAGTTTATGTTTGGTTCCGCTAGGCTGATTTTTGCTGAAATTAAGGGCTTTGGGCGTTGAAAATTTCGTGAAAATAAGAAATATACAGACTTTTTTTTATAAACCTTTACATATTTAGCTGATTTTTAGTATGTGAGTTAATTATGATGAGTTATAGATCAAGTTTATGTTTGGTTCCGCTCTGCTGAATTTTGTGGAAATTACAGGTTTTGGACTTTGAAAACTCCACTCCTAAAAATGTCTTCAAGCTTTGTTTGCAAGCACATTTATATAGTTCCGACACATCTAGTTTTTTTTTCTTTAATTTCTTGAAACCCAATACCAAAAATAAAATTAGAATTGTTTGATGTTCAGTACCTACCTACCCATCTTTAAAGTAGCCTACCCGAAAAAATTTACGACACAAATTGTTTAAAAATTTGTTTTCTTGCTCTAACATCGTTTTCTTGTCTATAATATGTAACTTATTTTAATGGCCCAAAAAAAAAAAAAAAAGATCCCTACCTACCTACCTACCTACCTACCCAACCCTACAAGGCATGGGTAGGCAACATCAACAAAGAATTTGTTAAGGGTGGCCTAATGATTGCATTTATGCTTATAGCCATATATCATAGTGAAATTGTCATAGTGTTTCCTAGGTTAGGAAAGTAGTTCTTGCAACATACAGAATAAAGGGCAAAAAAAAATAAAAAAATAGAAAAAAAGGCCAAAAATAAAGAAATATAAAGAATAGAGAAAAATGACATAAAAAATTAAAAGCATAAAGAAATGAAGGACCCCCCATCCAGACCCCTATCCAGACCCCCATCCAGACCCTCCTATAAATTCTGCTGAAATTTGAAGCATCTTAGAATATATTTTTCTTTATAATCAGACAAAAAGGATATAGTCAGAGTAATACGCAACAAGGTTTTTTTTTAACGACCTATACTACTGTTATATTAGGGGATATAATTCAGATATTTAAGTTTTATAAAGGAATATACAGTAAATTTACAAATTTTTGTTGTATAGCAAGAAAACGTTTATGTTGACCATAATAGTACAGGGTAATGTGGATGGTCCAAATTTTTATTTTATTTTCTGAAAGCATGAAATAAAAGCCATTTAACAAAGTGCTTTTTCCTTGAATAATTAATCCAAAAACTCTCTGACAATTTTTGGAATAAAAATAAGCTTGGAGACCTATATTACTTTTTGTTATGTTTTTGAAAAAGTAGCACGATGTAAGCTAAATTTTTGGTAAAGTATGGGAAAATTGTATCGTTCTACTTACTGTAGACCCTGTCAACATTAAGCTAATAAAAAGTCATTAACCTAAATGTTTTGTAGATGAAAAGATCTAAATATGTCAGAATGAAGGTTTTTTTCATGTTTTATTTGTTCTGCAGGTTGGAAGCTAATATTCCATGACAGAACCATTTACAGTGTAGTGTTTTGTTAGTGAAAAATTAATTAACCATATATTGTAAAGAACACTTCGTAGGGGATGGTTTTGATTAGAATCAAACAGTATGAGATTTGATTCAATGATTATTGATATTTTTAGTACATTATAATGTTTGAAGCTTAATATGGCTGTTTGTTGAAAACTGCTACATATTACTTACATACATGACTTTTTATTAGATTTTTATTGATTATTGAGTAATGTAGTTTTTCATGTTAAATGACTGAAATTAATGGATGACCTTCTTGTAAACAAGGAAAATACTTTATAGTTGGAATTTTCAAGATTCAATTACAAAGGAACTTTTCACTTTTCATACAGGAGTTTAACATTCACCTATGATATTAGTGCATGCGACCCTTCACATTTATATTGGTGTTTTGTACAATTTTTATTTTTTTTTAACAAATCAAACAAAACAAATATTTTATTGTCGTATAAACTTTACAGTTTGTGACCAACATGTATTAACACAATAAACATATATACATACATATCAAACAAACACAATAAAAACAGCATCAAAATTTATAAAAACAAACAAGCTGTTAAGAGTCCCCTGCCCTCAGTTCTAATGACTTTTTTCAAGAAGGATCCTAACTTATTTGTTTGTAAAGGCGTTCATGGATTTAGTAAATAATGAATTTTTTCTTCTTCATTTAAATTATTAAAGTTATTATTTTCAGTACATCTGTGTTCAAAAAAGGCATTTCTTAGTGTTGTATTATAATCACAATAGAGTAAAAAATGTTTCTCATTATCCTCTAGTATTTTACATTTATGACAAAGTCGTTCCTCTCTTGGGATTTTAAAATATCTCCCCTTTTCAATTAAGAGGGAGTGATCACTTAGTCTAAATTTAGTGATCAATCTCCTTATCTGAAAATTAGATATATTTAGATGAGATTGGAGTTTGCAATCTTTTTTAAGTTTTTTATATAGATAAAATTTACTTTTATCATCAATGTTTTCAAATTCAGTTTCAATTAAATCTTCATATCTATTTTTCATTTTTAACTTTATATTATCATTTTTTATTTTATTTACATCTTTTATGTCCTTACAATTAGAAAGAATACTAAGGTCAATATTAGTCTCTTCAACAATATTTTTTGCATATGTATACCATGAATAAGTTCCAGTCAAATCTAGAGACTGTACTAGAGAAAAAGCTTCCTTTATCAATGGATTAATATTATTATTATATAGTCTAGCTAAATATAAAAGGGTTTGTGTTTTAATAAAACATTCTATAGGCAATCTTCCTAATTCAACTCTTGCTCCTAATTTGGATGCATTTTTTCTTATTCCTAGAGTAGATTTACAAAATTTAAGATGCATACTTTCAATAGGGGTTTTGTCTGTAAGATCAAGTTGATTAATTTGTTTTCCTGAAGATAAGGCTCTGTTTTTGGCTTTATGAAAAAAAATATATGTATCCAAATATGTTACTTCTGAATTATAGGTCATAATTGGTTTTACTAAAGAATCAAAAAGATTATTTGCTACTTTTATAGGTAGATTATTCAATGATTTAGTATAGGATTATATTGCAAACAATACTTTTTTTGCCTTTTTTGTCAGCTCTAAAGTACTTTGTGATAAATTTCCATTACATTTTATCAACATTCCCAAAAATGAATATTCTGATACGCTCTCTATGGCTTCATTCTCATAGTAAATATGTGATGTTTCACCATTTTGTTTGGACTGACTGAAAATCATGGATTTTGTTTTGTTTGTATTTAAAGAGAGTTGTCATTTGTTGCAATATAATTTAACATTATTTAAAGTGTTTTGATTGATTGATTGATTGTTGGTTGCTTAATGTCCTAAAGTGTTTTGAAGACCCTCTTTCGTTTCTGACAGGATCAAAAGATCATCCGCAAAAAGGAGGCATCCCACCTTACTATTTAGAAGCTTAAGGGGACTTGAATCATGAGGAGATTATTTCTGCATTTTACCATGATAGTGAAATTAGTGGAAATCCCCCCCAACTGCCTCTGAAATTATTTTCTTTTCAAAAGTCAAGATCCTTTCTAGTGCCTGTATTTTGTGATATAATATGTTTTTTGTCATTCAGGAATTTTGATATTAATGACAGATCTTGGTTGGTCTTGATCAAATTAAATCCCAACTTTTTGGGATCCTTAACTTCTTGACACATACTGTAGATTGATTGTTTTTTGTGGGGTGTCTAGTTGTCTTTGTGGGTATAGATAGGGAAACCACAAATTAGATGTTAAATGAAGTATAAATTTCCCATCTATAGGCTAGTTGTATACAAACTTTTCCAAATCCATGAAATCAAATGAATCCACTCAGTTATTCATAGATATTAAGATATTACAGTACGGATGGTTTGTAAATTTATAAATACAATTATCTTTTTTTTTGCATTGATTTCAGGTAGGACTAGCTTGTGTTCAGTTAGCAAAGAATTTAGGTTTGACAGTTTTAGGAACGGCAGGATCAAAGGCTGGAATGGACATAGTGGAAGATAATGGATGTGATTTTGTTTTCAATCACAAATCTGATAACTACACACAGCAGATAATGGTAAATGTTGAAGTATAAAATATAATATAAAAGTAAGAAGATGTGGTATGAATGCCAATGAGACAGCTCTCTACCAGAGACCAGGTCTTGTAGTCATAAAAAAATTAAAGGGAAACTTCGCAAAAAAATGAAAAATTCATATTCTGTTCATTATGTATAAAAAAATACAAATTCATAGATATTAAAGTTTTATTCTGTAAGTTAAGAGATCACCATCGATTTTAAATTTAGAGTATCAATTCTCCACATGCGGCCATTTTGACATCCTCCCCGAATATTGACCACGATATATCTATAAACCACAAAGGACCAAAACAAGCAGTAACCTAACGTAGCCGTAATAGAGTGTCGATATCTTGTCAAGCGTACGGTTGTTTTATCCGACAAGGAAAGCATAAACAGTTTCACGGGTCACAAAAAAGATTATGATAGACATGGTTGTGCAACCTTTCCTAACTAACTTGATACGGAAAATGTAATTTTATATATATTATTTTTTAAATAACTAGTACTAATAGTATGGTCTGTCGTTTTGAAACTGTTTTGTTTACGAAGTATTTAAAACAAGAAATTGAAATTAGTTAAAAAATCAAAGTTCAAAGTCATAAATAAGTGTTCCATGTAAAATTGTTTTTGAAAATCTAGTTTGTTCATAATTGTTTTATGTAATAAACTTTTTAAAATAAATTCGGACCTTCACTTATCTGATCACCAGAATGGCTAAAGGAATTGTTCCCAGAGGTATTGTGAGGTGACACGTACAGGTATTCAAGCGATTTCCTGTCGGGCTTTAAAACTGTTATTACACAATTACATAAAACAAGTTCGTGCATCACTTTTTTTCTGGGGGTATTGATCAGTGTACACGGCCGATAACATGTAACTTCCATTTTGAATCTATCAGGTGTAATATACAACTTTGTCTAGCGTATCCGATAGTGATATACTAGTCATTGCTGAACTCATACGCTTGTTTATAAATAACATTTTTGGTGTAAAGAATGATATTTATGAAAATTTAAATAATTAAAAAAAAAAAAAAAAAGATTTGATGATATAAAAATCTATTAACACATTTTCCAAGGGTATATTGGGGAAAATGTAAGTATATACTCGTTGTCAATAATTATGAACATTTTGAAACATACAAATATTGATTTAACAAAATGTGCGGCACTTGTTGATCATTGGTTTACACGCCTAGATGGAAGGTTTATAGGGAACTATGGATAGTCGCAATATAGAACTGATATTATACAAGTATATTGAATATACGAGAGAAACATCCAGAACCAATCTGATTTAAATACAGGTCGATATCTAACTTGCTTTGGTTCATCGAAGCTATAGACATAGTAAGATCACAGATTTATATTTCAATAAGATTATTTCGAACAGTTTAAGAAATTCGTCATCATCACATTTTCCTGGTCCGACATGCATGTTATATATATGCCATTGGACGTGCACTAATGATCCCCAAAAGCCTATTTGAAGAAATAAAGAAACTTCACTCAGGATAGACTGATGGTAGTTGTATTAACGTCTGGTCAGCTAGAGGGTTGGTTAATTTATTTAGTTAGCTTGTAGGGGATTTAACCACACTTAATATTGCACTTATGCATTAGATATTAAATGACAGTACCGGTAATATAAGAGAAAATATAAATACGAAAAGTCGCATATCTAATAGAAAAGGACTCACCATGAACTATAGGATTGTACGTACGATTGTCATTCTTAATCGCATAACGGACAGTCATTTAAATGCATGCATGTACGCTGTGATAAAAAGGGGTGTCGCAGTTGCAAAGTATTCATCATAAATCTATTTCAAGTTTATTATTTCCTTTTATTTTTATAAGTTAACGCAGAGACATGTATACACTAGATCTCTATTTAACGACAAGCAACTATATATAAATATCTGAATCTGATGTGACTTACCGTTCATCTCTTTCTTTTTTCTCATTTTTTTTTAATTTTTGCAGGAATATACACATTGTAAGATATACTGTTCCTCGATTTGGTGTGGGGGGGGGGGGGGGAGTCTGAGGTCATGTCTATCTATCTATGATTAACGTTGACATTTCCGGGTATAACAGAGCTACTTGTATATTACCTGAATGTGGTTAGGTGACGTCCCATGAGGTCTTACGTATACATGTTTATATTTATAATGGTTTCTGATATAACAATTAGGTTTTATAACATTCACACTTCTGCATGTTCTGTATACCAAATTCGTATCTTTTTTTCAGACCGAATGAGGATGTGAATATTTTCCAGGATCAAATTAATTTCGGGATTTTTTTTTATTTCTTTGTATTAAATCTCAGAAATTTACAGAATATACTGCTTGTCCGCTTTAGGAGTTTTCTTGTCAGTTTAAACAGACGTATATATATGTCTCTGGTTTAGAGTGGGTTTATGAATGAATGATAAGTCTTACAAAGGTACAAGATATCAAGCACATTGAAAATTGATTTCGCCGTTCTGTCTACATTTAAAAAAGGAAAGTTGACGTTAGATTGATTCTGTTAATTTTTTTAAACATCGTTGGTCAAATAGCTTAAGAATTATATAAATACGTTGTGAGATTTATAATATTTCAATAAGGGCATTCCTGATTAGGTAAATGAAGATCGCTTTGGACGACAAAACTATATTTTCGTAACTGATAATTTTCTCTGCACATTTAAATATTCAAGGTTACCGATGATAATTTAAAATAGTACTGTTTTGATTTATACGCTCGTTTTCGTGGGCCATTTATAATATTTATATAATTATTTTATTAAAAGTGATTCAGAATTTCGATGTTACAACAAAATACTCACCTATTTATTTAAAAACTGAGCAAATGCAAAATGTTAAAAAAATATATATATAACGGCGATTAAGGTGTTTTGCCACCATATTCCTCCCTTAATAATTAAAAAAAATCTGTCTCATACCTGCAACGGTGAACCCTTGAGGACAAACACCACTCTAGTGAAGATCAAAGGATTAAAATTACATAATGCTAATCTTTTAATTACCGTGAATTTAACCACGCCTTTACCAGGTGGTGTTAGCATAATACACATGCATTGTATTTACACAGTACTAGACTGAAGCCAGGATTTGTATAGTAAGACAAATCCTCGACTGAAGTAATAGGGGAGAATACAAACGTGAATTTCTATTATACTATCAGTTATATATGTTGTTCAACATATCCGTCGAAAAAAAAATCATAAAAAAATTCGATTGTATGATTTGCTTTTATTATTATAATTATATCAAAATCCTTAAAATATAAATCGTAAATTTTAATTTAAAAAAATGCACGGCTGATCACTTTTCTTTCTGAATTGTTAGTTGGTTAATAGCTACACCAAAAGTCGTTGATGCGCTTTAAATCGCGTTATTAGATGATTAACGAACAAGACTTTAAATGAGATTAATCCACTCCCGGCATGCAAAAAGACTTAAACTACGTCACATAAGTCAGGAAGTTTGAATAAATAGAATTAATAATTCCCAATTTTCTTCTTTATTAGTTTTCATATCCAGATAAAACTTGGTGAATATGTTTTTAACGATATTATGAACATAATAAGATGATAAGTCAAAAATCGCGAATTTTCCCTTTAAGTATGATTATCATACTCAAACTCAGAAATCAACCAATCAAATTAATGGATTAGGTTATTCTAGCACACATTTTGTACTGAATACTGAATAAAGTTTTATGACAGAGAGACCAAGATGACATAGAAGATAGCAACTAAAGTTCACCATATGAGCAAAACTCATACCAAATAGCAAGCTATAAAAGGCCCTGAGATGACAAATGTAAAACAATTCAATAAAATACAAAGAGGGCAATGAAAAACCATGTGAAAGAAAGAAACAGTACATCCAAAAGAAAAAAGGTAAAACAAACAAACAAAAATTTACAAAACACTACACTTGGCTTTAAAACTGAGGCAGAAGATACAAAAGTGTTATTCAAACTCATAAGTCAAAGACAAACTGACAACATCATTGTAAAATACAAAAAAAACAACAACAGATAGACAACAGTCTACAAAACACAACATAAAAAAGTAAAGACTGAGTAAACATCCTTCCTCCCCCCCCCCCCCCCCCAAAAAAAAATACAAAAACAATACAAAATGTAGGTGAAAGCAGGTGTCCCTGAAGGGTAAGCAGATCCTGCTCCACATGTCGCACTCCTTTACAACTTTAAAACAACTAACTGCGTCATCATGTCATCATGAAGACAGCATGATTGTAAACATTTATCTACATGTAATTTAAAAGAAAACATGTTTAACCAATTTTTTATCTGGTTTGATCAAATGCTTTGAAACTTCTGAATTTAATTCATGCATTTGTTATTTTGAATGTTTCACAGTTGACTTTAAAGTAGTCATAGTATTAATATTGTATGAACAGACAATAGAATGTAACTTTGACAGTGCAGTGTTCCTTCTGTCTCAATGCTGGCATCAATAAGACTATGAGTTAATTTACATTAGTAAATTGAATGGATGCATTAGATACTGTAAACCAACTTATTTTTTTGTCGATACTTTATTTCACGCTTAGCTCTTTCTAGCTGACTTTGTGGTGATTAAAGATTTATTTTTGTGACTTTCTTGTTTTCTTTATGTATTCATATAAGGAAAAATGGAAGTTTTACATATTCACAGTGTTTTATGATTTTTCTTCTCTCAAAAGTCTTTTTACAGAATACTGTTCCCTTCTACAGATAGAAATAATATGGATTTCCAGAAAAAATAAATGCTTCATTGCTAACAACTGTTTGTTTAAAGGTCATGAATCAAAAGTGCATGATATTAAAGCAGCAGTCACAAAAGATTAATTAACACAAACCCTAATTCTACTTAAAATATAAGAAAGAATTGATGTTCATATTGCAGAATGTTTGAGGGTCTGGATGGAGTTAACAGAATAGAGAATAATGGGTAAATAAGAGAATAGAGGACAGGAAAAATAAAGAATACAGAAAAAAGACCCAAAAATTAAAGAATAGAAAAAAGAACCAAAAATTAAAGAGTAGAAAAAAGAACCAAAAATTGAGAAATAGAAAAAAAAAAACAAAAATAAAGAATAGAGAAAAATAGACATAATAAATATTTGGCCAAAAAATTAAGGATAGGGAAATGAACTCAAATCCAAACACTGAAGCTTGGACTAGGAGGTTCCTGTTTATGGGTAGTGTATGTTAAGTTTAAAACAGTCAATCTTCATCAAAATGTTGCATTTCAGGACAATCCACATGGTTTATGAAAAATGTTTTTATTCCAATTAAATGCAGCTGCCTCTAACTATTGTTACTTCAGAACACTTCCTTTTTAAACGACAGCAAAAAAATTTTTGTGGTCGTATATTGGTATGACGTCGTTGTCGTCCGGCGTCGTCTGAAGACACATTGGTTTTCGCACTCTAACTTTAGTTTAAGTGAGTGGATCTCTATGAAATTTCACCACAAGGTTCAATACCACAAAAGGAAGGTTGGGATTGATTTTGGGGGTTATGGTACCAACAGTAAAGGAATTAGGAGCCAAAAAGGGGCCAAAAATAAGCATTTTTGTAACTTCCAGACATAACTTGTGTGTTAGTGTATGGATCTCTCTGACATTGTACCACAAGGTTCCATATCACAAAAGAAATGCTGGGATTGATTTTGGGGGTAATTGCCTCAAAATTTTAGGAATAAGGGGCCAAAAAAGGGGCAAAAAACAATCATTGTTCTAGTTTCATGACAATAACTTGTGTGTCAGTGTATGGATCTTTCTGAAATTGTACTACAAGGTTCCATATCACAAAGGGAAAGCTGGAATTGAGTTTGGGGGTAATTGCCGAAACGTTTAGGAATTGGAGGCCAAAAAGGGGCAAAAAATAAGCATTTTTCTAGTTTCCAGACATTAACTTGTATTCAAGTGTATGGATCTCTCTGAAATTGTACTGCAAGGTACCATACCACAAAGGGAAGGCTGGGATTGATGATGGGGGTAATTGCCTCAATATTTTAGGAATTAGGGGCAAAAAAGGGGCAAAAAACAAGCATTTTTCTAGTTTCAGGACAATAACTTGTGTGTAAGTGTATGGATCTTTCTGAAATTGTACTACAAGGTTCCATATCACAAAGGGAAAGCTGGGTTTGAGTTTGGGGGTAATTGCCCTAAACGTTTAGGAATTGGGGCCAAAAAGGGGCCAAAAAACACATTTTTATAGTTTCCAGACAATAACTTGTGTTCAAGTGTATGGATCTCTCTGAAATTGTACTGCAAGGTACCATACTACAAAGGGAAGGCTGGGATTGAGTTTTGGGGTGATGAATCATAAGGGGGTTCAAAAAATTTGGGGGGGGGATTTTTTTTTTTTTCCTTTTTTTTCTTTTTTGCCTTTTTTTTTTCTTTTAAAATTTTCCATTTTAAGTTGGTTATTTCTGATTTATATTTAAAAGCAAATAATAATGATATGGTAGGAGATACACACCAAACAGGATGTGTAAATTATTATATAATAAGTATTGTGCAATAGCAAGAAATTTTCAATTGCACAGTATTGCACAATAGCAAGTAATCTTCAATTGCACAGTATTGCGCAATAGCAAGAAATCTTCAATTGCACAGTATTGCGCAATAGCAAGAAATATCCAATAGCACAATATTGCGCAATAGCAAGAAATTGTCAATTGTACAGTATTGCGCAATAGCAAGAAATATTTAATTGCAAAAGAAGATACTTCGTATAAATTGCTTATTTCTTGACCAATTTCAATGGGGTTTTATTCTTGAATTCTTGGGGTTCTTTAATATGCTGAATCTAACCCTGTATTTAGTTTTTGGATTTTGGGCCCCGTTTTTAAATTGGTCCACATTGAGGTCCAAAGGGTCCAAAATTAAACTTTGTTTGATTTCATCAAAAATTGAATTATTGGGGTTCTTTGATATGCCGAATCTAACCGTGTATTTAGATTCTTAATTTTTTGTTCCGTTTACAAATTGGCCTACATAAAGGTTCAAAGGGTCCAAAATTAAACTAAGTTTGATTTTAACAAAAATTGAATTCTTAGGGTTCTTTGATATGCTGAATCTAAACATGTATTTAGATTTTTGATTATGGGCCCAGTTTTCAAGTTGGTCCAAATCGGGGTCCAAAATTAAACTTTGTTTGATTTCAACAAAAATTGAATATATGGGGTTCTTTGATATGCTGAATCTAACCATGTATTTAGATTTTTGATTTTTGGGCCCCATTATCAACTTTGTCCACATTGATGTCAAAAGGGTCCAAAATTAAACTTTGTTTGATTTCATCAAAAATTGAATTCTTGGGGTTCTTTGATATGCTGAATCTAACCATATATTTAGATTTTGGATATTGGACCAGAATAGTTGAATATCCAATTTAAAATTTTTAAGTTCTTAGACCACATTCATTCTGTGTAAGAAACCTATGCTGTGTCAAATATTTAATCACAATCCAAATGCAAAGCTGTATCAAGCTTGAATGTTGTGTCCATACTTGCCCCAACTGTTCAGGGTTCGACCTCTGCGGTCGTATCAAGCTGCGCCCTGCGGAGCATTTTATTGTAACTAGGTAGAACAAAGCTGTTCTTAAAAATACAATGAAACCTGCTATAAAAGTTACCTCTATTAATTAGTCAAAACTTTCTTATTAGGTCAACCTCTCCTTTATTTTCCAGCTGTAGCTATCCTTATGCATTTAGAATCTCAATGGAAAGGTACTTTTTATATGGTCTCAGGTGTGACCTTTATATACAGGTTTGACTGTACATTGTTATGTATTGTTGTTACTCATACCTATGGTCTCTGGTGAAACCAATATATACAGGTTTGACTGAACATTGTTATGTATTGTTGTTCCTCATACCTATGGTCTGGGGTGTGACCTTTATATACAGGTTTGACTGTACATTGTTATGTATTGTTGTTACTGATACCTATGGTCTCTGGTGAAACCTTTATATACAGGTTTGACTGTACATTGTTATGTATTGTTGTTACTCATACCTATGGTCTCTGGTGTGACCTGTATATACAGGTTTGACTGTAGATTGTTATGTGTTGTTGTTACTCATACCTATGGTCTCTGATGTGACCTTTATATACAGGTTTGACTGTACATAGTTATGTGTTGTTGTTACTCATACCTATGGTCTCTGATGTGACCTTTATATACAGGTTTGACTGTACATTGTTATGGATTGTTGTTACTCATACCTATGGTCTCTGGTGTGACCTTTATATACAGGTTTGACTGTACATTGTTATGTATTGTTGTTACTCATACTTATGGTCTCTGGTGTGACCTGTATATACAGGTTTGACTGTATATTGTTATGTGTTGTTGTTACTCATACCTATGGTCTCTGATGTGACCTTTATATACAGGTTTGACTGTACATTGTTATGAATTGTTGTTACTCATACCTATGGTGTCTGGTGAAACCTTTATATACAGGTTTGACTGTACATTGTTATGTGTTGTTGTTACTTATACCATGGTCTCTGGTGAAACCTCTATATACAGGTTTGACTGTACATTGTTATGGATTGTTGTTACTCATACCTATGGTGTCTGGTGAAACCTTTATACACAGGTTTGACTGTTCATTGTTATGGATTGTTGTTACTCATTCCTATGGTCTCTGGTGTGACCTGTATATACAGGTTTGACTGTATATTGTTATGTGTTGTTGTTACTCATACCTATGGTCTCTGATATGACCTTTATATAAGGTTTGACTGTACATTGTTATGGATTGTTGTTACTCATACTTATGGTGTCTTGTTAAACCTTTATATACAGGTTTGACTGTACATTGTTATGGATTGTTGTTACTCATACCTATGGTCTCTGGTGTGACCTGTATATACAGGTTTGACTGTACATTGTTATGTGTTGTTGTTACTTATACCAATGGTCTCTGATGTGACCTTAATATACAGGTTTGACTGTACATTGTTATGTATTGTTGTTACTCATACCTGTGGTCTCTGGTGTGACCTGTATATACAGGTTTGACTGTACATTGTTATGTATTGTTGTTACCCATACCTATGGTCTCAGGTGAAACCTTTATATACAGGTTTGACTGTACATTGTTATGGATTGTTGTTACTCATACCTATGGTCTCTGGTGTGACCTTTATATACAGGTTTGACTGTACATTATTTTTTATGGATTGTTGTTACTCATACCTATGGTCTCTGTTGAAACCTTTATATACAGGTTTGACTGTACATTGTTATGGATTGTTGTTACTCATACCTATGGTCTCTGGTGTGACCTTTATATACAGGTTTTACTGTACATTATTTTTTATGGATTGTTGTTACTCATACCTATGGTCTCTGTTGAAACCTTTATATACAGGTTTGACTGTACATTGTTATGGATTGTTGTTACTCATACCTATGGTCTCTGTTGAAACCTTTATATACAGGTTTGACTGTACATTGTTATGTATTGTTGTTACTTGTGCCTATGGTGTCTGGTGTGACCTTTATATACAGGTTTGACTGTACATTATTTTTTAATGTTGTTACTCATACCTATGGTGTCTGTTGTGACCTTTATATACAGGTTTGACTGTACATTGTTATGTATTGTTGTTACTCATACCTATGGTCTCTGGTTAAACCTTTATATACAGGTTTGACTGTACATTGTTATGTATTGGTGTTACTCATACTTATGGTGTCTGGTGTGACCTTTATATACAGGTTTGACTGTACATTGTTATGTATTGTTGTTACTCATACCTATGGTGTCTGGTGTGACCTTTATATACAGGTTTGACTGTACATTGTTATGTGTTGTTGTTTCTCATACCTTCCACTTTCAGGATGCAACAAAAGGTGAAGGTCCTGACATGATAATAGAAATGTTAGCCAATGTAAACTTAGACAAAGATTTAAATATGATAAAGAAGAAAGGTAGAATAGTGGTAAGTTAGAAATAATGTTTCAGAGGAAAACATACAATTTAGGGTCAAATTAATTATCAAATGGTATTTTAACGTTTCTCCAATTTTCAGGATTACCGGTAAATGTTGGATCCATGATCTTTTATAAACATGCAGTTTTAGTTAAAACAATTTTCTTTTTCATGGGTTATACAGCCATGAAATGACACTTTTCAATTGAGGAAATTGAGCAAACATTGACTAATACAATCAGAGCAAATTTTATAATATTTGAATAATGACTAGGAAAAGTTCTTGTCAATTTAAAGCTTAAGATAAATTTCTCAAAAGTATTTATGATCCCAAATCAATTGATATTAAAAAAAAAATGGCAAATATGAAAAAAAGTTAATTTATAACTGATATTGTAAAAATAATTAAATTAAAGTTTATAAGCATTAGTTTCAAGTCAGAGTTTGAACATTAGCATACTGCACGCAAAATAAAGTCTGTCAGGGCTGGTAGGTCTTTTCACCACCGAACACCACCGCACACTGCCGAACACCACCGAACACCCCAAAATCTTTTTTTTTTATCTTTTATTGTTATAAATGTGACCTAAATATAATATTTAAGTTATTACTTCAACAAATAATAAGATTAAGAGACCAAATATCTACATCGAACAGAAAAGGAGAGTCTTATAAGACCACAACTCCGCAAACCACCACTGCCACTGGACACCTCAAATATTTATTTTTTTCATTTTTTTTTCTCCTATAAAATATTTGTACCAATAAACATGATAAATATAATAAGAAAAGAGACAAATATCAAAATCTAACCAATAAACAGAGATCGAGGATACTTGAACTGATTACTAATTATGAATATATTTGAATTTTATTTGAAATATATATTGTACACACAATGTAATCCCGGAAAAAAAGTGATGAACTTGGAGACCTTTTTCATTATATTGATTATATTGATTATCGACTTTAACAGAAAAATGATGCACATAAAAATTCTAAAAATTGATTCAATTATACGTAATTTTATCGTTTTATTGTATAATATCACTGTTTTTCTTAGTGGTTGGTGTTTTTTGGGGTGTTCGGGGGTGTGCGGTGGTGTTCAGTGGTGAAAAGACCCACCCTGACTGTATTTATCGGTAAACCCAGCATTTTAAATTAGTATCTAAATCAGTAGCTAATATCAACTAATACAAAAACTGAAAAAGCAATAAAAAAGCATAAGCTTTAAAGTACAGTATTTGTGAGATGTTATTTGGATCCCATGTTTGTATCAGTTTTTCTCCTTCAGATTGTTGGAAATAGAGGCTCTATAGAAATAAATCCCAGATTCACTATGGCCAAAGAATGTATTGTGACTGGTATTATTTTGATGAATTCTACACCTGTAAGTATTTATAAATAAATCCCAGATTCACTATGGCCAAATAATGTATTATGACAGGTATTATATTGATGAACTCGACACCAGTAAGTATATATTCAAATCAAAGCATCAATATTTGTATTTTTACTGTCAGTTAGTCTGTCCATTTTTCTGTCTATTTGTCTGTGACTGTATGTTCATCCAACAGATATTTCTATGAAATATTTCTCCAGAACTTCTGAAAAGATTGGTCAGCACCTTGAAGTAGTTGAGTGTGGCGAAAGCAGGTCTAGTAACCGCTCCACAGTCTGTCCATCCGTCCAAAGACCTTGGGTGGAAAAAAATTTTGTCAATGTTTTCATGGCTTCTATGGGATGAGATTATTTTTTTATTTAATCTGTAGCTTAATTATGTTGAGTTGTAGTGAGTAAGCAATTTTGACATCAGCCGTGCATTCACTTTCACTAGGAAAATTTTTGTCAAACTTTCTTGGCTCCTATCAAGGGGAATGATTTTAATATTTGGTTTGTATCAAAATGTTGAATTGTTGCCAGTAAGCAGTTTTTAAAGCAATTGCTTTCATGCTATGGCATATAGCTATCTTTGTGACCCAGATGGATCAAGCCAAAGTTTTTGAGCAGATAAAACTGATTCCTCATCTGTCATTCAAAAAATCCTCTGTATGTTTTCTAATGGAATACATTAATTGAAACAGTTGGAAAACAACAGTGGGTTTGTGAAGTTTCAACATATGTTCTTGTAGATGTATTTTTGTATTTAAGAGGACAACCGTTTGACTTATCAAGGAACGTAGAAGGCAAAGTGAGAAAGTGCATTTTTTATACCTGCCATTTCCTTCTTGAGACGTTTCATCAAAATATTGAAACATGTCAGCTGTTGATTTAATATTGAAAGTTTGACTGAATTATACCTTATACGGTTTAATGTTATTTAAGTCATGTTTCTTTTTTGAAAGAGGTCAAGTTGCTCTTGTTCATTCACTAAATCTTCGTTCTTTCATAAAATTATCCTAAAATCACTACGCATTTTATAGTAATATAAAAATCAAGATCTCGAAACAATGTCAAATGTCATAATGACCCTCCACAATGCATGACCATTGTCTTTTCATTTGATGGTTAAAAAATAGATCTCTCTAGCATTGACCTCGTACCAGTTTGATCGTTTTCATAGGGCGGTCTACCCGTGCTTTCCCGACTGACACCATGTACTCTTTTTAATACGCCCTGCCCGATTTTGTGAATTTGTACACGAACAAAATATTGTCTGATTGTGAACTTTTCCCCAGGTAGGAGGTATTACTTTATACTTCACCACTAATCAGAAGAACAATTTTATTAATTTCTTTAACTTTTTATCCGCTTTTGATATATATTATATATACTATATCCCAAATTATAAAAATAGATATATTTCTAATATAAGGTTACGGGTGCAGGATTTTCTCGCTGTGTTGAAGACCCATTGGTGGCCTTCTTGTGTTGTCTGCTCTTTGGTCAGGTTGCTGTCTCTTTGACATATTCCCCATTTCCATTCTCAATTTTATTAAACAATTTCAATGATTTTGTTGGCTGTTGATACCTCATTAAAAAGATAATTATATAACTATTGTATGTAACCATGAAGCCTATGTAGTTTTTTTTAAGAATTTAGGAAAATTAGGTTTAAGAAAAAAAAAACACATGCCAAACCATTTAAGATAATTTGATTTAATTATCTCTATTTGATAAATCTGAGAATCATGTAAGGATGTAAAAATCTGTTTTTATATATATCTTTATCTTATTGTGTCTATTGCCATGTCAGTTAAAGAGAAATTTATTTTAAATGTTAAATTTTTTAGTTTGCATTGAATTCTTATAGTTACCTTTAAATATTTCATAACTTTTTCAAATCAGTATGGATTTTCATCAATCTTTCAGCTATCTTTATTATATATTTATCTTACAGAATGCCAGGTTGTTTTGTATTTTAGTGTATTGCTGTCAAATTTAAGGACTTAGGTAATAGATAGGAAAGGCTGAAATTTTCAGTTTTGACAAAATTCAGACAGATACTTATAATTTAAATATTTAAATTTGACAGTAATAAACCAAATTAACAAATAACCTGGTATATTTTAAGATAATTATATAATGGAGATAGCTGTGGATTTTGATGAAAACCCAAGTTGCTTTGAAATAGTTATAAAAAGATTTAAAGATAACTATCTGAATTTAGTCCAATCTGAAAATTCTAGCTTTTTTACCTTGATTAATTAAATCCTTAAATTTGACAGCAATATGCCAAACAACATAACAACGTCAACCTGGGAGTTAGTTAGATCAATATACAACTGAGATAGTTGTATAGTTTTATGAAAATTCAAGTTAATTTGAAAAAGTAATAAACAAATTTAAAGTTAACTATCTGAATTTAGTTCGAAACTGCAAATTCTAGCTTTTTTTTACCTATTAATAAAATCCTTAAATTTGACAGCAATACACCAAACTACATAATGACCTTAGATTCAGTAAGATCAATGTATAATTGAGATAGCTGTAGACTTTTGTAAAAATCCAAGTTGATTTGAAAAAGTTATGGAAATAATTAAAGATGACTATCTGAATTTAATCAAAACTGAAAACTCTTGCTTTTTTTTTACCTATTAATTAAATCCTTAAATTTGACAGCAATACACCAAACTACATAACAACCTGGGATTCAGTAAGATCAATGTATAATTGAGATAGCTGTATAGTTTTATGAAAATCCAAGTTGATTTGAAAAAGTTATAGAAATAATTAAAGATGACTATCTGAATTTAATCAAAACTGAAAACTTTTGCTTTTTTTTTTACCTATTAATTAATTTCTTTAATTTAACAGCAATGAACCAACTACCAAATAACCTGGACTTTTGTAAGATCAATATTTAATTTAGTTAGATAGGCTGATTCAGTCAAGACTAAATTTGAAGGTCAAGAATAGTTGAGACAGGTCGAGACTGGTCGAGCCTTGGTCGAGACCATTTCAGACTACACCAAGATCATCAAGTACTGAATCAGACTCATTAAGTAAAGTCGAGACCAAAGTCGAGTACAGTTAAGTACAATTAAGTACTGTTGAGACAATCTTGAGTTTAGTCGAGTAAAATCTGTGCTCGACTTTACTGGTAGAGCACAAAAACTGGTCTTTTCAGACTCTGAGCAGTTTGTAGTGTTAACTAGGCAGCAATTGCTTTAACAGCCTTTAAGGCTTTGATTACAGCCACTTCCTGTTTGCCAATCATTTGAAATTTTACAGCACTCATTGTACAAGTAAACTTTTAGTCAAATTTTAATTGGCTCGTACTGAAGGGAATAATTCATTTTTTTCTGCAGCTTGATTATGTCCAGATGTAATGAGTAATAAAATTTTAATCTGCCCCATGCAGCTTCTTCCTGTTTGCTAATATTTTGAAATTTTACCAGTCATTGTACAAGGAAAATTTTAGTCACATTTTTTTTCTTTAATATTAGCTATGCTTTAAAATACATGTTACCTCAATTTAGTGCATGCAGCAACACAGGTCCAGACCCAGTATTGGTCTTGTTAAATCTGTAAGACGCCTACTACCAGTTTGTTTATGATTTGAAGATTTCAAAATGTTACAAGAACTTTTGAAATATGTTATCACAAATTTCTCCATTTGGTTAGTAGCTTTTTAGATCTGTCAGAACCAACTTCCTGTTTTAATACAATGAATTACAATTTGGGGGTATGCTTGGCATGCCACTGTGTTTATCTTGTTGTATTTGCCAGTTGTTAATGTTGGCAGAGATATTGTAGGATATAGTATTTCATTTACAACAGGTGTTCAAAAGGATGTCAGAAGATGTAGAAAAAGATATAGTTTGTAATCTGTAATTTTATTCACATTAAAGTTCAAAAGAATAAGTATTTTATAGGATTAAACACATTTTTTCTAGAGGTAATTGATGTGTAAACTGGGGCGATTAACTCACAAATTATTTATGAAAAGTTTTTGAGTCAGCGACCCAGTTAACACATCAATAATCTCTAGAAAAAATGTGTTTAATCCATTTAATTCTCAACCCAAACATTTGCAATTTTTAATTAATAATTTTTGGTTCATTAGCTACTATTTACCACCAAATGACTTTCTGAAATCCACAAATGCTCCATTAATGCAACAGAATCTAAATTGAAATAACACCTACCTAAAAAACCATCATTTTACTGAGGTATTATCCAAATTTAAAGTGTACAAGTCACAGAATAATCTTTAGCTTGAGAGTTTTTATTTCTATGACGTCATTTTTCCCATGGGGTTAATTTGCCAAACTCATTCATGAAATTGTGCAGAATTTTATTTTATTGTAATTTTATACATTTTACAAGCTTTAATGCATTATTTCTTTTTATTTATTCATACGAAAAGAAATAACAGTTATGTAATTGTTTTTTCAATCTTAATTTTTTTGAACCCTTGATCCCATGCATCTGTATTGTGCATGAATAGATCACAGTGAAGGTTAGGAAAATAGTTTCGGGGACATGGTCTATCAATATGTAAAACAAGGGGAAAATGCTAACAGATCAATCCAATTCAAGTATTTATAAATATGCAAATCATATAAGAATTATATATATATGTTACAGTTGAAATTGGAATCCAGTAAGATCCCTAATCCTCCTTGTAGGCATTGGAATTCAGTAAGATCCTTAATCCTCCTTGTAGGCATTGGAATCCAGTAAGATCCTTAATCCTCCTTATAGGCATTGGAATTCAGTAAGATCCTTAATCCTCCTTGTAGGCATTGGAATTCAGTAAGATCCTTAATCCTCCTTGTAGGCATTGGAATTCAGCAAGATCCTTAATCGTCCTTGTAGGCATTGGAATTCAGTAAGATCCTTAAACCTCCTTGTAGGCATTGGAATCCAGTAAGATCCCTAATCCTCCTTGTAGGCATTGGAATTCAGCAAGATCCCTAATCCTCCTTGTAGGCATTGGAATTCAGTAAGATCCTTAATCCTCCTTGTAGGCATTGGAATTCAGTAAGATCCTTAATCCACCTTGTAGGCATTGGAATCCAGTAAGATCCCTAATCCTCCTTGTAGGCATTGGAATTCAGGGGAGACTTGAGATCTAAAAAACTAGTTTAACCATGCAACATTTTCTTTAGCCTCTCCCAATTTAGAAACATCTTCAGTTTTTGTGGAATTTCATATTTTTTGTTATTTGGCGAATGCGGTGTTATGTCAAAGAGACAACAACCTGACCAAAGAGCAGAAAACAACCCAAGGCAACCACTATTTCAGCGAAATGGAAGTCACACTAAACTCCGAAACATACAAATGAACCAATTCACCCACTCCAATTTAAACATGGGTTGAAAATTGGCATGTAGAAAGGTGGTACATGTACAATTCAGGATACACCTGGTTTCTATGAAGTTAAACTTAAGGTAAAATATTTAGAAAGCTGTGAAAATTGCAAAATTTGGTTGAATAGATAGGGATTTTCAAATGGTGGTCTGACACCTATATTCATATATTTATACCCCAAATCTCCTTTTATTCATATTAACCTGATGAATAATTTAAATACTATATTTAATTCTCACTAACATATCTATATGTAATTTGTATTGTAACAGGATGATTGGAAGGAAATGAATGCAAGCATACAAACTGGTATGCAGAAGGGCTGGGTTAAACCACATATAGGAAAGGAATACAGTTTAAACCAGTCATCTGCAGCTCATAATGATGTAATTAATAACACTGGTACCCAGGGAAAACTAGTCATTAAACTATAATTAGGAAAACTTGTGTTTTTATATTTATATAGAACATGTGATTCAGGCTAGAAGCTTTTTAAAAACATTAATACAATGTGATCAAAACAATATGTAATATTTGATTTTATAAGATATGATCATTGGTATTGTAAATTCAGAAATGATTGTAATAGGATATGTTTTACTAAAGTAAAAACTCACATTTTAATTTCAATATCATTATTTGTTTGTAGCAATTCCTGCAATCACAATAATTAATCTTGCATTTGTTTCATGTTTTCAAAAATCGCAATAATCAATCATGTTTATAGAAATGAAAACAACACGCTATAAATTTCCAGTGTCCGAAGCTCTTTGCTGGATCTACCTTCATCAGGAACGCGTTAAGCCAAATATTTAAGGATGTATAAGAAGGGAACAGTTGAAGAGCTATATGACCAAAAAAGAGCCTATAAAAAGTTTTAGTAAGAAGTTTTGAATTTAAAGTATCAAATCTAGAAATTCATGATTGAGGGTTGTGAAGGATAATTTCCTGTGAATTGTTTGTCAACTTCTTTTAACATGGGGTTTGGGTTTCTGAGTGGTCAATGTGGTTGGTTACCCTGTACAGATCAGCATAGCCCATGATTTAGAAGCCAGCTTTGTGAATCACAAAACATGTGGTCTCAACTTGGAACTGTATGTCATAAGGGTGGTCCTTTATCTATACAAAATTGTTGATTCCCAGCATAGACTCCAGCTTCCTGTGCCAAGATGGTCGTGATATAAGGTTAGAAAGTGAAATGACAAAACAACAAACAGTCGGTCAATTTCATATTTTTTATGCTGAAAGGAGGAAATCGCCATCATTCTTTTAAATCAGCAAAAACATGCATCTTTCAAGTCCAAAATCATTTTTCATTCCTTGTTAAATAATATTAATTTCACTTTCTACAATACACTTTTTGCCCTTCATGACCTTTAACCTAGGTATCTGGATGAAGACTTCAGCATTGTTATTTGTTGATGATTAATAAGTTTATGATATATATTTTTGATAAATTATTATTTTTCATTATTGCTCAGAGGTATTAGATATAACATGATAATATTATAGGTGAAGCAAAAGGAATATAGTATACATTTTCTTAATAAAAAGTTGATGTTTAAAGGAGGCAACATGGACAAAGGTCTAGTAAAATGAAAGTTGTTTGAGATATAGTTGTAATGAAATTGTAAATAAATCTATGTAGTTTTCATATATTTAGATATAAGAAGATGTGGTATGAGTGCCAATGAGACAACTCTCCATCCAAGTCAAAATTTATAAAAGTAAACCATTATAGGTCAAAGTACGGTCTTCAACACAGAGCTTTTGTTCTTTTTTGAAGTCTTAAAAGTGAGTACTCTATTTAAGAGGCTACTGAAAATAACTTATTTTTGATAATAATTCAGTTTCATACATTGCCCATTAGAGAAATATTGAGGTACAAAATAAGTTATATTTAACCAATATTGTCATATAAAACATTTTTTGTAAAATGCATTTGTAATAATGACTTGAACATATCTTAACTTTAATTGAGATTTAGTGATTAATGGGAGATAATCCAATTTTAAAACATGTCACATGTACCAATATTATATTATAAGTATGTCGGATAAGCTCAAAATTTAAGCCAAATTTAACCTAAGTAGAAGTCATGTCAGTATCAGGGGGCCTCTATTGGGTGTCAACGAGTAATCACCAAAAGCATTTTCAAAATTTTTCTAGTCAAGTTTTTAATGTTTATTGTGAGTTTCATCCTGTATTCCTCAGATGTATATGTTATTGTTATGCAATTTCAGCAATAATTTGAAATAAAAAGAAATAGCTATGTGCACATTTACTTAAGTTTATGTTACAAGGATAAATTTTTATCAAATTAAGGTAAAAATCATGAGTCCTATTGAAGCAGTATCATTAATTATTTGTTATATAATTTAATTTTGGATGTAACACATCTTCTGATTGGCTGAAAGTTTTTTGTCTATCAGCTCATAGACATGATTTTGTCATGTGACTGTGACGTCATCAACGTTTTTTCATGATTTATTCCTTAAAAATGGAATTTTGAATTAAATAATAAGGAAAGACTGTAATATTTTTTCTGTCTATTCAAAATAACCTCAATAATGTGGTGCACACTTTTAAATAACATGCTACGTTGGTTATTCAGTGTACACCACATGTTTGATGTTATTTCTTCATAGACAGAAAAAATATTACAGTCATTCCTTAAGTAATAACAAAAATAATAGAAAATTTTACATGACTTTACATACAAATATATATTTGAACATTTCTGCAATATATCCAAGAAAATCTAATTGAATCATTTTAATGAACTATTGATTGTAAAATTAATTATATAGACTTTTA
Source organism: Mytilus californianus (assembly GCF_021869535.1). NCBI lineage: Eukaryota > Metazoa > Mollusca > Bivalvia > Mytilida > Mytilidae > Mytilus > Mytilus californianus. Next base: position 60,995,371 of record NW_026262604.1, on the reverse strand, counting down.
TATAGCATAATATTTTTAATAAAAGGAGAAAAAAATTATTGTTAATGGCATTGTTAGTTTGTTTTGGACTTATAAGTTTGAATACTGTGATGCATTTATTTTTGTGTGTACCAATTTTCGTGGATTGAGAAAAACCAGCATTTTCGTGGATATTTAATTTCGTTGTTTTGGCAAAGTCTGCATTCATTCCTTAAGAAAAGTTGTAAATCGTTGAACATTTAAATTTGTGGTTCCACTGTAGCCACGCAATCCACGGAAATTGGCATGCAACAAATATTAATGAATCCACAGTATCTCTTTGGTATCTTTCACCTCTCTTTTAGTGATTTGTAATTGATCTGAAAGTTTATACCATAAAATAATATTATTTCAAAACTATTGCCTGTATTTATGATTGCAATTGCTGATACATACACTAAAAGTGAGAATTTTTTATGCAATGTCAAGTAATTCTATTCACAAATAATACATTCAAATTTAAGAAAGACATCAAAATGTGATACCAATTTGATTTCATTTCCTTCAATATTCAAAAACATTTTAATTGATCGATTGATTGGTGTTTAATGCCACTTTCAGCATTACTGTGCTATTTTGTGGTGGTCAGTTTTCATTGGTGAAGGAAGCCAGAGTGCCCAGAGAAGACTACTGAAAAAACCATTTCAAACATTTGTGAATTTTAATTTACATGGATTAAAATGTAGTATTTCAATAATACTTCCTGGTTATAATTTCCTTAGGTAATGATTTAATGTCATTTGAGAAGAAGAGTACAATAAAGTACATGTAACATGAACAAATTTCGACAATTAAGATCGTATGGATGTCATCTGTCATCTTGGATTGTAAAATAGCAGAGCACAATAGGTCTAGATTTTTAATAAAGTCAGTAAATATCAATGCAGGACTGTGATTGATAAGAGGAATTTTCATTTAAATGAACAAATTTATGTGATTTTAAGGTATAATACATCATTCTTTTACAAAAGTAGAATATTTTTGCTTGATTTTTATCTATTTTTTATTTGGCATTTAAAGGAGAGGTACATTGTAACTCTGAAATTTAGCACAATTTATAAAGAAATCGATAGGAAATTTTTCAATTTTATGTTATACCAGGAAAAACATTTTTTCTTTAAATATTCTACAAGCATATTATAAGAGCAATCTTCTCATATTTTATTTCAAAATTATATCATTTAGTTTTTCTTCAATTCACATTATGGTGATTTTTCTTTGTATAATCTACACAAAATGTGTATTTTTTCACCCTCTGTAGCTTGAAAACAAGCTCGGTGACCTATCATTTTTTTATATTTTTGAATATATCACAATGTACACAAAATTTTGACAAAGTATGAAAAGATTCTATCATTTTTTTTCATATTCCGATACCACCTTAATATAATATTTAGAAGATATGGTATGATTGCCAATGAGACAACTCTCCACAAGAGACCAAATAACACAAAAATTAACAACTATAGGTCACCGTACGGCCTTCAACAATGAGTATAACCCATACTTTATAGTCAGCTATAAAAGGCACTGAAATGTCAAATGTAAAACAATTCAAACGAGAAAACTAAAATGGCCTGATTTATGTACAAAATAATGAACGAAAAACAAATATGATATACAGCAACAAATGATAACCACTGAATTACATGCTCCTGACTTGGCACAGGCACATACAGAATGTGGCGGGGTTAAACTAGCTTGAAGGCGCGCCAACCCTTCCCCTAACCTTGGACAGTGGTGTAACAGTACAACATAAGAACAAACTATAAAAATCAGTTGCAAAGGGCTTAACTCATCAGATCAATACAAAGCAGAAATACATCTAACAAAAACACAGAGTGGACGTGGCACGGTACTTATACATTCCAACAACAACAAGACCCTAAGTACAGATCTGAGAGTACTTGCTGTTACTGACAGCTAGTTCAAAGCCAATAACAACTAATAAAAAAATCACACATCTAAGACTAAAATATCAATCGGTACACATCCAACATCCAATGGATTTAGTGTAAAGACGTCATTAACAGTCAAGAGAAAAACATGAAATGTGCAATGCCAAGATACAGGTATCGACAGATTGTAGAGCCATGAGTGTGCATATGTATATAAAAATGATAGTTAGTTTGATTTTAATTTACTGATTAAAAAAATCAATATTAATACCAATAAAAACAATGTTCAAAGATCTATTTATAGTGTTGAATTGGTAACCTTTTAGAATAAGTTTATTTAAAGGATAGAAAAGTTTGACTAAATATCCGGGCTCAGTAAACAACATCTCCGTAAAAATTAGAATGTGCTATCCCGTTAAAAATAAGTTTTCTACAGGTACAACGAAACTTCCAAACCAAATCTTTATATCTATGGAAGAATTAAGTAAATGTTTTAAGTAATTTATGGTAACGAAATTCCTGACTTAATAATTTACCAGTAAGACATAAATTACGTTCATTGAAATCCAAAACGTTAATGTCTTGACAGTGATGCTCTATAACAATTTTGTCAAGCAAAACAAATTGAAGATATTTTTCATGTTTAATGTTGTGATACCTTTATCAGAAAATTAAAATTTAGTATTAATTGGCTCCCTGCCTCATCATTTGAACCTTTCAACCCGGCTATGTTGTAATTCATGTTATATTTAACGGAATAACATTGAATATAAATTATGTGGTATACTGCCAATGAGACAGCTATCCACAAGAGACATGCATTTAAGCATCTATAGGTTACTGTGGGACCTTCAGCAATGAGCAAAACCCATATCGTATATTTAGCTATAAAAGGCCCGACAAGACAAAATGTGAATCAATTCAAAGGAAAAAACCAACGGAATTATTTATGACAAAACAATAAACGAAAACAAACATGACCGACATTAACCAACGACAACCATTGAATCATTGGCTTCTGAATGACAGATCTCAACCAACGACAACCATTGAATCATTGGATTCTGAATGACAGACATCAACCAACGATAACCATTGAATCATAGGCTTTTTAATGACAGACCTCAACCAACGACAACCATTGAATCATAGGCTTCTGAATGACAGACCTCAACCAACGACAACCATTGAATCATTGGCTTCTGAATGACATACCTCAACCAACGACAAACATTGAATCATAGGCTTCTAAATGACAGACCTCAACCAACGACAATCATTGAATCATTGGCTCCAGAATGACAGACCTCAACCAACGATAACCATTGAATCATTGGCTTCTGAATGACAGACATCAACCAACGACAACCATTGAATCATAGGCTTCTGAATGACAGACCTCAACCAACGACAACCATTGAATCATAGGCTTCTGAATGACAGACCTCAACCAACGACAACCATTGAATCATAGGCTTCTGAATGACAGACCTCAACCAACGACAACCATTGAATCATAGGCTTCTGAATGACAGACATCAACCAACGACAACCATTGAATCATTGGCTTCTGAATGACAGACATCAACCAACGACAACCATTGAATCATTAGCTTCTTATTTGGGCCAGGCACACATAAAATGCGGAGGAATTAGACATATTTGTGAGCACCCAGTCCTTCGCAAACCTGGGACAGTGGTGTCAAAGCAGAATATACGAAAAAACTGTAACAATCAGTTGGAAATGGTTTGAATCACCAAAATAACTAACATTAAGGCAAAAGACACACACTAAATATCGATCTTAGAATACTCATAGTTACGGAAAGCTAGTTCAAGTCCATAAAAACCTAATAAAGCAATCATGTTCCCCTAGACCTAATTAAGATTTCTATACATGACAGGAAACGGAGCTATATGTCTTTTTATTATGATACGAAAGACGTTCACATGAGCGGCTTAGTATTGCTTAATTAACAAATCTATTGAACGTTTATTAAATTGTTAATGGCAATCTGAATATTTATGGCAGTTATAAGTTTTTCTTCGAGTGCCTTAAATTATTAGAACGTAAGATTAAACAGTATGTCAGGTAATTTTATTTAAGAAATCACATATAAAAAATTAATTGAAGTCTTGAATTTCGAACGTAGTTTTGCACTCTCTACCAGACTCTTTGTCTATAGCTGTAATAGAAATTTCTGTTTCACCAAAGTGAAATATGACATCTACGTCTCGTGAATGTTTTGTAGGATTCGGTATCTCTACCTCAACTTCGCCGAGTTTCATGCAGCCACCTTCGTCGATAAATTCAACGTTATCTTTTTCAGTATAATATATTGGCAGGAAATGTGATTGTTGAAACTCTTCAGACGTGCCGTAGGTGTGTCTTAATTCTTTTCCTATATGTACCGATGTGTTTGCTTTCATGAAAGGTTGGAATACATTGTCACATAAAACATTACCATCAACGTAGACTTTGCGTCTCAAGCTATCTTTAGATTCGTCAAAAAGTCTCACGACTTCAACACCATAAGTATACCTTGTTATCCGCGATGATATTGAATCCGGTTTGTATCCAAACAAAACGGCACCTTTAAGAACTGCAAGACCAGCTTCGTCCGGTACGGTGACATGTTTGTCGGGAAACCCCGCCTTTACCGCCTCCTGTACTAGTTTGCATTCGGCAAACCCACCGACAAGTAGGATATGTCCTACTTCTGCGTCATGGCTTTCATACATGACGGAATTAATTAATGAAACAATGTTCTCTGTTGTAAGAGCAAAAAGTGATTTTGCATACGATGCCTCCATTCGAAATTTATCGTGATAGAGCCTGCAGTAGTCCGCAAATGCAGATGATGCTACAACATTTTGGATACTATCGTTTAGTTCTGACTGGCATAGTTTATCTAAAACTGTATTTGGAATTGTTATATTAACCAAACCAGTTTTGTCTGGTTTTAGTGTTCTCTTTACGTTTTCGAAAGACCTGACCAAACCTAGATAGTCCTCTGGAAAGTCCATTTTCATTTTGTCTAAAAGTGATTGCCCAAAGATTTCAACAAAGACTTGAATAAACTGCCTATCTATCGATGTCCCCCCACAATCATTTCCCGAAGCTTTGCACAATTCTTTCAATGAGCCATCAGACAGCTTTTCATGTGCTGTTATATCCACCGTTCCGCCTGTAAAAACAAAACAAGATAATTAAAAATTTCATACAAAAAAGACGCAGAAGAATCAAAATGGTAAAGTAGTTCCAAACATTAAAAAAAAAAACTACCAATGGACAATTACCATGACGTAACATGCATGAACTTTACAAGAAGTATTTCAGGAGGAAATCATCCTTATTAACGAAGTATAAAAATAAGAAGATGTGGTATGATTGCCAACGAGACAACTTTATTCAGTATTGATAACAAAATCAATGTTTGCACCGATAAAACAATATTTAAAGATCTTATTACAATATTTACCTGATTACCTTTTAGAATAAGTTTATTCCAGGATCGACAAGTTTACAAGGTTCGTATATAAATTTACGGGCTCTGTAAATAACATCACCGTAAGAACTTGATAAGGATGGGATATTCCGTTTGTAATAAGTTTTTCACAGGTAAAGCCAAACTTCCAAACCAAATATTTGTATCTATGAAAGAATTTAGTGAAGGTTTTTGGTTTTTGGGTAATTTGTGGTGACGAAATCACTGACTTAATAATTTTAAGCCAAAGATACATAGATTACGTTCATTGAAATCTCCTACAGATAAGGGCATTGCAAACGAGTTTGGATATATAAACACCTTAAGATGGGACTAAAAGAACACCCCTGTGAAACTGAAATATTTATACATAGGAAAGGACATTTACATTGCTGTTTAGATTCGATTTGGTTAAAGTTTGTTCATTGGTTAATATCGGCAGTAGATTTAGCGAATTCTTGAATGAATATAAAAAATAAATTGCTTCGCTGAGCGCAGCTAGATACGACCGCAGATGTCCAACCCTGAAAAGTTGGGGTCAAAATGGACACACTATTCACGCTTGATACAGGTCTGAATTCTGAATTTGGATTGTAACTAAATTTTTGACACATAATAGGTTTCTGACACAGAATAACTGTAGTCAAAGAACTTCAAATTGGTTATATGATTTGAATTTATATTCATTTTTTTGCTTTTGTGCAATACACTATGCTGTTGCGAATTGAACCCCCCCCCCCCCCCCCCAAAAAAAAAACAACATTTTACCCCGTTTTTTTGCTTTTGTGCAATACACTATGCTGTTGAATATTAACCCCCAAAAACAAATATTTGAAGAAATTTTCTTTTAATTGCTGAAATCTGAAATGAGAAAAGTTGTCCCCCCCTCCAATTTTTTTCACCTCCCCCCTTTCCCTTATTCCCAAAAAAAAATCTTTCTCTCAAGATATGGTCAGTATCTCAATTCAGATTTCTAATGGAGTTTGAAACCATAATTACCCATTTAAATACATCATAAAAGTTTTAAAATATAAAATGACATACATAGTCATGGCTAAAATTAATATTGATTAATAGTAACTGCTAAAAATAAATTGACAGCTAATCACCTCAAGACAATCATCATTTCTTAATACATAATTTACAAGCAGTGTAAGGGAGGTAATCAAAAAGGTTTCCTTTTATTGATTTGGATTACCTCCCTTACACTGCTTTTAAATTGTCTCAATTGTCCTTTAACCAGAAAAACCCTTGTTTTCCCCCTTTTTTTGCCCCTAATTACTAATTGGTTTGAGCCATAACCCCCCAAAGTCAATCCTAACTATCCCTTTGTAGTATGGAAACTTTGGTATAATTTCAGAGAGATTCATACACTTTAACACAAGTTATTTTCTGGAAACTACAAAAATGCTTATTTCGGCCCCTTTTTGGCCCCTTTTTCCTAAACAGTTGGGACCATAACCCCCAAAATCAATCCCAACCTTCCTTTAGTGGTTATAAACCTTGTGTTAAAATTTTATTGATTTCTATTTATTTATACTAAAGTTATTATCCGGAAACCAAATTCTTCGGACGACGCTGACGACGACGACGCCGGACGACGACGACGACGACAACGTGATACCAATATACGACCAAAATTTTTTTAATTTTTGCGGTCGTATAAAAACTTTCTTCACGATAATGATTAGTGTTATTGAATTGAATGATGAAATGGAATTACGCGGGATCTTAACAGGTCTTCGTTAAATGAGTGAAATTGGTGCCCATAGGAATTCCTACAACCTGTTGATAAACTTTACTGCCGAAATTTCAATAGATTTTGTTAAGGAGAAAATTTAGCTTTAATCGTGTCATCACACTTCCAGTACTCAAGCCCATTTACAAGGGCATGATTTTGTAAGATTACGTATTTATAACGCTATAAGAAAATACAGTTTAAAATCTTGAACGTCATACCTCCAAGGTCAACTACAATATACTTAGATCCAATATTGACAATGTCTATGCTACCAGCAGATGGGAAAGTTTGACAGAATATCGAAGCTGCCTCAGGTTCAAGTGCCAAAGTCAATTTGTCCTCTGGAATACCAGCCTGTAAAACACATTACAAGGACGTGTGTGTTGGTGCATTTAAATATCAAAAGAATTGCATTACAATGTAGTATTAATTTGCACACATTTAAATTTCATCATGGTTACGTTGACACATACTTCATGTATAAAATTGGAGTAAACTGATTAAAAAATTGCATTGTGCAATGGTTTACGAAATCGTGGAACTAACATTGTTATCGATTTAATGTTACTGACTGTTTACTACTGAAAGGCTGTTATCAATGCAAGAACATGTATTTTTATTTGAGTTGATAAAGATCAGTTAGTACTAAATGTATTAATATGTATTGTTAATGTGTTTGTTATTTACCATTCCAGCAACCTTCCTCATAAAAAGTTTTGCCGTATCTGTCCATATTGCAGGAACTGTCAATACCCATCTTGTATTTTCATCAAGCATAACATTCTTAATTTCTATAACACCTTTCATATGATTCTTTAGTGCCTGAATCGACAATGAGAAGACATCTATTGCGGAAAGCGCTTTGCCTCTGACATCTTCTAGAACCATACCCATTGCAATATCCTAAAGGAAATATAAAAAGAGAAAACATTGTTTATAAATATAAAGATATTGATAAGCTAATAGATAGCAAACGTATAAAGGTGTGTATCATATAGAATAATGGAGAAAGTGTCCATGGGACATAGATGATGCCCTCGCTTGCATATAACGTTATAAAATAATTATATCATGGATAAACTCAAAATCTGAAAAAGAATCAAATCGACTAACATATAAGCATATCAGACAGCAACTTATATGGGACAATAAGCATATCAAATTAAATGGTAAATGTCTTATTTTCAAAAATTGGATAAACAGCAAAATTTTATTTGTAAATGACATAATTGATGATAAAGGAAAAATTAATCAAAATAAGATTTTGGATAAACTATCTTGCAATGCTAATTGGTTTTCGGAATATACCAAATTGATGAAAGCAATACCAAAACAGTGGTTATAAGAGCTAATAAAAAAAGAGTTAATCAAAACAAAAGTTGTTTCCGACTCCGAATTTAAATTCAAAGATAGAGAAGGAAAAATGGTACCAATAAAAATATTTTTCCTCGAAAGATATCTACATCTCGCTTTTAAATAGATATTATGAGAAAGCAATAGGATTTCAAAAATGGGACAGAATTCTAAATTTAGATAACAATACAAGGAAAAGAGAACAAATGCTGTATTTTATCTTTAACTATATCCAAGATAATAAATTGAGAATGTTAAGATGGAAATTTCTACATTACATTTTACCAACCAAACAATTACTTTTCTCTTGGAAAATAACTAAAACTCCTCTATGAAATATATGTAATGTCATTGAAGATTATGATCATTACTTTCTGACATGCAAATATCTAAAATCATTTTGGGATCAAATAAAACTAATACTAGACAAACTTAAAATAGGACATCATATAATATCACTTGCATCACTTTTGTATGGATATAAGATAAACGATACAAATTATTACAATATCAACGATTTTCTAACAATCATACTTTTTACTATATATAAAGTGTATTACATATCCTAGCAGAAAACAAAACAAATTAATGTGTTTGAAATTTTTAAAAGTGAACTTCTCCAACATTACGAAATATTGACAAATAAACAAGGCAAATATAAAAACTTCTACAATTTGGTTGCAGAAAAAATAAATTTATCTTCTTAACTAAGATTTATAATATATCATAGTAATTTCTTTTTATTCTGTTATACATTATTTATTAGCAAAATTGTATGTTGTGTACTAACAAGTACTAACCTTATGAAATGCTATATACTAACGTCAACGAGACCGGGATAAGGTACCGGTACTTTATGTATCTCTAACAAATGTACATTTCAATTAAAAAAAAAAAAAAAACAAAAAAAAAACGTTATAACGTTATAAAGGGACATAACTCGAGAATGTGATGCCACCCAAATTCGAACTTGATCTGTGTTTTGTGGTAATAAGCATTGTGTATAGGTTTCATAACATTTGGTTGAGGCAAACTAAAGTTAGAGAACGGCAATTATAACTCCCCAAACTCTATGTTTATGTTTATAACACAAAGCTTTTACCTTGTTATTATGCAAATTCATCTTAAATCTGTAAAAGAAATAGTAGTCATCTTGCTGTCCATCCAAAACTATATCTGTGTATTGGTTTTCAGCTTCATATCCGAAAGCTACTATTTCTTTGTCCTTTGTTAGAAGTAAACACGTTGGAGTCTTCAATGATATGGCCTCTCTGATACCAGCGTTCCAAGATTGGTTAGAAAGTATTTGTACCTCTGGCAGTTTAGTTTTCAAAGGTGATACCGAAAACGCATACCCTGAGTATGTTGTTCCAAAGTCAATAGCTGCTAAATTTATAGACATAGTGATGATGTCTCCCAGTATACGTCTGATGGACTTGAGTTTTGATCTTAAGCTGACTCTACAGGTAGATTGCTACGGAAATCAAACTAACCAATAAGTCTATTAAATAAAAAGGAAAAAGAAACCTCCGATGTCAAAAAGATTAAAATAGGCCACATGAATACATGCATATTACACAACAAAAGTGAAAGTAAAGTTCGAGCTGGATTACATGCATATATGCCATAGGAAAAGTGATAGTAAAATTCTTATTCACAAAATATGCTGGGAATTTTATTCACATAATGCCTTTTATTGGTATCAGGATCATTGATACGTTTATCAAGAAATCATTTTTTAAGTGCTATAGTAATATGGTTTTTAATTTAACCAACTGTTTCTTTTCATATGATTGTCTTTATGTTCATCATTTCTATATTTCATGTAAATAATACTAAAGAGTATAACTTTTCATGCTAAAAAACGAAAAAAGTAATAAAATATACCTTGTTTTTCCAGGGCTAGTGTTATTTTGTTCGTTGACTTCGAAGAAAACTAAATTATCTAGGTATTTTGTCACGCGCATGTGCAATGAAGTATGGACATTTACTGAAAGTACGTACAAATTTAGATATTGGTAGAACATTTTCTCTTTTAACAATTAGTAATTAATATTGATTAAAACATGTGTTAAACATGTAAAATATCAACTTACAATGACCTAATGCTACTTACTTTTTGTATTACATATTTATCAGTTCCCTTTTGTTTTCATTCAAATGCAAATGTTAAGTACTCAGACTTTCTGAAAATCTTTTTTTATCTGATTTAAAATTCCCAGTGATTACCTAATGTATCTAAACATAGAAAGGTCTATCTTTTAAAGGAAATTTTCAAAACACCGCTTTAGTATGGACGAATTAAAAATATAAAATAGTGGTACAGATTATCACAATAATTACCAATATTGAATTTTTATTAAAGTTCAGAAAGGTAAATATTTCTTTTTTAGTACAATTTATTTTAAACACATTTGATGGAAACATGATATTTATAGATAAAAGTATAAAACATTGTGGACATAGATTTAATCAGTTAAACGAAACTGAAAGTAGATTTAGGTTTTAATCAACTTTCATACAGTGTTGATATTGATGGTTACAAGAGCGCAATTATTCGTAATGCATTTTCCATAGGGTACCAGTGGTGTTCCTATATTTTTTTCTCGAAGACTACACAAACTAGGGAAAAACGGATTGCAGTTCCTGTTACTAGAAATGCCAGTGTTGCAGTACAACCAAAAAAATATATAGGGTCATGCGGCAGAAATTGACTTAAAATGCAGTTGAAAAAGATCGTCTATTTTTTTCGCTTAATGAAAAAGGCATATTTTTATTGGCTCCGACGTGCAGAAATGGAGGATATTTTCTATACTTCGTAAAATGTGAATATGATTTTCTGCAATTTTTAAACCTAATTGGATAAGCTTTCGATTAAATGTAATTCCAATCCTGTATCATCCAATCAGAAGCCGTATAGGATTCTATTCTGAGTACCATCTTGGGGTAAAAAACTTGCCGGTAAAATGTAAACAAATAATTGCGCTCTTGTAACCTGATAGGCGTCAATTTTAACTTTCTAGCAAAGCAACATTATATAAATTTAATACGTCTGATTTTCTGGATCTACCTTCATCAGGAGCGACCAAAGCCTAATATTTCAAAACCAATTGGAAAATCAAAAACAGTTGATGAGCTATATGACAAAAAAAAAAGAGACAACATAATAGCCAATAGACATTAGGCCAAAAAGGGAACAAAATAAACATTTTTCTGGTTTCCGGACAACTATTTGAGTATAAGTGTATGGATTTGTACATGTTGTATGAAATTATATCACAAGGTTCCATACCACAAACGGAAGGGAAGGTTGTATTGAATTTGGGGTAATGGCCGTATCCGTTTAGGAATAAGGTACAACAAAGGGTAAGAAACAAGCAATGTTTTAAACTTTGTTTGAATTGCTTATCTTTGCCGAATTTCAATGGGGTTTCAATGATCTTTGATATGCGTAAACTTATCGTGTATATAGAATTTTGATTTTGGGCCGTATTTTCAAGTGGGTCCAAAAATCAAACTTTGATTGATTTCGATACGCTGATTCTAATAATGTATATAGATTTTGGATTTTGGGTCCATTTTTCAAATTGGTCTACATCAGGGTCCAAAGGGTCCAAAATTAAACTTTTGTTTGATTTCAACAAAAATTGAATGGTAGGGTTTTTTTACTATGCTGAATTGCTTATATTTGATCAATTTCATTTGTTTGGTTGTTGTTTTTATATTAAGAGTTACCTCCCTCACAGTATTGAGCTTATAATTTATGTCTTTTCTTTGAGATGATATGCAAATGAGATACTGCCATTTCATTTTTAAAGAATTTTGCTGATTCACCTATATAAAATTATCAGCATTTCTCATTCAAATATATCAATCTACGTCAATAATAATTTAAACATTTCCCACATATATACTAAAAAACAATTTCCTTCATATAGACATTTCTGTTCAAAGGGAAATAACTTAAACCACAATTTAATGATTATCCACTCTAAAACACACAACATAAATGTCACCTTTTAATATCACTTTTCACAACCACAATTTCACAAATCTAATTAAAATAACATCCAAACCACTTTACAATCTCATAATCCATAATTACCAATCCATGCCCAATTTCATGCCACACTTTTATCCCGTATTATTATCCTATATTGCAAATATTTGAAAAAAATCTTCAGTCCATTATAATATATTTCTTTTGTCCTTTTAACTTAGATATAATTTTATTCTTCGTTTCATTTCCACTACATCATTCATTGCTAAAATTGCAAAATTATCAATAGCAATTTCTAAATGCTAACAGTTACGCAGGCGTCACACTGTCCCAAAATCGACAATATGGCCATACGAATATCGAATTTGGAATTTCGAGCGAAGATGGTCCGGAACCTGTTCAACAGCCAATCATCAGCCGAAGCAAGAACAATGCCTACAGAAGGTCACACGATGGCATCCGAACCACACACGATGGCAACAAAAAGATGTGAATTTGTATTACGATGTTTATTCGCAGGACACACGAGGGCAACACGATGACTGTACGATTTCGTTCGTTCGAACTTGGTCACAAAGGCATCACGAGACCTCCTGATGGTATACAACATTTGTCCGGCTGTTGGAAGTTTAATTTACTAGTACCTTATCCTTACTTTACAAGTTATTTTAATTTCTATATTAATATAATTTTCAATCAAAGTTTCGTGAACAACATTTATTACTCCATACATATTTTGCTTTAAATTACAATGCAATATTTGAAAATAATTTGTTCATCATCACAATGTTAGTGTCTATGTATTGATTTAACTGTCACTGCATTGTGGGAATACTTACTGGATAATCATGTCCTGCCATGGCACCGAACAAGCCTTTGAGGTAAAGCAGTGTATATTATAATTTGCCTCCCACCCTGAGTTCCAGTGTTCCTTGCATTCTCATGGTAAACATCCAGAAGTGCTTTTTCATTTCTCCATGTCCCTGGGATGACATTCTGGTTTTGGTCCTCCAAGTTCATCAGGTTTTTGTCTGTGGCTTGTTGAGATGATTTTTATACGCCCGTTTACGGGACGTATAATGGCATACCGTTGTCCGTCTGTCCGTCCGTCCGTCCGTCCGTCGTCAACATGCCGGACATTAACTCAAAAACGCTTTAACCAATTTGCATGAAAGTTCAAACTTTGGTGAATTGTTAATATCTATTGACGTGAGCTCCCTTTCGTTTTTTATAAGTTTTAGATTTTACGTTTCCGAGTTTTGGGGTCTTATTCATTAAAAGAGCGGGATTTTCCAGTTTTCAGACAATAACTCAAAAATCCTTTTAGCAGTTTTCATAAAACTTTGTCGACTGATTTATATCTATTAAGATAACCTCCCTTTAGTTTTTTTTTTATAAATTCTGATATGACATTGAGAAGTTATTGAACTTTATTCTTTGAAAACGCGACGGGCGTATCATGCACTCATGGCGCAGCTGTTTATTCTGTATGTCTTTGGACTTTGATTCATGGTTTTCAGCAAAACTAGGAACTTGTGTGCCAGAATACCAAAGGCATTCTCCACTACACGCCTCGATCTGGAAAGTCTAAAGTTAAATATTTTTTGATTGTGCTACATTGTTTTTAATGAAAAACGGGTTCATCAGGTGCTTGTTGATTCAAAAAGCATTCTCCCATACTATGAATATGTACTCTGGGACAGAAACGTAATCACCAGGATTCTGGGAGATTGAATAAATTATGTTGTTTGGACTTTCCAGGCCTTCCTTCTGATGCATTGTAGATACTAGCATCGTTCATGGAACCATCAGAACCGACATCATTCAAAGAAACTTGTAGTCTGCGTCGACCAGGGCCATGAGAACAATGGAGAAGAAGCCCTTGTAGTTTCTGTACTCAGAGTCAGTATTCCAAGGACAGGTGACCGAAACATACTTGCCATCCAGGGGACCATAGCAGTGTGGAAATTTCCATTTCTTCTCAAATTGCTTAGCAATGGCGGTCCATTCTTCAGTTGTAGTAGAACACTGGATAACCTCGACAACAAACTCGGCTTTGATGACATCGCAAACATCATTTGGGATAAGGGAGATGGTGTTTGGAGCAACTCTTTAGTTGACGGACAGGTTGGATAATTGTCACCGCAGGCCAGTTGTCGTAGAGTTAAGGAGGGAGAGACTGTCTGTACCATGTGTCCTTCTACTCTATTCTTCCTTATACCCTTCGCAGGACCTCATCGTAGACGCCTCTGGGAAGTCTTATGTAGTTGTAGAAGGCTTTCTCATCTTCTGCCTTCAGTGCTATAGTGGCCATAGCATTCTCTTTTTTTAAATTTGTCAGCAATTTTCTGACCCACATAGACCTCGGTTTCCTCCTTCCTTCGTATCAATTAGTCCCTGCAAGGGAAAATAAGAAACACAACAAACTAAGGACATTGCCGAGTATTAGAAAGGCAAAGAGCAAGATATGACAAAGATATGCTGTCTTTTTTTCCTGATTGTCTCATCATCAAAGTATGCCATTCTACAGGGACTGAATTGTGAATAATTGTGATTGAAGATTTGGGGGTTGTTCTGTAGAGTAGCTCAGGACTGTCTGAGGAAGATGCCCTGAGGCTAGCCTTTTATATGTCCACGTTACCTTGACATATGTGAAACGCTTGAGCTGTCTTCGCCGACACCGTCGCCCAATCTCGATGGCATCGTACTATGATACGATGGCTACACATCGGCATTGCGGGGGCTTCACGTAGTCGTATGGCATTCCTAAGACAATCGGGTTTCCTTCGTATTGTCTTCGTGAGACGAAAATGCCCGATGGCACATATAATCACGAGAAATAAATAAAGAAAAAGAAGAAAAAAATGACACAATTTGTCAAGATGCCCTCACGATGTCCTTTCGAAGGGCAAAATAGGCATACGAATTCAACACGAAAATGAACCTTTGCAAGGTCTTTCGAAAATATTTGGTATGCCAAAGATTTTGCCACCGCTAACGAAGTTGCTGCCGGAGCCTGAAAACTCAACCGGCGGTCTTTCGATGGCTTAAGATGACCTCACGAATGGCCCGATGTTTTTACGATCACACCCGAATTTGAACATTTCCTTTACCGTGTATCTATCTGGTGACGTCACACTGTCAATTTCGGGACATTGTGACGTCTGCATTAAGCAATGTGAAGAACAATGACTCCCCCCTTTCCAATCACTTAAAGTCACAAGTTTAAAAACTTCAACCATTACCTGGTGAAAAATAAACCTCGACTACCATACTTATCCATCTGTACCCCACTTGTAGCAATATTCAAACATAAAAAAATATTACTTAAGTTTATAATAGGTTTCTTTCCAATTACTGCTGAAACTAAAAAAAAATTATGGAGCATTTTAAAACTTAGCAAATAGTGTCCATTAACAATTAAATCAATTAAATTCTTGTTGTACTTGGATATGCTGAATCTAACCGTGTATTTAGATTTTGAATATTGGACCATCATAGCTAAAAGTCCAATTTCAAATTTTTTCATTTCTTTGACCACATTCATTCTGCTCATAAACCTATGCTGTGTCAAATATTTAATCACAATCTAAATTCAGAGCTGTATCAAACATGAATGTAGTGTCCATACTTGCCCCAACTGTTTAGGGTTCGACCTATCCGGTCGCATGAAGCTGTGCCCCGCTGATTTATTTTATATTGAAATAAAAAAGATAGTTACCATATGTAATCAAAGTTTTCACAATGTAGAAAAAACAAAATGTGTCCATTAAAACAAAAAAGTTAACTCATGTCGTGAAGGAAAAATAGGAGTTATGGAAGTTCAATCGTGTGCATATAAAAATGAATATCTTATTACTTTCGCCATGTCGTTGTCTGTCTTTCTTGATCTTGTGTTGTTTTATTAAACGCTTTATGTAACTTCATGGAAGTATGTTTTATCATACAGATATGTCTGTGTATGTCGCAGCTATCGACTTTGGAACTACCTACTCAGGATATGCATTCTCGGTATCACATTTGAAAACCAAATTACAGGAAGTACAAATACTATCAAACCAAGCCTGGAATGCTGGCATCAGAGAAGCAGTATCGCTGAAAACACCAACGTGTTTACTGCTAACAAAAGAAAAGGCAATCGTGTCTTTTGGATATGAAGCTGAAAACCGATACACTGATATCGTCATGGATGGCGAGGAGGACGAATATTATTATTTCTATAGGTTTAAAATGAACTTGCACGAGAACAAGGTATTTTAGAATAAAAATATATACATAAAAACTTGATATTTCACATTCAATAATCGAAAATGAAAAAAAAAACCATATGGAAGTTAGCATCCTTATTTCCTAAGTGCAATACAATTTGATTAGATAGAAATTCGTTTTTAGCAATTCAATTATCTATGTTGTTTTACATAGAAAAGAAAATCCTTAAATAGAAAAGCTTTGATAATCTAAGATAAAAGAGAGTCGAAATATACCAAAGGGATGTTCAAACTCATAAGTCGAAATCATACCTACAATGCCATGGCAAAAAAAAAACGAATAATGACGAAAAAAAAACAACAGTACACAAAACACAACATAAAAAACAAAAGACTGAGCAACTCGAACCCCATCAAAAACTGGTGGTCATCTCAGGTGCTCTGTAAAGGTAAACAGATCCTGCTCCACATGTTGCACTTGTCATCCAACATAAATATTTAAAACATTGGTTCTAGCGAATGAGATAGAGTTAAGCAAATTATATCGCTTTAAATGGACAATACAGTAATATTATCACTAGAGGTTTATTTCATTTAAATAAGACAAAAAGGTTTACTTGAGGTTCACTCGATTGGTTTTATCTATTATAAATGCAACGCCATAGAACATCATTCGTTTGGCTGTTTAGCGTTTAATAGCTTGTTGCAAGGCGAATTTCTGTTCACAAACCATCCTATTTAATATACTTTCATTTTCCCACCTTTCATCTCTGGCGAACGTCTTTTCGTAAGCCAATCGTTCAGATGTATTATTTATTTTGTCTTGTCTAACATGTGAATATTTGCAACCGGAAAAACAACAATCAATCAATAACATATTGTCTATATTAAAAGTCAATCTCTATGGGAATGTTATTAGAAGATGTCAGAGGTCAGACACTACCAGCAGTAGAAGTGTTCTCATTGTCTATCCAAGCGCTTAAAGATCACATGATGCAAACTCTATTGGTGAAGAACATCAAATTAGACGATGACACGAACTGGATATTAACAGTACCCGCGATATGGTCTGATACAGCGAAACTGTTTATGAGAAAAGGTGCTGAAATGGTGCGTATGCTATTCATTCTGCGACTTTATTTTTTATAATCACTGAAATCTGCGTTGTATTATTCCTTTCAGGTGTCGGTTTGTCAAACTGTTGTGATATAAAGATTAAATGGTTCATACTAAATAACATTAGAACTAAGGAGGGAATAAAAACTGAGCAGGGTACCTAAATATTCATATATTAAAAAATGCCCAAAGATATATATACAAAGGCAAAAAGTCTAACAATAGTAAGAACACAACTATAAATGAAACTGGTACATAAATCCTTTCAAAAGCATCGGAAAACTCATTTAACATAATTTTTTACGATTATGAGAAGACTTACCTGACATTTTAGAAGTTTCAAATCAATAGAAAATGTTCAATTTGATAAATCATTTGGAGCAGAAAACATTTATGCTTTTACCATGACAAAAATAAACAAACACAAGGTGTGAATTCCAGTTTTTTAGCATGCTTTTTTCATCTTTGATTGAATCAAAATAAAGCTAAACTTTAAGCAAGCATGTTATATTAATGATTCCACTTCAATCATTTAATACAGGCTGGAATAGCAGAGGACAAGTTAACTTTGGCCTTAGAACCTGAAGCTGCATCAATATATTGTCAAACATATCCACCACCAGGCAGCTTAGACATAGTTAATACTGATTGCCAATATCTGGTCGTAGATCTTGGGGGTAAGGTTACAATCATATGGAAAAAAAAGAGTGAGGTGAAATGCAGATGGATAAGGAAAAACAGTTTCAAGAAATTATGTTGATCAGAAATAAGATCAATACAGAAAAAATGTTTAGTGGAACCTAAATTATGTCATTGATTTTGATATTTTCTTTACAAAAGAAATCCATTAACTATACACGAGGAATATTCAAAAGCAATGATCGTACTAAACGGCACAAAGTTGACTGCAACAGACGTGTAATTCGGCCATTAATGTGATACTCCCAGCCATATTATTTGAAAACCAAAAACCCTTATCGAAACAATAAAGAGCTGATATAATAAAAAAGGACGATACTTATTGCCATACCCGGAAAAGCAATCAGGTCTATGTAAAGACATAGGAAGCCACATTCTTAATTTCAAATTTTTGTTTGTATTTGTTTTTTCTAAGGTATCTTCAACTAGCAGCACCAGTGTGTAAACTAATATAAAATTCAGCAGTTTAGCATTTAAAAAATTATCTATGTTTACATTTATTGCTCTTTTACTTACCAGTGAATTATTAACAATGATAACAACATATAATTTACTTTTATAAATGACATTTTTGTAGGAGGCACTGTAGACATAACAGCTCATGAAAAGCTTCCGGATGGGACATTGAAAGAACTATCGAAAGCTTCTGGCAATAACTGTGGCGGAACGTCTGTTGATAAAGAGTTTTTGCAGATGATGGAAGACATATTTGGACATCAAGTGATAGACAAGTTAAAACGGGAATTCCCCGATTCTTATTTAAGTTTGATAAGATGTTTTGAAAACGTTAAAAGAACTGTAACACCAGATAAATCCGGATTAGTCAATGTGTCTATTCCAAATATAGTTTTAGATAATCTCTGTAAATCGGAATATCTGAAGAAAATTGAGGAAGTCGTAGCATCATGTCCAATAGCTTCTAGTATACAATTGAAGAATGACAAATTGCGAATAGAGGCAAAATTTACTAAATCGCTATTTAAACCTACAATAAACGGTATTATTAGTTTGATCAAGGCTGTGTTAGACGAAAACAAAAGTAAAAATATCTCACATATCTTATTGGTTGGAGGATTCGGTGAGTGTGCTTTAATACAGGAGGCAGTGAAATCTGCTTTTCCGGACCGATATGTTATTGTACCAGAAGAAGCAGGTTTGGCTGTTCTTAAAGGAGCTGTTTTATTTAGATATCAACTAAATGCAATATCCTCTCGCGTAACAAGATGCACCTACGGTGTGGAAATTGTGAGATCCTTTGATCCGTTGACAGACGAATTCCATAGAAGGGTTTATAAAGATGGAAAACCCCATTGTGAGAACATTTTTTACACTTTTATGCAGGCAAATAGATCAATTCCAATAGGAATGAAGATAAGGCAGACATTTACTACGTCCAAAGAGTACCAATATGCACATAGACTGCCTATATATTACACACATCAGGATAATGTACAATTTACAGACGATGGAACATGCATTAAGCTTGGTGTCGTAGAAGTGGAAATTCCTAATCCTACAAAACATTTACGAGAAGTCACTATCATTTTTCATTTTGGAGAAACAGAACTGAATATAACTGCTATTGATAAAGAATCAGGAAAAGATTGCCAAACATCTTTTACAATTTATGATTTTATCTAGAATAAATATAATTTTATAATACAGAGTTTGTTTTGTTGACGGGACATTTTTCACTGCAAAACAAATTATATCATTAAAACTGTTAAGAAATAAAAATAAAACTTATGATAAATCCATGTAGGTCAATAACAACATTTATTTTATTTAGAGAATTCATCAAAACAAATAGTCAGATGATTTAAATGTCCTCAATAGGATGACATAAAAAATGATACAGGAAAAATGACTGATTGCTTGATATTTTTAACTTGCTGACTTCGGTGACGGAAAGTGCAGGCATAACCGGGACGAGAACAGTTTAACAATAAGTCAACGGTTGTTGGTAGACCAGAAAGATGCATCAAATGATAGCTACCCCTGAATAAGGGTATTGGGAAAGTTTGGATTGTGATAGACTCCCCAAATGTGTTGCAAAGAATGATGTGAAGTGTCAAGATATCTCCCTACAATACAAATATATTGACCAAAAACATAACGATATGGATCATGGGTATCAATTAGTACGCCGCTGCAGCATTCAAATACGTTACAATATCAATAAAATAGAATATTGGTAGTTTAATTTACCGTTATTCATAGTGGATGATTGATTGATTGTTGATTTCTAAATGTCCAGTGGCAATATTTCATGCATGTTTTGACGAGAACAAATTCACAATTAATTCAATAGGTAGTTCCTGTATTAGAGGGATGAAGGTCTGGAAAATTATGACTGCCACTAGAAATTGAGGTTATATTTAATATGGACTGAAATTTACCATGCAACAGGTCACCTACGGATCCCTCAGAGTTGTCACACGAGGCATATGATTGAACTTCCCCATTTTGACCGGACGTGGCTGAGAACTTGTACATCCCGAACAAATGGGAAATCGAATGTCAGAATCTAGATGACAATATACATTAGGGGCAAATTAAACAAAATATGATTTGCCCCAGGACAAAAAAAAAGAGGATACACTCAGAACACACATTCCTGCCTTAAGTCAGAAACATCTACATTGACGTGGTTGTAGTAATAAACTGTTTTCTTTGTCATTTGGTGTTGAAGGCAAATCTTTGATAGTTTCTGTTAAAAGTTTGACAATTCTAGAAGACTTGTGTAGATAAGAACTGGACATGTTGTATAGACTCATGTATGCTCACCTCGATATGTCATTTGGATATTTGTATTATTTGATTGGTGTGTTGTTGACGTTTATCACACATCTCCTTTTATTCATGCGAAAAATATACTAGATTATTTGCAATATTAATTTCATCATACTTTATTTCCTCCTATAGGAGATTGACAACATGCATATATAAATTATGTACAATTATAAAGTTTTGAAATTATATAATAGAATGTCACTTAATATTTTGGATGGAAAAGTATTTACAGTATTTTAGAAAGGAAAATCCTTCGTTAAGGACTTCCAAACAATGCTCTGGTGCTAAAAAGTCTAAGAGAGCTTCCTGATTGGCAAGCAGAAAGCAAGACACGTACTCGTCTGATTTCGAAAGCAGTGTGTATACGAAATTGTCACTAGTCATTTCTGATAATCTTTTATATAGCACGTGTCTTTGTGAGAGAAGTTCTGTGCACATACTAATTTGATGGTAAAGTGTATCTTGAACAAAGTGTCCACACAAGTTGCAGTTTCCGCTAGTCGGGGGAGTAGACCAAAGTTTAGCTACATGTTTCGCGGTTAGAAGTCTGCCAGTAATTTTGGCAAATTGCCACAGGAAATCAAAGCCATTGTTCTCAGACAATCTTAGAAATCTTATAAATTGTTGTCACTACGCATTCGCTCTTCCTTTTGAAGTATCTCACTCAAGTTAATCGCACTATTGACAATGTTTTTCTACTGAACTTTTATTGGGAAACAGCCCGTAAACATATAGCTATTCAAAAAATTCAAAAGTGAATATTTTGATAAAATATTAATTACATCTGGGATGAATCCATATTGTTTTCTACCGGTATCTCCGAAAAACTGATAAAGTCTATAAATGAAAATTTGTTTGGTAAGTGATTCGGCCTTCATTTCGCAAAGTTTATACAGAAACATCCATTTCCGTTTTTCTACTAGTATAGGTAGTCTCTCAAGGTTGGTCATAGATTCACACATATCTGACCGTGTTCGTTTAGGGAAGCCTTGAATATGTTTAACAATGAAATGCTGGAAAGTTTCAAGACACCTTATGTCTTTTGGTTTTATCCCTTTCCAAAGCTCACATCCGTATAGTACCGCAGGTATAACGATTTTATTGTAGAAGCCACACACAGTTAACGGATTTAGCAAACAAGTTCCAGTATCGGCTATAGCAAAATAACCATTGCGACCCTTCCTACATGAATGCTGAATATCTGTGCTTGGTGATAAGTCAACCGTCCTTAATATTCCAAGATGCTTGGTCTCAGTTGAAACGTTAACACTTATATCACCTAGATTGAATACATGGTCTAGTTCAGTTCTGTAGCATAAGATAACAGATTTCAGAGGATTAAACTCAAATCTCCATTTAAGTGAATAATCGTACGCACAATTCAACATAATTTGGAGTCTTTGTGGTGAAGTACCAATACAAACTACATCGTCAGCAAATGATGGATTACTTGTACGAATATTTGGTTCCAACTAATTCTAATTCATTTAATAGGTCATTAATGTACACCAAGTAAAGGATGGTCGATAGTACACCGCCTTGTCTGATGCCTTGTCGGACTTTGAAGGGTACTGATACGTGTTCATTGACGTAAACGGCACTTGTTATATCACTATAGCAATTAGAAATCACTTGTAAAGCTTTACTATTTATTTCAAGTTGGTACAGTTTGTAAATTTGTAAACCATGCCACACCGTATCAAACGCACGGGAACTGTTCCAGCGTAACGTTTATCCTACCAGAAATTCGTCCTTTGTGTGGTTTGAACAGTATGACGTGCGTAATATTAACACAAGGTTGGTTAGCATAGCTCAATAGGCCCTCCTTACTCGAGGAAGGATCTATGTTTGAAATGTAAAATCTGGACGTTCGTTTTCGGCTTACACCGGTAAAGTTCTCATTTGCAGGTTTGGGATCATTATGACTCCCATTGATACGTACGGGAATTTGAAAGGATGGTTCTAATGCTTTGGCCAAATTAGTAACTATGCTGTCAGCTTTTTCGTTTATGCCTCCCAGAAGTTTGTTTCTATATAAATCGCATTTAATGTTCGGTTTCGTTACTATTGTAATTTCCTTTCCGCAAGTTGGAGTAATTAAATCAACATTATTATCCGTTTCAAAGATTTCTGTTGGGCGTTTTCCGCAATGTTCTAGAAAATCTAGAGAGTCGTATGCGCCAGGTATTATAGGATCGGATTGTTTGGGGTCGATCTGATACATCATACGGTCTATTTCGGTTGTAATCAATGAATCGATTGACACATTCGACACAGTGGATTTATTCGTATTAACGGGACACATAGATGGAGACATGTGTTCACTCGTACCTATTGTCGACGGTTGTTTATTTACTAGTATTTTGGGGTTCAATACGGGTTGATTTTTTCTGAATGTTTTTTGTAAAGACGTAATTGCGATACGATTTTGTTTGATTTCCGATTGGATTTCTTTCATTTTACTACTATGTGCCATAAAATTGAACTCGCTCACTTGCTAACCAAATCATGGTCTTGATTTCCGATTCAAATTTTACTATTTTTGGGGTAATTTCAGCTTTTAATAACTCAAATTGACGTTTGTTGTCGTCAATACCATTTTCAAGTTCTTCAATTTTTGCTTTTAATTTCTTTTCAATCCCGTCTTTACTTTTTATTATATTTTCTAACCCATTGACTCTTTCAATTAGCAACTGCAATGTTCTGTTAATATCAATCTGGTTAACGGGATTTTGTTCACAAATGGTATCATTATGCAAATTGTCACTTTTCCCTTTTGGGCACCCTTCTATCTCGCCCGCCCGGGATAGCAGAATATTTCTGTACCAAGTTGCTAATGATTCGTTGCCATTTAAAGTATGCACAATCATGTCAATGTATTTTTCTCTGGGAATGCCATCTAAAACCTTATCTAAGTACATTATAGTTTGCAGCGATGGAATGTATGAGTCTTGACTGAATGGAATACTATCTTGCGAATTGGACAGGCTATTGTCATTGTTTACATTTTGGGACTCGAACCATTGGTCACATTGAGATGAGTTCAATACATCGTTTGCAGCAGCATTTTGTAATGTTCCGTTTGTTTTACCTTCCAAATTGCTATTGAATCTTACTGACACTAATTCTGTAAATGTTGGACTTATTGAATCGTCATTTGAATTGGAATTCTGACCACTGTCCGGAGGACGACCACAACACGCCGCCATCTTGTCCACGACACATCCATCCGATACTTAGAAGTTCAAAGCTATAATTTTTGCACGCATACTTGTCATATGCATTTTCTTTAATTTCTTTAGATGAGAAGTATCTGCTAATTAAAGTCATATGAAACTTCAAATTTTAAAAAATATGTTTTATATACTTGAATGGCTAAGTCTTACTCTAAAAGAAGTGAACGTGAACTTTTTGTTAAAAGAAAATCATTTACATTTGCAAAATATTCATAAATGTACCGATTATTGACTTTTCAGACACTTATTCGCAGATATTTTTCCGTATGCACTGACCTTAACTATGAAACCTCTCGTTATAATTTCGGTTAACGCACAGCGCAAGTGCGAGGGGGAAAACCGTGATGAAAGAATGTAAACAAACGTGCTCTTGGTGGTAAATAGTAATAACAGATACTTAAAGAACAAAGTTAATACAACAAATAATTTAACATATATTAAGGAATAGTTTAAATAACAAATGAGAACGCATGGAAAATTTAAAAACAAATGTCATGGCTCAATGCCACGATACAGTAAACTTCGGCAACAAACTAGAAAGTTAATAAGCTTGTAATCAACAACCACTGAATGAAATATTATTTGTCGATAATACGTTATAGATGTGTAATAAATATAAAAAAAGCGCATGCAAGATTCAGTTTAGTATATATGCCTTCATTGATTCAATAATTTCGTTAACATTAAAATTTCAAGAAACTCGTTTCATATGACTTTAACGTCAAATGGTAAATATACTCCATGCATGCATGCGGAAGAAATGTGCATCCTGGACATTTTAGTCTTACTATTAGATCATGAATACTTCTCCCAGAAGGAATAAATACTATGCTGTTTTGTTATTGAAAACTGTGTTCTAAGCATAATTTAACGTTGAAAATGGTTTTTTTTTTATCCTAACTCTAATATGTTATTTAATTGGTATAGGATATATTTATTTTCATGTAAAATGTTTTCTTCGGAGCATATCATTATGAACGTTATCCGTATTAAATATGTGGACATTCACATGGTGTTAGGGATAAGACACTTGTAGCAATGTTGAGTGTGAACCAACCGTTGTTT
Source organism: Mytilus californianus (assembly GCF_021869535.1). Classification (NCBI taxonomy): domain Eukaryota; kingdom Metazoa; phylum Mollusca; class Bivalvia; order Mytilida; family Mytilidae; genus Mytilus; species Mytilus californianus. The sequence continues at coordinate 60,969,756 of NW_026262604.1, read as the reverse complement.
ATTGTTTCTCTAAATGCAGAATTTTCTTTTGCTTAAAGTAGCAGAAACCAATTTTAAAGACTTTGTCTTTCCCGGGTCGAGGTCAAATTTAGATCATTTCAACAACTGAGAGAATTACCATATTTATCTCTAAAATTGAGGCGAAAGATATCAAAGGGATATACAACCTCATAAGTTGAAAACAAACTGAAAATGTCATGGAAAAAAAAAGGGAAAAAAAGGAACAGTTAGTTGTTTCTTGGGGCAGTCGTGGTGCAAAAATATGAGAGTATGAACAGTGAAACATATGACTGAAAATTAAACAAAATACAAGAATTTCAGGAAGAAAAGGTCCTTATTATATTACTTAACATGCGTATAAACTGAAAACCGTGCAAGATTTATGTAAAACGACACTGTCTAACAGCTCACCTGCTCCAACACGCTGAGGAATAACAGCACACGATAAAATTAGATAAATTCTCAATTTTACTATGGAGGAGAATAGTTCTGAATAGATACTTTAAAAAACTAGGTAATGAGCAAAACACCAACAATAAATGGAAGGATTATGACAATAAATCGGGCATTATATCTCTTAAGGATGAGAAGAAAATATTTTCATGGAAACTTCCAGAAAAAACTCTAAAAGAATCAACTGTCGATGTCAAGATTGAAGGAACAAAACTGTGTGTTATTAGTTTATTTTACACTGTTAAAAAAACGTTAATACAGGACAAAAACTCCCATGGTTTGACTACGAGTATGACAGTTCACAAGACGCCGTAGTAAAAATTATGAATGAAAAGGGGTCAACTCTGGGGTACAAATAGACATAATAATTACTACTGTGAACATCCCTCCAGAACATTTTCAACACGATGAAGGATATGTGTAACGAATCGCTGGCTGATTTATGCTTATTGGAAGCTGTACAGTCACAAGAAATAAAAACGGATTCACCAACCAAACCCACAAATGTTTAAAAAAAAAAGAATGAAAAAAATTAACCAAATGAGTAAACCCATCGCAGCCTATAAACAGTTTAAGTTGCAAAATATATGTTGGTGTGATATTTCATTTAACAAAATGGTGAATGAGCTTAAAGCAATAATAGATACGATGCACTCTGTGGAACTTAAACTAACAGAAAAAAGATGTAACATAGGTAAACTTATTGTTACATGTGAATAAATTGAAAAGAAATGTAATATAATACCCGAATAACAAAATGAGGTCATGGATGAGAGAAGTTGTGAACAAAATAAACAAATTCCAAAAAATGATCTCGGGACTCGCATTTTGAAAGAAACCATAACATTCGAACACAAATAATTAAAGTTAGACAAGATATAAGAACTGTAAAAGATCAACAAAAGGAAGATGATCTAGAAACCACATCAAATTGACTAATAGATCTGACACAATCAATGATCATATATAAACATCATGTGAGAGTTAGGAAGTGAAAATTAAGAGAAATAACAAACAACAAGGGACACAAAATATGAATCAAAATGAAGAAAAAAACATTGGATAGTGGGAACATCGATATTGAAAGATCTTAATTGGAGATACATATTCAGAAACAGAAATACGAGAATAACAACCATCAGAATGCACACTTATCCATATTCAGAAGAAGTATTAGGTCAGATTTTACCACGCTTTATTAATGAACATTTCAAAAACAAAGAATTTGAAACCAAAAGATGTCAACTTAACATTTTATTGAAAGACCCCTCTAAAGATAAATGTCTCACACTAGTCACTTTTGACGACAAGCGTAGAACTGATTACTTCGACGAAATTCATCTAAATGCTGCAGACGTCACACATTATGTGATGAATTTTAAGAACATTATTAATCCAATGGTCAATGTTGTTAAACAAGATAACCATCACACTAAATAAGGTTATGGTCAATCCACACAATCATATATACATAACTCTACCAGACCAACACAAAACAAGAACGACTATCACATCAGAAAAGTTTGAAGCTAAAATCATAAACAAAACAGAGGTTACGGACAAAACAAAAACAACCAAAAAGAGGTGGTAAGCTGGTCCTCGACTGACTACTACACTTTGTTCATGGACAGCCGGTCAGAGCCGTTCTATTGTAGAATCTGATTAGTCAAGAGACTTTTTTTTAATCTCCTATACAAGAGGTGAAGAATACATACAGGTACATATTTGTCCAATCAAATTATGCGTACTTAACATGGATGCATACATAACTTTCACATTCGTGCATTTCCCGATTTTTTTAAATGTCACAATACTTATGTTATTACGTCACAATGTGAGCCGAATGTTCAATGGCGCCATTTACTACGATGCCTTGCCATGTAACAACGAAACGTCAAATCTCGTTAAAATCCTGAGGGCAAAATTCTGCCTCCCACATAGGGCCGTACCAGCTGTCTATGAACAATGTGTAGTAGTCAGTCGAGGACCAGCTTGAAAGAGGTGATAGACAAGCTTACCAGCACCAACCATTCTTAAAATACCAGAATGATAATGGAAGGAATGCAAGAATAAACCTGTTAAACGATAACAAGAGGGGCGAAAGATACCAGAGGGACATTCAAACTCATAAATCGAAAATAAACTGACAACGCCATGTCTAAAAAAGAAAAACACAAATAGACACACAATAGTACACAAAACACAGCATAGAAAACTAAAGAATAAGCAACACGAACCCCACCAAAAACTGGGGGTGATCTCAGGGCTCCGGAAGGGTAAGCTGATTCTGCTCCACATGTGGCACCCTTCGTGTTGCTCATGTTAGTACAAACCCGGTAAATAGTCTAATTCGGTAGGTCACATTCGTGAAAAGGGAACGGGATTGTTGTTACGACATTAGGAACATATCCGCTATCATCTGTGAAACGGATGTTCCATAACGGTCAACCAACTCGTGATGGCGTCCGTAAAATTTACGAAGTGATGATTTCAACTTCACTATTTGGAACTCATGGTTTAATAGCTTCCTTGTGAGCAGCAACCCTCTATCAAGGAAATCATGATAGTGTAACGAAATGTGGGTCTCCTGAAATGGAACTTGTTTCCCCTAAATTTGTGTGATGACGTTGTTAAATCTTACCGATAATTGACTTTTCTTATTATATATTTCTTGTATAACTATGTTTAAACATTGATATCTCTAAAACTTTTTATTATTCTTGCCTATGTTTTTACATAGGAACACCTGTGCATTGTGTACTTAAAATGACGTACAATGACGTCATTACCTATTTTGGTAATCACCAGTTCCGGTTTTGGTAATTTAGGTATTTTCCGAAATGGTAAATGGTAAACCAAATCGGTAAATTGGTTTACCTAAGTATAAATACGGCGGAGAATACAGATAAGTCTTTAGCACGATTTTACCCTGGGCAAGTAACACTCGCTAATTCCAAGCTATTTTGATATACGTACAGATACCATGTACCAGACCAAGTAGTAACCAAACAGCCAACACTATTACAATGTCCGACCGAGGAGACGACGTCCGTATAATGTGGGTTTGTTAACTCTTTTACAAGTTACATTTAGAGAATAACTTCTCGAGAGAAACTTTATCTTTTGGCATTGAATTCGATTTGCCATTTGCCGACTACGATTAGTAAACTTTCTGGGTATATTTTTCCGCTATCCATTTTCTTTAATTCACGATAGAAGGTTAATAAAGAATTATACTGTTAGACTAGAATACTGTTAAGTTATTTATTATTTAAATGTATTGTTGATATTTAATGCATCTTAAAGTTAATACAAGTTGATTTTTATTTAACGAGTCTGTTATTCTTACAAACATCGAGAGTTACCATACAAAAACCTATACTCCAATCTACCCTTTTATATCCGTGATTACCTTACCAGAGGAACAAACCTTACCAGTGTGTATTCAGAATACCAGAGTATCACATAGTACCACGATACCAGAGTACCATGCTACCAAAGAAGGGTCACCAGTTATAACTTTTATTTCTTATATACTCGTACATTCTAACAAAACACATTTTTATAGCAACGCACTAAGGGATAAACACTTATAGTTTAACACTAAGGCCCGACCGCTCGGTTTTCGTTACAATAGGAAATACAAGCCCGGGAATATCGTATTCATTGGGAGATATATACTCCGTATGCAGGCGCTGCGGGAATGTTGCTTCATAGAAATGAAAAGTGCACAATTGGGAAGCTGAAATCATCTCTTTTGTCGTAAAGTTTTGTTTTCAACCGACCCTCATTGTCCATTTCTAGATGTAAGTCAAAATATGAGTCAGCCTTAAATGTATCTGTTGTATCCTTTATCTCTAGTTCAATGGGATAGATGCGTTCAACATAGTCACCAAATTTTGCATTATTTAGTGAGAGAACATCATCTTTATAGCGGAAAGTAAAGTTAAAGGATACTGCTAACTTCTTTTCTTTTTTCCTAAGAAGTTCCTGTATGAATTCAGCCTCATAAGAATAAAGGAACAAGTCGGCAAGAAGAGGAACACAGTTGGTTCCCATGGGAATGCCGATGGTTTGTTGAAAAACACGTCCTCCAAACGTAACACATATGTTGTCGATCAAGAAGTCAAGCATCTTGATAATGTCAGAGAATTTTTTGTTTGAATCAGAGTGATTTTTACAAAGTAGGATTTATCCCTCCTTAAGACAAGATACTTGTATCTACGTTGGCCATTTTTTGTTATGGAACAAAGCAATATATACAATGTTTTGCAAATGCTATTACAAAATTGGAAAACAGCTAGGTTTTATATAGTACGTATATACTTATTCGTATGTCTCACAGTTTTCAAGGAATAAAAATTATATTTAATACCATTTAACATGAACAAATGAAGAAATTGTTAGCTCTCTATCAGATTTGTGATAGACATATTATCTAATAAAGTTATTCCTATTTGTATGAAAACTAGAAATGCATACCATAGTCAGCTATTGAATGAAACAAAATCTGTACCCGTTTGCACACTGATATTATTATGAAGAACACTTTTTAAAATTCTAAAGATATTTGTGTCTCAAGAGAGTTAATCCTTTTTGTAGGAAAATTATAAACACATTATAAGCTATTGAATGGAAAATAGTAACATTTTACACACCGATATTGATATGAAAAGGAAAACTTGTTTTAAACTTTGATTTTGATTTTGCTCTACTGAGAGAATAGTAAAAGACATCATGTCTAATAGAGTTATTTCTCTTAATATTAAAATGAGCTGCATCGGATAGAAATCGATCTTATGCAAGTGCACGTATACATGTACAGGTATAAGACTTTGATTGAATTTGAATTTGAAACATTCAAACACGAAATAAAAGATGGATTTTGGTCAGTTTTGTAGGGTTCTTATAACCACCCAATTTTCAAACTGTTACAGGCCTTCGGTAGAGATTTGTTCCATCCAAAATAGGTGTATTGATATTCCTTTGCATAAAATCGATATCCGATGCAGCTCAAATTCTATGCACTATTACATGGAGAAAAAAGATTTTAGAACTTAAATATCTAATGAAGAATGTTTTGAAAAAAATAATCTTTACAATATAAATATGCATATGCAAGTATTTACATGTGCAATATGTAATGTGTAAACCTGTTGTGTATATTCAGTCATATTGTTTACAAAAACAAGATATAGAACATAACCTTTTTTTTTGTTAGACCTGTTTCAATTAATAGTGAAACTATGAGCCAACTTTCAATATCTGCCTGAAACGTTCCATCTTCGCTAGCCAAGGGTTACGATCCACTTCCCTTCTCTCCACCCTTGGCGGATTGAGATAGAATTTCGGAGACACAAGGTAATGATTTTTATTGGGTGCAGTCGAAACTCGCTGCATCCAATCAAAAAGCGCCTATGACATGCTCACGTGTAAATGTGGAAAGTGTATGTAAACAATTGCCCCGTGCTTATTGTGCAACAAGTCTTTACATCCCTAAACATACGACTATATTTAGTGGCAATTTGAATGTTTTTAATCAACTAATAGAAGTTCCTGTGTATGTTTCTTGCACAAATGCATGAATGTCAACGTATATTTTCGTTTCCTGCTTTACCAAGTGTGAAGAATCTAGACGCTATCGTGTTTTTACCTCCAAATTGAAGAGTTCAAGTGCTACCATTGGTCAAGAATAATGTATTCGGAATGGGCGTGACTTTAATCTACCGATAGATGGCGCAACATTGTTATCACAAATGTTGGCTTAATCTGCCATTGGTGGAGAGAAGGGAAGTGGATCGTAACCCTTGGCTAGCGAAGATGGGAACGTTCATGTGTTGGATGATTAAATGAACGACGATAAATTTTACAAAAACTTTTATCTGAAAGAAGCTTGGTCAAGTGCCAAACCTACGGATTCTTAATGGCAGATATGTTGGCGACACTTTTGGTTATTTTACATGTATTACTACAAATGGATTAATTAGTATTGATTATGTTATAGCTAGTGAAAGTCTTCTGTCCTCAGTTCTATACTTTTCTTCACATGAAATTAGTTACTTGTCTGGTCATTCAAAGATTAAACTAAACATTTTATTCGAACCCTGGCATTTGTACATCTTGCTAGACTGAATATATATCATTGAAACCCATTATTGAAAGAAGCCTTCGAAATTTTGTAATCCCTTTATTAACAAGCTGTTAACTCTTGCTAAACATATGCTATATGTAAAACGTCTTGGCAATCATACAACATCTCCTTATTTTCATATTACCAAGAACCAATATTACAGATGTAAAGCATTTAAAATCAGAAATTAAAAATGAAATAAAATACTATTAAAAAGATAAATAGAAAAGCCAAATAGACGAGAGTAGCATGGCTATTGACTATTGTAACATTGTTAATATATCACTTATGTCATGTATGTATTTTTGTTGTTGTTGTTAATTTATTGTTAATCAATTTTTTTTTAATTTGTGTTGAATTTTTAATAAGATATGTCACCGATTCCGTGTTTAAGTGAGTAGTTTTGACCTATTGTCTACTTTCAATATGTACTCCATAATTGGTTTACTTTACAAGTGATAACTATTATCAATGCATTCAATATGAAAGCGTCACTCATGTAAAAATAAAATGTTATATTACGAAAGTTCAAAAAATTTAACGACCTTTTCTGCTTGGTGTTTGTATCAAAATGTTAGCTATTTAATGACGTTATTAATAACGGTTGAATATCTATACCGATCATACAAATGTGTCGCTACTTTAAAAGAAGATATTGGGGTAAGCGTGCATCATTTTTTTTTTTTTCAATTTTCAAACATCTGAAATATTTTACAATTACTATGATCCACATTTGTTAAAACAAATATTTAAAAGAGAAGAAAGGAAACTAGAATGGTAAGCTTATGGTATTACATCACCATATTTATTCTGGTTTCTCGCTTGCTTCAATCATTGAATTAACATTTCCTTCATCGTTCTACATTTTGTTGGGTATGTCAAAATAGATGTCGCATATGAATAAAATGTGATGTGGTATATATGTCGATTAGACAGTAACCAAACGATAACAATAGAGATACAGTACAATATGAACACATAGAATATAAACAAGCAAATATGAACACATAGAACATAAACAAGCAAAAAATAACACGTAAAGCATTAACAAGCAAATATGAACACATAAAATATAAACAGGCCAATATCAACACAAAAAACATAAACAAAAAAATGTGAAAAACAACTGAAGAAGAATGGAAGTAAAACATGATGCACCCCCTTTTATTTTATAATATTATTGACAATATATGCCTTGACCCTATTTTTATTCATTTCAAATCAAGACCACACAATTCACAATGCTTATGTTTTTAAAATTATGTAATCTATGTAGTCAAACTGTGATGTTATGATAGAAAATTATTTTGTGTAAACAACAATCTGACAAATTATTTCTAATTCAAGTCTTATTATTCATAAAGAAAAAGTAATATGAGTAATCAGAACAAATTATGATTAAATAACTATCACGAGTTCTCATTGAAAACTTCAATATTCTGAACAGAGTATTTGTCTAAGTGCATGTTCTACAATTCAAAACATTGAGACGTTGTAGACTTTACTGTAGTACCGGATCAATTTAATTGCTTATATTTGACTAACCTTGGAATTTGAAATAACATGACCGAATTATGTGTATTTTTGTTTGCCAAATTAAAAAAATTATAAATTTGTTTAAAATGAGATCTTTCTCATGTTCACAAAAAAAATATCAGTATTCATTTTTTTAAATTTGTGGCTGAAGTATTTGCTTATGGCTCCAAATTCGATTTAATACAAAACGTGCAAAAAGCCATATTTTCAGATATAGTCATAAATCTTTAAAAATTTAAAAATGAGATTTTGAATTCAAAATGAGATTTCGCTACAAGAAGTCTCATGAAAAGATTTCAATACAGAAAAATATCTTTTTGTGTTAGGCTTTGGCAACTAACTTATTTTATCGAAAACGATGTGGGCATTTCAAGTCAAATGCGTCAATTTCAATTGGTTTTTGACAAAATAAGAGCATCTCAACTGACACATGTTTTATTTCATCCTAATCATTTATAAACAGGACTGACACAAATGGATTTGCAGAACGTATAATTTAAAGTGCCTAAATATTAGTCCTCTTACCGAATCTCCTCCTTTATGAATTGTTTATAAAAGGTCATTGTTTATACTCTCATAAGGACATATGAATTTGGATAAATTAACGATAACGATATTGTTCTGATTTCAAAATTCAGCTAATATATGTGTTTTTGAAATATTTTGAAAATCAGGTTTATAGTGTAATACGCCATACATACGTTTCGTCTTCATGAAACCTACCTGTGTTTGGTGGGGTTCGTGTAGCTCAGTCCTTAGTTTTCTATGTTGTGTTTTGTAAACTGTTGTTTGTCTTGTCGTCCGATCCTTTTTTTGTCATGGCGTTGTCAGTTTATTTTCGTCTAATGAGTTTGAATGTCCCTTTGGTACCTTTCGCCTCTCTTTTATTCAGTGGTTCACCAATCAAAACAGTTGCATGGAAGACCTAATAGATATCGAAGCTGAACTGATTGGAATGACTAGAGTTTAAACATCTTCTTAATTTCTTCAAAGTAATATGGAGTGGACACAATGTAGTCCACTACGAATTACAATATATAACATTACAATATTTATATCAGCATGAAATATCTTAGAATAAACAAAACTCTACGAGTCTATTTAGAAATAGTGAAAAAGGCTAATAACATAGATGGCTGCAAAACAGGAAATAATTCAATGTAGGGTTATCAGAGAGCTATCTTTTAGTGACAGACAAAGAAAAAATGGTACAAATCCTGACTCAACATAGACAATGATTAATGAATGTATTATATAACAATTAAACTAAATACCAAAATCCATTGGACAGTCAAAGAAAGAGACGACAACTTAAGAACAGTATTAGTATTAGTGTAATAGCGACAACAAAGGCTAGGTAAAAAATAAATGGAAACTAAGGTTAAAAGGGAAACTATTTTCAGATGAAAATTTGCTATAATTCACACTTTTAAACCAAGCAACGTGTCAAAATCGAAATAAGAACAACATTTTTTTTTATGAAAATGTCCCCATTATCTGAATAATGTCTATCATGGTCAGCTTACTTTTGAAAATGTTATTTCTGTTAACTATGATCGACACTACACGTTAAATATCAGTAACCAGGACTACATGTTTACAAGTTGACCTCGAGCTACATAAATATTTAATACCGAAATTCGAAAACGTTTTAAAACCATGTCAAGGGCAATATGCAACGAACTAGGGGTTATCTTTACAGGTAACTTCCATATAAATTTATCTTCGAATCCCTAAGATACTAACAGTAACGTTGATAGACTTTGCATCCTTGGTTTAAACCGTTAAGTTAGAAAAAGTCGAACAGGTAAGAAATATTTTTTAAAATATTTTTTTTAATTACAATGCATCATTATCTAGCTATATGAGGGGGGTCGCGGTGTACAGTGCACCGAACCGGATATTTGTTTGACTTATTCATAAATTATTCTGGTCTTTTGATTACCATGCACTAAAAGTTTTCATTTATTGTTAATTTCATTTCCATAGAAAGTACTCATCATTGATATGGACATAATCATAAATTAACTGTTTATTAAACTTAGAATTTTTCGAAATACTTAGGATTTATTTACCCCATGAAATTAGATAAAATTAGATGTATTTGGCAAAACCTGTCGGTATTTTGGGGCCTAAATGAGCGTCACCAATGACTCTTATGTAGACAAAACTCACGTCTGAATTTCACAATTGTAATCGTGGTATTTATGATCAGTTTATTATACAATTTAAACATAACGACATAAATAAGACAGCAACCACGCAATAAAGTTAATTCAATTAACAGTTTCGGTCATATAAGTTAGTGCTTCATTTCTTTTTACACTGTAATCATTGAAATATAATGTCAGAATTGTTCAAGGCCGATAGCTCAAACATCATAATGACATCCGCATGTCGGGAAAGGCGTAAGGGGGACGTATTTGCGCAAGTTAAACTTCTATAACTCCATCTAAGTTTGTGCCTGTACCAAGTTATGTTATGTAGTGTATGTCGTCTTTTTCTATCTTGATATGTATGTCTGTGTTTTCCTTAGGAGACGAGGCTTGTGTTCGATGTTGTCTGTTGTACTGTGCAGTATTGTTGGCGTATCCTGTTTCTGTCCTTATTCTCTTTTGGGCATTGAACTAACCTGATGTGCTTGAACTCTCATATTTATCAAGTAGGAAGACAAGTGGTTTTTTTGTATTATCTGATTAATATATTATGGCGAGCTTAATTTTCAGAATAAGCAAATAATAAGCAAAAAATTAGCAAATATTATGGACAAGAACAAATTATCCTTTGTTTTTCTATAACAATGATAAAATAAATACCAAGTTTTGCAAGGTAAGTCAACCACAAGATGAAGGACGGAAATTTAGGACTGCCAATGAAAAACGAGGGTATAATGATGAACAGGGGGATAAAAGTTATAATGCAACATACAGAACCGTCATGAAAATTTTTTTTAACGTTTGGGTATAGCACTATCCCTACGAAATCATAAAATTAACGTTGTATTTCTGATAGAACGTGGCTTTGTAAATTTATACCCAAAACACTTAGCAAGGTTATACTGCCCGACAAGTAAAGTCCAGGGATAACCTTATGTCTTTACTCCAGTAAATCCTTAGCTGGTTTTGACGTCGGATAGAGTCCCGTCAGGTTTTTCGAAAAAAATATTCCAATAATAAATTTTAATTAGTGAAAAATTTAACAAAGAACCGATTTAGAAAGAAAAAAAATTATGTTTTTTTATTTTCTTTTTCTGCTGCCTTTTTTGACACGCTTGTCGACTTTCTCATGCATCGTTTACAAAGCAAAAGTATACGTCCATGCAGATTTTTTCCCTGGTTATTACATACTAAAAAAAATTAGGCCATACAATTTCAAAGACCTTTGCTCAAATTCATATATCACTACAACCAGTTTATAAAGTTGACTTTTTTTAAATAAAGATACAATTTAGTTCAAACCGGATGTAGACATTTCCAATATAAGAAATCATTTGTGGAAGATAAAAAGTCATACATAAGTCAAAGGGAAACTGACAACAATATGGCAAAAAAACCCTCATAAACAGCTTACGACTGAACCACCATACGAACCCTTCTAAAACCGTGTTAATCTCAGGTGCTCTGCAAGGGTGGACAGATCATCAGATCCTCCGCGACTAGTCATCCATCTCTTGTTCATGCTAAGTTCAAATCCGGTGATAATTTTCGTAGATGGAAACAGAATTGAGGAATGGAGGACAAAATTGTGGTAACGACAACTTGAACATATTATTGGTCTTCTGTAACAATAATGAATAAAACTGAATGATTTTCACTGGACATTAAGCAAACCTTAAAGGGATACTTCGCAAAAAAATGAGAAATTGATATTATGTTGATTATGTATAAAAAACCACAAATTCATAAATATATAAGTTTAATTCTGCTAGATAAGAGATCACCATCGATTTTAAATTTAGAGTATCACTTCCCCGCGTGCGGCCATTTTGACATCATCCCTGAATAGAAACCACGATATATCTATAAACCACAAAGGACCAAAACAAGCAGTAACCTAACGTAGCCGTTATTGAGTGTCGATATCTTGTCAAGCGTACGGTTGTTTTACCCGACAAGGAAAGCCTAAACAGTTTCCCGGGTCACAAAAAAGATTATAATAGACATGGTTGTGCATGCAACCTTTCCTAACTAACTTGATACGGAAAATGTAATTATATATAATTTTTTTTGAATAACTAGTACTATGGTCTGTCGTTTTAAAATTGTTTTTTTTTACTAAGTTTTTGAAACAAGAAATTTTAATGGAAATTAGTTAAAAAGTTCAAAGTGATAAATTAAGTGTTCCGTGTAAAAATGTTTTCGAAAATCTAGTGTGTTCATAATTCATTTATGTAATAATCTTATTTAAATAAATTCGGACTTTCCCTTATCTGACCACCAGCATGGCTAAAGGAATTGTTCCCAGATGTATTGTGATATGACACGTCCAGGTATTCAAGCGATTTCCTGTCGGGATTTAAAACTCTTATTACACAATTACATAAAGCGAGTTCGTGCATCACTTCACCTCTGAGGGTATTGAGAAGTGTACACGGCCGATAACTTGTAACTTTCCATTTTGAAACTATCAGGTGAATATACATCTTTGTCTTGCGTGTCCGATAGTGATATGCTAGTCTTTACTAAACCATAGATATAATAGCCATTATATATATGACTTAACTCATACGCTTGTCATAGTCGGATCCAGGGGGGTCCTGGAGGCCCGGCCCCCCTTTCGTGGGAAAAATTTGGTTGATTATATAGGGATGGGAATCACTGAAACAATACTTGAGCGGCCCCCCTTAGGTCAGTCAGCGCCCCCCCCCCCCCCCCCCCCTTTATGAAAAGTTCTGGATCCGCCACTGCTTGTTGATAAATAACATTTATGGTGTAAAGAACATTTATGAAAATCTAAATAATTCAAAAAAAAAGATTTGATAAAATAAAAATATATTTACATATTTTCCAAACGTAAATTGGGGAAAATGTAAGTGATTACTCGTTGTCAATAATTATGGACATTTTGAAACGTACAAATATTGATTTAACAAAATGTACGCACTTGTCGATCATTGGATTATACGCCTAGATAGAAGGTTACAGAACTATAGATAGTCTCAATTTAGAATATATACATGTTTATTGAATATACGAGAGAAACATCCAAAACCAATCTGATTTAAATACAGGTCGATATCTAACTTACTTTGGTTCATCGAAGTAATGCACATAGTAAAATCACAGATTTTTATTTCAACTAGATTATTTTGAACAGTTTAAGAAAGTCGTCATCATCTCAATGGTTCTGTATTATGTATAATAATGTGAACATGGTTCTATTATACCGGTAGTACCTCATGTCAATTTTTCTGTTCCGACATGCATGTAATATATATGCCACTGGACGTACACTAATGATCCCCAAAAAGCTTATTTGAAGAAATAAAGAAACTTCACTCCAAATAGACTGATAATAGATGTATTAACGTCTGGTCAGCTACAGGGTTGATTAATGTATTTAGTTAGCTTAAAAGGGAGGAGGGGATAAACCATTCCTAATATTGCACTTATGCATAAAATATTAAATGAGAGTAATATAAGAGAAAAAATAAATACGAAAAGTCGCATATCTGGTAAAAAATAGTCTCACTGGCAACTATAGAATTTCACGTACAATTGTCATTCTTAATCGAAATAACGGACAGTCATTAAGATACATGCATGTACACTTTGATAAAAAGGGGTGCTGCAGTTGCATATTATTCATCATAAATCTATTTCAAGTATATACTTTCCTGTCATTCTTATAAGTTAACGCAGAGACATGTAACTATAAATCTCTAGTTAACGACAATCAACCATATTAATATTTGAATCTGATGTGACTTACCGTTCATCTCTTTCTTTTTTCTTCTTTTTTATTTTATTTGGGCAGGTACACAAACATTGTAATGTTAGATATACTGTTCCCAGGTTGGGAAGGGGCGGTGGTTGGAGGTGAAGTATATCGAAAGTTACAAAATAAGAACGTTTTATTTATGAATTTACATGAAGAATTCTGATCTTGGGCGTAGGTTTTTTTTCTTTAAGTTCAGTGATTTGAATTGAGAGAAAACAATCTAGTCAGAATTTAAATCGTACTGGCAATTTCCACCTAAGACTCCTCTAAAATCATGAATGGTCATGCTTCACAATCATCAGAATTTTCTTTACATTCTGTATCGGTAGTGATTTACCTTGACATTTCCGGGTATAACAGAGCTACTTGTTGTATATTACCTGTATGTGGTTAGGTGACGTCCCATGATGTCTTACGTATACAGGTTCACATTTATAATGGTTTCTGATATAACAAGGTTTTATGACATTCACACTTCTGCATATTCTGTAAACCGAATTCTTATCTTATTTTCAGACCAATCGAGGATGTGAATATTTTCCAGGAAAAATATTGAGTATCAAAGTATCAAATTAATTTCCGGATTTTTTTCTTTCTTGGTATTAAATCACAGAAACTTAAAGAATATACTGCTTGTCCGCTTTAGGTGTATTCTTGTCAGTTAAGACTGACATATATGTCTCTGGTATATAGTGGGTTTATGAATGAATGATAAGTCTTGCAAAGGTACAAGATATAAAGCACATTGAAAATTGATTCCGCCGGTCTGTCTCCATTCAAAAAAGGAAAGTTGACGTTAGATTGATTCTGTTATTTTTTTTAAACATCGTTGGTCAAATAGCTAAAGTATGTATACGTTGTGAGATTTTAAATATTTTAATAAGGGCATTCCCGATTAGGGAAATGTAGATCGCTGTGGACGGACCAAGCTATATTAATCATGTAACCGCGATAATTTTCTCTAAACATTGAAATATTCAAGGTTAATACCCATGATAATTTGAAAAAGTAAGTACAGTGTTTGGTTTATACGATCGTTTTCGTGGGCCATTTTTATGTATAAAATTATTTAATTGAAAGTAATTCAGAATTTGGATGTTACAACAAAATACTCACCTATCTATTTTAAAATTAAGCTTACGCAAAATATAAAAGATATACATGTATATAACGGCGATTCGGGTATTTTGCCACCATATTCCTCCCCAAATAATTAATATTTTTATCATTCATACGAAATGTTGTTTACACCTGTAACGGTGAACCGTGTTGGCTAAAATTCACTGAGTGAAGATCAAAAGAATAGAATTACAGAATGCTAATCTTTTAATTACCTTGAATTTAACCACGCATTCAACAGGTAGTCACTAAGTGTCAAAGTACAATACACATTTTATTTACACAGTACAAGTGGGAAATGTTTGCTAGACTGAAGTAAAAACCTTCAGGTGAGAATACAAACATGCATTTGTAAAACAATATCAGATATATATGTTTGTTCAAAATATCCGTCGGAAAAAAAATTCATAAAAATATATTCTATTGTATGATTTACTTTTATTACTATAATCATATCAGAAATCCTTTAAATATCAATCGTACTTTTTAATTTTGAAAGTTGCACGGCTGATAACTTTACTTTCTTAATTATGAGTTGGTTAATAGCTACTCCAAAAGTCGTCGATGCGCTTTAAATCGCGTTATTAGATGATTAACGAACAAGACTTACAATGAGAGTTATTCACTCCCGGCATGCAAAAAGACTTAAACTACGTCACATAAGTCAGGAAGTTGGAAAAAATTAAATTATTAATTCCCAATTTTCTTCTTTATTAGTTTTCATATCCAGATAAAACTTGGTAAATATGTTTTTTATGGTATTATGAACATAATAAGATGAAAAGTAAAAAATCGCGAATTTTCCCTTTAATTAAAAATAGCAAACTTTAACAGATCACATGTATTTATAGATGATGTACCAATCATCTAGGTGGCAATTTATTCACGAACGTGTAGAAGATGCTTATCTTGTTGAAACACATGATCACAGTCCTTTTGGAGTTCGTTCAATTATTGTTTATTATCTTTAGGTTATTTCGAACTATTTATTGGCAAAACCTTTCAGAATTTTTGGGGCCTTAATGCTCTTTAACTTCGTACATCATTTAGCCTTTTTTTTAAACTTTTTTGATTCGAGCATCACTGATAAGGCTTTTGTAGACGAAACACGATTCTAATGTACAAAATTTTAATCCTGTGTATATGATGAGTTTATTTTCACATTTAAAAACATACAATGTTGACTTCTGTTTTTGTTTACCAAACAGTGACCTCGGATAGCTTTCACGCAAATTATCCTTAACTTATTGACGAATAAAATCCTTTGAGTTTTGATTTAAATAGGGTTCAGGAAAATAAAAGTATATGCAGTTAATGAAATCAGGTCTATAAGATCACTTTACACAACTGGTTGAATAAGTTTTAAACGCGATGTATGTGATAACATTGTCTTCACAGAGTTGGTCATGTTAGCAAGGCGTCTTCAAAAACGGACTTGGTTGGGCGTAAGTGAAGGGAGATGTTTCAGTGTTCAAAACCATTTAGACATGTATGAACATAGAGTGAAGTCTGCTAGACACGTTTTGGGGGATTGGACATATTCTAGGAGAAAACACGTTTGAGGAGAAGCACATAGTTTTAAATGTACCATGTCAACTGGACATTATGAACTTCATACAACTCTCACTCATCGATTCCACAATAAACCAACGATATATACTTCACAGTTCACAGCGACAGGACGAAAGAACTTTCAAGTGTGTTGCAATCATTGGATTTATTAAAGATTGAAATAAAAGTACACAGAAAACCATAACATTTGTATTTATCTGTGCCAGAATATTTTGTTTCAACTCTTATCTTACCAGGAGTTTCAAAGGAGCCTGTATAATTCATCTGGTATTTTTGCTAAAATGAATAAATGCATTGCATCACGATTATGTTTGTTGTACTATGTTGAAACTATGTAGACCTAAATATATCTTGTTGAAAGTTTCTGTATATCCATATTCGTTTAAAAGACATTAAGAAGAAATTAAAAAAAAGTAAAAAAAATTATAACTTAGTGTGACATTTCTGCTAAAAATTAAAAAAAAAAAACAGAGTAAAATTGTCTTTCGAAGACCAATACCACCTATGGTCAGTTGACTGTTTTCACAATATTTGTAAAACGACTGGATTTTTTCAGTTGACTTGTTCATATCTTATTGTGCTGGACATTTTTGCTGTTTGCTGTTTCTCTTAAATAAATCCATCATAAATTTTACTTCTGATTTGTCGCTTTTGTTTCAAAACATGTCGTTAGATATTTGGTATATCGATATCGAATACTAGTAGATAATGCGTTTTGACATTTCCCATATTTTAACCAAACACTTTTCCATAAAGGAGTTATATCCGTATACTGTGTTTCTTGTTATTGCAGCATCTTAAAAGCTGTGTGAGTTATTACTTTTAATTTTTTGTTCCTAAATTTTAATGTTCGTTGCGTCTTCAGGATGATCTGTTCAAAGATTGACCGAAGCCTTCTGGTTACATGCATAAGAATTATTTCCTTTAGTGTATGAGTGGTATGTTGGGACAACTCATAAACATTAAATGATATCGACGTAGTGGCCTTCGATATGAGGTCTTTTGTACAGAAACAGACAATTGTGGTCAAGGTCATCTTCTGAATTTTGAATATTGCCTTTTTTCGCAATTCCGCAGAAGCTGTAAAAGTTTGACAAATTGTAAGTAGCGACATGACGCTACGCCAGTATATTAGGGTCAAAGTACTCTTTTTATAGGAGTTTTCTCGACTTAAGTATTCAAAATAAGCTGTTTGTTAGGATAACTCCTTATACCAAACATATTACTGACCTAGGATTTTTTAAATGACAGCCATAAATTTTAACTTTGACATTAAGGTTAAGGTCGGAATTCAAGTTGCCGTTCAAGATTTTAACCTTTGTCAACAGGTTCATGATAAAACCATAAGATATTTTGCATTAGGCTTGACGATATGTTATATAATTTGATGAGACTGTCGTACAAGTGAGAGGTTTAGCGCTATAAAACAAGGCTCAATCCACCATTTTCTACATTTGAAAATGCCTGTTCCAAGTCAGGAATATGACAGTTGTTGTCCATTCGTTTGATGTGTTTTGTTATTTGATTTTGCTATGTGATTAGGAACTTTCCGATTGAATTTTCCTCGGAGTTCAGTATTTTTGTGATTTTACTTTTTACCTTGAACAGGTCAACCGGAGGTGACGTTGTGTACACCAATAAAAGTATTTTTAGCATTAGTTTTATGTAAAAGAACCTAGAAAACAGGTCAACCGGAGGTGACGTTGTGTACACCAACAAAAGTATTTTTAGCATTAGTTTTATGTAAAAGTACCTAGAAAACATACATTTCGAGAATCAGTTTGAATCCACCGTTTATGTGAACAGGAAATGACATTCTGTCAATTTAAAAATGCAAAAGATATAGAATCCATGTATGTTTCGAATCAGTGTCATTAGAACTATCATATGACACCGGTTGTGATACAAATAAGCCGGAAGTAGCTAATCATCTCCCTTTAAAGTCCCCCAAGGGTGATAGGGGAATAGCAATATGGTCACTACAGGTTTTTTCAGACCAACAGTAAAACCTTTGCAAAAGTGGCGACATCCGTTTGGCTGTGCGGGATGTACAAGGATGCAGTCACGTCTGATCAGAATGAGGACGTACAATCCGCTGATTCGTGTAAAAAGGGTGCCATACTTTCTGCACGTTAAGAACCCTTGATACAACTCTTTGAGGGGTCCGTATGAGACCTCATGTAAGGCAAAATTCTGTCCCTATCCAATATTCCCTCATCTACCAGTGTAAGTCTAAATTCCCCCAAACCTTCATCCTGTACGGCCTCTATTACAGAACCTACGAGAGCATGCATGACAAATTTACCACTAGACGTTAAACAACCAACGATCAATTAATCAATCAATTTCCGTTTAACGAAATAGAACTCAAAACTATAACTTTGTATTTTTGGAATCTGTGTAAGATAAGTTATCTTCTGACACCGATTTTGTTTACGAAGGTTTTTTATAATTAAAAACAGATTTGCATATTTGCATAAAAGTTCATTCTAATCGTAATTATCAACGTGTGAGGTTCAATTGTTCTCTGAAAATACGGCCTTTAAATTAAATTAACAGCCAGTCGCAACTAATTCATATATTTTAAGACGAAACAAATTTAAAATGTATTCGCATAAATATTGGAAATATCTATAGATAAACTTCGTTGTTATTTTTTCAATTCGTATTCCCTTTTGTGCAAAGTATTAAACGCAGCACAAATTGAATGTGCACCATTGTGAAAACTGTTGTGTAATCAGATAAGATAACAAATATCACCACAAATAATTTAAGTACTATAGTAACATACAGACACAAATAATTGCCTTCATATATTGATATATGTTTTAGATACTTCAGATAAAAATTACTTTTCCCACAAAAGCGAATACATGTATGTAAGCAATATTGCGAATAATTCATTTGTGTATAGTGCATCATTACCGACAGCCACTTGATGTTTGTGATTTGAAGGATTGATTTGAAATGTTGAAAAAGAAACACTAGGTTTAGTAAGCAACAGTTGATCACTTCGATAGACATTTTCGAGGTATATGGTGTTCTGATGTGTCTCGTAATGTAGAGTGCACTGAATCTTATCTTTGTCAGAATTATTCGTGATTTATCCATGGCAGGAAAAAAGTTTTAATGAATTCAGACAACAACTACACAAACCAAGTTAATACAATCGACTCAATAGGTCGTATTATAAGGTTATTTCAAAAGTTATCTTAATACTACCAAAGTGAAATGTGATGTCGATGTCAGAAATGTTCAGGGACGACACCTCATCATTTGAACACCCTCGAATGTATGAGCTGAAAAGACAACTGGGTAGTTTGTTCGCATGTAAAACTAGTATAATCCAAATAGTGTGCATATACCAAATAAGCTTCTTATAAGCTTAAGTATTGTTCGTTTTTGCTGCATATGTCTGTTTGATCATAATTAATAAAGCAAAAAACAAGAAGTGATCTGAATAGTAAAACCTTTTTCAACGGATTTTTTTAGTTTGTTTTTGTGTTGAGCTGTAGCAATCCTGTCCTAGTTCAGGGAGTGTTGGGCATCCACAAAAATGTTAAACCCTGCCATATTCTGTTAGTGCCTTTCCCAAGTCATAAGCCTGTTAATCAGTGGTTGTCGTTTGTTGCTGTATATCATACTTGACTTTCTTTTAATGCTTTGTATATATATAATGTCGTTAGTTTTCTCGTAATTTTACGTTTATCATTTCGGGCCTTGTATAGCTTGTTATGCGAAACATTTTTTAAAAACAAATATTTAAAAGAAAAGGGAGGATAACTAGAAGCATATGGTATCACATCATTATATTTATTCTTGTTTCTCGCTTCAATCATTTTGAATTAACATTTCCTTTATCATTCTGCATTTTGTTGGGTATGTCAGAATAGATGTTGCATGTGAATAAAAACTGTGATATGGTATATACGTCAATGAAACAGCAACCAATGCAAACGATACCAATATGTACAATCTGAAAACATAAAGATTACATTATATATATGGTAAAACTGTAATGTTATGATTGAAACCATTTATGTATTTGTAATACACAATCTGACGAATTATTTCTAATTCAAGTCTTATTATTTATAAACTTTTTTTTAATATGACTCATCAGAACAAATGATGTTCAAACAACTATTAAGAGTTCTCAATCAAAACTTCAACATTTTAAACAGAGTATATTTTGTTAGTGCATGTTTTTACAATTCAAATCATTGACATGTTGTAGACTGTAGTGAAGTACCTGATCAAATTAATTGCTAATATTTGAATAACCTTGAAATTTAAAAGACATGATCGAATTATGTAGATTTTTAGTTTTATTATAACTATGTATCAAATAAGATGTTCTTTGTGTTCACAAATCATTAGTCTCTACGATATCAGCATATATATATATTTTCAATTTGTGTCTGAATTATTTGCTTATGGCTTGAAACTTCTTTTGATTCAATACAAAAATGCAAAAAGCCTCATCTGATCTAACAATAAATATTTCCATATCTCAAAATGATATTTCGCTACAAGATATCTTATAAAAGATTTTAATGAGGGTAACATATGTTTTGTGTTAGGATTTGGCAAATAACTTATTGTATCGAAAACGATGTGGACATTTTAGGTCAAAAGCGTTAATTTCAAATGGTTTATGACATAAAAAGGACATCACAACTAACAAGTGTCAAATTTATTTCATCGTAATAATTTATCAATATACCTAACACAATGTTTAAAGAATTGCAAAATGTACTGTTTTACAATTTATTTTACCTAAAATTCAGTCCTCTTAACAAATTTCTGCCTTGATGAGTTACTTATAGACGTTACTTATTTTTTTACGAAGTGGTCTGGTTATATAGAGTTATTTCCTTTTTTTTTTGATGGGCATTAGTAGTATGTTGGGTCAACGAATAAACATAAAGTCATATAGACCAAGTGAACTTTGTTATGAGGTTCTTTGTACATAACCAGAACTTTTTTTTGCAATTCCTCAGAAGCGGTTAAAGGTTGGCAAATTATAAGTTGCGACATGACGCCACGCCAATACATTTGGGCCGAAATGCTCTGGTAATTTTTTACAGGTGATTTCTTACCTTAAATATTAATACAGGCTGTTTGGTAGGATAATTTCTTAAACATACATATTGCTAACCTAGAGTTTTTTAAAATGACATCCATAAACAGTATTTTTTTTGTACTGCATTAACATAAAAGTACCTAGAAACCATACATTTTCAGAATCAGTTTGAATAAACGTTTCGTGTGAACCGGAAGTGACATGTTGTTAATTGGAAGTTGCAAAAGTTATAAAAACCATATAAATTTCGAATCAGTGTAATAAAAAATGATATGACACCGGGTGTGATTATCATAAACCGGAAGTAGCTTATCATACCCCTTTAAAGAAAAAGAACGAACAAACTATATATTTTGGAATCGTGTAAGATAAGTTATTTTCTGACACCCAGTTTGTTTACAAAGGTTACCTTTTTGTTATTAAAAACAGTTTTTTGGATATCTGTATAAAAGTTTATTTTTAACCTTTACACAACATGAACTATAACGTCGAGTAGCAAATTTTCATACATTTTAGGACGAAAACAAATTATTCGCATAAGTAGTGGAAATGTTTGCAGATACATTTTGTTGTTTTCTTCCCTTCTAATTTCCTTGCTTGCAAAGTATTGAACTCAACGCAGATAGAATGCGCGCCATTGTGAAAACTGTTGTTAAAACAGATAAGATAAAAAAAAAAATATCACCATAAATAATTTGAGTACTGTAGTAACAAACCGACAGAATTAATTACTTTCATATATTGACTTTGTTAGATAATTCAGGTATAACGCACGTACATCCAAAGGCAAATAGGTAAGGAATATTGCAAAATATTGGTTTATTTAAAGAGAATCGCCAATGATTAACTCACAGCAGTCACATATAAGACACTTGTTTTTTTTTGCTGTTGGAAGTTCAAATGATTTAAATGTAAAACAAGAATCTAAATTATTTAGAAAACCATAACTTTGTCGTCAGAGTTTCTTGAAATATATGGTGTGCTAACAGGATTCGCCGTGTACACTGCCAATAATAGGATATTTGAATAACTTATTCGTAAAATATTCGTGAAAGAAAAACAATTTTAAAAATTTAGACAGCATCCACACAAAACATTTTAATTTAACTATATAGTGAGGTAATTTCGATATTTTATACTGACATAAGTGAAATGTGATATTCGAATTTTCAGGCCAAATGAATTTAACATCAATTAAACACCCGAACATGTGCTGAATAGGCATAGGGGTGGTTTGTGTGCACGTTAAACTGGTTAAACTCTGTCAGACGGTTTTGCCTCTGCCAAATAACGCTATGTAGATTTGATCGTTGTTGTTTGTTTTTTTATATTTCATGGAGGAATTGGGGGTTTTTACGTTTAATACGAAAAATGCCTGTACCATGTCAGGAATATGACAGTTGTTTTACATTCGATCCGTTTGTTGATATATTTTCACGTTTCCTATGTCAGGTTTTATTGATTTCCCCCATTTTTTAATTTACCTTGCAGTTTTGGTATTTTTGTTTATCTGAATACTTTTTTGTTGTTTTGCTGTGTAGTATTCATGGTATTTTTAGCATATCATGTTATCCAGTTTATCTTATTATTGCAAACATATGTCCTTCAACGAATAGACTTACAAATATCAATACATTAGTAACGGGTTTTACTACTGAAACGGTCATTTTAAACTGAACAACTCTTAAATGCCTGAATTTACCGCAAGGAAAAATGTCAAGATCTTTTTCAGTTGTTCAGTACATGTTCAGTACACTAACTACTGCGATCGATTAAGTACCAGTCAGTACTGGTTCAGGTAATTAAGAAAAAAACGCCTAACGTTAAATCTAGTACTGTCAAGTACATTTTAGAAAACGTCAGTTCATCGATAGAATCGTTGTCAAGTACTTTTCAGTGTATCAAAATAATATGAGGTTAGCTTCCCTTTGATTAGCAGAGGAATCGAAATAAAAAAAAAAAAAAGAGAAAAAAAAAAATGAATAAATAAATATAAAGAGACATGATCGGCAACGGGACTGTACATACACGTTTTTGTTAACATGCGTTTCATTTTCATAAATTGGTAAAAATAACATAGATAATAACTGTAAAAATATTTGTATGAAAATAGCAATAACCAAATAACATTCTAATAATTATTCTTTAATGGTTATGCAAATATAAAATATTGATGACTGTAAACTGAGACTACAGCTGTAAACCGATTTCCGTAAAGATTAGCATGATGAAAAATCCCGATAGCTTTCGAAAATATCAACGCTATGATGTCGCGCCATTTGTCCGGTCTTTTGGTAGTTTCTTGCTGTGTCCGACTGAATTAACGTAAGTATATATTTTGAAAACATTTTGACAGTTTCGATTGATATACATTCCTTACTTTACACAAGGATTTGCTATACAAATCCTTGCTTTACAAGAGTGTTTGTTTGATTTGTGAACTAGTTGAATGATCATTATCTGTTTATATCGACGACTTTCACAAGAAAGGGGGTTTGGTTATAATACATCTGTTCATTGAAATTCCTGTTCTTCGACATTTAAAACAAAATAATCTAAAACGAGCAGCTGATCAATATCAAGCATTTATAGTATAAAATTTAGCCTTAACATCAAAATAAACATGGACAATAGGGGCGGATCAAGCCATTTCTAAAGGGGGTTCCATACCAAGGATAAAGGGGGTTCCAACCTCATGTCCCCATTCAATAGCATTGATCGTCAAAAAAGGGGGTTCCAACATATCCTCATTTTATTTTGATACACTGGGCAGCTCACAATGGCGGATCCAGAAATTTTCATAAGTAGGGGTCCTCTGACTGCCTAAGAGGGAGCCCCGCTCCAGTCATGCTTCAGTGATTCCCTATATAAACAACCAAATTTTTCACACAAAAGGGGGGGGCCCTGCCCCCTCTCCCTAAATCCGCCTCTGGCTCAGCTGGGTAACATTATCAGTGACAAGCATAATTTAACAAGGGAGCTGCCTGTCGGACCTAGACCATGTAGACTATTATATTAGTGTAATAGTCCAAAATCGGACGAATAGAACTTAACATTGTTTTATAAGGAAAGTAAAGCATTTGCTTTAAATGGTTTTTCAACATTTTATTTATACAATATCAGAGATCAAAGTTTTATCTTTATACACCAATCTCAAGTTTTTTTTTAAGAAGGAGTTACCGAACAGCTGCTCCGCGCAATCGGTTCCTACTGTGACATATTAACATAATCATTGTGACATATGAAATTTACTGGAAAGTGCACAAACATGTGCAATCGGTTCCTACTTTGACATATTAACATAAACATTGTGACATATGAAATTTACTGGAAAGTGCACAAACTCGATAGTCGTCTTTGTTATGTAAAAGTGGCCAAATTGTGTCCATTTTGGTTTTAAATTTCCCATTAAAAGATATGTTTTCCTATACATAACAACATAACTGAATGCAAAGATGAATTCTGCGAAATTCATTCTGGTAGGAAAACATATAAAATTTATCATTGGTAAGACATTATTTTGTCATATTCCATGATATTTCTTAACAATTTCTCTTTCTGACAGGTACATGTCTAAAACTGCAAAAACTGGTGTATTACATTTGCATGAATTTGGGGATTAACATATGTTACATTTGCGCAAAAAAAAATATCACATTTGTGCAACTTCAACCTATAGATCTACCTGTATATTTAGCATGCTACTAAATTATATTCCAATCTTAATTGTCTAGGATTGTCAGTTTAACTAGCAAAGGTTTGGTGGTTCTCTCATGGCTCTCCAACTTCCTCCACCAATATACACAGACCTCCAGGAAATAGCAGAATCATGACAATAGTCATAATAGTGCTGAAAGTGGCGTTAAACACTAATCAATCAAAATATATCTATAATGCTTTTCAGGAATTTGTTTACCTACACTGAACTATTTTGCTTGTTAATCTAAACCTATAGGAAATTATGTGTTTTCAATACTCGTTGATTTTTAAATTTGTATGGGGAAAACAACATACAATGATACACAGAAGAAGAGAAGGCTGTATAGTTTATTGAAGAATTTAGCGTCACACCTAATTCTTTATATGTTTTTAAATTTATGAATTTCCTGTTAAGTTGAACTGTACATCAATCTGTTGACTAGCTATTAAATGATCAGTCTGGAAGATAGTCTCCATGGAGATCATACCACATCTCTTTATAATCTTTTAAATAGTGCACTTGAGATAAAGTATGATTTAAATTATAAAATAATCTCAAAGGCCTATAGTTTTCTCATTTAACATGTTTAAACTGTTTCGCATTTTTCATGTTGGACATTTTATAGCTGACTATATAATACATTATGGGGGTTTTCATTGTTGAAGGTCTTACGGTGACTTATACACATAATTGCTTAGATCTTTGCCATTTGAACTCTGGTGTATGGTTGTCTCATTGGCAATCATGCCACATCTCCTGATTTTCCAAAAAATTAGAACATAATTTAACTCATGGCATTAGTTTTCTCTTATGAAAATTTCAGAATTTGTCATGCTGTGCGTTTCATTCTCACCACACAATACGGTATGGGTTCTGGTCATTGTTGATTATTGTACAGTGCCTTATAATTGTTAACATCCTCGTCCTTTAGTCTCGGGTGGATAGTTTCTCATTTACAATCATACAACATCTCCTTATCTACTATATCCATGTTTATAACCAGTTGCCCTAGACAAAAGGGTACAGTAGAAGTGATCATTAAGTTATGAGATAAATTTGTCTTTGATTTACCATATTTATATGTTTTAAGTATACTTCGTATTTTCGTGAACAATTATATGTAAAACAACTTTGAAATCTACTTATTTGTCATAAAATTCATCATGTTCTCAATTATCTTGAAAATAAGCTAATTAATACAATGTCGGTTTCAATGTTTATTTTAAAGTTAATTTGTTCCTCAAAAATATTTGTTATATTTAATACATGCATGACATGTACACATATTCATGATGTATTATATATTTACTGAAAATGAATTCATAACCATACAAAAGTGAAATTAGAATAGGTAATCATCGGGATGATAACATTCTATTTGTAATTATCAGAAATTAGAATATACATGTACATGCTATAAATGCTATAGGTAATAAACAGATGTCAACAAAACAGTAAATTGTCTTGAGGGGTGAATTTCAAAGGGTCATACATGTAGGTATCGCACACGACTATGATTTCCACAAATGTTAAATTGCACCCTTTATCATGTACCTGCTAACATAATTTTACTTGATATTCAAAACAATTTGAAAAAGAAGTATGAAGCAACATGCTATATTGTATTATGTTAAGAAATGCATATTTAAAGGTTATATTGGGTATTCATTTATCAACTTAAACTTTGGTAAAAACTGGAAAACAATACATTAATTATTACAAAATGTAATGATGAAAGAAATTAAAACCAAAAACAAATGTCAAATGAAACCCAGGGTTTTCTGATAAATTTTAGAAGGAAATTATAGCTATTTTAGTTGTCCGACTTTAGGTAAAGTTTTCCCATAACATGTACTTGTACTATAGGACAAAGATCATAAAATTAACCAGAGACAATTTTATTCTATAATTCTGATATAATTTGTCCCAAAAGTAGTACAGCATCTTGCTTAAATATTCATGAAATTGTTGAGAAAGCGCAGGTGGGATTTTTATACGACCGCAAAAAATTTTTGCGTTGTATAATGCTATGTCATCGTCATCCGAAGACACATTTGGTTTCTGGACAATAACTTTAGTTTAAGTGAATGGATCTCCATGAATTTTTACTAGAAGGTTCAATACCACTAAAGGAAGGTTGGGATCGATTTTGGAGGTGATGTTACCAACAGTTTAGGAATTAGGAGCCTAAAAGAAGCATTTTGTAGTTTCTTGACAATAATTTGGGTGTAAGTCTATGGATCTCTCTCAAATTGTACCACAAGGTTTCATATCACAAAGGAAAGGCTGTGATTGAGTTTTGGGGTTAATTGTCCCGAACTTTCAGGAATAAGGACCAAAAACAAGCATTTTTCTAGTTTCCAGACAATGACTTGTGTTTAAGTGTATGGATCTCTCTAAAATTGTACTCCAAGGTACGTTCCATACCATAAAGGGAAGGCTGGGATTGAGTTTGGGGGTAATTACTCCAAAAGGGGGTGAGGGGTTCAAAAAGGGGATTTTTTTTTTGGGGGGGGGGGGGGGGGCATTTTTTTTCTTCAAAATATTTGAAATCCTCAATTGCACAGTATTGCGCAATAGCACAGTATTCTGCAATATCACAGTATTGCGCAATAGCAAGAATTCTTCACTTGCACAGTATTGCACAATAACACAGTATTGCGCAATAGCAAGAAATCTTCAACTGCACAGTATTGCGCAATAGCAAGAAATCTTCAATTGCACAGTGTTGCGCAAGAGCAAAAAATCTTCAATTGTACAGTATTGCGCAACACCATAGTATTTAGCAATAGTAAGAAATCTTCAATTGCACAGTAATGCACAATAACTAGAAATCTTCAATTGCACAGTATTGCGCAATAGCAAGAAATGTTCAATTGAAAACAAATACATATGTTTTAACCAATTTCGATGGGATTAAGTGAGTCTTTAATTTTTGGGGGTTCTAACCTTGTATAATTAGTCCCCTAGCGTCGAAGTCGAGGGGACTTTAGGTTTGCTCTCCGTCCATCTGTTTGTCTGTCTGTCTGTCCATTCGTCAGTCCGGCTAATCAGTTTTCCACTTTTTTTCTTCGTGCTTTAAGATATTGATTTGATATTTGGTATATCATTTTATCATGACAAGTTACAGATCAAGTTCGAATTTTGTTCCGGTCTGATGATTTTTGTGCAGATTTATTGTCCTTGGACTTAAAAAATGCACTCAAGTAATCAGTTTTCCGCACTTTTTTTGTCATGCTTGAAGATATTGATTTGATAGGTGGGATATAGTTTTATCATGACAAGTTACAGATCAAGTTCGAATTTTGTTCCGGTCTGATGATTTTGTGCAGAGTTATGGTCCTTGGACTTAACAAAATCACTCAAATAATCAGTTTTCCACACTTTTTTCGTCATGCTTGAAGCTATTGATTGGATATTTGTTATATAGTTTACACCATGACAAGTTATAGATCATGTTAGCATTTTGTTCTAGTACAATGAATTTTTAACCGGTAGGGGACTATGTATTGCCATGCAATACTCTTAGAATGCTTGTGTTTTTGGATATTGGGGCACCATTTTTAAATTGGTCTACATTGAGGTCAAAAGGGTCCAAAATTAAACTTTGTTTGATTTCATTAAAAACTGAATTATTGCAGCTGTATGATTTGCTGAATCTTATTGTGCATTTAGATTTTTGTCTCGCCTGGACGAAGTCAAAAAGCGAGACATAGGTACATGTATGCTGTTTCCGGCGTCGGCGGTGGCGGCGTCAACAATGTATTAGTTTGTGATTAGGTCTAGTTCATGGTGAACCACTAGTGGTAGGTCAATGATATTTGGTATGCAGTTGTATTAGCATTGGCACATTTCATTTCCATGGAGATTATTTGGCCCCACCCCCTCAGTCAAGGCTTATTGACTTTGAAACTTTGCTTATATTAAAAAGAAGATGTGGTATGATTGCCAATGAGACAACTCTCCCCAAAAGACCAAATGACACAGAAATTAACAACTATAGGTTAGTTTAAATGTATTAGTTTGTGATTACATGTAGGTCAGTTTATGGGGAACCACTGGTGGTAGGTCAATGATATTTGGTATGCAGTTGTATAAGCATTGGCACATCTCATTTCTATGGAGATTTTTTGGCCCCGCCCCCTCATTCATGGTCTATTGACTTTGAAAATTTTGCTTAGTTTTCATGTATTAGTTTGTGATTAGGTCAGTTTAATGGGAACTGTTAGTGGTAGATCAATGATAATTGGTATGCAGTTGTATATTCATTAGCACATCTCATTCCCATGGAGAATATTTGGTCCTTTCCCCTCATTCATGGTCTATTGACTTTGAAACTTTTGCTTAGTTTACATTTGTAAGTTTGTGATTCATCAGTTTAAGATGAACCACTTATGTTAAGTCAATAATATTCGGTATGCAAATGTATTGGCATTTGCAAGTTTCATTTCCATGGAGATTATATAACCCCACCCCCTAATTATGGTTCATTGACTTTGAAACTTTTGCATAGTTTACAAGTTTATGTTTGTGTTAAAGTTTGTTTAAAGCTAAGGGAAAGACTTATGAAAAGTCAATGGTATTTGGTTTGCACAATTGCAGTTGTATTAGCATTGGCACATCTCATATCCATGGAGATTGTTTAGCCCTGTACCTTCAGTCATGATTCATTGACTATGAATATTTGCATAACTTACATGTTAAAGTATTGCTATTTTAATTTCAACATTTGCGTTATCAAAATAACAAATATAGGCCAGACATATCTCTGTGTTAACAGTTTATTATTTCTGGCCCTGTTTTCAAATTAGTTTATATAAAGGTTTGAAGTGTCCAAAATTAATCTTTGTTTGATTTCAACTAAAATTGAATTATTGGTGGTTTTTTTATATGCCGAATCTAACCATGTTGTTGGATTTTGGATATCAGACCATTCTAAATAAATTAAATGTCCCATTTCAAATTTTTAAGATCTTTGACTACATTTATTTTGTGTCAGAAACTTATATTATGTCAAACATTTAATCACAATCCAAATTAAGACAGTATCCAGCTTGAATATTGTGTCCAAACTTGCCCCAACTGTTCAGTCGTATCAGGCTGCGCTCAGCAAAGCATTTCATTTGATATTTATTTATTGTCTAAATGAAAAGCAGTATGAAATAACTGTGTTCTAGGGCCATGCTTGAATGCTTTCTCCTACCTAAATAAAAGTTGTTGTAATTGTGATTTTCTTCTTGGAATATAATTTTAGAGTACTAGTACTTACAATATTTGTTACACAAAACATATATAAACTAAAGAAACAAGTCCATTCTTAATATCATATATATGTTTTTTTTTGTAGATGATTCCCAGCTAGAAAAATGAAGCAGTCTACAAATGATAAATGTGCACTTATGATTTGTAGGAAATATAGACAGATGTATATTATTTATTGTTTTTGGAAAAATGAATAGCTCAAACAGCATTGTACAGTACCATGAAGTGATGTTGGGATTAAACTGGACAAGAAGCAAATAGTGCATTGAATAAATAGCACACTTATAATTTGTTAGAAAGATCATACAACTGGATGGCTAATGATACCTCGGATAATTATTCATTTGAAATAGCAATTTGGAATTATAAGTTTTCAACATGTTCAAAGTCTTAGTGCATATATTAGTAGTGCATCATCATGGTCATACACGTATCTGAATTTAATCGTGCCTTGGAATAATAAAATTTCATAGATTCAGTGAATATCTATATTATAGTACACCTGAATTTTCTAGATATGTTGCAATGTTTACCGCCAATTGACTGCTTACTGTGCTTAAAGTCTAAATGTGTACCGATACATGTTTTTCTGATAATCTTAATTACAAATGCACTGTTTATAACCAAACTGGCATTTTATTCTGGTCAAGCATATTAACAATACTTCAAAGTATCATTTTATTTATATGACCATTGATCACAGCTACGTTTGCTATTAAACAAAATTCAGACAACAATAAATATTCAATTACATGTACATGTAATTATATTCATGATATTGTAGTCTTGTATAATATAAATTAAGGAGATGTGGTATGATTGCCAGTGAGATAACTATTAACCAGAGACCAAATGAGATAGACGTTACATGTAGCAACTTAATGTCACTGTAGTCTTCAAGGATGAGCAAAACTGATACTGCATATATATAGCAAGCTATTAAAGGACAGACATAAAAAAAAACATAAAACCATTCAAAACTGAAACCCAACAGCCTCGTGTATGTACAATATGTATGAAAAACAAATATGATGTTGCAACAAACAACCGCTGAAAATTTGCCTACCAATTTAAGTTAGGGTGATTGTGAGTTAGATGCTTACTCTAGACTTAAAATTAGTATTTGCTACTCCTCAGTATACATGACAAAGCATGTAGCATTCAGGAAAAATTGTATTCTTGTGGATATTTAATTTAGTGGAATTGCCAACGTCTAAATATAATTTTTTAGAAAATGTGTACTTCTTGAACATTTAATTTTGTGCTTTATCTATTACCATGATATCCAATATTTGGTATCCCAAACACTAATGAATCCAAAGTAGCAGACATCTACCCATCAACCAAAAATTAACATATGTCTAAGGTCAACATATACTTATAAAAAAGTTTTTTGGAAATTTTAACTAGAGAATAAAAAAAAATAAGATGTGGTATTGTTGCCAATGATACAAAAACCCACCAGAGACTAGATGACATAGAAGTTACCAACAAACAACTATATATAGTTCTACGTACGGCCTACAGCAATGAGTAAAACCAAGAATGTATATATAAATCCTTGGCAAAATCCAAACAGCATATTTTCTCCAAAGAACATTTGGTCACGAAGTTTGAACCTCTCCGACTGTAATTTTGTAAAATAACCTATTATATCTCGATTATGATTCATTACATGCACTGTGTTTCTTATTTGAGTCTCGTAGAGATTCACACGATACATAGACCTTTCAATTTGCATTTGTAGTGAATAAAATTTCCGTTTTCAACTGACTTTACCGGTTCATGTAACCACGTTCCTCCTTGCTCTTTTACCGACGACAAACATCTAAAAATACAATTGTATGTACCACCAAATGTTTATGGTGTTATTTAAGCATTTATGCATATATTTTTAATCATATACAAATATGTTGTTAATATCTGTTTCCTTGTCAACCATGTCAACAGAAACCACTTATAACGTATTGCCTACAACAAACACATTTTCGGGAGACGGATTTATAAAAGTTTTTCCAAACTTGTTTCCGAATCCCATATTTGAATTTCATGTACCATTGTACTCCTTAATTGTTATAATTTTTCATTAATTTGTTAAAGATATTATAAATACATGTACATGTATATCTTAAGATTAATAAAGTTGAATAACGACAACTAGCAACCTAAAATACAAATGTATATTAACCAGTAAAATGCCCAGGACTCTTTATAGTTATCGTATATATGCACACAGGACGGATATATGTATTCGTTGCACGCTGTTTATTTTAGTAGTACATTTTGGTAGATTTTAAAAACGAACTTCGAGAGATATTTATTATATTTATAAAATAATGAGGGCACGTGTCACTGATTACACAACTACTCAGCCGTGAATTATCCAATCAACAAAATTGATTGGATTATCCTTCTTGTTTATAAATATAATGTTATTAGAGCAGTGTTTTGAATAAAATTGAATTATACATGTTATACGATGTTTTTAAGTTGTTTCGGAATTGTTTCATGTTACATGTATTAAATTTACTTTATGCGTAGTGCATTTTTACGATTATGAAGTAAAAAATAAAAACTCCCTTTCAATGCATTTTAATACAGTTTCTCTTATGATCTTGACCTGGTATATCTTTCTTGCATAAAGACATATTTCTCGTATCACACTGCACGGAGTGTGATACAAAAAAAATAATTTTGATTATTAGAAAAATACCTAAATATGATAAATGACAGAAACTGAGAGGAAAACGGAGATAAATTAATATTTCAGAATTTATTTAAATTCATTCAAGGCTTGTAATACTGGACAAGAACGATTTTAATAAGAAATAAAATCTTACTATATGAGATTTGATCATATGAAGTACAGCAAGTTCAAAAATGTATTACTGGACAAGAATGAGATTTAATGACAAAATATGTTTTGATAAAATTTGCATATGTAAGCTGTCTATTAATAATGTGCAACACTATCAGGGGTTACAAGAAAGGAGTAGGCCCGGTAGGACCCCATTTTGGCCCCAAAATATAGCATTTTTACAAATTTGTTAAAATTTAAGCTTTTACAATGTAGCTATTTATTGGAAAGCATAATACTTTCGTTACATAAATAGTGGTTGTTTTTTTACCATACAATGCACATGCATCAGGTACTAGCATCATTAATTCATGCAAAATTATTAAAATTTTCACAATTTTAACATTTGTGCTAATTTTTATACGGGTTTTTCTAAATTAAAAGTGGTCGCACTTGTGTTCAGTCTTAATATTTAGATATATGTTGTATTTGATGATATTACATCAGATATATCAAGGTTGAGACTGAACACGAATGCGTTCATTTTCATTTTAGACAAATAAAAAAAACATCTGATTTAACATTTTTGCAAAAACAGTATGTTTATTATTTTTCAAAGGGAAACCTTTTTTGTTTGCCAAGTTTACTTGTATGTGTTTATTACTATCACTAATCACAGTGAAACTCCTAATTATTAAAGATCAAACGCCCTAATCAACATGATAATTGGTACTGAATATGATCATCGGTCATGCATATCCCAAAAAACGGCACGTGTCGATAAAAACATAAATAACTTTTCAAATATTGAATTGATTTTATGAAAACAAAAATTATAAGATCAAAAATTAAATTATCTATCGAATGCATACCCTTAACGCACACTAAAACAGCTATTACATGTCCTGAGTGCACTTTTTATGTTCTGAGTGCACTCAGGAGGTCCTGAACGGTATTTAGACGTACCGTAATTTTAGTGGCCGAATAAGGATAATTCGATAACCAGGTTTTTTGTGTTCGGTGACCCGTATCGGCTCACACTATGCATGCATGTATCAGACAAATATACAAAAAAGCTAATTGCCAACCCAATCAAGGATGTCCACCTCGGCTTTAAATCACATGTTACAGTCGGTTGAAAGTTTCCTGTGTATATCTAGTTCTAATTTTTAATCTAAAAAAAAATGCATGCATATGCACAAGCTTTACATGTTTTCACATTTTATTTCTACAAATTACTAAACTATTTCAACTATCTTCTCGAATGTACTTTTAAGGATAATGATACTGTGTAAAAAAGGGGGTTAAAATAGTCAGTTTTAAAACATGCTATCGTATTACCATTAAAAAGGCAAACTAAACAAGAACTGCACATAAGGTTTAGACATAGGCTTTCCATGAAGATTATATAAAATTAGATCATGATAACTTGTATGTATACCTATGGAAGATTTGCATGTACTTTCACGGCAATGACTGCATTCTCTATAGACGACACGTTGATGATCATATTTTTTTTGGAAAATTGAAATTATCCCACACTAAATTTACTCTTTTTAAACACTTATTTCCTAATTCATATTATACACAGGCCTTGCTGAGTGAACATGTTTAACTTGAGATAGAGATTCTGAATAAGCATTATTTTTAAAACATCTTCACAAAAAAAAAAAAAAAAGAATCACAGTATCACAGCTTCACGTGTTACGGTCTATATATAAATATATACTTACAGTAGTGGGGAAAACTACCGGTTCTGGCGACTTTTTGCTAATGTTAACCCTATGGGGAAAAGAAAGCCTCCTGAGAGGTAGCCTCCCGATGTGAGGCTAATTTCTATGACGTCATTATTAGGTATTACGACACTAATTAATTAAATTAATTAATTTCTTTGGAGGATAAGGTCATTATAAAGTGTTACTAATTACGGCTAATAACATGTTGATATTGATTAATGTACAGATGTCTTTTTTTTTGGTATCGATTAAATGTGTAGGTAAACGGTTTTCTGTGACGTCATGCAAGTGTACTATTAACTGTTTCATATTAGGTGTAGTTATTGTTCAGTAGGACCACAATTGAATAACAAAAACATTTCAGATAATTATATTATTTAATATCTCCGTCAATTTAGACAGACATTGGTCGGAGAGCCATCCACATGGTGTCTTTACAATATAACACAATCACTTTAACCAATTTATACATAAAAGAAATAGAGAGTCGTATATCACTCAACAG
The DNA here is from genome assembly GCF_021869535.1 of Mytilus californianus. Taxonomy (NCBI): domain Eukaryota; kingdom Metazoa; phylum Mollusca; class Bivalvia; order Mytilida; family Mytilidae; genus Mytilus; species Mytilus californianus. The sequence goes on along the minus strand of NW_026262604.1, from coordinate 60,933,920 downwards.
TATCTCTAACCTCACGAAAGGGCCAACAGTATGCTATCTTTCGTGCAGGGGTGTAAACTGTCGAGACTTGAAGTTAGTCTTTCCGGGATAGTTAACTCTCTCAAATATCAGATAAATCGCGATAGTGTAACCATTTTACATACTATTGCTTATTGGGTCCTTTGCTTTTCGTTTTGAGGATGTTTTCAACTTTCCATATATCGTCTCCCCGAACATCCACTTTCTGCACTTCTGATTGGTAGAATGTTCCTGAAATTTCTTCGTCTTGAAAATCAATAAGTCGATAAACTGGAAGCCCACCACGTAATATTCTTTGAGATATTCTAAATATCTCTCCGCTCCATTTCTCATCGTATTCCCTGGTAAAAGGATTTCTTATATATGTAATCAGAACTTTATCACCGATTTTGAAACGGAAAGGTTTTCGTGCTTTCTCTGTCTTAGGTTGTGATCTTTTTGGCCAATACATTTTCCACCACATGTTTGTCTCTTTAGATAGGGTGACTTTATCTGGTGCCATGCCAATCGTTCTATGGAAGGTCTTGTTGTAGCTGTTAGCAAAATTCTGTAAGTTATCCTCATAGTCATATGACTGCTTACTGATAATAATCTCATGATTTTTGATTTAATAGTCTTGATAACTCTTTCAACGTAATTAGCTTTGATTTCTGTTTTTTGTGCAAATAAATGTTGAATATTTCTCTGTTTTAGGAGAGATTCTACTAATCTTGATCTGAATTCTTGTCCTTTATCTGCTCTTATTCTGTTTGGTGATCTTCCTTGTGATAAAACATGTTTCAAAGCATTTGCCACGGATTCGCCTTTCTTATTCTTTAGAGGTCTTAGCCATACATATTTGGAGAATATGTCAATCACCACCAATATTAAATTAAATCCACTGTTAAATTTCGAAAATGTAGACATATCCATCAAATCGACATCCCATTGGTCGTCTATTCCAATAACGATAACTCTGTTCCGCTTAAACGACCTTTTTAAGGGCCTTTGTAAACTGTATGGTTCCTGTCGTTGTAGCCATTTTCGTATTTTATATTTACTGAGAACGAATTTTCCATCTGTTCGAACAAATCTGTAAAGTTTATCAGGCCCTGCAAAACTCGCTGGGTTAGCTGGATTGTAATAAATATTTCTCAAGTACTTTTCCCAAGAGGTCATCTTTACACATGAAATGATGACTATAGAATGACATACAGAGTAAAACGTTCTCATATTTATATAGTTGAGCTTTCGTCGTCTTCGTCCTCCTCATCCTCCTCTTCCTCTTCATCGTCATCAATGCTATTTTCACTTCCAGAACCATCATCATTTGTTTCGTTATCAATAGCTTCATCTAGATAGCTTTCCAACAGAGTTTTATATTTCCTGATAGCTACTTTAATGGCTTTCTCGTAGTCCATGTCATCGTTAACTAATTTTGTTATCATTTTCATGACTTTGCCATGCAGTTTACCATTTTGTAACTGTAGTAAATACTCAACCAAACTACTATATCTGGACAAAAACTTATGCATATCCTCGTCTTTTAGTTTGTGATTGGCCTTACTTATTGCGTGGTCTTCATTCATGTTACCATCCATGTATTTATCAACTTTTTCTTTCCATACATCTTCATTTGCTCTCTAGCAAGTTCAGCTAATTTTATAAAAGCCATATCTTCTCCACCTTCTATATCAATTTCGTTTACACGAGGCTTCTTTGAGGGTATGTCTTCATCCTCAATTTCCCTTTTTCTTTTTGAATCATTATTTTCTGGGCACCACCTATTCATGTGTCTAGCTAAATCAGGAACGCTTTCAAAAACTACACCGCAATCATCACATGGAGGCATGACTTCTCTCTCGTCTGGTAAATATGTCTTTTACTTTGAAATGAATCTTCAAACTGAGGTTGTTCTAGTTCTTTTCTGCTAATATACTCTTCAGAAACACCCCCACCAATCATGTTCTTGTTTTCGAATATATTACGTTTTAGTCTGTGGTCATCCGGTGTATTCTGTTTCAGATCAATGAATAGACTCCCATATGGTCGTTGTGTTCCCTCTCTGTACTTATTCATAAATTTCTTTGGATTATTAGGATACATCTGTCTAGCAAATATGGCTGGCCCAACTTGATCACGTGGGTTTTTGAATATGACTATATACTGGCTATCGATGCTCATGGTTCGACTCTCCTTTCCCTTCGAGAACGCATTTTGCAGTATACAAGCTACACTTAGGTTTATGTGATGGCTGCCCTCCACAAAGAGTTCACAAACATCCTTACTATTGGTGACGTCTCTCATTAAATCGTATAAAATGATTAAACTTGGATATTTCGAGTCTATGAATTAATCATCATTCAAATTTTCAGGTAAACCTTGAATAAACAAAATGTTTTTAATGGTCTGTTGCAGTTCACTAAATAATGGCTGCCATCGTTTATAACACCATATTATCCTCTCTGGTGATGGTTTTATCATAGTCCGTGCTCGCTTCAATAATGTTTTCATCCAAAACGTCTTACCTGAACCAGTAGGTCCAGCCAACATCATAGTGAACGGATGATGTAGTATCACATTATGTGGCGGCTGTGGGCTATTCTCCTTCTGCGGAGGTGGAAGTGGAGGCGGAAGAGGCGGCGGCGGCGGAGAAGGAGGCATGCTATCTTCCTTTTGCGGAGGCGGGGGAGGAGGAGGCGGCGGCGGCGGAGGAGGAGGAGGTGGCGGAGGTGGTGGTGGCGGCGGCGGAGGAGGAGGCGGAGGCGACGGAATCGACTGTGGATATACACCATTGCTCTGTAGATATGATTGACTAATTCCACGTTTATTTCTATGATGACGCAACATATTATCTTTTCTTGAAAATCCTATCTTACACACGGGACAAGTATTAGACATCTTATAGAGCTCTCTAAATACGTCCGCTTCCTTCAAATGATAGAGGTGGAGTGATTAAAATATTGACATACATCATAGTTTTATTCTCCAATATCCATAGGCCAAACTTTGTATCCCATCATCTAGTAAGTATCTTTTATCATCATAAGGGGATAAGCCCAGTTTTTTTATGGATATATTATATAACGTATGGTCGTATGAACGGATCTGTGTGATGGTAGACATGTGGATCTCTTTATTGAATAAACATTGTTTATAATGTTCGTGTCTTGTGTCATGTTTGATCACACTCTTCTTTATACCCTTCGCAGTCTTCTTCTCGCAGAGTGTTTCATTCTCTTCATATATCAACGAGTACATCTTTGACTTGAGACCAACAAATTCCTGTATGGGAATACCATGCGTTTCCTCTTTCATCTTCCCTAGCACCTTTTTATTTAATGTGCTGTAAAGCCGATGTTCATGGTTATATTCTGACGTATCAAACAAGTGTTTGTCCTCCATCATATCTTGATATATATCATCAGTGTTGATGTTGTAGCATAGCGAGTCGGTATCCGTAAACAAGAGTGTTACTCTAGACCTATATTTGTCCTTCATGTAATTATAATGAAAATCGTACATAAGTGTCTTTGACAAATCGAGTATAGTGAATCCCACGTAGATTGGTCTGTTTAAGTATAATCGTTGCTTCAGCATGTGAACAGCCACCAAGTCATCGTTGAATATTTTGAAGGCATGAAATGTTGGTTTGCTGATTAATTTTCTGGCTTTTGATTGGTCATTCAAAAGCTTTATATCTGTTCTCTTCCTTAAATTTTCCATTGTCTTTCCAAAGACTGCATTATTCATGAGTTTAAAAAAATCCTTTTCGAACTCGTTTATTGCAAGCTTTCTCTTCTCTGTGTTGAAATCAATATAGGTCTTTAACCAGGGTCGTTGTTCAAATGTCATGACTCTATGGATCTTTGTTAGTGTCATTCCAAGTGATAAATAGAGTTTTAAATTTCTGTAATGTACCACGTATTTTTCCTTTGGATATAAATTTGGTATCAATTTTTCTGTCGATGTACCTTTTAAGCTTAAATAGTCCAGTAGCGTTTTCGCATAGGGTGATAACATATCATCTGTTACCTGTAATTTTTCGGGTGCGAGTGGATATTCGTTGTGGTGGTCGTGTAGCTCCCTTGGATATTCTAAGTCAACTTCTAATATATAACCATTTTTACCGTCATCTGCAATGTCACTTATGTTTAGGTTCTCAATTTCACAATCTTTAAGCCATCTGAAACCTTCACTGGAAGTGCCTGCGACATAGCCCATCCGTATAAGTTGTTGGCATCTAGGTACATCACGTGATTATTGTGTTGATTTGGATTGTAGTCTGGTACATGTTAATTGTTAGCTTTGGCATGGCGATGGGATATCATTGATATTCCCCCTCTTAAACCCTTTTCTATAAACAAATGCATATCTATGTCAGTGAGTAATTCCAATTTGACACCTGTCATTTTCAAGGCAGCCTTCCAGGCTAAACCAGGTGATGTATAAAAATGTGCAGCATCCAGTCCATATTGTTGAGACAGATCTCTCTGAAATTTTCAAAGACGTCGGCTAATGCAAGGACGTCTGATAGTATGTATAAGTCGTGGTACTGTCCAAGATAATGTATGTTAAACAATTGCCATACTTGTTGTGCATGGGCATAATCCTGTGTGGTTATACCTTCTCCCGATAATGTACTGTAAAAAGCTTCAATCGGTGACAGTTGAGATTCTAAAAATTTTGCCTCAGAATCAAAGTACTCGTATGGGTATACTTGTTTTCGCAGAAGCAGTCGTATCTGTTCTTCTCCAAAGTGGCTTATCATGTGTCTAAATGTACCCGAACCTTCTTTCGCAATGTTTTCCACAAGTTTTTGTAATGACGAAGACATAAACTGGAGTGAGTCTATAAAATCCATACATCCTAATGAAAAAGAAATATACTTTTCCATATTATTAGCGATACAATTCAGCTACTTCCCTTCAACTTTGCCAATAGCTTGCATGATTAAATGACTATCATATCCTCTCAGATTGTGAAATACAACTGGAATTCGACCCGTAAACTTATAATTGATATTATATCGTTATGCGCTGCCCCGCGAAATTTTACAGTCACGTGACAATGATCTCGAACTCTATTGTCGGCTAGTTCTGTTTTACATATGTGACAAACGATTGCCAATCACTCCCATTCATGATCATGGGCTCGCAATTTTTGAATCTTTGTTCTATTTCTTCCTGTTCCTTTACCATACACTCCACAAATTTATCGGCAGCATCGGCACCGCGATATACTACTGGTTCATTCGAAGTTTCAGGTGTTAGACCTACCACTTTGTATGCAAAGCCACATGGTATGTGTTTGGTAGTCTTTTTCGTCTTTTGATCACACTCGTTGCTATCTAATATTGGCTCTTGAAGACATTCAAAATCTGCATATATGATATATGGTACCTTGAGCTGTTTCCGAACACTTTGTAATATAACCACTTATTTTCTTCAGTCGGAAGTTCGATTTTCTGTGGTCCGTGGGTCTTTCAGTTTGGTATTGGTAGATGGTTGTTTAATATTCTTTCTTTTGTAAATCCATGTAAGCAGTATGGACAGTAAAAATGCTTATGTTCAGAAGACTTTTGATCGCCCAATAGTGGATTTAGATTTTTAATCCAGCAGAAATGTGATTTTTTGCTATCTGATATCATGAGTAGATTTGCATGATGTTCATACCGATGTTTCGTAACATGTATAGGGAATACATCACCCTTGTCGAATCCAAAGATATTAATTGATATTTCATTCTGCTTTTCAAACTTTGAAATGTCGGCTAATTTCACAGGAAACATGATGTTTACAAAATTCAAGCTGGATACGTGTTCATTGTACTTCCAAACCCGCTCTCCATCACGTTTTGCTGGGTACATTGCAGCCAGAATTGACCACATGAAACATTTGTTGTCATTGTTTTTTACATTGACTATTGCATGTTTAGATCTGAGTTTTATTGGAAGTGGAATATAACTTGCGCCTTTTAATGGTCTGTAACGTGCCATGTGTATTGTAAGATCTACTTTATCCACCGTCCAATTACTCCCTTGTCGCTGATATTCAATGAAACATGTATACATCTTTTTGATAGATTCCTTCAATCCTTCATCTATATCCTCCAATTTTAAACTGGTCTGGCATTTTCCCCTGAAATGTGGCTCTGCTGTTTCTATATTATCGACTTTTCGCCTGCTCATTTTAACCTTCATGGATAGATACAACTTCAATCCACCTCTTTCTTTAATTATACGCTTGATAACATCTTTATCATCATCATACTGGCTTTTCAGGAATGACATTGGATCGAATTTATTTAATCCTTTTGCATCGATAGTATGTGTTTCAACGGTTCCATTGAGCGCTTTGAAGTTGCATGGATCCGTCTTTTCATGTGTTTCTGTACTAGTCATGGTAACACCACCACCATTTTGGACTGGTTGTTTATCATGGTTTCGCTTATGACGTTGGAAGTTGTCTTTTCTTGAAAATACCACATCGCAGGTGGCGCAATGCCATTTCGTTCCAGTATGAAACGATCTCTTATGGCGCATTAAACTCTCTTTATGGGAAAACGATTTTCCGCATACACCACATTTGATTGGGGATTTTGCCATCTAGATTTTTTTCGACGCTGGTTCCATCTTTTTTCTGAAAAGTGAAAGTGTGCTCAATATTGTTAAAGCATTTTTATTTTTATTTTTATTATTCATCATAATATGATACGGACAACCATTCATTATTCATATCAAAGGAGCCTATCGCCACTGGTACTCGCCCACGGGTCGGAAAAACGACTCCTCAGTCTACCAACCGTATGGGTTCTCAGTCTTGATACTGATATGAATAACGATCTGATTGATATTCAAGAATGTTTGACTAAGGCTTTCGCCAAAGTAGTCACCGCCCGTCAACATTTCCATCACTGGAAACAGAGCTGCTCTCGCAGTTAAGCAAGACTGCAAAAGTTTTAGTCGGGGAGGTCTTCCTGACTATAGCGGGGCATGCCACATGACACTTCCTCTCCATTGTAAGCTAAATGACACTGCCCTAAGTCAGTACACCTTACCAGTGCAGGAGACTACTTCAAACTTTCGCGAACTTTAAATTGGAATAAAACCTCCCCCTTTCTTTTCCATTATTTAAAAAAAAAGCATATGTCTATTCTATTTATTTGTTTATTTTAATTTATCGTTAAATAAATTAGTAATTCAAGTAAGCAAGATGATTACAAGACTAAACTAAATGCTTAAAGTCGTTTAAAAATTGATAATCAAGCATACACAATGATACAATACCTTTATTTTACTTTAGAAGATTAAAGAAATAATTTGTGTGACTTTTCCTTTTAATAGTCTCGATAACAATGGTAAATGATTAGATTTTCAATGTTTTTATAGCTAACTGTCGATACCTTGTGGAAATCCCCATTTAACGTAATTTGATTGGTTAATTTCGAATCCGGCAAATTTTTTCGATCGATAATCAGTTCAGTCTACTTTACCTGTTGTAGCGAGCAGACGTTATTTTCTTTAACTCCTGTGTACACTATCTTGAAATAAAACCGCATTTCAACAAATAAAAATAACAACTTTGTTCAAATGGAAATGAATTTTAGATTTAGGACAGTTAAAAAAAAAAAAAAAAAAAAAGGAAAAGAAGAAGATATAAATACAGGAAATATCGCAACTGGATATGTTTACATTAATGGTCATTCGCTCGTGTACATAAAAACATCAGGTCAATAAGAACACACAGGGTGTTGATTTATATACATATATTATTAGTCCAGAATTTTATAGTAAAAGGATTTCAGTTTAAAAGTGAATATTTATGAGGAAATAATAAAGTTTATGTTTTGTAACGGGTAGGATATTAAACAATAGACAATTTCATTATAACAGTGTGTATCATCGAACACATTAAAATAATATACTTGATAAATCTCATATTTGGAAGAATACTATTTAATTAAATTAATAATAAAATTAACTTTAATAATTGATAAAATATTCGTAGTATTTTCAACATGGCGACTAATTCAAATCGGATTGTTGACAAGTCTAAACATGCTATGATTATATCGTACAACAATGACAAGTTAACGCACGCTTTAAATGATTTAACATTATAAAATTCAAGATTTCAAAATTTTATCCCTTAAATATTTAGATGTAGAATAATATTTAATTCCAATAATATAACGACTTAGTGGTTTCAAGAGACCAACTTGAAATGTTTTACAATAATTCAATATGGCGGATTTATTGGCACGTATAAACATGTTAGAGGTCACTACGTACAATAATGGACAAGTTTAAACACGCTTTCAATATTGATTTAATAATCATGTTATCACAGCTTAATCGGCTTTAGCCGAAGGTGAATAAATATTATGTAATACCAGAGACATATAATACAATAATGAATGTCTCTGTTAATACACATTAAAACGGGTTTACCTGTATATCTATTAATAGACTGGGAATTTTCATAAATTAAATTAAATGAAATAAAAAAAAAAGTATATACTTATCATTAACACAAACGTAATTAGTAACACTTTATAATGACCTTATCCTCCAAAGAAATTAATTAATTTAATTAATTAGTGTCGTAATACCTAATAATGACGTCATAGAAATTAGTCTCACATCGGGAGGCTACCTCTCAGGAGGCTACCTTTTCCCCATAGGGTTAACATTAGCAAAAAGTCGCCAGAACCGGTAGTTTCCCCACTACTACTTACTTTGAGCTTCAAAACATAATGTCATTCATGAAAATGATCGATTGATAATTGCTTAACGTCCAGTGGCAAATATTACATGCATGTTCAGATTTTTTTTTATAAAAATAAAATGGGCGTTGATTGCAGATATTTCATTGTTTCCGTTAAATTAATTCTCAACTGGTATACACTATATGGGTAAACCTGTCTACTGTTATTGACTGTATGTTGGTCTTGTGATGTCTTCTGCATATTGTTTTCGTTGGGTTGTTGTCTTTTCACTTATACCCAATATATTCTTACAAATGTACATTCATACTTGTCGGTTGGTAAAATAGTTGAATGTCATGGTAACGAGCAGTATTTTAGATTAAGTATAACCGTGGAAAAAAAACTTTACATACTTGGACATTACTTCATTTTCTTGATCAACATAACTGACAAATAAAACCCTAAAAAATTCGCTTCATTTTTATTGTTAATTTTCACTGAAAAGAACAATTCAAACACAGCATGTGAGAAAAATAAACGGAAGCTTCAAACAAAAGTGTACATTATATAATTATAAAATATTTCAGACTGTCTGGTGGATGAGTTAATGTTGATATTTGGTTTTACGTAAACAGAAACTTTAGTTCATCAATATTGTCATTTATTATACATATTCGCTGGCAGTGACATCTTATTCAAAATATAAATAAGGAGATGTTGTATGATGCAAAAAGACAAATTTCAATCAGAGTTCCAATGACAAATATATCAGCAACTATATGCCTTCAACCAATACAGACATGTACAGACTGAATAATCTGTTTCTTGTTTAAACATATTTTATTGGCCAAAAACATTGACAATAGGATTAGACACAAGTTTTGCAACTTAGAACGTCTTCTCAATTACATACAAATAATAAATAACCGAACAAAATAAAATACATAATAATAACATCATAAACAATATCAAAATGGAGACATGAAATTAACAAGAATTTAAACGACATGGCTCATCGATTTCTAAAAGTCGAGTTGACCGTAAATTTATTTATGATAGACCTAGTAGGTTGTTTTAAATTTGGAATAAATATTCACTCAAAAGGTAAGTTATTATTTCAAAGCAATTAAATTAAATTGTTGTTGTCAACTGATAGGATTTTATATATAAAATCAAACTGATGATCCATGTCCTTGGAAAAAATGAACAATTTCATTTCATTCGAAGTCAACAAAAAGTAATTACATTATTATTGTTATATATTTAACCATAATGTCTATACACTATGAAAGCGATTGGTCTCTTTGATGTAATTCTGCATTTTTGTAAAAATAAGTGTGTTTATGTTCATATTGAACATATCATTACCGTACATTAAAGTTTCCAAGTCAGTAGGTATATTTTCTTTTCTAAGTTCAAAAAATAAGATATTCCTTTTAGCTGTATAATTTTTACATGAAAGGAAATAATGTTGAGCATTTTCATATAAATAACCACATTATAACATTGCGTTAGGTTTAATATTTGCGTGATACAGATCCATGTTAAGGGCACTGCATTTGTTTCTTAATCTTGCGTGCAAAACATTTAAATATCGATTGCCAATAGTGAAATATGTAGGGGGTGATTTGTTTTTATAATATTTCTGTTTAATTTTTAATTTAAACATATTTAAAGACAGTTCATTTCTTATACTTAAATCGAGCGAATTCCACAGTTTAATACTAGATGGAATAAATGATTCTTGATAAAGGGACAGTCTGCTAGAGGTTTGGTATATATTTTGACTGTTTCGTAGATTGTAATTGTTTGTTTCGGCAACTGTAGGGGGTGTTAAATCTAATAAGTATTCTGGAGCGTCTTCTTTCATAATTTTGTAAAATAAAGTTAATTTCTTAACTTCCCGTCTAATCTTTAACTTTTCCCATCCCGTCTCTAAATAAAGTGATTGAGTGCTAGCATAGCTTGTTAAACCAGTGACAATACGTGCTGCTTCCAGTTGTAATTTTTCTAATCTTTCAGAATTCAACTGTCCGCAATTATCCCAAACTTCAGAAGAATATTCTAGAACGGGCCTAATAAAAGTTAAATATATTTTTTCTAAATTTTCCCTTTTTAGTCGGAATTTCAAACGTCTAAGAACATTTTTTTTTTTTTGATACCTTTTCTATTAAAGAATCAATATGCTTGGTCTACTTACAGTCACTGCTAAACAATATACCTAAATGTGTGTGACTAGTAACTGTATCTACCTGAACTCCGCCAAAATAAAAAATCAAGTTATTTTTTGAATTTTTGTTACTTAACAACATGATATTAGTTTTATTTGGATTGAATTTAACTAGCCAATCATTTGCCCAGGAATTAATATTTTGTAGATCGATATTTATCATAGATTGAAGAGTAGTTTTATCTGGAGCAGTATTTCCAATAGGTGTATCGTCTGCAAACATTCTACTTAATCCAATCATGTCATCTGCAATGTCATTAATGAATATTAGAAATAAAAGAGGACCCAGTACCGAACCCTGTGTAACACCAGCTTTAAGATTACCTAATTCGGAAGTCGCCTCTTTTAATACTACCCTCTGAGTTCTATTTGTTAAGTAACTTTCAAGCCATATTAACAGATTGCCTTTTATACCATATCTTTCTAACTTGTGAAGTAGGCCCCTTATCCAAACTCGATCGAATGCCTTGCTTACATCAGCAAAAGTTAAACTTGTATAAAATTTATTGTCTAAAGCATACACGATAGAATGGTACATGTCAATTAGTTGATGAAAAGTAGAGCAGCCGGGTATGAAAAGAGACTGAAATTTATACAAAAGTTTATTAGAAACTAAATGATTGAACGTATGTTTATATATTATTTTTTCTAGTACCTTGCTCACGCAAGAAAGAAGTGAAACTGGTCTATAATTAGACGGCATTGACTTATCTTCATTTTTAAATAAAGGAATAACATATGCCAATTTCCAATCTTTAGGAAATATATTTTGAGAGAGCGATTTATTAAAAAGAATACATAAGGGAAGTGCAATTTCATTTTTTAATGTTATAAGCATTCTATTACTGATTTTGTCTGGACCAATAGCTTTATTTGGATCTAAAGTAGAAATAATATCTTTAACGTCTTCTAAAGTTACAGTAATTTCTGACAAAACGTTAATACCTCTATCATCGAAGTCAGGCAATTTTTTGTTTTCTTCATCTAGACTAGCTATTGAACAAAAATATCTATTTAGAATATCAACTTTTTCTTTTGCATCATAAGACAATTCAAAATTATTATTAGGGTTTTGCATCTTGTTTCTTGTGTGTTTACACTTGTCATTTTATATTTAATTTGTCCACCGACCAGAGAAGGAATGACATTCTGCATACGGCACGCATATTGGACTTATATTATCGATCGGTCGCAGTTACCTGGAAAGTGGAAATTTGTAGGATGATATTATACCCATAAGCAATAATATACAGTTGTGATGATTACATTATATATATAAATGTATACATAATAATTGAATTAGGTATTTGTCATTATTTGCCGGGCATATACAAATTTATCCCTTTATAAAACTGCTATTTTCCGGGTGCTTTTTTGTACGGCATGGACATTATAATTAAATACTCGTTTATTAAAGTAATTTAACAAATTTTGGGTTTTTATTTTGGTCAAAATTTTATTTTATACAAAATTATAAATATTAGACTCTTTGTTTCATTTGTCATTAAAAAAGAAAGAAAAAACACGAGTTATTTCAATTATCTTGAATATCTAATATACACAATACATGGTATTTGTTGCTAAGGTTTACGTATTTACGTATTTACTCACGGATTAACAACTATTTTTGGACATTTTATTTGAAAATCGTCGTTTTTTCAGCGACTCATTATGCAGCAACGAATGGAGACTTAAGGAATCTTTTATGTTGTATGCTGTATAAACAATATTCTTTAACTGTTATAAATTTCGATTTGTTTTTACTTGCATACTAACGGAGTATTAATAAAAGTTTGTGTCTAGTATTTTTTAAAGACCTCGAATAAAAATTCTTGCCATTACGGAACATAATCTTTATAGATACAATTTACCAAAAAAGAAGTAAAAAAAACATTACAATTTTTATGTAAAAGTTATTTTCGATCATCAATATTTCTTTCCATTTGAAAACTTTATTTTTTATGATTTCAATAGAGTATATTTGATATTAAAACAGGAACAAATATACTTTGCAAATTGAATGATATTCAATGAATTTTAATCTCATAAAACTACATGTCATAGGTACAATAACAAAGTCTAATTGTCAAGTCCGATTTAATCAATTGAGTATACATTTTTTAAAGGTTGAAAATTGTAGAATTTTACCGAAAGCCATTAAAGCTTGGTAAATTTGTACGAAATTCCGAAACATATTTCATTTTAGTTGTAATTTATGCTCATTTAGCTCTCACATATATTTTATTTTGGACAATTGAACAAAGCAAACAAATTTTCACACAGGAAATGAGAAATCAGGCTTTTAAAAACAAACTCGAATAAAGGGAACAAACCTTATGAATCTGCACAAACAATTTTATGTCAAAATTGATAGATTTACCTGGTACTGGGTGCTACTGAAAATTCTCAAGCAACTATTTTATCGATGAACTGACGTGTACTAAAATGTACTTAACAGTACTAGATTTAACGCTAGGCGTTTTTTCTTAATTACCTGAACCAGTACTGACTGGTACTTAATCGATCGCGCAAATAGTTAGTGTACTGAACATGTACTGAACAACTGAAAAAGATCTTGACAATTTTCCTTGCGGTAAATTAAGGCATTTAAGAGTTGTTCAGTTTAAAATGACCGTTTCAGTAGTAAAACCTGTTACTAGTGATATAATCTGAGTGTATGCTGTTAAGAAGTCTCAAAACAAGTTTTGAACCTTATAAAAACTTACCATCGCACAAAAATAATTGCAGTAAAATACACACAGTTAATGTTATTAATGGTCAAACACTTGGACTTTGTACATACACCCTATACACAGTTCCTTGTTCATTAGTTGATCCTTATGACAGTAAAGAAATATGAGAAAAAGTAATAAAATAAGGACGTCAGTACAGGCTAATGGATTTGATAAATAAGAGAGGCGAAAGATATCACAGGGATATTCAACTTATAAGTCGTTTAAACGGACAATGCCATGACAAAAAACGACGAAAAGACAAACAACAGTACATAAAAAACTACTTGGGAAACTAAAGACGGAGCAACACGAACCCTACAAAATCTCAGGGTGATCTCAGGTAGTCTAGATGGGTGAGTAGATTCTACTCTATTAGTGACACATGTCGTGTTGCTAATTTAAGTTTAACTTCTAAGAAAAGTCATATTCGGAAGAAGATACATTGATACACATTGGAAGAAGATAGGACATGATTGTGGTAACAACAATTGGAACATATCCGTCGTCATCTGTGAATCAGATATCAATAAAGGTCAAGCAACCTGTGATGCCGTCCGTAAAATGTTCGAATTGATGATTTCAACTTCACCTTTTGAAACTCCTTGTTCAATAGCTTCCTTGTAAGCAGCAAGCCTCTATCAAGATAATCATAAGAAATACAAGCTCTGAATATCGTATCAACTGGTATATATATACTCCATATGCAGGCACTGTTGGAATGTTGATGCATACAAATGGAAAGTTCACAATTGGGAAGCTGAAATTATGTTTTGTCGTATTATTTCGTTCTCAACCTACCCTCATTGTCAATATCCAGACGTAGGTCAAGATATGAAGCAGACTTAACTGTATCTGTTGTATCCTTTACTTCAAGTTCGATTGGATAGATGAGTTCAACATAGTCACAAAACTTTGAATTACTCAATGAGAGAACATCATCCATATAGTGGAACGTAAAGTTAATCATGTTAATGGATAAAACTAGCTTCTCCTCCTTCTTCGTAAAAAGATTCTGTATGTAGTCATTTAGTTTGGAATTAGGAATACTTGTGTAAAGTGTAAAAAAGTCAAATGTTTTAATACTATTGCAAGAGGAAAGAGACTTAGATTATATGTACTCTTACAGATCTTTGGAATCCATTTCTGATTCACGCCGCACCTTGAGTAGGTAGTTTCTCAATACCATTGAAATCTAGCTTTTCTGTTGCTGATACAATTGATGTTAAAAATTAAGAAAGAGGTTTCGTCGAGCACTTGGAAGACCCAGCAAAATAACATATCCGTGGCCTCCTGTTGAACTCTGCAAGTTTAAAACGTTCGTTCAATCAGATAAAGAATCGAATTGTTGTACTGCTTCATTGATACCAGTCTAACCTCGTTGTGTCGAACTCGATTGTGTTCAGAACTTGGATAAGTCGAGGTATATTGTAAGTCCCGGCAGAATTTCTGTTTGTCCAAGGCATTTCTAAATCTGTATGTGTGGAACACGTTTAACCTGAGATAATTATAGAACTAATTAATAGACCCAAGCCGGAAATTCATAAGATCAATAAATACTGAAACTTATAATTAAACTGATAAAACTTTAGTTAAACGATGAAGACTTGACCTCAGCAGAAAGCGGCTTAGAAGAAACTGGAAAAAATAATGCCGTCGGTGAGGAAACCTCCACCAGCAATGGCATGTAACCAGTGGTTGTAAATAAACTCACCAGGATCAGGAATGGGGTAATCGTAATCAGTAATCGTAATCAGCTGTAATCGATTACATTTTGCAATGGAATCCCATGTAATTAGTAATCATGCAATTTTCGATTACAAGTAATCGTAACGTAATCGTTTACATCGTAAAAAACAGCTGTAATCATGATAACTTTTAGATTACTTTAAGATTACTCTCATATATGATAACTTGTTGGTTACAAATTTTGTATATAAAAATAGTTTTTGATAGACAATATGAAAAATAAGAAGATGTGAAGCATGAATGAAAAATTATCAAACAAGTATTCACTATAATGGATCATTGTTTACTATGATTTATCATATCATCTATATAACAAGTTTAGTTTAACAAAGGTTTGCATTTAGAGTGAAAATGTGTGATTTATTTTGTAATCAGTTTACCAAAGAAATTCACCTTTCCAAATGTTTCAATGTGAGATTGAGCTCTTGTGATACAAGAAAATGCTTTGAAAGCATTTTGTGTTCCTTGATGGAACACTTCTGATATTAACTCTAATTTAAGTTTGCGAAATTTAATAGCACAAAACTTTTATTTCCATCTCGACTTTGATTTCATTTTTTTACAATTTGTATAAGTTTTGTTTTCCATAAATATTTTGTTATGTGTTATAACTATATCAAGTATTGAAATTTTTCAATCAATAATATACATAATGAAACTAAACTACATGTATACTTATAAATATATTGATGTTCCAATTAAGACAATTAAATTTTAATACCTACTGTATGTTAAAAACTGAAAGTAGTGATTAACACCTGTAAAAACATATGGATGTGTCAATTATATCCCCACAGACAATAAAACTATACTTAATTGATTTTTCATTATTTGTTCAGGTTTTTTGTTAATTGGGCAGTTGGCTAAACTTTTTAGAAAACCAATGTTATATCTTATACGCAAAAAGGGACACTTGTTTATGCTATCAAACTTAATACATGTTACACTGTTCCTAGTCGTCTGGAATCTTAATAAGAGGAATAAATAAAGGATATATAAAACAAAATCACCAAAATTAGCTTTTCGTGAGGATAAAAGTTTATAAGAAATCCTTTAATAGTACAATATACAATGTAATCATAATTAATCCAAAGTAATCATGATTACTCTAAAGAAAAGTAATCTAATATAAGCGATTACATTTGAAATTAGGTGTAAATGTATGTAATCGATTACATTAAATTAGCTAAGTAATTGTAATTTAATCGATTACATTTTAAAGTAATTGACCCCATCCCTGACCAGGATTGCACTTTTGTAAGTCAGACGCACGTTTCGTCTACAAAAGGTCAATCAGTGACGAATAAAAAACAATAATAAAGGCCAAATGAAGTACGAAGTTGAAGAGCAACGAGAGCCCAAAAAAACCTAAAGGTTTTTCTAAAATACCGCTGATGTAATCTGTTCTTGGGGAAGAAAATCCTAAGTGTTTTCAAAGTTTGGTAAACAATTAATTGATAATTATGACAAAACAAATGGTTATTCATGTCAACTTAGAAGTGCTGACTACGGGGATGCTGATACGCTCGTGGTTGGGGGTTTGGGGTGTAGTGGCAATATGAGACATATAAAATATATAGCCGTTCAAGTCAACCATTTAAAAGCATTTAGTTTCGACTCCCGCCCACGCCGACGTCATTGACATACCGACGTTGACAAACAAACATACAATAAAAGAGGAACGAGGTTCGCGCTATTTCCACGACATTCTTCGGGCGCTCAAAAGAAAATAAATACAATTAAAAACCAATTGTTCAGAGAACAATTGTAGGTCTTTCCACCCGAAATGATATATTTTGATGTGAAAAAAATTAAAACTCGGTTAGAAATGTAATTATCAGCGTCAAATGAGAGCTTATTATACGCTGAATTTAAAAAATATATGTTTTCTATACATTTTTGTGTGAAATAAGGGAGATAATTTGTTACTTCCGGTTTGAAAAAAGGCACTACCGGTATCATTTGATAGTTTACTTGACACTGATTCCAAAAATATATGGTTCTATGTACTTTTACATTAAATATGGACAAGAAATAGCTACTTCCGGTTTACAAAAGGTCATTTCCGGTTGATTTTTTAAAGGTCATATGGCTTGCAACTTAATGCACAAAGTACCATAGCTTTATCAGGCATACATTAAAAGTTACAGCAAAGGTCAAAATCTAAAAGGTCAAATCAAACTTTGACCTTGACCCCAATTTCAAGGTCATGAAACAAGGGCCTCAAATCAAAACACTCTAGGTCTCTACTATATATTGTTAATGAGTTATATTACCATACAGCTAATATTAGATATAAAAGGGGCGAAAATTCCCATTAAATGTCTACGTACCCTTTCAACTAAAATTAACGTGTTACGACATGTCGCAACTAACAATTCTGTAAGAATATTTTGTCGATATCTTATACAATCTCTGAAAATAAGTGATAACAAGTAAAAATCAAAATTTAGAATATGACCTTGACCTTTGACCTTGACCTTATTTTCTTTTTTTTTGACCGAGGACCTCAAATCAAAAGACCTCAGGTCTCTATAAGTTATGGTTTTTCAGTAACAAATGCACATCACTTATATCAAATGCATAAGGGGAAATAACTCTCATATGGAGTCTCCGGATAGCTTCGGTCAAAATTTATCAAATCATCCTGAGGATATATCGAGCAATTTGGTAAAATAAATTAGTCGGTTTCTTATGCGGTTGCGACGTATAAGTAATAACAAGAAAAACAGTGTTCGGGGAGGTAACTCTTACATGGAAAAGTTTTTGGTTACGCGGTGTCAGTTTCAAAAGCGTATTAACTGTTCGATATCATATACCATATGTCTAAGCGACATCTTGCGAAACAAAAAAACAGCGAAGGAAAAAAAAATTAGGCGGAAGAAGAAAAAATAATAATAATCAGAACAAAACCAATAGGTCTTTCCACGGAAAAGTGGAAAGACCTAATTATATGAACAAAATTAACTTTCTTGTTACCAATTAATTGCTTTAAATCAAATGATTCTCAAAATTGTCCATGGCCTTACGGCAGAGAGTGAAATTAACTTTAAAACTGTCAATATTAGATTTCACTGAATTCGACTTTACCTTTCACAAATTATTGTCCATGTATCCACTTGTGAATTCTTTGATTCGCTCGCACTGATGCTTCTCTTTTTTTTTATCGATAGATTCATTATTTCGTACAAAGTCATTTTTTGCATTCACTTCGATAGGATACAGTTTGACAATGGGTCGTGTTGTGTGTCTTTTACAAGATCTCACTACGGCAGATGTCCATGAGCGAGGATTAAACCCAGCTACTGACATTAACGATCTTGCTTCACGGAAATACGTAAAAGCTTTCTTCTCATTTTCAAGGCTTGACAAAATGTTATCAACATACAAATCCTTCTTCATGGTGAATGCAGTTTCTGTTTTGTATTTATCTTAGTGTTTCAGTAATGCTGCATTTAAGATAAATGGAGAACATGTGGCGCCAAATAATACAGATTTAAACCTGTAAGAGATCAGCTGGCTAGTTTGATCATTCGGATCGTCGCTCAACCATTGGAAGCGTGTTACATCTCTGTCACTGTTGTCTAGGCCAACATGGAGAAAGGCTTTCTCAATATCGGTGCTCACTCCAATTTTGAGTCGAAATCTCATCAAAATTTTTTTTTAGATCATTAAGTACTGGTGGTATTGGCATTAAACAGTCGTTTAAGCTGGCATGCTATGGCAATTGTCTGCAGCTGCAATCGTATACTATTCAAATAGGTGTGGTATCGGAGTCCTTTTTTACAGCATGGTGAGGAATGTAATTAGTTTTGACTGGGATTCTCTCTTCATTAACTTTTTCTATGAATCCTCTCTTTTCTTGCTCTTTAATAATATCCCCATATCTGTGTAGTAACTCTGGTTTCGGACAAAGTCTTCTGATTATGCTCTCTGTTCTCGATTTAGCGATATAAAAGTTTGATGGCAAGTCAGGGTGGTTTTGTTTCCATGGCAATTTGGCGTGGTACTGTCCATTTTCAAATCTCAGTGAAGTCTGTTGATATATCTGGAGATACTTTAAATCTTCATCTGTTTCAGCTAGATTTATCCCAAGCGATTCTAGCTTCCAGAAGTTAACAATACTTTTCTCCTCCATATGATAACTAGAAATGATATTCAAAAGGACGGGAGAAATAGATGAAGTACTTTTATCGCTAACTGGTCCTGACAATTAATAGCCAATTTTGAAGCTAACTGCTGTAGGTCCATCACCTCGTATCACCTTATCCTCCACTATCTTCCAGTAAAAGTCTGTTCATGTCAACTCATATGATGCGCAAGTTTTAGACTTCTCAAATACGGCATATTTCTTACGTTACGAGTCATATTGGTCTGCATAGGAACGGATATGGTTAGAACAATCAGTGTGTGAATTGGTATCTTCTCTCCAGAATCGGTCTGTGTATCAATAGTTGTAGATTCAAGTTGCCGTACATTGTTACTCACGTCTCCAAATGCAGCAAGTTGAACTGTTTGTTTTCCTGAGGCGTTAAACTTTAGCTTCCTGGCTAAACTTGAGGTTATGAAGGAACTTTGAGCACCCTCCAAAAAATATTTGCTTCTGCGTAATTGTGTTCAAAATGTACTGGTGCTATTGCGGTTTTCAACAAAACATACGAGTGTTGTTTAACTGTAGATAACGTGTGCATTACAACTGGTACGGATTTCTCTCCATTTTGACCTCCCGTCATAACTGACTGTGACTTCTGTTCAGCTACAAATCGACCTACACACAGGCTTGTATGGTGCTTCTTGTAGAATTTTCGGCATTTATTCTGCGATTATCATTCTTTGGCGAGATGCGATCCAAGACAATTAAAACATAACTTCTTACGTCTTACTACAGCAATTCCGTCGCTGGGGTCTTTTACCTTTGTCCATTCATTAGAATGATGTGTTCCGTCATAAAATACGCAAGCATATGTCCCCTTAAACATTTTTGTCTGTTTATGGTCATAATGAGGTTGTTGTCTCGACTTCGCTCCGGCGAAAAGAGTAGCTGTCATGTGATTATCACCGTAATCTGAAGTCTGGCCTACTTCTAGAATGCTGATTTCTTTTGAAATCGATTTGCGTAATTCAATCAAAGAAATATTGTCGCTGTCATGTTCTCGTGCTATATTTTTTTTGCGAATTTCCGGTGGAAGTTTTCGAAGTACTACCGGAACTAACAGGGCTCCGTACATCTCTTGCGTTTGACCTAATGATTGTAGTCCCCGGACATACGCTTCAAGTTTGTCTCCATAACTTCTCAAGCTTTGTAAACTGTTGCTAGGAGTTGGCATTTCCATTAACACTTTCATGTAGGCATGAATTATCTTATGGGGCGATTCAAAACGCTCTTTGAGTAAATTAACGACTGTGGTGTAATAGACAACTTTCGAGTTCGTTGCATTTCCATCAAAAACTTTGGATTTAGTAAACATCATTTGTGCGTTTGGGGGCGTCGGCACTTCCGTTCCAATGTTGAGCGATTGGTTGAAAAAAATATGATGCTATATTGCACGATTTAGTCGGCAAATTAAATTCTCATAAATGATAATCAGCACTGCTGTCATTAGGGAAATGTAATTAAGTACCTACGGTACAAATATTATTTCTAGTTTATCATGCATAATGACGATCACAAAGACGCTTGATGAACTTTAATAGAGCAGGGATACAGGCGATTCCCTCTATCTGGTAAATGACGTCATAAAGGCGCACAAAATTGACGAACTTTTCCGATTAAGTACATAACTCGAAAGTGGTCTATTGGCATTTGTCAGTGCGAAACCTTCAATAGTTTGGGCGGCATGACCATAGAGTTGGGCTATCAAGTAACTCAGTTTCTGTATCTCGGTCCAATTACTGTTGAAATGAATAGTTTATTCATACGAATCCCAAAAGGTTTGCCATTGTAAAATTTCCCCATAAAAGTGTGTTAAATCTAGTTTAGGTAATCTGTGATTTCACTGCTATTTGATACCGAAGAAAAGCCTTGGTTGTACAAATTATTTGAAGACTGCAAGTCACGATGGGTATTTTGCATGGAGCGGAAATCATCAAAATGTGTTTGCTGACTTTTATTTCAGTTTCATTGCTGTGTATGACACTGGCATTGGTAAGCGATGAATTTGTGGGGTAAGTTGGCGTAAAACTATTTGCATTTGGATCTAAAGACGTTGATTCGACTCTTACATCTTACTCATACAAGGGATTCAGAGTGTGACATTTTTCTAATTTTCCGAAGCTTGGACTCTAAATTAAACATATACTCATCAGACTCTTGAATTTCTTCCGCCACATCCTACGTCAAATCCAGTATTTTTCATTTAAATTCACGATAGTCCTCTGTTTCTGTTCAAAGGCATCCGCTATCAGTTTAACATCGTCTTTGTCATCGTCTTTCGCCGAATTCTTTTCAATGTCCTCGAATTTCTTTAGTAACTTTGTCACTTGTCTTCTGTGTCCTATCCGTACTGCTATTAACTTCGAATCCATTATTCCCAAAAGTCAAGGCACCAAAATGTAGTGGCAATAGGAGACATATAAAATATACAGCCGTTCAAGTCAACCATTTAATAACATCTAGTTTCGACTTCCGCCTACGCCGACGTCATTGACATACCGACGTCGAAAAACAAACATACAATAAAAGAGGAACGTAGTTCGCGCTATTTTCACGGGAGGGGGGGGGACTCTACCAGCAACGGCATCGAAAATGTGGTTATAATTAAACTCATCATGAATACCGGAATTAAAATTTGTACGCCAGACTTGTTTTTCTTCTACAAAAGACTCATAGTCTTTTCACGAAAATAAGTGACTATAAGTAAATATTCAGTAACTGCGAGTACTCTTATTTCGGTGTTTTGTGTCTTGATTTTATGTTAGTTGTTTTTGTGCCTCGTACCGATCTTTTGAATTAAGCAAATTTCAACTGATTTTTACAGTTTCTTCTTATGTTGTCATGTAACATCATTGTACCAAGTTATGTGAAGGGTTGAGCGCTCACAAACATGCTTAGCCCCGCCACATTCTTTGTGTGCCCGTAGGAAATCAGGAACCAGTAGTTCAGTGTATTTCGTTGGTTCATGTCTGTCATATTTGTTTTTCGTATGAAGTTTTCTCATTGTTGAAGGCCTGTTATGGCTTACATTTAATTTATTTGAACATTGGTGGCAAGTTGTCGCATTGGCAATCATACCCTTTATAAAACGGAATGGCTAATTATAAAACATGATACATAGTATATAGTTTTTTATTTAAAAAAAAGTCTTTTATGTTATCAAAATCTACAGTAGAGGTACTGCTATTGAGATATTGTCTTTCCGTACTCTTTTCCGTAGATAGATTTTCCGTATGTAGTGACCTTAACATGACTCTTATCGTTAGACATTCTGTAGCCGCTCTGCACAAGTAAAAAGGAAACCCGGGTGATGGAATTAAAAGTTTACAAACGGAGAAGAAAGATTCCAAAAGACAACAAAATCTAAAATACGTACGTTATGTGTGTTTATATGTGCTTTTTATGATTTATATTAAGTGTTGCATTATCTGTACATTATAATTATGATGCATAGAAAAGGTGAACATTTAAAATTGTCAACCCTAAAAGCCATTTCCCTGAACTTTGTAGGATGGACTATTTCGGATATTCATCACTTTTAAGTGATCGGATATTTTTATTCATCAAAAAGCATTATCTTACTGCAGTTACAGATTATCAAAAACACTTATGTTAGAAAATTATTTTGTGTCTAAGATTTACCCAATAGAGTTGCTTATAATATATGTGCGGTATGGTAATATTAATTGTTTGCATTAATGTATGTCGGAACAAAAGTACAGTACTTGTTTGCCGACTTTAAATAAAGTTTACTTGATATTTGAGTTTGGTTTGATTATGAATCACTGAACAAGCAATATTGTATATGCACAAGGCAGCTTGAAATCACTCAAAGACCTACTTGTCATCGTGCGGTATTCAACAATGAAACTCACTCCGTGTAGTATTCTATAAAAGACCACAATAAGAAACAATGTGGATTTATTAAGAAGAGAAAATTAAAAGGATTGAATTATTGTACAGCAATGAAGGATAAACAAAATGTACATGTACATATAAAACTCTTCATCTTCTAAGTTCCGAAAGTATTCGAAAATCTTTAATAGCCATGTGACCAGGTGGTATAAGGCATAGATGAATTGAATGCAGAACGTTCAAATACTTTATTATATACTATAAAGAAGGCAACGACAGATCTGAAATATACAGATAATGACAAATAAATATAACTTTACAAATAAATGTATATGAATATATCATTTTGTAGCAAATAATGTATATTATGTTTGATTACACTATTGCAAATAAATAATAATGCAAAACTAGTGAAATGACAACTCTGAATGTAAACAATTTGTTAATTAATGCTAATGAAAACTGTTCACTAAAGTAAGTTGACCATACGTCTCAATAAAATACTATACAACATTGAAAGTTTATTACAGGTAAAAAAGAAAATATAAAGTTTGAAATACAATTAGCAAAGTAAATGAAACTAAATAAAATATTTAAGACAAAAACTTTTAACCATAGACCTTTTGAAAAACCCTTAAACTATAAATACCTTATAATACTGGCTACGGCTCATAGTGTTGTTTCTGGTGTTACTTATTCTGCATTGACAATATAGTTAAAAATTACAGTATATATAGTCAAAAGGTGAACTGTCAAACTGGCCAGAACCAGATAAAACAACTATCAAGAAAAGTAATTTGTCCAATAGCCAGTGGTGAGTAAATATCAAAGAGCCTAGATAGAGTATTTGGATTCATTGAACCATATAATACAAATATATGTTCAATATAGTAAGATCATTATAATACAGAGTAAATAGATATAAACGAAGTACAAAGTTGAGAATAATATCAAATAGATAATTTGTATATAAATGAACTTGTCCACGTACTCCCCAGCTAAGTATTAATCGTCTCGATAATGCAAATATTTATATCCACATACTCCCTTTACTATCATAATAAATAACACAAAAATAGGACACAAACATGTAAATATGTACAACTAATGTCCTGAATGAGTTTACTTAGACATAAATTTTGAATTTAGAAGTCTATTTGGATTTGTATGTTTCCTTGTAGTTGTTCTAGTTGTTCGTCTGGGTATAAACATATCATATGAACTGTCTGAGTCACTGCTGTTATCATCTACAGATTGTTGTATATTACATTTAACGACATCACGACGATTCAAAGTTCTAGAAACACCAGCACCATCACTAGGTTCTACAGCAACAGTATTTTCTGACAAACGTACGACAAGGTAAACAGTTGAGCTCCAAGTGTCTTGTATTTTATTTCGTCCACGTACAACACGGTTTCTGATATAAACTTTATCACCGACACAAATTTCAGGATTAAAACGTTTCTTATCATGTACAGTCTTACGGTATTCAACACTATCTTTCGTCTGCTCCCCAGCTTTTTCGTGAGCTTATCGTAAACGATTCTGATGTGCAATAATCCATTCATCTAACGATTCTTCAGTTTCATTAGTCTGATTTGTTCCAAGTAAAAAGTCAAATGGCAATTTAGGACTACGACCAAACATTAGATAATAAGGACTATAACCTGTTGTTGAGTTCTGTGACACATTGTACGAAAAGATAAGTTCCGGTAAAAACTTTGGCCAATGTTTCTTTGTATCAGGAGAAAGTGATTTCAGAAGATTGTGTAGTGTTCTATTAAAGCGTTCACATTGTGCATTTCCTTCTGGATGATACGGTGTACAATTTGGTACAATTTACAAAGCTGACAAATAACATCAGATTCAAAGTTCCGACCTTGATCGGAGTGTAGACGCTCTGGTACTCCATACACACAAAACCATTCAGTCAACAATACATTAGCAACAGTGTCTGCTTTCTGATCTTTCGTAGGTACTGCACGGGTAAATTTAGTAAAAATATCAGTCATAACAAGTACATTTTCTTTTCCATGTGCTGGTAGTACAGTAAAATCAATTGCAAGTATTTGCAATGGCCTGTTAGCTATCAAATGTCCCATAGCTGGTCTTATAGCTGGTTGCGGCATTTTAGAAACAATACAACGTTCACATTTCTTACAGTAATCCTTAATATGATTAAACATACCCGGCCAATAACATCTGATTCGAACATTATTGAAAGTACGTTTAATTCATTGATGTCCTCACTTATCATGACAGTTATCCAACACTTTGTTCCGTAACACGACAGGTAATATCAACTGTTTCAACTGACCATGATTCAGATCAATGATTACTCTATAAATCAAACCATCTTCAACTTCAATGCGGTCCCACGGACGTAATAATGTTACCAACGGCTTATCAAATTTCCGTTGCTCCGATCTCAAAGGTTTACGTTTAGTGTTCCATATTTCAATAAATTTACCAACCACAGGATCTCGTTTTTGTAAATCCTTAATATCAAGTCTATCCGAAGAAGGTAAAGTTACAAAAGATTCCTCTGTATAAACTGATTGTTTTGGCACAAACTGTATATTTGATGCTTAGTCATTTGGTACAACAGTTCCTGCAGCAAATGTTTGATGTAGATTTTTGACATCCTCAGATTTCGAAAGTTCAATTTTATCGTGCATACGTGATAAAGCATCAGCATTGTTGTTATGTTTGGCTTGTCTATATTTAACATCAAAATTAAAAACTGCTAATTTTGACAACCATCTTTGTTCATGTGCACTAAGTTTCGATGTTTGTAGATAACACAACGGATTATTGTCTGTATACACTGTTAATTTTGATCCAAGTTAATAATCTCTAAATTTTTCAGTAATTGCCCAAGTTAAAGCTAAGAGTTCTAATTTTCTGGAACTATAATTATCCATATTACGCTCATTCGGTCTTAAAGCACGACTAGCATACGCAACAACACGCAATTGTCCATCGACATATTGTGACAAAACAGTACCTAATCCTTGCATACTTGCATCAGTTTCTAAAATAAACGGTTCATCAAACTTTGCATAACTCAATACTGGAGCCGTTACTAAGTGTTCTTTCAGAGTATCGAAAGCAGTCTGACAATCACTAGTCCATTCCTTTCCAAATAATTTTCGTGGATGAGGGGTAAATTTTTTAGCTAATTTGTGTAAAGGTCCTGCAATCTTGCTGAATCCCTGTGTAAATCGACGGTAATATACTGCTAAACCTAAGAATGACTTTAACTTTTTAACTGTTGTAGGTATTTCAAAATCTTGAACTGCACTGATTTTATCTGGATCGGTTTGAATTCCTTCATCTGAAACAACGTGGCCCAAATAACGGACTTTTCGTTTAAAAAAATGACATTTCGAAGGTTTCAGTTTTAAACCATGTTCCCGTAATCTCTTGAAAACAACTTCTAAACGTTTCAAATGTTCTTCAATATTGGCGGAGTAGACAATAATATCATCTAAAAAGACTAACAAAATGTTAAAAATCTCATCTCGAAAACAATGCTGCATCAAACGTTGAAATGTTGCAGGTGCATTGCATAATCCGAAGGGCATTCGTAGATATTCGTAAAGTCCAAACGGTGTTGTAAAAGCAGTTTTCTCGATATCATCTTCATGCATCGCCACGACATTGTAACCGCTAGTTAAATCCATTGTTGAAAATAATTTAGCTCCACTCAAAGCATCAAACGATTCCTCAACACGAGGTTATGGGTAAGCATCTTTGTAAGACTTCTGGTTTATTTTTCTAAAGTCCACGCACATGCGCAGAGAATTGTCTTTTTTTCTTACTAGTACGATAGGTGAAGCGTAAGGACTTGTGCTTTCACGAATAATCTTGTTTTCAACTAACTTCTGTATATGTTGTTTGACTTCTTCATACTGGTTAGGCGGAATTCGTCTATACGGTTGAACAATCGGTTCATCATCTACTGTGCGAATTTTATGTTTTACAGTTGTTGTATATCCAACATCACTATCATTTTTCGAAAAAATATCACTATAGTTATAAAACAGTGTTTTTATTTGTTCTCTTTGCTTGGTTGTTGTTGATAAATGGTTAATATCTACAGGCATTTCAAAATCTTCTAACTTTGACAAATTCACATCAGTTTCTGCACAATACGCTATATCATGAATATAAATTTCATCTGTATGTCCAGTTCGTATAAATTCAACATGTCCTCTATCATGGTTTTCTACATCACCTTTCAATAAAATACCAACTCTAGTTCTTGGAGCAAGCCATATATCATCATCTCCAATATTAGCAACTCTAAAAGTTAAACGTCCATTTCGAACAGTAACAAACGTATGTACAACAATAAAAGTAGAAGGTAAGTGTCCACTAGTGTGCAAAGGTTCAACAACAGCATCATACAATCTCGGTAAATTCGGCCCAGTTCCATTTAAAATAGTCCACGAATTTGCAGGAATACGAACTGGTGAATTCGAGCAAAGTTTAATAAATCCAATAATATTACAATGTTCATTTTTGTCACAAGCTTTAAAAAGTTCTCTAAGTTTAAAATGTTCTGCTATTTCGGTAACTTCTTCTGGATACTGGTTCCCTTAATCTTGTTGCAAAAGTTTTTTACATAAGCTAATAACGTTCATTCCCAAAAGTCCAGGGACATTTTCTTTTCTCATACGGGTATAACTGTCAATAGGATCCTTCACAATCAAAACACCTCTGTTTGGCAAACGTTGCCCCATAATGCCAATATCTACTTCAACATATCCTATATACGGTATACAAATTGCATTTGCCCATTTCAGATTAAACGTAATATCAGTTTGTAGCTCCGTACACCTCCTCAGAAAACGGTTATAAAACGACTCTGTAACTGTTGTAACAGTTGACCCAGTATCTACTAGACAATTAACTTTAAATCCTGCAAAGTAAGCACTAACTGTTGGACATTTACCCACTAACCACTGACCAGGTGGTATAAGGCATAGATGAATTGAATGCAGAACGTTCAAATACTTTATTATATACTATAAAGAAGGCAACGACAGATCTGAAATATACAGATAATGACAAATAAATATAACTTTACAAATAAATGCATATGAATATATCATTTTGTAGCAAATAATGTATATTATGTTTGATTACACTATTGCAAATAAATAATAATGCAAAACTAGTGAAATGACAACTCTGAATGAAAACAATTTGTTAATTAATGCTAATGAAAACTGTTCACTAAAGTAAGTTGACCATACGTCTCAATAAAATACTAAACAACATTGAAAGTTTATTACAGGTAAAAAAGAAAATATAAAGTTTGAAATACAATTAGCAAAGTAAATGAAACTAAATAAAATATTTAAGACAAAAACTTTTAACCATAGACCTTTTGAAAAACCCTTAAACTATAAATACCTTATAATGCTGGCTACGGCTCATAGTGTTGTTTCTGGTGTTACTTATTCTGCATTGACAATATAGTTAAAAATTACAGTATATATAGTCAAAAGGTGAACTGTCGAACTGGCCAGAATCAGATAAAACAACTATTAAGAAAAGTAATTTGTCCAATAGCCAGTGGTGAGTAAATATCAAAGAGCCTAGATAGAGTATTTGGATTCATTGAACCATATAATACAAATATATGTTCAATATAGTAAGATCATTATAATACAGAGTAAATAGATATAAACGAAGTACAAAGTTGGGAATAATATCAAATAGATAATTTGTATATAAATGAACTTGTCCACAGCCATATTAAGAATAACAATGAGTTCATGAACTATTTATTCTTTGAAAGGAAACCGCAAGATGTCTGTGTATTCGGCGGCCATTGACTTTGGGACTACTTATTCGGGTTATGCATTCTCTTACTCTATACCGACGGAGAACCTTGCCGATATTAAGATTTTTGCAAATCATCAATGGTATGGAGGCAATCAAGGATCCTGCATATCACTCAAGACACCTACATGTATACTCTTGAAAAAGGAAAAAGACAAAGACAACATTATAAGTATAAAGGCTTTTGGTTATCAGGCGGAAAATTTGTATTCAGATATGGCACTAGGTGGAGATATGGAGGACTATTTTTTTTTCTATAGATTCAAGATGAATCTTTACAATAAGGTAAATACATGGAAAAGAAAGTACAATATATTTAAAATAGATATATTTGACATTCATTCATTCATTCATTCATTCATTCATTCATTCATTTTAAAATAGATATATTTGACATTCATTCATTCATTCATTCATTCATTTAATCATTCATTCGTTCATTCAGAGGTAGGTTATATAAAACTGACTTTTAGTTTTCCTTTTTTCACCAATAATCATCATGCTTTATGTCTATAGATATGAGAACAAATTTCCACAGGAATCATGTTTGGTTCTTTTTGTCTTTCGGTTGCTTTTGCATTGACATATACCCAAATTCTCTTTACAGATAAAAAATAAGCTGACTCATTATCAAACTCAATGCTCAATTTCTTCAATGTCGCGAAAAAAGTAGCAAATGCATATTTTGTATCATTCAATCCCTCTCATTCTAGCAAGGCTTGTGGAATGTGAATGCAATAATACGATCAGTAACCGTTAACGAGGAAAAACAAAAAACAATATCGATGATAAAACAGTCTTCAATCACAGAAAGTGCCATACCGCGTCACACACAAATTCCTCGTGAACCTGGTATTTTCAAGAAATATTGACCATAAATGAGTTTTCATGTTATTCTTATTCTACATATATGTATAAATAAATTAGGTATGATTTCAAATGAGACAGCTTTTCGTCAGAGACCGAATGACGTAAAAATTAGTAAATATAGGTCACTGTTTGCCATTTAACAGTAAACAAAACTCATACTGCACAGCAAGCTATAAAAGACCCCGCCATAAGAAATGTAAAACAAAAAAACCAAACCCTTGATTCATGTACAAAACAAAAAACAAATATAATATACAGCAGCAAAAGACAACCACTGAATTACTGGCTCCACACTTGGGACAGGCACATACAAAATGTGGCTGGGTTAAACATGTCTGCGGGTGCCCAACCAAACTCCAAATCTGCAAGAATGTTGAAGCAGCACAATATAATAACAAACTATAAAAATCAGTTAAAACAGGCTTGACTAATCAGATGGACACAAAGCACTAAAAAAAGCAACTAACAAAAATACGTAAAGTAGCGATCTGCGAGTACTCGCAGTTGTTGAAAGCTAGTTCAAAGTCTCTACAATTCTAAATAAGTAAAAACCAAGTATCAAAGACTAAAATATCAATAAATCTACAATCAATGAATTTATTATAACGATGCCAAACACACGAAATCTTTGGCTTCATTATTTACGAGCTTGCATTTCCTATCATGATTTCCTTAAGCTTCATTGAGTGTCTTCTTTCAAGAAAGTTATAAAACTAAAATTTCCAGGGATTAAGTTGAAATCATATTTTCAAAAATTTTGCCTTTTTTTTAGAAAATATCTCTGGGCATGGTACTAACAGATGTGACAGAGAAGAAGAAACTACCAGCAGTACAAGTGTTTTCATTATTTATCCAAGCTCTAGTAGAACACATGAAAAAGAATGTTACGGTAGCTGGGGTTTCATTCGATGTTTCAAAAACAAAATGGGTTCTTACAATTCCAGCTATATGGCCAGAAGCTGCTAAAATATTCATGAGAAAAAGTGCAGAAATGGTATGAAACGGTGTTACGAAATTTAAAGAAATTAGTATCTATTACAGTTTAAGGTCAAACTTCAGAACTTTACTGAATATGATGAAATGACAGATGCCTTCGATAATTAAATCTTAAATGGGTGACTTTTTCAGAAGGGAACTGGATAGGTGACATTGGAAGGTGGCACTTGCGCTTTAAATTTTATAATAAAACTTCATTACGTTGGTTTTGTAAATGCAAAATTTTACAGGATCCCTGTTAAACTATTGTCAACTGTATTTCGTGTTGAACTATTCAGCGTTAAATACATGAAGATGGTTTAATACAAAACTCGCTCGTCTAATTTAAGAATTAAAAAGTAAAAAAAAGTGCTGATGCATTAAGAACGGTTTTGATTCCCTAAATAATAACAACAATTAAATCAATCTTAAAGATTTGCATATAACGTTAAATAACAGTGTATGAGTAATGAAATGTACGAAAATGATTAAGGTAAAGGAACAGTAAATGGGCTCTGTCACATACTTTGGTAAAATTTCATACAACTTTGGCACGCTGAACTATAACAGAAAATCAAAAAAATACCGCATCTTTTATTATCTGAAACATTACTGATTGAGTTCTTTAACATAAGGTGAATATTTGTTTAGAAAGCATTTAAAATCGGCGAAAAAACGTTCTTATATTTGTCTTAAAATTATCATATATCCTACTTTAAATCCATTTATTTTTCTTAAAAATGTATATGTTGTTGATTTTGTCGTCTTTTTAGTGATATAAAATAATCATCAAATTCGTTTTTGGTAATGAAAAACCTAAATAAACAAATTAAAAAATAGACATTTCACGGCCTTCAAAGAGATGACGTTACGCTAACCTCGACGTTTTGTGGTATTTTTTCACATAGTTCACCACTTTGAATGATGTATTACGTAAAAACGAAGTCGATGACCCTATTATAAATTTACTTCATTTAAACAAAAGTTTATATATCAACAACATACAGTTTTTTTTCTGAAAAATCTATTAATTTGAAAATGGAGATTTGATAATTTTAAAACAAATTAGAGAAGATTTTATTCCTATTTTATGTGCTTTCTAAACATATATTCACCCATTTAGAATAAATTAATCAGTGATATTCTAGATATTAAAGAGATAAATGCTTATTGTTTCGAATTTCAGTTATAGTTCAACGAGCAAAAGCTGTATGCAAAACTTAACCACAATCTGTGACAGAGCCCATTTACTGTAACTTGACCTTACGTGCTAAAGAATTTATAGCCTAACATTTTGCAAGTGTGATCGACACCAGCTGTGTTGGAAAGCGAAATAGAATAATACACAAACACCGAAAACAAAAGTGTCGAAACAAATACCCATATTCGTTTATGGGAAACTTTGTTTCAGTTATGAGTTACAATCTTATTTTTAAGGGAGATAAACTGTCAGTTACAGCGTTTGGTTTGTTTTCTTGCCTGATTAAATTTATTAATACTATTCTCATCAATGAATATGTGAAGTGGAGCGAAATGTAGCAAAGGATTCCGCTCAGATCGTTTGCACGGACCGTCTTCAAGTAACAGAAAGGTATGTGTTTTTTTTCCTTGTTGAAGACCTCATCGAGACTTTGAAATAAAGAACAGCAAAAGAGAAACTGTTCCGTTGCTTTGGTTTTATTGAGGTGTTTAGGGGAAATGTTTGCCATTGAAAAAATAAACATATACAACCTACATATTTAGTATCCCTAATTTTAAAATCAACTAATATTAAGTTTATTTGTATCGACAGGCGGGCATATGCCCTGACCTGTTAATTATAGCACTCGAACCTGAGGCAGCTTCATTATACAGCCAGACATTTCCAACTGCTGGAAGTGAGCATTTAGCAAAAACTGGAGCCAAGTACCTTGTAGTCGACCTCGGAGGTAATGTATGCATCGTCATTTTTGTTTATCTATATTACTTTCTAGCAGGTACGAAAAACGTATAACATGAATC
Organism: Mytilus californianus; assembly: GCF_021869535.1. NCBI lineage: Eukaryota > Metazoa > Mollusca > Bivalvia > Mytilida > Mytilidae > Mytilus > Mytilus californianus. The sequence goes on along the minus strand of NW_026262604.1, from coordinate 60,900,790 downwards.
ACTATTAATTTTGGACAATACAGCAAAACACACAACCACCAACACCTGAATTCTCCGAAAAAATACATGTACAAACAAAGCAGCATCAAATGTTCCAGGTAATCTGATTTGGATCAGACAAACATTTAGCGATGTTAAATTAGTTTTACATGCTAACCTACCTTCTTTTTGTCTTCTTGACTATGTGTTGTTACAGGAAAAACACAAGAAACAAGTGACTGTCAACCTGATAGCAAACTGTTTTCCTACATTGTTTTAGTTTTATTGATGCATCAAGGGTTATACATACTCTGAACAGCAAAAGTGATAATTGTATTATGGAACTAGACCTCCAGCATGATATCACTAACAATATATTTTAATTTGAAAAGTATTGGTTGAATTGTTCTCAAGTTATCGCCCGCCTGCTGCCAATACTCTGTATTATCCAAAATTAGTACTAGTAATCAGATGTATAAAAAGGAAACCTGCACAGTTCACCCAAATACAGGAAGATCACTAACTTAATCAAGGAAGATAGTAAAGCTCTTAGTTGAATTCTGTTTCAAGTAAAAAAAAATACCAGAACTCATTAAGTATCACAAAGACATAAAATAAATTGGTTACCCTGTCGATGCATCCAGTCTTGTTTCCTTTTGAGTTAATGCAATTCCGTCAGTTTTTCTTTTCTACCTTGGTTTGTCTTCTTAATCAATGTATGCAATTTGACCATCGATACTCTACTGTTGCCTTAATTTATTCAACTTGAATACATTTGGATACATCAATACATTCAGTTTTTTAAAAAAAAACCTAGATTAAATGCAGTATGTACACCATCCAAGTGTTTTTGTTGCAAATGTAAATAAGTGTGTACGAATCTTAATTTTACCTTTATGAAGTTTTTCAAACGGTTGTCAAATTGGTTAGATATTAAACATTTAATGTTTTAAAAAAAAATAATCCTGAAATATTTCTCTAAAATATCTTTTTCAACATTAAAATTTTTAACATTCCATTAATAACATTCAACATTCAACATTCAACATTAGATTTAAAATTCCTTTAAAACAACATTTTACAAATGGCATGCATCAGAGGCGCTTTTCTTGATTTACCTTCACCAAAAACGCTCAAAGCAAAATATTTAAATGCAGAAGGTGTATAAAAACCAAAACAGTTGAAGAGCTTTATGTCCTAAATGGACCTAAGATCATGGCCTCATCAACATAAGGTCAGCTTTGACCGAGGTAGTTGAAAACTTAGTTTCTTTATTATTTCTTATATAATTATAAGGTTTGAAAGAAATCATGTCATTACCGAAACACTGTTTCTGAAATGACTATACCCCCGGAGACGAAGTCTACAAGCAGCGGTATATCGACCAAGTGCTATTGAAAACAAAAACATTTTATAAAGTTCATGTGTTTGAAGCGCTTTTCTGGATTTTGCATCATAGCCGAATATTTGAAAGCCAAGGATGTATAAGAACCGACACAGTTGAAGATTTAAAGACCACAAAAGCACGTAAAATTAACATCCAAATCAATCTAAGGTCAACTTTGCCTGAGAAAGTTGAAACCTTAGTTTCTTGATAATTTCGTCATCCGTCAACGGATAATTTTAGCGATGTTTGTAATGAATCATGACTACTTAACTGATAATACCTTCAAGGACTGATATTCCACTAGCAGCAGCCTTCAAAATGAAATGTAGAAAAACGAATGAACAGTTGAATATTCAAATCGAATTATGAATTTTGAAAACTGAAGGTTGAATGTAACAAATCGAATGTTGAATATTAAAATCGAACTAAAACTAACGTTTGAAAACAAATTTGAGTCTTGAATGCTGGAATCGAATGTTGAATGTTGATAAACGAGTGTTTAATGTTGAAAAACGAATATTGAAGATTTAAATCGAGTGTTAAATGTTTAAAATTTAAAACTAAATGTTATAAATCGGATGTTGAAAACAAATTTGATTATGAAAAAAAAACTGAATGTTGAATGTTAAATATTGATCAAATTTGACAACCAGCTTTAACAATGAAAAGATAGATTTATATATTATATAACAGTATAAAGAAACATCAAACGTATTTAATACCAATTTGAATTCAGATAATTTGACGATACATTATAAATAATGACATAAAGAGAGAAAAAAAATAATAAAATGTCTGCGCATGTCAAAGAACAATGTTGTGTTTTATCTGATATGACTAAATAAATACTATGCTGGAGCCTGCAAACCATAGGGAATAAAAGGCAGCTACGCTTTGTACCATCGTAATACTTGGTACTGAGCTTGATCTTGACTGTTTTGTGCATTCTACAATCGATGTTTGTTACACAACGTTATATCAATACCTTTTGAATATATTTGTATGTTCTTCAGTAACCATATCAATGTTTTAGGAGGTACCATAGATATAACTGCTCATGAAAAATTACCGGATGGAACACTGAAGGAACTTACGAAGGCCTCAGGAAAAGATTGTGGTGGAACTTCAGTAGACGGTAAATACTTAGACATGTTGTCTGAGGTTTTGGGGAAACACGTTATAGAATGTATGAAGGAAAAATATCCCGATTTCTACCTCACCATTATCAGAAGCTTTGAAAATGTAAAAAGATCAATTGGACCCGAATCGTCTGATTACGTAAATATTTCGATCCCTTATGGTTCTTTGAACACTGTGTGTCAATCTACTCTTCACAAGACGGTTGATCAGGTTTTTTCTGAATATAACGAAAAGGCAGAAATTCTACAAGTTTCGTCAGTATCAAGTGTAGTAAAAACAGAGACAGAAGATCCCAAGGTTTCGTCAGTATTAAGTGTTGTAAAAACAGAGACAGAAGATCCAAAGCTGTTATTCGAATCAAGCGAAATTCAAAAAGAGGCAGAAGATTTCATATTGTTTTCAGAATCAAGTGACATACAAAAAGAGGCGGAAGATCCCACGATTGTGTCAGAATCAAGTGATATAGCGAACAAGGCAGATGATCCAAAGGTTTTTCCAAAATTAAATGAAACACAAACAGAGAAAGAAGTTTCGAAGTTTCTTTCAGAAATTCAAAAAGAGGCAGAAGATTTCATATTCTTTTCAGAATCAAGTGACATACCAAAACTGGCAGAAGATCCCAAGGTTTCGTCAGAATCAAGTGTAGTAAAAACAGAGACAGAAGATCCAAAGCTGTTATTCGAATCAAGCAAAAATCAAGAAGAGGCAGAAGATTTCATATTGTTTTCTGAATCAAGTGACATACAAAAAGAGGCGGAAGATCCCACGATTGTGTCAGAATCAAGTGATATAGAGAACGAGGCAGATGATCCAAAGGTTTTTCCAAAATTAAATGAAACACAAAAAGAGAAAGAAGATTCGAAGATTCTTTCAGAATCAAGTGAGAGAAAAAAAGAGAGAAAAAAATCAAAGGTCACGATCTTGTTGGACAAAATTCGTATTGAAACATCGTATGCCATATCGCTATTCGACGAAACAATAAGGACTTTTGTTTCACAAATTAAAGAAATATTGAGTGATACTTCGACAGAAGAAATCAAGGATATTCTTCTTGTTGGTGGATTATCAGAGTGTTTCTTGGTACAAGAAGCTGTTAGACGTGCATTTCCAAAACACCGTATCATTGTGCCACACGATGCTAGTATGGCTGTTCTGAAAGGCGCTGTTTTATGTGGATACAAAGATCCTGTATCATCTCGAAGGACAAGATATACATATGGAGTTGAAGTCGTCAGAATTTTTGATGAAACAAAAGATGACGTTAAAAGAAAGATATATAATAGAGATCATCAACCTCTTCTTGACAACGTATTTCAACCTTTTATGAAGATAAACACATCAGTTTACCAAGGACAGTCGGTCCGACAAACATATTCCACGTCAGAAGAATATCAGAATATGCATTTCCTACCGATTTATTTCACCTTCAAAAATGAAGTCGAATTCACGGATGACACAAATTGCATGAAACTTGGCGAAGTCGAAGTAGAGATTCCAACTCCTTCTAAACACTCTCGTGATGTTGATGTCATTTTTACGTTCGGTCATACCGAACTCGTTATTTCAGCGGTAGATATAGAAACAGGCAGAAAATGTAGGACAACTTTTGAAATTGATGACTTTAAATAGATAATTAAAACATATAAAATTAATGGAATTGTTGAGGTTTGAACTTTGCTGTAATGCAACCACTAAACCATTTTATGTCTTTTTTATTGTTGCTAATTTTTCATTCAAGATGACAACACTAATACTATTAATAATATAAATATTTATAATTTTAAAACTGATAATAATAATGATTAAATAATAATAAATGTGATGAGCTGTAGTGGTAAATCAAATTAATAAAGGTGAATACTGTACAAGTGGTTTTCTTTCTACAAAAGCCATTCGTGACTTAATATTAACGTGGCTCAGTATTTATGCATCCCTCCATTGTGTTATTGTACTATGGTCAATTTGTAACACAATACGGGTTAGAGCATTATTTAATTACACAACGACAAATGTGTAATGCATTAACAGACTATACAATTGGTCAATTATTTTGACAATCGTAATAAGATAACATTTGGACAATTTGTAACAGTATTTCATTACATACAGACAAATATGTATTTCATTAATACACTGAACGTTTTGTTATACAATCCATTTCGACTTCCATTACGCTGATACATGTATCCTGCAGCAAATTAATAACCTTACACAGACTGACCAGGAAGATTGACTGTATAAAAAGACTAAGAAAGAAATGGAAAGGAGAGATTTTATCTAGGTCTCCCCCCTAGTAGGTAGGCAGGGAATTCACTGACCATCCGAATTCACTTTTGTCAGGATCGATCTTATAACCATATACAATCACGTGTCCGTGTGACGATTTGTTAACTTTCGAACATTTGAACTTTAGAGACAATTTGTGATCTTTATAACATTTGAACTTTAGAAACATTCTTAACATTTTCATTACACAATAAATTTTATTTACTTACGACTTTTTTTTATAAATTTCCTGTCTTTCATTTTTAATTACATGCTTTGTCTATAGAGTATCATTTTCTTTTTCTTTGTTGACGTAGTTGTTTGTTTGATAGTGATTAAAAGATTTTAACACAATGTTGTACCCCAATTTTTGATATTTTTACCTTTTATGTGTTCTTGTTTTGCTCACACATTGTTGTCAATATAATGGAAATCATATGCAACTGTCATACTAGGTTTAGCTAGCTATAAAATCAGGTTTAATCCATCATTTTCTACATAAGGAAACGCCTGTACCAAAATCAGGAATATGACAGTTGATTTTCATTCGTTTGAAGTGATTGAAACTTTTATTTTCCCGTTTGATAAGGGACTTTCCGTTTTGAATTTTCTTTGGAATTCAATATTTTTCTATTTTACTTTTTATATAATCAGTATTGTAATGGTAGCCATATTTTACATCCAAAATTCTTTGTTTATGCTCACGCTTTCTACTTTTGAAAATTTGAAAATGCGTATTGTATTACCAGCTGGAAATTGCATATGACTTCTCACTAGAAGGTGCCACTAAGGAATGAGAATGGATCCGACTTCGTGGTAGAAATGTTATATAGGACAAATATAATTCATCTATATTTATTGTATTTAAATGTTGTATGATATCTTTTATACAGTATAATGAACGCTTAGATCCAAAAACTTAAAACGCGCTTGGTTATAAGATGTCTGAAACATTACAGAAAGGCAAACCTCTCTTTGATATATACTTATCATAGTTAGATCAGAGAAGCCATAACATAAAGGAGTAAAATGTCAAAATAAATGTGTCCAGTCACATAGGTGAACATCCTTAAAATCCTATTTCAATCTTTTTTCCAACCTAAGAAATAACATTTCGAATATTTTGCAACTTCTGCAACTAATAATAAACATCCCTTGTACAGCATTCTACGATATCAATACTCTCCCAAAATTATTGTTATTACCATGTTATTAGAAAAAAACATAAACGAGCTTGTACATGTTTTACTTCAGAAGAATTTTTGTTTTAATTAGAAATGTTCTTTAATCTAATATAATATTGGATGTATTTGCCTTTTAAAAATAAGTCAATAATACTTATAAAGTAAGGAGATGAGATATTATTATCTATGAGACGACTGCCCAGCAGAGTCCAAATGAAGCAGGTTTGAACAGCTATAGGTCACTGTATTACCTTAAACTATGATAAAAACCCCATACCGTAGAAAGACACCGACTTAACAAAATGTGAAACAATTTAAACAAACCATAAATGGCCTGATTTACGACAAAATGATAAACGAAAATTAAATATGATCGACAGCAACCTACGACAACTACTAACTTGCAGTCTTCTGAAACATATAGTTGTGGCGGGGTTAAACATGCTTGTGAGCGCTCACATATCCCGTCATCTGGGACAGTGGGGTAACAGCACAACATGAGAACTAACCTGTTTTTTTTTAAAGTAAAAGATATTTAATTTATAATTTATATAAACTGTGTTATGATTCAAAATCTATATTTAGGTCTTTCCATTTTTCTGTGGAAAGACCTACTGTATTTGTTATGTTTATTATTTTTGTTTTCTTCCGCCACTTTTATTTCTTGCAAGTAGTTTTTGTTCCGCAAGATGTCGCTTAGATGTTTGGAATATGATATCGCACAGTATATGCGCCTTTGAAACTGACCATGTTTAACAGAATAATTTTCTTTGTAGGAGTTATCTCCCCAAACACTGTTTTCTGTGTGAGTGCATCTCTTCGGTAATCGTAAAAGAAATCGACAAATTTATTTTACCAAATGGTCGTTAAATCCTCAGGATGTTTTGTGCAATTTTGACCGAAGCAATACGAATACTCCATAAGAGAGTTATTTCCCCTTATGTATTTTAAATAAGTGATATATTGATGTATTGCATGAATGGTAAGTGATAGAGACCTAAAGTATTTTAATTTAAGGTCTTTGGTTCAGATAATGAATTTGATGTCAAGGTCAAAGATCAAGGTCATGTTCTAAATTTTGACTTTTGCCTGTTTTATGATCTCCTCTGACACTTTAAAAGATAAATATAAAGAACAAGTGCAAAATGTTTCTTTTATTGTGATAAAGGTATGATACATTTGGTCTAAAACAATCCAATGACATCTTATAGGAGTTATTCACCCTGAAATGCTTTAATTTAAGGTTAAATGGTTATTACTTCAACATGATACATGATAACGCTTAAGGGTCTTTTGTACAATGTTTGGTGACATATGAAAAATGTCAACCGGAAGTGACCTTGAACGAACCGGAAGAAGTCATTATTGCACTTATTTCATAGAATAGCACATAGAAACCATATTTTTTTTAAATGGGCATATATAAACATATCATATGAGACCGAAAGTGACATTTGCTAAACCGGAAGTAGCCAATATTCTCCCTTTTCATAGGCAAACGTATATATAAACCATATATTTTCGGAATCAGTGTAATTACAGCTATCAAATGAGACATGAAGTGACATGTTCTAAACCGGAAGTTAGCAATTATCACCTTTACTTTGAGTAAACCGGAATAAGCTTCTTGTCAATTATTTAGAAAATTGATGTGGAAAGATCTTCAATTTGTGAACTGGTCATTGTTCGACAAACTGCATACCGGTTTAAAGATAGCATATGGGGAAGAGACATTTTCCCTAGTAAACATTACGATGATGCATGAAATAATCACATTGTAAGGCGATTAATTCCTTAGTGTGTATGAAAAAAAAAAGATTTTCTCATAAGGTTAACAGAGTTCAAATAGTCTTGTTTACATAAACTGTGTATGTAAATATCATTTGAGTTTGCTTCTTAATGTCAACTGCCATTTTACATTATATTAGTAGCCTGCCAAAGACACATCAAACATGTTAAAGAAAGTTAAAACATGTATCCGCTGTTGTACATGTATGTATTGTATTCAAATTGTAAACGCTTTGTTTACTATTTTTTGTTATCAAAATTTTATGACTTGGAGAAAAGATAGACTGATTTTTCTTTTAATCAATGTGCATTGACTACATAACATTTCATCTCTTATCTGATTTAAACTCGGATATATAAGAAATATAATGTAAACTATAATACAAATATAATTCAAAAGGTTTTATTAAAGGAAACGTAATGAAACCTTTGTTCATGTTTAGTACGAAAAAACATGGAAAGCATGTATTTTTTTGTAAGCTAGAGATCTAATAGAACTGTGTACATTGTAGCCAATATTTGGTATACATTGCGCCCCATCAAGCAAATTGTATTTCTATCAAATGTTTGATTAGGTATTTGAACTTATAGCAAAATACGGCGCATAAATATTTTAAAACTAACAAGTTGCCGTACAGTTGGACAGTTGTTCTATAAATCTGTAAACAGGAGTAAGTTGCCGTACCCGAGGCTTGATTGTTTTTTATATCGATATTCGTTAGAAAAAACATATTTTTGATATCAAATTTCAGTAAATATGAAGTCACTCTATAATGAAACAAATAGTTTTCTTAAAAAATAGAAAACAGTTGAATATATGTCCAGCGCGACATCAGAGGGCATCGACTTCTAAATTTTTGTGTAGCAAGAACACAGTTTTGAAGCATAACACAAAATAATGTCTTTGTTTGCTACTTTTTGGCATGAAAAAGTCAAGCACTATATATCAGAAAAATCGTTTCATAAGCGGTAACCTCATCAGAACAGAAGAAACAGAAGAAATGGTTTAAATTAAAGGAATTACTCCTTGTTGTTGTTTTTTCTCCTTTCACCCTGTTCCGTTATTACCAACTTTCTAGTGGCGAAGATACCTAGTTAGAGTTTTGCAACGATAACGATAAAGATGTAAACGTGATATCGATTCAGTAGTTTTTTCCTTGAACATATTTTGCAATCAGCTGTATAGATTGGGTATTCATTTTTTCAATAAGGCTATATGTCCAGTTATTGATTTTTCTGATTAGTTGTCATGTTCCGGTATAGATTTATTTTAGCGGTAAATTTTTGGTATCGATTTTCCAACTAGTTGTCGTGTCCTGGTATATTTTATCGATAAGCTGTTTTGATATATATTTCATCAATGTAGATATTATCGATAAGATGGTATGTCTTGGTATAGATTTTTCAAAAGCATTATTGTCTTTGTATATATTTCTGATTAACTGTTTTGCCGTGGTACAGTTCTTTTAAAAATTGTCCTATAAAATTTATAAGCTGTTTCGTCCTGATATTTTCCCGATTAGCTGTAATGTCTTTTTTTTCATTAAGCTGTATTATCCGGGTATAGACTTTACCGTTTGGTTGTATTGTCCTGGTATAGACTTCTCCTTTTACCTGTATTGTATAGGTTTATATCTATTTAAACTAGCTTTATTATTTTGGTAAAACATATAATCACAAGGTGTTTTTTGTTCAAACTCCCATGGTATAGATTGCCCTTTTCATGTTCTTCAGCTTCGTATTTGATTTGACATTCAGACTGATAAGATTAAGGCGACACTGTGAAGTCTTATGTAAGCGAAGCCTGGTATCTATTATGAGTTTTCTTTGATCCTTATAGGGATGTGTTACTATCAGTTGTCTCAGTTATTTAGGATTTTGCAATTATTTGATTTGGCATGATATTACTTTTAATCATTTGTTTTGGCCAGTTTAAGTTGTTCCAATCATTTGTTAAAGATCTTGGCTAAACAGTTTTGAGTTTCCTGTACTAAATTTTCGGTCAGTTGTAATGATCTTATAACTTGGTAAACGAAAGACGATTGTGGTATTTAAGCAAGAGTAGAAGTTCAAGCAATTTGATTGTACGAATAGTTGCAAACGGAGAGGAGATAACAAGGGGGAATCGAAAATCAAAAGTTCAATTTTTAGAATACAACACCACGATCCAAAATAACAACGACGAAAAGACGAACAACAATAACAAAACATACAGAGAAACCCTTAGATTGAATAACTCGAGCTGCAACAAAAACTGGTGTTGCTGAAGCATGTACATTGTACTAAGGTATATAAGTAGTAGTGCCATACGCATCATTTAATATCAAAGTATCAAAGCGGCAAATATAGAATCATAGTAGATTTATCGGTGATCAGTTTAATAATACAGTTACATTACATTCACATGACATTATGCATAAGCCCTAACATGCCGAAAAGTATTACTGTGAAAATATTTTGGCTCTCCATTGACATACTTCTACAAGGATTTATGATTCGACCATTTTCATCTATCATATTTTGATATGCACGATAAGCACAAAAAGCGTAAAAACATATCATTAAAAAATTTGCATCGGGCTTCGACGCTTGTAAAGGTTAGTGAGAATGACAACAAATGATATAAATAATGAAATATGAGCATTATATTATGAATAACGAATTTTATCAGCTAAACAAAGGTATTTACCTAGATTGTTAAGCTCTTTAATGTTACGAACAAACAATAATTGAATAAATTTATAACAAGATCCGCCCCCCCCCCCCCCCCCAATAAAATGGTTTTAAATATTTTTTCCTTAATAAAATATTTGTCACATACTAAACAATAATGATATTCATCTTCATTCAGAATTTTATTACACATATCACAAAATTTGCTTTCTCTATAATTATTACAAAATCTACCGGTTTCAATGTTGAGCGATGAGCAGACAATCTATATCTACCTATAAATGGCTTATACACATAGTTTACGCGTTTTTGTAGGTAAAAAAAGTATGCTAAGATATGTAAATACATTACGATACTGTTGTCAGGTCATTAAAGATTGCATATTTTGGCGTGAATATTGATTCACTTATAGGGTCTTTGCATCGGAACTAAACACATTTATTTAAAAACCAGTTGTTGGCATGACACGGGTTATGTTCTTCTCATAAATGTTATGATGGTATGATACTAAACCCCTAACGGGAAGGATTGTGCCTGATATTCATATGATGAAGACATAATCTTTCAATCAGTTTAATTGAAGTCTGGAGCTGGCATGTCAGTTAACTGCTAGTAGTCTGTTGTTATTTATGTATCATTGTCATTTTGTTTATTTTCTTTGGTTACATCTTCTGACATCAGACTCGGACTTCTCTTGAACTGAATTTTAATGTGCGTATTGTTATGCGTTTACTTTTCTCATTGGCTAGAGGTATAGGGGGAGGGTTGAGATCTCATAAACATGTTTAACCCCGCCGCATTTTTGCGCCTGTCCCAAGTCAGGAGCCTCTAGCCTTTGTTAGCCTTGTATTATTTTTAATTTCAGTTTCTTGTGTACAATTTGGAGTTTAGTATGGCGTTCATTATCACTGAACTAATATATATAATTGTTTAGGGGCCAGCTGAAGGACGCCTCCGGATGCGGGAATTTCTCGCTGCATTGAAGACCTGTTGGTGACCTTCTGCTGTTGTCTGTTCTATGGTCGGGTTGTTGTCTCTTTGAGACATTCCCCATTTCCATTCTCAATTTTACCATTTTAATTCCATTGTTCAGTCGCTTTAAGTGGCCTCTATTCCTACACACAACAATTTTTGTTTTAGACAAGTTAATATTCAAATCATACTCTCTAGAATATATGTCTACACTATATATCATCTTTTGCAAACCATCAATAGTTTCACTAAATTAAACTGTATCATTTGCACTTATAAGCTCAGTTTCAATATTATTAATATACAAAAAATATAAAAAAAGAGATAATGATTCTCCTTGCATCAATCAAACATTACTTAGTTTAACACAACATTTAATTTTGGCATACCTAGATCTAATAACAGTTAATAAGTTTCCACGAATCACTCAAATGATAAAGTGGGACATATATATTCCTAAAGCGATTTTTAATTATTTTAATTTAGGAATATATCTCTCTCACGCAAAGCTCATATTTCTTGTCCCCTCCACCTTTGACTATACTTTTTGTCTTTTTTATAAGTTTAGAATTTTCAAAAATTTTGGCCGCAAGCATCACTGCAGAAACATTTATCGTTAAAGGGCAAATGCGCCTCTAGTGCAGTGAAATTGTTACCATTAATGATATTTATAGCACATTAAAATGTGTATATCTAAATTTATGAAGATCATCTTTTATGTGTGGTGAACAAGAAGTCACGAGATATTGTTAGAGATAAGCGTCCCTTCAATAGAAGGAAAGATATCCAGATAATAAGACAGCAACCCCAACTGGGTCTTATGGCTATTAACTATGTTCGGTATTTATTCATACCGCTATCGGGATTTTGACTTCGGGCGTTTCTGGCACAGGTGGGTCTTGAGGAGCGATTTGGGCGCAAGAGTGTTTGCAGTGTTGTTTCCATTTTGTTTACCCTTGAATTCATATTTTACTTAATTTGTACTTTTTCGAGAAGGTGTGCGCTATAAAGGGTGGTTGATAGTCATTTCGTACCTTGACCATTTCATACAAAAAAAAAACATTTCATACTCAACATTACTCTGATTGTAACAAAAATTCACTGAAACTGACATTATCAAGATGCTTGATTTCTTGATTAACAACATATTTGCTACGTTTGGAGGACGCGTTTTTCAATAAACAATCGGAATTCCCATGGGAACCAACTGTGTCCCTCTTCTTGCCGACTTGTTCCTTTATTCATATGATGCTGACTTCATACGGAAACTTCTTATGAAGAAAGAAAAGAAGTGAGCAGTCTCGTTCAACTTTACTTTCCGCTACATATATGATGTTCTAAATAAACTAAATTATTCAAAATTTGGTGACTATTTGAGGGCATCTATCACATCGAACTTGAGATAAAGGATACAACAGATAGAGTTAAGTCTGCCTCATATCTAGACTTACATCTAGAAATTGACAATGAGGATCGGTTGAAAGCAAAACTTTATGACAAAAGAGATGATTTCAGTGAACTTTCCATTTATATGTAGCAACATTCCAGCAGCGCCTGCATACGGAGTATATATCTCCAAGTTGATACGATACTCCAGGGTCAGTACTTGCTATCATGATTTCCTTGATAGAGGGTTGCCTCTCACAAGGAAGCTATTAAACCAAGAGTTTCAGTGCAAGTGGTTAAGTTGAAATCATCCCTTCGTAAATTGTACGGACGCCATTACGAGTTGGTTGACCGTTACGGAATATCCGTTTTACAGATGATAGCGGATTTGTTCCTAAGGTCGTAACTACAATCCCGTCCCCTTATCCTAAATGTGATATACTAAATAAGACTGATTAACGGGTTTGTTACGTACTAACATGAGCAACACGACGGGTGCCACATTTGGAGCAGGATCTGCTTAGCCTTCCGAAGCACCTCGGATCAGCCGCAGTTTTTGGTGGGGTTCGTGTTGCCCAGTCTTTAGTTTTCTATGTTGTGTGTTGTGTACTATTGTTTGTCTGTTGGTCTTTTTCTTTTTTAGTCATGTCGTTGTCAATTTATTTTCGACTTTGAGTTTGAATGTCCCTTTGGTATCTTTCGCCTCTCCGATTCCTTGCTCGACTTTGGATTTACTTTTTTCCATTGTCGTTTATTGGCTCTTAATTGTTTTTGGAGAAGTTTCATATTAATTTTTGAACGTTTTGGCCTCGAGCATCACTGAAGAGACATTTATTGTTCAAATGCGCATCTGGTGCAGCAAAATTGGTAACATTAATGCTATTTTATGAAAATAGCATATTTCAAGTAGGACACAGGGCTATCGCAACCAAATAATTAAATAACCTGGAATATCATTTAATGATGGTAAAAGAACCATAATTACGTATATCATGATGTCGTTAAAGTAAGATTAGATCTTATTTGTCGGAAATAAAATCAAGAAAGAAATATGCCCTAGCTGATCAAATATTTGCATGTAACGCATTTTGTTGTTGTTTTGGTCATAGTAAGAGATTAAACAATGTATGGAGATTGCAATATATTTTATTTCAAGGATGAATAAAACGATACATGCATGTGGGTGAAATACTGTACTCAAATTTATAAACTATAAATTATGAGCATCTATTTCCTTGGATCAGTGAAACAGAAAATGGTACAAAAAAAAATAACGCATTATAACTATAAAAAAAATAATTTCAAGGATGAATAAAACGATACATGCATATGGGTGAAATACTGTACTCAAATTTATAAACTATAAATTATGAGCATTTATTTCCTTGGATCAGTGAAACAGAAAATGGTACCAAAAAAAAAACGCATAATAACTATAAAAAATACATGCACATGAAAAACAAATTCATATACTGTATTTGAATGAAAAGAAATACGCTTGTTCCTGATAGCAATGTAATTATTTGTTTGTTTAAATACGAGTCGCGTTCTACGTGTACACTTTACTATTGCTGACAGTACCTTTACCTTAATGATACTGATATATTTATAATATTGTCTTTTTTTGTACTATAAAATGGCTTTGTAAAAATTTGACTGCTTATTGATATTATTTTCGATTAAGTGACTTGCGTTTTTGACTTATGAGTTTGATCATCCCTTTGGTATCTTTCGTCTCTCTTTTGCAAGACAAAAATAACGAGAGGTACTAACAGCAAAGCTCACAAAATTATAACTCCGGCCCCTTGCAAAGTCCATGATTTTTTAAAAGACACCCCAAATTTAAAAGGATAAAAAGTCAAAATATAAGGTTCCCAATGAAAATTTATGATTGTGACAAAAGTTTTGATAAATTCTAAAACGTGGTTTATAAGGATTAACAAAGACACAATGGGTATGACATACCCTTGACTAGGCATTGTCAAAGTACATAATTTGCTGAGATAAACAAACATTTTTGATAAGAAATTAAAATCGGAGTTGCAAAATGAAAATAAATAAAGTGTAGACTATGAGAAAGTTTCAATAAATTCTAATAAGAATTTAGCAGATACGTAATAGGTACCCTCATTATAAACAACAGTGAACCAATATTTAACTGAAAAGGTCATTTTGATCGGAACAGCTCCTAAAAGACTGAACAATAAATAATTAAGTCATGTTCAGTATTTCAGTTTAATTTCAGACTTATTCACTGCGGTTTAAGCAGCACCTTTCATACAATTCGCTTGCAGTTATTTCAGAAATTTTTATATATTTATATATACTTAACAACAAAATACTGAATTGTCTGAAAAGCTCCAGAACAGAACTGGATTAACTGAACAGTCCTAAATTTACAAAAAAAAAAAAAAATCTGAAAAAATAATTCAAACTTTTCACACGGCTAAACGTGTTCTGGGTCAGACTTATAAGATTATGAAAGTATCAAAATTAATGTTTGAGACTTATCCTACTAATGAAAACAATGACAAAGTCCATGTCTTGCTAAGAGAAACGCCCAAAAGTAGTGTGGATCAAAAAAGAAATGAGAAGGTACACAAAGTGATGTAATGGTTGAAATTGACAGAAAGTTTAAATAAATTGTAATAGGGGGTTAAGGCGGAGTTGCTGGTATTAATTGGGTACCCACCAAATGTGTACTACAGTGTGCAAGAATGACATGTCATTCCAAAGAAAATCATAAAATCGTCCTTATAAAGAAATGAAATAGGAGGATCAAGACTCTATTTAAGTGTCTTACAATTCTTTCAAGCAATTCAGGAGCAGTTTCGTATACAAACGTAGGACAGACAGACGTCGATTGATCGAAAGAAAGAACTAAAGACTCTCAGTTACTTAATACTGTCCGCTTTTTAATCAAAAAGCGGGGGAATGAAGATTTTTTTTTTTTTTTTTTTAAGTTTTTATTTATTCTGAAATATCAACGACAAAAAGGAAAGGTGTGGTGGTCGGTAACATTATAAACCAGACTGAGAAATAGGCAGTCAGTTTAGGCCATGAAAAGTCCAACTCAGCCAAAAATAGTATACGCAAAAACCTTAAAATACTGATTATATTATTGCAAATACATGTACACGTAGTTGTTAATTTTTCATTCGGACTTATGCTTCAACACATCATTTATTTTTCTATTTTTCTAGTTGAATTTTGCTGATAAATAAGAAAATATTTTTAATTATAACATAGAAAATCATTTAATTATTATGGTTGAAGTTTTTTATTATTTTAATTTGTTCTATAATCTAGAATTTATTTATTGGAGATAGTTTCTAATAAATTTTAAATGGGGTTGAAAACCTTTTTTAAATACTGACTAATCAGCTATCCTGTTATTGATCAATACCGATTCGCATATTGTTTTTTTTTATAAAATAAAAACAAACGCTCATGCGAACATTTAGATTTTGTTCAATTGTATACTTTGTATGTACATGTGGCGTCATGATTTGGAAACTTGTACTAGTAGTTAAGTTATTTTTTTGTAGCATGTCAAAAATAAACATTTTGCTATGGAAAATCAAATAGGTATTAATTCAACGGACACACTAATTCACAGTGCAACAGTATTATCTGAAATAAGATGTGCGCATAGGTGTTTTGACACACCAGTATGTTGCTCCGCTAGTAACGAAATGATGACAAAGGAATGTCTTCTCGATTCCTGATGTAATCCAGAAACACAACCTTCGGAAAAAGAGATATTCATACAGAAAACAAGTAAGTTATAAAAAAAGAAGTTTTTATTTTATAAGAAGTCACATTATTAACCTATAAAAAGAATAAGTATGTTCCTGTTATCCACTTGACTGATGAAAGTACTTAATTACAGGCATTCTCGTAGATAATTACATTAGACAATATGTTTTTGGATTTTTGTTGTCGATGTTTTATTGTTAATTTTACAGATACTATTACATAGCCAAGACAATTTGTAAAAATGCTGATATTTCATTTACTGAATTATCCCTGATGATCGAGGGTTAATCCAGTAGGATAATGGACGTTATCGTTAAATTTGTGAAATTTGATTATGGTATTCAGAATATAAAATGTCGGCATTTTTACAATTTTTTATTTTATTTGTATTTACCATTTTCCCAAATTTATGAACATTTATATAAATATACAGTTTTATATAACTATATATTACTATATTATTATAAGTTTCATGTTACTTACAGATGTGATTTAAATATGCTATAGCATAATTGTGCTTAGATTATTGCAATAAACGTTTTATCTTATCTTTTATCTAAATAAATAAATATTAGAAAAAGAACAGAACAAGGTTCAGTTACTGTCTGAAGAGCCAAATGAACGGCCGAATGCGCTTACATTAAAACTTACAATGTGACTTGTTTGTGTTATTCCGGCTTTTTTCCAAATGTATATACATTTGTATTCATGTAACACTCGTAAGTAACTTATAATAGTTCCTTTTAAGAGTTTACACAGAGAACAAACCCGTTTGTTATTGAAATTTGTTAACACATAATTTAAAACTAGAACCATTTTCAAAAATACCGTGAAATTTGAAATTTTTTAGTTTTAATTCTATTATATAATACGTTACATCATTTTAACAGGCACATCATCTCGTGAACAAGCGTGCATAGAAAGTGCCGGCTTCAACTATAACACAAGAACAGATGTTTGCTACCATATTGGTCCAGAAATGGTTGTGAATTTTACATATATCAATGCATTCTGTCCGTGTATTGGTAGCAAACTCATCAAGGTCGATTCCCATGAGAAGCAAGAGTTTGTTGAAGAGATATCAGATAACATTATTTTTTTAGAATTGATACATTTTCCTTTATATACAATGATTATTAAAGCGAAAGTGCATGTAGATTATCGATGTTGAAATCTTGTAAATCAATTAGGTAGTACCAAAGCCAAAAAACAAACAAAAACCACGAGACCGGGTACGTCGAACGGGTAAGCATCGTATGCTATGCATTCAACACTAGCCATGCGAATTCACATTCATTCAAAAAAAATGTCCATCACAATCGGGAATAGGACACAATTGATAAAATAACAGATGATATGGCTATACAGGTATCTAAATATCTAAAGATCGAAAACCCCCATTTATCTGAGACACCGACACATCACATCGTATCTGCCAGCCAATTCGTGATGGAAACCGTAAAACTTATATAGTGTTGACTTAAGCAGTTCTTCCTCATAAGTTGGAGCAGTTTATTTATGATGAGTACATGAACTGTTATGTTAACATAATACTTAAATTCATATGTAACGAAATTCAAGATACAGTTTAGTTATTTGTATCTTTAGGTTGTCTCTCATTGGCGGATCCTCGTACTGTCATGTAGTATGTCCAGTAGTATCATATTCTGCATAAAGTTTAAAAAATATATATACAATAATAAAAAAATTACTAATTATAAAGACATTCATAAAACTACAGATAAAGACTTTCTAATCTATTAAATCATCAAGTATAATAAACCATTGTCATCATTGGGAAATCTAGTGACAAAATATTACCTCCCCTGTAAACACTGAAAACTAGATCTGTTCAATGTTTGTCCCATTTTAGCAAGGTTTATAAATTCACGGGAAAACGTTCTGGTAAATAGTAAAAATAGAAATAAGTTGAAATGAAAACAAAACTTCCATTTAATGTTATCATTTCCCTCCTTAAATAGAAAACGACGAGTACAGCAGACTAAAGGAGCTTGGTGTAAAAATTTTTTAAAATGTTGCTATGCGAATAAATTCCTGGAGTACCAACTTCAGTTTATTTGTTTTCTTGCTGGATATCTCTCTGGAAAATGCTAATATTATATATATATATATGCAGCTAGATCAGAGAAAGTCAGGGAAAAATTCCAAAGGAATCGATTGATATGCAGCAAAGATTGTCACTTTTGAAAAGAAGTTACTAAGCAAATTCAAACTGACCGTATCCCGATGTAAACAGTGAATGTGAATGGATCGAAAAGACCGCAAATACATGTACAAAAATCGAGACGTTTTTATTTTAAATTGAATAAAAAGTAGTAAAAAGAAGCCTACTTTATAAAAATATGTATCTTTAATTCTTTAACCTGCACAGACAGACTTTTATATTGATACATTCATGAAAAGACAATATTTCTATATTGAATTTTCATGTGACAAGAGTAGACCGGTGTACTCGAAAATTTAGAATGTAAAAAATATGTATATTTTGGAAATTGTAACACGCTAAGGACTTTGTGGAACATTCCAAAAATTAGTGACCCGAAAGATCTTTAGATTTATGTTTTTGTCAATTTGCAGCAAAGATTCATTAAATTTCAGTTTCACAAGCTTCTAATGTCATTATCTCGATAAATACTGAACATAAAACATCGTGTATTTGCATCTATATTTTTTAAAACATAGCTTAACAAATAATTTCTTTACAATTTGCAATTGTTATTTAGAATAACTTTTAATCAGTGTCGTCACCGGCATCGTTTTATAATTTATTTTCTCGACTCTATCATAAGAAGAGGTAGTTTTCTTTTATTCTTATTCACTAGATTTCCCACTGTAATGTGTTATTCTATACTTTGATAATACTGAATAACTAATTCTCTCTTATACCTTTAAAATCCAAACCATTGCTATAATTTGAACAATCATCTTAAGTTATCTATTACTATTAACGTTGATCTTGACAAGAAAAATAACTTTTCGTTAAACTGTCACAAATCGAGGTTTAGATATGATCATTATGGTCATGTTGGTACACAGAAGACCTTGTCCAAAACCCAGATGTTATGATTGCTTTAAAGAGGGACGGGAAACCCGTCTATCTTCTACATGGACGCGATTTTATCAAGGGCACCTAGTTTTATCGTTACCACAAACCAGTCTTCTTTGCCTTGATTTGACATTACAGAATGCCACTTGTCTTTGTAGTTAGCGGATGTCACATGTGAATTTACCAGGATTTGATTTGGTGTGTGTTGTTGTTTGATCTTTAGTTTATTGGGTAATGTTTTGTCATACTTGTTAGTATTTTTGTTTTTTGTTAACTGGACTTGTGACTTAATGTTATTTTTTGTTGATTATAGCAAATAATGTTCTCTAGACTCGATTTCCTAAGTTGATACATTGAGTAAGACCTTTTTCCTAATATATGACTCATCACTTCTTTATTCAGTTGAACAATAAAACATCGGTGGTGAAGCGTAGGGTAACAATTTGTTCACAGTACGCAATAACATGTCATGTCTCGTACAGTATAAACTGTTATCTAGTCATCTTAAAATCATCTTACACATTTAACAAGATAAGGGATTTGGTTCAAGTAAAGATATTAGAAAAACCAAAAAGAAGTGCTCTATCGAGACCAGAACGGAGATAGGTATTATAGATATTACTAAAAAAATTGTATCTCAATCATTTAAATGTTTTTCAGGTACCTCATCTAGGGTATGCATACAAAGGAATAACGACAATACTGATATCCAATTTCCATTTGATAACGGCTCAAAGATGAACTTTTTTAAATGGGACGATGGACAACTAAATTCTGATGCACATTCGTTATTGAAAAGGGCCAATTCTTACAGGTGGCATGATATTCCAAAAGTAAAATAAGATCGTCAATGAATTTTCATTTGTGAGAAGTAAATTAAAAAAAAAGACATATCACATCCTAATTTTCAAGGTGTTGTTGCTTATAGAGCTCGTTAAATTAGCTACGATCCATTTAAATGTATAAATCCCTTGAATAAACCCTTTCAAGAGTTAATCAATTTAACACTGTAATATTGTCTTTGAATATTTATTAATGGTAATTACATTTAATTAAAACATACCTAATAAAATTGAGAATGGAAATGGGGAATGTGTCAAAGAGACAACAACCCGACCAAAGAGCAGAAAACAGCCGAAGGCCACCAACGGGGCTTCAACACAGCGAGAATATGTATTTATATAAAAATAAGAAGATGTGGTATGATTGTCAATTAAACAACTCTCCACAAGAAACCAAATGACACAGAAAACTATAGGTCATCGTACGGCCTTCAACAATGAGCCAAGCCCATACAGCATAGTCAACTATAAAAAGCCCCAAAATGACAAACGTAAAACAATATATTTTTTTACAGTTATGAACACTTACGATCCTAACTCCTGTCAATAATTTTTGGCATTGCACAAGGTCATGTTTTTCTCAGACTGTTTATGACGTCCTTACGCTGATTCCATTAGATCTTTTGTGACTGATATTTTAGTGAGGGAAAATTGTTTATTTGGACCCCGCCGACTAGTCGTGTTGTCCCTATAACAGCTACTCTGTCTGTCCGCCACAAATAAGAATATTTCTTTCTTTCTTGAAACAAACAATAAACGTTTTCTACACTTTGATGGTTGATTCGATCCTTTACTATTAAAAAAATATATGTGTGACTTCATTAGTCAACTACAAAAATAAATAAAAGATTCCTAACATCAGAGTTTGGATTAGCTTTTCTTTTTGAATTATCAGACCATAAAAAGTCAGTGTCAAAATCTATAAAGCCTGTAAATATCCCTAGAATGTTCATGCATTGGACCATTATGAAAAAATAACATTGCACAGCTAATCACTTATTGACTGTGAATTTAAGGCAAGTTTTAACATAATACATAAAATAGTTTCTGGAAGAGCACTAAAACTATAAGTACACATAAAATTATAATATTGTCCTAATTCCAAAATTACAGCCCATTCAATTAATAATGTTATAATTGAAATATGTTATAGAAAAGGAGATGTTGTATTTTAGTACTATGGACATATACGTTAAAAAGCAAGATGTTCAAAATTCAATTCATTCATCAGCAATAGGAAAAAATGTTCTGTATGGACTTAGTAAACTTCCCATTCATTTTCAAAGTATTTCTTATTGTAACGAAAATACCTGTTTTGTTATGGTATACAATAATTTCGGGGAGTGAAAAGGGTTAAAGCATGTCAAGCTGTTCATTTGTTACATTTAGTTCCTCCTAAATAAGGAGCACACTTTGTTAAGTACTGAAACACCCCTTTTATTGATAATAGACTTGTTAACAGTCATGTGATAAGTATACCTTCTTGACAACCCTTAAATTGGGACTTGGACTCGTCCATTTAGGTAGTATATAAGACCGGAAAGAGAGCAGTTCAGTGTCAGTGTATAGACCATTCTTAACGGATATATTTATATATAGTGAATAGTGAGTATAATTTGTTATTTGGATTAAAATATTGAATTCCAAGGGAAGTGTGGATTATTAGTAATAATTCTAAGATTCGGAATTCTAATAATATATCCAGGGAATAAATAAGTGATAGCTATTTGACAGTGAAAATATATAGTGTTCAATTTGCTACTTTATTTGGTATAGTTGGGTTAATTGATTTGAATAGTGTATAGTATAAATAATTCATTTCGCAAAGTTGGAGTATTCTGTTATTGTTGTATTTAAGTCAGTATAGGCTATTGTGTTCATTTTGCTACCTAGTGATCCATTTGACAGATAGTGCAAATTGATAGTGCCGTTGACTTGTTTTGTTCCATTGTGCTGTGCAGATTGACAGTGCCGTTTGACTTGTTTTTCTTTCATTGTGCTGTACAAAGATATATTGGAAAAGTGTGTTTGTTATCTAAATTCTACTTGGCTGTGGTATAAATCAACCGTTGTATAGTGCGCTTGCAAGTGTTTCTTGTGTCATAGATATATATATATGTGTTTTGGTTATCATTGTTTAATATTGGAGTGACTTGCAAATAACGATTCTGATTGATATTTCGGGATATACTTTGGAAACTAGAATTTGTCTATTTCGGTAGGAAACCATTTGATCGCTTGGGTTTACACGTTACAAATTGGTGGCAGCAGGGTGGGATTCTAAATTCTTTAGAAATATATCTTTCATTTAAATTGTGTTTTGTGATTTTTGTGTTCGTTTACTATCATTGCTATAGTATATATAATTTGATTGTGTTTTGTAGTTAGAGAGACTAAGTTGTGTGTCAACAGTTTAAAGACCGAAAGAGTTATAAAGCTGATGAGTAAATTTATTAAACATGTCTGATTTAAATAGTGAAATAGGAAATATAACATCAGCCATTGAACACCTTGAAAATAGTTTTAAAAGAAAGAAAAAGTTTTATGCATTCAACACCTAAAATTGGTACTAATGCACAGGAAAGTGATTCTGGGGTTGAAACAGCCATACAAACAAACCCATTGAGATCTGATGAAGCGGGGCACACAGTCATATTTGGTGCAAGGTCTAAGGTCACATCAGAAAATGGCATTTCAACAAATTCAGAAACTCTCCCTTATAGTAATAGTTTAGATAGAAACTCTGGTGACAAGCCAGGTCATATTAGTCAGCCCCTGAGTACAATATGCCACTTAGTAATTCGAGAAATTCGAATTGGGGTATTCTAGTAGAGGAGAAACAAAAGTCTACAAGGGACAATTCTAGTGAAATGAAAAATCCTAACCAAGGTGTTAAAATTAAACCCGCTACGTATGATACGGGTAATTCTTGGATCGATTATAAATCTCATTTTGATATGGTTTCAAAAGTCAATGATTGGTCACATGAACAAATGGGTTTGTACTTAGCAGTGTCATTACGTGGCCAAGCACAAGGAATATTAGGTGATTTATCAACAGAAGTTCGAAGTGATTATGATAGTCTTGTGGTTGCATTGGAAGAAAGGTTTGCACCACCAAGTCAAACGGAACTATACATGGTTCAGTTTCGGGAGCGTAGAAAAAAGGCAACAGAGTCTTTGCCTGAATTAGGCCAAGTGTTTCGAAGGCTCTCAAACTTAGCATATCCAACGGCACCTAGGGACGTACGTTAAACGCTTGCTCTAGAGCAGTTCATAGATTCCTTGTACGACTCTGATATTAGATTAAAAATAAAACAATCAAGACCCAAAAGTCTAGATGAAGCAGTTAAACTATCTGTAGAATTAGAAGCTTTCAATAAAGCCGAAGAATCAAACAGAGCTCATCGTGGTTATTTGCGATCCGCCGATTATAATAGTAAAGAAGAGGAAAATGAGCTCATCCCTGTTGCAGCCCCAGATACAAATACTGCAGTAGAAAAACTAGAGCAGAGCATGCAATCAATTCAAAATAAGATTAAGGAACTTACAATTGAAATGGGTAAGTTAAAAGATAGAGAACGCTCGTGGGGAAATCTCACAAATGACAAGAAATGTTACAATTGTGGTAAAAGTGGTCACTTTGTGAGAGAATGCCCACAACGAAAACCACACGACAACTCATTCCATAGAGGCCGAGGTGGTGGATATAATAGACGTGGACGAGGGAATAGATACCAAACCCCTCGATCAAATGACAACGGATCGTCTAGGGTCATTCGTAGAATGAATAATGGCAGAAAACCAAACGTATCTATAGTTGACGAGGCTGGAATGTACATTGAAATGCATATGAATAATAAAGATGCAAAGTTTCTAGTTGATACAGGAGCGACTCTTTCAATTATTTCTTCTAGTTTCTATTACCAGCTAAATAGTAAGCCTATTCTTGAAGAGTGCAACAAACAAATAACCTCGGCAAATGGAGGTCTCTTTTCTGTGAAAGGGAAAGGAACATTCAATGTGAGAATCGGGGATACTTTCTTTCGGTTAGAAGCTGTTGTAGCTGATATTCGCGCCGATGGTATTCTTGTGTTAGATTTTCTCAAAGACAATGATTGTGTTATTGATGTGGTAGCAAAGAAATTGATTGTTAGTGGGAAAGACTATCCTGTTCAATTTGAGGGTAAGCTTGGATGTTATAGAATTGTCGCATCAGAAACGATTAGTATGCCACCTGTAAGTGAAATGGTTATTTCTTGTGTAGTATGCGTACCGAAGGGACAAACAATGAAACACTTCGAAGGGAAAGTAGAACCTTTGGAGAACAAACTGGAACAGGATGGACCATTAGTTGCTCGAACACTGGTAAATACCGATGATCAAGTGCCTATCAGACTTATGAATTTGTGCAAGGAAGTGCAAGTTATTCACAAAGGGACAAGTATAGGACAAGTGCATGAAGTCATAAGTATTTCAGATCAGAAGCAACATAATTCAGATCCGGAAATTTCTCTCAGGCCGGATTTACAGAACTTGCTGGAAAAATCAAGTAAACACCTCAATAGTGACCAAGAAAGACAGCTACGAGAACTAATTTTTAGATATAAAGAATCCTTTGCCGAGACTGATAAAGATCTTGGAAGAACTACCCTTTTCAAACACAAAATAAATACAGGAGATGCGCCTGCTTTTAAAGAGCCACCCAGGCGTACGCCGGTACATCTACAATGTGTATTAGACAAAAATATTGATGAAATGCTAGAGAAGGATGTAGTTGAGCCACCCAATAGTCCTTGGGCATCAGGAGTGGTGCTTGTCAAGAAGAAGGACGGGACATATCGATTTTGTGTTGACTATAGACGACTTAATAAGGTAACCGTTAAGGATGCATATCCGCTTCCAAGGATCGACGATTCTCTGGAACAACTCTCAGGGAATGCTTGGTTTTCCATTCTTGATTTGTGTAGTGGTTATTGGCAGGTATAGATAGACCCAGCAGATCGTTACAAGACAGCCTTTGCAACCAGGAAAGGTTTGTTTCAGTTTAAAACAATGCCATTTGGATTATGTTGTGCACCCTGCACGTTTGAGCGGCTAATGGAGACAGTGCTTGCTGGACTACAATGGGATATTTGCTTGATATATTTAGATTATATCATAGTTATGGGAAAAACATTCAGCGGCATGATTCAGAACCTGGAAAAGGTGTTTGGACGCCTTCAAAAGGCTGGTCTGTCATTGAAAGCCAAAAAGTGTTGCTTGTGTGTAAAAGAAGTTCTTTTCTTAGGACATGTCATTTCTGAAAGTGGGATTGCCACGGACCCTTCAAAAATAGAGGCTATCAAGAATTGGCCAACGCCATTAAATAATTCTGAATTAAGATCCTTTCTAGGGTTATGTGGCTATTATCGGAGATACATAAAAGATTTTTCAGCTGTGGCTAAATGTCTTCACAGATTAACTGAGAAAGGTAGGGATTTTGTTTGGAAACAAGAATGCGAAGATGCGTTTAAATTCCTTAAGATTAAATTGACCAGTGCACCTATTCTAGGGCATCCCGATTTTTCACGTCCATTTATACTTGATACTGACGCCAGTAACCAAGCTATCGGTTCTGTACTTTCTCAAGTTGGTGAAGATGGAAAAGAAGTCGTCATTGGCTATGCAAGTAGAACATTGAATAAAGCCGAAAGACACTATTGTGTGACAAGAAAAGAACTTTTGGCTGTGGTTTATTTTGTAAAACACTTTAAACATTATCTTTATGGGAAAAAGTTTACTGTCCGTACTGACCATGGTTCCCTTCGCTGGTTCATGCAGTTCAAGAATCCAGAGGGTCAAATTGCTCGGTGGCTTGAGGTTTTGAGTTAGTTTGATTTTGAAATTGTCCATCGACCCGGCCAAAGACATAATAATGCTGATGCTTTAAGTCGGATACCATGTAAACAATGTGGATACAACACTAATTGGGAAAAGAAATTGCAAAACGAAATGGGCATCGTCCGAGCAGTCAATGATAATCTCTCTAATGAGCTTTCGCAAGTCGAACAACTTACTTTGAAGGAATTGCAAGAAAATGATTAAGACATTCAATTTATTAAAGAGTCTTTTTTGAATAAGAAGAGACCCCAATTCTAAAAGATATCGGGAAGGAGTTTGTCTGTTAGATGTTTGTGGTCTCAATTGGAAATTCTCGAAATTATTGAAGGTATACTTTACCGACGATTTGAAACCTCTGACAAATCGAAAAATCGGTTACAAGCGATAGTGCTATATAATGAGAGGAGAAATGTACTCTTTCAGTGCCATGATAATAAAACTTCTGCACATTTGGGAGTTCGAAAGATAACTGAGAGAATTCGTCAGAAGTATTACAAGCTGATGTTCGTAGATACATTATAGGATGCGAATTTTGTAACCGAAGGAAAAATCCTTGCCGAACCAATAAAGCTCCCATGCAATTGGTTTAAAGTTGTCATCCAATGGAACGAATTGCTGCTGATATTTTGGGAGAACTTCCAGAAACGGATAACGGCAACCGTTAAATTCTGGTAGTCTTAGACTATTTTTCTAAGTGGACTGAAAGTTTCGCCATGCCGAACATGGAAGCCGTAACCGTGGCAAATCTAATTGTTGAACAGGTAGTGGCACGATTTAGCGTCCCATCATACCTGCACTCAGATCAAGGACGACAATTTGAGAGCAATTTATTCAGTGAAATGTGTCGTTTGTTAAATATCAAGAAAACAAGAACAACATCTTATCATCCTCAGTCGGACGGACAAGTTGAGCGCTTCAATAAAACATTGGAGACCATGCTTAGTGCATATGTAAACGACCATCACAAAGATTGGGACAAACACCTTCCGTATGTGATGATGGAGTATCGAAGTGCAGAACACGAGACCACTGGTTTTACTCCAAACTATCTCATGTTGGGTAGGGAAGTTTCTACGCCAATTGACTTGATTCCTGTTGATGTACAGAGTTTTCTAAGTAATCAATGGGCGTTGGAGTTGAAAGAACGTATGGAAGAAGCCCATGAGAAAGTAAGACAAAATACCAAATCTTTCATGTTAAGGCAGAAGAGGTATCATGATTTGAAACTGTCATGGCAGGATTTTCGGAAAGACGACGAAGCCTATGTTTATTTTCCGGTAAAGAAGGTCGGACTGTCATCGAAATTAACCTCTTATTGGAGAGGTCCATTTAAGGTACTCGAGAAGTGTACCGATGTGACATATAAAGTTAATTGTGGTTAAAGAGGGAAAACTCAGATCATTCATGTAGACCGTATGCGAAAACGGAATCCTCAAATACTTGAGGGAGAGAGTGTGGAACCATTAGAACCACCCGGAACTCTAAGTGATACAAATGAGATAATTGTAGAAAGAGAGCCTGAGGTATTAGAGCATGCTGAGAGTGTCCCTGTTGAGCGTGGTGAACAGCACAATATAGAGGATGTACCACTGGGAAAAATAGGAACAAGTTCAAATTTTTCAAACTGGAGTAGAAGAAGGAGACAGCCACCCGTTTGGATGAAAGATTACAGTGATTAGATGTTTATGTTTTAACTTGTAAAAAGCTATGTGATTTTGCCTCTTTTATTGTTACATCATTTTTTGTTTTGCCAATTTAGTATCAGTGTTTTTCTTTATCATTGCAGTTCAAGATGCCAAAGACAAAAGTGACGCCCAGAAGGGGGAATATTCCTATCTCAATGGAAGTTGACGCTAGTGAGCGGATGCTTTGTCCTTTCTGCCCTTCTACCTTTAGAACCAAGGAACAAAGAAACAAGCATATAATTGAATGCACAGATTCAAGATTATTTTGTGACTTGTGCTCGTATAACACCACCAAACGGGTATATCTTAATAAGCATATCAAGAACATTCATTGCTCAGCTGAACCTGGAAAGGAAGGTACGGAAATCTAGAATAACGATAAGGCTGACAATAATAATATCAATGTGACTCAATCTTCAGAAGAAAAGAGAATTGACAAAGACCACAACAAGATAGATCAGAAGGACCCCGAGAAGGTTGATAATAATAGCGAGTCTTCAAGCTCGAAAGAAGATAACGGCAAAGAAAAAGTGGACAATTCAAAAAGTCTATTTGAGGACATTTCAAGTGATGAAGATATTGTTGAGATTAGTGTTGACAAAGTTAGGGATCCAGAGACTCCGGAGGCGGCTAATATGGCTGATAAGCCAACAACTTCAACTGTAGAGATTGGACGAATAATAAGAAAGGTTACGAGACCAACTCCGGTGCACACGCCAAGAGGAAAAGTACAGGATCTTAGGCAGAAATTGGCAAAGACTTTGGCCCCTCAATTAGTGAATACACCTAAGATTCACACTATAAGGGGAATGAAAACGGTTGGTGCAAAGGAGCAGTCTGCAAAGGAACCAAGACTAGTGACCAAGTACATCAAAATAATAACTGATTATGAAGAAAATGGCAAAAAAGATCAGAATCATTGAGAAGAAAGTGCCAGCTGATTCAATATAGACAGTTTACAGTGTACTGACATTCATTTTGTTTCGTTAAATAAAGTCAACAAGAGTTTGATTGTATAGCTAATGTACTCTTTGTGTTTTATTGTGTTGTCCAGCCCTTTTATGTTCTGGAGTCCGTCGGATGGGGACGTTAAATCCGAGGCCCCATGTACAGGAACATGTCACGCCCTGTGCATGTAAAAGACCCCTCCTGCAGATTTCGTTAAGAGTAGGCTCCTTGGGGCCGCTGCAGATGCAAAATTTGTTAGGGACCTTTTAAATTTATTCTTTGGCAGTGACGCTCAAAATTACAGACGTTAATAGGAAAGAGGTTAATGTTAGAAACAGGGATATTTTGAAGTAGGAAGTTTTAAAAAGTTTTATTCGGACAAAAGGAGAAATCCTGTGAATAGTGTTTGTACATAAGAAGAAAGTTCAATATGTTTGATATGGCTGACTGGAATTTGGACATATAGGTAGACTTTGTATCTACGGGTAGTGCCTTGTGATGTCATCAGTTTAGACCTGATGGACAAAAGGGTAGCCTGACATTATTGTCGGATGTAATGGTTCCTGACGTTGTGGTCAGAAGATATATATATATAGTTGAAGATATATATGGTCAGAATCTAACCAAAGTTGTTTTGGTATTGTGAAGTGGCAAAGCAGGAAAAGGCTTTGTCTTGATGTATATATGTCCAATGGAAATAGTGCCTGTACTATGGTAGCGTTTGGGTATGAGACATGACCACTTTGATAGATGATTTCTCAGCATGTCAGATGTATTCAAGGAGTCATGCGAGGACGCATGGTTTTCGAGGCGTGGGTAATGTAACGAAAATACCTGTTTTGTTATGGTTCACAATAATTCCGGGGAGTGAAAAGGGTTAAAGCATGTCAAGCTGTTCATTTGTTACATTTAGTTCCTCCTAAATAAGGAGCACACTTTGTTAAGTACTGAAACACCCCTTTTATTGATATGTGATAAGTATACCTTCTTGACAACCCTTAAATTGGGACTTGGACTCGTCCATTTAGGTAGTATATAAAACCGGAGAGAGAGCAGTTCGGTGTCAGTGTATAGACCATTCTTAACGGATATATTTATATATAGTGAATAGTGAGTATAATTTGTTCTTTGGATTAAAATAGTGAATTCCAAGTGAAGTGTGGATTATTAGTAATAATTCTAAGATTCGGAATTCTAATAATATATCCAGGGAATAAATAAGTGATAGCTATTTGACAGTGAAAATATATAGTGTTCAATTTGCTACTTTATTTGGTATAGTTGGGTTAATTGATTTGAATAGTGTATAGTATAAATAATTCATTTCGCAAAGTTGGAGTATTCTGTTATTGTTGTATTAAAGTGAGTATAGGCTATTGTGTTCATTTTGCTACCTAGTGATCCATTTGACAGATAGTGCAAATTGATAGTGCCGTTGACTTGTTTTGTTCCATTGTGCTGTGCAGATTGACAGTGCCGTTTGACTTGTTTTTCTCTCATTGTGCTGTACAAAGATATATTGGAAAAGTGTGTTTGTTATCTAAATTCTACTTGGCCGTGGTATAAATCAACCGTTGTATAGTGCGCTTGCAAGTGTTTCTTGTGTCATAGTTATATATATATGTTTTGGTTATCATTGTTTAATATTGGATTGACGATAACGATTCTGATTGATATTTCGGGATATACTTTGGAAACTAGAATTTGTCTATTTCGGTAGGAAACCATTTGATCGCTCGGGTTTACACGTTACATTATTAATGAAAGCCATTCCAAATCTGTGTTAGATAAATATTGTATAATTTCCTACTGAAACACAAACCAGTCAGTCACACATTCTCTTTTTGACCCCTATCTTTTGTATTAATATAACTTCTTGTTTTCAAATCAATTGTTTTACATTGTCTAATTATGCCATTACATTTTGTTACTATCCGGTATGGTTTGTTTTTTTTTGAATGCTGTTCAGTGTTAAAAATTACTTACATCTACATTTTTTGGACTCGAGTGAATATTTGTTAAATTGCCAATTTTATCACATCTACTTGTTCACAATGAGTACATTTCATATTTCAGTGCAGTTATTCATGTTGTACAATTTCATAAGTTATCAGTCATATCTAACGGTTGGAATTGAATTTTTCAAGCAATTACAAGTCGCAGAGAATAAAAGTGTAATTTGTGAGAAAAGTGAAGTTTATGCAAACAGTTCCTTGCATAATTATTTTCAAGATCTGAAAAACTATTGTAAAGTTGAAAGGCTACAATGTATCTTACAACTATTCCAACCAAGATCAGATGTGACTCTGGTACAGAAGTTTGTGATTTATGGCTTCTCAGTTTTTAATCAGATATTTAAACGTGTAATGTGCATACATACCATTTTACATAATTTGTCTTTGACTGGCTGATTCTGAGCAATTGCAGATTGATTCCATCTACTCACAAAAGCTATCTTGTGCTCTGGTATGTAAAAGAATTTTTTCGATTTTTCCAATTGAAGAAATTTATAATTCTGCTGTATTTGATAAGGATATCTGTTAATAATAAAGTATGGACAGTATTTTTGATTTTAATGTAATTTTGTATATATTGAACGCATCTAGTACTTATAAATAATCATACAGGATTTTCTGTTAGAATGTTATTCTCCATTAGATTTGCAGTGAATAATACTTAAACGTTTTCAGAGAATTGAAAGACAATGGGGTTGGTTACGGCAAAGCAAGTCAGACTTTTGGATCAATCATTTCAAAGTATATTCATTTTTTATTATGTAATTTTTATACAAGGTGTGTAGTTCTTTTTGTGATACTGTTGAAAAGCATCTAAGACATTTGTTATTGGATATAGTCTTTATGTTGTTTCTAAGCAACTTCATTTTTGAATGAAAACTAATTCAGGACTGTTCCATTAAAACATACATGGTACTCAGGGAAGGCTAGTTGAAAATAAGGTAACCATCTATAGAGATAATTGTAGAATTTTTCCTAGACTTGCGATGATCAAAAATAGATTTTATTCCTAGATCCAAAGTGCCACATGTATGTTTTGATGAGACTAACTTTTTCAGACATTAGAAAAAAAAAATTGTCACTTTTCAAAAAACCAACATTATAATTGTTCAATCATAAAACTGTCAAGTGTTCAGCACAAATTGAAAAAAAAAAATGTGAGATGTATCAGTACAAAACATAAGCTCATGTAACATACATTTTATTGTTCCCAGACAATGATTTCTTATAGAAATTATGAGAGAGGAAGTTGAGTTTTTCTTTTATTATCTTTCTAATAGTGACAATTATAACATTGGTTGCAATGAAATACCATGATTTCCCAGTTAAATAAAAACTGGTTATTTCACATGAGAAGTAAATCTAATAATTTCACTCCTATGAATTCAGAACAATGCTTGTTGCCAAGACATTGTCCATGATATTGCATCAAAACTAATCGGGAACAAGCAGTAACAGATAAAGTTCATTATATTTTACTATTTATTTCCATTAAAAAACATGTTGCAATGAAATACCTTGATTTCCATTCATTTTCTTCTATTTTTTAAACAGTCAAATTCACAGGTGAGTTGCATCCTTAATGAAACTAAATAGTGGAAAAAATGGTGTAAAATTGTTTCAACAGTGGGACACATCATTGCAGTTTTCTACTGTACTGTGGGTTCATTATTATTCGTGGTATACGAATTTTCGCTGATTTTGTGGGTATAGATGAACAACAAATTTTAATGTTCGATGAAGTACAAATTATCTGTAGTCTTGTAAGAGACTTTGGCAAAACAATGAAATCAAATATCCACGAAAAAACACATTTTGTCCCAAATCCACGAAAATAAATGAATCCACAGTAGTTCATTTTCTCTAATTTCTACCAATCTATACTTTACTTGACTGTTTGATTCTTTTTATGCCCCCGCCGTAGCGGAGGGGGCATTAAGTTTTACCCTTGTCCGTCTGTTCGTCCGTACGTCTGTACGTCCCAAAATAGGTTTCCGTTCTCTAATTTAAGTTTGCCTCAATCAAATGCTATCACACTTATACACAGATCAAGTAGGAAATTTGGGTAGCACTGCTTTTACCTTTCTGGAGTTATGTCCCTTTATAACGTCATATGCAAACGGGGACATCATCTGTGTCCCATGGACACATTCCCCATTTATTTTATTACCAACCTGTGGTTTGTTTGTTTGATTGCAGTTCTTTATAGGTCAAAATTCAATAATGATGTCAATTTTTTCACTGAATTTTCTATGGTGATGTCACAAAAAAATATTCACAGGAAATATTCAGTTTTACCTTAAAAATGAACACGCGAAAAGTTGCTAAAAACTTTATCTCCAATTATGAGGCCCAAACTCCTGAAAATTTTCAAATCTCCAGTTGTGACAAGACAATTGTCACATGTCTGTACTTAATGATCTGATTTTACATCAACATTTCATCAATGTCTTGCTTATTTAAAACAAGATATCATAAGTGAGAAATATATACAGCAGCATATATCTTGTTTAATATGCATGCACATAAGATGTGAACCAGAACTATTTTTGTCAAACTTGTCTTGTATAACGTTGACATTTACACTCCAAATATTGAAATATGCCAAAAATAGAGTTTTTAATGAAAGATGAGAAAATCTTCTGGATTTGAACAAAAGTTACGTCTAGCAACATAAAGCCATTGAAATTGGTGAAACTAAATATTAAAGTCAAGATATATAAGTTTTCGTTCACGTCATGAAAAGAACGCTAATGAATAATTTTGCAACAAAAAGACCTACATATCTTAAAAGTCATGATTTTAACTATGATTCATTGTGATATTTGACAGTAAATCCTATTTAGAAATTTTATCTCAAAATAGGGATCATTTTAGGATCTTATCGAACATACTCCTTTAACATTTTAGAATATGCTTGCAGTTTGTATATTAGGCAATAATTCAAAAAGATCTATCAGACCTTACAGTTCTTTGGAACAGCAATTGTATTAGAAAACAAAATCAGGGGGGATATATTGTCTGGCATACCTGATGTTCTATATCATTATCCTGAAGTGTATAGTAAGAATGCAGTGCATATTGTTGGAAAAATTATTGTTACAGTACCTGCTGTCTTTGATTCACAGGGATTAAAAGTAAGTGGCAAATGTTCACTTCCAACCTCAGGCTTTCAACCTACTATTAAAATTAACTGGATTTCCATAGGAAAATATTGGTCATTAATTTGGCGGGCGGATGCCAAACATTGTCTTTGCAATAACTTGACAACGCTTTGACGAAATCACAGACAAGAAACAGGGATCTTTTGGACACCTGTACTATTTCTTTTGAACTTTGATATTGAGTCAATCTTCAGAAAAAATTATAAAAAAGGTTACCGAATTCATGTAATTAAACTACTTCTACAATTAACAATTTTCAACCTGCTAAATTGAAATTGTTGGAATTTTTTCACATTTTCCAGAATACAGTATATATTCTGTGCAGCGCTGCCATTTAAGTCTTTGATCCATTTCATTAGGAAATTTTTGTCCTTTCATAATTTAAACCACCTGTTTAAACATGTTCCAAACCTGTTCGTGCATTTTTCATTGTTATTCAACGCAAAATAATTTTCTAAGATACCTGGGACGATCTCATGACTAATTAGACACGCCCTCTTAGAATCAGGGGGTCCAAAATAGGATTGGGAAAAAACAGCAAGTAAAATACCGTAATTTACAATTTCCGATAATCAAAGTACTTGTAGTTGATTTAATATCTCCGGTCAATAATCAGACCTGTCCGAAACCGGGAAATGTTGGCTGCAATAGGAATTTATTTACAAAATAAGTCCATATCTCATTTACTTATAGTGGCCGTTATTGATTTTAAATTCATGTCGTTTTGTTTTGGGCATTCGTCTACCGTGGAGAAAAAAGAGGGGGAGGAGGGGCTAATAGCTTAACTTTACGATTTTGATCATGGTTCGGCATACGTTTTACCTCTAGCCAACGCTCTATCTTATTAAAGTGTCACTCTAAAATGGTTATCATTTGCTACAGGTCGATCCATTTTGCATCTCGTCGTGAATATGACTGACATATTTGCCATTGGACATTAAAGGAGAAATCAATTAATCAGCTTTATTTAATGATGTATAATGAGTAGTCTTCAGCTGATAATTTGCTCAAACAGTTTTCCAATTTTTATATATTTGATTTTTTAAGCATAAAGTTTAGCCTTTCTTTCCTCATTTTTCTCTTTGCATTTAATTTTTTTTAACATTAAATAACGTAGTCCACATCAGGGGTTACATTGTATCCTATCCAGACAAAAAATATTCATTGAGTGGCAATAACTCATATATTGAAGCGTACAGCGACGGCAGTCTCGTTAAGGTGACAATATTTGCTGTTTCAAGTTTTTTTTATATCTGGAATAGTTGTCAGAAAAGCAAAAAATGGAAAAAAAAATGTTGGCAACAATTTATATACGGATTCAATTTATTTTGGCAGTTACGTTTATTTTTTAAATATTGTCTTACTGATCGGTTTTGTTATTTAAATATTTTTTTTTTCATTTACAATTGTCCTTGCAAAAGGCGCAAACAATGTGTTAAAATCAGCCATGCGACTTTTTGAAGATTTAGCTGATCTTTGTTGTTGATTAGAGACTTCGATCATTTAACTTGTGCGTAGATCGTATTTCCCCATCAAAGAGTTATTCGAATTGATCTTTAAAGTATAGATAGCGTGAAACTCTCACTACATCAGGCATCGAATATACGACATTTCTATTTCGACCAGACGAAGCTGCGTATTTATACATCCGAACAGCCTAACGGACGCACCCCTTTAGCAAGGGTATACTGTCGGACGAGAGAAGTCTAGAGATGTCAATATTTCTATACCCAAATCAATCCTTTGGTTTTGAATAAAAGGAGATAAAGGTTAAAGGTATACATTAATGCGACAGCAACCCAACGACACAGATAAATCAAACCATTAAAAGTCAATATACAGTCTTTTGTAATAGAAAGATGCCCATACCGAATAATAAGCTCAAAACCGCCACATGACTCAAAAATACAGAGTTAATTTAATAATATTTACCGTCAAAGATATCCCAACAGGCACATTTGATTTAATAGTATTTACCGTCAAAGATATCCCAACAGACACAAGTGTTTGGTTGAAAAATATCACCTTCCTTTTTTTTAATTTCGATCGGTGGAAATTAAAGAAGGTGTAATATAAACCAGTAGAAGAAAAACACTTCACTGTATAGTAACGGTAAAATAAATGATGATAATGGATGCCTTCCAGCGGCAAATTCAATGCATATTCAGGACGATAAAATGTAAATATAATATGAATATTAACCCTGCTTTGAGCTAGACCGACACGCTGAGCCGGATTTTTAGAGTGTAAGTTCACAAGCTAACAGTTTGCATGAAGAAAAGGCACCTACCCGGACACATTTCTGACTCCGAGCCGACCAATCTGTGCTCTTACTCTTAAATGCCGCGTGTTTAGCGTTTAAACAGCAAATACCAATGTTAACGTCTTTGTTTGACCCGGTAGGTATTCGAACCAATAACCTCCCGCTCTCGAGGCGAACACACTCCCACGAGACCAACCAGGAGAGCGGTGGTATATAATATCATGCAAAAGTCAAGCACAATACACAATAGAGTTTCACAGAATGCTCACAGTTACTAAAGCGAGCTAAAACTATCTTACCTAAATTAGATGCGTTAAATGATATTGGAAACTACACGCAAATATCGATGGCCGACTTCAGAGTAGATTGCATGGATCAACGCTCACTGCAAATTAAAAACTCTTGCACCAATTATTTAATGGGTCCGGATGTGGCCAGCTGTTGCACGGCTAAAATTCTGTCCTTACTCAATTTACCCTTATTTTCCAGTGGTATTTCAAGTTTCACGTCCAACCTCACTGTCGATCTCTTATTCCAAGACCTACCTTTTGTATTTAAAATTTATGTGTTCTCGTCATGAACATGCATGAAATATATGCCACTGGAGGTAAAGCAAACAATAATCAATCAACTTCATAAATTATTCCATGTACATAGTACCCGAGGACAAGAATTTGTAAAATTCTATAACGTAAAATTTCCATTTAAATCACTCAATCATAGTGCAAAATTTGTTATATGTTTTTTTTTTATTATTATTTGCAGTTTACTACATTACTGAACACTTATAAAACAAATTTAAATGTTTTTTAATATGGTTCCTATCTACTGTTTTATTATGATTTATAATATATGATTATGTCAGACGATTATAAAACTAAGAAAGGTAAGGTGTTAAGCTTCATTTAGACGTGAAAAGGGAATGACGGCCGACGAAAATAAAAGTGTTTGTTTTCATATAATACATTGTATTTCAATTTAAGAAGGATGATCAACCTTGCGAAAATATCTCATCTATGCACGTTTTGATCGAGCCACTCAAACCTACATAACTTGTTGCTAAAATTGTAACATTTAGGCTGTTTAATACGATTTTATTCTTTGCAGTTTACAGGCATACTTTTTTTTTGAAAAAAAGAAAACAAAACAAGATTTATTAATTAATTGGACTGAACAGACAACGTATCTAACGTAGTATAGGAAATAACAGAATCAAAACCAAAATCAACATTTTCCTGAATATTGTGAAGGACCTTATGCATCTAGGTCTGTTCGATTAGAAGTGGGCTATTTAAATGACTAATTGTTGTTGGAAGAGTTTACTCACTGTTTTCATATGGTCTGGTCTTTACGAATCTATTTCATGATTACTGACAGATTAAAAACATCAAATATATATAACAAGAAGTTTTTGTGCAGAACATTCATTGTTCATTTGTAAATGAGGTCTGTATAGGGTTTTGATTTACTCATTTATAGAATAAAAAATTGTTATTTTGAAAAGTAAGAATTCAAAAATATAAATTTACCCCTTAATTTTATAAAACTATTCTAGGTGTTATTTTAATGCTACAAAAATTATAATCAATAATTTATAATCAATGAATAAAATTAAATGATGTACTGCCATTTAATCGGTCCGTTTCCATTGCAATTGGGTAACTTTTATTTGTATATATCAGCCTGAGTACTGTTTAACTATCATTTTTGTTGAATATATTTAGACTCATCCAATCAGGGGAATAAGGCTTCTGCAAGTGTTTTTGTGTGTTCTTTTCTTATGTTTTTGACGGTTTGTAAGTCAGTAAAAGTTCAATGATTAAGTTAATATTGACATTAGGCCACCTGAAATTAATTAGTAGGTTTTCATCCAGATTTTTGAAAAAAATGATGCGGTTGGGAGGATTTTTAATTTTTAATGAGTATTTCCTCCGAAACCCTGTTGTAATGTGTTCTTCGTGTGCAAGGGGTACATCTAAGGGATTGCTATAATATATTGTGTACGTTGGCAGACTTTTTGTACTCATTCGGTCACAAATCGCACAAGTTCGTGCTTGCCTCAATTTCTTTATTCCAGTCATGTTTTTTTGTACTAATGTGTTCCACGATTTTTGCGCTTTGAATATCATTCACAGTTGAAATTTCCTGACACAAAGTCATTGTATAAATAGAAAAATCCACGGTTTCTAATCAATGAAATTTGTGACATGCCGCGATTTGCCTATTACTCGTAACCCGAATTTTCCATGCCCTTCCCACAATCTCTATTTTCGGGAGATAATTTTTGAATCATAGAGTAGCAGAATGTGTCGACTTAATTATTTTGGTTAAATTACAGGAAAAAATACGAAAACCGAAATTTGCAATAGGAAGTTTTGAATGAAACGAAATTAGTGGCGGAATTGAGCAAAATTCGAAAATTGTAAACTTTAAAAATAAAATCGGGGCGGGATGATCAAAGGGG
The DNA here is from genome assembly GCF_021869535.1 of Mytilus californianus. Lineage (NCBI taxonomy): Eukaryota > Metazoa > Mollusca > Bivalvia > Mytilida > Mytilidae > Mytilus > Mytilus californianus. Next base: position 60,861,927 of record NW_026262604.1, on the reverse strand, counting down.
CGGGCGGGGATGAAAATCTATCAATTAATTTTAATTGGCCTTAAAAGACCTCTTCAAAAAAAAGGGGTGTTCAAATCCCCTCGCCCTTCGGGCTCTTGGATCTCAAAATCCCTTTTTGTTCGAAGGTCTTTTAATATCAATATTAACTTATCAATGAACTTTTACTATCACTAATGTATTAGTTCTGCTTTTTTCATACATAGGATTAAATGAATTGGCTTCCAAATCTTGATTTCTTAACCAATAACTATTATACCATAACTCTAGATTTGGGCCTATATTGCATTCACCTTGTTCGCCCAACAAATATTTTTGTCACACTTTTCTCATAAACTACTTGACAGAATTCTTCCACATTTATTCAACAGCTTAATAGAAATGAGTTTTAAAGTTTGAGCATTTTTTTTTATCTGTCAAAAACCCCCTTCCTGCTTGCAGTTACTTATTTTAGTCAATATGTTGAAGGAATTAAAAAATTTTCTTACACACTTTCCCGATACTACTGAACAGAATGACTTAATATTTGACCAGGAGCTCCACAGTGAGAGTTTTAAAGTGCATGAGCTTATTGATCTACCAGACATCTACCTACTGTTTTCCAAATCTTTTGATAGCGTGTGAAAGTGTTTTTATCATGACAACATGTGCATACTTGTTTTCTTCAAATTTTTTAAGATTTACTTGAATTAACAGATTATTAGAATAATTGATATCTGGTACACATCAAGTGAAAGACATTATATTCATGAAATTGATTTTTGCATGCTAGGTGACAGAGTTATTTTCCACAGCTGTTATTCCAACTTGCCAGTGTATGCTCCTGCACCCAAATTTGTAGTATTTGGCAGAGCAAAAGCACATATCAATTTAAAAAGATATGTTTAACAAGCCATGGATCAGACTCAAAACCTACAACATTATAGGCCTTACTTTGGAAAAGGCCTGTTAGTGGTTCATGAAAATTGTTTCAAAACTACAAAATCATAAACTCAAATTGAGTATAGATTGGTTACATAAAACCAAAATTACACCACAAAATCAAAACACTCTTGGAATAATACAAATAAACTCATCATAGATACCAGGATTGAAATTTTGTTTTGCCAAATACAGCTAAGGAAATCTATTCCTGAGGTAGAAAAGCCTTAGTTAACTTATAATTATGACCATATCAATGATAATTCATGTCAACACAGAAGTGTTGACTACTGGGCTGGTGACACCCTCGGGGAATAAAAACTCCACCACAAAAATACTGTCTAATGTAACATTACCAAAATACAAATTATAATGAAAGCATAGTATTAAGGATATGAACTTCTTTTCTGTATACATTTTCTGTAATATTTTTAACAGATTAAAATCTGTTTTAAGGACTACAAATTTATGTACATGTATACCTGCAGATGAGATGACCATCACTTTCTTTAATGATCAGTGTCAGCATGAAGCAAGTTTATTTCAAAAGTTGAGGCAGTTTTAACAGAACTTTAAGTAGGCCACACCAATTTGATTTTTAGTTCTTCGGACAAAAGCTCTAAAAAATATGGGGCGAGCGAGCGAAATTTTTTTGATTGTATTTATTTCTTGAAAATGAGTTTTGTTGAGGCGGGTGCTCTACAAGTGGAGCGAGCGGTATAGTTTTTTTTTTAATTGTGCGATTTAGAATATTTGTACATGTTAAAACTGGGTTACTTCAAAGAAAAAGGAGGATACACATGCTCTTATGCATATAATTTAAGTTGATGTATTTGTGCCTGTAGTACAGTCTGTACCATACCCAACTTTTTGGTTCGCTTGGGTGTTTAGTATAATTTTGATTATTTTCGTCAAATAAGCTTTGACTGCGTGAATTTTCATTTAAATTCATACATGTGTATATATTAAGGAAGCATATCAGATGCAGTTTAGCAAGAGGAATTATGTTAGTTAGGTAAATGAAATGTGTTGAATACATTTAAAATATGTGTATGTATTCCAAAAAAATGCCCATGAAAAATATTAAATATCTTTTGATATAGTTGTTTTCATTATATGGTAATGATTGTTTATTGGCTGCTTGACATCCAGTTGGAACTATTTATCAATAATAGGATCAGCATAATGAGTGAGGTGAATATTTCAACAACATCCTGAGTAAGATAATTATATTGCTATGCATGCAGATCTCAATGTATTAAAACATTTAATCCCGCTGCAAATGTTTGCACCTGTCCTAAGTCAGGAATCTGATGTACAGTAGTTGTCGTCTGTTTATGTAGTTCATACGTGTTTCTCGTTTCTCGTTTTTATATAGATTAGACCGCTGGTTTTCCCGTTTGAATGGTTTTACACTAGTAATTTTTGGGGCCCTTTATAGCTTGCTGTTCGGTGTAAGCCAAGGATCCGTATTGAAGGCCGTACCTTGACCTATAATGGTTTACTTTTATAAATTGTTACTTGGATGGAGAGTTGTCTCATTGGCACTCATACCACATCTTCCTATATCTATTCCCTTAAAATACATTTAACCACATTCACATGCATAATTCTGACTTAGGAAAATACTTTTTCCTTTTGCTCCTGAAACCTGCAATTAATGTATTTCAAACTGGAAGTGGTTGCACGAATAACACATCCCTAATTATTATTAGCATGCCAATTCCAATACCACCACTTTGGTCTCGAATGTTGGAACTCTTAAATTTTCCCTTACAAAAGAGTTCTGATTGCATGTCAATAGACTAACAAGGGGATATGGAGTTTTTATTAAAATAAGATAAATCTGTAATTTTTCAAAAAATTCATGTGAATTTGATTTTAATTTCATCCAGACAGATAGCCCTAGATATCTATGTCTGTTGTAGTCCGAGATTACTCTGACGTCCAACGGCTGTTTTGCCAGACAAGCTGGGGCCGTGGGACAACAGCCCCGCAACAGCCCCCAATCTTGTCTGGCAAACAGCTGTTGGACGTCGGAGTAATCGGGGATGACAATGGTTCTAACAAGTACTGATGTGATCGTGGTCATCTAACGAAAGATTTTTTATTTTTGTCTCCTAGAAAAGGTAAAACGAAATGCATTTCAAATAACTGTGTGTTAAATAACTACGTGTCCTCGGCAATGATCTGCCACAACTTCATGTTGGCATAAAATTGAGAATGGAAATGGGGAATGTGTCAAAGAGACAACAACCCGTCCATAGAGCAGACAACAGCCGAAGGCCACCAATGGGTCTTCAATGAATATCCCAATCTCGATTTTTGACCTTTTATTTACAAATCGATTTATTACACGTGCGTTTGAATCGCTCGGAGCAATATATGCACGAGAAAAACGTCTAACAGAAAAAAAAAGGCAAGGATAAACTAATTTTGGAGCGGCATGCGGCCCAAAAATTGGCGGAAGCGGTAATTATTTTTTTTATTGAAAAGTCAATTTCTCCAAAACAGGAGCGGGAAAATCCAAAGAACTATTAATCAAATTGGTGTGGCCTTAGGGACAATTTAAATATCCCAACTACAATTGATTATGTACAGAATGCACGTCATTTGTTTATACACATAAAGGAAAAAACGGAGAACTTGCTAATATAAAGGTACTTCTTGATAGTTATTACTATTATGGCAAAGGTTGTAATATACACAATAAAATTAGTCATACACAATAACTTATTGCACGAAAAGTTAATCTGGTATACAAGTTGCAATTTGCAGATTTCCATTGAAATAAGAGTATTTGCTACTCATTATCAAATTGTTTGAATTATGATGTAAAATCATAAATACACACCCAACAACAAACTTTTAGGTGTCGTATGTATGAGAAAATGGAAATGATGATGTTTTCAATCACTTTAATGAAGGTTAAATAATTACTGTTGATTCATTATATCCGTTGGATACCAATTTTTAAGGATTTCATGGTTATAGGTAAATCACAAATTTAAATGTTCAATTAAGTACAACTTTCTATTGGCATGTATGCAGACTTTAGCAAAACCATCAAAAACAAAATAAATGACAATTTTCCATCAATCCGCGGAAATTGGCAATAATGAGAAACAAACATGAGTCCACAGTAACAGAAGTTAGATGTATTACATTTATTTCATTTATTTGAAAAAAAAAAATAGATTTTAAAATCTCATTTGTCTGAGTCAGGTCATAAAGTCATCATAATCCGCTCTAACGAGAAGAGACGATTTTTTTACTGGTATCTTAATGATGTGTCAGCTGACAAAATCTTTGAAGACTTAACTTATCAGAATCAACATAAGCTTATATGAGAATTTGTGATATAAAAGTTACTTTATCTGATTTATGTCCCTTATGGTATAAAACCACTAATTCATAGCCCCATTGCTTTCTATGTTAAATTCTGCAAATTCAAGCATTAATGGCTACTTTGTCTTAAGTTCAAATAAAGTGGCAGTTATTTCATGTCAAAACTGTACCTTATCCTGACTTGTGCTGAAAAAATCAACATACCTTTAATTGCATATTAGAGCGTACTGGTTCCCGGAAGTTTGATAGTACAAAAACAGGAACTTCTGATCTGAACAACAGACCAAATGAGCCCTCCTATTAAAATTTCATATACTTCTTTATTATTCAAATAAAACTTTCAATAAGGGTTCTACAGTGATCCCAAGTCCCCAAGCTTTCATTTTATACTAAAACTACCCAAATATTCCAACTATTGACAAAGATACAGCTATGCGTAGGAACTATTTTGTTTACAATATGTACTACTTTCTTGTATGTTCTTTCCGACCGGGCCTGAATTAGTGGTTCTATACCTATAACAGCACCAAACTTGTTATATTGACTTCTGCTTGACTTAATTTCCTTCTATGATCTATTTCTAGCATAGAAAAACACATCAAGCTTTTGTCAAAACACTATATCACTGAATTCAAGCTCAAATTGGACTGGTAGTAGCATATGCGTTAAACAAAGAAAACTACTTATGGATACTAATAGTGACAGATATAAGACTTTTTCAATTTTTCCCAGCTCTGATTTGTTAATATCTACTCAAATAACAGTGTTCTTACCTATATGTTTATTTTTATCAGAGATTCTTCCTTCAATATAAATACAGTGGTCCAAACATAAAATATAATTGATAATTTTGTCCCCCCTTTTTTCTACATGTTGGAAAAGGAGAGTGATTTGGTAAAAAACCATACTTTTATGTATAAACATGGATCAACAAGAGCAATTTATGTATCTCCAAGCTAGACAACTTGCTAAAATGGTTATAAAATCCATTTCAAGTGAGATTTTGGATTTCCTACATAAGTATACACCAATTTTCCTTGAAAGAAGTAATTCACTAAGAGTCACAATAAAACATGAACACTCACTAGATAATTTGACCAAAAACAATATTTATACTGTAAACTAGTCATGATATACAAGTCTCATTGGTTTCAGTGTTAGATAATCCAAAAATTAAAATTTCGGGTAAAATCTTAACTGTGTGCATTCTAAATGACCAAAAAAGTCTAAAATACCTTATTTTAGCAATTTGAGGGTTGTAACTTGACACTAACATAATTGTTACATAAAAAAAATAATGTAACATGATTTCTGACAACAAATGTGACCAATTTTCACTGTAAAGGGTATGATTTCTAAAAATAGAATTTCACACGCCTGTCAGTAATAGGTATAAAACCACTAATTCATAGCCCCATTGCTTTCTATGTTAAATTCTGCAAATTCAAGCATTAATGGCTACTTTGTCTTAAGTTCAAATAAAGTGGCAGTTATTTCATGTCAAAACTGTACCTTATCCTGACTTGTGCTGAAAAAATCAACATACCTTTAATTGCATATTAGAGCGTACTGGTTCCCGGAAGTTTGATAGTACAAAAACAGGAACTTCTGATCTGAACAACAGACCAAATGAGCCCTCCTATTAAAATTTCATATACTTCTTTATTATTCAAATAAAACTTTCAATAAGGGTTCTACAGTGATCCCAAGTCCCCAAGCTTTCATTTTATACTAAAACTACCCAAATATTCCAACTATTGACAAAGATACAGCTATGCGTAGGAACTATTTTGTTTACAATATGTACTACTTTCTTGTATGTTCTTTCCGACCGGGCCTGAATTAGTGGTTCTATACCTATAACAGCACCAAACTTGTTATATTGACTTCTGCTTGACTTAATTTCCTTCTATGATCTATTTCTAGCATAGAAAAACACATCAAGCTTTTGTCAAAACACTATATCACTGAATTCAAGCTCAAATTGGACTGGTAGTAGCATATGCGTTAAACAAAGAAAACTACTTATGGATACTAATAGTGACAGATATAAGACTTTTTCAATTTTTCCCAGCTCTGATTTGTTAATATCTACTCAAATAACAGTGTTCTTACCTATATGTTTATTTTTATCAGAGATTCTTCCTTCAATATAAATACAGTGGTCCAAACATAAAATATAATTGATAATTTTGTCCCCCCTTTTTTCTACATGTTGGAAAAGGAGAGTGATTTGGTAAAAAACCATACTTTTATGTATAAACATGGATCAACAAGAGCAATTTATGTATCTCCAAGCTAGACAACTTGCTAAAATGGTTATAAAATCCATTTCAAGTGAGATTTTGGATTTCCTACATAAGTATACACCAATTTTCCTTGAAAGAAGTAATTCACTAAGAGTCACAATAAAACATGAACACTCACTAGATAATTTGACCAAAAACAATATTTATACTGTAAACTAGTCATGATATACAAGTCTCATTGGTTTCAGTGTTAGATAATCCAAAAATTAAAATTTCGGGTAAAATCTTAACTGTGTGCATTCTAAATGACCAAAAAAGTCTAAAATACCTTATTTTAGCAATTTGAGGGTTGTAACTTGACACTAACATAATTGTTACATAAAAAAAATAATGTAACATGATTTCTGACAACAAATGTGACCAATTTTCACTGTAAAGGGTATGATTTCTAAAAATAGAATTTCACACGCCTGTCAGTAATAGGTATAAAACCACTAATTCATAGCCCCATTGCTTTCTATGTTAAATTCTGCAAATTCAAGCATTAATGGCTACTTTGTCTTAAGTTCAAATAAAGTGGCAGTTATTTCATGTCAAAACTGTACCTTATCCTGACTTGTGCTGAAAAAATCAACATACCTTTAATTGCATATTAGAGCGTACTGGTTCCCGGAAGTTTGATAGTACAAAAACAGGAACTTCTGATCTGAACAACAGACCAAATGAGCCCTCCTATTAAAATTTCATATACTTCTTTATTATTCAAATAAAACTTTCAATAAGGGTTCTACAGTGATCCCAAGTCCCCAAGCTTTCATTTTATACTAAAACTACCCAAATATTCCAACTATTGACAAAGATACAGCTATGCGTAGGAACTATTTTGTTTACAATATGTACTACTTTCTTGTATGTTCTTTCCGACCGGGCCTGAATTAGTGGTTCTATACCTATAACAGCACCAAACTTGTTATATTGACTTCTGCTTGACTTAATTTCCTTCTATGATCTATTTCTAGCATAGAAAAAACATCAAGCTTTTGTCAAAACACTATATCACTGAATTCAAGCTCAAATTGGACTGGTAGTAGCATATGCGTTAAACAAAGATAACTACTTATGGATACTAATAGTGACAGATATAAGACTTTTTCAATTTTTCCCAGCTCTGATTTGTTAATATCTACTCAAATAACAGTGTTCTTACCTATATGTTTATTTTTATCAGAGATTCTTCCTTCAATATAAATACAGTGGTCCAAACATAAAATATAATTGATAATTTTGTCCCCCCTTTTTTCTACATGTTGGAAAAGGAGAGTGATTTGGTAAAAAACCATACTTTTATGTATAAACATGGATCAACAAGAGCAATTTATGTATCTCCAAGCTAGACAACTTGCTAAAATGGTTATAAAATCCATTTCAAGTGAGATTTTGGATTTCCTACATAAGTATACACCAATTTTCCTTGAAAGAAGTAATTCACTAAGAGTCACAATAAAACATGAACACTCACTAGATAATTTGACCAAAAACAATATTTATACTGTAAACTAGTCATGATATACAAGTCTCATTGGTTTCAGTGTTAGATAATCCAAAAATTAAAATTTCGGGTAAAATCTTAACTGTGTGCATTCTAAATGACCAAAAAAGTCTAAAATACCTTATTTTAGCAATTTGAGGGTTGTAACTTGACACTAACATAATTGTTACATAAAAAAAATAATGTAACATGATTTCTGACAACAAATGTGACCAATTTTCACTGTAAAGGGTATGATTTCTAAAAATAGAATTTCACACGCCTGTCAGTAATAGGTATAAAACCACTAATTCATAGCCCCATTGCTTTCTATGTTAAATTCTGCAAATTCAAGCATTAATGGCTACTTTGTCTTAAGTTCAAATAAAGTGGCAGTTATTTCATGTCAAAACTGTACCTTATCCTGACTTGTGCTGAAAAAATCAACATACCTTTAATTGCATATTAGAGCGTACTGGTTCCCGGAAGTTTGATAGTACAAAAACAGGAACTTCTGATCTGAACAACAGACCAAATGAGCCCTCCTATTAAAATTTCATATACTTCTTTATTATTCAAATAAAACTTTCAATAAGGGTTCTACAGTGATCCCAAGTCCCCAAGCTTTCATTTTATACTAAAACTACCCAAATATTCCAACTATTGACAAAGATACAGCTATGCGTAGGAACTATTTTGTTTACAATATGTACTACTTTCTTGTATGTTCTTTCCGACCGGGCCTGAATTAGTGGTTCTATACCTATAACAGCACCAAACTTGTTATATTGACTTCTGCTTGACTTAATTTCCTTCTATGATCTATTTCTAGCATAGAAAAACACATCAAGCTTTTGTCAAAACACTATATCACTGAATTCAAGCTCAAATTGGACTGGTAGTAGCATATGCGTTAAACAAAGATAACTACTTATGGATACTAATAGTGACAGATATAAGACTTTTTCAATTTTTCCCAGCTCTGATTTGTTAATATCTACTCAAATAACAGTGTACTTACCTATATGTTTATTTTTATCAGAGATTCTTCCTTCAATATAAATACAGTGGTCCAAACATAAAATATAATTGATAATTTTGTCCCCCCTTTTTTCTACATGTTGGAAAAGGAGAGTGATTTGGTAAAAAACCATACTTTTATGTATAAACATGGATCAACAAGAGCAATTTATGTATCTCCAAGCTAGACAACTTGCTAAAATGGTTATAAAATCCATTTCAAGTGAGATTTTGGATTTCCTACATAAGTATACACCAATTTTCCTTGAAAGAAGTAATTCACTAAGAGTCACAATAAAACATGAACACTCACTAGATAATTTGACCAAAAACAATATTTATACTGTAAACTAGTCATGATATACAAGTCTCATTGGTTTCAGTGTTAGATAATCCAAAAATTAAAATTTCGGGTAAAATCTTAACTGTGTGCATTCTAAATGACCAAAAAAGTCTAAAATACCTTATTTTAGCAATTTGAGGGTTGTAACTTGACACTAACATAATTGTTACATAAAAAAAATAATGTAACATGATTTCTGACAACAAATGTGACCAATTTTCACTGTAAAGGGTATGATTTCTAAAAATAGAATTTCACACGCCTGTCAGTAATAGGTATAAAACCACTAATTCATAGCCCCATTGCTTTCTATGTTAAATTCTGCAAATTCAAGCATTAATGGCTACTTTGTCTTAAGTTCAAATAAAGTGGCAGTTATTTCATGTCAAAACTGTACCTTATCCTGACTTGTGCTGAAAAAATCAACATACCTTTAATTGCATATTAGAGCGTACTGGTTCCCGGAAGTTTGATAGTACAAAAACAGGAACTTCTGATCTGAACAACAGACCAAATGAGCCCTCCTATTAAAATTTCATATACTTCTTTATTATTCAAATAAAACTTTCAATAAGGGTTCTACAGTGATCCCAAGTCCCCAAGCTTTCATTTTATACTAAAACTACCCAAATATTCCAACTATTGACAAAGATACAGCTATGCGTAGGAACTATTTTGTTTACAATATGTACTACTTTCTTGTATGTTCTTTCCGACCGGGCCTGAATTAGTGGTTCTATACCTATAACAGCACCAAACTTGTTATATTGACTTCTGCTTGACTTAATTTCCTTCTATGATCTATTTCTAGCATAGAAAAACACATCAAGCTTTTGTCAAAACACTATATCACTGAATTCAAGCCCAAATTGGACTGGTAGTAGCATATGCGTTAAACAAAGAAAACTACTTATGGATACTAATAGTGACAGATATAAGACTTTTTCAATTTTTCCCAGCTCTGATTTGTTAATATCTACTCAAATAACAGTGTTCTTACCTATATGTTTATTTTTATCAGAGATTCTTCCTTCAATATAAATACAGTGGTCCAAACATAAAATATAATTGATAATTTTGTCCCCCCTTTTTTCTACATGTTGGAAAAGGAGAGTGATTTGGTAAAAAACCATACTTTTATGTATAAACATGGATCAACAAGAGCAATTTATGTATCTCCAAGCTAGACAACTTGCTAAAATGGTTATAAAATCCATTTCAAGTGAGATTTTGGATTTCCTACATAAGTATACACCAATTTTCCTTGAAAGAAGTAATTCACTAAGAGTCACAATAAAACATGAACACTCACTAGATAATTTGACCAAAAACAATATTTATACTGTAAACTAGTCATGATATACAAGTCTCATTGGTTTCAGTGTTAGATAATCCAAAAATTAAAATTTCGGGTAAAATCTTAACTGTGTGCATTCTAAATGACCAAAAAAGTCTAAAATACCTTATTTTAGCAATTTGAGGGTTGTAACTTGACACTAACATAATTGTTACATAAAAAAAATAATGTAACATGATTTCTGACAACAAATGTGACCAATTTTCACTGTAAAGGGTATGATTTCTAAAAATAGAATTTCACACGCCTGTCAGTAATAGGTATAAAACCACTAATTCATAGCCCCATTGCTTTCTATGTTAAATTCTGTAAATTCAAGCATTAATGGCTACTTTGTCTTAAGTTCAAATAAAGTGGCAGTTATTTCATGTCAAAACTGTACCTTATCCTGACTTGTGCTGAAAAAATCAACATACCTTTAATTGCATATTAGAGCGTACTGGTTCCCGGAAGTTTGATAGTACAAAAACAGGAACTTCTGATCTGAACAACAGACCAAATGAGCCCTCCTATTAAAATTTCATATACTTCTTTATTATTCAAATAAAACTTTCAATAAGGGTTCTACAGTGATCCCAAGTCCCCAAGCTTTCATTTTATACTAAAACTACCCAAATATTCCAACTATTGACAAAGATACAGCTATGCGTAGGAACTATTTTGTTTACAATATGTACTACTTTCTTGTATGTTCTTTCCGACCGGGCCTGAATTAGTGGTTCTATACCTATAACAGCACCAAACTTGTTATATTGACTTCTGCTTGACTTAATTTCCTTCTATGATCTATTTCTAGCATAGAAAAACACATCAAGCTTTTGTCAAAACACTATATCACTGAATTCAAGCTCAAATTGGACTGGTAGTAGCATATGCGTTAAACAAAGATAACTACTTATGGATACTAATAGTGACAGATATAAGACTTTTTCAATTTTTCCCAGCTCTGATTTGTTAATATCTACTCAAATAACAGTGTTCTTACCTATATGTTTATTTTTAACAGAGATTCTTCCTTCAATATAAATACAGTGGTCCAAACATAAAATATAATTGATAATTTTGTCCCCCCTTTTTTCTACATGTTGGAAAAGGAGAGTGATTTGGTAAAAAACCATACTTTTATGTATAAACATGGATCAACAAGAGCAATTTATGTATCTCCAAGCTAGACAACTTGCTAAAATGGTTATAAAATCCATTTCAAGTGAGATTTTGGATTTCCTACATAAGTATACACCAATTTTCCTTGAAAGAAGTAATTCACTAAGAGTCACAATAAAACATGAACACTCACTAGATAATTTGACCAAAAACAATATTTATACTGTAAACTAGTCATGATATACAAGTCTCATTGGTTTCAGTGTTAGATAATCCAAAAATTAAAATTTCGGGTAAAATCTTAACTGTGTGCATTCTAAATGACCAAAAAAGTCTAAAATACCTTATTTTAGCAATTTGAGGGTTGTAACTTGACACTAACATAATTGTTACATAAAAAAAATAATGTAACATGATTTCTGACAACAAATGTGACCAATTTTCACTGTAAAGGGTATGATTTCTAAAAATAGAATTTCACACGCCTGTCAGTAATAGGTATAAAACCACTAATTCATAGCCCCATTGCTTTCTATGTTAAATTCTGCAAATTCAAGCATTAATGGCTACTTTGTCTTAAGTTCAAATAAAGTGGCAGTTATTTCATGTCAAAACTGTACCTTATCCTGACTTGTGCTGAAAAAATCAACATACCTTTAATTGCATATTAGAGCGTACTGGTTCCCGGAAGTTTGATAGTACAAAAACAGGAACTTCTGATCTGAACAACAGACCAAATGAGCCCTCCTATTAAAATTTCATATACTTCTTTATTATTCAAATAAAACTTTCAATAAGGGTTCTACAGTGATCCCAAGTCCCCAAGCTTTCATTTTATACTAAAACTACCCAAATATTCCAACTATTGACAAAGATACAGCTATGCGTAGGAACTATTTTGTTTACAATATGTACTACTTTCTTGTATGTTCTTTCCGACCGGGCCTGAATTAGTGGTTCTATACCTATAACAGCACCAAACTTGTTATATTGACTTCTGCTTGACTTAATTTCCTTCTATGATCTATTTCTAGCATAGAAAAACACATCAAGCTTTTGTCAAAACACTATATCACTGAATTCAAGCTCAAATTGGACTGGTAGTAGCATATGCGTTAAACAAAGATAACTACTTATGGATACTAATAGTGACAGATATAAGACTTTTTCAATTTTTCCCAGCTCTGATTTGTTAATATCTACTCAAATAACAGTGTTCTTACCTATATGTTTATTTTTATCAGAGATTCTTCCTTCAATATAAATACAGTGGTCCAAACATAAAATATAATTGATAATTTTGTCCCCCCTTTTTTCTACATGTTGGAAAAGGAGAGTGATTTGGTAAAAAACCATACTTTTATGTATAAACATGGATCAACAAGAGCAATTTATGTATCTCCAAGCTAGACAACTTGCTAAAATGGTTATAAAATCCATTTCAAGTGAGATTTTGGATTTCCTACATAAGTATACACCAATTTTCCTTGAAAGAAGTAATTCACTAAGAGTCACAATAAAACATGAACACTCACTAGATAATTTGACCAAAAACAATATTTATACTGTAAACTAGTCATGATATACAAGTCTCATTGGTTTCAGTGTTAGATAATCCAAAAATTAAAATTTCGGGTAAAATCTTAACTGTGTGCATTCTAAATGACCAAAAAAGTCTAAAATACCTTATTTTAGCAATTTGAGGGTTGTAACTTGACACTAACATAATTGTTACATAAAAAAAATAATGTAACATGATTTCTGACAACAAATGTGACCAATTTTCACTGTAAAGGGTATGATTTCTAAAAATAGAATTTCACACGCCTGTCAGTAATAGGTATAAAACCACTAATTCATAGCCCCATTGCTTTCTATGTTAAATTCTGCAAATTCAAGCATTAATGGCTACTTTGTCTTAAGTTCAAATAAAGTGGCAGTTATTTCATGTCAAAACTGTACCTTATCCTGACTTGTGCTGAAAAAATCAACATACCTTTAATTGCATATTAGAGCGTACTGGTTCCCGGAAGTTTGATAGTACAAAAACAGGAACTTCTGATCTGAACAACAGACCAAATGAGCCCTCCTATTAAAATTTCATATACTTCTTTATTATTCAAATAAAACTTTCAATAAGGGTTCTACAGTGATCCCAAGTCCCCAAGCTTTCATTTTATACTAAAACTACCCAAATATTCCAACTATTGACAAAGATACAGCTATGCGTAGGAACTATTTTGTTTACAATATGTACTACTTTCTTGTATGTTCTTTCCGACCGGGCCTGAATTAGTGGTTCTATACCTATAACAGCACCAAACTTGTTATATTGACTTCTGCTTGACTTAATTTCCTTCTATGATCTATTTCTAGCATAGAAAAACACATCAAGCTTTTGTCAAAACACTATATCACTGAATTCAAGCTCAAATTGGACTGGTAGTAGCATATGCGTTAAACAAAGAAAACTACTTATGGATACTAATAGTGACAGATATAAGACTTTTTCAATTTTTCCCAGCTCTGATTTGTTAATATCTACTCAAATAACAGTGTTCTTACCTATATGTTTATTTTTATCAGAGATTCTTCCTTCAATATAAATACAGTGGTCCAAACATAAAATATAATTGATAATTTTGTCCCCCCTTTTTTCTACATGTTGGAAAAGGAGAGTGATTTGGTAAAAAACCATACTTTTATGTATAAACATGGATCAACAAGAGCAATTTATGTATCTCCAAGCTAGCCAACTTGCTAAATTGGTTATAAAATCCATTTCAAGTGAGATTTTGGATTTCCTACATAAGTATACACCAATTTTCCTTGAAAGAAGTAATTCACTAAGAGTCACAATAAAACATGAACACTCACTAGATAATTTGACCAAAAACAATATTTATACTGTAAACTAGTCATGATATACAAGTCTCATTGGTTTCAGTGTTAGATAATCCAAAAATTAAAATTTCGGGTAAAATCTTAACTGTGTGCATTCTAAATGACCAAAAAAGTCTAAAATACCTTATTTTAGCAATTTGAGGGTTGTAACTTGACACTAACATAATTGTTACATAAAAAAAATAATGTAACATGATTTCTGACAACAAATGTGACCAATTTTCACTGTAAAGGGTATGATTTCTAAAAATAGAATTTCACACGCCTGTCAGTAATAGGTATAAAACCACTAATTCATAGCCCCATTGCTTTCTATGTTAAATTCTGCAAATTCAAGCATTAATGGCTACTTTGTCTTAAGCTCAAATAAAGTGGCAGTTATTTCATGTCAAAACTGTACCTTATCCTGACTTGTGCTTAAAAAATCAACATACCTTTAATTGCATATTAGAGCGTACTGGTTCCCGGAAGTTTGATAGTACAAAAACAGGAACTTCTGATCTGAACAACAGACCAAATGAGCCCTCCTATTAAAATTTCATATACTTCTTTATTATTCAAATAAAACTTTCAATAAGGGTTCTACAGTGATCCCAAGTCCCCAAGCTTTCATTTTATACTAAAACTACCCAAATATTCCAACTATTGACAAAGATACAGCTATGCGTAGGAACTATTTTGTTTACAATATGTACTACTTTCTTGTATGTTCTTTCCGACCGGGCCTGAATTAGTGGTTCTATACCTATAACAGCACCAAACTTGTTATATTGACTTCTGCTTGACTTAATTTCCTTCTATGATCTATTTCTAGCATAGAAAAACACATCAAGCTTTTGTCAAAACACTATATCACTGAATTCAAGCTCAAATTGGACTGGTAGTAGCATATGCGTTAAACAAAGAAAACTACTTATGGATACTAATAGTGACAGATATAAGACTTTTTCAATTTTTCCCAGCTCTGATTTGTTAATATCTACTCAAATAACAGTGTTCTTACCTATATGTTTATTTTTATCAGAGATTCTTCCTTCAATATAAATACAGTGGTCCAAACATAAAATATAATTGATAATTTTGTCCCCCCTTTTTTCTACATGTTGGAAAAGGAGAGTGATTTGGTAAAAAACCATACTTTTATGTATAAACATGGATCAACAAGAGCAATTTATGTATCTCCAAGCTAGACAACTTGCTAAATTGGTTATAAAATCCATTTCAAGTGAGATTTTGGATTTCCTACATAAGTATACACCAATTTTCCTTGAAAGAAGTAATTCACTAAGAGTCACAATAAAACATGAACACTCACTAGATAATTTGACCAAAAACAATATTTATACTGTAAACTAGTCATGATATACAAGTCTCATTGGTTTCAGTGTTAGATAATCCAAAAATTAAAATTTCGGGTAAAATCTTAACTGTGTGCATTCTAAATGACCAAAAAAGTCTAAAATACCTTATTTTAGCAATTTGAGGGTTGTAACTTGACACTAACATAATTGTTACATAAAAAAAATAATGTAACATGATTTCTGACAACAAATGTGACCAATTTTCACTGTAAAGGGTATGATTTCTAAAAATAGAATTTCACACGCCTGTCAGTAATAGGTATAAAACCACTAATTCATAGCCCCATTGCTTTCTATGTTAAATTCTGCAAATTCAAGCATTAATGGCTACTTTGTCTTAAGCTCAAATAAAGTGGCAGTTATTTCATGTCAAAACTGTACCTTATCCTGACTTGTGCTGAAAAAATCAACATACCTTTAATTGCATATTAGAGCGTACTGGTTCCCGGAAGTTTGATAGTACAAAAACAGGAACTTCTGATCTGAACAACAGACCAAATGAGCCCTCCTATTAAAATTTCATATACTTCTTTATTATTCAAATAAAACTTTCAATAAGGGTTCTACAGTGATCCCAAGTCCCCAAGCTTTCATTTTATACTAAAACTACCCAAATATTCCAACTATTGACAAAGATACAGCTATGCGTAGGAACTATTTTGTTTACAATATGTACTACTTTCTTGTATGTTCTTTCCGACCGGGCCTGAATTAGTGGTTCTATACCTATAACAGCACCAAACTTGTTATATTGACTTCTGCTTGACTTAATTTCCTTCTATGATCTATTTCTAGCATAGAAAAACACATCAAGCTTTTGTCAAAACACTATATCACTGAATTCAAGCCCAAATTGGACTGGTAGTAGCATATGCGTTAAACAAAGAAAACTACTTATGGATACTAATAGTGACAGATATAAGACTTTTTCAATTTTTCCCAGCTCTGATTTGTTAATATCTACTCAAATAACAGTGTTCTTACCTATATGTTTATTTTTATCAGAGATTCTTCCTTCAATATAAATACAGTGGTCCAAACATAAAATATAATTGATAATTTTGTCCCCCCTTTTTTCTACATGTTGGAAAAGGAGAGTGATTTGGTAAAAAACCATACTTTTATGTATAAACATGGATCAACAAGAGCAATTTATGTATCTCCAAGCTAGACAACTTGCTAAAATGGTTATAAAATCCATTTCAAGTGAGATTTTGGATTTCCTACATAAGTATACACCAATTTTCCTTGAAAGAAGTAATTCACTAAGAGTCACAATAAAACATGAACACTCACTAGATAATTTGACCAAAAACAATATTTATACTGTAAACTAGTCATGATATACAAGTCTCATTGGTTTCAGTGTTAGATAATCCAAAAATTAAAATTTCGGGTAAAATCTTAACTGTGTGCATTCTAAATGACCAAAAAAGTCTAAAATACCTTATTTTAGCAATTTGAGGGTTGTAACTTGACACTAACATAATTGTTACATAAAAAAAATAATGTAACATGATTTCTGACAACAAATGTGACCAATTTTCACTGTAAAGGGTATGATTTCTAAAAATAGAATTTCACACGCCTGTCAGTAATAGGTATAAAACCACTAATTCATAGCCCCATTGCTTTCTATGTTAAATTCTGCAAATTCAAGCATTAATGGCTACTTTGTCTTAAGCTCAAATAAAGTGGCAGTTATTTCATGTCAAAACTGTACCTTATCCTGACTTGTGCTGAAAAAATCAACATACCTTTAATTGCATATTAGAGCGTACTGGTTCCCGGAAGTTTGATAGTACAAAAACAGGAACTTCTGATCTGAACAACAGACCAAATGAGCCCTCCTATTAAAATTTCATATACTTCTTTATTATTCAAATAAAACTTTCAATAAGGGTTCTACAGTGATCCCAAGTCCCCAAGCTTTCATTTTATACTAAAACTACCCAAATATTCCAACTATTGACAAAGATACAGCTATGCGTAGGAACTATTTTGTTTACAATATGTACTACTTTCTTGTATGTTCTTTCCGACCGGGCCTGAATTAGTGGTTCTATACCTATAACAGCACCAAACTTGTTATATTGACTTCTGCTTGACTTAATTTCCTTCTATGATCTATTTCTAGCATAGAAAAACACATCAAGCTTTTGTCAAAACACTATATCACTGAATTCAAGCCCAAATTGGACTGGTAGTAGCATATGCGTTAAACAAAGAAAACTACTTATGGATACTAATAGTGACAGATATAAGACTTTTTCAATTTTTCCCAGCTCTGATTTGTTAATATCTACTCAAATAACAGTGTTCTTACCTATATGTTTATTTTTATCAGAGATTCTTCCTTCAATATAAATACAGTGGTCCAAACATAAAATATAATTGATAATTTTGTCCCCCCTTTTTTCTACATGTTGGAAAAGGAGAGTGATTTGGTAAAAAACCATACTTTTATGTATAAACATGGATCAACAAGAGCAATTTATGTATCTCCAAGCTAGACAACTTGCTAAAATGGTTATAAAATCCATTTCAAGTGAGATTTTGGATTTCCTACATAAGTATACACCAATTTTCCTTGAAAGAAGTAATTCACTAAGAGTCACAATAAAACATGAACACTCACTAGATAATTTGACCAAAAACAATATTTATACTGTAAACTAGTCATGATATACAAGTCTCATTGGTTTCAGTGTTAGATAATCCAAAAATTAAAATTTCGGGTAAAATCTTAACTGTGTGCATTCTAAATGACCAAAAAAGTCTAAAATACCTTATTTTAGCAATTTGAGGGTTGTAACTTGACACTAACATAATTGTTACATAAAAAAAATAATGTAACATGATTTCTGACAACAAATGTGACCAATTTTCACTGTAAAGGGTATGATTTCTAAAAATAGAATTTCACACGCCTGTCAGTAATAGGTATAAAACCACTAATTCATAGCCCCATTGCTTTCTATGTTAAATTCTGCAAATTCAAGCATTAATGGCTACTTTGTCTTAAGCTCAAATAAAGTGGCAGTTATTTCATGTCAAAACTGTACCTTATCCTGACTTGTGCTGAAAAAATCAACATACCTTTAATTGCATATTAGAGCGTACTGGTTCCCGGAAGTTTGATAGTACAAAAACAGGAACTTCTGATCTGAACAACAGACCAAATGAGCCCTCCTATTAAAATTTCATATACTTCTTTATTATTCAAATAAAACTTTCAATAAGGGTTCTACAGTGATCCCAAGTCCCCAAGCTTTCATTTTATACTAAAACTACCCAAATATTCCAACTATTGACAAAGATACAGCTATGCGTAGGAACTATTTTGTTTACAATATGTACTACTTTCTTGTATGTTCTTTCCGACCGGGCCTGAATTAGTGGTTCTATACCTATAACAGCACCAAACTTGTTATATTGACTTCTGCTTGACTTAATTTCCTTCTATGATCTATTTCTAGCATAGAAAAACACATCAAGCTTTTGTCAAAACACTATATCACTGAATTCAAGCTCAAATTGGACTGGTAGTAGCATATGCGTTAAACAAAGAAAACTACTTATGGATACTAATAGTGACAGATATAAGACTTTTTCAATTTTTCCCAGCTCTGATTTGTTAATATCTACTCAAATAACAGTGTTCTTACCTATATGTTTATTTTTATCAGAGATTCTTCCTTCAATATAAATACAGTGGTCCAAACATAAAATATAATTGATAATTTTGTCCCCCCTTTTTTCTACATGTTGGAAAAGGAGAGTGATTTGGTAAAAAACCATACTTTTATGTATAAACATGGATCAACAAGAGCAATTTATGTATCTCCAAGCTAGACAACTTGCTAAAATGGTTATAAAATCCATTTCAAGTGAGATTTTGGATTTCCTACATAAGTATACACCAATTTTCCTTGAAAGAAGTAATTCACTAAGAGTCACAATAAAACATGAACACTCACTAGATAATTTGACCAAAAACAATATTTATACTGTAAACTAGTCATGATATACAAGTCTCATTGGTTTCAGTGTTAGATAATCCAAAAATTAAAATTTCGGGTAAAATCTTAACTGTGTGCATTCTAAATGACCAAAAAAGTCTAAAATACCTTATTTTAGCAATTTGAGGGTTGTAACTTGACACTAACATAATTGTTACATAAAAAAAATAATGTAACATGATTTCTGACAACAAATGTGACCAATTTTCACTGTAAAGGGTATGATTTCTAAAAATAGAATTTCACACGCCTGTCAGTAATAGGTATAAAACCACTAATTCATAGCCCCATTGCTTTCTATGTTAAATTCTGCAAATTCAAGCATTAATGGCTACTTTGTCTTAAGTTCAAATAAAGTGGCAGTTATTTCATGTCAAAACTGTACCTTATCCTGACTTGTGCTGAAAAAATCAACATACCTTTAATTGCATATTAGAGCGTACTGGTTCCCGGAAGTTTGATAGTACAAAAACAGGAACTTCTGATCTGAACAACAGACCAAATGAGCCCTCCTATTAAAATTTCATATACTTCTTTATTATTCAAATAAAACTTTCAATAAGGGTTCTACAGTGATCCCAAGTCCCCAAGCTTTCATTTTATACTAAAACTACCCAAATATTCCAACTATTGACAAAGATACAGCTATGCGTAGGAACTATTTTGTTTACAATATGTACTACTTTCTTGTATGTTCTTTCCGACCGGGCCTGAATTAGTGGTTCTATACCTATAACAGCACCAAACTTGTTATATTGACTTCTGCTTGACTTAATTTCCTTCTATGATCTATTTCTAGCATAGAAAAACACATCAAGCTTTTGTCAAAACACTATATCACTGAATTCAAGCTCAAATTGGACTGGTAGTAGCATATGCGTTAAACAAAGAAAACTACTTATGGATACTAATAGTGACAGATATAAGACTTTTTCAATTTTTCCCAGCTCTGATTTGTTAATATCTACTCAAATAACAGTGTTCTTACCTATATGTTTATTTTTATCAGAGATTCTTCCTTCAATATAAATACAGTGGTCCAAACATAAAATATAATTGATAATTTTGTCCCCCCTTTTTTCTACATGTTGGAAAAGGAGAGTGATTTGGTAAAAAACCATACTTTTATGTATAAACATGGATCAACAAGAGCAATTTATGTATCTCCAAGCTAGACAACTTGCTAAAATGGTTATAAAATCCATTTCAAGTGAGATTTTGGATTTCCTACATAAGTATACACCAATTTTCCTTGAAAGAAGTAATTCACTAAGAGTCACAATAAAACATGAACACTCACTAGATAATTTGACCAAAAACAATATTTATACTGTAAACTAGTCATGATATACAAGTCTCATTGGTTTCAGTGTTAGATAATCCAAAAATTAAAATTTCGGGTAAAATCTTAACTGTGTGCATTCTAAATGACCAAAAAAGTCTAAAATACCTTATTTTAGCAATTTGAGGGTTGTAACTTGACACTAACATAATTGTTACATAAAAAAAATAATGTAACATGATTTCTGACAACAAATGTGACCAATTTTCACTGTAAAGGGTATGATTTCTAAAAATAGAATTTCACACGCCTGTCAGTATAACAGCACCAAACTTGTTATATTGACTTCTGCTTGACTTAATTTCCTTCTATGATCTATTTCTAGCATAGAAAAACACATCAAGCTTTTGTCAAAACACTATATCACTGAATTCAAGCTCAAATTGGACTGGTAGTAGCATATGCGTTAAACAAAGATAACTACTTATGGATACTAATAGTGACAGATATAAGACTTTTTCAATTTTTCCCAGCTCTGATTTGTTAATATCTACTCAAATAACAGTGTACTTACCTATATGTTTATTTTTATCAGAGATTCTTCCTTCAATATAAATACAGTGGTCCAAACATAAAATATAATTGATAATTTTGTCCCCCCTTTTTTCTACATGTTGGAAAAGGAGAGTGATTTGGTAAAAAACCATACTTTTATGTATAAACATGGATCAACAAGAGCAATTTATGTATCTCCAAGCTAGACAACTTGCTAAAATGGTTATAAAATCCATTTCAAGTGAGATTTTGGATTTCCTACATAAGTATACACCAATTTTCCTTGAAAGAAGTAATTCACTAAGAGTCACAATAAAACATGAACACTCACTAGATAATTTGACCAAAAACAATATTTATACTGTAAACTAGTCATGATATACAAGTCTCATTGGTTTCAGTGTTAGATAATCCAAAAATTAAAATTTCGGGTAAAATCTTAACTGTGTGCATTCTAAATGACCAAAAAAGTCTAAAATACCTTATTTTAGCAATTTGAGGGTTGTAACTTGACACTAACATAATTGTTACATAAAAAAAATAATGTAACATGATTTCTGACAACAAATGTGACCAATTTTCACTGTAAAGGGTATGATTTCTAAAAATAGAATTTCACACGCCTGTCAGTAATAGGTATAAAACCACTAATTCATAGCCCCATTGCTTTCTATGTTAAATTCTGCAAATTCAAGCATTAATGGCTACTTTGTCTTAAGCTCAAATAAAGTGGCAGTTATTTCATGTCAAAACTGTACCTTATCCTGACTTGTGCTGAAAAAATCAACATACCTTTAATTGCATATTAGAGCGTACTGGTTCCCGGAAGTTTGATAGTACAAAAACAGGAACTTCTGATCTGAACAACAGACCAAATGAGCCCTCCTATTAAAATTTCATATACTTCTTTATTATTCAAATAAAACTTTCAATAAGGGTTCTACAGTGATCCCAAGTCCCCAAGCTTTCATTTTATACTAAAACTACCCAAATATTCCAACTATTGACAAAGATACAGCTATGCGTAGGAACTATTTTGTTTACAATATGTACTACTTTCTTGTATGTTCTTTCCGACCGGGCCTGAATTAGTGGTTCTATACCTATAACAGCACCAAACTTGTTATATTGACTTCTGCTTGACTTAATTTCCTTCTATGATCTATTTCTAGCATAGAAAAACACATCAAGCTTTTGTCAAAACACTATATCACTGAATTCAAGCCCAAATTGGACTGGTAGTAGCATATGCATTAAACAAAGAAAACTACTTATGGATACTAATAGTGACAGATATAAGACTTTTTCAATTTTTCCCAGCTCTGATTTGTTAATATCTACTCAAATAACAGTGTTCTTACCTATATGTTTATTTTTATCAGAGATTCTTCCTTCAATATAAATACAGTGGTCCAAACATAAAATATAATTGATAATTTTGTCCCCCCTTTTTTCTACATGTTGGAAAAGGAGAGTGATTTGGTAAAAAACCATACTTTTATGTATAAACATGGATCAACAAGAGCAATTTATGTATCTCCAAGCTAGACAACTTGCTAAAATGGTTATAAAATCCATTTCAAGTGAGATTTTGGATTTCCTACATAAGTATACACCAATTTTCCTTGAAAGAAGTAATTCACTAAGAGTCACAATAAAACATGAACACTCACTAGATAATTTGACCAAAAACAATATTTATACTGTAAACTAGTCATGATATACAAGTCTCATTGGTTTCAGTGTTAGATAATCCAAAAATTAAAATTTCGGGTAAAATCTTAACTGTGTGCATTCTAAATGACCAAAAAAGTCTAAAATACCTTATTTTAGCAATTTGAGGGTTGTAACTTGACACTAACATAATTGTTACATAAAAAAAATAATGTAACATGATTTCTGACAACAAATGTGACCAATTTTCACTGTAAAGGGTATGATTTCTAAAAATAGAATTTCACACGCCTGTCAGTAATAGGTATAAAACCACTAATTCATAGCCCCATTGCTTTCTATGTTAAATTCTGCAAATTCAAGCATTAATGGCTACTTTGTCTTAAGCTCAAATAAAGTGGCAGTTATTTCATGTCAAAACTGTACCTTATCCTGACTTGTGCTGAAAAAATCAACATACCTTTAATTGCATATTAGAGCGTACTGGTTCCCGGAAGTTTGATAGTACAAAAACAGGAACTTCTGATCTGAACAACAGACCAAATGAGCCCTCCTATTAAAATTTCATATACTTCTTTATTATTCAAATAAAACTTTCAATAAGGGTTCTACAGTGATCCCAAGTCCCCAAGCTTTCATTTTATACTAAAACTACCCAAATATTCCAACTATTGACAAAGATACAGCTATGCGTAGGAACTATTTTGTTTACAATATGTACTACTTTCTTGTATGTTCTTTCCGACCGGGCCTGAATTAGTGGTTCTATACCTATAACAGCACCAAACTTGTTATATTGACTTCTGCTTGACTTAATTTCCTTCTATGATCTATTTCTAGCATAGAAAAACACATCAAGCTTTTGTCAAAACACTATATCACTGAATTCAAGCTCAAATTGGACTGGTAGTAGCATATGCGTTAAACAAAGAAAACTACTTATGGATACTAATAGTGACAGATATAAGACTTTTTCAATTTTTCCCAGCTCTGATTTGTTAATATCTACTCAAATAACAGTGTTCTTACCTATATGTTTATTTTTATCAGAGATTCTTCCTTCAATATAAATACAGTGGTCCAAACATAAAATATAATTGATAATTTTGTCCCCCCTTTTTTCTACATGTTGGAAAAGGAGAGTGATTTGGTAAAAAACCATACTTTTATGTATAAACATGGATCAACAAGAGCAATTTATGTATCTCCAAGCTAGACAACTTGCTAAAATGGTTATAAAATCCATTTCAAGTGAGATTTTGGATTTCCTACATAAGTATACACCAATTTTCCTTGAAAGAAGTAATTCACTAAGAGTCACAATAAAACATGAACACTCACTAGATAATTTGACCAAAAACAATATTTATACTGTAAACTAGTCATGATATACAAGTCTCATTGGTTTCAGTGTAGAATAATCCAAAAATTAAAATTTCGGGTAAAATCTTAACTGTGTGCATTCTAAATGACCAAAAAAGTCTAAAATACCTTATTTTAGCAATTTGAGGGTTGTAACTTGACACTAACATAATTGTTACATAAAAAAAATAATGTAACATGATTTCTGACAACAAATGTGACCAATTTTCACTGTAAAGGGTATGATTTCTAAAAATAGAATTTCACACGCCTGTCAGTATAACAGCACCAAACTTGTTATATTGACTTCTGCTTGACTTAATTTCCTTCTATGATCTATTTCTAGCATAGAAAAACACATCAAGCTTTTGTCAAAACACTATATCACTGAATTCAAGCTCAAATTGGACTGGTAGTAGCATATGCGTTAAACAAAGAAAACTACTTATGGATACTAATAGTGACAGATATAAGACTTTTTCAATTTTTCCCAGCTCTGATTTGTTAATATCTACTCAAATAACAGTGTTCTTACCTATATGTTTATTTTTATCAGAGATTCTTCCTTCAATATAAATACAGTGGTCCAAACATAAAATATAATTGATAATTTTGTCCCCCCTTTTTTCTACATGTTGGAAAAGGAGAGTGATTTGGTAAAAAACCATACTTTTATGTATAAACATGGATCAACAAGAGCAATTTATGTATCTCCAAGCTAGACAACTTGCTAAAATGGTTATAAAATCCATTTCAAGTGAGATTTTGGATTTCCTACATAAGTATACACCAATTTTCCTTGAAAGAAGTAATTCACTAAGAGTCACAATAAAACATGAACACTCACTAGATAATTTGACCAAAAACAATATTTATACTGTAAACTAGTCATGATATACAAGTCTCATTGGTTTCAGTGTTAGATAATCCAAAAATTAAAATTTCGGGTAAAATCTTAACTGTGTGCATTCTAAATGACCAAAAAAGTCTAAAATACCTTATTTTAGCAATTTGAGGGTTGTAACTTGACACTAACATAATTGTTACATAAAAAAAATAATGTAACATGATTTCTGACAACAAATGTGACCAATTTTCACTGTAAAGGGTATGATTTCTAAAAATAGAATTTCACACGCCTGTCAGTAATAGGTATAAAACCACTAATTCATAGCCCCATTGCTTTCTATGTTAAATTCTGCAAATTCAAGCATTAATGGCTACTTTGTCTTAAGTTCAAATAAAGTGGCAGTTATTTCATGTCAAAACTGTACCTTATCCTGACTTGTGCTGAAAAAATCAACATACCTTTAATTGCATATTAGAGCGTACTGGTTCCCGGAAGTTTGATAGTACAAAAACAGGAAC
This sequence comes from Mytilus californianus, assembly GCF_021869535.1. Lineage (NCBI taxonomy): Eukaryota > Metazoa > Mollusca > Bivalvia > Mytilida > Mytilidae > Mytilus > Mytilus californianus. Next base: position 60,835,532 of record NW_026262604.1, on the reverse strand, counting down.
TTCTGATCTGAACAACAGACCAAATGAGCCCTCCTATTAAAATTTCATATACTTCTTTATTATTCAAATAAAACTTTCAATAAGGGTTCTACAGTGATCCCAAGTCCCCAAGCTTTCATTTTATACTAAAACTACCCAAATATTCCAACTATTGACAAAGATACAGCTATGCGTAGGAACTATTTTGTTTACAATATGTACTACTTTCTTGTATGTTCTTTCCGACCGGGCCTGAATTAGTGGTTCTATACCTATAACAGCACCAAACTTGTTATATTGACTTCTGCTTGACTTAATTTCCTTCTATGATCTATTTCTAGCATAGAAAAACACATCAAGCTTTTGTCAAAACACTATATCACTGAATTCAAGCTCAAATTGGACTGGTAGTAGCATATGCGTTAAACAAAGAAAACTACTTATGGATACTAATAGTGACAGATATAAGACTTTTTCAATTTTTCCCAGCTCTGATTTGTTAATATCTACTCAAATAACAGTGTTCTTACCTATATGTTTATTTTTATCAGAGATTCTTCCTTCAATATAAATACAGTGGTCCAAACATAAAATATAATTGATAATTTTGTCCCCCCTTTTTTCTACATGTTGGAAAAGGAGAGTGATTTGGTAAAAAACCATAATTTTATGTATAAACATGGATCAACAAGAGCAATTTATGTATCTCCAAGCTAGACAACTTGCTAAAATGGTTATAAAATCCATTTCAAGTGAGATTTTGGATTTCCTACATAAGTATACACCAATTTTCCTTGAAAGAAGTAATTCACTAAGAGTCACAATAAAACATGAACACTCACTAGATAATTTGACCAAAAACAATATTTATACTGTAAACTAGTCATGATATACAAGTCTCATTGGTTTCAGTGTTAGATAATCCAAAAATTAAAATTTCGGGTAAAATCTTAACTGTGTGCATTCTAAATGACCAAAAAAGTCTAAAATACCTTATTTTAGCAATTTGAGGGTTGTAACTTGACACTAACATAATTGTTACATAAAAAAATAATGTAACATGATTTCTGACAACAAATGTGACCAATTTTCACTGTAAAGGGTATGATTTCTAAAAATAGAATTTCACACGCCTGTCAGTAATAGGTATAAAACCACTAATTCATAGCCCCATTGCTTTCTATGTTAAATTCTGCAAATTCAAGCATTAATGGCTACTTTGTCTTAAGTTCAAATAAAGTGGCAGTTATTTCATGTCAAAACTGTACCTTATCCTGACTTGTGCTGAAAAAATCAACATACCTTTAATTGCATATTAGAGCGTACTGGTTCCCGGAAGTTTGATAGTACAAAAACAGGAACTTCTGATCTGAACAACAGACCAAATGAGCCCTCCTATTAAAATTTCATATACTTCTTTATTATTCAAATAAAACTTTCAATAAGGGTTCTACAGTGATCCCAAGTCCCCAAGCTTTCATTTTATACTAAAACTACCCAAATATTCCAACTATTGACAAAGATACAGCTATGCGTAGGAACTATTTTGTTTACAATATGTACTACTTTCTTGTATGTTCTTTCCGACCGGGCCTGAATTAGTGGTTCTATACCTATAACAGCACCAAACTTGTTATATTGACTTCTGCTTGACTTAATTTCCTTCTATGATCTATTTCTAGCATAGAAAAACACATCAAGCTTTTGTCAAAACACTATATCACTGAATTCAAGCCCAAATTGGACTGGTAGTAGCATATGCGTTAAACAAAGAAAACTACTTATGGATACTAATAGTGACAGATATAAGACTTTTTCAATTTTTCCCAGCTCTGATTTGTTAATATCTACTCAAATAACAGTGTTCTTACCTATATGTTTATTTTTATCAGAGATTCTTCCTTCAATATAAATACAGTGGTCCAAACATAAAATATAATTGATAATTTTGTCCCCCCTTTTTTCTACATGTTGGAAAAGGAGAGTGATTTGGTAAAAAACCATACTTTTATGTATAAACATGGATCAACAAGAGCAATTTATGTATCTCCAAGCTAGACAACTTGCTAAAATGGTTATAAAATCCATTTCAAGTGAGATTTTGGATTTCCTACATAAGTATACACCAATTTTCCTTGAAAGAAGTAATTCACTAAGAGTCACAATAAAACATGAACACTCACTAGATAATTTGACCAAAAACAATATTTATACTGTAAACTAGTCATGATATACAAGTCTCATTGGTTTCAGTGTTAGATAATCCAAAAATTAAAATTTCGGGTAAAATCTTAACTGTGTGCATTCTAAATGACCAAAAAAGTCTAAAATACCTTATTTTAGCAATTTGAGGGTTGTAACTTGACACTAACATAATTGTTACATAAAAAAAATAATGTAACATGATTTCTGACAACAAATGTGACCAATTTTCACTGTAAAGGGTATGATTTCTAAAAATAGAATTTCACACGCCTGTCAGTAATAGGTATAAAACCACTAATTCATAGCCCCATTGCTTTCTATGTTAAATTCTGCAAATTCAAGCATTAATGGCTACTTTGTCTTAAGTTCAAATAAAGTGGCAGTTATTTCATGTCAAAACTGTACCTTATCCTGACTTGTGCTGAAAAAATCAACATACCTTTAATTGCATATTAGAGCGTACTGGTTCCCGGAAGTTTGATAGTACAAAAACAGGAACTTCTGATCTGAACAACAGACCAAATGAGCCCTCCTATTAAAATTTCATATACTTCTTTATTATTCAAATAAAACTTTCAATAAGGGTTCTACAGTGATCCCAAGTCCCCAAGCTTTCATTTTATACTAAAACTACCCAAATATTCCAACTATTGACAAAGATACAGCTATGCGTAGGAACTATTTTGTTTACAATATGTACTACTTTCTTGTATGTTCTTTCCGACCGGGCCTGAATTAGTGGTTCTATACCTATAACAGCACCAAACTTGTTATATTGACTTCTGCTTGACTTAATTTCCTTCTATGATCTATTTCTAGCATAGAAAAACACATCAAGCTTTTGTCAAAACACTATATCACTGAATTCAAGCCCAAATTGGACTGGTAGTAGCATATGCGTTAAACAAAGAAAACTACTTATGGATACTAATAGTGACAGATATAAGACTTTTTCAATTTTTCCCAGCTCTGATTTGTTAATATCTACTCAAATAACAGTGTTCTTACCTATATGTTTATTTTTATCAGAGATTCTTCCTTCAATATAAATACAGTGGTCCAAACATAAAATATAATTGATAATTTTGTCCCCCCTTTTTTCTACATGTTGGAAAAGGAGAGTGATTTGGTAAAAAACCATACTTTTATGTATAAACATGGATCAACAAGAGCAATTTATGTATCTCCAAGCTAGACAACTTGCTAAAATGGTTATAAAATCCATTTCAAGTGAGATTTTGGATTTCCTACATAAGTATACACCAATTTTCCTTGAAAGAAGTAATTCACTAAGAGTCACAATAAAACATGAACACTCACTACATAATTTGACCAAAAACAATATTTATACTGTAAACTAGTCATGATATACAAGTCTCATTGGTTTCAGTGTTAGATAATCCAAAAATTAAAATTTCGGGTAAAATCTTAACTGTGTGCATTCTAAATGACCAAAAAAGTCTAAAATACCTTATTTTAGCAATTTGAGGGTTGTAACTTGACACTAACATAATTGTTACATAAAAAAAATAATGTAACATGATTTCTGACAACAAATGTGACCAATTTTCACTGTAAAGGGTATGATTTCTAAAAATAGAATTTCACACGCCTGTCAGTAATAGGTATAAAACCACTAATTCATAGCCCCATTGCTTTCTATGTTAAATTCTGCAAATTCAAGCATTAATGGCTACTTTGTCTTAAGTTCAAATAAAGTGGCAGTTATTTCATGTCAAAACTGTACCTTATCCTGACTTGTGCTGAAAAAATCAACATACCTTTAATTGCATATTAGAGCGTACTGGTTCCCGGAAGTTTGATAGTACAAAAACAGGAACTTCTGATCTGAACAACAGACCAAATGAGCCCTCCTATTAAAATTTCATATACTTCTTTATTATTCAAATAAAACTTTCAATAAGGGTTCTACAGTGATCCCAAGTCCCCAAGCTTTCATTTTATACTAAAACTACCCAAATATTCCAACTATTGACAAAGATACAGCTATGCGTAGGAACTATTTTGTTTACAATATGTACTACTTTCTTGTATGTTCTTTCCGACCGGGCCTGAATTAGTGGTTCTATACCTATAACAGCACCAAACTTGTTATATTGACTTCTGCTTGACTTAATTTCCTTCTATGATCTATTTCTAGCATAGAAAAACACATCAAGCTTTTGTCAAAACACTATATCACTGAATTCAAGCCCAAATTGGACTGGTAGTAGCATATGCGTTAAACAAAGAAAACTACTTATGGATACTAATAGTGACAGATATAAGACTTTTTCAATTTTTCCCAGCTCTGATTTGTTAATATCTACTCAAATAACAGTGTTCTTACCTATATGTTTATTTTTATCAGAGATTCTTCCTTCAATATAAATACAGTGGTCCAAACATAAAATATAATTGATAATTTTGTCCCCCCTTTTTTCTACATGTTGGAAAAGGAGAGTGATTTGGTAAAAAACCATACTTTTATGTATAAACATGGATCAACAAGAGCAATTTATGTATCTCCAAGCTAGACAACTTGCTAAAATGGTTATAAAATCCATTTCAAGTGAGATTTTGGATTTCCTACATAAGTATACACCAATTTTCCTTGAAAGAAGTAATTCACTAAGAGTCACAATAAAACATGAACACTCACTACATAATTTGACCAAAAACAATATTTATACTGTAAACTAGTCATGATATACAAGTCTCATTGGTTTCAGTGTTAGATAATCCAAAAATTAAAATTTCGGGTAAAATCTTAACTGTGTGCATTCTAAATGACCAAAAAAGTCTAAAATACCTTATTTTAGCAATTTGAGGGTTGTAACTTGACACTAACATAATTGTTACATAAAAAAAATAATGTAACATGATTTCTGACAACAAATGTGACCAATTTTCACTGTAAAGGGTATGATTTCTAAAAATAGAATTTCACACGCCTGTCAGTAATAGGTATAAAACCACTAATTCATAGCCCCATTGCTTTCTATGTTAAATTCTGCAAATTCAAGCATTAATGGCTACTTTGTCTTAAGTTCAAATAAAGTGGCAGTTATTTCATGTCAAAACTGTACCTTATCCTGACTTGTGCTGAAAAAATCAACATACCTTTAATTGCATATTAGAGCGTACTGGTTCCCGGAAGTTTGATAGTACAAAAACAGGAACTTCTGATCTGAACAACAGACCAAATGAGCCCTCCTATTAAAATTTCATATACTTCTTTATTATTCAAAAAAAACTTTCAATAAGGGTTCTACAGTGATCCCAAGTCCCCAAGCTTTCATTTTATACTAAAACTACCCAAATATTCCAACTATTGACAAAGATACAGCTATGCGTAGGAACTATTTTGTTTACAATATGTACTACTTTCTTGTATGTTCTTTCCGACCGGGCCTGAATTAGTGGTTCTATACCTATAACAGCACCAAACTTGTTATATTGACTTCTGCTTGACTTAATTTCCTTCTATGATCTATTTCTAGCATAGAAAAACACATCAAGCTTTTGTCAAAACACTATATCACTGAATTCAAGCTCAAATTGGACTGGTAGTAGCATATGCGTTAAACAAAGAAAACTACTTATGGATACTAATAGTGACAGATATAAGACTTTTTCAATTTTTCCCAGCTCTGATTTGTTAATATCTACTCAAATAACAGTGTTCTTACCTATATGTTTATTTTTATCAGAGATTCTTCCTTCAATATAAATACAGTGGTCCAAACATAAAATATAATTGATAATTTTGTCCACCCTTTTTTCTACATGTTGGAAAAGGAGAGTGATTTGGTAAAAAACCATACTTTTATGTATAAACATGGATCAACAAGAGCAATTTATGTATCTCCAAGCTAGACAACTTGCTAAAATGGTTATAAAATCCATTTCAAGTGAGATTTTGGATTTCCTACATAAGTATACACCAATTTTCCTTGAAATAAGTAATTCACTAAGAAACACAATAAAACATGAACACTCACTAGATAATTTGACCAAAAACAATATTTATACTGTAAACTAGTCATGATATACAAGTCTCATTGGTTTCAGTGTTAGATAATCCAAAAATTAAAATTTCGGGTAAAATCTTAACTGTGTGCATTCTAAATGACCAAAAAAGTCTAAAATACCTTATTTTAGCAATTTGAGGGTTGTAACTTGACACTAACATAATTGTTACATAAAAAAAATAATGTAACATGATTTCTGACAACAAATGTGACCAATTTTCACTGTAAAGGGTATGATTTCTAAAAATAGAATTTCACACGCCTGTCAGTAATAGGTATAAAACCACTAATTCATAGCCCCATTGCTTTCTATGTTAAATTCTGCAAATTCAAGCATTAATGGCTACTTTGTCTTAAGTTCAAATAAAGTGGCAGTTATTTCATGTCAAAACTGTACCTTATCCTGACTTGTGCTGAAAAAATCAACATACCTTTAATTGCATATTAGAGCGTACTGGTTCCCGGAAGTTTGATAGTACAAAAACAGGAACTTCTGATCTGAACAACAGACCAAATGAGCCCTCCTATTAAAATTTCATATACTTCTTTATTATTCAAATAAAACTTTCAATAAGGGTTCTACAGTGATCCCAAGTCCCCAAGCTTTCATTTTATACTAAAACTACCCAAATATTCCAACTATTGACAAAGATACAGCTATGCGTAGGAACTATTTTGTTTACAATATGTACTACTTTCTTGTATGTTCTTTCCGACCGGGCCTGAATTAGTGGTTCTATACCTATAACAGCACCAAACTTGTTATATTGACTTCTGCTTGACTTAATTTCCTTCTATGATCTATTTCTAGCATAGAAAAACACATCAAGCTTTTGTCAAAACACTATATCACTGAATTCAAGCTCAAATTGGACTGGTAGTAGCATATGCGTTAAACAAAGAAAACTACTTATGGATACTAATAGTGACAGATATAAGACTTTTTCAATTTTTCCCAGCTCTGATTTGTTAATATCTACTCAAATAACAGTGTTCTTACCTATATGTTTATTTTTATCAGAGATTCTTCCTTCAATATAAATACAGTGGTCCAAACATAAAATATAATTGATAATTTTGTCCACCCTTTTTTCTACATGTTGGAAAAGGAGAGTGATTTGGTAAAAAACCATACTTTTATGTATAAACATGGATCAACAAGAGCAATTTATGTATCTCCAAGCTAGACAACTTGCTAAAATGGTTATAAAATCCATTTCAAGTGAGATTTTGGATTTCCTACATAAGTATACACCAATTTTCCTTGAAAGAAGTAATTCACTAAGAGTCACAATAAAACATGAACACTCACTACATAATTTGACCAAAAACAATATTTATACTGTAAACTAGTCATGATATACAAGTCTCATTGGTTTCAGTGTTAGATAATCCAAAAATTAAAATTTCGGGTAAAATCTTAACTGTGTGCATTCTAAATGACCAAAAAAGTCTAAAATACCTTATTTTAGCAATTTGAGGGTTGTAACTTGACACTAACATAATTGTTACATAAAAAAAATAATGTAACATGATTTCTGACAACAAATGTGACCAATTTTCACTGTAAAGGGTATGATTTCTAAAAATAGAATTTCACACGCCTATCAGTAATAGGTATAAAACCACTAATTCATAGCCCCATTGCTTTCTATGTTAAATTCTGCAAATTCAAGCATTAATGGCTACTTTGTCTTAAGTTCAAATAAAGTGGCAGTTATTTCATGTCAAAACTGTACCTTATCCTGACTTGTGCTGAAAAAATCAACATACCTTTAATTGCATATTAGAGCGTACTGGTTCCCGGAAGTTTGATAGTACAAAAACAGGAACTTCTGATCTGAACAACAGACCAAATGAGCCCTCCTATTAAAATTTCATATACTTCTTTATTATTCAAATAAAACTTTCAATAAGGGTTCTACAGTGATCCCAAGTCCCCAAGCTTTCATTTTATACTAAAACTACCCAAATATTCCAACTATTGACAAAGATACAGCTATGCGTAGGAACTATTTTGTTTACAATATGTACTACTTTCTTGTATGTTCTTTCCGACCGGGCCTGAATTAGTGGTTCTATACCTATAACAGCACCAAACTTGTTATATTGACTTCTGCTTGACTTAATTTCCTTCTATGATCTATTTCTAGCATAGAAAAACACATCAAGCTTTTGTCAAAACACTATATCACTGAATTCAAGCTCAAATTGGACTGGTAGTAGCATATGCGTTAAACAAAGAAAACTACTTATGGATACTAATAGTGACAGATATAAGACTTTTTCAATTTTTCCCAGCTCTGATTTGTTAATATCTACTCAAATAACAGTGTTCTTACCTATATGTTTATTTTTATCAGAGATTCTTCCTTCAATATAAATACAGTGGTCCAAACATAAAATATAATTGATAATTTTGTCCCCCCTTTTTTCTACATGTTGGAAAAGGAGAGTGATTTGGTAAAAAACCATACTTTTATGTATAAACATGGATCAACAAGAGCAATTTATGTATCTCCAAGCTAGACAACTTGCTAAAATGGTTATAAAATCCATTTCAAGTGAGATTTTGGATTTCCTACATAAGTATACACCAATTTTCCTTGAAATAAGTAATTCACTAAGAAACACAATAAAACATGAACACTCACTAGATAATTTGACCAAAAACAATATTTATACTGTAAACTAGTCATGATATACAAGTCTCATTGGTTTCAGTGTTAGATAATCCAAAAATTAAAATTTCGGGTAAAATCTTAACTGTGTGCATTCTAAATGACCAAAAAAGTCTAAAATACCTTATTTTAGCAATTTGAGGGTTGTAACTTGACACTAACATAATTGTTACATAAAAAAAATAATGTAACATGATTTCTGACAACAAATGTGACCAATTTTCACTGTAAAGGGTATGATTTCTAAAAATAGAATTTCACACGCCTGTCAGTAATAGGTATAAAACCACTAATTCATAGCCCCATTGCTTTCTATGTTAAATTCTGCAAATTCAAGCATTAATGGCTACTTTGTCTTAAGTTCAAATAAAGTGGCAGTTATTTCATGTCAAAACTGTACCTTATCCTGACTTGTGCTGAAAAAATCAACATACCTTTAATTGCATATTAGAGCGTACTGGTTCCCGGAAGTTTGATAGTACAAAAACAGGAACTTCTGATCTGAACAACAGACCAAATGAGCCCTCCTATTAAAATTTCATATACTTCTTTATTATTCAAATAAAACTTTCAATAAGGGTTCTACAGTGATCCCAAGTCCCCAAGCTTTCATTTTATACTAAAACTACCCAAATATTCCAACTATTGACAAAGATACAGCTATGCGTAGGAACTATTTTGTTTACAATATGTACTACTTTCTTGTATGTTCTTTCCGACCGGGCCTGAATTAGTGGTTCTATACCTATAACAGCACCAAACTTGTTATATTGACTTCTGCTTGACTTAATTTCCTTCTATGATCTATTTCTAGCATAGAAAAACACATCAAGCTTTTGTCAAAACACTATATCACTGAATTCAAGCTCAAATTGGACTGGTAGTAGCATATGCGTTAAACAAAGAAAACTACTTATGGATACTAATAGTGACAGATATAAGACTTTTTCAATTTTTCCCAGCTCTGATTTGTTAATATCTACTCAAATAACAGTGTTCTTACCTATATGTTTATTTTTATCAGAGATTCTTCCTTCAATATAAATACAGTGGTCCAAACATAAAATATAATTGATAATTTTGTCCACCCTTTTTTCTACATGTTGGAAAAGGAGAGTGATTTGGTAAAAAACCATACTTTTATGTATAAACATGGATCAACAAGAGCAATTTATGTATCTCCAAGCTAGACAACTTGCTAAAATGGTTATAAAATCCATTTCAAGTGAGATTTTGGATTTCCTACATAAGTATACACCAATTTTCCTTGAAAGAAGTAATTCACTAAGAGTCACAATAAAACATGAACACTCACTAGATAATTTGACCAAAAACAATATTTATACTGTAAACTAGTCATGATATACAAGTCTCATTGGTTTCAGTGTTAGATAATCCAAAAATTAAAATTTCGGGTAAAATCTTAACTGTGTGCATTCTAAATGACCAAAAAAGTCTAAAATACCTTATTTTAGCAATTTGAGGGTTGTAACTTGACACTAACATGATTGTTACATAAAAAAAATAATGTAACATGATTTCTGACAACAAATGTGACCAATTTTCACTGTAAAGGGTATGATTTCTAAAAATAGAATTTCACACGCCTGTCAGTAATAGGTATAAAACCACTAATTCATAGCCCCATTGCTTTCTATGTTAAATTCTGCAAATTCAAGCATTAATGGCTACTTTGTCTTAAGTTCAAATAAAGTGGCAGTTATTTCATGTCAAAACTGTACCTTATCCTGACTTGTGCTGAAAAAATCAACATACCTTTAATTGCATATTAGAGCGTACTGGTTCCCGGAAGTTTGATAGTACAAAAACAGGAACTTCTGATCTGAACAACAGACCAAATGAGCCCTCCTATTAAAATTTCATATACTTCTTTATTATTCAAATAAAACTTTCAATAAGGGTTCTACAGTGATCCCAAGTCCCCAAGCTTTCATTTTATACTAAAACTACCCAAATATTCCAACTATTGACAAAGATACAGCTATGCGTAGGAACTATTTTGTTTACAATATGTACTACTTTCTTGTATGTTCTTTCCGACCGGGCCTGAATTAGTGGTTCTATACCTATAACAGCACCAAACTTGTTATATTGACTTCTGCTTGACTTAATTTCCTTCTATGATCTATTTCTAGCATAGAAAAACACATCAAGCTTTTGTCAAAACACTATATCACTGAATTCAAGCTCAAATTGGACTGGTAGTAGCATATGCGTTAAACAAAGAAAACTACTTATGGATACTAATAGTGACAGATATAAGACTTTTTCAATTTTTCCCAGCTCTGATTTGTTAATATCTACTCAAATAACAGTGTTCTTACCTATATGTTTATTTTTATCAGAGATTCTTCCTTCAATATAAATACAGTGGTCCAAACATAAAATATAATTGATAATTTTGTCCCCCCTTTTTTCTACATGTTGGAAAAGGAGAGTGATTTGGTAAAAAACCATACTTTTATGTATAAACATGGATCAACAAGAGCAATTTATGTATCTCCAAGCTAGACAACTTGCTAAAATGGTTATAAAATCCATTTCAAGTGAGATTTTGGATTTCCTACATAAGTATACACCAATTTTCCTTGAAAGAAGTAATTCACTAAGAGTCACAATAAAACATGAACACTCACTAGATAATTTGACCAAAAACAATATTTATACTGTAAACTAGTCATGATATACAAGTCTCATTGGTTTCAGTGTTAGATAATCCAAAAATTAAAATTTCGGGTAAAATCTTAACTGTGTGCATTCTAAATGACCAAAAAAGTCTAAAATACCTTATTTTAGCAATTTGAGGGTTGTAACTTGACACTAACATAATTGTTACATAAAAAAAATAATGTAACATGATTTCTGACAACAAATGTGACCAATTTTCACTGTAAAGGGTATGATTTCTAAAAATAGAATTTCACACGCCTGTCAGTAATAGGTATAAAACCACTAATTCATAGCCCCATTGCTTTCTATGTTAAATTCTGCAAATTCAAGCATTAATGGCTACTTTGTCTTAAGTTCAAATAAAGTGGCAGTTATTTCATGTCAAAACTGTACCTTATCCTGACTTGTGCTGAAAAAATCAACATACCTTTAATTGCATATTAGAGCGTACTGGTTCCCGGAAGTTTGATAGTACAAAAACAGGAACTTCTGATCTGAACAACAGACCAAATGAGCCCTCCTATTAAAATTTCATATACTTCTTTATTATTCAAATAAAACTTTCAATAAGGGTTCTACAGTGATCCCAAGTCCCCAAGCTTTCATTTTATACTAAAACTACCCAAATATTCCAACTATTGACAAAGATACAGCTATGCGTAGGAACTATTTTGTTTACAATATGTACTACTTTCTTGTATGTTCTTTCCGACCGGGCCTGAATTAGTGGTTCTATACCTATAACAGCACCAAACTTGTTATATTGACTTCTGCTTGACTTAATTTCCTTCTATGATCTATTTCTAGCATAGAAAAACACATCAAGCTTTTGTCAAAACACTATATCACTGAATTCAAGCCCAAATTGGACTGGTAGTAGCATATGCGTTAAACAAAGAAAACTACTTATGGATACTAATAGTGACAGATATAAGACTTTTTCAATTTTTCCCAGCTCTGATTTGTTAATATCTACTCAAATAACAGTGTTCTTACCTATATGTTTATTTTTATCAGAGATTCTTCCTTCAATATAAATACAGTGGTCCAAACATAAAATATAATTGATAATTTTGTCCCCCCTTTTTTCTACATGTTGGAAAAGGAGAGTGATTTGGTAAAAAACCATACTTTTATGTATAAACATGGATCAACAAGAGCAATTTATGTATCTCCAAGCTAGACAACTTGCTAAAATGGTTATACAATCCATTTCAAGTGAGATTTTGGATTTCCTACATAAGTATACACTAATTTTCCTTGAAAGAAGTAATTCACTAAGAGTCACAATAAAACATGAACACTCACTACATAATTTGACCAAAAACAATATTTATACTGTAAACTAGTCATGATATACAAGTCTCATTGGTTTCAGTGTTAGATAATCCAAAAATTAAAATTTCGGGTAAAATCTTAACTGTGTGCATTCTAAATGACCAAAAAAGTCTAAAATACCTTATTTTAGCAATTTGAGGGTTGTAACTTGACACTAACATAATTGTTACATAAAAAAAATAATGTAACATGATTTCTGACAACAAATGTGACCAATTTTCACTGTAAAGGGTATGATTTCTAAAAATAGAATTTCACACGCCTGTCAGTAATAGGTATAAAACCACTAATTCATAGCCCCATTGCTTTCTATGTTAAATTCTGCAAATTCAAGCATTAATGGCTACTTTGTCTTAAGTTCAAATAAAGTGGCAGTTATTTCATATCAAAACTGTACCTTATCCTGACTTGTGCTGAAAAAATCAACATACCTTTAATTGCATATTAGAGCGTACTGGTTCCCGGAAGTTTGATAGTACAAAAACAGGAACTTCTGATCTGAACAACAGACCAAATGAGCCCTCCTATTAAAATTTCATATACTTCTTTATTATTCAAATAAAACTTTCAATAAGGGTTCTACAGTGATCCCAAGTCCCCAAGCTTTCATTTTATACTAAAACTACCCAAATATTCCAACTATTGACAAAGATACAGCTATGCGTAGGAACTATTTTGTTTACAATATGTACTACTTTCTTGTATGTTCTTTCCGACCGGGCCTGAATTAGTGGTTCTATACCTATAACAGCACCAAACTTGTTATATTGACTTCTGCTTGACTTAATTTCCTTCTATGATCTATTTCTAGCATAGAAAAACACATCAAGCTTTTGTCAAAACACTATATCACTGAATTCAAGCTCAAATTGGACTGGTAGTAGCATATGCGTTAAACAAAGAAAACTACTTATGGATACTAATAGTGACAGATATAAGACTTTTTCAATTTTTCCCAGCTCTGATTTGTTAATATCTACTCAAATAACAGTGTTCTTACCTATATGTTTATTTTTATCAGAGATTCTTCCTTCAATATAAATACAGTGGTCCAAACATAAAATATAATTGATAATTTTGTCCCCCCTTTTTTCTACATGTTGGAAAAGGAGAGTGATTTGGTAAAAAACCATACTTTTATGTATAAACATGGATCAACAAGAGCAATTTATGTATCTCCAAGCTAGACAACTTGCTAAAATGGTTATAAAATCCATTTCAAGTGAGATTTTGGATTTCCTACATAAGTATACACCAATTTTCCTTGAAATAAGTAATTCACTAAGAGTCACAATAAAACATGAACACTCACTAGATAATTTGACCAAAAACAATATTTATACTGTAAACTAGTCATGATATACAAGTCTCATTGGTTTCAGTGTTAGATAATCCAAAAATTAAAATTTCGGGTAAAATCTTAACTGTGTGCATTCTAAATGACCAAAAAAGTCTAAAATACCTTATTTTAGCAATTTGAGGGTTGTAACTTGACACTAACATAATTGTTACATAAAAAAAATAATGTAACATGATTTCTGACAACAAATGTGACCAATTTTCACTGTAAAGGGTATGATTTCTAAAAATAGAATTTCACACGCCTGTCAGTAATAGGTATAAAACCACTAATTCATAGCCCCATTGCTTTCTATGTTAAATTCTGCAAATTCAAGCATTAATGGCTACTTTGTCTTAAGTTCAAATAAAGTGGCAGTTATTTCATGTCAAAACTGTACCTTATCCTGACTTGTGCTGAAAAAATCAACATACCTTTAATTGCATATTAGAGCGTACTGGTTCCCGGAAGTTTGATAGTACAAAAACTGGAACTTCTGATCTGAACAACAGACCAAATGAGCCCTCCTATTAAAATTTCATATACTTCTTTATTATTCAAATAAAACTTTCAATAAGGGTTCTACAGTGATCCCAAGTCCCCAAGCTTTCATTTTATACTAAAACTACCCAAATATTCCAACTATTGACAAAGATACAGCTATGCGTAGGAACTATTTTGTTTACAATATGTACTACTTTCTTGTATGTTCTTTCCGACCGGGCCTGAATTAGTGGTTCTATACCTATAACAGCACCAAACTTGTTATATTGACTTCTGCTTGACTTAATTTCCTTCTATGATCTATTTCTAGCATAGAAAAACACATCAAGCTTTTGTCAAAACACTATATCACTGAATTCAAGCTCAAATTGGACTGGTAGTAGCATATGCGTTAAACAAAGAAAACTACTTATGGATACTAATAGTGACAGATATAAGACTTTTTCAATTTTTCCCAGCTCTGATTTGTTAATATCTACTCAAATAACAGTGTTCTTACCTATATGTTTATTTTTATCAGAGATTCTTCCTTCAATATAAATACAGTGG
This sequence comes from Mytilus californianus, assembly GCF_021869535.1. Lineage (NCBI taxonomy): Eukaryota > Metazoa > Mollusca > Bivalvia > Mytilida > Mytilidae > Mytilus > Mytilus californianus. The sequence continues at coordinate 60,820,212 of NW_026262604.1, read as the reverse complement.
TCCAAACATAAAATATAATTGATAATTTTGTCCCCCCTTTTTTCTACATGTTGGAAAAGGAGAGTGATTTGGTAAAAAACCATACTTTTATGTATAAACATGGATCAACAAGAGCAATTTATGTATCTCCAAGCTAGACAACTTGCTAAAATGGTTATAAAATCCATTTCAAGTGAGATTTTGGATTTCCTACATAAGTATACACCAATTTTCCTTGAAATAAGTAATTCACTAAGAAACACAATAAAACATGAACACTCACTAGATAATTTGACCAAAAACAATATTTATACTGTAAACTAGTCATGATATACAAGTCTCATTGGTTTCAGTGTTAGATAATCCAAAAATTAAAATTTCGGGTAAAATCTTAACTGTGTGCATTCTAAATGACCAAAAAAGTCTAAAATACCTTATTTTAGCAATTTGAGGGTTGTAACTTGACACTAACATAATTGTTACATAAAAAAAATAATGTAACATGATTTCTGACAACAAATGTGACCAATTTTCACTGTAAAGGGTATGATTTCTAAAAATAGAATTTCACACGCCTGTCAGTAATAGGTATAAAACCACTAATTCATAGCCCCATTGCTTTCTATGTTAAATTCTGCAAATTCAAGCATTAATGGCTACTTTGTCTTAAGTTCAAATAAAGTGGCAGTTATTTCATGTCAAAACTGTACCTTATCCTGACTTGTGCTGAAAAAATCAACATACCTTTAATTGCATATTAGAGCGTACTGGTTCCCGGAAGTTTGATAGTACAAAAACAGGAACTTCTGATCTGAACAACAGACCAAATGAGCCCTCCTATTAAAATTTCATATACTTCTTTATTATTCAAATAAAACTTTCAATAAGGGTTCTACAGTGATCCCAAGTCCCCAAGCTTTCATTTTATACTAAAACTACCCAAATATTCCAACTATTGACAAAGATACAGCTATGCGTAGGAACTATTTTGTTTACAATATGTACTACTTTCTTGTATGTTCTTTCCGACCGGGCCTGAATTAGTGGTTCTATACCTATAACAGCACCAAACTTGTTATATTGACTTCTGCTTGACTTAATTTCCTTCTATGATCTATTTCTAGCATAGAAAAACACATCAAGCTTTTGTCAAAACACTATATCACTGAATTCAAGCTCAAATTGGACTGGTAGTAGCATATGCGTTAAACAAAGAAAACTACTTATGGATACTAATAGTGACAGATATAAGACTTTTTCAATTTTTCCCAGCTCTGATTTGTTAATATCTACTCAAATAACAGTGTTCTTACCTATATGTTTATTTTTATCAGAGATTCTTCCTTCAATATAAATACAGTGGTCCAAACATAAAATATAATTGATAATTTTGTCCACCCTTTTTTCTACATGTTGGAAAAGGAGAGTGATTTGGTAAAAAACCATACTTTTATGTATAAACATGGATCAACAAGAGCAATTTATGTATCTCCAAGCTAGACAACTTGCTAAAATGGTTATAAAATCCATTTCAAGTGAGATTTTGGATTTCCTACATAAGTATACACCAATTTTCCTTGAAAGAAGTAATTCACTAAGAGTCACAATAAAACATGAACACTCACTAGATAATTTGACCAAAAACAATATTTATACTGTAAACTAGTCATGATATACAAGTCTCATTGGTTTCAGTGTTAGATAATCCAAAAATTAAAATTTCGGGTAAAATCTTAACTGTGTGCATTCTAAATGACCAAAAAAGTCTAAAATACCTTATTTTAGCAATTTGAGGGTTGTAACTTGACACTAACATAATTGTTACATAAAAAAAATAATGTAACATGATTTCTGACAACAAATGTGACCAATTTTCACTGTAAAGGGTATGATTTCTAAAAATAGAATTTCACACGCCTGTCAGTAATAGGTATAAAACCACTAATTCATAGCCCCATTGCTTTCTATGTTAAATTCTGCAAATTCAAGCATTAATGGCTACTTTGTCTTAAGTTCAAATAAAGTGGCAGTTATTTCATGTCAAAACTGTACCTTATCCTGACTTGTGCTGAAAAAATCAACATACCTTTAATTGCATATTAGAGCGTACTGGTTCCCGGAAGTTTGATAGTACAAAAACAGGAACTTCTGATCTGAACAACAGACCAAATGAGCCCTCCTATTAAAATTTCATATACTTCTTTATTATTCAAATAAAACTTTCAATAAGGGTTCTACAGTGATCCCAAGTCCCCAAGCTTTCATTTTATACTAAAACTACCCAAATATTCCAACTATTGACAAAGATACAGCTATGCGTAGGAACTATTTTGTTTACAATATGTACTACTTTCTTGTATGTTCTTTCCGACCGGGCCTGAATTAGTGGTTCTATACCTATAACAGCACCAAACTTGTTATATTGACTTCTGCTTGACTTAATTTCCTTCTATGATCTATTTCTAGCATAGAAAAACACATCAAGCTTTTGTCAAAACACTATATCATTGAATTCAAGCTCAAATTGGACTGGTAGTAGCATATGCGTTAAACAAAGAAAACTACTTATGGATACTAATAGTGACAGATATAAGACTTTTTCAATTTTTCCCAGCTCTGATTTGTTAATATCTACTCAAATAACAGTGTTCTTACCTATATGTTTATTTTTATCAGAGATTCTTCCTTCAATATAAATACAGTGGTCCAAACATAAAATATAATTGATAATTTTGTCCCCCCTTTTTTCTACATGTTGGAAAAGGAGAGTGATTTGGTAAAAAACCATACTTTTATGTATAAACATGGATCAACAAGAGCAATTTATGTATCTCCAAGCTAGACAACTTGCTAAAATGGTTATAAAATCCATTTCAAGTGAGATTTTGGATTTCCTACATAAGTATACACCAATTTTCCTTGAAATAAGTAATTCACTAAGAAACACAATAAAACATGAACACTCACTAGATAATTTGACCAAAAACAATATTTATACTGTAAACTAGTCATGATATACAAGTCTCATTGGTTTCAGTGTTAGATAATCCAAAAATTAAAATTTCGGGTAAAATCTTAACTGTGTGCATTCTAAATGACCAAAAAAGTCTAAAATACCTTATTTTAGCAATTTGAGGGTTGTAACTTGACACTAACATAATTGTTACATAAAAAAAATAATGTAACATGATTTCTGACAACAAATGTGACCAATTTTCACTGTAAAGGGTATGATTTCTAAAAATAGAATTTCACACGCCTGTCAGTAATAGGTATAAAACCACTAATTCATAGCCCCATTGCTTTCTATGTTAAATTCTGCAAATTCAAGCATTAATGGCTACTTTGTCTTAAGTTCAAATAAAGTGGCAGTTATTTCATGTCAAAACTGTACCTTATCCTGACTTGTGCTGAAAAAATCAACATACCTTTAATTGCATATTAGAGCGTACTGGTTCCCGGATGTTTGATAGTACAAAAACAGGAACTTCTGATCTGAACAACAGACCAAATGAGCCCTCCTATTAAAATTTCATATACTTCTTTATTATTCAAATAAAACTTTCAATAAGGGTTCTACAGTGATCCCAAGTCCCCAAGCTTTCATTTTATACTAAAACTACCCAAATATTCCAACTATTGACAAAGATACAGCTATGCGTAGGAACTATTTTGTTTACAATATGTACTACTTTCTTGTATGTTCTTTCCGACCGGGCCTGAATTAGTGGTTCTATACCTATAACAGCACCAAACTTGTTATATTGACTTCTGCTTGACTTAATTTCCTTCTATGATCTATTTCTAGCATAGAAAAACACATCAAGCTTTTGTCAAAACACTATATCACTGAATTCAAGCTCAAATTGGACTGGTAGTAGCATATGCGTTAAACAAAGAAAACTACTTATGGATACTAATAGTGACAGATATAAGACTTTTTCAATTTTTCCCAGCTCTGATTTGTTAATATCTACTCAAATAACAGTGTTCTTACCTATATGTTTATTTTTATCAGAGATTCTTCCTTCAATATAAATACAGTGGTCCAAACATAAAATATAATTGATAATTTTGTCCCCCCTTTTTTCTACATGTTGGAAAAGGAGAGTGATTTGGTAAAAAACCATACTTTTATGTATAAACATGGATCAACAAGAGCAATTTATGTATCTCCAAGCTAGACAACTTGCTAAAATGGTTATAAAATCCATTTCAAGTGAGATTTTGGATTTCCTACATAAGTATACACCAATTTTCCTTGAAAGAAGTAATTCACTAAGAGTCACAATAAAACATGAACACTCACTAGATAATTTGACCAAAAACAATATTTATACTGTAAACTAGTCATGATATACAAGTCTCATTGGTTTCAGTGTTAGATAATCCAAAAATTAAAATTTCGGGTAAAATCTTAACTGTGTGCATTCTAAATGACCAAAAAAGTCTAAAATACCTTATTTTAGCAATTTGAGGGTTGTAACTTGACACTAACATAATTGTTACATAAAAAAAATAATGTAACATGATTTCTGACAACAAATGTGACCAATTTTCACTGTAAAGGGTATGATTTCTAAAAATAGAATTTCACACGCCTGTCAGTAATAGGTATAAAACCACTAATTCATAGCCCCATTGCTTTCTATGTTAAATTCTGCAAATTCAAGCATTAATGGCTACTTTGTCTTAAGTTCAAATAAAGTGGCAGTTATTTCATGTCAAAACTGTACCTTATCCTGACTTGTGCTGAAAAAATCAACATACCTTTAATTGCATATTAGAGCGTACTGGTTCCCGGAAGTTTGATAGTACAAAAACAGGAACTTCTGATCTGAACAACAGACCAAATGAGCCCTCCTATTAAAATTTCATATACTTCTTTATTATTCAAATAAAACTTTCAATAAGGGTTCTACAGTGATCCCAAGTCCCCAAGCTTTCATTTTATACTAAAACTACCCAAATATTCCAACTATTGACAAAGATACAGCTATGCGTAGGAACTATTTTGTTTACAATATGTACTACTTTCTTGTATGTTCTTTCCGACCGGGCCTGAATTAGTGGTTCTATACCTATAACAGCACCAAACTTGTTATATTGACTTCTGCTTGACTTAATTTCCTTCTATGATCTATTTCTAGCATAGAAAAACACATCAAGCTTTTGTCAAAACACTATATCACTGAATTCAAGCTCAAATTGGACTGGTAGTAGCATATGCGTTAAACAAAGAAAACTACTTATGGATACTAATAGTGACAGATATAAGACTTTTTCAATTTTTCCCAGCTCTGATTTGTTAATATCTACTCAAATAACAGTGTTCTTACCTATATGTTTATTTTTATCAGAGATTCTTCCTTCAATATAAATACAGTGGTCCAAACATAAAATATAATTGATAATTTTGTCCCCCCTTTTTTCTACATGTTGGAAAAGGAGAGTGATTTGGTAAAAAACCATACTTTTGTGTATAAACATGGATCAACAAGAGCAATTTATGTATCTCCAAGCTAGACAACTTGCTAAAATGGTTATAAAATCCATTTCAAGTGAGATTTTGGATTTCCTACATAAGTATACACCAATTTTCCTTGAAATAAGTAATTCACTAAGAAACACAATAAAACATGAACACTCACTAGATAATTTGACCAAAAACAATATTTATACTGTAAACTAGTCATGATATACAAGTCTCATTGGTTTCAGTGTTAGATAATCCAAAAATTAAAATTTCGGGTAAAATCTTAACTGTGTGCATTCTAAATGACCAAAAAAGTCTAAAATACCTTATTTTAGCAATTTGAGGGTTGTAACTTGACACTAACATAATTGTTACATAAAAAAAATAATGTAACATGATTTCTGACAACAAATGTGACCAATTTTCACTGTAAAGGGTATGATTTCTAAAAATAGAATTTCACACGCCTGTCAGTAATAGGTATAAAACCACTAATTCATAGCCCCATTGCTTTCTATGTTAAATTCTGCAAATTCAAGCATTAATGGCTACTTTGTCTTAAGTTCAAATAAAGTGGCAGTTATTTCATGTCAAAACTGTACCTTATCCTGACTTGTGCTGAAAAAATCAACATACCTTTAATTGCATATTAGAGCGTACTGGTTCCCGGAAGTTTGATAGTACAAAAACAGGAACTTCTGATCTGAACAACAGACCAAATGAGCCCTCCTATTAAAATTTCATATACTTCTTTATTATTCAAATAAAACTTTCAATAAGGGTTCTACAGTGATCCCAAGTCCCCAAGCTTTCATTTTATACTAAAACTACCCAAATATTCCAACTATTGACAAAGATACAGCTATGCGTAGGAACTATTTTGTTTACAATATGTACTACTTTCTTGTATGTTCTTTCCGACCGGGCCTGAATTAGTGGTTCTATACCTATAACAGCACCAAACTTGTTATATTGACTTCTGCTTGACTTAATTTCCTTCTATGATCTATTTCTAGCATAGAAAAACACATCAAGCTTTTGTCAAAACACTATATCACTGAATTCAAGCTCAAATTGGACTGGTAGTAGCATATGCGTTAAACAAAGAAAACTACTTATGGATACTAATAGTGACAGATATAAGACTTTTTCAATTTTTCCCAGCTCTGATTTGTTAATATCTACTCAAATAACAGTGTTCTTACCTATATGTTTATTTTTATTAGAGATTCTTCCTTCAATATAAATACAGTGGTCCAAACATAAAATATAATTGATAATTTTGTCCCCCCTTTTTTCTACATGTTGGAAAAGGAGAGTGATTTGGTAAAAAACCATACTTTTATGTATAAACATGGATCAACAAGAGCAATTTATGTATCTCCAAGCTAGACAACTTGCTAAAATGGTTATAAAATCCATTTCAAGTGAGATTTTGGATTTCCTACATAAGTATACACCAATTTTCCTTGAAATAAGTAATTCACTAAGAAACACAATAAAACATGAACACTCACTAGATAATTTGACCAAAAACAATATTTATACTGTAAACTAGTCATGATATACAAGTCTCATTGGTTTCAGTGTTAGATAATCCAAAAATTAAAATTTCGGGTAAAATCTTAACTGTGTGCATTCTAAATGACCAAAAAAGTCTAAAATACCTTATTTTAGCAATTTGAGGGTTGTAACTTGACACTAACATAATTGTTACATAAAAAAATAATGTAACATGATTTCTGACAACAAATGTGACCAATTTTCACTGTAAAGGGTATGATTTCTAAAAATAGAATTTCACACGCCTGTCAGTAATAGGTATAAAACCACTAATTCATAGCCCCATTGCTTTCTATGTTAAATTCTGCAAATTCAAGCATTAATGGCTACTTTGTCTTAAGTTCAAATAAAGTGGCAGTTATTTCATGTCAAAACTGTACCTTATCCTGACTTGTGCTGAAAAAATCAACATACCTTTAATTGCATATTAGAGCGTACTGGTTCCCGGAAGTTTGATAGTACAAAAACAGGAACTTCTGATCTGAACAACAGACCAAATGAGCCCTCCTATTAAAATTTCATATACTTCTTTATTATTCAAATAAAACTTTCAATAAGGGTTCTACAGTGATCCCAAGTCCCCAAGCTTTCATTTTATACTAAAACTACCCAAATATTCCAACTATTGACAAAGATACAGCTATGCGTAGGAACTATTTTGTTTACAATATGTACTACTTTCTTGTATGTTCTTTCCGACCGGGCCTGAATTAGTGGTTCTATACCTATAACAGCACCAAACTTGTTATATTGACTTCTGCTTGACTTAATTTCCTTCTATGATCTATTTCTAGCATAGAAAAACACATCAAGCTTTTGTCAAAACACTATATCACTGAATTCAAGCTCAAATTGGACTGGTAGTAGCATATGCGTTAAACAAAGAAAACTACTTATGGATACTAATAGTGACAGATATAAGACTTTTTCAATTTTTCCCAGCTCTGATTTGTTAATATCTACTCAAATAACAGTGTTCTTACCTATATGTTTATTTTTATCAGAGATTCTTCCTTCAATATAAATACAGTGGTCCAAACATAAAATATAATTGATAATTTTGTCCCCCCTTTTTTCTACATGTTGGAAAAGGAGAGTGATTTGGTAAAAAACCATACTTTTATGTATAAACATGGATCAACAAGAGCAATTTATGTATCTCCAAGCTAGACAACTTGCTAAAATGGTTATAAAATCCATTTCAAGTGAGATTTTGGATTTCCTACATAAGTATACACCAATTTTCCTTGAAATAAGTAATTCACTAAGAAACACAATAAAACATGAACACTCACTAGATAATTTGACCAAAAACAATATTTATACTGTAAACTAGTCATGATATACAAGTCTCATTGGTTTCAGTGTTAGATAATCCAAAAATTAAAATTTCGGGTAAAATCTTAACTGTGTGCATTCTAAATGACCAAAAAAGTCTAAAATACCTTATTTTAGCAATTTGAGGGTTGTAACTTGACACTAACATAATTGTTACATAAAAAAAATAATGTAACATGATTTCTGACAACAAATGTGAGCAATTTTCACTGTAAAGGGTATGATTTCTAAAAATAGAATTTCACACGCCTGTCAGTAATAGGTATAAAACCACTAATTCATAGCCCCATTGCTTTCTATGTTAAATTCTGCAAATTCAAGCATTAATGGCTACTTTGTCTTAAGTTCAAATAAAGTGGCAGTTATTTCATGTCAAAACTGTACCTTATCCTGACTTGTGCTGAAAAAATCAACATACCTTTAATTGCATATTAGAGCGTACTGGTTCCCGGAAGTTTGATAGTACAAAAACAGGAACTTCTGATCTGAACAATAGACCAAATGAGCCCTCCTATTAAAATTTCATATACTTCTTTATTATTCAAATAAAACTTTCAATAAGGGTTCTACAGTGATCCCAAGTCCCCAAGCTTTCATTTTATACTAAAACTACCCAAATATTCCAACTATTGACAAAGATACAGCTATGCGTAGGAACTATTTTGTTTACAATATGTACTACTTTCTTGTATGTTCTTTCCGACCGGGCCTGAATTAGTGGTTCTATACCTATAACAGCACCAAACTTGTTATATTGACTTCTGCTTGACTTAATTTCCTTCTATGATCTATTTCTAGCATAGAAAAACACATCAAGCTTTTGTCAAAACACTATATCACTGAATTCAAGCTCAAATTGGACTGGTAGTAGCATATGCGTTAAACAAAGAAAACTACTTATGGATACTAATAGTGACAGATATAAGACTTTTTCAATTTTTCCCAGCTCTGATTTGTTAATATCTACTCAAATAACAGTGTTCTTACCTATATGTTTATTTTTATCAGAGATTCTTCCTTCAATATAAATACAGTGGTCCAAACATAAAATATAATTGATAATTTTGTCCCCCCTTTTTTCTACATGTTGGAAAAGGAGAGTGATTTGGTAAAAAACCATACTTTTATGTATAAACATGGATCAACAAGAGCAATTTATGTATCTCCAAGCTAGACAACTTGCTAAAATGGTTATAAAATCCATTTCAAGTGAGATTTTGGATTTCCTACATAAGTATACACCAATTTTCCTTGAAATAAGTAATTCACTAAGAAACACAATAAAACATGAACACTCACTAGATAATTTGACCAAAAACAATATTTATACTGTAAACTAGTCATGATATACAAGTCTCATTGGTTTCAGTGTTAGATAATCCAAAAATTAAAATTTCGGGTAAAATCTTAACTGTGTGCATTCTAAATGACCAAAAAAGTCTAAAATACCTTATTTTAGCAATTTGAGGGTTGTAACTTGACACTAACATAATTGTTACATAAAAAAAATTATGTAACATGATTTCTGACAACAAATGTGACCAATTTTCACTGTAAAGGGTATGATTTCTAAAAATAGAATTTCACACGCCTGTCAGTAATAGGTATAAAACCACTAATTCATAGCCCCATTGCTTCTATGTTAAATTCTGCAAATTCAAGCATTAATGGCTACTTTGTCTTAAGTTCAAATAAAGTGGCAGTTATTTCATGTCAAAACTGTACCTTATCCTGACTTGTGCTGAAAAAATCAACATACCTTTAATTGCATATTAGAGCGTACTGGTTCCCGGAAGTTTGATAGTACAAAAACAGGAACTTCTGATCTGAACAACAGACCAAATGAGCCCTCCTATTAAAATTTCATATACTTCTTTATTATTCAAATAAAACTTTCAATAAGGGTTCTACAGTGATCCCAAGTCCCCAAGCTTTCATTTTATACTAAAACTACCCAAATATTCCAACTATTGACAAAGATACAGCTATGCGTAGGAACTATTTTGTTTACAATATGTACTACTTTCTTGTATGTTCTTTCCGACCGGGCCTGAATTAGTGGTTCTATACCTATAACAGCACCAAACTTGTTATATTGACTTCTGCTTGACTTAATTTCCTTCTATGATCTATTTCTAGCATAGAAAAAACACATCAAGCTTTTGTCAAAACACTATATCACTGAATTCAAGCTCAAATTGGACTGGTAGTAGCATATGCGTTAAACAAAGAAAACTACTTATGGATACTAATAGTGACAGATATAAGACTTTTTCAATTTTTCCCAGCTCTGATTTGTTAATATCTACTCAAATAACAGTGTTCTTACCTATATGTTTATTTTTATCAGAGATTCTTCCTTCAATATAAATACAGTGGTCCAAACATAAAATATAATTGATAATTTTGTCCCCCCTTTTTTCTACATGTTGGAAAAGGAGAGTGATTTGGTAAAAAACCATACTTTTATGTATAAACATGGATCAACAAGAGCAATTTATGTATCTCCAAGCTAGACAACTTGCTAAAATGGTTATAAAATCCATTTCAAGTGAGATTTTGGATTTCCTACATAAGTATACACCAATTTTCCTTGAAATAAGTAATTCACTAAGAAACACAATAAAACATGAACACTCACTAGATAATTTGACCAAAAACAATATTTATACTGTAAACTAGTCATGATATACAAGTCTCATTGGTTTCAGTGTTAGATAATCCAAAAATTAAAATTTCGGGTAAAATCTTAACTGTGTGCATTCTAAATGACCAAAAAAGTCTAAAATACCTTATTTTAGCAATTTGAGGGTTGTAACTTGACACTAACATAATTGTTACATAAAAAAAATAATGTAACATGATTTCTGACAACAAATGTGACCAATTTTCACTGTAAAGGGTATGATTTCTAAAAATAGAATTTCACACGCCTGTCAGTAATAGGTATAAAACCACTAATTCATAGCCCCATTGCTTTCTATGTTAAATTCTGCAAATTCAAGCATTAATGGCTACTTTGTCTTAAGTTCAAATAAAGTGGCAGTTATTTCATGTCAAAACTGTACCTTATCCTGACTTGTGCTGAAAAAATCAACATACCTTTAATTGCATATTAGAGCGTACTGGTTCCCGGAAGTTTGATAGTACAAAAACAGGAACTTCTGATCTGAACAACAGACCAAATGAGCCCTCCTATTAAAATTTCATATACTTCTTTATTATTCAAATAAAACTTTCAATAAGGGTTCTACAGTGATCCCAAGTCCCCAAGCTTTCATTTTATACTAAAACTACCCAAATATTCCAACTATTGACAAAGATACAGCTATGCGTAGGAACTATTTTGTTTACAATATGTACTACTTTCTTGTATGTTCTTTCCGACCGGGCCTGAATTAGTGGTTCTATACCTATAACAGCACCAAACTTGTTATATTGACTTCTGCTTGACTTAATTTCCTTCTATGATCTATTTCTAGCATAGAAAAACACATCAAGCTTTTGTCAAAACACTATATCACTGAATTCAAGCTCAAATTGGACTGGTAGTAGCATATGCGTTAAACAAAGAAAACTACTTATGGATACTAATAGTGACAGATATAAGACTTTTTCAATTTTTCCCAGCTCTGATTTGTTAATATCTACTCAAATAACAGTGTTCTTACCTATATGTTTATTTTTATCAGAGATTCTTCCTTCAATATAAATACAGTGGTCCAAACATAAAATATAATTGATAATTTTGTCCCCCCTTTTTTCTACATGTTGGAAAAGGAGAGTGATTTGGTAAAAAACCATACTTTTATGTATAAACATGGATCAACAAGAGCAATTTATGTATCTCCAAGCTAGACAACTTGCTAAAATGGTTATAAAATCCATTTCAAGTGAGATTTTGGATTTCCTACATAAGTATACACCAATTTTCCTTGAAATAAGTAATTCACTAAGAAACACAATAAAACATGAACACTCACTAGATAATTTGACCAAAAACAATATTTATACTGTAAACTAGTCATGATATACAAGTCTCATTGGTTTCAGTGTTAGATAATCCAAAAATTAAAATTTCGGGTAAAATCTTAACTGTGTGCATTCTAAATGACCAAAAAAGTCTAAAATACCTTATTTTAGCAATTTGAGGGTTGTAACTTGACACTAACATAATTGTTACATAAAAAAAATAATGTAACATGATTTCTGACAACAAATGTGACCAATTTTCACTGTAAAGGGTATGATTTCTAAAAATAGAATTTCACACGCCTGTCAGTAATAGGTATAAAACCACTAATTCATAGCCCCATTGCTTTCTATGTTAAATTCTGCAAATTCAAGCATTAATGGCTACTTTGTCTTAAGTTCAAATAAAGTGGCAGTTATTTCATGTCAAAACTGTACCTTATCCTGACTTGTGCTGAAAAAATCAACATACCTTTAATTGCATATTAGAGCGTACTGGTTCCCGGAAGTTTGATAGTACAAAAACAGGAACTTCTGATCTGAACAACAGACCAAATGAGCCCTCCTATTAAAATTTCATATACTTCTTTATTATTCAAATAAAACTTTCAATAAGGGTTCTACAGTGATCCCAAGTCCCCAAGCTTTCATTTTATACTAAAACTACCCAAATATTCCAACTATTGACAAAGATACAGCTATGCGTAGGAACTATTTTGTTTACAATATGTACTACTTTCTTGTATGTTCTTTCCGACCGGGCCTGAATTAGTGGTTCTATACCTATAACAGCACCAAACTTGTTATATTGACTTCTGCTTGACTTAATTTCCTTCTATGATCTATTTCTAGCATAGAAAAACACATCAAGCTTTTGTCAAAACACTATATCACTGAATTCAAGCTCAAATTGGACTGGTAGTAGCATATGCGTTAAACAAAGAAAACTACTTATGGATACTAATAGTGACAGATATAAGACTTTTTCAATTTTTCCCAGCTCTGATTTGTTAATATCTACTCAAATAACAGTGTTCTTACCTATATGTTTATTTTTATCAGAGATTCTTCCTTCAATATAAATACAGTGGTCCAAACATAAAATATAATTGATAATTTTGTCCCCCCTTTTTTCTACATGTTGGAAAAGGAGAGTGATTTGGTAAAAAACCATACTTTTATGTATAAACATGGATCAACAAGAGCAATTTATGTATCTCCAAGCTAGACAACTTGCTAAAATGGTTATAAAATCCATTTCAAGTGAGATTTTGGATTTCCTACATAAGTATACACCAATTTTCCTTGAAAGAAGTAATTCACTAAGAGTCACAATAAAACATGAACACTCACTAGATAATTTGACCAAAAACAATATTTATACTGTAAACTAGTCATGATATACAAGTCTCATTGGTTTCAGTGTTAGATAATCCAAAAATTAAAATTTCGGGTAAAATCTTAACTGTGTGCATTCTAAATGACCAAAAAAGTCTAAAATACCTTATTTTAGCAATTTGAGGGTTGTAACTTGACACTAACATAATTGTTACATAAAAAAATAATGTAACATGATTTCTGACAACAAATGTGACCAATTTTCACTGTAAAGGGTATGATTTCTAAAAATAGAATTTCACACGCCTGTCAGTAATAGGTATAAAACCACTAATTCATAGCCCCATTGCTTTCTATGTTAAATTCTGCAAATTCAAGCATTAATGGCTACTTTGTCTTAAGTTCAAATAAAGTGGCAGTTATTTCATGTCAAAACTGTACCTTATCCTGACTTGTGCTGAAAAAATCAACATACCTTTAATTGCATATTAGAGCGTACTGGTTCCCGGAAGTTTGATAGTACAAAAACAGGAACTTCTGATCTGAACAACAGACCAAATGAGCCCTCCTATTAAAATTTCATATACTTCTTTATTATTCAAATAAAACTTTCAATAAGGGTTCTACAGTGATCCCAAGTCCCCAAGCTTTCATTTTATACTAAAACTACCCAAATATTCCAACTATTGACAAAGATACAGCTATGCGTAGGAACTATTTTGTTTACAATATGTACTACTTTCTTGTATGTTCTTTCCGACCGGGCCTGAATTAGTGGTTCTATACCTATAACAGCACCAAACTTGTTATATTGACTTCTGCTTGACTTAATTTCCTTCTATGATCTATTTCTAGCATAGAAAAACACATCAAGCTTTTGTCAAAACACTATATCACTGAATTCAAGCTCAAATTGGACTGGTAGTAGCATATGCGTTAAACAAAGAAAACTACTTATGGATACTAATAGTGACAGATATAAGACTTTTTCAATTTTTCCCAGCTCTGATTTGTTAATATCTACTCAAATAACAGTGTTCTTACCTATATGTTTATTTTTATCAGAGATTCTTCCTTCAATATAAATACAGTGGTCCAAACATAAAATATAATTGATAATTTTGTCCCCCCTTTTTTCTACATGTTGGAAAAGGAGAGTGATTTGGTAAAAAACCATACTTTTATGTATAAACATGGATCAACAAGAGCAATTTATGTATCTCCAAGCTAGACAACTTGCTAAAATGGTTATAAAATCCATTTCAAGTGAGATTTTGGATTTCCTACATAAGTATACACCAATTTTCCTTGAAATAAGTAATTCACTAAGAAACACAATAAAACATGAACACTCACTAGATAATTTGACCAAAAACAATATTTATACTGTAAACTAGTCATGATATACAAGTCTCATTGGTTTCAGTGTTAGATAATCCAAAAATTAAAATTTCGGGTAAAATCTTAACTGTGTGCATTCTAAATGACCAAAAAAGTCTAAAATACCTTATTTTAGCAATTTGAGGGTTGTAACTTGACACTAACATAATTGTTACATAAAAAAAATAATGTAACATGATTTCTGACAACAATGTGACCAATTTTCACTGTAAAGGGTATGATTTCTAAAAATAGAATTTCACACGCCTGTCAGTAATAGGTATAAAACCACTAATTCATAGCCCCATTGCTTTCTATGTTAAATTCTGCAAATTCAAGCATTAATGGCTACTTTGTCTTAAGTTCAAATAAAGTGGCAGTTATTTCATGTCAAAACTGTACCTTATCCTGACTTGTGCTGAAAAAATCAACATACCTTTAATTGCATATTAGAGCGTACTGGTTCCCGGAAGTTTGATAGTACAAAAACAGGAACTTCTGATCTGAACAACAGACCAAATGAGCCCTCCTATTAAAATTTCATATACTTCTTTATTATTCAAATAAAACTTTCAATAAGGGTTCTACAGTGATCCCAAGTCCCCAAGCTTTCATTTTATACTAAAACTACCCAAATATTCCAACTATTGACAAAGATACAGCTATGCGTAGGAACTATTTTGTTTACAATATGTACTACTTTCTTGTATGTTCTTTCCGACCGGGCCTGAATTAGTGGTTCTATACCTATAACAGCACCAAACTTGTTATATTGACTTCTGCTTGACTTAATTTCCTTCTATGATCTATTTCTAGCATAGAAAAACACATCAAGCTTTTGTCAAAACACTATATCACTGAATTCAAGCTCAAATTGGACTGGTAGTAGCATATGCGTTAAACAAAGAAAACTACTTATGGATACTAATAGTGACAGATATTAGACTTTTTCAATTTTTCCCAGCTCTGATTTGTTAATATCTACTCAAATAACAGTGTTCTTACCTATATGTTTATTTTTATCAGAGATTCTTCCTTCAATATAAATACAGTGGTCCAAACATAAAATATAATTGATAATTTTGTCCCCCCTTTTTTCTACATGTTGGAAAAGGAGAGTGATTTGGTAAAAAACCATACTTTTATGTATAAACATGGATCAACAAGAGCAATTTATGTATCTCCAAGCTAGACAACTTGCTAAAATGGTTATAAAATCCATTTCAAGTGAGATTTTGGATTTCCTACATAAGTATACACCAATTTTCCTTGAAATAAGTAATTCACTAAGAAACACAATAAAACATGAACACTCACTAGATAATTTGACCAAAAACAATATTTATACTGTAAACTAGTCATGATATACAAGTCTCATTGGTTTCAGTGTTAGATAATCCAAAAATTAAAATTTCGGGTAAAATCTTAACTGTGTGCATTCTAAATGACCAAAAAAGTCTAAAATACCTTATTTTAGCAATTTGAGGGTTGTAACTTGACACTAACATAATTGTTACATAAAAAAAATAATGTAACATGATTTCTGACAACAAATGTGACCAATTTTCACTGTAAAGGGTATGATTTCTAAAAATAGAATTTCACACGCCTGTCAGTAATAGGTATAAAACCACTAATTCATAGCCCCATTGCTTTCTATGTTAAATTCTGCAAATTCAAGCATTAATGGCTACTTTGTCTTAAGTTCAAATAAAGTGGCAGTTATTTCATGTCAAAACTGTACCTTATCCTGACTTGTGCTGAAAAAATCAACATACCTTTAATTGCATATTAGAGCGTACTGGTTCCCGGAAGTTTGATAGTACAAAAACAGGAACTTCTGATCTGAACAACAGACCAAATGAGCCCTCCTATTAAAATTTCATATACTTCTTTATTATTCAAATAAAACTTTCAATAAGGGTTCTACAGTGATCCCAAGTCCCCAAGCTTTCATTTTATACTAAAACTACCCAAATATTCCAACTATTGACAAAGATACAGCTATGCGTAGGAACTATTTTGTTTACAATATGTACTACTTTCTTGTATGTTCTTTCCGACCGGGCCTGAATTAGTGGTTCTATACCTATAACAGCACCAAACTTGTTATATTGACTTCTGCTTGACTTAATTTCCTTCTATGATCTATTTCTAGCATAGAAAAACACATCAAGCTTTTGTCAAAACACTATATCACTGAATTCAAGCTCAAATTGGACTGGTAGTAGCATATGCGTTAAACAAAGAAAACTACTTATGGATACTAATAGTGACAGATATAAGACTTTTTCAATTTTTCCCAGCTCTGATTTGTTAATATCTACTCAAATAACAGTGTTCTTACCTATATGTTTATTTTTATCAGAGATTCTTCCTTCAATATAAATACAGTGGTCCAAACATAAAATATAATTGATAATTTTGTCCCCCCTTTTTTCTACATGTTGGAAAAGGAGAGTGATTTGGTAAAAAACCATACTTTTATGTATAAACATGGATCAACAAGAGCAATTTATGTATCTCCAAGCTAGACAACTTGCTAAAATGGTTATAAAATCCATTTCAAGTGAGATTTTGGATTTCCTACATAAGTATACACCAATTTTCCTTGAAAGAAGTAATTCACTAAGAGTCACAATAAAACATGAACACTCACTAGATAATTTGACCAAAAACAATATTTATACTGTAAACTAGTCATGATATACAAGTCTCATTGGTTTCAGTGTTAGATAATCCAAAAATTAAAATTTCGGGTAAAATCTTAACTGTGTGCATTCTAAATGACCAAAAAAGTCTAAAATACCTTATTTTAGCAATTTGAGGGTTGTAACTTGACACTAACATAATTGTTACATAAAAAAAATAATGTAACATGATTTCTGACAACAAATGTGACCAATTTTCACTGTAAAGGGTATGATTTCTAAAAATAGAATTTCACACGCCTGTCAGTAATAGGTATAAAACCACTAATTCATAGCCCCATTGCTTTCTATGTTAAATTCTGCAAATTCAAGCATTAATGGCTACTTTGTCTTAAGTTCAAATAAAGTGGCAGTTATTTCATGTCAAAACTGTACCTTATCCTGACTTGTGCTGAAAAAATCAACATACCTTTAATTGCATATTAGAGCGTACTGGTTCCCGGAAGTTTGATAGTACAAAAACAGGAACTTCTGATCTGAACAACAGACCAAATGAGCCCTCCTATTAAAATTTCATATACTTCTTTATTATTCAAATAAAACTTTCAATAAGGGTTCTACAGTGATCCCAAGTCCCCAAGCTTTCATTTTATACTAAAACTACCCAAATATTCCAACTATTGACAAAGATACAGCTATGCGTAGGAACTATTTTGTTTACAATATGTACTACTTTCTTGTATGTTCTTTCCGACCGGGCCTGAATTAGTGGTTCTATACCTATAACAGCACCAAACTTGTTATATTGACTTCTGCTTGACTTAATTTCCTTCTATGATCTATTTCTAGCATAGAAAAACACATCAAGCTTTTGTCAAAACACTATATCACTGAATTCAAGCTCAAATTGGACTGGTAGTAGCATATGCGTTAAACAAAGAAAACTACTTATGGATACTAATAGTGACAGATATAAGACTTTTTCAATTTTTCCCAGCTCTGATTTGTTAATATCTACTCAAATAACAGTGTTCTTACCTATATGTTTATTTTTATCAGAGATTCTTCCTTCAATATAAATACAGTGGTCCAAACATAAAATATAATTGATAATTTTGTCCCCCCTTTTTTCTACATGTTGGAAAAGGAGAGTGATTTGGTAAAAAACCATACTTTTATGTATAAACATGGATCAACAAGAGCAATTTATGTATCTCCAAGCTAGACAACTTGCTAAAATGGTTATAAAATCCATTTCAAGTGAGATTTTGGATTTCCTACATAAGTATACACCAATTTTCCTTGAAATAAGTAATTCACTAAGAAACACAATAAAACATGAACACTCACTAGATAATTTGACCAAAAACAATATTTATACTGTAAACTAGTCATGATATACAAGTCTCATTGGTTTCAGTGTTAGATAATCCAAAAATTAAAATTTCGGGTAAAATCTTAACTGTGTGCATTCTAAATGACCAAAAAAGTCTAAAATACCTTATTTTAGCAATTTGAGGGTTGTAACTTGACACTAACATAATTGTTACATAAAAAAAATAATGTAACATGATTTCTGACAACAAATGTGACCAATTTTCACTGTAAAGGGTATGATTTCTAAAAATAGAATTTCACACGCCTGTCAGTAATAGGTATAAAACCACTAATTCATAGCCCCATTGCTTTCTATGTTAAATTCTGCAAATTCAAGCATTAATGGCTACTTTGTCTTAAGTTCAAATAAAGTGGCAGTTATTTCATGTCAAAACTGTACCTTATCCTGACTTGTGCTGAAAAAATCAACATACCTTTAATTGCATATTAGAGCGTACTGGTTCCCGGAAGTTTGATAGTACAAAAACAGGAACTTCTGATCTGAACAACAGACCAAATGAGCCCTCCTATTAAAATTTCATATACTTCTTTATTATTCAAATAAAACTTTCAATAAGGGTTCTACAGTGATCCCAAGTCCCCAAGCTTTCATTTTATACTAAAACTACCCAAATATTCCAACTATTGACAAAGATACAGCTATGCGTAGGAACTATTTTGTTTACAATATGTACTACTTTCTTGTATGTTCTTTCCGACCGGGCCTGAATTAGTGGTTCTATACCTATAACAGCACCAAACTTGTTATATTGACTTCTGCTTGACTTAATTTCCTTCTATGATCTATTTCTAGCATAGAAAAACACATCAAGCTTTTGTCAAAACACTATATCACTGAATTCAAGCTCAAATTGGACTGGTAGTAGCATATGCGTTAAACAAAGAAAACTACTTATGGATACTAATAGTGACAGATATAAGACTTTTTCAATTTTTCCCAGCTCTGATTTGTTAATATCTACTCAAATAACAGTGTTCTTACCTATATGTTTATTTTTATCAGAGATTCTTCCTTCAATATAAATACAGTGGTCCAAACATAAAATATAATTGATAATTTTGTCCCCCCTTTTTTCTACATGTTGGAAAAGGAGAGTGATTTGGTAAAAAACCATACTTTTATGTATAAACATGGATCAACAAGAGCAATTTATGTATCTCCAAGCTAGACAACTTGCTAAAATGGTTATAAAATCCATTTCAAGTGAGATTTTGGATTTCCTACATAAGTATACACCAATTTTCCTTGAAATAAGTAATTCACTAAGAAACACAATAAAACATGAACACTCACTAGATAATTTGACCAAAAACAATATTTATACTGTAAACTAGTCATGATATACAAGTCTCATTGGTTTCAGTGTTAGATAATCCAAAAATTAAAATTTCGGGTAAAATCTTAACTGTGTGCATTCTAAATGACCAAAAAAGTCTAAAATACCTTATTTTAGCAATTTGAGGGTTGTAACTTGACACTAACATAATTGTTACATAAAAAAAATAATGTAACATGATTTCTGACAACAAATGTGACCAATTTTCACTGTAAAGGGTATGATTTCTAAAAATAGAATTTCACACGCCTGTCAGTAATAGGTATAAAACCACTAATTCATAGCCCCATTGCTTTCTATGTTAAATTCTGCAAATTCAAGCATTAATGGCTACTTTGTCTTAAGTTCAAATAAAGTGGCAGTTATTTCATGTCAAAACTGTACCTTATCCTGACTTGTGCTGAAAAAATCAACATACCTTTAATTGCATATTAGAGCGTACTGGTTCCCGGAAGTTTGATAGTACAAAAACAGGAACTTCTGATCTGAACAACAGACCAAATGAGCCCTCCTATTAAAATTTCATATACTTCTTTATTATTCAAATAAAACTTTCAATAAGGGTTCTACAGTGATCCCAAGTCCCCAAGCTTTCATTTTATACTAAAACTACCCAAATATTCCAACTATTGACAAAGATACAGCTATGCGTAGGAACTATTTTGTTTACAATATGTACTACTTTCTTGTATGTTCTTTCCGACCGGGCCTGAATTAGTGGTTCTATACCTATAACAGCACCAAACTTGTTATATTGACTTCTGCTTGACTTAATTTCCTTCTATGATCTATTTCTAGCATAGAAAAACACATCAAGCTTTTGTCAAAACACTATATCACTGAATTCAAGCTCAAATTGGACTGGTAGTAGCATATGCGTTAAACAAAGAAAACTACTTATGGATACTAATAGTGACAGATATAAGACTTTTTCAATTTTTCCCAGCTCTGATTTGTTAATATCTACTCAAATAACAGTGTTCTTACCTATATGTTTATTTTTATCAGAGATTCTTCCTTCAATATAAATACAGTGGTCCAAACATAAAATATAATTGATAATTTTGTCCCCCCTTTTTTCTACATGTTGGAAAAGGAGAGTGATTTGGTAAAAAACCATACTTTTATGTATAAACATGGATCAACAAGAGCAATTTATGTATCTCCAAGCTAGACAACTTGCTAAAATGGTTATAAAATCCATTTCAAGTGAGATTTTGGATTTCCTACATAAGTATACACCAATTTTCCTTGAAATAAGTAATTCACTAAGAAACACAATAAAACATGAACACTCACTAGATAATTTGACCAAAAACAATATTTATACTGTAAACTAGTCATGATATACAAGTCTCATTGGTTTCAGTGTTAGATAATCCAAAAATTAAAATTTCGGGTAAAATCTTAACTGTGTGCATTCTAAATGACCAAAAAAGTCTAAAATACCTTATTTTAGCAATTTGAGGGTTGTAACTTGACACTAACATAATTGTTACATAAAAAAAATAATGTAACATGATTTCTGACAACAAATGTGACCAATTTTCACTGTAAAGGGTATGATTTCTAAAAATAGAATTTCACACGCCTGTCAGTAATAGGTATAAAACCACTAATTCATAGCCCCATTGCTTTCTATGTTAAATTCTGCAAATTCAAGCATTAATGGCTACTTTGTCTTAAGTTCAAATAAAGTGGCAGTTATTTCATGTCAAAACTGTACCTTATCCTGACTTGTGCTGAAAAAATCAACATACCTTTAATTGCATATTAGAGCGTACTGGTTCCCGGAAGTTTGATAGTACAAAAACAGGAACTTCTGATCTGAACAATAGACCAAATGAGCCCTCCTATTAAAATTTCATATACTTCTTTATTATTCAAATAAAACTTTCAATAAGGGTTCTACAGTGATCCCAAGTCCCCAAGCTTTCATTTTATACTAAAACTACCCAAATATTCCAACTATTGACAAAGATACAGCTATGCGTAGGAACTATTTTGTTTACAATATGTACTACTTTCTTGTATGTTCTTTCCGACCGGGCCTGAATTAGTGGTTCTATACCTATAACAGCACCAAACTTGTTATATTGACTTCTGCTTGACTTAATTTCCTTCTATGATCTATTTCTAGCATAGAAAAACACATCAAGCTTTTGTCAAAACACTATATCACTGAATTCAAGCTCAAATTGGACTGGTAGTAGCATATGCGTTAAACAAAGAAAACTACTTATGGATACTAATAGTGACAGATATAAGACTTTTTCAATTTTTCCCAGCTCTGATTTGTTAATATCTACTCAAATAACAGTGTTCTTACCTATATGTTTATTTTTATCAGAGATTCTTCCTTCAATATAAATACAGTGGTCCAAACATAAAATATAATTGATAATTTTGTCCCCCCTTTTTTCTACATGTTGGAAAAGGAGAGTGATTTGGTAAAAAACCATACTTTTATGTATAAACATGGATCAACAAGAGCAATTTATGTATCTCCAAGCTAGACAACTTGCTAAAATGGTTATAAAATCCATTTCAAGTGAGATTTTGGATTTCCTACATAAGTATACACCAATTTTCCTTGAAATAAGTAATTCACTAAGAAACACAATAAAACATGAACACTCACTAGATAATTTGACCAAAAACAATATTTATACTGTAAACTAGTCATGATATACAAGTCTCATTGGTTTCAGTGTTAGATAATCCAAAAATTAAAATTTCGGGTAAAATCTTAACTGTGTGCATTCTAAATGACCAAAAAAGTCTAAAATACCTTATTTTAGCAATTTGAGGGTTGTAACTTGACACTAACATAATTGTTACATAAAAAAAATAATGTAACATGATTTCTGACAACAAATGTGACCAATTTTCACTGTAAAGGGTATGATTTCTAAAAATAGAATTTCACACGCCTGTCAGTAATAGGTATAAAACCACTAATTCATAGCCCCATTGCTTTCTATGTTAAATTCTGCAAATTCAAGCATTAATGGCTACTTTGTCTTAAGTTCAAATAAAGTGGCAGTTATTTCATGTCAAAACTGTACCTTATCCTGACTTGTGCTGAAAAAATCAACATACCTTTAATTGCATATTAGAGCGTACTGGTTCCCGGAAGTTTGATAGTACAAAAACAGGAACTTCTGATCTGAACAATAGACCAAATGAGCCCTCCTATTAAAATTTCATATACTTCTTTATTATTCAAATAAAACTTTCAATAAGGGTTCTACAGTGATCCCAAGTCCCCAAGCTTTCATTTTATACTAAAACTACCCAAATATTCCAACTATTGACAAAGATACAGCTATGCGTAGGAACTATTTTGTTTACAATATGTACTACTTTCTTGTATGTTCTTTCCGACCGGGCCTGAATTAGTGGTTCTATACCTATAACAGCACCAAACTTGTTATATTGACTTCTGCTTGACTTAATTTCCTTCTATGATCTATTTCTAGCATAGAAAAACACATCAAGCTTTTGTCAAAACACTATATCACTGAATTCAAGCTCAAATTGGACTGGTAGTAGCATATGCGTTAAACAAAGAAAACTACTTATGGATACTAATAGTGACAGATATAAGACTTTTTCAATTTTTCCCAGCTCTGATTTGTT
Organism: Mytilus californianus; assembly: GCF_021869535.1. NCBI lineage: Eukaryota > Metazoa > Mollusca > Bivalvia > Mytilida > Mytilidae > Mytilus > Mytilus californianus. The sequence continues at coordinate 60,796,138 of NW_026262604.1, read as the reverse complement.
AATATCTACTCAAATAACAGTGTTCTTACCTATATGTTTATTTTTATCAGAGATTCTTCCTTCAATATAAATACAGTGGTCCAAACATAAAATATAATTGATAATTTTGTCCCCCCTTTTTTCTACATGTTGGAAAAGGAGAGTGATTTGGTAAAAAACCATACTTTTATGTATAAACATGGATCAACAAGAGCAATTTATGTATCTCCAAGCTAGACAACTTGCTAAAATGGTTATAAAATCCATTTCAAGTGAGATTTTGGATTTCCTACATAAGTATACACCAATTTTCCTTGAAATAAGTAATTCACTAAGAAACACAATAAAACATGAACACTCACTAGATAATTTGACCAAAAACAATATTTATACTGTAAACTAGTCATGATATACAAGTCTCATTGGTTTCAGTGTTAGATAATCCAAAAATTAAAATTTCGGGTAAAATCTTAACTGTGTGCATTCTAAATGACCAAAAAAGTCTAAAATACCTTATTTTAGCAATTTGAGGGTTGTAACTTGACACTAACATAATTGTTACATAAAAAAAATAATGTAACATGATTTCTGACAACAAATGTGACCAATTTTCACTGTAAAGGGTATGATTTCTAAAAATAGAATTTCACACGCCTGTCAGTAATAGGTATAAAACCACTAATTCATAGCCCCATTGCTTTCTATGTTAAATTCTGCAAATTCAAGCATTAATGGCTACTTTGTCTTAAGTTCAAATAAAGTGGCAGTTATTTCATGTCAAAACTGTACCTTATCCTGACTTGTGCTGAAAAAATCAACATACCTTTAATTGCATATTAGAGCGTACTGGTTCCCGGAAGTTTGATAGTACAAAAACAGGAACTTCTGATCTGAACAATAGACCAAATGAGCCCTCCTATTAAAATTTCATATACTTCTTTATTATTCAAATAAAACTTTCAATAAGGGTTCTACAGTGATCCCAAGTCCCCAAGCTTTCATTTTATACTAAAACTACCCAAATATTCCAACTATTGACAAAGATACAGCTATGCGTAGGAACTATTTTGTTTACAATATGTACTACTTTCTTGTATGTTCTTTCCGACCGGGCCTGAATTAGTGGTTCTATACCTATAACAGCACCAAACTTGTTATATTGACTTCTGCTTGACTTAATTTCCTTCGATGATCTATTTCTAGCATAGAAAAACACATCAAGCTTTTGTCAAAACACTATATCACTGAATTCAAGCTCAAATTGGACTGGTAGTAGCATATGCGTTAAACAAAGAAAACTACTTATGGATACTAATAGTGACAGATATAAGACTTTTTCAATTTTTCCCAGCTCTGATTTGTTAATATCTACTCAAATAACAGTGTTCTTACCTATATGTTTATTTTTATCAGAGATTCTTCCTTCAATATAAATACAGTGGTCCAAACATAAAATATAATTGATAATTTTGTCCCCCCTTTTTTCTACATGTTGGAAAAGGAGAGTGATTTGGTAAAAAACCATACTTTTATGTATAAACATGGATCAACAAGAGCAATTTATGTATCTCCAAGCTAGACAACTTGCTAAAATGGTTATAAAATCCATTTCAAGTGAGATTTTGGATTTCCTACATAAGTATACACCAAGTTTCCTTGAAATAAGTAATTCACTAAGAAACACAATAAAACATGAACACTCACTAGATAATTTGACCAAAAACAATATTTATACTGTAAACTAGTCATGATATACAAGTCTCATTGGTTTCAGTGTTAGATAATCCAAAAATTAAAATTTCGGGTAAAATCTTAACTGTGTGCATTCTAAATGACCAAAAAAGTCTAAAATACCTTATTTTAGCAATTTGAGGGTTGTAACTTGACACTAACATAATTGTTACATAAAAAAAATAATGTAACATGATTTCTGACAACAAATGTGACCAATTTTCACTGTAAAGGGTATGATTTCTAAAAATAGAATTTCACACGCCTGTCAGTAATACAGCACCAAACTTGTTATATTGACTTCTGCTTGACTTAATTTCCTTCTATGATCTATTTCTAGCATAGAAAAACACATCAAGCTTTTGTCAAAACACTATATCACTGAATTCAAGCTCAAATTGGACTGGTAGTAGCATATGCGTTAAACAAAGAAAACTACTTATGGATACTAATAGTGACAGATATAAGACTTTTTCAATTTTTCCCAGCTCTGATTTGTTAATATCTACTCAAATAACAGTGTTCTTACCTATATGTTTATTTTTATCAGAGATTCTTCCTTCAATATAAATACAGTGGTCCAAACATAAAATATAATTGATAATTTTGTCCCCCCTTTTTTCTACATGTTGGAAAAGGAGAGTGATTTGGTAAAAAACCATACTTTTATGTATAAACATGGATCAACAAGAGCAATTTATGTATCTCCAAGCTAGACAACTTGCTAAAATGGTTATAAAATCCATTTCAAGTGAGATTTTGGATTTCCTACATAAGTATACACCAATTTTCCTTGAAATAAGCAATTCACTAAGAAACACAATAAAACATGAACACTCACTAGATAATTTGACCAAAAACAATATTTATACTGTAAACTAGTCATGATATACAAGTCTCATTGGTTTCAGTGTTAGATAATCCAAAAATTAAAATTTCGGGTAAAATCTTAACTGTGTGCATTCTAAATGACCAAAAAAGTCTAAAATACCTTATTTTAGCAATTTGAGGGTTGTAACTTGACACTAACATAATTGTTACATAAAAAAAATAATGTAACATGATTTCTGACAACAAATGTGACCAATTTTCACTGTAAATGGTATGATTTCTAAAAATAGAATTTCACACGCCTGTCAGTAATAGGTATAAAACCACTAATTCATAGCCCCATTGCTTTCTATGTTAAATTCTGCAAATTCAAGCATTAATGGCTACTTTGTCTTAAGTTCAAATAAAGTGGCAGTTATTTCATGTCAAAACTGTACCTTATCCTGACTTGTGCTGAAAAAATCAACATACCTTTAATTGCATATTAGAGCGTACTGGTTCCCGGAAGTTTGATAGTACAAAAACAGGAACTTCTGATCTGAACAACAGACCAAATGAGCCCTCCTATTAAAATTTCATATACTTCTTTATTATTCAAATAAAACTTTCAATAAGGGTTCTACAGTGATCCCAAGTCCCCAAGCTTTCATTTTATACTAAAACTACCCAAATATTCCAACTATTGACAAAGATACAGCTATGCGTAGGAACTATTTTGTTTACAATATGTACTACTTTCTTGTATGTTCTTTCCGACCGGGCCTGAATTAGTGGTTCTATACCTATAACAGCACCAAACTTGTTATATTGACTTCTGCTTGACTTAATTTCCTTCTATGATCTATTTCTAGCATAGAAAAACACATCAAGCTTTTGTCAAAACACTATATCACTGAATTCAAGCTCAAATTGGACTGGTAGTAGCATATGCGTTAAACAAAGAAAACTACTTATGGATACTAATAGTGACAGATATAAGACTTTTTCAATTTTTCCCAGCTCTGATTTGTTAATATCTACTCAAATAACAGTGTTCTTACCTATATGTTTATTTTTATCAGAGATTCTTCCTTCAATATAAATACAGTGGTCCAAACATAAAATATAATTGATAATTTTGTCCCCCCTTTTTTCTACATGTTGGAAAAGGAGAGTGATTTGGTAAAAAACCATACTTTTATGTATAAACATGGATCAACAAGAGCAATTTATGTATCTCCAAGCTAGACAACTTGCTAAAATGGTTATAAAATCCATTTCAAGTGAGATTTTGGATTTCCTACATAAGTATACACCAATTTTCCTTGAAATAAGTAATTCACTAAGAAACACAATAAAACATGAACACTCACTAGATAATTTGACCAAAAACAATATTTATACTGTAAACTAGTCATGATATACAAGTCTCATTGGTTTCAGTGTTAGATAATCCAAAAATTAAAATTTCGGGTAAAATCTTAACTGTGTGCATTCTAAATGACCAAAAAAGTCTAAAATACCTTATTTTAGCAATTTGAGGGTTGTAACTTGACACTAACATAATTGTTACATAAAAAAAATAATGTAACATGATTTCTGACAACAAATGTGACCAATTTTCACTGTAAAGGGTATGATTTCTAAAAATAGAATTTCACACGCCTGTCAGTAATAGGTATAAAACCACTAATTCATAGCCCCATTGCTTTCTATGTTAAATTCTGCAAATTCAAGCATTAATGGCTACTTTGTCTTAAGTTCAAATAAAGTGGCAGTTATTTCATGTCAAAACTGTACCTTATCCTGACTTGTGCTGAAAAAATCAACATACCTTTAATTGCATATTAGAGCGTACTGGTTCCCGGAAGTTTGATAGTACAAAAACAGGAACTTCTGATCTGAACAATAGACCAAATGAGCCCTCCTATTAAAATTTCATATACTTCTTTATTATTCAAATAAAACTTTCAATAAGGGTTCTACAGTGATCCCAAGTCCCCAAGCTTTCATTTTATACTAAAACTACCCAAATATTCCAACTATTGACAAAGATACAGCTATGCGTAGGAACTATTTTGTTTACAATATGTACTACTTTCTTGTATGTTCTTTCCGACCGGGCCTGAATTAGTGGTTCTATACCTATAACAGCACCAAACTTGTTATATTGACTTCTGCTTGACTTAATTTCCTTCGATGATCTATTTCTAGCATAGAAAAACACATCAAGCTTTTGTCAAAACACTATATCACTGAATTCAAGCTCAAATTGGACTGGTAGTAGCATATGCGTTAAACAAAGAAAACTACTTATGGATACTAATAGTGACAGATATAAGACTTTTTCAATTTTTCCCAGCTCTGATTTGTTAATATCTACTCAAATAACAGTGTTCTTACCTATATGTTTATTTTTATCAGAGATTCTTCCTTCAATATAAATACAGTGGTCCAAACATAAAATATAATTGATAATTTTGTCCCCCCTTTTTTCTACATGTTGGAAAAGGAGAGTGATTTGGTAAAAAACCATACTTTTATGTATAAACATGGATCAACAAGAGCAATTTATGTATCTCCAAGCTAGACAACTTGCTAAAATGGTTATAAAATCCATTTCAAGTGAGATTTTGGATTTCCTACATAAGTATACACCAAGTTTCCTTGAAATAAGTAATTCACTAAGAAACACAATAAAACATGAACACTCACTAGATAATTTGACCAAAAACAATATTTATACTGTAAACTAGTCATGATATACAAGTCTCATTGGTTTCAGTGTTAGATAATCCAAAAATTAAAATTTCGGGTAAAATCTTAACTGTGTGCATTCTAAATGACCAAAAAAGTCTAAAATACCTTATTTTAGCAATTTGAGGGTTGTAACTTGACACTAACATAATTGTTACATAAAAAAAATAATGTAACATGATTTCTGACAACAAATGTGACCAATTTTCACTGTAAAGGGTATGATTTCTAAAAATAGAATTTCACACGCCTGTCAGTAATACAGCACCAAACTTGTTATATTGACTTCTGCTTGACTTAATTTCCTTCTATGATCTATTTCTAGCATAGAAAAACACATCAAGCTTTTGTCAAAACACTATATCACTGAATTCAAGCTCAAATTGGACTGGTAGTAGCATATGCGTTAAACAAAGAAAACTACTTATGGATACTAATAGTGACAGATATAAGACTTTTTCAATTTTTCCCAGCTCTGATTTGTTAATATCTACTCAAATAACAGTGTTCTTACCTATATGTTTATTTTTATCAGAGATTCTTCCTTCAATATAAATACAGTGGTCCAAACATAAAATATAATTGATAATTTTGTCCCCCCTTTTTTCTACATGTTGGAAAAGGAGAGTGATTTGGTAAAAAAACCATACTTTTATGTATAAACATGGATCAACAAGAGCAATTTATGTATCTCCAAGCTAGACAACTTGCTAAAATGGTTATAAAATCCATTTCAAGTGAGATTTTGGATTTCCTACATAAGTATACACCAATTTTCCTTGAAATAAGCAATTCACTAAGAAACACAATAAAACATGAACACTCACTAGATAATTTGACCAAAAACAATATTTATACTGTAAACTAGTCATGATATACAAGTCTCATTGGTTTCAGTGTTAGATAATCCAAAAATTAAAATTTCGGGTAAAATCTTAACTGTGTGCATTCTAAATGACCAAAAAAGTCTAAAATACCTTATTTTAGCAATTTGAGGGTTGTAACTTGACACTAACATAATTGTTACATAAAAAAAATAATGTAACATGATTTCTGACAACAAATGTGACCAATTTTCACTGTAAATGGTATGATTTCTAAAAATAGAATTTCACACGCCTGTCAGTAATAGGTATAAAACCACTAATTCATAGCCCCATTGCTTTCTATGTTAAATTCTGCAAATTCAAGCATTAATGGCTACTTTGTCTTAAGTTCAAATAAAGTGGCAGTTATTTCATGTCAAAACTGTACCTTATCCTGACTTGTGCTGAAAAAATCAACATACCTTTAATTGCATATTAGAGCGTACTGGTTCCCGGAAGTTTGATAGTACAAAAACAGGAACTTCTGATCTGAACAACAGACCAAATGAGCCCTCCTATTAAAATTTCATATACTTCTTTATTATTCAAATAAAACTTTCAATAAGGGTTCTACAGTATCCCAAGTCCCCAAGCTTTCATTTTATACTAAAACTACCCAAATATTCCAACTATTGACAAAGATACAGCTATGCGTAGGAACTATTTTGTTTACAATATGTACTACTTTCTTGTATGTTCTTTCCGACCGGGCCTGAATTAGTGGTTCTATACCTATAACAGCACCAAACTTGTTATATTGACTTCTGCTTGACTTAATTTCCTTCTATGATCTATTTCTAGCATAGAAAAACACATCAAGCTTTTGTCAAAACACTATATCACTGAATTCAAGCTCAAATTGGACTGGTAGTAGCATATGCGTTAAACAAAGAAAACTACTTATGGATACTAATAGTGACAGATATAAGACTTTTTCAATTTTTCCCAGCTCTGATTTGTTAATATCTACTCAAATAACAGTGTTCTTACCTATATGTTTATTTTTATCAGAGATTCTTCCTTCAATATAAATACAGTGGTCCAAACATAAAATATAATTGATAATTTTGTCCCCCCTTTTTTCTACATGTTGGAAAAGGAGAGTGATTTGGTAAAAAAAACCATACTTTTATGTATAAACATGGATCAACAAGAGCAATTTATGTATCTCCAAGCTAGACAACTTGCTAAAATGGTTATAAAATCCATTTCAAGTGAGATTTTGGATTTCCTACATAAGTATACACCAATTTTCCTTGAAATAAGTAATTCACTAAGAAACACAATAAAACATGAACACTCACTAGATAATTTGACCCAAAAACAATATTTATACTGTAAACTAGTCATGATATACAAGTCTCATTGGTTTCAGTGTTAGATAATCCAAAAATTAAAATTTCGGGTAAAATCTTAACTGTGTGCATTCTAAATGACCAAAAAAGTCTAAAATACCTTATTTTAGCAATTTGAGGGTTGTAACTTGACACTAACATAATTGTTACATAAAAAAAATAATGTAACATGATTTCTGACAACAAATGTGACCAATTTTCACTGTAAAGGGTATGATTTCTAAAAATAGAATTTCACACGCCTGTCAGTAATAGGTATAAAACCACTAATTCATAGCCCCATTGCTTTCTATGTTAAATTCTGCAAATTCAAGCATTAATGGCTACTTTGTCTTAAGTTCAAATAAAGTGGCAGTTATTTCATGTCAAAACTGTACCTTATCCTGACTTGTGCTGAAAAAATCAACATACCTTTAATTGCATATTAGAGCGTACTGGTTCCCGGAAGTTTGATAGTACAAAAACAGGAACTTCTGATCTGAACAACAGACCAAATGAGCCCTCCTATTAAAATTTCATATACTTCTTTATTATTCAAATAAAACTTTCAATAAGGGTTCTACAGTGATCCCAAGTCCCCAAGCTTTCATTTTATACTAAAACTACCCAAATATTCCAACTATTGACAAAGATACAGCTATGCGTAGGAACTATTTTGTTTACAATATGTACTACTTTCTTGTATGTTCTTTCCGACCGGGCCTGAATTAGTGGTTCTATACCTATAACAGCACCAAACTTGTTATATTGACTTCTGCTTGACTTAATTTCCTTCTATGATCTATTTCTAGCATAGAAAAACACATCAAGCTTTTGTCAAAACACTATATCACTGAATTCAAGCTCAAATTGGACTGGTAGTAGCATATGCGTTAAACAAAGAAAACTACTTATGGATACTAATAGTGACAGATATAAGACTTTTTCAATTTTTCCCAGCTCTGATTTGTTAATATCTACTCAAATAACAGTGTTCTTACCTATATGTTTATTTTTATCAGAGATTCTTCCTTCAATATAAATACAGTGGTCCAAACATAAAATATAATTGATAATTTTGTCCCCCCTTTTTTCTACATGTTGGAAAAGGAGAGTGATTTGGTAAAAAACCATACTTTTATGTATAAACATGGATCAACAAGAGCAATTTATGTATCTCCAAGCTAGACAACTTGCTAAAATGGTTATAAAATCCATTTCAAGTGAGATTTTGGATTTCCTACATAAGTATACACCAATTTTCCTTGAAATAAGTAATTCACTAAGAAACACAATAAAACATGAACACTCACTAGATAATTTGACCAAAAACAATATTTATACTGTAAACTAGTCATGATATACAAGTCTCATTGGTTTCAGTGTTAGATAATCCAAAAATTAAAATTTCGGGTAAAATCTTAACTGTGTGCATTCTAAATGACCAAAAAAGTCTAAAATACCTTATTTTAGCAATTTGAGGGTTGTAACTTGACACTAACATAATTGTTACATAAAAAAAATAATGTAACATGATTTCTGACAACAAATGTGACCAATTTTCACTGTAAAGGGTATGATTTCTAAAAATAGAATTTCACACGCCTGTCAGTAATAGGTATAAAACCACTAATTCATAGCCCCATTGCTTTCTATGTTAAATTCTGCAAATTCAAGCATTAATGGCTACTTTGTCTTAAGTTCAAATAAAGTGGCAGTTATTTCATGTCAAAACTGTACCTTATCCTGACTTGTGCTGAAAAAATCAACATACCTTTAATTGCATATTAGAGCGTACTGGTTCCCGGAAGTTTGATAGTACAAAAACAGGAACTTCTGATCTGAACAACAGACCAAATGAGCCCTCCTATTAAAATTTCATATACTTCTTTATTATTCAAATAAAACTTTCAATAAGGGTTCTACAGTGATCCCAAGTCCCCAAGCTTTCATTTTATACTAAAACTACCCAAATATTCCAACTATTGACAACGATACAGCTATGCGTAGGAACTATTTTGTTTACAATATGTACTACTTTCTTGTATGTTCTTTCCGACCGGGCCTGAATTAGTGGTTCTATACCTATAACAGCACCAAACTTGTTATATTGACTTCTGCTTGACTTAATTTCCTTCTATGATCTATTTCTAGCATAGAAAAACACATCAAGCTTTTGTCAAAACACTATATCACTGAATTCAAGCTCAAATTGGACTGGTAGTAGCATATGCGTTAAACAAAGAAAACTACTTATGGATACTAATAGTGACAGATATAAGACTTTTTCAATTTTTCCCAGCTCTGATTTGTTAATATCTACTCAAATAACAGTGTTCTTACCTATATGTTTATTTTTATCAGAGATTCTTCCTTCAATATAAATACAGTGGTCCAAACATAAAATATAATTGATAATTTTGTCCCCCCTTTTTTCTACATGTTGGAAAAGGAGAGTGATTTGGTAAAAAACCATACTTTTATGTATAAACATGGATCAACAAGAGCAATTTATGTATCTCCAAGCTAGACAACTTGCTAAAATGGTTATAAAATCCATTTCAAGTGAGATTTTGGATTTCCTACATAAGTATACACCAATTTTCCTTGAAATAAGTAATTCACTAAGAAACACAATAAAACATAATTTGACCAAAAACAATATTTATACTGTAAACTAGTCATGATATACAAGTCTCATTGGTTTCAGTGTTAGATAATCCAAAAATTAAAATTTCGGGGTATAAATCTTAACTGTGTGCATTCTAATGACCAAAAAAGTCTAAAATACCTTATTTTAGCAATTTGAGGGTTTGTAACTTGACACTAACATAATTGTTACATAAAAAAAATAATGTAACATGATTTCTGACAACAAATGTGACCAATTTTCACTGTAAAGGGTATGATTTCTAAAAATAGAATTTCACACGCCTGTCAGTAATAGGTATAAACCACTAATTCATAGCCCCATTGCTTTCTATGTTAAATTCTGCAAATTCAAGCATTAATGGCTACTTTGTCTTAAGTTCAAATAAAGGTGGCAGTTATTTCATGTCAAAACTGTACCTTATCCTGACTTGTGCTGAAAAAATCAACATACCTTTAATTGCATATTAGAGCGTACTGGTTCCCGGAAGTTTGATAGTACAAAAACAGGAACTTCTGATCTGAAACAACAGACCAAATGAGCCCTCCTATTAAAATTTCATATACTTCTTTATTATTCAAAATAAAACTTTCAATAAGGGTTCTACAGTGATCCCAAGTCCCCAAGCTTTCATTTTATACTAAAACTACCCAAATATTCCAACTATTGACAAGATACAGCTATGCGTAGGAACTATTTTGTTTACAATATGTACTACTTTCTTGTATGTTCTTTCCGACCGGGCCTGAAATTAGTGGTTCTATACCTACAACAGCACCAAACTTGTTATATTGACTTCTGCTTGACTTAATTTCCTTCTATGATCTATTTCTAGCATAGGAAAAACACATCAAGCTTTTGTCAAAACACTATATCACTGAATTCAAGCTCAAATTGGACTGGTAGTAGCATATGCGTTAAACAAAGAGGAAAACTACTTATGGATACTAATAGTGACAGATATAAGACTTTTTTCAATTTTTCCCAGCTCTGATTTGTTAATATCTACTCAAATAACAGTGTTCTTACCTAATATGTTTATTTTTATCAGAGATTCTTCCTTCAATATAAAATACAGTGGTCCAAACATAAAATATAATTGATAATTTTGTCCCCCCCTTTTTTCTACATGTTGGAAAAGGAGAGTGATTTGGTAAAAAAAACCATACTTTTATGTATAAACATGGATCAACAAGAGCAATTTATGTATCTCCAAGCTAGACAACTTGCTAAAATGGTTATAAAATCCATTTCAAGTGAGATTTTGGATTTCCTACATAAGTATACACCAATTTTCCTTGAAATAAGTAATTCACTAAGAAACACAATAAAACATGAACACTCACTAGATAATTTGACCAAAAACAATATTTATACTGTAAACTAGTCATGATATACAAGTCTCATTGGTTTCAGTGTTAGATAATCCAAAAATTAAAATTTCGGGTAAAATCTTAACTGTGTGCATTCTAAATGACCAAAAAAGTCTAAAATACCTTATTTTAGTAATTTGAGGGTTGTAACTTGACACTAACATAATTGTTACATAAAAAAAATAATGTAACATGATTTCTGACAACAAATGTGACCAATTTTCACTGTAAAGGGTATGATTTCTAAAAATAGAATTTCACACGCCTGTCAGTAATAGGTATAAAACCACTAATTCATAGCCCCATTGCTTTCTATGTTAAATTCTGCAAATTCAAGCATTAATGGCTACTTTGTCTTAAGTTCAAATAAAGTGGCAGTTATTTCATTGTCAAAACTGTACCTTATCCTGACTTGTGCTGAAAAAATCAACATACCTTTAATTGCATATTAGAGCGTACTGGTTCCCGGAAGTTTGATAGTACAAAAACAGGAACTTCTGATCTGAACAACAGACCAAATGAGCCCTCCTATTAAAATTTCATATACTTCTTTATTATTCAAATAAAACTTTCAATAAGGGTTCTACAGTGATCCCAAGTCCCCAAGCTTTCATTTTATACTAAAACTACCCAAATATTCCAACTATTGACAAAGATACAGCTATGCGTAGGAACTATTTTGTTTACAATATGTACTACTTTCTTGTATGTTCTTTCCGACCGGGCCCTGAATTAGTGGTTCTATACCTACAACAGCACCAAACTTGTTATATTGACTTCTGCTTGACTTAATTTCCTTCTATGATCTATTTCTAGCATAGAAAAACACATCAAGCTTTTGTCAAAACACTATATCACTGAATTCAAGCTCAAATTGGACTGGTAGTAGCATATGCGTTAAACAAAGAAAACTACTTATGGATACTAATAGTGACAGATATAAGACTTTTTTCAATTTTTCCCAGCTCTGATTTGTTAATATCTACTCAAATAACAGTGTTCTTACCTATATGTTTATTTTTATCAGAGATTCTTCCTTCAATATAAATACAGTGGTCCAAACATAAAATATAATTGATAATTTTGTCCCCCCTTTTTTCTACATGTTGGAAAAGGAGAGTGATTTGGTAAAAAACCATACTTTTATGTATAAACATGGATCAACAAGAGCAATTTATGTATCTCCAAGCTAGACAACTTGCTAAAATGGTTATAAAATCCATTTCAAGTGAGATTTTGGATTTCCTACATAAGTATACACCAATTTTCCTTGAAATAAGTAATTCACTAAGAAACACAATAAAACATGAACACTCACTAGATAATTTGACCAAAAACAATATTTATACTGTAAACTAGTCATGATATACAAGTCTCATTGGTTTCAGTGTTAGATAATCCAAAAATTAAAATTTCGGGTAAAATCTTAACTGTGTGCATTCTAAATGACCAAAAAAGTCTAAAATACCTTATTTTAGTAATTTGAGGGTTGTAACTTGACACTAACATAATTGTTACATAAAAAAAATAATGTAACATGATTTCTGACAACAAATGTGACCAATTTTCACTGTAAAGGGTATGATTTCTAAAAATAGAATTTCACACGCCTGTCAGTAATAGGTATAAAACCACTAATTCATAGCCCCATTGCTTTCTATGTTAAATTCTGCAAATTCAAGCATTAATGGCTACTTTGTCTTAAGTTCAAATAAAGTGGCAGTTATTTCATGTCAAAACTGTACCTTATCCTGACTTGTGCTGAAAAAATCAACATACCTTTAATTGCATATTAGAGCGTACTGGTTCCCGGAAGTTTGATAGTACAAAAACAGGAACTTCTGATCTGAACAACAGACCAAATGAGCCCTCCTATTAAAATTTCATATACTTCTTTATTATTCAAATAAAACTTTCAATAAGGGTTCTACAGTGATCCCAAGTCCCCAAGCTTTCATTTTATACTAAAACTACCCAAATATTCCAACTATTGACAAAGATACAGCTATGCGTAGGAACTATTTTGTTTACAATATGTACTACTTTCTTGTATGTTCTTTCCGACCGGGCCTGAATTAGTGGTTCTATACCTACAACAGCACCAAACTTGTTATATTGACTTCTGCTTGACTTAATTTCCTTCTATGATCTATTTCTAGCATAGAAAAACACATCAAGCTTTTGTCAAAACACTATATCACTGAATTCAAGCTCAAATTGGACTGGTAGTAGCATATGCGTTAAACAAAGAAAACTACTTATGGATACTAATAGTGACAGATATAAGACTTTTTTCAATTTTTCCCAGCTCTGATTTGTTAATATCTACTCAAATAACAGTGTTCTTACCTATATGTTTATTTTTATCAGAGATTCTTCCTTCAATATAAATACAGTGGTCCAAACATAAAATATAATTGATAATTTTGTCCCCCCTTTTTTCTACATGTTGGAAAAGGAGAGTGATTTGGTAAAAAACCATACTTTTATGTATAAACATGGATCAACAAGAGCAATTTATGTATCTCCAAGCTAGACAACTTGCTAAAATGGTTATAAAATCCATTTCAAGTGAGATTTTGGATTTCCTACATAAGTATACACCAATTTTCCTTGAAATAAGTAATTCACTAAGAAACACAATAAAACATGAACACTCACTAGATAATTTGACCAAAAACAATATTTATACTGTAAACTAGTCATGATATACAAGTCTCATTGGTTTCAGTGTTAGATAATCCAAAAATTAAAATTTCGGGTAAAATCTTAACTGTGTGCATTCTAAATGACCAAAAAAGTCTAAAATACCTTATTTTAGTAATTTGAGGGTTGTAACTTGACACTAACATAATTGTTACATAAAAAAAATAATGTAACATGATTTCTGACAACAAATGTGACCAATTTTCACTGTAAAGGGTATGATTTCTAAAAATAGAATTTCACACGCCTGTCAGTAATAGGTATAAAACCACTAATTCATAGCCCCATTGCTTTCTATGTTAAATTCTGCAAATTCAAGCATTAATGGCTACTTTGTCTTAAGTTCAAATAAAGTGGCAGTTATTTCATGTCAAAACTGTACCTTATCCTGACTTGTGCTGAAAAAATCAACATACCTTTAATTGCATATTAGAGCGTACTGGTTCCCGGAAGTTTGATAGTACAAAAACAGGAACTTCTGATCTGAACAACAGACCAAATGAGCCCTCCTATTAAAATTTCATATACTTCTTTATTATTCAAATAAAACTTTCAATAAGGGTTCTACAGTGATCCCAAGTCCCCAAGCTTTCATTTTATACTAAAACTACCCAAATATTCCAACTATTGACAAAGATACAGCTATGCGTAGGAACTATTTTGTTTACAATATGTACTACTTTCTTGTATGTTCTTTCCGACCGGGCCTGAATTAGTGGTTCTATACCTACAACAGCACCAAACTTGTTATATTGACTTCTGCTTGACTTAATTTCCTTCTATGATCTATTTCTAGCATAGAAAAACACATCAAGCTTTTGTCAAAACACTATATCACTGAATTCAAGCTCAAATTGGACTGGTAGTAGCATATGCGTTAAACAAAGAAAACTACTTATGGATACTAATAGTGACAGATATAAGACTTTTTTCAATTTTTCCCAGCTCTGATTTGTTAATATCTACTCAAATAACAGTGTTCTTACCTATATGTTTATTTTTATCAGAGATTCTTCCTTCAATATAAATACAGTGGTCCAAACATAAAATATAATTGATAATTTTGTCCCCCCTTTTTTCTACATGTTGGAAAAGGAGAGTGATTTGGTAAAAAACCATACTTTTATGTATAAACATGGATCAACAAGAGCAATTTATGTATCTCCAAGCTAGACAACTTGCTAAAATGGTTATAAAATCCATTTCAAGTGAGATTTTGGATTTCCTACATAAGTATACACCAATTTTCCTTGAAATAAGTAATTCACTAAGAAACACAATAAAACATGAACACTCACTAGATAATTTGACCAAAAACAATATTTATACTGTAAACTAGTCATGATATACAAGTCTCATTGGTTTCAGTGTTAGATAATCCAAAAATTAAAATTTCGGGTAAAATCTTAACTGTGTGCATTCTAAATGACCAAAAAAGTCTAAAATACCTTATTTTAGTAATTTGAGGGTTGTAACTTGACACTAACATAATTGTTACATAAAAAAAATAATGTAACATGATTTCTGACAACAAATGTGACCAATTTTCACTGTAAAGGGTATGATTTCTAAAAATAGAATTTCACACGCCTGTCAGTAATAGGTATAAAACCACTAATTCATAGCCCCATTGCTTTCTATGTTAAATTCTGCAAATTCAAGCATTAATGGCTACTTTGTCTTAAGTTCAAATAAAGTGGCAGTTATTTCATGTCAAAACTGTACCTTATCCTGACTTGTGCTGAAAAAATCAACATACCTTTAATTGCATATTAGAGCGTACTGGTTCCCGGAAGTTTGATAGTACAAAAACAGGAACTTCTGATCTGAACAACAGACCAAATGAGCCCTCCTATTAAAATTTCATATACTTCTTTATTATTCAAATAAAACTTTCAATAAGGGTTCTACAGTGATCCCAAGTCCCCAAGCTTTCATTTTATACTAAAACTACCCAAATATTCCAACTATTGACAAAGATACAGCTATGCGTAGGAACTATTTTGTTTACAATATGTACTACTTTCTTGTATGTTCTTTCCGACCGGGCCTGAATTAGTGGTTCTATACCTACAACAGCACCAAACTTGTTATATTGACTTCTGCTTGACTTAATTTCCTTCTATGATCTATTTCTAGCATAGAAAAACACATCAAGCTTTTGTCAAAACACTATATCACTGAATTCAAGCTCAAATTGGACTGGTAGTAGCATATGCGTTAAACAAAGAAAACTACTTATGGATACTAATAGTGACAGATATAAGACTTTTTTCAATTTTTCCCAGCTCTGATTTGTTAATATCTACTCAAATAACAGTGTTCTTACCTATATGTTTATTTTTATCAGAGATTCTTCCTTCAATATAAATACAGTGGTCCAAACATAAAATATAATTGATAATTTTGTCCCCCCTTTTTTCTACATGTTGGAAAAGGAGAGTGATTTGGTAAAAAACCATACTTTTATGTATAAACATGGATCAACAAGAGCAATTTATGTATCTCCAAGCTAGACAACTTGCTAAAATGGTTATAAAATCCATTTCAAGTGAGATTTTGGATTTCCTACATAAGTATACACCAATTTTCCTTGAAATAAGTAATTCACTAAGAAACACAATAAAACATGAACACTCACTAGATAATTTGACCAAAAACAATATTTATACTGTAAACTAGTCATGATATACAAGTCTCATTGGTTTCAGTGTTAGATAATCCAAAAATTAAAATTTCGGGTAAAATCTTAACTGTGTGCATTCTAAATGACCAAAAAAGTCTAAAATACCTTATTTTAGTAATTTGAGGGTTGTAACTTGACACTAACATAATTGTTACATAAAAAAAATAATGTAACATGATTTCTGACAACAAATGTGACCAATTTTCACTGTAAAGGGTATGATTTCTAAAAATAGAATTTCACACGCCTGTCAGTAATAGGTATAAAACCACTAATTCATAGCCCCATTGCTTTCTATGTTAAATTCTGCAAATTCAAGCATTAATGGCTACTTTGTCTTAAGTTCAAATAAAGTGGCAGTTATTTCATGTCAAAACTGTACCTTATCCTGACTTGTGCTGAAAAAATCAACATACCTTTAATTGCATATTAGAGCGTACTGGTTCCCGGAAGTTTGATAGTACAAAAACAGGAACTTCTGATCTGAACAACAGACCAAATGAGCCCTCCTATTAAAATTTCATATACTTCTTTATTATTCAAATAAAACTTTCAATAAGGGTTCTACAGTGATCCCAAGTCCCCAAGCTTTCATTTTATACTAAAACTACCCAAATATTCCAACTATTGACAAAGATACAGCTATGCGTAGGAACTATTTTGTTTACAATATGTACTACTTTCTTGTATGTTCTTTCCGACCGGGCCTGAATTAGTGGTTCTATACCTACAACAGCACCAAACTTGTTATATTGACTTCTGCTTGACTTAATTTCCTTCTATGATCTATTTCTAGCATAGAAAAACACATCAAGCTTTTGTCAAAACACTATATCACTGAATTCAAGCTCAAATTGGACTGGTAGTAGCATATGCGTTAAACAAAGAAAACTACTTATGGATACTAATAGTGACAGATATAAGACTTTTTTCAATTTTTCCCAGCTCTGATTTGTTAATATCTACTCAAATAACAGTGTTCTTACCTATATGTTTATTTTTATCAGAGATTCTTCCTTCAATATAAATACAGTGGTCCAAACATAAAATATAATTGATAATTTTGTCCCCCCTTTTTTCTACATGTTGGAAAAGGAGAGTGATTTGGTAAAAAACCATACTTTTATGTATAAACATGGATCAACAAGAGCAATTTATGTATCTCCAAGCTAGACAACTTGCTAAAATGGTTATAAAATCCATTTCAAGTGAGATTTTGGATTTCCTACATAAGTATACACCAATTTTCCTTGAAATAAGTAATTCACTAAGAAACACAATAAAACATGAACACTCACTAGATAATTTGACCAAAAACAATATTTATACTGTAAACTAGTCATGATATACAAGTCTCATTGGTTTCAGTGTTAGATAATCCAAAAATTAAAATTTCGGGTAAAATCTTAACTGTGTGCATTCTAAATGACCAAAAAAGTCTAAAATACCTTATTTTAGTAATTTGAGGGTTGTAACTTGACACTAACATAATTGTTACATAAAAAAAATAATGTAACATGATTTCTGACAACAAATGTGACCAATTTTCACTGTAAAGGGTATGATTTCTAAAAATAGAATTTCACACGCCTGTCAGTAATAGGTATAAAACCACTAATTCATAGCCCCATTGCTTTCTATGTTAAATTCTGCAAATTCAAGCATTAATGGCTACTTTGTCTTAAGTTCAAATAAAGTGGCAGTTATTTCATGTCAAAACTGTACCTTATCCTGACTTGTGCTGAAAAAATCAACATACCTTTAATTGCATATTAGAGCGTACTGGTTCCCGGAAGTTTGATAGTACAAAAACAGGAACTTCTGATCTGAACAACAGACCAAATGAGCCCTCCTATTAAAATTTCATATACTTCTTTATTATTCAAATAAAACTTTCAATAAGGGTTCTACAGTGATCCCAAGTCCCCAAGCTTTCATTTTATACTAAAACTACCCAAATATTCCAACTATTGACAAAGATACAGCTATGCGTAGGAACTATTTTGTTTACAATATGTACTACTTTCTTGTATGTTCTTTCCGACCGGGCCTGAATTAGTGGTTCTATACCTACAACAGCACCAAACTTGTTATATTGACTTCTGCTTGACTTAATTTCCTTCTATGATCTATTTCTAGCATAGAAAAACACATCAAGCTTTTGTCAAAACACTATATCACTGAATTCAAGCTCAAATTGGACTGGTAGTAGCATATGCGTTAAACAAAGAAAACTACTTATGGATACTAATAGTGACAGATATAAGACTTTTTTCAATTTTTCCCAGCTCTGATTTGTTAATATCTACTCAAATAACAGTGTTCTTACCTATATGTTTATTTTTATCAGAGATTCTTCCTTCAATATAAATACAGTGGTCCAAACATAAAATATAATTGATAATTTTGTCCCCCCTTTTTTCTACATGTTGGAAAAGGAGAGTGATTTGGTAAAAAACCATACTTTTATGTATAAACATGGATCAACAAGAGCAATTTATGTATCTCCAAGCTAGACAACTTGCTAAAATGGTTATAAAATCCATTTCAAGTGAGATTTTGGATTTCCTACATAAGTATACACCAATTTTCCTTGAAATAAGTAATTCACTAAGAAACACAATAAAACATGAACACTCACTAGATAATTTGACCAAAAACAATATTTATACTGTAAACTAGTCATGATATACAAGTCTCATTGGTTTCAGTGTTAGATAATCCAAAAATTAAAATTTCGGGTAAAATCTTAACTGTGTGCATTCTAAATGACCAAAAAAGTCTAAAATACCTTATTTTAGTAATTTGAGGGTTGTAACTTGACACTAACATAATTGTTACATAAAAAAAATAATGTAACATGATTTCTGACAACAAATGTGACCAATTTTCACTGTAAAGGGTATGATTTCTAAAAATAGAATTTCACACGCCTGTCAGTAATAGGTATAAAACCACTAATTCATAGCCCCATTGCTTTCTATGTTAAATTCTGCAAATTCAAGCATTAATGGCTACTTTGTCTTAAGTTCAAATAAAGTGGCAGTTATTTCATGTCAAAACTGTACCTTATCCTGACTTGTGCTGAAAAAATCAACATACCTTTAATTGCATATTAGAGCGTACTGGTTCCCGGAAGTTTGATAGTACAAAAACAGGAACTTCTGATCTGAACAACAGACCAAATGAGCCCTCCTATTAAAATTTCATATACTTCTTTATTATTCAAATAAAACTTTCAATAAGGGTTCTACAGTGATCCCAAGTCCCCAAGCTTTCATTTTATACTAAAACTACCCAAATATTCCAACTATTGACAAAGATACAGCTATGCGTAGGAACTATTTTGTTTACAATATGTACTACTTTCTTGTATGTTCTTTCCGACCGGGCCTGAATTAGTGGTTCTATACCTACAACAGCACCAAACTTGTTATATTGACTTCTGCTTGACTTAATTTCCTTCTATGATCTATTTCTAGCATAGAAAAACACATCAAGCTTTTGTCAAAACACTATATCACTGAATTCAAGCTCAAATTGGACTGGTAGTAGCATATGCGTTAAACAAAGAAAACTACTTATGGATACTAATAGTGACAGATATAAGACTTTTTTCAATTTTTCCCAGCTCTGATTTGTTAATATCTACTCAAATAACAGTGTTCTTACCTATATGTTTATTTTTATCAGAGATTCTTCCTTCAATATAAATACAGTGGTCCAAACATAAAATATAATTGATAATTTTGTCCCCCCTTTTTTCTACATGTTGGAAAAGGAGAGTGATTTGGTAAAAAACCATACTTTTATGTATAAACATGGATCAACAAGAGCAATTTATGTATCTCCAAGCTAGACAACTTGCTAAAATGGTTATAAAATCCATTTCAAGTGAGATTTTGGATTTCCTACATAAGTATACACCAATTTTCCTTGAAATAAGTAATTCACTAAGAAACACAATAAAACATGAACACTCACTAGATAATTTGACCAAAAACAATATTTATACTGTAAACTAGTCATGATATACAAGTCTCATTGGTTTCAGTGTTAGATAATCCAAAAATTAAAATTTCGGGTAAAATCTTAACTGTGTGCATTCTAAATGACCAAAAAAGTCTAAAATACCTTATTTTAGTAATTTGAGGGTTGTAACTTGACACTAACATAATTGTTACATAAAAAAAATAATGTAACATGATTTCTGACAACAAATGTGACCAATTTTCACTGTAAAGGGTATGATTTCTAAAAATAGAATTTCACACGCCTGTCAGTAATACAGCACCAAACTTGTTATATTGACTTCTGCTTGACTTAATTTCCTTCTATGATCTATTTCTAGCATAGAAAAACACATCAAGCTTTTGTCAAAACACTATATCACTGAATTCAAGCTCAAATTGGACTGGTAGTAGCATATGCGTTAAACAAAGAAAACTACTTATGGATACTAATAGTGACAGATATAAGACTTTTTTCAATTTTTCCCAGCTCTGATTTGTTAATATCTACTCAAATAACAGTGTTCTTACCTATATGTTTATTTTTATCAGAGATTCTTCCTTCAATATAAATACAGTGGTCCAAACATAAAATATAATTGATAATTTTGTCCCCCCTTTTTTCTACATGTTGGAAAAGGAGAGTGATTTGGTAAAAAACCATACTTTTATGTATAAACATGGATCAACAAGAGCAATTTATGTATCTCCAAGCTAGACAACTTGCTAAAATGGTTATAAAATCCATTTCAAGTGAGATTTTGGATTTCCTACATAAGTATACACCAATTTTCCTTGAAATAAGTAATTCACTAAGAAACACAATAAAACATGAACACTCACTAGATAATTTGACCAAAAACAATATTTATACTGTAAACTAGTCATGATATACAAGTCTCATTGGTTTCAGTGTTAGATAATCCAAAAATTAAAATTTCGGGTAAAATCTTAACTGTGTGCATTCTAAATGACCAAAAAAGTCTAAAATACCTTATTTTAGTAATTTGAGGGTTGTAACTTGACACTAACATAATTGTTACATAAAAAAAATAATGTAACATGATTTCTGACAACAAATGTGACCAATTTTCACTGTAAAGGGTATGATTTCTAAAAATAGAATTTCACACGCCTGTCAGTAATAGGTATAAAACCACTAATTCATAGCCCCATTGCTTTCTATGTTAAATTCTGCAAATTCAAGCATTAATGGCTACTTTGTCTTAAGTTCAAATAAAGTGGCAGTTATTTCATGTCAAAACTGTACCTTATCCTGACTTGTGCTGAAAAAATCAACATACCTTTAATTGCATATTAGAGCGTACTGGTTCCCGGAAGTTTGATAGTACAAAAACAGGAACTTCTGATCTGAACAACAGACCAAATGAGCCCTCCTATTAAAATTTCATATACTTCTTTATTATTCAAATAAAACTTTCAATAAGGGTTCTACAGTGATCCCAAGTCCCCAAGCTTTCATTTTATACTAAAACTACCCAAATATTCCAACTATTGACAAAGATACAGCTATGCGTAGGAACTATTTTGTTTACAATATGTACTACTTTCTTGTATGTTCTTTCCGACCGGGCCTGAATTAGTGGTTCTATACCTACAACAGCACCAAACTTGTTATATTGACTTCTGCTTGACTTAATTTCCTTCTATGATCTATTTCTAGCATAGAAAAACACATCAAGCTTTTGTCAAAACACTATATCACTGAATTCAAGCTCAAATTGGACTGGTAGTAGCATATGCGTTAAACAAAGAAAACTACTTATGGATACTAATAGTGACAGATATAAGACTTTTTTCAATTTTTCCCAGCTCTGATTTGTTAATATCTACTCAAATAACAGTGTTCTTACCTATATGTTTATTTTTATCAGAGATTCTTCCTTCAATATAAATACAGTGGTCCAAACATAAAATATAATTGATAATTTTGTCCCCCCTTTTTTCTACATGTTGGAAAAGGAGAGTGATTTGGTAAAAAACCATACTTTTATGTATAAACATGGATCAACAAGAGCAATTTATGTATCTCCAAGCTAGACAACTTGCTAAAATGGTTATAAAATCCATTTCAAGTGAGATTTTGGATTTCCTACATAAGTATACACCAATTTTCCTTGAAATAAGTAATTCACTAAGAAACACAATAAAACATGAACACTCACTAGATAATTTGACCAAAAACAATATTTATACTGTAAACTAGTCATGATATACAAGTCTCATTGGTTTCAGTGTTAGATAATCCAAAAATTAAAATTTCGGGTAAAATCTTAACTGTGTGCATTCTAAATGACCAAAAAAGTCTAAAATACCTTATTTTAGTAATTTGAGGGTTGTAACTTGACACTAACATAATTGTTACATAAAAAAAATAATGTAACATGATTTCTGACAACAAATGTGACCAATTTTCACTGTAAAGGGTATGATTTCTAAAAATAGAATTTCACACGCCTGTCAGTAATAGGTATAAAACCACTAATTCATAGCCCCATTGCTTTCTATGTTAAATTCTGCAAATTCAAGCATTAATGGCTACTTTGTCTTAAGTTCAAATAAAGTGGCAGTTATTTCATGTCAAAACTGTACCTTATCCTGACTTGTGCTGAAAAAATCAACATACCTTTAATTGCATATTAGAGCGTACTGGTTCCCGGAAGTTTGATAGTACAAAAACAGGAACTTCTGATCTGAACAACAGACCAAATGAGCCCTCCTATTAAAATTTCATATACTTCTTTATTATTCAAATAAAACTTTCAATAAGGGTTCTACAGTGATCCCAAGTCCCCAAGCTTTCATTTTATACTAAAACTACCCAAATATTCCAACTATTGACAAAGATACAGCTATGCGTAGGAACTATTTTGTTTACAATATGTACTACTTTCTTGTATGTTCTTTCCGACCGGGCCTGAATTAGTGGTTCTATACCTACAACAGCACCAAACTTGTTATATTGACTTCTGCTTGACTTAATTTCCTTCTATGATCTATTTCTAGCATAGAAAAACACATCAAGCTTTTGTCAAAACACTATATCACTGAATTCAAGCTCAAATTGGACTGGTAGTAGCATATGCGTTAAACAAAGAAAACTACTTATGGATACTAATAGTGACAGATATAAGACTTTTTTCAATTTTTCCCAGCTCTGATTTGTTAATATCTACTCAAATAACAGTGTTCTTACCTATATGTTTATTTTTATCAGAGATTCTTCCTTCAATATAAATACAGTGGTCCAAACATAAAATATAATTGATAATTTTGTCCCCCCTTTTTTCTACATGTTGGAAAAGGAGAGTGATTTGGTAAAAAACCATACTTTTATGTATAAACATGGATCAACAAGAGCAATTTATGTATCTCCAAGCTAGACAACTTGCTAAAATGGTTATAAAATCCATTTCAAGTGAGATTTTGGATTTCCTACATAAGTATACACCAATTTTCCTTGAAATAAGTAATTCACTAAGAAACACAATAAAACATGAACACTCACTAGATAATTTGACCAAAAACAATATTTATACTGTAAACTAGTCATGATATACAAGTCTCATTGGTTTCAGTGTTAGATAATCCAAAAATTAAAATTTCGGGTAAAATCTTAACTGTGTGCATTCTAAATGACCAAAAAAGTCTAAAATACCTTATTTTAGTAATTTGAGGGTTGTAACTTGACACTAACATAATTGTTACATAAAAAAAATAATGTAACATGATTTCTGACAACAAATGTGACCAATTTTCACTGTAAAGGGTATGATTTCTAAAAATAGAATTTCACACGCCTGTCAGTAATAGGTATAAAACCACTAATTCATAGCCCCATTGCTTTCTATGTTAAATTCTGCAAATTCAAGCATTAATGGCTACTTTGTCTTAAGTTCAAATAAAGTGGCAGTTATTTCATGTCAAAACTGTACCTTATCCTGACTTGTGCTGAAAAAATCAACATACCTTTAATTGCATATTAGAGCGTACTGGTTCCCGGAAGTTTGATAGTACAAAAACAGGAACTTCTGATCTGAACAACAGACCAAATGAGCCCTCCTATTAAAATTTCATATACTTCTTTATTATTCAAATAAAACTTTCAATAAGGGTTCTACAGTGATCCCAAGTCCCCAAGCTTTCATTTTATACTAAAACTACCCAAATATTCCAACTATTGACAAAGATACAGCTATGCGTAGGAACTATTTTGTTTACAATATGTACTACTTTCTTGTATGTTCTTTCCGACCGGGCCTGAATTAGTGGTTCTATACCTATAACAGCACCAAACTTGTTATATTGACTTCTGCTTGACTTAATTTCCTTCTATGATCTATTTCTAGCATAGAAAAACACATCAAGCTTTTGTCAAAACACTATATCACTGAATTCAAGCTCAAATTGGACTGGTAGTAGCATATGCGTTAAACAAAGAAAACTACTTATGGATACTAATAGTGACAGATATAAGACTTTTTCAATTTTTCCCAGCTCTGATTTGTTAATATCTACTCAAATAACAGTGTTCTTACCTATATGTTTATTTTTATCAGAGATTCTTCCTTCAATATAAATACAGTGGTCCAAACATAAAATATAATTGATAATTTTGTCCCCCCTTTTTTCTACATGTTGGAAAAGGAGAGTGATTTGGTAAAAAACCATACTTTTATGTATAAACATGGATCAACAAGAGCAATTTATGTATCTCCAAGCTAGACAACTTGCTAAAATGGTTATAAAATCCATTTCAAGTGAGATTTTGGATTTCCTACATAAGTATACACCAATTTTCCTTGAAATAAGTAATTCACTAAGAAACACAATAAAACATGAACACTCACTAGATAATTTGACCAAAAACAATATTTATACTGTAAACTAGTCATGATATACAAGTCTCATTGGTTTCAGTGTTAGATAATCCAAAAATTAAAATTTCGGGTAAAATCTTAACTGTGTGCATTCTAAATGACCAAAAAAGTCTAAAATACCTTATTTTAGCAATTTGAGGGTTGTAACTTGACACTAACATAATTGTTACATAAAAAAAATAATGTAACATGATTTCTGACAACAAATGTGACCAATTTTCACTGTAAAGGGTATGATTTCTAAAAATAGAATTTCACACGCCTGTCAGTAATAGGTATAAAACCACTAATTCATAGCCCCATTGCTTTCTATGTTAAATTCTGCAAATTCAAGCATTAATGGCTACTTTGTCTTAACACTAGTAACGGGTTTTACTACTGAAACGGTCATTTTAAACTGAACAACTCTTAAATGCCTGAATTTACCGCAAGGAAAAATGTCAAGATCTTTTTCAGTTGTTCAGTACATGTTCAGTACACTAACTATCGCGATCGATTAAGTACCAGTTAGTACTGATTCAGGTAATTAAGAAAAAACGCGTAGCGTTAAATCTAGTACTGTTAAGTTCATTTTAGTACACGTCAGTTCATCAATAGAATCGTTGTCCAGTACTTTTCAGTGTATCAAAATAATATGAGGATTGCTTCCATTTGATTAGCAGAGGAATCGTAATAAAAAAGCGGAAAAAAATGAATAACAATAATAACAAATAAATATAAAGAGACATAATCGGCAACAGGACTGTGGATACACGTTTTTGTTAACATGCGTTTCATTTTCATAAATTGGTAAAATTAACATGAATAATAACTGTTAAAATATTTATTTGTATGGAACCATTTTAAATTCTGATAATTATTCTTTAATGGGTACGCAATTATAAGATATTGACGACTGTAAACTGAGAGTTCAGCCGTAATGATTAGAATGATGAAAAATCCCGATAGCTTTCGAAAATATCCACGCTATGATTTCGCGCCATTTGTCTTTTGACAGTTACTTGCTGTGTCCGACTGAAGTAACATAAGTATAAATTTTTAAAACATTTTGACAGTTTCGAGTGATATACTTATACATTCCTTACTTTACAAAAGTGTTTGTTTGGTTTGTGAACTAGTTGAATGATCATTAACTGTTTATATCCGACGACTTTCACAAGATGTCAAGAAGGGGGTTTGGTTATACAACTGTTCATTGAAATTCCTGTTCTTCGACATTTAAAACAAAATAATCTAAAACGAGAAGCTGTTCAATTTCAAGCATTAATGGTATACAATTTAGCCTTAGCATCAAAATAAACATGGACAGCAGGGGCGGATCCCCAACCCAGGATAAAACGGGGGTCCAACCTTGAGTCCCCATTCAAAAGCATTGATCATCAAAAAAGGGGGGGTTCCAAACCTGGAATACCCCCCCCCCCCCCCACTTTTGAATCCCCCACTGGGCAGCTCAGCTCTGTAACATCAGTGACAAGCATAACAAGGGAGCTGCCTGTCGAGCCTAGACCATGTAGACTATTATATTAGTGTAATAGTCCAAGATCGGACGAATAGAACTTAACATTCTTTTATATGGAAAAAGTAAAGCATTTGCTATAAATGGTTTTTCAACATTTTATTTAATACAATCAGAAGTCAAAGTTTTATTTTTATACACCAATCTCAAGTTTTTTTAAGAAGGAGTTACCAAACAGCTGCTCCGCGCAATCGGTTCCTACTGTGACATATTAACATAAGTATTGTGACATATGAAATTAACTGGAAAGTAAACACACTCGAAAGTCGTCCATTTTGATGTAAAAAAAACCCACTTTGTTAGGTAAAAGTGGCCCATGTGTCACTTTCGGTTTGAAAATTTCCCATTAAAAGATATGTTTTTCCTATATAATGTAACTGAATGCAAAGATGAATTCTGGTAGGAAAAAATGTAAAATTTATCATTGCTAAGACATTATTTTGTCATATCCCATGATATTTCTTAACAATTTTTGTTTCTGTCAGGTACATGTCTAAAACTGCCAAAACGGGTGTATTACATTTGCATAGATTTGGGGATTAACATACATGACATATGTTACATTTGCACACAAAAAAAAATTTCACATTTGTGCACTTTAACCTATAGATCTACCTGTATATTTAGCATGCTATTAAATACTCCAATCTTAATTGTCTAGGATTGTCAGTTTTACTATCAAAGGTTTGGTGGTTCTCTCATGGTACTCCAACTTCCTACACCAATATACACAAAACCTCAAGGAAATAGCACATACACAGATCTCAAGGAAATAGCACATACACAGACCTCCAGGAAATAACACAATAGTCAAAATAGTGCTGAAAGTGGCGTTAAACACCAATCAATCAATATATATATAATGCTTTTCATGAATTTGTTTACCTACACTTACTTATTTTGCTTGTTAATCTAAATCTGTAAGAAATTATGTGTTTTCAATACTTGTTGATTTTTGAATTTGTATGGGGAAAACAACAAACAATGATACACAGAAGAAGAAAAGGCTGTATAGTTTATTGATGAATTTAGCGTCACACCTAATTCTTTATATTTTTTGTCGAGCCTGTGACTTTTGTCGCAGAAAGCTCGACATAGGGATAGTGATCCGGCGGCGGCGGCGTTAGCTAACTTCTTAAAAGCTTTATATTTTAGAAGGTGGAAGACCTGGATGCTTCATACTTTGTATATTGATGCCTCATGTTACGAAGTTTCCGTCAGTCACATGTTCAATGTCCTTGACCTCATTTTCATGTTTCAGTGACTACTTGAAAAAAAAGTTAAGATTTTTTGTAATGTTAATTTCTCTCTTATTATGAGTAATAGGATAACTATATTTGGTATGTGCGTACCTTGCAAGGTCTTCATGCCCGTCAGACAGTTTTCACTTGACCTCGACCTCGTTTCATTGATCAGTGAACAAGGTTAAGTTTTGGTGGTCAAGTCCATATCTCAGATACTAGAAGCAATAGGTCTAGTATATTCGGTGTATGGAAGGACTGTAAGGTGTACATGTCCAACTGGCAGGTGTCATTTGACCTTGACCTTGACCTCATTTTCATGGTTCAGTGGTTATAGTTAAGTTTTTGTGTTTTGGTCTTAAACTATACGCAATAGGTCAACTATATTTGTTGTATGGAAGAATTGTTAGCTGTACATGCCTGCCTGGCATAGTTCATCTGACCTTGACCTCATTTTCATGGTTCATTGGTCAATGTTTAGTTATCTTGGTTAGTGTTAAGTTTATGTGACAGTTGTAATAAAACTTTATATTTAGGACTATCAACATAATATCAGTGATTAGTAAAGAAGGCGAGACATTTCAGTTTGTGCACTCTTGTTGATGTAGTCTAGCTGGCAGGTGTCTTCTGACCTTGACTTCATCTTCATGGTTCAGTGGTCAAAGTTAAGTTTTTGAGTTTTGGTCTTTTTTTCTAATACTATATGCAATAGGTCATCTATATTCGGTGTATGGAAATATTTTATGATGTACATGTCAGTCTTGCAGGTTTTATTTGACCTTGACCTCATTTTCACGCTTCATTGCTCAGTGTTACGTTTTTGTGTTTTGGTCTGATTTTAGCTCATCGGGGCCCAAACGGCCCCATGTGAGCTTATGCCATCACTTGGCGTCCGTCGTCGTCTGTCGTCGTCGTCTGTCGTCGTAAACTATTTCAAAAATGTTCTCCTCTAAAACTACTGGGCCAAATACCTTTAAACTTTAACTTAATGTTCCTTAGGGTATCTAGTTTATAAATTGTATCCGAAGTTTTGATCCATCGACAAACATGGCCGCATGGCTAAAAATAGAACATAGGGGTCAAATGGAGTTTTTGGCATATATCTCAAAAACTAAAGCTTTTAAAGCAATCTGACATGGGGTAAAAATGTTCAGTTAGTCAAGATCTATCAGCTATGAAATTTTCAGACGAATCGAATAACCCATTGTTGGGTTGCTGCCACCGAATTGGTAGTTTTAACAAAATTTTGCAGTTTTTTGTTATCATTTTGAATATTATTATAGATATATATAAACTGTAAGCAGCAATAATGTTCAGCAAAGTAAGATCTACAAAAAAGGTAAAAAAATATGACCAAAATTGTCAATTGACCCCTTAAGGAGTTATTGCCCTTTAAAGACAATTTTACACAATTTGTTCATCAAGTTTGCTAACATTTAAAAATCTTCTCCTCTGAAATACAGGTGAGCGATTCAGGCTCTTGAGAGCCTTTTGTTCTAATACTATAAGCAATAGGTCAACTATATTTGTTGTATGGAAGGATTTCAAGCTGTACATGTCTGCCTGGCATGGTTCATCTGACCTTGACCTCATTTTCATGGTTAATTGGTCAATGTTTAGTTTTCTTGGTTAAATCTGTATCTTAGAAACTATAAACAATAGGTCAACTATATTTAGTGTATTGAATGATTGTAAGGTGAACATGTATTTCTTGTTTGGTTTATATGACCTTGACCTCATTTTCTTGGATCATGTTAAGTGTATGTGATAGTTGTACCCTTCAACTTGTAGTAAAGCTTTATATTTATCAACATAATATCAATGATTAGTAAAGAAGGCGAGACATTTCACCGTGTTCACTCTTGTATAATATAGAATAAGGAGATGTGATATGATTGCAGGTGAGATAACTATCAACCAAGGACCAAATGAGATAGAAGTTACAATTGTAGCAACTTAATGCTGTCACTGTACAGTCTTCAAGGATGAGTAAAACTGATACTGCATATATATAGCTAGCTATTAAAGGCCAGACAAAAAAAAACAATTCAAAACTGAAACCCAACAGCCTAGTTTATGTACAATATGTATGAAAAACAAATATGATGTTGCAACAAACAACAACCGCTGAAAATTTGCCTACCAAATTTAAGTATTGGTGATTGTAAGTTAGATTCATATTCTAGACTTAAAATTAGTATGTGCTACTCCTCGGTATACATGACAAAGCACATAGCATTCAGGAAAAGAGTTGAATGACTTTCAGCACTCTTTCTTTTTGATGTAGCTTGCTTAAAATCTAGTTAAACCTAGATCGGTCTACTACAAATTAAAGCAGGTTTCTAACATACATGTATAAAAATGATGTCCTTAATATGCATAGTGTTTTCCATTGATGTAAAGACACCTTCATTCATTGGAACAGGAAAAAAACATGTGAATACCAATGCTAATAAAGGTCACCAGCTGGGGGCGAAGTCACATTTTAAAAAAAAGTTCAGTTAAGGCTATGATACAATACCAGTTATTCATAGATGGTAATAGTATGTCCCATTATTTGACCGGATTGAAGAAGTCCAAAACTTCTTTGTAGTCTGGATGGGAGCTCCTTGAACATGTTAATTTCTGTATTCTTTAAATTTGTAGATCATTTTTCATCATCTTTGAAAAAGTGTTAATTCAGTTGAATTCTTTTAAAAATCATTTTACACTTAAATTTTATTATACCTCCGCTTTAAAAAATTGGGGGTATACTGTTTTACCTCTGTCTGTCCATCCGTCAATCCATCCGTCAGTCTGTCCGTCCCATGAATTTTTTTCATCGCATCTTTCTCAGGAACTACACTACAAAAATTTTGAAATTGGGTTCAGGGTTCATATAAGTCAACTATACCGTGTGATGCGTTTTCAGATTCATCACTCAACAACTTCCTGTTTACCAAGTATTTGGGCGGGGTATCATCAGTGAGCAGTAGCTCTCAGTTTCACTTGTTATGCCCCTGCAGTAGCGGAGGGGGCATTAAGTTTTACCCTTGTCCGTCTGTACGTACGTATGTAAAATTGGTTTCTGTTCTCTAACTTTAGTTCGCCTCAACTAAATGTTATGAAACTTATACACAATGCTTATTACCAAAAAACACAGATCAAGTGTGAATTTTGGTGGCGTCACTTTTACCGTTCTAGAGTTATGTCCCTTTACAAATGGAAAAATTGCTGAATTTTTCATTTCCGTTCTCTCACTTTAGTTTGCCTCAACCAAATGTTATGAAACTTATACACAATGCATATTACCACAAAACACAGATCAAGTTTGAATTTTGGTGGCGTCACTTTTACCGTCCTGAGTGCACTCAGGAGGTCCTGAGCGGTTTTTAGACGTACTGTAATTTTAGTTACCGAATAAGGCTAATTCCATGACCAGGTGTTTAGTGTTCGGTGACTCATATCGGCTCACACTATACATGTATCAGACAAATTAACAAAAAAGCTAATTGCAAACCCTATCAAGGATGTCCATCTCGGCTTTAAATCACATATTACAGTCGGTTGAAAGTTACAGACCTTCTTCAAACTGACCACATGCACGATACACGCACGGTGAATGCACGATACACGATACAAGCACGATGAATGATGAATAATACACGCACGATACACGCACGGTGAATGATTCATAGACGAATGAACGATAAGCGCTTTATATACGATTTTCAAAGCCATTTTATTTGGAATTGCATTTAAAATTGATGTATGATAATGAAAATATATAAGGGTATATAAGTTTTAGATATTACGCTTTCCGTGTTGATTTGTCGACAATTTTACTAAATATTCCATGTCTTGAATACATTAATTGTCGTATATCGTTTAGTGTATTTCCGATATCAATGAGTTTTGTCAAATTATAAAACTCATCGATTTTTATAATTCTACTTAATATTAAAATAAGATAAAAAAAATATTGATAAATTGCAACATTTTAAAGAGTGGCGATTCCAGCCATTTTTAAAAAGAGGGTTCTCAACCCGGGATAAAAGGGGTGTTTCAAACCATATGTCCCCATTCACAAGCATTAATCGCCAAAAAGGGTGTTCCAACCCCCAGGACCCCCCCCACCCTTTTTTTATCTGCCTTAAATTGTAACCTTAACTATTTTTTTATCATTTGTTTACGTTCAGAAATTTATGAAATATTTGCATGTTTCAAAGTTTAGTATGACGTCCATTATCACTGAACTAAAATACATTTTTGTTTGGGGGCCTGCTGAAACACGCCATCGGATGCGGGATTTTCTCGCTGTGTTGAAGACCTATTGGTGGCCTTCGGCTGTTTTCTGTCGGTACGTCTAAACACTGCTAAGGACTCTTTAGTGCACTAAGAACTTATAATATGCCACTGAGGACTAGAAGGGATGGTGTTACTTGTATAATGTTTTCATATTATGGTAGAGATAGATTTTTAATACATAAATTCCAATTTTTATGGAAAAAGAACCACCAATAAATGAGTAGTGGAACAATATTTGGAACGTGCCGGTTTTTCCTTGATATTGCCGAAAATCAGTGATCCGATTGACTCGAGCGAACTTACATAACGACTGATTAAACAATCATATTTTTTTTTTACTTAAGTTACAATGTTCCTTATATCATCAGAATCGTATGTGTTAATTTAGAGCAAAAGATATAATTTTGTCAGAAAAATATGATTCGTACAAATTAATTAAAAATAGCTAAGAAAATAACATTTACCAAATAATGAGAAAATTGTAACATTTGTGATACCTAATACTTCATAATATACTTCTAAAAAAACTTATCGTCCTGAATATGCATAAAATTTTGCCACTGGACGTTTAAGCAACCAATAATCAATCAATCAAATTTTGCTCTCGGTAAAAATGAATTAAACAATATAAGCCACAATTGTATCCATCACTTGGTATCTGTTGTTTGTACAGTAGACATACTGAATTTGTTTATATTCCTTATACAAGTTCAAGTATGTAAATATATTCATAGGGTATCATGTGATAGTTGAAATTATTCAGTGCAATCATTTTGTGTCCGTCGTCGTTTTTCATACATATGAAATGTTGTATCCACTGTTTGCTGTTCGTCATCTGTTGTTTATGGCAGTAAGGCCTCGCGATCGGTCTCCAAATTTAAGCCCCCACTTAGGTAATGATCATTCATAAGGGGAGGGGCTATTTTTCTCGGGACAAACATTTTTTCCTTCCGTAAA
Organism: Mytilus californianus; assembly: GCF_021869535.1. Lineage (NCBI taxonomy): Eukaryota > Metazoa > Mollusca > Bivalvia > Mytilida > Mytilidae > Mytilus > Mytilus californianus. Next base: position 60,762,334 of record NW_026262604.1, on the reverse strand, counting down.
AAACAATTAACAATTTTCTATATTTTTTCATTTAATTATTAACCGATGAATATTAAATTATTTTTAACAAATTAAAAAAATATTTTTATGGTAAATATATCTGATGTCTGGGTTAGTTTCTTCATTTTTTTAAGGTAATCGTGTAATCAGTTATGTAATTTGACACGTGTCTTATGGTTCAGTGATTTTCGGTAAAATCAAAGAAAAACCGACACGTGCCTAATATAAAAAAGAAGATGTGGTATAATTGCCAATGAGACAACTCTCCACAAGAGACCAAATGACACATAGATTAACAACTATAGGTCACCGTACGGCCTTCAACAATGTGCAAAGCCCATACCGCATAATAAGCTATATAAGGCCATGAAATGAACATTGTTCAATTATCATTTGCGATTTTTTTATTTATTAAATTTGAATTCATGCATTAAATATCAATCTCTACCGTGATATGACATTTCTTTACATGGTATAGCACCCCTTTTAGTCATTAGTGGCATATTATAAGTCCTTAGTGCACTAAGGAGTCCTTAGTCGTGTTTAGATGCACCCTTTTCTGCTCTTTGGTCGGATTGTTGTCTCTATGACACATTCTCCATTTCCATTCTCCATTTTTATTCAATTGGTTGTCATTCTCTTTATCTCTCTCTATGATGTTTTTGCAGACAAAAACAATTCGCAGAAATAATCTAAGAAAGCAGACATTAAACTCTTTCTTCTAAAACTTTTAGTATTAAAACCTAATTGCATGAAATTGAATTAGTATGTTGTTATCAGTCTAATCACTCTTCCAGATGACCTTAATAATATTTACCTATAAATGATTAATTTACAGAATTTTATATAATTGTAGAATTCGTTCTTTTTATCGCCACATAAATTTTTGCCGTAAAATGGTATTTTTCGTGACGTCAAACTGTGAAATATCGGGAAGAGCACATGGACCCCTCTTTTTAAAAATTACATTTGGCTTGATACTGTATGAAGATTATTTGTTCCAAATTTTATGATGAAATAACCGCCTCTTTTTTCAACTAGAAAAATATACAACAAAAATGCCGGGTTTTTTTTTTAAATCAATTTCTTTTAACAAAAATTAATTATTTACAAAGAATTGTAAGTACACAAATGTAACGAAGATATTCCTAATCTCTTTACCGAAATCCGCATATGTTTATCTTTTGAAACAAAAAAGTTAAGGATGTCTGTTCAAAGGACAGAAATGTCCAAGAAACCGAAATTTTTAAGTAAATTTGGAAAAATTCAAACCCATTTATCTTTTAAATTTAACCCATGAAGATACAATTTGTATTACATATTCAAATTGGTTTTGTAAAAAATAGCTTGTATGTGAACTTTCGTAAAAAATCACTGTGGGTTTAAAGCTGTATCATATGCCCATAATTGCCCTAAAGCTAAATGTCATCGTCAGATAATGAGGGTCTAAATGATGATTCTATCATTTTAGGCATTTTTTTCTATTCGTTATACCTTTTGCAGATCATTCTTTATTCACTATATTCTAGTACCTCATTATACTCTTTTCTATATATTTGTATGGTTATTTTCTGTATTCTTTATTTTTTTGTCAATAATTTTCTTTTCTATAATCCCCCATCCACACCCTTATGTATAATGGAAGACGATAAACATTCTAGTATACATACCACCCGTTGTCACTTCTCACCTGACATACAAACCACATGTTGTTATTCTCACCTGGACACAGGACTTATATCATGTATATATTAATTACGTAATAGTAACGAATGTAAAATTATCGATATAGTAAATTCAAAAGAATATAACCTGTATCAGCGCACTAGCTTGTTAAATGTATTTTGATCTGACAACAAGAATATATTTGTTTATCATATTTTTAGTTTATTTAAAATTGAGAATGGAAATGGGGAATATGTTAAAGAGACAACAACCCGAAAAGAGCAGATAACAGCCGAAGGCCAACAGTGATATTTGATCACGTTTTAGTTCCGAAAAAGGCAAAAACCATCGTATTTTCAAAAAAATCTCTTAAAGGATGATGGAAGTTTTAACGACCTTGACTGGCTATACAGCCCTCGCACGGTCGGTCTCCAAAAGTTGCTGAATTTAATAGCCTATATCAAGAGATAGGCTTTACCTAGCTTTAGGGGTTTTGAAAAATAACCATTTAGGAACCGGATTGTGGCTTCTTTATATTTATATCAAAATTGAAATTCAAGGCAGTATTTTGTCGAAGAGAACATTTACCCAAAGTGCAACATGCGAGAAGAGGTTTGATTTTCCCTTATATTTTTAATTGAAGTGACTAATCTTTTGAGGTTACGTCACGGAAATATATTTTAAATGAAAAGGTGCAACTGGATGCATCCCTAAAATCAAATTAAAATATATATATATATAAAATGACGGGTATTCGTCAATTAGACAACAATCCAACATAAACATAAGTGGGTTACCTGACATTTAGAATAAGAGGTTTAAGCATAACCCGCGCTGGTATCAAATTTCTGAGTTCTGAGTAAAATTCAATATACATGTAGGACTCTGAAACGTGAAATATACGAAAAAAAATTTTGACGTACGATTGAGAGTGGCATTCCCTAAATACATACGGGTCCACAAACTATTTTTGTTATAATATAACGGTAAATGAGGATCTCATTAGAGGAACAAAGTAAAGATACATGTTAAAGCAAGAATAATTTCCACATGCAGAACATCAAAAAGGACGATCTCTCAATTAGTATAAGCAACTGTAACAAATACGTCCATAGAAAATGACACTAGTAAATGCTTTATATACTGACATTGAAACAAATACACTGCTCATAATAATTGCACATCTGTAGACTTTAATCTAGGTATCCCGCGTTATATAAACCATCGCACACTATCGAACGGCTCATTACACTTCGGCGCAGACCAGCGCACTTCACGTGTGACCATCAAAGTTAATGGTCCCTATTGCACCTCAGAGTCATACATATATATACATTTCTTTCACTTGATTTTAATAATTGCAATCACTTTTATACCGATTTTCTGATAATGGTTTTTATTGTATTAAAGTAATAATTTTAATTCCCGTAGGTATTGCCCAAAGAAATAAGGTTTACACAGCTAACATATGTTGATACTTATGTCACGAACAGATATCTATGACAAACATTTCTTAAATTGTCAGTATATAAATTTAGAATTTTTTTTTTAAGAAACGTCGGTTCAGCTACAGCAGACTAAGTGACCTTTCATGAATTGAAGGCTTATGTAAAAATAAAAAAAATGTGGTATAATTGCTAGTGAGACAACTATTAAAGAAAGTTCAAATCAAGAGGAATGTTAGCAGTTATATCTATACTACCTTCAATAATGAACAAATACGGAAACCGTAAAGTCGGTTATTAAAGGCCCCGCCCCGCCCCGACTTGAAAAAAATATGAAACAATTCAATTGAGCAAACTAACGGCCTTCTTTATAACAAAGCAATCTTTCCACAAAAAAAAGCCCAAATATATAACAGAATTGAAGTTATGACAACCACTGAACTACGTGCTTTTGATTTTGGACAGACACATATATACAAAGAATGTTGTGAATGTGTAGGTCCTTTATTGGTCATATAGCTCTACACAGTTATCTGTTTTATACATTCTTTGGCTTTCAAATATTTAGCATTGAGCGTTCCTAGTGAAAGTAAATCCAGAAAAGCGTTACAGATGCATGAAATTTATAAAGTGTTGTTTTGTGAGGGGATCAAAACGTAGGGATGTGAATGAGTGTTTTATATGTGCAATAATATCGGCCTCCTAATTTTAGTGCACTTGTTTCATGTATTTGATATGCAAATGATCACAAAACTAAAAGGATAAGATGGATGAATCAATAGTTGTTCGTTAAACGTCCAGTGGCATCTGTTAGTGATTCATTATTAGGGGGAGAACAATAATTATGATATAATTATGAACATTGGCAATCATACCACATCTTCTTTTTGATTAGGACATACATTTGTAGATTTTCGTCTTTTACTGTAAACGACAGTGTCCCCTGGAGTCAAAGCCGAAATTAAACTTATCTAAATTTCTGAAACATACATTTCATTATTTAACTAAATGTATAAAACAAAACAAATAATACCGTTTTGAGCTATAAGGATACAGACAAGACCTAACGGTTCAACTTTTATAATGTTGAACCAATTTGAGAGTCAAACGTAAACTACTACATGTATATTTGATGGCTGAATCATGTATTTTGTATTATTCCCCAAAAATGAAAGCTCGGATGAAAAGGAATTGGAATGATTTAAAAACCCAAGTTTATGATAAATGTACTCCATCTCATTCATTGGTAATTAAGTTGCATATCATATGGTGTACTTTTTTAGGACGTATTACTAGACAAAAGTTGCTGGATCTTGATAGATGCATACGAAACTTCAATGAATTGTTTGTATTTTTCAAAATAACTAAAAAATGGAAAAAAAAAATCTATCGGATAAATTTCTATGTGACAAAACTTGTCCCTATTGGAGTCAAATTGGTCATATGGATTCGTAAAGGACAAAAAATATCCTCAGTAACGGAACAAAAAATACCTCCATGGTAAAAAAAAATCCGTCATTCTTTAATCCCAGAAGGTTAACAAAGTACTATTGTAAAAAATTATTTTTTCAGATATCAATCTTTTAGACAAACATTAAAAAACGGTGTCTCGGATATGCAATCAAGGCACGATGAAAAGTGAACCCGAGAAAGTGTTACATGTTTATTTTATTCAAATAAAGAATTGTTATGATAATACCATAGATTTAACTATTTTTTCAGAAAATTAAAAAAAACTGTATTTTAAACCCGTAAACAAAATTTTAAGTTAAAAAAGTTCCTCTATTAAAAATCTTTCTTAAGGAATACATGATATATTTGCCTGATCTTATACTAAGTCTTGTTTAATTACAAAATGCCTTCAAGCATATATAATGTTTATTTTTATTTAATTTGCCACAAAACGTATTTAGCTTAGTTTAATAAAAACACTGTTGATACATATCCGTGTTAAATTCGCCTCAGTTTGTTAATTCAAGTTTGACATCTAACTTCTTAATCCGCAATCCACATTTACCCGACATCCTTGTATATTGTATTTTCTTAAAGGAATACCCTCATGTTCATGTGACCGTCAGAAACTGAGACAAATATGATATTTGTAATGGTATTTATCAAAACTTAAATGATTGTATAGATTTAAGTAAAGTTTATAGTTTCAATATTTTTAGATTCAATATTTTATTATAGTCTCACCACATACACACATAAAATGGGATTCTCAGAAATAAACATGAAACATTAAAACATTTGCACTGTATATGCACCAATGTTAAAAAGATTTATGAGAGACTTTTAAGACACAATATATACATATAAACATATTTTTACTCATTTACATTTAAAATTTACAGTGTCCATACTAAATGAAAGTAAAACATTTGTTTCTATAAGAACTAGTGAAATAAAATACCGTTTCTTTTCAATAAAATATTGTTGATGTTTTTGGCAACTATAGCAGCAACATTATCGTTATTAAATAAAAATATAAATTTTTCGCTATCTGATAATAGGTTAAAATGTTCATTAAAATGTTTAGCTTAATGTTTCATGATTTGTCTCAAATCTACATATAATGTAACTGAATTTTAATGTGCGTATTGTTATGCGTTTACTTTTCTACATTGGCTAGAGGTATAGGGGGAGGGTTGAGATCTCATAAACATGTTTAACCCCGCCGCACTTTTGCGCCTGTCCCAAGTCAGGAGCCTCTAGCCTTTGTTAGTCTTGTATTATTTTTAATTTTAGTTTCTTGTGTACAATTTGGAGTTTAGTATGGCGTTCATTATCACTGAACTAGTATATATATTTGTTTAGGGGCCAGCTGAAGGACGCCTCCGGGTGCGGGAATTTCTCGCTGCATTGAAGACCTGTTAGTGACCTTCTGCTGTTGTCTGTTCTATGGTCGGGTTGTTGTCTCTTTGACACATTCCCCATTTCCATTCTCAATTTTATATAATGACCATTTTGAAAGGACATGAAGTTCATCTTCAATAGTAGAGCTACAAATCATGTCATCTCGTGGACTTCTTTTCTTTCATACCTTCCAGTTTCTATTTTTAGTGGAGCTACCCCACATCTAAATCTTGCAAAAGCACTTCTGTTTTTAATTGACAGAATATTTTTAACAAGTAACAGTTGTTCAACAAAATATTTTTTTTAGCCTATTTCGCTCAGTTGAATAGAAAATACAATTTTACTTGTTCTGTCGTAGAAATGTCATCATGTTATTGTTTGTACGTATCTAACATGTATCATTATATTAAAATGTGTCAGTCCCAGCCAAGACTCACTGAATAAACACGCAATATTTACAGACAGATAAATATATTTTACACAAAAAGTAATGAATCTGAATGAAAGTTATGTACGATGAAGTTAATTAATAGTTCATAAGAAAATAAGTAAGAATATAAATTTTATTTAAAGTCGGAACATATATACACTATAACAGATAAAATATAAGCTTTGATGAGCTCTATAACCGACTATCGTATAAAAAACCACAACGAATGAACGCTACAAGATCAGAGATGAACGATTGACGAATGCACGTTACACGGTTATACACGATTGATGAACGCACGATACACGGTTAAGAATGAATGATTGATGAGCGCACGTTACACGTTTAAGAATGAATGAACGATGCACGCACGTTACACGGAAAACACACGGAATGATGAATGATGAGCGCACGATTGGATTAATTACACGCACGCAACACGCACGATACACGATGAACGCACGTAAAAATAATCAGTTTGAATTTTAGAAGGTCTGTTCCTGTGTATATTTAGTTCTAACGTTTAATCTAAAAAAATGCATGCATATGCACAAGCTGTACATGTTTGCACATTTTATTTCTACAAATTACCAAACTATTTCAACTCTCTTCTCGAATGTACTTTCAAGCATTATGATACAATGTTAAAAAGGGGGTTAAAATAGTCAGTTTTAAAACATGCTTTCGTGTTACCATTAAAAATACAAACTACAAGAACTGCACATAAGTTTCAGACATAGGCTTCCCATGAAGATTATATAAAATTAGATCATGATAAATTGTATGTATACCTATGGAAGATTTGCATGTACTTTCACGGCAATGGCTGCATGACTGCATTCTCTATAGACGACACGTTGATGATCATAGTTTGTTGCCAAATTGAAATTATCCAACACCAAATTTACTCTTTTTAAACACTTATTTCCTAAATGAATTCATATTATACACAGACCTTGCTGAGTGAACATGTTTAACTTGAGTTAGAGATTCTATATAATTCTAATATTTTAAAACATCTTCACAAAAAAAAATCACAGTATCACAGCTTCACGTGTTACGGTGTATATATAAATATATACTTACTCTGAGCTTCAAAACATAATGTTATTTCATGAAAATTGCTTAACGTCCAGTGGCAAATATTACATACATGTTCAGAATTTTTTTTTATAAAAATAAAATGGGCGTTGATGGCAGATATTTCATTGTTTCCGTTAGATTAATTCTCAACTGTTATACACTATATGGGTAAACCTGTCTACTGTCTATTGACTGTATGTTGGTCTTGTGATGTCTTCTGCATCTTCTGCATATTGTTTTCGTGGGGTTGCTGTCTTTTCACTTATACCCAATATATTCTTACAAATGTACATTCATACTTGTCGGGTTGTTAAAATAATTGAATGTCGTGGTAACGAGCAGTATTTTAGATTAAGTATAATCGTGGAATAAAAACTTTACATACTTGGACATTGTTCATTTTCTTGATCAATATAACTGACAAATAAAACCCTAAAAAAATAATTCTTTTTTACTGTTAATTTTCACTGAAAATAACAATTCAAACACAACACGTGAGAAATAAACGAAAGCTTCAAACAAAAGTGTACATTATATGATTATAAAATATTTATCACTGTCTGGTGGAAGATTAAATGTTGATATTTGGTTTAACGTAAACAGAAACATTAGTTCATCAATGTTATCATTTATTATACATGACAGCTAGCAGTGACATTTTATTCACAATATAAATAAGGAGATGTTGTATGATGCCAAAAAGACAAATTTCAATCAGAGTTTAAATGACAAATATATCAGCAATTATATGCCTTCAATCAATACAGACATGTACAGACCGAATAATATGTCTCTTGTGTGTTTATACTTGTCATGTCATATTTAATTTGTCCAGCGACCAGAGGAGGGACGACATTCTGCATACGGCACGCATATTGGACTTATATTATCGATCGGTCGCAGTCACCTGGACAGTGGAAATGTGTTGGATGATGTTATACACATAAGCAATAATATACAGTTGTGATGATTATATAATATACATACATAAAATTGAGAATGAAAATGGGGAATGTGTCAAAGAGACAACAACCCGACCATAGAGCAGACAACAGCCGAAGGCCACCAATGGGTCTTCAATGCAGCGAGAAATCCCGCACCCGAAGGCGTCCTTCAGCTGGTCCCTAAACAAATATATATAGTAGGTCAGTGATAATGGACGTCATACTAAACTCCAAATTATACACAGGAAACTAAAATTAAAAATGATACAAGACTAACAAAGGCCTGAGGCTCCTGACTTGGGACAGGCGCAAAAATGCGGCGGGGTTAAACATGTATACATAATAATTAAATTTGGTATTTGTCATTATTTGCCGGGCATATACGAATTTATCCCTTTATCAAACTGCTATTTTGCGGGTGCTTTTTTGTACGGCATGGACATTATAATTGAATACTCGTTTATTAAAGTAATTTAACAAATTGTGGGCTTTTATTTTTGTCAACATTTTATTTATACAAAATTATAAATATTAGACTCTTTTTTTCATTTGTCATAAAAAAAAAAAGAAAAACACGAGAATACAAGTAAAGAACGAAGCCAACAAATATCCAAATTAAACATGTAATTTAAAAAACAAAAAGCTATCTTACATGTTTTGTTTTGGGTTTTTTTTTCGGGTGGGGGGGGGGGGTGTGATCATTTTTATTTCAATTATCTTGAATATCTAAAATACACAATACATGATATTTGTTGCTAAGGTTTACGTATTTACGTATTTACTCACGGATTTGACAACTATTTTTGGACATTTTATTTGAAAATCGTCGTTTTTTTGCGACTCTTTATGCAGCAACGAATGGAGACTTAAGGAGCCTTTCATGTTTTATGCTGTATAAACAATATTCTTTAACTGTTATAAATTTCGATTTTTTTACTTGCTAACTAACGAAGTATTAATAAAAGTTTATGTCCAGTATTTTTACAGACCTCGAAGAAAAATTCCTGTCATTACGGAACATAATCTTTAAAGATACAATTTACCAAAAAGAAGTAAAAAATGCATTACAGTTTTTATGTAAAAGTTTTTTTCGATCATCAATATGTCTTTCCATTTGAAAACTTGGTATACTTTTATGATTGCAATAGAGTATATTTGATATTAAAACATGAACAAATATAAATAGCAAATTGAATGATATTCAATGCATTTTAATCTCATAAAACTACATGTCATAGTTACAGTTAAAATTGATTTTTACAATAACAAAGTCTAATTGTCAAGTCCGATTTAATCAATTGTAGAATTTTACCGAAAGCCGTTAAAGCAAGGGAACTTTGTATGCAATTCCGAAAACATATTACATTTTAGTTATAATTTATGCTCATTTAACCCTCACATATATTTTATTTTGGACAATTGAACAAAGCAAACAAATTTTCACGGAAGGACATGAATATAATTGAGAAATCAGGGTATTACAAACAAGCTCGAATAAAGGGAGACAAACCTTATGAAACTGCACAAACAATTTTATGTCAAAATTGATAGATTTTCCTGGTACTGGATGCTACTGAAAATTCCTAATCAACTATTTTATCGATGAACTGACGTGCACTAAAATGTACTTAACAGTACTTGATTTAACGCTACGTGTTTTTTCTTAATTACCTGAACCAGTACTGACTTGTACTTAATCGATCGCGATAGTTAGTGTACTGAACATGTACTGAACAACTGAAAAAGATCTTGACATTTTTCCTTGCGGTAAATTCAGACATTTAAGAGATGATCAGTTTAAAATGACTGTTTCAGTAGTAAAACCCGTTACTAGTGTAAGTTCAAATAAAGTGGCAGTTATTTCATGTCAAAACTGTACCTTATCCTGACTTGTGCTGAAAAAATCAACATACCTTTAATTGCATATTAGAGCGTACTGGTTCCCGGAAGTTTGATAGTACAAGAACAGGAACTTCTGATCTGAACAACAGGCCAAATGAGCCCTCCTATTAAAATTTCATATACTTCTTCATTATTCAAATAAAACTTTCAATAAGGGTTCTACAGTGATCCCAAGTCCCCAAGCTTTCATTTTATACTAAAACTACCCAAATATTCCAACTATTGACAAAGATACAGCTATGCGTAGGAACTATTTTGTTTACAATATGTACTACTTTCTTGTATGTTCTTTCCGACCGGGCCTGAATTAGTGGTTCTATACCTATAACAGCACCAAACTTGTTATATTGACTTCTGCTTGACTTAATTTCCTTCTATGATCTATTTCTAGCATAGAAAAACACATCAAGCTTTTGTCAAAACACTATATCACTGAATTCAAGCTCAAATTGGACTGGTAGTAGCATATGCGTTAAACAAAGAAAACTACTTATGGATACTAATAGTGACAGATATAAGACTTTTTCAATTCTTCCCAGCTCTGATTTGTTAATATCTACTCAAATAACAGTGTTCTTACCTATATGTTTATTTTTATCAGAGATTCTTCCTTCAATATAAATACAGTGGTCCAAACATAAAATATAATTGATAATTTTGTCCCCCCTTTTTTCTACATGTTGGAAAAGGAGAGTGATTTGGTAAAAAACCATACTTTTATGTATAAACATGGATCAACAAGAGCAATTTATGTATCTCCAAGCTAGACAACTTGCTAAAATGGTTATAAAATCCATTTCAAGTGAGATTTTGGATTTCCTACATAAGTATACACCAATTTTCCTTGAAAGAAGTAATTCACTAAGAGTCACAATAAAACATGAACACTCACTAGATAATTTGACCAAAAACAATATTTATACTGTAAACTAGTCATGATATACAAGTCTCATTGGTTTCAGTGTTAGATAATCCAAAAATTAAAATTTCGGGTAAAATCTTAACTGTGTGCATTCTAAATGACCAAAAAAGTCTAAAATACCTTATTTTAGCAATTTGAGGGTTGTAACTTGACACTAACATAATTGTTACATAAAAAAAATAATGTAACATGATTTCTGACAACAAATGTGACCAATTTTCACTGTAAAGGGTATGATTTCTAAAAATAGAATTTCACACGCCTGTCAGTAATAGGTATAAAACCACTAATTCATAGCCCCATTGCTTTCTATGTTAAATTCTGCAAATTCAAGCATTAATGGCTACTTTGTCTTAAGTTCAAATAAAGTGGCAGTTATTTCATGTCAAAACTGTACCTTATCCTGACTTGTGCTGAAAAAATCAACATACCTTTAATTGCATATTAGAGCGTACTGGTTCCCGGAAGTTTGATAGTACAAAAACAGGAACTTCTGATCTGAACAACAGACCAAATGAGCCCTCCTATTAAAATTTCATATACTTCTTTATTATTCAAATAAAACTTTCAATAAGGGTTCTACAGTGATCCCAAGTCCCCAAGCTTTCATTTTATACTAAAACTACCCAAATATTCCAACTATTGACAAAGATACAGCTATGCGTAGGAACTATTTTGTTTACAATATGTACTACTTTCTTGTATGTTCTTTCCGACCGGGCCTGAATTAGTGGTTCTATACCTATAACAGCACCAAACTTGTTATATTGACTTCTGCTTGACTTAATTTCCTTCTATGATCTATTTCTAGCATAGAAAAACACATCAAGCTTTTGTCAAAACACTATGTCACTGAATTCAAGCTCAAATTGGACTGGTAGTAGCATATGCGTTAAACAAAGAAAACTACTTATGGATACTAATAGTGACAGATATAAGACTTTTTCAATTCTTCCCAGCTCTGATTTGTTAATATCTACTCAAATAACAGTGTTCTTACCTATATGTTTATTTTTATCAGAGATTCTTCCTTCAATATAAATACAGTGGTCCAAACATAAAATATAATTGATAATTTTGTCCCCCCTTTTTTCTACATGTTGGAAAAGGAGAGTGATTTGGTAAAAAACCATACTTTTATGTATAAACATGGATCAACAAGAGCAATTTATGTATCTCCAAGCTAGACAACTTGCTAAAATGGTTATAAAATCCATTTCAAGTGAGATTTTGGATTTCCTACATAAGTATACACCAATTTTCCTTGAAAGAAGTAATTCACTAAGAGTCACAATAAAACATGAACACTCACTAGATAATTTGACCAAAAACAATATTTATACTGTAAACTAGTCATGATATACAAGTCTCATTGGTTTCAGTGTTAGATAATCCAAAAATTAAAATTTCGGGTAAAATCTTAACTGTGTGCATTCTAAATGACCAAAAAAGTCTAAAATACCTTATTTTAGCAATTTGAGGGTTGTAACTTGACACTAACATAATTGTTACATAAAAAAAATAATGTAACATGATTTCTGACAACAAATGTGACCAATTTTCACTGTAAAGGGTATGATTTCTAAAAATAGAATTTCACACGCCTGTCAGTAATAGGTATAAAACCACTAATTCATAGCCCCATTGCTTTCTATGTTAAATTCTGCAAATTCAAGCATTAATGGCTACTTTGTCTTAAGTTCAAATAAAGTGGCAGTTATTTCATGTCAAAACTGTACCTTATCCTGACTTGTGCTGAAAAAATCAACATACCTTTAATTGCATATTAGAGCGTACTGGTTCCCGGAAGTTTGATAGTACAAAAACAGGAACTTCTGATCTGAACAACAGACCAAATGAGCCCTCCTATTAAAATTTCATATACTTCTTTATTATTCAAATAAAACTTTCAATAAGGGTTCTACAGTGATCCCAAGTCCCCAAGCTTTCATTTTATACTAAAACTACCCAAATATTCCAACTATTGACAAAGATACAGCTATGCGTAGGAACTATTTTGTTTACAATATGTACTACTTTCTTGTATGTTCTTTCCGACCGGGCCTGAATTAGTGGTTCTATACCTATAACAGCACCAAACTTGTTATATTGACTTCTGCTTGACTTAATTTCCTTCTATGATCTATTTCTAGCATAGAAAAACACATCAAGCTTTTGTCAAAACACTATGTCACTGAATTCAAGCTCAAATTGGACTGGTAGTAGCATATGCGTTAAACAAAGAAAACTACTTATGGATACTAATAGTGACAGATATAAGACTTTTTCAATTTTTCCCAGCTCTGATTTGTTAATATCTACTCAAATAGTGTTCTTACCTATATGTTTATTTTTATCAGAGATTCTTCCTTCAATATAAATACAGTGGTCCAAACATAAAATATAATTGATAATTTTGTCCCCCCTTTTTTCTACATGTTGGAAAAGGAGAGTGATTTGGTAAAAAACCATACTTTTATGTATAAACATGGATCAACAAGAGCAATTTATGTATCTCCAAGCTAGACAACTTGCTAAAATGGTTATAAAATCCATTTCAAGTGAGATTTTGGATTTCCTACATAAGTATACACCAATTTTCCTTGAAAGAAGTAATTCACTAAGAGTCACAATAAAACATGAACACTCACTAGATAATTTGACCAAAAACAATATTTATACTGTAAACTAGTCATGATATACAAGTCTCATTGGTTTCAGTGTTAGATAATCCAAAAATTAAAATTTCGGGTAAAATCTTAACTGTGTGCATTCTAAATGACCAAAAAAGTCTAAAATACCTTATTTTAGCAATTTGAGGGTTGTAACTTGACACTAACATAATTGTTACATAAAAAAAATAATGTAACATGATTTCTGACAACAAATGAGACCAATTTTCACTGTAAAGGGTATGATTTCTAAAAATAGAATTTCACACGCCTGTCAGTAATAGGTATAAAACCACTAATTCATAGCCCCATTGCTTTCTATGTTAAATTCTGCAAATTCAAGCATTAATGGCTACTTTGTCTTAAGTTCAAATAAAGTGGCAGTTATTTCATGTCAAAACTGTACCTTATCCTGACTTGTGCTGAAAAAATCAACATACCTTTAATTGCATATTAGAGCGTACTGGTTCCCGGAAGTTTGATAGTACAAAAACAGGAACTTCTGATCTGAACAACAGGCCAAATGAGCCCTCCTATTAAAATTTCATATACTTCTTCATTATTCAAATAAAACTTTCAATAAGGGTTCTACAGTGATCCCAAGTCCCCAAGCTTTCATTTTATACTAAAACTACCAAAATATTCCAACTATTGACAAAGATACAGCTATGCGTAGGAACTATTTTGTTTACAATATGTACTACTTTCTTGTATGTTCTTTCCGACCGGGCCTGGATTAGTGGTTCTATACCTATAAATCTGAGTTATCTACCCTTATGTGGCAAAGTTTGAAAAATGTGAATCGAACAAAAATATTCTGTTTTTCGTAAAATACAGCCGTAAATATGATAAAACGCATTAATTTTCTATATTCACATGACAAGACTTACACATGAATTACATACTACTCTCGAAATTTACACACTTCATTAAAGATCAGGACCGATTGCTATCTGCTATTTCACAATCCAAGATGGAGGAAGACACCCCAGCTACCTTACCTCTTGAAGCAGTTGCTTTTTATACAACCCGTCTGAAGACAATAACTTTAGTATGAATGAATTGATCTCTATAAAATGGTACCACAAGCTTAAGTTTTCATACCACAAAATCCAAAATCTAAAGTTCACAGTAAGATGTAAAATTGGTCTGTGAAGATGACATAAGTTGCCATTCTGGTATTTTGCAAACATCAAGTAATTTGTTTGAGGAAAACTTATCAGAAAAATGGAATGATTCTGATATTAATCATGAACAGATAGTCGTCAACTGTAACAATTTTCGGATAGGTACCACGAAAAAGGTTATTGATTTCTTGTATGGCTTTTCTATAGATATCACTTAAACCAATGTAACTAATTTTCTTCATGCATCTACATACTTCCTGATTGATGACTTACTAGCTGCTTGCCAGTCATTTTTGGAAAAGTCAGTATGTGATGCCAGTGTTTTTCATATTCTGACGATTTCAGACCAGTTTAATTTAAAAACTGCCAAGGACAAGTGTTTTAACTACATATATGAAACATATGTGTACCTTGGTGCCAATTTTGTGGAGGACTTTTATGCTCTCCTTATAGCACTTATTGTCAAGGTTGTCAGCAGAGACTCTTTGGTTGTAAGTGAGGAATTCCTGTTTGATATAATATAAGTTTTCTTCAGTAATAATGATGCACCTGACATTTGGAATTCATTTACACCACATATTAGATTCTGTTTCATGAGCATTTCATTTTTTTCCTGTAAATGTGTGTTTGACCACATTCTTCCAACATCTATTTGTAACAAAATATTCCAGTATATTAGTGGCACAGAGGAGATTTCTTTCAATGAAGATGATAGATACAGTAAGATTTGTTTGCCGAGATTATATAAAGCTAGCAATGATATTGTGGTCAACAGATTTATTGTATGCAATACCAATACACTATTGCCTTGCAATATTATAAATGGGGAACGGCTGTCATTTATAGTAGACACAACATGTAATTTGCGCTCTGTAGATATTTTCGACAAGACACATATGTCCTTTTCTGCTAGACTTAAAGTATATAAAACTACTTCCAATGAAATGATTGAACAAATAGAGCGTCGTATTGTATGCAACAGCAATGTTGTTGTTCTAATGTTTAGAGCTCCACTATTGTTGTCTGCAGGAACATGCTACACATTGCAACTTTTTTGGAAGGCAGTGAATGTAGTGTTGGGGGAGAAATTAGACAATGTAGTAATGCGGATGGGACCAGATTAAATAACAATCAAGGAACCTGTTAGTGGTTAGATAACTGTGACTGATGATCAGTTTCTTATATTTGTACTGTCTAAGCATTAGATTTTCAGTATTCAATAACGAAGCTCATCACCATCGACCGGTCCATATAGATTAACCTCAAAGCACATATAAAGACACAAAAAGGCTACAATTACAGAGGAAAAACCATGAAACATATCTTTTATAGTGAAAAAAATTAGGTTTGTTATTTGTTTAACCATGAAATAGCTACTGCAAAATATTCCTATTGAAAATAACTTGCCATTATTCTTCTGTAAAAGCAGTTTTCTGTAGCTTTTTCATGTAAAAACAAACATTTCTAAAATGATATGTGTTTATATTTTTTCTTTGGTAATTTTGGCTTTTTGTCTTTATGAGTATTTTTGGGGTAAATATATAGACACCCATCGTCACCTTCTTTGGTATTAACAAAGTCCATTTGCAATTTCTATTATAACTGATAATATAATTGATCAGAAAATTTCTCCAGTTCTCTTTACTTATTGAAAAGCTAATGTTTTCATTTTGAAAATTCTAAAATAAGTATGGAAGAATGGTTGGGCTATCAGTTTAAGGTAGAATAGGGGGCTACAATAAATTTGTTATAATTTGTAATAATTTGCCAATATATAGTGTATACCATGCATTTCAAAAATATGATAAACAGGATAGGTCAAAGAACTATTTACAAGCAAAAAATAGTCCCTTTTTGTCTAGAATATACATCGGAAATTATGTTGGGTTATAGAACGCATCCTAAACAATTTGATGTTAAGATAAATTATGAGAAGATGGCTCTTTTTATTTGTTTTAAGAAATAAAAACGGGATCATGGGAATCATTCTCTTGCTACACATCAAAATAGGTAAATTTACTACACATTCCTTTATAACAGTTATTGGAGTTGTCTCCCTTTGTAAAGTATATTGTTGTTGTTGTAAGTTGGATGAAATTGAATCAAATAAAAAATATGATGTATTTAAAAAAAAAAACAGTAATTATGCATGATAAGACACAACCCAAAATTTTCATCTTTTGATGAAATGTCTTACCAATGAAATGCATTTTTTTTTTTTTAAATTGTAGATCGATTACTTGTTATCTTCTATATCAAAATCAAATATGACGAAAAACACCCGATCTACCTTAATTAGATATAAGAAGGTGTGGTATAAATACCAATGAGACAACTCTCCATCCAAGTCACAATTTGTAAAAGTAAACCAATTAGCACATTTTAAAAAATATAAAAAGTTCACATTTGTTTAACTAACACTAACAGCTTCCGTAAATGGCGTTTTAAAAACAAAAACAAAAACTGTATATGCAAAACTTTGATGTGGATTTAAAAACGTAGATCACTAGTGTTTCTGTAAACAAGCTTTATGTTAAAAGGTTTTAATACGAAAACAAAAGAAATAAGGCATACATAAAAAGAATGTTGGTTTTCCCAAGTGGTTAAGTATATGTTAGAATGTTAATTTCTCTGCTTGGTTACATGATCACAGTTTTCCACAGTGTTTTTTTATTGTCAGGATGTGTATGATACTATTCCACGGTTCTGCACTGTGGTAGCAGCCTTGTATATGTTTTTTGTTGTTGTTGAAAGACTTATACTTAATGGTCTGTTATTGCATAAGTAATTGCGGGATAACAATTATACCATTGAAAAAGCTTTCGACTGATGTTGGTTTTTTTCGTAATTACGCACCGACCATTTATATGAATTAAAGGGGGCTGGTTTTTTTCATAAAAAAAGATTTTTTTACGTTCCTAGAAAGATAAATAATTTGATTCAGAATGAAAAGGGAAAGAGTGTTTGTTTTATAATTATAAATTAAAATAATATTGATATAAGTGAAAACATTTCTTGCACTATTATAAACCTACAAAATAGTTTGATTTTTATTATATAATAAAATTGAGAATGGAAATGGGGAATATGTCAAAGAGACAACAACCCGACCAAAGAGCAGACAACAGCCGAAGGCCACCAATGGGTCTTTAACGCATCGAGAAAATCCCGCACCCGGAAGTGGACCTCAGCTGGCCCCTAAATAAAATAGTTAACTTGTTCGGTGAAAATGGACGTCACACTTAACTCCAAAACATATAAATGAACTAAAATAAAAAAAAACATAAAAGACTAACAAAGGCCAGAGGCTCCTGACTTGGGACAGGCGCAAAAATGCGGCGGGGTTAAACATGTTTTGTGAGATCTCAACACTCCCCCTATAGTTGCTTATAAGTGTTTGTTCAGAGAGAAGATATTAATACATATGCTTTTTCCATAAGCTGAATGGTCGGTGTCTTGTCCTTCGAATCCAAAAATGTAAAGCTGACAATGCATCTAAAGTGGTATAATTACACGATCCTTGTGACATTTAACGGTAGAATGATAAGATTCATTGTACATTTAATTTATAGATATGTTTACAGTAATGGAACTGGTAATCAGACATTTAGTTTATCTTTGTTACCCCCTAAAACATTATTACATGAGAAGACGTCTATTTGTGAATGTATTGCATGTAACATTTAACAAATTAATGACTTCAATGTAATATTATTTCTACTTCAAAGTATAATGCATTTTAATGGGCTAAAAGACATTTGTCTTTACCTAGAAATTCACGAAGACTTACAGTTTTAGTTGTACACAAAGAGGTCACATAAAAATAAAAAAAAAAACAATAGAGATACAAGGTAAAACCGAAATGTTTTTTTAAATTTTGTAAATAAGTTTTTACGACGACACACAAAGGCACATGGCATTTTTAAGCATCAACATTTGATTCACGCCGCTACCAGAGTATGTAATTTCACAATATCACCGAAGCTTTAACTGCTGACAAAATTGATGTTAATTCTTTCAATTTGTCTTTTAGTTTGGAATGAGGAATATTTGTGTTAACGTTTAACAAATAAAATGTTTTACGTGGCTGCTAGAGAGGGTAGCCTCACAATTACACTGAAGACCGCAGCTTTAATTGATGACATGTGCTGATAGGTGCTACGGAGGGATAATCAAGTGTCTAACAAAATTTTGTGAGGTAGACGAAATTGGCCTCAAAACGATTGTATTGAATTTTGATGTCCAAAATTAGGCAGATCGGACATATTTTGACTTTATCTACTGACTACTTTTGTTTGGGATAAATTGTAATTATAACATGATAGTGATACTGAAAAATGTTTTTTTTATAAGATAAACAATCATTTTGCCTGACGTAGCTGTGCGTAAAACGTATTTCGGCATTTCTCTTTGTGAATGACTTGTTTAGTGGAATACAACGTTTGATTTGTAATTTTCCCATCTTTCCACCGGAATAGGCTATTTAAAAATAATTTATCTACTCTATATGTGGAAAATTTTGAGAAAATATAAAAAGCGGCAATTCTTACCTTTAATACCTTTAGTTTCATTGATAACAAATAATATAGACTCGTCCAGTGTCCAGTTTGAAGGTTATTTAAGTCACTGTACACATTCATGCACGTTCTGATTTAATCAATATGCAGTACATGTAGGAAAAAATAAACAGTTTGAAGCTAAAAAATTAATCCAATCAAATTGCATAGGATTCAATAACAATGACCGGGCCACATCATAATAAGTAATAGGGGCAAACTGGTTAGGGAGAAAATGACAGATATTTTAAGTTAATTTTTTGGCAATAACGAATAAAAATTTGTCAACCAAAAGTTTTGTTATAGTTGCAAAAATATTTCGTTCTGTATTGGTATATTTTGCGGATATTTCATTTTCGAATTTAAGACAATAGAAAGTTTAGGCTTCAAAAGTCTACAAAATTACTGACTTTATACAGGAATTTTGCCCTTTTAAAACATTTAATATTTCACAAATAATACATGGATACAAAATAAAATCATTTCTTAAAATACTGCAAAAAAATCATTCTGTTTGATAAGGTAGTAAAGTAATAAAGTGCGTTGAAATGAACCGTGGTATAGCAAACATCGAATTCCCTCTCAAAATGTTATCACACACTATAACGATAATGAAATTAATTATTAACACTGAATTTCAATTTGACTACCTTCCTATTTACTATTAACATACATCTGTTAAAGTCTTTGATACCTCAAATTTAACAAAAAAGTTGAATACATATGTTTTATATACAAAAACGCGTATATAGACATTATTTTAAAAGAGGATCCTCTTATTATCCAAATCTTCAAAAATGTACTAGTTTACAGTAATTGTCTTACCATACTCAAATTCGTCGTAAACTTTTCTCGTTTGCAGAGACCTCAATCAAGACATCTCGAGTTGTTGAGGTGAACAAAAGGTCGCATAATGATTAATGATTGTCGCAAGAACTCAACATATTCATTCCAGGCGCAATTTGCAAACGATGATAGAACGAACAAACAGACATACGAAATCTTTTTCAGAAAGAACGAATTCAAAGTAATAGTAAAAATTCAAGTTATCGGTGAAGCATATAAACTAATAAGAAAGAGTATGTTTGATGTCATGATTTATTGAAAGCATAAAAAAATTAAAAGATTGTAAAGTTACGAATATTGCATTATATGTACATGTGTTAATGGGAGACTTAGGCAGAAAAGGAGATAACTTGTCACTGTTACAATGTATTCTAATTCCTTGCCCGGATTTTGCTATAATGCGTTTTGTTCTTTTTGGTTTATTAGCTCTTCAATTGTTCAATAAGTTTGTGATTTTAAATTATTTTGGCATCGACCATCACCGAATAGACATTTATTGTCGAAATGTGCATCTGGTGCAGAAAATTGGTACAGTTAATGTAATCATCAACATAAAACATTTGTGCGAGTAATTTTTTGTGATAAAGAGCAATTGAAATTTGAAAGGATATGTCGATTTTCGTTTAAACAACTAACTGGATAGTATATGAAGAGTAATATCCATTTAAAAGAATTGCGCAAATTTGCATATGCAGGGAATTAATTTTTATGTGAGCTTTAAAACAAACTTAATATGTATATTGCTTTATATAAATGAGATACATACAGTTATGATAACTCATGATCCTACACGCTGTTGATACTTTTTACTTATATTTTGGCATTGCATAAGTCATGCGCTTCTCTGAATATTTATGGCGTCTTTACACTTTTAAATTTGTTGATCGTGTAATAATTGATACTTTCGTCTGGAAGAACACGATCTATTTATTAGTTGTAATTGGCTTTCGAATAGCTTTCACAAATGACAACGGATAGGTTTTAATTATCGTTACCAAAATCCCGTCCTCTGTTCCTCGAATAAGACTTACCGAATTAACTATAACCAGGTTTGTACCTACATGAGCCACACTACGGGTTCCCATAAAGAGTAGGATCTGCTTACACTTCCGGAGCACCTGAGATCCCACCCGGTTTTTGATGGGGTTCGTGTTGCTCAGTCATAAGTTTTTTGGTAGGGTTCGTGTTGCTCAGTCATAAGTTTTTTTGGTGGGGTTCGTGTTGCTCAGTCATAAGTTTTTTGGTGGAGTTCGTGTTGCTCAGTCATAAGTTTTTTCATTTTTTAAGTGTTTTATGTACGGTTTGTCTTTACGTCTTTTTTTTTGTTTTTAGTAAGGGCTTTCTTTGTCAGTTTGTTTTCGACTTATGATTTTGAATATCCCTTTGATATCTTTCGCCTTTCTTTTACAGTAACTGCAAGAATTCTTATTTCGGTGTTTTGTGCTTTGTGCATTTTTATTATGTGCTTGTTCCAATGCTTTATGGCGTCTTTACACTAAATTTGTTGGTTGTGTCATACTTGATACTTTAGTCTGGGAGAACATGATATATTTATTAGTTTTAATTGCCTACAGTACCTTTGTTGTCGTTGGTTCATCACTGTCATAATTGTTTTTCGTAAATTGTTTTGTTATATATGAGTCTGTTAGTTTTCTTGTTTGAATTTTTTCACATTTTCATTAGTAGAATGGACCCATTGGTCGTCAAAACTCATCAGAGATACTATGTTTGTATTTTATTACGCCAGACGCGTATTTTGTCTACATAAGACCAGTAGTGGCGTTGAATACGTTTGAATGCCAAAACCTGACATGAAGTTAGAGAGCAGCACAATCCCAAAATTTCTATAAAAAGTCAAATATTGTTTTTGGCCGTTTATGCTTGGGGAAGAAAACATTTGCATTCGAGTATTGCTAATTTGATCAACATTCAATTTGTGGAGCAAATGACCTCATCAATGATATTTCAAGTCAACACTCAGTACCCACTACTGAGCTGGTGCTACCTTCGGCGGACGACACGCACACCGGACTTGGATCGACCCAGCACACATTAAATGTAGAAAAATCACAAATACATAAGACTTATAGTTTGTTGCTCTAGATGCGCGTTTCGTCTACACAAGACTCAACAGTGGCACTCGACTCAAATACGGCTAAAGTCATGTATGACTGGAGATAGAAACACTTAAGTGTTTTGAGTAATTTAACATTTCATAAACAAACAAAATTATTAAAAAGATGCCACATCAATGATCAATGATAAACAAAACAACGTAGTAGATTTCTTAAAACTATTTTAGATCAGACATGAAATGTTCAACATATCCACGAAATAAATAAGATCACCTATGTATACGTGTATAAATGCATCTCAATTAATATAAAAATAATTATTAGTGCCAAATTGGAAATTGATTAAACTCACTTGTAGAAAATTACTCTGTGCACATAATGTTGGTGTTGTAATAACTCGTGAACGTCTTTGAAACAACAGATGTTATCCGAATGTTTCATTTCAGTTGTAATTACTCATACATATCTATAAAAAGACTGTAGAATATTTGAAAAAGATCAAATTAAGATCAAGGTAGCACTACAGTCGGACTTTTCTGTCTTCAACCAACAGTCTTTTAAAGATTAATTTCTCCAAAACTACTCAATGGATTTTCAAAATCTATAACTTATTTTAAAGCTATATAAATACAACTCTTTCTTGATGTACAAATAAAGATCTTTTGGTATAACAAGCAAAAAACATATCTCTAATTAACTGCCAAACAAGTGTTCTTACAACTTGGATGAAAATAGCACATTCAAGTCAAATGGTAGTAAAAATCCCACCAAATGCTAAATTAGTGTTGTTAAGGGATGGAAAGTGCACAAATCATGCGCAATTTACAGTTTTAGTATATAAAAAAGTAAAACAACAATAATACCGAACTCCAAGGAAAATTCAAATCGGCAAAATCAAAAGCTCAAACTCATCAAACGCATGGAAAACAACTGTCATATTCCTGACTTGGTACAGGCATTTCCTTATGTAGAAAATGGTGGACTGAACCTGGTTTTATAGCTAGCTCTCACTTGTATGACAGTCGCATAAAATTACATTATAATAACAACATTGTGTGAACAAAACAAACAGACATATGTCAATTTTCACTGAACTAGTATATATTTTTGTTAAGGGGCCGGCTGAAGCCCACCTCCGGGTGTGGGATTTTCTTGCTGTGTTGAAGACCCATTGGTGGCCTAGGGCTGTTTTCTGCTCTTTGGTCGGGCTGTTGTCTCATTGACATATTCCTATTTTCCATTCTCAATTTTATAATAGGTAAAAATGTCAAAATTAGGGGTACAGTAGTCAACATTGTGTTATAATCTTAATCACTATAAAAAAAAAACAAATATGACAATGACGAAAAACAAAGTGGCATATAGACAAAGCACATAAGTAATAAATGAAAGACAAAAATACAACAACACAATGTCAGGATGTTTAAGTACCGAGTCACGTCAAAAAGATACTACGAAAAAATGACTAAACAATAAAGGTTAATAATTTACAAAGACAAATAAAAGAACACTATCCTGGTTCATCAACCTTCTGTTCAGACACTGGTGACGTTTTATAAATTCTGAGTAGCAGATGCAAGCTCTTGAATACCGAATGAGTTGGGAAATGTATATCCGATATGCAAGTGAAGTTGGTTTATTGCTACTTATGTGGGGGAAATTGATAATTTCAAAATTAAAATCGTCTCGTTTGTCATAGATTCATATACTAATATGACCCTTATGTCAAATTCGAGCGAGGTATAAGTCTAAAAATGAGGCGGAGGAAGTCGTGTCTGTTTTTTTTTTTAATTACTAGTTCTGGAGGATATATTTATGGAACCCAACCAGAAAAGTTTGGATTGTTTATGGAAAGAACATCATCAATATATCTGATTGTGAAATTAAATGATCTGGCTTCTTTTATCTTTTTGTTTTTGACAAGTGTCTGAAGGAACTCCGACTCATATGCAAATGAGAATAGGTCGGCACGGAGAGGCACACAGTTTGTTCCCATAGGATGCCGACAATTTGTTGAAAAATGCTACCTCCAAATTCAACAAAACACTTGTTCCTCTGTGTAGCATGGTTTACCTTTCTGTTCACTATTAACAAAATATGCCGTACGGTATCCTAAAGTAATAAGTTCCTAGCGTATGCTAACATTTTTATATTGAAAAGCATTGTGGGTTATTTCTTTTTCATGTCACATGGGGAATGGTGGTATACAGGGTTGAAAAATCAAAAGTTTTGATAGAATTAATATCAGAGAAAGATCGAGATTTTTAATTATCTAGAAGTTCTTTAGAGGTTTTTAGAATAAACATATTGTTAATACCATTACGCGAGTAAATAGTTTCACAGTATTTCTGAAAACACTCTTTCACTACGGACATAATGTTTGTCAAGCTAATTG
Organism: Mytilus californianus; assembly: GCF_021869535.1. Lineage (NCBI taxonomy): Eukaryota > Metazoa > Mollusca > Bivalvia > Mytilida > Mytilidae > Mytilus > Mytilus californianus. The sequence continues at coordinate 60,737,416 of NW_026262604.1, read as the reverse complement.
ACAATTCCTTTGTAGAACATACAGATTAGCCGGCAATGTACCATTTTTGAATGGAATTTTGTGAAGCTTAGGTATCCAACACAAACAAGGTAAGTCCTAAGATTTGTTGTTCAATGCAATGTTCATTGAAGCCATGAAGGACTTATGATTCGCCAAAATCTCATTTTTGTCAAATGATATGTGTATGTATGTGGGATTACCCGAGTGCTCATTTATTCCTAATTGTTTTACAAGACACTCGTAGTAGTACGATTGTTCATATTGATGAATACTTAAAATTTGTGTTTCAATAACGTGTACCCAAAGTTCGTATAAAACTAATCGATAACAAAAATATATGACACAGGAAACATCAAACAAATTAGAACTACGGGATAGAATAAAGACAAAAAACACATGCAATTATAGTTATAGTTTCATTGTAATTAATAAATGTTATATGAGTATTATAAACCAAATCTTGAATTCTATCCTAATTCTATCCTATTTTGGGGAAATTTCAGAAATTCAAATGTGACGTCACCTTTTTCTTGCGGTGATCTCTTTGGCTAACTCGGCTGTGATTTTTTATGTGCTGGTTTATGTTGTTTTATGTATCCGTTTTTATTCTGTAGTTAGTCACCACTTCGGTGTTATCATGTATATCTATTATATAGTCATTTTTATTAATTTACTGTTTGTTAAAGTATGAATTATTCTAAATACTAAGGATTTTCTTATCCCAGACATATAACCTTAGCCGTATTTGGCTCAACTTTTTGGAACTTTTGGTCCTCAATACTCTTCAACTTTGTACTTGTTTTGGCTTTCGTACTTTTTTTATCTGAGCGTCACTGGTTAGTCTTGTGTGGACGAAACGCGCGTCTTGCGTATAAAATTTTAAACCTGGTACCTTTTGTTAGCTATTATTCGTATGTGTTTCTGTCCTATATGTTCTCCCATTTATTTGTATTGTAGTCCTGTCATGTAATGTTGTCATTTTAATGTTATATTTAACGTTGCCATAAAAGCGGGAGGTTTGGCTAGCCACAAAACCAGGTTCAACCCACTATTTTTTTCCTAAAATGTCCTGTACCAAGTCAGGAAAATGACCATTGTTATATTATAGTTCGTTTCTGTGTGTGTTACATTTTAATGTTGTGTTTCTGTTGTGTCGTAGTTCTCCTCTTATATTTGATGTGTTTCCCTCAGTTTTAGTTTGTAACCCGGATTTGTTTTTTTTCTCATCGATTAATGAATTTCGAACAGCGGTATGCTACTGTTGCCTTTATAGAGGAGAAATAAACACAAAACAAAATGTTCTCTTATATATTAAATATTAGTGAATATTTGGCAAGTTCATTGTCATATGAATTGTTCTATACCACCATATTTAGTCATTGCAAGCTGCAAAATCACCAATGAAAGAAGTTTCCCTTAAAGTCTCTATAAAGTTTGTATACGTGAATGTATGTAAACATATATCAGCATAAGATAAATCTTGTTCACAAGGCAACAATTGTATACGAACAGCATTTTCATTCTCACATCAAGTCGACTTTCCTAAGAACCGTAATATAAGAAATCCACAGAAAAAAAAAACATCAAAGTTATTGAACATTGTGTACTGGTAAATGTGTAAGAAAAATAAAACATCTATAAGATTCATCAATTCGTACTAAAACAAGATTGCAGTCATTATAAAATATGCAATATAGAAACAATTGTTCATATTTAAGACCCAATTTAAGGAATCACTAATATGGAGTTAAATCAGGTTGTGTCGTTTATTTGCTATCACGATGGATTTCATTGTAAAAGGTTAGAAACACAATTGTTGTTAATGTATTACAAACACAATGCAAAATCCGCCAATATAAATTTACATAAAGCAAGCTTTTTATTACATTGTTACACACTGTTCTACTTTTCTTTAAAGAATAATTTGAGAGAGTTAAAAAAAAAAGTAACATTCGCTAATTCTCTGTTGATAATATGAAGTGACAATCATTTGACCCATTTGCTTGTAACGTTGCTTTTCTAAAAATATAACCAGAATGGTTATATTTTGCTGCTCTATGATAACTATATTTGGAAAACATAAGGAGAGGGATTGAATTATTTGTGCTGTTTAAATAAGATCATACTCACACTGAAAGTGACAATTGTGTAAGCAAGTTCTTAGAAGTTTCGAAAATGTCATTACCTATTGGTAATTCGCACTCTTGCGAATCATAAGACAAATCTATACGTAAGAGACATTAAATATTATCGGCTTTATAGATATGTGAATAAATGACAGGTTGGGAATATCATGTGTTGTGTCCTTAAAAAAATTAATAGATTGAATTTTTATTTTTTTCTAAAGTAAAAATGCACAACTGCATGTAGAAAAAAATATGTATAACAATATATATATATTATTTTTGCAGTAAATGGTTATGAAGTACTAAATAAAGGCGACAGAAGAATACCGCTATTCGAAATTCATCAATCGATTGAGAAAAAAAAACAAATCCGGGTTACAAACTAAAACTGAGGGAAACACATAAAATATAAGAGGAGAACAACGACACAACAGAAACACAACACTCAAATGCAACACACACAGAAACGAACTATAATATAACAATGGCCAATTTCCTGACATGGTACAGGACATTTTAAGAAAAAAAAAATGGTGGGTTGAACCTGGTTTTGTGGCTAGCCAAACCTCCCGCTTTTATGACAATGTTAAATATAACATTAAAATGACAACATTACATGACAGGACTACAATACAAATAAATGGGAGAACATACAGGACAGAGACACACACAAATAACAACCATCAAAAGGTACCAGGTTTATGATTTTTAAATACGCCAGACGCGCGTTTCGTCTACATAAGACCCATCACTGCACTCAGATCAAAAAAGTTAGAAAGCCAAAACAAGTACAAAGTTGAATAGCATTGATGACCAAACGTTCCAAAAAGTTGTGCCAAATACGGCTAAGGTTATATGCCGGGGATAAGAAAATTCTTAGTATTTAGAATAATTCATACTTATGCAAACATTAAATTTATAAAAATGATTATATAATAGATATACACGTTAACACCGAAGTGGTGACTAACTACAGAATAAAAACGAATACGTAAAACAACCTTAATCAGCACATAAAAAAGGCCCAGCTGAACAACGTATTACATGTTAGCCGAAGAGATCGACGCACAAAATGACGTCACATTTAAATTTCTATAAATTTCCAAAAAATAGAATAGAGTTGAAGATTAGGTTTGTAATACTTAATAAAATTACAAAAAATAAATCACGTTGCAATGAACGGTAAAAACATGAAATTAACGAAAATCGGAAAGAAATACGTTAATTAAAGTATTATGGCTTTTTAATCAATTACACATCAGTTGCAACTGATTTATTACAAATGCTCTATGGACATTTATGTAATTTGATATAAGTAATTGTTGTGATGTGAAGGTATAAACAGGTTTACTGTTTTCGAAATTAGGCATGTATAAATAGAAAAAATGTACTGATACCATTGTATAAAAACAATATAATATATATGTCCAAAAAGGCAGATGCCCCTACCATAATATTTACATACCATGGGTCATAACTGCGATTGCACAGCAGAACAAAGAACAATGTTAATAACTATGCTATAATTACAAATAATACAATTAGAGTTGATGGAGCTCATTTGGTTCGAGATTATTTGATAATAAGGAATGGTATTTACCATGATGACCCAGTTGTTCATCTCTTGGTTAAATATTAACCAAGGGTTAAATCTTAACGTTTTAAGACAACATATTCTTCGTTTTCTACAGTCATTTGTAATCAAAAACAGATTGTATTGTTATACGGGTGCCAAATGTGGAGCAGGATCTGCTTACCCTTCCGGAGCACCTGAGATCACCCCCAGGTTTTGGTGGGGTTCGTGTTGCTAAGTCTTTAGTTTTCTGTGTTGTTTCTTGTGTACTATTATTTGTCTGTTTGTCTTTTTATTGTTTAGGCATGGCATGACGTTGTCAGTTTATTTTCGATCTATGAGTTTGACTGTCCCTCTGGTATCTTTCGCCCCTCTTTTATACAGTCCTTCCCTCCTTTTTGCCTCGAGGTTTACGTCTTACAGACATTTTCAATTTTCTTCTATGTTAATGAACAAATTGATGCAGCAAAATTAAACATATTTTAGTAAGATAATGTTTTTATCTAAAATCAAATAACTTATGATCAACGCTTCTTTTAAATCAAAAGGTGCTCTCTATCACATCCTTGTTGTTGCTGTTCTAGTATATGAACTTAGACGCAGAAAAGCGTATTGTTTTTGGTAAGAAATTATATTTATTGTTTAAACAGTTTTTCTAGGACCGGAGAATAGTGTTCATAATTCTTATTTTGATAGAAATAAACACTCCCCGACAATTTAACCATGGGTTACGTATCCAATGGTTAAAAAGAAGTTAAACAACGGATTTTAGCCCTTGGTTACGTAACCCTAAGTTAAAAGATTTAACCAAGGGTTATATTTAAAACAAGGGTTATATTTAACCGAGAGATGAACAACCGGGTTCAGGCGTAAACGCACTCTTTTCGCTATTGCTAACATTACATTAGCCTACAAAAGTTATTGTCATTCTTCATGTCGCATTTGTGAGTTACCCTTTGCGTTAAATGATGAAAACTATCAATCGTTACCATCAATTTAAACAACTTTAATTGTTAATCGTTATTTGGGTTACCCGATTCCTTCCTCAGTCAGGATTATAAAAGGTAAATTGGTCAATTAATACGAGTTGAAAATTTTCGCAGCATCGCAGGCTGATTTCAAATGGTATGTCTCATAAATGGTGTTATTTGTTTAAATAGAGTTTTAACAGTCGAAATGGCATTTTATTTTTCTTTCGTAAAAGTATCGTATTCTGTTTGGTTATATACCCCTAAAACTGAATCGAGTAACATGCACAGCAATTATAGCGACCATGTTTAAATTTCAAAGCAAAAACAAAGCAAGAAACTGAAAAAAACCGACGAAGGTAAAAGGATATGTATTCAATGAACGGCCATAGTCGTTTCGGCCAAATTCGATCCGGTCATATTGTTTCATAATGTCTTAACATAAATGCATGAATACAATTTTTTGACAGAAGTTCGTTTTAAAAGGAATATAAGTTTAAAATTTCATTTGATCAGAAAGTGCCCGTTTTCTGTGAAACACAATACGTACACTTGGTTAGAACGATAATTTCGTTACTCTCTGACGTTTGTTCTTTATTGACATTTTATTTTTGGTAACAGAAATTGAAAAAGATAAACTTTCGTCATTAGCAGACAAATGAAAATAGACTTATTCGAAACAATCGAGACAATTATGAAACTAAATACGAGAGACATGGACACCAACGACGGCATCTAACCAGATATCCACTGCATTGAACTCTTTCTTATTGACCCTTATTTCACATGGACTTTTAAAGCTTTACTATATGTTATGGATTATGTTCTGTGTTGAAGGCAATGTAAAGTGACTAATAATTTTTACATCTTTGATTTTGTGTATGTGGATAGTTATTTTAAAAGTTCGAAGGCCTACTGAAACATTTTATATTGTTATAAGGTTATATATCCACCTATTGTTAAAGAAATTATTCACTTAAAGTCAGCTTCGGTCCGGTTGCTTGAAATATAGGTATCTTGTTTAATATATAAAATTGGAATATGTGGCATGATTGCCAAGGAGACAACTATTCTGGAGAACAAATATTATAGATGTTAGCAACTATAGGTCACCGTGTAGCCTATAATATAATATGAAGATATAAATCAATCAATTAAGCAATTGATGGTTAAGCTAACCATGTTCATAGAATGTCGAATAACGAACCGGCCAATAACCTCAACTACATATATTAATACATTTAACTTTTTACTTAAATTTTTGAAAGATGAATTACACAGCAATTCGTAGTCCAGAAAACATGTTTAAATTATCCCTCTTACAACTAAATGATATAGTATCAAATATGTTACATCAACACGAAAAATGTATCATACGTTTTTACATATTTTTATTTCATGGTATTAATGGTTTAAATTCAAAGGGAAGAAAAGCAAACTCAAAATAAAGTTTGTCTTCAAACCTATTTGATTGAAACAATTGAATATTTTACTTTTGTACGTAATAGCTGTTAGTCTTGCATAACACATCTTAATCGTCAATATTTGCAGAAATATAAAAAAAACAAGAAAAATATATACATATATCAGCATCGCTGCATTAATTTCAGTTTCTTATTGTCTATTATGAAATAAAATATGTCATCATCATAAAAGTGTTTATTTTCTTATTTGTAAAATGATATTATTTTGTTTGAGTAGTCAGTTACCAATATCTAATATTTTATCCCTTTAAACGTTAACGAAGGGAATAGGTTTCGTTTTTTAAAAGTAAAACACATGTGTACATGTATATTTCAATGTGTATGTGTTTGGGGAAGGGGGTAGTCGATTTGTGTCAATGTCAAATATGGTGTATAGATTTATATATTCTGCCTCATGAGACAATAATTTATCCGAGAATAATAGAATTGATACAATTGTGTTGATACAATAGAATTCGGTAAATTGATCGCTTAATACCTAGAAGAAATACTTATTATGTGTATTTCATCCAGGACGACAGAGGGTGTTCTTTTTCGTGTAATGGTTATCTATAGTTTCTTCGGGTAAATCACCACTTACATTATTCTTAAAACAATATAAAACACCATAGGAATTAAATAATTTGTAGGAAAAATAGATGATTGAGAGAAATAATATTTCTACAAGTTTAGTGTACCACAAACTTATATATTTTTTTTAATATTGTCAAATAAGCGAGAGGTTTGGCTAGCCATAAAACCAGGTTCAACCAACCATTTTTTCTTAAAATCTCCTGTACCAACATAACCCAAGTCAGGAATATGGTAGTTGTTATCAAATAGTTCGTTTCTATATATGTAGGCATTTGTTTTTGTTGCACTTTAGTGTTCTTGTTGTTCCTTTGTTTTCCTCTTATAGTTGATGTGTTTTCCTCGGTTTTAGTTTATAACCCCGATTTGTTTTTCTCTCAATCGATTTATGACCGTTGAACACCGGTATTCTACTGCCTTTATTTAAAAAAAATTGAAAATTGATTTTTTATGTATAAATAACACCAAAGAGCTACATGTATACGCAGTATCTTTTCAATGGGTTATTTCCGATTACAATAATAAGTTTGGTTAAAGCTGTTGACAGTAAAATTTATTTAAATAATAATACACAGTAGGTGCAGTGTCTTGATGGGATCATGTTTTTTGTCGAATATATCGATCGTTTTTTCCCAAGTAAATTGTTAGGGTATTTCGACTGTGACCAGATTTATTTTGGAGTAAATGCTATTCAAAATGTAAACAAAGATACATATCTTCTGGTCAGACGTGAAACCGAAGCTTACATTAAGTTTATTTGGTAAAGAGTTATGATTTAAAACCACACATAATTTGAAGTTAATCCAGTTGAAAATTTTCTTGGGACGCTAGCATTAAAAAATGGAAGATAAGGCCATTATATTTCACTTTCGAAATGCAAACCGCTCATAGAGCCTTTATATTGTTCAGACACTTTACGGAAATACTTGAATTTGGACGATTGAAGTCATTTTGAGGTTAATTTATCTTTTATATGTCCGACTTTTTTCGAGTGCATCCTGGTTTTATCGGGTACATCCTGGTTTAATCGAGTGCATCCTGGTTTTATCGAGTGAACATACAGTGGTCTTTTAATACATTTCGTTAAAAAAACAACTTGAAAAGTACTTTTAAAAGCAAAAACACAAATGCACATACACTACAATAACTTTAAACTTTGATATTGCTGCATATACACATTTCTCGTTCATTTTCATAGATTGTTTTGATTTATATCTTTTAAATGTGTATTTGTGTGCTTTTGTACAGACAAAGTAGATTTATTGTTTTCATTTACAAGTTTTCTAGGTGTAAAACATTATCTATTTATATTTCCAGCAAGGAAGAGGAAGAACTCCGAAACACTGGTTTTAATGAGAATCTGAATCCAACCTGACATATGTATTAATTGGTCGTGCATTAACAACACACTTATACATTGGCTAGTGAAATAGGGGAAAGGTTGAGATCTCACAAAACATGTTTAACCTTGCCGCATTTTTGCGCCTGTCCCAAGTCAGGAGCCTCTGACCTTTGTTAGTCTTGTATGTTTTTTAATTTTAGTTCTTTTATATGTTTTGGAGTTTAGTGTGACGTCCATTTTCATTGAACTAGTACACATTTTTGTTTAGGGGCCAGCTGAAGCCCGCCTCCGGGTGCGGAATTTTCTGGCTGTGATGAAGACCCATTGGTGGTCTTTGGCTGTTTTCTGCTCTTTGGTCGGGTTATTGTCTCTTTGACACATTCCCCATTTCCATTCTCAATTTTATTTTATTTTACACTTGATTGAATTTTGTATTTATTTTACAAAGACTTATATGATGTGACGGGAGCCTTATATATTTCATTAGGCTTCCAATTCCAGCTAAGGAATATCGAATAGACGGACGCAACATACTAGAATTGAATATCTTGTATGTGTTTTATGATATACGAGGATATAATATTTCTATGAATAAACGAAAATGTGAGTTAATGTCAAAAAGACAGATAAAACAATTACACAAAAGGAATCTGGAGGAAAACAATAGACAAGGAGGCTTTACAATATCGGTAGCACTAAATCGTTAATAGTAAATCCATTACAATTGTGAAAAGATTTAAATCAATCAGGAACAAACTAATATCTGATATAATTACGCCCATGCATTTTTCGATATTTTTAACAGTTACATCCATTAATTAATTGAACAGGGCGGCTGTTACTAGTAAGGCATGAATTGCTGACTCTTCTCAAGAACATGATTTATATATCTGTTTTTGCTTCTGCTGTATTCCTCAGTCTTTAGTTTTCTTTTTTTCTTTTTATTTGTCTTTTCGATGTTTGTCGTATTGGCATTGGTAATATTTGTTTTGATAGGACATTTGATTTGTATAGCCCCTTGGTGTTTTATCCATTCTTAATAAATTATAAGGATTTAATGTGATTACCAGTTTTGTGCTGTTTTCGTTATTAAAGGGATTTGATTAAATTTGATATTTAAGTTATTTGTTGTGTTGTGTATTCTATATTTTCATTTAAGTTATGTGGCAAATAAATTCTAAGTGTGCCGCAGATGATAAATAAAAATGAAAATAATTTTAGACTGTAAAAAGAATGCAAGAAAAAAAAAATGAATTCTCCTGTCATCATTTCTATTCACCGTTATGGTTCAAAATACTGCAATGTAAAATTAAAGCACAGAAAGTTGACATTACATTGAAAATGGTGATGAATATCATATATATATTGGGTTTTTAAATGAATATGTGTGTGTTATTATCTTTCACTAAATTACAAAATGAAATAAAAAAAAGTTAATATTTTTAAGGTCCTGAATGCCTTATTTTTTATCATATATTCTTTAAACACCGATCTTCACTTAAATAAAAGGACTGATTCACTCGAAAAAAGCACAGTCCCAGCCAAACACAATACCTACCGTTGAATTTGGTATTGTCACATGATTTCCACAAGTATAAATATCAGAACATTAGGTACATTCTTAAGTGCAGCAAAGTATTTTTTGTTGAACAGGTAAGTTCTTGTATTATATGAATAGTTTATATGTACATTATCTATGTTGTGTTTTGTATAATGTTGTTTGTCTGTTGGTCGTTTATCTTTTTTTCGCCATGACATTAATCCTAAACAGAATGAATAGTCTGTATCTATCCAAAATTCTAAATTTCAGGTGAAAGCTTTTAGAAAAGTAAAGAATTTGAAAAGTATTACCTTAATATGTCATAATTATATTTGAATTAGTGAAAACTCAGAACTTGACGTTACCGCTATGTAGAAAATATATCTCGTCTTTACTCTGCAGTCGGAATTTTGATAAAAGACAGCGTTACCACTGCAGTAGACCAGTACTAAGATATTGGTATAAAAATACGGTAAAAGTTGTCTGATCTTGTATTATATGAATAGTTTATATGTACATTATCTATGTTGTGTTTTGTATAATGTTGTTTGTCTGTTGGTCGTTTATCTTTTTTTCGCCATGACATTAATCCTAAACAGAATGAATAGTCTGTATCTATCCAAAATTCTAAATTTCAGGTGAAAGCTTTTAGAAAAGTAAAGAATTTGAAAGGTATTACCTTAATATGTCATAATTATATTTGAATTAGTGAAAACTCAGAACTTGACGTTACCGCTATGTAGAAAATATATCTCGTCTTTACTCTGCAGTCAGAATTTTGATAAAAGACAGCGTTACCACTGCAGTAGACCAGTACTAAGATATTGGTATAAAACTACGGTAAAAGTTGTCTGATCCCTTTTCTACAAATGAAAAAAAAAAAAAACAGAAATCTGCGTTAACTTCAATTAATAAATTCTTTTTAATGAATTATTTCTTTTTACCATGCTTGTTCTTCAGTTGTACTATGACTCACGAACTTAACATAAAAGTCCTTCGGACAATTATTCGGTTTGTGAGTTCATTCGCTCTAGTTTCACATCAATAATCTCTAGAAAACATGTTTAATCCTATCATTCATAGTTTTGAAATTTTTATAGTTTTCAAAGCTATAAATAATGAGTCGAATTAAATTGACGGTATATATTTCTAACCGTCTCGAAATTTCTCGTATTTTCTACTCTTTCATTGAGGAATGTTTTTTTTTTTATTAATTCCAAAAATATTTGTATTGTTTTCTTTTTTCCACCTAACAAAATCATTGTGCAAGATTTCAGATCATATTTGCAGAGGCTTAGAATATAACAAAATGGCAGAAATTGTTACAGAAATATCCGATATAATAGACGAATCAGCAGATGGAATGGCTGAAGAAGCAGAGGGAGCTGAAGAAGATATGGAACCTGAAGAACAAGCAGAGTTTGAGGAAGAAGTTGCAGATGCGAAAGAAGCGGTTCAAGAATTATCAAAAACTGCAGAAGTTTTTACCAACATTATGGAAGGTTCTCTTAAAATGGTGAAATCATTTGCAATATTTGTGCTTAAAAACATTGCTGTTGGTGCCATTCTGTATTATGTCAATGTTGGTTTATCGAAACTTACCAAGGTTACGAAGAGCAAAGGACAAACTGGCAATAAGAAAATATTAGCTATTGTCAAGGGAATTATTAAGCTTATCAAGACAGAATCCAACTTGTGTAAAGCCATAAAAGATTGGTTGCAAAAACACAAGGACGACACAATTACCTTGGATGGCATTGAAATTAAACTGGAGTCTATATTTGAGACAAAACTGAAGCCTATTTCTGATGTAAGTTTATGCTTCAATTTAGAGTTTAATTACAGAACCCGTACACAATTATCGTGTCAATTTTGTTTGGCTGGATATCCTGTCGAAATTTAGTATCCTAGGTAAGAGCCTAATGGCACTGTTAGCTGATTTGGACATAATGGCTGTTTTATATATTGAACTTAAATATCCAACCACTTTGTCTGAACTTTTGAGGACATTTTGTGTCGACACTTGTCTATCTTGAACAACTATATGTTGACATAATCTTTTTTAAGTTGTATTTTTACGCTAAGATTTAGTCTCTTTGATGTATAACTAACATTGCCACGATATGTTTTGTGTTAATCCTTACGCATTATCAGCAAGTATATTAACACTTTCTCCAATTGTTTTGCAAACAAATAGCAATTATTAAAATTGTCACTTAAGAAGTAAAACAATGTTCATCCTCTTAAAAACAGTCTTCTTCTCTCCTACACTCGCGTAATGCTATATGTAATATTGAAATAAACATCAAGATTACGCAATATGTTACAAGAGTTTCGTCATCGGTGTCTGAGGAAACAATTATTGAGCCAGGGTTTTGTCAAAGAATGTCTCGTCCTTTTTCTGACAAAGTTCATCGGAAAATACCAAGACTTAATAGATAAAAAGTGTCTACAAATAATACAAGGTGGTCTTAAGTTATAGATTCAAGTTGTGTATCTTTTTATTTTACATTTCTGGTGCAGGTAGGTCCTGGTGTGCGATTTGGACACAAAGGTTTTTAACAGTGTTGTTTCTATTTCGTTTAACCTTGCATTTATATTTACTTAATTTTTAATTATCGAGAAGTGTACATATACGGTATGTACTTTTAACGACAAGAACCTTTTTTTGCTGACGTCATTTTCAAATTTAAAATTTACAATCTACTATACGTTTTTTGGTGACGCCTTTGTAAGATTGATGGGTATGTTTGTTTGAATTTTTTAGTCAGTTGTGTTGTATGTCTGTGATATATGTTTATATAGTTTTGGCTGCTGGATCCCAATCACTGTCATGTTAACCTATTATGTCTGTTTGGGTTGCTCATCCAATTTTGTCAATATAACAGAACTATAACTGTCATACAAGTGGAAGGTTTGGTATTTTTGTTATAAATTTGTTTTGTCTCAGAATTTTTAACAAGCCCCAGGTAAACGTATTACGTTTTTACACAAGTCAGTCGAAAGTAGTTATTGTACGTTATTTCTATTTGGAAATGCCATCTGACAAGTGTGTAGTTAATTGATTGAATACATTACTCCTTTCACTTCCATCCAACCAATATAGATTATGATGCATTGATCAATGATTAGTATATAACCAATGTGTATACATTCAATTTAGTTTGATTTCACAAGTAGCAGAGATGCAGAAAAGATTGTCAATCGTATTTACATAGTTATTTGTTACGACAAACATTCTGTTTTTATTCTAGCGTTATTGTTATTAAAGTTTAGAAGATTAGTAGAACAGTAAAAAAGTATAACTAAAATACAGAACATCAAGATAAAGTCAAAATGTGGAAATTTATAAAAACTGACAAAATCGAAAGTGGCATGTTATCAACCAATGAAACGGATGGAAAACAACATTCATATTCATCACGTGAAAATTTCAAAATATAGTTTTATTTCGTATTGAGATGAAATTAAACCATGAACATATTTTAAGTATTGTTGTTTTTGTAGGCTATTGAGAAGACCTATGCTACCGCAAAGCATTTAAAGACAAAGAAAGATGGCAAATCGTCATTCAATATTCCGACAGTAGCCAACATTGATAGTTTGTTGGATGGATTGGTGTCTTTCCATAAAAGCTTAAGAACGCTCCGAGACTTTGCAGAACAAAACAAGGGAAAGGTTGTTGGTCTTAAATCCTTCCTTGAAATAGTTACCCCAGAAGTCCTTGATGAAATACAGAATCAAATTGAGAATGTAAAGAAAATGCCTACGGAATGAACAAAAAGAAGCAAGACTCTAGTTTTGTATAGTTATGTAACTTTATAAGTAAAATGCATTTCGAAAGAATTTAAACTTTTATATAATACATAACATAAAGCTTTGTGTCTTTCGTGTTTATCGTTATTTCTTGATAAATTCAATTGTTTTGAACCAATATTTCAGGAGGTCATACATTTAAATTTGAATCGGCATACCCAAAAAGAGCCTTAGTAGGGGCACCACTAGAGTTCAAATTCAACCTCTGAGTTTTTTTTATAATAAGTTAGTCATATAGTAGTTGAATATTGTAAAAAAATGAGAAATGTTCTTTAAAAGTATCATGATAACCAATGCGTAAACATCTGAGCTAATTTTTCACTGGGAATTTTCAATCCCCTACATGAACAAAGGCGCATTGGTAGTAATGAAAAAGCAGAACACGACTTACAAGTGTCTGAACTAATAAGACAAACAAGGGAAAGACATTCATGTCGATTTCTAATTTTATTATTATGGTTAAATTTTGACATTAGCACGGTAGAAATTAGTTTTATTCGTCAATGAATTCCGATGAATTACATATCGATGCAAACGAACAGTACTGTTTAAAGGTTTAAACACAAACAAATACCAAACAGCTACCAACTAGATTAAACAGTTAGACATCATCAGCATTACGTGTGATCAAGTGGAAATAATACACTTAATAAAATAAGTTTTAGTGTAATGGTCTTGTCAGTGTATTCGCATTACCGTTCAAAATTTACCAGGTATAATGACATCATTGTAAGTGTTTTACTAGTAAGTTAAGAATTGAAGCGGAAGCAGACGGAGCAGCGGATACAGCTGCAAAGTCCGAGGCGGAATCAGCGACCGACGGTTCTGGAGAAGGCTCATCTATTTGCATAACTATTTTGATTCATAATGACACTGCAATCAAAAGGGTCTTTGATAGGTTACAACCATAAGACAACGAGGGTATGACATACGTAAATGATCATTGAACAGTCCATGTCGATTCGTAGTTTCATTATAAAGGTTATTTATGGTATTCGATACGGTTTAACACTAGGTTTTATTCAACAGTATAATTTCGATGAATTACATATCGATGCAAGCAAATGTCTTGATAAAAGGTTATATTCATGGTAGATGTCCGTTGTTATTCTGCGGTTTACATGTTGTAATGTACTATTATATTATTCATTTATGTATTTCTCTGTGCTGAGTGTTCTTGCGTTTGTTTGTACTATATTCCTGTCACGTAGTGTTGTCGTTTTAGCGGTATTTTTTAACATTTCCATATAAGCTAGCCATAAAACCAGGTTCAATCAACCATTTTTTCTTAAAATGTCTTGTACCAAGTCAGGAATATGGCAGTTGTTATCAAATAGTCCGTTTCTATGTATGTTGGCATTTGTTTTTTGTTGCAGTTCAGTGTTTCTCTTGTTCCGTTGTTTTTCCTCTTGAAGTTGACGTGTTTCCCTCGGTTTTGGTTTGTGACCAGGATTTGTTTTCTCTTATTCGATTTATGACTTTTGAACAGCGGTATACTACTGTTGCCTTTAATAAGACCAAACCAAAAATCAAACCATGCCAACAGTGGTTGAAATGGCTATCAGTTGGATTTGACAGTAAGAATTTGCATTCGGTGTGATCAAGTAGGAATAGTATACATAATCAGATAAGTTGTAATCTAATTGTGGTAAAAGCCTATTTCCATCAAGGTTAACTATGTATACCCGCTAGTAATGTAAGCGTTTTTTCTAATGAAGTCTGATATTTGAAAGAAGACATGCAATTTTCAATCCAAGTCAAGAAGTTAAGGACAAAGATTCTTTGTCTGACATATTTCTTTCCTTTCTTATAGATCCCATAAAAAGTGTCAAGTATCGAACGGAAATCAGTTTTCAACAATATGGGTATAGTTATTGGGATCATTATTGACGTGGTTGTGACAGCAGCTGCCACAGCAGCAGAGGCTGCCGCGGATGCAGCAGCAGCGGCATTAGCAGAGGCAGCAGCAGAGGCCGCAGCAGACGCAGCAGCAGAGGCCGCAGCAGATGCAGCAGCTGAAGCGGAAGCAGAAGGAGCAGCGGAAACAGCTGCAGAGTCAGAAGCGGAATCAGCGGCCACAGGTTCTGGAGAAGGCGCATCTATTGCAACAAAAGTTTTAAGAGGTATTGCGAAGTTAAGCGAGTTAATCAAGGATTTCTTTGGCATCGATTCCGTTTTTAAAATTGCCATGTCTATCATTCATGATATCGAAGGTAGCTCTCCAAGAGGACGAAAACTTGAGAAATACCTTAAGGTTTTGATAGAAATGGGAAAGAAAATGAATGGCATAAAGGAATGGATAGAAAACCACCAAAAAGATACCGTTAAATTGGAAGGAATAGATGTTCCTGTTGATTCCGGTGTACTGAGCAAATATATGTCTCCACTTACAGCTGTAAGTAAAAAATCAAATAAAATTAATGACAAATATCAATAACAACAACTATTACGGCATTCGTCAATGAAGTAATAATTCTAAATTCATCGACGCCATACAATTAGGGGAGAGGGTATGTGACTTCTAATAACGGAAAGTGACCAAGGTGTTGATTGTATTGTTTAATAACATTGTACGGTCAAATGGCGTCACATGTCACGATGCTAATACAACTTTGATAGAGATAATTGTTTTGAAGTGGGCATTTACAAATCGTTTTAAAGACGAATGGGTTAACTTTGAAACATAGTTCAACGTCTCGTTTTTTTCTTTGAACGATGGTCCGGAATAGAAAACTGTTGTTATGACGAAAAATGATCAAAAGTAAATAAAATCTGACTTTAAACTTTATCCTTTAACTTTGATAGCAAATAATTGTTTTGAAGTGAGTACTTTACAATCGTTTTATCGACGCACGTGTTTGAAGCATAGTTTTACGTCTCAACTTTTAATGCTGATCCGGAAAAGAAAACTATATATATAGGTCACTTCATAAATATATATATAAATACGACGAAAACACCCATTTAAGTGAGGTTTTTTGTATCTGATCGTGACAATAAGGTAATTGACAAGCTCATTTTGTTTTTGTATTTGAGAAGTTTTGGTATGAATGTTGTTACATATGAACACTAGGTTATTAATAACAATAAGGACCCTTTAAATAAAGGACAGTTTGTTGAAATATTAATATATCAAGTTCTATTCTTTATGTTGCTGAAAAAAATTAAGCATTTTAGAATATCTATTTTTGGTATTTATTTGTTTTTTCTTAATCAACATGGCTATCAACTGATTTTCTGTAAGCTATCCAAATGTTTAGATGACACTCGCTAAAATAATAAAATGTTTCTAAATATACCAGTGTAACGTATCCACTGATTATCTATAAAAAAGATATGTGTTTCTTTTGTCATTTCAACTTCGAACACAATGATGATCATCTAAACAAAAATTTCAAACGTATTTACATTTTATTGACTTTATTTTAGGGAGTTGGACATTTGAGAAACATATCTAATAATGTTGAAAACCAAAATAAACAGAATAAAGCGATGACGGAAACACAACTTGATGCCATGAGACGATGTCTTGTAAAAGTTAACACAACATTCGAACAATTGGCAAAGTTTATTGATGAGAAGAAAAGCATAGTGAAGGTACTTTCGTCCTTTCCAATCAACAAGGATGAAGTGAACAATTGGAAATCAGAGCTTGAAAATTAATGGATACCATTTGTAAATAATAATATAAAGACTAAAAATACAATGCTAGAACAACTAATAAAGTTGTAATAACTAGAAGAACCTGTGTTTTCTCTCGAGAAATATTTTTGTACATACATAAACAACAAGTTGGGTAGCACATGTGGATCAGGATCTTTCTACTCTTTCGGAGCACCTACGATCACCCCGGGTTTTGTGGTGGGGTTCCTGTTACTTTGGTTTTAGTTTTAAATGTTGCGTTTTGTATTCTGTTATAAATATAAGGAGATGTGGTATGATTGTCAATAAGACAACTATCCACCAGAATTCAATTGTGTTTCTTTTGGTCGTGTTTCGTTTTTTGCCATGGCATTGGCATTTTGTTTTTGACTTATGAGTTTAGATATCCCTTATATATCTTTTGCCTCACTATAATAAACGTTGTAATACTGTAAAAGTAGTTGTTTGAAGGTATCAATGTTTGTGGTTTGAACAAAAGTGAAATGTTCAAGGATTCTTGAATTCATAGATTTTAGTTTTCTGAAAAAATGAAGTGAAGAATTTGAAGCCATCAGAAACATATGCTGTTTTATAATTATTTGTCGAACATTGCAAAAGAAGGAGTTCATTTTCACTTACTCGTACGTCTTTCATTACTGACAACATTTATGAAAATTTAATAAAATAATTGCCTTCGGAAATAATCTTTTTCACTGATAAGTCTTTTGTAGACGAGACTTGCGTTTGGCTAACAAAATAATATGCTTGGTAGTTTTGATAAAAAGATTGTTAACAAAGTATGATTTGGGTCCGTGTATATTTGCTTCCATTTTTGTTTTATCGTTTTGAGTTTAAAAAAAAAACAAAAAATAATTTTGATTTCTCATAAACCAAAACGAAAAACAAAAGTGTTTTCGTTTTTTGTTTTTTGATATCTTGAAACAAGAAGCGAAAAACGGGAGTGTTTTCGTTTTTCGGTTTTGATTTTACTAAACAAAAACGAAAAACGACATTAGGATTCAATTTCTGTATCTAATGCTCAGTATTTCTTGTTTACTCATCTACAATGTTCTCTTTGTTTGTTTAATTTCAACATAATTGAATATTGACAACGTAGTTCGCTTTTGTTTTTGTGAGTTATTGGTAAAGAAGACAACATAAGCCGCCTGGGTTATCAATTGCAATGAGTAATTAATAAAAAAAAAAATTAATTTTCATGTTCTTATCTAATATGAGGCAGGCATTACCTGTGAAACGGGACGAAGTCTGTATACATTATTCTTTTTATAATTCAAGCATATTTACCTTCAGAATCTGTTACAAAAAGAAACGGAAATACGGAAACGTTTCCGACGTTGGTCCTGTTGTTAGGGAATTTTGTTGTGACGTCATTTGCAATGTAATCAAAGAAACGATATCATTAGGTAACTTTTTTTTATATTATATCACAGAATTATTAAAATGAAAATGTCATTGTGCTTCTTTCTATATTTTACTAAACTGATAAATATATATTTTACTCAAAGTCTCGAGACAAACGAGACCGGAAGAAAGAAAGAGATTTCTGCGAAGATACGGGAAACTAAAAAAATCTGAAAAAAATTGAACGATTTTGAGTTCATTAGTAGATTGATTTTTTTCTACCGTAATTGGGGACTTCGTCCCCATATAATTAGAAATAAAATTGTAATACTTTAATATCAAATGATTTACAAATTTGAATTATACAATGAAATATACTATAAAGATAGTAGAAATGTATATATTTCATTACTTAATCACATTAACAAGGGAGGTTACTCCTTCACCGATTAAAAAAATAGCCCCGCCGTTAAAGTACACAGCGATTATCAGAACAATAGTATTTCAATCAGAGATATAGTGGACGAATAAAGAAGACTTTAACAATCTTAACAATTAGGGTGCATGATCTATACTTTTTAGTTTTGAAAGGTAGGTTGATAGTCTGAGATGATTTGAATTGATGACTAAGGTCCATCAGCCAATACTACAAGAAAATCTGTCATATCTTATTTAGATCATTAAAAAAAAACTCCGCGTGGTCATACTACAAATCGAAGATAAGAATACCATATTGTGGGTCAGCAGTAATTCTTTCGTTTTTCCTTTGCGCGGTTATCTTAAAATATTTTTTTTTAGTTGTAGCAGGTCAGAATTTTCATCTTGAAAACCCGTCTGCCACTCCTATCCCCACACAAAATATGAAATTCTCGCCCTTTCATAATAAACATAAACGAAAAAATATATATATGACAGACAGCAACCGACGACAACAACATAATTTAAGGCTCCTGACATCAGAGAGGCCCACAAAGATATGTATGAGTGCTACTACCCAACACACATGGGTGGTCCAAAACTATTTCATAAGAAGATAATTATTTTTCACATGTAAGCACGTAAAACTAGTAAAAATCACATGCTTTCTTCGGTATAAATGATAGGGGAATTAAGAAGGTCATAAACGAAACAAATATTAAAATTTAGACAATATTCTCGCAATAACTACCACGTGATATCAGTAAAATTATAATAGAGTAGTCCTTGATTGGTTGATTGGTTTATTGGTTTATTGGTTGATTGATTGCACATGGTATACATAATAGTGTTAATTATTTAGTTAGAATATTACGAGAAGATGCACGAAACTGGAATGTCATCCTCGTGCTTCATGCAGAGATTTTGATACATATCATAAGTTGGACTGACTGCAAATTAAGGCACCAAATAAGGAAACATGTGATACACATTGCATTAATGAAAAGAATAGTGAAGATAAAAGTCATTTAGAAGAAGCAAATAAGTGCAGACCATCAAACCTTCGTAGATATAAATATGATACAATTTTACGTTGAAGCAATATACTTTATAAAAATAAGAAGATGAGGTATAATTGCCAATGAGACAACTATCCACCAAAGTTCAAATAAAGATGTAAGCAATCATAGGCAACCGTACGGCCTTCAACAATCAGACAAACCTATACCGTATTGTCGGCTATAAAAGGCCCCGACATGAAAAATATGAAACTATTCAATTGAGAAAACTAACGGCCTTATTTATAACAAAACAATTGACGAAAAAAACAAATATGACAGACGTGAACCAACGACAACCACTGAACTAGAGGCTCCTGACTTGGGACAGGCACATAAATAATGTGACGGGGGTTAAACATGTTTTTGAGCGGTCAACCCTCCCCCTATACACGGACAGTGGTGTAATAGCACAACATAAGAACAAACTATCAAAATCAATTGAAAAAGGCTTAACTCATCAGATCGATACAATTGATTTTGTGTAAAGACGTCATTAACAGTCAGAGAAAAACATCAGCTTGTGCAATGCCAAAATATAGGTATCGACAGATTGTAGTACCGTGAAAGTACATATGTGTAACATATAGTATGATTTTCATTTACAAAATCGATATTTACCCGGATCGTATCTAAATTTCCGGGCTCGGTTAACAACATTATTATAAAATCAACTTTGATGATAATAACACATTTTAACTCTAAATCTAGTAAATAAACTCCAATAAAACCATTCCATCATTTGACGTTACGTTCATAGCTAAAGACGGTTTTTCTCACAATGGTTATGTCATGGTCGGTCACATATGTGCAGTATCGGTTTACATTCGCAATTGTTTGTAATTTTCATTCTAGGTCTTCTTGTGGTCTCTTTCTTGTACCTTAACGTCTTCACAGCGGTTCTCAAAAAACACAAATCAGATGACAAACTATTAAAGTATGTCAGACTGATTTGTTTGGGTGTGCATCTATTTACTCTAAATATCAGCACAACAATGTTAAATCTGCAAATTTGCGGAAGAAAATGTTTGTTCTTCTCTCGCCGGGATTCGAACTCATGTTGATGGGATAAGGCGACAACACCGCCTGCACTGTGTCCAGCGCTCTAGACCACTCGGCCACCTAGACTGAACTAAAAATTCAGCTTTCGGTGGCCTAGTGTTGCCTTTCCTCGTCAGTAGATTCTAGAGTTGTAACACAGTTCATGATATATTAGACATGAAGATGGAATTGATTGCAGATTAGCTAAATTATCTGTCATAAAGGATCGTCAGATGCAGATTAAAATATAAAAAAACCCCGTTATATTGATCAATATACCATAAAAAAGAGGTCAAAGTCGGGAGAAACCTGTCTGATAAAATAAAAATCGTACTACATATGAAGTTAAGGTTTAGAAAACCTCCTACTGAAAATGAAATAAAGGACGATGGACCATTAAAACGTTTAAACCCGCTGCATTTGTTTGCATCTGATGTTCAGTAGTTGTCGTTTGTTGATGTGGTTCATAAGTGTTTCTCGTTTCTCGTTTTTTATATAGATTAGACCGTTGGTTTTCCCGTTTGAATGGTTTTACACTAGTAATTTTTTGATGCCCTTTATAGCTTACTGTTCGTTGTGAGCCAAGGCTCCGTGTTGAAGACCGTACTGTGACCTATAATGGTTTACTTTTATAAATTTTTACTTGGATGGAGAGTTGTCTCATTGGCACTCATACCACATCTTCCTATATCTATATGAAAGACATAATCCTCATGAATTATGATATCTGCTTACAAACTATGACGTATCCAGGTCTTCTAGTTTCTGAAATTTAAAGCGTTATACAAATAGCAAAAGGATGTAAATAAAAATTTATCAAATTCGTGATTCCGAAGCGTTTGCGTTTTTCTGGATTCACCTTCATCAAGAACGCTCAAACTAAAACATTTAAAAGTCAGGGATGTAAAAATACGTAACTTTTCGAAGCTTTATGACCAAAAGGGACTAAAAGAAAAGCTAAATTCATCTTAGATCAACATTACCTGATATATTTGAACTTTAGTTTCTAAATTATTTCCTTATTCATTTACGTATACGGGGATTTATATTGTTTGTTATAGATCATCTCATTGCCGAAGTGCTGATTAATGAGCTGTACCCTATACCCAGGGAGAATAACAGTGCAACATCCAAGGTATCGACCCAGTGCTAGAAAAGGAAAATAAATGTTTATAAATTTCGATCTCTTTTCTTTGTTAACCTTCGCCAGGAACGCTCAAACAAAAACATTGGAAAACCAGGAATATTAACATTCATAGATACTTCTATGACCTAAATGGACATAAAAAGAATAGCCAAAGGCATTCAGATCAATTTTGACTGAAGGAATTGGAACTCAACATTCGGAATGATATTTAGATTTATCATCCTTATGTCTCATAGTCTGCATCTTTCTACGCATACGAAACAAAAACTAGTAACAACGGGATATAAAACGTCCATTGCCGTGTTCACAATAATCTACAATGAAACTTTATAGACTCTGGTTTATATTCCCCAAGTCCTTTTTTCTATATCTGACTAAATATATAGCTTCTATAAGATATATACCCACAATTGAATTTTTACATGAAACAAACATCTTAGATATCATAAATTATAACTTAAATTCCTTCCTTAAGATTTAATATAAAAAGATTTTAGTCAATTTACAGATAATTTTAAAAACTCATAATGCAAATGTCTTCATTTTTATATGGTAGTACGATGGTAAAAACAAAAACTCTCAATTATGTACTGATGCAATGTGACATGCATTGCAATTTTGATTTTTTGTATTATGTCTATGGTTAATTTCACTGTTTATTTATCGGAATCCTTAAATAACTTTTTTTTATATTTTGCCAAAATGTAGGTTACCTCATATGAAGATATATCATTTATCATAGGTAACCTAGCTTTTTTAACTCATCTGACCCTATGTGACATTTGAATAACTACTATTTCTTTGGCTTCCGTTTTAAACTGTGAATACGATCTTCTCTAACACAACTGTGCCTACTTAAACCAAACTTAATGATAGTCTGGTATAAAACATAGTGCATATTTTTTTATTGCAAATCAAGCAACAATACTTAAACATGTATATTTTATAATGTTTATAACTTTTGTTGTTATCAATTAGTCCATTTCTATGTATATTGGCGTTTATTCTTGTTGCAGTTCTGTGTTTCTGTTGTTCCGTTGTTTTCCTCTTATTGTTGGTTCGTTTCCCTCGGTTTAAGTTTGTTACCAGGATTTGTTTACTCTTAATCGATTTATGACTTTTGAACAGCGGAATATATACCACTGTTGCCTTTATTTTGCAATACTCTTCAATACATATGTATTTGTATGTACAATTATGTATGTATTGTAATTGCACGACAAAACAAATATCATTGTCTTTCAAAACTTCGCTGATTTAGAATGATTTTTATAATTATTTCATACAAAGTTATTCTTCACAAAATCAAGAGAGGCGCTGGAAATTCAAGGTTGGTGGAGAACTGTCGTAAAAAGTACTTGTGATCAAATACTATAGACCAAATATAGTTAACCTGTTGTTTAATGTATCTGGCATGTCTGCAAAACATTCCTCACAAAAAAAAGAATCATTGACCAATGAACCATGGAATGAGTTTAATGTCAGATGATATCTGCCTGACAGATATGTACATCTAACAATCATTCCATACTCAAAAAAACAGTTGGCATTTTGTTCATAGTCTCTGAAAAATAATCAAATTAAAAAAAATGAAATACGTTTATCACTGATCGGTGAAAAGGAAATCCAAGTCAGATGAGATAAAATAATGATCACTTTTTGTTTAAAGTAAACCAATTACTGTCTCTACGACAGTATTTTAACCTTGATCACTGATATAACATTCATGAAAACTGTAGAAATATTTATATTTGATCTAAAATTCAAATAGTTTTAATATGACATGGTCTGTTTGAATCAACAAAAAACCATTCAAAAGTGTTTTGTACAATTTAGAATGAAGTCATAAATTACACTGATTTTTAAACTTATGATTAATAAAATTACATGCTACATTAACCTCACCTAAGCGTTATGTACAATCTATGAATGATCAGCAGTGAATAAAATTGGAGCATGCTCATAACTTTGTTTTAAAATCACTCTGGTTTCTCTAGTTTGCATCATTGTCATTTCCAACCATGTCCAAATGCTTATAATATTACTTAACCAAATTTAATTTGAAAAAGGAAAACACATATGCTTGGTTCAAATTTATTGTGCTCATTTAGTTTTTGAACTATACAAATAAACAAAACTCATTAAAGATACCAGGCTTTTAATTTTGTACGCCATACATCAAGGTTTAAATCAAATTAAGCGCATAAAATATTTGCCAAGGCATATTTCAATACATAATTGCATTTTGTGTTTTGTCTGTGTCTTAAATCGAAAATTGAAATACAGAACTGTTATCCGCCTGCAACAGCAGCTATGGCGGCGACGGCCTTAACCATTTGAATAAAACTTGATGTTTTTGAAAATACAAAACATGGAGGCTTCATACGTTGTATACAGATACCTTATATAACGTAGTTTCAGTCTGTCATATGTATATTTTGTTTGACCTCATTACAGTGATTGTTACGAATAAGAATAGATTGTTTCTCTCTTATTATTATAGATACAATAAATATATTTAGTGTATGATATCCTTACAAGGCATGCTTGTTTTTCAGATATGGGTACTTGAAATCTTATATATTTCATGGATAAATGAACAAGTTAACGTTTTCCTGGTCCAGTCCGTATTTCAAATACTAAAAGCAATTTATCAGCTATTGTGTAAAAAATGATAGTTAATCGTGCTTGGCCGTCTGTGAGGTTTCATCTGACCTTGACATCACTTTAATGGATCATTTGTCAATGTAATGTTGTTGTTTTTTTCCGGTTTCGACTGTTTTTTTCCGGTTTCATCCGACCTTGACATGATGTTTTGGTTTATTGGTGTTTGGAATTATTGTAAATGTGTACGTGTCTGTCTGAGAGTAGTAATCTCACATTGAACATAGTTCATGGTTTATTGGTCTATTTTAAATTTTCACGTTTAAGTCGAAATCACTAATATTATAAGCAATGGGTTAATTATTTTAAGAATATGTAATGATTTTAAGGTGTACCTGTCCTTCTGACAGGTGTCATATGTCCTTGAACTAATATTCATTGTTCATTGGTGTATGTTATATTTTAATTTTTAAGTCATTTTATCAGATACTATTATAGTTGCATTATTCACCTTGATTAAAAAAAACACAATAATTTCTGAATTAACAGTTATTGTGAAAAATATAACCATATGTACCTTTGACAAATGTTCAATGATCACATGTTCACGGGTGTTGTCAGAAAACTCCTCTACCAAATGTCTGAACATACAGGTCTTACTCACTAGCATCAAACTTCATTTTGTCTTACTCTACTCCCCAAGGGTGACTGGGCAATAAAGATATGGTCACTTTGATCTTCGTTCGACTGGCAGTAAAGCCCTTGCCAAAGTGGGGTGTCCATTAATTGTGCGAGATGTATAAGTAGGAAGTCACGTCCCATTAGCCTGTGAACGTTAAATTCGATACCTCGTGTATAGGGGGAAAGAGAGTCCCATGCTCTTTGCAGGTTAGCCAATTTGCAAAAAATATTACGGGGTCCGTAGTCGGCCTGGCGAAAGGTTTAATGGTTCTCCCTACTAAACTTAGCCTTATTTTCTGGTGCTGAACATGCATGATATATTTGTCACAGAACGTTTAACAACTCACAATAATTAAATCAATCATGTTTCTCTCTAATTTATACTCTATGTTATGGTTTGACAAACTATTGCATTATTCGGGACACGTTTAAAAATAGCCAATGAACCGAAAGCTTGCATATATTTTGTAATATTAATTTTTATTTTGCATTCAACGGTATTATGTAATATTGTTTTTAACCGTATCGGTGGTCTCGTTAGAGCGTGTTCGCCTCAAGTGCGAGAGGTCGTGGGTTCGAACCTCGGCAGGTTCACTCCGCTAAGCATGCGGTATTAAGGAGTAAGAGCAGTCATATTAAGTGTCGCATTTATTGTGAATCTTTAAAAAATCGTGTTTATCTATTCATAATATTTTAAGACTCCTACCATTTTTTTAACTTGACATACTAGAATTGAATAATATGCAATGTACATGTATTGACAACTTTCTTTAGTCGAAGAACCTGTCTCAACACTCAAAATGTCTTTTTAAATTTTGTGTTGAATATTACTGTTTTAATCAAAAATACTTGACATCCTCTTTTACTCACATCATAGCGTTATACTAAAAAAAAATATTGATACAGGGTTGCTATTTACAAGTAAGCTATTAAATCAAGAGTTCCAAGTGGTGAAGTTGAAATAATCCCTTCAAAAATTTACGAACGCCGTCACGAGTTGGTTGACCCTTATGGAATATTAGTTTCGCATATGACGACGGATATGTTGAGAGAGGCGAAAAATACAAAAAGGACATTCAAACTCATTAGTCGAAAATAAACTGACAACGTCATGACAAAAAAAGAAAAAAGACAAAAAAAAAAACAAACAACAGTATACAAAACATAACATAGAAACTAAAGACTGAGCAACACAAACCCCACCAAAAACCGGAAATATAAGCAGATCCTGCTCCACGTATCACACCCATCGTAAAAACCTGTGGATAAGTCTAATTCGGTATGTCAAGTTTGGGGTAAAGGAGGATATGATAATACTACAAATGCACTGAGCTTGTGAAAGAAAAAAACAAATAGTTAGAAATCACTAACATCGTATTCATATGTTTATATTGCATTAATGAATATATCTTTTTCTTCTAATTTTTGTTTTGTAAATTTAAAGGCTTTTTCCATTTCTAAGTATGTTAGATTTTGAAGACAATCCATATCAAAGTGCTACATACATTAACCATATTTGAATTTTACCTACTTTCTTCTATTTATACATGAAAAAGTGGTCTGCTAACGAATGAGACACTTACAACCAATGACCAAGGAACATTGATGTAAAAAAGTAGAACATGTAGAATTCTCCATTAGGGTATACAATGTATTATAATTTTGTTTATGTATTTTTTTACTAAAACATCAAGCTATTATTCAGTTAACATTAAACAAAAGAAATTGAAATCTTTATAAGAGTATATAAAAATGATCAAGTTGGCTTTTTTTAATTGTAATTTATTTCAGGTAGGTGGTAATAGTAGCTTTTTCTCAATTCCTCTGACCATATAGTAAACTTAGATATGCATGGTAGCTTATTTCGAAGCTGAGACATTTTCACATATGTGATTCAATTTTCGGGGTACGAAGTGAGATTCATTTTTCTGTAATTTAGCACACTCTGAAAAGCCTTTCGTAATGCGGCTTCTCGAGATAAAAAAAAATCTTATTTCACACTATTTTGTTGAAAACTTAGTTCTTTGCATACATTTAATAACTCCATAGTTTTTACACCTTTATTCAATGGTCATCTGCTCTCCAAATCAGGACAAAGGATAAGCTCAGTCACTTGTTAAAAATTGAAACATGTTCAATGTCACTTTACAGAGATTTTTTGTAAACACTTTTCTTTTGAGTTTTTTACTTTGAGGCGCATTAGGGATATTGACCCATTTGTCATGTATTAAAGGAATGATGCGATGGAAATAAATTTATCAGTTTTCAAGAGCTAAATCTATGTTCACGTAACCCCTACAATGGCTTCATTGTCATGATTTCAAAAATAAGTTGGTTAGATTGGAGGATATGTTTTACATAGTAAAATTATGACTGCATGTTTAAAATGAATGTGTGAGAAAATTTTGAATTGTATAAAACCATTAGTTAAAAACAGGTGTTTTCACAATTTCTATTATAAATATAAATCAATTGCTTTAAAAAAGCAATTGTAAACGGTCTTTCCCCTTTGAAACATGATTGATTGCTATGTGTGTTTGTTTGTTTGTTTGGTTTATGTTTGTTTGTTTGTTTGTTTGGGTTATGTTTGTTTGTTTGTTTCTTTTGTTCAATGAATGTTTTAACGTCTACCAGTCAATTGTTCACATTACAAGGAGAGACAGAGAAAGTAAAAAAAACACAAGTAACAGAAAGAAACAGGTTTAATATTACCCCCCCCCCCCCTAAATAAAAAGAGGCGAGGGACCCAAGTTCTCATTTTCAGACAAGGGTCCATATTATTGTGTTGGTTAAGTTTCTATATTTAGTTTGGAAAGTTTTAATTCTATTTCAGGTACAGCGCGCGTCTCTCGCGGCAGACTGTGACATCACGAGGCTGGTTTATAATAGCGAAAACTTAGCTTATTTATTTCTTTTTAGGTGGAGATGTTGGACAGACAACACATACTGATTCAATAAATAAATGTTGCTGTATATTTTTGCCTGTAATAAGGGAGATAGTTGTCAACTTCCGGTTTAAAAATGTCACTTTCAGTCTCACAGGATAGCTTTATTTACACTGATTTCAAAAATATATGGTTTCTATATACTTTTGCCTGTAATAAGGGAGATATTAGGTACTTCCGGTCTAGTGAAGGTCACTTCCGGTCTCAAATGATAGGTTTAAGTATGCATATTTAAAAAAATATATAGTTTCTAGGTACTTTTCCATTAAATAAGTGCAAAAAAGGCTACTTCCGGTTCACTCAAGGTTACTTCCAGTTGGTATTTTTCAAGGTCAACCAACAGTTTGCAAAAGACCCTATGGCTTTATCATGTACCAAGTTGGAGTAATAATCAATTAACCTTAAATTGAATCATTTCAGGGACAATAACTCCTATCAGATGTCATTGGATTGTTTCAGACCAA
This sequence comes from Mytilus californianus, assembly GCF_021869535.1. Taxonomy (NCBI): domain Eukaryota; kingdom Metazoa; phylum Mollusca; class Bivalvia; order Mytilida; family Mytilidae; genus Mytilus; species Mytilus californianus. The sequence goes on along the minus strand of NW_026262604.1, from coordinate 60,708,636 downwards.
ATGTATCATATTTTAATCACAATTAGGCAAACATTTTGCACTAGTTCTTTTATATATATCTTTAAAAGTGACAGAGGAGATCAAATAACAAGGAAAAGTCCAAATTTAGAATATGACCTTGACCTTTGACCTTGGCCTCAATTTCATTTAACTGAACCAAGGACCTCAAATCAATATACCTTAGGTCTCTATCACTTACCATTCATGCTATACATTAATGTATCACTTATGTCAAATACAGAAGTGGAAATAACTCTCATATGGAGTCTTCGTATAGCTTCAGTCAAATTGGACAAAAAATCCTGAGGATATAACGAGCATTTTGGTAAAATAAATTTGTCGCTTTCTTTTACGGTTTCGGAGGAGATGCAATAACAAGTAAAACAGTGTTCGGAGAGATAACTCCTACAGAGAAAAGTATTCGGTAATGCAGTGGTCAATTTCAAAGGCGCATAAACTGTGCGATATCATATACTAAACATCAAAGCAACATCTTGCGAAACAAAATTTATGCGCTAGTAATAAAAGTGGCGGAAGAAGCAGAAAAACTGAAAAAATTGAAGGTCTTTGCACCAGTAAGGATCTATTTTGATATGAAAATATTAGAATTTGGTTTTAAATGTCAATTTCAGCGTCAAATGACAGCTTATTGTACGCTGATTCCAAAAATATATGGTTGCTATACTTAAAATATAAATAAGGGAGATAATGTTTTCCTACCGGTTAGAAAAATGTCACTTCCGGTATTGTTTGATAGTTTACCTGACACCGATTCCAGAAATATATGGTTCTATATACTTTAACATTAATTCAGTACAAAAAATAGCTACTTCCGGTTTACACAAGGTAACTTCCGGTTGGCTCTTTCAAGGTCAAATAGATTGCAACCTAATGCTTAAAGTCCCATGGCTTTATCATGTATACATATGAGGTAAAAGCAAAGGTCAAAATCTAGAACGTTAAATATACCTATGAACTTGAGCTCAATTTCAAGGTCATAAATCAAAGACCTCATATCAAAAGACCCTGGTCTTAATTACATATGATAAATGAGTTATATCACCATACGTGTAATTTTAAATATAATAGAGGAGAAAACTCCCATTTAATGTCTACGTAACCTTTCAACTAATATTAAGTTGTTACGACATGTCGTAACTAACAATTCTGGTAAAATATATTGTCGATATCTTATAAGATTTCTGAGATTTAGTGATAACAATCCAAAATCAAAAATTTTGAACATGACCTTGACCTTTGACCTTGACCTCATTTTAATTTTTATGGACCAATGACCTCAAATGAAAGACCCTAGGCCTCTATCACTTATTGTTTTCCAGTTACAAATACATTTTACTTATATCAAATACAAAAGGGGAAATAACTCTCATATTGAATCTCTATACAGCTTCGGTCAAAATTAAACGAAACATCCTGAAGATATAACGAGCATTTTGGAAAAATAAATTTGTCGGTTTCTTATACGGTTGCGCAGTTTTAGAAATAACAAGGAAAACAGTGTTCGGGGAGATAACTCTTACATGGAAAAGTGATCGGTTACGCAGTGTCAGTTTCAAAAGCGTATAAACTGTTCGATATCATATACCAAATATCTAAGCGACATCTTGCGAAACAACAAAACAGCGAGGAAAAAAATTAGGCGGAAGAAAAAAAAAAATAATCAGAACAAAATCAATAGGTCTTTCCACGGAAAAGTGGAAAGACCTAATAATAATCAGAACAAAACCAATAGGTTATTCCACAGAAAAGTGGAAAGACCTAATAATCAGAATAAAATCAATAGGTCTTTCCTCGGAAAAGTGGAAAGACCTAATAACATTTACATTCTCTTTACTCTGATTAAAGAAAGATGTATTATCAACAAAGATTAGCCTGTTCATCTCTTTCAGTGTAGGTAACATATAATCTTAAGGTTTTCTCTCTACAAGTATGATTGCATAGCAGGATGTTATGATATACAAAGCATAGATGACACAAGATAAGAAATGTCAAAGTATAGTAGATACAAATTTCTATTTTGAATAGAATACTGTAAATTCAGAAATTAATGTGTGCATTTATTATTGCAATTTTTGAAGAAAGAACAAACAAGTGAGGTTTATTATTTCGATTTCAAGAAAATCTATATACACTAATATATATCGGATATCAGAATACGGCTTCTTATTATAGCGATTATAATCCAGAATCATTATTTGCAATAATAACAACCTCGCAATACTTTATGAATTTACAGTAATCAGTAAAAGAAATAATATAAATGCTGACTGTAAATATCTAATACACTGCAAATCTATGTCCATGTTAAAAGGTCAATATTTGGGAATAATACAACGAAACTAAGCTATTCTATATAATTTGATAATCTTTAGAAATAAAATGCCCAGTATAACCCATTTCGGGAGTAGAAGGGTGATTGCCAAACCCAAATGAACTGGTCCTAAGTCAGCACCATGTTGTTCAGTGGTTGTCGTTTGTTGGTGTGGTTTATAAGTGTTTCTTGTTTCTCGTTTTTTTATATAGATTAGACCGTTGGTTTTCTTGTTTGAATTGTTTTACACTAGTCTTTTTGGGGCCCTTTTTAGCTTGCTGTTCGGTGTGAGCCAAGGCTCCGTGTTGAAGGCCGTACTTTGACCTATAACTGTTTACTTTTTACAAATTGTGACTTGGATGGATAGTTGTCTCATTGGCACTCATACCACATCTTCTTTTTTATAGTAGCATGGGTTACAGTGCATCTCCTTGCCGACCTCTTCTTATTTTCATACGATTCGGAGGTCCTTCAGATACTTGTCAAAAACAGGAAATTTAAAGAAGCCTCATCCTTTGATTTCACATTCAGATATATTGATTTCGGTATTCAAGAGCTTGCAGCTGCTACTCAGACTAAACAAATGTCACCAGTGCCTGAGCAGAAAATTGATGAACCAGGGTTCTGTCAAAGAACGTCTAGTCCTTTTTCTTAAATGCTCATCGAAAGATACCAAGACCTTGTTGATAAATATATTCCGTATCAACTTAATAAATAATACATGAAGGTCTTGAAGTACATATTCTAGGTACTGAAGTTGTTTATCATATCAATTACGTGCTATAGTGTTCTTTTTATTGGCTTCGTATATTTCTAACCTTTACTGTTTAGGCCATTTTTTGGTTATATCCTTTAGGCGTGGCTCGGTATTTATTCATCCCGCCATTGTGTTATTGTGCTATGGTCATTTTTTGTATTATTGTCTATCATTTTCGCTTATGTGCTTTATCTATAGAGTGTCTAATAGTATATGCTATTTTTTTCCCCTTTGTTGACAAAGTTAATTGTTTTTATAGTGATTAAGATTATGACACAATGTTGACTGCTGTACTCCAATTTTTGACATTTGAACCTATCATGTCTGTTTGTTTTGCTCAAAAAGTGTTGGCAATATAATGGAATTCTATGCGACTGTCATACAAGTGAGAGGTTTAGCTAGCTTTAAAACCAGGTTTAATCCACCATTTTCTACCTAAGAAAATGCCTGTACAAAGTCATGAATATGACAGTTGTTTTCCATTCGTTTGATGTGTTTGAGCTTTTCATTTTGCCATTTGATAATGAACTTTCCGTTTTGAGATCGGTTTTTTGTTATTTCACATTTTCCAAGCCCGGTTTAAAAATCCGGGCTATCACAGCTGAGCAACTATTATATATCAGTAAATCATTATATATATCGTTGACGGATGAAATGAAAAAATCTGAATTTTTGGTTATTGATGATCAGAAACATAAATGATAACTGATACAGTGTTTATGGAAAAGACCTGAAAAAGTTGTCTTCATATGAAACAAACATTAAAAAAAAAGAAATTCAACAACAAAACAATCATGAGTTTCATCTGGAATTTCATAAAATTAAAATTTTTATGGCCTGAATTTTGGTCGATTGAAAAGATTTTGCTCCGGTGCTTTTTTAACAGAAACATGATAATACTGAAACAAATTAAATTACCGTTTTTGAAATTGTGATTGTTCTCAGTAGTCATTATTATTACACAGTTGTGCGTTTGTACCAAATTTCACTAAAATCAAAGTACTGAAATTATTAATGGTAGGCCATTTAAAAAAAGAGCCCTTTCACATGGAAGTCCTTAAAAACAGGTCAGGAGAAGGCTTTTCAGAAATAAAAACAAGACACCCAAACCCAACTTGTATGAAAATAAAAGGGCCATCAATACAACATTGCTACATTGTGCTTATTGTTAGATTGCAGAGTGTTGGGTGTTGGTCCCTACAACAGATTAAATCAACTTCAAATGAATTAACTCCAACTGGTTGTTGTTCAATTAAAATAGAACAGCGGATACGGAAGCTTCTCAGATTTTTTTCAGAAGTTGTACTGCCTCTATCAGAGATATCTTCGGCCTGGGTAAATATGATTTTGAAAGGCGAAGATAGTTTTTGTCAAGTACCTCTGCATAATATGTCTTGAACATATGACCTAGAATCTGGATCTGTTACTGTAGGTGTTAGGCCTACTCTTCCTATAGAGGGCATTTTTATGTTCTTATGAAATGGTCTAGCTGAGGATATCGTTATTGCAAATCCACTTGTTTTAAATTAGCCCCAGATTAAGATTAACATAGTTGATAATGTTTATTCTTAACCTGAAGTATTTCCTGAATGCGCTGATACCAAGGCCTTCAGTAAAAAACCTTTTTCATGAACAACCTTCTGATAAAGAGAACAATCTTTCAAATGTCTTTGAAATGGGTCTTCATAGCTTCTTTGCTAATTTACAAAATGTTCATCAAGATTAAATTTTTGGCATGTTAATTAAAAGTGAAAGTCGGGATCCTTTGTGTTTTGAGCGTCCAAAATGAAGGTAAATCAAGAGAGGCATTATGGACGCATACAATTTGTTGTATATTTATATCTTTCCAAGCACTTGCTCGATAACGCAACTGCTGTGCTTTTTGTCCCCGAGGATATCATCAGCGCAGAAGTCAGGTTTATCACAAAACTTATTCATCCTTGGTTTTCAAATTTTGGCTTCAAACGTTCCTGCTGAAGATAAATCTACAAAAGTGCATCAAACGCAATAAGTTAGAAGCGTAATATTAATTTTTAAGCCGAGACCTACTCGTTAAAGAAAAACAAATCTTGAATTAGTTAAACTGAATGATAGAGCCTTACCTAAAATTGAAACTAGAAATGTCCCCATTTTTTATTCATGTTATTTTGAAGGAGATAGTGTACAGATGCAAAAATGGAGATCTCTTGACGTTTAAAGATGAATGGTTTATCAAATTGTTGTGCCTTACAATTTACGGCAATGAGGTCATAAATCTCCGATGACTGGTTTTTCATGAAAACCAAAACACGTTACAGAATAATAGAACATTTGTATTAGCCATAGAAAAGGCATGATGTAGCAGATTTATTTTGATTATGTCAAGCATGTCAAATGATAGGTAAAAAAAATCAGAAAGTTTCATATATTCCCCCTCAGCCTACACGAGCCTATGACGAACTATTTACAATGTGGTCATAGTTGATTTTTAAGTTCATTTCGGGAAACCAGATCAGACAACCAGTATTTCTTGAAAAAATATGCGTGCTTCTATCCGTTTACCAGAAGGTTTTTTTTTAAATGTAAAAGCTTAAATGATAGCTTCACTTTAACTAATGACTTGACACTTTCAAAAGTCAATCTTAATGAATTCAATCAGATCAAGGGCCAAATTTAATGACTAGCTTGTTTTTACAAATATTGCACCAGTTAGATAGCACACAGTTTAATGTAGTGAATACTAAATCTCTACATGAGTGCAAAAACAAGTCGGGCACAATTGGTATTCAATTTTCAACCTCTCACCTTTATGACCAGGCATAACAATAAAAATCAAAACCTTTTAAGATAGATTTTAACTCTACATGAGTATAATTTAGCTTCAGTTATATTAAAGATTAGGAGAATGTCAGTATCTAAAGCCTGTTATTTTTTTCCAATTTAGTAAACAGTATTGTAATATTTTCGTTATATTTATTCTTTTTTTTAGAGGGGAGGTGTATTAAAAAATAACATTTTTGAGAAATTTAAAATTTTATTTAAAAATGTATAAAAACGTGTTTTGTTAGTTCTTCTAGGTAAAGGTTGTATGGTACCTGTCACAAGTCAGAGACCTATTTGTACTTAAGAATGAATAAATCTGGAACTGTTTAGAAAGTTATATTTGAATATATATAATATTTACAATGTTTCTTTCAAAAAGGATAATTTAATTGGTACTCATAATTTAGGATTGAAATTATAGCCATAGTGGAAAGTTTTTTTTAACTTTTTTGAATTATCAACTCGAACATTTCAAGTTACAACTATCCTTTATAGTGGTTCCGAAAGAACTTTACAAATTACAACATGGGAAACATTCGACTACCTGTTATATGAACTAACTTATATCTGAGGACTTACGTTTTGTGGACATGTTATGGACATTGAGGCCAGTCATTATATAAGTGTAATTTGTATTTGTTATTAATTATAATAAGATATATTGCTTGTAGTAATTTTCTTAACTGGATGAACTACAAAGAGTCCGTAACAATCTCTGAAATAAGTACATTCTTTACATCATATCCTATTGTTGTGTAAATAAAGGAAACAGTAGTCTACCGCTGTTTCAGTGTTTTTTCCTCTTATTTGACACAGAATGAATCACTAGAAATCTTGACATAATTAGTTATTAATAAGCGACCTTCGACATGCAATTTTATATGTTTCATTTATAAAGCACTCACATTTTGCAAGGCAATATTAATCAGCGTTCGAATGATTATTATCTGCACTATCTTTTCATGATATGTTTTCGTTCAATAATCAAGCGTTCTCTAAATATACTGCCTAAATTTACCCATTGGTACTTACATTGAATAAATCATATATAAACAGCAATAACTGTCTTTTCTTAATAAATATATTTCAGCCTTAGAAGGGAAACGTTTTTTTTCTTTCCTTATTATTTATTTTCCTTTTTTGGACGTCGAGGTTCCTTTGGCACGCACAATCATATGGTGTTATATAACCAAACGTATGCGCAATGCCCGTGTCTCACCACTAATTACTTAAAACAAGGAGGAAATGTTTAATCTAAGGCGACGAATTCATTGCACCTTGCTATCTGCGTATCGAAATCAATAATAAAAAAGGCAATATAATCATGATCGACTCAATGCCCTGTTCAAAAACAGGGGCTAGTGTACTTTAATGAAAGCCAAACTATTATGTGTTTTATATTGATTTTGGATTAATGCCAGTATTGGTAATCAATAAGTCATTTAAATGCCAAAAAAAACATAATCAAACTCATCAGATGAAAACAAACGATACTGCCATGGCAAAAAAAAAAAACACGAACAAACAACAGTACACAAAACACAACACAGAAAAACTAAATACTGAGTAACACAAACCTGTAAGATGCTAAATTAAATGTCTATTGTTAAGATATTTAGGGCATTTTTTCTTATCTTTAGAAATCTCATTATTATATACATGCATGTATTGATGGGTAAAAGGACATTCAATTGTTTCTTAACCAGTAGATTGATATTGTATCTTATCATATTTTAACATGAATTTCAATTTTTATTCAGATTAATTGTAGTTTTTACTTGTTTTTTTTTTATTTTCAAAAATGTAATTATTGTAAATACACCATTATCATTGTCTGTGTGCCAAAACCTTACATATTATCTTAATATTAACAATTTGCCAATTCAATGACTCTAATCGATGTGTTTACATCCGTGAAGTTTTGTATTATTTTTCATTTTGTCTTAAGTGTTTTTTCCGATGATTAAGATGATATCTCAACATCACATACAATCTTGATGTAATAAGTCGAGTAACCTTTGAACTGCAACTTTTTTAATAACAAATATAATGCACTCTTGAATTAATATCATACAAAATTTGTACGATTATTATCTCTACTAACATTTTTTTCCGCCCTTTGAATATTCACATGGCTCAAATTGGTACGAATCAAGGTAGATGGATCGTAATATTGATTATTATGTATTCCTAATATTAAACAATACAACAAAAACACTAATCAGAGGTTATTGGTAAACTACAAAACGCTATCTAATATATCTTTACGAATTTTTTCAGTGAGTCCAGTAGAATAACAAAATTACCTGAAAGCCAGAAAATGTCCTTATGATTTCATTATTAATCCCCAAACACATCAGGATACCTTTAGCTAATGCCCGAGATGTTTTTGAAATCTTTTATCCATAATGTCTAGCTTCTTGTGGTGAAAATATTTGCAGCTTATACGTTTTTGTAGTAAGTACTACAACCAGACAAATCTGTCATTATCAAGATAAAAAAATGCCAAAAAAATAATTTTCAAGTGTAAACATTCTAAAATGGAAATACCTGAGTAATTCCTGCTTTTTATTGTCAATTATATGTCAATGTTTATAAATTAAACAAGTATGTATTGTAACAGATAGAATGCAACCCAAAAAATTCAACTTTATTACTATTGAACTATAATTGTAATGTTTCGTATACATGCAGTGTAAGTATTAGGATATAAGACTTGGTGCGAACATAGCGAACATTACCTTGTGTTTTTGTACATGTAGTTACACATTTGTTTGGGTTTTGAAATCTAAAGTATATTATGTTTTTGTTTGAAAAATGCTATGTACTCATTGTTCTCCGTATGGTTTGTACAGATGCACTGTTGTATCCTAATTTGAATGATTGATTCATTGACGGATCTTAAATTTTTATTTAAGGCATATTGATGACAACAATGTGTCAAAATGAAGTTGGCGTGAAGCTAATATTACGCTGCTCCATGTTATAATTTGCAGTTGTCACTACACATAGGCAGACATATACATATATTAATTAACAGTGATTGTATGCTTCTAAAAATAGATTAGCATCCTGTAATTATACTGAAGAGATGAGTAGATGATCATTTCTGTACACTAAAAGAATACTTCGTGTATTGTATCAGATATTCTTGTTTATTTCCTACGAGAAGGTAACACCTCCCGAAACGAAAGCTGATTTTTATCAGCTATATTTAGAGGATGGGATAAGGTGTCTGCGCAATGCTAGGCGGTGTTGTCGTAGAAGTTAGAAATAACAAGTACAGGTTCAAGCCCCGCTCCGGGAGGAAGTAAAGAAACAGATCTACTCTAACATCATTAGGTTGATTTTCTAGGCACTTTATACATATTCTAACGCCTGGTATTTCTTAATCATAAGAAATCCGATGGACAAGGTATAATATGCAGTTGTCACTACACAAAGGCAGACATATATATATATTAATTTACAGTGATTGTATGCTTCTAAAAATAGATTAGCATCCTGTAATTATACTGAAGATTGATGATTGATTGATGGTTGATTTCCTAAAGTCCAGTGGCAAATATTTCATGCATATTCAGGACGAGAACAAGTTAACAATAAATACAATAGGTAGGTTCTGTAATAGGGGCTTCCGGGATTAAGGTCGGAGAAATTTAGACTGCCACGGGAAAAGAGGATATATTGGATAGGGACAGAAATTTAGCCTTGCAACAAGTCACCTACGGACCCCTCAAAGAGTTGTTGCAAGGGTTCTTAACGTGCAAAGAGAGTGGCACTCTCTTTACACGAGACATCGGATTTAACGTCCCCATTCTGACCGGACGTGGCTGCAAATTTGTACATCTCGCACAGCCAAACGGACGCCCCACTTTAGCACGGGTTTTACTGCCGGTCGGAGGAAGACCAATGGTGACCATACTTCTATTCCCCAGTCACCCTTGGGGGGATTATACTGAAGAGATGAGTAGATGATCATTTCTGTACATTTTGTATTTACATTGTATCATAGATAAAATTTATTTGTTCAGTGTATGTGTTAATATATCTTTTTATTGAATTAAGCCATTTCAATTGATATTTTATAGTGTGTCTTTCTATGTTGTGATGTTACACTATTGTTTCAGATAAGGGTGAAGGTTTGGTACCATTAAAACGTTTAAACCCGCTGCAATTGTTTGCACCTGTCCTAAGTCAGGAATCGGATGTTCAGTAGTTGTCGTAGAAGTTAGAAATAAAATTTACAGGTTCCAGCGCCGCTCGGTGAGGAAGTAAAGAAACAGATCTACTCTAACATCGTTAGGTTGATTTTCTAGGCACTTTATACATATATATATATATAAATATAAGAAAATTAATAAAAGATAATAACGGTTTCAATTCATCACTTTTACTGGCTCTTTCACTGCTTTTACAGATCTTCAGGTAATGTGACTTGTATACATAAGTGTTATACATATATATAATTCGTCTAAATAAAATATATATATATATTCTGTATTTTCCGTATTACTTTTTTAAAAAGAAAACTATTCATATGCATGATCCCTTTTTTTTATTACGTTAATCTTTTGAGGTATACAACATGTACAAGTCGATGATAACCAATAATGACCAAGGTAAAAAAAAAGTGAGAGAAATGTAAAAATAAATTGCTTATTACACATGTTACATAAAAGGAATACAAATTGTGGCTTCCTAATACATATGTTATACAAGATAACCAAACATTAACATGATTAAGTTTATCTTTTTTTTCCTTCTTTTTTTTTACAATTTGAAGAATTTGATGTTGTTTTCAGATATTCACATTATTTAAGAAGCGCATCGTTAACGATATAAAAAATTGCTTAGGCTTCTGTCTACTGTTGAGGACCTGCGTAGACATCTTACTATAAGATATGTTTTTGTGTCGTTGGGTTGATGTTTCGGTTTCCTACACCGAATGAAGGTAACATTTCTTATACTTTTATTATCTTAAACAAGCAAGTATATTTTGCATACACCTTTCATCTAATTAAAAATGTTTGTCATCAGATGCCTTGATTTTTAATTTCTAATAAAATAAGTATAATGTTTTGTTTGCTAGAGACTTATTTGACTTTAAATGAACTTTTAAATAAAATTGAGAATAGAAATGGGGAAAGTGTCAAAGAGACCAACAACCCGACCAAGGAGCAGAAAACAGCCCAAGGTCACCAATGGGTCTTCAACACAGCGAGAAAATTCCGCACCCGGAGGCGGGCTTCAGCTGGCCCCTAAACAAAAATATGTACTAGTTCAGTGAAATGGACGTCACACTTAACTCTGAAACATATGAATGAACTACAATTAAAAACAAATACAAGACAAACAAAGGCCAGAGGCTCCTGACTTGGGACATGGGGTTTAACATGTTTTTTTGAGATCTCAACCCTCCCCCTTTTCCTCTAACAAAGGTAGAATAAACAAACACACATCAAGGATATTTGCCATGTAAAATCTGTTTCTATATCTGACCATGCTGCATTTTGGTCATGTTACAAAAGTTGCAGATCATCATTTTATTCTAAAAGGGCAATGGCTCATTCTTAACTATCTAAATCACATTTTTTCCCTCCAAAATTATTTTTTGCAGGTTTACTTCAATTAATCTTTTCAAATGATTTATAGTTAAAATACCCTGCAATCACGCCAAACAAATCTTACAGTATCCACAGTAACTGTATGAATGCAAACTGAAATAGTACCAAATGGCTTGCTTTTCAAATTTCTTATTGAAGATGTTTCGAATGTCTGTCAAGTGCATATCTTTAGTTTTTTTAACCAACAATTTTAAAATAACCTCTCAAAAGAGACATTTCACATACATTAAGATAAAAGTAATAGAACGAATAGAAATAAAACAAGATATAATAATTTGCTTTTTGTATGTCATATTTTATACCCCTAATATAAAGTAGGAAAAGAGGACCTTAAACGTCTTTGGTACAACTTTTTGATATTTTGGGTTTTCAATGCTCTTCAACCTTGTATTTGATTTGGCCTTTCAAATAGTTTAAATCGAGTACCACTGATAGGTTTTGTGTAGAGGAGACGAGCTACTGTCGTACCAACCTATAAATTTGGTATTTCTGACAGCTTACTGACATAATTCCGAAATCTCTTTCTATTTGTGTCTTGGGATGTTCAGGCTCCATCATGTCCATATTCATTCATAATTCGGTGAAATTTTCAATAGCTATGGAATTGAAATACCAACGGATTGGTAATAATAAAAAAAAGTATCTATGTATTATTATCCTATTTTGAAAGAGCAATCTTAGCTTTAGACGAAATTACCAATTCATTCATCTAACTTATATTCTTTAAAATTAGTCCTCTTCCATCCACACGTATTAGTGAAACTACATTCGGAAAGAAGAAATAAACACCCCCTCTAAGGTGCCTGTATGTTTGTTCTTGTGTAATATCTCTTTTTTTTTTATGAATGTTTTTTATGCGTGTATATTAGGTTTCACTTCCCAAAACACTTTTGATATGGTTTCCCGAAGAGGAAAACACCAATTCATCATGATCATCATCATCATCATCATCATGATCATCATCATCATCATCATCATCATCATCATCATCATCATCATCATCATCATCATCATCATCATCATCATCATCATCATCATCATGATCATCATCATCATCATCATCATGATCATCATCATCATCATGATCATCATCATCATCATCATCATCATCATCATCATCATCATCATCATCATCATCATCATCATCATCATCATCATCATCATCATCATCATCATCATCATCATCATCATCATCATCATCATCATCATCATATTATTATTATTATTATTATTATTATTGGCGATTGCAAAATGTTTATGCAGGAGCCTTTCTTGGAAAAATAAAATTCAAGCTGTTCTATAAATTCGCATCAGATACAAAGTTTGATGCAAACCTATACATGCTATACTTTGTATATCATAGATCATCGACAGCATAATACCTTTGCGCCTATATAATCGCATAAACAATAGAGGGATTTGTCTTTTGTATATGTTGATGTTCGGTGTGAGCCAAGGCTTCGTGTTGAAGACCGAATTTTGACCAATAATTGATAACTTTATACACATTGTGACTTGGATGGATAGTTGTCTCATTTGCACTCATACCACATCTTCTTATTTATATTTAAAGATACCAAGACTGCTGATTTGAATACCAGTATATGATTTTAACGCAAAAAAAAAGAGTGTTTATCAAGTAAAGCAAACAAAACTTTTTGGTAACTATACACTGGAAATGATCACATTTCATGCTTACCTAATGAAAATATTTCAAACCGGACGAGGTGTGTGAAATGACTATTTCAAGATATATACGACTAATTTTCTCCCTCGAAGGAAAAAATAGATTCAAGGTCATAAAAACACACGGTTTGGAACTTTAACTGTGATATAAAGTAATGTCTGCCAAATGCATGTTGGCAAAATGTCATCCATTTTGTATTTTACCAGTTAGCAATGTAGATTAGCTCGTTTGTCGTTTTACAGTGTAATCAATATCTTCTTTGTTTAATGGCACACAATGATTTATTTTACTCAATTTTAGTTTGCTGTTACGGAAATTACGAGAAACAAGGATATGTTTCAACAATCAATACAAGACAGTCTAATATAAAAGTTGAGCAGGCGAAACCGAACATTGACTTTAGAACAGGTACAGTTCGATTAAATCAGTCCATATATTGGTTTTACTTTTTTTGCAGGACTGTTTTTTGTCGCAGCTTACTTCTGCAGTCTTGTCGAAAATGATTTGTCTTGATAGTCATAGGATCAAATCTGCTCATCAGGTTTAGTCCACTTTATATATAGAATACAGAACTGACCGGACCAATAAAAACATGTCGCCAATTACCTTTGAGACTGTAATCATGTATTGTTTTAACCTATTAGACACCATCTTCTCTTTCCGTTTTCAGGCCACACACGTCATCTATAGGTAACGTTAAAATACATGTACGGTCCTATTACTAAAAAAGTAAACGACCACGACATCTGTATATGTCTGCGAAAGAATTTCAAGTTATCATAGTTGTAGAATTGAACCACCTAGGATCTAATTGCATAATAAACGTATATGTTTTCGAGCTAAAAAAAGACATCCCAGATTACCATACTGCTGAAACTTTTATATTCTTCTCGGACTTTGAAAGATATTTGGTACAGTATTTAAAAACAAATGAGCTAACTTACAAGGAAAACTTAAGACAAACATTATATTCACCAGGGAAGTCATGTATATTTTTGAATCAGGAGTCAAGTTTTGATCATTTTAAAATATAGCAGTTTGTTTAAGAATTTACACACGTTCTATTCCGTTTTATTCTCGTATTGTAATTTTGTTTGCAAATTTTAGTTCATGTTTATAAAAATTCTATTTAACGGTAAGAACAGTATGTATTTTTGGGTATATTAACAGGTAACCCGAATTTGTTTTTTTCTTAATCGATTTATGAATTTCGAATAGCGGTATACTACTATTGCCTTTATTTTCCAACTTTTATTCGAAATTATTCTAAGTTATTTTTCTTTGTAACTCATGCTAAGGATGGATTTTTAAAAATAAAATATGAAGAGTATTATTAAACAAGAAATTAACTGGTTTGTCTGTTTTAATCAAGACTGTCAACATTTCTTCTTTTTATTAAAAGTAGTGAATAGGTAATTCAAATCGGTACTCTTTTTTATCCCGCATTAACTAACAGTGGCAATTATTTGTACTTTATATTGAAAATTATGTAGCAGTATTATATCTCAGTAAATGTGAAAACACAGGATGGATTTCATCATATAGATGATAGAAATATTGGTTTAAAGTTTCTAAACGAATGTTAATTACGAGGTCCACCATTTTGTCTTTTATAACAGGTTTTTAAATCAATAGTCTAGGGTATCTTAGGATGGGTTGTATAATAATAAAATTGAGAATGGAAATGGGGAATGTGGAATGTGTCAAACAAACAACAACCCGACCAAAGAGCAGAAAACATCCGAATGTCACCAATAAACATGTTTACCTGCATTAATTAACTGAGTCATATCTAGTGTTATATACAAATATTATAAATTACTTGAATTAATCACTAAAGTTGGATTGTACTATATGAGCAGTATATATTTTTTGCGTTTATGATGCCAATATTTGTGGTTGGTAAAGTGTAAAAAAAAACATACTTCAATAGTATACATTTGATTTTACAAGATGTCTTTTCTGCAATCAATTACAGTTTTACGAACAGTTAAGACTAATATATCCCAAGGTTCCAAATATACAAGAAATTGTTGTCGATTTTCCTTTATGTTTGCTGCATGTTATCTTTAAACGTATCACTAAAAGGCCGAGGTGTGATATGAATAAGTGAAACGAACAAAAGCGTTAATTTGGCTAGCTATACTTCATTGTAATGAACAAATTTTTTGTTTGGTCATGTGGAAAGGGAAATAAGTCAAAATGAAATTGTATACTTAAACATAGAAAGTCTCTTTTCATATAAATTTGAATCATGAATAAATTCCCCCATGCCTATGCAATAATTACGTATTGTTGTCTTATTTTGCAATGAAATGATTTGTCTTATATTGAAACTTGGATATGTTATGTGTGTGTGTGATATGGTTGACCTGTTATGGTTAAATGATTATATCATATCCAGAAATCAACGCCACTTTGCTTATTTGAATATTAAACTAAAGAAATCGGATACGGGTCACGGAAATTATATTGAAATGATAGGGAATTTTGAAAAAAAATGTCTGTTTTAACTTTAATTTAAGTGACAGACAGGTTGCTGGGACAGAAAATAAATATACACAGCAATATACACCATTTAAACGAAACATAATGACTCTCGTTGCAAACATCAAGGTTCCTGAGCTATTTTAAAAATCGAAGCTAGAGGCTTATAACATTGCAGTATAAAATATAGGCTAAAATGGCTGAAACGTCAAATTTGCAAACTTCGTGTTGAAAATCGGCATTACAAAAACAGGTTGAGGGGATGAAACTTCAAACTTGAATGTCCAAAGAAAAAACAAGTCCAAACCTTTTATGTGTAGTCGTTGAACTCTAGGTTCCCACGTAAAGTTAAAATGCCCCTATTTCAAGAAGAATAAACTCACGAAAACACGACAAATTCACTAAATTCGCGTTCATTGTTTTGATTTTGACCGCCTGAAACTTTACGGAAATATCAGAGTGATTATAAACAAGGACTCTGTGACGGGCAACTTATAATATCCGTGTTTTAAAGATTTTAATGATATCAAGCCAGTCCAGTTCAAACTATTATCACGTGGTACAATTCTCATTTACATATTATGAATATTAATTAGCAAAAGTACTACTAATTTCTGGCTATGTCTACAGAATTATATTTTAAGATCGATACATTCTTTAGAAAATATACGAGCAAAGAAAACTGTCACGTTTATTTTTAGATTAATGTTTATGTACTTTTTCATCAAATATCAATTAAAAAACACTTCTGTGTTTCTAAACAACCTTATAAACTTAAATTTTGTTCAATCCTTACAACTATAATAAGTTCGATTTTTGTTTCGCAGTGTATGCCGCATTCTTTTGAACACTTGTCGACTAAATTCCCTTCCCGACATCATGACTTATTTGTACTAAAAAAAGTCGACTCATGAGTCTATCTAATATAAACCAAACCAAGTGTTTAAACTATCTTATCATATATATCTGAATCTTGCTAGTTCAAGCTGTCAGCCTGGACAAAAACTTTCGTGATATGACATTTCTCAAAAGTGATATAATAAAGATTTCCTTATCTTTTCGGCATCATGTTATTGTCTGCATTTTACAAACCCGTCTACTTTGATATTCTCCTTGGAACAACATATACTTTTTTTACAAATATGTTTATTCCAGCAATTCTTGTTTTATAAATAGGTATCACATATATAACAGCCTCCCTTGACCATGAAGAAACCAAATGAGTTTTAACTCCCATAGTTTTACATTTTGATTTAACAAGCATTATTGTTATTACCTTGTACACATCATCATAATACCTAATACATCATTGTCGTATATCGGGGTCGCTGAAATTGCACATGACAAACGAAAAAAACTTCTTTTGCTACACACGGATATGCAGAGCAAAAGTTGAACTTATTCGGGGCCTTTTATAGCTGACTATGCGGTATGGGCTTTGCTCATTGTTGAAGGCCGTACAGTGACCTATAGTTGTTAATTTCTGTGTCATTTGGTCTATTGTATAGAGTTATTTTTATTAGTTTTATTGCTCTTAGCTAAAATGTGTGTTCGATTTCATATGTAATTATCTTAATATATTGTATCTTAGGGTATAAAACGTGCAAAATATTTAGATTTTTTGACAGATAGAAAACCCCTATATTGTTTCTTGTAATCGATGTTTGAATTTATGACTGTGCATATATACTGTATTATGTAAATTAGTAAATTACCTCACATATACAAATCTTCATACTACATTACACTTACCACACTTAATTTGTTTTTTTTATAATCCATACATGGGTATATTCCAGATAAATATTGTATCTGTGTCAATCACAACAATTATCTTCATTTCAGAGTATAAATCTTATTTTTGTCAATCACATAAACAATTTCCAATGATAAATCAACATGAAGTCAGTGAACCTATAACTTTTGTTGTTAAAGCACATTAATGAAATCTATTTGTTACTTTTTCACAGGCAAATAGAGAAGCAGGTAATGATACCTTTACACATCAATTTAATTTGGTTACTGAAAAGTACCTAACTAGGTTTGATCAGAATAGTTCTCAATCATATTACGGTCGTTTTGTTCAAATATGTAATAAAAATACAGGAATAAAGTAATCAAATCAATACCAAGTTTTACTTGCTGCAATACAAAAGATAATATCCTTTCGAAAGAATAGAGAAATTCAATCTAAGTAAAGCCTATATAACGCACCTATATGAAATTTTAGATGTGCAAGTAAAAAGTCCGGTGTCTTATTCAAGTAAAATTGAGAATGGAAACGGGGAATGTGTCAAAGAGACAACAACCCAACCGAAGAGCAGAAAACAGCCGAAGGCCACCAATGGTCATCAACACAGCGAGAAAATCCCGCAACCGGAGGGGGCTTCAGCTGGGCCGTAACCAAAAATGTATACTAGTTTAGCGAAAATGGAGGTCACATTAAACTCTGAAACATATAAATGAACCAAAATAAAACAAAAAAAACATATGACTAACAAAGGCCAAATGCTCCTGATTTGGGACAGGCGCAATAATGCGGAGGGGTTAAACATATTTTGTGAGATCTCCAACCCTCCCAATACACCTCTAGCCAATGTAGAATAGAATAAGGTAAATGTATAAGATTATTAGATTTTTATTTCAGACAGATCTGTTCAACGCTTGGTTCATAATACCAATCCACAGCTGTATGTAGTGAGCATTATGCACAACAGCGAAGCTTCACAATCAGTATGATAAGATTTATGTGATTCAGATGTTTGTAATATGACCTGTTTTAATAAAAACTTAGTAGCAGCAAAAACTATACCCTGTCCATTTTGCCACTAGTAATATGTTCGATTGAGTATGTGTTTTTTAGATACATATATTAATAATCCTGTACTCATTGTTCTAATTTTACACTGTGGAAGAAACAAAGAATGTCCTGGCTTGTTCTTGTTCTTTTTTTCCCCGTCCAACTGGGTTTTTTTCTCGAGTGCAGCGGACAATATGGACAAGTCTTGCTAAAATTGAAATTGTTTAATAAAGCTCCAGGTAGTTAAATACTTACTGGAGCACTATTTCACTGTGAAATATATAAATTGAAATAATATTCAATTCAATGATGATTTCGTAGACCGCGGTTTTGGTGAACATCTTTTGTGTTGTCTGGTTAATATAAGGCAATACTCTTCTTCATATAACAATGTTTTGTGGTTTTAGTTATTCACTAAATCATAATAACTTTGATACTCTTCAATCGATTTATTTGATCCTGACAGCAATTAAAATGGAGGGCATTATGTCTTTATTAGACAAAGAAAAAAATACGTTTTTTACAAAAGAGTATGTTTTTTATTCATTATAAAATTACCACAGATATTTTCTAATTTTCGTGATCGGATCCTTTTCGCAATTGTGACATTCTGCAATGAGAATTATCACAAAATTTGAATTACCATGAGCAACACGACGAATGCAACATGTAGAGCACGATGTTTTAACCTTCCAGAGCCCCTACGACCAGCCTAGGTTTCGTGTTAGTTTTTATTTAACCTTTGCATGTCTTGAAGTCGTTTTTCGTTTTTTGCCATGGCGTTGTCGGGTCACCTCGATTTTTTTATTTATAATGTCACTTTGACGTCTTTACTGAAGAAAAAGCAATAGTAGTCCAACGATTTTCAAAAGTGTTAACCTTTTCCAAGCAAAAGTAAAACAGAAGACTGCAATAACTCCAAACAAAACGAGACCGGTTGCATCGCCATGGTAGGCGTATTAGACGCAGTCAAATATGATGGGATACCTGTAATTACTATGTTTTCTTAAGTTTTTACAACCATTCTATTCGTTTTACAGTAAAAAATGGCCTTCAGAAATATTTTGACAATGTATATACAACAAGCTGTGTCAATTAAACGTGGATTCTTAAAAATTCATAAGATCCAATCAAAAATCTTAAAACACACAATTTTAAATTTTGCAATTATATCAAAACCTTTGATTTTTTTACACTTTACCATATTATTCTCCATGCTCAATTGACACTACAACATCTCTACAAATTTTAAGTTTGGAGGAAAAAAGTAAAATCACAAAAATACTGAAATCCGAGGAAAATTCAAAAAGGAAAGTCCCTAATCAAATGGCAAAATCAAAAGCTCAAAAACATCAAACGAATGGATAACAACTGTTATATTCCTGACTTGGTACAGGCATTTTCTTATGTAGAAAATAGTTGATTGAACCTGGTTTTGTAGCTAGCTAAACCTCTCACTTGGTTGATTGATATTTCGGTATTCCAATGACTGCTTATTCTACACCACTACTGGCCGATTTCTTTTGTGCTCATATTAAGCATAATTCCTACAGAACTTTCTCAAAGACGAAATGAAACCGCACAACTTTTCAACTTTACTTTGAGATATGATGATGATTTTCTGACACTCAATAACCCAAATGTCAGTGAGTATAGATAAGAAGATGTGGTAAAAGTGCCAATGAAACTACTCTCCATCCAATTCACAATGTATAAAATGTTAACAATTATAGGTCAAAGTACGGCCATCAACACGGAGCCTTGGCGTTTTGATATTTCTCTTCATTCGTTTTAATTGTGCATGTTCACACTATACGTACTTAATTCACAGTAAAGTGCTCCTTACACAAAACTGCTTCAACAGATTTATGAGGAAGAACAACCTGACTAGACACTTCATACTTATTACATTAACCATCAGATACAAGAGATGCGGGCAATCCGTGCAAAGTTTGTTATTGGATGACAGGACATCATCAGTATATCTGAAAGTGAAATCAAAGAACTTTGAAAGATGCTTTTTCATTTAAAATTTTAGAACGTTCTGCTCCATATGAGTACAAGAAAAATCATGTAATGAGTAGAAGTGCAGATTAAGTACCCATTAGAATACAGTCATTTGGAATATCAATCTTACAAACTAAAAAAAAAAATGTTTCAATTAATTACATGGTAGTCGTTTAAAGGTGTAAATTTTGTTGTTGATTTGTGTGGATTTTCACAAAGTGAGATTTTGCTTTTACTTACACCAAGGAATCCCCTTTTTGAAGGAAATTTTTGTAGATGACACAATGCAGTCGATCCTTTAATGGAACATTTGGAATAGTAAT
Source organism: Mytilus californianus (assembly GCF_021869535.1). Classification (NCBI taxonomy): domain Eukaryota; kingdom Metazoa; phylum Mollusca; class Bivalvia; order Mytilida; family Mytilidae; genus Mytilus; species Mytilus californianus. The sequence continues at coordinate 60,687,814 of NW_026262604.1, read as the reverse complement.
GTTAAGCTTAAAACACCGACAAATATAAGCTTTCACGTATCAAATTATTTAGAACAAAGAATAAAGGTACGATTTGAAAGTTGTGTTTTCCAGTTAAACATTTGAAAGTCAAATTATCTTGTATTCATTATTCCCTTTCATCATAATTCGGGTTTTGTGTGTGTGTGTATTATTATGCAATTAGGCAATGTGGTAAGATATTGCCAATGAGACAACTATCAAGCAGATTTTGGAAACCTATAGGCACCGACATGACAAAATATGTAACAATTCAAACACAAACAGCAATCAACTAACGTAACCACAAAATTACAGGCTCCTGACTTGGGATAGGCATACATAAAATTTAGCTGTGTTTAAATGTTTGTGAGCTCTCAACACTCCACTTGCATGTGACAGTGGTGTAACAGCATAACATAAAAACTATAAAAATCCTGATGGAAATGGCTTTACTTATCATATAGGGAGTTTTATAAACAAATATATTTTTTTACCTTTTAACTGATAAAACTGTTAGTTTTGTAAAAGGTGCCACAATCCTGAATAGCTTTGGTTATTATTCTTTCGATAATTTGGTATAGATCCGAGTGTATTAACCATTTTTAGAAATCCTCACTTTTAAGCTTCAACGACTCATATTAGTGTTTAACAAATAGCTAATGTGATGTAAATTCAAGCAATGCGTATTTTATAGATATTGCGGTCTGAAAAATTACTGATATTCATGTAAGAAATGAGATAGATATATCCACTTAAAGTAAAAATCTCATCTTCAGATCCACCAACCCTCAGCATAAAAAAGAATGTCCAATGTAATGTTTCGTCATCAGTGGAAATTATATGTGATTCATTAGTTGGTTCTGTGATATACGATGACTGGTATCATTCTTTCGACGGAATATTCATTAAAAAATTGAAAGGGAAACAAATTGGCAACATGTCGACTATTTCCATCGGGAGGTGTGGTATAGAAGACTCGGGAGAATATATGTGTTAAGCCGGTTATACAATGGAAAATGAAACGTTTTGGGCAAATGTTTCAACTAATCTGAAGTTTCAAGGTAAGGTCGTTTACTTTCATCGCAAAAATAGTTTAATCTTTTAAAAATGATAATTTTTAAACTAGCGGTATATCTTTAAGTCAGGACTACTGTAGTTAAATTAACTACCTTAATCGTATATTAATGTAGACGTGAGAAGATCGCGACATAACTTTTCAAATTATGTGCTTTATATGTCTTTAATTTCTTTGTTGATTTTATTAGTCAACCTAATAGTTCCATAGTACATGATACAAATGACATTGTAAATTTATGATATCATTTGTATCATGTACACTTGAACTTACATTCCAAAAGGAAAGTTTTTCTTATTTGACAGTGAGGTCAGCTGAACAATTCTCCCAAAACTGTTCCCAAACAGTTTGAATAGGAAAATCCTGATTCATTCAATAATAATTGTACTTTTTGTTATTGACTAAATTGAAATTTAATTCGGCCAATTTTTCATGAGAACGCCTAGGGTTAGACATATATTATATATTTTTTATTGCGGCGGTTCAAGCGCTAAAGACATTATCAATTATTTTTTTGAATTCTTACGTTTTTTTGTCTCGCCTGCAACGAATACATTGTTTCTAGCAGTCACTGTGGTACCTTTAACAGTGAACAAGCGTGCATACAACGTAAACATCGATTGGGGGAAACTATTAAGAAAACAAACTGTATGATGAAATACAAAAATCTTAAATACAAAACAAAAAGTACAAAAATGTAAATGAAAAAGATGACAAGAATCACTCGACAATTTATTATCTTGTAGGTCCACCAATAGCTTTTGAAACTCATACAACTACCCAACCGACAAAGTTTGCCATTGTGTTTTATTCATCAGCAGAAGCGGTAATGATAAAATGGTCTAAAGACGACATAAAGTTGGAAAATTCTACAGAGTTTGAGTTGATGACACATAGACATAACATTTCCGTAGACTCAGATGGAGTTCCAATGGTTCTACACAGATATACGACTAGCCTCGCCATATCAAAGCGATTATCTGGAGTGTATTCTGTTTTGTTAAGAAATGATTTTGGAGAGTATCATCACAGGTTCTCTATACCATGCAGCTGGTGGTAAACTGTTGGTTTCATGCACTGCACACATGTTTTATTTTACATGTTTTGAAGAATATTGATTAAAAACTTTCGCAAGATAGTTTAACATTTCATGGTATTATTTGCACATAGCATTCGTTCAGATATGTCTTATTATTTTTTTGCTTGTTTTAAACATGCTTTTAAATGCATTGTCAACTACTCAATTCTATCAAAAAAAGATATAAAATTTGAAAATATGTTCCCCTAAATCTTTTACTTATATTCATGATAAATTGAAAACATTCATTTGAACATCAGTACAACTTTCCCTTTCATATGCGATATTTGATACTTTATCATAAAAATATTATTTTTACGAATTTTCGTAGTACAAGCAAAGTATTTAAGATGGTTTAATATGTATTTTTTCAGAAAAAAGTGGATTTAGTTTACAAACATTCATTTGGATTTTGATATGTGTTGCTGTATTTTTGATTAATTCAACAATTGCAACATTGACTGACAGGCGAAGAAGTAAGTGTCACCTTAATATGGTTATATCACACACAATAATACACAAATACGGTTTTGATATTCATAAAATCGATCACCCCTTGATATGTTCTCTGACTTTGTCAGCGTATAAACTGTGACGTTTAAATGGAGGTTGCATTCAGGCACACTTTACCCCAAGAAAACTAGTGTGGCCAGTTATTTGTACATCCCTGGCTTTCAACTGATTAGGTTTAAGCAGTGCTGCATGGTGAAGGTAAATCAAGATGAGCGCAATCTAAACCCTCCCGTATGTTCATTTTTGTAGGTGGACTAACAATAGCAACATAATACAAAACAAATTTAATCGAGAAAAAGGCAATGACCTCTAAAAGAACAGTGTGCTTAATATAGCTACTAAAACACATGTCCAAACAAAACAAAAATTAACAATATTATACTGTATGAAAGAATGCTCAGAATTACTTAAAGCAAATTCAAAGTACATAATCTGCTATTGTGAAATCAAGTAGTCTTAGACTCTAATATTGGTGGCTGTACATTACAGAAACAAATCCATATTTAATCTGCTGTTAAGACAACGATGTCTTACCTTCTAATATCGGTGGCTGTACATTAAAGAAACAAATCCATATTTAATCTGTTTTTAAGACATAGAGTTGTCTTACACTCTTGTATCGGTGGCTGAACATTACAGAAGCAAATCCATATTTAATCTGTTTTTAAGACATAGTGTTGTCTTATACTCTAATATCGGTGGCTGTATATTACAGAAGCATATTCATATTTAATCTTCTACATTAAGACATCACGTTGTCTTACATTCTAATACTAGTTGCTGTATATTATAGAAGATTACATACAACAACATAACGAACTGTACACGATCTTGTGCAATGTCCAGGAATATCAAACGTTAAAAATATACAAACAGAAAAAAAACCATCCCAGTTTTCCTTCAAGCAACAAATCGATGTACCGACACTCACGCAGCCAAAACATGAAACGTAAACACCGAACTACAAAATATAACCTCTTTCTCTACCAAAAACATATGAAGCCATATAGAAAGACTCGAAGGAAAAAAATTAACACAAAAAGCTGGTGCAAAACACCAACCTCCACCAAAACCCCCACAAGTCTTTTCGTGAAAAATGGATCTATAACTACCTTTATGGGGAAGGTATTTTCAAAATTGTAACGGATTCTGAAAAGCTAATATGTCATATTTTCATTTCTTACCTGCTTCTGATGTACGGAATGGTGCTATAGACGTAATAGGTAACGGTTCGAGGTGAGGTAGTTGACAAAAATTTTCCTGAATAGACTTTATAAGGCCTGATAAGGGATTCTGAGGGCAGCCAAATCAGATAATAGCTCCAGAACAGAATCTCAAAAGGGATTTTATCTATCCAACTTGTAATTCGTCCTGCATATACGCGACATGTTTATCACTACAAGTTAAACACATAATTCAATCAATCTTATAATATTTACGGGAACAGACATTACAAGTGCATGGTGGTAGTAAACTTTGCTCTAATGCACTTTTAAAAAATAACTGTGTCAATGAAAAATATTTATATCTGTAATCCTAAGTGTTGATATTAAAAAAATTTGACGAGGTTGCGTATGTCACCATACACTCTTTAGATACAAATGGGAAGATAAATCATGGTATTCATCAACACGATAGAGCTTGTCCCAGGTGCTCAAGCTCTGAAGTCGAAGATGAATGGCATTTTTTTTTTAATAGCACCCCACAAAATAATAATAGAAGTATCAAACTATTACTGTGTGTTAGGAAATATTGTGCTTATTTTGATATGTTGACGACCAAGGATCCGTTTATTTGGTTAATGACTAATGAAAATAATGATATCTTGTACGAAATGTGTGCTTTCATAAAACAATAATACAACATACCCATAATGTCTTCCATTGTCTGTTATTTTGATTTTGTGATTTTGTTTTTTCTCGGAGCATTGGGACAAGTTGTGCTAGAGGCTGCATCTTATTCCAAATAAGTTTTGCACTAAAACATTATTATGAGTAATGCCTTCAGATAACTGCTTAGTATTCTTGTCCGTGTGCATCAGCAACGAAAAGGACTAGGTAATACATTTTGCACATTTGTTTTGTTTATAGATGTATTGTAAAATGCTTTAATATTCATATATATGTATAAGCTTGGGGGGGGGGGGGGGGGGGAGGGGGGGTCCAACGCATGCAGGTCATTTGGGGTTTCAACCATATGCCCTTTACAAAGGCTATAGTTGTCAAACAAAAAGGGGTGTTCCAACCCCGGGGCCCTGGATCCGCCACTGTGCCCTTGGTGACATCTCCATTTGGATAACTATATAAAATATTTGTTCATATGTATCGACCACTAGGCGGACTTTACTCACCAAAGTTAATTTCATAATGAATATGATGCTGCTTCTGGTGCATGGTCAACGAACACTGAACATTATGGTTTATATGGCTATATTATTAACTCATATTATATTCCATGTCTGAGCTAGTTTTTTTTTTGTATTACCTATATTGTAATTGTTTAGTATAATAATCATTGTACTGATTTTCGCGTAAGAGTACATTTTAAAGTACATTTTAAATGTATGTGAAGTTAGCAGCCGGTTCGTTATTCGATATTCGATATTCAATATCCAACCGGCTGCTAGCAGTTGGTTCGATATTCAAATTAAGTTGAAAATCATAAAAAAATTAAATACATGATAACATTAAAAGCATGATTTTCATAGTTAAGAGGACCATAGATGTACATCTATGAGAGGACTAATAAAATACGTAAAAAATCTTTAAATGACCCCTTCAAGCTGTCGTTCGAATATAAACCCTTTTGTAAGTTACATATTTGTCTTTATGTAATAAATATTTTTATCAACAAAACGACTTCAAAGATGTAATTTTAAATATGATATTTCTTAAAAACAAAAAGAAAAACCTTTACCCTTACACTAGCCAAACCTAACCCTAAATTAAAAATGGTTCCATAAACTTAAAACAAATAAATGCCCGGCGAGGAGAGCTACAAAAAGGAATAACGTGGTCTATAAACGAAAATGCGATATTGATAAATGTGTGGATACTTGTGTTTGATCGTCTCAAAATAAATAGTCCCAAAAATTGTCACTGAATTTTAGTCGTTTCATTTCCTCCACTTTTTAAAGGTATATCTCCGTGAATTGAGCATGCTGTAAATATTTATCTCTGTTCCGTGGACTTACGCAATCAACAGCCCATCTATTAATCGATCTGTTTCATGGTGTTGGGAAAGGCAGAATACCTTCACAATAAGTTTAAAAAACGTTTCCTTCTTTTACCTCTTCTAAAACTGCACGTCCTATTGGTTTTGAAAGGTATAGTTAAGTTTAACCTTTAACATGTGTCATTTTTAAATTAACATATTTAATCAACTCAAAGCTACGCTTTTCGTGAATTAAATACGTTTGTACGACTTTGCCCCCAGCAGAGCTATAGAAAAACAGTACATTAACGGGTGTTACACGGACACTTTATAGATGATACACGGACACTTTTTAGTTGTTGTACGACTTTGCCCCCAGCAGAGCTATAGAAAAACAGTACATTAACGGGTGTTGTACGACTTTGCCCCCAGCAGAGCTATAGAAAAACAGTACATTAACGGGTGTTACACGGACACTTTATAGATGATACACGGACACTTTTTAGTTGTTACACGGACACTTTTTATGAATAGAATCACTCGTGCATGATCAGTGAGTTCATGGGCACTTTAAATTTCAATTAGATTTGAACTTTTTGTTTCACCGACATATTTCCTGTCTTTCTTATTAAAATATTTACGTTGGCATCAAATAACTATATTTTTTCAAACAATTCCAGTATCTTACTATTCATATCAGTACACTACGGAATTGACCATTTAACTTCAAAAGGGGGGGGGGGGGGGGGGGGGGGGGGGGGGGTTATGTTTTTTTTTACAAAAAAAAAATATTCTGATCCCCAATTTTATGAGAAAAAATATAGTGTGGTCAAGCAGATGACAAAATAATGTTCTGATTCCTGATTTTCCGAAATCAGTATATTATAGTGCTAATTTCGAAAAAAATATTTGGTGATAGCGTTGAAAAAGTAAATAATTTTCTTACTCAGAAAAAAACCATACCCCCTTTTGAAGCCAAATGGGTCGGTCCGTAAGTGTATTTTTTCAATATATGGACATGAATAGTATTCTGGACAATGCTGAAAGTAAAGAAATGCTGGTACCGACGTTTATATTTCAATATAAAAGACCGGAAATATATATAACAAAATCAAATCTAATCAAAAGATAAAATCCTTATCAACTCACCAATGCACGATTGATACTATAAATAAAAAGTGTCCGTGTAATACATGTTCAAATAGGCAGCAAATCTTGAAGAAAATCTTTCAACTTATGTCACCAATTTTGGACGGTAAGCTGCGATTGGATCATATTGTGACACGTGTTTAATCCTGATCAATACTATTAGAGACCTACAAGCATGAACATTAAAAAAAAAAAAATATATGCCTATATATATCTAATAACAAGCCAAAATCTATTTTTTCATAACATTTCATTCACTAATGAAATAAGAAATTCGTTCTTTTTATACATTTATATTGTTATTGAAATCATATATATTGAATTCATATATTTGGAAGCAAACGGACGATTTTACGATTGTTATTATTTTTTTTAAGGGGGAATGGGGAATGGAATGGCACATCCTGCATTCTTTCAACGAAAAAGGATCAAGCCTGTTATTTTAAATGTTTAAACCCCCCCCCCCCTTTCCGTTTTTCCCCAAATAAAAATCAAATGTTAGCTTGCTTACCTCTTAAATCTTTTTCATACATTACTTACTTGCGAAGTTGCATTTTAAAAAGTCTAAAATGTGTACGACATTCATCTTTTACTTGATATGGTTCTTTTTTATAAAATTATTAGATTTTTGAATTTCTTGAGAAAAAAAACTCTCGGCTGAATGAAAGTGAAAAAAAAAGTTTGTTTAAACTGTAACTTACATTAACTTGTATATGGTCATTTAAGTTTCTAATCTGTTTAATTTTGCTACCTCTTCTAAATGCAAAATGTACTACTTCTTTCTTGTAACGTCGTACAAGTCAGATACAAAACAAAGGTAACAAAAAACAGGCCGGAAACAAACTGCCGTATAGTTTTTCTGCACTTGTAGTCAGGTCAAGGTCCTCGGCTATCGCCTCGGACCTTCACCTGACTACTCGTGCAGAAAAACTATCCGGCAACGGTTGTTACCGGCCTGTTTCTTTGTTACCTTTGTATTGTATCTAATACTTACACGGACACTTTATAGATGATACACGGACACTTTTTAGTTGTTACACGGACACTTTTTATGAATAGAATCACTCGTGCATGATCAGTGAGTTCATGGGCACTTTAAATTTCAATTAGATTTGAACTTTTTGTTTCACCGACATATTTCCTGTCTTTCTTATTAAAATAGTTACGTTGGCATCAAATAACTATATTTTTTTCAAACAATTCCAGTATCTTACTATTCATACCAGTACACTACGGAATTGACCATTTAACTTCAAAAGGGGGGGGGGGGGGGGGGGGGGGGGGGGTTATGTTTTTTTTTACAAAAAAAAAAATATTCTGATCCCCAATTTTATGAGAAAAAATATAGTGTGGTCAAGCAGATGACAAAATAATGTTCTGATTCCTGATTTTCCGAAATCAGTATATTATAGTGCTAATTTCGAAAAAAATATTTGGTGATAGCGTTGAAAAAGTAAATAATTTTCTTACTCAGAAAAAAACCATACCCCCTTTTGAAGCCAAATGGGTCGGTCCGTAAATGTATTTTTTCAATATATGGACATGAATAGTATTCTGGACAATGCTGAAAGTAAAAAAATGCTGGGTACCGACGTTTATATTTCAATATAAGGGTCATTTTCAAAAAATGTCGAATTTTCAGTACACCCATGCTAATTTTTTTATTTCTAATGGAAATTTCACTTGTAATTGTTTAAATGAAAGCTTGTAGGAATTATGATTCAGAACATTAATAATAAACACGATTTACATCTATTTTCATAAGATTAAAATGTATTTAAGTCCGATTTTTGGGTAATTTGTGTGCGTACAGTTTCAGAAAAACACATTTCAAATGATTTTTTTTCCGATTTTCTGATCGCCTTGATATCTGCAAAAGGAATTTTTTACGAACGTTAATAATTACTCTAACGAAAAATCGTAGCTTCTTTATCATTAAATGTAACATGTTATCTACAAACTTAATTCAATCCGCGTACATGAAGTTCATGTCCATCCTGTTACCGCTACTTAAATCAGCCGTTAAATTATTCTCCCTATGAATATTGAATTAGTCAGTGTTGATTTCAAAAGTGCAAAGTAACCTTTACATTTAACACAGCACGTTTCTTGAACGACAGTGTAGAGAAGAGAAATTTCAAGACATTTAGTGAAAAAAAATAGAGGGTACTTTTTTCATGTCTATGCTGTTACCAACAATTTTGATTAATTACACCAAAAGTATACTTGTAAAAAGTGCAATAACGTGTTGGAAACCAAATTCACAACAGAAAAACATTATCACCTCACCAAAGGGAGTAGTTATTTCACAACAGCATTCGAAAATGAAGAAATTTGTCTATCCTGTTATGTCTATCCTGTTACTATGGTTGCTATGGTTACAGTAACAGGATAGACAATTGTAGACAGAAACGTCGTTAAAAAGTTTATCATAACATATAGTTGCAAACAGAATGAAATCTTTCGTTGTTTGAACTCATCTTAAGGTTATAACGTCTTAATCTTCCCAATTGAGCATTGCAGGTGCAATACTGATATCGGTAACAGGATAGACAAAAAGGTAACAGGATAGAACTTTATATAGTGATATATCATTAACGTACGTTCCTGTTACCAATGAAATAAAGACAAAAGTAAACCAACATGTGAGGGATTTACTTGATGTTGGGTTTATTTGAAAGAGAGAAAAAATGCCGAACAATATGAATTGCTATCTTAGACTTGCATTACTGGTGGTAATTTTTACAACCTTTGAAAACCAATTTTTAGAGGCATTTTTCAGTACAACCTGGAAAATTGGCAAATAATCTATTATTTCACAAAATGAATATATATAGAAGTTTATTCTCTTGAAAACCATCTAATTGGCTACGAAAAACAAGCTTAAAATTTTATCTTAACCTTTTCTTAATAACCCAAAATTTCTTTTGAAAATGGTAACAGGAGAGACAAAATATTGTACCACCTATCAAAAAATGTTTCAAGATATTCTTGTATGACATTATTAAGATTGCATCTTTTAATATGTTGTTCTATAAGTACTGTTTGTTTTGATTTGCTCATGTAGAGGGTTGTTTGAATAAGTAACTTTTAATAAATTTTTCAATTTCAAAATTCGACATTTTTTGAAAATGACCCATAAAAGACAGGAAATATATATAACAAAATCAAATCTAATCAAAAGATAAAATCCCTATCAACTCACCAATGCACGATTGATCCTATAAATAAAAAGTGTCCGTGTAATACATGTTCAAATAGGCAGCAAATCTTGAAGAAAATCTTTCAACTTATGTCACCAATTTTGGACGGTAAGCTGCGATTGGATCATATTGTGACACGTGTTTAATCCTGATCAATACTATTAGAGACCTACAAGCATGAACATTAAAAAAAAAAATATATGCCTATATATATCTAATAACAAGCCAAAATCTATTTTTTCATAACATTTCATTCACTAATGAAATAAGAAATTCGTTCTTTTTATACATTTATATTGTTATTGAAATCATATATATTGAATTCATATATTTGGAAGCAAACGGACGATTTTACGATTGTTATTATTTTTTTTAAGGGGGAATGGGGAATGGAATGGCACATCCTGCATTCTTTCAACGAAAAAGGATCAAGCCTGTTATTTTAAATGTTTAAACCCCCCCCTTTCCGTTTTTCCCCAAATAAAAATCAAATGTTAGCTTGCTTACCTCTTAAATCTTTTTCATACATTACTTACTTGCGAAGTTGCATTTTAAAAAGTCTAAAATGTGTACGACATTCATCTTTTACTTGATATGGTTCTTTTTTATAAAATTATTAGATTTTGAATTTCTTGAGAAAAAAAACTCTCGGCTGAATGAAAGTGAAAAAAAAAGTTTGTTTAAACTGTAACTTACATTAACTTGTATATGGTCATTTAAGTTTCTAATCTGTTTAATTTTGCTACCTCTTCTAAATGCAAAATGTACTACTTCTTTCTTGTAACGTCGTACAAGTCAGATACAAAACAAAGGTAACAAAAAACAGGCCGGAAACAAACTGCCGTATAGTTTTTCTGCACTTGTAGTCAGGTCAAGGTCCTCGGCTATCGCCTCGGACCTTCACCTGACTACTCGTGCAGAAAAACTATCCGGCAACGGTTGTTACCGGCCTGTTTCTTTGTTACCTTTGTATTGTATCTAATACTTACACGGACACTTTATAGAAGATACACGGACACTTTTTAGTTGTTACACGGACACTTTTTATGAATAGAATCACTCGTGCATGATCAGTGAGTTCATGGGCACTTTAAATTTCAATTAGATTTGAACTTTTTGTTTCACCGACATATTTCCTGTCTTTCTTATTAAAATATTTACGTTGGCATCAAATAACTATATTTTTTTCAAACAATTCCAGTATCTTACTATTCATATCAGTACACTACGGAATTGACCATTTAACTTCAAAAGGGGGGGGGGGGGGGGGGGGGGGGGGGGGGGGGGGGGGGGGGGTCATGTTTTTTTTTACAAAAAAAAAATATTCTGATCCCCAATTTTATGAGAAAAAATATAGTGTGGTCAAGCAGATGACAAAATAATGTTCTGATTCCTGATTTTCCGAAATCAGTATATTATAGTGCTAATTTCGAAAAAAATATTTGGTGATAGCGTTGAAAAAGTAAATAATTTTCTTACTCAGAAAAAAACCATACCCCCTTTTGAAGCCAAATGGGTCGGTCCGTAAATGTATTTTTTCAATATATGGACATGAATAGTATTCTGGACAATGCTGAAAGTAAAGAAATGCTGGTACCGACGTTTATATTTCAATATATAAAAGACAGGAAATATATATAACAAAATCAAATCTAATCAAAAGATAAAATCCCTATCAACTCACCAATGCACGATTGATCCTATAAATAAAAAGTGTCCGTGTAATACATGTTCAAATAGGCAGCAAATCTTGATGAAAATCTTTCAACTTATGTCACCAATTTTGGACGGTAAGCTGCGATTGGATCATATTGTGACACGTGTTTAATCCTGATCAATACTATTAGAGACCTACAAGCATGAACATTAAAAAAAAAAAAAAATATATGCCTATATATATCTAATAACAAGCCAAAATCTATTTTTTCATAACATTTCATTCACTAATGAAATAAGAAATTCGTTCTTTTTATACATTTATATTGTTATTGAAATCATATATATTGAATTCATATATTTGGAAGCAAACGGACGATTTTACGATTGTTATTATTTTTTTTAAGGGGGAATGGGGAATGGAATGGCACATCCTGCATTTTTTCAACGAAAAAGGATCAAGCCTGTTATTTTAAATGTTTAAACCCCCCCTTTCCGTTTTTCCCCAAATAAAAATCAAATGTTAGCTTGCTTACCTCTTAAATCTTTTTCATACATTACTTACTTGCGAAGTTGCATTTTAAAAAGTCTAAAATGTGTACGACATTCATCTTTTACTTGATATGGTTCTTTTTATAAAATTATTAGATTTTTGAATTTCTTGAGAAAAAAAACTCTCGGCTGAATGAAAGTGAAAAAAAAAGTTTGTTTAAACTGTAGCTTACATTAACTTGTATATGGTCATTTAAGTTTCTAATCTGTTTAATTTTGCTACCTCTTCTAAATGCAAAATGTACTACTTCTTTCTTGTAACGTCGTACAAGTCAGATACAAAACAAAGGTAACAAAAAACAGGCCGGAAACAAACTGCCGTATAGTTTTTCTGCACTTGTAGTCAGGTCAAGGTCCTCGGCTATCGCCTCGGACCTTCACCTGACTACTCGTGCAGAATAACTATCCGGCAACGGTTGTTACCGGCCTGTTTCTTTGTTACCTTTGTATTGTATCTAATACTAATTCGTAAAAGGCGTGCTATATATATAACTAAGTCTTATTCTTTTATTGACAAAACATGAAGGATATGTTTCAGGTTTTGAATTACATTTTGACCTAATTACTTTGTTGTACTAATTACATGACCTCGATTTAGATGAAATAAAGAAAACAGTAGCCACGTAGGCGAGGCATGATAACCTGTGGAACTATATTTACATAATACAACTATGCAGACGACGATGAAGAATAAGGATAAAAATTACCCACACGTAAGTTAAGGATGTTCGCTACTCTGTTTCAAAATAACAAGCTTTTTAAAAGACTGTTATAAATTGATAGTATATAAATATAGGAACTAAAAAAGCAGATAAAAATGAAGGGTCCGTGTGCTTGTTTTCGAGATATAAGCCATTGAAAATTTGGCGGGAAATGATTCTCTCTAGATTTTTCATACATTTAACATTGGCACCTTTTTTCTATCTAAAAGTATAAAAAAATAACAAGGATTTAATAAGATTTTCAAAGATGGCATTTTAAACTATATTTAATCAAATTATGAAAAGAAAAGTAGGGGTTAGTGGGCAAAAATTTTTAATGGCACTACATGGATAAAACCAGAGGATTCCGAATATCTGGCAAAAATTCAAAAACAAGAGGAGCGAACATCCTTAACATTTTGGAGACAAATTGAAATATTAAAAGCAATAGACTTATTTTCAGGATCCTGTTGCATTAAACTATACTATCTTATATAGTATGAGTTAACTTTATTGAAAAAGAAATTACTAAAGCAAGTAGTTGAAGCAAGCTCTGAGCACGTAGGCCTACATTTGTACGTACACAGTTTATATGTAAAAACTACTGAGTATTTGTATTTCAGTATGGAATTTTCTTTGTCAGTTTACAAAGCACACAGGACAGTTTTCTAATTAATTATTCCATAATAATAAGTCTTATATTCCAAAATTTTTTTATTGAATGAAATATGTTTTAAACCAGTGAGCAAATGCATTGTGTGCATGTATTTATATTCAAAAATGGCGACTGGAATTTACCACTTTTGCTTTATCGTGTACAATACGTCGAAAAACATCATGCACGTTTTGAAAACGTAAAACTGTCTGACCAGACTTTTTTCAAGTTGCACAAACGTAATTGATAGAGAGCATAAAAAGCCCATATAATTCGCACAATAAATATTTATAATAGTCTAAGCTTGTTTACGTTTCTTCTGAAAACAATCAATATCATTTTGAGTTTGTGATTGTTTGTTTATATTCATTATTTGTGTTTTGTTTTGTTTTAATTCCTTTTTCCTTATTTTTTGGGTTGGAATGTAGGTGGGGGCGGGCGGGGGTGTAAATAGTCAATGGCAACTACTAGTCATCTTTATGTTTGACTTCAATTTCCAATGTTTGAATAACATGTACACAGCAGTCATTCCTATTTTCTGCTATCGACAAAGTCACGGCTGGCATTCGGTATATCGGTAAAAAAGATCGTGATAGAATAAGTAACGGTTGTCAAGCATTGAGATCAGATCGTGAAAGCAATTTCATACAATTCAACTGCAAAATCTGTGAAAATATCCGTTGTATTATAAACGTGCAAAAAGTCAGAATGACGAAATATATCTGTCAATATGGTTCAACTTCCTTAATAAAACTGTGCACTTAGGTAAAGAGAAAAAATGCAGTACTTTTAAAGAGAACACAAAAGGCGACACATAACCTAATGCGATTCATTAAAGGAAGTGCACGTTTTGGATCAATAATTTTCACATTCCAATATATCATGACATATTTGAAACTAAATCTTTTGTTTGTCAGATAGTACAGTAAAATGGAAGTGATGTTTTCCTTCTAAAGGTTAAGATTATTATCTTAACAGAAGGATTTTGTTGATTTTTAATCAAAATTGACCGTGAAAGATAATGCAACTCTTTATTTATGAATGCTTGCATCTATGTCATTTGGTCTCTGGTGAGTAGTTGACTCTGGTGGGTAGTTGACTCATTGGCAATCATACCACATCTTCTTATATTTTTTATATTTATAATTACCATTGATGTACTTTAATTGATTGAAGAATATGATATCTTAATAAAAACTTTTGTTTTGTTGTTGTAATTGACCACCTACTAATTTTCGACAAAACCTGAAAAGAAACTCACCCAAAGGGTGACTGGGGAATAGAAATATGGTCAATTTTAGTCTTCTTTCGACCCGGCTGTGCGGGGTGTACAATTACGCAGCCACATCCGCTCAGAGTAGTCCCGTGCAGAGAGAGTGCACATACCAGAAAATAGTAATTTAATCATTCATAAAATGATAAAAATCATGTTTGCTTTCATTTTTTATGTCATTGAAATGTTGAAGAGCAATCTATCTGCCTTTTGTAGTAATGTAAAAACGGTGATATTTTAAACTCTGATTTTTTTAAGATACTGTTCCTAATGTTGAATCATTGTGACAGAGAGTTTTGTTATTTTTTGAAAATTTTACCTTATAATTCAATAAATTAGATTATCTATTGAGCTTTTGCGTGTGTCTTCTCGATAAGATTTCCTTTATGATCTCATACCAGATCTTTCACGGTCGTATCGCAGTATTAGATCACCGTTACTTATTTCAGTTTCACGATAATTTTTCTCGATATACCGAATTACAGCCGTGAAAGTAGTGAAAAAACACAGAACATTTATATTTGTTTTTAAATGATAGACTAACAAAGCTAATCGACGAAAATACATGAACGATTTTTTTTTATTTGTTTTGTTTTGTTTTGTTGTTTGTTTGTTTTGTTGTTGTTTTTTTGTTACGGAAGAGGAGGTTTAACTTTGAAATAAAATAAATAGATAGATAAACTACCTTGTCAATTTTAATCAACAAAATATATTTATAATTTCACAGGACCACCCACGTAATCTCATACCAGAATTGTGTAACCAGTTTTATCATTTAGGATGGGTAACTGGTACTGGCGGGGGAGTCAGTATCAAGCAGGGGTATGTACATTTATGTATATAGAACTTAGGCCACACAGTTTTGCTGATGCAGGTTCCTTTACTAAGAAATGGCCACACAACAGCTATTGATGCGATAATATAAAAAACGTTTACATATACCAAAGAACAATCACGGCTGGTAATCTACACACGCAGAACAATCGGTTCTGCAATGAAAACCGTGAGAGGATTTTCCGGTTATGCTTGAGTGGAGTAATTGTCACCGCTTCGAAAGGTATGTACATTTCTAAATCGCAATTTTCTAATTTAACTGATCAAAATATTGAAAATCGGAGAATGCTATGCTGTGATGAATACTTTAACGAAGAGACGCATGTATCATTTACTGTTGTGCATGGAGTAAAACTCCTACAAAATCAATCGTCCCACGAGTAATTGCCGAAAAAAGTGACATTTAAATTTTGAGATGGTTCTATTAACAGACCTACAAGTTCAAATTTAGTTTTTTTTTCTGTCAACGGGATTGAATGTCGTTTGGGTGGCATGTACGCTGTCTGAAATTGATAGACGACTTAATAAATCTTAAAACATCCAATTTTCATTATTTCATGCGTGAGGGGATCGGTTCTGATTGAGGACATCGTGAATGCGTGAGGGGAAGTACAATCATATCTTTATATCGAAAAATGCAACAATCACTTCAAAGAAGGGCAAGTTACTTGCATAGTTTTATTGAAGTTCATACTAAATATAAATTGACAATGGAAATGGAAATGGCTACAACGTTACATATAAGTGGTTTAGATTTATGATTGACATTGACTATGTTTTTTTTTCTCGTGTGCATGTATAAAGACTTTAATCTATGTTTTTGATGGATATAGTTCACGCCACCATTGCCTGCAGTGTGATAAGTCATATACTCAACGTCCAAAGCTGAACTTCCAAGTAAAGCTGGTACATGAAAACACACTAGACACAAAGTGCAGCTACTGTGACAAGACATTTTCATCTAAAGATAGTAAAAGAAGGCATGAATCTGTGGTCCACGTGGGAGCCAAGCCTTTTCATGCAGTGTAACACAAATGATTTTCAGGAGGAATTTTCAACTTTGTGCCGTCTCCGGTCGCATATAAGACAGAAGCACGCGGAAAAATTAAAATGTGACATTTGTGGAGGGGAGTTTTCCTATCAGCATACATTGGTGGAACACAAAGAAAGATGCGGCACAAGATCACCTCCAAAATTTATCTGTTGTGGAAATAGAAATTGTTCTGCATCGTTCACAACTGTTACACCTCAATATTAATTAAAAAGACAATATCGAGTTCATATACAATATTTATATATTGCAAACATGTAACCAACTTTTCACATCGAGCAACAACCTTAAAACTGACCAGAATATACATTAAACCTGTTTTTATCTTTGAATGTTAAACATATTAAAATAACCAGAAACTTTAAGTGTTCTTCAGTGGCAACTTTATGGCCATAGATAAATAGCACTAATTAATTGCGACAGTTCTATAGAGTTCATTCAGATGCTAAGAAAATATAACTATTTAACGGTCAACAGGTGTCACAGTTAAAGTTCTTGTAATGTCTATTAAAATTAGCCTTTTAACAACAACTAAAACATAGATTTAAGTCTTAATACATGCACACGAGAAGAAAAAAAAACATAGTCAATCATACATCTAATCTAAATCCACTTATATTTACGTTGTAGCCATTTCCATTGTCAATTTATATTTAGTATGAACTTCAATAAAACTATGCAAGTTACCTGCCTTTCTTTGAAGTGATTGTTGCATTTTTCGATATAAAGATATGATTGCACTTCCCCTCACGCATTCACGATGTCCTCAATCAGAACCGATACCCTCACGCATGAAATAATGAAAATTGGAAGTTTTAAGATTTATTAAGACGTCTATCAACTTCGGACAGCGTACACGCCACCCAAAACGACATTCAATCCCGTTGACAGAAAAAAAAATCTAAATTTGAACTTGTAGGTCTGTTTATAGAACCATCTCAAAATTTAAATGTCACTTTTTTCAGCAATTACTCGTGGGACGATTGATTTTGTAGCAGTTTTACTCCATGCACAACAGTAAATGATATATGTGTCTCTTCGTTAAAGTATTCACCACAGCATAGCATTCTCCGATTTTCAATATTTTGATCAGTTGAATTAAAAAATTGCGATTTAGAAATGTACATACCTTTCGAAGCGGTGACAATTACTCCACTCAAGCATAACCGGAAAATCCTCTCACGGTTTTCATTGCAGAACCGATTGTTCTGCGTGTGTAGATTACCAGCCGTGCAATACAAAATCGGCATTGGAAAATAGACAGACAATACAAGAAATGAAACAAGAAACACTGGACACGAGCAATACATAAACACCAAATTTGAACACATCCTATAGACATGATAGAAGGAATAAACTTAAGTGCTGCTGTAACAGGAGGATAAGTTGTTATTGCTCAATCAGAATGTTAACTTTCAAGTGATGTGAAAATCGTTTTATACTTCATAATAATATTGTGGTAAGGAATCATACCATACCAGTATAGTGAATATCAGTTTAATATAAAACGGTTTATTTATACATTTCTCAAGCTTCTGAAATCTTTGAATTTTAGCAGGTTGCTAAAGTATATATAACCGTATGCAAAAATAAAAAAGTGTTTACTTTTTAGCAAGGGACCGATATACATGTTTTTTTTTATATTTCTGAAACTTGGGTTCGAAAAGTTGGAAGAAACAATTAAAAATTCGTACCTAACATGGTTTACTAAACAACTAGATAATAAAGCATTTATTTTCTTGAAACAAACGTAGCCTGCCCTAGGAAAAATGCCCCCCTTTCACAGCAGTTTTACTCTAATAACAATTACTATTTGAATGGACTGAGTGAGGGTCCGTTGGTGGCCTGTTGCAATATTTAATGCTAAATTTCTGTCCCTATCCAATGTACCCTCATTTTCCAGTGGCAGTCCAAATTTCCCCGACCTCATCCCAGCCTCTATTACAAGACTTACATATTGTATTTATTGTTAATTTATTCTCAATCTAATTAAAATTAAAGGATGTAATTTTAATTCGATTGATTTATTCTCGTCCTGAACATACATGAAATATTTGCCACTGGACATTATGCAACCAAAACTCAATCTTTTTGAATGGAATGAATATACACTAGATAATAATTTACATTGTGTATATCTACGAAAAAGTACAAATAAATTGTTTATTTTATTTTTAGGGAAGAAATATATATAGCTCCGTCAGGTGTACAGAAAGAACGAATCCATGTAAATATATATTTTTCTTTGGTTTTTTTTCTAAGTACAGCAGTCCAAAACTATTGTAAGTATTTGAAAATATGAATACAAGGAGATGTTACAGTATAAATACATGAGACAAAAACAGACAAAAAATACATCACAAAAATCAACATGAATGAGTTTTCTGACTTAGGACAGACACATTTATATTCATTTAAGCACACGTTCAATAAATCATTTTTCTTACTTGCTCTGGTTCAGGAAGTATTGTACTTATTTTTATCATTTTTATCATTTTCAGAACCATCCATGATAGACGATATTTGGAGTAACAGTACAAAAAGGGGAACACATGATAGGGCCACAGTTTTAAATATAGTATAAATATCAATATCAAATAACATTCTTGAAATACTCACAAGACGTAATAATTCGTATTTATTTGTCGTTTAACTCTTCAAATTTCTTGTTTTCGGTGAAACAAAAACCAACCTAAAAACTCCCGGATTGACCCATATTGAACTCTGCGAATTGTCGTTATTATTAAGACATATGCAACAGTCCTACCAAACAGATGTTTGCTATCAATTGACTTGTATAAGTTACAATGAATTTGTAACATCAGGGATTTTGTAAAATCCTTGAAATTTCAGGAATTTTGTAAAATCCTTGAAATTTCAGGAATTTTTATAAAGTGAATTTGTAACATCAATTCACATCCATAATCATTTTGATCAATTGAAAATCACTGAAATAATTTAAATTGTGTTTAAAGGATCTCTGATTTATTTCAGGGAAATCTAAAAAAAAAAGCCATTTTTGATTAAATACTTCATTGAAAAAAAACTACAGCAGTAACAATGATCAAGTTTGAGGTTTATTTGTCCTTTTAAATTAATACAACGTCAGCAGCTTTTAAATAACTGAACACAAATGAAAAAAAATATATTTTGGAAATGAGAAAACATATGAGGATATTGTGGAACTTATTGCGAAAGACACACAAAAAAGACAAAACAAGCTCAGATTTCGAAAAGTGATTTAATGTTTATTATTATAGTGTTTCAATCTGTTATTCCTGAAAAAAAAAAAACATATTTAAAAAGAAAATTGTTTTTAAAATCAAATATAAAGGCTGTACATTGAGTTGATTGCCATTGTAAAAAGAGGGAAAACACACGCAAAGAGTAAGAAATAGATTGATTTAGACCATATCTTCCAGTGGCAAGTTTTAGATGCATATCAGGACGACAATATATAAAACATGAGCCCTGTTTTGTGCTAGACCGACATGCTGAACCGAAATATTATTTAAACGTGCTTGTTCACATAGTAAAAGTCCACAAGAAGACATATCACCGTACCTGGACACATTATTCTGATTCTGGAACTCTGGAGTCCAAGTCCAATATAATCAACATAGATTTTTTTATGTTTGATCTCAGTAGAAAAGATAATCAAAAGATCAAATACTATTAATATGCTGCACAATATAAGTGCCAATCTGCCTAAGAATCAGGCAGTGGTGAAAACATGACAAACAAAAACCCACTCAAGTTGACATTCATTTATGTTCAAATTGTATAATGGTGCACGCATATAACATTCGTTTCCTTTTCCTGTTCTTGTAATTCAAGATACGATTTGGTTGAAATGCACTAAAAATTAACAATTAAGGGGAGCTCCGTAATTTGCTATCATTCTAACCAAAAGTTATCTAGAGATTTCTCGAATTACCAGTCACGCAGAAACGAAAGACCCACCATTTCTAACTCAGGATGAGGATAACTTCAAAAACGACCATGTTGCCTGATTCTTACAGAGACTGGCATTTAAAAGTAATGTCTATCCACAAACAATAGTTAAAAGAAATTATTAAAAGACAACAGATAATATGGACACAAATACTTCGTAATGGACCTTTCAGTTGATAGGTAACCAACGAGGCCAAAGTAGGTCACCTTGACCATTTTTCATGTTTCAGTTTCTTTGGTTTATTTCTTATATACTTAATATACATGCATGCTATTACATAGTGATTACTAGTAATAGTTTTCTATATTTCCTCCCCTCTTTAAATCAAAATCAAATGAAAAGTAAATTTTGATAGATATAGGTAGTGTATATTTAAAAAATGAATGGTCTATCTATGATGAGAAATATACATTCTTAATCTATTAACTTTAAACTAGTAATTAGGGATTTTACGAAACCCCTAGAACTTGTTTCATTGATTTTTAAAATTCCTATACCAGAACTGTTATTCCAATTTGTACTATCATTGCAATTTTTGATTCGATTATTTTTTTTCCAGCCGGAAGATTTATTTGTTCAGACAATACATGGTGAAGATATCAGCCATCCGCCACCGTCGAAAAAATTACGAAAAAGTCAATGTACGCCTTTGTTCATGAATGCCTTTACTATGAGAGGTAAGCAGTGTCCTTAAGTTGAAAAGTTTTACCAAATCATGATCCATTATAGCAACCCCATGTAGTTATAGATTACAACAACACTAAGGCTACTGTTGCACATTTTTCTAATGGAAAAGAAATGTTTTTTTTTACAGAGGCCGGTGCTGTAATACATACGCATTCGAAGCATGCTGTCATGGCAACACTGTTGTATCCAGGGACAGAATTTAGAATAACACATCAGGAAATGATCAAAGGAATACAGAAGCAGCATAATTCAGGTTTTTAATTACTATGAAAATCTACCTTTTTTTTGTAACTGCATGTATGCACTTAAATCATTTATCATTTAGCTTACGGACTCGTGGTATCTTTTTTACGGTCAAACGTTTTACA
Source organism: Mytilus californianus (assembly GCF_021869535.1). Taxonomy (NCBI): domain Eukaryota; kingdom Metazoa; phylum Mollusca; class Bivalvia; order Mytilida; family Mytilidae; genus Mytilus; species Mytilus californianus. The sequence continues at coordinate 60,665,911 of NW_026262604.1, read as the reverse complement.
TCGCGTACACCTTCACTTAGTACTTTCTTTAGAATTCAACACCCCTGGGGATATTGGAAAATCTATTGATTTGTAAACTGTTGGATACGTTGATTTCGTCTTTTGAGTAATATGTGTCTTGTTGATAGGCCGCTTGATTGACCGCGGGATATATACATGCTTAGACTTAACCATTCTGAATTAAATATATCCTCATGTTTGGACTGTGGCATGCCTACACAAAGCAACTTTTTTGACAACATATACAAGTCATCATTGGTTTCTGATCCGAACTAATATGCCATTCTTGTCATAACAGTTAAATTTCCCTGGCTATTCTCCAATACGTTTGATCCATATCATTTTCATTACCAGAAATACTCTTTTACTATACGCTGATTCTCACGTTATTTAAACGTTTTATTGGCTAACTGGATCCCTGCATCTTTGAACTGATGAAGTACTTGTGACTGCTTGACATTTTTCAAACACCCATCTTTATTCTTATGTACATAATCCAACCCGGCCTTAAGAAATATATTAATTTTATCATTTAAAAACAGTTTTCAATGCAGTCATATATAATGATGGAAAATTGTATGTTGGAAAAGGAAAATAAAATAAAGTAAAACTTAAATAAATAAACTAATAAATAAATAAAATTGAATTAAATTACATTGCTTAACCTTTGAGACAAATAGGTGACGTAAGATTAAGTAATAAATAGTTTCGTCTTTTTGTAATAATATAGTTAATCTCATTTCTAGAGTTTGTTTGATCATAGCTATTAATGTGACGCTGAGAAATAAATTAAATAAACTGTCATTTTCTTAAAGAATAAAAATGTTTGTAATTTGCCGTAGGAAAATAATCCTAAAGTGTTTCTATTGTCCACTTAGAATATAGCAAAGTACTCTCGACCAATGAAATTGTAGAATTGGATGCCTCTTAATTGTGAAGAATGAATGTAAATCATGTTCTTAGTAAGGGATTATCCTATTATTTGGGTCTATTTACAGTTCAAAACAAAGAGTTTCTATAAATGAGTTACAACTGCCCCGAAGCACATTTATCAGATTGAAAGGTTTTATCACAAAGTGATTGAAACTGACTAAAAGTTGAACTGTGAAACAAACAAAAATCTCAAAATAAGTTGAAGTTTACTGGTGCAATAAAATTGGAACCGTGAATTTTATTATGAAAATATTAATAACTTCAAATTACTATAAAATTAAACATTACCAAAGCAATGCAAAAAAAAAAAGAAAAAAAATCTTTCAGATAAAAAATTAACCTAAATCTTAAGCTTTCCAAAACTTTGATTACTTGATCAGAGGTTGGGGAGAATAGTTATTTCCAATAAATTATTCCGATAAAAAACAGGAATTAAATTTTAAACATATTAAAAACTTTTAAGGGCATTATTTTGAGCATTTCCCTGACATAATGAAACAGTATTTGATGTAAAAAGCCGGACCAAATTATTGGCTGTGAAATAAAATTTAGTTGTAACTCTAATGTATTAATTGATTTAAACTGTAAATAAAACAGGATAATTCCTCACTAATATATTACATGATTTACATTCATACTCACAATCAGGAAACATACAATTCATATCTTTTCTTTCTACTGTTGTGTCACCTAATATCTATAACGTATTTTTTTTAAAAATATTTCCCAAATGATAAGAAAGTCCTCACATCACTAAAACTTATCCATAAATGACATGCAGAAAAAGGAAGTCATGCATCAATTATAAACATAGCACTGACAATGAAACTAATTCTTGAATAGATCATTTGAGCCTTGAGCACTTTACAATATTCTAAGTTTGTAAGAGAATGATAATCCCTTACTTCATGATAAGTACTCGCTAACGCTCGTACTTATTCATGAAGAAAGGGATTATCATTCTCTTACATATACTAAATAATCCTGTAAAATTAAGTAAAGATATTGATAATCCATTAATTGCTTTTACATAACTAAATAAAATATATGTCAATAATATTAATCTTTTACATTGATAAAAGAATAGTTGACCAATAAAAAGTAACTTTAGAAATTTCAAAATTGACGCTAAAATTTCATAGGTGAATAAAATAGTTCCAATCAGCACGTGATGTTGGGTTTAAAAAGGGAAGACCGCAAACTCCCAACATCACATATCACACTTCAAGTGTGATTGCTGTTTTGAATAAATAATTAAACCATCATTGTATTTTATTCACCAGGTATGTAAATTGTTTAAGTGTAAACTATTTTCAATTGAATTTAGTAAAAGTATAGTAATAAAAGTAAGAATTTATCTTCTGATTTAATAACTTTGATATTTAAAACTTCAAGTTAACCTAAATTGATAAAAGATTTTCATTGACATAAATAAGTTAAAACAAAGTTTACTATTTCAATCAATAAATCTCTGATCACATATCACACTTCAAGTTTGATTGCTGTTTGGAATAAATAATTAAACCATAATTATATTTTATTCACCAGCGCCAGGCCTCGAAAGAACAAATGTCCGAGAAGATGGACACACACAAAGAAGGTGTGACGGGATTGCTTCCCTTCATTAGTAGATACTTAGTCAGCCGTAAGCGGTTGAGCTAAGGAAGTACTTCTTTAGCTCAGTCGGTTAACGCGCTGCCTTGTAACACAGAGGTCCCGGTGGAGACATGCGATTTTGCAAGTAGAATCATGCTCTCCGGTTACAAAGGTATTACATAGACCGAAAATGAGTGAGCTAAGATTCCCCAGATACCCGAATAGAAGCTATAATTCCCAGATCACGAAAGAAGCTAGAATCCCCAAATACACCGAAGATATGAATAGTCCCAAAGAGAAAAGATGTACGTCCCCCGTTAGTTTAGAAGTATTTACGTTTTAGAGGGAAAGGGGAGACAACCTGACAGAGCAGCGATTCTTCCCCCTTTTCCTGCATAACACATGGGGAAGTTATCCCCATTAGAATATTCATCCCTTAACTCAACGTACAGACGTAGATCTTATGCCCAACAAACGCACAAATGACGTCAAATAACGTCACCTAAAACCAAACACTTTGACGGAAAGATAACGATTGGAATCAATCGTATTCAACCAAAGCTTGAAAGCGTATAGCATTACTTAACTGAATAATTGGTTTTCGTCTTTGATGTCATCAAACTATGTCACATGAAGACGGACACATAAATGTCAATCACATATACACGCAAGCACATGGTATACATGAATTGAGTTATATTTTTTTTACATTCTAATGCGTCAAGCTTGTTTTGATTTTGTTGTCTTTACATAATAGTGCTTTGATTTTCGTTTATTTGACTTTTTCAGGCGGTCACTACAAATACGACGATAAATTGATCGTGCCTATAGTAGAAAATACACCAGAAGAAAAAGATCTACAGGTAACTTAACTGTTTACCGATTTTCAAACCTCTTAAGTCCGCCTGAAACTAACACAAACCAAGTGAAAGAGACCTGATGGAATACAAAAAAAAAATAAACGGAGCTAACTTGTGCATGTATGTTAAGTGTACGTCTTTAGCTGTGCATGTATTACCTGACATGCAAGTCCATCAAATTTATACCTACATAAGAATAATGACGGGTGTTATATAGGGAAAAGGATCTGCTTACTTTCGGAGCACCCGATATGACCCAAGGTTTTTGGTGGGGTTCGTGTTGCTCAGTCTTTAGTTTTTAAAGTTATTATTACTATTAAACTAACTCGGTTATCAAAAGAACTTCTAGTTTAACATTTGCACCTTCATAACGAGTACATTTACAATAAGGATATGATTCACAATGAGACAACTAATTACCAGACACCAAATGACTTGTTAGTAACAGTAGGTCACCACCGTCTGTCCTTCAAAAATGAGCAAAGCCCACACCGCAGAGCAAGCTATAAAAGGACAAAATATTTTTTTTTTTTTTTTTTAAATGCTGAAATGATGTATTAGACCATACTTATTATCATAGTAATAATATGAGTATCTGACTTTGTTCAATGTATTTACACTTTCATCTTCAAATTTCCACCAAATATGTACAATACAAACTCGTTCTGTTTATAGAAATGAATAATGAAGAGCTTGGTTTAAACGTCCAGCGGCAAATATCATATGCATTTCAGAACGATATTGTACTGGTTTGATAAAATAACGAATATATATAAATAACAAGATGTGGTATGAGTGCCAATGAGACAACTCTCCATCCAAGTCACAATGTGTAAAAAGTAAATAATTATATGTCAAAGTACGGCCTTCAACACGGAGCCTTGGCTCACAACGAACTGCAAACTATAAAGGACCCCAAAATGACTAGTGTAAAACAATTCAAACAGGAAAACCAACGGTCTAATCTATATAAAAAACGAGAAAAGAGAAACACTTATGAACCACACCAACAAACGACAACCACTGAACAACAGGCTCCTGACTTAGGACAGGTGCATACAAATGCAGCGGGTTTAAAAGTTTAAACAGGCGCCAACCTTCACCCTAACCTGAAACAGTAGTGTAACATTACAACATAAAAAGACACACAAAACCTACATTGTACCAGATCGACACGATGAGTTAAAAGTTTAATGTGCTAGCTAGTTCACAAGGTATTGTACACTGAACTACTTTCTTCTCCTTTCTGTCATGCTACCGTGTTCCTTTTTTTTGTCTCCAAGCCTACAAGTCTTTGCTCCTACATCTAAATACCGCGTGCTAGAGGAGAAGCAGCAAGTACCAATTTTCAAATTATGAATTGACCAGATCTAGTATCTGATTCACGACACCCTTCATTCGAATATGCTACCGTGACTCTACCATACGACCACCAAAGCTGTACCTTGAAAGTGCATGCCGAAACATATTGCTCATATTCGTGTAATTTCTGTTAATTGCATCTAACGTTATTCACAACTTTTAGCATTTTATGTTACAGAAAAGAATGGCATTGGCAATGGAAGATTATCCAGAATCCTGTGCTGTTCTTGTTCGTCGTCATGGAGTTTATGTATGGGGTCCATCATGGGAGAAAGCAAAGACTATGTATGTTTTTGGAAAAGGCCTCGATCAGGTTTCGTAATCAATTTTGAAACATTCAAACAAAAGAGATATAGAGCACACATTAATATGACAGCAACCAAAAAACAAGGTGAAAACACATATCATATTGCAACTTAACGAATCAGTGAAACTGAATTGAATACTAGAATCAGATCAGTAAGATTTACAAAATTTCTCTAGTGAATGTTAAATTTATTGACCTAAAAGTTAAACCGTCTACTTATTGATAAAGGCAATTAACTGGGTTTTTTAGCATCCAATGTCTCTGTTAAGGAAAATTGTAAGCTTTGTAGCCAGCATTTTTTTTTATTTCAAAATTATTTTTTTTCGGACTGACACAATACACATGATACACATATTTTCTTTTAACAGATTATCTGTCTACATACAGGTTGCCGGGATTTTGTTCTTCTATGTCATGATTGCCTACAGTAATATAAGGAAAAGTTAAATGTAAAAACTAATTGGTTTTCGGGATTTTCAATGAAAAGTTTGGACTAGCTGTATATCATATTCGTTTTTCGTTCATTGTTTTGAAGATAAATTAGACCTTTAGTTTTCTCGTTTGAATTGCTTTACATTTGTCATTTCGGGGCCTTTTATAGCTTACAATGCGGTATTGGTTTTTCTCATTTTTGAAGGCCGTATGGTGACCTATACATTGTAGTTGTTAACTACTCTGTCATTTGGGCTCTGGTGGAGATTTGCAATCATACCACATCTTCTTATTTAAGTAGCGACTATTTTTCTGACTAGATTAGATTTTGTTATTTACGACAATTTTATCAACTTTATGGTCATTTTTATAAATTTCCTGTTACAAAACTTTGAATTTTTCGAAAAACTAAGGATTTTCTTATCCCAGGAATAGATTACCTTAGCCGTATTTGGCACAACTTTTTGAATTTTTGGGTCCTCAATGCTCTTCAACTTTGTACTTGTTTGGCTTTATAACTTTTTTGATCTGAGCGTCACTGATGAGTCTTATGTAGACGAAACGCGCGTCTGGCGTATTAAATTATAATCCTGGTACCCTTGATAACTATTTACACCACTGGGTAGATGCCACTGCTGGTGGACGTTTCGTCCCCGGGGGTATCACCAGCCCAGTAGTCAGCACTTCGGTGTTGACATGAATATCAATTGCATGGTCATTTTTATAAATTTCTTGTAACAAAACTTTGAATTTTTCGAAAAACTAAGGATTTTCTTATCCCAGGAATAGATTACCTTAGCCGTATTTGGCACAACTTTTTGGAATTTAGGGTCCTCAATGCTCTTCAACTTTGTACTTGTTTGGCTTTATAACCTTTTTGATTTGAGCGTCACTGATAAGTCTTATATAGACGAAACGAGCGTCTGGCGTATTAAATTATAATCCTGGTACCTTTGATAACTATTAACACCACTGGATCGATGCCACTGCTGGTGGACGTTTCTTCCCCGAGGGTATCACCAGCCCAGTAGTCAGCACTTCGGTGTTGACATGAATATTAATTATATGGTCATTTTTATAAATTTCCTGTTACAAAACTTTGAATTTTTTGAAAAACTAAGGATTTTCTTATCCCCGGAATAGATTACCTTAGCTGTATTTGGACAACTTTTTGGAATTTTGGGTCCTCAATGCTCTTCGACTTTGTACTTGTTTGGCTTTATAACTTTTTTGATTTGAGCGTCACTGATAAGTCTTATGTAGACGAAACGCGCGTCTGGCGTATTAAATTATAATCCTGGTACCCTTGATAACTATTTACACCACTTGGTCGATGCCACTGCTGGTGGACGTTTCGTCCCCGAGGGTATCAACAGCCCAGTAGTCAGCACTTCGGTGTTGACATGAATATCAATTATATGGTCATTTTTATAAATTTCCTGTTACAAAACTTTGAATTTTTCGAAAAACTACGGATTTTCTTATCCCAGGAATAGATTACCTTAGCCGTATTTGGCACAACTTTTTGGAATTTTGGGTCCTCAATGCTCTTCAACTTTGTACTTGTTTGGCTTTATAACTTTTTTGATTTGAGCGTCACTGATCAGTCTTATATAGACGAAACGCACGTCTGGCGTATTAAATTATAATCCTGGTACCTTTGATAACTATTAACACCACTGGGTCGATGCCACTGCTGGTGGACGTTTCGTCCCCGAGGGTATCACCAGCCCAGTAGTCAGCACTTCGGTGTTGACATGAATATTAATTATATGGTCATTTTTATAAATTTCCTGTTACAAAACTTTGAATTTTTCGAAAAACTAAGGATTTTCTTATCCCAGGAATAGATTACCTTAGCCGTATTTGGCATAACTTTTTGGAATTTTGGGTCCTCAATGCTCTTCAACTTTGTACTTGTTTTGCTTTATAACTTTTTTGATCTGAGCGTCACTGATGAGTCTTATGTAGACGAAACGCGCGTCATGCGTATTAAATTATAATCCTGGTACCTTTGATAACTATTTACACCACTGGGTCGATGTCACTGCTGGTGGACGTTTCGTCCCCGAGGGTATCACCAGCCCAGTAGTCAGCACTTCGGTATTGACATCAATATCAATTATATGGTCATTTTTATAAATTTCCTGTAACAAAACTTTGAATTTTTCGAAAAACTACGGATTTTCTGATCCCAGGAATAGATTACCTTAGCCGTATTTGGCACAACTTTTTGGAATTTTGGGTCCTCAATGCTCTTCGACTTTGTACTTGTTTTGCTTTATAACTTTTTTGATTTGAGCGTCACTGATAAGTCTTATGTAGACGAAACGCGCGTCTGGCGTATTAAATTATAATCCTGGTACCCTTGATAACTATTTACACCACTTGGTCGATGCCACTGCTGGTGGACGTTTCGTCCCCGAGGGTATCAATAGCCCAGTAGTCAGCACTTCGGTGTTGACATGAATATCAATTATATGGTCATTTTTATAAATTTCCTGTTACAAAAATTTGAATTTTTCGAAAAACTACGGATTTTCTTATCCCAGGAATAGATTACCTTAGCCGTATTTGGCACAACTTTTTGGAATTTTGGGTCCTCAATGCTCTTCAACTTTGTACTTGTTTGGCTTTATAACTTTTTTGATCTGAGCGTCACTGATCAGTCTTATATAGACGAAACGCGCGTCTGGCGTATTAAATTATAATCCTGGTACCTTTGATAACTATTAACACCACTGGGTCGATGCCACTGCTGGTGGACGTTTCTTCCCCGAGGGTATCACCAGCCCAGTAGTCAGCACTTCGGTGTTGACATGAATATTAATTATATGGTCATTTTTATAAATTTCCTGTTACAAAACTTTGAATTTTTCGAAAAACTAAGGATTTTCTTATCCCAGGAATAGATTACCTTAGCCGTATTTGGCATTACTTTTTGGAATTTTGGGTCCTCAATGCTCTTCACCTTTGTACTTGTTTGGCTTTATAACTTTTTTGATCTGAGCGTCACTGATGAGTCTTATGTAGACGAAACGCGCGTCTGGCGTATTAAATTATAATCCTGGTACCTTTGATAACTAATTAGAGAAAGGACGTCTTGGTATATAAGAAATTGTCCGGTTATTCTAGAATAAATTTATTTCAACAATACTTGTACATCAATAGATGAACTTTTGTTGTGTGGTATTATTTAAAAATAACAAGACATTTGCTACAAAATGGTTGGTTATCATTTATTTAGATAACCTTATTTGATATTTGATATTTCTTTCGTGTTTCCCTGTTCCAATTTTTTTTTCTTAACCTCTTTTCTTTTCTTTTATAAAAGAATACATAAAATTGAGAATGGAAATAGGGAATGTGTCAAAGAGACAACAACCCTACCATAGAGCAGACAACAGCCGAAGGCCACCAATGGGTTTTTTGTCGTTTCTCTTTTCCAAATATTCCATTATCTAAAATATATATTATATGTATAAATTCATTCTTTTTAATTTTCAGGTGCGAGTGTTATGATTATTTATTCGAAATTGCCATCGAGATGAAGCAACACGGCCTTGACCCTGAAGAGGTACCGAAACCTCCAAAAGGAGCTTACACCCAGTGATATAAAACACTTTGGTTAACATGAAAACCAAATAATTCAATATTCACAAAGACTTAACCAATCAACATAAACAATGTCTACCGTCATTAAATGTTGAGTTTAAGCGCAAAATTATTTATCGAAAATATTAAACAAATATACTTGTTAAAAATAAATAAATGAATAATCTTTATTTCAAGAGGATAATCCCATTAGTTAAAACTAATCTTCCTGAGAGTACTCAAAATAATAATAACATATTCATAAAGTACATACAGTATTATAATGATAAATTGCCAAACAATGTAATTTTAACACACTATTTAGTATGTAAATATTAAAATGTTAAAAATATTTACAATGCGATAAATATAAACGCAATTAATATTTTGCTAGACAAACTAGCTTCATCGAGCGTGCATCTATCCAGGTGAAATCGGAAGCAGATAAGAAACTTTAGCAGCTCATTGTACATTGAATTTATCTGACTAATAAATATATTCAAATTTTGGATGGAGTTCAAGATTTTTTTATTTGATTACGAAATTTGTTGTTGAAGTTTGCAACGGCCATTGGCCAATGTTACAGAGATATAAAGAACGGTGCAATATAATCATTTATTCTTTTTCTTTCCTGTATCTTTTCTCAACATTAAGCCCATCAGGTTCTAAAGTATGGAGCTGGTGGATCCAAAAGTTGTCTCTTCTCCTTCTAGCCGTGGTGTTCCACTCAGCTAGTGTTCACTTCTATGATTTGAAAAGTAACATTATCAAAAGGATGTTTCTTTGAGCGAAGATGTCTTGTGAGTAGACAGTTTTCGTTGTTTAAATATTATATTTTTATTATTATTCATTTTTTTCGTCTCTATTTTATGGTACACGTATAAGGATAATTATTATCTTGATATCACCAACCCATTATCGTCGATGAATATCTAGCTTATGTGACCACCATTATGCTATAATGAACAAAACGTAACAATATTCGGTAAATGAGACTAAATCCGAATGTCTACTTGCAGTGAGCAACACGACGGATGCTAATAGTAGAGCAGGATTTATTAATATGTTGGAGTAAAGAAGTTCACCCACGGTTACTGTTTGTGTTCGTGTCTTTGTGCGATATTTTGTGGACTGTCGTTTGCCTTTTCGTCGTTTCGGTTGTGGTATTGTCTGTTTTTTTTCGACTAATGATTCTTGAATAATTCCTTCGTATCATCTTCCTCTTTTTCCCATTTTTTCTTCTTCAGGAAAACGTCCAAAACAAATCGATTGCCATAATTATAGCTGATTTATAGTATTGAAAATTTGATATGGATGAAGTAAATATTGCGTTCCACGTGCTTGCATTTGAAACGATAATTAGCTAATGACTATTAAAAAAAAACATTATACACTCCGAATGACGTACAACAAAAGCCTTCCCAATAATAACACTTGTTCGGGCATGAAACTTAGGAAACGTTCTGGTTCTGATAATTTGTCTTTTCTTTTATTATTTGTCTGTCTTTATCGTGGAATAATGTAAATACAGTACTTTTGTTCAACATGAATTCATCTGTCATTTTTGAGTGACAGTATGCCTCATGCACACTTAGGAAAAGTCATTAACAGCACCATTTTAAGACTGTCAAAAGATATCCTATCCATTTGTATAGAACTGCTGTTGACAGACGATGATTTTATATTTATACTAAAAATAATTGATGCCATTACTAGCTTTCCGAAAAACTCATTAAACATGTTAAAAGGCAGATTCAATAAGGAAGAGCGAATCTACATGTTTGTATTCATGGATTGACATGCTATAATTGCCAAATAAGAATTGTAATAATAGAGCAATCACTGGTAAAGAAAATAAGAGGAAATAAAATGTATATTATATTGCAAATCATAATGTTTAGAATGAAATGACAAAATAATAGTCGTCTGCTTTTTTCAGATTAATGTCAAACATGAAAACGTAGCAAATTAATAAAAGTATTCTAAAAAATGAAAGCGATTTTCTGGATTTACCTTTATCAGGAACACCCGAAGCCGAATATTTGAAAGCCATGGATGTATAAGAACCGGAACAGTTGAAGAGCTATATGACCAAAAAAGACCCCAAAAAATAGCCGTATCCATCTAAGGTAAACTTTGCCTGAGGGAGTTGAAACCTTAGTTTCTTATAGCTTCAAAATTCATTTCAACGGACAATTATAGAAAGGTTTGTTATAAATGATGTCAGAAGTACTGACTACTCCGCTGATATCGATTAAATCCATACTAGACTAGTAATTGTATACTTTGATTAAGGATCATTATATATTATTTTTAAAAAATTATGAAGAATTTGTTAAGCTTTTTCCTTATTACCCTGTTGTTCAGTTGGAGTTGTTGCTCTTTGTCTATCTTTTATGAAAAATAACAATACTAGGCGTTAAATAGTGTATTGTAGATATTAATGACGAATCAAGTGAACCAATTAATTAAAACAAGAAGAACACCGAGCAATTGTCCGGCTTTGGCTATACTTTTTTTTGTCCTTTTTGGTTTCTGGCTCTTCATCTTTTTAACAAGCTTTGGATTTTCAAATATTTTGGCCTCGAGCATCACTGATGAAGAGACATTGATTGTTGAAATGCGCATCTGGTGCAGAACATTTGGTACCGTTTATGTTATTACATGTAGCAGCGAAATATCACGGTATTGTCTCTATTATATGTAATAAGAAAATTCTCACATCAAAATTGCTGTATCAAATATGAAGTCAAGTTAAACGACGAGCGCTAAAATCACAGAAGAAAAAGAAAAGGAAAAACAGAATCTTAGGTAAAAAAAGGGAAACTATACCAAGGGATACGACAAACAAATCCAGACAGCAGCATGGACTAAAAAGGACCAAAAAAAGAGAAGAAATGACAAGCAAAAAGAAAACACTCCATACGCAACAATAGATTGAACAAGACCAGCCTAAGGAAACATCGGGGTGAATTAAGATATTCCAGAAAGGTCAGCATAACTAACGTGCTCCCCTAATGCCACCCGACGTGTTGTTCTTCTTGCTTTTAAGCTGACCAATAACAATCTCTTAAAGTAGCAGAGGAGTTGATGGATGGCTGCCGTAGTTCTTGTATTGATTAAATCCATACTAGTAATTTTATACTTTGATTAAGGATTTAGATACATTGTTTAAGACACTTTATGACTAAAAGTTTTTTTACATAATTTAAACCTTACTACTGAAGAGAGTTATTATAACAGTTACATGTCCTAGTTTGAATGTTATTGTGAAAATGTATATTTCCAAATCATGGCCAGTGTGTGCCGTGTTACAAATGGATTGATTGTTTGGCGTTTAACGCCACATTCAGCACTATTGTGCTTTTTCGTTGCGGTAAGTTTTTATTGATTAGAGGAAGCCGGCGGTAGGATAACTGACAATCCTAGTCAATTCAGATTGCAGTCCAGCGCATCTGCCACGTGCACGATTGGAACTTAACAACCTAAGGTTTTTACAGGCTAGTGATACTGTAGTTCTACTACTTAGACATTTCGGCATTCGATGCCCGTGTTACAAATGCAAATTAAGTTGATAGTTGAATTCAGATGAGTTGAGGTTTCTAATTAAGACTACTAGGCTTGCTACCTAACGTTTTTTTTTCGGTACTTGTCTTGCTCTACTTTTGGTATGGACGACCTTTTTCAGAAACACGAATCGCATACAACGAAATCTACATCAAACGTTTTAATAAAAGGAGTATAATACAGTTTGAGAATGGTGCTTTTAACTTTCAAAAAATCGTTGAATATTTGGAAAAAATGAAAAATAAAAGTATTTGTGTAATTTCTTTTCTCTCACTAAGGTGCTGAATGTACATGACAATGTGATGTTGGAAAAATGAAAATACTGTCTTTTGCTATTACTCTTTTATTTATTAAACATTTACGAAGTGCGAGGTATACTTCAAGTGGCATGACATGATTGTGTTTCGATATACCTATGCTTGTTTGCATAGGGGTAAGACAAAAGGAGGGGGAGGGGGGAGTTCCCTTCATTTTGCTATTCTTTAATATTTGACCATTTCTTATGAGTATTGTAAAAAATATTGACATTGACGAAGGCTATTTGTTAAGCCGAAATATTTGTCCACACGATTTTATATCATCATCTTCGTACAGTAACATCTTATATTAGTACCGTTGTGCAAATCTTTAGACTTTTACAAGTTTTTCCCTATCTGCCCAGTATCGTCTATTCTAGACGATCCGGTACATATTAATTTTGCTGGTTGGTCCTTTTTATAGACATATATATATATATATATAAGTCTAAATTGAAAACAACGTTCAAACCTATGATTGCGTTGGATAAAAACCGCAATTTTTATACGTGTGCATGCAAAACAAATTTCTTGGTAGAGGGGTCTAAATACAGCACAAACAACATTTTCCAAAAGACCAAAAAAATGTGAAAAAGTATATTTAAACAAAACGCATTTGACTAGCAGGTCGAACAACGGATGTTCTTAAACCCTGCTGACTGCCATTTGCGATTGCCAAATAAACGGATCACAAGATGTAACAAAATGGATCTTCATTATTAATTTAATACCAAACAGAAAACAATAAACTTGCGGAAAAGATGGTATACCGCAAACATGAGGTGCAAGAATTTGTACACCATATCCGGTTTTCGACAATTAATGACTCTTCAGTGATGTTAGGAATCGAAACGGTATTTGGAAGGCCATATAATTTACCTCAAGTTATGATAGACTCTTGAATTTCGAGGAGTCGAAATAGGATGAACGGATCATATAAACCCTAAGGCAAATATAATACAAGCCCAAACGAAAAAATATAAATAAGTCTAAATTGAAAACAACGTTCAAACCTATGATTGCGTTGGATAAAAACCGCAATTTTTATACGTGTGCATGCAAACCAAATTTCTTGGTAGAGGGGTCTAAATACAGCACAAACAACATTTTCCAAAAGACCAAAAAAAGTGAAAAAGTATATTTAAATATATATATATATATATAAATGCCTAAGAGTGTAACTTTAACACACTAATGAGTGTTATAAAAAATAGTTGTTATATTTTATATATTCACGCAATATTTCCCTTAACAAATTAGCTTCATCAGGCGCGTGCAGCCATCCAGGTAAAAAATCGGAGTCTGTAAAGAAATTTTTGCAGCTTGATGTACATGTCTTTAATATATTTTTGCAGCTTATTGTACATTGCGATTCTTAAATCAAAACAAATAATTGTTAGTTAAATAGTATGAAGTTCAGGATTCATTCCTTTGGTTTTGGATAAAACTATTTTTCATCTCTAATTCAGTCCATCAGGTTCAAGAGTGCGTAGCTGATGCATCCAGAATCTCTTTCTCTCTCTTTGTTTTCCATTTTGGGTGTCCCAATTTTGGTTTACCTCTATTATTTGAAAGGTGATATTTTCAAAAGTATGTCCTGTTCTTAAGAGGTGTCTCGTGATTGGGCAGTTTCTTCCTTTGGTATAAAAAGACCGGTGATTATTAAGTCTGATGTTGAATTTAGTTTATGTTTCGCCAACATATTGCAGCTTGCAAGTTCCACAAGTAAGAATATAAATACTATTTTCCGTTTTACAATTAGATGTACAAATTTCTTTACAGCCTCCGATTTTTTACCTGGATGGCTACACGCCCCTGATGAAGCTAATTTGTTTAGCGAAATATTGCGTGAATATATAAAATATAACAACTATTTTTATAACACTCATTACTGTGTTAAAGTTACATTCTTAGGCATTTATATAATTTAATTTAGTAACTGCATCAGTTTATTTACAAACTGATCCACGCCTAGATAGATTGAATATTGATTGTTGCTATTTTTAGACACTAAATATATATATATTTTAAAAATGTGTCATCTATTGTTCAGAAGCATTGGAAAATTATAGAAAATGACTCCAATTTAAAAAAAAGTATTTTCCTCACTACCAGTCATGGCCTTCAGAAGACCTAAAAATATACGTGACAAATTAGTGACATCTGTATGAACAAAGCAACCTACTCCACCTCCCGGTTGCTACAAACAATGTGGTCGAAGGAATTGCTTATGTTGCAAAGCTGCCAATACAAGTAGTTCTTTCATCAGCTCCGTCACTAAACAAAGTTATACCATCTACTTAAATTCCAACTGTAAAACGGAGAACTCAATTTATATATTAACATGTAACACTTGTGGCATTCGGTATGTGGGAGAAACAATGGATAAATTCAATATTCGGCTCAATAACCATCGTTCATGGTACAAAACCAACAAAAGCTGTCCTCTCACAAGACATCTTCGCACAAAAAAACATCCTTTTGATAATGTTACTTTCCAAATCATAGAAGTCAACACCGAGTGGGACACCACGGCGAGAAGGAGAAGAGAAAACTTTTGGATCCACCAGCTCCACACTTTAGAACCTGATGGTCTTAACGAAAAAGACGAGAAAAGATACAGGAAAGATAAAGAATAATTTAGTACACAGCTTCGTCCTTTTTATCCTGTAATATTGGCCAATGGACGTTGCAAACTTCAACCACCAATTTTGTATATAATCTTGAACTTCATCCAAATTGTGTATTATTTACAAGGCAGCTAAATTCATGTGCAACATGTACATTGAGCTGCAAAAGTTTCCTATCATCTACATCCTATTTCACCTGGATAGATGCACGCTTGATAAAGCTAGTTGGTCTAGCGAAACATTGCGTTTAGTTTTATCGTTTTGTAAATATTTTAAACATTCTAATATTTACATACTAAATAGTGTGTTAAAATTACATTGTTAGGCAATCTATATATATATATATATATAATATATATAAAGTGCCTAGAAAATCAACCTAACAATGTTAGAGTAGATTTGATTCTTTACTTCCTCCCCGAGCGGGGCTGGAACCTGTACTTTTCACTTCATATTTCTATATATATATTTTTATCCAACGCAATCATAGGTTTGAACGTTGTTTTCAATTTAGACTTGTTTATATTTTTTCGTTTGGGCTTGTATTATATTTGCCTTCGGATTTATATGATCCGTTCATCCTCTTTTGACTCTTCAAAGTTCAAGAGTCAATCCAAAATTGAGGTAAATTATATGGCCTTCCAAATACCGTTTCGATTCCTAACATCACTGAAGAGACATTAATTGTCGAAATCCGGATATGGTGTACAAATTTTTGCACCTCAAGTTGCGGTATACCATCTTTTCTGCAAGTTTATGTTTTCTGTTTGGTATCAAATTAATAATTAAGATCCATTTTTACATCTGGAGATCCGTTTATTTGGCAATTGCCATGGCAGTCAGCAGGGATTAAGAACATCCGTTGTTCGACCTGCTAGTCAAATGCGTTTTGTTAAAATATACTTTTTCTCTTTTTTTGGTCTTTTGGAAAATGTTGTTTGTGCTGTATTTAGACCACTCTACCAAGAAATTTGTTTTGCATGCACACGTATAAAAATTGCGGTTTTTATTCAACGCAATCATAGGTTTGAACGTTGTTTTCAATTTAGACTTGTTTATATTTTTTTGTTTGGCCTTGTATTATATTTGCCTTCGGGTTTATATGATCCGTTCATCCTATTATGACTCTTCAAAATTCAAGAGTCAATCCAAAATTGAGGTAAATTATATGGCCTTCCAAATACCGTTTCGATTCCTAACATCACTGAAGAGACATTAATTGTCGAAACCCAGATATGGTGTACACATTTTTGCACCTCGTGTTTGCGGTATACCATCTTTTCCGCAAGTTTATTGTTTTCTGTTTGGTATTAAATTAATAATAAAGATCCATTTTGTTACATCTTGTGATCCGTTTATTTGGCAATCGCCATGGCAGTCAGCAGGGTTTAAGAACATCCGTTGTTCGACCTGCTAGTCAAATGCGTTTTGTTAAAATATACTTTTTAACTTTTTTTGGTCTTTTCCAGTGCGCCTCTCCTTGCCGACCTTTTCTTATTTATATTTTATTCAATCACTTGCAAAAAAAAAGAAGATCAAAGAAGCTAGATCCTTGAATTTCACATACAGGTATAAATATGATGTTCTTTTTATCAACAATCCAGATTGGGTCCCATTTATATAGCCTCCCTGAACCAGTGATTGAAGAAACCACAGATACAGATTCCGTCGCCTCGTTTTCAGACATATACCTGGAGTTTGATTACAGCATTCATCTCAGGACCAGAGACTATGGCAAACAATATAAAAATAAGGAAATGTGGTATGATTGCCAATGAGACAACTATCAACTGGATGTGAGCAAGTATAGGCAACCGTATAGCCTTCAACAATGAAAAAAAAACCATACCGTATAGTCGGCCATAAAAGGCCCCCACATGAAAAATATAAAACAATTCAATTGAGAAAACTAACTGCATAATTTATAACAAAACAATTACGAAAAACAAATATGACAAACATGAACCAACGACAACCACCGAACTAAAGGCCTCCGGACATGGGACATGTACATCAAGAATGTGGCGGGGTTAAACATGTTTGTGAGCGCTCAACCCTCCCCCAACCTGGGACAGTGATATAACAGCGCAACATAAGAACAAACTATAACAAAGAGCTGCGCCATGAGCGCATGATACGCCCGTCGCTTTTTCAAAGAATAACGTTCCATAACTCCTCAATGTCATATCAGAAATTTATAAAAAAAAAACTAAAAGGAGCTTATTTTAATAGATATAAATTAAACCAGTCTCCAAAATTTCATGAAAACTGCTCAAGCATTTTTGAGTTATTGTCCCCCTTTTTTAATGAATAAAACCCCATACTTCGGAAACGTAAAATCTGAAATTATATAAATATCGAAAGGGAGCTCACGTCAATAGATATAAACAATTCATCAAAGTTTCATGAAAACTGCTCAAAGCATTTTTGAGCTATTGTCCGAAAACTGGAAAATCCCCCTTTTGTAATGAATAAAACCCCATAACTCAGAAACTTAACTTCTAAAATTTATAAAAATCGAAAGGGAGCTCACGTCAATAGATATAAACAATTCTTCAGAGTTTCATGAAAACTGCTCAAAGCGTTTTTGAGTTATTGTCCGAAAACTGAAAAATCCCCCTTTTGTAATGAATAAAAACCCATAGCTCGGACACGTAAAATCTAAAATTTATAAAAATCGAAAGGGAGCTCACGTCAATAGATATAAACAATTCAAGAACGTTTCATGCAAATTGATTAAAGCGTTTTTGAGTTATTGTCAGACATGTTGACGACTGACGGATAACAGTACTGTGGATTCATTTATTTTCGTGGGCACCAATTTTCGTGGATGAAGGAAAACTTGCATGTTCGTGGACATTTAATTTTGTGGTTTTGCCGAAGTCTTTATACAAACATTTAGAAAATTTGTCCTTCATTGAACATATAATTTCGTGGTTTACCTCAACCCACGAAATCCACGAAAATTGGTATCCCACGAATAATAATGAATCCACAGTATACCATAATACGCACCCTTAACCGATGTATAAAAATCAGTTTAAAAAGGCTTAACTCATCAGATCGATAAAAAGAAAAACATCAAACAAAATACAGACAATGTGGGAGGGTATATATCCATCCCTCACCCATAACAACAAAAAAGACAACAAGCACAGACCTGAGAGTACTCGCAGTTACTGACAGCTAGTTCAAAGCCAATAATAACTAATAAAAAAAATCTTGTATCTAAGACTAAATCCAACATCCAATGGATTTAGTGTAAAGACGTCATCATCAGTCAGAGAAAAAACATGACCTTGTGCAATGCCAAAATTTAAATATCGAAAGATTGTAGTAACGTGAAAGTACATACATGTATGTGTAATATTTAGTATGGTTTTAATTTACTGATTACAAAATCAATATTTATACCAATAAAAGCAATATTCAAAGATTTAATTCCAGTGTTGAATAGGTAACCTTTTAGAATCAGTTTATTTAAAGGATTGGTAAGTTACCCTGATCGCATCTAAATTTCCCGGCTCGGTTAACAACATCCCAATAAAATTTAGGATGTGCTATTCCGTTTGAAGTAAGTTTTCTGCAGGTACAGGCAAACATGCAAACCAAATCTTTGTATCCATGGAAGAATTTAGTAAAGGTTTTAAGTAATTTATGGTAACGAAATCCCTGACTTAATAATTTACTAGTAATACATATATTACGCTCGTTGAAATCCAAAACGTCACTGCAGACACGGGCATAGCGAACGAGTTTGGATATAGAATCACCGTAAGACTGTGCCAAAGTAACATCACCGTCCAAAAAAGGAAAATTAACAATAGGGAAAGAAAAATATTCCCTTTTGTCGTAAATTTTTGTGTAGAGTTTCCAGTGTAACACTGAAATATCTAAATCTAGGAGAGCAGTAACTGTTATTGCTGTTAATATTTGATTTATATAAAGTAAGCTGGTTTAAGTCGATTTCAATTTTGAAATTTTAATTTTTCCCTACTTTAAGCAATATTTCGTCAACTTCAGCCATGTATGGAGTATACATTTCTCAATTCATACAACATTCCAAGAGATTGCAGCTACTATTCAAACTTTGTAAAGGTCATCGGTGTCTGAGTCAGAGTTTGTCAAAGAATGTCTCGTCCTTTTTCTCAAAAGGTTCATTGAAAAAAACCTAGACCTTATAAATAAATATTCAGTGCCTACTTTACAAATAATACAGGATGGTCTTGAGTTATAGATTCTAGGTGCTGAAGTGTTGTGTATCATTTTATTTACTTTATTTTTCCTTTATTTGTCTTTGTTCTGTTATGTTCCTTTTGGTCATTTTGGACTGTGGACATGGCTTGGTATTTGTGAATTCCTGATATGGGTGCTTACATGGCTTTTATAGTTATGTTTTCAATTTGTATACTCTTGTATTTGTATATGTCTTAAATTGTACTTTTTCTTTATCGGGAAAGTGTGTATAGATATAGGAAGATGTGGTATGAGTGCCAATGAGACAACTCTCCATGTCTTTATTTTGAATTATACAGTATTTTCTATCAACTATAAAAACCCTGTTTCTCCCGGCCTCTTTGTCATATTTATATGTTTTTAAAAATAAGGAGATGTGGTATGATTGTAAACGAGACAACTATTAATCAGAGTTCAAATGAAGTAGATGTAAGCAATTATAGTCC
Source organism: Mytilus californianus (assembly GCF_021869535.1). Lineage (NCBI taxonomy): Eukaryota > Metazoa > Mollusca > Bivalvia > Mytilida > Mytilidae > Mytilus > Mytilus californianus. The sequence continues at coordinate 60,645,652 of NW_026262604.1, read as the reverse complement.
ACCTTGGCTTACAAACGTCAACAATGGGAAAAAACCATGCTGTATAGTCGGCTATAAAAGTCCTCAACATGAAAAATGTTAAACAATTCAAACAAAGAAATTAACAGCCTAAATTATAACAAAACAATTTACGAAAACAAATATGACGGAAATGAACCAATAACAACTGAACTTGGGATAGGCAATTAAAAAATGTGGCGGGGACAGCTTACAGAGTTTTGGCTGCTGGATCCCAATTATTGTCACTTTTACCAATTATGTCTATTTTGGGTAACTCACCCAATTTTGTCAATGTAACAGAAAATTTAAACAACCGTCATACCAATTGGAGGTTTAGCTTTCTATAAAACCAGGTTTAACCCACCATTTTCTTCGGAAAATGCCTGTACCAAATCAGGAAATTTCAAATAAGTTTCCATTGTAATTTAAGTATATGAGTTAGCATCAAGAAACGAAAATGACTGCAAGACGGACGGGCTTGTCTACAATTATATATACCCTGCCCCTGCAAAATTATAGGGAGGGATACAAAAATTTAAGTAAAGGCTAGGATGAAATTTGAAAAAAAATAGGCAGGACAGGAGTTTTGAGTAAAAAAAAGGCAGGATGAGACACTTTGCAAAAAAAAAAAAGGCAGGATGACAATTTATGTTAAAAAAAGTCAGGATAAACTAAAAAAAAAAAAAAAAGGCAGGACCGAAAAGAGTGAAAAATAAAAAGGCAGGACAGAGATTACAACTAAAAAAAATGCAGCACAAAGTTTTTCATCCTAGCCCCCCAATAAAAATCAAATGGCAGCTCCCTAAGACAAATGTGCGTGCCATGTGCAGAGTGTCGTCCCTCCTCTATATTTCTTCGGTAGTGTACACGTAGCCTGCTATCCCGGTCCGATCTAGCTGCTTGTTGCAAGTTGAGCCAGGTCACCCCAGGTTAGAGTACACGGGAAAGAGAATTATATATTTGTACATTTTAGAAAAAATGTGTATATCACTAAAACTAAATCTGGAAATACATGTGTACACAGGATGTTAATGTCACCTGATGGCTTTTGATTTGACACGATTCCTTTTCATTACCTGACAATTTGTTGTTATGTAACATTATAACTTAAATCTGAGTTAACCTGTTCCTATATTGGTCATATTGGTCGTAGAAACTTTAAAGGGACATTTAGTTTAATAGGTACGGAGCATTTATCTATTGTTGTGCATGGTTTTTTTTCTCAAAATGAAAGTATTTTTTTTTTCTAAAAAGAATACATTATTTTTCTATATAAAGATAAATTGTTCAGAAAAAAGAGAAAAAATCTTTAAAATAATGAAAAATATTTTTCTTACAAATTTGAATGGTAAGTATTTTTTTTTCACTTCACACTTGAAATAATTTATTTTTTATCAAGAAATTTAAAAATCAAACACATCAGAATATTAACGAACAGAAATAGCACAAATTCTGCATGAAAATTACAAGATGTATAAAAATACAATGCGACACTTCCAAACACATCCGCCATTTTGAAAAATTCCGCAAAATTAACTTTTTTAAATCGATGTGGGACGTAATTTCCCCTCGATTTAAACTGTTTTGAGTAGAATATTTCGCCAGATATATGTTTTAATATTCTGAATCGTGTTGCAAAGTATTACTTTTATTTACGGAATTTGTGAATTTGATGTAAAAAGATATAAGAAGATGTGGTATGAGTGCCAATGAGACAACTCTCCATCCAAGTCACAATTTGTAAAAGTAAACCATTATAGGTCAAAGTACAGCCTTCAACACGGAGCCTTGGCTCACACTGAACAGCAAGCTATAAAGGGCCCCAAAAATGACTAGTGTAAAACCATTCAAACAGGAAAACCAACGGTCTAATCTATATAAAAAATAAGAAACACTTATGAACCACATCAACAAACGACAACCACTGAACATCAGGTTCCTTTTTCTTTCTAAAAGTAGACATGCGGTTGCTAGATGTACCATTGATTCAACGGGGAAATGACGAGAAAAAGCACGATTTTTACGAATCTCCAGGGACGTAATTTAATCAAATATTAACTGTCAGAACCAACATTTTTAGGTAGAATTATGTTCGAATACCAAGGATATAGTTGCAAAAGTTAGAAAACGGATCAGATTAATGAGAAAATTGAACTTTATTAAAGCACCGATGCATTTTTTATGGGACAAAATGACACAAAATGACGGCTTGCTACATCACCAAAGTCACGTGATGTCTTACTTAGTTGGATATGGCAAGCAAATCCTGCTCCACATGTTGCTTGTTTAAGTACAAACCTACTTTAATGACAGTTGGTGATAGTGTCTTATATTGATAAAATTGGGTAAGCAATTTACCCAAACAGACATAATAGGTTAATGTGACAATAACGAAACTTATATGTTTTAAATCCAAGAGCACAAAAAGTAATGTATATATAAAAAAGATGTGGTATGATTGTCAATGAGACAACACTCCACAAGAGACCAAATGACACAGACATTAATTATTATGTAATTTATTTATTATAATATATTTAAATCTTTCAAATATCAAAAATTACAGTTTAATGTGTCTTCAAGTCAAAGCTAATATTTTTTTTTCTTTCTAAAAGCCTTTGAAATCTAAATAATTTTTGCAGAAGTTAATAAAATGGGGCAAAAACTTTAAACAGATATGCAAGTCAAATAGACCTTACCACTATTACGGAACCTGCAACACATAACACTTGACATCAGAATCTGCGACACTTAAACTATTGACGACACTCATACAACAATCACTTTTCCTTTTTGGCTTTGGACATTTGCTATTCTGATGTCAAAATTTTACAGGAACCTTTGCAATGTCCAGTAATGGTGGACAAATAGCGATAAGGTGCATTAAAAATAAATGATTTAAAAACTAGGATAGATAAAGTTCATATCTTTTGTTTTGCTTAAATATAAGTACCATCAAGACACATATTTATGAAATACCATACACTTAATTATTATATTGATATAAGAAGATGTGGTATGAGAGCCAATGAGACAACTCTCCATCCAAGTCAAAATTTATAAACGTAAACCATTATAGGTCAAAGTACGGTCTTCAACACGGAGCCTTGGCTCACACCGAACAGCAAGCTATAAAGGGCCCCAAAAATTACTAGTGTTAAACCATTCAAACGGGAAAACCAACGGTCTAATCTATATAAAAAACGAGAAACGAGAAACACTTATTAACCACATCAACAAACGACAACTACTGAACATCAGATTCCTGACTTAGGACAGGTGCAAACAATTGCAGCGGGTTTAAACGTTTTAATGGTACCAAACCTTCACCCTTATCTGAAACAATAGTGTAATATCACAACATAGAAAGACACACTATAAAATATCAATTGAAATGGCTTAACTCAAACAAAAGACTTATTTACACCAGTGAAGGGAAGAATAATTAAGCACTTTTTTCATGTCCTATTTTATGAAATTTTATATCAGTGAGGTCTTGGACATATTTTAACAATCAGGACTGATCAACTTTTTTTACAGTAGTTATGCCCCTTGGTAATAGACATTGGTTATTGGAAATTGCATTGTAAGCTTAACTCACATCTATATTTCGTGAAGGATAATTAAGAAAAATTTAAAAAGCGTAAAAAAAAAATATTGATGGTATTGCTCTTGGACAGATAAAATATATACATCATTGTGGGACATTGGATTAGAACACTATTCTTTTATTCTTTTTATAGCATTGAAACACTGTTCTTTTATTCTTTTTATAACATTGAAACACTGTTCTTTTATTCTTTTTATAACATTGAAACACTGTTCTTTTATTCTTTTTATAATATTGAAACACTGTTCTTTTATTCTTTTTATAGCAATGACTTTTAATGTACATATTAAAGTTAAAAATGCAAGGATTGGATGATATATATCTTTCTAAGCCTTCTTACTTGTTTTGATGCAATACCTATTATTGTATGTCGACAGAGGAGTAAATCTAAAGGTTCTATGCACAATTATAGTTTTTATTTGTAAGAAATATCGTTCAAAGGAAAAATAATTAATAGGACTATTCTTTATCACATATATGCATTAAAATGTCATCTCTGATTTGAATCTTTACTCAGGCAATGCCAAGAACATTAAGAAAAAGGAACAGCAGAAACACAGAAATGAATGAACCAGGAACAGAAGATGGAAAGAATTCATCTCAGATTTCTAATGCCAATGAATCAGATCAGGCAATCCCTTCAATAACTGAAACACAGATGGAACAAACAGAGGTAAAAAAACAAATTCAAAATAACAGTATGTTTTCTCTTTCCCTAAAAAAATGGTCTAAGGAAACATTTTATTGTATAGACCAACAACACATTTCAAGCAGAACATAACTAATAGTAAGAGTCCAATGATATATCTTATTATATACTTAGTAGTAAATACAGATAAATTGTATGTGTAATACGGAAACGGCAATCGTGCTGTATCAGCCATCCGTGATGATATCGATATCAGTCACGGTTGCAAAGGCTTTAGCACACCTTTAATCTGTATGACGTCACGCCATCGATATCAGTCACTGTTGCAAAGGCTTTATCAAACCCCTAATCTGTATAACGTTATGTCACATAAAAAACATCTACTTGAGGTATATAATAAAGTGTATATGATATGGCTTTTTCAATATCATACACCGTATCAACCCTCAACCAATATAATCCCTTGAGCAGAGCTCTTTGGATTATATTGGTGTCTCATGTTGATACGTGTGTTATATTGAAAAAGCCATATGATATTCTCTATGTATTGCACTAGTGCAAATAAAGCTTCAAATTAGAGGCTTCATCGGTAACAAAATATGTTACAAACAGTTTTTAAGCATAAAAAGGTTATTGGGTAAATACTGGTGTATAATATTCCTCATAAAATATGTATATTGCAATATTGTGCAATACTAAATCTACACAAGACAGTATTCGAGTCTTCACGAAAACTTTTGAATCTACAGGCCCGAAATTGATTTTTATGAAAATTTTAGTTGATTTTTATAGGCCTGTAGTTATGATTTTTATAGACCCGACAGCATTATTACAAGCCTGGGCTGCTGGGCCTGTGGTTGAACGTAAAACAATGGTATTCAACAATATTTAAGCAATAGCCTTTTATTATTGTATACATAATTTTATGAAAGAGAATTACCAAAGGGGATAATCAAACTCGTAAGGCGATGACAAACTGACAATGCTATGGCCAAAAAAAAAGAAAAACAACCAATAGACTAACATTAGTCCAAACAAATACCACATAGAAAACTAAAGTCTGAGCAACACAAACTTTAGTAAAAACTGTAGGTGATCTCAGGTGCTCTGGAAGGGTTAGCAGATCCAGCTCCACATATGACATTTGTCATGTTACTCCTATATAATATGTTGATAAGTTTTCTCAAGTGATTGAGCATCACACAACATATAGTCATGATACTAGTCAGATGATAGATGGATGTCTGGGATAATCAACTAAGTAACATGTACAATGTTGTATATCACAAAGAAACTGAACAATTCATGGGAGACAACTCTGGATATTAAAGTGGAAGAAAGTAACAATCTTACAAGTGTAATTTATTTTATGTATTATAAATTTAAAACATTATGCAATAATTTTAGTATTAGGAAAATTTCGACAGAATAGTTTCCAGAAAAATAAAACTTTAAGTTTTATAGCAGTATTTTAATATAGCTTTTCCTGTAATCACCATAATGAATCTCGTGTCTTTTGTTCATCAATGGCACACAAATGTTTCCAAAATTTACAGTCTATAAATTATCATTACAAGAACTATATGTTTTAGCTAATAAATCTTTATTTTTCTATGTGATGTGGACTGATGTTGTCCTCTGACATTTTTTTCTTAGAGCATAGGGGTTTTTCTTTCTTTCTTTCCCCTACTTATTTTTTTATTGCCCTCTATATTTTGTTATTTTCTCAGTTTTTTTTTTATACTCGGACTAATGCTAATTCTCTGTTATCATTAGAAAATATCTTTTACTTGAGAGACTGAATATTTGATGTTTGTTTGTCTTGAGACCTATTTTTGTCGTTTATTGTTTTCCTCGAACTGTAATATCGTATGTTTAGCATAGAGATCCTTTTAAAGAAAATATATATACAATTAACAACACAAGTCTTGTAAGAAATTTTTTATATCTACATGTATATAAATTTTGGCTGGGTTGCATGAAATGTGAATCTGGCTTCTAGCATGTTGAATGTCAAGCAGGGAAATAAGGTATGGTATCTGATTTGTGTAAAACAACTTCAGCTTTCAATTAACAGCCTTAAAACTTTCTGAAGTATTTGTATACATGTATATACATAAATAATGCACGCTTATCAAACATATACCAAATGAAGTTCATATTAGCACAGGTTCTTTTGTGGTTGCGATTATTTGGAAATTGGGAAAAAATCTTAATTCTTCTTGGTTTAATCAGCTCCTCAATGTTTGTATAAAGATTTTAATTTTCGAGTCAAATTGTACCCCTATTGAAATTTGCATCTGGTGCAGTACATATTGCCCCCTTAAGGTGGATTATCGGTATATATTTCCTCAGATAGAATTTTCTCATACTTTGCAAAAATGCAGGTTTTACCATGTTTTTTTTCAAAAAATTAATAAGTATATGGGTCATTGTGCTATTTGTTAAGCTACAAGTTGTGCAAAATTGCTCAATTTTGCATCGATCATTGATGAAAAAACATTTTTTTGTGAATAAAAAGAAATCTATGTGATAGAATTTTGAATTAAAATATGAGAAGATATGTTTATAATATGCTTTAAGAAAATAAAAATAAAAATATAGTTTGCTTTAGGAAAAATAAAAAAAAAGTGTCACCAAATTTGTTTTCTTGATATGAGTAAAAAATAAAAATGTTATTAAATTTTTACTCAAAGAGTTATCTCCCATTATATGGCTAAGTAAAAAAAATTGTATCAAACAAAAACAAAAATTTGGTGTTATTTCAAAACAGTCTGTCTACTGCAATAAATCACTGATCTATCTTCATTCAAATAAAGTCTTACACATAAAATTTGCAGATTTAAGTAAAGAACTACACAGATTGTGTATTGCTATTTTATGATTTCTACATTCAGATAAATAGTCTTACACATTAATTGCCATTCTTTCTCAACATTTGAAGATTAATTAGCACAATGAACTAGACCAACTGTGTATTGCTATTCTACAATCCAAGATGGAGGTATACAGTTAACCTACCTTAATGCATTTACTATCACTAATGGTAGATACCTTGGCTGGTGGACAAATTGAAAGAACAGAAATGACAAAAACCCCACCTCCTGTATTTAGGGATGAAAATATGTTTTAGCTATTTTAAAAAACATGTTCCCACAAAAATGAAATTCACAGATGTAATTCAAGTTTCAACTCAGAGATATATTGTTACTTTTATGTAGTGCAGCTGGATTAGTGCTATATACAAATGGAAAGTTCACAATTAGTGAATTGGAATTCTCCGGTTTTAATGGAGCATAAGCCGTCAAATTCTGGAACACGAATCTGACCCAAATTCTCAAATTTGGTTTATACCATACTAAAACATTTATACAATTTACAAAAAGTCCAAAAGAAACAATGAACAATGAACAATGAAATTATTCATAAAAATGTTTTTCTATGGATTTTAGACTAGACACCATTGAATTAAACCTTGATATGTCCTCTGAAGTCTGCAGATGTTCATTTCACATGATGTAAACATAAACATAAAAAAAATAATGACAGACAGACAAGAACATGCAATTGGCTAGAGGTATAGGGGGAGGGTTGAGATCTCACAAAACATGTTTAACCCCGCCTCATTTTTGCGCCTGTCCCAAGTCATGAGCCTGTGGCTAGTCTTGTATGTTTTTTAATTTTAGTTCATTTTTATGTTTTGGAGTTTAGCGTGACGTCCATTTTCACTGAACTAGTACACATTTTTGTTTAAGGGCCAGCTGAAGCCCGCTCCCATTATAAATTTTAATCATATATGACGATTTGTTTTAGTCGGTTTGATTTAAAGTCAAAGATAAAAAAATATCGTAAGGGATTCTGCGGGACCCAGTGTGTCGCTTAATATTGCTTTTGTCAGTGTAAAAGTGAAATATTGACTTTAAAAAGAGAGTCCATTAATCAGTAAAATACAGAAATTAAAAAAAAAAATCAGACCTTTTCTTTAGATGCTATATTTTTGTTCTTAGTATTGACAATTAGCTACTGTCCAATGTTCATAACAAATTCCATGAAGGTTTACAAATTTATCATGTCAAAAAAATTAATCCAAGACTGTCTGTAAATTAATGTTAATTGTAAAAAAAACTAAGTCTATCTATCAGAAAAATACTGAAAATGAAAATAAAAATGTGTATTTTCAAATGTTTGCTTCAGACATTATCTCTTAATCATAAAAAACCTTCTGCCAAAGTTTTATAAAATTCTATGAAGCTTTGACAAAGTTATTTACGTGTAACAAACTTTAACCCCAGACTGTATCAACTTAATTGGTAACTGTACAAAAAGGCACTCTGAATACTGTATTTTGGTAATATAAACAAGCTTCAGTCCAAATTTCATAAAATTCCATGAAGGATTGACAAAGTTATAAATGTCTAAAATCAAAGTGCTGGATAGCACCTGTGGAAAGTTTGCAACGGTAGATGTGTATTATTTCAAATAGGTTGTAGATGTGTATTATTTCAAATATGTATTTGATCACAGCTTTGGTGTTTTTTTTACTAAATCATTGTCTCATCAGCAATTATCAAAAATCACTTTTTTTCTGATGTTTGTCATGTAAAATTTTGATATTTTCTATTGCAACCTTAAACTGTAGATTTAAAATAATCAAGTATACAGAAAGCTCTTTTAATTTCTTTATGTGCCCATCCGATGTCAAGGGCCTGTGATTTTAATATTTTTTATTGATTCAGGTCCTTCATATTTGTTTTTAGTAAATTGTATTGTTACTAATTAAGCCGTTAGTTTTCTTGTTTGAATTGTTCCACATTTTTCATATCAGGGCCTTTTATAGCTTACTAAATGTATATGGTATGAGTTTTTATACGACCGCAAACATTTTTGCGGTTGTATATTGGTATGACGTTGGCGCCGTCGTCGTCCGAAGACACATTGGTTTTCGCACAATAACTTTAGTTTAAGTGAATGGATCTCTATGAAATTTTAACATAAGGTTCAATACCACAAAAGGAAGGTTGGGATTGATTTTGGTTTATGGTACCAACGGTTAAGGAATTAGGGGCCAAAAAGGGGCCAAAAATAAGCATTTTTGTAACTTCCAGACAATAACTTGTGTTTAAGTGTATGGATCTCTCTGAAATTATACCACAAGTTTCCATACCACAAAGGGATGGTTAGGATTGGCTTTGGGGGGTTATGGCTCAAACCGTTTAGGAATTAGGGGCAAAAAAGGGGAAAAACAGGGGTTTCCTGGTAAATGGACAATTCAAAAGCAGTGTAAGGGAGGTAATCCAAAAACAAAATTGTACAATGTTGTACAATGTTGGATTACCTCCCTTACACTGCTTTTAAATTATCTATTTAAGACTTTTATGATGTATTTAAATTGGTAATTATGGTTGCAAACTCCATTGGAAATTTGAATTGATTATGACCATATCTTGAGGGAAAGAATTTTTTTTTGGAAAAGGGGTGGGGGGGGGGGGGAGGGGGAGGGGGGTAAAAAAGAAATTGTGGGGGGCTTTTTTTTTCATTTCAGATTTCAGAAATTAAAAAGAAAATTTCTTCAAATATTTTTTTTTTGCAAAAAAAGGGGGGGGGGATAAATTTTTTTTTTTTTGGGGGGTCAATACGCAACAGCATAGTGCATTTCACAAAAGCAAAAAAAAGGGGGGATAATTTTTTTTTTGGGGGGGGGGGGGTCAATTCGCAACAGCATAGTGTATTGCACAAAAGCAAAAAAATTGAATATAAATTCAAATCATATAACCAATTCTAAGTTCTTTGACTACAGTTATTCGGTGTCAGAAACCTATTTTGTGACAAATATTTAATTACAATCCAAATTCAGACCCGTATCAAGCGCGAATAATGTGTCCATTTTCGCCCCCAACTGTTCAGGGTTGGACCTCTGCGGTCGTATCCAGCTGCGCTCAGCGAAGCATTTTATTCTCATTGTTGACGACCGTATAGTGACCTATAATTGTTTGTATATCTTCCTCCTTTGAACTCTTTTGATAGCTGGTTCATTTGCAAGAAATACCATACCTCCTATTTTAAGTATTAAAAGCAAACTTAAATCAATACAACTGTAATGAAAGTGATTTTATATGAAAGGCTTAAACCAACAATGCCAATATGTAGACAGGAATAAAAAGTTTATAGAGGTACTTATAACCATGTAATACATTTTAGTTACTGCTTTGAAATTCAGCATTGAGGCAATGACATTTTGAGAATTTTGGTTTTCAGCCATTCATTTGATATAATTAATCTTAAAGAATCATACTGACCCAGGAACAAAGTGTGAGGTTCATAAGTGTACAAATTCTGAAATTGAATATGGTCAGTATGATGCTTCTGCATACAAAGTTTTGTCAATTAAAGTGCTACAGTTCAAAACGTATGCACCAAACACAAACCATACACTGTTTAACTATCATAGGGCCATTTTAGGGGTCAAATGAGAAAGGTCAGGATGATCTGACTTTGGTATATGATGCACCCCAAGCCCAAATGCAACAGTTAAACTGCATACCATGCAGTTACTCGCTAGGTTATCCAAAATTTTAAGGTACAAAAGGTATGACCCAGACACGAATTGTACAAGGTTTTACTATCATAGGTATCAAAGGACAAAGTCAATGTCAAAAAGATCCGACTTTGGGATATGACACGTCCAAAGACTATGATGCAACTGCCTACTGAGTTTGATAACCCAAAGTTTAAAGCACAAACTTTATGAAACGGCCATAAATTGGATAAAGTCAACTATCATAATCATTTCTATGATTTAACCTTTTCTTTGAGTACTTAGAGAAAATTTAAGTGTAGTGTTATATTCATGCCTCTATCTGTTTTATTTGTATACAATGTCATAGGCATAAATATATAAAAAATTATTTGCTATACATATCTATAACGTGATAAATAAACTTTAAGCATTAAGAAAGTCATTTTGCTAGAAAACTTAAGACTCATTGTTTTAAAAACTTTAAAATATATAAGGTAAACCACTGTCTATATTACAAGGACAAATGTTTTTTAATAAGTTCTACAGAACTTGTCTTGGCACACTGAGAAAAATTATCAGTCATGGTAAAACTGGGCTCAATAACAATAAAGGATAGCCAATGCTCGTTATGCGGTTGTCATTCCACTGATGTCTTTCAACACTTAATTTTGTACTGTGAAAAACTTTTGGATGCAAGAAATAAAATTTTTACGGAATTGTTGATGTTTTACCAGTTCAGAAATCTGTATGCTTTTTCAGCAAGATGATGGCGATATAGTCGTAGCTTTACTTGGATGGTATTACAGATTTTATGCAATCTGTGAACTCTGCCAACTTGAAAAACATGACATGCTGCTTGGTAGATCATATATTTCATCTGTACTGAAAATTTAAAGGCGAATTATCTCAGCATATATTTAATTTTGAACACTAAAATATTTGCCATCAAGCAAATGCATCATATAAGATATACATCTATATGTAAAATGTATGTTGTTTTTTTGTACTTTAATTGTAGTTTGTAATTATATGTTTTTCATTTCTTTTAATTAGTATCACGGGTAGTAACGTCGTCATATCGAGGAGCGTTTAGTACAGTGATTTTGTCATAGTTTGGTTAAGTTGGTCATGGATTAGTTAGGTTACTGTCCAGAACGATTGGCTCAAATCTTTTCAAATGAGCAAATAAAATCATGGTTTTGATCAAATTTGTCATTGTTTAGATCCAAATTAATACATATGTGTTTCGCCTTAATATTGATAGTTTGTTTGAGCGCTTGTGAAAAAACGAATTTATACAATTTACCAATCGACTAAGAAGGAAAAAAAAGCCTTTTTAACCAAATTTGGTGGACGTAATCGGCAAACTTTGCCGTACATTTATACATTTTTACTTTTGGTGTGTTCCTTAGATAGAATTTATATAGCCATTGCTATTTTTAACTGGCATTCGATAACATAAATTACAAAAACAGAGAGCGTTGCTCAATCTGTTTCACCTAGACTCTTTTCTCCATATTTCCATGATGGACTCTGTCAGGGATATCCTCAGCCGCGTCAATAGACAATTGATTAAAGACGTCTACTTAGAGTTGCAAAAACAAAGCAGCTAGTAAAAAATAATCTTTGTTTTACCTTTTTTTCTAGCAAACTATACATCTGTTGTTTTTATTTGAACCAGATTATGTCTATGGTGAATAAAAGGAGATGTGGGGATTATGTGCCCAAAATACAGTAACCCAACTACAAAACTAACCTAACGATATCGAGAGGGCACCATAAAGTCTTCAACCCTCCACGGAACAAAATGTTAACATGGACAACAGTTAAAACTTATTTTCTTAATCAACTATAAGTGAAATTACTATGAAAATTACTGCATAGTTCCGAATTTAATTATATGAAAGATCACAATTTCGAATTAGAAATAGGTCGATATAATGTCTATTTTTATCAATTATTAGTACGAATGAATAAAAATGATTATGGTTTTGTCGTATTGTATAAGTGTATTTTGTACTATTACTTAACCCATTTAAGCATTTTCTTCTTTTATGCAATAAAGTTTCAATAATATTAGAAAATGCTCTGTCGGTCTAGTATTTAGAATGAGAAAATGTACATTATCAAATGTGATTGAAAAAAATAATTTAAATTCTAAGATACACATGTTATTTTGTTTAGTACAAGTACATTTAAACTGTGTACGACCTTATTTTTGACCCGACTAGACGAGAAATCATATTTCATAATAGTAGATATTAATTAAGATAGATGAAGATGAATATTGGCAGCAGAATTCCATTCTGAAATTAAAAGAAGTAGCGTTTTGTCTTGGATTCATGATTTTTTTTATTAGTTGTTATTGGCTTGTAACTTCCAGTAAATGCAAATACTCACAGATCTGTTCTTTGTGTCTTTGGTGTTTACGTGACTTGATTATTTTGCTTTGTATTGATCTGATGATTCAAGTCCTTTTCAACTGATTTTTACTGTTTGTTTTTCTTTGTTGTGCTGTTACACCACTGCCCAAGTTAAGGCGAGGAGAGGGTTGCAAGCCCGCAAACATATTAAACGCCGCCATATACTGTAAATTGTGCCTGTCCTAATTCAAGAGTCTGTAATGCAGTGGTTCTCGTTTGTTATTGTATATCATATTTGTTTTTTCGCTTATTGTTTTGAACATAAATCAGGCCGTTGGTTTGTCTGAGCCTTTTATTGCTTGCTAAGTATGGGTTTTGTTAATTGTTGAAGGCCGTACGGCGACCTAACATGTACGCCATTTTGTCTCGGTGGATAGTTGTCGAATTGGAATTCATACCGCATTTACTTATTATATATAACTATTTGCTTTCTTAGGTCCTTTTGTATTCCATAAAAAAAAAAATGCGTATACCTTTAATGAAAATTGCCATTGAAATGCATTAATATATTATCCTTGTGATTTCTTTATACATGCAAGTTCTATAATGATAATATCTTAAATTTACTATAGACAACTTATTTTCGCGAGTAGAAAATCAACGTTAATATGTGAAGCTAAGATCTACTCGTATGGGTATAAATCAACAACATAAGGAAATTTCAGGAGCTTGCTACTCAGAGTTTGTAAACTTTGAAACGTTATCAGTGTCTGAAAAAAAAAACTAATGAGACAAGGTTTTGTGAAAGAACGTCTCGTCCTATTTATTGAACGGAAACAGGTGTCGTTATTCATGTGGCGATTCACAAATAACCACGAGAGTTTCCAATAATTGCGAAATATTTAGTAATTCGGACTTTTTATGTGTCGGATGTGAATTTTTATAACCATTTATCTCTAGACTATATAAAAATGAAACAATTATTTATCTTTGTGAATACTCAAAATTAATCCCTATTTTGACAAGCAGTTATATTAAGATTTTGTAAAGTGCAATGGTTATATGTAGATTCGTTTAAAATTTGTTTTGTACTTCACAACATTAACTTATTAGTTATTATATTTTTTTTCAAATAAAGGATATTACTTTTTTTCATGTCACTTTCTGAATAATATGTAATTTTCAAACTTCTCATGGACTTATTGAAATTAATTTAAAAACTATGTTGGGGTATTGGTCAGTCGAAAAATAACCCGGCAACTAAAGAAAGAAAAAAACAAAGTTGTGTTTTGGATATTAAATGATTTTAAAACTTTTAACATGCTTACTCAAATGTTATGTTTATAAGCTCAAATGTTCTGTAATAAAAGCACAAATGTCCTGTAGAAAAAACGGAGTGTCTATTGTTCCGGCTAGTCGGAAGAATATTAGCTAAAAATCTCTTTTTTTCTGGCCATCCGTTTGTACTTGCGCAAATGTTCAATATCAATAGCAGTGTCATGTGGCGCGGACAGTGTCCCGGATGAGGTGTCGGATTGCAAACGCGTGTATGCAATGGACGTTTTGAGAATTAAAGATCGTGATTTATATTTAAAGATGTCCTAAAAAAATTAGAGAGAATGACTGTGATGGCTTAAAAACAAATTTCTATAGGACAAACTCCAGAAAAAATAGCGTGTGCACGTACACTGAGAGGAGTAAAGCGTGATATTAAACCGAAATTGCTGATTTACCCCATTATCGTTACCTGTATCAGTGGAAGCAAAACGCTTAAAAACAGTTCACAGGAAAACAACTAAATCAAATATACTTGGATGCATTATTTCTAAGTTCTACTACAACGGAGATTTATGAACATGCACTGATCTGTCTGGACTGGGAATATTCATGATACCAGGGTTGGGGTATACTGAATCCCCCTTCTTATTTTATTCTGTTTTATTTATTTTCTCAATAAAAAATATTAATAATTATGTTTTTGCTATCATAAACACAATCTTACTTTGGGGACAGTTTACATGTGCATAACCTTTTCTCTTAATTATTATGTGTTAAAAATCGCCGAACATTTTAAATAAAAAATCGTGTAATATCATTCGACGACTTCATTGGAACCAAACGTCAAGGAAACAATAAATTCGTGATAATATTTAGGAATCATAGATGTCCATTGATGTCATAAATCAGTGGACAGACTCCTAACCTTGCAGGAAATTCATAGGTAGAACATAAAAATAGGAGAGACATGTTTGCCCCCCCCCTTCCCACTCATTCCCTTAGAATAAAAAAAAATCTGAATATGCCGTATATTATTCAGTAAATTTATTTGCATTTTGATATGTTGTAGTAAATGGAAAGGTTTTTGCACAATTTTTTGACAAGTGGCCTTAATTAAAAAGTGTATGTGCTGCATATCAATCGACGTTGATATTCTTCTTTTGATCTCATTCGAAAAGCTGTTTATATTTTTCGGGGAATCGACGTGTTCCGTAGAACAGCCAGTAGAAAAATGAATTAAAGTTGGTAATTGAGGAGGTTAATTCCATGATAATTCTGTTTTTTTTATTTATTTTTCAATCTTACAATTTTCCAGAACGTTTTATTTTGAGTTTATACTGAGGAACACCGGGAAAATGAATAGTTCCAATTACCAGTGTTTGCATGGGAGGAATTGTTTTGCCAGTACATTCTCCCATTGGATGCTACAATAACCACTTAATCAAAAACAAGTTATATTCATTATTATTGCTATGTATGGCCGGAATAATAGCATAATGGGAGAGAAAGGCTATTCTTCCGGATGGCCGGAAGAATAGACATTTTGTGTTATTTTTCCGGCTAGCCGGAAGAATAGCCGCTGCCTAGAAATGCAAATGTCCTTTTTTAAATAGCGCAAATATAAATATAAAGATGTGGTATGAGTGCCAATGAGATGACTCTCCATCCAAGTCACAATTCAAACAGGAAAACCAACCGTCAAATCTATATAAAAAACGAGAAATCAGAAACACCTATGAACCACACCAACAAACGACAACCACTTAACAACAGGCTCCTGACTTGGGACAGGTGCATACAAATGCAGCGGGTCTAAACGTTTTAACAGGCGCCAACCTTCAACCTAACTTGAGAAAGTATTGTAACATTACAACATAAAAAGACCCAATATAGAATATCAATTGAAATGGCTTAACTCGATCAAAAAGACATTTAAACAAAATTAAACTAGTAAAAAAACACCGAACGAATAAGTTTGATCTACAAAAGTTCATTACAAAAGCTGCAAATGACCTATCAAAAAGTAAAATAACAATAATACCGAACTTTGAGGAAAGCGCAAATGTCGGTCCCACCTCACTAAGGACTTCATTAATTACAGTGAAGCCTTCGGCAAAAAGTCGCACCTGTGACTCGAAAATTCATTGAACTGTTGAAGTGTTATATCAACGACGGGCAAATAGATCCTACAAATACTGGTATAATAAGACCGATGTTCTGACTTTAAAATTCAGAAATGATACAAAAATGATTGTCCTTCACTGTACCAGTTGTGGAATGGACCAGGAACCATCGAACCCTCTTTGCGCGATTCCCAGAGGGTTCACGCATACATATTGGTTGTTTTGGTAGTCTTTCGGAATACCGGAAATGCCTACTGTCTTTTTGGAATACATCTGGGTTTTTTTCTATGGCCGCCTGCGTATTACAGGTATTTAATTGATCTAATGAACATGATGAATATGTATTAGCGTTTTACAATTACATGCTATAGAGATAAGTGTCAATCGAGGCTGGTTGATATCCAATATCAGTACATAATGAAACTAGAGTCGCATATGTCAAGTTTTCTTTAATACAAGCTGTGTTCACATGGAGATTAAGTGACCACCCATGGATAGGGTGTTTTTTAAGATTTAAAACTGAGCTATTTTAGCGTTATTAAAAAAGAGTCAATTTAAACAGCAACTAAAATTCTACGTCCAGGAAAGACGCGAGCAATGGAATTTTTATTAGAATTCCATTACTTTAATTGGTAAAATATTGGAACAATATATCCTTAATCGTTATCAAAATACAAATTAAAATAAATAGAAAATAAATCAAAGAAAAACAATCTGAACCTAAGAATCGTCGAGACGGGTAAATGCAAATATATGATGCTACAACGTAAAGTTATAAACATATTTTTAGCGGTATTATGACGATTCTGAAAGATAAATACAAAACAACAATGTATTTTATAGAGACTGAGTGATGATAGATGTCAGAGATAACATAATGAATTTCTATTTATAGTAATTAAGACTCTCTTTTTTCATAAAAATATAAATAAGGAAACAAAAACAATTATAAAAGACAACTCCACTACATCAGGCAGTTAGTTTTTTCGTATATAGATATAAGAAGATGTGGTATGAGTGCCAATGAGACAACTCTCAATCGAAGTCAAAATTTATAAAAGTAAACCATTATAGGTCAAAGTACGGTCTTCAACACGGATTGTTTTACATTAGTCATTTCGGGGGCCTTTTATAGCTTACTATGTGGTATGGGTTTTGCTCATTTTTGAAGGCTGTACGGTGACATATAGTTGTTAACTTTTACGTCATCTGGTCACTGGAGGAGAGTTGTCTCATTGACAATCATACCACATCTTCCTTTTTTTCATAAAAAGCAGCAATACTTAATCTTATTCAAAAATGAAAGTTAACCCTTGGAATTACGACGAAATTTAAAGGCACCTTTTATGTGTGTTAAATGCAGAAATTATATGGCATATTAAAACAGTTCGTAAATGAGTATTGGTTTGAGTCCTTAAAATAATTCTATAGATATGAAACGATTTTAAGACACACTGAGTGATATTCATTGTGGTATGTAACCCCCCCCCCCAAAAAAAAATGAAAAACAGAAAAAAGAAAATAAAACACCACCACACACACTTCATTATATTTTGGCTAATTTTCTTAAGGACAAGTTATAAAATGAAAAAAGAGATTTGTTTCAACAAACTGATCTAAGTATAAAGTTGAGGTTTCAACTGTTTCAGTCTGATCTAAAAACCTGATTGGAGTGTGCATGTTGCCTTGGGTATAAATAAATTGATATCAAACATATCTTGAATATGATAGCCAATGATCAAACCATATAAACCAGTGTAATTGGTTTTCCAACTGAACGGTTTTAGTTCGGGATTAGTTTAGCTTAGGGTTTTGAACAATATCAAACTGGCTGCAAAAACTAAAAAATCATGATTCATTTCATTAAATTTCAACAAAACAAAAAGTGTTTTCACATTTACATGTCGACTTAAGCCGGGAAGCTACCTCTAATTTCCAAACAGCACATCAGAATGAGGTTTGCCTCCTATTTAGCATGGCTTCACACTAGTTTTTGTAATGTTATCTATCGAAAGAGAGAGAGAGAGAGAAATTATTTCTTTAACAAGAAAATTATGCCCAACACTGAACAGCAGTTTCATCTGAGACTACTATAACACAGTGTTATAGTAGTCTCAGGTTTCATTAAGAATCCACGTCAGTTTTTCTACATCTTACACAAAAAAGAAATTGAGGTTAAATCATGCATCTTTATATAACAATTATCTGATCTTTCATACCAAACAGGTATATAGGATCACGACTGCATTTCTTTTTATTTTAAGAAAGCAACTTGCTTGATACATTATATCGGAAATTCAACCCTCTTCTGACACATCATATCTTAAATCGCAGCTTGTCCGTGATTACAATAATAAAAAAATATATATAACCACACATTTATTGTTGTCAATTGCGACAAAATAGTATTTCAAGAATTGATTCATAGACGATGTGTAATGGCCTCATGTAATGGCCAATTATTTGTAAAGATAAAAGTCACAGTTTTTCAACTTGTATATTTGTGTGTTATAGGGATCGTCTCAAAATACGTTAAACCATTGTAACAGTTATATTTTCCTCTTTCGTTCTTTTTTGTCAAGTAACATGTATCCTACGGGTATTAATATTTTTGATAATGTGATCGAGTTTTACAAGTCTTATATCTATCCCGAAAGATAAATGACAAAAATAACGACTAATCGGGGCCTCTTATAGCTGACTATGGGACGATATACACAGGCAAATTTTGTTCAAATTTATCGAGCTTATACATTAAATTCACGTGAAATGCTGATTCACGTGAAATTAACGTGAATCAAGCTTTCACATGAAATTTTTCACGTGAAATTAACGTAAATCGAGCTTTCACATGTAATTAAAGTGAATTGAGCCACATTAAGGTAGATCATCGATATATGTTTCCCGAGATAGAATTTTCTTATACTTTGCCAAATTGAAGATTTTACTATGATCTTTTCAAAAATATATTAAAAAGGATGGGTCACCGTGCTATTTTTCAAGCTTTGAGTCGTTGAAAATTGCCTAAATTTGCTTAGACTGTTGATGAAAAAACACATTTTTGTGCATAAAAAGAAATCTATGAGATAGAATTTTGAAATAAATTGTGAGAAGATAGGTTTTATAATATGTTTTAAGAAAATAAAAAGAAAAAATGGTGTCACCGAACTTGTTTACTTGCTACAATTAAAAATCAAAAATTTCCCTATCAGTCCAGTATATTTTTTTGGCTGAAAGAGTTATCTCCCCTTAAATGGCTTAGTTGAAAAAATTGATTCTAAAACACAATTGTTTAGTATTTGTTTAAATATTTTGAATAATGCAATAAATCAGCAAGATTTCTTCATATAAATAAACAGGCCAACCAGTAAAATTGCTTATCTGTCTACAAATTTGCAGATTTGGGCAAGTAACTAGACTGATTGTGTACTGCGATAGCACAATCCAAGATGGCGGTATACCATGAATCTACCTTAATTAAAACGAATTTCACAGTATTTGAGCATATTTTAGATAAGTTATAATAATACTAATCTAGTACACGTCCTCTTTTTCATTCTGGTATGTTTGACAATAATAAATATTCTTCTTTTGGTCTTGACCATGTATTCATATTTTCATTCTATATTCCTTTTTTTGTTGCTCAAATGTCTTGGCATAAACAATACAAATGGTATTTATCCATCAGTATTTAAACTCCAACCAACAACATCGCCAATGCATCAGATAAGATGCAATAAAACCAAGTAGACAAGCAAATGTGTCAAAGGGTATTAAAGTAATTTATGATGATGTATATTTTATTTGAGTTTATTTTTAACATGTATGTATTTTTTTCAACTTTGACACCATTAATATTTTTCACGTGAAAAATTTAACTTGAAATTCACATGAAATAAATTCACGTGAAATGAGATTCACGTGAAATTGATGTGAGCAAAATTTGGATCACATTTAATAAACTTAAGTTTTATTTTTCCTGTTCCTTTTTCGTCTTCTTCATTTAGACTATAAGTTTTAAAGTATGGAGCTTGTGGATCCAAAAGTTTTCTCTTCTTCTTCTCGCCGTGGTGTCCCTTCAGTGTTCACTTCTATAATTTGAAAAGTTACTTTATCAAAAGGATGTTTCTTTGAGCGAAGATGTCTTCACCGTATGGGAGCGACACCGGATATTGGTACTTGCTAAGGCGGAGAGAGGTTGAAGTTGATGTAAAATGTAAGCTGTCGTACATATCAATACATCAATTGCCGTACACAATCGAAAGTTTGTCTTTGTGATTTACATATATTTTAAAGACAATTTATAAAAGTCGTTTTCTTGTGGGTCATTATTGAATTAACGGGAGAAAATCCAATCTTTAGACGTATTAAACCGGCTATTTTTCTTGATTTGAAGTAATTGGCGCCTTTTCCCCGTTACTAAATGGTAATTTTCTATCTCCAGATTGAAATTGTGCTGTTTTCTAACATGTTCAGTCAACGAAAATTTTTATAAATCAATATCTTGTGTAGTTTAAAATCAAATCTGTATGGACCTTTTTATATGATAAAGATTCTGTATTTCTATTTTCAGCTGAATTAAAGATCGATTTCATTTGGGATTACCGTAATAATATATACCAAACGTATACACTTTGAGACGACCCCTTGTATACAAATTAAAAAACAATCGATATGGTCATGTAAGCATATTTCGAAACGGACTGAGTATTTAAAAAGGCTGCAAGCCATTTAATCGTACACAAACGCAGGTGTGGTCGGATTAGTAACTATAAAATTAAAAACATGGGATTCGATGAAGAAGCAGGTAATATTTATTATTTATTATGTAAATAAATGATGACGTTCGGTGAGCTATTTTTATCTTTCATTTATTTTTGTATTTCTAATGTATGTATATTGCATATTTCAATTGTTTAATTTAAAAGAAAATCACTGTACTGATTATGCCCAAAATGGGTCCTCTATTGGAAATAAAATCTCTCTCTCTCTCTCTGCATGTATGTGTGCATTGTTGAATTCATTTATATTATTCTTTTGTTTACTTGGTCGTTTTTATAATGATCGACACCTTCGTATCAATAATTATGACCACGCTTTTACAGCGATTAAAATGTAATTAATTTTTATATATATATGAAGGTCTGGTTTGGGTCCTTCGTTTCGGTATTCTTTAATTTTTTAGGCCATTTTTTTCTATTCTTTTTAGCACCTAATTTTTCTCTATTCTTTATTTTTTGGGTCCATCTTTCTCTATAAACAAACTAGCTAGCTAATATGTGTCTTTTGACTACTTTACGTCAGAATAGATATGATAGACTTCTTTCCAGCTCTCTATTTTTGCTTCAATTCATACATTGTCCCATTTAATCTCAAGTCGCATTATCTGACATGCCACAAACTACCCCTTTATCCGCTGGTATATTTACTGAACTAAGGAAATAATGTTTATTTGTACAGAATTAAATATTGTTTGGCATCCTGATATTATTTTTTTTTACAGACAAACCAATGTAATTCAATATATAAATCTCCATAAAACAAAATGTTCCATTATCACATTCAATTATTCAAACAAGGTGTTCCAACAGCACCCTCATTTATTCAATTTGAAATGTAAAACTTTCGTTATGTAAACAATTTCATCGCTAGAAGGACGTAAACCGTACATTTGTACTCATAATCTCCGTCCTAGTTTTTCACATTTCTCCTCAATGTGTCAATACGGTATTGTATATAATTTATGTATACTAAAACGATCACGACATTAAACAGATTAAGCGTTATGAATCAATATCTTAATAGTACTAAAGAATGGTTGGATTGATTAAGGGAAGTCCATACGTTTGTCCCATAGTATTGACATTTTTGTGACTTTTAGATAATAACGAATCCTTAAACAAAAAATATAACAAAGATGAACGTGCATTGAGGCGCACAGCTTGGTTGTTACGCTGAAAGTTTCTTATAGCTTTAAACATTTCTTAAACTAGATATTTTTGGCAATGAATAACAAAACTATATAAAGCTCTGATTTACATATATTTGCATAAAAGGCACGACAAATCGAGATATACGTCAAAAAGTATTGTTTCATTTCAAAACGATTAGAGGACCAAAGGCTGACCCAGTTATTTTTAAAAGGGGGTTCCAACCCAAAATAAAGGGGATGGGGCCAACTATATGTCCTCATTCAAAAGCATTGATCGTATAAAAAAAGGGAGGTTTCAACCCCCGAAACCCTACCCTGAATCCGCCACTGAGGACCTATTTCACTGCATAAATGGTCAATTTACAGATATTTTCAAAGATAAGTCTTAAAATGTCCTTTAAAATTTGTGTTTTTATACGCCCGTTTACGGGACGTATTATGGTTCTTAAAGTGTCCTTATAATTTTATAAGAGATATATTTCACTTTCCGAGTTCGGAAAATTATTATGCTTTGCAAATATATAGACAACAACAATGAGAAAATGCAAATATTTGTCCTCTGGTTGTTCAGGGGCGGATTCAGGCGGGAGCGTGGCGGGCGTGCGCTCCCCCCCCTAAAATTTGCAAAGCATCCAGTTGTCCTCAGCTTAATAAAGAATATTTCGATAATTTTACTTCAAATTTTTTTTGCATCGCTCAGCTCGGCGAAAATTTAAGTTTGCGCCCCCCCCCCCCTTATTTATTTTTGTATGATTCAATTTTGCCAGGATTTTATTATTAGTTTTAAAAATCAATTTCTGTAAGAAAGTTTTTTTTTCTGACGTGATAGGCAAATTCAGACTTAAAATATTTAGCATATTTTCTCTATATCAAAAATGACTTTTAATTAGTATGATCATTACGTTATATGTATATGGCGTTTATGTATTTAGCCCGAATTTGGGTATAGACATCCGGCTGCATGGGGTTTGAAACCGCCCCCGCCCCATTCATAAATTGGTTTATGTGAAAATCCCTACCGATTCATATATTTTATAGCTAAAAGAGGAAAACTGCTTCTTAATTCTGTAATTGGTACCAGTTCAATATCATCATTTTGATTATATTGAAATAAATTGGAAATCTACCAAGTTTATATAACACTGCAGCATTTGTAGTTTTTCAGTGAATGCGCCCCAAGTATACATTTGCTAAATATTATGTGAGGTTTCTCACAGGGTAAACCTACGGATAAATCTACATCGCTGGGCTTTAAAGAGATAGGGCCATTTTCCCCTGATTTTTTTTTCATTTGATTAGGTAGGTAAATCATGTTTTTAAATAGCCCGATAGATGCTAATTAGAGTACACGAAAATACGTCACATCATCTATTTTCATACCTTGAACAGGTATTCCTACAATTAACAAGGCCAAGACTATTGATTTTTTGGTTTATCAAAACCAATATTGATTTTCTTTGTTAACGCCTCTGAGGAGAAAATAGATATTCAAAATTAGTTTTGTATTAAAAAATCACGTTGCTTCAGTTAGCGTGTTAATGTTGGTAGGTGATTTGTAGCGTACATGTATTTTATAGCTTTGTTTAACTTAAAACTAACAAAATAATAAAAAACGGGGGTTAAATATAAATACAAAACACATTTAATAATCTAATTATCTGATATATAAATCAGCTAATCTGATTCAAGATCGGTCTCTGTTTCAATGTCTATATTGGCATCTTTAACTGCAGCGGAACATCTGTTTGTTTTGGTGTCTGGCATATCCCATGTACCACAATATCGTAGCTACATGGACACAGCATCCCACAGTTCGGGCTCCCGCCTTACACTCACTAAACCAACCGTTAACTGGATGGGTATCATTATCCTCATTTAATTCAAGCCAAAGACATTTTTCTGCTATGGCCTTTTTTCGTTATGTGTATATTACACACACAACATATGGGCTTCATTGCTATATAATCAATTCTTGTGTTATTGGTTATGTACAAGCACCTACTTCAGTTTGACGGCAATTGTTCATTGCATATATATAATTATTGTAAACACAGGAATAGGCAGTAAGCCAAGAGTATGAATAGTAATAGGAACACACACAATAAGCAACACATTACTTTTTTTTCTTTAATGAAATGATATATAGTCAAAATGATCCATAATGACCTATGAATTAAACAAACATCCGAAAAAATATGATAGAAACATAACAATTTAATATTTCACCACAAAAAAAAAACAAGAAATCTGCGTGAGATGTGAACCCCTTCTAAAAACAATCTGTCCCAAGTCAGGAGCCTCTAGCCTTTGTTAGTCTTGTATTATTTTTAATTTTAGTTTCTTGTGTACAATTTGGAGTTTAGCATGTTTAGTATGGCGTTCATTATCACTGAACTAGTATATATATATTTGTTTAGGGGCCAGCTGAAGGACGCCTCCGGGTGCGGGAATTTCTCGCTGCATTGAAGACCTGTTGGTGGCCTTCTGCTGTTGTCTGTTCTGTGGTCGGGTTGTTGTCTCTTTGACACATTCCCCATTTCCATTCTCAATTTTATGTCATTAACAGTTCTATGCGCCACCGATAGAGCCACGGCGACTCTTCAAGATTAGTCTGTTATTAAGCA
This sequence comes from Mytilus californianus, assembly GCF_021869535.1. Lineage (NCBI taxonomy): Eukaryota > Metazoa > Mollusca > Bivalvia > Mytilida > Mytilidae > Mytilus > Mytilus californianus. Next base: position 60,620,556 of record NW_026262604.1, on the reverse strand, counting down.
GCTATATAGGTACAATTTAGTGATGTTCCACTTTTTTGTTTATTAAAAAAGTTGTTTTTAGGTTTAAGGACACACTAAACCAATTTCATTTTGAGGAAAAAGGTTGTATAAATTACAACAACAACAAACTTAACTTTGTTTTGGTTTGAAATGTCCTTCTCGGGGGATTCCCTGTTTTTTCAACCTAAAAACACGGTAAATTCCGCATATTGGATTTTCATCTTTTTTGGTTGTTAAAAAAATTTAACTATTTTTATACTTTGCGGTCGTATATTGGTATGACGTTGTCGTCGTCCGGCGACGTCGTCGTCGTCGTCGTCGTCGTCGTCCGGCGTCGTCGTCGTCGTCCGAAGACACATTGGTTTTCGCACTCTAACTTTAGTTTAAGTGAATGGATCTCTATGAAATCTTACCATAAAGTTCAATACCACAAAAGGAAGGTTGGGATTGATTTTGGGGGTAATTGCTCAAAATCTTTAGGAATAAGGGGCCAAAAATAAGCATTTTTCTAGTTTCCAGACAAAAACTTGTGTTCAAGTGTATTGATCTCTCTGAAATTGTACTGCAAGGTACCATACCACAAAGGGAAGGCTGTGATTGATTTTGGGGGTAATTGCCTCAAAAGTTTAGGAATAAGGGGCCAAAAAGGGGCAAAAAACAAGCATTTTTCTAGTTTCAGGACAATAACTTGTGTGTAAGTGTATGGATCTTTATGAAATTGTACTACAAGGTTCCATATCACAAAGGAAAAGCTGGGTTTGAGTTTGGGGGTAATTGCCCAAAAACGTTTAGGAATTTGGGGCCAAAAAGGGGCCTAAAAACAAGCATTTTTCTAGAATCCAGACAATAACTTGTGTTCAAGTGTATGGATCTCTGAAATTGTACTGCAAGGTACAATACCACAAAGGGAAGGCTGGGATTCAGTTTGGGGGTGATGAATCATAAGGGGTTCAAAAAATTTGTGGGTGGGATTTTTTTTTTTTTTTTTTGCATTTTAAATTGTTTTTTTTTTATTTATATATATATATATATATATATAAGCAAATAATAATGATATGGTTTGAATAGGTAAATTAAAATTTTTTAAGTTCTTAGACCACATTCATTCTGTGTCAGTAACCTATGCTGTGTCAAATATTTAATCACAATCCAAATTCAGTGCTGTATCAAGCTTGAATGTTGTGTCCATACTTGCCCTAACTGTTCAGGGTTCGACCTCTGTGGTCGTATCAAGCTGCGCCCAGCGGAGCATTTTATTCAGACATATCATAATATATAAAAAAACGAGATATTGATAAAAAAAAAAAAACATTTCTATTTCTTGTTTTGATCGTAAATTTTATTCTTTCAGCACTTTTTGAAATTGGCCCTTCTGTGAAAAGAAATCAGGGGAAATTGGCCCCATAGGCGGATCCGGGGTGGGGGAGGAGAGGTGGGTGTTGGGCTGTTTGGCCGCGGCCCCCCTTTTTTTGGAAACATTTGGTTGATAATATAGGGAATCACTGAAGTATGACTGGAGCGGTCCCCCCTTAGGTCAGTCGGTGCCCCCCCCTCCCCCCTTATAAAAAGTTCTGGATCCGCCACTGGGCCCTACCTCAAATTTACAGCTCTAGACCTTTACATCCCCAGCGCCTGACCTAGATCTACAGCGCTGGACTTTACATCTCGAGCGCTTGACCAAAGTCTACAGCGCTTGACCTAGATCTACAGCCCTAGACCTTACATCTCGAGCGCTTGACTGAAGTCTACAGCGCTGGACTTGAAAAACCACAACTGTAAACCTGAATATATTTTTTTGATAGGTACACCTTCCTTCTTATATTTGGATGAACGAGACTTAAACATTCGTCATTCTGCACTACCATTGAATAAAATAGGTTTCACAGTTTGATAAAAAAAATACTGGTTTTTATCTTAGGATTTAGTGATAACAAATAAGCAGCATGCATACACCGCAAATAGGGTGGGGTTGGTAATCATACATTTGTCTTAAACTTGATTTAACTTTGCTTCATTTTTAAAACTCTTTCCAAGTTATATTATATGATAAAATTATACGGTTTAGAGTTTCCATGTTCTATACATATTGTATTATCATTTTATACAGTTTAGAGTTTCCATGTTCCATACATATTGTATTATCATTTAACATTTTTTTTTTTAAATTTCAGTCGCACGCAAAAGACAAGGATTACAGTTCCAAAAAATCATTTCGCTTATTCAGTGTGGTATATCTCCGATCCTGATTATTATAGGAATAGTCATTCTAGCAACACAGGATGGTGCAAGCTACCCTATCATTGGTGCTTCACCTATCTATATCGGAGTCTATGTAAGTACTTGTTACCTGTATCCATTATAGCAACACAGGATGCTGCAAGCTACCCTATCAATGGTGCTTCACCTATCTATATCGGAGTCTATGTAAGTACTTGTTACCTTTATCCGTTCCAGCGACACAGGATGGTGCCAGCTACCCTATCGTTGGTGCTTCACCTATCTATATCGTAGTCTATGTAAGTACTTGTTACCTTTAGTCATTCTAGCGACACAGGATGGTGCAAGCTACCCTGTCATTGGTGCTTCACCTATCTTTATCGGAGTCTATGTAAGTACTTGTTACCTTTATCCGTTCTAGCGACACAGGATGGTGCAAGCTACCCTATCACTGATGCTTCACCTATCTATATCGGAGTCTAAGCACTTGTTACCTTTAGTCATTCTAGCGAGACAGGATGGTGCAAGCTACCCTGTCATTGGTGCTTCACCTATCTTTATCGGAGTCTATGTAAGTGCTTGTTACCTTTATCCATTCTAGCGACACAGAATGGTGCAAGCTACCCTATCGTTGGTGCTTCACCTTTCTATATCGGAGTCTATGTAAGTACTTGTTACCTTTATCCATTCTAGCGACACAGGATGGTGCAAGCTACCCTATTGTTGATGCCTCACCTATCTGTATCGGAGTCTATGTAAGTACTTGTTACCTTTAGTCATTCTAGCGACACAGGATGGTGCAAGCTACCCTATCATTGGTGCCTCAACTATCTATATCAGAGCAGAGTCTATGTAAGTACTTGTTACCTTTAGTCATTCTAGCGACACAGGATGGTGCAAACTACCCTATTGTTGGTGCCTCACCTATCTGTATCAGAGTCTATGTAAGTACTTGTTACCTTTAGACATTCTAGCGACACAGGATGGTGCAAGCTACCCCATCATTGGTGCCTCAACTATCTATATCAGAGTCTATGTAAGTTCTTGTTACCTTAAGTCATTCTAGCGACACAGGATGGTGCAAGCTACCCTATCATTGGTGCTTCACCTATCTATATCGGAGTCTATGTAAGTACTTGTTACCTTTAGTCATTCTAGCGACACAGGATGGTGCAAGCTACCCTATCATTGTTGCTTCGCCCATCTATATCGGAGTCTATGTAAGTACTTGTTACCTTTATCCATTCTAGCGACACAGGATGGTGCAAGCTACCATATCTTTGGTGCTTCGCCCATCTATATCGGAGTCTATGTAAGTACTTGTTACCTTTAGCCATTCTAGCGACATGCACAGGATGGTGCAAGCTACCCTATCTTTGGTGCTTCTCCCATCTATATCGGAGTCTATGTAAGTACTTGTTACCTTTAGTCATTCTAGCGACACAGAATGTTACAAGCTACCCTATCGTTAGTGCTTCACCTATCTATATCGGAGTTTATGTAAGTACTTGTTACCTTCATCCATTCTAGCGACACAGGATGGTGCAAGCTACCCTATCACTGGTGATTCACCTATCTATATCGGGGTCTATGTAAGTACTTTTGCCATTTTAGCCAAAGGGTCCACATGAACCTTAAATAATCCTGTATTCAGAACAATTTTAGATAGGAAACCATGAAGTAGGTTAATAAGGAATAATTGAGGCGTGGTCTTTGTACATACAAATTGAAATTGCTGTCCCGGTAATCGGACGTTCGTCTAAGTGCTCGTAAGTAAAATATGATACAAATACCTGTATTGGCTAGTGTAAATATAATTAACCGAAAGTATTCCAAAAACTGGATTACCTCCCTTTAGAAGTATGACAAAAACTAAGTTACCTCTCCGTTCTTTCTCCACAAAAATGGATAGTACAGGACACTAGTTTTCTTGAATTACATCTATCTAATATCTAATTAGTTTCATTGTTAAAAATAATAAATAAGCGGTGGAACATTTGAACGTAAAGATTGATTTATAAACGATGGGGCATTTGTACCTAAAGCCTGATAAAAAAACGATGGAACATTTATACCTTAAGCTTGATAAATTATAAACGATGGGCCATTTATATCTAAAGCCTGGTTAATTTTAAACGATAGGACATTTATACCTAAAGCTTAATTAGTAAACACAGGGACACTATCGATCATACATTTATTCTTGCTATACAAATACCTGGTAATAAATATATCATGAATACATTGTATATTTTAGGGAATTGTTATAGGATGCATGGGAATCATAGCCAACTCCATGGCTACAGAATCTATAACAACACAGGAGGAGACAGCTAAGCAAAGAAACCTGGTATGTCATCAAGATATTAAAGTCAGTCTTCAAACATTGAAAACAAACGCATAGGCGGATCCAGGGGGGCCTGGGGGGCCCGGCCCCCCCCTTTTGTGGGAAAAATTTGGTTGATTATATAGGGAATCACTGAAGCATGACTGGAGCGCCCCCCTCTTAGGTCAGTCAACGGGCCCCCTTTATGTAAAGTTCTAGATCCGCCACTGAAACGTAATCATATATAAACAAAAAAATTACGCTGCAGTACCATCCGGGTCTTAGATAACTATTAAACAATTAAACAATAAATAAACATATTTATTACAAAAACAAGTTAGAAGAACGGAGCTCAGATATATACACTTAAATGTTCCGGTAAGGTATATGGCCGTGAAGGATTAGTCCGTCAGTGCTTTAAATTTTGATTGTTGAACCTTCAATAGTACATGATATGTTCCAATGTATCTAAAACTAAAATATCAATCAGTACATATCCAACATCCAATGGATTTAGTGTAAACACGTCATTAACATGTCATAGAATAACATGACTTTGTGCATTGCTAAAATAAAGGTATCGACAGATTTTAGTACTGTTAAAGTGTATATCTGTATAACAATACTATTTAGTATGGTACTAATTTACTGATAACAAAATCAATATTAATACCAATAAAAACAATATTTAAAGATCTGATTACAGTGTTGAATTGGTAACCTTTTAGAACAAGTTTACTAAAAAGGATTGAAAAGTTTACCCGGATCGTATCTAAATTTCTGGGCTCGGTAAACAACATCACCGTTAACATTAGGATATGATATTCCGTTTGAAATTAGTTTTCTACAGGTAAGTCAATTTTAGACTTCACGAGTTAATCTCTTACAATAACTGTTTTGTAAAAGTTCTTCATTGTACTTATATATCGTAACTATATCTAATGTTAAGCATATATTCTTCAACTGAAGCCGTGTATTTTACTTTATTCACAGTGGAATGGTTTATTTGGATTGACTTGTGCTTCGTTTGGTATACTTGGGTATCCTACGAGTGAAGTTATTAGAGGAGCTACAAGTTGCGGTGGACACAACAAGGAATGTGGAAATTCACATCAAGACACTTTGATGGCGTTGTTTATTGTGGCTGCCATTCTGATGCAAACGATTAATTGTTGCAACATCATTCTGTTATGTACTTGGCGCAAATTTCGTGGCAGAACATCACAAGGTCCATGTGTTATGGCTACATGTAAAGATTCTCCAAAATATACATAGGTTGTAGACACAGACATATGATACACTTTGTAGTATTTGTCTTGTAATGGACGCAAAGAAATGCGTCCGTTTTATTTTCTTCACAAACATCAAGAGCATGGAAATACACACGCACCTTGAGCGGGGGAATACAGATTTCTTTAATATTATGAATTATCATTAGCTATAATTTTTTGAGTTGAATATAATTATTTGTTGTTGTGACACATACGTAATAGTTAGCTTCTCTTGACACTGTAAACTAATGAATGAATGGTCTTTATTTCTCCAGTATAGAAAAGGCTAACATTGTATTGAACATATTCAATAACCATCATGATAACATCAATATTCCTAGAAAATGTTTAGAATATTCTAATTAAAACATCTGTTTCATAAATATAGGTTATGCGCTAACTCAGCTGTTATGAGGGAAATATATTGTTTTCCAAGCAAATACAAATCAATGATCTATCAATCATAGTATATGTTTTTATACGACCGCAAAACATTTTTTGGGATCGTATGATTTCGTCGTCGTCTGCGTCGTCTTCGTCGTCTGCGTCGTCGTCCGAAGACACATTTGTTTCCGGACAATTACTTTAGTTTACGTGAATGGATCTTTATGAATTTTTTTTAGAAGGTTCAATACCACAAAAGGAAGGTTGTGATTGATTTTAGGGATGATGGTCTCAACCGTTTAGGAATTAGGGGCCCAAAAGGGGCCCAAAATAAGCATTTATCTAGTTTCAGGACAATAACTTGTGTATAAGTATTTCAATTGCTCTGCAATTGTACCACAATGTTTAATATCACAAGTAGAAGGTTGGGATTTATTTTAAGGGTTATGGGGCAAACAGTTTAGGAATTAAGGGCCAAAAAGGGGCCAAAAACAAGCATTTTTCTAGTTTCCGGTCAATAACTTGTGTGTAAGTGTATGGATCTCTCAGACATTGTACCACAAGGTTCCATATAACAAAGGGAAGGCTGGAATTGAGTTTGGGGTTAATTGCCCCAAACATGTAGGAATAAGGGGCCAAAAAAGGCCCAAAAAGAAGCATTTTTCTAGTTTCGAGACAATAACTTGTGTTCAAGTGTATGGATCTCTCTGAAATTATACAACAAGATTCCATACTACAAAGGAAAGGCTGGGATTAAGTTTTGGGGTTATTGCTCCAAGGGGGGTTTCAATAAGTTGGGGGTGGGATTTTTTGTTTACAATTTTTTTAAAGGATTCATATTTTTTTTTCAAAATTTTTCAAATTTCGAATTTTTGAAAAGTTTCAAGAAGAAATCTTCAATTGCACAGTATTGCGCAATAGATTTGTAAGATCTTTGACCACATTTAATTTGTGTCAGAAAGCTATATTATGTCAAAAATTTGATCACAATCCAAATTCAGACAGTATCAAGCTTGAATATTGTGTCCAAATTTGCCCCAACTGTCCAGGGTTCGACCTCTGCGGTCGTATCAGGCTGCGCTCAGCGAAGCATTTTATTTTACCATGTAGAGACTGATGTGGATGTTTAAAACATTGGACAAGTGTATTTAGACACTGGACAAGATGTACAAATATGAGTCATGATAGAATAAATTTTAAAGTTTTCAAATGGTCAATGAAGAAAACTAGAGGTAGAATCAAGAATTGGAACCATATAGTTATGGAAATGTTTAAAACTCATAATTTTGAAGACTATAATATTGTAACTTTAAAACTAATGTATTAAATAAGAGTATTATTGTACAAATTGAAACAATAATGTTTGATAAATATAAAATAGATTGGAGTAATAGAGTATCTACGTATGCTCAAGGTAATAAATTAAGAACATATAAGTTATTTAAATACGATTATTGTACTGAACCTTACTTAAAATGTAAATTGCCACCTAAATTTAGGATCGCTTTTGCAAAATCTAGATGTGGTGTTGCTCCCCTTTGAATAAAGACAGGCAGCTATGAAAGAAAAGAAATGCACGAAAGAACATGTTTTTAATGTAATAATAGTATTGAAGATGAACTGCATGTTTTATTAAAATGTCCACTATACGAAGATCTTAGACCCATATTGTTTTAGGAAGCTGAAATTCTAATGTGGATTTTAACGTTTTATCAGATAATGAAAAGTTGATTTTCTTATTCAATAACGATAAAGTTTTTGAAAGTGTGGCCAGAACCTGCTATAACATTTTAATCTGAAGAAATGGTTTTTTATATCATTAATTATGCTGTATTTTAATGATATTCTTAAACAAATATTTATTTTATATGATATGTACATTATCAAACTGTATTTAAATATTGCTTGTACAGTCTCTCATAAATCTTTTAATATTAGCCTTTAATATTTAATATTTGTTTTCCCCTATTAGCCTTGGTTAAATTGGCATTTTACAAAAACTTTGTAAGATTGGCACATACAATGTTAATGTAATGTTTCTTGTTATCTGTTTTATGTACCTGTATGAATATTTTATTTTGTAAATATATGTATTTGTATGTGGTGAGACTATAATAAAATATTGAATCTGAATCTGTGGATAATTCGTTGTAACCAGTATGAATAGGTAACTTGATGAACCTAAGCATGTCATGGTGGGAGGACGTACCGCTCAAATTGGCGTCCTGATTTTACTAATTACAACATATTCAAATGATTGTATCAATATTTTAAACAATTCAAAAGCTGCAAAAACACATGAAACAACTAGAACCACTGTTTTCAGCACCAAGAATTGCAGTATTTCTCTGAATGCAGAATTTTATTAAAATTGGTAAACAGGAAGTTGTCAATTTGTAAACAAACACGATTAGGTGACATGAGTAATACATTGTACCACCATTGGTTTTCCCCTATTAGCCTTTGTTAAATTGGCATTTAACAAAAACTTGTGGAGAATTTATCTTTTGTTTCAAATAAAGAAATACTTGGCACGAGTAAAGTTTTATCCTGTCCAGTACTACATTGAAAATTTCACATAACATTGCATATAAGATAATAACGTCACCGGAAGTAAATCAATAAAATTTTCACCCATTCATTTTCCCTTTTCAAGCTTTACTAACCATGTCACCTCAACTTTCCAAAATATTTGATAGAAACACCAAATAAAAAAATGAACAGTACTTTGAAACACCAAAGATATATGTTTATGACTCAGAAATTTTTTTCTGCAATGAAATGCGGGGTTAACTTCCTACAACTGTCAAATTCAAGGAAATATTTTTTTCGACCACTTTTCGGATGAAACCGGATGTGACGTACTATGATTTGGTGGTATTACATCTAAAAAGGAAGGATTTTTATCTGAACACTACGTTATTTTTACTCCTGCTACTTATTTTAGGCGGGATACTGCAATAAATTCAGGGTCAATAAAGTACCAATGTCTTACATATACTAAACCAGTAAAATCAAACCAGAGATCAATCCAATTTGACTTTTGTGACTTATGAACACACCAAAAATGAACGTCTATATCTTTAGAAAAATATCGTAATGGAGTCCACTAACGATACAATGTACCTACTTTATAAAGTCTGGGAAGATAGATTATCAGACTTCTGTGACTCATACATATGTAGTACTTTAGATGTCAATCCTTCTAATCCTCTAGCCAGTGGCATCGACGTAATCAATACCCCTTGATTCATCGTCATCTGATAGCAGTGCTGATGAAAAGCAATATAATGTCTTCCAAGAATTATTTGAAGTCAGAGGTAAAAAGCCCAAATGTTTTCTTTGTGCCTACTTGAACACTAAAAGCCTTCGGAATAAGGTATGCATATGAAAGAATTGTTTCATAGAGGTGTTGTGGACTTGTTAATTTTGGCTGAGACGAAGCAAGATCAATCCTTTGTTGGCAGACAATTAAACGTTCTGGAGAGCTGATCGTACAGCAAAAATGTGGGGTCTAACGGTATACTTGAGATCGGACATTGCCGGACACCAGAAAAAACATTTAGAATTTGACAAATTGAAACAATTGGTATCAAATTAATTTTGAAGGATAGGTTTATTGTTTTGTGTGTTGTTTTGTACATAAATTAGACCGTTAGTTTTCTCGTTTGAATTGTTTTACATTTGTCATTTCGGGGCCTTTTATAGCTGACCTTGCGGTATGGGTTTTGTTCATTGATGAAGGCTGTACGGTGACCTATAATTGTTAACTTCTATATCATTTGGTCTCTGGTGGAGAGTTGTCTCATTGGCAATCATACCACATCTTCTTATTTTTGTATAACCGGAGCTTAATAACCTCCAAGCACGGTACTGACTTTTCAGAAGATTTTCAAAATACTTAGATAAAATTACTTGTAATTAAGATAATTTCATTGTAATGGGTGATTAAACATTTTGATGTTTTAGTTGAAGAGACAAATGAAAACTGTTAATCTTAAAAATTGAAATGATATTTTTGATTTTACAAATTTGTTTAAAAATCCACATGTTTTACAAAATGTGCTACACCAAGCCTTGTAGATATAATCTGAAACAAACTAACTAAATTTGTGTTGTAATATGTAATTTTGATTGTGGAATAAGTGATGTGCATAACCTTGTAGCTGTACAATTCAAGAGTGAAATTCCACCCAAATAAAGGATGATGTTTTATAGAAGCTACAAATAGTTTAATGATGTAAATTTCATTGAGAATCTGGAAAAAGCTGAATTACAGTATATTACTAGTGAAGATCTAGATGTAAACCAATTATACAAACATTTCAACTCTACTGTTATTGATATTTATAACAAACATGTTTCATTGAACGAGAGAAGATTGGTAAATAATTAGCACCATTTATGAACAGTAAATTAAAAAAGTTGTACATAACAAAAGAATGTTACACGATAAATTTAAAAGACAGCAAGACTCCATTTCAAAGCTGTAAAAATTCAGGAAAAAATCCTTCTGTGAAAAGGTAGAACTGAATATTTAAAATATTGTATAAGAATAGAACAACATACGGTTAATTTTTCCTCTACACAAAAAGAATATATATAAAAAATGTTTCCTTTAGAATCTGTCCTCGGTGATTTAAATATTCAATTTGCATAACTAGTACAAAAATTATAGTTGTATCATATTTTATATCTTGCTATTTAAAGTAATGGAATAGATTTTGAAGGAAATATCTTAAAGACCATACTTGAAACAGTTACTGTACACGTGTTATCAAACTTGATGCAGTCTGTCTTTATGTCAAAAATAAACAAATTACATAAAACAGACTCCATTTCATGAGAGCATTATCGAACTCAGAATTTTTTTTAACTAAAATTAAAAGATATTATACAAAAAATATGTTAAAGAGAGATGTGTAGGTGGAGAAACAGCAAACATTTTAGCAACCTATAAAAACATTCCTTACAAATAAGGGAAGTCATTTTCAAAATGACATCATTTTACGAGAAAATGACAGTCTTCTCACTAAATCAAAAAGATAAATGTAATGTATTCAATGATTTTTTTCACAAATGTGGCGAAAGATATTGGTAAAAACTCGATTTGAATCTATGAACAATATCATTGATAAAATCAAAAAAAGTTCCGAATTTATTTATATGAAAGATCACAATTTCGAATTAGAAATAGGTCGATATAATGTCTATTTTTATCAATTATTAGTACGAATGAATAAAAATGATTATTGTTTTGTCATAAGTGTATTTTGTAGTATAGCTTAACCCGTTTAAGCATTTTTTTTTCTTTTATGCAATAAAGTTTCAATAATATTAGAAAAAGCTCTGTCGATCTAGTATTTAGAATGAGAAAATGTACATTTTATTAAATGTGATTGAAAAAAAATATTTCAAATTCCAAGATACATGTGTTATTTTGTTTAGTACAAGTAAATTTAAACTGTGTTCGACCTTATTTTTGACCCGACTAGACGAGAAATCATATTTCTTAATTTCTTAATAGTAGATATTAAGATGGATGAAGATGAATATTGGCAGCAATATTCCATTCTGAAATTAAAAGAAGTAACGTTTTGTCTTGGTGTTTACGTGACTAGATTATTTTGCTTTGTATCGACCTGATGATTCAAGTCCTTTTCAACTGATTTTTACTGTTTGTTTTTCTTTGTTGTGCTGTCACACCACTGCCCAAGTTAAGGCGAGTAGAGGGTTGCAAGCCCGCAAATATATTAAACACCGCCATATTCTGTATGTGCCTGTCCTAAGTCAAGAGTCTGTAATGCAGTGGTTCTCGTTTGTTACTGTATATCATATTTGTTTTTTCGCTTATTGTTTTGAACATAAATCAGGCCGTTGGTTTGTCGGAGCCTTTTATTGCTTGCTAAGTATGGGTTTTGTTAATTGTTAAAGGCCGTACGGCGACCTAACATATACGCCATTCGGTCTCGGTGAATAGTTGTCTCATTCGAAATCATACCGCATCTACTTATTATATATAACTATTTGCTTTCTTAGGTCCTTTTGTTTTCCAAATAAAACTACCTTTAAAGAAAATTGCCTTTGAAATGCATTAATATATTATCCTCGTGATTTCTTTATACATGCGACGTCTATAATGATAATCATAATGATAATATCTTAAATTTACTGTAGACGACTTATTTTCGCGAGTAGAAAATCAACGTTAATATATGAAGCTAAGATCTACTCATATGGGTACAAATCAACAACATTAGGAAATGGCGACAATATATTGCCTCAAAATAGAATAGAATGGGTAATACAAAAAAAAAAAGTATCGGCGAAAATGTTTTTTTTTAAGTTTTTCAATAGTTGTATAATGTTTATTTTGATCATTACTTTTTCCATCATAAACGACAGGATTCACAGAACTGAACCATGTCAAACATGAACTAAACCATGACACTACTGAACCAAACCATGACACCGAATTTTCAGTAATCTTAAATTGTATGCAAATGTCGCTAATTTTCGGAATAATTGACGGCAGGTTTATATCATAACGAAATATGTGATGTAACAAATCACTTTTCTTTATGCATAAGCAACAAATAACAACTTTAAAATTTTGACATACGCAAGCATTATTATGTGTCAAATTTTTTACTATATGATACAAATTTTAATGTGCTAACATATTAGCCATAAACAAAGATACTTACCAGCTTAAATTTATGTTCAGAAGTTCCTTTAGCAAAAAATCCGAATGTTTATATTGTGTCATTGTTTGTTATTAAAAACACTTAACACAATCATGTCCAACTCAACCAAACTATGACAAAATCACTGTACTAAACGCTCATCGATATGACGACGTTACTATCCGTGAGTATACTTGTGTAAACATGTAAATCTTCAGTATAATGGAGGAAATAAAGAGAATCAATCAATCTATTGGCATCGGTATCGGATTCGACCCGGAACTTGATAGTTATTGGTAATATCAATTATGTGGAAAACAAAGGGTCTGGAATGGTGTGAGTTTTAACCACCACTATTATTCTTTATTAGTTATAAATACAATTGTATTCTTTGATTCGTCGTTTTTACGTCATGCCGACTAACAAATTGGACCTCGGTATTCTAGTAGTATAGATATGCCCCGAATTTGACTGCATCGGTCATCTCAATACCAGAGTCTATGACAAACGAAATCATTTCAATTTTGAAATTATGAATTTTCCTCACCTTAGAAGCGATTTACCAACTTCATCCGCGTATAGAATTTATATTTCTCAAATCCTACTATTTTTCAGGGCCCGTATGCATAATGCTACTTAAGTTAAGATTTGTTCCGAACGGACGGATTGTTCTACATGTCCTACGATAAATTAGTATGACGATTGGATATTTTAACTTAAGTAGCTTTATGCATTCGGGCCCAGGAGCTTGCAGTTGCTACTCAGAGTTTGTAAAACGTTATCAGTGTCTGAACAAAAAATAAATGAGACGAGGTTTTGTGAAAGATCGTCTCGTCCCTTTTCTCAAAAAGTTCATACGAAAGTACCTGATTGATATATATATATATATATATATATATATATATATATATTCAGTGTCTACTTAACAAAATAATACAGAATGGTTTTGAGTTATATATTCTAGGTGCTTTTGTAGCCTTTTATCTACTTTACGGTTTTACCTTTATTTGTCTTTGTACTATTATGTTCCATTTGATCGTATGCCTCTTGAAGTGGTTCGGTATATGTGCATCCAGCTTTCATGTTTTTTGGCTTTTGGAGTTCCTTATGCGGGAGGTCCAGAGATTCGTTCCCGGACACATGAGGTTTTTATAGTATTGTTTTCATTATTAATACGCTTGTATTTATATTTTACTTATTTAGTATTTTATCAGAAAAGTGTATATGTCATTATACAAGGAGCCCCTTAAGTGCCATGTAAATATAAATATTTTCGTTTGCCGGGGATTTAATCTGGTGCACACTAGTTTGAAAAATCGTATGCACGATTTTAAACTCATGTGCACGACTTTAAATCTAGTGTGCAAGACCTTCAAAAATTTCGTGCAACTTTCGAAAACTGAAGCGCACTTTTAAACTTGACCGGCTCACGACTTTCAAACTGGTGTGCACAAGTTTCAAAGTCGTGTGCACCAGTTCTTGAAAGTCATGCGCACCATTTTGAAAGTCGTGCGAACCATTTTTGAAAGTCGTTAGCACGAGTTTGATAGTTGTGCGCACCATTTTGAAAGTCATTTGCACAAGTTTGAAAGTCGTGCGCACGAGCTAAAAAGTCGTGCGAACGAGTTTTAAACTCGTGTGCATGATTTTTCATACTGGTGCGCACCAGATTAAATCTCCAGCAAACACAAATATTTATATTTACTTGACTCTTAAGGGGCTCTGTTATTATGCTTTACTATACTGACTGTATTATCAAGTACAAAAAACGTTTTTGTATGCCTCTTTTTTTATTTAATTGTAAGTGTGTTTGAACGTTAAATTCAGTTGTCTTGTATATCTGTGATTCGGTATATGTGCATCCAGCTTTCATGTTTTTTGGCTTTTGGAGTTCCTTATGCGGGAGGTCCAGAGATTCGTTCCCGGACACATGAGGTTTTTATAGTATTGTTTTCATTATGAATACGCTTGTATTTATATTTTACTTATTTAGTATTTTATCAGAAAAGTGTATATGTCATTATACAAGGAGCCCCTTAAGTGCCATGTAAATATAAATATTTTCGTTTGCCGGGGATTTAATCTGGTGCACACTAGTTTGAAAAATCGTATGCACGACTTTTAAACTCATGTGCACGACTTTAATCTAGTGTACAAGACCTTCAAAAATTTCGTGCAACTTTCCAAAACTGATGCGCACTTTCAAACTTGACCGGCTCACGACTTTCAAACTGGTGTGCACAAGTTTCAAAGTCGTGTGCACCAGTTCTTGAAAGTCATGCGCACCATTTTGAAAGTCGTGCGAACCATTTTTGAAAGTCGTTAGCACGAGACTGATAGTTGTGCGCACCATTTTGAAAGTCATGTGCACAAGTTTGAAAGTCGTGCGAACGAGTTTTAAACTCGTGTGCATGATTTTTCATACTGGTGCGCACCAGATTAAATCTCCAGCAAACACAAATATTTATATTTACTTGACTCTTAAGGGGCTCTGTTATTATGCTTTACTATACTGACTGTATTATCAAGTACAAAAAACGTTTTTGTATGTCTCTTTTTTTTATTTAATTGTAAGTGTGTTTGAACGTTAAATTCAGTTGTCTTTTATATCTGTGATGTATTTTTACACAGTTTTGGCAACTGGATCCAATGTATGCCCACGTTAATTATGTCTGTTTGGTTGCACTCCTAAATGGCAATATTACGGAACATTATACAACTATCATACAAGTGGACGTTTTAGCTAGCTAGAAAACCAGATTTTACCTACCATTTTCTTACGAAAATGCCTGTACTAAGTCAGGAATTATTTCCCTGCGTTTGTTTTACACAATGATTTTTTTTCCAATTTTTACAAAAATCAAAAAGGATCTTTGTTTTAAAGATATGACTGTGCATAAAAATTAATGGAAACTTAGATGAGACAATCTGAACTTTTAAAACGACATATTGCTATGAGAAAACTAGTCGGTGTGGCATAATCAAATAATCTGATCCAATGACATTGAACCTTCACTGCCCTATTCACAAACAAAAGTGAAGTGGAAGTTATGCAAATCTAATCTTTTGTTATACCAATTACAAATATACTCTATCATTTGTTTGAAGAAAGATTTGATCGTTTTCGTGGATGTTTTGCAATAACGTGTAAGCGGCAACAGATCTTTCACGATCCTTTTCACGATCATCAAAATGCGGTACCCGATCTTTCACGATTCGAAATATCAAATTTTTACAAATATTACCATTTTTGCAAAGTTTTTGATTAAACTGAATCAAAATGACTTTAAGAACTATTTTAAACTGTAATATAGAACGATATTTTTAAGAGAAAAGTAGTTTATGCATAAGAAATTTGAGAAAAAAACATGATTGTTTACATTTTTATTTCTATGAAATTTCGATGAGCAATGTTCCAGAATCAAACACTATATGCGTTTAGGAGGACACACTATATGTTCAAGAAGTACAGACATAGTGTTCGAAAGATGCACAGATGATGTTAAAAATTGGAACACCAATGTTGATATTTAGAACACTGTTACGCGTTCCAGAAGTGTTACATGTACAAAAGGGCGTTCAAGAAGTGTTCAGATTCCTTACACTTTTATTTACAGCGTACACATATATATGAAGATAAGCAAGTGCGTTTCAAAATACTTGATTATGTATTTTGTTTACAATAGTTTACCTATATAAGATATAAAGGCAATTTCAAAGTTGTAAATCGTTCTCCTGTTTTAAACAGTCAACCCGATTACCGCAACCATTACTGATGATGGAAATTTTATCGTAAACATTTTAAAGGTGAATGTCGTTTTACGCATAACACTGATGAAATGAAGAAATATGTCAAATGTTAAAAATAACCAGAACAGCTTGAATGTGATATGTCTGTAAGAAAAATGTATTTGAGAATGTTTTCATGAACATCAATAATGTTTTCAAATTTTAAACCTATTTATTAAGTAAATTTTAAGAATATGTGATTTCCTTCTTTGAGGTGTTTCCCATAATTCCCGAATTCTACAAGATCTTCTCCAATCAAAGGCGCTTAGACAATGGACACGGTAGTAGGTCACGTTTACAAATTTCCTCATGCTAAAATGATCTGAACATTTTTAAAGGTCACAGGTCAGATGCAGATCCAGGCTTTCATGTTAGATTTGAGTGAGGGGGTTGGGCGTTCCTTATAATTAAGAATTAGAGGACCTTACTTTGACGCAAGATTGGCTGTTAATTTACCTTTATTACACTTTTTTTTAAAGGGGAGGGGGGGGGGGGGGGGGGGTGCTAGGTTCGCCCCGCCTAAATCCGAACCTGCTGGTAATTAAACGCGGCTTACTACATATTTCCTTTAAAAACAGAATGTTTTCAGATATTATGAAGAGGAAATTTGTAAACGTGACCTACTGGCGCCCCATTTTACGACTACAATATGTTTAGATGTATTGTGAAATGGCCTTGTAAGCTTCTATTTTATAGTTTTAGAATAGTCCAATTATTTACTGATACATCACTGAATGAACTTAGTGTATTCTATGATAAAAATGTAAACACAATGAATGAGTCTATTAAAAACTGTGGAAAAACATGACACATTCGAAAAAGGATTGAAGTGGCACCCGATCTCCCCCTCTCTCGGAGTATAAGTGATAACAAGAAATTTTTCATTTGTCTGACATAATGTCGGCAAATATTATTCTTTCAAAGATTTTGATTGTTTGTCTGTGCACAATTATATTATTAATCTACGGTAAAGGATCAAGTGATAAGATGTAGTGTTTGGATTTCAACTGCAATAAAACAGGATTATCTTTCTTGGTTTGCGAGTTCTGAATTTTGAATTTTGAATTTTGAATGATCCTTCTCGGCTTTCGTAAAAAAAACCAGATATAAGTAATACAGTTAAGACAAAAAGTTTAACGATATAAAACACGATATCTTCTATCTAAAATAAGTTTGCAGGTTTTGACACTATTTATAATAATACTATAACAGTTACTGACTTGAACAAGACAATTCCTCCAAATTAGAAAAAAAACAAACGTTTGCATGATCTAACAGAAATATTCTAAAAAGTTCAATTCGCAGGTCATCGTACAATGGACACTCTAAGAATACATGTTCCTCAGTTCCAACAATGTTTTTACAAGTTTCGCAAGTTCGTTGTTGAACGGGAAGTCTTCAAATTGTCCAGTCTCTATGCGGATCGGTGCAGCACTACAGCTGCACTGTGACATTAATCACATAGAGGCCTTCGACAAAAATGTCACACCTCACTCAGAAATTCATTGATCAAAATGAGGTTCTCGGCAAAATTCTCACAATGGGTGCAGGAAGTTTGCGCTTTTTTACGTGTAACACAAACTGACGACATTTGCGCATAAACAAGATGGACATTTGCGCTTTAAACTTTGATACACCTTCACCAAATTGACCGGACATTTGCGCTTTTTTCCCATGAAAGTTTACCTGTAATTTTAACCAAATTTACCAAAGTCAAGGGATCATACTCACACATTTTTTTAAAAGTTAATCCGTATCACAACAATTTTATTCAATTAAAACATAGACAAAACACAATTTTTATGGATGTCACATTCAAATTTTGAACTGAACTTGAAGAAAGAGTCATGGCTGTTATATGGAATTTACATCTATCCCATTTGACAAAATCATTATTGCGAAATATTTATTAATTCGGACTTTCTATGTGTCGGATGTGAATTTTTATAACCATTTATCTCTATATTAAAATGAAACAATTATTTATCTTTGTGAATACTCAAAATTAATCCCTTTTTTGACAAGCAGTTGTATTAAGATTTTTTTAAAGTGCGATGGTTATATGTAGATTCGTTTTACATTTTTTTTGTACTTCACAAAATAAACTTATTAGAGTTATTATATTCAGATATTTCAAATAAAGGATGTCACTTTTTTTCTTGTCACCTTCTGTATAATATGTAATTTTACACCTCTCATGGACTTATTGACATTAATTAAAAACTGTGTTTGGATATTGGTCAGTGGAAAAGTACCCCAGCAACTAAAGAAAAAAAAAAAACAAAGTTGTGTTTTGGATATTAAATGATTTTAAAACTTTTAACATGCTTACTCAAATGTTATGTTTATAAGCTCAAATGTTCTGTAATAAAAGCACTAATGTCCTGTAGAAAAAACGGAGTGTCTATTGTTACGGCTAGCCGGAAGATTATTAGTTAAAAATCTCTTTTTTCCCGCTATCCGTTTGTGCATGCGCAGATGTTCAATATCAACAGCAGTGTCGTGTGGCGCGGAAAGTGTCCCGGATGAGGTACGGGATTGCAAACGCGCGTATGCAATGGACGTTTTGAGAATTAAAGATCGTGATTTATATTTAAAGATGTCCTTAAAAAATTAGAGAGAATGTGATGGATTAAAAATAAATTTCTATAGGACAGACCCCAGAAAAAATAGCGTGTGCACGTACACTGAGAGGAGTAAAGCGTGATATTAAACCGAAATTGCTGATTTACCCCATTATCGTTACCTGTATCAGTGAAAGCAAAACGCTTAAAAACAGTTCACAGGAAAACGACTAAATCAAATATACTTGGATGCATTATTTCTAAGTTCTACTACTATTTTATTCTGTTTTATTTATTTTCTCAATAAAAAATATCAATAATTATGTTTTTGCTATCATAAACACAATCTTACTTTGGGGGCAGTTTACATGTGCATACCCTTTTCTCTTAATTATTATGTGTTAAAAATCGCAGAACAATTTAAATAAAAAATCGTGCAATATCATTCGACGACTTCATTGGAACCAAACGTCAAGGAAACGATAAAGTCAGAATAATATTTAGGAATCATAGATGTCCATTGAAGTCATAAACCAGTGGACAGACTCCTAACCTTGCAGGAAATTCATAGGTAGAACATAAAAAGAGGAGAGGCATGTTTGCCCCCCCCTCATTCTCTTAGAATAAAAAAAAAATTCTGAATGATATGCCGTATATTATGAAGTAAATTTATTTGCATTTTGATTTGTTTTCGTAAATGGAAAGGTTTTTGCACAATTTTTTGACAAGTGACTTTAATTCAAAAGTATTTGTGCTGCATATCAATCGACGTTGATGTTCTTCTTTTGATCTCATTTGAAAAGCTGTTTATATTTTCGGGGAATCGGCGTGTTCCGTAGAACAGCCAGTAGAAAAATGAAATAAAGTTGGTACTTGAGGAGCTTAATCCCATGATAATTCTGTTTTTTATTTTTTTTTCCAATCTTACTTTTTTCCAGAACGTTTTATCTTGAGTTTATACTCAGTAACGCGGGAAAAAATGAATAGTTCCAATTACCAGTGTTTGCATGGGAGGACATTTTTTGCCAGTACATTCTCCCATTGGATGCTACAATAACCACTTAACCAAATACATGTTATATTCATTATTCATTGCTATGTATGGCCGGAATAATGCATACTGGGAGAGAAAGGCTATTCTTCCGGATGGCCGGAAGAATAGACATTTTGTGTTATTTTTCCGGCTAACCGGAAGAATAGCCGCTGCCTAGAAACGCAAATGTCCTTTTTAAAATAGCGCAAATATAAATAAGAAGATGTGGTATGAGTGCCAATGAGACAACTCTCCATCCAAGTCACAATTAAAACAGGAAAACCAACCGTCAAATCTATATAAAAAACGAGAAATGAGAAAACACCTATGAACCACACTAACAAACGACAACCACTGAACAACAGGCTCCTGACTTGGGACAGGTGCTAAAAAATGCAGCGAGTTTAAACGTTTTAACAGGCGCGATCCTTCACCCTAACCTGAGACAGTATTGTAACATTACAACATAAAAAGGCACGCTATAGAATATCAATTGAAATGGCTTAACTCGATCAAAAAGAAATTTAAACAAAAACTAGTAAACATACACTGAACGTATAAGTTTGATCTACAAATGTTCATTACAAAACCTGCCAATGACCTATCAAAAAGTAAAATTACTATAAAACCGAACTCCGAGGAAAGCGCAAATGCCAGTCCCACCTTACTAAGGACTTCATTAGTTACAGTGAAGCCTTCGGCAAAAAGTCGCACCTGTGAAGCGAAAATTCATTGAACTGTTGAAGTGTTATATCAACGACGGGCAAATAGATCCTACAAATACTGGTATTATAAGACCGATTTTCGTACTTTAAAATTCAGAAATGATACAAAAATGATTGCCCTCCACTGTACCAGTTGTCGATTGGACTCGAAACCATCGAACCCTCTTTAATTGTTCCCATAAGGGTTTACGCATACATATTGGTTGTTTTGGTAGTCTTCCGGAATACCGAAAATGTCTAGCCTACTGTCTCTTTAAATACATCTGGATTTTTTTCTATGGCTGCCTGCGTATAATAGTTATTTTTAATTGATGCAATGAACATGATGAACATGATGAATGTGTATAAGCGTTTTACAGTTGCAATTCTATAGAGATAAGTGTCAATCGAGGTTGGTTATTATCCTTCATTTGTACATCAGTAATTAATTAAACTTGAGTCGCATATATTAAGTTTTCTTCATTACAAGATGTGTCCACATTGGATAGGGTGTTTTTTTAGGTTTAAAACTGAGCTATTTTAGCGTTAGTAAAGAAGAGTCTCTTTAAACAGGAAAGACATCGAACAATGAAATTATTATTAGAATTTCATTACTTTAATCGGTAAACTTTTGGAACAATATGCCCTTAATCGTTATAAAAATTATAAAAATACAAATTGAAATAGATACAAAACAAATCAAAGAAAAAACTCAACCTTAGATACGTCGAGATGTGTTAAATGCAGATATATGATAATACAATAAGATTATTTTGTATTTGTTTAGTTAAAAAAAAGTATTTAAAGCGGTATTATGACGATTGTGAAAGATAAATACAAAAAAAAAAAAACAATGTCTTTTATAGAGACTGAGTGATGATAGATACAGGTAGAGATAAGACAATGAATTTCTATATATAGTAATTAAGACTCTCCATTTTCATAAAATATAGATAAGGAAACAAAATCAATAATAAAAGACAACTCCATGACATCATCACGTAGTAAGTTTTTGTGTATGAATTGTTTTACATTTGTCATTTTATAGCTTACTATGCGATATCATATGGGTTTTGCTTTTTTTGACGGTTGTTCGGTGACATAAGTTGTTAACGTTTACGTCATCTGGTCTCTGGTGGAGAGTTGTCATATTGGCAATCATACCACTGCGACATCTTCTATTTTATATATAAAGCAGGCAAACTTAATTGCATTAAAAAATGCGAGTTAACCCTGGGAATTACGACGAAATTTAAAGACACCTTTAAAGTTATGAATACAGAATAATGCAGACGTTATATGGCACATCAAAACAGTTCGTTAATGAGTATTCGTTTGAGTCCTTAAATTAATTCTATATATATAAAACGATTCTAAGGCACATTGATTGATATCATTGTGGTATGTGACAACCCTCGCCACTCCCCAAACCCACCACCATACGCACTTCATTATATTTTGGCTAATCTACTAAAGGACTCGTTATGAAATGTGAAAATTGATTTGTTTGAACGAACTTATTTAAGTATAAAGTTAAGGTTTCAAACTGTCTGATCTAAAAGCCAGATTTGAGTGCGGATATAAATTGATATCAATCATATCTTGAATATAATGCAAATGATCAAGCCATACAAACCAGTGTTATTGGTTTTCCAAAACGGGAAGGTTCGGGATTAGTTTAACTTAGGGAACTTTTGAACAATATTAAACTGGCTACAAAAACAAAAAAAATCATTATTCAATTCATTAAATTTCTCCAAAACTGAGAGTACTTTTCTCATGTACATGTCGGTTTTAGCCAGGAAACTGCCTCTAATTTCCAAACAAACCTTATATTAAGCATGGCTTCACATAAGTTTTTGTATCTATCGAAAGAGAGAGAGAAATAATTTCTTTAACAGGAAATATATGCCCAACATTGAATAGCAATTTCATTAAGAATTCGTGTCAGTTTTTCTACATCTTCTACATGTTATACTCAACAAGTAAATGAGGTTAAATCAATCATCTTTATATAACAATTATCTGATCTTTCATACGAAACAGGCATTTAGGATCACGATTGCATTTCCTTATTAAAGAAAGCAACTTGCTTGATACATTCTATCTGAAATTAAACCGTCTTCTGACACATGCAGCTTGTTCGAGATTACAATTATAAAAAATATATATATATAACCACATATTTATTAGCGACAGAATAGTATTTCAGTCAAATATTGATTCATAGACGATGTGCAATAGCCAATCATTTGCAACAGTCTATGTTTTTCAACTTGTTTATTTAATGGTTATAGGGATCGTCTCAAAATACGTTAAACCATTGTATCGTTCTGTTTTGTCAACTT
Source organism: Mytilus californianus (assembly GCF_021869535.1). NCBI lineage: Eukaryota > Metazoa > Mollusca > Bivalvia > Mytilida > Mytilidae > Mytilus > Mytilus californianus. Next base: position 60,597,234 of record NW_026262604.1, on the reverse strand, counting down.
TCAGCCTTAAAGGTATCCTACTGGGTAATAATATTGATCGAATTGTAAACGTCACGAGATAAATGACAATAAAGACGAAAGATCGGCCCCTTTTAATAAGTTTATAGCCGACTTTACGGTACACAGGCTTAATATTTCTATCGAGCTTATACGAAAAATTCATGTGAAATATTTCACTTTAAATTCACGTGAAATGTAGTAATGCTGATTCACGTGAAATTAACCTGAATTTTTTTCATGTGAAATTATCGTTAACGCTTTACATGAAATTTTTCACGTGAAAATAAGTTAAATCGATGCTTTCTCATTTAATTAAATGAATTGAGCCTCATTCACATAATTTTACAGTAGTTGAGTATATTTTAGGTAAGTTAATAATAATCTAGTGCACGTACGTCCTCTTTTTTATACTGGTTTATTTGACAATAATACATTTTTTTTGTCTTAACCATGAATTCATATTTCAGTTCGATATTCCTTTCTTTGTTGTTTAATTTCTTGGTCCTTAACAATGCAAATGGTATTTATCCATCAGTATTTCAAACTAAAACCATTAACATCTTTAATGCAATAGTTTAGATGCAACACAACTACGTAGGCAAGCAAATGTGTCACATGTTGACAATTCCATGCATAAATAATATCCAGAGCACCTTAGTTCACTCCTAGAACTTTTTTGTTCAGTTGTGTTCGGTTGCTCGATCACAATCTTTTTAAAGTTATTTATGAATATGTATATTTCATTTGAGTTAATTTTTAACACATGTATGTATTTTTTTAAACGTCGATACCATTAATATATTTTCACGTAAAAAAATTAATTTAATGGAAAACCGTAATTATCTATCTGCAGATTGAAATTATGCTAAATTCTAACATGTTCAAAATGTTTTATAAATCAATATTTTATAATTTAATGTAATTTAAAATCGAATCTCTATGCATCTTTTCTTTATGACAAAGATGATGTATTTCTATTTACAGCTGAATAAAAGGATCGATTTTATTTGGGATTACCGTAATATATACAAAACGTATACACTTTGAGATGACCCCTTGTTTACAAATTAAAAAACCAAGGTAAGTATTTCGAAACGGACTGAGTTTAAAAAGGATGCAATCTATTAAATCGTACACAAACGCAGGTCTAGTCGGATTAGTAAACATAAAATTAAAGAAATCATGGGATTCGATGAAGAAGCAGGTATTATATTAATTATTTATTATGTAAAATATGATAGGGTTCGGTGAGCTATTTTTATCTTTCCTTTGTTTATGTATATCTAATGTATGTGTGCATTGTTAATTTCATCTATATCGTGTTTTTATTGGGTTTTTTTACTAGGTCATTTTTGTAATGATCGACAACCTCGTATCATTTATTATGACTATTTCCAGCAATTAAAAATGTAATTATTTTTTTTTATAAATACAAAGGTTTTGATGGGGGTCCTTCGATCATTTCTGTATCCTTTAATTTTTTTAGACCATTTTTTTCTATTCTTTATACTTTTGCCCTTTATTATCTATTCTTTATATTTTAGAACCTTTTTTTCACTATTCTTTATATTTTTGTTCATTATTTTATATTATGTAAGCCCCCGTCCACACCCTCATATATATAGTAATGTTCTACAAAAAATACATTTCAATAGAAAGCAAGCGATTTTCCAAATGTCCTTAAAATTTAACAATACATATAGGCGAGAGGAGCGGAGAATGGTACAGCTTGAAAACAAACGAGCTTTAAGCTTCAACATACATGTAGAACAGTCAATGTCTACGTTTTTCGAAATATGTGTCTTTTGACTACTTTACGTCAAAATAGATATGATAGATTTCTTTCCAGTTCTCTATTTTGACATCATTTTTACATGCATTGTCCTATTTAATCTTAATTCGCGATATCTGACATGCCACACACTACCCTTTTATCCGCTGGTGTATTTACTGAACTAAGGTAATAATTTGTACAGAATTAATAATTGTTTGACATGCTGATATGAGTTTTTTAACAGACAAACCAATGTTAGTCTATATACAAATCTCCATTGAATAAGTTGTTCAATTATCACCCTCACTTGTTCCATCAGCACCCTCATTTATTCAATTTAAAATGTAAAACTTTCTTTATTATGTAAACAATTTCATCACTAGAAGCAAAGACGTAAATACACATATGTATGTCTCTGCTAGAAGGACGTTAACCGTACAATCTCCGTCCTAGTTTTTTTGTCCTTAATGCGCGCGCGTCGATAAATCTCAATACGGTATTGTATATAACTTATGTATAAAACGATAAGGAAAATCAACAGATTATGCGTTATGAATCAACATGTTAATCGTAGTAAAGAATATATTTGCTATTTGGAATTATATTTATATGCATTTATTTTTATGCGTATTTACTACTTCTGTCGGTTTTGTCATGATCGTCTATTTTTAGGTCTTTCCACTTTTCCGTGGAAAGACCTATTGGTTTTGTTCTGAGATTTTATTTTGTTCTTCCGCCACATTTTGTTCTTGCGTAGTATTGTGGTTTCGCAAGATGTCGCTTAGATTTTTCGCATATGATATCGAACAGTTATTGCGCTTTTGAAATTGACCCTGTTAAACCGTACACTTTACGTTGTAAGAGTTATCTCCCCGAACACTGTTTTTTTTGTGTCCACTACTCCTTCGCAACCGTAAAAGATTACGACAAATTTATTTTACCAAAGTGCTTGCTATATCTTCAAGATGATGAGTCGGTTTGCACCAAAGTACTCCGGAGTCTCCATATGAGAGTTATTTCCCTTTATGCATTTGATATAAGTGATATGCATATAAACTCATAAACCGTAAGCCGTATAAACCTAGAGTAGCTTTATTGAAGGTCCTTGGGTCCCAACTTAGAAAATTAGGTCAAGGTCAAAGGTCAAGGTCATGTTCTAAATTTTGACATTCACTTCAAACTGCTTTTACTCAGAAAAAAGTTAGGGGTAAAATTTAAAAAAATGTGAGCAAAATGTTAGTCACGACATTATTTAAGTCGAGAGTATTTGTCGAAATGATACGCGTAGTATTTTGGGGGTTTTCATGCCACTGAAATGGAAAAATGAACAAATTAACTAATTATAGCTTCAAATTTTACAGCTCTCATGATGCGTACATGCAATTTATCTTTGTAAATCATCCAATGCCCACAACTACCCATCTAGCCCCCCCTTTTTCTTTAGGAATCCCATTTCTATTTTATTTTAAAAATGCTAATCCTTCTTTTTTTTATGAATACATTTCTTTCTGAAATACAAATCTATTCCTGCAAAATAAAATCTGCTCCAAATCATGTACATGTATTTCTAAAAATTAATCGATAAACCTTTTGTTAAAGTACTATAAGGCCAGCATTATTTTTGTGTGCATGCAATGAATGAGTCGACCAGTGGTCAGCGCTCGGACAATAGTTTACCTGTAAACTAATTCGAGAAAATATATATTTTCCGTTAGCAGTATAAATCACGTGCAGTCCGCTTGACGTTCCAATCTGGATTGAGAAATTTAAAATCAATGGCGTAGAAATCCCTCAAAAGTTCGTAAATAGTAGTAAAATCCTAGAATCAAATTTCTAAGCATGCATTAAAAAAACAAATCTGTGTTCCCGTAAATATATGTACGAAAAGAGCATGCATGATCCGACATCAATGACCTGTAAATGAAAGAAAATTTAAATCCGTTAGCTGACAATCTTTATACACAGGTCTGGTCTTGACGACAATCCCTCTGCAACTAAATTTTAAAATAAGTCTTTCTGTGTATATCGATCAGCTTGGTGACGTCACAATCACACCATCCATCCGGTGCAGCGCGTGCTACTTAAAATAAAATAGGGGTTTTCCCCTTTTCGAAAAGAATTGAAAAGTGCACGTACAGGGTTAAATACAAAAGATCCATGCAAGTTAGGTCCGATGTCCTTTAATTATAAAATTTAAAACAATGCACACACAATAAGTAAATAAGACACAAGTACTGGGAAGCCTCATAAAAAATGAGAACATTTATAAAGGAAAATGCAAGGATACTTTTTGTAAGTGTGTTTAAATCCTTGCATGTTCCTACAAATGTCATAATTTGAATATAAATAAACATGTTGCAAGGACCCGTTTTCGCAGTTCCTTGAGCCTAGGTCCCAAGTGTTTAAACACGGGAACTAGGCTCTCAATTCCTTTTTCGCGTATTTCTTAAGCCTAGGTCCTAAGTGTGTAAACACGGGAACTAGGCTCTCAATTCCTTTTTCGCGTATTCCTTAAGCCTAGGTTCCAAGTGCTTAGACACGGGAACTAGGCTCTCAATTCCTTTTTCGCGTATTCCTTAAGCCTAGGTCCCAAGTGTTTAAACACGGGAACTAAGCTCTCAATTCCTTTTTCGCGTATTCCTTAAGCTTAGGTCCCAAGTGTTTTAACACGGACACTAGGCTCTCAATTCCTTTTTCGCGTATTCCTTAAGCTTAGGTCCCAAGTGTTTAAACACGGGAACTAGGCTCTCAATTCCTTTTTCGCGTATTCCTTTAGCCTCGGTCCCAAGTGTTTAAACACGGGAACTAAGCTCTCAATTCCTTTTTCGCGTATTCTTTAAGCCTAGGTCCCAAATGTTTAAACACGGGAACTAGGCTATCAATTCCTTTTTCGCGTATTCCTTAAGCCTAGGTCCCAAGTGTTTAAACACGGGAACTAGGCTCTCAATTCCTTTTTCGCGTATTCCTAGAGGCTAGGTCTCACGTGTTTAAACACGGGCACTAGACTCTCAATTCCCTTTTCGCGTTGTCCTAGTGGCTCGGCCTCATGTGTTTAACCAACCAACCAACCAACCAACCAACCTACCTACCTACCTACCTACCTACCTACCTACCTACCTACCTACCTACCTACCTACCTACCAACCAACCAACCAACCAACCAACCATTACATGCATGTTTCGGTCCTTTGTGTTTAATACGGGTCCAAGATCTTATTTGTTTCGTGTTTGCTTGTTTCAAGCGACCCTATCTCACGTGTGTAATAAGTCAATCAATCAATCAATCAATCAATCAATCAATCAATCAATCATGTTTCGGAGGGGAAAGACCGTAAACAATTGTTTTTAAAACAATTGATTTATATTTGTAATCTATATTTAGTATATATTAAGTATACCTATATGTTTAACATAAACTGGATATTTTAAATTTTGGCAATGAATAATTGTGTTTTTTCTTAAAGTGTCCTTATAATTTAACAAGAGATATATTTCACTTTCCGAGTTCGGAAAAATTTAAATGCTTTGCAAATATAGACAACAACAATGAGAAAATGCAAATATTTGTCCTCTGGTTATTTGTCCTCTGGTTGTTTTAAAAACGTCAAAACATTTCTTTTGTAACTGTTTAGAGAAGAGGTTTAACAGTTGTTCATTGTTAAGTATTCCTCATTACGTTATTACGTTATCACCAAAATTGAGTAAAGAAACCATTGAGATGTTTTAGCAGGTTTTAATCATGCATGTGGACAATATCATGGATATTAACGAGTCACATAACATCCAATCTATACTGATTTGGTTAAGGCTATAAAGAAATATATAATAGTAAACAATTTTACATTGAAGTAAACTTTTTACCGTGATGTATTTGGAAAATTTCAAGCAAGATTATTTAATGGTTGATATTTTTCAAACTGAAATTAACTGAGATTTTAGCCGGTCGTTGACATTTATGAGGATCAGGACAGAGGTTCTTCATTTCTTTATTCTTTAACTTTTAGACCATTTTTCGCTATTCTTTATTTATTTTGGCCTTTATTCACTAGACTTTATATTTCAGCACCCCATGTTTCTCAAGTCTTTATTTATTTTGGCCTTTATTCACTAGACTTTATATTTCAGCACCCCATGTTTCTCAAGTCTTTATTTATTTTGGCCTTTATTCACTATACTTTATATTTCAGCACCCCATGTTTCTCTTTTCTTTATTATTTAGCCCTATTTTCTTTATTCTTTATATCTTTTTCCCTTTATCCTGCTAATTTTGCACATTTTTCTCTTTAGTGTAAACCTCACCAAGACCCTCAATTATGCAGAAACCTTATTCATTTTTGACTGAAGTCTACAGAGCTTTACTTGAAAAACTACAACTATAAACCTGAATATACTTTTTTGATAGATACACCTTCTTTCTTTTATTCTGCAACTATTGTACAAATAACAGGTACACACATAAATTTTTGCTTTATTTGTACATGTACAAATAAAGTCTCCTGTTACCCGCTTCCATGTTGAGCAAACGGTAATATGGGTATTCCTTTCTGGGTAACAGTTTATTTTGGGGTCCTATTCGCGGTCCTCGTTTCAACTATGTCGATTTCTTTGAAAAATCAGAGGCAATGATTTGGATTTAAACAACTAATGCTCAAGTAGCGGGTGTAAATTGCAGAATAAAAACAATATATGTACATTGTCGGAAATGTAAAATGTATTTGTACTCGCTACGAAAGAGGAGAAAAGCCTTCCTGTTTCTGAAGTTCGTACAAATAAATTTTATATTTTCCGACAATGTTCATATATTGTAGATACATTTGGATGAACGGGAATTAAACTTTCTTCATACTGCACTACCATTGAATAAAATAGGTTTCACAGTTTGATAAAAAAAAAAATACTGGGTTTTTATGTTAGGATTTAGTGATAACAAATAAGCAGCCATACACAGCATATAGGGCGGGGTTGGTAATCATACATTTGTGTTAAACTTGATTAACATCGCTTCATTTTTAAAACTCATTCCCAGTAATAATATTATGTAATAGAATTACACGGTTTAGTATTTCCATGTTCTATACATATTGTATTATCATTTAACATTTTTTTTAAATTTCAGTCGCACGCAAAAGACAAGGATTACAGTTCCAAAAAATCATTTCGCTTATTCAGTGTGGTGTATCTCCGATTCTGATTATTATAGGAATAGTCATTCTAGCAACACAGGATGGTGCAAGCTATCCTATAATTGGTGCTTCACCTATCTATATCGGAGTCTATGTAAGTACTTGTTACCTTTAGTCATTCTAGCGACACAGGATGGTGCAAGCTACCCTATCATTACATGTTACCTTTAGCCATTCTAGCGACACAGGATGGTACAAGCTACCCTATCATTGGTGCCTCACCTATCTATATCGGAGTCTATGTAAGTACATGTTACCTTTAGCCATTCTAGCGACACAGGATGGTACAAGCTACCCTATCATTGGTGCCTTACCTATCTATATCGGAGTCTATGTAAGTACTTGTTACCTTTAGCCATTCTAGCGACACAGGATGGTGCAAGCTACCCTATCATTGGTGCTTCACCTATCTATATCGGAGTCTATGTAAGTACTTGTTACCTTTAGCCATTCTAGCGACACAGGATGGTGCAAGCTACCCTATCATTGGTGCTTCACCTATTTATATCGGAGTCTATGTAAGTACATGTTACCTTTAGCCATTCTAGCGACACAGGATGGTACAAGCTACCCTATCATTGGTGCCTCACCTATCTATATCGGAGTCTATGTAAGTACATGTTACCTTTAGCCATTCTAGCGACACAGGATGGTACAAGCTACCCTATCATTGGTGCCTCACCTATCTATATCGGAGTCTATGTAAGTACTTGTTACCCTTAGCCATTTTAGCGACACAGAATGGTGCAAGCTACCCTATCATTGGTGCCTCACCTATCTATATCGGAGTCTATGTAAGTACATGTTACCTTTAGCCATTCTAGCGACACAGGATGGTACAAGCTACCCTATCATTGGTGCCTCACCTATCTATATCGGAGTCTATGTAAGTACATGTTACCTTTAGCCATTCTAGCGACACAGGATGGTACAAGCTACCCTATCATTGGTGCCTCACCTATCTATATCGGAGTCTATGTAAGTACTTGTTACCTTTAGCCATTCTAGCGACACAGGATGGTGCAAGCTACCCTATCATTGGTGCTTCACCTATCTATATCGGAGTCTATGTAAGTATTTGTTATCTTTAGCCATTCTAGCGACACAGGATGGTGCAAGCTACCCCATCATTGGTGCTTCACCTATTTATATCGGAGTCTATGTAAGTACATGTTACCTTTAGCCATTCTAGCGACACAGGATGGTACAAGCTACCCTATCATTGGTGCCTCACCTATCTATATCGGAGTCTATGTAAGTACATGTTACCTTTAGCCATTCTAGCGACACAGGATGGTACAAGCTACCCTATCATTGGTGCCTCACCTATCTATATCGGAGTCTATGTAAGTACTTGTTACCTTTAGCCATTCTAGCGACACAGGATGGTGCAAGCTACCCTATCATTGGTGCCTCACCTATCTATATCGGAGTCTATGTAAGTACATGTTACCTTTAGCCATTCTAGCGACACAGGATGGTACAAGCTACCCCATCATTGGTGCTTCACCTATTTATATCGGAGTCTATGTAAGTACATGTTACCTTTAGCCATTCTAGCGACACAGGATGGTACAAGCTACCCTATCATTGGTGCCTCACCTATCTATATCGGAGTCTATGGAAGTACTTGTTACCTTTAGTCGACTCATTCTAGCGACACAGGATGGTACAAGCTACCCTATGTTGGTGCTTCACCTAGTTGAAGCTTCAATAATAAACGATTGGACATTTATACCTAAAGCTTCAATAATAAACGATTGGACATTTATACATAAAGCTTCAATAATAAACTAGGGGACATTTATGCCTAAAGCTTGATTAAGAAACATATTTTTTCTGGTAAAAAAAAATTGCTTACACGGTTTTAAAAACTTTTTATTCCTTTTCAAACCCTTCAAATGTTTTTACAACCGGTAGTATTAAAAAGTCAGGAAAAAAAAGGATATGATAATTTCTCTCCCATCATCGATCATACATTTATTCTTGCTATACAAATACCTGGTAATATATCATGAATACATTGTATATTTTAGGGAATTGTTATTGGATGCATGGGAATTATAGCCAACTCCATGGCTACAGAATCTATAACAACACAGGAAGAGACAGCTAAGCAAAGAACACTGGTATGTGGCTATTGAAAATTAGTCTTCAATCATTTAAAACAAACGCAATCATATATAAACAGAAATATTACTCTGCAGTACCACCCGGGTTTTAGATAACTATTAAACAATAAATAAACAAAGTACGGCCTTCAACACGGAGCCTTGGCTCACACCGAACAACAAAATATAAAGGGCCCCTAAAATGACTAGTGTAAAACCATTCAAATAGGAAGACCAACGGTCTAATCTATATAAAAAACGAGAAACACCTATATACCACATTAAACAAACGACAACCACTGAACAACAGGCTCGTGACTTAGGACAGGTGCATAAAGATGCAGCGGGTTTAAACGTTTTAACAGGCGCCAACCATCAGCCTAACCTGAGACAGTAGAGTAAAAATTACAAAATAAAAAGAAACACTATAAAATATCAATTGAAATGACTTGAAAAAATATTACAAAAACGACTTAAAAGTATGCAGCTCAGATATATACACTTAAATGTTGCGAAAAGATATATGGTCCTGAAGGATCAGTCCTTCAAGGCTTTAAATTTTGATTGGTGAACTAATAATAATGCATGATATGTTCCAATACAAACAGAAATATGTCTGAACATATAAGACAGATTTCAAAAGCCTTGTTTTCCAGCCGTGGTTTAGTCCAACAAAGAACAACGTGTGTTTGCGTGGGCATGGGGTGGATGGGTATACAACAGAATGCTATAAACATAAGGAGATGTGGTATGGTTGCCAATGAGAAAACTATTCACCAACGTTCAAATAGTGTGGATGTAAGCAATTATAGGCAACCGTACGGCCTTCAACCATGAGAAAAAATCATACCGTATCTTTGGCTATAAAAGGCCTACTTTAAAACAAAACAATTTACGAAAAACAAATATGACAGATATAAACCAACGACAACCACTGAACTACAGGCTCCTGACTTTTGACAGGCACATACAGCATGTGGCGGGGTTGAATATTTGTGAAGGTGCCAACCCTTCCCTATCATAAGACAGTAGTGTAACAATACAGCATATGAACAAACTGAAAAAAATTAGTTTAAAAGGGCTTAACTCATCAGATCGATACAAAGCAGAAAACACATTAACAAAAACACAGACCGGATGTGGCAGGGTATTTATACATCCCTCACAACAAAAACGACACACAGCATAGTTCTGAGAGTACTCGCATATACTGACAGCTTATTCAAAGCCAATAAGAACTAATAAAAAATTATACCTAAGATTTAAATATCAATCCGTACACATCCAACAGATTTAGTGTAAAGACTACGTTAACCGTCAGAGAAAAGTATGACCTTGTGCAATGCCAAAATATAGGAATCGACAGACTGTGGTACCGTAAATTTGCATATGTGTATAACAATAATATTTAGTATGGTTGAATTTTCTAATAACAAAATCAATATGTATATCAATAAAAACAATATTCAACGTATCTTAATTTCCGGGCTCGGTTAACAACATCACTGTAAACATTAGGATGTGATATTCCGGTTGAAATTAGTTTTCTACCGGTAAGTAAACTTTAGGCATCACGAGTTTTAAATCTCTACAATAACTGCTTTGTTAAAGTTCTTCATTGTGTATTGTAACAATATCTAATGTTAAGCATATATTCGTCAATTGAAGCCGTGTATTTTATTTTGTTCACAGTGGAAAGTTTTTTTTGGATTGACTTGTGCTTCGTTTGGTATACTGACGTATCCTACAATTGAAAATATTAGAGGCGCTACCAGTTGCGGTGGACACAAGAAGGAATGTGGACATTCACATCAAGACACTTTGATGGCGTTGTTTATTGTGGCTGCCATTCTGATACAAGTGATCAATTTTTGCAACATCATTTTGTTATCTACCTGGCGCAAATTTCACGGAAAAACATCGCACTGTCAAGGTCCATGTGTTACAGCTACAAGTAAAACTTCTCCAAAATATACATAGGGTATGGACACATACATATGATACAATTTGTATTTTTATTTCTCTTGTATGGAGCAAAGAAATGCGTCCGTTTTATTCTCTTCACAAACATCTAGAGCAAGGATAAACACTCAAACTTTGAGCATGTTGAGCGGGGGAGTACACCACTTATAGATTTATGTTATATTATGAATTATCGATTAGCTATCATAATTTTTAATTAAAAATTAATATAATTATTTGTTGTTGTGACACATACGTAATAGTTAGCTTCTCTTGACACTGTAAACTAATGAATGGTCTTTATTTCTCCAGTATAGAAAAAGATAACATTGTATTGAACATATTCAATAACATCAATATTTCTGGAAAATGTTATTATAGTTTTGTATGACCTTTATCAGTCAAGTTAATAGTATAGACTGTTAAGACTCAAAGTCCTGTTGAAAATCAAAAAAACAATCTTAAAAATAACAACCCACAGGCACCCAGTTCCATATCAAAGCAGAGATGTGTGGAATATAACAATCTGTGTTATTTCAGATTATTTAGAACTTAAATTTTCTAGTGAACTTGAAAACACAAAAAAAAAACACCCATTCTTCATGGTGTTGTTCTCTGAATTACTATTTACTTGTAAATAGGTTAAAAAAAGGTTTCAATTAACTGAAATCTGATAAGTCTGGTGGTCCTTATTTAATATTGAATGAGTGTTTTTAATATTGTGCCTCTTCTATGGTTCTTGTTATTGTAAAACTTTTTAATAAACTATTACAAAGTTTGAAATTTCCAAAAGTATGGAATCTTTCATATGATTCTTTGATTTTTAAACGATTGTAATAACCAAGTAGAGAGGTATATGTGTTTCAAGTTGCTTATTTAAATTATTTATTTTTTCTGCTGCAAAACAGATTGAACATATTCATAGAGTCAAACGATTTACTGGGTGTCAATCAAGGTGGTTCAAGAGAAGGATATATTACAAGTGACCACATGTTCATTCTTAAAACTTTACAGCTTGAAACATGGAAGTGCTTCTCATTATACTTCCAATATTTTTGTGTTTTATTTGCTTAGCTTTTTGTACTTTGTGACTGCTGTGCTTTAGTGTTTTATGTTGGTGCTTTAATGTTGCTTTGAGTTTAGTGCTCATGCATGTATATAATGTGTAGTATTTAAATTAGTCCAGCCTTGCCTAACTCTGCATGACATATATGTGCTGTCTTTTATGCTTTGATATTAGTATTGTCTATTGTGTAAATGTATGTATTTGTCGGTTATAAACGACCAAAGAGCTTATGTTATTGTTTTGTGACATGCCGACTTTGAATAAAGCTTTTGATTTGATTTGATTTGTCATTTGGTCTACCGTAAGTTATGGAAGTACTATAAAAAATAAAGACTTTAAGTTATATATATGTTGTGTACAAATTATAAGTTTTTTGACGCATACCTTTTTGCACCAGGTGTTAAAAGTTTATCTTCTAAAATTTATCAGCTTAATATCTTAAATTCAAATTTATATACTTCAACCTAATATTCAATGCTATTCTCCTCGTCTTAAAACTGGAAATAAGGACACCTGAATGGTTTAAATTCTATTTTTAGCTCACCTGGCGTTAACTTTTACAAAAATCTTCTCCTCTGAAACTAGTGGATTAAATTTAACCAAACTTGACCACAATCATCATTGGGGTATCTAGTTTAAAAAATGTGTACGATGACCCGGCCCGCCAACTAAGATGGCCGCCATGGCTAAAATAGAACATAGGGTTAAAATGTAGATTTTTGCTTATATCTCTGAAACCAAAGCATTAAGACAAAATCTGTTATGGGGGGTCAAATTGTTCATCAGGTCAAGATCAATGTGTCCTGAAATTTTCAGACAAATCAGTCAACCAGTTGTTAGGTTGCTGCCCCTGAATTGGTAATTTTAAGAAAATTTTGCAGTTTTTGTTTATAATCTTCAATATCATTATAGATAGAGATAAACTGTAAACAGCAATAATGTACAGCAAAGTAAGATCTACAAATAAGTCAAAATGACCAAAATGGTCAATTGATCCCTTAATGAGTTAGTGCCCTTTATAGTAAATTTTTATACGACCGCAAAACATTTTGGGGTCGTATATTGCTATCACGTCGTCGTCGTCGTTGTTAGCGTCGTCGTCGTCGTCCCAAGACATTTAATTTCCGGACAATAACTTTAGTGTATGGATCTCAATGAAATTTAATCAAAAGGTTCAATACCACAAAAGGAAGGTTGGGATTGTTTTTGGGGGTGAAGGTCCCAACCATTTAGGAATTAGGGGCCAAAAAGGGGCCCAAAACAAGCATTTTTCGTGTTTCATGATAATAACTTGTGTATAAGTATTTTGATTGCTCTGAAATTGTACCATAAGGTTCAATACCACAAGTAGAAGGTTGGGATTCATTTTTGGGGTAATTGCTCAAACCGTTCAGGAATTAGGGGCCAAAAAGGGTCTAAAACAAGCATTTTTCTAGTTTTCAGACAATAACTTGTGTTTAAATGTATTGATATCTCTTAAATTGTACCACATTTTACAAAAAGAAAATTTCTTGAAATGTTATTTTTTTGGAAAGAGGGCGGCATAATTTTTTTTCCTCAAGATTTAAGAAATTGTCAATTTTCCAAAGAAAAATTGGGGATCACAATTTATTTAGCTAATTCTTTGTATATAGTCTGAAAATAGATTTACTAAGTATTCCGCAACAGCACAGTGTATTGCACAAAAACACATGGCTAAAAATAGAACATAGGGGTAAAATGCAGATTTTGGCTTATATCTCTGAAACTAAAGCATTTAGAGCAAATCTGACAAAAATGATCAATTGTCCCCTTAAGGAATTATTACCCTTTACAATCAATTTTTAACAATTTTTCTTGAATATTTGTAATCTTTTACCAAAATCTTCTCCACCTTATCTAGTGGGCCAAATAGATTTAAACTTAGCCACAATTTTCAATAGGGTATCTTGATTGAAAAATGTAAACATGGCTGCCATGGCTAAAATAGAACATAGGGGTTTGCTATAGAAGTCTATGGGAAAATTGTAAAAAAAACAATTTCAAATGTTCACGACTTGAAATAATTTAAATAATGATAAGGGGTCTTCAGTATTTTTTGTAAGACTACAATGGGATGATCTGCTTTTAATTTAAGTACAAAAATAAAAAGGATATATGTAATGTTTTCAATGACTTTTTTAAATATGTAGCGAAGGATATTGGTAAAAACTCTTTTGAAATCAATGAGCAACTTCCAAGCATTGATACAATAAAACAAATGTCAAAACTAACATCAACGATGAGCTAAATTTAAAGGCAATTTCGAAAGATTTCTTGGAAAACAGATTAATAAACTTCTGTCTTCCCAGATTATTTGAAAAAAGCTCCAATAGTGCCAGTGCAAACGGCTTACTTATGGGTTTTCGAAAGGACAAAGCACCCATACAAAAATGTTATGTTCATCAGGGATCTATGTGGTTTAATGACCGCGAAAGAGTAAATATAAACACTTTTAGCAATTTAAAGTACATGTATGCATATAGTAGGGATGACCAGGATATTGACGAACGAACCGAACGTTTTAGGAGCGGTAATTGTATGTTTACAAACGTACTTAAAACCTAAAAGGTTTTATCATGTTTGAACTGTATTTGGATGCAATCACGATAAAAGAGAGAAATGCATTAAATATACCAATTTTAAAATGGTTTTCATAATATATTGACAAAAGATGTTTAAAATTTTCAAAAAGTATTACGTATGTTACGATATCATGTTTTGAAAGCATGATGAAATGTACATCACGCATAGGATTATTCGAGTGCACCGACAAGTTTAACTATACTCATACAGATATGAATGCATAATTTCAATGCTTTGAACCAATATATAAATGTGCAGTTGTGGGATCGTATTGTTATCTGTCTATATAATTGGCCATTAAAGTTTTTGACCATCACATCGATCAGTTTATATAAAAAAAATATATATAGATTTTTTAAGGTTCATCAAAAGGAATTGAAAAATATGGTCGTTTTTACACCACAAAATCTACAATAAGTACAGACAGACTGATGCATCTATGAAAGTTTTAAGGCATGACAGAACCTACATATATAAAGGTTATATGTTGTCTATGTTTTAGAAAATTAAAAACTTACCTGGTATTTGATTCGCATTATTTTCCAGTCTGCAGAAGGTGGAAAAATAAACAAACACACGAGTTTCATTTGAAACGGTCCACTCAGTTACACAGTTTAAATCACCTTTTGTTTGCAGATGTCTATTGTTCATTTATTGTCCATTTAAATCAATACTACTCACAACATTAATTATATGAGGGGAGCTTCTCAAACCTCTTTCCAAACTTAATTTATTTTGGCACCTTCTGCAGGAACGAAAAAAAAATGAATAGCAAAATCCAGAAAAGTGTATTGTTTTTTGCAACATAAAATGCATTTAAAAGTTAGTTATCTAGTTCCTGCCATGCCTTAAAACTTTTCCAGGTGCACAGGTTTGTCTATACTCTGAGTAAAATTTGTGGTGTAAATACGGCCATATTAGCCAAAAGAGTAAGATGAACCTTAACCCGTTCAAAAACGATTTCTGTTGTAAAGCTTTTTTGTCAACCTCTGACGATGGCAATTTGTTTAAGTGTATAAACTGGTCATAAGATTATCTATAAAGTATTTTTATGGACATTTAACCAGACAAAAGGCATGCTTGGTCCGTTAACAATGCATACGACAAATTAAAGATCACTTTCAAGCCGTACAACAATTTAGAAGACAAAAAAAGATATAAATAAATATCAAAATGACCACAAGCGTGTGTGGGGTAGACAACCCAGGTCTTATAGGCTTAATTTGTTGATATGCAAAGGCGTCATTATTATGTCCCAGAAATCCCGCGTGAATGTATTATTTATTTTTTTGGTTGTCTATTATAATCTAAAAAAATATCATAATAGTATTAGAACAGAAAATAACAACCAAAAAGACATAGAAAGCAAAAAGAAACAAAGAGAAAAAAAAACCCCGAAAACAGAGGCAGATGAAATTACCAAAAATAAATGATTTAAAGCGCACACTTATATATAAAGGAAGTAAATAAAAATATGTCTTTTTATGTCCCTTAATGTCTTTCAAATATAAGAAGCAGAAAAAAAAAACACTTCGGATTTCTAGAGGTAACAGCCACAGATTTCATCTGTTTTCAAAGATTCCGCGTTATGATTGTTCTCCCAATTGTACATATAATTAACAAAGAAACAGAAAAGGTATGTTATGTGATTTTAACTCTGCACATGGGTGTCTTCGTAGAGGTCCGCGTGTTAGATCTACGGAAGTAAAATGTAAGGCCGTACGTGATAAATAAATATAGTTACCTGTGTATGGAAACAATGAAATTTGCGATGACCAGCGTGAAATTCTTCTTGAGGTTCTGTGCTTGTAATTAATGAGATGTACCATCAATACAAGGTAAAAAAATACATTTGGCATTTCTGATAATTTTCCTATTTTTTGTCGCCAAGAGTTTAAATCAGGTCATAAAATCAATGGGCTGCATGCTTCCCACAAAATCAGCCACATTGTATTTAAATTGATCCAACTAATATATTACAAATTCCAAAGATAAGAGAAATAATTGGATAAGTGGGATACTGTCTGGGCCATACATGTGTAAGAAGTAGCCGATTTCTCACGTTTACATTTCTTTGACCGTGTCGCAATCCCCCAACTTTTGGTAAAATTAACACAAAAAGTTCTTCAAATGAAAGGACATTCTCACCAGAAATTCTCAAAAAATCAAATGAACGAGAAATTAATGTACCATAAACATCTTTCATAACCAGTAGATCTTGGTTTTCATTTTCAAGAATTCGTGATCTAATGCTGTTATATGAAGTTATAAGTTGAAAGAGGCATACGAAGCTTTCTACGGTAAAAATCATATTGAATGATCAAAAGTAAAAATGCAAAATTTTGTTCATCCAGCAAGTATGGTAACGGTGGTGGTGTTTGCATTCAAATACCTAAACAACATTATAATCACAGAAAATAACCTTTGTCGCTGATTCACCGTTATAAATATGTAGAATTACATGTACGTTTTAAATTATGAGGGTAAACAAACCACAATTTTGAACCACGTGGTACTGGCTTGGATTCGCCATTTTATTTCAGTAAATGGGATATATCACTTCAATATAAATATCAAAGTCAAATATAAATAAAAAAAAGATATATGTCATTAAAAATAGTGATTAACTTGCACTCCCCAAACTCAAAATAACCCTTGAAAATGTTCACAAATTGCATATATATAAATTTTCAGTATAATATAATTTGTCTCGCACCCCTAAAATCAGTATACAGATCGATACGAGTATACCACGTATATGTATACCACGGGCTTCTCACTTTCATTTAATCAACGAAGCGTGTAAAGATGACAGAGAAAACTAGAACTCATGTTGAAGTTTCCCTGTCTGAACAAATACTTATTCTGTAATCGTATAGTGCAAACCGGTACAACTGGCCAGTGGTATTAGAAGATGTTAAAAAGAGCATCGGAATGCTCACAGAGGCTGCACAAACCGACCTTAAGTTATACAAAGAAGGAGCGTTCGAAAAACTGAAAAGAAGGATGTCAGACCAAGTGAAAAAAACTGACAAAAGAAGCAGCTTGTGGAAAAAAAGAGAAGCTGGTTGGCCCAGCAGAAGAAATAAAGACTAATGACACCAGAAACTTACAAAAACAGCATCCTGCTGTGAAAAGGCAATTGGTCAATAGGATTTGTAAAATAAGCAGTTCTGTCGAATATCAATATACATGTAGGTCCGTTTATAATTAAACTGTTAGATCTAGTCAGGGGCGTTTCTAGGATATTTGAAAGAGGGGGCGTAGAATCAAATCTTCAAATTCTTCTCTCAAAGAGCGGATCGAGGCGAAAAATTTTTTTGACCTATTTTTGCTAAAAAACATAAAATAATGATAAATTGTTTTTTTTTTGAAAAGGGGGGAGTACGCCCATTACGCCCTCATCTTGACCCGCCCCTGCTAGTTTATAATTTATTACTAGCCCGTTACACTTGTGCATTGTAAATCGAACACACCTTTATATATTTGATAAGTTGACCATACAGTATAAGATAAGATAAGATAAGATTTTTTATTGGTTTAAAATCCAAAATTATAGGATTGTTACCAAGACAATAAACATTGGTTATACATAAACATTCAAACATATATCTGACCACATTTATAAACATTGTATATATATATGTATATTACCTCCATTATTAAAAGAAAATATTGTTACAATAATAAATGTATATAATCTCTGCTGAGGAGGTGGTACCACAAAGTTATTTATAATTTAGTACTCAATAATATGCAGTATATGCATGTCTAAAGTGAAAATTATTTAAACATGTTATAAATATATATGTATTTACCCAGTTTACATCAAAGTTAGAACCAACATTTGTGGAAATTAGAAAATATATGAATGAAATTTAAACTGTATGTATTTTCGGAGACGACCATTTGAAAATGAATAACTCATCCGAAAAAAAAAAATCCTCTTACCCCCCTTCTTAAATTTAATGGGCGTTCCCTAAGGCGTATTTCAGTATTTTCAAGTACCATACGAGTTGTTTATTGAAAAAGTCAGTTTTTCAAAAAAATCAAAATTTAACAAAAACCACGAAAAATGCACATTTTCAAACAAGCTTATTTGGAAGCCAGACATTCATTTTTATAAAATCTCAAAGCATTTCGATAATAATTGTTTTAGTTTCTTACACCGAAAAGAACCTAAAATATAAATTCCATGAATAATGTTGCGTTTCTTTGCCTCATCAGTATATCTTTATATTTGAAAATGACATGCAGACCGACCCACGAAAATAAACATCCACATAGATATGTACTGTTTTTATTTCATTTACAAGAAGATACATGTAAATGGCATTAGATGAACTGTTAACAACTGCAAAATTGTTAAAAAGTTAAATTCATGTTTTGTTGTTTCAAACTATGCAGGCCTATATAGATATAAGAAGATGTGGTATGAGTGCAAATGAGACAACTCTCCATCCAAGTCACAATTTGTAAAAGTAAACCATTATAAGTCAAAGTACGATCTTTAACACGGAGCCTTGGCTCACACCGAACAGCAAGATATAAAGGGCCCCAAAAATGACTAGTATAAAACTGTTATATATTTATACTCAAAATGTAGAGAGTAGGAAACAAATCATATGACATTTGTAGTAAGGGAGCTACCATTTGATTTTTATGGGGGGGGGGGGGGGGGGGGGGGGGGGGGGGGCTAGGATGAAAAATTTTGTCCTGCTTTTTTTTTTAGTTGTAATCTCTGTCCTGCCTTTTTATTTTTTACTCTATTCGGTCCTGCCTTTTTTTTAACTAGTTTATCCTAAATTTTTTACACAAATTGTCATCCTGCCTTTTTTTTTACTTAAAACTCCTGTCCTGCCTATTTTTTTTCAAATTTCATCCTAGCCTTACCGCTGAATGGACAAGTTTTTGTCATTTTAGAAAACAATGTAGTACCCATACAACTGTATTTTAGTTTTTCTTTAACAAGTATAAATCAAGTAAGTCCGTCAGCGCTACAATACAAGTGTCCTTTAAAATGTGTGCATGTTTTAAGCGCACACGACCCGACGTCACCACTGGGCGTCTGTCGTCTGTTACTTTGTTCGCTGTCCGTCCGTCGGTTAACTTTCCACATTTTAATCGAATCCTCTGAAGCAATTTAGTTAATCAAAATCAAACGTTGGTGGAATGTTTCTTGAGTTTTCCCATGAATTGTGTAAATGTTGAATGATCTTGCTCCCAATCTTATATTAATGCTGTTAAATGATCACAAAATAACAATAAAAAAAATCAAACTTAAAATGGTCTTAGGAAATTGCAAGCCTTATTGTGATTTTCTTTTGCTGAAATGTTCTCTTTCATCATTGTCCGATAATCTGGACCGCTGTTACTAAAAAATATAAAATTCAGCAAAAATTATTTCTAAAGTTTTGTTGACATGGTCATCGTGGAAGGAAATTCCCTTTAAGAATTGTTGTTATGATCCTGGACACCAATGGAGTTGGCTAACGTTACTAAAGTAGAACTAACGGAAATACAACAAAAGATTTAAAATCATAAATGAGAATGAGGCATGGAGTACACGTGTATGTCATTCGTAAATTGTAAACCCACTTCCTCCCTGCAAACGATGTTTTAGATATATAGGATAGGAATCACACTGCATGTCTGTCTGTTTGTCTAGCTGTCTGTCCCGACCAACTGCCTGTGTTTTTTGTCTAAACTTTATACAGTTCCTAACAATGATTTGAAAAACTCAATTTAGATAGGATGTTCCAGTTCATAGAGATCTCCCAGAGTTCTTTCGGACTTTGACTTTATATAGTATGCACCTTGTCACCGAAACTCCAAAGTTCAAAAGACCAGTAACTTTAGGAAAATTTATGGACGTATGTAAATTGTTTGTTGGATACAATTAAAAGTTTGGAGATAGTTAAAGTTGAGAATTAAGGTATGATGTTCAAGTCCATTGATTTTTCTATAAGGGTTAAGGCAATTTAGACTTTCCAATATAAACCTAGTCATCGCAACTGCTCAAAATTGTTTTCAGATACACGTGAAAGTTGGTAGGTTTTTAGATCCTCGTGTATAAATCTACATAAAGGAAGTATGTTACGATCCATAGATATTTATTAAAGTTACTGATTTCGGCGGAAAAACAAGGTATTTCTGTCCTTCCCGATAATAAACCTTTTTTGGGTTCAATAGGTCATTATTTTTAACGTTTGAAATTTGGAAGGATTTCGTTTAGTAATATGCCCATTGATTAAGTGTAGAAATAGGTACAAAATAACTTAATTTCCAGTAATTACATGATAACTATAAAAAAATAGAGCTTTGTACTAAATTGTCGATTTTCACATGAAGCGATAGCAGTGGGACACATGTCACAAAATTTAATTGTCTCAAGAATGTTTAAACCAACATTTCAAAATGATGTTCTATTTATATTGTCTGATTTTTTAAAGAAATGCCATAATCTTATACTCAGCCAGATGAACGTACTTTAGGTCCATCTGTGTGCGTAGGTTGAATGATCTGGTCCAATTTTCCTATGGTTATATGAACGTTTTTATAAGAGTCTGTTGTCGTTTTCGGTCTGTAAACTCATTTATTTTCGTATAAATTTGCAATTACAATGAATAAACTAATAAAATGAGCGGAAAATACAATAACCATCAGAGATGTAACTGCAATTTAATTATCAAAAGTATCAATACACTAGTAATAAAGTTCAATCTATTTTTGTAGTATCACCTTTTTACCACATGCATAATATTAAAAAAAAAAAAATTGGAACCTATTTCTTTAAATTTTTCCGTGTAATCAGCCTAATCTGGCTGGTCTGGGGCATAAGCCAGCGAAAATTTCGGAAAAGAAAACCGATTTGAAAGTGATAATCAATTATATCAATATGGTAAACTTTGATATCTATGATATCTTCCTTTTATACGAAAAAAAAACCTTTTGGAACCTCAAATTTTAATACAGAGTCTTGTATATCAAGTGTACCTTTTGCTATTGTAGCAAACGTTGAATTATTAATGTGAGGAGTAAGCTACACAAACAGGTAATATTTCTTTAAACTACATTCAGACCATGCAAACTACTTCACTTCAATGTTTTTATGTTGGATTTATTCATTAATATGTATAAACGGCCGCTCCCATTTCGTACGATTCGTCAAGTTTCACTTTCGTACGTTTGTTCGTCAATATCCTGGTCATCTCTTGCATACCAGGATGAAGGTAAACTATGCATACTGTAAACTGTAAATTTATGCTGAGTCATCATATTTAAGGTCAAGGATTTTCTCCAACTTCAAGAAATATTTATAAAACTTTATATTTGAGTTAAATTCCTTAAAATCTCGAAAAATAAACCAGATTTGGTAAATATTCTATATGTTATTTTTTTTTCACCCCAATATAAGACCAAAAAGGTTTATTATTGGGTAGGAAAATAATACCCTGTTTTCACACGTGAGTTGAGCCAATCTGAAAAGCAATATATCAAAATTCCGAAATAAACAAAGGCTGACGTATCATCATCTAAATAATAATTCTTATCAATCATGTTATTGGCTTCTTGAGTATTTTGTGAAATCAATGAAAATTGAAATTCTCAGATCAGTGAAACGTATTTCAACAATCTACAGAATTACATATGTATCGAACAAACCATGTGAGAGGAGTTGCAATGATTAAGTGCATACTGGGTAGAAATAAAATGTATAAAGCGTGTATGTACACACAGGAGGATTTAATAACCTACCAACTTTCATGTGTATCTGAAAACAATTTCAAAGGAGTTGAAATGAGAAGGTTGATATTGGCAAGAGTCAAATTTCTATGTCCTAAGTGCCCTAAGTGAAAAATCAATGGATTCGAACATCCCTCCTTCATTTTCAACTTTATATGAGGATCTATCAATCTCCTAACTTTCAGTTGTATCCATCAAACCATACGCATACGGACATCAAGGAAGTATGTTGTGGTTGTGGTTATGGTTCTTTGGACTTTATAAACAGTGGAGTTTCGATGACAAGGTGCATACTACAAACGGTCAAACTTTTCATTCACCAAAGGAACATAACTCTTGGAAATCTCAATGAACCGGAACATCCCATCTACAATGAGGTTTACACATCATTGTCAGGGACTGTATAAAGGTTTAAGAAGTTTAGACAAAGGAAACAGAAAGTTGGTCGGGACAGAGAGACAAGGTGATTCCTATCCTACATACCCCCAAATTTTGATTGCAGGGAGGAAGGGGGTAAACAATTTACGATTGACATACACATGTACTCCATGCCTCATTCCCATTTATGAATTTGAGTCGTTTAAATTGTTTCCATTAGTTCTACTTTAGTAACGTCGACTAACTTCATTGATGACAAGGATCATTACAACAATTCTTTAAGGGAATTTCCTTCCATTAGGACCATTCCAACAAAACTTTTGAAATTATTATGGATGAATTTTCTACTTTAAGTAACAGCGGTCCGGATTATAGAACAATGGTGAGAAGAGACTATTTCAGCAAAATTAAATCACAGTATATAGGTGTCAGAGCACCAATTCAAAATTCCTATCTATTCAACCATTTTTTTTAAATTTTCAAAGCTTCTTAATATTTTAAGTCATTATTTTAAGTTATTTTGTCATACAAGTGAGAGGTTTAGCGCTATAAAACCAGGTTCAATCCACAATTTTCTACATAAGAAAATGCCTGTACCAAGGCAGGAGTATGACAGTTGTTGTCCATTCGTTTGATGTGTTTGTGCTTTTGATTTTGCCATTTGATTGGGGACTTTCCGTTTTGAATTTTCCTTGGAGTTCAGTATTTTTGTGATTTAACTTTTTACATTAAGTTTATCCTGTTTTGTGAATGTATCACCTTTTTACATACCAATATAGTGAAACACCACCGTTCGGAAGACAACTACTACTAAAAACAAACCCGGTTTATCTGGAAATCTTAGATTATTATACTTTGGAGCACATTAATCCTCATTTTCTAATGCAAACTCATGGACAAGAAAAATTTGGCTCAAAAAAGGTCTAAATATATTTCTCCTTCACCAAAAGTTTCTTTTTTGCCAATTTGGTGGTTAGTTTAAGTAAACAATGACACCAAAGCACTATTTTGATCAGGGAAAGGATGCTATACATATGCTCTAAATAACAGCAGCAATATTTGTTGGGGGCCAAGGTCATTCAACATTTACAGAATTCATGGGAAAACACCAAGGACCATACGACCAAAGTTTGATTTTATTAGCCAAGTTGTTTCAAAGGAGTTCATTTAAATTTGAAAATATACGGATGGACAGACAAAGGGCAAACTAACAGACTACAGATCCCAGTTGTGACTTATGGTGGTGTGCGCGAAAACAAGGACCCGTTTTAAAGGAACAGTCACTTGTACTGTAGTGCTCACGATCTTACTTGATTTATACTTGTAAAAGAAAAACCGAAAAACAATTTTACGGGTCATTTGTTTTTAAATGACAAAAAACCTGCCCATACAGCGATCAAGTTTTTATTTTGGATTTTTGGATCTTTCAATACTATCAGCAGATTGTATATAACCCTCCCTTGCCAGTTCTGACATATTTTTCTTTGGCGGGGACGGGATGATCATATTCGTCCTTGTCTCTGTCATTGTCAGCTACAATGACAACATTTTGATCTGTAGTCATTCTCAGAATGGTGTATAGCACCTTCCTATTGTTCTACAGCATCGACATCGACTGGAGCTTGAACCCGTTGTGGGACTAATATTTCGTAATAGAGATGACCAGTTAATAGTTGAACGAACCTATCTTGACGAACGAACGCAAAAGATAAAAGAGTGCTCAATATTTTAGTTCTACTCCGCCAAATCATTTGCGGTTCCCAACTCAAGAATCTCGTCATGTGTTGTCTTTGTATCTTGATTTTTTTAAAATAAAATTTGGTGTTAATGGCACAATACATCAAACTACTAGAACGAACTACAGAGGTTCTGAGCTGGACTTACTATGGGACATTGAATATTGTTGAAGATTGTATCTTTTTCGTTGGGTTTCTGCCTCATTGGTATTTACTCATTATCTTATTTTAGTCTTACTCATTCACAATATTATTCTAGTTTGTAACATAATATCCAATTATAAATGTTTACGTTATTTGTGAAATTGTGTGTTCTTAAAAGTTCCTCTCATGTCAGATCGACACACAAACTCAGGAATTACTATTATTTTATTATTCCACTGTTTAAACATATTGATAGTTTAGTCAATATTTGATTGGTTGAGACTATCCCACGTGTCATTGAACAAATCTTCATATTCCATTCTGAGGATCATATTCCCCTCTGAAATGTCAGGATTACCTCGTGCGACGTTACGCGCGGTTAATGTTCATAACGTTTTGAACTTCTTATTCTTCTTAAAATAGCGATAGCAAACATCATTATCATGTTCAAATTTATTTCAGACGATAAAACAAAAAGACTTATAATTAAATTTTGATCCTTACTGTTTGTCAATGGGTATGTCGTGTTTAGTTTGACTTACAAAAACAAGCGGATAAGAAAAAAAATGTATGCAAAATAATATTTAATGTATCGATAGTAAACTAAGCATAGGCAGTGGAATAACACATTCATTTCCCTTTGCCTCGGGAGATATGAAGATTTGCTAACCCTCGAAAAATCATATTTCCCTCGGGCAGAGCCCTCGTGAAATATGAATATTCTTGGGTGAACAAATCTTCATATCTCCCTCCAGCACGGGAAATAAATGTATATTATTCCACTGTTTAAACATATTGATAGTTAAATCAATATTTGATTGGTTGAGACTATCCCATGTGTCATTGAACAAATCTTCATATTCCATTCTGAGGATCATATTCTCCTCTGAAATGTCGGGATTACTTCGTGCGACGTTACGCGCGGTTAATGTACATAACGTTTTGAACTTCTTATTCTTCTTAAAAATAGCGATAGCAAAAATCATCATCATGTTCAAATTTATTTCAGACGATAAAACAAAAAGACATTTTGATCCTTACTGTTTATCAATGGGTATGTCGTGTTTAGTTTGACTTACAAAATCAAACGGATAAGAAAAAACTGTATGCAAAATAATATTTAATGTATTGATAGTAAACAAAGCATAGGCAGTGGAATAAAACATTCATTTCCCTTTGCCTCGGGAGATATGAAGATTTGCTCACCCTCGAAAAATCATATATTCTTGGGTGAACAAATCTTCATATCTCCCTCCGGCACGGGAAATAAATGTATAATATTCCATGCATGCATGCATAGCATGTCGTCATGTGACGACGTTTATAGTGTTTTCAAAATTATTATCTTGTGCATTACAATTGTTACCGCTGGACCGATACCTCTGCTGGTGGACGGTTTCACAAGCCAAGTATCTCAATAGTTTGATACAGGAAAGGAAATACTGATCATTCAACTATAAAACATATCACTTAGAATTAAGAAAAGTATCTCCTTATGTTTTGCTTTGATTCTTTTTCCGGGTTTGGCTATATCTTTTGTCCTTTTAAAGTTATATCAGCTCTTCAACTTTAAGTTTTTGATTTAGAAATATTTTAGAATCAAGAATCACTGAACATATTGTTTAAACAGAACATATTGTGCTAACTGCACAACTAGTGCTGCAGAATGGGTACCGTTCACCGTACAACCACCACGTTTGCAACCAATATAACAGGTTGAATGTTATGTTTATATTTGAATATTCTATAAGCAAACAAAGGAAAAGACGTGATCATGCAGATAAACGTTTTTGAAACTTACACATTTTGTTTGCTATGAACAATTGAAATTGAGTTGTAATTTAAAGAATCATTGTGATATTCATTCATTTTAATTGTTTGAAACAATGAGAAGAAGAACATCATGTGAATTACAGAAATGCATTTGATTGTAATATATCTTGTGAGCTTAAAACTGTAGAAATAGCATGAAATGATTTGCTCATAATTTATGAAATATGATATCATTATCATATATTGATCTTCGCGTGAATGTTCACAATTTCAATGGAATATTGCCAGTCATGTTTCCACAATGAACAACAGGTTTACCATGCGTTGGTGGAGAATACGGTGGTGGAGGTGTGTTCTGCAAGTCTACATGACTATGTCCAATCTTGAGCCTGAAATTAAAAAAAATATATCGGTTCAAGAAATTTAACATATAAAACAAAGAAAGAGCACATATTACAACAAAAACATAAACGTATACAACACATTGCGATACAATAACAGTATTTGCCTTAAAAATATTTATACCAGGATTTAAATTTTGTACGCCATTGACAAAAGACTCACCAATGACGCTTCTTACACTGCAATGATAACAACACTGCTAAGACTTTCTCCAAGGTAAAAACAAGGACACAAAATCAGAAAAATATAAGTTATTTGGAATAACACTTTTCCTACAAAATACAATCTAGGAAGGGATTTAACATGTTTAACATTTGATCCGTCTCTATGGTTGGATTCAAAAGAAGAAACATCCAGAACATGTCTGAGAAATAACACACCGATAAGGAGCAAAACTGTTTGCTTTAGCTGAATCTGAAACTGGTTTTACCAGTCAAGTGATGTTATATTCTGGTACGTTTTTTAAGCTTAAAGGTAGTATGGGTGTCTTTCGCCATCTTGGATTGTAAATAATAGAGAACATAAGGTCCAGATTTTCAATCAAATTAGCAAAATTTGTTGAGGAATGCAGATAACTAATATGAATTTTCATTCAAAAAATCAAATTTATAGAATTTAAACTTATAAATATTAATATTTTTACAAGCGTAGATTATTTTTGCTTGATTTTTAATGTTTTTAAATTGGCATTATAAGGGGAGGTAACTCTGAAATAGTGCATTTTCTGAAGTAATCTACATGAACTTTTGCTATTTTATATTTTAGCCGAAAAAACGTACGGTGACCCTATCTTTTCATTTGATATTCTCAAAGCATTTGCTAAAAGCTATCTTCTCGTATTTTATTTTACAATTTTATCATTTAGTTTAATTACTAATCACATAATGAAGTTTTTTCCTGTATAAACCTGTAGTTTGAGAAAATGCTCGGTGACCTATCATTTTTATTATATTGTTGAACATTTCACAATATATACTACGTTTTGGCAAAGTATAAACAAATTCTATCATTTCTAATTCAGACTCCCATACCACCTTAAATTTATGCAATAGATACATGTATACAAGTGTTTGGTTAACTTTACTTTTATCTTTGAAATTTAACATTAACATCTTATAAATATTTGAAATGCCATTTCCATAAATTATTGTTCTGGTTTCGTTATAGGGGTAAATTCAGTAAATAAATATACGTCATCAGGGACCGCCAATTTGGGTGAGAGCTTTCAGTATAAAAATGAAGACCTGTGCTGCAATGATTGGTAGATAAAGTTTTCAATAATTTTTTTTGATTAGATGGATCAAAACTAAGGTAAAAAAAATAATTGAATAATGCTGAATGCATTTATTTTTTTTAAAAACAGGATTGAAAAGTGATGGGTCATTGTAGGAATTAAGTGCAAAACTACAGTTTTTGTAAACAAAGCCATGTGGACGGCTCGAAAATGCCGCATGACCCTATGTTTTGATGGTTGCACAAGATGGGGCTACATTTGTACTTTACTGAATGAAATATGAAAGCTTCTAATTTCTAAAGGTAAAAAAGTAATAAATTTAATTGAACATGTAGGTTTACATTGAAGTTGAAGGGAGATGTTTTACTGAATTTATCCCTATAGGGAGAATTTGCACTCTGTCACTGTACATTTTCAAGGCCACCTGAGAACCCCAAAGTTCATTTCTGGTAAATATTAATTCAATGGAAGCCTTTTGGAATCAAATGGCACTATCGTTAATGCAAAAGTCTATGTTTAATTGCGGTCGGCATGGGTGTACTGAGTGGACTGGTGGTAGGGAGCATGGGGTCTATGGGAAAAAGTCAGTTGTGTGGCCTGATGGAAAGAAAAAAATAGAAAGGGTTCATAGGATGTCCTACATGCATGCACATCTTATTTTGAGGGATGAAATGCCAAATAAAAATTTACAGGGGGAGCGGTTAGATGTCTCGCACATATGTCATAACCCCATCTGTCTGAAGCCGGAACATTTGATTCTTGAGCCACACTCTCTCAACATGGATAGAATTGGTCGTAGAATGAGAAATTTATGTACAAAGGATCACCATCCACATTGTTTATTATGAATTAAGGTGAATATTATTTATTTGAAAGCCTGGTAGACTTGCGGAGTCCGCCATACGAGTGGTCTTTGGGGTACATAGGACTGTTTTTAGTGACCGGTAAAAGTTTATTTTTTGTATAATCTTTTTCCTCCTGATGCTGTGCATGTATATCGTACAGAGAATGCTTTCGTGCATTTCTATGATTGATACTGTTTTCTGAGTATTTACAATTTCTCATTTGATCACTATGGTCTTTTAATTTTTTTAGAGATTTTGCCACTTTTGTACCTGGTTGTATTAGATTTCCAGCAGCCTCGCACAAGATGACGATAGAATTGCCTGTATCATGATTGACTTTGTGACATGCCGTATGTACCCGGCCTGTAAAGTTTCTAGCATAGGTAACATTAACTGGTAAAGTGCTACGTATGAATAGATTTAGGGCTTCAACTTTTTGTGTAATTGCACTTTTAGCTGTTTTAGCAAGCATGCCTGGACCCAGACGGTAATTGACACATTGGCGCAGAATATTTTCACTGTTCTTATTTAGCTCAATTTCAAAATTATTCCTCTTTAAATATGCACTTTTGTCAATCCATGATTGAGATTTTCTAGATATAGAACAAACAAATGAATATAGGGAACAATCTGTGTGATCTCCACAGTAACAGCCCACTATATGGCATCTGAAACATATGAAAGTTTTGATTTCATTACATCAGGGGATTTGTGATATCTAATATTAGCCTGTACGAATTCTGCCTGACAACGGGCTGCAATGTCAAAAGCAAACAAACTTTGAAGCCGGGTTCTTTGCACCTTTAACCGAGCCGGCATAATGTCACAAACTGTGGATAGATTATTTACAAATTTTCTATGGTTAGATGCTACATGTCTGGTGTCAAGAAAATGGATAGGGGTTGTTGAAGTTAATCCTTCCTGAAATGAACTCTTTGCTGCTCTGTAAGCACTGCTGTCTGGGTTAGTTGTTACTTCATTAACTTCTAATCCATCATCTTTTAATTCATCAAAGCACTCTCTTGCCCACCGCTTTTCATTACCTATACTGTCTTGCATATTAATATTTGCGGTGCACGGACCAGCATGTTCACCTACTTTCGTACTAACTGTATGCTTTCTCTTCGAACAAAGTTTAGACTTTGGTAACGTGTTTATAATGTTGTGTTTATAAGTCTCATTTTCAGCTACAGTGTAAGCACACTGGGTTGCTGGTTGAAAAGGGGTCTTCCCAATGCCAGAATAAATAGCATTATTGTATACACAGTCAAATTGAATGTTAATAACATCAGGATTTTCCCCGCGTATCTTTTTTATCCTTTTAATTTTCTCCCTTTGTCGTTGTAAATCTCTCATGTTTTCTTCTTCTATCTTTTCGGATATTGCATTAGCAGTGTGTTGCATACCAGAGACAGATGGAGGAGGAATATTTGAGGCCATACAGATTTTACGGTAACTTGTTGTACTAATGGGAGTATGATGTAGACCCACTTGTAAACCAAGATTTATTTTTGCAGCGCCTCGTCCCCTTTTTATACTTGCAACCTCTTCGTACAAGTTAAACATTTTAGATCTGTATGTGCATTTTGTACATTTTGCGCACTCTCTCCAAGCTGATCCCCACTTCTCTTCCATTGACAAGTCCCATTCCAGGATGCCATTTCAATGTGGGGATACATTCTGATGCTATCTGAACACCTCATTCCACATTTCTGTGTTTTTGCTTATTGTTACTGTTCTGTTGGTGTACTTTTCAGATCTGGAGGTAAAAAAATAATGAAAGACTTTAATTAATTCCCTATCTCACATCACTGTTTAGCAAATGTTGCATATTTTTTTTTGTATTATTTAGTAACATGTGTAAAATTAGAAATATCTCCCTTTTAGACTGTATTTTTCAGAGCAGTGTTTTTAAGGCTGTGATACAGATATTGTTGAAAATAAGCACTTTGCAAGTATTTTAACATTCGAATAATTATTTGGTATGTAGAAATATTATATTTATTTCATAATTCAATGCGTTTCTTCAATTCAAAAATATTCTGTATAACTTTTCAGTATTAGATACCCTTCATCTATAAACCGTTGATAAAATGTTTGTTTTTCTAATGAGATGTTTAAAATTTTCTGTTAAATACTGTAAATAGTGGCTTTATCAATTGTAATGCAAAGTATGATCTTACCCAGTCTTATTTTCATTCTCTGCACATTTTTCTACTTCAGTCTTGGCTGCCTGTTTTGGACGCAGAAGCCGCCCTGATGTTGAGTCCATAGGAATTTCAGCAGAGTGTTTGATATTTACAGGTTTTGTCACAAGATCAAAGTCATCCTTGGAAAGTCCTTGAAATTTAACTACAGGGAATACAGGTATTTTAACATTTTCTAATTTAAGTCCTCTGTTATGTGGAATATTTACCTTCTTAAATCTGTGTTTTTTAAGTGCACAGCATAACGTCCCATTTTTTAGTAATTTTTTTGATGAAATAATTATTCTTATAACAATATTTGCCACTCTCTGATTTCATTTAACAAAAGTAAGAAGAAGGAAAGTGCAGAAACAGGACATATTTTATTGCTAAGATATCATTTTTATGGTTGATAGTTGAAGAAAAGTCTGTTTTTCTCTGACTCTACCAGTATGATAAGACATTCTCATCTTTGATAGTAAATGACCCTATAGTTATCTGTGTGCGCTTTGAATGATCTTTACAAGATATTAAAACACAAATTTAGTGTAGGGAAATATTATTGTTGATTTTTTTTTGTATGACACTCATTTAAAAGCCTAGAAACAACTTTTTGTGGTATTTACATGGTATACTCATTAAAATTTCCATATATGAAGACATTAATCTCAGAATATAATTCGATTTAAAGGGCTCGACCATTAAATCGCGTTATCAGAGGAAGACCAGCAATAGTTCATTAGCGGGTTAAAGCAGACGCGCATGTCTAAATTTATTACACTACATATAAATTAACTGCTCTTGCACTCCTCATCACAAATTTTGCAAACGCTATCTTCAAGGATTTATATTGATTTAAGGTCAGATTATTGAGTTAATTTAGTATACACATGATTACTTGATATTTAATTTTAATACATTCAATCGATTTTATTTGTTTATGTTTATTATATGCCTATATAACGAATTATGATGTTTAATTTAATTCAATTTTTAGTTTCATTCATATTATTGCTTTGTCTTTTATTGAGGCATCTAATGTTGATGCTATCTATGCTAATTACATTTTGTTATGCAGATTATTCTGGTAGCTTCCTATTATCAGGTATGTAATTTATACTAGATATTCGATGCGCGCTGAGAGTCATCTAATATCGCTAGACAATACAATTATCCATGGTACACCTATAATTGTTTTTTGATGTTGTGAATTATTTCAGTGAATTATATTTAACTGGCTTCCGTTAAGAAATATTCGGTAAATGCTTTAAATTGACATTTGATTAATTGATTTATCATCAATTCTTTTCCGTCATAGATATTGCGTTGTTCATTTCATGTTTACTTTTATATTTAGTTATACATATATTTTAAGATTGACAACTATTATTATTTTTATTTATACTACTGTGTTCATTTATTGGAAGGTTAGTGATGCCTAGGGGAAAACTGTCGCGAGGGGAAAAGGAGTTTAAAGAAGAACAGCCCGTGTTACTGAGAATGACAGGACAGCTGCACCGTCCCAAACAGAACATGATGTAGTGCCGCCCCGGATGCAAATTCCAACATCTAATGCACCAGGACCATCTACCATGTCTATCAGTTCAGTGGATTTGACGAATAATGAAGAGTCTGTAATGCCTGTGTATTCACAAAACATCAATGAACAAGGTACATTTCAAAATTTTGAATCTAATGTCAATTCTGTACATGAAAT
The DNA here is from genome assembly GCF_021869535.1 of Mytilus californianus. NCBI lineage: Eukaryota > Metazoa > Mollusca > Bivalvia > Mytilida > Mytilidae > Mytilus > Mytilus californianus. The sequence goes on along the minus strand of NW_026262604.1, from coordinate 60,564,373 downwards.
TCCCAGCATCAGCAATGATTTGGGTAATAATGTTTCGAGCAATATCAGACAAAAAATCTTAAATGGTGAATATATTGATCAGGGTTGTTTATTGTCGAACCCAGAACATATTGATGATAATTCTAATACTTTAATAATAAAAGATGGTGTTCTACAATCTAAACCAAAAGCATCAACAGTAAAGAATAATAATATTAGTCAGTGGACTGATGCATTTCTGATTTTTAATGATATTTATTTGTCAAGTCATTTGGGAGAGGCAAGAGGGCTTCTGAAATACATGAGTAACATACGACTGGGAGCTACATGTAGTAGGGTTCCCGGTTTAGGCTGGAAGAGGTACGACGAGCAATTCCGTTTAAAAAAAATAAGAATGCCGTCTTGTAACTGGGGAACAGTTGATTTAGAGCTTTGGTTACTCTTCACGTATGATGATAACACACAAAATAACCAAAACCATGTAACTAATGTGTATAAATGTTATGATTATAACAATGGCTCCTGCACTAGGCCTAACTGTCATTATTCACATAGTTGATTACGTTGTACAGGTATTCACCCATCGGTAAACTGTACACGATTTTATGGTGCTTAGACAAATTTTAATTTTAGGCGTGGTCCTAGATTCGCTGCTGGACAACCAAATAACAGTTCGCAACGAGGCTCGAGTGCTAATCTAAGGGCAGCTGTCAGATTCCAGCGACCAGCTTTCCACGGTTCATTCAATCGCTAATACGCCAATTAAATTTGATGTTCTTTGCAAGTTTTTGGGCAATTATAGTAATACAATAGTCGCTTCGGAATTATATTTGGGATTTTTGGAAGGTTTTAGTCTAAATTATACTGGACCTAGGATGACTACTGATTGTAGAAATCTGGTTTCTGTTTTTGGCAATGAAGTTGAAGTTGCAAAAAAACATATCGAAAGAAATTAATTTGGGTAGAATAGTTGGCCCCTTTAACAATATACCTCTTTTTAATCTAAGATTGTCTCCGATTGGCTTATGTCCTAAAAAGGATGGTTCTTGGAGGCTTATACAGCATTTATCGTTTCCACACGGTTTAAGCGTAAATGATTATATTGATAAGGGCTTGTGTTCTGTGACTTATACGGCGTTTGACCACGCACTAGATATGGTGGGAAGCCAAGGAAAGTTCGCCCTAATTGAAAACAAAATTATCAGCTCGGCATTTAGGCTTTTACCAGTAAACACGGATGATTTCGAGTTATTGGGTTTCAAATTTTTGGACTTTTGCTTCGTGGACGGCTGTTTGCATCAAGGTTGTAGTTTGTCTTGTGCAACATTTGAGAAATTCTTAACATTTTTAGAATGTATCTTTAAGGACAAAACGGGATCGGATGGTGTTATACACTACTTAGATGATTTTTTGTTTGCAGGCTCGGGGGCTAATTCAACTTGCCTTAACCTGATGAGTGAATTTGATTGTTTATGTGATCACTTAGGAGTTCCTTTGGCACATGACAAGATCGTCGGTCCAACTCATGTTCTTAATTTTTTGTGGCTTGAAATTAATACAATTGAAATGTCAGTAAAAATTCCCCATGAAAAATTGCTGAAATTGAAAACAATAATTTCAAACTTGTTAGGCAAAAAAAGTACAACATTGCGTGTTCTCCAGTCTTTTACAGGCATTTTGAATTTATGTTCGCGAGTGATCCCTACGGATAGGGCATTCAACAGACGTTTTTATGATGCAATGTCAGGAATATCAAATCCTCGGCACCATATAAGTCTCACTGCGTCAATTAAGGTAGACATAAGGCTGTGGTCGTTATTTTTAGATTGTTTTAATGGCAAATTTTATTTTCCCGATTCCGATTGGATATCAAATGTTGATATGGGGTTATTAGCCTTTCATTTGTGGTATTAGACCTTTTCGAATAAAAAAATTATCTTACACGTTGACAATAAAGCACTTGTTCATATCTTGAATTCTAAAACGTCTAGATCAAGAAGGGTAATGCATATTCTTCGTCCTTTAGTCTTAAAAGCTATGGTTTATAATATTCAATTCAAAGCAATGCATATTACATCAAACAAAAACTGTATTGCGGATGCAATTTCTCGTCAACAATGGCCACGGTTTCGTCGCATGTCTCCAGAGGCTCTACAAGAACCAGAAAAGGTCCCACAGTCTTTTCTACAAGTGATCTCAAATTTGAATCCAACAAGTTGCTAACGGCGTCAATCTCACCAAACACAAGTGACACTTATGAAACTGCTGTCAGGTCATTTGATCATTTTAGATCTTCACACGGACATGACATTGTTTGGCCACCCTCACTTAATGTTATCTGTAACCTTATAGCATATTTATCTGTGCGAGGTTATGCTCCGTCTACTGTCAAGTCTTATATTTTTGGTATAGCCTTTAAATGTAAAATGTTGAATATTACTGATAACACTCAAAATTTTATAATTAAGAAAATGTTAATTGGAATGGAAAGGCTTGACAAACGAGCGGATTAAAGATTGCCAATTACGCCACAGATTTTAGATAAATTGATTTCACTATTACCATCTGTATGTCTCTCACATCATGAGACCTTATTGTTTTCGGGGTTGTTTAGTTTGGCCTATTTCGGCTTTTTCAGGATAGGGGAATTAGTAGTCAATAAATCACTGGCACATTCTCACACTTTGTCGTTAGATGATTTTAGTTTTTCGGAAAATAACGTTTCTATCAACCTAAAATTTTCAAAAACTGATCAGTTAGGCAAAGGTAGTTTAATAATTATACCTTCAATTAATTCTCATGTATGTCCTGTTCATTTATTAAAGAGATATTTTATTGCAAGGCCCAAAAGTATTGGTCCTGCATTCATACACTTCGGTAGAAACTATGTTACACGTTATCAGTTTAACGCTGTTCTAAAGAAAGCTCTGAATGTGGCGAATATTACATCGGATAATTTTCAAAGTCATAGTTTTAGGATCGGAGCTGCATCTCAGTCTTCGAAAATGGAGTTTTCTGATGATGAAATTCAGGATTTTGGTCGTTGGGAATCGAAAGCTTATAAAAGATATATCAGAATACCAACGCTAAAGTTAGCAAGTCAAATTTAATATGTGTCATAATTTATTTATATTGTACATTATTAATTTGAAATTTGAATACTCGCCTGATCGTCACTTTAAGACTTTCAGGTCAACAAAAGAGTGTTTGGTTAAAGGGTTCTTCAATCATCAAACATGCATTCGTACATGCTAGAAGGTCTGTCGATGGTTTAAATTTAGATTTGGAACGTAAACATACGTCATCAGGGACCGCCCATTTGGGGGAGAGCTTTCAGTATAAAATTGAAGACCTGTGCTGCAATGATTGGTAGATAAAGTTTTCAATATTTTTTTTTTGATTAGATGGATGAAAACTAAGGTTAAAAAAATAATTAGATAATGCTGAATGCATTTAAATTTTTTTAAAACAGGATTGAAAAGTGATGGGGTCATTGTAGGAATTAAGTGCGAAACTACAGTGTTTGTAAACAAAGCCATGTGGACGGCCCGAAAATGCCGCATGACCCTATGTTTTGATGGTTGCAAAAGATGGGGCTACATTTGTACTTTAATGAATGAAATATGAAAGCTTCTATATTCTAAAGGTAAAAAAGTTATTAATTTAATTGAACATGTAGGTTTACATTGAAGTTAATAGGAGATTTTTACTGAATTTACCCCTATAAGAAGATGCATTCAACATATTCAAATTTTAATATTTTTTTAAACATCTGTAAAACAAAATACAAATAGAATAGCCGTTAGAAAAAAGAAGATGTAGTATGAGTGCCAATGAGACATCTTGTCTGTTATTAAGAAGAAATAGCTTAGACGAATAAGATCTACAATGAAATGCATAATGAATTTGCCAACATTCATGTATTATTCCTAAATTCAAAACATGTATCTAAGAGCTAAACTGGTCAAATTGAACTTAAAGCATGTTTTAATGTGGTAAATTATGGTTTGCCAGCAAAAATAAGAATTAAGTTTATACATGTTATATAAGATTAATTTATAGGTCAGCTGGTTTCACCGAGTCAGTTTCAAATCGTTATCATTGCTGTCTTTCATCTTTTATCCACTGAGGATGTGTTGTGAATGTAGCAATTTTGTAAGGACATTAATAGTTTGATGTATTGCCAATTCTTTTACAGGTAAATAGTAAACAAACAGGAATTCGTAAAATTGTATTTTGTCTAGGATAATATACAGCCTCTGCATGATTTATTCTCCAAACATCGTGGTTAAATCCATCATTTAGTACTAGAAAACGCATTTAACTTTATGCCGAGATATGTAAACCCATAGTGTTTACAAATTGGAAATTGTCAGAAAACACAGAAGATGGATGCCTCAATTATAAAGACAATAGAGTTGCAAAAGGTGAAAGAATAGCTAGACAGCAAGGACCCATAATGGCTATGAAATACGGAAACGGAAAAGTCATATTTTTCACCATTTTAAGGTCCTCGGTAAAATATTGTTTTCTGAATGCATGTACACATTACCAAATGCGGATTTTTATTCATACAAATTATCAATTAACATGCATGTTCGTCAAGTAAGCCTTCCCTTTAACAAATTATTATAATAAAAAAAATCATGAAAACTTTCCTAGGTAATCGAAACATTTTCCGTTACCTAAAAATAAACAATCAATTCATGAATATATGTCCGCCTAGCATTGCCTCAATGGAAAAGAAGAAGACAATTTTGTATATATCATTCAACAGATGTTTCAAACAAAAATCAGTAAATCATTCAGATCATGGGCAAGAGGTAATTATATTAATACTTTTAAAAAAAAAATGGGATCACAAAATTGATGTCAAGATCAGTTGTTTATCATCTTAATAACGTGTTATAGTATTCTTTTATTTGTCTTTATGGATTTTATTTTTACTGTTTGATCTGCTTTTTGGTGATATCACTCTGACGTGGCTCTGTACTTATACATCCTGTCATTGTATTATTATTCTATGGTAAAATATTTTGTATTCGCGTCTTTCATGTTTGCTAATGTGCTTTGTCTATATGCCTTTTGCGTTTCTTTGTTACATGACGTGGCTCTGTACTTATACATCCCGCCATTGTGTTATTGTGCTTTCGTAGTATTTTGTATTCTTCTCTTTCATTTTTCCAATTGTGCTTTGTCTATATGCCTTTTTGTTCTTCTTTGTTACATATTTGTTTGTTTTCAAAGTGATTAAGATTATTACACAATGTTGACTGCTGTACCCCTATTTTTGACATTTTTACCTATTATGTATGTTTGTTTTGTTTACACATCTTTGTCAATATAATGGAATTTTCGGCGACTGTCATACAAGTGAGAGGTATAGCTAGCTATAAAATCAGATTTAATCCTTCATTTTCTCCTAAAGACAATACAAGTTCCAAGTCAGGAATATGACAGGTGTTATGCATTCGTTTGATGTGTTTGAGCTTTTGATTTTGTCATTTGATTAGGGACTTTCCGTTTTGAATTTTTCTCGGAGTTCAGTATTTTTGTGATTTAACATTTTGCACCATATATTTTTAAACAGATTAAAAGAAACTGAAAATAATCATGATAATAGAGGCGTTGAGACAATGTTCAAAAAGTTGTAGATAAATACAACAGAAAGATGAGTAGTGGCAATCTTGCTGATCAACACTTTAAATTTTGTGACCCGGACTTTAGATCTTTTTTTTTAAAGCACGTGCATTTTGTTTCTTACCTGGTAACTGCCATATATAAATTAACATACATAGTGTACTATTTGTTTCTATTTTCCGATTGTCGGCTCCTTTACATGATTAAATTTAACAACTTTGAAGTTAATCATGTAAAGGAGTTAATCGATGTAAGAGAGTAAATCCTACGAATTTATTTTGAATTAATTGTCTTAGGGTTTTTTTTTGGATTTTTCTTTTAACCTATGTTCTAGTATATCAAAAGTATAAAACGGTATTGATAAAAGCATGTATTTAATCAGATCAAGAAACATAATGACAATTTCTTAAATTCCTTGAAGTAACTTCATCTTGTATTTACATTTGAATAGGAAACGCATATATTTTGTGCCAGAACTACATACGACTACCCCCTAAGATGATAAGGTCAGAATTTCATTCCAAGTTTTATAACCAGTTGGTCGGAGATTTACGAGTTGACAGAAATATTTCACGAGGGACATGTAATGGAAGCTGTCGACTTATTTACTCTCTATTGAAAGTGTCCCAGGTGAAAGATTAATTTTCAGCAAAAAACAAAACAGAAGAAAGAGATTAACAATAGTCCCAAATTTGACAGCATCTTCATTACCCCTTCTCTCTGAAAAATAATGAACATATGAGCTGAATACTAAAACGAAAGATAAATATATTAAAAAAAATTGAAAATAAAAACGCATTTCCTTATGTACGGTGTCGCAATATTTATTCATTTCGACCCGTATATGAACGAATCAGATTTTTTTTTACAGATACATAAATGACAAAACACCATAATGACTTTTTAAATTTTTATTTCAGGAATTACGGCTTCCATGTCGTAAATGGTATCTAAAATGTGAGATTATTTCTTGGATATCGATTCCGAATTCTTCAAAAATGTCAAAAGTTTGCAAATCACCACTTCCCGAGAAATAAATAAAAATGATGATAATTTGATTTATCATTGTATCGATTGATTGATCCAAAGTTTAAAAAACGTATATAGAACAATCAATATACCCAGCCATTCATTTGTCTTATGAGACACCCCGGAGGGTCGCTATCTTTGCCGTGGTCGTGGGCTTGCGTGTCTCATTGACACCAAGAGCTATGCCAACTGGAGCATTATCCCCTGATAGGGTCAACCATGCCGGACAGGTTGAAGGATAGAGGCCAGACTAAAGTGGTCCGAACAGTGTACGAATTGCCCGATGTTTTAAATAAAATAGGCATTCCAACCCGTGCCGTGGGTTGCTACCCGTGTCGGTGGTTGACGAGATCCTTGCGGATGAGGACTGTAGCCAGAATCTTTAGGGTCAGAAAATAACCGAACGGACGAGACTATAGTTCAATAAGCTGCTTTGGCTCCGATATCATCTAAACGGGAGGTCGGATGGACCCGGTCCGATCAATCGAATGGTCATGTCGAGCCCTTTGGTTAATCCTCAACAATAAGCTGTCATATAACAATGTACATTATTTACACATGTATTTAAATTAAGCTATTTATAGTTAGGATAACCGAAGAAGGCGATGGCAGTGGATCTTGGGTGCTGATTTTGGGGACAAGCTGCAAATACTTGGAACTCGTTTTCAGCATTAGCACTTGACACGGCTTGCTACGGAAAAACAGCATCGCCCTTGTATGCACTCCAAGGTGGGTGGATGACAAGAATCTTTCTCATTTCCTATAACCAACTCTCTAAATCAGCTTTAATAAATAAAAAAAGAAAATGTGATGATTCAGTGCCCTGTCAGGAAGATGGCAGTTGGCCCTGATTTATTGTAATAAAAGGAACAGATGAAAAAAATAATTAAGAACATATCTCCCTTTGTGATTCATAAACAAATTCAAAGCGTTGTTGGCGCAGTTAAAAAATATTTAAAAATGAGATCAGGGAATCTGTTGGTTGAATGTTCCAACATAAGTCAATCAACAAATTTTCTGACAATAACAGACTTTCCTGTTTCTTCTTCTCCTCACAAAAGTTTGAACAGTCGTAAAGGAATCATTCAAGATAGAAGTCAATAGCTGGGTGACCTTACTGTGGAAGAAATTCATGATGAACCCTCAAACAAAGGTGTCACGAGAATACACAAACTCGCATGACCTGGCAAATTGATGCTGATACTTTTACAATGTTGCCTGTTGAAACAAAACCTTCCGATAAAAAAAAAAATTCCAAGAAAACCAAAACCTTCTGAAACCAGTATTCAGTCAACTTAATCTTCCTTACAGAGCTCAATGTCATCACCTTCAAAAAATAAAAAAAGAATAAAGAATACATTAAAGTAAACAAGATGCGGTTAAATAGAGAGTTGGGGCAATGGATCTGTCTGGGATCTTCCCGGTGACAAAGATAATTCATCCTATATCTGCATCTAATAAAACGTCTCTAGTTTATCTTCTGCATCTCGTACAAAGTCTACTAAAGCCCAGTCTCCTCTTTGTTCTCCAGAACAGAAGAACGTACCCAAACCGCCAGCAAATCCGTCCCGTCAGAAGTCTTCTGATAGGAGGTCGCGGGGTAGGGATCGAGGCGGAGTAACACCAGCTGAGTATAGTCAAGAAGATCGACGACTCTCCTCAAACAATTGATTTGCAACACTTAATGATGAATTAGAAATGGAATGAGAAAGTGTTGTGCCACCAAAAGATCACAATCTCAGGGTGATCGAAATAAGAATGCTGGGAAACTCGATAGCATTCGTCCTTCTTTTCATAAACCATGACAAATATCATTCAATGTAATTCCCGAGGTCTTAAAGTTAATCTTCTCGAGTTAACGCTTCTTGTTCAGTCTTTTTTACCTATATCATTTTGTCTTCAAGAAACTCATCTACGGATCAACCATTTTTGTGAAGGAGAACGTCATTCACAGCACCGAGCAACACACCACAGATCTACAGGCAGTTGCAATTCGTTTAGCAGTAGATAAAACAAAAACTGTATGCTCTATATATATTCAACCTAATTCAAATATAGATAAAGCTAAACTCAAAAACCTCACTGATCAATTACCTTCACCTACTATACTATTAGGTGACTTCAATTCCCACAATCCGTTGTGGGGAAGCAAGTCTCATAATGCCAAAGGTAAGATCATTGAAGATTTGTCTCTCAAGAAGGATTAGAATATTTAATGATGGATCTAATACTTATCTTCACCCTGGAACCGGATCTTATTCTGCTATTGATATCACTATTTGCGATCCTTCTTTTCTTCTGGATTATTCATGGCATGTTCATGATGATCTAAGTGGAAGTGATCACTTTCCAATAGTACTTGCTTAATAGAGAGTTCCAGGTTGAAAACTGGACAAGGCGGACTGGCCCTTGTTTGAGAATCTCTGTCAAGCGGAACCTGAGTCAAAGATGTTTGAGACTGTACACGATCCAATTTTAAATTTTAACTCAGTTTGAAGACCTCCTCAAATCCGAAACATTCCAGCAAACCATAATTTAAAGACGCTTGTGATCAAGCCATAGATGACCGTACAAAATCTGAAAGACGGTTCAATCAACATCCTACGACGGAAAATTTAAGTGATTTCCGTATTTTTTGCACTAAGGCACGGCGGACTTATAGGCAAGCACGACGAACGTCTTGGAAAATATTTGTCTCGGGGATAACATCTCGCACTCCGATGACAAAAGTATGATCGATGATACAAGAAGTCTATTCTATGATTCAAGATATAAAAGATGCAAAATTTATCATGCCCTCCCACAGCAAACAGTAGCTGGTTATCGTTTTTTACTGGCCATACATTTTGTTTCAAGAAATTATATCATAGGCAAACACACTTTTGCACAACTCACAAGGATTGGCATCACATCTTTTATGATACAAACTTTAACATTAACCGGCCATGTGATAAGTAGTGAACGGTCCCTAAGGTAAACGATGAAGACTTTATTTGGGTCAATTGGTGACATTAGATTTATTGTTGGTTACTTGACTTTCAATGGCAAATATTTGTTGCAAGTTTAGGATGATAAAAAATTAACAGAACACACAAGAGATAATTCTTGAAAAAGAGACCGTCAGTGAAGAAGATTTTGGACATATGGACGACCACTGGAAAATCAGGTTCTATTGGATAGGGAAGGCAGTTTTGTCTTGCTACAGGCCACCTAAAGACCCCACACAAAAAGAGTTGTTGCAAACGTTTTAATGTGCACGAGGCATCGGATTTAATGTCCCTATTGTGACCGAAATTTCATGCATGGTTTAACATCCCGTTTGCCCTGAATTCTTTACATAATTGCGTCACAAAATTCCAACATAAAAAAAACATGGACATACCGTTTTTACTAGACCAGATGCGAATTTCGACACCTGATTAATGTTTTATTGCACGAGGCCAAAATAATTGAAAATCTGAAAAGTGCACTACAGAATACTAGTAAATAAGTTGAAGACCAAAAAAAAAACAACCTTTATTTCGATAGACCCAGGCAGTTGTAAGATGATAATACAAAAAGGTTTTACTTACACAAATGGCTTACTTATGATAAAACAACAAACGCTGTATACGCTGTAAACATACTTTTATTATAAATTTGACAGTGGGCAGATACGTCTTATATATAGAATTTTGAACAAGCTCTGTTGTTAAGACCTCGTATTTGTGATTTTTAAAAAAATGAGGACCACCAATTAATATTCTTAACAATAGTCTTAAAATCTTCTGCAGTCGTGGACTTACGGGTTGCCTCATGTCCAGTGGCAAATATCTCATGCCATGTTTAGGACGAGAACAAATCAACAATAAATGCAATAAGCAGGTCCTGTTATAAGGACCGTCCGGGTTGGATGTTCGGAAATTTGACTGCCACTAGAATATGAGGGTTGTTAATTTCTGTGCCATTTGTATTTCAAATGTGACGTCACTTTGTGCGTTGAGGCTTTGGTTAACTCGGCTGTGTTTTTTTATGTGTTGGATTAAGTTGTTTTATGTAATGTATCCGTTTTTATTCTGTAGTTAGTCCCCACTTCGGTTTTATCATGTATATCTATTATATAGTCATTTTATAAAATTTACTGTTTGCAAAATTATAAATTATTCTAATTAATAAGGATGTTCTTGTCCCTGGCAGAAAACCCTGGCCGTGTTAGGCGCAACTTTTTGGAAGTTTTGGTCCTCGGTGCTCTTCAGCTTTGTACTTGTTTTGGCTTTCAAACTTTTTTTATCTGAGCGTCACTGGCTGGTCTTGTGTGGACGAGCCGCACGTCTGGCGTATTGAATATTTAACCTAGTACCTTTTGTTAGCTATTATTCGTGTGTTTCTTTGTCCTATATGTTCTCCCATTTATTTGTATTGTGGTCCTGTCATGTGATGTTGTCGTTTTGGTGTTGTGTTTGACGTTGCCATAAAAGCGGGAGGTTTGGCATGCCACAAAACCAGGTTCAACCCACCATTTTCTTCTTAAAATGTCCTGTACCAAGTCAGAAAAATGGCCATTGTTATATAATAGTTCGTTTCTGTGTGTGTTACATTTTAATGTTGTGTTTTTGTTGTGTCGTAGTTCTCCTCTTATATTTGATGCGCTTCCCTCAGTGTTAGTTTGTAACCCGGATTTGTTTTTATCTCTATCGATTTATGAGTTTCGAACAGCGGTATACTACTGTTGCCTTTATATATATATATATGTATATATATAGAAGTCTATAAAAAGGACCAACCAGCAAATTTACTATGTACCGGATCGTCTAGAATAGACGATACTGTGCAGATAAGGAAAAAATTACATAAGTCTAGAGATTTGCACAACGATGCTAATATAAGATGGTATACCATCTTATATTAGTATCGTTGTGCAAATCTCTAGACTTATATGTCTAAATTGAAAACAACGTTCAAACCTATGATTGCGTTGGATAAAAACCGCAATTTTTAAACATGTGCATGCAAAACAAATTTCTTATTAGAGGGGTCTAAAAAGCACAAACAACATTTTTCCAAATGACCAAAAAAGTAAAAAGTATATTTTAACAAAACGCATTTGACTAGCAGGTAGAACAACTGATGTTCTTAATCCCTGCTGACTGCCATTGGCGATTGACAAATAAACGGATCACAAGATGTAAAAAATGGATCTTATTATTAATTTATTACCAAACAGAAAACAATAAACTTGTGGAAAAGATAGTATATCGCAAACATGAGGTGCAAACATTTGTACACCATATCCGGATTTCGATAATTAATGTCTCTTCAGTGATGTTAGGATTCGAAACGTTTTTTGGAAGGTCATATAATTTACCTCAATTTAGGATAGACTCTTAAATTTTGAAAAAGTCGAAATAGGATGAACGGATCATATAAACCCGAAGGCAAATATAATACAAGCCCAAACGAAAAAATATAAACAAGTCTAAATTGAAAACAATGTTCAAACCTATGATTGCGTTGGATAAAAACCGCAATTTTTATACGTGTGCATGCAAAACAAATTTCTTGTTAGAGGGGTCTAAATACAGCACAAACGACATTTTTCCAAAAAGACCAAACATTAATATAAATATAAAGTTAATACATAAATAACACGGAAAGTACTGGGCCAACTACATGTTATTTTTAACCTAGTCATCGTTTTTATTTAGATAAATTTTCGTCCTTAACGTATGCATGACATACTTACCAATAACTGCCATCAGTTATGATTGATTGTGTGGTGTTTGCTTTACTCTGCATAAGCACAAAACGGCTATAAAACGGCGCGAGGGAATTCGATTTGTTTGAATAAAATGTAGTTTAAAACAAGAATGTGTCCATAGTACACGGATGCCCCACTCGCACTATCATTTTCTATGTTCAGTGGACCGTGAAATTGGGGTAAAAACTTATTTAAAAATGAGAAAGATCATTTCATAGGGAACATGTGTACTAAGTTTCAAGTTGATTGGACTTCAACCTCATCAAAAACTACCTTGATGAAAAACTTTAACCTGAAGAGGGACAACGGACGGACAAACGAACGGATGCACTGACCGAAAAACAAAATGCCAATAAGTGGGGCATAAAAATCTAATTCTACATTTAAGATTACGTGATCAAAGAAAAATCATTATAACTGTTACCTAATATTTGAATATTACAATATATTTCAATTTGTTTTAAAAGCGAAAAAAGAAAAAGAAAAAAAGATTTATCAGCCGAAAAATAAAATACATTGTCCATATAATTACATTAAAATGCTTCCCCTGAATATTCGGAAAGTTAATATATTAAATAAAAACATATTAAATTTTATACATATATTTGCAATCGCAAGGTAAACATTAATGTCTGATCTTCTTTTTCTGATTTTTGTTTTTAGAAATATGAAAGTATTCTTAAAAAAAATACAATATTGTCTCTTCGTTTATAGGTTATTCTCTTTTTTACCTACTATCGAAATGTTTTGTATCTGCAATATTTTAAGATTTGTGTTAATATTTCATTTTTTACTAGACCAAGAAGGATGAACTTGACTCTATAGTGCAAGATTTAACAACTTGTTAGATTTACTTTAATGCACTGATTTGTTTGTTTTTATAGTGATTAAGATTATAACCCAATGTTGACTGCTGTACCCCTTTTTTTGACATTTTTACCTATAATGTCTGTTTGTTTTGTTCACGCATCGTTGCCATTATAATGGAATTCGATGCGACTGTCATACAAGTGAAAGGTTTAGATATCTATAAAACCAGGTTCAATCCACCATTTTCTACATAAGAAAATGCATGAACCAAGTCAGGAATATGACAGTTGTTAGCCATTTGTTAGATGTGTTTGAGCTTTTGATTTTGCCATTTGATTAGGGACTTTCCGTTTTGAATTTTCTTCGGAGTTCAGTATTTTTGTGATTTTACTTTTTAATTCCTCCATTTCTTCATTTTCAAATAAAAAGCGATAAACAAGGGGCAAATGAAAGTGCATTTACAGAAAAAGAATTTTGTTAAATAAAACTTCTTAAAGACATAGTATTTAACCCCCCGTAGATCAAAGGTAAAAATATCGATCGTGAAACAATTATTTTTATTCTTCTTTAACGTTTTTGATTAGCGATGGGACGGCGTTATGAATAAGACATCGATTTGATTCTGACATTTAAATCAGTATTTATCTTTCAATTTCTCAAAGGGATTCAAAGCACCTAACAAAAAGGGCATCATTATCAATTAATATAGATTGCAGTTAATTTAAAGTAGTCAGCAAATATTCACATAATGCAGTTGATTAGCTGTATAAACACAAATAGGTTTGTAAATACTTGTATTCAAAAATTGATATTTACAGCTTGACACGTCATGATCTGTATTGGCTTTTTAAAAGCAACAAATATTGACTCATTCAAATATGTATTACGGTTTTCAATGAAACAGTTGTTTCTTCGAATGATACAGAAAAAAACAAATACACAGATGTTCTTATAATTTGTTTTTTTACTGCTGCTTTAAGTGTTTTTGATATGATTTTCAACGACGAACTCAGAAAACGTTACTTTATAACATTTTCAATATGTGTAATTGTTCAACAAATAGAAGCCATAGATTTCAAAGAGGATACTTTTATATTTTTCACAGATTACAAAATTACAACCAATGATTCCAAACTGATAAATGAAGTGAGATCTGCACTAGCATGTAACTCAGTTTGTTTGACCACATCTGACTGTTGTGCTGTATCTTATATCAGTAATACCAGGGAGTGCTATCTGGATACCTCTGGTAGCTGTATTTCACCTAAGGTTCCGTTTGTAGGATCAATGGTCATGATAAGACAAATGTATGGTAGGTATATTTGTAAAGCTATTTACAGATAAATTTATCATAAATAGCAGAATTATATTTGTTTTACGCCAGTCGCACTTTTTATCTATAAAAGACTAATCAGCCATGTCAGTGACGCTCGAACTAAAAAGGTTAAAAAAAACAAAGTACGAATTTGAAGAGCATTGAGGATCCAAAATTCCTTAAAAGATTGCCAAAACCGGAACTTTTTTGGCATATAATTACATAGACTGTACCATTTCTACTGCACCAAATGAGCAAGTAGATAATTAATGTGTCGATTAATATTAAACCATTTGAAAAAACTAAAACCATATTGAAACGGTGAACATGTTGAAGATCTGATCGAACTCAAAAAGAACATACAGAGCAGACAAATCAGTAATGGGAATTAAGAGCTTTACCTGAGGGAGTTGTATTAGAGGTTTCTACCCAGTTGTAATGATAACATAATAGGAACAAATTATACTACATCAGATAAGCATTTCGAAATTTATGGTCTCTTCATGGATGCATCGAGTTAAAATATTGAATAGTTGAAGAATATTACAACGTTAAAAGTTTATCACACCTTAGGTTGTGCTTTCAAATACGAAAAACAAGGTTATCGGTATGGTCATAAATTGGTCCACAACAGAGGCGAAAAATACCAAAGTAATATTTTAACTGATTAGTTGATTGGTTGATTGACTGTTGGTGGCTTAACAATTTATCAACACGAATCCACCAAAAAAAAAAATAACAAACTTGCAGCTCTCATGTGCTGTAGAATAGTTTGCAGATTCTGCTCCGCTTGTTACATCCGTCACGTGAGTACGACTTAGGTGTTATATATTATTAAGTGATGTAAGCAACGTATCAAAAATTAAATGTTTATTTATTATTTTTACCAGATATATTCGTATTATTTTTTTCCATTATACCTTTTATTTTTGAACTCAAATAATATATATATTATTGAAATAAATGATTAATTTATCTTTCTTTCATTGAAATCCAGCTGTCCCTGGCGGAAATGATCCTGTTTTAACAACAGTTGGTGGAGCTGCCACTGGCGGGAATAGTCCAGTTCTAACAACAGACTGCGAAGATGTCGCTGACGGAAATGGGACATTCAAAATAAATCCAGGTACCGGAAGGGATATCAATGTATATTGTGAAGTTGGATCAGATAATCGATACTGGACCGTAAGTTCGAAAGTTTACATCTTATCAAAATTATTGCACTAAATATGCATTTTTTTCCCTGATCTACTTTCATTAAATATATAACTTTATTTGCGAAACAAACAGAAACCAATTTTTGTTATAGTAAATACATAGACAAAATAAACATAAGAAAACTCGTCATTAGTAATATACATGTTAAAAATAATTATTGAACACCTTTCCTCAGTTCTAATGACTCTTTAATAAAAGAAACAAATGCTTTTATGTCATTTGGTGTTAATGGATTTAGTATAAAATCATGAGTTTATCAGTAAAGTCAAGTGAATTAAAATTGACATATTTTTCGATATAATATTTTAAAAAGATTTTTCTTTTATTTTAAATAATTTTACAGTAGCTAAAGTAAAAATTTGAATTCATCATCTAAGATATTACATGTTTTACATTTTCTTTCATTTCTTGGTATTTTTGTATATCGTCCAGGTTCTATTAAAATACAATGATTGCTTATGCTAAATTTGGTAAACATTTTTCTTTTTTCTATGTTTGGGTGAGATAGGTAGTATTCCATTTGGTCATTTATATTAGATTTACGAAATTTATATAGATATATTTTATTATTTTATAGTTAATGCATGTACATGTAATATAACCTTTTAAGCTCACAGGGGCCCGAAGGGCCCCATGTGAGCTTATGCCATCACTTGGCGTCCGTCGTCTGTCGTCGTCGTCGTCGTCTGTCGTAGTAAACTATTTCAAAAATCTTCTCCTCTGACACTACTGGGCCAAATACCTTCAAAATTTAACTGAATGTTCCTTAGGGAAATTTTGATCCATGTACAAACATGGCCGCTATGGCTAAAAATAGAACATAGGGGTCAAATGCAGTTTTTGGCTTATATCTCAAAAACTAAAGCATTTACAGCAAATATGACATGGGGTCAAAATGTTCAATTGGTCAAGATCTGTCAGCCCTGAAATTTTCAGACGAATTGAACAATTTCAGACGAATCAAACAACCTAGTGTTGGGTTGCTGCCACTACATTGGTAGTTTTAAGGCAGTTTTTTGTTATTATCTTGAATATCATAATAGATAGATAAAAACTGTAAACAGCAATAATGCTTAGCAAAGTAAGATCTACAAAAAAGTTAAATGACCAAAATTGTCAATTGACCCCTTAAGGAGTTATTGCCCTTTAAAGACAATTTTACACAATTTAAAAAGTCTTCTCCTCTGAAACTATTTTGCCTTATACTTCTTAACTTAAAATGAATATTCCTTTAGGTTCTTTTAGTATTGCACTCTTTGTTGAACAGAGGCTACTGTTTAACGTAGAACGTTTCTTAAAAAAGTTGTTACAGAGTCAAATACGGGTATTTTTTATGAAACTTTAAGAGACAAAATAATTCCCTGCTCAGCTTTCGCAAAGAACAATTAAATTGTATTTTATAGGAATATATATGAACTGCAATACATTTATATCAATTATTATTTAATTAAGCTTTGTGAATGTGTTTATGATTTCACTTGTTCTTCATAATGCCATGTCATATACGCTTCTCGAGGAAACGTTAATAAAAATATAACTGCACAAAACAACCTTCGGTATTTAGCAAACCTCTATAGACGAAACATTGTTAATATTGTTTTGCTAATGTTCATCAGGCAAAATAAAACATATATTCGAAAAGACATAAAACCAAAGAAATGACTGAATCATATCTTAAACAAAAATAAAATCAAAACAGCAAATTACAAAACTCATGCACTCGAGAGGCGTCTTTCCGGATTTACTTTCATCTGGAAGGCTTAAAGCCGAATATTTGAAAGCCAAGGACTTATAAGGATCGAAAAGGTTTAAGAGCTATAAACCTAAAAAGACATAAAAAAACATAGCTAAATCCATCTTGAGGCAAACTTTGCCTATTGATTAGCCACCGTATTTGACATGAAATTGACACGAATGATTCGGTTTGCTACACTATGTATGTTTGTGAAACTGGAAACGATGTTATATTTTATAATATAATACCACAAATCATTTTGTTCTATATATATCTATTAAATTGAACAAACCAATCATTATTTTTGTTAAATGTTCATAAAACAATTAAGCCTCTTTTGACATTATTGAATTGAAACATAAAATTTGATTGCTAAATAATATTAACTCAAAAACATAATATCCATTTCATTATTCAATGTTATTATTGAAAAATAAAAAAAGAAATGGTAGTTATTTTTCTCGTATTTTTCGTCTGTTTGTAAATATTTCTGGCAAAGGGAAGACAATAGCTAAAATCTGAAAAAAAGTTTTCTGGAAGTCGATAAAAAGTCGAAGAAAGGTAACCAGAGTCTACGAATAATTGTATTCTTATCATTTGTGGACTGATCACTCCTTGGGATTTTTCAATGTCAAGATATGCAATATTTAAATAAATAAAAAATAAATATCTTTTTACAGGTTATCCAAAGGCGTGTGGATGGACAAGCAACCTTTTATCGGGTATGGCAAGCGTACAAAGTGGGTTTTGGCGACTTAGCATATGAGTTTTGGTTAGGTATAATGAAATCATAATGCGACATTTGACATAGATATCTACCTTTTAAAAAATGAACTATGTTCGTATACTAGGAAATGATTGGTCTTTTATTTTTATGTGGAAAATATATTCATTTCAGCACATGACAAAATGCCATTTAATGATAGGTTGTCGTTAGTTGCTGTCTGTAATATTGGTATTCATGACTTAATGTCGTAAACCCAACAACTAATCTCTCGTATGAAGCGAAATATTTTTTATTTTGTCATGTTTGTGTGCATTTTACATAAAATTATATGACCCACGTCAATACCTGTTCGGTTACAGGGCATGGCCAGAACTGACTGAGCTAATATTAGCAGTAACATATTTTCAAGTGTTTATATGAGACTCCTATCTTCATAGGGACTACCATTTTAATTTTGGAGTGCGTAATAAATGGGGGGAGGGGGGGGGTATGGAGTTGCAAAAGAAGATTTTAGGAATGAATAGCTTGGTTTGGGAAGTAGTGAAAAAAAGAAATTACTGTTCAAGACAGGAAGAAAACGAAAGATTCTGCAATATAAGATGTAGGATAGTTAAGAATACAAATGTGTAAAACAGTGAAAATAAATATCCAGAATATCACAGATACTTCCCTTTACTATTATTTGTCTGTTTGTTTTTTTCTTTTTTAGCCATGGTGTTGTCAGTTTATTTTCGATCTATGAGTTTGACTGTCCCTTTTGGTATCTTTCGCCCCTCCCTTACGGACAATTGTGGGTTCGTGTTGTTCAGTGTTTATTTTCTTTAGACTTTATTTTTCACGACGTTGTCAGTCAACTCACGACTCGTGAGTTTGCATTGTTGTAACATCCGCCTTTCTTTTATGATTTTTTTTGAAACTATATACACATCTTCAAAAGTAATAGCGTAATGCTCAGCAAAATAAGGCGAAGAGTTATATGAACCAATGCCCTTGATTATGATTTCTATTTATTCTGTATTTTGCAAGAATCTGTTGAATGATAGCAATAATAATCAAACTACAAGATCTACCAATAATAATCAAAGCCCAAAATTGTAAAAAGCAAGTCTAGAAAAATGATATTGCAACATTCAAGAAAATTACGTGTTTGTATATCCCCCTAGAAAGTAATAATAAAAAACTGTCAATATAAACAAGAATTGATCGTTACCATATGGATCACTGTTAATTAAATTTTTATTATGTTTATTGGATAACATGCTACCTCGTTACCGGAAGCTCTAATATATTTCCGTGTTTCAGGATTCGCTGTAAATTTAAAATCTTTTGTTGAACAAATTGTTTATACGAGTCAGATCGAACTAGGAACCTCGGACAAATTATCCTGGAAGTGCTAAGAGAAGAATTTTAACAATAAAATTCTCAATCAACGAGGTTTTTAGGATAGGCAGTCAAATGCAGTTACATCAGCGGTTAGTGCAAGTTTGCATTGGGCGGCGTCTTAACAGAAAAGGAGTGCATTTAATGTGTCAAAGTCTGTTTATGAAAACCCCAACGAACCATTGATAATTTTCATTGATTCTGACGATGAATCTGACGCTGATGAGGAACCGAAAGAATAACTAGTATTAGTGAAATTGAAGGATACAAGAAGAACAAGATGAAGATGACGAAGAGAAGAAAAAACTATGATCATAGAATAAATAATAATATAAAATAAGTAACGGAATAAATGAAGCTCGAGACGAGATGTGCTACTAAGCGGATGTGGAAAAGCGAATAACACAGAGAGAAAAATTAAAGAGAACAAAAAAACGAGGGAAAATAATTGTAGAAAGCAAGTATAAAGTTAGAAGTACTGGAAAAGGCAAAGATACAGGAAAAGACAAAGATACAAAATGCAGTAACAGACAGTTAAGGTAATGAATTTTCTATTTGATATATTAAACATTTGGGAGAACATGTAATAAGTTCTGATTCGTCTACAATTAGTAATTCAAGCTCTGAATGTAGTGAGTTAGTCAGAGTGATGGTCAAATAGTGACACGAAACATAAAAGTAAGCGCAAGCATGAGAAAAAGAAAGTACGATCAGGGATAAAGGATGGGCCACATGATCAAGTTGAAAAAATGACCTTAAGCATGAGTTAATTAATATATGCACGAAAGCTGTGGAATTTATACGCCTTGCAAGGAGTCAGATTGTGTTTGAGAATTAGAAATTATAAGGAAATGCTAAATAAGTAAGGAAGTGAAAGAGGGTAGATTATAATTTTTTAACATTGCATTGTATTGCAGCCTTGGTAAAGTTGATTGACAAAGATGAGAATTGATCGTCAGATGACACGTCTGTTTTATAAGTTGGCATGTTGTAAAAGAAACTGTTTAATAGGACGTAAAAATTCAATTTCAGACAAATGTTTCCACATATATTCGATAGAAAAGTTTGCTAGTTTTCCCTGTATTAAAGAAATAAAAAAGCAAAATCACAAAAAATACTGAACTCCGAGGAAAATTCAAATACGGAATTCCCAAATCAATGGCAAAATTAAAAGCTCAAACACAACAAACGAATTGATAACAACTGTCAAATTCCTGACTTGGTACAGGCATTTCTTATGTAGAAAATGGTGGATTAAACCGGGTTTATAGCTAGCTAAACCTCTCACTTGTATAACAGTCGCACCAAATAAATGTGACATTACTAAAGATAAACATAATTTAAATATTGCATAGTAGATTTGTAAAGAACCCGTGTGTCACATGTTAAGGGACGACAAAGTTAAACTGAAAAATCCAGAGTGAAACTCTTTTCCTCACATGTCTCGACTATAGTTAGACAGCCGAAAAGTGTTAAAGAATTGAGAGTACATTTTGTAAATAGAAAAATATTGCTGAAATGTGACAAACAGTCAACAGTAATATATTTCATGTTGTAATGGAGATGCTGATATGCGATAGAGAATTTATATATGATGCTGCTAAAAATAACATATATAAGTTTGAAACTAAAGCTGTTCATTTTCCATGGAGTTTCCCGCGATTGATAAACAGAACAGCAAACATTTTATGACGATGGCATTCTTATTCCAGATTCGTCGATTTGTTCTTTTTAATTGCATGTATCACAATGGGTAAATGTATTTTCCTGCCTTTTGCAGTTGACTCGTGATTGGTGATTTATTGTAGATATACAGCTGGATTTGTTTCAAATGAATGTAAAGACGTCTTGCAAGACAGCCTTTTGCAAGACACTTTTAAAAACATTGAAGTTAACGTTCAGCGGAGGAGGTCTTTATAACAATTTTTTACTTAATTCAATTTTTTGAGCATTTCTTTAAATTAAGGCATTCTATTCAAAATTACATGAATGGTGAACGAAGTGAATCTGTTTACTAATTTTTGAGTTTCAAAATTTGATTTGTTATTTATAAAACTTACTTTAAATCTAAAATTGCCTAGGAAAGCTCTTCCTATAATTCCTTTGATTTTAGATTTGTGAAATTACGGCTTTGGCACACGATGGAGGTTATTTTTGTTGATGTTTTTATGATAAGTAGAAATTCTAAGTTCGTACCAAATTCAGAAAACGAATTTATTGAGAATAAGCAACTATGAAAATGTGTTATTTTTCTATACTTTAATTGTTATTTGGAATGGTCTTAGACATAAAAATTTGGCAAAACAAAATGTTTGCCATATTTCTAGTACTCCGGTAATTAGCAGTCTGCCAATTAGAATTTGATACAATTTTTTCCAGCGCAAAAGACAAATCTTGCATTTAATAGAGTAAAAACGGGCGTAAATTACCTTACCGTGTACATATAAAAGTATAAAAACTAGCTTAGTAACTGGATAAAAAACAGTATAAAATTCGTTATCTTACTCTACACAAGGTTTTATAAGAGGAAGGGATGAGGTTTCGTCTGCGTTTGATGAGGAAGCGTCTTAGAAGTTAATTAAACTGAAAGGGAAAAGTAGACAAAATTCTCATTTAAAACGAAATTACAAGTTTCTCAGACGATGTCTATAAATAACTTTTGGTTATTTTATTTTTTTATAATTGTTTCTATGCAGAAACAAGATCATCGGTGATTTTAGTAGTAGTCAGCACCTCGGTGTTTACATGAATATCAATTATATGGTCATTTTTAAAAATTTCCTGTTTATAAAAGTATGAATTTTTCTAAATACTAAGGATTTTCTTATCCCAAGCATAGATTACCTTAGCCGTCTTTGGCACAACTTTTTGGAATTTTGGGTCCTCAATGTTCTTCAACTTTTTACTTGTTTGGCTTAATAACTATTTTGATCTGAGCGTCACTGATGAGTCTAATGTAGACGAAACGCACGTCTGGCGTATCAAATTATAAGTCTGGTACCTTTGATAACTATATAATGTCAGATTATATTGCTAAGTAAGCTGGTGCCTTCTGGTGGACTCCATAGGACGTATTAATTTAACGAATGTGACTTACCGAATTAGACTATTTACCGGATTTGTAATAACATAAGCAACACGACGGGTGCCATATGTGGAGCAGGATCTGCTTACCCTTCCGGAGCACCTGAGATCACCCCCAGTTTTTGGTGGGGTTCGTGTTGCTTAGTCTTTGGTTTTCTATGTTGTGTCATCTGTACTATTATTTGTCTGTTTGTCTTTTTATTTTTGGTCATGGCGTTGTCAGTTTGTTTTCGATCTATGAGTTTGACTGTCCCTCTGGTATCTTTCGTCCCTCTTTTTTAACAAGTACAAAGAGAGTATTTATCAACGGTACAAAAAAGAGGGGCGAAATATACCAGTGGGACTTTCAAACTTATAGATCGAACATAAACTGACAACGCCATGGCTAAAAAAGAAAAAGCCAAACAGACAAATAATAGTACACAAGACACAACATAGAAAACTATAGATAAAGTAACACGAACCCCACAAATGGGGTGATATCAGGTGCTTCGGAAGGGTTAGCAGATCCTGCTCCACATGTGGCACCCGTCGTGTTGCTCATTTTATTACAATTGTTTACTCACTCCTTGCTTTTGTTCAAATTAAATCGACTAACCCAATTTGATTTTTACTGCAAAATGGTTATTTCCTTTTATGGTCAGTGTCTGGTATTCTTCCTCGACCTGTAAATTTTTCAAATATGGAAATAAACATGGTCTTGAGTAGTGAATGTTCGATTTATAAAGTAGAATTTATTCTTTGATATACATATTTTCTTAAATGTGAAAGGTAATAAGTAAAATCACAAAAATACTGAGCTCTGAGGAAATTTCGAAACGGAAAGTCCCTAATCAAATGGCAAAATCAAAAGCTCAAACACATCAAACGAATGGTCAACAAGGTGGATAATTTGCATACGAGGATGTTGGTTTACATGGCTATTACACCAATGTATGGAAGTAGAGAGCTGTGGATTATATATTTTTAAAAGTTGTATCCTCTCATTTTAGATACCATCATCAGGTGGAGTTGAAGGATAAGAAATAGTTGAATTTCAAGTTTTTTATCCATTCTTTCGCTTAGTATTTGGTCAGTGTCATCATGCTGTAGTTGTATTTATTATAATTATGTTTATCAACAGTTGATTCATGTACATGTAGATTCATTATGTGATGTCCTAATGATTTAATTTTACTTTGCAGGTAAGGTTCTCTTCGGTGAGTATTGTTGACGATGTGGAGTGCTGTTTCTCATCATATGAGATATTGTTTTAGTATGGAGAAATGACTTTTAGTTCATGGTAGAAATTACGCCTCGTTGCTGCTTTGCGCTTGATATAACTTCTTGCATGCTAAATTTTCGAAGTCATATTGTTTAATATTCTTCTCTGTTGAGTAAAAAGTCATCGTTCAGGACATTTTTTCATAATTTAGTGGTCTTCGTCTTGGCGATACAAATGTGTATTTTTATCTGTTTGCCCTAATTTATTTTATTTATTTCTGTTTGCTTGCCGTTTATTTGCTTACTTACACACCATGTATAGATGTTGGCGTGACTACTGTTTAAATTGTTTATCCTGTTCTGTGAAACATATTTTGATGTATGTTTTGCTACTGTATATTGTGTTGCAATAAAATTGAGTAACTTTTAATTGGTTTTGTAAGAAGCCTGATGCTGTTTTATGTTTGATTACTTTTAACAACAACGTGGATCACTGTTTACATTGAGCTAAGATGTAATCATATATTAATTCGTTTCAGAACTCGCAGCACATATGAAGTTTATTGTAGAAATTACCCACTCAACCGCCGCTAATAACAATGTTAATAATATTTGTTCTTAATGTATTTATCAATAAATTAGTGCTTACTTAAGTGTGGCTCAAATGTGTACTTGATGTGTTCTGTTTGGCTTAGTTATATATTTATTTCTGAGTGCTTGTAACTTATTTGATAATTAACATATTAAGGCGCGACTGCTGTATACATTTTTTTACTGTTCATCGAAATATATGTGTATGTCCTGTTACAATATATAATGCAGCAATTAAATTGAGTCACTTTTAATTCGTTTGTGAGAAGCCTGGAAATTAAAATTTAAAGTGAGAGATAACGGAAAGACGTGACCTTGATTTCAAGGTAACATTATTCCTCCGTTTTAATGTTCATATTTTAAACAAATATTATGTATATACCGCTCTTGAATTATATATAATATAAACTCTGTATAATATAATAAAAGGAAATGACTTTACTGCAGAAGAGTTTGTTGCATTAATTATTTACACCACGAAGAATAATATCATAAGATTACTTAAGACACGCAAAAGTCATTTGTATATCTATTTTACTAAATTGTCGTTTCAAAGGTGATTGATCGATTGTTAGCTGTTAAACCTCCAGTGTTAAAGAGATCAGCATGTTGAGGACGAGCACTTATTAACAATAGCCCTGTTATAGAGAGGGAAATTTGAACTGCTTCTCGAAAATGAAATCATATTAGACACTGAGATAAAAACATACATTTTGGCTTGCCATAGGTAACTCACAGACACAGTTTTTGGTGGGGTCCGTGTTGCTTAGTCTGTAGTTTTCTTTGTAGTGTTTTGTGTATAATGGTATGTCTGTTTGTCGTTTTTCTATTTTGCCAGGGTGTTATCAATTTATTTTCGATTTATGATTTGGGACTTTCCGTTTTGAATTTTCCTCGGAGTTCAGTATTTTTGTGATTTTACTTTCTGAATGTCCCTATGATATTTTTCGCCCCTTTTTTAAGGAGTTGTTGCATTAGATCTTTACGTGCGAAGAGCGTGTCACTATCTTTGCTCGAAGTGTAGGATTTCACGTCCATATTTTGACCTGATGTGGCTGCTTAATAGTACATTCCGCACAACCAAACATCCCCCTGGGAAGGGTTTAACTGCCGGTTTGAAGAAGACCTACATGACTATATACATATCTCTTATATGCCCTTTAGGTGGACCTTTCAAATTTATACGTAGCTAAAAAGCTACCAGTTTAAAAGCAGGCATTTCAACTAAGCGAGCCGACACTAACGTCCACCCGTCGTGACACTTCTTCATTGTTCAAAGCAAAGCTTCACCTGAAAATTGTAACATTTTGCTTGACTTGACACAGGCGGTCCAAGCGTATACTAGCTATGTATATGTATATGTAACGCAATTATGAAGGTTCACTTTGATGTTTAACGGATTTCTTTTCTGCTAGTTGCCATGCATTATTGGTGTTACCTACAGACAACGACAACAGACGACATGTACAGTTTACTCCCTTACCGCGTGTGATTTTATATCCTTTTTATTTTAGGTAATAAGTACATTCACATGCTGACTTCAAATAATGATTATACCTTGCGAATCGAATTGGAAAACTTTGCGAATGAAATGAGATACGCAGAATACGATTCGTTCCAAATATCGGATGAACTGTCTAATTACCAATTGACAGTCGAAGGTTACAGCGGCAATGCAGGTTCGTATTTAAAGTTTTTAATAGGATTGCTTTATAACAAGACGATACGATTTTTCTGTTTTGATTTAATAATTCATTAATTATTTGTACAAAAGAGGACCGTGTTTCACATTCTCACAAGTTACAATGTTACTGATACGAATACATTTTGTTTGATTAAAATATGATGAATTTTAAGAATGTTATTTTATAAACGGTTTGTTAAACAGGTCGGGAACACTACTTTATATGGATATGCATAAATTAGCATACTTATGTCCTCGCACATGTAATAGTTTATTTCCGTAAGACGCAATATTTTTTTACCGGGGTTTTTGACCAACCCACTAAATGAGTTACAATGCATGATGGACTACTACGTGTTTACAATCAACTGAGAACACGTGTTATTTACTGACATACGACACATTTTTTCATGCATTGCGGGATTAACAATTTTGCATAGTTTTTCATTTTTTTGTATCCACATTTATAGTCAGTGATATAAAGTATTCGTTCCATGCTCAGATTAACGAAGAGTTGTTTCTATACGAAGAAACGAGTGTTTGAATTACCCGAAACATAGCCATTAATATGATTGATGATGACACGGAGATTCAGATATATGTCTACAAGACAGCAACAAAACAACAGTGAAAAACACATTTAGCTATAAGACAAACGTACTAGCGTGAAGCTAGCCATCGGAAACAGCCGGCGTTAATATTCATGAGGCCAGCAACTTTCATACAGATAGATAAAAAATATAAGGGATGCTTGAATTGTGTGTTCTTAAAAAGGGGAAAGCTTGGAGTGTGTCAAATATCTGTTTGGGTAACTTAAATTTTACATCTTTTCATAAAATGATGTTATGATATTGTACCTTCGTTTACGATTAAAAATTCATTTAAGTCGAGGAAGGGTATGTATTTATTAATGTGTCTTTAAGAAACAAAGCACATGTAATCATCAATCTGGGCCATTAATAGCCGACTATACGGTATGGGTTTTTCTCATTGTTGAATGTATTATTGTTGCCTATAATTACTTACATCCACTTCATTTAGAACTTTGGTGGATAGTTGTCTTATTGGCAATCATACCACATCTCCTTATTTCTGTATACAAACCTTTCAGAAAGATTGGTTTTTCATTATGAGATATTTACTGTAAAATACTGTGTTATTTTTATATTTAGAATTTGATAGGTGCAAAACATGTATGAAGCCTATATCATCTATCATATTTCATCAAAACTGCTCAAGACATTTCTTAATTCTTGTCTGAAAATGTTAACAAAATCCATAAGTATTGATTTTGTAAAGTATTTCAGTCTTTTGGACCTTTTTCCTATTTCAAACTGCCTCTTTGTTCTGAAAGTAATGAAGTAATATTTTCCTCAATCATTGCAAGCATCTGTAGTTTCATTTTGTTTTCGTTTTTGCAAATTCGTTTTCTTCCAATGTAGATATTGGAATTTTTGATATTTTTAACGGACTCGGATATTTGCCAATCATAATAGAAATCATTTATGATGCTATCCATGTTAATGTGGTAGTAGGAGGCGAATTTTGATATGTTTTGTAAAAATTGAAGTGTCGGATCTACACCTATGATCATATTCCTCTTATTTATTGGATAATTTTTCTTCTCGTTTAGTATATAAATTAGGCCGCTGTTTTTTCGTTTGAATTGTTTTACACTAGTAATTTTTGGTCCCTTTATAGCTTACTTTACAGCGTTGATTCTATGATCGCTTACTTTTTTTTTTAAGTCTTTACTAGATGGTGTATTGAATGGAGACATGTCTCATTTGGCACTCATACGTCATCTTCTTATTTCTATATACAAAGCACGATTTAGAAAACCGAAATGGGCAACATGGCACCCACTATGATACGGGGGATTTTAACTGATTGAAGATATTGCACATAAGTCTATAGGACAGCAGCCGAACGATAAAAAATATCTCTTAGGTAACAAAGTTAGGATAAAATTAGCAACAGACGGACTTCATCGATGGATGTGTTACAAAAAAAGAAGACGTTGTATGATTGCCAATGAGACAATTCGCCACAAGAGACCAAATGACACAAAAATTAACAACTAT
Source organism: Mytilus californianus (assembly GCF_021869535.1). Lineage (NCBI taxonomy): Eukaryota > Metazoa > Mollusca > Bivalvia > Mytilida > Mytilidae > Mytilus > Mytilus californianus. Next base: position 60,536,157 of record NW_026262604.1, on the reverse strand, counting down.
AGGTCACCGTACGGTATTCAACAATGAACAAAGCCCATACCACATTGTCAGCTATAAAAGGCCCCGAAATGACAAATGTAAAACAATTCAACAAGAAAACTGACGGCCTAATTTATGTACAAAAAATTAACGAAAAACAAATATGTTACACATCAACAAACGACAACCACTGAATTACAGGCTCCTGACTTGGAACAGGCACAAACATACAGAATGTGGCGGGGTTAAACATGTTAGCGGGATCCCAACCCTCCCCTAACCTGGGACAGTGGTGTAACAGTACAACATTAGAACGAACTTTAAAAATCAGTTGAAAAAGGCTTAACTCATCAGATGGATACAAACAGAAATACTACACAGAGTGGACGTGGCCGGGTACTTGTATATATCCCAACACCAAAAAGACACTAAGTACAGATCTGAGAGTACTCGCAGTTACTGACAGCTAGTTCAAAGCCACTAACAACTAATTAAAAAAATCATGCATCTAAGACTAAATTATCAATCCGTACACATCCAATGGATTTAGTGTAAAGACGTCATAAACAGTCAGAGAAAAACATGACCTTGTTTGTGCAATGCTAAGATACAGGTATCGACAGATTGTAGATCGATGAATGTGTATATGTATATATCAATGATTTTTAGTTTGCATTAATTTACTGATAACAAAATAAATATTAATGCCAATAAAAACAATATTCAATGATCTAATTACAGTGTTGAATTGGTAACCTTTTAGAATAAGTTTATTTAAAGGATCGATAAGTTTACTAGGATCGTTTCTAAATTTCCGGGCACGGTAAACAACATTTCCGTAAAAATGAGGATGTGCTATTTACCTCCCCCGCTTTTTATAACACAATGTTTTGAGAATACTAAATATAAATCTGCTTCTGTCGTTACATACATTATTGCCAGGCAGCCTGTAACGCCACAACGACAACATGCTTGAAATTAAGCAGTGTTTCTGTGCAATGTTCTTTGTTTTTTTCGCAGAAGCAATGTTTTTTGAATGGCATTATACAGGTTTAAAGGATAAGGGTGAAGGTTTGGTACCATTAAAACGTTTCAACCCGCTGCAATTGTTTGCACCTGTCCTAAGTCAGAAATCTGTTAAGTAGTTGTTGTTTGTTGATGTGGTTCATACGTGTTTCTCGTTTCTTGTTTTTTATATAGATTAGACCGTTGCTTTTCCCGTTTGAATGGTTTGAATGGTTTTACACTAGTAATTTTGGGGCCCTTTATAGCTTGCTGTTCGGTGTGAGTCAAGGCTCCGTGTTGAAGACCGTTCTTTGCCCTATAATAGTTTTCTTTTATAAATTGTGTCTTGGATGGAGAGTTGTCTCATAGACACTCATACCACATCTTCTTATATCTAATTAAAAGAGCTCAAATGATTTTTATACTCGACAGCGGTCACTTCATTGGAAATTTCACTGTTTCACGCCGTGAGATTAATGCACAGGTACAATGCAAAGCAATGGACAAAACCTGTTGAACTACTTTTACAAGGCGAAAAAAAAAGTCGAATCGTGAAGCCAGTAATCAATATGTTTTTAATCTGAGCATGCAAATTGAAGATTATGTTATATATTTTACATTAACCACATTCTCTGAACAAAAACATTTATTATGGGAGTCACAGACACTATATAAGTATATTATTTGACAGTTTGTCCACTACATCCACGTGTTTTAAGTGGTAGTAAACTCGTAGTAGCCCACAATGCATTGTAGTTCATTGAGTCGATTGGTCAGTTTTTCAAGGCCATGTTTGCCTTCTTTTTGGGAAATTACTATGCAAATATTTTCTTTTAAAAAAAAAAAACTATGATTCTAGAACAGAATTAATCACGTGATAAATATCTATATATATGCAAATATCAATATCTCTATTTTAAATTTTAACGTTTCGCCTGTTTTGGCAATACCCTTATGTCGTGGCTCGGTATTTTTACATCCCGCCAGTGTTTTAACGTTGTTATGCTATGATCATAATTTCAATTCTCGTTTTTATTTTTTTTTTACTTATGAGCTTTATCTATAGAGTGTCTAAATACCATTTTGTTTTTCTTTGTTTACATAGTTCGTTGTTTTTATAATGACTAGGATAATAACAAAATTTTGACTGCGGTACCCAAATGTTTGACATTTTTACCTATTATAACTGTTTGTCTTGTTCACATATTGTTGTCAATATAATGGAATTTTATGCGACTATCATACTAGTGAGAGGTTAAAACCAGGTGCATTCCATCATCTGATAATTGAGTAAAGCTATATCATATTTTAATTATGCCAGTATCTTAGCACTGAGTGCAGAGCAATTACCTGTTGTTGATAAGTAATCATGCAGCAGCTTCCCTCTAAGGATGACCAGCTAGTAGAAATATGGTCACCATTAGTCTTCCTCCTACCGTCAGTAATACCCAAGCCAGAGTGTGGCGTCTATTTGGCTGTGCGAGATGTACATGTCATCAGCCACCTTCGATTGATTGGAATGAAGACGTTCAATTCGATGCCTCATATAAAGAGTGCAAAGCTCATTGCACGTTAAGAACCGGTGCAACAACTCTTTGGTTGGGTGTCCTGTTGCAAGGCTTAATTTCTGTCCAATATAATCTTTCTGCCGCTGTCCAATTCCTTCGACCATCGTCCAGGACAATCTCTATTACCTTCTCATTGTATTTATTGTTAATTTGTTCTCGTCCTGAACATGCATGAAACTTTTACACTGGATGTTTACACTGGTTAAGCAACTAACAAATCAACCAAGGAGCCTTATCGACCTAGAGATAGAAATTGAAGATAAGAATGTATAAAGTTGGTTTGTTCAAAGTGCTTAAAAAAGTTATAATGTTAATTAACAATTCATTAAATTGAGGCTTTCAACGTTGGTGTATTACCTTATAGTCCGGCAGAATGGTGGAAAAATTAGATTAGATGACAAAAGCACCAAATTTGGCATGGTAGTAGTTATGGGTGTTTCAAAAAATATATGCTATGAACCCACCTTGCAATTTGAATATGGCGGCTTTTTCCAAGATGGCCGCCATGAAATATCAAAGTCAACAAATATCACTTAATATACAAGTTCAAATTGGGAATGTTAGTACTGCTTGATGCTTCTAACAATATTACCTATGACCCCATGAAATTTCAAAATGGCGGTTTTTTCAAAATGGCGGTTTTTCCAAGATGGCCACCACAAGATATAAAAGTCAACACATATAAACTTTTGTAAGGTTTTGTAACATGTTATGTTTAGACGTACCATCAGTAACAGTAAGTGTCTTTTGTTACATTTATATACTTAAGCCAAACAACATCTACAGATTTGTGAAGGAAGTATAGAAAATCGTAACTACGGTACCATTCTTGCAGAAATTTAGTCTACAATGAGGGATCACGTTTAGATACTGGCGTTATTCTAATATTTAAGCTAGACTTAACTAGAATGAAAACTTATCGACTCGGACAGTTTTCTTTATGATTAGATGGAAGATGACATAGTAATAGTGTAAATAAAATTTCAGTAATCTGAGGCTTGGCAAGCCATTAGCAAGGCATTTACTCACTTCTACTGTTTAATGATTAGTATGGTGATGCAATTAAAACAGGCACCCGCAACAATCTGCTTGTATGACAAAGATATACGCGAATAAACTGCGCATTCAGATAGTTCAGAAAGACCTGATGTAGGCAAACATCTTTCCCACACACATCAACACCATTACTTAATTATCGTTTTCAGATGCACAAGAATTATTCCAATGAGAGAAATACGACGCTATCCATTTCAAAGTTACTTCTGTTTCATTCTTCTATAAAACACTTCATGTATATGACCCTTCTTCTGCTAAAACCAGTAAAGAAGGTGCTAAATGACAAAATGTATTTTACATTGGTCGTTTATGTATCATCCAATTATCCATTTATCTACAGTAACTGTACTAAAAGATTCCATCTATGAAACATTCAGTATGGAATATGTAGAATCCTTTCGCGAATGCAGGTGGTTTAACAACAGAGGTTATGATAATTTAACCAATATATTAGGCGCCAGCACAACTGTTAGTATTAATGCTATAACTTAGTAACTAATATTAGTATATACTAAGATATATCCTAGCACTAACCAAATATAACAATGCGTTTCATACTTACATATAATAAAAACCGTTTTATGGACATACACTCCGTAATATGTCTAACCAGAAATACATGTATTCCAACCTGGAATAACTAATCAATAGTATAACTCTAGTTTTAAATGGTATACATAAGTTAGAAAAAAATGATAACATAGATGGGTTGAAGCAGATGATTATGAAAATATTAAGTACACATGTATGTCTTGACATCATTCCACGCATTAAAGCTAAGACAAATGGACACCTGCCTTTATATATCAGTCCTCATTGATCAAATCTGTCAATACAATTCGACATTCCATGAATACGATCCTGCAATGTGTTCATTGTTTTCTCAGACATGTATCATTTTTTGTTGTTTTTGGCTGTTGCCAATCGGAACAATAGAACTGGACAAACATATTTTAGCATAATAAAGAGTAGTTTTGCTTCATGTGTTCATATAAGATTGGCATTGTGAGAACCTAACGTGACTGGTAAGAAAGCAGAAATTGAGCAAGTGTTCAATCAATGATACATAATTCTTCGTGAATAGCAGATTCTTTTTAGAGGCTCTCATGCATCATGAACTAGATATTTTCATGAGGTTACAGTAGGTACTCATTCTCAAACAAAGATCCTAACATACTATTTACTTAGTAACGAGACCCTGGTGAAAACTATGTAACATTCAAAGAATGGATTAATAAGGAGAAATTTAATCCACTTACCCAAAACTGATCTGTAACATTAATGAAAAACTGATCTGTAACATTAATGAAAAACTGATCTGTAACATTAATGAAAACATGATCTCTGTAACATTAATGAAAAACTGATCTGTAACATTAATGAAAAACTGATCTGTAACATTAATGATTGAACTGGACATTTTGATGTGAGATAGATAAGAGAATGTTCCTTCTGGTGTTCATATGTGTATTTATACTGCTTTTTCGTTGGTTTTTAGCATGTTCTCAACCTTATTATCCTATTACTTGTGTGCGATATTATGCGATGTAAAAATAACGTTCAAGTGTTGAAAACGTGATTTAAAAATGGTAAATGTAGATCAAGCCACAAATAGAATTACACACTTTAAAAAAAAGAGAAGGTTGGGCAATCGGATTGAATCTTATATAATATTATATCGCACAAACACAGCATATAAATATGGAGTCTTCAGAAACGGATATAGTAATTACCGAGTTGCAATCCACCTTATAAGCATATTAAAGCTTTAGGTTAGGGAAATTCCATTCGGCATTTTAACAATAGTTATACTTCAAGTGAATGCGGATGGCATATACCCTTTTGGATTGTTATACCAAAGGTATCAGAAATTTGGAATGAGCAAATACAAAGTGGTAGAAAGATATTGAAACGGTAAATACAAATGTGCGGTGACAATGATGTTATGTACAGGGCTTTTTCAAATTTGGTGAGGAGTTGTGCAGACTAAATGGGCTGTCCTTGATAAGTATTCTGAAATCTGCTGTTAAAATATGTTGTTGTTAAGATGAGAATGAAGACGAGGAAGACACCATGCTGCCGGACAGCAAATATCATAATGATGCGATTTTATTATTCTGGTCACGTGATTTTCAGTTCAAAAAATGCCATTTTTTAGCAACGTCAAAGACGTCACGAAATCGACGGCGTAAAGCTACTTTATGTATTTATCATGCTTAACCAAATATATCATTAGATACGGCAGGTTTCAAACTTTAACTACGTTATTCTTTTAAGAATGAGAAAATATAATTTCCTTGATTATTTGATTGGGAAAGATGAAAAAATGTGCCGCGGCCGTGACTCTTCTCAGTAAATAAATGTAAATTGAAATGACACACGGAATGGTCACGTATTTCCCTATAGAGGGATGATACCTCCTGATATTATGAACATGAAATGCCTATTGTTACCAAAACTCGCCAGGTAAAACGGCAGTGTGTCAATTCAACAGGTCCAAAACTGGCGACCGGCCAAAGGGAGATAACTCGAATGTAAAGTCGTATAAGGGACGGCTGATCAGAAACGAGAGAAAATAAGCATTTCGCTAATTTTTAGTAAGTGAAAGAGTGATTCTGTGGTATAATATTCAATAATTTATCAGTATGCGATAGCAAAATGTGTAAATATAAAAAAATATCTTGGAAATTATAATTAATCATTGGAATGAGGGCACCTGTCAGGTATCAGGACCCAAACAGTGAGAGAAAGTATTACAGAATGTATGTCTGCTTTGTTAAATCGCTATTTAATTGAAATATTCAAAAAAAATTATCTTATAATCATCTAGATATCAGGTAAAACGCCAATATTATTACATTAGGTTTAAAAAAAACCACATGGTTTTTGAACCAGAATACTACACACAATTAGCTTCAGAATTAAGAAATATAAAAAAGCATCCTATGTGGTTAAAAATATTTACATAAAGTGAGGGGTTTTATTCCAGTAAATTTTTAGAAAAAAAAATTACCCCAAGTTTTGGTGAAAAAATTCCATCATTAAAGGGGGGAAATGTTTATTTTGTCATAGTTTGATGGAAATAATTGTTTCAAGGCATACATCTTCTTAGAAGAATCAATTATTATTCTTGAATACACATTAATACTTCATTTTGATTCAGCATTTGGTGATGCAGAAACAGATTTTTTTCTTAGTAGATCTGCATGAAAATACATTTTATAAATATTATGGGTATAAAATGTACATTTGTTTTTGTGTATTTTATTCTTGAGTAATATTTTAAAAGAATTTCTGTGAAGACCCAATGTCAGTTATATCTGTGAATTTAATGTTTATTACCATTCTAAATATGTTTATATATGCAAGTAATTATTTATGTGAGGTCTATTAATGAACACTGAAATGCAACAACTTCTGGTCACTTGCATATGATATCATATCCTTGACAATGATGATTAAAAGATTAATTATCAAATTACTCTATATTAAAGAAGGCTTTACCAAACAAGTAATTTCTATGTGTTTGTAAGTAGCAATATTACAAGCTAATAAAAATTGAAATAAATTAATAAATAATAAAAACAAAATCAGAACTTTATTTCATTTTGTATTTAGAGACTGAGTAAAAAAGTAAAATCTTTTCCTGAACAAATTAATGTCAGAATTGCATTTTATCTTTGAAGAACTAAATTCTCTGCAGTGGTTTTTCATTCTAACTATATTTTGAGATTTGGTCTGACAGTGGTTGCAAACCTGTAATGTGTTTTGTTGTGTGCTGTCTCATTTTAGAAAAGGGGTTATATTGTAAAAAATATTTATGAAATGTAGTAGTTTGAACTTTCTGTTTTTTAAAATCATTTAGAACTTAATATTACTTAGGAGATATAAAGTTTGGCATAGAACATCGATATCCATACAGTCCCCTTGAATTGTCATGTCTGTAAAGTAAATTTTATATTTTTCTAGAATAAATAAAAACTTTAAACTCTTATTATTACATGAAAGCACCAGTCCTTCATTTGATGAAAGCTTAATAGTATGATAAACATGATAAAGGAAATGAGATACCTTGTTTTTCTGAGTATAGAAATATAAAAAAAATGCACTTTTAGTCTCTAACAGAAATGTCAAGTTACTTTATAGAACATGTGTACATATATATGCAATAAAAGTTATGGTCAATGCCAAAAGTATCAAGATATATTCTGGGTGTGACAGCTACTAAGTATTTGTCAACTTAAAACCCAATCCCCAATCATGTATATCAAATAACTAAATATTGCAAAACATGATATACACATGATAAAATTTAACTGCCAATATACTGTAAACTGAAAATAGCTTTTCCACTAATAATATGTAATTATAGGGGATAGTAATGGATGTACATGTACTTAAATTGAAAAAAAAAAAAATCACAACATAAAACAGAGCCATGCCATGATGGGATGTGAAAAAAAAGTATATAATGAGTATAAAAGCTTTTTTAAGTATAATTTGTACCATCAGAAATGTATGATATAAAACCATCTCTGGTAACATATACTGAAATATGTGTAATAATGAAGAATGTTGACCTAAAATATAAATCCTCATCAAAAGGTACATGCAGCTTAACAGTTGTAAAAATAGTATGAACTAAAATTCATAAATAGAGATTAATTTAGGTAAACTGGATGCAGATTGAACAATCATCTATGGAACAACTAATGGATGACTGCTAGACGATCAATAGGGAATAAGCACAAACAATATTATATTATGATGTGATGTCATCTTCATTCATTTGAAACTACATCTGAAAGCTACAAAATAAGGATCTGACTCTGTTCAAACTGTTTTTCCTTTGTTATTATCTATGATATATCAGATCTTAGGATGTTTACACTGAAGTAATGTCATTCAGGACAAAACCTGACAAGTGTCACAATAATTTACACCTGGACTTCCAAAAGAAATAATGCACTGCTTAAGCATGTTAAGGGATGTTATTGGGAGGTTTATATACATTTTCTTATATGTATAATGTGCTGAATTCATATTATCTGTGTGATTTATAAGAAAGTAAAACAAATTTTGTTCATTTTATGTATTTTTGTGTACTGGAAAGACATCATTGGGCATGAAAAAGGGAAATAAATCACAAAAATTTTTCTTAGTGGCAAGTTTGTCATATTTCTGAGAGCAGAAAAGTTTCAAGAAAAAATAACAGGGAGTCCCCGCAGGGCCTTACAAATTTGTGATGACATTGTGCTCGTGCGTAAATAACGAAGGGTAACGTCATGTGACTATCCCAGTTCTGTTCTCCATGTTCCAGTTTATCAATATAAACTTCTCATATTTATTTTTCCTAGGTAAAACGAGCGTGTGTCAATTTGTCTCGAGTTGAATATTTGTCAATGACAGTCGATGTTAAAAAATGGCGGTTCCGAAGACTGAAAATAAATGACTTGAATTTCTGATTCAAAAATACATTTCTTTGACTTCTTATATCTTTTAAATAACTGTAAAACTGATCATATCATGCATACCGCTCGTGATACATTTAGTTTCTTATAATTTAACAAATTCACGATTTTCTACCGGGTCGTCTTCCGCGGGGAACTTTTTTTCTAAGCAGCGACATCTGTTGACGACGTTCTTAGAAATTATCTCCACTTGACTCTCGAATAATAAATGCGGGTTTTTAACGGACAAATCAGGGAGGATTTGCTGTCCGGCTGCATGCCACTCTAAATAATATGAAAAACAAAACCAGACAATAACATGGATAAAAAACGCGAAAAGACTATCATTAGTCAAGACATCTCTACACAAAAATCTGTAAATTGAGAAATATGGCAAGGAGAAGTGGAACACCGAAAAGCAAGCTATAAAGAGTCCCACAAATGACTACTGTAAAACCATTCAAACGGGAAAACCAACGGTCTAATCTATATAAAAAACGAGAAACACTTATGAACCACAACAACAAACGATAGCTATTGTTACAAACATACATAAAAGATAAAAAAGTTTAAAAAAAGGGTACAGCAGTCAACATTGTGCTAGTATCTTAATCACTATAAAACAAGAATCAAATATGTAAACAAACATTTACCATGGCACAATAACACAATGCAAAAGTACAGACCTACGTCATATGTAACAAAGAAACACAAAAAGGCATATAGACAAAGCATATTAGCAAATATGAGAGATAAGAATAGAAAAAATTATCATAGAACAATAACACAATGACGGGATGTATAAGTACAGAGCCAAGTCATATGTAACAAAGAAACACAAAAAGGCATATAGACAAAGCATAATAGCAAAAAAGAAGACAAGAATACGAAAATTATCATAGAACAATAACACAATGACGGGATGTATAAGTACAGATCCACGTCAAATGGATACCACAAAAACAGACTAAACAGTTAAAGTAATATTCATAAAAACGAAATAAAAGAATATTACAACACGTTATTAAGATGATAAACAACGTCAGTATCCAGAATCTATACTTCAAGACCATCGTGTATTATTTGTGAAGTTGATACGGAATATTTATCACCAAGGTTTTGGAACATACCGATGATCTTTAAAAAAAGGACGAGACGTTCTTTGACATATCCCTGGTTCATCAACTTTCTGCTACGACACTGGTGACGTTTTCCAAAGTCTGAGTAGTTGCTGCATGCTCTTGAATACCGAATAAGTTGTGAAATGTATATCCCATCTGCAGGTGAAGTTGGTACATGGCTACTTATATGTGACTAAGGTGGGGGAGGGATGTAACTTCAGTTGAATATGTCTATTTCAATTTAGCAAAACATCCCCTCGCTTATTTCTCCCATCAAATGTGTAAGTATTTATACAAACAAAGTAAAATCACAAAAATACTGAACTCCGATAAAAATTCAAAAAGGAAAGTCCCTAATCAAATGGCAAAATCAAAAGCTCAAACACATATAACGAATGGATAACAACTGTCATATTCCTGACTTGGTACAGGCATTTTCTGATATAGAAAATGGTGGATTAAACCTGGTTTTAAAGCTATCTAAACCTCTCACTTGTATGACATTCGCACAAATTCCATTTTACATGTACATTATACATCAATGGCTATCACAGTCTTAGATAAGATGTGAATCAAGAAAATAGCACAATATCAATAAAATGGAATTTTCATTTTACGATCCATAAACATGATAAACATATAATTGGAAAATGCAATTATTTTTATGAGTGACATGTCATACATTTGGAAAAATTTGAGAGCAGTTGCTTTCGAAATGAGTAACATAACGATAGAAATGAAAATGTCAGTGGAAATGACCAAAATATTATTTTTTTCTGTCAAATTGCATTTATGTAGGACCTAATATCATTGACCTTTTAGATGTTTTTTTTTCCTCTTAAACGGACCTAATTACAAACTTTTCCATGACCGAGGTGATAGGGCATACTAATCTGTATCGAAATGAGATGTACAAATGCTTATAAATCTGCTAACCAAATATCACAAACTTCAACAAATTAATGAAGCCGACGCCGGAAGCAGCACACCTAAGTCTTTCTATTTGACGGAAACCATATGCTGAGTAGATTCTCCTCAAGAATCTTAACAATGCAATATAATTCAATGTATTTCTTATATTCGTAAACAAATGATAAGCGTTGGACTACACAGTCGTGTTCTATGAAAATGAATACAATATATATTGGATCATGCAAACACAACTGTAATTTGAATTGTCTTCTCCCGACAAAATCTAGTCTCTCTTTTATTGATTTAACAATTAAACTATCTTTGAACCATAATTTAAATATTCTTGATTGAACAACCAATTTCCATTTTTTTTTAGTTGATGGCATGCTATTTAGTGCCAATGACGGGGACATGATCTTGTTCATTCTTCATGTGGATTTACATTCCATGGCGCATGGTTGTATAAACAACATCTTCATTAAATGTAGCTAGTAACGTATGAACACAATTTTAATTGGGAGTTTCTACTTTCTATTGAAAAAATCTCAACAATAGTTTCTGTTTAACTCATTTCACAATCAAACCAGATTGGAACCACGATTTAAATATTCATAGTTAAACAACCTATTCTAACATAAAAAATGTGGATCTATTTTTAGGTGACAGTTTAAGCTTCCATAACGGCATGCCATTCAGTACCAAAGACCGAGACAATGATCCTTCTTCCGATATGTGTGCAGTTACTTACTCTGGCGCCTGGTGGTATAATGACTGTCATCATTCTAATTTAAATGGCAAATATTTATCCGGATCTCATATCTCTCTGGCAGATGGAATTGAATGGTTTACATGGACAGGACACCACTATTCATTAAAGTCGTCGAAAATGATGATTAGGAGACAATGATTGGTAACAATTGGTAGGTATTTAACATCTTTTGAAAGATTTATCTAGTTGGGATCGAGTATAATTGCATAGAATCATTTCATAACGTATTTTCCGACTCATGAATTGCAAAAATTGAAAACAACATGCCATTTAAAGTTTTATTCAATCTATTGGCAATAGAATAGGAAAATATATCTGATCTTTTTATTTATAACATATCTTTGGATTTCACTGAATGTCAATCAAATGTAGAAATTCAAGTATAAGTTTTGTTATTTTTTCTTGATTTAATTATGGCTTGTCCTAATACATGTAATAGTTTTGAATTTATTTTGCAGGTAAGAGACTCGTTTCAGTAGGTATTCTTCACATGATTCGAGGTGACTGTTCGAGTTCAAAGTTGGTGTTGTTTCTTCCATGCTTGCAATGATTATTTAGTGTTTGCTTGATACTACATCTTGCATGTTTATTTGAAGTTATATTGCTTAAGACGCAACGTCAGATATTGCTACCATTTATTGTAATAAAAAATGACGTTAAAGAGAAAACGCGTACTATCTAGTTTTTCCTGTTTTCCTTGTTGGGTAAATGCAAAGAATTACACAAAAGTATAAGTGCCGTGTGATTCCAATCCAATATGATTTTATAATTAACAAAGGATATTAGATTTTTCTGTCAGTAATTTTGTGGTGTTTGGGAAATATTTTTGTATTATATTCAAACCACATCGAATATAATGTTAATCAAGCGTTTGTACAAGAGACAATATATATAGTTATGATACTGAAGTTTTCTTACTTTTATTTTGATGGTCTTAAAGGTGTGCATTCTTTGTACTATATTCTGTTTTGTTAAATAAAGGACATTTACAGTAAGCAGAGGAAGGAACCCGTGAATGCAGTTCATGCTGTCCCCGGTATATTACGGTTGTGGCGGCGTCAAATAATGTTAACGGACAACGTTGCAAGACATTTTCCTTGATCCGTATTTTTTATAGATAACCTGTAATCTTAATACAATTTGGTGTTCCAATTTCAACCTTTAAAGTACTTTTTATTGGTATAGTATTCAAAGCCCAAAAATAATCTTCACGAAATTAACTGAGTCTGGCCTTAAAAGTTTTGTGAAGGCATGAAATATTACTTCGGACATATCCGCAAGACATTGCAACCCTATTGGTTTGAATTGAACGTGTAGCTCAATTTATTTGATAATTTGAGTTTTTAGAGCTTGCACTTGTACAAAACGGTCGTGCTTTCAATTTAGTAAAATATCTGTCAAAATTTTAATTTTTTAACTGAAATATTCCAAGCTTCCAAACTAAAGTTCCCCTGGGACATTTCATTTCATCATATTCCTTTGAAAATAGTTATGCAAAATTTAGACGGAGGCAGCCATGTAAACCATTACTGAAATATATCACGTCATAGAAAAGAGGGACGAAAGATACCAGAGGGACAGTCAAACTCATAGATCGAAAACAAACTGACAACGCCATGGCCAAAAATAAAAAGACAAACAGACAAATAATAGTACAGATGACACAACATAGAAAACCAAAGACTAAGCAACACGAACCCCACCAAAAACTGGGGGTGATCTCAGGTGCTCCGGAAGGGTAAGCAGATCCTGCTCCAAATGTGGCACCCGTCGTGTTACTTATGTTATTACAAATCCGGTAAATAGTCTAATTAGAACATTCATGAAAAATTTCGAAGAGTTGCGTGAACATTTCGCGAATTTTTCGAGTTTAATGTTTCGAGTTTGTTACATGGGACAACGCTTAGTAAACGTTTTTTTCTAATAATCTGTGTCTTCCGATGTCTATATACATTATATTTTTTATTCTTTCTCTATCATAATGTGAAAATGTGAGATACAATCTTTATTTTTCATATATTATAGGACATGTTTATTTTAGCATTTCTAAGAAAATTTTCCCGTCAAATATTTACTTAGCGCTATTTTTCGTGGTAGTAACAATATCTTACGTTGCGTCTTAAGACTTTTCATCTGTTTAGTTAAATCATTGTTCAGTACATTTGTTTTCTATATTTGGCGACTAGTTTAAATCGGTATATGCTCTGTTTAGCTTACATTTTACTACTAGTATATACTTATTTTTAATGGGTTGTCCCTTTTTTGCTGAATTTGCTGATTACATAATTTTGACATGACTACTAATTATTTTTTGCGATCATGTTCTGTGAAATATTTGTGCTTGCATGTTGTTTTTAATATATCATGAATACGTTGTGTCGTGATAAAATTGAGTTACGTGGAATTCGTATTTGAGAAACCTGATTTTTGGGATTTGTTTATTTTTTGTTATTGGATTCGCGGCACATTTGAACTTTATTGTTGAAAACATTACTTATTCACCAACCCTACCGCAACTAACAACTTTATTAATTAACATCAATCTAATGCATGTATTAATAAAGTAGTGTTTACCTAAGTGTGGCTAGTTTAAGTGTTAATTAAATATGTTTGGCTTTATTATAGATCTATGTCGGATGTCTTGTCGCTTATTTGCATATTAACATAATTAGACATTTATGCTAGTCAAAATATTCATCCTGTACAATGAATACAAAATATACATTTCCTTGAACGCTTGTGTATATTAACTATATAGTATGATGCAATACCATTGAGCTACTTTGAATTCGTTTGTGAGAAGCCATGGAATTAAAGTTTAAATGAGGGACAATGGAAAGGTATGCACTTGTTTGAATATCAATATTTGCTCTGGGTGGTTCCATTTGTTTTTAAACAAGACAACGATTTCCATTGTATATTCCTCCTTCAAATCTGTATATAAAAAAAGGAAATACTTAATAGTAACATTACTATATCAGAGGTTGTTAGATATACAAAGATGTGGCATGAGTGCCAATGAGACAATTTTCCATCCAAGTTACGATTAGTAAAACCATTATAGGTCAAAGCCATTCAAAAAAGCCATCATTGTATGAATGCTTAACACCAAGAGGCATAATATTATATGCATACATAGAAAACTTAAACGGCATGTGTATACCTTTTACTAGAAAGTAAAATCACAAAAATACTGAACTCCGAGGAAATTCAAACGGAAAATCCCTAATCAAATGGCAAAATTAAAAGCTCAAACACAACAAACGAATGGATAACAACTGTCATATTCCTGACTTGGTACTGGCATTTTCTTATGTAGGACATGGTGGATTAAACCTGGTTTTAAACCTATATTAACCTCTCACTTGTATGACAGTCGCATTAAATTCCATTATATTGACAACGATGTGTGAAAAAAACAGAAATAACAGGTGAAAATGTCAAAAATAGGAGTACAGCAGTCAAGATTGTGTTATAATCTTTATCACTATTAAAACAAACAAATATGTAACAAAGAAGCACAAATATTCTTATTAGAACCCACTGTTATTGTAAGATAGTATGAATAAGAGTATGAACAATCAGTTAAAAAAATTTAGTGGTAATTAGAAGAAATTAAATAAAAAACTTATATGTACGCCGAGGGAAAGAAAAACAAAATTCTATGCTCCTAAACAACTTCTATTTCACGTACGGACTTAACTGTCAACAGGATCAAAATTTACTCTGAACAGCAAAGACAAGACAAGAAGTCCAAGTAATCATATGGTCCGGAACATATACAGTATAAACATGTTAAATTAAAAAAAAACATCTATCATTTTGCCCTTAACAAAACACATGACCTTGTACTGCTTGCAATCTTTTTACTCCGACATATTAAGAAAGGAAGTTTTGCAATGTTCGTTTTTATTTCGAATCTACAGTTTTACCAGATAGCTATACATCACAATGACACGTCGTGGACCGTTCGTAAATAGAGCTGTACATTATTTATCTACCGAATTTTTACCGGGTTTATAATAACATGAGCAATGCGACGGGTGCCACATGTGGAGCAGGATATGTTTCTCCTTTCGGAGCACCTGAGATCACCCCCAATTTTGTTGGGTTTCGTGTTGATGAGTCTTTATTTTTCTATGTTGTGTTTTGTGTACTGTTTGTCTTTTTCTTTGTAACCATTACGTTGTCAGTTTATTTTTGATCTATGAGTTTGAATATTTCTCCGGTATCTTTCGCCCCTCTTTTATCCCGTTTTGTTTTAGTAGGTATCCAATTTTTTAATTATATAAACAAATTGAAGATGTATAGTGAAATGATATTATACATCTTTGTTTAAACTAAAAATGTTAAACAGAGCTGCGGTTCAACCGTTATTAAAACTCTGAAAATAAATGAAATTTATCATAAATTATTCTTTCACTATTACACTGTATTATGAATACTGTACTCAATAATTGTATCAGTCGGGTTAAAAACAAAACGAGATGACTCAGGGCATTTGCTCATTTTTAATCAAGTAAAAAGAACAATTTAGACCACTTCCAATGGAATACGTGTTCATCGATCCTTTATTTACAGAAATTAGAGCGAGTGAGCAAATTTTTCATGTTTTATTCCTCCTAAACAAATAATTAATAATATATACCTAAAATTTGGTGAGAAGTCATTTTTGTTTAATGTTGGTTTATAAAGCTTCTATATTCAGGAGCGATAACATTTTTTGTCACCAATTAAATTTCAATGTGATAATCAAATAGCAACTATCTGTGAATTTTAGGGCAAGTGGTGACATGTCATTCCCATATGATTTTGATGCTTACAGAGAATGACTCTTAAAAGCGAGCAATAATTCATAGATTTTTTAGAAAATATTTTTTTATGTTTTCCAAATTTTCAATGCTGCTATAATATGCATAGTATCATAGAGTCCTATTTTTAGTCTCTCAGTTCACGTAAAAACGTATGAAGAAGAGGGAAACAATAAACCAGAATTCATCTGCTTGATTAAAATTCGAGGTTTCTGTCATCATTATGAGATTCTATGCTATATTTTTTCAGCCCCATAGAACATATTTTGGAACTGAAAATGGAAAATGCTACTTCACAATCTGCGTTTTTGAATCAATTTTTTTTTACATTTTATGAAAGATTGTCCTATTGTTTTATCCAAGACTGACTTAAAGTTACTCATTTATAACACATACAATCTAGAAAAGAATTCTCATAATGTTAGGGCCATATTTTTCTAGACGCTAAATAGTTATCAAAGGTACCAGGCTTCTACTTTGATACACCAGACGCGCGTTTCGTCTACACAAGACTCGTCGGTGACGCTCAGATATAAAAAAGTTAGAAAGCCAAACAAGTTCAAAGTTGAAGAGCATTGGGATAAAAAATTCCAAAATATTAAGGGGGATAAGGCAAGACAAATACCATTTGTCAACGTTACTTACTTCATATTTGCTTTCATTTTATTGTTTAAAGGTTGACGATGAATTAGTATATGACACAGTAAGGATAACAATTGTATTACTATAAATACCAAATTCCAAAAAAATATTCAAAACTGAAAGAACTTCATCACAAGCTCAAACGTATCAAACGAATGGCAAATAACTTTCATATTTATGATTTAGCACAGATCTATAGTGTCTGTTTCATTTGTTCACACATCGTTGTCAATATAAGAAATTTTTTGCGACTGTCAAACAAGTGAGAGGTTTAGCAAGCTATAAAACCAAGTTTAATCCACCATTTTCTACAAAAGAAAATGCCTTACCAAGTCAGGTATATGTTCGTTTGATGTGTTTGAGCTTTTGATTTTGCAATTTGATTAGGGACTTTCCTTTTTGAATTTTCCTTGGAGTTCAGTATTTTTATGATTTTACTTTTTACTGTCTTTTTTTTACTTATACATAGAACACTCTGCGACATTCCTTATGAATGACCTTCAATCTGTGCATCTGTGACTCTTGACCCTTTTCACGAATGTGACCTACCAAATTAGACTATTTACCGGATTTGTAATAACATAAGCAACACGACGGGTGCCACATGTGGAACATGATATACTTTTCCTTCCGGAGCACCTGAGATCACCCCCAGTTTTTGGTGGGGATTGTGTTGCACAGTCTTTAGTTTTCTATATTGTGTCTTGTGTACTATCATTTGTTTGTTTGTCTTTTTTTGCCATAGCGTTGTTTTCGATCTATGAGTTTGACTGTTTCTTTTGTATCTTTCGCCCCTCCTTGTTAGATATTTGTACATTTTTTATTTCTATACACTGGATATGAGATAGCAATGAACTACAAATGTTTTGCTCTTAAGTAGGATAATAGCAGAAAAAAATATAGTTATTTCAAACTAAATGTCACGCTTCAGTGACCCTTGGTTTTGACCTATCCCGATCTATTCAAGATAATTGACATACACTCCCCTAGCTTATTTAACTGAGATTCTACATTTTTGAATTACACATAAGAATTTGTCTAATGCATTAATAGTTGCATTATTATAATAATGAGATTGTACGTCAAATAATGACAGTCTTTCAAATATAACTTTCGAAATTTTTGTTTGTAATTTGTGAATGTTCCCACACATCTGTGGCCTTCAACATGCAGATGTATCATGTTGGACAACCATTTGAAAATCATGCTCAGACCAAATTTAAAAACTTTCGTGGCCTTTCAATTGAAGTTGACCATTTGCTCTCTTGTGTAGGCCTATATATTATGAGATAATTAGTATTGCCTTCGGTATTGTCGAGTGCATGAATTTTGTATCGTGAACTTATACGCCATATCGCTTCTTTTCAATACTATGTCCCCACAATGGCGACGAGGTAATAAATATAGGGTCATAACAGGTCTTCTTCTGTCCGGCAGTAAAACCCATGCCAAAGTCGGGCGTTTGTTCGGCGGGATGTACAAGTATGCAGCAACGTCAGGTTAGAATGAAGACATTAAATTCAATGACTCGTGTAAAGAGAGTACCACATTTTCTACAAGTTAAATACCCATTCAACAACTCTTTGAGGGATTCGTGGGTGGCCTGTTGCAAGATAAATCTTCTGTCCTTATCCAATATACTATGGCAGTCTATATTTCTCTAACCTTCATCTTTATATTAACATACCTACCTATTGTAGTTGGTGCTCGTCCTGAACATGCATGGAATATTTGCCACTGAACGTTGAGCAACCAACAATAAGTCAATCAATCAATCAAACAATTAACACTAACTATCGGGGCAATCCTTGATACAAAAAGGATTATATTGAAATAACATCAGGTCAACTATTGGGCTAAATATTGGGACCATTCAATAAAACAATACTAGATTCAAAGTACCGAGTTAGAAGTACTGAAGTTATCTGAATTGTACAATACATCGGATTGAATTGTAGGTGAATAAACTAGTTTTAACACATTCATATGGTTTGCGTTTGAAATGTATCCGATGATGTCACTTTGTTTGTTCTTACGTTGAGTTGTTTTACAGATTGATGTCATTTAAGTCATAAACATTAAAAGATGATATACACGTAGCCTTAGTCTTCTTATGTTGACTGGTTAGTCTTGTTTTGTATGTAAGCTTGTCTGGTATATAGTATATTTAATGATGAGTTTGAATATCCCTTTGGTATCTTTTGCTTTTTTTTTGTTGATAATACTTGCAAAGGATTACATAAATTACATATAATATTGCACAAAAGTACAATAGATAACACGAACTAACAACAATCAAAAACTACAACGGATTGTGCGGATAGATGACTCGGGACAGGCACAATATGAGGTAGGATTGAACCATTTTGATGTTACGCAAAAATTACAATAAACGCGAAATGTTATTACGGAAGTTTGAGAGTTAATAATTTTTCATCAAGTTCGATAAACTTGGCACATTTCAACATTATATATGTTCTAAGACTACTATATGTGTAAATAAGATAAAAAATCTGACATTGACTTCAATGCTTATCTGTGTCTTGAATCAATTTATACCTAGTCCTACGCCGGCAAATGCGGACATTTTTTTGAAACCATGCGAAATCGGATCTCTTTTTTCAATATTAGCTGTTTTAACTCGAGACCTCCCTTATGTACAATGACCTTTATGTTAGTTTAAAACAAACAGTGAACACCGCCCCTCCCCCCTCCCCCCCCCCCCCACCCCCATGTTAAACTGTTAAATCTCGTCCGTTTTTCTGTATTTTTACACCTATCGATATCTTTCTAATGGTAGAAGTTGTATATGATATAGTGCCAGATTGGAATTGATTAATACGAGATTATAAACAGGTGTTCTCTATTTACCAGACTCGTTAAAATATATCCTTTCAACCTAGGTATTAGATTTAGTATAATTGTTACCACTGGGACAATAATTAGGCAAAAAGTATGTCTAAGGTATAGAGCTTTGCATGTTATTAATTAAATAAATCCAAAATAATTGTTCTTATTCCTTTCAATATCACTGTCATGTTTGAAGTAAAGTTTAAGTAAATTGAAAGTCATATTGTCCGATATTTAAAACTGCCATTTTGCTAAAATATTCGAAATAGCTCTCGATGCGATATAGCCTTTTTCGTGTTTTTGTCCTAATGCGTCATAAAAGACATAAACAATCACAAAACAATCGAACGACGCAAGTTTGAATACTAAGTTTGCTGTTGTAAATTTTAATGTCTCAATTCAAATATACATGAATTTCAAAATTATGAAATGTTCCACACGTTTTAATAAAAGCATCAATTGAGTTTTCAATTGGTTAATGTATACATAGAAAAATCATATATCACTAAAAGTTAATGCCTGACATATTTTAAAGGAGCTAAATCTTTCAGACATGAAGTATTTGCTACTGTATGTACAATAACTTACAGGCTTCAAAAAACCTTTTTATTTTAATGCAGAATGACAAAACCTCATTTGGATCTTGTCAATAATACAAAGATGTATGTGTGGATAAAATAACTTTTCTGGTTACCTAGAATAAGTCTAAATTTGTCAAATTTATTAAGTAAACTGTCATATATGGTCTTAGAGATGAATTTAATTTTTGAACGACATATGTTATAAGTGTCCAGATATATTTTTCTGTTCAATTGCCATTAGCATAAACATAATTTTGATAGGCTATAATACGTTGTTTTATTTTTGCAACTCAGCAGCCGGAAAATGCGTTTTGATATTATTTGATACAATGTTAGTCGATTCCACTTTTGCAAAGGTTGCAAAAGATATAAATGTCTACCATTAATTGCCATTTTGTCTTCTTATCATCATTTTCGACGATTTTAATGAATAGTAATGTCCTGTCCATGTCAGCCATTCAATTCCATCGCCAAAGGAGATATGAGAACCAGATAAATAGTTGCCATTTAAATTAGACTGATGGCAAGAGTTATACCACCATGCGCCATGGAATCTAACTGCACACGCCTTGGAAGAAGGACTGTTGTCTCGGTCTTTGGTACTAAATACCATGCCGTTGTGGTAGTCTAAACTATCACCTGAAAATAAATCGACAATTTGTCAACCATGACTATTTGAATCGTGGTTCCAATCTGGTTTTATTGTGAAATGGATAACACAAAGACTAGTATTGATATTTTATAGAGAGTAGACAATTCCAATAAAAATTGTGTTAACATGCTCCTCTTTACGTTTCCTTATAGAATAGGACTATGGACAACGCTTGAAGCTTTATTAAACGAAGACGGAGATTGGATTTCTTTATATTGCAATTGTCTGATTCGTGCACCAGTGTACTTTCTATACATCTTCTTTCAATTTTATATTTTCCACTTTTCTCATATTTGAATAATTATTTATAACAGAGCGTATCGTTGTGATAATTTATCTGAATAAGTATTGTTTAAACTATATATCTTAACCTAATTATGTAATTGAATCGAAAAAGACATTTTTGTTATATCTTTTCCGTTGCCATTTAAATTTTCATCGTAATGTTAGTCTTTTATTTTTCTGGTTATTTCCATAGCAAGTCACTAATAATAAGCAATTGCATGTTCTTATATATTTCCTGATTTAAATCAAATCCAAAACTGTAAAAGCAAAGGGTGTATAAATACTTAAATATGGGAGGAGCGCTAAATAAACAAGGGGAGGTGTTGGTCTCGCTGAAAAGAATAGCCATTTCAACTGAAGTTATAATATTACTGAAAGAATTGGAAGCTTACATTCCTAATTATATCTAAAATGAATAATCTGAGAATCAAGTATAGTTATAATATAAATTATATCAGTACCAAGTCACTGACTATTGGGCTTACGATACCCTTAAGCATTAGTAATTCTCCAGAATCCGTGTGAAGATAGAACATGAATATAACAATTAACAATTTTGGTTCATCCAATGGGCTGTTGAGGATATATCTTCAATAAGAGTAAGATTTACAATAACTTAGAACTTATAAAACGGAGGCTCTTCAACATTTTTTTATTACAGTACGATAGAAGTCGAGGTGACCCTACTTTTTTCAAATTTTTATGAATCAAAGGATACGACACTATATACATATATTTAGGTACCGAAATGCACGTTTAAAGACGACTCTTATGACTGCAAGTGTTAGTCAATGTGAAAAAACTTTAAATCAACGATCCAGTTGTATCCGTCTAAAAAAATCACCATATTCTTCAAATAGCATTATAACAGATGTAAATTCAAAAAACGACAGCCTTTACTTTCACATGACAAAAACTGTGAAGAGATACACATACAACTATCAAACCGTCTTGAGATATTGTCAACAGGAGATATGTTTTCAATAATAATCAATCATCATCATAATCGTATAATATTACGATAGTCTGACATGATACAACTACAATATCGAAATTCGGCCACCTCTTTCTTCTTTTAGTCTTTGTCTATTTCCTTTACAATTGGAAAGCATGAGAAAGCAGTTTTATTCTGAAAATCATTTCACTTCAGTAAGGGAGGGAAAAAAAGATAATAATATATGCATATATATTGATATTTAGTACGTGGATAAATTCGATCTAAGTACGAGATTTTTTTAAGCACATTTCTCAAAAAATTTATATAATTCTTCATATTATTATCGAAAATAAAGGTGTTATGTACAAACACTAATGTCTCTGTAGCACTGTAGCTCAGTATCTTATGAAAATGTAAAACAAAATATAGTTTGTTGAAATAATTAATGAATTATTAAATTTCTTTTAATGAAAATCGGATCATCCAATCAGCTAGTATTGCTATTAAACTTTCTCAATACGAACCTGCGTTGCCACTGTAGCCATTTACTGACAATTGGAATTCAGACTGAGCATCCGATATCTTGAACGTTTGATATTCCGCATATCTCTTTTCATTCGCAAAATTTTCCAATTCGATTCGTAAGGTATAATTATTATTTGAAGTCAGCATGTGAATTTTCTCATTACCTAAAATTGAAAGTGTTTAAAACTATACGCGGTTAAGGAAAGAAAATAAGAAGTCCAAAATCTTTACATGTTTTCTGTTGGCATTGCTTGTGGTTGACCGCAATAATACATGACAATTAGCGTATCAGGAAAGACGTCCGTAAATCATCAAAGTCATACTATTTGTGTTACATGGCTAGAACACGCTTTGACCGCCTGTGTAATCCATGGTCGGGTAAAAAAGAAAACATTACAAACGGATTCTGATCTTGTTTGGCACACATTAATAAAAATTAAGTGTAAAGTTCGGTCGACAAGAAACAGAGCGGTTTAGTTAATATGGCTGCCTATAAGTTTGAAATTAATAACCACGCGTAATATTTAAACAACACCAATGCCAGGTCGACTTGGGAATAGAAATATTGTGACTTAGGACTTCTAACCACCTGTTAAATCCTATCTAAAGTGGGGCACCTGTTAGGTTGTTTGTAATGTACTAGTTAGCAGCCTTGTCCGGTAAGAATGGGGACAACTTTCGACAACCTATGAATTGCAGGCGTTATGTCAGCCCTAATTTGCATTTATTAATAATTCCTTATTAATCAGATTAAGATTTATTTTTATAGTGTAGACTTAATTGTCAAATAGTGCATTATAAATTTGTTGTACCTAACCAAAACTCATTTGTTAAGTCACCAAATCCGTTCTCGTACTCGAGCCATGTCCGGTAAAAATCTGTGATTCCATCCACACGCCTTTGGAAAACCTGTAAAATAGACATTCTAAATTATTTTTTTTTCTTACTCTGCATATTTTGACTCTGAAAAAGGCAAATTATTGATGAGTCAATAAATAATAAAAATAATTATTCTTTGATTCTCATCCCACGTCTCATTTTTTTCAGATGTTATGAATAATTTATTCAGATTTTTAGCCTTTTTCTTTCATTTGAAAGGTGAATTTGAGTATAAATATGGCCACACTTGATCTTCTTCTAACCGGCAGTTGAACCCTCAAACGTCTGTTTTGGCTGTGTGTCATGTATGAATATGCAGCTTTGGTAAGTTTTTGTTTCTAAGGATATTTTTTGGCATTCAAATTTAATGTTCAATCAAATCAGGTCAAAAGAGGCTTACATGTTAGATGAATATTTAATAGAGATCATTATTTATTTGTTTTATCTAAACGAACAAAATGAATTATAGCATTCTAAAAGTTCTATAAGTATTTTCATTTTCACAAACATACACAGTGTGGTAAACGGATTCTTGTTCCTATTGTAAATTTTATTTCAAAATCGATGGTTATTTAGTATAAAATGTTTGTTCTATAATTCAGTTGTTTAACTTAAATGTGGGAGGGCAATCAATGTTTACGTTTACAAGTTTTGCATTATCAACGGAATCACGTGGCGTATAAAAGCGACTTGCGAAGTTGGTCCAAGAACAGCCTTACTAAACCAGGTATCGACATCAATCCACACTGTTGGATTACTTATGACTAATACTTTGCTATTTTGAAACCATGGTCGCACTTATAAAGATCAACCCTAACTCTCAATACTTATTCTGATGAATACTATGTTTCTTTTGAATATGTTTTGTTCCTAATGTACATAATAGTACAAAACTCATTAAAAATGCTCATCTTCCTAAGTTTATTCTCACGTTGTATTGTTACTCAACCAATAATAGTTTAGGCTTTTCTACCTCAGGAATAGATTACCTTAGCTTTATTTGGCAAAACTTTTAGGAATTTTTGGTCCTCAATGCTCCTCAACTTCGTACTTATTTTGCCTTTTTAACTTTTTTTTTATTCGAGCGTCACTGATGAGTCTTTTGTAGACGAAACGCGCGTCTGGCGCAAAAACTAAATTTTAATCCTGGTTACTGAGTTTATTTACAACCACTGGGTCGATGCCACTGCTGGTGGAGTTTTTATTCCCCGAGGGTACCACCAGCCCAGTAGTCAGTACATCTGTGTTGACATGAATAATCATTGATATGGTCATAATTATAAATTTATAAAACTTTGAGTTTTGAAATACTAAGGCTTTCTACCTCACATGCCTCAGGAATAGATTGCCTTAGCTGTATTTGGCAACACTTTTATGAATATTTGGTCCTCAATGCCTTCGTACTTATTTTGCCTTTTTAACTTTTTTTATTCGAGCGTCACTGATCAGTCTTTTGTAGACGAAACGCGCGTCTGGCTCAAATACTAAATTTAATCCTAGTATCTGTGTTGAGTTCATTTGGAGATGACTGAGAGCTAACAATCATGTTTACTCCGGTACGTAATCGATGCGTCTGTCAGAAGTTAGAAGTCTGTAGTCCTGTTTTTGGTCTCTAGTTTCTGTTTCATTCCTATCGTACTACATGTCCTTTTTTTGGATCGAATTTATTTTATAAAACAATAATATATATAATATATATAAATTAATCAAAGACTCAAATGGCCAGTTTGTTTAAATGTTCTTTTAAAATTGAGAATAGTTTAGATTGAACATTTAAAAATCTTTTAAAATGTGGAACAGGACGAAATTCCTTAAACAACTCGATAATGGTCCATAACCTCAACAGATTTACAAACTTTCTATGGCTTCTAAAATATTTGTTCGAAACACACATTATCCACATATTTTGTAAATTTTGAAAAATAGAAGTACGTTACGTTGTCTGGTACAATTCGTAAGGGGTTCCGCAGAACCCTGTTTTTCGCTTACGATTGATGCTGTCAGTGTTAAAGTATAATGTTGACTTAAATTTGACCGGATTTGTAATAACATAAGCAACTCGACGGGTGCCACATGTGGAGCAGGATCTGCTTACCCTTCCGGAGCACCTGAGATCACCCCCAGTTTTTGGTGGGGTTCGTGTTGCTTAGTCTTTGGTTTTCTATGTTGTGTCATCTGTGCTATTATTTGTCTGTTTGTCTTTATTTTTGGCCATGGCGTTGTCAGTTTGTTTCGATCTATGAGTTTGACTGTCGTTCTGGTATCTTTCGTCCCTCTTTTAGCAAACATGAAAGACAAGTAAACAAAAATGATCAAAAAAGAATAACAAAATAATGGGATGTATAAGTACAGAGTCTCGTCAAATGAGTATCAACAAAAACAGACTAAACAGTAAAAGTAATATTCATATAGACAAATAAATGAATATCATAACACGTCATTTGTATAATGAACAACGTCAGTACCTATAATCTACACTTCTAGACCATCATGTATTATTTGTGAAGATGATAAGGACTATTTACCAACAAGGTCTTGGTACCTTCCGATTAACTTTTTTTCAGAAAAAGTCGTTCTTTGGCTTATCCCTGATTCATCAACTTTCTGCTCAGACACGGGTGATGTTTTACAAAGTATAAAAAAGAGCTACAAGCTCTTGAATACCGAATAAGTTGGGAAATGTATATCCCATATGCAGGTGAAGTTTGTATATTGCTACTAAGGTGCGGGAAATTGATAATTTCAAAATTAAAATCGTCTAGTTTAGCTAAAATGATTAACAAGATTACAAAAATGATTTCAATAAGCAAAATGACAAATATACATAAATTAACAAAGGACTACCAGCAGTTACTGACATGCTAGCTCCATGCCTCAATTTAATTAATCTGAAGTTTATGTCCTCGTCATGATTATAAAAATCAAGCACAGTCCCTCCCGTTAGAGGTTTAGTGTTCTACCAACAGAAAATATACAAGAAGAACATAACCCGCATAATGGCAATAGTTGGTTTTAGAAAAAAATGTGTTTATTTCTGAAGCAAACACCCTTCCACTCTCAATTTTACCTTATAAGTGAATCAAAATTAATATTTAAAAAATGCCATATTTACTGAACAGACATGGTATGCAGTAAAATTGGAACCGTTTACGTAATTCAATTCAACAACGTGTTAAAAACATTATGGCAATTTATTTACAAATATACCTACCAGTTTGTCTGATCATGACCAATGATCCTTCAAACGGAACTTTTGGCAAATTACAGCTACCTAAAGTATCCAGATAGCATTCCCTTGAATTACTGATATAAGATACAGCGCAACAGTCAGATGTGGTCAAACAAACTGAGCCACATGCTTGTGTAGATCTCACTTCATTTATCAGTTTTGAATCATTATTTGTAATTTTGTAATCAGTATAAAAAGAAAAAGTTTCCTGGCAAAAGTCCAGGGTTTCTATTTTTTGAACAAATACAACAATAAAAAAAATAAGAAAGTATCGTTTCATTAGTTCGTCGTTGATAATCATATCATAAACACTTGAAACAAAAGTTAAATAGTTTTACTTGTTAAATCCCCATATTTTTTTCTGTTTCAGTTAAAACCGTGAATATTTGTTGCTTTGAAAGCCAATCGAAGACATGGCAGTCTGTACCTGGCATTTATGAAATAAAAGTATTTACAAGCCCTTTTGTAATTAGCCAGCCTATCGACTGCATTGTGTGAATATTTGGTGACTACTTTAACTTCAGTTAAATCTGTATTAAATGACAATGATGCCCTTTTTGTTAAAAGATATGAACATCATTGAGAAATTAAAAGATAAATACTGATTTAAATGTCGGAATGAAATCGATATAATTGTTTCAAGAGTGATATTTTTCTTTGATCTGCAAGGGGGTTAATCATGTGAACGTATTATTATATATTTCTGTAGATACAACACTTTTTTGTTATTTTTAAAACAAAGAGAAATATAATCCTATATACAAATATATGGCAAATAAAGGCGACAGTAGTATACAACTGTTCAATAGTCAGCAATCGATTAAGCGACAGTTTCATTGATTCTTTTTGTCATTTTTACGGGACGTACTTTGGTATACCTTTGTCCGTCGGTCCGTCTATCGCCTGTTTGTTACTCGGATTTTCTGGCTAAAGCGATTTATGAATATTGAACAGCGGTATACTACTGTTGCCTTTATTAAACCACTTTGCATGAAACTTTGGTGAATTGTTTAAATCTATTGACGAGGGAGCTATAATTTTAGATTCAAAGTTTCTTAGTTATGATTTTATGCATTAAAAAAGGGTGATTTTTCCGTTTTTGGGCAATAACTCGCAAGTGTTTTAAGCAGTTTTCATGAAACTTTGGTGACTGGTTTATATCTATCAAAATAAGCTCCCTTAATTTAGGTTTTTTATTAATTTCTGATATGAAATGTAGAAAAAATGAAACTGTATGTTTTGAAAAAGCAAAGGACGTATAATGCGCTCATGGCGCATCTCTTTATTTATAATGAATCGTAGCTGTTGACTTTTAATTGGTAAATCCGGTATTTCGCTTTCTTAATTTTAAAACACTACCTTTTATTCAACAGATAAAATTGAGAATGGATCCGAAATGGGGAATATGTCAAAGAGACAACAACCCGACCAAAGAGCAGACAACAGCCGAAGGCCACCAGTGGGTCTTCAACGCAGAGAGAAAATCCCGCAACCGGAGGTGGTCCTCAGGTGGCCCCTAAATAAAATTGTGTACTAGTTCAGTGAAAATGGACGTCACATTAAACTCCAAATCATAAAAATTAACTAAAATTAAAAAATATACAATACTAACAAAGGCCAGCGGCTCCTGGCTTGGGACAGGCGCAAAATTGCGTCGGGTTAAACATGTTTTGTGAGATCTCAACCCTCCCCCTTTACCTCTAGCCAATGAAGAAGACAGAAACACATAGCAATACGCACAGTAAAATTCAGTTAAAAAGAAGTCCGAGTCCGAAGGTAGAATAAGGAACAAAAGAAATTAAGCAAAATGACAATGATACATAAATTAACAAAGGAGTTCTAACAGTCACTATTACTGAAAGATTATGTCTTCATCATATGAAAATCAAGTACAATCCCTCTCGTTAGGGGTTTAGTATCATTAGTATCTATTATTCCGGCTTGCCGTAATAATAGTTGAAAAACTCTATTTTAGCGCGTGCAAAAATGCTAAATATTAACAGCAGTGTCATGTGGCGCCGAAGGTGTCCACTATGAGGTGTCGGGTTGCAAACGCAATTATACAATAAACGTTTTTCAGAATTGGAGATCGTGATTAATATTTAAAGCAGTCCTAAAGAAACTAGAATGTGGTTACTTGACTTAATTTGAATGTCCTTCTGGTATCGTTCGCCCTTCTTTTGCATGAAAGGAAATCTTTTGCCACTACATTCTTAAATAATACTACAATAACCACTTCTTTACCATGTTTACCAAAATCCTATTTATTAATCATTGTTATGTATGGCCGGAATGAAAGCATAATAGAAAAGAATCGTTAGTATTTCGGCTGGCCAGAGGAATAGACTTTTTTTACATAATATTCTGTAGAAAATGGTGGATTAAACCTGGTTTTATAGGTAGAACAACAGCTAAAAAATCAACGACAACGGATAGGATTAAATAAGAGGCTTAAGTTATTTAATTTTAACGTCATTCTAATCAGCTGTAATATATTATAAAAAACACATTGTTGTTAATTAATAAAGGCAACAGTAGTATACCGCTGTTCAAAAGTCATAGATCGATTGAGAGAAAACAAATCCAGGTTACAAACTAAAACCGAGGGAAATACATCAACTATAAAAAGAAAACAACGGAACAACAGAAACACTGAAGTGCAACAAAAACAAACGCCAATGCAACATACAAAGAAACCAACTAATAGATAACAACTGCCTTAATCCTGACTTGGTACAGGACATTTTTAGAAGAAATGGTCGGTTTGATCACATTTGATAAAGTTTGGAAACGCGTTTTGATGTCAAATTATCGACACATTCCTCGAAAAGTCCCTTTTACTGTTAAATATCCAATAAATGCAGTTTAATTCCCAATACGATCTCATAGCAGCTTCTTCTGTTTCACCCCATTTAAACTAATTTAAATAGAAATAAAAATCAATCATTTTAAAAACAATTGTTATCGGTCTTTTCAACTTGATTGATTGAAAAGTTGGTTGGTTGGTTGGTCGGTTGATTGACTGATGAAACACATTGGATAGGGTCTCTAGAAACAAGCAAACATGAAACAAATGAGTTCATGGAACTCGACACATTCATTTAAGTATGCATGTATTGATCGATTAGTTGGTTGATTGATTGATTGATTGAAAATTTGCATGGCACTCTCTTTATACAAGGCATTAGACAATTTCCTAAATTCTGACCTGCGTACTTGTACATCCCGGACAGCCAAAAGGACGGCCTGGATTTCCTACTGAATTAAAATCCTTACATCTTCCTCTTATAATTTTTTTTAATTTTCTACGGAACTCAAGACTTCAAGTTTTGTTTTTTGATTTGTTGTGTCTGCATTTTATTTGAACTTCTACGAAAAAAATTAGTTATATTTTGTCTTGTAAGTTTCCCTTTCTATATTTGGATATGGAATGTTTTATTATAATTTAAGGTCCGCGCGCGCGGTTGTGTTTCTTAAGTCACGTGACGCTCAAATGTATATGTCTGGAGTTAGAAAATTATTTCCTATCATGATTTCCTTGATAGAGGATATAGGGTTGCTGCTCACAAGGAAGCTATTAAACCAAGAGTCCAAGTGGTGAATTTGAAATCATTCCTTCGTAAATTTTACGGACGCCATCACGAGTTGGTTCACCGTTATGACATATCCGTTTCACAGATGATATCGGATATGTTCCTTATGTCAATCCTGTTCCCTTTTCACGAATGTGACCTACCGAATTAGACTAATAACCGGATTTTTAATAACATGAGCAACACGGTAAGTGCCACATGTAGAGCAGGATCTGCTTACCCTTTCGGAGCAGCTGAGATCATCCCCAGTTTTTGGTGGGGTTCGTGTTGCTTGGTCTTAAGTATTCTATGTTGTTTCCTGTGTACTATTATTTGTCTGTTTGTCTTTTCTTTTTTGGCCATATTGTTGTCAGTTTGTTTTCGATCTGTGAGTTTGAATGTCCCTCTAGTATATTGCGCCCCTCTTTTTTAATATCTTTTCAGAGGAAACCGTTGAACAGAGCACATGTGTATTGATCAGAGAAACACGATAACTATTGGTTTTATTTTTTACAGGTCTTTGATGTCGGATCATGTATGTATTTTAGGTACACATGTGTACAGGAGCACAGATTCGTATTTTAACGCATGTTTATAAATTTGATTGTAGGATTTCACTAATATTTACGAACTTGGGAGCGATTTCTACGTCATTGATTTTAATTTTGCAATCATGCGGACCGCACGTGAATTTATAGTGCTAACGGGAATATATTTTCTTGATTCATTTTACAGGTAAACTATTGTCTAATCGCTGATGTATATTAATACATGAATTGGAGCAAATTTTTGCATGGATGGATTTCTATTTCAGAAAGAAGTTTGTACATAAGAAGGATTAGCATTTTTACTATAAAATGTACGGGACTGAAGGAGATTTTCTTTTCATTGAACTAAAAATAAAATCAGTTGGGTAAGAGGGGGGGGGGGGGGGTAGTGGTAGACTTTAGTTGATAATTGAGATAAGATACATTTACAACATGATAGCTGCAGAGTTATAAGTTTTAATTAGTAATTTGTTGATATGACCATTTCAGGGGCATTGGCCCTGTAATAAAATGACGCGTACCATTTTGACAAAAATTTTCCAGTAACGACATGTCTCGACAAACATTTTGGTTAAGATGTTTCGTCGATACCTATATCTCTTTCTGGGAAGAAGCGACATTTACTTACAATTTTTTTTCACTTATTTTAAATGCAAAAGGGGAAATAACTCTCATATGGAGTCTACGGATATCTTACAGTAAGGTACAGACCAAGCATTACATAAAGTAAACGCACATTAACGCCGCGTGCACATATTTCGGTAGTTGACTTCAATTTTTGCGTTTACTAGTAATTACGTTAACGCGGTCAAAATGAAAAGTTCTAATGTCTACCCGAGTAAACGCGCGTTAACTCTGTGTCCGTTTAGTCAATAGTAGAGGGGCGTTTAATTCAGATTTCACAAGTTTATTTTTACGTGCATTTAAAAGTAAACAGGCATTAACTACAGATTTCACAAGTGTATTTTTACGTGCACTTGAAAGTAAAAGCACGCTTACTTTTCGCGTTAACTAATTGTGTAAATCATAAAATAACCTTCGTATTTATTTATACATATTTTTTTTTTTGTTAAAATGACTTTTATCTTAATATTTTACGTTTAGGTTTTTAAAACCGTAACAATTGAAAAACACTTTTAATTCGAAATATTAACCAAATTAACATCAGTTCCAATAACCTTAAATAGCGGATTTTCTATATTTTCCTTTCAAAGTTACATGTAGAAATATCGACTCACAAAAATATTTTGAAATATTATGCCAAAATTAAATACTGCTAAACTATGTGTACATGTAAAATTATGTTCTATACAGTATCATGAGTAATTGGTCAACATTATTTACGGCATATTCAACTATGTTATGCTTCAGGAAACAAAATAAATGGCATATCGTACAACAATTTTGGTTCCATGCCGTAGCACATTATCGCAGCTTTTCATCTAAAAGTTGATTATCGGTCAATTTATATTAAAGAGGTGTAAAATCAATAAATGTTATCATCAATATGTCAATCTAAAATGGACAGCTAGTCATTTTGATGTACCTCATCATGTGATATGTTAGGTTAATGTATCCAGGATATGATGATAATCTGCGTTAACGCGCGTTTACTACAAACAGTAAATTTGCGTTTACTTTTTACAAAAACAGAAGACATGCCTTTTTTCACCTTAACGCGGAAGTAAACGCTAAAGTAAACGCCCGTTTACATTTTACAAAATTAGAAGACGTTCCGTTTGCGCGTTAACAGGGAGGTAAACGCGAAAGTAAAGGCTCGTTTATTTTTTTATGTCTTCTGAAGTTTCGGAGTATAAGCAGAGTTAATGCGGCGTTTACATGAAGTGCACGCGAGTAAACACCGCGTTAACTCTTTCCGCCCGTCTACATGTAATGCTTGGTCTGCACCCAACTGTAGGTCAAAGTAAAACGTTACATCCTGAGGATATAATGAGAAAACATAAATGTGTCGCTTTCTTTTACAGTTGCAAAGGCGATCTCATAACAAGAAAAACAGTGTTCGGTTAAACAGGCTCAGTTTTAAAAGCGTATAGACTGTATGATATTATATACAAAAAAACTTAGCGACATCTTTTGAAACAAAATTACAGCGCATGAAAAAAATTTGGCGGAAGAAAAATAAATAATCAGAACAAAAACAATATGCCTTTCCACGAAAAGTTCATGTTATATTATATTTGCTCCTGATCGTTTCATAACCATTATAAAATCAATAAATTAATTTAAATTTTAACAGTTAAAAGATCGATAACACTGAATAAACATAGAAACAGCAACTCATTTATCGGAATTCAGACGACATTTCAAGTTAGAAAAAAATTCTCTTTCACAACCGGATGCGCTGTCATATATCAAGGGAATTATAACCATACGGGTTTCCATTCAAAATGCCAAATAATAAGATGTGGTAGTTTAATTAGAAATTTTTAATTGATGTTTATATTAGTGTTTCATGTTCTGTCCCACTCGGCTTCTGTCAAAATCCATTATTTATTTAGGTGGAAGATACACATTTTATTACTAATTTTATGATGTCTGTGGTAGAGACGGCAATGTTTTCTTAACCGTCTCATGAACTTGGTGCACGTGTTAATTTTCAATCTTTGTCAGACTTATTCAGTCAGTTGCATTAATTAGTTAGTAGCAGTAGCAGTGCAAAAATTTAAATTAAAATTTTTGGTTATTTCATAACTACAACATAACTATACGAATTACGACAGTATACTTATTGTGTTTATAATATACACCCGCAACATTTGCAACAAGAGGTATGAAGATTTAGAATTATACTCGATATTTGACACTTTAGATTGTGTCGAAACGGAACCGGATGGGAATAAATGCTTTATTTTGCAATCTGTGAGATTACATTTACTTGGAAACGAGTAGGCTGATTAAAATAATAGTGATGTGTTCTATTAGACGCTACGCAATTATTTGTTCATATAAAAATGGATGCTAAATTTCAAATAGTAACAACTATGTATATAAATATATCTAGTATACAACACTAAACGTACGTCAGAATTTTTCACTAGTTTGTTATTTACGCGTGCGTTTCGGTCAATGCCGATATTTTCTGCTAACGACTTGGAGTGGATATTGGCTAACAGATAAGATTGCACTGGTATACCAACATTATAGACGTGTCTTGAGAATCTGGTACAAATTTATCTTCTAGACAGGTCAGTTTATTGTAATTTATTTTATTTTCTAGGTTTTCATTGTTTCTGAAAGCTATCGTTAAAATAGATACTTAAATGATTTATAATCGATAGAAATGTCATCTCAATTCATATTTTGGTCATACAACAAATTATGCGTGCAGTTTGAAACTGACGAGCAGCAATTTAGCATGATCATTTGAATTATCTACACATTCACTCGATATAAGATCTACAGAGGAGATTTATTGCGCCTAATTGAGTTCACGATGTTGTATATATATTTTCGACATTCATAGAACGTACGCGTGTAGTCAAGAGACAGAAACAATTACTTTCTATTTATTTATATATACATATATATATATATATATATCTTTTATTTTTAAAGAAATGTTGTGTTCGCAAGTGCATAGGTTCATCTTGAATGTGAAATTTTCTATTTAATATTTGTTTTATCATTGACATGTTTATGGTGATCACCTGATTTAGCACGTGCACATAGACTTCAGATTTTGTATACCATGTACATATGGAACTATGATTACAGAGATGTTACACCAGGTTGTATTTAGTAAACGTTACACTATACTCTTATAGATCATGATACATTATTATTGTTAACATTCAACAAGACTACGTTCTGCATAGAGGCTCTTACTTGACACTATGCTACGGATTCACAAGAATTATGAGAATGAGAGTAAAATTATCGGGACTACAAAACATTTATTATATGGTACTATACTGAGATGCCCGCGAAATCGCGGTACAATTGGGCAAGTTACTAAAGATATTCGTGGAGAGGAACGATTAACGAGTTTATAGACACAAAAAAAGTGTGGCAATGTGTGATTTTCAGTAGTTTTATTTTTTTTGTTACCCCTTTTTACTCAATAACCGTATGAGCTACGTCAAATCCGTTGACATTACCGACAGGGATAAAAAATGAGTAGCACAAAGGAAAAATCACATCGAAATCGGATGAAAAATAAATCTATAGTACTTCATCAGGAATCAACCCCTGACTGACTGAGAATGCGCGAAAGCGTATAAGACACGGATCGATAACGGTCTCCGAATTTGTATATTTTCTAAAAAATTGGCGTTTTCTGTGGAAAAAAATTGTTTCAAAGATAAATTTAGGAAGTACAAAACACTACATTTATACGTCATTTCACAAATATTTCCGACTTTGTACGGTTTCAGAGGAGTTGCGGCTTAATGAAATCGGTCTCTTCCTTTAGTAGTATAGATTTGTTATTGTTTGCAATACATATATAAGCCACGGGGTTCTTCCTATGCATTGGTTTAAAAATGCAATTTCACATTTACAATTTTACAAATGTATGTACATACATGTATATATACTTTACCAAATTTACATGGTTAAGCAGATACATGTCCATTCGCTGTTACTATTCATACTCGACTCTCCCGCATGTCATATATTTATATTCACTTCATGAAAGTTTTCGACACTTTCTAACACCCATCAAATACCATTTACCTCTAGTCAACAAACTGCTTGTACATTAAACTAACAGTCATCAAACAATTAACCTTCAAGTACTCAACAACGACGACCTTATCAATTTACCTACGTAAATCTGATTACAGATTAGGAAAAAATTAAGGTTCCATGACACTATGAATGATAGACAAGTCATGCAACTTAACGTTTTATCCTAATTTATATACATTTGTCCTCGACAACGATTACATACTATGAGCAAGTTAGAAAGGATATGGTATACTTAGTATATCAATTCATGACACAATATCACAATATGCTTTTATTGCCGTCCTTTATCTCAAGTCTAACTGACACTTCAGCATAGGGCAAACATCTAACTCATCACAAGTTCAGATGTCACGATACATGTGTATGTAATGGTTGGATTGATTGAAACTATTATTTTACTACATACTAGTAGTTGGTTTTTTTGTTTTTGTATTTTTTTTGTAATATGTTTAGTATGTTAAATGATACCAGATATTGTGCACACAGTTACATTCGTTTTTTCTTTATTTCATATTTGGAATATGGAGGAGAAGCTCTTGGTCTGTTGTTCATTCAACCAATTGGATAAGTGATACTTATAGCGTATTTATGTGAAGAACTGACATCAACTGAAGTTATTGAAGAGGCCTAAATACATACGATCGCGTGAAAAACTGCAATTTAGAACTTTTGCTGACAATTATCTTCATCACTGTTTATATTTACATTTGACATATTGTTAGCTTACTATTTCACCGACGTAATTTTTTCAAATACATTGTTTCAACTACAAGAATAGTATTTGTTGTCCGACCGAAGTCAATTTAGACTGCATAGAGATAATTTGTCCAGTCACACAATTAGACAAAACGATTTTAGCGGACATTCCTTTCAATCAGGCGCGGCTAGCAACATTATAATTTCACTGTTCAAGATTGATGGCATCGCTTGTCCGTATTAATTGCTATTTCAGATGTTTCGTTTCAGAAAGCGAAGTTACTATAAATTTAAAAGCTACACAGATATTTTCCGACACGGTATTATAATTTTATTGTTCAGGATTGATGACATCGCTTTTTCGTATAAATTGCTATTCCAGCTGCTGAGTGTTAGACGAAACCTATAAACGCAAAGCACAATGATTCGTTTTTCTTTGAAGAAATCGGAAACCCAGTTTCCCGGAACTATTTTATAAGCAAGCTTAAAACAATTCTCATGGCATTAGGGTATAGTAAAAAGGATTATAGCGGACATTCATTTGGATCAGGTGCGGCCACTAGCGCTAGTTCTAAAGGTATTGAGGACAGCATGATATAATCACTGGGACGTTGGAAATAAGATTGTTTTAAACGCTACAGTAGAACATTTAAATCGGATATTAAATTCGCGATCGGTTATAAATTTGTAACATGTCCTACATCCTAGCCTTGTGTCTTTTCTTTTCAAGTTGATCTCAATATTGTGGTGGTTAAGTATTTTTATATTGACATTAAATTTTCTCTAGATCAACTTTAATTTTAACAAGACACAAGGCTTCATCAGGCACAACATCTTCAAATTTTGGGGTTACTCAATATGCAACCAGGGCAGGCAACATAACGTTACATATTTCGTTTTGGGCTATGATATTTTATTTTGGCCAAATATAATATCGTTCCCCAAATTTTTCTGAGCAGTTAGGGTGCCTACGTACCTTAACGAGGAATAATCTCATCTTGATTGCTCAACAGCTATATTTCACGTCGGTCTATGCCCACAAAGATTTACTCTTATGCGGTACCACGTGGAAAATCAAGTAAGGCTATACCGCTCGGGAACGGGTTGCTAAAGTACTCTGAGACAAGTAGACTGGTAGACGTACACACACGTGTATGCAAATACCCCTATGGTGACGCATTTCTGTCAAAGATATGTGGCTAGCTCAGGCACAGTATTTTAGCGGCAAATTATCCTTAATTATCTGAGAACACACCATCATTTTATGAACATACTTTGTGTCAACTGCAGGTAGCATGTAATTTGTTTTGTTCTTGATTTACAATATGACAGAACTGAGTGAATTACATGATACTAGAGAAAAAATATCCTCAAGCATTCACACAGTGTGCCGCGCACACTGCTCGGATAGTTAAGTATAATGTTGGCGTCAGTTAGTTTACATTCATCGCTTTTTATTCAATGACGCCAAAGAAGTTTTCTGTAACATAACGTGTTGCCCTTAAGCCCAAATATTTGCATAATAAAAATAATTATTTTATCATGTTTTATATTTTTTCAGTACTTCAACAATATCAGACTGGGTATCTTGAAATACTTCCTGCTGGACGTTTACAGGCTTTATATCAACAATAACTACTTTTGTAATTATGGTATAGTGTCTGTGATCGTTCTTATAAGAGCGGTCATTGATAGCTATCAATTATCTGCGGTCAAGGTTTATTTATATTTAGTTGTATATCTCTAATCATTGTTCACGCCAGTAATTCTCTTATCAATTGGTCTATTAAGGTCAACGCATTGAGGTTTTATTGGTTAATCGGCTTTGGTCTGCTGTGTCGGTATTTACTTAGATCATACGCTTGATGTGTATTTTATTATGTTTGAAACATGTTATATAAATTAGAAATTTTTAATTGATGTTTATATTAGTGTTTCATGTTCTGTCCGACTCGGCTTCTGTCAAAATCCATTATTTATTTAGGTGGAAGATACACATTTTATTACTAATTTTATGATGTCTGTGGTAGAGACGTTAATGTTTTCTTAACCGTCTCATGAACTTGGTGCACGTGTTAATTTGCAATCTTTGTCAGGCTTATTCAGTCAGTTGCATTAATTAGTTAGTAGCAGTAGCAGTGCAAAAATTCAAATCAACCCTCCAGCCGCCCCAACACCGCCGAATTTTTTACGAAGATGTTGTGCCTTTATGGTTCACGTTATGTTACTAGTATAAATGTTAAGGCCAGACATTTATGAACATTTTCTGAGTAGTAAGGGTGCCTACGTACCTTAACGAGGAATAGTCTCATCTTGATTGCTCAACAGCTCTATTTCACGTCAGTGATATAATGCAAATGGCTGCAGCATTTGACGACCAAAATTTTGATCGATATATGGTACCTGTTCAACGTATTTTGCCATCTGCTTCTGAAGGTAGCGGGTTTTCGAATGATGATTTTTTTTAATATAAAAACGGCTTAATATTGCAGACAGATTAAAAAAGGTTTTTGCTTTTCAAGAATTGCATTTTGATTGGTCATCATTAAACAAATATTTTGATTCTAAAATGTTGATAAACACTTTACAAAGTAACAATGTCATGAAAAATTTTGAATTAAAAAGTAAAATGATAAACGGAAAGTCCATTTTCTACATAAGAAAATGTCTGTACTAATTCAGCAATATAACAGTTGTTATCCATTCGTTTGATGTGTTTGAGCTTTGATTTTGCCATCTGATTAGGAACTTTCCGTTTTGCATTTTCCTCGGCGTTCGGTATTATTGTGATTTTACTTTTTCTTATGTAGAAAATGGTCGATTTAACTTGGTTTTATAATTAGTTAAACCTCTCATTTGTATTACAGTCACATAAAATTCCAAAATTTTGACAACGATGTGTAAACAAATCAAACAGAATTAATAGGTAAAAATGTCAACAAAATGCAGCGGATTTATTGACAGCTTATTTTAAAAGATCAGATACCAAAAAGAAATACAGACAAGAAATCAAATAACCAGCAAGCACTTGTTAAAGATATTGTTGGTATAAATTACAATGCACAGTCACTGCAACAACTAATTAACACGCTCCAAGAGTCCTTAAATCACAGATTTTCTGTTACGAACAACGGCAGCATGATGATAAAGTTGCAGCTCACATAATATAGACTGGAATCATTTATCAATATGCGATCTAATGTTTGGTCAAAGTCAATGTGTAATACAAAATTGCAAGAGCTGGTTTACAATTACAGTTCAACAATCTTATCCTTGCAGGAACAAAAGGATGTGATGATGGTGTAAACAAATTACTGAATATATATTATGACAGGAAACTCTCTGTAACAAAAGACCAGAAGAAACTTGAATCATGTTCAGGACGAGAACAAATCAACAATAAATACAATAGGTTTATACAATAGGTAGGTCCTGTAAAAGAGTCGTCCGGGATGACGCCGTGGAAAATTTGGACTGTCACAGGAAAATGAGCCTTGCAGCAGGCCACCTACGGACCCCTTTTAAAGTAGTTATGAGGGTTGTTGACGCACAAAGGAGCTTGGCTCTCTCATCGGATTTCAAGTCACCATTCTGACTCCGGCAGTGGCTGCGAAATTGTACATCCTGCACAGCCAAACGGACTCCCCATTTTGGCGTGGGTTTTACTGCCGGTCGGAAGGAAGAAATATGAAGACCGTATTTCTATTTCTGAGTCATCCCTGGGTTAAAATGTCTAAATAAGAACAAAGACCCTTATTCAACAAAGCAAGGTTGAACTCTCCAGGAAAGAACAAGTCAATTATCCACCAAACATTGGTTGAAAATGTCTCTAGGAAAGAAAATACCATTTAATATAGTTATTAACCTAACTTAGGTTGGAAATATCTCTGGAAAAAGAACAAGAACCTTTTCCACTAAAGTAATGATGAAAATGTCTCGAGAAAACAAGGCTCGTATTTACAAAGTAAGGATAAAAATATCTGGGAAAGAACAAGACCCTTATTTTAGTTTTTAAAAACCACCTATAAGAAATTTATTTATAGATTTGTTTATCGATTGAAAAATATATTTTTAGTGCTTGTGTTGTTTTCCCCAAATGTTATCTAGAAAGATCTTTCTTTTTTTACTCCCTGATCAATAATAATAATTCACGAGGATATAATAAAATATCTTTTACATGTATAATATACATTACAAAAACGGGAGATAAGATGTATTAATATAAAAACAAGAGATATTCCATATTAATCAGAATTTATACATGACATTCCAAATCGGTCAATCAAAGCACAGTGTTGTCGGTAAAACATTCAAAGGAATCCGCGTAGTATTTTACCATTCTCTTTCACTTTTGAAGAAACCTTGCAACACTTAATTACGTGGCCTGTTACTAGTGAAAAAAAAACTGTCCCTATCCAACATATACTTAGTTTTCAGTAAAACCTATTTGCCACCCTTAATCTTAAAGAGTTTTTTAATTGTAAAGTGTTCTTGTTATAGTGTTGTCCCTTTTATTACCCCTAGATCAACTAAATCTTGAAAAAGTAAAATCTAATTTAATAAAATAAATGATATGTTAGTTCAAATCATGCAGATTTGTAAAGATCAATTTTTTTACGAACAAAATAATCATACATGTCTAAATATCACGATTTTGCTTCAATTTTATACAAACAGAAAACACAAAGAAAGAATGGAGTCATATAAATCAGTATACTTCATGTTCAGTGATCTGCCATTTTACAACTTTCTCTGTCTTTCTATCTAGGGAGTGACCTTGGTCTTATGCTGCATTCAATTTTTCTACGTGTACTCCTGGTGAACTACTTTGGTCTGAATCTGAACGATAATCGCCAAATAATTTGGTCCATGTAAGTTGTACATGTTGTAGTCCTTTTTCCATAAAATGTGCATTTCTAAGTTCTTTTTATGCATACAGTTTTTCAATAAATCCACATGAATCTGAATTAAATTTCGTGGTTTTAAATAAAACTGGTTGGAATGACTGGACTACAAGTCCCATTTAGTGTGTTGCCAGGCCCTAAATCTCGAGGGGAGACACAGTAGGGGAGTGACCAAGGAGTAAATGTTGGTCATTTATTTTTCAGTTTATCTGATAAATGATATGTTTTGAAATAAATTTAGTATCGAAACTCATCCGGATATAGTGTCCTGTAAGAACTATTCAAAGAGGTTAATAGCAGTTTAGATAATATTGATTAAAAAGTCATTCCAAAAATACGAAAAAAACGCCTTCGTCATCTTCATGATTGTCGTCAACCTATTTTACCAGTAAAAGCACCGACATTACCATTGTTGCGATGCTAGATTTTTCAATGGAGTCATTATTTATAGCACCTGTCCAACTAAGAATCGTAAAAAAAACGTACTAGTATCTGGCATGATGAATTTTAAATTATAAGTACTAATCATGTAACAGTATAAAACAAATAATTTCTTCCAAAATATATAATCATAATTGATGGGACTGTTCTCCAATTAAATGAAACATCAATTGTCCTATCAATATTTAACCTCAAACAAAGCAAATCATGTTGTTCCTCAAAACTTTAATGTATCCCTGATAGTCTGAAATCATTTTTATAATAGACGAGCCCACAATCCAAATATCTCATTTCTGAAAGATTATAATTAATAACTTCAAAGGCATCTCTTTAATGAAGAGAACTTCCAACGAACCATTTTTTTGTTTAGTTTTTTCTGTGTTATCATTTAAAACACATGTATTGAAGCGCCATTTCTGGAATGGGTATTGAATCTCTTAATGAAATTGAGAATGGAAATAGGGAATGTGTCAAAGACACAACAACCCGACCAAAGAGCAGAAAACAGCCGAAGCCACCAATGGGTCTTCTACACAGCGAGAAAATCCCGCTTCTTACCATCATTAATAAGAAAATATAGTGTTTTTGTAGGAACTGCTATTCCATTCTAATGATAAAATTAAGGACCGTTGTTGTGTAATAACTATGTATTATAACTTGTTAATACAGGATAGTTTTTGATTTAATATATAATGTAGTTGTCAAAACCTCTTATGTCTATTATTGAAAAAAAGAACACTAACATAAATAATCTTCGTATTAAAATCCATTGTAACGTCTTCCTTTAGCAAAAATACGAAAGGTTAGGCGGTATTTACCACCCCTGGTATTTACTGGTGGTAAATACCGGTATTTACCGCCACCCCGGACAGAACTCTTCAAGTGGTAAATACTGGCAAATACTGTTCAATTGAAATGTTCATGGTGGTTTTTACTATCTATTAAAGACAAAACTTGATAAACAGTAAAATATATTTAATTTCTGATCTTTGAGCATGTTTCAGCAGATATAAATGAATGAATTCAATATGTTTTACTCATCTTCAACACTTACACCTTCAAATTTAGTCCTTATAAACTAAGATATTGAATATTTTAGTTATATAAAGAATTTGCATATTAATTATATCAACATTTATAAATCCTGATATTATTTTTATTGAAAATGCATAATTTTTAAAGGTAAATAAAACTACAGGTAAATGAAGTTACAGGTGTCATATTATCTATCAGCTGGCATTGCTAGGTGTGATAATTTAATTAATAAAACAACAGCTCCCAATAAATGATGACAAAACATGGGTTGAAAGTAATAAAAGGGATATTTGAAGACACTCTTAAACAATGAAATGTTTCCTGTCTATTCAACTATACGGAGTATATATCTCCCAATTGATACGATATTCCCGGGCTTGTGTTTCCTATCATGATTTCATTGATAGAGGATTGATGCTCACAAAGAAGCTATTAAACCAAGAGTTCCAAATGGTGAAGTTGAAGTCATCCCTTCGTAAATTTTACGGACGCCATCACGAGTTGCTTGACCGTAATGGAATAACCGTTTCACAGATGATATCGGATATGTTGTAACTACAATATCCTCCCTTTTCACGAATGTGACTTACCGAATTAGACTATTTACCGGATTTGTAATAACATAAGGAACACGAAGGATGCCACATTAGGAGCAAGATCTGCTTACCCTTCCGGAGCACCTGAGATCACTCCTAGTTTTTGGTGGGGTTCGTGTTGCTTAGTCTTTGGTTTTCTATGTTGTGTCATCTGTACTATTATTTGTCTGTTTGTCTTTTTGTTTGGCCATGGCGTTGTCAGTTTGTTTTCGATCTATGAGTTTGACTGGCCCTCTGGTATCTTTCGTCCCTCTTCTATGAGACAAAAATCATCTTCATGGAGGAAATGGAAGGTATGAAGGACCTTTACTCTTCTGTAATTTATGGTGTAAACCAAAACATATATAATGTGGTGTAAATTTTACCTTTACATAATCAATTTTTACTTACACATTGTACAACCACCTTGACTTTTAAATTCAAACTGAAACCTACAGACCCTATTTGGAACTTTTATACAATATTAGAAGACAACATCAAAACCAGTGCAAAATGTAATGATTAGATTGCAATGCTATAGGCAGTGCAAAAGTCACCTGATGAGTTCCCTTGTCAGGGACGAAATATTTTTACTTTTTGTACTAATAAGTCATGGTAAATTAATTTACAATAAAAATAGAAATGAGAACATTTAAAATGACTTCAACACTTTCATTATTTCATAACTAACAGCAATTGACCAAGTAGAGAGAGGCTTTTTATAGCAAAATTTCAATCGACCAGTATTTTCTAGTATATCCCGGTATTTACCGCTGGCTATTTACCGCTTTTTTGCCAACCTTGAAAATACGACATGTCATTTACATATCATTCAGTAATTTCTACAACTCCCCGAAAGCTTATGTAAATGCTTTCCAAAGCAAGTGCTTTCATTTTTAAAATACAAACTAATAATACTGCACGTTCGGTCAGAATGGGGACGTAAAATCCGATGCCTCGTGTAGAGAGAGTGTCACACTCTCTGCACGTAAAGAACACTTGCAACAATTTTCTGCCCTTAAATATGAACGACTGCAAACTTTAGGAGACTAAACAGTTTATATCTTCC
The DNA here is from genome assembly GCF_021869535.1 of Mytilus californianus. Taxonomy (NCBI): domain Eukaryota; kingdom Metazoa; phylum Mollusca; class Bivalvia; order Mytilida; family Mytilidae; genus Mytilus; species Mytilus californianus. The sequence goes on along the minus strand of NW_026262604.1, from coordinate 60,491,356 downwards.
AGTGTAATATGTTATGATGATAATTGATTGAAAAATCTCTTAGAAATTCTGCGTAAAGCGGATTTTATCGAACAGTTTTATTTGTGACCAAAAAGTGACTTTTGCAAGATTTTTCATATACATTTTTATATACTGTAAATTCAGAAATTATTGCGTGCATTTATTATTGCGATTTTGTCATTTTAGACTAAAATGCGATTTTAAGTTGTGTGATATTGAGAAAAATCCTGTTTAATTTATTTAATAAATTTCAAAATGCGAGTTTTAATGATTGCAATTATAACCCTGTCGCATTTTTCGCAATAATAAAAACATCGCAATAATTTCTGAATTTACAGTATTAGAGTTCACAACACACAAAATGACTGACCAGGTAATCAAAGAAAAAAACAACAACTACAACCTGACATTGGCAGTTATTTAAAAAAAAATACCAAAGCACGGTGGCAAAAGGGACCAACCACCTAGTAGTCCTAATAATTTATCCCCGTTAGCTTTTATTTTTCATGTGCTTTCTATATATTAATACATGTATGAGCTGTCTGTATGTATCTGATGTTATTACATGTATGTTTTGTTTATTAATGTCAGTCGGTTAAAAAGCTCTTAAGAGCTCAAGTTCCTTGTTATTATGTATTTATGCAACCCGACTTTAAATAAAGATTACTTACTTACTTACTTACTTACTTACTTACATCATGATCACAGTTGAGTACTCATTATCAATATAATAATGTGCACTTATGACGATGTACATGTACCACAGCCCTAAAACCAAGATTAAGGCCATGTAAAAATAATGCTCAGTTCTTCCTAACCTTAAAAACCTTCTTATTTAATGTTTATCTCTCAGACCCTAGGCATTCAAAAAATTATTATTCTCGAACAAAAGAAAAATGTTCAGAGATCTACCTAGAAAATAGGAAAAAGATGGGTATTTCAGTTATTCAACAAAATTAGAAAAATGATTCTTCAAAATTAGAACAAGATTTGACACTTGAATTCTCATAACAGTTGAAGAAGGAAATTTTTCTGTAAAACATAAGAATCACATTTGTCTTGTTGAAAGATTTGTTACCCTAAATTTGTGATTCCTATGAAATTATGGTGGTTGCTACAAGTTACTTAATGAAGTAACACTCTTATAAATATTAAGAATAAAGTATTGAAATTCACATTTATTTGCTGCAATTTCTAAAGCAACAATTTAAAGAGATCTACTTATAAAGTTATAAATAATTATTGCTATTACCTGTTCATTATTTGTTTAAATTAATTTATCAATTCTGTTTGTACATTTTCCTGGTTCACTATTATTATTTATAAAAATTATTATCATTAAAGAGGAATAATTATTACAAAAGGTAATTTTCTAAGTACATGTATTGTAAAGCTGAATACCTCATTTTCTATGGATTAAAAGTTCTAAGAAAAACTGTCGTGGTAGCCATAAGCAGCCTGAAGAGTACCTCTGGCAGGGACGAAACAGTTTCATATACACATGTAACCACATTACATATTTGTCTAAAATTTTGTATATATATGATGAATTTATGCTAAAAATCTTGAAGTATCAGAATTAATTTAATTTGCTTAATGTCTATCATAATGTAAGAATTTTCGACACTGGATAACAATTCCACAATTAGTCAAATAATATCTTATCTTTTTTTTCCCAAACTCATGTATGTAGGTCACGAAAGTCCTCCTCCATATTAAAACAAATCATTGATTTTTAGTAAACACACATACAAATTTAAATAATAAGATATTTTTATCTCAATTAAAGGGACCATGATCGTGAGCAAAGTTATTTAATACAATGAGTTTTAAATTGAGACACAAATTAATTTGACAACCATATATATAATAAATTATAGCAGTAAAAAAATCTTAATGGGTTACATTTAAATATATATGTACTAAATTCTTCAATTGATATTTTTCTGAGTTTAAATATTAAAAGTTCTTCACTCAGTTTCATCAAACATGCATTTATTTACCAAACATATTCCATCTTTGTTTTATTGCCAAACTATCTTTGTTCAACGGTTTAATCACTTGTTCTGATTCAAAGTGGTGCTTGTCTAACTTATATATCATAATTGACCAACATTTGTCGGCAAGTTTAGTTCTTTCAATTTGGTAAAATTCAATGCTTGAAGCATTTTATTACAAATAACTGCATCCTATAATAAACCATCCTTTGTGTTCTCTAATCTTTAATAATATTTTAAGGCCAATGCTATTGGAAAAAAATATAGAAATCTAATAAGACATAAACAGAGTATTACTGGCTTTTCTGTTATCCACAAGAATTTATTTTATCAATTTTTTGCTTTAATGCGTTTTATGCTAAGTGAACCATACTGGAAGGATAACATATATATATAAGAAGATGTGGTATGAGTGCCAATGAGACAACTCTCCATCCAAGTCAAAATTTATAAAAGTAAACCATTATAAGTCACAGTAAGGTCTTCAACACGGAGCCTTGGCTCACACCGAACAGTAAGCTATAAAGGGCCCCAAAAAATTACTAGTGTAAAACCATTCAAACGGGAAAACCAACGGTCTAATCTATATAAAAAACGAGAAACGAGAAACACTTATGAACCACATCAACAAACGACAACTACTGAACATCAGATTCCTGACTTAGGACAGGTGCAAAAAAATGCAGCGGGTTTAAACGTTTTAATGGTACCAAACCTTCACCCTTTTTCTGAAACAATAGTGTAACATCACAACATAGAAAAACACACTATAAAATATCAACTGAAATAGCTTAACTCAATCAAAAGACATATTAACACCATTGAACATACACTGAACAAATAAATTTGACCTATGACACAATGTAAATACAAAATAAATAAACTAAGGGAAGAATAATAAAAGTAACATGTTATATCGGTAAGAAATGTTAAACAGTTAAAGAAAAACAATATGCTCGAACAAAAATACCATCCATTTGCAATAACTTTAAAAACAGGTAAATGAAAATAATATGTATACATATTTATTATTTTAGTCTTGTGATAATTCTAGGATGTTAAAGAACAAGAGCTAAAAGCCAAGGAAACAGAGGCATAGTGCACTCGCTGAAATGTCTTGCTTGATTTACTTATCATTGAATTCATGTTGGAAGTCTGTTATATTAACGTACAAGCATCGCAAAACCTTACATTGACAAATGAACCATGAAAATGAGGTCGTCATCTGAACCCTGAACATTTGCAATTGGCTAAACTCAAAAGATTGGCAAATTTACAATAACAAATAACATAAAAACAATAGACACAAAGCACTGAAATGAGAGTACTTGCATTTACTGAAAGTTAGTTCAAAGACAGTTACATAACTTTTGATCATATTCTCCCAGACTAAAGTATCAATCAGTACACATGCAACAAATAAAGTGTAAAGAGATCATAAACAGTTTGAGAAAAGCATACAAGTAAAAAGTATCGACAGGATGTAAGATCATTAGTTCTAAGTCAAACTATATTGTATATATAGCAATATATATTAAGTTATATTTTAATATTAAAAAAAACTAATTTTTTTTGTTGCTCAAGTATTGTTTTTAACTCACGTTAAATATTCTACTCAATAGGTAATAGTGCTCGTAGAAAAAATGTAAGATACTATCTTTCTAACAGAATTTTCCATTAATGTAGTAAAATATGTTCAATTATAATTACAGCCATCTGAAACCAAAGGCAAAAAGGATGCAGTACTGGACTGGTTCAGAGACCTACCAGAAGCAAGAAAGGCAGGAATCATCAACCAGCTGCATTGATTTGATCGATAAGTTCTTGGCCGGATAAATGAGACTTAGATTAGGACTTTTTGTTCGAGATGTAGCAGAAAGGTTCAAAATTTCTGAAGCAACATTTGTAAAACATTTTTCATCATAGTTATCATTATGCATAGAGAAATAATTGACTGCATAATGCCAGAATCTTTCAAGTCCCGATATCCAAAAGTTATTTTGGACTGTACAGAAATATTTTTACAAAGTTCTGCTATTCTCATTAATCAGAGCCTTACATATTCTAATTATAAAATTCACAATATTGTAAAACTTTTGATTGGAATCACTCCATCTGGTGTTATATATTTTGTTTCAGAAGGTTGAGGTGGTAGAGTTTCTGACAGGCAGATAACTCTAGAATCTGGTATACTAGATTTATTGGATGAGAAAGACTCTGTAATGGCTGACAAGGGCTTTACTATAAAAGATTATTTAGAAAAAAAAAATGTACTCAAAACAGGCCACCCTTAAAAGGTATTTCTGCTCAGCTGAACAGGTTTTGCAACACAAGAAATTGGTAAATTAAGAACTCTTGTGGAAAGGAATATTGGAATAGTGAAACACTTTCATATTTTTGATGGTGTTATGCATTTATGTATTGCACCCCAATCTTCACAAATTGGTAAAGTGTGTTGTTGGTTATCTAATGTAGATGAACCCCTAGGCAAGTAAATATGCTGGAAGTCTTAGTCTTTGACAAATGAAATGTTACACAAAGTACACTGAATTTAACTGAGATTGATATAATATAAAAGAATTTCATTTTTCATTTTCCAAAAGTAAAAAATAAAAATGATGAAGGTCAGTTATTGCCTTATTGCATTCATAATTCTGTACTCTTCACAGCCTATTTGCCAATTCTGTAATAATAGATTCTTTTCTTTGAGTTGCTTCCCTTAGGACATTACTTTTCATTAAAAATGATAAGATAGCATAAATATTTATCTGCATGTTATGTATGTAATCTTAAAGATTTTAAAATATCTCATTCCATTTAATCTTTTATTAAGCTAACAACGTTTGATACCAATAGTTACTTACTTATTACAAATTAGTTAAACAAGCCAATATATCATTCTCAACGTATAATGATTAGAATGGACAACATTCAAATTTGTATGGTCGAGAACAACGATATCATTGGCAAAGAGAATTAATGTGTCTTCAAAGTAAAATAACGGAAATCAAAGCAATTGGACTATTGAAGGTCTGTCTTAAGTAGCATTTTGTTTGTCGAAGTACATGCACAGTAGTTGTGTTGCTGAGTTAACATGCCATAATATTTTTTTGCTATGTTCAATAAATCAAATCATGTTTGTTCGGTGTTTTTCTATTACCATGTTATTTCCAGACATTCTTTTGTCACTTTAAAATAGTTTCCATGACATGATATCAAAGTACTTTGAGGGTTTATGCAAGCATCAAATCATTCGTTTCATGATGGAGCAATATTTGAAAGAAAGAAATTATAGAGATACATTATTAAAATTAAACTTTCTTTTATAAATTTTGAATAAGAAAGGGTCATATAACTCCTTGAAGTATTGCAGTACATGCTGTATATATGTATATATGTTGTATTCAATTTAGACTTTTATATATGTATATATTGAATATATTATCTCCCTTTAATATATTCTCAAATATACTAAACTACCACATACAAAGGTTTTTTGAAGAATTATCTGCATTCTAAACATTAGAAAAAATAACTCAAACACAACATAATGATAAGGAAAAACAATACATGTTGATGGTTCATACACATTCATCTTCTGTTTATATGTTTTTTTTAAGGACTGTGTACTGGTCTTTTTATCTTGTAGTATGAATCACAAATCTCATGCCGTTAACAACTCATTGAAATATAAATGGATTGTAATTTTCTTATCAAATATATAAATGGGTAGGGATATTTGCATAGTTTTTTGAACCCCCGCCGGATGTCTGTACCAAAATGTGTAGGTTGAGACACACTTGGGGAAAAAATTGACCAAAAGTTTGGCAAATACCAGGAAAGCTTTATATAAATAATACATGCCCCCCCCCCCCCCCCCCCCCCCCCCCTTTAGGTTTGGGTTCACATAAACCACTCTGGGTAATATCAACCAATATGTGTAGACATCAATTAGACCCCAAATGTAATTAGTTTCATTAACTTTTGTGGGTCATCCTAAGGTATTGAGCTGCAGTGAAAATCTAGTCAATTTAATTAATTATTAGAATCAAGTCACATATCAAAATAATGGCATTTTCCATAACTTTATTTTTTAAATTATATATTAATGATTTTTAATGATCATAAATGTGAACTATTTTTGTGTCTGTATTTTACTGTGAAATTCTATATAGTATTATTCATGTCAAGTGCTATATCTATGTCACTTAACTTATTGCATCTATCAAATGCATGTCTCTTATCTTGATTAAAATTTTTTCTATATATTCTTAGTTTTATTACCAGTGCCATCCGTATTTCTAGGAGGTCACCAGCATCGTAGTGTTTCGCTGCTTTGTCCACATGGTCCAGGCAATTGAAGTTTTGTGTAGTTGTGCCTTAATTAGTTGGTCTTGCGACGATAAAATCGTAGATCTGGCCGAATTACAACACGAAAAATTTGGTTTGGTTATAAATAGTGTAAGCATCTCCGTTTAAGGCGGGGGGTTTTCATTTTCATGACACGGAAGGTACTTGTGCCATTAGAATTTCAGAAATAATACTCCTTTTCCTTCTTTTCAACTTCTATATCATGTTCTGCTGCAAGAATCTTTAGCGAGCTCAGATTTAACTTGTTCAAACATTCACGGATTTCTGAATAATACTCTTAACTTTGGCATGTATACTGAACGTGCAGAAAAAACTAGAACTGGCCAATCAAATGATATCAGACTATTCCAGCCTAAAATGTGTGCTGATCCAGGTAATAAATAAAATAAAATTAATAATAAAACTAAAAAGTTTAGACTACTATTTTTCCAGTTACTTGCTTAATTGATTAATTAGGAAAATGGCAAACAAAAAATATTTGCAAGCTGATCACTACTGTTTTGTTCTAAACTAAAACTTTAGATGTTATCAAAACAAATGAAGGCTTTTAAAATAAAAAAAAAGATTGTGTCATTCTTACAATTTGTCATGACTGTATATATGAAAAATAAAAACACAAATAACTAAAAAGGGTTAAATATATACACAACAACATACAAACTATCTCTAAAACCCATAACTGCGAAAAAAAAAAAACTCTGGTAAACTAAACTTGTGAAGGGAATGATAGCTTTTGACTTTAAATTAAACATGCATATAAATAAAAAAATACAGATTCAAAAACAGTTATTTAAATAAATAACGGAATAACAATGTTATCCTCATTGTGTTTATAAAGATTACATGATAACAATGTTAACTTCATTGTGTTTATAAATATTTCATTTTGGATTATGTAATCGTTATAAACACAAAGAAATTAACACTAAATTATCTGTAGCTTTATTAATTGTAATGTCAAACGAATATTGTAAACACAAACTGCACCTTATATTTGTATTATATATTTGATTTATCTTTTATAGAAAATTCCATACATATAAGGTGTTTAACGACAACCGTCCAGCAGTAATGCTAAAATCAGAATCTCGATTTCAAAACGGAGTTGCCGGGTCATCTAAAGACCAATTTCATAAATGGTTAATTAACCAAGCAATGGGGAAAAATACCATTGGTTCAATGGTAAAGAAAATGTGCGAGGACGCTGGAATCACTGGTAGGAAAGTCAATCATAGTGCCAAGGAGACAGGGATACCATCACTCATGCATGCTGGTGTTCAAAACACAGTTGTTATGCCATTAATAGGCCACAAAAATTGTTATTCTATAAATAGCTACAGTACAGCTTCAGAACAGCAACAAAAAGAAATGTGTCGTCCATATTTACCAATTTTGCAGGCAAACCGACAACAGCATCTACATCTATATCAAACTATCAAAATAGAATAACTAAAGCTACCGTGAAATACAGTATTCCTAATGATAGTGATGATGAAGTTCTAGTTAGTGTTTCACAAGAGATTGTTAAAAAAACATTAAAAACAATTCAAAATTTTGAGACAAATGAAATCAGTGAAATAAATGTATCAGCCACTTCAAATACGCACGTGCAAGATATTGGTATTGCACCATTGATTAAATATATTCCACAAAATGTATTTTACAGGTGCAACAATATATGGTAACGTAGTTTTGCAGTTTGGTAAGCTTCCAATGAGTGATTATGAAATCAAAGAAAACTCTGGAAACAAAAGGGTTAGAGTGATTGAGAGTGACTCGGACAGTGAATATATATCATATGTACATGCAAATAAACTCATCATAGATACCAGGATTGAAATTTTATTTTTTGCGCCAGACGCGCGTTTCGTCTACATAAGACTAATCAGTGACGCTCGAATCAAAATTAGTTAAAAGGCCAAATAAAGTACGAAGTTGAAGAGCATTGAGGACCATAAATTCCTAAAAATATGGCCGAATACAGCTAAGGTAATATTAACCTGAGGTAGAAAAGCCTTAGTATTTCAAAAATTCAAAGTTTTGTAAACAGTTAATTTATAATTATGAACATGTCAATGATAACTCAAGTCAACACATAAGTGCTGACTACTGGGCTGGTGATACCCTCGGGGAATCAAAACTCAACCAGCAGTGGCATCAAACGTCAGTTGGAATGTTTAAACACATTTTGATACATTAATTTATAAATCTAAACTTGATATGTTCATATCGATTGTTGTTTGATTTAATTGATTTAAAAATCGTTCATTTGTATAGACATTTTGTTCCCCTTTTTATATGTATATTTCTGACAGTTTTCGGTTTAACTCAATCAATAGTGCTTAAACATGTTGTCGGGATAAAGTGAGAAAGGTTCCGAATAATTTTGGCGGGAACAGGCTCGCGAGGGTAAAAAAGGAATATCCAAAATGGCAAATACCACGGCAGAGAGGGAAATTTGAGGCAAATTCACAGGCAGTGGTGAAAAAACAGGCAAATTTGTTTGAAATGAGGAAAAAATGTTAGAATATGCGAACAATACACTTGCTAACAACCAATCAAAATCCGGCATTCTAATATAAGGTGTAGTTAATGTTGAAACGTGCATGCACACGTATGAAAATTGCGTTTTTTTTCCAACGCAATCATAGGTTTGAACGTTGTTTTCAATTTAGACTTGTTTATATTGGAATTTATATACACATATTTACATGTAATCACTGTATTTTTTAAATATATATATTGAAATTTACACACTTCAACAGTTAATGGGTTTTATTCTTGTATCAAATGTACATGCAGGTATTGGCAAATTATCAAGATATAACAGAATATTTAAAAGGGAACTTTGTTTTTTTTTATTACTATAAGTAAAAAAATAAAGGAACGGAGGATGACATGCTGTTCTTTATTTCAAAATCCCTATGAGGCCGTCACTGCGAAATTCAAATGCTCCTAGCTTACAGTAATTTCGCAAATGGTACCTATGCTACTACTATACTATACTTGGAAGAATACAGATGCTGGGTACTAACTGGCCGTAAATATATGGTGTCATTATAAATACTTTAATAAAAAGGCGTATAAAATTAATATTGGTACAGTTATAGGTGTCCACATCTGAGAAGACCTCACTCATCTGTGCATCTGTGTTGTATTGCAGCTAAATATTATTACTATTGAACTATTACAAGCAAATAATAATATAACATTCAAAAAGGTCGATGATTCTCTGCAGATTATCAGGCTTTTTCCACCATTAAAAAATAGCCACCACGATAAAGCCAATGAAGAGTGCGAAAAGTTAATCATCTACAATCAATCATTTCGAAATTATCAATTTCCCCCACCTAAGTGGCAATATACCAACTTATCCTGCATATGGGATAAACAGTTCCCACCTTATTCGGTATTCAAGAGCCTGCAGCAACTACTCATACTTGTGTTTCTTTCTTGCATGTGACGTGGCTCTGTACTTATACATCCCGTCATTGTGTTATTGTGTCATGATAAATGTTTGTTTATATATCTGTTTGTTTTATAGTGATTATGATAATAATACAACGTTGGCTGCTGTGCCCCTATTTTTGACATGTTTACCTATTATGTCTGTTTGTTTTGTTCACACATCGTTGACAATATAATGGAATTTTATACGACTGTCATACAAGTGAGAGGTTTAGCTAGCTATAAAACCAGGTTAAATCCAACATTTTTTACATAAGAAAATGCCTGTACCAAGTCAGGAATATGACAGTTGTCCATTCGTTTGATGTGTTTGAGCTTTTGAATTTGCCATTTGATTACGGAATTCCCGTTTTGAATTTTCCTCAGAGGTAAGTATTTTTGTGATTTTACTTTTTTCATATTACAAATTTGAAGGAGATGGACTGAATTGATTTATCTAAATGACGCTTACTATTTGAAAAGGTAGGTTATATTATGACACCAGTATAAGTAAATGAAAAACTACAGATAAGAACTTAAGAAAAATCCAATAAAATGTTTGAACTGACAACAGTTTACATTCTACATACAATCAAAACAAATGAAATGGCATTTGTTTAAAGTATATAATAAAGTGTATATATATGATATGGCATTTTCAATATCACACACCGTATCTACCCTCAACCAATATAATCCCTCGTGGTGAGCTCGCGTGATTATATTGGTGTCTGGGGTTGATACGGGTGTGAAATTGAAAATGCCATATAATATTCTCTATTTAAGGTAAGGGGCAGGTGGATTTTTCGCAGATTGACTATTTATTCTCATCTGTTTCTGTGCATGATTTGCCAACTGAAAATTTATTTTCACGTTTGTATACAATTGTACAAGACGTTTAGAACTGCAAAATATTTATTTACATCCTGTCTTGTTCAAGAATATTTAGTTTACCTCCTTTGAGGCCAGGATATTTATTTACCTGAATTAGAGACATCTATCTCAGTTTTAAAATACGTAATGTAAACAATAATATAACGTAAAATCAATATTGAGCAGCATATTTATATAGGAGAGGGGCGAAAAATACCAAAGGAACATTCAAACTCATAGATCGAAAATAAACTGACAACACCATGGCTAAAAAAGAAAAAGACAAATAGACAAATAATAGTACACAAGACACAACATAGAAAACTTAAGACTAAGCAACACGAACCCCACCAACAACTGGGGGTAATCTCAGGTGCTCCGGAAGGGTAAGCAGATCCTGCTCCACATATGGCACCCGTCGTGTTGCTTATGTTATTACAAACCCGGTAAATAGTCTAATTCGGTATCTCAAATTCGTGAAAAGGGAACGGGATTGTAGTTACGACATAAGGAACATATTCGATATCATCTGTGAAACGGATATTCCATATCGGTCAACCAACTCGTGATGGCGTTCGTAAAATTTACGAAGGGATGATTTTAACTTCACTATTTGGATCTCTTGGTTTAATAGCTCCCTTGTGAGCAGCAACCCTCTGTCTGATATGAAATACAAGCCCGGGAATATTGTACATGTATCAATTGGGAGATAAATACTTCGTATGCAGATGCTGCTGAAATGTTGCTACATAGAAATGAAAAGTTCACAAGCTGAAATCATCTCTTTTGTCGTAAAGTTTCGTTTTCAACCGACCCTCGTAGTCAATTTCTAGATGTCAAGATATGAGACAGACTTAACTGTATCTCTTGTATTCTTTATCTCTAGTTTGATGGGATAGATGAGTATAACATTGTCACCAATCTTTGAATTATTTAGTGGAAGAACATCATCTATATAGCGTAAAGTAAAGTTAGAGGATACTGGTAACTTCTTTTCTTTTCTCCTATTAAGTTCCTGTATGAAGTTAGTCTCATAAGAATAAAGTCGGCAAGAAGAGGGGCACAGTTGATTCCCATGGGAATGCCGATAGTTTGTTGAAAAACACGTCCCCTACACGTTGTTACATTTTACAAGCTCAAACGCTACCTTGAATATCAGCTACAGCAAAACAACACTGTTAAAGAGTGTTTTATCAAATCATAGAGTAGACAAATGAAACAAATCTTATTCCTTTGGACTGCTGTTTGTCAATCGCAAATGACAGATTGACACCTATAACTATCCTTCCAACAACTCCGGATAAATTGTTAACGATTATAAGATGCATATGTTAAACAAATTGTGACACACCTACATTTGTAGGTGTACATGTCGAAAATACGGTCTTGAGTGTACCATCGCATGTACTGAGTGCAAAGAACAAATAAGTACTAAAGCAGAAAAGTTGATAGTTGAAGAAGACAAAAAGGAAGAAAACGATTATGGAAACCACTAAAAGCGCTTCGGAAGCATGAAACATGTTGTTTTAATTTTTTATTGAAAAAGAACCTTTTCAACAACTGTCTGAGGAGTCCGTAACTGAGCTGTTGTAAAATGTCTGCTCCTATCCATGCATTTAACCATCATTTCCTAGTCTCAGATTAATTTGGTTGCCTTTCATCTCAGTCGACCTTACTCGCGGAATATTCATATTGTATTAATTCTTTATTTGTTCTCGCTCTGAATAAATTATGAAGTATTTACTGGTTGAAGCCAGAATAACAACAAATATTCTTCATAATTCAGATTACCAATATTCTCACATATATATCTATATAGCGGAAAGTAAAGTTAAAGGATATTGCTGACTTCTTTTCTTTCTTCCTAAGTTCCTGTATGAAGTCAACCTCATAAGAATAAAGGAACAAGTCGGCAAGAAGAGGGGCACAATTGGTCTCCATGGGAATGCCGACAGTTTGTTGAGAAACACGTCCTCAAACGTAACAAAATAATGAATAAAAAGTAATGACATAAGCAACACGACGGGTGTCACATATGGAGCAGGAGCACCTGAGATCAGCCCCAGTTTTTGGTGGGGTTCGTGTTGCTTAGTCTTTAGTTTTCTATGTTGTGTCATCTGTACTATTATTTGTCTGTTTGTCTTTTTATTTTTGGTCATGGCAGTGTCAGTTTGTTTTCGATCTATGAGTTTGACTGTCCCTCTGGTATCTTTCGTCCCTCTTTTATCTAGGATTTCCTCGTTAATAAGTGTCGTAGGGGTATATGTTGAGTTTCCAAGTGAATTGTCAATACCTAATTATTCATTCATCAAGCAGTTTATGTAATGAGATTTACACACAAAAACGATGTTATTTGGGGCTTTATCTGCGGGGACAACAACATATTTGTCTTGGAGGTAGGACAAGTGTTTTGCAACATTTGGGACTTTAAAGATTGACGTAGCATGGGTGTTGATATACCCATTCAGTTTGTTAATTTTTATTTGTATTAAAGACCTCACAGCCTTAATCGATTCGGAAAGAGTATCTACGTCTTCTTTCTCGCGTTTAACCCATTACTTGGCATAATCCTCGACTGAATCCATCAGTATTTTGAAGTTGTGTTTCCAATTGATGGATTTAGGCTCACGATATTTCGGACCTTTGGATAACACATTTCGCAGGGAAGAGTCATTGACAATGTTGAGGTCACCGGTAATAACTTGGCCAGCCGGATTATATGTGAATTGGGAACTAGCATAGGTGCAATCAGGAGACTTAGACTTGAAGTCGTCAATATTGAGATCCTGCAAAACGTGTTTGTAATTGAAAATTTTAGTTGTCATTGGTTTGGTATAGGTATAAGAAATGATTGGTATAGACTGATCTTTAAAATAGGGAGGTATTGTCGATTGAATTAATTCATTATGAAGAATATTGCCCAAGTTGACGCCATCGAGACCTTTGTTGGCAAAGGAAAGTTTACGAAAAGATCTTTATTTCTTTTTCGTCGTTTCCAATGAGAACTGGTTAGAAAAGTCTGTGACTTGCGATATCCGAAATGATAGCTGTAAGTTTGTATTGGTTTGAATGAGGGTTTGTATCAGTGGTTTCCAAACACAAATTGAACAGAGAATAAAGTATTGAAAGGAATAATGAATAAAGTTTCGTGCGAATGTGATGAATACCGAACGGCTTTTGTATAAATGACAGCAAGTCATTAATAGAGACATCATGGAGAGTTGGTGATGTATAATGACGATGACCATGACTGCGTCTACGTCGAGGAGTAGAGTTGAAAATATTCATCACATTCACCGAGCTACAGGAAGGACTGGATAGAATACCTATACCATCAATTTTGTCATTGCAACCATATGGTATCGCAGTTCCAAATTGTCGAATCCAGTAGTCATCTTTTTGTCTACGGAGAGGCGTTGCAAGATGCGAATTGTTAGTCTTGTGGTTTATTTTTTCGATAATGCGAACTTTTATAGAAACGATTGTAGGATCAGGCTGATTAAAATGCTGGTAAAGAATGTCGCTTGCATTGTGGTTGATGTCTGATCTACGGCCGCACATACGTTTGTTTAGCCTTTCTTTCGTTTAACCGACGTATACCAATCCGCAAAGGTTACGGTCTAATTCGTAGACGACATTTATAGATTTACAATTTAGATCATCGTATGAACTTCTGGAAAAATAAGGCTTTTTTTAGTTAAATTGCTAGCGAGTTGAGCATCTGTTATTGAAATCCCACAAGTTTTGCAGCAATTGTATAGTTAATGCATAGGTTTTTTTGAAAGACAAATCTTAGAGTTGCCATGATAGTTCCCCTGCTTTCGAAATTCTGAATCCGTAACTGAAAAAAAAAAAGGATTCCATTATCCAGTTTTGTTGTAACATTTGCGAAACAAGTGAAAAAGTCAATCTTACTTGAACTTATCCTCTTCCGAAGAAAGAAAAAAATGTTTGAAGACAACATGTTTAAGAAAGCGGCATATTTTAAAAAGAATACAAATTAAAAAATATAAGAACTAACTTTATAAAGAATTTAATGAAAAAAACTTTTTAGATTGATTCTATGGGCGACGAAAGAAAAATCTCCATCTCTGGAATAATAACTATTAGACCATGTACGAGTATCTTACGAAAACTACAAAATCAAAACGCCAGACGTTCTTCAAATAGAAAGATTAAGATCGATTTGTTGATTGTTTTGGCAACAGAACAGTTGTAGATAGATATTAAGTATTTTTGACTTGCTAAAAATCCATCAATTGCATGATATACAAACTTCTATGCGATTGTTTCTGTTTCCAAAGTTCTAGCCGTTACTATTAAGCTTAAATTTCCAAAGGCATTGGAAATGATTTTGCATGAGAAGTTTATGTCCGTTCGAAAAGAGGGGCGAAAGATACAAGAGGGACTTCAAACTCATAAATCGAAAATAAACTGACAACGCCATGGCTAAAAAAGAAAAAGACAAACAGACAAACAACAGTTCACAAAAAACAACATAGAAGAATAAAGACTAAGCAACACGAACCCCGCAAAACACTGGAGATGATCTCAGGTGCTCCGGAAGGGTAAGTTGATCCTGTGGCACCCGTCGTGTTGCTCATGAATATATGTAACAAAGTAACATCGCTTTATAGTTCACCGATTAAAATGTCTGAGAAAGTAAACCCCGAAGGGTGACATGGGAATAGAAACATGGTCATTAGAGTACAGGTCTTCAACACTTTCTAAAGAGGGACGTCCATTTTGTTTTGCGGGATGTGCAAGTACACAGCCACGTCAGTTACAATTGGGACGCTTAATTTGATGCATCGTGGAAAGAGATTGCCACTGTCTTTGCACGTTGAGAACCTTTGCAACAACTCTTTCAGGGGTCCGTTTGTCTCTTGCAAGGCAAATTTTCTGCACCTGTCCAATATACCCTCATTTTCCCGTGGCAGTATAAACAAAGTCGTTCATCTACCTGTTGTTCATTATAAATAAATGACCATTTTTGACTTATTGCAGATTTTATTGCTACATGTACATTCTCTAAATGCATTCCTTTGCAAAATTTCAAATTTTCTAACAGAAATATGATTCCATCAACAGTTTCTTAGTTGGGTTCAAATATTATGTTCAAACTTACTGTATGTCAATTTTTCTGCTTTTCATACCATACAAGTAGAAGTACATGTACATTCAAGTGAAAATGGTTGGATATCATGCATGAACTATTAACAGGGGTCAACTTGAACTTGCCTCAAGTTTTCAGTGTTTTAATTATTGTTAAAGACATTATTGCAAAAATCAAGATGAAGAACAGCAATAAAAGTGTGGTTCCTTTGCATTGTGTTTAATCTTGTTAAAATGCATTTTCTTTTTACTATTTTGTACATTGACCTGACAAAGACCTGCTGATACAAAAAAGTGTTGAGATGAATGAACTTAGAAAATGCTATCTAAATGTCAGATATTTAAGTCAAATACACTAGAATTATCTATATATTACAGATTCCATTATTTTTTGCTTTGTAAAACTTAATTGTTCTGTATTTTAAGTTTTCCTATATTTGATAGGGAATAGCTTGCAGGGACTTCAAAAAAAAGGGGGGGGGGTTCAAACATATGTCCCCATTCAAAAGCATTGATTGTTTAAAAAAAGTGGGTGTTTCAACAGAAGAATTGAAATCATAAATGTCCATGTATTTACAAATTTATATATTGTTATTATTGAAACTAAGGATTTGTATATTTTTACCACGTGTTAGATTGTGGTTTGTCATTGCTTCGTCTGATCTTTTAATTACCGAAAATGACTTATTCCCGATTGTGACTGTTTTGCTGAGTGTGAAACCGCATTGCTATAAGACGTGTCACGGTACCTTTCTATCCCAAATTCATGTACTTAATTTTGATGTTATATTTGTTGTTCTCGTCGGATTTTGTCAAATGTTATATTCGTGTGTTATGGTAAAAATAATTAATCACCCCTTCATTTATTAGATTTTAGTTTGGTTCAACGAAATTTATAAGATATATTTGGTTTACAGTTTGAATCAGAAGAAACACCGACATAGCTAGATAATACAATTAATTATCTAATTACTACCATTTGATATTAATAAGTATTGTAATTTTTCATTGTTATTAATAAATGTAATGTCAGTATTACAAATCTAATTTTTAATCAATCCTAATCCTATCTTATTTTTGGGAAATATTTTTAAAAATTCAAATGTGACATCACTTTGTGTGTTTTTTTAGAATTTCAAATGTGATGTCACTTTGTGCGTTGAGGCTTTGGCTAACTCGGCTGTGATTTTTTTTTATGTGTTAGATTAAGTTGTTTTATGTAATGTATCCGTTTTTATTCTGTAGTTAGTCCCAACTTTGGTTTTATCATGTATATCTATTATATAGTCATTTTATAAAATTTACTGTTTGCAAAATTATAAATTATTCTAAATAATAAGGACGTTCTTGTCCCAGGCAGAAAACCCTGGCCGTATTAGGCGCAACTTTTTGGAAGTTTTGGTCCTCGGTGCTCTTCAGCTTTGTACTTGTTTTGGCTTTCAAACTTTTTTCATCTGAGCGTCACTGGTTTGTCTTGTGTGGACGAGACGCACGTCTGGCGTATTGAGTTTTAAGCCTAGTACCTTTTGTTAGCTATTATTCGTGTGTTTTTTTGTCCTATATGTTCTCCCATTTATTTGTATTGTGGTCCTGTCATGTGATGTTGTCGTTTTGGTGTTGTGTTTGACGTTGCCATAAAAGCGGGAGGTTTGGCATGCCACAAAACCAGGTTCAACCCACCATTTTTTTCTTAAAATGTCCTGTACCAAGTCAGTCAAATGGCCATTGTTATACTATAGTTCGTTTCTGTGTGTGTTACATTTTAATGTTGTGTTTTTGTTGTGTCGTTGTTCTCCTCATATATTTGATGCGTTTTTCTCAGTTTTAGTATGTAACCCGGATTTGTTTTGATCTCTTTCGATTTATGAGTTTTCGAACAGCGGTATACTACTGTTGCCTTTATTTATTTGATATAACACTATTTTCATATCAAAAACAGGTGCATCATAAACAGGCTATTTCCACAGGGACGAAAAGTGTCAGTGACAGCAACAACTGGAATTGCTAGTACCCATTTGGGATCTTCAGCTACAACAATACATTCTTGGTGTGGCATCCTTGATGGCAGGTTTTCCCAAAGACAACTGAAAGAACTTGTTTGCAGTAATGAACGTTTCAGTGATGCCAGAGAAATATTATTAAAAGTACAGATGTTTTGGTAATTGATGAAATTGGAATGGCATCACAGAAAATTTTTGAAATTGCAGAAATGGTGTGATGCATTGTTAAGCACAGTGATTTTGGTTAAAAAGTTGATATACCTTATTTCTATTTTGCTGCTTATTCAATATGTTCCAGTCGATTTAGCTTTTGCTCAATGAACAGAAAATTGATAACAGTCATTTTTTTATGAGTTGTATTCTTCTGTATGGGTTAAACACATTCAATCCAGCCTATTTATATTTTTGACGGACACAAGTTTATATTGATTATGACTTTTTTGTTCATTTTCAGGATGGCATTTTCCCCATGATTTAAAAAATATGGCCAACATGGACTATAACTACCTTTTGTATTCTACCGTTTGTGTTTAGTGTATCGTTTTTCAAAGACTAATTTGAAATTTCTGTGACATGCACATTTGGTTATGTGTCTATCTTAAAAATGATGTCTCACAACTTTGTGGAAACGATACACGGTGAATAAAATTTTTAGGGTAAAACACATAAACAATTGCATTAACATCCAAAATGCTTCTGAATTTACAAAAAAAAACATGTTTATTTGAAAATCATGTACAGGGCAGCCTGTTACTTTTGAATAAGTATAGTTCCAACAGTTTCTAATCAAGCTATGTAATGTATTCATTTGTAAATGCCTTATCACTTGTGTCCATCTGTTTGAATTATAATCGGTGCGTTTCAGGTTATAGTTTCGGGAGACTTCAAACAACTCCCACCAGTTCCAAACATAAGATATGGCGACATGGGCAACCATTGTTTTATGAGTGATGTATTCAGGGAATTTTTCCCCCATCACATCAACTAAGATGTTGTAAGTTTATTTATTTTCTAGATATCTTGATGTCATAAAATTTCGATGATGAATCTGCTGATTAATTGCTTTCTAATTTATATTTTAAATACTTTATCCGTAGGGATTCTTCCAGAATTAATCACGGAAATTGTTTTTTCATTGAAATTTTATATGAGTTTTATCTTAGGCTTGAGAACACAGTTATTTCGTAGTGCATTTCGACAGGCACTAGACATTCTTTCAATAGTAATAAAATATTGTCAATGTATATAAAATACATTTTCACTATTTCCTTCCGATTGCGCATATTTTTAACATTATTGATAGAACGTCTACTGCCTATGAACGCTGTCGCATTTCTTTTTAGACAAAAAAGCAAATAAAAAATAAACTCATCTGCTGTATCAAAAAAAGATTTCTACAGTGACGTTTACTAATTTTTGGAATGATATCAAAATTATAGTAAAGTCTATCAGCTCTAATCAAACATATGGACAATTTCATGTTCAGGGGGTCTATAATTCAGTTTGACAGCTTCTGACCTACTAATTTTTTACTGTTTCAAACTTGACCAAATCACTTTTTTACCTAACAATTGATGCCCCAATTTTTTTGAACATGTAATTTAATCCCTATTCTTACTTTTATATGCATAAAATATCAAGAAATAAATTCGGAACGTGTATGAAAAACAAATTGCAAGTTATACACTCTCTAATCACCAAATTCTATATAATTATTATGAATTTAAAAGAATTGTTTCTTAAAAAAGACGTTCTGACGCTTAACTTGTGTCTAGCAAAAGCAAAAGAAACAGGTATACATTGGTCCATATTTAGCTCAACTGGCCAAAAAGGGCAAAGTGAGTTTTTATCATCACTTGTCGTCCGTCGTCGTTGTCCGTTACATTTTAAAAAACCTTATGTGAAACTACTGGGCCAAATAAAACCAAACTTTGCCTAAATCATTCTTGGGGAATCTAGTTAAACAAAATTATCCAATGACTCCGCCTACTAACCAAGATGACAGCCATGGCTTAAAATAGAACATAGGGGTTTACTATAGAAGTCTATGGGCAAATTGTAAAAAAAAACAATTTCAAATGGTCACAACTTGAAAACTAATTTAAAAAGTGAAAATGGGTCTTCAGTAACTATAGTAAGACTACATTGGGATGACCTGCTTTTAATTAACTACTGGTCTAAATTAAACCAAACTTGGTCTCAATCATTATCGGGGTATCTAATACAATTTATTATGATTTTAACCACATTTTACATGATTTCCAAAACCACAAAAGTGATGGACACAGGCTCTTGAGAGCCTCTAGTTAGAATAACGGTATAAAAGCTCAACTCTTTTTCTAGGGTGAAGCAAAATATATCAAATAATATTCTACTATTTTCAGCCATTCACTATTGGTTAAAGTTTGAAATAAGGTCATGTTATCCAATCATATCATGCAAATTCTACATTTAAAGGTATATTATTTGAAATATATTCTAATTAGGGTAATTGTAAAATACTATTTTAATAATATTTGCTATTCATGTAAACTCTTGTTGTCCTCGGTTAAAAAAAATTAACATTTCTAAATATTCCGGAGATTTCTACAATATATATACTTCTTCTTAATGTCATATGATTTGATGTAATTACTTTAAAAACTACAACATAAAGTTTCTTTGATATACTCCTAAACTATGTAGTCTTAAAATAGTATTTTATTTCTCAGTTGAAAATGTAATGAATTTGACTTATGCTTTGAAATTTTTATTCCAGGTCCAAAACATTTACTACTGCAGTGTCCTCGTGGCGCAACTTTAGCTTTAAAAGTTGTGGCTCCTGTTGTTTTAGTCTTAATGTCACTTCTTCTTCCAAAACTGGAATTGCACATGTCAAACTGAATATTCGTCTTTCGTTGGCCATGAATTTATTTTTCGTCTCTCTTTTTATTCTTTTTCATTTTAAATGACAAATCACAAAACCCACAGCTAAATTTAATATCCATTTTGGAATTAAACGTCCTCACTTATGAAAATCTGGGTAGTTTATGGATGACTCGACCAAACCGCGTTCGATAAATTACAGTCGGATTACCAGGCGGAGTTCCTGGCGGTGCCTTGTTCAAACTTTATTCTGGGTAATATCGGGCGGAGTAAATGACTGTTCTGTTATATCTGCATCATTAAGATATTGAGTTGCTGTAAGTTACTTGGGTATAAAACTGAATAGTGTTCACATTTTCGGTGTGACAATATGGACATAATTCAATCTGAGACAAACAGAGAAAGTAAGTCCGTTTATATGACAGCACATACAGATTATCCAATATAAAGAAGATTAGCTGCCAGTAACTGCGAGTACTCTCAGATCTGTACGTTGTGTCTTTTTTTTTGTGAGGGATGAGTTTTATGCTTTGTATCGATCTGATGATTTAAGCCCTTTTCAACTGATTTTTATAATTTGTTCTTATGTTGTGCTGGTATACCGCTTTCCAAGGTTGGGGAGGGTTGGCACCTTCAAACAAATTCAACCCCGCCACATTCTGCATGTGCCTGTCCCAAATCAGAAGCTTGTTGTTCAGTGGTTGTCGTTGGTACATGTCTGCATATCTGATTTTCGTAAGTTGTTTTGTTATAAATTAGGCCGTTAGTTTTCTCAATTGAATTTTCTCATATTTTTCATGTCGGGGCCTATTATAGCCGACTATACAGTATTAGTTTTTCTCATTGTTGAAGGCCGTACGGTTGCCTATAATTGTTTCATTCACTTCATTTAAACTTTGGTGGATAGTTGTTTCATTGGCAATCATACCAGATCTTTTTATTTTTATATCATAGATGCATAGAATTACTCTTGCGACAACAGATTAAGACGCACATAGTTTTATGATGCAAAAAAAAAGAAGCTTTAGATATTGTGTTTAACTTAATATTTAAATCTGTAGCAACTTATTCTGCTCCGAACCCTACTTTAAACTACCTTTTATTTATTCTACATAAAAGTTAAGCTGTCTGAAATTTATATGCGTATCATGTGAAATGCCAATTTATTCTATGAAGTTATATTTTATAGTAACATTTACTCTGATTAGTTTCATGTCTATAAACGAGAGTTCTCAAAAGCATGGCATTGGTTACTATTCTTATTTCCAATTTTTGTATTGTCATATTCTTTCTTCCGTACTTTCTATACAGCAGGACAAGTAAGTTTAATCATTGAAGCATTATAATTTGACTATATCAGTTCCATGGTTCAATTATGAATTTTCGCTTAATTATGTTAATATTTTTTGTTTACTTCTAAATGGTACAAGAATGTGCACAAAGAGATGTACGTGAATTTCATTTAACAACAATCTGATATCCCTCTGTTATATACTAAAATCAAAGACTTAAAACAGATTTTTATCAGAACATGCAAAGATGCATAACAATTAACACCCTTGTGAAACAATCGGTTAAAATCACGTCCGTTTACTCATGACTGCAAAATACAAATGTTTTCTTTCGATATAGCGAACGAAATACATGATTTCAAAATTTCCTTTATAAATATTTATCTACCTTCCCTTTTCTCCATGTTAATTGTGATTTTACATTTGTCCTACATGTAAAAAATATTCTTGACTTGCTATTATTGAATAAACAATACAAAAACTGCTTAACAACGTCAAAACATCAAAAATTAGATTACCAAGTTGTTAGTTGGTTCACGGATTTTTTATTTAAAGACAATCTTGTGTTTCTTTCTTTTTACGTAATCTTTATACCTTAAGGTTCTGTATAGCATGTAAATAAAACTCAAAACAAGGAATTTATTTTCAAATTATAGTGAAGTTTTGTCCTCATATTTAACTCTTTTTTTCGCCCTAATTATATTATTCTCAAAATGCTTTCACTGCAATGTGTATTTTTTTTCGGAAGTAAATACCACTTATTTAAATCATAGAAGTAAAATGATCAATATAAAACTTCCATGTTGAAATAAACGGCAATCTTTGGAAACAATGAAATATTACAAAGTATGAGTGCATAATAGTGAATAATTACGACAGATAGAAAAACAAAGAAAAGAAAATAGATAATAGATTGCTCCATATTGGTATTATTTTAGTACTTTTTTCTATTTAAACTGGATTTTGAATAAAACAGTATACTCATCTGAAGAAAAGTAATATTCGCCGCGCTAAACGTCAAGTGCTTTAACATGTATAATTATAGTGGGTACATTTGGTTTTTGGTAGATAATTATCCTAAAAAAGATTTTTTTTTTACTATAAGAATATGAAAGAATCAATAAAATTAATAAAATTGAGAATGGAAATGGGGAATATGTCAAAGAGACAACAACCCGACCAAAGAGCAGAAAACAGCCGAAGGCCACCAATGGGTCCTTAACGCAGCGAGAAAATTCTGCACCCCGAGAAGGTCCTCAGCTGGCCCCTAAATGAAATTGTGTACTGGTTCAGTGAAAATGGACGTCACACTAAACTCCAAAACATATAAATGAACTAAAATTAAAAAAACATACCAAGGCTAACAAAGGCCAGAGGCTCCTGACGGCGGAGTTAAACATGTTTTGTGAGATCTCAACCATTGTCTTTTTACTCAATGAAAACATGTATGTGGCAGGTTTAATTAACTATTTGAAAAACTGATATTCACTTTGATTTTGCCATTTGATAAGGGACTTTCCGTTTGAATTTTTCTTTGAGTTCGGTATTTGTGTTATTTTATTTTACTTTTTAGTACTTAAAACATGTAACTTAAAGGCGCAAACATATACTTACAAACATTTCATATGCCTGCAAACAAATTGAAAAACTTGACACTTATTTGACTTAAATGACAATATGTATTTAATACTTGCATACTATTTGCATATGTTTATTCAAGATTGTAAAACGCATTTGTAAGGCGGTCTGTCATATATCTAAAGGTCATATTTATCAAGCCAGTTTTACATAGTAATTCTTAAATACAAAAATGCTTGAAAAAAATTAGGTAAACTTTACACATATTTGAAAAATTGTAAAGCTATGCAAAAACTTGCAAAACCTTTAATTATGTTTATTTATGTATGTAAAAGGCGACCTGTCGTTGATTTTGAAAGTATTAATGCTATACATCTATCGACTACTGATTCGCGTATAAATTCATCAATACGTATATATATGCAAAGACATGGTAAACCTGTATATAAATTTTACCCAAGTTTTAAAGATTATGCAAAGACGATATATATAAAATACTAAGTTTCAAGTTGATTGGACTTCAACTTCATCAAAAACTACCTTAACCAAAAACTTTAACCTGAAGCGGGACAGACGAACGAACGGACGGACGGACGGACGAACAGACGAACGAACGAACGGACGCACAGACCGAAAAATATAATGCCCTCTACTATCGTAGGAGGAGCATAGATAGGACGACAAAACAACTAATTTAGGTTAACATTTGAATACGTTTCAACAGCTTTATAAATATAAATATATAGTATACGAATGCAGACTTTTCATGAATTTTTTCATCAAATAATGGGTATTGAGATATATGGTGCAGCAAAGTGCCTATCTTTGCCTTGTCTTTATAAACACGAGCAAAGAAATGCAAATCAACCTTTTCGTGCAGTGCAAAATCAAGGTAAATACAAAACAAAACATGCATTGAAATCTAAATGCTTTATAATTAAACCTTAAAAGACGCCATCTTATGAATGAAATTTGGTATTCACACAACTGTTGCTAATGAATGACTACTTTTAAAAGTATATATTAATTATATTAGAATTGAAGTATCTAAATAAAACAATGAAACATATAAGAAAAAAAAAATGTCATAAAATTGCACAACTCTTTATGCAGCAACATTTTCTACACGATTTACGAAGAGAAAATGCCAAGCGTTTACTTTGAAGTAAGGAATCCGATTCTTCACAGCTTTCTTGAGATTCCTGGAATTGGCTGAAGCGATATGGAGGAATGTATTTATCTTGTTTGTCATCGTCATTGTCTTCTTTTACGATGGAATCGTTGTCTTTATCTGAGTTGTATTCACTCGCTTTTGTTTGTATGTTCAGGTCGGCCATTGAAGGCGAATGACATATACGTTAGTGTCTGGAATTTAAAAAGGCATTTACAATGAGGCAAAATG
Organism: Mytilus californianus; assembly: GCF_021869535.1. Lineage (NCBI taxonomy): Eukaryota > Metazoa > Mollusca > Bivalvia > Mytilida > Mytilidae > Mytilus > Mytilus californianus. Next base: position 60,466,416 of record NW_026262604.1, on the reverse strand, counting down.
GATATAATTTTAGAGATATCAAATACGAATAATTTGTAGTACGAGCAACTGTTAACTTATTTATATTCATCTCTAGCTTTTGAATAAAAGAGAGAAGAAAAAAAAAACACATAAAACAAACGACTTGGAAACATGAAAGATGGTGAATAAGTTCATTTATCAACAAGCTCTAATTTCAAGCTTCAAGGACAATTCGCGTACGTCTATCAATGTGAAACATGCAACATTATTCGGCAAACAAGAAATAGATAAGTGACTGATTGGAATGTCATCTGGTCAAGCATGCCAATATAAAGCTTTGAGCTCGGAATTCTTGTCACTAAGAAAATTTCAAACGAAACGAGTTACGGAGAGTTGAAAATCAGTATACCCCACTCAGTTAAATCACAGGTTTTGAATGGGTTGTTCAACCAATTGTGTCAATAACGGAACTATAAGCAATTGTCATACAAGTAGGAGGTTTAATTTGCTATTAAACTAGGTTTAACCCACCATTTTGTTTTTCGGAAAATGTCTGTACAAAGTCAGAAATATGACAGTTGATTTTTTCTTTTGTTCCGTTAATTGATAAAGTTTGATTATTTCGGTTTTTTATGCACTTTTTTGGAGTCTGGTAGATAGTTGTCTTTTTTGGCAATCACAACAAACATCTGTATTGGAATAACTCACATTTCATTCCAATTAAAGACAATTAGCACTATATGCACATGCTGTAATGACTCATAATTGACAACCTATCTTCATATATGCCGTATATGTGGCGGAGAAGCAATAAACTCCAATTTGATAGTTTTACGTGTGACTCGGCCAGGTACCCAGTAAAAATTTCACGCTCTCAACAAGAGACTTGATGTATTGACAATATTTTCCTAGACAAAATTTCTGTCTCTACATACCCAACATACCCTTTTTTCCTGTGACAGTCCTAATTTTCTTCCGTTTGAATTTGAAATCCTGTGAAAATTGTATTTTAAACGTTAACTGTCAATTTGGACGCATATCCGATTTTAAGTGTTACGAAGACTCTAGACAGGAAATGAACATGAAAAGATACTCGAATGAGATTTAAAAACAAAAAAGAACTGCATCCTCTTTAAACAAATGACCTAAACATCATTCTAATTGTAATGATTCAGAAAATACAACCTATATAACACAGGCCCAGTTTCGTGTGTAACAGAGGACTTTTATATCAAACATTCATAAAAGATTAGCCTCGCAAAAACATCAGTGTGTCATTAGAGCGTATGCATTGCTCTATAAAATGAGAGAATTGATATTGTAATTATATCAATGTAAAAAGTTTCGTCGTTCCAATGTCTAATTGAACAACATAACAAAAGAGAGGAATAGACGAAAGCAGTTAAGTGTTAACCTATATGAAATATAGTGTTTCTGTGAAAATATGGCTGAATGCTGAAACTATTGCGATGATCTACAGAGGTCTTATTTTACAAATCAATAGTTCGAGAACTTTTTTTCTAAATTTAAGTTTTTTCGTCTTTAAATTTTTATCTCATTCTGTTTAATGTTCGTTGTCTACAAATATAGTCCTTATTGTGGACAGTATTTTACTTGCTAAATTTTGTTAATATACTTTCTAATTTATTTCTTTATATTTGATGCAGGAAATATAAAGTAGACGGATGAAATTTTATGTTTTTAAATAACTTTGGGTGATGTATTTTAAGGTAAAGTAGTGATTTGGTTTATTTTCATAAGGTAAAACGTTAGAATGTCTGAACCTGTCATACTGAATTGAAGATTTCCTTATCAAAGAATTGTCCATAGTTTCAGTCAGAGCTAGTAAAATCTTTTTGAGATAGAGCAGGAACGATTTGTTTATTTGAATTTATTGTCTTAAAGAAATAAAAAACGAAATAACTGTGTTCTGTGTGTCAGTGAACTCACGCTTTTATTAGAATTCTCCGACTGCATTACTTAGGTCTACTCATTCCGTAATTATGATCCTAATTCAAAGCTTTGACTTTCGGCCTCTTTTACTTTTCTGGTTTTAATCAATATAATATCATGATTTTAAGAAACGGTAAAATAACAAAAAACCTCTCCACGCTTCGAAAATCCACGTGCTTAAAAAACCGCGTTGCTAATATAAATTCATCTGCCACTAATCGAAATTCGCCTTCAAAATTTAGCATATTTCACAATTGTGTTAAAGGAGGCAATGCCTCTGCAGCTTGATTGTTCAACAAAACGCACGTGGATATCCACAAATATTCCCGTGCAATGCCAGAAAATGACAAACCTTCTCCAGATTATCTTCAGATAATACAGTGCGGTCATCAGTGAACGAAAGAACTTTTTCCCTCTCCCTTTCATATGACAAATAACTTGAAAAACCCAAAGCCTCATATATCTTGTAACATGAACAAAACCGAAATGTAGTATTCAATATGTAGGGCAAACGGGACACGAGATTTTAAAACGAACACAAGAACATCTACACCGCTTCTGCAGACCTAAGAAATTCAAAAGTTCAATTTACCAACATTAAAAAAAAACACAATATTAAATTTATCAAATTCCAACCACTTCAAATGCCAATTAGTAAATTGCATTATATTTATAACGTGCGTGACACACTTTCGTTTTTCAGTCCAAAATATGAGTGTACACGGATTATTACAGATTTTTGTCACCATAAACTGTTCCCTCGAATTGACAAACCTGAAGCTCATAAAAAGTTTTTTCTAAAAATAAAAAACATCAATAAAGGTATTGATTTTATTAATTTGTATAGTATTTTTCATGACTCTACCGTTCAAAACGTTATACCTCCATATTTTGATAACATTGAGCCACCTATAATTTCTTATTCGTTTAAAAAAAATCGTAAGGGTTCCGCGGAACCCAGTGTCTCGCCTACTTTTGCTGTTAGTCGCAGGCTCAACAAAAATGGGGAAATAATTATTAAAAATTTTCCTCTAGATACTATCTTTTGAATGTAAGAAGCTTCTGTTCAAGTTTGGTAAGCATCCAGGATGGTTTATGAATCTTATAAATGTTTTAAAAACTTTAACTGCAGACTGTATTTAATGTTAACTAGAAGAAAAACTAAGTCCATTTAGAAGTAATATACGGAAAAACAGGAAATTTTTATTTACAAAAATTTCCTTCAAGATACTAGCTTTTGATCATAAACAAGCTTCTGTCCAAGTTTGGTACAAATCCAGGATAGTTTAAGAAAGTTATTAAAATTTTGAAAACTTTAACCACAGAGTTAATGTAATGTTAACTGGCAGAAAAAGTAAGTCCCTTTATAAGTAAAATACGGATAAAAAGGATTTTGTTTTTAACAAAATTTATTTTTGAATACTATCTCATGATCATAAACAAGCTTCTGTCCAAGTATGGTACAACTATAGGATAGTTTAAGAAAGTTATTAAAATTTGAAAAACTTTAACCACAGAGTGAATGTAATGTTAACCGGCAGAAAAACTAAGTCCATTTATGAGTAAAATACGAATAAACAGGATTTTTTTTTTACAAAATTTACTTCTGGATACTATCTTATGATAATAAACAAGCTTCTGTCCAAGTTTTGTAGAAATCCAGGATAGTTTAAGAAAGTTATTAAAATTTGAAAAACTTTAACTACAGAGTAAATATTTGTGGACGCCGCCGCCGCCGCCGCCGACGACGACGACGACGGAATGTAGGATCGCTATGTCTCTCTTTTGCGACAAAAGTCGGAGGCTCGACAGTAGAATTTTAATTCTTAATTATACGTCAGTTACATCAGACGTCAGTAAAGAAAATAATGCTCCTTCAACATGAGACTGTGAAACATCGAAGTTTAGATTTGATCCCAATGGCCATGTAATTACAGAAGACCTCAACATCGTTCAAGACCGAGAGGTTATAAACTTTCTGAAAAAAAGGACCAAGATATCGTCCACCGTCGAAAATAAATTGGGAAGAGTGTCGTCTGGTTATCAAAGATGCTCCTTCATCCTATTGTAAAAAAAGGTGTAAACTGGAGAAATCTGACAACAAACACTTGATTCCTATTTAAATAAATGCCTGAATATTGTTGATATTCGCATATCACATTTCAAAATTAATTTAGAAATTAATAAAAGAGTAAGTAATACGCCCATTTCTAGGATTAAAAACAAAATTCAAGTACTGCCAAAGCGTTTTGTGTTCGTACCGGCTGACAAAGCAGCCAACAACGTGGTGGTGGTATGACGTAAATACTACACGGAAGTCCTTAAGAATAATATTATACATTTAACTACATTCAAGGCCGTACGCTCCACAGAGAGTCATAGTAAATAATCATGTCACTGCCACAGCTCAGCTTTAGGCCTCCTCTGAACATTTGAAGGTCCCCACTATGTATCGGCCTCTAGTAAGTTTTCTACTACTAATCTTTAAGTGCTTTTAACGAGTTCCTTAACTACTATCAAATAACTAATCGTTAATTTTTGTAATAAAACAAACGAAAACAGTGGAATTGACCATTTTTGGAGTGTAAAAAATTCTTTGGATGATTTAGATAAATTACGTGCTTTTGAAGGTCCTTTTTATTCGATTGACAGTTTTGAATTTTCTACTCTATACTACACTTCCACACTATCTTATTAAAAAAAGTTTTCCTATCTAATTAAATGGTACTATGATAAATATGGTTGCAAATGTATTTGCTGTAACTCATATAAAGCCCTTTTCTCGAATGAGAAAGGTAAATATGCTACATACAATTACTGGAGGTGTGATGAGATGATTAAAGTAATAAATTTTCTCTTTCACAACATTAATGTGCGTTTCGGCAATAAAATTTATCGACAGGTTGTAGGTATTCCTATGGGCACCAATTGTGCCCCTTTAATAGCAGATTTGTTCCTTTACTGTTATGAATCACAGTTTATGGCCAAACTCAGTAACGAACCGTCTAAATTCCATTTAATTGATAAATTCAACAACACTTACCGTTATCTTGATGATATTGTTTCGTTAAATAATCAAGACTTCTCTAAATATACTGCTGAAACTAACCCAAAAGGAAATTACTTTAATTAAATCAAAGATTAACAGCAATAACTGTCCTTTCCCAGATTTAAATACTTCAGTATTACACCAGAAACTCTACACAAAAATTTACGACACAAGGGATGATTTTTTTTCCCTATTGTTAATTTTTCCTTTTTGGACAGAGATGTAAAAAGGAACTTACTTTAATTAAATCAAAGATTAACAGCAATAACTGTCCTTTCCCAGATTTAAATACTTCAGTATTACACCAGAAACTCTACACAAAAATGTACGACAAAAGGGATGATTTTTTTCCCTATTGTTAATTTTCCCTTTTTGGACCGTGATGTTCCTTTGGCACCGTCTTAAAGTGTTTATATATCCCAACTCGTTCTCTATGCTCGTGTCTATGGTAACGTTTTGGATTTCAATGAGCGTAATCTATGTATTACTAGTACATTATTAAGTCAGGGATTTCGTTACCACAAATTACATAAAACCTTTACTAAGTTCTTCCATAGATACAAAGATTTGGTCTGCATGTTTGGCTGTACCTGTAGAAGTCTTATTTCAAACGGTATAGCACATCCTAAATTTTATGGTGATGTTGTAAACCGAGCCCGGAAATTCAGATACGATCCGGGTAAACTTATCAATCATTTGAATAAAATTATCTAAAAGGTTACCTTTTTAACACTGTAATTAAATCTTTGAATATTGTTTTTATTGGTATAAATATTGACTTTGTTATCAGTAAATTAAAACCATACTAAATATTACAAATATTTACTTTCATGGTACTACAATCTGTCGATACCTATAGTTTGAAATTGCACAAAGTCATGTTTTTCTCTGACTGTTAATGACGTCTTTTCACTAAATCCATTGGATGTTTGATGTGTACTGATTGATATTTTATTCTTAGATACATGATTTTTTCTATTAGTTGTTATTTGTATTGAACTAGCTGTCAGTAACTGCGAGTACTCTCAGATCGGTACTCACTGTCTTTTTGTTTTGGGGATGTATAAGTACCCGTCCACGTCCACTCTATGTTTTTGTTAGATGTATTTCTATTTATATCCATCTGATGAGTTATGCCTTTTTCAACTGTTTTTTTTATAGTTTGTTCTTATGTTGTACTGTTACAACATTGTCCCAAGTGAGGGAAGGGTTGAGCGCTCATAAACATGTTCAACCCCGCCACATTCTTTATGTGCCTGTCCCAAGCCAGGAGCCTGTAGTTCAGTGGTTGTCGTTGGTTCATGTCTGTCATATTTGTTTTTCGTAAATTGTTTTGTTATAAGTTATTGTGTCTCTCATTGTTGAAGGCCAGACGGATGCCTATAATTGCTTACATCCACTTTATTTGTACTTTGGTGAATAGTTGTCTCATTGGCGATCATAACACATCTCCTTTTTTTTATAAAAAGAATAACTTAAACGGTTCAGGAACTGCTTAGAAAAAAGTCGTGTCCTTAATTACACTTAAATTTCTTCGAGTTCTGCTTGCTCAAAATTAAGTTGTCAGTTTAACATTCTGTGAGCTGTTGTTTTTCTTATTTCCTATAAGCCATGGTTCTGTTCGTCGTTCTACGACTTAAGATTTTTTTTCTTAAACCTTCATCAAAACCCATTGATGTATGTCATACTTACCTAGATGTTTACTTGAAAACAACAAAACAAATCGATATTACTCCTCTGTTAGCTACAAAACATCCAAGCAGAATCAATGCGTTAACGCAAAAAAAAAATATACTTATATGTATTCATTTCATTATGTACAAGTGTATTATAAATCACAAGAGTACGCTTAGATAGGTAGAATCAACAAAATATATTGATATGAAGTGATATATACTGATAGTAACACTTCAGTGTATTATTTTTAGACACTGTGTTTTTCCAACCCTCATTCTGAGTCCGAATTTCGGTTCCATTCCCAAAGAGAAATATGCTTTTTTTCCCCAATTTTGAGGTTATAAATTCCCAATTGTATATAGACATCGTCGCGAGATATGTGTTGTCCTGTTGTGGCTTTTTGTTTACAAGTCTCTGAGCGTTCTGGGTATTTCGGCAGTTATCCTTATCGTTCACATACTGTGATGATTGTATTGCAATCTACGATATTCCTGGTCAGCTTTGCGCTTAAAACAAACGAAAAATTTATTTCCAAGACAAAGCTAACAATTGACATAAATGTACATACAAAAATAGAAGCCCGATCATGTCTCACAATTCTAAATACTACACAAAGAATCTAAAGACCGCGGATGGCAGTAAATGTCGGAAGCTAGAAGCATTTGGATTTAAAAAGGAACTTCCAGTAGATATGTTGAAAAATGAACAGGGAAGAAAACTTGAATTTCAAATAAATTACATATTGCAATAAATAATTTAGAATGGGCTATTCCAGAAATAATCCATACCCCCCCCCCCCCCCCCCCCCTATAGAAGGTTAAGGATTTCCAGAAACAAATCTGTAAAAAACTCTGATTTTCCAGACAAAAATCTCTTAGTCGCCAATAATTTCCAGAATTTTTAAAAAAAATCCAAAAAATATTCCAGGAAAAAAATGAGAATAATAAGAAAATTTCCAAGAAATATCCCTTGGTAATAAATATTTCCAGACAAATTTAACTTTCAACACAAAATTTCCAGATAAAACATTTTCATGAAGCATATATACTTTTTAATAATTGTTTATATTGTGTCATACATGTAGATGATTCAGATCAAACTCATTCATTCAGTGTATGCTTACTTGTTTATGTTTAAATGTCTTTTTGATCTTAATTGATTTTTTACAGTGGTTTTTTTTATATTGTAATGTTACACTACGGTCTCGGGTTAGGGTAAAGGTTGGCTCCTCTTATAATGTTTAAAACCGTTGCATTTTTATGCACCTGTCCTAAGTCAGGTACCCGTTGTTCAGTGGTTGACGTTTGTTGATGTGGTACATGTAACTGGTTCATAGGTGTTTCTTGTTTCTGGTTTTTCAGTTAATTTTGGGGCCCTTTATAACTTGTTGTTTGATGTGAGCCAAGGCTCCATGTTTTTTGGATGGAGAGTTGTCTCATTGGCACTCATACCACATCTTCTTATTTATATCAACTTATTCATGACATTGTTATTCAAGTTATAAGATGACTTAAAAGCTCATTAGAGCTTGTTTTTGTATGCTTTAAATACATCATCTTAAACAGTTATTAATGATTATAATTATCTTTATTTAACAATCAATAGACCTTATCGCTATTTGGGAATCTGCAACACTTGACCTCACAATTTGCGATACTTGAACTTTTAATCATACAACAATCACTTTTCCTTTGTGGCATCAGAATTTTTTTTCTTGTGACCTCAAAGTTTCTTCTATGATTTCCAGTTATGACAGACCATGGAAGTATAAAATGACCAATAAAAATATAGAAAACAAACAACAGTTAACAGGAAAAAACATACACTTAAAGGACAAATGCTAGATTATAGTTTCATCAACCAAATAATCAGAATATTACCCAATTAACATCTTATATTGATAAATCATTTAGTCAAACACTTGTTTATCTATCTTCACAGTAGGAAGTGACCAGAATCAGTAGATAACTGATAGTGATAAGACATGTAAGAAATGTCAGACCAGTTATGTTCTGTTCAATCATAATGGAAGTATTATATTCATAATAATTCTCACTATAATACTTCCATGGTTCAATTATCACAAAATAGATTGGCAAGAATCAGTGGCAAGCTGTCTACTAATATTTTGAATTTATTACAAGGGAATTCATAAATTAAAAAAAAATATGGGTAGTTTAATTTGTTTCCTATTTTAGTGTTATTTTAAGGATATTACAAAAACTTTTGAGATATGAATAAATAAGGAATATGACCATAATAACTGGGAACTTGGTTCAAAAAGAAAAAAAAAATATCAAATTGGATGTTTTCGTAACAAACATATTTTGAAAATTTATTCTTTAACAATGGTTCCCAAATCAAATATTTGAAATGCAAATGTACATGTATATAAACTTGACTTCAAACATGTCATAAACGAAAAAAAAAACTTTTCCAAGAATAAAACAAGACCTTTTAAAAATTGAAAAGGTATTTACAAGTCAAAACATGACCAAATGTTTTACAGTGGCTTAAAATAAGGACATTTTTTTTCTTCTTATAGATTTATTCATGACAATTCAAATCATGATAATTGGTGTCTATAATAATATTAAACTTTATATAATTTTTTGATATTGATTGTTGGGACAAAAAACATATCTGCACTTATTTTCAAGCTACATGTCATAATTTCCTAAAACATTATGAAGTTAAGGTGGTACCAAACACCTTGACTAAAATTAATTCGGCTATTTTAATTTTCATAAAATTTTGACAAATTATTTACTTTGACCCTATGACAAAAATATCAAAATTTCAAAAAACTTGAACCAGACACATTATCGGTAAAAATTGGTTGGATATCATGGATATATTGCAGTTTGACACACTAATTTTGATTATTGAGAAGCTTCCAATTTTCTTAACAATATAACGTGATTAAAACGTTCAGCTGATTTTACAGATTTATCTCCCTGTAGTGCAAGTTTACCACCTTAAAATAAAATCACAAAACTTTTAAACAATCGTTAAACTCTAAATGTAATATGAATGACATTTGCAATGCATATTTACATGTTTATAGTTAAAATAAGTTATGGAACTGAAAGATGGATGATACAATAAGTATATTCAAAACATATTCATATTAAATATGATCATGTTTATCCACTTTATAGACAAATTGTAAAGATCATCGATAGAGTCAGTTTATTATAATGATAAATATATGAAAAAAAAAAATTAACAATTTAAATAATAAACAAATAGAATTTTCCAATCTTAAATCCGAGACTAAATATTTATTACAGCAGAGCAAGGGATTGTGGATACATAATTCCTAGTTTTTATCTCCATTGTCTTATAACATGTATTAATACATGTATCTTCATGTAGGCATGAATTAGTATACTATTAATATCCACAGAAATGGCCATGTGTTCACAGTGGGACTTCTTTAAAGCTTTAATTACTGATTGCTTGTCAACTGAATGGCTACATAAAATAATCTTCAGCCTCAACAATAAATAACAACTATGAAAAGCAGAAAGTCCTGGTATGTGGTTTCTCACAATTTAGGTCCAAACAAATTTCAATACAAACATACTTGTAGAGAACGTACATAAAACCCTGTAAATCCCGATAGTGAACTATGTTGGGTTTTTTTTTTAAACTGTTTGTAAATAGTTGTAAAAATCTTGGTTTCTAACATCTGATATATTTACATTTCTTTTGATTCTTCATTTTATAAGTATGGATGTTTTGCATTTTTTATCATAAACCTTATAGCTGGATTACATTATGACTGTCTGACTCCTTCACAATAAATAAACAAACTTGAAAGGAATAATAAATTTGGGTCTACAAGCAAGTTTGTTTACAAAATCAAAAGTTTTAGTATTATTAGTGAAATTTGCACATCAGAACCATATTTATAAAGCTTTTTTTAATTTTTTGTCATGAATAAATTATAAAATACACATTATTCATATACAACTAAATTTCACTTAGTTCTAGAAATGTAAGTTTCAAAATAAGTTTTTGAATATAATCATCTTTCAATTGCAGGATTTTAAATTTTATCTGCTTTTCCACAAAAATTTGCATGGAATCATTTTATAAATCATAATAAATATACAGTTTACTAGGTGTTTTGCTTATCAACTATTTGAATTAATGACTAATAAAGAATTGATGTACATATATTAATTTATATGTTCCCTTCCCAAAATTACGTCCTGCCTATTACATATAAAATTAATGCGAGTCTTCAAACAAAAACTTGAAGTCTATTTCAGTGAGAAAACTTCATGCTCTATATTCAGTTTCCCTATTTATGAAAATGCAAAAAAGAAAAAAAGTTTATGATGCCAATATACTGATATACATGCATGTAACTTCCATGTTAAAAAAGAAAGACATGAAAATATTGTTATCTCTCCAATAAGTAGTTGTGAAATGCCCCAATAAGCTAAATAGCAAACATGTCATATGGGGTTGGAAGTAGGCATCTCTTTGAAGTATTATCACTTTCAACATCTACATGTATATCTCCTGAATGTATTAATGTTGGTAGTTGAAGTACACATGTACATATTTTACTATTTTTTAGGTCCTATTGCAAATGATTTCAAATTTACAGGTAAAATTTCTACAAATCTCAGGCTGAAGTTCAGTACTGACTACTCTGGCTTACAACATGTACAATGTATACTATGGACACACTTTGTACATGTATAAAAACTAAGTAAGATGTGGTATCATTTCCAAATTGCCAATAAGACAACTCTCCACTAGTCCAGATAATCATGCAGTCTGCTGTGGGTATTTTTCAATTTTGACTTTTTTTTTATCCCACATTGATGCAGGAAGGCTGTGTCAAAGCAAAAATTTAGAATAGCCTTCATAGTCTCGTAATTATTTGGACTAACGAGTCTAACGTTACCTCTCCACCATAAAGAATACCATACAGCCATCAACAATGAGCAAAATCCAAACCACATTCTGGCGCATAGTTTGTAAAGGTATATTGGGCTTTAGCACTTTCAAATGAACTATCGGTATACCTACAAGCTCAAATCTTAGATTTACTGAAAGCGACTATAATCCAGATTTTCCATGGAATATTTTTATTCATCTATTTGCCTTCTATAGGACCGACATGGAATTCCAGATTTTTTTCTGAACCACATCCAGAATTTTCCATGGATTTTTTTCTAAACAACATGTTCCTTCTAGGGGGGGGGGGGGTTGGTCGGGGTATGGATTATTTCTGAAATAGCCCAATTCAAATGTGTCTTATTAGAATTTATCTGTAGATTCTCATCGTTAGAAATAGAATCAGGAGGGATGGGTTGGTTTTGAATTTTGAGATGGGGAGACATTCAAATGAAGGCTACTACTGATGCCAGCAGTATCTTGAACACACTGAAAGAATAACAAAAACAAGAAATGGTGCTAACTTGGATACACGTGCCTTTCAAGCCAAGATGTTTGCTGACACAGGTAATGTTTAGGAAAATGTTTTATAGGGAGACAAAAATCAAAATAATAATTTAAATTTTTAATTAAATTACAGAAAAAGTAAATTAAAAAGCACACAACATAGAATACATGTACATTTGTACATGTAGTGTAAATGTGTATTAAACAAGATATCAAGATATTGCCATCACAAAACAACAGCCTGATATTATAAGTGTAGCTATATATATTGTATGCATGTGTATAATAACGACATTTTAACAATCAATATTGAACTTGTTATTCTTCTTTCAGGTAATCCTAGATGTCCCATACAGACATATAAACAGTTTCTGAGAAGAAGACCAGATGATATGGTTGCAGATGATTGTCCTTTTTATTTGGGGTTTTCCAGGCAAATAAAGGATGACGGTGTCTGGTTTTCAAGACAAGCTTTAGGAAAGAACACTTTAAGTACTTTTGTTAAAACATTGTGTGAAGACGGTGGTATTCAGGATAGAAAAACTAATCACAGTGTCAGAAAAACTACTATCACTGCCCTGGTTCATGAGGACATACCTGATACACGCATAATGCAGCTGAGTGGACATAAAAATGTTCAATCCATAAATTCCTACAGCTCAGCATCAATTAAACAACAGAAGGAAATGTCTAATATTTTGAGTAAAATTGGTACAGGGAAAATAACGTCTAATAAAAACCCAAGGCCTTTGGACGATAACAATAATGATATACCATCAGATGATGATGCAGAACTTTTGTCTGCTTCACAAGAGGCTGAACTTTCTATTGGTTTGACAGACATTTCAAATTTCGAGTCTAACTCTAAACCAGTTTCAACATCAACAACTTCAGGAATAAATGAAATGCCAGAAATCGTACATGAAAATTACAAAGGAAAAGCAATGCATATGTTCTCAGGGGCAACTATTACAGGAAATGTGACAATTAATTTTTCCAACTAAGATCATTATACATGTAATTGTTGTCATATGTCATCCTGATAAATAAAATGCTTGTTATATCATTCAATTAAAACCATTAAAGTTAAGAAATTTGTATTTGATTAACTATAAATTATTATCTTAAAGTTCAAAGAAAGACAAAATTTTAATGGTTCTTGCCTGTATTTCTTCTGTTGAAGTATATGATAAAAAGATAATTACATGTCATTTTCCATATCATACCCTTTATCGGCCCTCGGTCATGATATCATCCCTTGAGCTTGCGGCTCTTGGGCTGATATCATTACCTAGGGCCGATAAAGGGTATGATATGAAAAATGCCATGTAATAATCTATACGTATCATAGAATGCACGTATCAATGTACAAACTACCTTATGGCATTATGTCAAGATTAAACATATTAGTAATAGATAGTAATGGATCATAAAAGTGACACATAATGGCCAAAATAAAAAAAAAAATAGTAAAACAAAATATCTACAATTATTTAGAAAATTAAACCTGGGTTAATCAGAAGAGCACTTATCATGTTATTATTAGAGTTAAAATATTGACGTGAAGACTAAATATAAAAGGAATACAACTACCGAAGCCTAACTAATGCGTGTGAGAATGATTTGACTAACTGTTAAATACGATTTTGTCATTTTTGCCTTGAACTAAGGCGTTTTTCAAAGGCTCTCACGTTACCAATATGATATATTTTGCTGTGTTTTTGCTTCTAAATAAATTTGTTATGTTTCTCTAAACTGAAATCATAAAAATACAAATACAACGATTCATGTATGCAATGTCCGTTCTTAATTTGTTTAGCGAAGTCAAATTGTCAAAGCCTAGCATCCTCTCTGGAAGTGAAACACACAAAACAAAAGCATTTGGGCATTATGCACTGTTGCATTTTTATGTTAAGTGAACCGCAAAATCAAAATCCCTAAATTTGCATATTTGTTTTTAAGTTCACATTGTAATTGACGTGTTTCACCGTTTGGAACGACACATGGAAGTTGCTGGTTATCTGGTACATGGGTCAATGCTACTAATCAAAGGAAAACGATTGCAGTAAATAAAAGATAACATTTCTTTTTTGAGAAATCTTTCACAAAACTAGAGCAGTCGTCCCTTGGGTATTTTGTGGTCACATATTCTGACACGTCGACGCTAGTTCTTTGTAAATAGGGTAATAATAATGGATATTTGTAAAGAAATTCTTAAGTGTCATATAAAGTATGAACCCATTGTCAGCTTCCAAATCAAGATGTACTCGTTTTAAAGTTATTTATCCCCCGAAATGTTGTTTTTTTAATTTGTATCTCACTGGAATGAGTTATTTTCTAGATAAAACAAGATGCTCCGAAGAGCCTGTATATAAATATTGGTAAAAACATCTTTCAATAACTCCTTTAAATAATCAATTGACATTTTCGGTTGAGTTGACTTATTTGTATGTCTTACTTTTGCTGTCTATAAAGTTTCTGTCTATCCGTGATAGTTTCTGAAAATAAAACTTAAAATTTAATTAAAATAGTCTTTCAACAGGAACAACTTCTATAAGGGATCAATTGACTAGTTCCGTTCTTAGACTTATTGGTAGATCTAAGGTGCTGAACATTGTTACTGTTTAACATTTCTCTTTATCTATTATATTTTCAAGATAGCAACCAAAAACTAAGAAATTTCCTAAAAATTAGTTTTGCAGGGGGCCATAATTGTAAATAAGGTCGTCCGATTGGTCTGATGATTTTCTCAATTATAGATCTTGACCTGCTGATCATCCCAGACAATTTTGCGCTAACTGTTTTTATTGTTTTAGATATAAGCCAAAAACTGCATTTTACCCCCATGTTCTATTTTTGAGCCATAACATCCATGTTTGTTGACTGACCTAAATAAAACACAAACTATGGTCACCTTGGTCCTCTTCCAGTAAAACCCTTACCAAAGTGAGGCGTCCGTTTGGCTGAGCGATATGTATAAGCACGCAACCACATCCGGTCATCCGGGGATATTAAATCCGATGTCTCGTGTAAAGAGGGGACCATTATCTCAGCACGTTGAGAACCTTATAAACAACTCTTGCAGGAGTCCGTATGTGGCCTGTTGCAAGGGAAATATTATGTCTCTTTCTAACATACCCTCCTTTTCCAATGGAAATTAAAACAATTCCCCGACCTTCATTCCGGACGGCATCTATTTTATTTAACATTTGACTTTTAGCAAACAAAAACCCTTCAGTATAACCAAAAACAAATTTCTAATCAGAAATATTATTTCCCTACTATCGTAGGCGATACATAATATCTTTTAATGACACAACTATCGTTTTTGTTCTTTAATTTAAGTTGGCAAACTACACATTATCATTTAATATAAATATGTAACAATTAAAAAGGTCTTTTAAAATCCAAGTTCTTTATTTTCAAAACGATTTCAAATGTTATATTTTACATTTTCTTCACATTTCTGCATCCATTTAAGTTAAATGTGTAGGAAGATGTAAAGGGAACTCTTATCTTGCATTTGAGAATAATTAGTTTTATCTTGTCTGAACCGGTCCTGAATTTGTATTACATATTGAAAAATCGAAGATTTGGCGAACCAGATTGGGCCAGAAGGTTAATTGAAATTTAGAATGTAATAGTATACCAAATACTATTCCAATTATATATATATGTAATTTCTTTTGGCAAGAATACTTAAAATGGTGGCAATTTCGAATCAAGATGGCCGTCATTTCCTGTAATCTTACACGGAAAATTCACATTTTCATTCATATCTTCCTTGTTTTGCAACCAAATTTGACAAACTTGTTCTTATATTGTTTGTTGCAGAATCAGCTATTCATATTTGTATGGGTAGCCATTTTGATTGGAAATGGCCGACATTTAAAGAATTTTTACTAAAAAAACACATTTTTTGTCATATCTTCTGTTTCCAGACCAAATAAGACATTCTTGGGCATAAATTGTTTGTTTCAAAACCAGCTTTTTTTTTGTGTTTAAATTTTGGATTGATACTTGCAGTCATTTTGATTAAAGATGGCTGACATTTCCAAAATAGTTTTGCGAAAATAACAATTTCAACCATATCTCCCTTGTTTCCCAACAAATTGTGTAATACTGTATTTGTTCTAATATTGTTTGTTTCAGAACCAGAGTTTCGTTCTTTGTATTTAAGGGGATGTTTGAAGCCATTCGGTAATTTGTACGAGGAAAATCACACTACATTGTTTCCAACAATGGATCTATTTCAAAAACATTTTGCTTTATATCGTTCATATTTGTCTACTTCAATTTCAAATATTGGAATTTTTCAGGTTCTGAACTATTATCATTTGACAAAATCTTAAGCAAAAACAAAATTATTTTCAACTTCAATAATTTTTTCTTACTTTGGTCAAACAAACATAGCTTTCTTACTCCTTAATGGATGAATACATTTGACCAATGCAGTCTGTGATTTAAAAATATTAAAAACCTGCCCAGGCTACCAATTATTCGAAAAGGCTATAGCGACGAGTTCCCCGGCTCTGAAAGGTTCAATATGAATGGTATCAGTGTTATTCTGAATATCATTGTTTACAGGTGGACTTGGACGAGGTTTTTCACAATGAACAATTTGAATCGCGAATCTTTTCTGACGCAAGCATATCATTGAGATGTTCTCGTACCTCATTCAACATAGACATGGTAGACGGAGGGTTTTTTCGAAACGGTTTCTTAAACGGAGTTTCATCGGTCAACTTAATTTAAAGTTCGACCAATTTTGTAAAACCAAGATCAGTCGGACCGTTGGAAAAAATGGATTACCAGTTTCCTATTAAAGCTAAAAGTTTAAGCATGATGTCTTTTGTTAAAACACCATCAATGCTCAGACCTAGTTTGTTAAGCTTGCTGTCAAATATCTGACAACCAATCTCATCAAAATTAATCTCACTGTTGACGACTTTACAATATTTTTCATGATCCTTGTGTGTGACGTCATATTCATCCAATACATATATATATCTCACTATACTAACACCGTTTAAACCACACCAAATGGATTTCGAATAAATCTCAACAACTTTTGCAGTCATATTAAAAATGTAGTCTGTTTTACCACAAATTGTAAGCTCAACCACACTTGGACAAACTGACATCTGGTTTGAAAGACTAAATTCAGTGTTTTCTGTAACAGCAGTAAAACCTTCACTGTTTTTTTGTATTTACTATCCATGAAACAGCTTTAATAGTCATTGGCAACAGTTGCACTACTGTTTTATTTGTTAAACGAACTAAGTTTGTATCACTACAAATCGAAGACAAAGCAACATTTCACTCATTTGGAATATTACATTGTTCAACTTCTGTTTTGTCACACAAACTAAGTAAATTAGTACCAATCAGAAAGGGTACTTTCTGGTCATATTCAGCTACATATAATGGTACTTGCATAATTGTCTCAATGAATGGTATTTTCATATCTACCTCAATATAACCAAAATCAGGCAGCTGTTCACCATTAGCTACAATTACAGCTGACAAGAAATGTTCCAGTAGCTGAATATCAGGTGCGGGGTCTAAATGTTTCAACATAGATTCAGAAATTGTCGATATTATAGACCAACCTTTACACTTACTGCTATTTAAGTACACCTCCGTCTCGTTAGCTAAACCTAAAATTTTGGTGTATACATTCTCATTGTATTTAGGACTAACAATATTATGAGATAAGTTACCAATTTTCCCACATTAGTGACTCCTAGTCGTTTAAATTCTCTTGCTAACCTGCACTATACTTCCTGTTGTTATGTGCCCCACCTCATTACTTTTAGCCCCTATAGTTACCTCTAGACCTTGCCTGAAATTGACTATTGCCTCTATATAAACCTCGACCAAATGAATCTCTGGTGAAACTGTTATTATTTCCGCTGTCAGTCCTACCTTTCAATTGCTTTAAATCTGTTTCCATTTAACACTTACCATGCTGAATTGTTTTCAGAAAATGTATAATTTCCGTTTATTTGCAATAATATGCTAATTATATGCAAATGAGCTTTACCCTGCTGCTGAAGCATATTGACCCCTTTATATCTAAGGTAGGAGGCGGGGGTGGGCGTGCGATTATTTGCCCCAAAGTTGGTCATCAGGTGCAAAAAGGGTCAATTTTGATGATTTGTCGTCCTATTTCTTGATCCCGAAGACCGAGGAATGCTGATATAGGTATCCAGCTGTAGTCTGCATATACAGTGGACCCCAGTAAACACATTAAACCTAACAGTTTTTAGATTGAAGTGAAACTGATTTGGGAACACCAGTCTAAAGAAGGTCATTTGGACACAAAAATACGGAATTTCACGATTTTTTCCGATTTTTGACTTCAACTGGACCTGAAACCGGAAGTGGTCGTTTCCTATGCTTATTTCTATAATAATTATGATCAGTAGATATATGCCCGCGCGTGTACACTATTTTTGAAAGTTTTAGGCCTCTGAACTTCCGGTGTAAGACACCGAAGGGAAGCCCACCCCTCCAGAAAAACCAGTTTTATCCGATTTCAATTTTCCTAGTTCGTATTTGAGCTCAAAATGCGACTTAAACATGAGAAACATGACAATAAATATCCTCAGGTTGATGAAACATGCATCAATTTTGAAATAAGTATCATAAAGTTGACCTCTAAAAGTATGGAGAGCCATTGGAGCCAAATAACGGTAGTTTGGGTAATCCCGTCATATGACGGGCACAGCATTGTAAGGTTTAATCAATACGTCTATTGAATTTGTCCTACTTTTTCAACACCTCTGTAAACTGTTGAAGTTCAATGGAAACGGAGTTGTGTTGCACTGTTGCTGGTTTGATACTAGTAGAGTCTGAATTTGCAAGGTCTAATTCTATAATTCGTATTTTTCTTCTTAGAGAATCAAAATTGTTTATAGTATCATATGTATGTCTACAAGCGTTCCTTAAAATAGGACCATTGTGACTGGACCAAAATTTTGATCTCAATATGTCATCTCTTGTATCAGAACTAATATGACCTTTTTCAATAGCAGATTGAAAGATGGATTCTAATTTAATTCCATACTCAGATACTGTTTGATTGGGCTATAGCTTTTCATAAAAAAAAATTCTGCAACAAAGCCTCACTGCTATAGACATTACCGTAAACACCCTCCAACTTTTCAATAATTTGTAAAGGGGTGGTCTTTTCGGGTAAGATCAAAAGTAAGTTTCGAGCTGGACCTTTTGAAGAATTTCTGATAGACTGTAGTATTACAGCATCGGAGTGATTTCTCTCTCTTATTAAACACTTAACTTCAAATTTCCGGACATTAAAAGTAGTTTCCACTTTTTGGTTACCCAAAAAAAATAGGTATTTTAGGTTTCTGCCAATTTGCTAAAGTATTTATCACAGTTTGGTCTATTTGTTTCTCAGCTAAACTCTATTAATGTTTCATACCTTTATACATTATACTTTTCTTCACATGTGTAGGTGGAGGTATTTTGCTAAGCTTGAAGAAATCATGGTGTGGGTGTCTTGCATGGGTATTCTTCTCAGCCTTTAGATCGACTTTCGGTGAGCTAGTTTTATGAAACATTTTATATTCGTCATTTGTAACAACTTGATACTCAGTAGGATCGTGTAAACAATTGATCATTTTATCAACATCCTTCTGATCAATTTCTTCTGGTTTTTTTTAAACAGATTTGTCTCGGTCTTCTACCATAATTTTGGCCTGATGGACAAGGAAAATTTACAAATAACAAAGTACAAAAGAAAAAAATACAGACAGCACAAAAGCACACTACATATGTAATGATTGATGAAAATGAAATGAGTATGAAGACTCACCAATGATTCAGAATACGTCAGGTCAGTGCAGATAGTGTGAATTCAAAGAAATGCTGAAGTCTGTAGTATATGCATTCATTCAAACATGCGATATGACTGAAAAAATATAAATAAAATGTAAACAAATGAGATTCGATGTTGCATTAACCAACAATTCATACCAATTAAATATACATGTATGTAAAATGCACATTAAAATAATACATGTACCTCAAAATATAATGTCAATAAAATAACGATTATTTTTAAATATTTCTGTCTTTATTTGGACATTTTGAAACAACGTCGGTATCTTCTTTGATTTACGGTTCAAGTTCAGTATACTACAATGAGTACGAGATAAACAATACTAGTTTGACAGGTACATTGTACGCGCAAATCGAAAGAAAATTACTCCTCACGTGCTGTCGGACGTGTAGAACACCACACCGGAATCAAAATCTTTTATAAACATATACATGTATACACAGCGCTGCTACTAAATCACTATTGAGCACGAATTTCTTGATCTATGCTACAATACTTGTTTAACAAAATTTTCAATAAATTCACGTCTTCTTCACTATTGAATAAAACATACAACTCTACTGTTCTAATTCGCCTAACCATTCAATAATAAACAGCACAATAAAAATCTATACAAGTAATCAACCGTCAATTTATAGAAAAAAAACTGGGTTGTCGTTTTAATCCTGACAATGCAGATAAATTAATCTATGTGTCGCTGTGCCAAACTAAGGTGTAAAACGGACGTTGAAATAAACCGGTTCTGTAAAAGGCACAGCTACGTTATCGTAAGGCCAGACTAATTACGATGATAAATAAATTTACGTAGCTGAGCTATCAATAGAAACATCAATAATGAGAATCAGAATACAGGGACACTCTGTCGGGAGGCTCCAATTTGTCGCTGGGTATTTTTCCCAAATGGCTACATAAATTCGTAAGTGCCAACTTATATTTATTCTGTAAAAATATATATATAGAATGATAGTTACAAAGAATATAAATATACCATCGAACAATAGTATACAAAAGAAATAAAACAGTTATAAACGAAAATATTCGAACCGAGCCTGAAAACTAAGAAATGAAAAAAAAAATGTAAATATATAGTGTTAATATCTTTGGCTGGCTCAGATAACAAAAATATTTGACCGCATCAACCAAACTGACCATATTAATTTTCCATTTTATTATGAAAATTTACCTAGCCGCATAAAAAATCAGTAAATTTGTTAGCTCAGGATGAATAGTATAATACAAAAGACAGCAATATGGGAACACAACGACTACAAAGTCTTGTTCGCATTTATTGAGAGTCCCAGCGTGTCCTCTTTTTATTCAAAATATTGACTTGTCATCTAAAAATCATTAGTTTTAATATCTCAGGCTACCTCGTATCACAAAGATATATGACCACATCAATTAAAATTAACCATATTTCCTTTAAATTATGAAAATTTATATAGCCGCATGATAAATCAATAAATATGTAAACTCAGGAAAAATTGTATAATACAAATGACAGCAATATTGGAACACAATGACTACTAAATTTTGTCCGCATCAATTTAGAGTGCCAGCTTGTCCTCTATTTATATAAAATATTGACTTGTCACCTAAAAATCATTAGTTTTAATATCTCAGTCTGCCTCGTATCACAAAGATATATGACCACATCAACCAATACTAACCATACTTCCTTTTAATTATTAACATTTATATAGCCGCATGATAAATCAATAAATATGTTAACTCAGGAAAGTTTGTATAAAACAAATGACAGCAATATTGGAACACAATGACTACTAAATTTTGTCCGCATCAATTCAAAGTGCCAGCTTGTCCTCTATTTATAAAAAATATTGACTCGTTTCCAAGACTCAGTAGTTTTGATATCTCAGGCTGCCTCGTATCACAAAGATATATGACCACATCAACCAAAACTAACCATATTTCCTTTTAATTATGAAAATTTATATAGCCGCATAATAAATTAATAAATATGTTAACTCAGGAAAGATTGTTTAATACAAATGACAGCAATATAGGAATACAATGACTACTAAATTTTGTCTGCATCAATTTAGAGTGTCAGCTTGTACTCTATTTATATAAAATATTGACTTGTCACCTAAAAATCATTAGTTTTAATATCTCAGGCTGCCTCGTATCACAAAGATATATGACCACATCAACCAAAACTAACCATATTTCCTTTTAATTATGAACATTTATATAGCCACATTATAAATCAATTGATATGTTAACCCAGGAAAGAATTTATAATACAAATGACAGCAATATTGGAACACAACGACTACTAAATTTTGTCCGCATCAATTTAGAGTGCCAGCTTGTCCTCTATTTATATAAAATATTGACTCGTCACCAAAAATCATTAGTTTTGATATCTCAGGTTGCCTCGTATCACAAAGATATATGACCACATCAACCAAATCTAACCATATTTCCTTTTAATTATGAAAATTTATATAGCCGCATAATAAATCAATAAATATGTTAAGTCAGGAAAGATTGTATAACACAAATGACAGCAATACTGGAACACAATGACTACTAAATTTTTTCCGCATCAATTTAGAGTGCCAGCTTGTCCTCTATTTATATAAGATATTGACTCGTCACCAAAAAATCATTAGTTTGAGTATCTCAGGCTGGTTCGTATAACAAAAATATTTAACCGTATCAACCAAAACTGACCATATTTCCACTTCATTATGAAAAGTATGGGAAGTTATCATCTAGGAATAGTATATCGACTGACTGTTACTATATAATTCGATTGGTTGATTGGTTGTTGATTGCTTGACGTCCAGTCGCAAATATTTCATTCATGTTCAAGACGAGTTTATTATGTCGGACGTCCCAGATATTGTTTATAATTGGTAAAGATGAATCGTCCGAAATTGACGAGATGGTTCAAAACTATACAATACCTTATATATCCGGAGACTATACAACTTTCGTTTGAAAATTTCGTCAAAAATAGAATCGTTAATCAAAGGCAAACAAAGTCGGGGAGGGCGGGCATAGAAATAAGTGATTTGTTGTCTGTTTACTGTAACATTACAGCGTTCTTTCGATGTAGACTGGCATGATAGATTTTGATTAAAAAGTTTTGATAACAGGACTGGATTTCACAGCAAAAATGAGGTTTATTGTTTTGTAAAAGACAGGATTTTATCTTTTATCATTTTTTATGAATTGCTACATGTACTTCCCGAACTTTGTTTCTGTATTTTCCATTTTCATATGTTAATATTTTCTTCTTTTTCATGAACTGGTCAATTACTTCCGTTGTTGTAAGTCGTCATTTACTGACGATCTGATTTGTTTTTTCATAACTTTACTTTTAGATATGTAAGTTGTTATCAAATATTTGTTCTTTAGGATTTTTTTTGGCAATAACAAGTTTTTGACTTTTTGTCTTCCTGTCATAGTATTTCCGAAGCATATTTGTTTATTTATACTTCTGCCTAATACGAAGAATTGGTTCGTTTTTGGTATTCTTGATTTGTTGTCCGTTTACTGTCACATGACAGCCTCTCTTTCCATGTAGTCTGGCATGATGGATTTTGATTACAAAAGATTTGATTACAGGATTTGTTTTGACTGCAAATATGAGGATTATTGTTTTGTAAAAGACAGGATTTTTTTTCTTTTTTGATGAATTGCTACATGTACTTCCCGAACTTCGTGTCGTAGTATTTCCGAAGCATATGTGTTTATTTATACTTCTGCCTGATACGAAGAATTGGCCCTTTTTTGGTGTTCTGCTTTTGCATTCTCAGTTTTTCATTTTCAGTTACTAGAAGATTGCTTTTTCTGTTTCTCCTTTTTATTCTTTGGTTGACGTTTCTTGTTGAAAGATTGCTAAGTTTTAATTGATATTTGTCTAATGTTTATGCTAAATATCTGTTTTCTTGTATATTTCACACTGTGCCTCCTTTTTTTTTACTTTTTCAATTTCAAATATTGTTTTGGGTCATTAACGTGAGACAAGTTTTCTTTGTTATATTTGTGTTGAATGCGTTTGAGGTTTTGCAACATTTATAAGCTTTACCACTGTCGGATTTATCGGTTTGTGGTGGTTGAGAAATGCCATTGACATATTCCTGTTTATTTCAAGTTTTAACTTATTGTTCTTTTGAGACATTCTTTCCCAATTAAACCACAATGTACCAAGTGGGATTACTGTTGACAATTTGAATAGAAATTAAATCCATATGGCGCAAATTGTATCTGGAATTTGGTTTCTATTTGCATATAATCTGAGTTCTATTACAAGTTTCCTTGTAACTGTACTCGTAGGAATAACTATATCAGATAGATTTTGTAACCAACTATCAGTTATACCAGCCTTTATACATTCTTCTCCATCACTCGATATAATTAAGAAAATAATTCTTTCATGCCATGCTTTATGTTCATTTTAACATGGGTAGGCATTATATTTGTCAATATCTTTATACCGAGCGAAAGCAAAAACGTATAGGCGCAGGTTGAGATATCAAAAGTCATAAATTACATTTGCCGCCTGTCCCAAAGCGGAAACCTTTATCCTTTGTTAATCTCGTGTGCTTTTGGTTTTTTTTTTTTAATTTAAGTTCAAAAGCATGTTTTGGTGTTAAGTGTAGCAACCATTTCGCTGAATTAGTATACATTATTGTTTAGTGACCAATAGAGGCCCGCCTCCATGTGCGGGATTTTCTATCTGCGTATAGGACCCATTTTGAACTCATCAGGGCACCTGTATTCAACCCTGTTGTTATACTGAGACAAGACTGTGAAACCATCTAAACCAAAAATCAGAAGTAAATTCAAACAACACATGGTGTTAAGGCTAAGAATACCGCCAGCTCTTTATTGAAAATAAGGACAAGTCGGAAATATGCGTCCAACAGATCTATCCAAATAGGAGTTCATTGACAGACAGACAGACAGACAGACAGACAGACAGACAGACAGACAGATAGACTTTGTCGTTTCTATAATCATGTAATGATGATCTCAATATTTTTTAACAATGTAAAACATGTGCAACACAGGCTCATTCTACAATTACATAAACAAAAACCTTTGAAAATCGTATATAAGTTGGTTTTTTTATGAAGTATAGGTAGCATTCCATGAAGATTTATTTAAGCATTTAATCATATCAGAAAATTTGAACATGTCCTAAAGAAGCTTTCTGAAGTCTTCAATATCTATCTACTGTCTTACTTTCAAACTATCGTCAGTATGCCCGTGTCCAATAAAATGTCCCCACTGACAAAATACGGCATTTACACATCTAAAGCCTGATGATCAAATGAGATTTCACTTGATCTGCAATAAGTAACCTTTTTTCACTGATAGAAATGAAAAATACATTTAATGTCCTCTGTAGAAACATAAAATTTATGTCCATAAAAGCTGCATTTCGAAAATACCAACAGAAATAAAATGTCTAATGAGATGTCCCCATTACTGAAATTTGACGTCGGCGTTGTCATGAAAAGTTTTGAGCTGAACTCGGCTATTCATATACTTTATGGTTCGATGTAT
The DNA here is from genome assembly GCF_021869535.1 of Mytilus californianus. NCBI lineage: Eukaryota > Metazoa > Mollusca > Bivalvia > Mytilida > Mytilidae > Mytilus > Mytilus californianus. The sequence goes on along the minus strand of NW_026262604.1, from coordinate 60,440,935 downwards.
TTGGCATGAAATTCATTTTCTGAAATTGTCTGAAAAATATTTAATCAAGTCCTTGGTCTGATTGTATGCATGGGGATCTGTAATGTGCTTATGGTATAAAAAGACGATATGATTAGCTCCCAATACTGGACAAAAGTCGGGCTCCGGGCCCATGCAAGTGAAACAAGCTTATATTTTAGTTTCCATGTCTCACTTTCACAAATAGAAACATAAAGTTAAAAAGACTCCGATCATAATGTATTTTATCTCAATTGTAAGGCCCCTTGTCGATTCAGATTATGATCGATTCGAAATTACGTTATCTGTATACACACTCCTTTCCCACCAGCGTTTTTCTTATCATGATTCATATTTTTTAGGAAATTATAATCATATTCTAATAGGCTAATTGGAGAGCCGGTATTTCATTTGTAATTTGATTCCAATTAATTATTATTTTCCGTGTAATGGTACAACTATATAAATATCAATGTACTATTACTTTCAGTAGAACAACTAATATCATAATGCATACAAGTAAACTCGTATAAATGGATATGTATACAGGTTAAAAGTTAACCAAATTGATAATATTTATCTGCATGCGTAACAGGATAACATTCACTTCAAATATGAATAAAAGGAGTCATAGAGAAAACATCAATGAGACAAAAAAACCCAAAAACAAAAATCACCACAAGATATCGAAAATAGACATATACAAGTCTTCAAGTACAGTTTACTCTGCTAAGGCCTATGCTTTCTAGTAAATGCACCATACATCTATTTTTTTGCAATATTCTTCTGAATTGTCGGATATCATTATGTGGGAATTTTTATGCTTTGTGTATGCAACATTGCATTAAAAAATATTGTTTCAGAAAATTTACAAACTTAAAATACTATAAGTATACTACATGTACAGTGATGTACGTATAATTGACATTTGCATTTTTTTTCCTTTTGAACAGTCAAACATAAAATGTCTGCTGAAAAGAAACTGGAATTTAACAGAAAACAGAAACTCTTAAAACGTCGACAAAAAAAACTGGCCTCATACTACAAAAACAGAAGTTAAAAAAATGCTGAGTAAACGTACACAAATACCAAAGAAGCAACAAAAAAGAGAGCATACAGGGCATAAAAAGGCCGAAAAAAAAGGAAAAGGAAAATATTAGAAAGAGAAATTACAGACAAACTACGAAAAGCAAACACATTACTCAAAATACATTAGACGACAGGGATATTTTTTTAAAATGTGTTTAATAACAGGACTACTAAACACAGAGCCATTAAGAGATTGAAAAACGCACTACCAAGAACACCGAAAAAAAGATCGGCTACTCTCGCTGCTTACCTTCAGCATACAAAATCTCCAGCAGTTGAGATTCTAAGACAGGCGGAAGTTTTATCTTCACCAGAAGACCAGATGGATATGGCAATAGAAAAGGCTGCTCTAGAAGATATAAAGACAGCCATTGATAGTTGCAAAACACAGAGATCAAAAGACTCCGTTACATCAATGAACGTTCTTGTAGCATCCATTAGTGGTGAAAAGGTTACAGAGACAAGGTGTCGCAAAAATTTAGCAAAAAAAATTAGGACTTCCAGTAAGACGATTGAGTAGGGGAAACTGAATCAGGACAACAATTTTAAAATCAGAAAAATCATACTGGGCTTATGTATGCAGAAAGACTCGCATAGATGCATTATCTGAGGAACCAAAACGACTGGTAAATAATTTTTGGATGAAACCCGGCATATCCCGTCCTACAGGTAACAAGGCAGATGTAAAACGAGAAAGGATTGGACCCAAAACATACTCTAGTCACCAAGTATATCTACTTGAAAAAACACAAACCGAGGTATACATTGATTTTACTGCTGAATATCCATGCATAAAATTGTCCCAGCAGCGTTTTTCTTATCATGATTCATATTTTTTAGGAAATTATAATCATATTCTAACAGGCTAATTGGAGAGCCGGTATTTCATTTGTAATTTGATTCCAATTAATTATTATTTTCCGTGTAATGGTACAACTATATAAATATCCATGTACTATTACTTTCAGTAGAACAACTAATATCATAATGCACACAAGTAAACTCGTATAAATGGATATGTATACAGGTTAAAAGTTAACCAAATTGATAATATTTATCTGCATGCGTAACAGGATAACATTCACTTCAAATATGAATAAAAGGAGTCATAGAGAAAACATCAATGAGACAAAAAACCCAAAAACAAAAATCACCACAAGATATCGAAAATAGACATATACAAGTCTTCAAGTACAGTTTACTCTGCTAAGATTAAAAATTGTAAACCGTATTTCATTCGTCAAGTGCGTCCGAAAGATAGACAAAAGATAGAGAAACCAAAGCTGTAGAACTATTTTCACATTTGTTAGAACTTTTAAAATCATTTCCACTACATCAGCATAGAGCAACGTGGCAAAAAAACAAGTGATCTTCCACAAAATCATTGCGTCTGTGTATATAACTTTACAGAAAATTACCGCTGTACGGATTTAAAAGAAATTCAAAGTTCATATTTTCAAAAGACGGAAGTGTCTATCCATATAACAATAATACATCGCCACGCTTTACTTGAATATGACGATGTTGAGAGTACCTCCGAGTTTCCTGAAATAATTACCGAACATTTTTTTGTGATAAGTAGTGACCAGCAGCATGATCAACATTTTGTTCATAGAGTTCCAAAGAATTTTACAGAATACTTAAAATCCATCTCTTACCCGGTCCATACAATGCACGAGTTTACGGATGGATGTGCGGCACAATACAAAAGTCGCCACTGCTTGGGTGATATAAGCCGGACCTGTAATGATTTTGACTCATTTCACCCGAAATTATTTTGAAACTGCACATGCAAATATTTTTTTGGGGGAAATTATTAACATTTTAATATTTTTATTTTTTCAAAGAACGCTTCATGCTTTGATAATAGGCTATTTGCATTGTTTGCATTTTCATCTAACGTTAATAAGCTCAGTCAACAGAACTATATTTTTGACTTGGCAATGGTCGTTATTTTAGCGGGTGATATAAAATAGCAATAGAATCTTCTGTGAGATACTTGGTCGTACATAATATAAAAGTAACAACACTGATAAGACACATCATTATTCAAAGTTTAAAAATAAATAAACGGAAGAACAAAAAATAAATCTTGATGATCGAAAATCAGGAGAATATACTACTAGAATCAACAATTAAAGCTAGAAAGTTATTTTTTGTATAATTATAAAACAAACACCAATTAATACATTATTTAATTCAAAGAAGACATGTGGATCATACAAATGTATATAAGGTAGATAACCACACTCAAACATACATCACATTCGACTTCGTCTCTGGTGACATACTTCTTTTCGTGTTGTAACAGAAAATTGTATGCATGTTTATACGAGTCAGAATTGCATTTCTTTTACATCTTAAAACATTGACAGTCTTTGTAAATAGCAACTGAAGATAAAAAAATGTCCAGGTATTATAATAAAGTAATTTTCCTCATATTTTCAGGCCCCCAGGATGCCGCCAGTGGACTTCTAAAGCGACAGGCAGATATAGCTGTCTTACGCGGACGAGCGACAATACAAAATGCATCCGATCTATATAAATTTGCCGTTATGAATATGACAGAAACCAAATCCGTTTGTAAAAGAAGACTATTTAGATTTGTGGAAACAATCCCGAGGGATACAAACCTATCTTACAAACCTAAGATTAGTACACCAAGTTATTGTTAGGGATAACCGTGGTGATATTTTAATCAGGGAACTATCATGTTTTCTTGTGACAAATGTGCCAGTCATTTTTATGAAGAATGTGAAAACATTTCTAACACGGGGAGTTTTACCTTAGTAAAAATGATTAATAAAACCCCGAGAGTAGTTGATAACAATGAAGACACAAACCCCGAAATTGAGAGGGAAGAATTATCTGACCTTGTCTCTTCAGGACAAGTCATTGCCGTTTACACAGATGACCCGGACAATGATTACTACCTAATAAAAGGTATGGATTGTCCTCACGTTCTTGGTGTCGACACAACCGATTCGTGGGGTTCCATATTGCCAACTGGGACAAGTGTTATCAGTGAATTGTATAATGATAATAATACATCATCACCACTATCATATAAACTTGTATCGAAAAAAAGGCAATTGTTCCAACAGATCGATAGTTAATATATGTTCCGAAATTGACGCCACAAGAAATATTCAATTACATGACATTCATCTCAACATTAATTAAAATAGACTATAAGTCACAAATATAGGTGTTACTTTGTATTTTAGAATACGGGAAATGGTAACTAATTGAATGGGGTTCCTGTTTCTCAATAGGAATAGGAGATTGTCTTATTTCTATTCACTCTGATTTTTTTTCTTTTCGTTCATTCTCTTATCTGTCTTTTTTTCACTACCATTAGATATTGGGAAATGAGTCTATTCACATATCGATTATATATAATAAGAATGAAGAAAAAAAAAACAACCGATATTTGAAATTTATTAGAAAATATGGACAGATTTTGACAATAAGCGAAAAGTTGATCTCCAAATCTAGATTCCAATTTTAAAGCGAATAAAAAACGATCACGAAAATTGCTATCCGGAGAGGTACTTTAGCTTAGTATTAGCAAAAATTTAATAAGGCTGCATTTTGTCTATGTTATGTATTTATTACGACACTTTGATGTAGACGAAACGAGAATCTTGCGTACATTATTATAACAATTTAAAAGGTATTTTTAAATATATCATTTTACCATTTGTTAAGGAACCATTCTCAATTATTGTTGTGATTACGCCTACAATTGTTTTTCTATGCAAACCATTTGAATTACGGGATAAAACTTTATTTCCAATGAATTATAATAATAAAATTTGTGTTTCCCATCCCTCTTTCAACTTTTTCTGCTTTATTTCAGTCGCTATTTGTATTAAAGCAAAATGGCTGACTTATTTTGCTTTGTCGATGTTTGAGTATTTAAAAGTTTGAAAATGATTATTACACATATTATTTTCTTTTTGAGCTGCGATCATCAGTTCGTGTTCGTCATTAAAAATCTCATCATTTTTCGTCTTACCGACTTGAACCAATTTTCAAAACATTCATTTCAAGCAAATCCGCTATTATAGAGTGAATTTCTTAAATCAAATTGGAACTACTATATGAATTCCTCCCTTGTATCAGTTAGCACGTTGCTAGAAAAATGTATCTTGTTTCAAAAAGAAATGGCATCTCATTATGTTGTGTATTTTGTTACAGGTCAGACCGCAGGTACTTCTTATGCAACGACAGGTGGGTCCGCTAATCCACTATGTATGATTCATGAAGTATTGGGGGGCAATCATCAGAGTGAAAGGTATCCGGCTTTCTGGGGTGCCAATTACTTAGATAAGGATGTGCCTTGTGCAGTTTGCAAACCTGCACACTCTACTGTTTTAATGATTCCAGGCCGAAATAAGTGCCTCCCTAGATGGAAAAAAGAGTATGAAGGTCACAACGACAGGCACGCTCACACGACGACTTTCATTTGCATTGATGAAAATGTTGACTTTCTTGATTCTGGAGTAAAAAATATTGAGTTAAGTTACCTTATATACGGAGTGAAAGCTCAATGCGGAAGTCTTAAATATCCACCATATATCAATGGACAACCGATAACATGTGTGGTCTGTTCTCAATAAAAAAAAAACTCGTCATAGTTGTCATATGTCATAATTGCTTCCGTAATTTGGAGTATTTGGTGTAAATTGCAGGTGTTTGTTAATTAAAGTAAAAGGTAAAATAACAAAAATACCGAATTCCAATGAAAATTCAAAACAGAAAGTCCCTTAACAAATTGCAAAATCAAAAGCTCATACACATCAAACAAACGGAAAACAACTGTCATATCCTGACTTGGTACAGGCATTTCCTTGTGTAGAAAATGGTGGATTCAACATAGTTTTATAGCTAGCTAAACTTCTCACTTGCATGACTTGTACATGTTGTATGAGAGTCGAAAAAAATCCATTATATTGACAACAATGTGTGATTAATTGATAATTAGTACTTTATAGAGACCGACAGCTGTCTATTGTTGTATTGATGGTCATTGGATCAGTATCCACATGGTTTTCTTCATTTGTATAAAATTTTATTAATATTTTCGTGTTGTAATACTTCAAGGTTTGGCGTATATTTTGAATATATTCTTACAAAGACCAAATAAAGGAAAATGTTAAAAATAGAATAATCAAAATTATATATTTGACTGATGATTGATTAACTTATGTTGATAAACATCCTGTTACAAATAATTCCTGCATGTTTAAACGGAAACCATTGAATATTGATCCAATTCTACGTTTTTCAAAGTTGGTCTGCCCGTTGAAAGGGCGGAAATGTGTACTGCTACTGACAAGAAGTAGTATATAAAGAGCCCGTGTCGCTCAAAGTGAGCCATGTGAGCAATTTCAACTATGACCATTCTACAATATTAAAGACAAGAGTAATAATTATGATTAAAGAATCTTTTCTGTATTGATCTATAATGGCTGATGTTTCTTTCTGCTTCTTATTCCCTCAATCTCTGTAGTATGTGCCCAAAATAAAAACATGATAAAAATCGTCATCCAATGCAATGCCTGGTTATAAGAAGTAGACTTCAATTTTCGGCTCAATGATTGCATGTTGATATATTTGCAGTTCCTATCTTGTCGATTGTTTTTTTTTTTTTTTTTTTTGCTCTTTAAGATTTATAATTAAAAAAATGAAAAACAAAAATCGCATTTAGGAAAAATAATTTAATAAAGTACCTTTTTTCAAGTTTCTCTGAATTTATTATAGATAATCATATTAAAGAGCTGTGCCAATAGTGCATGATACGCCAGTCGCTTTTTCAACGAATAAAGTCCTATTACTCCTCAATGTCATATCAGAAATTTAAATAAAAAAAAAGCTAAAGGGAGCTTATTTTAATAGATATAAACCAGTCACCAAAGGTTCACGAAAACTGCTCAAAGCATTATAGAGTTATTGTCCGAAAACTTGAAAATCCTCCCTTTTTATGAAATCCCATTACTTGGAAACGTAAAATCTGAAATCTATAAAAATCAAAGGGAGCTTACGTCAAAAGATTCATGAAAATTGTTTAAGCGATTTTTAGTTATTGTCCGACATGTTGACGACGGACAGACGGGCAACGGTATACCATAATACTTCCCGTAAACAGGCGTATACAAAATAAATGAGATTGGTAAACATCGTACCGTAAGTACAAAACTATTAGAAGTCACTTGACAGTTTTGATTTGAATTGACAGAAGGCATATTTCAACCTTCAGACCATTTTTGCCTCCGTTCGATTTCCTTATTCTCAAGCGACTTTCAACAAAAAAGACATAACTAGCATTTTAGCACTTCTTTTATTTTTAGCAATGTCGGTCACGTTGAGAGGAGGGATCGTCACACATGTTTGTTTTACCTAGATACCTAAATGATGATTGTATTTAAGTTTGGTTACAATTGGTAAAGGATGTGTGGGTCAGAAGAGCGATAAATTGAAATTAAAAGCAATAGAAGGTACATCTATGACATGTATGATAAGTTAACCTTTTGTCCGTTATTTCAAAATAAAATATCATAAGTACAATATTTTTTCAGGATAACATCCTTTGAATGTTGACAAGTCTATCAGGTATTTGGTTGGTTTGGGGTTGTTTTCTGCTTTTTTATTGATTTGCCTTTACATTTTACTACAAGATTTGTACTACAAAGATGGTTATATGGGTAAAATATCGTTTGTGAAAAGGCCTTGGCTCATATTTTTTCTCGACAAAAACTGTGACTAAAATTACCATTTTAGATCAAAATAAGTCGATTTCAACCTATTCATAACATCGCAAATATTATGTGTTCCTTTTCATTAATTGATAAACACCAACAACATTTTGAAAAGGTCATTGTTACAATTTAAAAAAAAAAGATAATGCAATTGCAAAAAACTCATGAAAGATACAAGGCTCCCAATTAGGTACGCAAGGCGCGCGTTTTGTCTATACATGTATAAAACTAAACAGTGGCGTTCTAATCAAACACAAAGTTGAACAGCATAAAAAACAAAACATTGCGAAAACTTGTGCAAAATACGACTTAAGAGGGTAGAAAAAATGCTTGTGTTTTGATTATTTCATCATTTAACAAAAGTTAATTCCCACAAAACGAACAAATCAATAATATTTTATGTCAACACAAACTTCAACACAAACTATTTACTGCAGGGCTGGTAATACTCTTGGTAATGAAAATTCCATAAAATTGGCATCTATCGACATAGTGATTGTTAAAACTCATCAAAGTAATCAATATAAAAAAGAAGATGTGGTATGATTGCCTATGAGACAACTCTCATCAAGGGACCAAATGACACAGAAATTAACTACCATAGGTTTATAATTTGGTTAGCCAAATGTGCGTTCCGTCTTCAGTTGGCTCGTATTAAACAGTTGGAACGCCAAAATCAAACACTTGGTAGAAGAGCATTAAAACCAAAAATTTCCGCTTAAATCATGTCAATTACGACTTAGCAATCTATACCTTAATAAATGTTTTTTTTTCGAGTAATTCAACATGTTACAAAAAGTAGAATTTCATCTAAACACAAAAGTGCGGACTACTGTTGTTGTTTTTTTCCAATCAAAATCATCTTAAAACATGTGTTGAAATGTTGTTTGTTTATTCTACATTGGCTAGAGGTATAGGGGAGGATTGAGATCTCAAAAAACATGTTTAACCCCGCCGCATTTTTGCGCCTGTCCCAAGTCAGGAGCCTCTGGCCTTTGTTAGTCTTGTATGTTTTTTTAATTTTAGTTCATTTATATGTTTTGGAGTTTAGTATGACATCCTTTTTCACTGAACTAGTACACATTTTTATTGAGGGGCCAGCTGAAGTCCTCCTCCGGGTGCGGGATTTTCTTATGTGTTGAAGATCCATTGGTGGCCTTCGGCTGTTTTCTGCACTTTGGTCGGGTTGTTGTCTCTTTGACATATTCCCCATTTCCATTCTCAATTTTAACATATATTAAGTCTATATTGTACAAAATCATATAATGCAGTTGGAATGGTTTTGATCATAGGTACAAAATAGAAAATGTTAGGTACGAACATTACGAAATGGGAAATGTGGGTACAAAGTAGCAAAGGTAAGAAATAGTTAAGGTATGAATTGACCCTTGTATTTTGAGTGCGCTCTGCTAAAACATTGTTTCCGGTTTCTAATTGCTGCATTATTATACTTCACTTGTTTTTGGCGTGTCACACTTTCTACATTTTTCTACAAAACTAATATGAACTGTATCATGTTTATGTTACGATTGATAGCATTGTGTTAAAGGATCTCTAGAAGCGTAAGCGTTCTATGAATTAAAATCTAAAAACATAAGGTAAAAAGGTACTTATTTTAATTTCAACTAGAAACCCCAACCCCACTAAAAAAATGAAGGTTACTAAAGGATTAACTCTAAGTATTAAAATCCTCAAACACGAACTTAACCTGCATTTAACGATCGATGAAATTGAACTCAAATTCAAAAGATTTGATCGAGTTGTACAAAAAATGTACTTTCAGTATCCAGAAATCACTTTTAAAGTAACTTTGGGGCCTGACTCTTCAACAGTTAACGTCAAAATCAACTAAATCGAACTTGACCTGTATCTTATGGTTTGTTACATTGTTATCCAGTTTCTAAGGCAAATAAGGTCATAACTCTTGAACGGTTGAATAAAAGCCATCATAATCATACTTGACCGGTGTCTTAATTTCAAATAACTTATTATCCTGAAAACAAGGAAATACCAGGAAATACCAGTAACTGTTCGAAATTTACAATTTTTCTTGAATATTGTATAGCGAGAACTCTATTTGGAAATATTTTTGCTCTTAGAAATGGTTACCACGTGCGGTTAACTTCATATAACTTGACTTTTAACAGTTCCAACTACTGAAAAGCAAGTAATGATTGTGGCAAGTTTTGTGATATATGGTATAGGTTTGATGACCATTTACCGACTACATAATAGAACTTCCATATAAAAACAATGTTGAATATTGCCATAATGTAGCAAGAAGAGAAGGTTTCTCAAAGGAAAAAACACTTATTCATCTCGCCATAATACATAATAGCTCATTTCTTTGTTTAGTGCAACTATAGATATTTAATATTAGTACAATGTTTAAGTTATACAAATCATATATCAATCATAAGAAATATATAAGAGCATCTATTTTTCTTGCTTATAGCTTACAAATAGAGGTAAACTCTTCAATAAGGAAAGGCAAATAAAATGTTACAAATGTTATGGCTGCTTTTTGACCCCTTGGACTATTTAAAATGTATATGCGCTACATGAAATAATGGGTTCCCGTATACTACAAGCAAAGTGATATGAAATAAATATATTTTATAAATGTAATTATTCATATTAAGTCGTATCCTGCTGATGAGATTTACTTTTTAAAATGATATATTCCACATGTTCCAATGATACATGCACTAGCAACACCAATAATTATTAGAATCCCATTGTTGCTTGCATTACTCAGAGAATCAGAATCTGCAGAACAGTCGGAAGATTTCTCGAGATCTTTCTTTTGAATATCTTCCTTTGTCTTTATGTGTTGGTTTTCATTATTTACTGAACAGTTGATACCAACATTCTCATTTCCCTTAGTGGTTTGAATTTCGTCATTATCGGAGATTGTTGACAGATTTCCAATTTTGTATTTTGTTATCCTTTTTTTAGAATCGGTCTTATCAATATCTAAGGTAGATAAATGCAGAGTTCTGTCCAAAACATCACCAACACTGGGCTTAGTGGTACTATGAATTCTGTCTGGGTGGTAGACACTTCGTTCAAGTTTTTCTCTATCTGTATTAGCAGTATGTTGCAATGCCATTTCAATTCTTCGATTCTATCTTTGACTAGAATTATCAAAAGATACATCAAAGCGAACAAAATACACAATTAAAGACATTGAAGAATATGTTCTAGACTGGGTTTTTTAACAAGAAAAGGTTAAGAGATCATCAAAATATTTATAACATAATTATAAGATCTCTTTGTACTTTGCAAAACGAATTGTTGAATTAATAGAAAGACCAAGGTTTTTCTACCCAAACAAAGATGGGCCGGAGTTAGATATGTGTAAGATTTTGTTTGAACTTTTAGTATTCATTGCTCTTTATCAAACCTTTGTCAATTACATGCAAAAGTAATAACGTACATTCAATAAAATATATTTTTGATGAATTACATTACAATTATTTTTATGTGTAATTAATTATATTACAATTACAGTGGCAATGTAATTTATTGCACTTCAATTACGTCTGTGCAGAGAACTTTATCATATAGTCCAAAATGTCAATCATTTGGTTGACTGATTCGATCCACAAAAAACTCATTCCTATACAGGTAAAAACGATGATTAATATATTTTTTTAACTATAATATGAAATCAAACAGGCCTTGAAAAATCCAATTGCACGTGTTCGCTATCTATTTATATCTATATTTATGTTTATATAGGGTTATATGACCGTGGTCAGTTTTTTTCTGAGGTCACTTTTATGGTTAATTAGATGGCGTCTAGACTAAAATACACATGCAATGCATATTATTGAGTCCATGCATCGTAAATTGTTTATTTTAGACTTTTAGAATTTTATATATACGTTTAGAATGTTATAAATCAAGTATGAGAATTTGAGTCAAATCGGTGAACATAAATTTGACACCTTATTCCCCTTTGGAGACTTTGAATTACTGTAGAATCCTTGTTGAAAGTTTTATTTGAGTAATAAAAATATGTATGCAATTTGAATAGGAGGGCATATTTGCCTTGTTCAGATCAGAAGTACCTGTTTTATACTATCAAAATTCCGGGAACCACTGCGCTCTTTTATGCAATTCAAGGTATGCTGAATTTTTCATCAAAGGTCATAAGATGTAGTTTTGACATTAATGACTGTCTTTTTATTTGAACTGAAGACAAAGTAGCTATAAATGCTTGAAAATGCATTGAAATTACTGGTTTTATTCTTATTACTAAAAATGTTTGAAATTAAACCCATTAAAATCAAATTTGTCACATATGTTGTTAGTAATTAATAAAATTATTTTTTGTTATTAAAAGATATGTTGGTGTGAAATTACAGCCCTCCAATTGCTCCGATAGGGTGTTTCGATTTTTTTTTGTCATTAAGCATGCATGCAATTAAGACTTTACCTGAAGCTTCAATGTTTGCATTATTTTAGATTGAACTAAATGAAACGTGTATATTATGACTGGTATAGAGTTAAATGATAGGTTATGTTCAAATAATCTTACGAGTTTTCATGTTTTACTCGGGTGTCTTACGGTACCATTTTATGACTTTGGAAATTGGTACATACTTATATAACATTTCTAAAATCTTTTTTGAAATGCAAATTTCAACCAGTTTAGCAATTGCAAGTTGTCTAGCTGGGAGATACACAACTTGCTCTTGTTGATAAGGGAATATGGTACTCACTAAAATTACCCCTTTTCCATCTTGAAGAAAAAGGAGGGGCATAAAATTTTTAATCACATTTTATGTTTGGACTACAATAAGTATATTCAACATGTTCAATGAACTACCTCTGATAAAAATGAGATAGATAGGTAAAAACCTTGATTTTTTATTAGATACTAACAAATTAGAAGTGGTATTTATGGACAATGTGACATACTGGTCGGACACGAGAAATTTTACTGTATTGTTGTCATTTTGTATTAGCCTTACTAAGATCTGAAGTACCTGTTTTTGTACTAACAAACTTCTGTGAACCAGTACACTCTGATCTCTGATATGAATTAAATGTATGTTGAATTGTTCAGCACAAGTCAGGATAAGGTATAGTTTTTACATGAAATGACTGTCACTTCATCGGAATTTAAGACGAATAGCTGAATGCATACAACTGCAGAATTTAACATAGAAAGCAATGGGGCTATGAATTAGTGGTTTTAATCCTGAATGATTAGAATAACAAACGTGAGGTCATTCTGTGTTATGTATACAAAACCAAAAACTTAACCGATTCTGGAACTGCTTATTAATAGACTTAAACTTCGAGGTCTGCTTGTCAATATATAAGTTTATTTTTAATATCCTGTGAGCTGTTGTTTGTCTTATATGCTATAATGCATGGTATTGTTTATCCCTTTTCGACGTAATTTTTGTCTTAATTGTCATGAAAAAATCGTTGATTTAAGTTATACATACCAGATTTGTTCTTTGAATTAAAAAACAAAACAATGGATAAAACTCCTGTGGCGGCTACAAATATCCAAACAGAATCTACGCGCTAACGCGAAAAACATTTAAAAAAAGAATTCTTATTTTCATATTAACATGAATAATATATTCTCGTCATTGAGTAAAAGTTTATTTTAAATTACCAAAGTACACGTAGATATGAAAAATAATCACACGATGATACGAAGTGATATATACTGATAGTTACACTTCATCGTTTTATTTTAAACGCAGTAATATGCGCAGTTATATAGATTAATATATAGATAATACAGATATAATTTGTTTTACAATCTACAATGTATGATCCTTGTTAATTTTGCTCTTACCATGTTTACCATACTATAACATATATAATTAAATTTCTCATTTTCAGCAATCAGAATTTCCGTTAATACATAGCATTAACAGAAAAAGCGTGTGATAACTAATTTCTAATAAAACAAAACCACAGTTGGGGAGCCTAATGCAAAGAATATTCTGTCTCTTTTTAAATTATTGACAACCTGTCTGGAGTGTTGAGCTTGATATTTTTTCTATGAAAGTTTTGTTATTGAAACATGTTGTCGCAATGAACGTGGTTGAGATGACTTGTATTTCTAGAGCTCACATTGTATTATCCACATCATCCTTTTTATTCATTCAGTGTGTGTACTGTTGCAAGGTAAACATTCTGTAAGTATCTAACATACCATTTCCCGTTCATCATCCCTGTCACCAACCTGGCAGAATCTTGTTGGTGTGAAATGAAGGAATGTATTTATCTTGTTCGTGTTGACATTCTGCTCATCTTCCCCGTGTTCTATGGAGTGACATTTGTCTCCATTTGAATTGTAATTTAAAAAAAAAAACATGAATAAGGAAGAAAAATTAACATAGATAGGTTATATCAAGTGCAAAAGAGTGTAATGTGAGCGACTGCTTGTTTATGCATAATCCCAGGGTATTTCATAGCCGACGTCATGGTAAACACATTTTTCTTGTTTAAGGACGTATGGTTTCGTACAACTTCTTACCTGCACTTCATTTTATTTTGGTGGCTAGTTGTCTAATTGGCATTCACATCACATCTCCTTATTTTACATGTATCTTACTGTTATATGTCTTTGTTTACTGACAAAACGGCCCTCATGCTTCAGAAATACTTGCACAAATTACATCCATGAAAGCAGAAGTTACTGGTATAGGATCTGGCAAGATCACAAAAAAGCATGTCTGGCTTGGTCAATCAATGTTAACCCCGCTTTGCCTGGTACATAAATAGTGAATCTATTTCTGGTACATTTATTTTTGATCTAGTCATAATTATCTATCATTAATTGCAGAGTAAAACAATTGCCAGCAATTTGAATTTAAATTGGACAACATTTCAAGAATGTTTACTTAAATATCATAGTTTTTGTAATATAACCTTTCTTCCTTTCATCAATATTTCCTTTGTTTCCTAAACATCTTTCGTAATACTATAGTTGGTAAAGCAAAAACACCGAACTCCATGGAAAATTCAGATAGTAAAGTCAAAATCAAAATCTCAAACACATATTAGAAAACAACTGTCATAATGCTGACTTGGGCATTTCCTTGTGTAGATATCATTTGGATTAGACCTGATTCCAAAGCTAGCAAAACATCTGACTTGTATGGCAGTAGCAGACAATACCAAGCCACGCCAAAAGGATATTCTCAAGAATAGACAAAACGGTGAAGGTTAAAACTATACAATGACAAATGAAAAGAACGCTAGACCACGTACTTAAGATGATAAACAACGTCACTATCTAGATTCTATACTTCAAGACCATCATGCGTTATTTGTGAAGTTTATACTGAACATTTATGAACATGACGAACAAGGTATTAGTATCTTCCAATGTTTTTTTATAAGGACGAAACGTTCTTTGTCATCATCCTGATTCATTAATTTTTTACTTAGACACAGGTGACTTTTTATAGCATCTGAGTACCAGTTGCACGCTCTTGAATACAGTTTTAGCTTTGAAATGTATATCTCAGAAGCAGATGCAATTTGTATATTGCTGCTAATGAAGGGGAAATGTTTTATTGAAAAAATCTAAATCGTCTCTTGTGAAAAATATTTTGGTACCGAAAAGACTGCAGATGTCACATTCAGTCTAAAATGCGGCGCAGTGGAAGCCGTGTATTTTGTTTCTTTAATTTTTAGTTCCGGGGGTATATTGATGGAACATTATTAGAAAAGTTTTCATTGCCATTGGAAAGAACAGCATCAATATATTTGAATGTAAAATTAAGTAATCTGGCTTCTTTGATCTTTTTGTTTTTGAAGAAAGTCATTTTTAAATGAAACTAAGAATATGTTTGAAAGGTGTAGAAAAAGGTCTAGATTTTTTAAAATCCACACTAGTGCTATATAAAAAAAAATCCCTGCAAAAAATTATTTGATAGGATCGCTAATTTTCCTATCATCTTTCTTTATTTTGGATAAAGATTAAAAAAGTCTGATATCTATCAAATGACTTATGAACAAAACACTATAGAACCTTACTGATGACAAGGCAAAACATAATACAATCTATCAGAGAAAGGACACACTTTTCAATAACTTCTATTTGAAAAATCACATTATACATTATTACTTGAGTAAATTGCAGTTGCAAAGTCCCGGGTGACTATGAAGAAAATCAGAAGTTAAACTCCCCTATTATTTATATCAATTATCTATGCTTTCCTTTTTTCACATCAAAATAATCCGCTCTGTCTGTAGGAAATATATAAACTGGTCAGAGTTATTATTTCGTTACTAAATCATTTTTAACCGTATTGGAAACATGTTCACTGCGGTTTTAGTGACATTCTCCTGTAGAATTAATAAGGCCGTGTTTAAGATTTCGTCAGCATAGTGTTTTATGATTTCAACAGGTATTTGGAATACCGAAAAATACACTGACACTCCAAAATTTCATTGTGAGGATCATATGCATAGGTGTGTTCAGCTATTGTTGTGTCAACGATCATATATGTACTGAATCAATTATAACACACATTCACACTTTAGGAATTTCCTGGTGATGTGTATGTAGTCAACAACTTTGACAAAAATTCCTTTGAAATACTCTGGCATGGATTATATTTATGCAAATCCTGTGTTGCATACAATACAATAAAACAGTTTATAGGTTACTGTTTGCTTTCGCGATTATCTTATCAAATGCTTGATCATTTAATTTCTGATGGTATATATCACTTCATTCGGTTGTTGGAGGGTGGATAGAGTGACGTCTCACACCGATTCTTGAAGTATACTTTTTTCCACAAACATCCACATTTAAAGGTCTAAACGTCGTTTTTGGTTTATAGCTCTTCATCCTTTTATAAGCTTTTAATCTTCAAATGTATTGGCCTCGAGCATCACTGAAGAGACATTGATTGTCGAAATGCGCATCTGGTGCAGAAAAATTGTACCGTTTATGGTATAATACTCCTGGGTCGATGCCTCTGCTGGTGGATCGATAGTCACCATCCCAGTAGGCATGAACATACGGATTTTGTGTTATTAGAATTTGATGTAACAAAGTTTTTTAAATAATGTAAAATTAAGGAATGTATCTCCCTCATGTAAAGCGCTGACTTCTTGCCCGTTTTTGAATATACTTGTTTGTCCTTTTAGGTTTATAACAACTCATCCTTTTAATAAGCTTTGGATTTTCAAATATTTTGGCGTCTAGCATCACTGATGAGACATTGATCGTCGACATGCGCATGTGGTGCAGGACAAATAGTACCGTTTATGTTCTTATGTAAAGTATACGTTTTTACCTTTAAATTTGACTTTTTAAAACAAAAAAAATCATATGAACTCTAAATCAACCAACGTCAGTAGTCAATGATTGAAGGACCACTAGTTCTACTGAAGGGCTAGGGCCTAATTAACTCCATGGGAATGACATGATTATTAATAGTTTAAAGTCATGCACAATACAATTATCTTACCATGTGTGCTACACTTGTAATGCCCTAATTATAAACAGCTGTCACGCTGCAGTAATCGAAATTTGACACCTATATATCAAAATGATAAGGCGATGAGGCATGATTACTAATAAAACAACTAACATCAGAGTTCAAACGACGGATTTAAATATTGAGAAAAAGACCTTTACCGTTAAGCCAACTTTATAAGACCAGCATAGAAAATGTGAAACAGTTTAAACGATAGAATTAATCGCCGGTGGGGTTCTTTATGATAATTTGTTTAGTGTTTTGTTATACTTTGTGTCTTTTCGCCATTATTTAAATCATATGTACGCTATGATTTGTCTGTCTCTTCAACCTGATGTTAATGTAATTGATGTTGCCTTTAACATCGAGGTTTTGCAAAAAATAGACAATATAAGCCCCTGTTGTATGAAAAACATTAGACAAATTTTTTTAATAATTTTAGATCATGCGTCATTATTAACAAAATAGACAAGAAGCATATTACATAGGGATGTGAACGTTGAATACTTACTATAGGCATGACTGCAGATGGTCGTAATTGTCGGATTTAAACAAAGTGATACGGGTCGGATTCATGGATCTATTATTTCAGCTCCCCCTCAATAGCTGCGAGCTTTATAAGTTACGTGGTAAAAGGAGGCGGGCAATGCTGAAGTGACAATCGAAGATCACAAGTCGAGGAAAGATGGGAAAAAACATGAAAACGCATTGAGCGACGGCAAGAATTAAGTCTAAAAATGCAAAAAAAAAAAAAAAAAACAAACAGCAAACTAAAATTCGACCAGCCAAACCCAACCAAAAATGGACAAAAAGAGGATCAGGTGCTCAAGATAAATTGGAAAAATAACAAGTACAAGCCACTAACATTATTGTAATACTTAAATTGATTGCACTTGTGTTTATAGATCCATGTTAGTCTCAATGCAATCTTAAGTTTTTTAAACCTGACGAGTATTTGACAAATTTATGAATTGGTGAACAACAAATATTCTCACATTTACTTTAACTCTGAACGATGCAAGCCGATCAGAAAAATTCAACCTGAACTTTTTTTGGGGCCTATAACAGCCATTTGTTTATGTAAGCAAAAGCGTATATATATATTTCTGGTTACCAAATAGCTTAAGAGTACTTCAAGTGAGTTTTTATCCAGGAAATTGTATTAAATGCAACAACAATTTTTATTTTTAATGATAAAAGGATGAATTCTCATCATGTGAGAAAGGAGAACTGTTTCATGGGGTAAAGTAGGAAAATGTTATCTGTCTTCTTGAAGTGTCACGTAATTTA
Organism: Mytilus californianus; assembly: GCF_021869535.1. Classification (NCBI taxonomy): domain Eukaryota; kingdom Metazoa; phylum Mollusca; class Bivalvia; order Mytilida; family Mytilidae; genus Mytilus; species Mytilus californianus. The sequence continues at coordinate 60,422,319 of NW_026262604.1, read as the reverse complement.
AAGATAAGACGATTGGTATAATAAAATAGGATTTGTTTTTAATGAACAATATGTATAAAGGTAAATTTTTTATTACATATATCTGGGTGATTTACTTCAATCTCATATTTTTGTCGTACTAAAGTAGATACATTGGAAGGTGCAATTTCTTACGTTAGCCTATGGAAATTGAGTAGTAATTGAACCCCCTTCCCCAGGCTGAGATGCAAAGAAACTAGAAAATTATTTATATTGTTCTTTCGAACAGCATACTACTGTTTGTATTTTTTGTTTTTGTATCTGCCTCATTACGTTTCTTATTCAATTATCAAATCCTTTCTTGTTTCATGTATCACCGATTGTAATGATCCATTTAGGGTCAAAATAAAATAAAAAATGTCTGTGGTTAAATAACTATTATGTTTTTGAAAGAGGTAGATAACGTAAAAGCTCTTTTTCCGCAACTATCAATTACGTTATATTTTGTATTAGTAACCTTCATAAACAAATACTCAACTTATGTCGGTTTTCACCATGTAGCAAATCAGTTTTCATGCTCAAAAGCTTTCTAGCTAAATAAGATTCTTTACCGCATATATAGTTTTTCCCTAATGTTGCTTTAGACTGATCGTCTTACTGTAAACTTGTGCTGACTTAATTTAGTTATGATTATTATATGTATATGTTGTGTACAAGTTGTAATGTTGTTCAAATTTTAATTTGTACATATTTTTTGTACAAGTTATCAGTGTTTATGAACCGCTTAACACAAATGGATGATGCAAGCACACAATCTTTAGTTTCGCATATTTCTGTCAAATTTTTACAACTACAAGATACAGTCTAATACCGAGCATTGATATAAAAGATATTATTAGAACACACAAATACTTGTTATGGATATGATTTTGGTATGATTTGAGTCGAAAAATAAAAATAGAATTTAAACTATTCAGTTATCATCATTTCCAGTTTGAGGACAAGGGAAATAGCACTAAATGCTGGGTTGAAGTATACAAATTAGAATTTAAGACATTAAACTGAAACATTTTGGAAGATACACTTTTATTACCTGGTGCAGGAAGGTATGTGTCAAAAAACTTATATAACTTGTACAAAAACCCTGTACAAATTATAATTTGTACAAACTTACATCTTGTACACAACATATACATTAAATTTGTGTTGAAGTATATGAAATCACAAGTTTACAAATTTACATATTAAAAACAAACAAGCCAAATTTTGTATAAATGTTTGCTTATCAATTATATCAATCAAATAATAGGTGTTTAGGAGAAAAAGTTTATTCGAAGCGAGTGAGATCAAAATCAATCATAACCCAGTTCATGTCGTGGGACTTGATCTTTCAGTGTGATAAACTATTTTAAAATGTAACCTACTTTACGGTCACGTAATCAGTACAATATATTACATGAGCACCCATTATTAAATAAAATTGGGAGATTGGACAGACGTTTACCGCTACAAACATTTTGACAATTGATTTAAGAATTAAATGTTTTTGTGTAATTTTCCTGGGATATAAAACCGTAGGCGGAAGCGCTTTAAACTAAAAATGTGTTTACGTTCAAGAAATTAACATTACTTTCGAATATTTAAAGAAGCTTTAATTATTTCTTTGAAATATTTGTACGCTGCAACTATATAATAGCGAGTTAAATCAATACTGTTTGTTTTCCTGTCCATTGTTTAAATATTGTCACGGAGGGCATGTGCATACATACATGTTGCACTTTGCAGGTCAATTACTTATTACCAACCCCGGTCTCATAGCGTATTAAACATCTGTGTTACTTTTTATCAAAGTTTATATTTTTTTTTTAGAATATTGTTTTGTTTTTGTTAACAATGTCATAACGACATTAATATGAGTATTAAACTACACATTTATAGAATTCATATTGAAAAACAATTCTGCGCTGTATTTTTTTTATTAAATTAACAAGATAAATAAATTATCATGGTACTTACCTTTTTTAATTATTATAATTTAATGTCACTTTCGGTTAACATTCCATAAAGACAAAAGTCAACCAACCACATAAAAAAGACCGAAAGGTTTTAAAATATACCAGTATGAATTTTCATCTAAATTAAGAACGTCAAATTGACCTGTGATCTTGACCTCGATTTTAAGGTCATAGGTCAGTGATTCCAGATAAAAAAAACATCCGAGGTCATTCATTTGTATGGCTGAATTCAAATACATAGGGGGTGAACACTAAAAGTGTGACGAAACACTTCAACTAAAAATTAAATGCGTTTAATTTGCTCCTTATAATCAATTATTTGGCAACAGTCTCTTATCATTAACCGTTACGGTATCATTAGATTAAAGATGACAGGCAAATTTCAAAATTAAAAACTTAATCATAACATTTGACCCTGACCTCAATTTCTTCGAAATGGACTAAGGACTTCATAGCAAAACACTTGAGGCCTCTATAACTCATGATGTATGAATCTTTTTAACAAAACAAGTTTAAAAGGAAAACACTCCCATACTATATCATTGAATTTTTTCTGTGTAACATAAATACAACATTAGTTAGAGTATACGAACAATTTGGAAAAAAAAAGTTTTGGTTTATATCTTTTACGGTTTCAGAGAAATAACGATAACAATAAAAAGGGACGCGGTGAGATAACTCTATAAGAATAAGTGTTTGGTTACACAAGGTGAATGGGGAAAGTGGAAAGACATCATAACGTTGTTCATAATATCAATGTTCTCAATATGATTGTTTTTCAGTTTTGGTAACTGTCATGTGTATTGGAATGTTAGCTAATACAGCCGGTAAGTGATATACTTTTGAGAAGTTCGGTGTCATTAATCTCAGTGACTGACTTGGGAATAGAAAAATAAGGCAGTAAAAAATGCAATAACAAAATTTATGAACTCCGGAAAACTTTCTACACGAAAAGTTCCTAAACAAATGGCAAAATAAAACGTTAAAGCATATCAAACGAAAAACAACTGTCATATTACGGAACAAGTATGTATTAATGTGGAAAATTGCGTTTAACCTGGTTGTACAGATAGCCTCTCACTTGTATGACAGTCGGATAAAATGCAATTGTTGACAAAAATTTGTGAGCAAAGCAAACGGAAATTATTGGTTAAACCCTTGCAAAGCTAGGCGTCCGTTTGGCTGTGCGGGATAAACAAGTACACAGCCACGTCTGGTCAGAATGCCTCGTGTAGAGTAAGCGCAACGATATACACCATTGCAAAACCTGTTTGGGGAGTCCATGGACCTGTAGCAAGTCAAAATTTCTGACCTAATCCAATGTACTCTCAATTTTTAGTTGTAGTCCGAGTATCCCCATTTACATCTCTGACGGTCTCTTATTACAGAACCTTGTTATTGTATTTATTCCTAATTTGTTCTCTTCCTGAATATGTATGAAATATTTGCCAATGACGTCAGGCAACTTACACTCAATCAATGCCCATAATCCAATATGGGGAAGCAAATCTTAAAATTATAAGGATAACATTATAGAGGACTTTGTGTCTTAAAAAAGCAATCTTCATTATTATGAGCTGATAGTCATATTCATCATTGAAACAGTGCATAATCTTCTATTGATTTAACTAAGTGCGACCCTTCTCTTCAACTTGATTTGTCATGGCGCATACAGGATAGTCCTTGTGAAATTGATCGTTTTTTAATAATTCTCTTTACTTCTGCTTAACAAAGAGTCCTTCGTTGAAAGATCGACAATGCTGATTGGCCTTTGTTTGAAACTCTCTGTGGAAAGGAATTACAGCCGAAGACTTTTGTAGATCATAGTTTATCTGATGATTGTGATAAAAAATAAATAACCGCCATAAATACGAAGTCCATTAACTAAACTATTTTAGAATACCTTTGCAAGTTTCGTGCAAAGACACGACGGACATGAAAACAAGCTCGGCGTTTTTCATGGCAAAATTTGTTACTTCTCGCTCTGCTACGACAAAAGCTCGGCGTTTTTTTAACTTCTCGCTCTGCTACGACAAAAGTATGGAACACGATTCAAAGATCAAAGGACAACTTCAAAACCAACAGTCAAACATTAAAAGGAAGCAAAAACGATATTGACATCGGAAAAAGTTTGCGAACGAGATAGGTAAAGTTTTTCGTAATCTGAATTCCTTTGATATTTACAAATAGGTTTTTAAAAAACAAAAATGAATAATAAATATGAACTTTAAATCGTAAAATAGACAAACAATACAATACAATATTTCCATTTTAAGAACTTAAGACATCTTTATGTAAGTCCCATCCTACAGTTGGTGGTCCTAAGGGAACGACCATTTAATTTGAAGTTGTGGGGAAGTTTTATGGTTTCTTGCTAAAAAAAATATTCAGATCCCCTAGTTGATGAAACAAATATTAAGGTATGGCAGAGAACATTAAAAATATTCTGAATCCATATCTTCACCATACCTAATAGTGTTCAATTTTGAAGAAAAGAAAACAATAATTTGTTTGATAGCGTCCAACACTAAAAAATATTTTTCGCTTAAAACATTTATGACCCAGACAACCCCCCGCCATAATGTAACAAATATTTCCAAATTTAAAAAAATATAGAATTGAATGATTCTCAATAAAACAATTGGATTTCTATGGGTGCAAAGTCATACCGCCATCCAAGGAAAAATAGCTATAGAAAAAGAAAACAACACGTTACATAAATTTCATGGAATAAATGCCATGTGTAAAAAGTAAAATCAAAAAAAATACTGAACTCCGAGGAAAATTCAAAAAAAGAAAGTCCCTATTCAAATGGCAAAATCAAAAGCTCAAACACATCAAACGAATGGCTAACAACTGTCATATTTCTGACTTGGTACAGGCATTTTCTTATGTAGAAAATGGTGGATTGAACCTGGTTTTATAGCTAGCTAAACCTTTCACTTGTATGACAGTCGCATCAAATTCCATTATATTGACAACGATGCGTGAACAAAACAAATAGACACAATTGGTAAAAAAGTAAAAAATAGGGGTACAGCAGTCAACATTGTGTTATCATCTTAATCACTATAAAAACAAACAAATGTAAAGAAGAAGCACCACAAATCATACATCAAATTTAACATCTTCATTTTGCTTTTTTATTATACGATTTTATTTATCTATGTAAAATCCACCCATAAAGGATGGAACCCAATACCTACATATGAAATACCATATATATGACATTCTTATTTTAATTCTAATATAAGAGAATATGTTTTTTAATATGAAAAAAAGCATGGAGTAAAATGAACGACATATAGTTGCAATAAGTCAATAAAATATATACAAACCTTTAAACAGGAATTGTCAGTGTGTATTGGTCATGCTAGAATTACAAACAAGTATCTTTAAAAAAGGTAAATTTAACCACAAAGTTTACTTTGCAATTCCAAGTATACCATTCATGACAATATATTTTAAATTGAAATATCGACTTTTGCGGATATCATGAAAAATATTTTAATGTAAATAACATGAATAATGTGTAAGATTTCGGAGTTTTATTACTTTATTACTTTATCTTATTTGTGAAATTTATCATGTTTATATGATGTACGAAAGAAGTAGAAGCCTTTATGTCTGATTTTGAAAAACCTTTGTTAAAATAATTCAAGTTGCACTCGCCGCGATTTTTGCCCTTTTGTGCTGATGCCGCGTAAAGAAAACACCTATCAATCAATCAAACATTTGATTGCGGACTTTCCTTTTTGAATTTTCCTCGGAGTTCAGTATTTTTGTGATTTTACTTTTCATTTATATCTATTAAACAATGTAACGATATAAGTGATCAGTCCATGACTCCAAGCTTTTTAAAAAAGGCGTTTTCAGGAATAAAAACTTCTATATTTTTTCATGAAACGTTATGATAGATTATTTGTCAGTTTTCCATGTTGTTCTGAAAATCTTCTCTTGAAATTAGTTTTCAAAAGTTATCAAAATAACCAACAGCAAGTCTAAGAGAGCAAATCATAATGGTCATTGTTTTGTTTTCTTTCTTTCTAATAAACTCAACATCAATTAATTACTTGGCATGTTGGTTTACGTTTTGTGTGTAACAGGAACGTACGTTAACCCTAAATCACAATATCAATTTTTATTTAACCTACTATACATTTCTAGGAACATGATTAGTTGAAAGCAACCGCGTGGAGACCGTGTTTATTCCATATAAGTTAGTGAGCGGGGCTTATTTCAATACACAGTTAGTAATGTTACGTCCCTTTATTAAAACAATACGGTGTTGAGGAAAAATCTTAAAAGTTTCAACAGACGAAAATTAATGATGAAAAAATGAAATAAATTCTTAAAACACATGTAAAGCTAGCAAGTTGTAATTGTTGGCATTTGTTTTTGTATGGACCAATGAAAGTAGGTTCTAAATAATAACGGCATTGAAGACTTGATAACTTTGATAGGCCACTAGTCTAAATACCACATGTTAAGTTGCTAGTGACCTAAAACGATATATATAGGGTCAGTAAATTCCATATGGAGATTCGAGCTTCGCTATCACCCCATATGGAATTTACTGACCCGATATATATCGTATTAGGTCTTTGCTCTCACCCCATATGGAATTTACTGACCCCATATATATCGTACTATTAAAGTCACTAGCACACTATGTAACTGAAACAGTATTGCATTTGAACAAAAATTATGTAAATGCTAAATTGAAAATATTACTTAAGACGTAACCTTTACATGAGATCAAACAACCAAACATTTGAATATGTGTACTGGTATATAAATCTTGTAATATTTTCAAAGACGTTTTTAGTCAAATATTTTCTGTAACACTAGTAACAGGATAGACAAATGTCGTGATATATCTACTCCCTTTTCTTGTGTGATTATGGTTTCCAACACGTTATTGCACTTTTTATGCCCCAGCTACGATATTAGAGGGGCATTATGTTTTCTGGTCTGTGCGTCAGTTCGTCCGTCCGTCCGTCCGTTCGTCCGTCTGTCCCGCTTCATGTTGAAGTTATTGGTCAATTTTGACCCCAATTTCACGGTCCACTGAAAAAATCGACATTTTTTTAAATGACTCATATACGGTTTATGGATTTGAAATTGAAGAGTATGATAGCTAATTTGTAATGAATTGTGTGTGTGTTTTGGGGAGGGGGGGGGGGGCTTATCAATGCAATTCAGAATTGAGTTTTTCGGTGATGGGTTCTTGACACTTATTGGGATATTGAACGATTGTGGATGAAGAAAGGGGTCATGATACTATAACAATTTAGTAATCATATGATTGAATTAATGTATCTTGTGTTTATAACCGCAGTCGTTTGTAATTTGTTGTAGTAATTTTATCGATCGGCTGTTTTTACAGTTGGATATTACTTCGTACAAAATTGGTAGCTATGTACGTTTATGATAAATGATGTGGGAATGTCCTTACCTTTTTAGCTGACTTATTTTTTAATGTAATAACTTGTGTTTACTGACCAGCCATATTAGTTGTTGTGTGTTGGCGTTTTATTACACGAGATTGCTTGTTTACATAGCAAAAGTTTTTATTAGTTGATCAACTGACCCAAACATCATACATAGAAGGTTGACAAAACAAACTTCAGATCTTATCTCATGTCTGCATGAGCAGTCACATAGTCTTGGGAACGAAAACCTTATTGTTCAACCTTAATATAATGTCTAAACAGAAATCTACACTAAGTCTGGTACGGAGGTTTTAAATGTTTTAAGAAAAGCGAAAGCTTCTAACGTTAGATTTATACATGACTATGTTGTTTTTGCTTAAGTCAACCTTCAACCTACGGGATATTCCCCGTCAACCATCGTTCCACTTAGTCAACCTACTATCGTTACCATAAAATGAGTGAGGTTTTCTAGACGTCTACTTTCATTTTAACAGAAAGAAGTAAGACAAATGAATAATTTATTAAATCTATTCTTATACGTATTCTATACTTTCGGTAACGGAAGGTTGAAAAGTCAAAATTTCTACCGAATCAACATACGGGAAACAATCAACCTTCTTCCTGACCTATAAATTAGATAATGGCGGCATTTTGAATATCAATATAAATGTATAGTTTGTAAATGAATTGTTGATATTTGGTTATAGAGATGCTTCATTAAGTACACATAAAAGTAACACCTGACTTACTTATTACTTTAACCTTATAGCAGCTCAAAGGATCCATGCGAATTATGTTCGGTCAAGCCTCTTATTCAATCTTATCATCATCCACTTGGTTTAAGGGGCAATATCGTTAAGTCATCTTCTATGGTACACGTCTTTGGGCGATGCATCAATGCGCCACCTATGAAAACAAAACAGTTACTAAAATGGTCTTATAATCAATACTAGTTTGGGCAATCATTATTCTAATTATTTTACTCAGATAGTCTTAAATTTGATTCAAGATGTATCTTCAATCATATATCTGATCTAGAACACACACGCAAAATCGCGGGCATTTAGAGAATATGTGAACTGTTGTAGGATAATTTTTTGTAAAAAATATTATAACTGGAGAAATTCAGGAAAAGTACCAAAAGTCAAAGGTACTTGGAGACAGGACAAATTTTTTTAAGCTCTCCCCCTTTTTTCCAAAGACCGATATTTTTTGTTTTCTGTTTTTCTGTATACTATGAACATACATATACTATAAACGATCACTGATATATTATATAGAGACTCTATATAATATATCAGTGACCGCCGTGGAAAGTAAACTATTGGAATTTATAGTAAACATGGTAAATAACAAATACACTTTATTTATAGTATATGTATGATCATATGCAAACTCCGAAACAGTGGTGACGTTGCTTCGCTAAACTATCACGTTAAAGTCAACGTAGTGTAGCAATATGGCCCAAAGAGCTCACAAGGCCTTGCGAGCTTTTTATTACTCGGAGTCCGTCGTCGTCTGTCATCGTAAACTATTTCAACCATCTTCGCCTCCGGAATTACTGGCCCAATTACTCCCTAAGTTATTTTTTTTGCAAAAATTGTGATGAATGGGAACGTACGGAAGCCATAAAATGACACATTAAAAATTAAATTAATCCGTGATCTCAGTTTAGTAACCCGTGATCTTGGTTTAATTATTCGTTATCTCAGTTTGATAATCCGTGATCTCGGATTGGTTATCGGTGATCTTAGTTTAATAATCCGCTGTCTCGGATTATTAAACCAAGATCACGTATAATCAAATCAAGATCACGGATTATTAATCCGAGATAACGGATTATTAAAACGAGATCACGGATTATGAATCCGAGATCTCGGATTATAAATCATTAACAATCCGATATCTCGGATTAATTATATTTTTTATGAGTCCCTTTATGGCTTCCGTAGGAACTTAAAAATGGCATTTGTTAACATGTATTAATGTACTTTTAACATCATAATTATATAATTATTGATAAAATATATAATTATACAAAAAAATACAGATGAGCGATTTCAGGCTGTCATGAGACTCCATTTATTTGCGAGACCATTTTAAAATGTTTGTTTATCGGACTTCTGAAACAGCACCGTGCCACGTGACTAATATAAATAATATGTGGTATGAGTGCCAATGAGACAACACTCGTTCATGGACATAAAGGAGTTAAAGCAATTGTAGGTTACAGTAGGGACTTCAACACGGAGTCTTGGTTCATACCGAATGGCAAGCATTAAAATGACCAAAAATTACCAGTGTAAACAACTGAAATGGGATAACTAACGGTCAAATCTATATACAAAACGAGAAATAAAAAACAACCATGAATTACACCAATAATTATATATATAATGACATACTATAGTTTTATAAGATGAAAACGCAGGTGCCTACATGTGTATAACATGGAAGATACAAGTAGTAATAAAAAGATTTATACATTTGCACACCTTTTATAAACAACTATGGATAAGAGTGACACTTTACTTAAAAAAGAGATAAAACAACCTGTTAAGTATTAAATTGAGAATAAAACTAATAAAATAACCATCACAAATAATCCCTCTCTCCCGCGGGTAACTGCGCGTAGGCAGAATAACATAATATGTTTGGATAGTTACTTTTGATGAAGGATATACGTGTATATGATAGTTTGTCTGTGATCGCAAACGTGTACTAACTTCAATTACTTTGTAGGTGGTAAACATGTTGGACAAAAGTATCTTTACAAAAGAAGTCAAAAGTTGTTATTGAGTTCTATTCAATCGAACAGTCAAATAAATATAGGAATGAAACACATGTTGAAAGTAAGTAATTCGGTTTCACTTGGAAAATCAAAGCACTGTAAGCGCTATATGACAATTACTAAAAAAGTTATTGAAAACAAGACGGTAGTTGATACGATGGTTTCAACCAATAATCGTCATTTTTTGGCAATTCTGGCCAACTTTATGTATAATGTGCGTGTGATGTAAATTGCCAGTATGATTATCAAAATACCAGTGTCTTCTTTGCATATACATTATTTTACATGATTGAAAACATGAATATGTATCCAAATAAAATCATGCCACATTCAAGATATCTTTAGTCAGTTTTTGATATTTTCAAAAGTCATTTTAATTTATTGATTAGGCTGTTAATAGGCTATTAACACAAATATTGTTTTTTTTTTTTTGTGTTTGATGCCCTGCATGCAAGTCTTTCATTAAATTGTTTATCATCGTTTTTCAAGAGCCTTTCATGAGGACAGTCTTTTTTTATTTCTAGGAAAATATTTGTTTGAAAGAAGTAATTTGATTACCGTAACGTCATTGCCAATCTTTCAGTAGCACTGATTTGATACACATGTGTCCTGGGTCTTTCAAACAGGGGAGATACTTTTCTTGCCAACTTTTCAAAATGCTCCCGAGACATACGAAAGTATAGAATGTGATATTCTGGATCAAGTCTCATTTCCTGCACAGGATTTGCATAGTCTCCTTGTCGTCTTCTTTGGGCCAATATTGATCTTGTGTATTTGGTTCTCTTTCTTCTACTTCTAAGTCTGTTGTACAGCAACCATATATCAGTTATGTGCATCGAATACACATGAATTAAAGAGTTGGTATCCTTTTGAATCGTCTTCAATTGATTCTCCATTTTGAATAGTTTTTTTGTTTACAAAAATCGCTAAGCAACGCGAACTAAAAAATGATCGTGGCGACACGTTTATTTAGTATCGCATCGCGTCGCATCGCTGCATCATTTTGTCGCATCGCTACGCCTTCGATAGCATCGCGTCGCTTGTCGCATCGCTGCCGCTACCGAAGTATAAAGCCACCATTCTTATTTCTAAGGGAAGCAATTCCCTCACAAACGTTCCTCATTCAACGAATTCAGAATATTTGAAAAAAAAAATATAGAAAGAAAACGTATATATACATGTATCTAATATTCTAAAGTCTAAATTGAAAACAACGTTCAAAACTATGATTGCGTTGGATAAAAACTGCAATTTTTATACGTGTGCAAGCAAAACAAATGTCTTGCTAGAGGGGTCTAAAAACAGCACAAACAACATTTTCCAAAAGACCAAAAAAGTGAAAAAGTATATTTTAACAAAATGCATTTGACTAACAGGTCGAACAACAAATGTTCTTAAACTCTGCTGACTGCCATTGGCGATTGCCAAATAAACGGATTACTGATGTAATAAATGGATCTTAATTATAAATTTAATACTAAACAGAAAACAATAAACTTGCGGAAACGATGGTATACCGCAAACAAAAGGTGCAAAGGTTTCTGTACACCATATCCGGATTTCGACAATTAATGTCTCTTCAGTGATGTTAGGAATCGAAACGGTATTTGGAAAGCCATAAAATTTACCTCAATTTAGGATAGACTCTTGAAGTTTGAGGAGTCAAAATAGGATGAACGGATCATATAAACCCGAAGGCAAATATAATACAAGTCCAAACGAAAAAATATAAACAAGTCTTAATTGAAAACAAAATATAAACAAGTCTAAATTGAAAACAACGTTGGGTTCAATTTAGACTTGTTTATATTTTTTCGTTTGGGCTAGTATTATATTTGCCAACGGGTTTATATGATTTGTTGTTCGACCTGTTAGTCAGATGAAATTTGTTAAAATATACTTTTTCACTTTTTTGGTCTTTTGGAAAATGTTGTTTGTGCTACATGTATCTAATATATACTATAGGTTTTTTTTTCATATTAAATAAAGACAAAAAAAAAAGCTATGTAGAATTACATTTTGTATTAAGGTTTTATTTTTGTCATTTTCACGTATGTCCTTGCGTACGAAATGCAACAACGTAAAACAAGCGGCAGCAAGAGTGTAAGGCGAATTGGCTTTCAACAAATTCTTATCATCATTTGTTAATGTTTCCGTTATCTAATGACTTTTGGGTTCACATTCATGCAATTTTCCGTAGAATGCTTATATTTCATTTGGCCTTTAAAACTTGTTTGATTCGAGCGTCACTGATGAGTCTTTTGTAGAAGGAAAGCGTGTCTAGCGTAAACAATTTGAATCCCGGTATCTGTGATTAGTTTATTTCCACGTCTTCACTAAATGACGTCATTTACATCAGTTGACTTCATAAAAAGCAGTCCACGTGGGAGTAGGCCGAGAACAGAACAAACAAACCATGACGTTGCCAATAAGCTGACATATACATATATTTATATTTTACTGTAAGCGTTTGAAGAACGCCTTAATAGAATAGAAAATAGACGTCCACTTAAATCCAACATATGTATGCCAGAGTCATATTTAATTGGTAATCAAATATGATTAGTATTAGTCAATATAGTTTTAATCATATATTTAGTTACATTGCTTATTATACTTGATACAGCTATGATTTTCACTCTTTAGTATTCAGTTTCACACTTTCCTTTATTGGACCTCAGTCATTTTCCTGTACTGAACCTCATTCAGTTTTGGAGGGAAAGTACTGGTCATTATATTGGTCACTTGTGAGTTGTTTAGGTATTCTCTATTGATTTCTTTGTTCCATTTAATTTTCTAGTGACAGTATTGTTACTTACCTGTTTTATTTGCCTTGGTGACATTTTGACAATATTTGATATTGGATATTATATACATATTTCATACTTCTGTTGGAATTCATTATGCATTTCTACAGGTCAGTTATATTCTTTTTTCTAACAAGAACTAATATATTGATGTTTTAACATATTGAATAAAAAATGAATGAATGAGTTGAATGAAAGTATATACAGAGGAAGTGATTAAAATTAATAACAAACATATTAAAATATAAACCTTTATTAGTAAAGCATATTTGGTAAATGTCAAATAGAATAAATCATTTAAAACAGTATATAAACTTCATAGTTTTCTATACATTTAAAAGTACATTAGTACAGAGATCTGATACTAAGATAGACATTTTATTGAGTACATTGTGTTTTGATTAATGTAAGAGTAATGTCCAGGTCAGTGGAATTATGAATGTTATATTTATTTTATTCAGATTATGATATTAAATTCACGGTGTAGATACTATTCTGTACGCTATCCGGAAGTCGCGATTTTCGAAGCGAGAACTTTTTGGATCACATTTTAAATTTGATGGATATACTGAATTAAACTGTAAGTTGATCAACTGTACATTGCTTAATGATTAATTCAGCTCACATCGATATTCTCAAATGGTTTAAAATTAAATTCAGCACATTCATTATTCGTATATTTGCCTTAATCAAGAGATTTTCAAGTGCATCACTAAGGAAAATCAGTCGGTGAACCTAAAAACAATCTTTTTACCCTCTTAGTGCACAAATTAACCTAAAAACCAGACGTAATTAACTAAATGAAGTATATTTCAAGTGGTGGTAAAATTTTCAACCAGATCTTTGATGCCAGAAATAAGAAAATTACACTTGTTTGAATTTCTCACTGTACGATCAGTCTCGCTTGTATATTTTGAAACTGTATGATCAATCTTTATTTCACTGTATTCTAGTGGTGATTCCAAAGTTATTTACGATACATTAGAAGGTGGCATTTTTCTAAACAACACAAATATATTTCAATAAATTTACATCCTGAAAACTTATTAAACATGTTTTAGCTTGATGGGGTGTACTCGACTTACTACATTAAGTATAAGGATGTTTAAATGTTGCTAAAATAAGAGGAAGGTTTGTTGTATATATAAGTTTCAGAAATGTCCTCCTTTATACTTAAAATTGTACAAACACACAGATTTAATTGTTATATAAAAATGCTTGTTTTTACACACATTCGAGGCCATACTGTAGCCTATAATTGATAACAGTTCCTTCACGTTGTTTTGGATGTAGAGCTGTCTCTTTGACATTCAATTGTACACCACTTTGTAAAGCGGGGGTTTATAGTGATAATGAAGTCCGTCTTTTCGTTGGACCGGTACAATATATTTCGTCGGTTTTGTAAGTGCATCTCCTCATAAACCACTTAATATACATTGTGGGTTCCAGCCATTTTTAAGTGGAGAGGGGGTCCAATCCAGGAGAAAAGGGATTCCAAATATATGTTCCCATACAAATGCCGTCTACAAAAATCATCAGAAATATATTTGTATTGTTTGATGAAAGAAATTACACGTTATAGTTCCCTGGACATTTCATAATATCACATAGACACGTATATACCTTCAAATTGCCGTTGTTTCTTTTTCAAAATCACGACTGGTCATAAAGTCAAAAAATCTGAAATCGCTTCTAGAATACAGTCAGTTCTAGACTGATCGTACAGTAATTTATTTTGGGATCCTCAAGGAAAACATATTTTTTTATGGGAAATACGAATATTCTACTTAAATACGAAAAGAATATTGAAACAGTATATATTTAACTGTAAACTGATGCAAATATTTGCATTAAAAGATTATTTGCTTTGTACTACGAGAGCAAAATTGTCCATCGATTTCACTTTTTTCTATCAAGTTGGTGTGATGCACACGTATATTTTATATTCTTATGCATGTTTTTGTTCCAGTTACTCATAATTATGATGCTATACATACCTTGAAGATGTTCAAAGCACTTTATAGATATAGGAGTAAACAAATAATGAGAAAAGTCACCGTAGGCAGAATCGTCCTGTTAGCCAGTTGGAAATCATCGCTTCGAAAATCGCGACTTCCAGATAGCGTACAGAATAGTATCTACACTGTGGAATCGGTTATGATAGAAATCAAGTAGATGGGTCCACGCATGACCCATATACCACATATATGGTAAGGAATGTGTTACATGTTTTAGTTTGTGATTGTTTTGTCTATTTTGTAACTGTATAGTGTTATAGTGTTTATATGTAATTGTCGGAACACTAACATTGAGATTGCTAGTGCTTATACTTAATAATAATACTTTAGAGCACATGATTATGAGACGTTATTTGTGCATTTCATTTTAATATAAGAGAAGTAATAGCATTGGAATATATTTGACTTATTCCCCTTTGTCTATAAGTCTGTTTTATGTTGTTATGTGTTGTCTATTTTATGTGTATTTATTATTGTTATATATGTTGTATTAGGGTTTAATAATATGCAGTCAGTGTTAATAAAATCACTATCAAGAACCCTAGATAGTCCATTTGTACTTATTGAGCCTTTTGGACCTGCTACATATGTATGGACTATATGTGGGTAAATTTTGGTGACATTTTATTATTTGATTGTTGATTACTTGACCTCAAGTGGCAAATATTTCTTGCAAGTTCAGGACGAGAACAAATTATCAGTAACACATGAGGTAATTGATGAAAAAAGAGGCCGTCCGTAATGAAGGTTTAGGAAATTTGGACGATCACTGGAAAATGAGGTTCTATAGAAAAGGGAGAGCAATTTTGCCTTGCTACAAACCTAAAGCCCGCTAGCAGAGTTGTTGCAAACGTTTTTTGTACATGAGGCATCGAATTTCATGTCCGTATTGTGACCGAAATTTCCTGCATAGTTTTACATCATGTATGCCCTGAATCCGTTACAGAAGTGCGTCACAAAATTCCAATACTAAAAAAAAGTTTTGTTAAAACATGGACAAACCAATTTTATTAGACTAGAAGCGAATATCGACAACTGATTACTTTTTTATTGCACGATACCAAAATAATTGAAAATCTAAAAAACTACACTACAGAATAGCAGTTAATAAGTATATAAGGTGAAAACTCAATACATTTTTTATTTTGACAGACCCAGACAGTTGTAAGACGATAATACGAAAAGGTTTTAGTTACAAAAATGGCCTACTTATGAAACTCATATTGCCTCCCAATTTGCATAACCTGCGTTATAATGTTTTTTTGTTGATTCGAGTAAAAACATAACGCTGGTTTGGTAAAACAACAGACGCTCTAAAAATACTTTTATTGTAAATTTGAGAGTGGTCAGATACGTCTCATATATAGAATTTTCCACAAGCTCTGTTGTTAAAAACTTGTATTTGTGATTTATCAACACAAAAAAGATGAGGACCACCAATTAATATTCTTAACAATAGTCTTAAAATTTTCTGCAGTCGTGGACTAACGGGTTGCTGAACGTCCAGTGGCAAATATTTCATGCCATCTTTATGACGAAAACAAATTAACAATAAATACAATAGGCAGGTCCTGTTATAAGGACCGTCCTGGTTGGTTGTTCGGAAATTAGACTGCCACTAGAATATGAGGGTTGTTAATTTCTATGTCATTTGGCCTCTTGTGAAGAGTTGTCTCATTTGGCAATCATACCACATCTTTTTTATGCATATTGAATAAGGACAGAAATTTTTATTTCCCGCACATCGAAAAGGATGCCAAACTTTGACAAGGGTTTGACTGCAAGCCAGTAAAGAGCAAGAGTGACCATATTCACCAATCACTCTTGAGGGCCAACTAAACCCTTTCTTAAAATATTCCTAAGTAGTCGTGGAAATGAGGGTGAAACATGAAACCAGAGACTTCAACTCATTACAAAAGTCAATTAAATCGATGTTTCTAGTGTTGTCCATTTATTAAAAACATATTTCTGATATATATTTGATGCGAGACCTTGCATACATAGTTGCTTACTTGATACTGATTATGTCAAAAGTCATTTAACTCTAAGTTGTTTTACTGAAAAGCAAAAACGCTTAATTGCTTTTACAATTTGAAAATTTCAACATAACGGTTTTACTTCTTTACAAATCTGTTTAAAATGTGTTGATTTTTTAATGAAAAAGTGGCTACTTTACCAAAACGATAATTATTCAATCATTTTGCAACATACTATGAATAATAGTTGCTTAAGGTCAACTATTGTAAATTGGCCATTTCATAGATTTGGGTAATATTTTGCATACAACTTTGGCTCGTTGAACTATAAATGAAATTAAAAAAAAAAATAATTCATTAATCTTTTTTTTTTAAATATTATCGATTGTATTATTTCATAATAGTATAACATTTGAATAGAAAGCCTGTAAAACGGCGATAAACAATTTTAAGTAAGTCTTAAAATCATTAAATCTAAAATAATATTTCGTTTTTAAGGATCAACAACAATCAAATGGTCACCGACTTCGTTTTTGTTTGGTGTATTAACCATTCATTTTCCCAATTGGTAGAGAAAACGATATAAATCGACGTTTTACATCCTACATTGCTATAATGTTAGGTCTAATTAAAACATGTTAAATGGTAAACATATATTTGCAATCGCAAGGTTTACATTAATGCCTGATCTTCTTTTTCTGATTTGTTTTTTTTTAATTTTTTTTTTTTTTAAATAAATACAATATAGTCTTTTCGTTGATAGGTTATTCTCTTTTTTACCTACTATTTAAACGTTTTGTATCTGCAATATATTAAGATTTGTTTTAATATTTCAAGGAGGAAGATCTTGACTCTAAAGTGCAAGATTTAACAACTTGTTAGATTTACTTTAATGAACTGTTTTAATTCTTCCATTTCTTCCATTTTCCTATGATAAGAAAAAGAATTATGTTAAATAAAACCTCGTAAAGAAACAGTATTTAACCTCCCTCGTAGATCAAAGGAAAAAATATAAATCGTGAAACAATTATTTTTATTCTTCTTTGACGTTTTTGATTAGCATTGGGACGGTATAATGAATTCGACATCGATTTGATTCTAACATTTAAATCAGTATTTATCTTTCAATTTATCATAGGTATGCATTGCACTTAACCAAAAGAGCATCATTATCATTTAATACAGATTGCAGCTAATTTAAAGTAGTCTGCAAACATTCACATAATGCAGTTGATTTGCTGTATAAACCCGAAAAGGCTTGTAAATACTTGTATTCCAAAATTGATACTTACAGCTTGACACGTCATGATTTGTATTGGTTTTTTAAAAGCAACAAATATTGACTCATTCAAATATTTAGCACGGTTTTCAAGGAAATAGTTGTTACTAAGTACTTTGAATGATACAGAAAAAAAAACTAATTTACGGATGTTCTTATAATTGTTTTGTTCTGCTGCTTAAAAGTTTTTTGATATGATTTTCAACGACGAACTAATCAAACGTTACTTTATGATATTGTCAATAGGTGTAGTAGTTCTACCAGTAGAAGCCATAGATTTCAACGAGGAAACTTTTACATTTTTCACAGATTACAAAATTACAACCAATGATTCTATACTGATAAATGAAGTGAGATCTGCACAAGCATGTGGTTCAGTTTGTTTGACAACATCTGACTGTTGTGCTGTATCTTATATCAGTAATACCAAGGAATGCTATCTGGATACTTCCGGTACATGTAGTTCACCTACGGTTCCGTTAGTAGGATCAATGGTCATGATAAAACAAATGTATGGTAGGTATATTTGTAAACCTATATACAGATAAATTAATCATAGATACCAGAATTTAATTTGTTTTAAGCCAGTCGCGCATTTCATCTACAAAAGACTTATCAGCCATGCTAGTGACGCTCGAATTTAAAAGGTTAAAAAAACCAAATAAAGTACGAAGTTGAAGAGCATTGAGGATCCACGTTTCCTTAAAGTTTTGACGAATACTGACATTTTTTTGCATAGAATTACATAGACTGTACCATTCCTACTGCACCAAATGAGCAGTGAGATAATTAATGTGTCAATTATTGCCAAACCATTTGAAAAATCAAAATCCCAATTGAAACGTTGAAGATCTGAGCAAACTCAAAAATGACCTACATAGCAGACAACGCCGTAGTTGGCATTAAGAGTTTTGACTGAGGGAGTTGTATTAGAGGTATTGGCTCTTTTGTAGTATTAACATAAAAGGTACCAAATTACTGCATCAGATAAGCATTTCGAAAATTAATGTCTCTTCAGGGATGCTCCGAGGTTAAAATATTCGATAATTCAAAAACATATTAAAACGTTAAAAAGTTTGTCACGCCATAGGTTTTGCTTTCAAATACGAAAAGGGAAGCTATCGGTATGTTCATAAAGTGGTCCCAAAAAGAGGCGAAGGATACAAAAGTAATATTTAAACTGATAAGTTGATTGACTATTGGTTGCTTAACAATTTAGCAGCACGAATCACACAAAAATATATATAACTGGCAGCTGTCATGTGCTCCAAGATAGTCAGCAGATTCTGCTCCGCTTTTTACTTCCGTCATGTAAGTTCGAATTAGGTGAAACATATAATTTTTTGATGTAAGCAACGTATCAAAAATTAAATGAATATTCTATTATTTTGACCAGAAATAATCGAATTATTTTTTTTTTCATTACTCCTTTCATTAAATAAATGTACACGAGTATATATATTATTGAAATTATTGATTTACATAGTTATCTTTTTTCATTAAAATTCAGCTGTCCCCGACGGAAATGATCCAGTTCTACCAACGGTCGGTGGAGATGTCACTGACAGAAACAATCCAGTTCAACCAAAAGACTGCGAAGATGTCGCTGGTGGAAATGGTACATACACGATATATCCAAGTACCGGAAATGATTTCAATGTGTATTGTGAAGTTGGATCAGATAATCAATACTGGACTGTAAGTTAGATATTTTACATCAAATCAAAATGATTGCACTTTATATACATTTTTTTCCTGATCTACTTTAATTGATATGGGGGTTCATATCGGAAAACCTACACTTTCTTAATACAAAGATACAAATAACAGTGATTTAATGGGGTACTACACCTAATGGTTATTACAATTTGCTCAGACGTGGAGGGTTAAAATGTTCCTTTTTTCATTTAGACATATTCTATTTATAATCACCTGTTACATCAACCCTAAGTTGTCAAGGGAAGCAAATAAGGGGCCTACATTATAAAAATGTCTCATTAGACGATGAAAGTACTAATAAAAAAATAAAAAAATAATCCCTTCACATGCTTTATGAATGATCATTTTCTATATATATAGATTCTACCACTGCATCGAGTGTGATACGATATTTATTCACTCGAGACAGTTAAATTTTCAAATTTAAAACGCGAGCTTCGCCGAGCGTTTTAAATATTTAAAATTTAACTGTCGAGAGTGGATAAATATCGTATAACACGAGATTTGGTGGTAGAATCTGTTTCTCTAATGATTTTAAACAATACGCAGGCAAACTTATTCCTTCTTTACGACTGATCTGCAAAAAGATGTGTTCTTTCTATGTGACGTCATCAGGCATTATCGCCTTTTTTCATGCCGTCACAATAGGAAATTCAGAGGAAAACAAGAAAATTCGACGTCAAAATCGGATTTTAACCAATGAAGAACTGAGATCAAACGAACCACACGTTAATTAAATGTTTTTATACAATCGGTGCAGAAAGGGATAAATTGACGAAGAATTAGAGAAATACATTTATTCAATGTGCCAAATGTAATCACTTGAAGAAAGTATTCATTTTCCTATAAATATTTTCTCATAAAAATAACCTGTACATTCAGTATCTTCGATTTTAATAGCATTTCATTTTGTTCCTTTATTATTGCACTCTATGTTGAACAGAGGCTACTATTTCCTATGGAGCGTTTACTAAAAAAGTAATTAAAAAGTCAAATACGGTTTTTCTGAAACATTTAGGAACAAAACAATTCCCTGCCCAGCTAAGCAAAGGAAAATGAAATTGTATTTTATCGGAATATATAGGAACTGCAATACATTTATATTAATTATCATTTAATTAAGTTTTGTAAAGGTGTTTATGATTTCACTTGTTCTTCGTAATGCCATGTCATTTACGCTTCTCGAGGAAACATTCTTAAAATATAACTGCCCGAAACAACCCACGATATTCAGCAAACCTCTATAGACGAAACGTTATTATTATTGTTTTGCTAATATCCATCAAGCAAGTATAGAATTAATCTAGAAATAAAAAAATGTATTCGAAAAAGCATACAACCACAAAAATGACTGAATTATAGTTAAAACAAAAATAAATTGAAAACAACATGTTATAAATGTCATGCATCCGAGGCGCTTTTCTGGATTTACCTGCATCCAAGGACTTATAAGGATCGAAAACGTTGAAGAGCTATATACCAAATAGGACATACAAAACATAGCCAAATCCATCTAAGGCCAACTTTGCCTATTGATTAGCCACCGAATTTGACATAAAATTGACACAAATGATCGGTTTACTACACTGTTTATGTTTGTAAAAACGGACACGATGAGATCTTCAAAAATATAATACCACAAATTATTGTGTTCTATATATCTATTAAATAAAGCAAACCAATCATTATCTTTGTTAAATGTTCATAAAACAATTAAGCCTCATTTGACATTATTGAATTGAAACATTAAATTTGATTGTTAAATAATATTAACTCAAAAACTTAATATCCATTTCATTATTCAATGTTATTATGGCAAAATAAAAAAGAAATCATAGTTATTTTTCTCACATTTTTCGTCTGTTTATAAATATTTCTGGCAAAGGGAAGACAATAGCTAAGATCTGAATAAAGTTTTCTGGAACTCGGTTAAAAGTCGAAGAAGGGGGACCAGAGTCCAGGAATATTTTTTTTCTTATTATTCATGGATTGATCACTCATTGGGCTTTTTCAATGTCAAGATATGCAATACTAAAAAAATGAGTTTGTTCAAAATTTTTATTTTACAGATTATCCAAAGGCGTGTGGATGGACAAAAAAACTTTTACCGGACATGGCAAGCGTACAAAATGGGTTTTGGGGACTTAGCAAATGAATTTTGGTTAGGTATAATAAAATTATAATGCGACATTTGACAGATGTATCTACCTTTGAAAAATGAACTATATTCGTATACAAAGAAGTAATTGGTACTTTATGTCATAGGGGAAATATGCCTTTACATGATAGGTTGTCGCTAGTTGCTGTCTATTATATTGGTTTTCTAGAATTTATGTCTTAAATCAGACCATTGATTCTCTGGTTTGAATTGTTTCTTATTTTGTCATGTTTGTGCATGTTACTTAAAATTTTATGACAATCTAATTAAAATTAGTTTTTGCTCCTCATTTTATTTCGGTTGTTTATATGTCGCGCGGCTCCCAATCAGGAGCAAGTGCGGAGAACAAATTTTAATATGATTGATTTTATGACCCACGTTTATACCTGTTCGATTACATGGCACGGTTATACGTGTAGAACTGACTGAGCTAATATTAACAGTTACATATTTCCGAACGTATAAATGAGACTCTTATCTTCAAGAGGACGACCATTTAAATTTCAGAGTGTGGAAAGGGGAGGGTGGAAGTGCAAGAGAGGATTTTAAGAATAAATAACTTGGTCTGGTAAGAAGTAAAAATAAATGACTGTTCAAGATAGGATGGAAACGAATATCCTGCGACATAAAAAATGTAGGATAGTTAAGGATACAAACGTGTACAAAAGTGAAAAGAATTTCCAGAATATCAAATGGACGTCCCCTTGCGGACGATTGTGGGTTCGTGTTGCTCAGTCTTTATGTTCTCTCGCGACTCGTGAGTTTTCATACCCCCGGGGTAACTTCCGCCTTTCTTTTATGCAATTTATTTTGAAACTATATACACATATTGAAACTATAAATAGCGGAATGATCAGCAAAATAAGGTGAAGAGTTATATAAATCAATGCCCTTGTATTATAGTTTCGATCTATTCTGCATTTTGCAAGCATCTGTTGGAGGTAGAGAAAACGATTGAAAGCAATAATAATCAAACTACAAGACCACAAATAAGAATCAATGACCAAAATCCCAGGAAAAAGGATCAAAGCTACAAGTTACACTGCAAATTCTTGACTGTATACGTCTTATTTACGATTGTTTTATTGCAACATTCAAGAACATTACGTGTTGTGTATATCCCCCTAATGTAGAATAGAATAAAAAAAAAAACTGTAAATATAAAAAAGAAGTGTTAATTACCACGTGGATCACTGTTTACATTTTGAATTAAATTTTTACATATTTTGATTGGTTAACATGTTACCTCGTTACCGGACGCTCATATATATTTCCTTCTTTCGGTATTCATTGCACATTTAAAATTTTTTGTTGAAAGAATTGTTAATATGAGTCAGGTCGAACCAGGAACTTCGGACGAATTATCCTTGAAGTGCTAAGAGAAGAATTAATTGCACAATTCTCATTCAACGAGGTATTCAGGATAGGCAGTCAAATACAGTTACATCAGCGGTTAGTGCAAGTTTGCAGGGGATGGCGGGTGAACAGGAAAGGATTCCGTTTAATATGTTAATGTCAGTTTATGAAAACTCCAAAGAACAATTGAGGATTTTCATGAATTCTGATGATGAATCTGACGGTTATGAGGAACCGAAAGAATTACTAGTATTGATGAAACTGAAGGATATAAGAAGGACAAGATGAAGGTGATGAAGAGAAGAAAAAAAAACTTTTTCGTCATGGAATAAATAATAAAATATAATAAGTAACAGAATTGAAGAAGCTTGAGACGAAATGTACTACTAAGCGGGTGTAGGAGAAAGCAGAACAGTCAAAGAGAACAAAAATCGAGGGAAAAATAATTGTAGAAGTTAAGGATACAGTTAGAAGTACAGATAAAAGCAAAGATACAGGTTAAGACAAATATAAAAGATTCAGTAACTGAGAGATAAGGTAATGAACTTTCTGTTTGATATATTAAACATTTGGGAGAAGAACATTTAATAAGTTCTGATTCGTCTACAAGTAGTAGTTCAAGATCTAATGGTAGCGAGTTAGTCAGAGTGATGGTCAGATAGTGACACGAAACATACAAGAAAGCGAAAGCATAAGAAAAAGAAAGTAAATTATGGGATAAAGGATGTACTACATCACCAAGTTAAAAAAAAGGAGCTAGCATCAATCTAACCTAAAGCATGAGTTTACTAATACGAAAGCTGTCGAATTTATACACCTCACAAGGAGTCAGATTGTGTTGGAGAATTAAAAATTATAAGGCAATGCTAAATAAGTAAGGAAGTAAAAGAGGGTAGATTATAATTATTCAACACAAATATGCTTTTGAGTATGAATAATGTGTATTGCAACATTTTTATGCAGCCTTAGTAAAGTTGATTGACAACGATGAGAATTGATGGTCAGATGACACGTCTTTTTTAAAAGTTAGAATGTTATTGTAAAAGAAGGTGTTTAATAGGACAGAAAATACATTTTCAGACAAATGTTTTGACATATATTCGAAAGAAAGTTTGGTATGTTTCCTTGTATCAAAGAAATAAGTGTAACATTACAAAGGATGAACATAATTTATATATTGCAAAGTTTCTAAACGAAAGAATGGTTAAATAATCAACACTTGTCAAGTTGTAAATGATAATAATAGAATTGCCATTTCTAGATTTTTAAAAAAATATATCATGTTCTGTTTGATCAATTTTAAACTGAAAAAAAACAATTACTTTTTTCATACACACAAGAAATATATTGGTGACTTTACTGTGAATGATTTAGATTTACCACCGACGGCAGACATTTTATCAAGATGGCATTCTGATTCCAGATTTGTTGATTTGATTTTATGTATTGCCTGTATCACAATGGGTATATGCTTGGAAAATATATATTCTTGCCTTTTGCAAAAAGTGATTTTGTTTTCTGATTTTTGAGTTTCCAAAATTGTATTTTTTTTTAAACATACTTTAAATCTGTATTTGCACAGGAAAGATCTAATTATAATTCCGTTCATTTTAAAACAGATTTATGAAATTATGGATTGGATAACAAAATGAAGTTTTTTATGTTGGTGTTTTTTTTTTTGATGAGTAGAAAATCTAATGTCGTACCAAATTCAGATAACGAATTTATTGAGAATACGCAATTATGTAAACGTGTTATTTTTCTTTACTTTAATTGTTATTTTGAAATGGTCTTAGACCTATGAAGTTTGGCATAGTATTCCGGTAACTGCCAATAAGAATTTGATAGAATATTTTCCAGCGAAAAAGTCTTGCATTTTTATAGAGTAAATACGGACGTGAATTACCTTATCGAATACATATAAGAGGATAAAAATAAGCTTAGTAACTTGATAAGAAAACGGATTAAAATTCGTTATCTTACTCTACTCACAGTTTTAGAGGAGGGAGGGAGGGAGGGAGGAGGTTTCGTCGGCTTAATTTGATGAGAAAGCATCATAGATGCCAACCCCCTATGAGTGCAATCAGTAAAAAGACATTCAAATTTCCGTCTTTTTTCAGTAATTTTAACGTAAAATTTTATGATATTCATATGGACAACTGAGCACACAGTAGTTGATTGATTATTGGTTGCTTAACGTATTCATGTATATTCAGGAAGAGAACATATGAACAATAAATAAAAAATGTAGGTCCTTTAATAGAGGTCGTCCAGGGTGATGATCGGGAAAATTTACACTGCCACTGGAAAGTGAGGGGATATGGGACATATATTTAGCATTGCAACAGGCCACCTATGGACCTATCAAAGAGTTTTTACAACGGTTATGAACGAACAGATTGTGTAGCACTTTTTCTTCAAGAGGCATGTGAATTAACGTCCCCATTCCGACCGGACGTGGCTGCCTACTTGTACATCCACCACAGCCAAACAAACGCCCAACTTTGGCAAGAGTATTACTGCCAATTGGAAGAAAACCTGTATTACTATTCCTTTCCTCAGTCACCCTTTTGGGTGGCACTCGGTGACAAAATGATTTCCTTCATTTATCAGAACTACGATTCAAAGTTGTTGAGCAAATGAGGAACACTGACCATCGCGTTAAATGGAAATATATTTTCAAAAAATATGCAAAAAGCATAATGGAACGGCTTTCTAGTTTACTTTTTTGTTTCAGAATTTTATACTGTTCCACCAGACATTGTAAAATTTAAAAAAAGACTTGTTACGTACATTAATTATTCAGATTTAAACAAAAAATAGAGAGATCGTTTTATACTGCTAGTCCCGCTTGCTTGTTGATTGATAGTTGGTAATGTCCAGTGGCAAATATTTCATACATGTTCAAAACGAGAATTTAACAATACATTCAATAGGTAGGTCTTACAAAAGAGGCCGTCCGAGATGAAGGTCGGGAACATTTGGACTCCCACGGGAAAATGAGGATATTTTGAATGGGGACAGAGATTTAGCGTTGCAAAAGGCCACACACTGACCCTTCAAAGAGTTGTCGCAAGGGATCTTAACGTTCAAAGAGCGTGGCACTATCTCTCTGCACGAGGCATCGGGTTTAACGTCCTCATTCTGACTAGATGCGGCTGCGTACTTGATCATCCCGCACAGCCAAAAGGACGCCCCACTTTGGCAAGGGTTCTACTACCGGTCGGAGGATGACCAGTGGTAACCATATTTCTATTCCTAAGTCATCTTTTTTTTTGGAGGGGAAGGTCAAGAGGTCCCAAGAAACCCGAAGGAAAATAACGGTCAAAACTATTCAAGCGCTTAATGTTACACCCTGCTCATCATAATTAAAGCGTCACAATTATCAAATATTATTTATAAACGGAAAATTGTTCTGGACAGGTTATAAACGTTAATCTTATCGAATAAGACTATTTACCGGATTTGTAATAACATAAGCAACACGACGGGTGCCACATGTGGAGCAGGATCTGCTTACCCTTCCGGAGCACCTGAGACAACCCCCAGTTTTTGGTGGGATTCGTGTTGCTTAGTCTTTAGTTTTCTATGTTGTGTCATCTGTACTATTATTTGTCTGTTTGTCTTTTTTATTTTTGGCCATGGCGTTGTCAGTTTGTTTTCGATCTATGAGTTTGACTGTCCCTCTGGTATCTTTCGTCCCTCTTTCAATCCGTAAAAAATAGACTGTTCATCGTAACACCGTGTGTCCAAAATTCGTAACAATTACGTGAAAATTGTAAAGGTTGGCATCAATAAAGCACCTTAGAAATTAATTCAACTAAAAGGAAAAAGTAGGCAGAATTCTCATTTAAAACGAACTCAGACGATGTCTTTAATTTTTTTTTGTTAGTTTATTTATATAATTGTTTCTATGCAGAAACAAGACCATTGGTGATCATGTCAGACTCTATCGCCAAGTATGCTGGTGCTTTCCGGTGGACTTCATAGGAATTATGACTTATTAATTTAACAAGTACAAGGGGAGTATTTATCAACGTTACAATTATTTACTCATTCCTTTCTATTGATCAAATTAAGTCGCCTATTCTATTTTGATTTTTAAATGGCATTGTTAAATGTATGTTCGATTTATAAATTAGAATTCTTTGATTTATATATTTTCTTAAATGTGGAAGGTCAAAGGGCGGATAATTTGCATATGAGGATGTTGGTTTTTATGGTTATTGTACCAATATATTTTAAAAGAAGGGTCCTGTCATTTTAGATACCATCCTCAGGTGGAGTTGAAGGATTAGAAACAGTTGAATTTCATGTTTTTTTTTTCAATTCCTTCTCTTATTATTTTGTTCATATAGTGTCTTCATGCTGTAGTTGTGTTACTTATTTTTTTTATCATCAATTGATAGTTTAATTATGTTACGTACTAAGGATTTTAATTTTATTTTGCAGGTAAGGGCTCTTCAGAAAATATTGTTGAAGATGTTTGGTGCTGTTTCTCGTCATATATATGAGAGTGTTTTTTGTATGGCGAAATGAACTGAAGTTCATGGCAGAAATTGTGCCTTCCTTGCTACTTTGTCAGTTTATTTTGCGCATGATATAACTTCTGATCACTTCTCGCATGCTAAATTTGCAAGTCATATTGTTTAATATTCTTATCTGTTAAGTAAAAAGTCATCGTTCAGGACAGTTTTTTTCATAATTTGGTGGCCTTTGGTTTGGCGGCTAGCTCAAATGTGTATTTGATCTAGTTGGCTTAAATTTTTTTTTATTTTTGATTGCTTGTCGCTTATTTGCTTAATTATATATGTTGGTGTGACTACTAGTTTTAAAAATTGTTTATCCTATTCTATGAAATATTATGTTTGTATGTTTTGCTACTATATATTGTGTTGCAATAAAATTGAGTAATTTTTAATTCGTGTTGTAAGAAGCCTGGTAACTGTTTTATGTTCGATTACTTTAACTACCACGTAGATCACTGTTTATATTGCGCTCGGATGAAATCATTTATTATTTTCGTTTCAGAACTCACAGCACATATGAAGTTCAGTGTAGAAATTACCCACTCCACCGCCGCTTATAACAATGTTAATAAATTTTTATCTTAATGTATTTTTTATTAAATTAGTGCTTACTTAAGTGTTGCTCAAATGTGTATTTGATCTGTTCTGTTTGGCTTAAGTTATATATTTTTATTTCTGATCGCTTGTCACTTATTTGATAAGTAACTTTAATTCGTGTGTGAGAAGCCTGGTAATTAAAATTTAAAATGAGAGATAACGGAAAGACGTGACCTCGTTTTCAAGGCAACATAAGCCCTCCCATTTAATAGTGTTTTTATTTTAAACAAATATTATGTATATATACCTCTCTTCAATCTGTATAATATAATAAAAGGAAGCACCCAGTAATGGTTTTACTGCAGCAGAAGAGGTTGTTGCATTTATGCTTTACATCAAGATGAATAATATCATAAGATTACTTAAGACACGCAAACGTCATTTGTATATATATTTTACTAAAATGCCGTTTCAAAGGTGATTCATTGATTGTTATATATTTAACCTCCAGTGTCAAATAGTTCAGCAAGTTGAGAACGAACACAAAATAACAGTAAATAGACAGGGAAATTTGAACTGCTACTCGAAAATGAGGTCATATTAGACACTGAGATAGAGACATACATTTTGGCTTGCCAGAGGTAACCCACAGACACCCAGTTTTGGTGGGGTTCTTGTTGCTTAGTCTGTAGTTTTCTATGTTGTGTTTTGTGTATTATCACATGTCTGTTTGTCTTTTTCTTTTTTAGCAAGGGCGTTGTCAGTTTATTTTCGATTTCTGAGTTTGAATGTCCCTCTGGTATCTTTCGCCCCTCTTTTAAGGAGTTGCTGCAATAGATCTTTACGTGCGAACAGCGTGTCACTCTTTCCTCAAAGTGTAGGATTTCACGTCCATTCTGACCTGATGTGACTGGTTATTAGTACATTCCGCACAACCAAACATCCCCCCTGGCAAAGGTTTTACTGCCGGTTGGAAGAGGACCTACGTGACTATATATATATATATATCTGATTTGCTCTTTAGGTGGACTTTTCAAATTTATACGTAGCTAACAAGCTACTAGTTTATAAGCAGGCATATCAACTAAGCTGCTTCGACTAGCGTCCACCCGTCACAGGCTATGTATATGTAACGCAATTATAAATGTTGACTTTGATGGTTAACGGATTTCTTTTCTGCTAGTTGCCATACATTATTAAGGATATCTACAGACAACGACAACAGAAGACCTGTACAGTTTATGAACTTGTTATTGTCTTTCCTTTACCGCGTATAATTTTAACACTTCCTGTTTTAGGTAATGAGTACATTTACATGCTGACTTCAAATAATAATTATACCTTGCGAATCGAATTGGAAAACTTTGCGAATGAAATGAAATACGCAGAATATGGATCGTTCAAGATAACGGATGAACAGTCTCAATACCAATTATCAATCAATGGTTACGATGGCAACGCAGGTTCGTATTTAGAGTTTTTATTAGCATTGGTATTTTACAAGATGATACAATTTTTATGAAAGACTCAATTTTCTGTTTTTATTTAATAATTCATTAATTATTTGTACAAAAGATGACCGTGTTTCACGTGTTCATGAGTAAAGAGTTACAATGTTACTGATACAATACATTTTGTTTTATTACATTTTGTTTGATTACAATATGATGAATTCTATGAATGTAATTTGATAAACGGTTTGTTAAATGTGCAGATAAACAACTCTGATTCTTAGAACAGAATTATTCACATGATAAATATCTATATATATGCAAATAGCAATATCTCTATTTTAAACTTTACTGTTTCGTCCTTTTTGGTAATACCCTTTTGTCGTGGCTCATTATTTTTCAACCCGACAGTGTGTTAACGTTACATGTTATGATGATAATTTCAATTCTTGTTTTTCATTTTTTTAACTTATGAGTTTTGTCTATAGAGTGTCTATATGCCATTTTGTTTTTCTTTGATGACATAGTTCGTTGATTTTATAATGATTAGGATAGTAACAAAATTTTGACCGCTGTACCCAAATGTTTGACATTTTTACCTATTATGACTGTTTGGTTTGTTCACACATTGTTGTCAATATAATGGAAATGTATGCGACTGTCATACTAGTGAGAGGTTAAAACAAGGTTCAATCCTTGTTCAATCCATCATATTCTACATAAGAAAATGTTTTTAACCAAGTTAGGAATATGATATTTGTTTTCCATTCGTTCGATGTGTTTGAGAGTCGATATACACATCCATACAAATGCAACATCACACTGTAGGAACCATTTCTTCATCTGAGGGTAAGTTTGAATTATTTGAACTTAAAACGTCACCTTCAAAACGTGTTGTTCGGAGTTGTAAAATTCTAAACCATCAACGACCAGACTAATACTTTATGAAATAAAACATACAAATGGGCAACGAAGAAAACCAACAATCAAAAAGTGGTCGTAGTGATCAAATCATTTTATATCATACGAATACCCGTTATGATGCGACTACATGATTGATTACATATCGTCATCACAGCTGATTATTTGTAGTTGTTTAATTGATAACAAAAACATATCTCCGGACGGTATAACAGTTTAATCACTACGCGGTTTTGTAATGTGGGTTAAGCGAAACGTATATCTTTTAACTTATGTAATGACAACTATTGACGAATAGGGTAAATTGTTGAGATGGATGCAACCATGTCATTGATTTTAAGTTGATTCATATTGACAGTAATTATAGACGTCTTTAATACATTAATTGGCGTTTTCTCAAAATGTACGGTCGTCATGACTTTAATGTTATCGTAAGGTAATAAACTAACGTTGAAGGCCTCAATTTAATGAAATGTTAATTATCATTATAAAATTTAATCATATTGTAGATAAATCATAAAAAAGCACTTCGGTCAAGCCAACTTTATGAATTGTTATCTTCAATTTTTTATCTATAGGTCGATAAGGCTCCTGGGTTGATTGGTTAGTTGCTTAACGTCCAGTGCAAATGTTTAATGCATGTTCATGACGAGATCAAAATTAAAAATAAATACTATGGGTAGGTAATAGAGGTTGTCCGGGATGATGGTCGAAGGAATTGGACTGCCACTGAAAAATAGGATTATATTGGACAGATAAGCCTTGCAACAGGAAACCTAAGGCTCCCCCCAAAGAGTTGTTGCAATAGTTCTTAACGTGCAATGAGCTTGCCACTTTTTAAATGAGGCATCAGACTGAACGTCCCAATTCCAATCGGAGGTGGCCGTGGACTTGTGCATCTCGCACAGCCAAATAGACGCCCCACTCTGGCGTGGGTATTACTGACGGTCGGAAGAAGACTAATGATGACCATATTTCTACTAACCATTCATCCTTAGGGGAAGCTGCTGCATGATTACTTCTCCACAAGGGTATAATTAGCTCTGCATTCAGTGCTTTGGTACTGATATAATTATATAATTATATAGCTATACTTAATTATCAGATGATAAAAATAAGGTATTAAGAAGAATCTAAGGTTCCAACTCCTTCAGGCAAAATGTAACTTTAGTTGAATTTGTCTATTCCAATTAGGCAACGTCATCCGGTCATTAAATATGCTAGTATTTATATATCCATGGCTATCACAGGTTTGCATAAGATGTAAATCAAGAAAATTGCACACTATCAATAAAGTGGTATTTTATTTTACGATTCTTAAATATGTAATTGGAAAATGCAATTGTTTTTATGAGTGACTTGTCATACATTCGGACAAAATCAGAGAACAGTTGCTTTCATTAAGGGTTTGTTGTTGGGATGTACAAATACCCGGCCACGTCCACTCTGTGTTTTTGTTAAATGTATTTCTATTTGTATCCATCTGATGAGTTAAGCCTTTTTCAACTGATTTTTATAGTTCGTTCTTATGTTGAACTGTTACACCACGAACCCAGGTTAGGGAGATGTTGTTGATGTTAAACATATTTGTTTTTCGTTAATTTTTTTTATGCCCGTCAAAATTTTGACGGGACGAATTATGGTATGCAAATGTCGTCTGTCCGTCTGTCCGTCTGTCTGTCCGGCGTAAACATGTCGCACCGTAACTTGAGAACGACTTATCCAAATTTCATGAAACTTAACATAGTTGTTTCTTATGAATCAAACGATCTGT
Source organism: Mytilus californianus (assembly GCF_021869535.1). NCBI lineage: Eukaryota > Metazoa > Mollusca > Bivalvia > Mytilida > Mytilidae > Mytilus > Mytilus californianus. Next base: position 60,389,595 of record NW_026262604.1, on the reverse strand, counting down.
ATAGCTTTTGGTGAAAATAAACTTAAAATTTTTTGAGTTACGGGACTTAGTAACTAAAACAGGTGTGTGTTTTTTTTTCACATGTCGCGCCGTATCTAAAAAACAATTTATGATTTTTGCTTAAAACTTTACACACTTCTTAGTTATATTAATCTTAAGATCTGTAGACTTTTTGGTGATGATTCAAAATTTTATTTGAGAGATATTGAGTATTTTTTTTTAAAAGGGGGTGAGGTTTTTCACATGTCGCGCCGTATCTCAAAAACAGTTTATGATTATTGCTTAAAACTTTACACACTTCTTAGTTATATTTATCTTAAGATCTGTATACTTTGGGTGATGATTCAAAATTTTATTTTTAAGTAATTGAGTATTTTGTAAAAAAAAGGTGTAGGTGTTTTTCACATGTCGTGCCGTATCTCAAAAACGATTTATGATTATTGCTTAAAATTTTACACACTTCTTAGTTATATTAATCTAAAGATCTGTATACTTTTTGGTTTTGATTCAAAATTTTATTTTTGAGATATTAATTTTTTTTTTTTAAAGGGATTTTCACATGTCGCGCCGTATCTCAAAAACGATTTATGATTATTTCTTAAAATTTTACACACTTCTTAGTTATATTAATCTTAAGATCTGTATACTTTTTGGTTTTGATTCAAAATTTTATTTTTGAGATATTGATTTTTTTTTTAAAAAGGGATTTTCACATGTCGCGCCGTATCTCAAAAACGATTTACGATTATTGCTTAAAATTTTACACACTTCTTAGTTAAATTAATCTTAAGATCTGTATACTTTTTGGTGATGATTCAAAATTTTATTTTTGAGATATTGAGTTTTTTGTAAAAAAAGGAGGTTTTCGCATGTCAGGCCGTATGTCAGAAACTTTTATGATTATTGCATAAAAATTCACATACAAGACGACGGGCGTATCATGCGCTCATGGCGCAGCTGTTTTTATTTGTACATTAATTAGGCCGTCAGTTTTCTCGTTTGAATTGTTTTACATTTATTATGTCGGGGCCTTTTATAGCTGACTATGCGGTATGGGCTTTGCTTATTGTTGAAGTCCGTACGATGACCTATAGTTGTTAATTTCTGTGACATTTGGTCTTTTGTGAAGAGTTGTCTCATTGGCAATAACACAACATCTTCTTTTTTTTTATATTAAACAAAAATAAGTTAAAACAGAGTAACATTACGATACGAATTAAAATGGCAGTGAAAATTATATATCATGATTATCAAAATATTTTTTTTCTCTATCACATTACATTTATGTAGGACCTAACTTCATTGACTTTTTAGATATTTTTTTCTGTTAAATAGACCTACTTACAAACTTTTACATGAACTTTTGCTATGACCGAGGTGATAGGGTCTAATACTCTGTTTCAAAATGAGATGTGCAAATGCTTATAAATCTGCTACCAAATATCACAAACTTCAACAAATTAATGACGCCGACGCCGGAAACAGCACACCTGAGTCTTTCTATTTGACGGAAACCATATGCTGAGTAGATTCTCAACAAGCATCATAATAATGCAATAGAATTTAATTTATTCTTTATATTCGCAAACAAATGATGAGCGTTGGCCTACACAGTAGTATTCTATGAAAATGAATACAATGTATATTGGATCATGTAAACACAAATTCAATTTGAATTGGCTATTCTCAACAGAATCTAGTCTCTCTTTTATTGATTTAACAATTAAACTAGATTTGAACCAAAACTTAAATATTCATGATTGAACAACCAATTTTCAAAAACCTAAATGTTTCAGGTGATAGCTTAGAAAACAATAATGGCATGTCCGTTAGTGCCAGAGACGGGACATGATCTTGTTCACACTTCCATGTGCAGTTACATTCCATGGAGCATGGTGGTATAACCAACATGTTCATTAAATGTAGCGAGAAACATGTGAATACAATTGTAATAGGTATTTTCTACTCTCTATAAAATCTCAACACTAGTTTTTGTTTAATCAATTTCACAATTAAACCAGATTAGAACCATGATTTAAATATTCGTAGTTGAACAACATATTCTAACAACAGAATTGTGGATTCATTTTCAGGTGATAGTTTAGACTTCCAGAACGGCATGCCATTCAGTACCAAAGACCGAGACAATGATCCTTCTTCCGATATGTGCGCAGTTGTATATTATGGCGCCTGGTGGTATAACGACTGTCATCATTCTAATTTAAATGGCAAATATTTATCTGGATCTCATACTTCTCTTGCAGATGGAATTGAATGGTTGACATGGACAGGACACCACTATTCATTAAAATCGTCGAAAATGATGATTAGGAGACACAATGGCAATTAATGGTAGGCATTTGACATCTTTTATAAGGTTTGCCTAAATGGAATCTAGTATAATTTAATAAAACCATTTCAAAATACATTTTCGGACTCTTGAATTGCTAAAATTGAAAACAATATGCCTATTAAAATTATATTCAATATATTGGCAATTGATAAGGATAAAATATCAGATCTATTATTTACAATATATCTTTCACTGAATGTCATTCAAATAAAAAAATTCACGTATAAGGTTTTGTTATTATTTCTTGATAACTTAATTATGGCATGTCCTATTAATTTTGATTTTATTTTGCAGGTTAGAGACTCGTTTCAGTAGGTATTCTTCACATTGTTTGGGGTTGCTGTTTCTCAGCATATATATTGTTTATTTTATGGAGAAATCAATTTGAGTTCAAATTTGATGTTGTTTCTTCCTTGCTTGCAATGATTATTTAGTTTTTGCTTGATACTACTTCTTGCATGGTTATTTGATGTTATATTGTTGAAGACTTTTTATCTGTATAGTTGAGTCATTGCGCAGAACATTTGTTTTCTTTGTGTCGGCTAGCTCAAATCGGTATATGCTCTGTTTAGCTTACATTTGACTAGAAGAGGGAAGAAAGATACCAGAGGGACAGTCAAACTCATAGATCGAAAACAAACTGACAACGTCATGGCCAAAAATAAAAAGACAAACAGACAAATAATAGTACAGATGACACAACATAGAAAAGTAAAGACTAAGCAACACGAACCCCACCAAAAACTGGGGGTGATCTCAGGTGCTCCGGAAGGGTAAGCAGATCCTGCTCCACATGTGGCACCCGTCGAGTTGCTTATGTTATTACAAATCCAGTAAATAGTCTAATTCGGTAAGTCACATTCGTGAAAAGGGAAGGGTATTGTAGTTACGACAGTATGTACTTATTTTTAGTAACTTGTCGCTTATTTGCTAACATAATTTTGGCATGACTGCTAATTTATTTTTGCTATCATGTTCTGTGAAATATATTTGTTTGTATGTTGTTGTTAATATATCATGAATATATTGTGCCGTAATAAAATTGGGTTACTTAGAATTCGTATGTGAACCTGTTTTTTGTGAATTTTTAATAACCAAGGAGACAACTGTTTAGATTTTTGAACCGATTAACTTATTCAAATTATTCTTTATGACATGCTACCTGGATACAGGACACTTACACATATTTTTTTGTTTGTTATTGGATTTGCAGCCCATTTCAACTGTATTGTTGAAAACATTATTTATTCACAATCCCTACATCCACTACCAACTGTGTTAATTAACATGAATGTAATGTATGTATTATACAAAGTAGTGCTTACGTAAGTGTGGCTAGTTTAAGAGTGTATTTAATCTATTTGGCTAAATTATAGATCTATTTTTGATGGCTTGTCTCTTATTTGCTTATTACATATTAAGGCATGAATGCTAGTTAAAATGTTTATCCTGTAAAATGAAAAGTATTTCTTTGGAAGCTTGTATATATTAACTAAAGATTGTGATGTAATAAAATTGAGTAACTTTGAATTCGTATTTGAGATACCTGTTTTTTGTGATTTTTTAATAACCATGTATATTCCTCTCTCAAAAATGTATATAAAAAAATTGAAACACTTACAAATGACATGACTGCGTAATAGGTTGTTGTATGAATGCTAAGAGACATAATATTATATGCATATTTAGGACACTTAAACGGCATGTGTATACCTTTTGCTAAAATGTCGTTTTGAAGGGAATGAACAGATTGATTGTACAGTGTCAACTAATACATGTATGTTCAGGACGAGATAGTAGGTAAATCCTATCAGAGTCCGTCCGGGATGTAATCGGGATAGTTTGGACTGCCGCTGGAAAATGAGGTTAAATTAGATAAGATCAGCAATTTTGATTTTCTTTAGTCCACTTACGAACCCTTTAGAGTTGTTGTCTAATAACAAAAATACCGAACTTCGAGGAAAATTCAAAACGGAAAGTCTCTAAATAAATGGCAAAATCAAAAGCTCAAAACCATCAAACGAATGGATAACAACTGTAAGGATTCTTTTTGTACGAAGAGCGTGCCATTCACTTTAAACGAGGCTTCGTTTTTTACGTCCCCATTCTAACTGAACGTGGCTGCGTAATTGTACATCCCGGACACCCAAAACAGGCGCCTCAATTTGGCAAGGGTTTTACTGCTTGTGATAAAAAACAGCATTAAAAGATTTGTTTTTAATATTCTTGTGCGTATGGTGATTTTTGTCAACATTAATGTATGTTGCCATGCAAATGTCAATCCTTTTATACATGTACTTTCTATTCCGTTCTATTCATAGATTTAAAAATGAGAAGCGACATGATTGGCAATATCACAAGTCTCTACCCGAGAGACGAAATGACGTAGGGGTTAACAGCTATAGGTCACTGAACGGCCTTCAACAATAAGCAAACCCATCATGCATAGTAAGCTTAAAAAGCCCCCAAAATGTAAACATGTAATAACTTAAAAAAACAAAGAACAGCGGTGACCTATATAGTTGTTAATTTCTGGGTCAATACTATAGCACGTTCTTAAAATGAGAAACAACGTCAGTACACAGAATCTATACTCCAAAACTATCGTGTATTAATTGTGAAGTTGATGCGGAATATTTATCAACAAGGTCTTGGTACCTTCCGATGAATTTTTTTAGAAAAAGGACGACACGTTCTTTGACCTACCCCTGGTTCATCAACTTTCTGCTCAGACACTGGTGATGTTTTACAAAGTCTGAGTAAGAGCTGCAAGCCCTTGTAAACCGAACAAGTTGGGAATTGTATATCCCATGTATATGTAGGTGAAGTTGGTATATTGCTACTAAGGTATGGGTAATCGATAATTTCAAAATTAAAATCATCTCGTTTGTCATAGATTCTGGTACTGAGATGACCGTGTATGTCAAATTCGATGTATAAGTCAAAAAATGAGGCGGAGGAAGCCGTGTCTGTTGTTTCTTTAATTTCTAGTTCTGGGGGATATATTAATGGAACCCAATCAGAAAAGTTTGGATTGTTAATGGAAAGAACATCATCATTATATCTGAATGTGAAATGAAATGACCTGGCTTCTTTGATCTTCTTGTTTTGACATGTGTCTGAAGGAACTCCGATCCTTATGAAAATAAGAAGAGGTCGGCAAGGAGAGGCGCACAGTTCGTTCCCATAGGAATGCCGACAATTTGTTGAAAAAAGTGTACCTCCAATTTCAACAAATATGTTGTCAATAAAAAAAAATCAGCATATTGATCACTTGTTCTTCTGTGTAGCATGTTTTACCTTTTTGTTCACTATTTACAAAATATACCGTATGGTATCCCAAAGTAATAAAGTTATAGCGTATGCTACCATTTTTATGTTTAAAAGCATTGTATTGTGGATTATTTCTTTTAGACGATTTTTCAATTTCACATGGGGAATGTTGGTATACAGGGTTGAAAAATCAAAAGTTTTGATAGAACAAATTTCAGAAAAAGATCGAGATTTACAATTATCCAGAAGTTCTTTACAGTTTTTCAGAATCCACATATTGTTAATACCACTACGCGATTCAGTTTCACGGTATTTTCTAAAGACCCTCTTTCACTGCGGACAGAACTTGTCAATCTAATGGACAATTCTTTAGTCGAACATGCAGATGAGCCGGCAATGTACCGTTGTTTATAAGGAATTCTGTGAAGCTTAGGTATCCAGTACAAACAAGGTAAGTCCTCCGATTTGTTGTTCAATGTAATGTTCATTGAAGGCACGACGGACTTATGATTCGCCAAAATCTCATCCTTGTCAAATTATATGTTTTTGTATATGGGATTACCTGAGTGCTCATTTATTCCTAATTATTTTATTAGACACTCGTAGAGGTGTGATTTACATACAAAGACAATATTATTGGAAGCTCTGTCCGCAGGAACAACAACATACTTATCATGAAGAGATTATAGACATTTCACAGCATCTTTGTCTTGGAAAACATAATGTCTGTGTCATTTGGTCTCTTGTGGAGAGTTGTCTCATTGGCAATCATACCACATTTCCTTTTTTATATTTGGTTGATCAAACACACAGTTTTTCAACTTATGAATGCGACGTTTTGCGAACAGCGGTATACTACTGTTGCCTTTATTTATCAGAGACCTGATTGTTTTGACCCATTCTGACAAAGTGTCCAGTTCAACTTCTTTTTGTTTAGCCCAGACTCTGGCGTAGTCCTCAATAGAATCCATAATTATTTTGAAGTTATAGTTTGATGTGTTGGGGTTCTCTAAACTTAGGACCATGAGAAATCACCTTTCGGAGATTTTCATGTTGAATTATGTTAATATCCCCAGTAATAACATGGCCAGAAGGGCTAAGGCTTCTAATATGTGAAAAAGGTGGGGGAAATGTAACTTCAGTTGAATTTGTCTATTTCAATTTAGCAACTTTAGCAACATCCCCACGCTTATATCTCCCATCAAATGTGCAAGTATTTATACATCAATGGTTATCACAGTTTTGGAGAAGTTGTAAATCAAGAAAATAGCACAATATCAATCAAATGGAATTTTCGTTTTACGATCTTTAAACATATAATTGGAAAATGCAATTGTTTTTATAAGTGACTTGTCATACATTTGGACAAAATCAGAGAGCAGTTGCTTTGGAAATGTAGGACCTAATATCATTGACTTTTATATGGTTTTTTCCTCTTAAACGGACCTTATAACAAATTATTCCATGCAGTTTTACTATGACCGAGGTGATAGGGCCTTATAATCTGTATCAAAATGAGATGTACAAATGCTTATAAATCTGCTTACCAAATATCACAAACTTCAACAATCTAATGACGCCGACGCCAGAAACAGCACAAATAAGTCTTTCTTTTTGACGGAAACAATATGCTGAGTAGATTCTCCTTAAGAATCGTGACCATACAATATAATTCAATTGATTCTTCATATTCGTAAACAAATGATAAGGGTTGGCCTACACAGTCGTGTTCTATGAAAATGAATACAACGTATATTGGATCATGCAAACACAACTGTAATTTGAATTGTCTTCTATCGACAAAATCTAGTTTCTCTTTTATTGATTTAACAATTAAATTAGATTTGAACCACAATGTAAATATTCACGATTGAACAGCCAATTTAAAAAACATTTTTTTTTTAGGTGATGGCATGTTATTTAGTGCCATAGACTAGGACATGATCTTGTTCATACTTCATGTGGAGTTACATTCCATGGCGCATTATGGTATAACCAACATCTTCATTAAATGTAGCTAGTAACATGTGAACACAATTTTAATTAGGATTTTCTACTCTCTTTTAAAAAAATCTCAAGAATAGTTCCTATTTAATTCATTTTACAATAAAACCAGATTGGAACCACGATTTAAATATGCATAGCTGAACAACCTATTCTAACAACAAACAATTGTGGGTCTATTTTAAGGTGATAGTTTAGACTACCAGAACGGCATGCCATTCAGTACCAAAGACCGAGACAATGATCCTTCTTCCGATATGTGTGCAGTTGTATTCTATGGCGCCTGGTGGTATAACAACTGTCATCATTCTAATTTAAATGGCAAATATTTATTATCTGGATCTCATACCTCCTCTGCAGATGGAATTGAATAGTTGACATAGACAGGAAAATACTATTCATTAAAATCGTCGAAAATGATGATAAGGAGGGAGACAGTTATAACAATTGGTAGGCATTTAACATCTTTGGAAAGGTTTAACTAATTGGAATCGAGTATAATTGCATAGAATCATTTCATATCGTATTTTCCGACTCCTGAATTGCAAAAATTGAAAACAATATGCATATCAAAGTTTTATTCAATCTATTGGCAAATGAATAGGAAAATATATAGGATCTTTTTATCTATAACATATCTTTGGATTTCACTGAATATCAATCAAATGTAGAAATTCAAGTTTAAGTTTTGTTATTTTTTCTTGATAACTTAATTATGGCTTGTCCTAAAAATTTCGAATTTATTTTGCAGGTTAGAGACTCGTTTCAGTAGGTATTCTTCACATAATTCGAGGTGACTGTTCGAGTTCAAAGTTGGTGTTGTTTTATCCTTGCTTGCAATGATTATTTAGTTTTTGCTTGATACTACATTTTAAAATTGAGAATGGAAATGGGGAATGTGTCAAAGAGACAACAACCAGACCATAGAACAGACAACAGCAGAAGGTCACCAACAGGTCTTCAATGCAGCGAGAAATTTCCGCACCCGGAGGGGTCCTTCAGCTGGCCCCTAAACAAATATATATACTAGTTCAGTGATAATGAACGCCATACTAAACTCCAAATTGTACACAAGAAACTAAAATTAAAAATAATACAAGACTAACAAAGGCTAGAGGCTCCTGACTTGGGACAGGCGCAAAAATGCGGCGGGGTTAAACATGTTTATGAGATCTCAAGCCTCCCCCTATACCTCTAGCCAATGTAGAAAAGTAAACGCATAACAATACGCACATTAAAATTCAGTTCAAGAGAAGTCTTGCATGTTTATTTGAAGTTATATATTGCTTAAGACTTTTCATCTGTATAGTTAAGTCATTGTTCAGTACATTTGTTTTCTATATTTGGCTTCTTGTTTAAATCGGTATATGCTCTGTTTAGCTTACATTTTACTATATACTTATTTTTAAATGGATTGTCGCTTTTTTGCTGAATTTGCTGATTACATAATTTTTGCATGACTGCTAATTATTTTTTGCTATCATGTTCTGTGAAATATTTTTGCTTGCATGTTGTTTTTAATATATCATGACTACACTGTGTCGTGATAAAATTGAGTTACGTTGAATTCGTATTTGAGAAACCTGATACTTGTGATTTGTTAATAAACAAGACGACAACTGTTTAAATTTTGTGCCGAATAACTTATTCCGATTATTCTTTATGACATGTTACCTGGATACAGGACGCACAAACAATAATTTTATTTTGTTATCGGATTCGCGGCATATTTGAACTTTATTGTTGAAAACATTACTTATTCACCAACCCTACCGCCATCAACAACTATATTAATTAATATCAATATAATGCATTTATTAATAAAGTAGTGTTTACCTCAGTGTGGCTAGTTTAAGTGTTTATTTAATCTGTTTGGCTGAATTATAGATCTATGTCGGATGTCTTGTCGCTTATTTAAATATTAACATAATTAGACATGAATGCTAGTCAAAATATTCATCCTGTTCAATGAAATACATTTTTTTGAACGCTTGTGTATATTAACTTTGCAGTGTGATGTAATACAATTGAGCTTCTTTGAATTTGTTTGTGAGAAGCCTTGGAATTATAGTTTAAATGAGAGACAATGGAAAGGTATGCACTTGTTTGAAAATCAATATTTGCTCTCGGTGATTCCATTTTTTTGTTAAACAAGACAACCAACGATTTGCCAGTGTATATTCTTCTCTCAAATCTGTATATAAGAAAATGAAACACTTAGTAATGACATTTCTATATCAGAGGTTGTTGTATGAATGCTAAACATCAAGAGGCATTATATTATATGCATACTTAGAAAACTTAAACGGCTTGTGTATACCTTTTACTAAAATGCCGTTTTAAGTGGAATAGATAGATTGATTGTTGGATTTTCAATGTACAGTGTCAACTATTAAATGTTTGTTCAGGACGAGATAGTAGGTAAATCCTGCCAAGAGTCCGGGATGTAGTCGGGGTAGTTTGGACTGCCGCTAGAAAATGAGGTTAAATTTTGCTTTACATTGGTAGGTTAAATTGGACAATATTAGCAATTTTGCTTTACCCTTTAGAGTTGGTGTTAAAATTAAAACCAAAAAAAAAAACCGAACTCCGCGTGGAAAAGTCGAAACGGAATTAAAGTCACTTAACAAATAGGAAAATCAAAAGCTCAAACACATCAAACGAATGGATAACAACTGTCATAGTCCTGACTTGGTACAGGCATTTTCTTATGTAGTCAAATATGTTTGAAACAAAAATCAGTAAATCATTCAGATCATGGGAAAGAGGTAATATAAATACTTTTGAAGACAAAAATGACGACAAATATTGATTTCAACATCAGCTGTATCGTTTACTTTCAACAGTTTAATAGAAACTGAAAACAAAAGAGGTGTGGAGAGACATGTTCCAAAAGTTGAAGATATATACTGCAGAAAAATTGGTAGTGGCAATCTTTCTGATCAACATACTGAAGAGCGTGCAACTCACTTCATACGAAACCTCGAATTTAATGTCCCCATTCTAACTGAACATGGCTGCGTATTTGTACATCCTGAACAGACCAAATGACGTGGGAGTTAACAACTATAGGTCACGGAACGGCCTTCAACAATAAGCGACCCATCCTTCATAGTAAGCTCCCAAAGTGTAAACATTTAATACTGGTTCTCTGTAACTATTTAAACTTTTATATAGGGAGTGTGGCACGCATGGTAATGGATTTTCTTCAAATTTCACACACTTACTAGTCTTGATGAAACAAACAAAAAATGGCAAAATTTTGGTTGCTAAGCATATCGGTTGCCATAGCAACCGATGACCAGTTTTACCTCTTCTGGATATCTATGATTTTAAGCTGAAAATGGCTATTTTCAACATAATTTTTCATAATTAATGATTAAAAGAAAGAATTTTTTTTATGATTTTATTAAATATATGCATTTTATTAATGTAATTTAATAACTGATATTTTCATATTCATTTTCAATCATAATCACATATACCCCTCTTTTTATGTGGTTTGCATTAGGTAAAAAATACCCTTTTGAGGTCATTTTTGAATGCTCACCATATTTTTTTGCGGACACCTGAGTTAAAGTCAACCATCAATTCATAAATACCATAGCCTTATCTTATCAATGATGCGAAAAAGTAATGGGGAAGTATGTCTCATTTTTTTGTTACCATGGATACAAAATGCTTAGTTTTCATTTTTTCAGAAAAAAAAAATTTGAAAATTTTTGAAAAAAAATGTTTTAAAACCTAATTCTGCAGTCAGAAAAAAATAAATAAATATACAATTTGTAGAAATGATTGTAATCATCAAAATTTGAAACATATTCATACATAATGGTATTATAGTTTTAACTGTGTTGCTATGGAAACAATTTCATGATGATACACAAGTTCAAAACAATTTTGAAAAAGTTTCAGTTAGTTTCTTAAATGTGCACAAAAGTAGGAAAACGAAAACACTTATTAAGTTTCACTATATACACACATGTGTATATATAAATAATTTTGCTGGTATAGTATATCGATAATGGTGTTACCACTTGAATGAAACAAATACAATTTCTCTAATCTGTATAAAAGTGCTGATTATGAAGAAATTTCAGTCTGTTTTCATGATCATGAAAAGTGTACAAGAAAAACAATGACTAAATCTAGAAAAAACAAATAAAATCATTTAAAAAATTATATATTCAATTATGCAATATTTGCCATTGAATGTGTTGCCATGGAAACAAGCAGTCCATTTGCAAAAATACTGATAAGTGCTAATTTTTACAAATTCGTTTAATGAACTTCGATACACGTAGCAAAGAGTGTATACGGTTTTGTAAAAAAGAAAAGATCGATTAGTTGTGGTTTGCTTTATGTCCAGTGTCAAACATCTCATGCATATTTCAGAAGAGAACAAAACCAATAAATTTAATAGGAACATTGTAGGTCCTGTGCTAGTCTAATGACCAAAAATTAATTGAAGTCAATAATTTTAAACAATTCAACACAATAAAAAATAGAACCAAAAGAGTCAGACGTTGATCCTCTAAATAAATGATAATTGACCATCTAACATTTCTATAAAGAAAAAAATACCTTTATTATGAGCTGTTTATTTTTCTTATTCATTCTTAAACTCAATGTTGAAATGGCAAAGCATGTATACATGTAGCTATACGTTTTGAATAATATTGTTTTATTGGATGATGAGCACTAGATGAAGATCATTTTTATAAAAGTTATAAAAAATCAAAAAATCAAAAAGGTCCTTGAAATATCACTAGAAATCGGGATCAATTGGACAAGGACAGAAATTTCAATAGATCAACTAGGGAGCCCCTAAAAAAAGGGCGTAACAAGCAAGGGCGGGTACGGTCGGCCGTTGACCCGATGGTCCCTGCTATTCATCCGACACATTTCTTGTCTGACATTCTGGCCGGGGAGGAATTTTTCGAGATTTTCCAAAAAGTTCCGTTTCCCTTAGAGGACCCACGAAAAATCGGTCAGCGGATAACTGCTGGTCTTACAACGAGCAGCAGGTGGAAAATATATCATCTAGACAATTGTCATATCAAGGGTACCACTGACTGCCTTAAGAGATGCCCGCTACATTCATGCTTCAGTGATTCCATATGTAATCAACCAAATGTTTCCAATGAAAGGAGGGGGCGGGCCCTCATGGCCCCCTGGATCCGCCTTTGGTAGCACTATATTTACATTAGTAAAAGGCATTGGATTATTGAAATTTGAGAAAATAACAGTAATCTTAATAGATTTTTAGCAGCAAATTAAAAAATATTTATCAATATGATAACTCTTTACACAGGATAACTTTAAAAGAATTATATGCATGTACATATACTTTGATGTCCACTGAAAGCCCATTACAGAAAGATGTTTCTCAAAATTAGTATATAATTGTCTTTCTTTAAACAAAAAAAAAATAGATTTTACTTTGAAGCAGAAGTCTATGTTTATAACATATTATACATGTGACTTTTTGTCTGCGACTTTTTGTCTGGACTTTTTGTCTGTGACTTTTTGTCTGTGACTTTCTGTCCTACATTCCTACCGTTATCATGACCAGGAAAAATGACTTTATACCTATCTAAATGTAAAAGGCTATGCATCAAATTTATAGAAACACTTAGACTGAACCATTAATTTTATCAAATAAGAAAATATAAAATGCTTTAAAACTTTCGGGAACATTTAAAACAAGACAAGGCTCTGGTAACCCTCAAGTTAAGTCCGCGAATATGTTTACTTATATTTTATGAAAATATTTTAAACTACAAAGATATCGTGCATGCAGGGGCTCGGGCATACCTCAAGTAGTCTGCGAAATGTGTATTTGTTTTTATGAAAATATTAAAAACTGCCAAGATATCCTGCACAAGGCTCGCGCATGCCTTAAGTAGTACGTGAAAATAACTATTTACTGTTAGAAAATATTAAAAAACAAACTATATTGGATTTATTAACTTACATGTATGTATGGCCTACTTCAAACACACCTTTTGAGTTACTTTATATTTGTGATCTAACGTGTCAAATTATAACCGGTAATATACAACATATTTTTACAACACAGTTAAATACAATATACTACTCAATACCATAAAAAGTTTAAATAATTCGGTGCTCGTCATAGTACCCTAAACTGTTTTTCCCAGTTTTTTACCATTCAATCCTAATTCTATTTTTTTTTATAAATTTAAAGAAAATCCAATAAGATATAAATAAGTATTAGGTAGTACAACGACCAGGACACAGTCAACGTTGGTCAGGTCAAGTTTTTTGTACCAAAAACATATATTTTTCCTGTTTTTTTTTAATAATATAAAATAACACAGAAATTTTCATCGGTCAGGTCATTGCTATTGTTGGTCAGGTTATTGTCAACGTTAGAAAGGTCACGTTATCTGAATATTTTATATTTTTTTCTATATTTTTTTATTAATTTATATATTAAATGATTAAACTTTATTATTTTTCAAATTTAACATAAACCCTTTAAGAAATAAAAAAGTTATTAGCATTTTCATTTGGTCCTGGCATTGTCAACGTTGGCCAGGTCACGTTTAATGAAGATTTAAAAAAGTTTTCTATATTTTTTTCTTATATTTATGTATTGAATGGTCTAAATTTATAACAATTCAAATTTGACATAAATCCTTTGAGAAATAAAAAAAGTTATTAGCGTTTTCGTTTTGGTCCAGTCATTAATGTAACACATCAAAGGGAGATAATTCGTATTGTGAGGAAAATTGCACAATGATCATTTTTTAGAAATTAATTTCGCATGTTTCTAGGTAGATTCCCCATAACTTTTTTTGAATTTTGACTAAATCAAGAATGAAATTAATTGTTTTTGTGTTTCTTTTTAATAGATGTAGCCGCATGATTTCACAACACTACACCAAATATTGTATTTTTCTCAAAAATCCCAACTTTCTCTGCTGTTACCATGGTAACCAACCAATATATATATATCGGTTGACATTATTTTTCTGACTAGTCTAATAGGATCAACATATCAGCCAATTTTCAGAAAGATCGGTGACTATGTGTGCCGAAAAAGTTTAAGTGGTTACAGAGAATGAGTATTAAATACTAAAAAAAAACAAACGAAGAATTATTAAGATCGAACATTACCTTTCTTCTCATACATCCTTCTTTCAGTAACTGAGATGGATCAGGGTTGGCCCTATGACTTTTATCTAACTTATCCTAGTTTTGATAAATATAATTATCGAGACTACTTGCATCTTTTTACACGTAATGTGTCTTTGGCCATTGTTACACAGGAACATTATTCACTCGAACCAAACTTTGAACTGAAGAACATATAGAACAAACTTCGCAAACTGAAGTATCATCACCATAAAGTTTCTGCAAATCCTCCTCGTAAATAGCAGGTTCATGGTCAACTTTTGCATAGCGTTTTAAATTTACCTTTACTGCTTTGAATAATAAATTCCTCTGAATGAATACATTGTCCTTTTTTATTTCAATGTGTCTTTTAACAAGAAGGTAGTTTTTAAACCATTATTAATATTCTGAATTGCAGATTTCTTGTACAAACTACCATGAGTTCAACGACCACCGGCATAGAAACTTCTCAGTGAAGCGTCGAGTTCTGAAGCTCATATTCCCAAAACTTGTAAATTTCTCTCCCACTCTCCTCAATAAACTGTCAAAAGCATTCAACTGCAACAGTTACTGCACTATTTGATTTAGTGTTCAATGATTCTTTGTTTTGCAGCAGTTCTTCGATTTTATCGTCGTCTAACGTTTGCCTATTTATTTTTTTACATACAATTATTATTCTGAAACTCTGAGATTTCAAAGTCACATTTGTTTTACATGTATTCTTTTTATATCCATTAATGTAAAACTATTGGGAGTACTCTACGGATCTGTATTATGAATGCGTAATGAACTCACTCTGCGTGGGTTATGTTTCCATAGTTGTTTTGATGCAGCTGAGTTAACTCGCGTCATGAACATATGCATAAATACTCAAATGGCCCGACCATACACGTATGGTCCAGGTAATTGATACGATGAACGTTGGACTATAATTGCGTAAAGCATAACCTTTCAAGGTGTCATAAATCAAAGAGTGTCTAAAAACGAAATTTTGACTTGGGTAATAATTTGGTAATCATTGTTACGTGATTAATGAAATAAAAAGGTTTTTATTCACAGGTTAAAATTATATTAGATCATTTTTGCATGGTCATTATTAATTTATCTTTACGAAACACAATATGTCCACTCCGAAGTTCACTATATTATAGTGAACTATTAAGCAAGAAGTCAACTGTTTTAATTCATCATCAATGTTTCTTAGCTTAATTGGACAAAATTGACCATACTTGTTGCTTAAAGCAAATTATTTTTTCACTTTTTCATTTTCATTAATGATTGAACGAAAAAAAAGTCATACTTTAGATTTTTTGAATATCTCGTAGCTAGTGCTAAGAAAGGAAAGAAAGGAAGTTTTACAATGTTCGTTTTCATTTAGAATCTACAGTTTTACCAGATACTTATACATCACAATGACACGTCATGGACCGTCCGTACATAGAGCTGTACATGATTTATCCCGTTATATTTTAGTAGGTATCCCATTTTCAAATTATTTAAACAAATTGAAGATGTAAAGTGAATTGGTATTATTCATCTTGTTTCAACTAAATAGGTAAAATAGAACTGCGGTTCAACTGTTAATTAATACTTTGAAAATACATGAAATTAAACATAAATTATTCTTTCATTATTATTATGAATACTGTACTCAATAATTGTATCAGTCGGGTTTAAAAACAAAACGAGATGACTCAGGGCATTTGCTCATTTTTAATCCAGTAAATTTGTTTTAGACCACTTCAAATTGAATACATGTTCGTCGATCCTTTATTTACAGAAATTGGAGCGAGTGAGCAAATTTTTCAAATTTTATTCCTCCTTAAAAAATATTTAATAATAGACACTTAAAATTTGGTGAGAAGTCATTTTTCTTTAATTTTGTTTTATAAAACTTCTATATCCAGGAGCGAGAACATTGTTTGTCACCAATTAAATTTCAATGTGATAAACAAATAGCAATTATCTGTGAATTTTAAGGCAAGTGATGACATTTATTAAAACGGAGCGATAATTCAAAATTTGTTTTAAATTATTTTATTTTTAGGTTTCCAAAATTTTAAATGCTGCTATACAATATCAAAGAGTCCTTTTTATAGTCTCTCAGTTCACGGAAAACACTTATAACGAAGAAGAAAAAATAAACCAGTATTTATCTGCTTGATTAAAATTCGAGGTTTCTGTTATCATTATGAAATTCTATGTTTTATTCTTTTCAGCCCCATAGAACATAGCCTGGAACTGTAAATGAAAAATGTAACTTTACAATCTGCGTTTTTGAAACAATTCTTTCATTTTATGATATGGCCAAATAAAGATTGATCTTATTGTTTTATCCATCTGATTAAAAGTTATAACACATACATTCTTGGTGAGGGCCATATGTTTTGCTAGACGGTAAATAGTTATCAAAGGTACAAAGCTTATAATTTGATACGCCAGACGCGCGTTTCGTCTACATAAGACTCATCAGTGACGCTCAGATCAAAAAAGTTAGAAAGCCAAACAAGTACAAAGTTAAAGAGCATTGTGGACCAAAAATTCTAAAAAATTAAGGGGAATATGGCAAGAAATACCATTGTCAACGTACAAATAAGCGGTTAACTAACTTCAGTATTTGCTTTCATGTTATTGTTTAAGGTTGACGATGGATTAGTATATGACACAGTTAGGATAAAAATTGTATTAATAAAAATACCAAACTCCAAAAAATATTCAAAATTAAAAGAACATCATCACAAGCTCAAACTTATCAAACGAATGGCAAATAACTTTCATATTTATGATTCTGTACAGACCTATTGTGCCTGTTTGTTTTGTTCAGACATCGTTGTCAATATAATGGAATTTTATGCGACTGTCATACAAGTGTGAGGTTTAGCTAGCTATAAAACCAAGTTTAATCCATCATTTTCTACATAAGAAAATGCTTGTACCAAGTCAGGAATCTGACAATTGTTATCCATTTGTTTGATGTGTTTGAGCTTTTGATTTTGCCATTTGATTAGGGACTTTCCATTTTGAATTTTCCTCGGAGTTCAGTATTTTTATGATTCTACTTTTCACTGGTTTTTTTCACTTATAAATAGAACACTCTCCGTCATTCCCAATGAATGTCCTTTTCTCTGTGCATCTGTGACTCTTGTTAGTTATTTTGTACATGTTTATTTCTATACATTGGATATGAGATAGCAATGAACTACAAATGTTTTGCTCTTGAGTAGGATAATACCAGAAAAAGGTAGTTACATCAAATAACATAATTATTGATTTATATCCAATTTTTAGAAATTTACCTGTGACGTTACTTTTTTTTTTTGAGTTGATACATTCATGTGACAGTTCGTTGTTCTATTAAGCTGTTTTTGTGTACTATTCGTTGTTATTCTGTGGTTAACATGTCGAAATGTACTTTTATATTATTTATTTATGTATATCTCTGTCTTTGGTGTTCTTGCATTTATTTGTACTGTATTCCCGTCATGTAATGTTGTCATTTTAGCGGTATATTTAACATTGCCATAAGCGCGAGGTTTGGCTAGCAACAAAACAAGGTTCAACCGACCATTTTTTTCTTAAAATGTCCTGTACCAAGTCAGGAATATTGCAGTTGTTATCTTATCGTTCGTTTCTATGTATGTTGTATTGTCGTTTGTTTTTTGTTGCAATTCAGTGTTCTGTTGTTTCGTTGATTTCCTCTTATACTTGATGTGTTTCCCTCGGTTTTACTTTGTAACACGGCTTTGTTTTCTCTCAATCGATTTATGACTTTTGGAAAGCGGTAAACTACTGTTGCTTTTATTCATACCAAATGTCAAGCTTTAGTGACCATTGGTTTTGACCTATCCGATCTATTCTAGATACTTGACATACGCTCCCCTAGCTTGTTTTACTGAGATTTTACATACAAGGATTTGTCTAATGCTTCATTAGTTTCATTACTATAATAATGAGATTGTAGGTCAAATAATGACAGCCTTTCAAATATAACTTTGCCATAACTGTTTGTAATTTGTGAATATTCGCACACATCTGGGGTCTTCAACATTCAGATGTATCATGTTTGACATGCATCTTAGAATCATGCTCAGACCAATTTTAAAAACCTTCTTGGACTTGCAGTGGAAATTGACCTTTTGCTCTCTTGTTTAGGCCTATATATTATGAGATAAATAGTATTGACTTCGGTTTTGTCGAGTGCATTAATTTTGTGTCGTGACCTTATACGCCATATCGCTTCTTTTCAATACTACCTCCGCACAAGGGCGACGGGGTAATAAGTATACATGGTCATAACAGGTCTTCCACAGACCGGCAATAAAACCCTTGCCAAAGTTGGGCGTTTGTTTGACTGTGCGGGATGTACAAGTATGAAGCAACGTCAGGTCAGAATGAGGACATTAAATTCAATGACTCGTGTAAAGAGAGAACCACATTTTTTTGCACGTTAAAAACCCATGCAACAAATCCTTGAGGGCCTGTTGCAAGACAAAAGTTCTGTCCTTATCCAATATACTATGGCAGTCTATTTTTTCTCCGACCTTCATCTGTCTATTACAGGACCTACCTTTTGTAATTTGTGTTCGTCCTGAACATGCATTGAATATTTGCCACTGGACGTTGAGCAACCAACAATTAATCATGAATCAATACTATTTATCGGATCAATTCTTGATACAGAAAGGATTATATTGAAAAAACATCAAGTCAACTATTGGGATTTTGGACCATTCAATAAAACAATACTAAATGGAAAGTACCAGTTAGAAGTACTGAAGTAATCTGAATGGTACAATGCATCCGATTGAAGTTGTAGGTGAAACAACTAGTTTTAACACATTCATATGGTTTGTGTTTAAATTGTACTCGATGTTGTCATTTTGTTTGTTCTTACGTTGAGTTGTTATACAGATTGATGACATCAGTCATAAAAAATTAAAGACGATATACACGTAGCCCAAGTCTTCTTATGTTGACTGGTTAATCTTGTTTTGTATGTAACCTTGTCTCGTAGGCAGATAACAATCCAGTGACCTGTTAACAATACAACGTGATTAAAACGTTTAGCTGATTTTTACAGAGTTATCTCCCTGTAGTGTTAGGTACCACCTTAAGACCAATTATTACTTTAGTATATTGAATTATGAGTTTGAATATCCCTTTGGTTTTTTTGCCTTTCTTATTTTATTGATAATACTTGCAAAGGATTACATAAATTACAAATAATATTGCACAAAAATACAATAGATAACACGAACTAACAACAATCAAAAACTACAAGATTGTGCGGATAGATGACCCGAGACTGGCATAATATGAGGTAGGATTAAACCATTTTGACGTGATCTTCCTTTTATCTATCCTTGATGGTACGCCAAAATATACAATAAACGCGAAATGTTATTATGGAAGTTTGAGAGTTCATTATTTTTCATAAAGTTCGATAAACTTGGCACATTTCAACAGTATATATGTTCTAAGACTACTATATGTGTAAATTAGATATAAATCTGCCATTGACTTCAATGCAAATATGTGTCTTGAATCAATTTATACCTAGTCCCACATTGGCAAATGTGGACATTTTTTGAAACCATGCGAAACCTGATCTTTTTTTCAATAGTAGCTGTATTAACTCGAGACCTTCTTTATGCACATTGACCCTTAGTTTAGTTTAAAACGAACAGAGACACCCCCCCCCCCCCCCCCCCCAAAAAAAAATATGAGATTATGTAAAACTGTTTTCATGATGCAAGTTTTCCCCAATCTCGTCCGTTTTTTTCTGTATTTTTACACGAATCGATATCTTTCTAATGGTAGAAGTTGTATATGATACAGATTGGTTTTGATTAACATGGTATTATAAACAGGGGTGCTTTATTTTACCAGACTCGTTAAAATATTTCCTTTCAACCTAGGTATCAGATATAGTACATTTGTTACCACTGGGACAATAATTAGACAAATAGTATGCCTTAAGTATAGAGCTTTGCATGTTTTAAATTAAATAAATCCAAAATAATGGTTGTTATTCCTTTCGATATCACTGTCATGTTTGAATAAAGTAAAGTTTTAGTAAATTGAAAGACATATTGCCCAATACTTAAAATATTCGAAATAGCTCTCGATGCGATATAGCCTTTATCGTGTTTTTGTCCTAATGTCCTAATGCGCCATAAAAGACATAAAACAATCACCAACAATCACCTATCAATCAATCAATCAATAAAGAACGACGCAAGTTTGAATACTAAGTTTGCTGTTGTAAATTTTAATGTCTCAATTCAAATGCACATGAATTTCAAAATTATGAAATGTTCCACACGTATAAAAGCATCAATTGATTTTTCAATTGGTAAAAGTATAAATATAAAATCATATATATCTAAAAGTTAATGTCTGACATATTTTAAAGGCGCTAAACTTTTAAGGCATGAAGTATTTGCTACTGTATGTACAATAACTAACAGGCTTAAAAAACACCTTTATATTTCTTTTAATGCAGAACGACAAAAAACCTCATTTTTGATCTTCACACTTGTATTTCGATATTTGCACAGGTGATAAACTAAATTATTTGTTGTTACACTATTTCTAATACAATGATGTATGTGTGGATAAAATAACTTTTCTGGTTACCTTGAATAAGTCTAAATTTGTCAAAACTATAAGTAAACAGTCATATATGTTCTCAAAGATGAATTTTATATTTGAATGACATTACGGTGATGTTAAAAGATATGTTATAAGTGTCCAGGTATATATTCCTGTCCAATTGCCAATAGCATAAACATAATTTTATTAGGCTATAATATGTTGTTTTATTTTTTGCAATTCAGCAGCCGGAAAATTCGTTTAGATATTATTTTTTTCAATGTTAATTGATTCCATTTTTGCAAAAGATTTAAATGTCTACCATTAATTGCCATTTTGTCTTCTTATCATCATTTTCGACGATTTTAATGAATAGTAATATCCTGTCCATGTAATCCATTCAATTCCATCGGCAAAGGAGATATGAGAACCAGATAAATAGTTACCATTTAAATTAGACTGATGACAAGAGTTATACCACCATGCGCCATGGAATCTAACTGCACACGCCCTGGAGGAAGGACTGTTGTCTCGGTCTTTGGTACTAAATAACATGCCGTTGTGGTGGTCAAAACTATCACCTGAATATAAATCGACTATTGATCAACTATGAATATTTAAATCGTGGTTCCAATCTGGTTTTATTATGAGATGGATAAAACAGGGACTAGTGTTGATATTTTATATAGAGTAGACAATTCCAATTGAAATTGTGTAAACAAGCTCCTCTTTACATTTCTTTATAGAATACGGACAACGCTCGAATTTATATTGCATTTGTTGGATTCGTAAGAAGTAATTATCTAACATATGGTTTTTGTTAAAAGAGAGACTTTGGTGTGCTGTTTCCGGCGTCAGCTAATTGGATAAAGTTTGTGATGTTTAGTATGCAGCTTTTAATCATTTGCAAATCTAATTGTGAAATAGATTATTAGGCCCCGTCCCCTCGGTCATGGTTAAAGTACATGTTTACGTTTGTGATAAGGTCAGTCAAAAGTTTGAGGGAAATGACATCTTAATATCAGTGTTATTAGGCTGTACACAAATGCACTTTCTATGCATCTTTACTAAATTATGTAATTAAATCGAAAAAGAAATTTGAGGATATGTCTTTCATGAGAGTAATATTTACAATGATAACTTACAACTCATAAAACGGAGGCTTTTCAACATTATTTAAAACAGGACGATAGAAGTCGAGGTGACCCTACTTTCTTCAAATTGTTATGAATCTAAAGAGACCGCCTTTACTTTCATGTTTTTCACATGACAAAAACAGTGAAGAGATACACACACAACTGTCAAAACGTCTTCAGATATTGTTAACTGGAGATAATTTTTCATTTATAATCAAGTCGCATCACAATCGTATAATATTACGAAAAACTGACATGATACAAATACAATATCCAAATTCGAGCACTTTTTTCTTCGTTTAGTCTTTGTCTATTTCCTTTACAATGGGAAAGCATGAGAAAGCAGTTTTATTCTGAAAATCATTTCACTTCAGTAATGGAGGAAAAAAAGAGGTATGAATATTTGCACATATATTGATATTTAGTACGTGTATAAGTTCGATCTAAGTATGATATTTATTTTAACCATTCTTCTTACTTTTCATTAGCACATTTCACAAACCGTTTCACGAAAACCTTAATAGGTTATCTATCTTCATATTATTATCGAATAAAGGTGTACAAACATTAATGTAGATGTCTCTGTAACATTGTACTTTAGTGTCTGATGAAAATGTAAACCAAATAAATAATGAATTATTAAATTTCTTTTAATGAAAATCGTATCATTCAATAAGCTAATAAAAAAGTGCGAGGTTTGGCCAGCCACAAAACCAGGTTCAACCCACCATTTTTTTCTTAAAATGTCCTGTACCAAGTCAGGAAAATGACAGTTGTCATCTTATAGTTCGTTTCTGTGTGTGTTGCATTTTTTTTTTTTTTCACTTCAGTGTTTCTGTTTTTTCGTTGTTTTCCTCTTATAGTTGATGTGCTTCCCTCGGTTTTAGTTTGTAACCCGGATTTGTTTTTGTCTCAATCCATTTATGATTTTTGAACAGCGGTATACTTCTGTTGCCTTTATCTAGTTTTGCTACTAAACTTTCTCGATACGAACCTGCGTTACCACTGTAACCATTTATTGACAATTGGTATTCAGACTGAGCATCCGATATCTTGAACGATTGATATTCCGCATATCTGTTTTCATTTGAAAAATTTTCCAATTCGATTCGTAAGGTATAATTATTATTTGAAGTCAGCATGTGAATTTTCTCATTACCTAAAATACAAAATGTTTCAAAGTATACGCGGTAAAGGTAAGAAAAAAAAGAAGTTCAAAATTTTTACAGGTTTTTAGTTGTCATTGCTTGTGGTGGACCTCAATAAAACATGACAATTAGGCTACCAGGAAAGACGTCCGCAAATCATCAAAGTTATATTTGTGTTACTTATATAATCTGGGCGTCACTGTTGTGTCGACGATACGCGCGTCTGGCGTATTAAATTAATTGTATAAGCCTGGTACTTTGTTAACTAATTATACATAGCTAGTACATGTAGTACACGCTTTGCACGCCTGTGTAATCCATGGTCGGGTAAAAAAGAAACATTACAAATGGATTCTAATCTTGTTTGACACATATTTATAACAATAAAGTGTGAAGATAGGTCGACAAGAGACAAAGCGGTTAAGTTGATATGGCTGCCTATAAACTTGAAATTACTAACTACGTGTAACATTTAAAAACACTCAATGCCAGGTCGTCTTGGGAATAAAAATATTGTCACCTGTTAGGTTGCATGGTTGTTAAGTCTGTCCTGATTTGCATTTTATTATAATTCCTAAACAATCAGAATATGGTTTATTTTTATAGTGTAGACTTAATTGTTAAATGGTGCATAATAAATTTGTTGTACCTAACCAAAACTCATTTGTTAAGTCACCAAATCCGTTCTCGTACTCGAACCATGTCCGGTAAAAATCTGTGAGTCCATCCACACGCCTTTGGAAAACCTGTAAAAAGTAAAATCACAAAAATACTGAACTCAAAACGAAAAGTCACTAATAAAAAAATGGACATTTATTTTTTTTTCTAATTCTGCATATTTTGACATTGAAAAAGGCAAATAATTGATGAGTCAATAAATAATAATAAAAATAATTTCTTAATTTTCATACCACGTCTCGACTTTATCAGATGTCAATTTACTCAGATTTTACGCATTTTTCTTTCATTTGAAAGGTGACTTTGGAGTATAAAAATAGCCACTCTTGGTTTTTTCTAACTGGTAGTTAAACCCTTAGACGTCTGTTTCACTGTGCGTATTATTTAAATATGCCGCCACATTCGGTCTGAATGGAGACGTCAAATTCGATGCTTCGTGTAGTATTGAGAGAGTGCCAGGATCTATAAAATTGAGAATGGAAATGGGGAATGTGTCAAAGAGACAACAACCCACCCAAAGAGCAGATAAAAGCCGAAAGCCACTAATGGGTCTTCAATGCAGGGAGAAAATCCCGCTCCCGGAGGCGTGCATCAGCTGGCCTCTAAACAAAAATGTATACTAGTTCAGTGATAATGGACGTCATACTAAACTCCGATATATATTAAAGAAACTAAAATTAAAAATCATACAAGACTAACAAGGGCCAGAAGCAAATGCGGCGGGTTAAACATGTTTTTGAGATCTCAACTCTCCCCCTATACCTCTAGCTAATGTAGAAAAAACAAACACAAAATAATACGCACATTAAAACTCAGTTTAAAAGAAGTCTATGCACGTTCAAAACCCTTTCAACAATTTTTTGAGAGGCTGTAGATGACATGTTGCAAGGCAAAATTGCTGTCCCTTCCTAATGAAAGCATTTTTCCAGTAGCAGTCTAAACTTTACGACCTACATTACATACTTTTACAGGACATAACTATTGTATGTATTGCTTATTAATTTGCCACTGGAAGGTATCCAACCAATCAATCAATCGTTAAATTTGCTAGAAGTATTCGCAAAGAGAATAAATATGTAAATTTCGCATATGACTCTTTCTCAATTAAAAGAAAAGGAAAGAATTAAGATTTGTTTTATAATACCCTAGTAATGAAAAAGATAAGTTTTTGTTTATTAGGATATTTTTTGGCTTTCAAATTTAATGTTCAATCAAATCAGGTCAAAGAAGGCTTACATGTTAGATGCATATATAATTGAAGTCATTATTTATTTGTTTTATTTTATAGAACAACATGATTTATTACATTTTAAAAGTTATATATTAAGTAGTTTTCATTTTTACAAACATACACAGTGTAGTAAACGGATTTCCGATCCTATAACAATTTTATGTCAAAATCGATGGTTGTTCAGTATTAAATGTTTGTACTATAATTCAGTTGTTTAACTTAAATGTGGGAAAGACAATCAATGCTTACGTTTACAAGTTTTGCATTATCAACGGAATCACGTGGCGTATAAAAACGACTTGCGAGGTTGATCAAAGAACAGACGTCCTTAACCATATATCGACATCAATCCACACCGTTGGATTAGTCATGATTACTTCTTTGCTATGTTGAAACCATGGTTGCTCTTACATAAATTACCCTTATTTTCAATACTAATTCTGGCCAATACTTTTTCATTAGAAATTAAAAATGCTCATCTTCAACAGTTTGTTCCAACGTTGTATTGTTACTCAACCAATAATGGTTTAGGCTTATAGCTCACAATAATGTTTACTCCAGTACATAATCGATGTGTCTGTCAAAAGCCAGGAGTCTGTTGTCCGGTTTCTGGTCTCTGGTTTATGTCTCATTGCTATCGTACTACATGTCCTTATTTCTTATCGACTATATTTTATAAAACAACAATATATATAAATTGATCAAAGACTCAAATGGCCAGTTTGTTTAAATGATCTTAAAATATTGAGAATGATTTAAACTAAAAATTTAAAATTATTTTCAAATGTGAAACGGGACGACAAATCCTTAAACAACTCGATAATGGTCCACACCTTCCACATTAATTTTGTAAATTTAAAAAAAGTAAATTAGAAGTACGTTACGTTGTCTGGTATAACTCGTAAGGGGTTCCGCGGAACCCTGTGTCACGCTTACGATTACTGCTGTCAGTGTTATTTTTTTGTACTGTATTCCTGTCATGTAATTTTGTCATTTTAGCGGTATATCTAACATTGCCATAAAAGCGAAGGTTTGGCAAGTCACAAAACCAGGTTCAACCCACCATTTTTTCTTAAAAAGTCCTGTACCAAGTGAGGAAAATGGCAGTTGTTATCTAATATTTGGTTTTCTATGTATGTAGCATTGTCGTTTGTTTTTGTTGCACTTCATTGTTTCTGTTGTTTCGTTGTTTTCCTCTTATAGTTGATGTGTTTCCCTCAGTCTTAGTTAGTAACAACACAACGGAAACACTGAAGTGCAAAGAAAACATACGTCTTATACGGAAAAATATATATAAATATATTCAACCTTGTATTCTAAATTCTGGATTTTGGTCATGAAGATGGAAAATAGCTCTTACTACTGCATTTTAGTCATAAACAAGTCGAAATTGCATAAAATTCCATTAAGATTTGAAAACGTTATTGATGTCTAAAAATATTTAACCACAGGCTGAACCTAACTGTTGCCCCCGCCAATGCCGACGCGCATGATTCGCAGGCTCGACAAAATAGGTTAATATTCCTAAACAATTCCTTATAAGCAGGTGCACAATAATTAGATAATGTGCAATCATTATGTGAAGATTCAAAGACTGTAACAGAAATTGGTACACAATTGGTGGCGTCTTTTATATTTTTTGCAGTTTATAACGATGCACAACTTAAACATGAGTGGAAATGGTCCGTAAAGTTTCATGGATATGAATAGAGAAAAAAATAGGAGTTGATAACACTTAAAAACTATCAACTTTTCAAGGCCTGGCCACCATACCGTTATTAACAAAGTACAAACAGGTTTAAACAATAATTTAATAAGAGAAAGAATTAACTGAATTTCAATTGTTGAACTTCCAGAAACAGAAATGTTAAAATTTGTCGACAATCTCTTCGGTTGACATTTCCCAGAAACCATTTATTCGATTCATTGGATAATATTATCTTGAATAAACATGAAGTATATACCACTGAATGTTTTCCTCAAATGAACGTATCATCGTATCATACAAAGTAAATTTGCACTCAATGGCAACATGCAATTTTTTAATTTTATTTTAAATTTGCAGTTAAAGATAAATTTCTACATTGTAATTTGAGAGAATATCATACTTTTTTGGAATAAAAATTATTATGTAGTAAAATTATTCACAAAAAAAAAAAATCAAAGGAAATTATCCAAACTCTTCACCTAAACAAATTGTAAAATTAATTGCCTGTTTAAGCAGTATTATATATATTGCTGTTAATAATGTATTGGTATCGTTAGTATATTTTTCCGATAAAGAATTAACCCCTATATAATAAAATTCGAAAAATTTAAAGTGCAAAGTGTGAAAAGTAAAATCACAAAAATACTGAAATCCGAGGAAATTTCAAAATGGAAAGTCCGTTATCAAATGGCAAAATCGAAAACTCAAACACATCAAACCAATGGATAACAACTGTCATATTCCTGACTTGGTACATGCATTTTCTTATGTAGAAAATGGTGGATTAAAACTAGCTTTATATAAAAAATTAAAAAAAAGCTAGCTAAACCTCTCATAAAATATCTAACGTACAGTCCAGTATTGACCGTCTGATCCAACTTCACAATATACACTGAAATCATTGAATGGTCCGGAACAGTAACTTGGATTTATTTTGTATGTACCATTTCCATCAGAAACATCTTCACAGTCTTTTGGCAAAACTTGATTTAAAAAACAAACAAACAAATAATGGAATTAATCAATAATATTTACTCTGCCTGTTCAATCTTTAACTTAAAATGTTCAAGCTGGTAAACTAAAAACTGTGTGTTTTACAAGGTGCTTAAGTCCTCCACCTTTCATCTGATACCTTAATTACTGAAATATATGCTACATACTTTAAAAGAGTGGCGAAAGATCCCAGAGGGATATTCAAACTCATAGATCGAATCGAAAATAAACGGACAACGTCATGGCTAAAAAAGACAAACAGACAAATAATAGTACACAAGACACAACACAGAAAACTAAAGACTCAACAACACGAACCCAACCAAAATCTGGGGGCGATCTCAGGTGCTCCGGTAGGGTGAGCAGATCATACTCCACATGTTACACCCGTCGTGTTGCTAATGTTATTAGAAACCCGGTAAATAGTCTAATTATTTAAGATTTACCCTTCGGAAATATTTCGTATTAAAGTTTTATTATATTCATGCACATGAATTTTTTTTTTCACAAGGCCCGAAGAATTCCACTCAACCCAGTGCTTGAAGCCGTCTTTAAATTGTTGTGAGGTGAGTTTATTTTTTGCTTAGTGTCGAACGCCACACTGTAACCCTTAGATAAAAAACAGCAATAGAAGCGCTTTTCCCTTGCTTTTTGTGTTTTTTTCCTGTGCATGTACTGATTTTGTGTCAAGGATGGAAACCCCGAATCCTTTGTTTTTATATTAAGAAATTGGTTATGTTTATGTTATCACTTGTACTGAGGCAATACCCCGGCTTTTTGTTGTTGTTGTTACTCCACGAGGAGTACCACCATAAGTATAGCCAGTAGTTGAATACTGGCTTCCGAATACATTTACGGAATTGTTTTTTTAGTTAAATTGTCTATTTTAATTTTTTGGAATCATCATAATTGGAAAACATATGTCAAGCAAATCTCTGATTCCTTCTACGGATCATTTTGCTGCAATTTCAGTACTTTTCGGTTTCATCAGCTCTTCAACGTTTCAAATAGTTTAGCATCACAAAATATACTGATTCTTTGCACAAAAGATTGATTCATTGATAGTTGGATGCTTACATCCAGTGGCAAATATTTCATGCATGTACAGGACGAGAACAAGTTAACAATAAATACAATAGGTAGGTCTTGTAAAAAAGGTCAGCCGGGATGATGGTCGGGAAAATTTTGAATGCCACCGGAAAATGAGGGTATATTGGATAGAGACAGAAATTTTGCCTTGCAATGTTGCAACTGCAGGCCACCTCAAAGAGATGTTGCAAGGATTCTTAACGTGCAAAGTGCGTGGGACTCTTTTAACACGAGGCATCAGATTTAACGTCCCCATTCTGACCGGACGTGGCTGCTAACTTGTACATCCCACACAACCAAACGGACGCCCCACTTTGGCAAGCGTTTTAGGCCGGTCAGAAGATTAGTAAGTAACCATATTTTTATTCTCCAGTCACCCTTGTGGGATGCAAAAGAGAAAAATCTTACTACTAAAGTTGATCGGAAGTCACGACGGAATAAAATTGAGAATTAAAAAGGGTATGTGTAAAAGAGACACAAAAACCCGACACAGTGGAAAACAGTCCAAGGCCACAATGGGTTTTCAACACAGCGAGGAAATCCCGCGGGCTTCATCTGGTCCCGTAAAAAAAATGTGAATCAGTTACTCTTAAATCCAAAGCATACAACTGAAAAAAAACATACAAGACTAACATAGGCCAGAGGCTCCTGACTTTGGACGGGCGCAAAAATGCGGCGTTGTTAAACATGTTTTGTGAGATCTCAACCCTCCCCTTTACCTCTAGCTAATGTAGAATAAACAAACACCCAGCAATACGCGAAGTAAAACTTATTTAAAAGAAGTCCCAATCAGATGTAACAATAGGTAACTCCGAGGAATATTCAAACGGAAAATCCCTAATCAAATGGAAAAATCGAAAGCTCAAACACATCAAACAAATAGATAACAACTGTCATATTCCTGACTTAGAATAAAATTCCAACACATTGACAACGATGTGTGAACAAAACAAGCAGACACAATAGGTAAAAATGTCAAAATTGGGGTACGGCAGTCAAATCTTGTGTTACAATACCATCCACTACAAAAACAAACAAATATGTAACAAAGTAAAGCTAGGTTCACGCTGCCGATCAGACCAACTCGATCAATTCCGATCAAGACAGATTAAGCAATCGGGAGACTGGTCTGACTCGTTCGACAAGAATGTACGGGTTGGTCTATCTTGATCGTCATCGATCTGACCTACCAAGGGATATTTGACGTGTAAAAACAAATCGAGTAAGGATCGAGAAGCCTGTCACTCGAAAAGAGATCGGGGATTCGTCGAGCAGCGATCGAAATGATCGAGAAAGGATCATTTAGAAATCGAGTTTGGTCGATATTTTACAGATCAGTATTCGATCATCTCGACATTACCTCGACTAATAACCGATCGTTTCTCGATCATCGCCATCTTGTTATATTTGTGATCCAGATTAACACAACCAATTCCCGATGATTGCGGACAACTATTATTTTATATCCCAGACCAACTCGTTTAATACCCGATTTCCACTCGACCTGTACTCGGCTATACACAAATATACATGCCTGCTAGAAGTTTCTATAAAAGGGTTGCAGGTCCTTACTCTGATAACTTGCTTCCGCAGGAATAGATTGTCCTTGTGTTTTTCAAACTGTACAATAGAGTAACTTCGCAAAAGTTATTCAATTTACAGTACTTAGCTATACTTTTACAAATTTTAAAAGAGACAAAAGATACCAAAGAAAAATCAAACCCAAAGGTCGAAAACAAACCGACACAGCCATGGAGAAAAACGAAAAACGACGACAAGACAAACAGGAGACCTTATAACAAATCATAGAAAAATAAAATCTTTCCTACACGAAACCCAACAAATACAAGTCGGACGCACTTCCACCAACACTGACCCATATGAACGTGTAGTCTGCGTCGACGAGGACCAGTAGTGTGATTGACAGAAATCCTTTGTAGCTGCAGTGTACCAAAGTGCTATGGGTACTTTATCTTCACGTGCTTATCATCCAGTGCTCCACGTGCATGTGGGAAGTTCTACTTTGCTTGGCTATCTGTTGCCACTGTTCGGATATCTCGTCGGCTGGCATCACCTCTTTTGAGTACTCACGTATTCCAATACTTTCGGAATGAACAAGATAATGGTGTTTTTGGCCATTAGAAATGAGTACGCAAGTTCTGTATAAAAAAATGCCATTTGCGAAAGGTGACAACCAATTTCAGTCAAAACTCTAAGGCTTCTCTGAAATATGAATAAGTTACCTCGATTTTATTTGGATGAAATTATCAGTGAGTCACAAGTCTATTTACCTAAAATTGGTGTTATATAACATTTTGTGTGAGAAACGGTTTAAAACTCCCATAACATATCCGCACCAAGGAAGACTAAAACAATTTGGGTCCTTTGAGTTAATCTCCTGTAAGAGAGGGGCGAAAGATACCAGAGGGACAGTCAAACTCATAGATTGAAAATAAACTGACAACACCATGGCTAAAAAATAAAAAGACAAACAGACAAATAATAGTACACAAGACACAACATAGAAATCTAAAGACTAATTAGCAACACGAACCCAACCAAAAACTGGGGGTGATCTCAGGTAACAGCCACTCATACTGCCCATATAGTGGTTGCCTTATTTATCAGCCACTACCAATTACTGAAAGATAAGCATATAAACGGAAAATGTGTCCATTAGACACTGAAAATTCCCTCGCTTGCATATAACGTAATAAAGGCCCACAACTCAAAATAACGCTATCATTTCGAATTTGATCTATGTTTTATGATAATAAGCAGTTTGTATGAGTTTCATAACATTTGGTTGAGGCAAACCAAAGTTAGAGAACGGAAACTATTTTATCAGAAGAACGTACCTTCGGATGGACAAAAGTAACACTAAATGCCACCTCCGCTGCGGTGGTGTATAAAACAATCAGACGTTTTTATAATGAAAATGTACATACCCGACCAATTCCCGGCTATCCAATTGAACCCTATATGATCAGGTCGAGATCGGACTGAGATCGAGCACTGTTTATTTAGTTCAGTTAGTAGAGTAAAGATCTTGTAGAGATCGAGAATTGATGGAATAACTGAATATGTATTCAATTAGTGGTCGGGTTAAGAGTCGTGAAGGGGTCATTAAGGAGTCGTGAATTGTCGAGTTAAAGTCGTGTACAGTGGGATAGCGGTCGGGTAGAAGTCGTTAAAAGTCCCGATCAAGAATTTAGATACGCTTGGTCGTGGGATTTTAAGCAATCGTGATCATCGAGTTGATCTGATTGGCAGTGTGTACCTAGCTTTAGTAAAAACGGAAGACCAGAATACAAAAAATCTACCATAGCACAATAACACGTTGGCGGGATGTATAAGTACAGAGCCACGTCATATGTAGCAAAGGATCATATAGACAAAAGTAAAATCACAAAAATACTGAACTCAAAGGAAAATTCAAAACGGGAAGTCCCTAATCAAATAGCAAAATCAAAAACTCAAACACATCAAACGAATGGGTAACAACTGTCATATTCCTGACTTGGTACAGGCATTTTCTTATGTAGAAAATATTGCATTAAATCTGGTTTTATATCTAGCTAAACCTCTCACTTGTTTGGCAGACGCTTAAATTTCCATTATACTGAAATCATGGTGTAAACTAAACAAGCAGGCATAATAGGTACAAATGTCAAAAATAGGGGTACAGCACTCAACATCAATATAATCTTAATTACTGTAAAAACAAACAAATATGTAACAAAGAAGCACAAAAATGCATTAGACAAAGCACATAAACAAAAAGGAATAACAAGAATACAAAGAAAATGAAAGACAAGTAAACAAAATAATTCCAATAAGCAAAATGACAATGATACATACATTAACAAATCAGTTGCTTTCATGCCAGTTCAAGACCTCATTTTAATTAATTAAAATATTATGTCCTCGTCATATGAAATCAAGCACAATCCCTCCCGTATTTTAATTAATCTAAAGATTATGTCCTCATCATATGAAAATCAAGCACAATCCCTCCCGTTAGAGGTTTAGTGTAATACCAACAAAAAATATACGGGAAGAACATAACCCGCATCATACCAATAGCTGGTTTTAGAATACAAGTGTTTATATCTGACGCAAAGACTATGTAAGTGAATCAATATTAATATTAAAAAATGCCATATTTACTGACCTGCATGATATGCAGTAAAATTGGAACCGCTTATGTAATTCAATTCAACCACGTGTTAAAACATTCTGGCAATATATTTACAAATATACCTACCAGGTTGTCTTGTCATAACCATTGATCCTAAAAACGGAACCTTAGGTGAACTACAGGTACCAGATGTATCCAAATAGCATTCCCTGGTATTACTGATATATGATACAGCACAACAGTCACATGTGGTCAAACAAACTGAGCCACATGCTTGTGCAGATCTCACTCCATTTATCAGTACGGAATCATTATTTGTAATTTTGTAATCAGTAAAAAATGAAAAAGTTTCCTCGCAGAAGTTCAGAGTTTCTATATTTTGAACAGATACAACAATAGCAAAAATAAGAAAGTATCGTTTCATTTGTTCGTCGTTGATAATCATATCATAAACTCTTGAAGTAAAAGTGAAATAATTTTACTTGTTAAATCCCCATATTTTGTTTTCATTCATTTTAACAACTGTTTCATTTAAAAACCGTGAATATGTTTTGCTTTGAAAGCCAATCGAAGACATGTCAGTCTGTACCAGACATTTATGAAATAAAAGTATATACAAGCCCCTTTGTAGAATGTTGTAATTAGCCAGCCTATCGACTGTATTGTATGATCACTTGGCGACTATTTTAACTTCAGTTAAATCTGTATTAATTGACAATGATACCCTTTCGGTTAAAAGCTATGAACACTATTTAGAAATTGAAAGATAAATACTGATTTAAATGTCGGAATGAAATCGATATTATTGTTTCAATAGTGATATTTTTCTTTACTAGCAGAGGGTTAACCACTGTTAACTAAAGAGATGTATAACGACAAGAATCATTTTTTGTTAGTGCACTATCAATTACTACTAAAATGCATGTCATAGAAAAATAAAAGAATGAGAGGAACTTGAACCCGTGCATTATAGTAGATCTTCCAGCAGTTAAAAATTGCATTATATAGATCATCCCTCTCGGACTAGACAAAAATAAATAATAAATCAAAATGTTATATTGCAAATACAACACATTAAAAAAGCATCATTTCGAGGAGTAGGTACAAAAAAAGAATTACCTTCAAACAAACGAAGAGACTATCAAATACTTTCATATGTCTAAAAATATCAAATCTGAATAACCTCTAAAGAAAGAATTTCAGCATTTATGTATACCATGCGATTGCAAATACATGTTTACCGTTTAACATGTTTTAATTGAATATATTGACGTTACTAAACTCAAGAGAGTGTAATAATGTGAACGTGTTATAAAAGATTTTTGTTAATTTCCTTGTTTTGGGGTTTTAAGCGTAGAAAAGGGGGATTTTCCCGGTTTTTTTTTTTACAATAACTTTAAGTGCTTTAAACAGTTTTCATGAATCTTTGGTGACTGATATACATTTGTATACCTATTAAAATTATGACATTGAGAAATACTGGAACTGAATTTTTTGAAAAAGCGACTGGCGTATCATGCGCTCATATCGCATTTCTTTATTTATCACGTAATCGTAGCTGTTGACTTTTAATTCGTAAATCCGTTATTTTGCTTTATTAATTTTAAAACATTACCTTTCATTTAATGGAGTATCTATTGTTCCGGCTAGCCTGAATAATTGTTAAACATATCTATTTTAACGCGTGCTACAATGTTTGATATCAACAGAAATGTTGCGTCGAATGTGTCCGAAATGAGGTGTCGGATTGCAAAAAGAACGTTTTCAGAATTGGAGATCGTGATTAATATTAAAAGCTATCCTCAAGTACTAGAGAGAATGTGATTACTTTAAACACAAATATCAATCAAACAGACTCAAGAATAATAGCGTATGCGAGGAATAAAGCGTGAAATCAAACAGAAATTGCTGATTTACACCATTATATTTACCTGTATCAATGAAGGAGAAATGCATAGAAACAATTCACATGCAAACGACAACATCAAATATACTTGGACGCATTATTTCTAAGTTCAACGGACATTTATGAAATACACTGATATGCCTGGATTGAGAATAATATACCAGGGTTGGGGTATTACTTCTTTTGTTTTTTCTTTTTTTTTCCTAAATAAAAAAAACATGTTTTTACTATCACACAGAAATCTTACTTTTGAGGCAGTTAACCTGTGGCTAGTCTTTTCTCTAATTTACTATGTATTTTAAAAAAAAATTGCATAAAAAATCATGCAAAATCAAATGACAAGTGATTGGTTGCTTAACGTCCAGTGGAAAATATTTCATGCATATTCAGGACGAGAACTAATTACAAAAAATACAATCGGTAGGCTCTGTAATAGAAGCGTCAGGATTAAGGTCGTAAAATTTTAGACTGCCACGGTAAATGAGGGTATATTGGATAGGGACAGACATTTAGCCTTGCCACAGGTCAACTACGGACCAGCAAAGATCGTGGCAAACGTGCCAAACCTTACCGGTTGTGGCTTCAAAATTAAACATCCCGCGCAGTCAAACGGATGCCCCACATTTGCGAAAGTTTTCCTGCCGGCCAAAGGAAAACCAAAAATGACCATTCTTCTATTTCCCAGTCACCTTTTGTGGATCAAATGACGACTTCTTGAAACCAAACATATCTGTGGCACGACCCAAAACCTTACACAATTTTCATAGGTAGAACATAAACAAGAGGCTCTCAAGAGCCTGAATCGCTCATCTGTTATTTTTTTGCTTAAATCGTTCATCAATGATTTTTTTTTGCTTTTCAATATATATTAATGAGTGGCTTAAAAATGCCATTAAAATGTTCGTTGTATCTGTCATATTTTCTTCAAAAGCAAATAAATGCATTTTACCCATATGTTCCATTGTAGCCATAGTGTCTATATTTCTTGACGTACAAGGAAACACAAAATTTATACTAGATTCATTTGAGAAGATTTTTAAAGTTAAAAAACATAAACAACTTGTGTAAAATTGTCCTTAAATGGCAATAACTCCTTAAGGGGTCAATTGACAATTTTGGTCATTAAACTATTTTGTAGATCTTACTTTGCTGAACATTTTTGCTGTTTACAGTTTATCTTTATCTTCAATAATATTAAAGATAATAACCAAAAACTGCAAAATTTCCTTAAAATAACCAATTTAGTGGCAGCAACCCAACAATGGGTTGTTCGGTTTGTGTGAAAATTTCAGGGCTGATATATCTTGACCTTTTGAACCTTTTTTTCCATGTCAGATTTGCTCTAAATGCTTTAGTTTCTGAGATATCAGCCAAAAACTGAATTTGACCCCTATGTTTCATTTTTAGCTATGGCGGCCATGTTTGTTGATGGATAAAAAATTCGGATACTATTCATAAACTAGATTCCGAAAGGAACATTCTTTATAGTTAAGAAGTATTAGGCACAATAGTTTCAGAGGAGAAGATTTTTAAATGTAAGCAAACTTGATGAACAAATTGTGTAAAATTGTCTTCAAAGGGCAATAACACCTTAAGGGGCAATTCACAATTTTGGTGATATTAACCTTTTGTAGATCGTACTTTGTTGAACATTATTGCTGTTTACAGTTTATATCTATCTATAATAATATTCAAGATAATAACAAAAAACTGCAAAATTTCCTTAAAACTACCAAATTAGTGGCAGCAACACAACAATGGGTTGTTCGATTCGTCTGAAAATTTCAGGGCTGATAGATTTTGACCAATTAAACAATTTTATTCTATGTCAGATTTGCTCTAAAAAATTTAGGTTTTGAGATATAAGCCAAAAACTGCATTTGACCCCTATGTTCTATCTTTAGCCATGGCGGCCATGTTTGTCGATGGATCAAAACTTCGGATACAATTCATACACTAGATACCCTAAGGAACATTTAAATTAAGTTTGAAGGTATTTGGCCCAGTAGTTTCAGAGGAGAAGATTTTTGAAATAGTTTACGACGACAGACTCCGGACGACGACGGACGCCAAGTGATGGCATAAGGTCACATGGGGCCCTTCGGGCCCCGGTGAGCTCAAAAGGGGAAAGGTATTTTGGCTCCCTTTGGCATAAAATAATCATGGTATGCTGTATACGATAACGTTAATTTATTTGCATCATAATTTGATATACAATGATATAGTTGATGGAAACTTCTTTTCACAATTTTTTGCCTATTGAATTATACTCTCAGTCGATGTTGATGTTTCCTTTTGATCTCATTTGACAATCTGTTAATGTTTACGGGGAATCGGCATATTTGCTATTTGATTACGGACTTTCTGTTTTGAATTTTCCTCGGAGTTCAGTATTTTTGTGATTTTACTTTTTTCTATAGAACAGGAAAATAAATCATAGTTGGTACTTGAGGAGTTTATTTCATAGATAATTCTGTTTCTACTTATATTTTTCTTTCATTATTACTATTGAAAACAGGTCAGTTGAAAAAAAACTTAACGACAGAAGAGATGATTTCAGCTTTCAAATTTTCCATTTCTATGTAGCAAACATTCCAGCAGCGCCTGCATACAGAGTATATATCTCCTAGTTGATACAATATTCCTATCATGATATCCTTCAGGTTTGCTATTAATAAGGTTTAAACCAAGTGTTCCAAGTGGTGAAATTGACGCCATCACGAGCTGGATGACCGTTATTGAATATAAAATTCACAGATGATAACTGATATGTTCTTAAATGTCGTAACTACAATCCCATTACCTTTGCCCGAATGTGACTTACCGAATAAAACTTATCACCGGGTTTGTAATCACATGAGCAACACGACGGGTGCCACATGTGGAGCAGGATCTGCTTACCTTTCCAGAGCACCTGAGATCACCCCTAGTTTTGGGTGGGGTTCGTATTGATCGGTTTTCGGTTTTCTATGTTGTGCTTTGTGTACTATTATTTGTCTAATAGTCTTTTTACTTTTACGTCATAGCGTTGATTGTTTATTTTCGACAAGAGTTTGAATGTCCTGGTATTT
The DNA here is from genome assembly GCF_021869535.1 of Mytilus californianus. Taxonomy (NCBI): domain Eukaryota; kingdom Metazoa; phylum Mollusca; class Bivalvia; order Mytilida; family Mytilidae; genus Mytilus; species Mytilus californianus. The sequence continues at coordinate 60,351,127 of NW_026262604.1, read as the reverse complement.
TTCGTCAATCTTTTGCATAAGAGGAAATGTTTTACAACTACATTCTTTATTGGATATATCCATACTATAATAACCACTTCTTCACCAAAATCATATCAATTGTTCATTGTTATGTATGGTCGTAATTAAAACATAGAAGCAGAGAAAAGCTAGTATTTCGGCTGGCCAGAGGCATAGACATTTTCTTACATAATCTTGTGTAAAAAATTGTGGTTTAAACCTAATTTTATTTGTAGACACATCCTTTAGACAATGTTACCATGTTGATGATATATAATAGAGAAACAGTCTGAGCAATTGAAACTTTTTTTGTTTAATAATCTTGGTATCAGCTTTGAAAATCGATAAAAACAGCAACTAAGAAATAAAAGACAACGAAAAAGACTAAATTAGAGGCTTATTTATATAATTATAACGCCATTCTTATCAGCTGACATTATATGAAGTTTCTTTGTGTTTTTTATTGCTCAATACTTTTCTTTCTTTCATGTTATTTTGTATATGCCATTGAACTTTTAATGTCCATTATAAAATCCATAAATCAATTTAAATTTTAACAGTTACAGTGTTTAAAACAAAAGGTTAACAATTCCTAAATATTTGGTTTTCTACGGGTTTCCCTTCAAATTGCAAAGAGGTAAGATATGGAAGTTTACTAGTGTTTATAGTAGATGAATAATTAGACGACCCATTTACATTATTGATTTCAGAGACTCGTTTGATATATTTTTCAGGTACTAATAGTGATATCATACAAATAGCTGCAACATATGCCCATCAAAAAACTGGGACTTTGAGGCGTTTTGTTATAAGATGACAAGAACGTCTAACCCGTTTGAAATAGTCTCTGTCACTCACTCATTTGTCACTATTGTAAATAAACACGTCTATTCCTTGAGACTTTGCAAATTCTTCAAGGACCTTCTACCGTTTGAAGGTTGAATACCCTGTACATTTGTTACTTTGTATTTTCTGGAGCATTCGTTCCAGTTGATTGGCACGGTTTAGAATGATCCTTTAAATCTTGTAGAAAGTCCTCTTTATTGAAAGTGTATTTTTGAAAGGAACCCAACGCTAGATCTTTTTAGTTTCTTTTCTGACTCATCTTTAAAACGCTTAGCAAGATTTGTTTTAGGCTCAAAAAAGGTGTTAAGTCTTTCCCTTTCATATTCATTAAAAGATTAATTTGTTGCTAGAAAGTTTATTTCCTCATTGTCTGCGTTCAAAATTTTAGCTATTCTCTGTACTTTTGGAGACAATTGTGTGAACTCTCTTTTGCTTCTCGTCTAACGTTAACTTTCATGTCAAGTCATATAACATGCATGCTGTTTCCTTTATATTAGTGTCGAGTTTGTGATCTGAGAATGGTTCAAGAGTATGTAAGACCTTTGCTGCTTTTAGTACATTTTTTTGCTTTTAAATTTTTACAAACTTTGAGGTCCTCACACATACCGTTTACTTCTATTGTTGAAGGTGTTGCATATTTGTGTAGGGAAGCATAACATATTTCGGATGTGCATTTATTCACAATTTTCTTTTTTATGTAATTTATTTTCAGCTTCTTACAGCTTACACCAATTAAGTAAATTGTGCTTTTCTAGAAGTATGCTTTTTTCTCCTGATTTATTATCATTTTTCCAGTATTTTGCACGGGATTTAAATGCTTGGAGTGGAATATTTTGGGATAGCTATGCATAAAAGCACGGTAATTCTCACATCTTGCTTTGACATTGATGTTTTGGTTGTGATTTGGCACATTGCCAAGGCTTTTATTTTCTCTACTTGGTTGATCATTCCACCATTTTAATGTTTCTTGATATTTAGTTGACCTTGCCAAGATCACTTTTGAAAAGTTCATTTTTTCTTAATTATTTCACATATTAGCCTAAATGTTCCACTGCTGTGATGACCTGGCAATGTAATGTCCTGGCAATATGATGTCCTCCATTGTTTGTTTTGTTTGTTTGAAGATTACTTAATTTTTGTATTTGTTGTAACAAAAAAAAAATTAGTGTACATTTTTCTGAATAAATAAAAATTGTAAGTAAAATGCACTTTGTTATTAGATTCTAATTTGTAGTGAGTTTAAAAGATGTGTAGAGGCTAATGTAGTCAGATCATTATTCATTAATTAAAAAATATTTGAAGAATTGAATATATGCAGGAACAATTTTAAATGATTTTTGTCATTTTTTCATATAACTAAATGCGTTCTAATTAATTTTTATAACGCACTAAACAATACCATTGAAAGGGAGATAATTATTTTTATAACCTCCCTTTGTTATTACAGGAGAGGGGCGAAAGATTATTAAATGGACATATCCATAAATTAAGGATATCTCTTTTTTTTTTTTTTTTTTATATTGCAAAGTAAAAGAAAGTTTGGTTTCTAAGTTATCTCATTTAAAAATAAATGTTAGAAAGAATGACAGTTTTCAAGACTTTTGTGCGGGGCGTGCGGGGCCACTTGTCCATTTTGCCCACTTTGCACCAGCAAAGAATATTTACATACATGTATGTATTTGCCAAGGAAGGGAATCAAACCTCATACACAGTTGAAGAGAGAAAAAAACAATTGAAAAAGTTTTTTGTATTTTGAATTTAATTGATTTTCCATAGGAGATTAATCCAGAACATTGTCCCCCTTTTTTGTTTTAAAAAATCGCATTTTATTAATTTTTTTAATGAAAGGAGATGATTTCTTTGATATATTCAACTGATTATAAAAACGAAGAAATAAGATAATTCTGCGCTAGTTAAATGATTTATACTGTTAAATTTTAGTTAAAAATACATGTATAAATATAAAAAAAGAAGATGTGGTATGATTGCCAATGAGACAAATCTCCACAAGAGACCAAATGACACAGAAATTAACAACTATAGGTCACCGTACGGCCTTCAACAATGGGCAAAGCCAATATACCGCAGTCAGCTATAAAAGGCCCCGAAATGACAAATGAAAAACAATTAAAACGAAAAAACTAGGCCTACTTTATGTACCAAAAAAATGAACGAAAAACAAATATGTAACACATCAACAAACGACAACCACTGATCTACAGGCTCCTGACTTGGGACAGGCACATACATCCAAAATGTGGTGGGGGTTAAACATGTTAGCGCGATCCCAACCCTCCCCTAACCTGAGACAGTGGTGTAACAGTACAACATAAGAACGAACTATAAAAATCAGTTGAAAAAGGCTTAACTCATCAGATGAATACAAATAGAAATACATCTAACAAAAACACAGAATGGACGTGGCCGAGTACTTATATATCCCATCAACAAAAAGACATTAAGTACAGATCTGAGAGTACTCGCAGTTACTGACAGCTAGTTCAAATCCACTAACAACTAATTAAAGAAATCATGCATCTAAGACTAAAGTCTGTTATTGATGTTTTTATATTGAAGACTCGTTTAAAGATGTGTTAAAGAAAAAGTGTACAAGCAGTCGAAGCACTATGCATCAATATAAAATTGTGGAGATGTGGTATGATTGCCAATGAGACAACTACATATATATATCCACCATAGACCAAAATGACGTAGATGTAAGCAACTATAGGTCAATGTATGGCTATCAAAGATGAGCAAAACCAATAATGCAGTAAGCTATACAAACCCTCCAACATTACATGATGACAGAGAAAAAAGTTATAGAACTGTGCGGGGATTCTATGCATCTGCCCAATTTGCACCAGCAAGTATGAATACTGTAAATTCAGAAATTATTGCGTGCATTTATTATTGCGATTATGGCATTTGTTATTGACATCATTTTCATGGTTCATTGGTCAATGTTAGGTTTTTGTGTTTTGGTCTATTTTTCTAATACTATAAGCAACAGGTCAACTTAATTTGGTGTATGGAATGATTGTAAGGCTACATGTCTGTCTGGCTCGGTGTATTACCCGAGACCTCATTTTCATGGCTCATTGATAATTTTAAGCTTATTTGATACTTGTAGTAAAAACTTTATCTTTAGGACTATCAACATAAGACCAATCATAGTTAGTATAGCAGGCGAGACATTTTGAAGAAAGGACAAAAAGTCGAGGTTAATTATTGCGATTTCAGGAGATTTGCTTACAGATATGTGTGTTATCAGCTCAAATGGCCAAAAGATATGTATTCATATTTAAGATAGTAAACTTGATGATGATTTACTGAAAAATTATCCCCTTGTCAATCAGTTTATCAATACTTGGACTCCAAAATACAAAGAATATTCTCAAAGAGTTTTACTGTGCGTACTGTTGTACGTTTGTTTTTTCTACATTAGCTAGAGGTATAGGGGGAGGGTTGAGATCTCAAAAAACATGTTTAACCCCGCCGCATTTTTGCGCCTGTCCCAAGGATCCTCTGGCCTTTGTTAGTCTTGTATCATTTTTAATTTTTAGTTTCTTGTGTATGATTTGGAGTTTAGTATGACGTCCATTATCACTGAACTAGTATACATATTTGTTTAGGGGCCAGCTTAAGGACGTCTCCGGGTGCGGGAGTTTCTCGCTGCATTGAAGACCCATTGGTGGCCTTCGGCTGTTGTCTGCTCTATGGTCGGGTTTTTGTCTCTTTGACGCATTCCCCATTTCCATTCTCAATTTTATCTAACTTTATCTGTTTAATTTTCTTATTGCCAAGTTGAAGAAATTTGATTTTCAAAAGAATCGATCTTTTCAAGAATGTTTACAATTGTGTTTAAAAGGAAAAAGTTAAATGTCTGTCTGCACTCTTTGCACCAGCAAAGAATATTACAAACATATAAGTATTTGCCTAGGGAGGGAATCGAAATCCTCTTACACAGCGATAGAGAATAAGAAATCAGTGAGATTATATTAAGAATTTAGACATGAAATTTATATACTGATTAACAAAGGGAGATTATCTCTTAGTAAATTTTACTCATTTATGACCTCACTTGGCCAAAAGGACCATTTTCAGCACCTTGTAATGTCTTAAATCAGGAACAACTTCTACCAAGTAATAGTACACTCGAAAAACATCAAGATTCAAAACAGTCAATACCAGTTATTCAAAAGACTGTCAACTAAATGTCTCTCAGATAACCATAGATATCTACCTGTTGTACTGGGCACATTTTGACATTGCTTTATAGATTATGTGCTATCTTTTATTACTCTTTCTGTCATATTGTTCGTATATTACTGCTAATGTTCTTTTTATTGTGTAATTAAGTTTAATACAAATGTTGAGGTTTTGTGTGCATTTCAACCCAAAACTGGTTTAAACTGGTACCTTTGATAACTATTTACACCACTGGGTCAATACCACTGCTGGTGGACGTTTCGTCCCCGAGGGTATCACCAGCCCAGTAGTCAGAACTTCGATGTTGACATGAATATCAATTATATGGTCATTTTTTTAAATTTCCTGTTTACAAAGCTTTGAATTTTTCGAAAAACTAAGGATTTTCTTATCCCAGGCATAGATTACCTTAGCCGTATTTGGCATAACATTTTGGAATTTTGGGTCCTCAATGCTCTTCAACTTTGAACTTGTTAGGCTTTATAACTATTTTTGATCTGAGCGTCACTGATGAGTCTTATGTAGACGAAACGCGCGTCTGGCGAATTTAATTATAATCCTGGTACCTTTGATTACTAATTAATCAATACACATATTGTGTCTGTTTGAGATGTTTAGTAAATTGTTATTTTCTCAAGACTGAAGACATGATTTTCAAGATGTCTTAACATTATTTGGACTCTTTTTGTTAACATGCTGAATAGATTTATTGCATTATGACAGGATCAATTTATATAATTAATTACCCTCCCCCCCCCCCCCCCCCCCCCCCGAGGTTCTGAAGTGATCGATATAGGTACACACGTTAGCTATTTCTATAGACTCGTTGAAGTAATTGACCTGATGTCTTTATCGCCCGAATGTTTAAAATGCCTCATTTCATGTTCTGTTGGTGCTACATCCAATACAAAAGACGTTGGCACAGGCTGTAAACCATAACAGATCGTATAGAAATTTTAACTGATGAAAAACAATATATCATTCTTGTCAAAACCCGCTGTTTCTTTTGTTTCATTGTATCAAAATCGCCGATTGCAGGATTCTAGCATATTCGCCTAATCGTTTACCAAATTCAGTATTTGAGGTAGCATATTATTTTTTAGAAACACTGATTTTTCGTAAAACAAGTGTTTCTTAAAAATAATATGCTATCTCAAGTAGATTGAACACTGGATCGCTTGTCACTAACTTTATCCGAGTCAATAATTGAGTTTAATAAATCAGCTACTAGAACAATTGGATAAGTAGTTATTGATAGTTCAGACGTTAGACGAGAAGGAGTTGGAGTAGAACTTAAAGTAGCGTCGGTATCCAGTCCTGGCTTTCAATCAGCTAAATGTATACACAAATACAATACAAATACAGTCTTTTATTGTCAATTATGACGCCCAAAAATTTGAGCAGTACAATTAATTTAGATTTCATAGAAGTGATTACATATTGATTACATTGATTATTTAACAATTAAACGAAATCAAGTCTTTCTGAGCAGAACAATTTCTACAGGAATAATCATATATATAGCTTTACAATATAATATAGATGGACAAACTACTGGTGACTAAACTGTATCTAGAATTTAATTTCTCTCTTTATATAAAGTACACAATAATAAACTTACTCTTTTAATTATAACATTATCCTCAGATGACATTTACCATATTAATTTTGATTTATTTGGGAGGCTTTTAAAGTTTTTGTTAACCTCATTTAAGTAATTTATATAATCAGATCTTTTATTTTCTAAAACAGGACACTGAAGAAGAAAATGAATTTCATCTTCAACTTCAGTGTTGCATAATTTACATATTCTATCCTCTACTCGAAGCCCCACATATCTGCCTCTTTCAATTTCCAATGTATGTGCACTGACTCTGAACTTAGTGAGCAGTCGCCTTTCATCCTCATTTAAAATTAATAAGTATTTTTCCATACAAATACTTTCTTTAAATAATCTGTAAGTTCTTAGTTTATTTCCATGCTGTTTATTTTGTCTATCATTGTAAAGTTCAGATTTCCAAATACAAGAATATTTCTGTTTTGACTTCCGGTAAATTAGTGATTTTAAATCCATCTTTGAATTTTTAACAAGTTTAAGATCTATATCAAGATATTTCATAAGAATAACAATACAACTATACCAACTACATGTATCATCAGACTTTAATATATATTTATAATATTTAAACACATTTAAAATTACTTCAAGAAATAAGGAATATCTTCCCATTTCACCCAATACAGCTATATTTGTAGATTTCTTACCTAAACCCATAGAAAATTTACAGAATTTGACATGAATACTTTCTTGTTTCATGTCCTTGCATAGTTTAAATAGATTATGTTCATTTTATTTAGTTTATTTATTACTGAAGCTCTCCATGTTACACTCCCATATAACAACACAGGTTTCACAGTATGATCAAATATATGTGAATGTGTGTTAATTTTAGGTTTATATAAGTTAAAACATTTTTATATTTAAATAAAGCCTTCAATCCCCTTTTATATAAATCTTCTTTAGCCTCTGTAAAGCTTCCACTTGCACTAACATAAATTCCTAAATATTTATAAACCCTAGCCCTTTCAATAGGTACATTATTAACATTAAATATTTTTTTCATACAGTTTTCCTGTTTTATTGAATACTACTGATTTAATTTTCTTTATATTTATTTGGAGCCCCCATTTATCACAGTAGTCATATAGTTTATCAATACACTTCTGTAAACCATCAGCTGTTTCGGACATCAATACTAAGTCATGTGCATACCATGAGCAATTAAGCTGTAAGGAATTTAGAATAGCAGGTTTACAGGTCTCATCAAATGAGTCAAGAATATCATTTATAAAAATTTTAAATAAAGTGGGACTTAAATTATCCCCTTGTTTGACTCCTATGTTAGATGTAAAGTTTTCAGTCATAGAATATTTGTCTACCTTACACAAAGTTTAATATTATTATACATATCTTTAAGAGTGCTATAAAATAAATCACTGACTCTAATATTTCTCAGTTTATAAAAAAAGTCCATCATAACTAACAGTGTCAAAGGCTCTTCGTAGGTCAACAAAGCATGTAAAGAATTTGGTATCGCCTTGTTGAGTATACTTTTCTATAAGAGTTCTCTAAACTAAATGATGATCAGTGGTGCGCTTGTCTTTCGTTTTTGATTTCACTAATAAAAGAAGAATTTTGTATTTAATTTTAATTATTTCTCGTTTTATAATGTACAATGTTTTCCTTTCTTGTTTCACAGTCATTGATAGTAAATATTGCTAATGTAAACAAAATAGACCGCCTGACTTCTAAATTGAACTACAGTTAGTACTACATGAGAAATGGTGCACCGTATGAGGAATCTACTGTACAAGAGAGACAAGTCGTGTCAACATTTGACCTTAGGATCAGGATCAGGACCGGTGATAAATGAATCAAAGACTTTCAAATTACCTTGTTTTTATCTTCAATAAAAAACAAATTACTATATTTAAACATTAAACAAATCACAAATTTTAATTGTACAATATAATATTATATACAGATGGTACATATAGATAGATTGATTACAACATCACGTTAACAAGGGAGGTTACTACTTTTTAAACTGATAATAAAACTAGCCCGGTCGTTAAAGTATACATGCACAGCGATTATCAGATCAATAGTATTTAAATCGAGGGACAATGTCGACGGATGCAAAAGTGTTTATCAATTTGAACAATATGGGTGCGTGATCTTTACTTTTAAGTTTAGACAGGTTGATCTAAGATGATAAGGCAAGGTCGTAACTATTACAAGTGACGCAAAATATATTTTTGGCGAGGGGTCTAGGGCTCAAGGCCCCAAGAAGATCTGGAAAAAATGACGCAAAATCGTGCATTCTGAACGTTTCTTTCGGACCCTTTCTTAATCTAAAAGTTTTGTTTTTTTTATTTTTTTCGACAATATTCTGGTCTCAGATCGAAATAATATATAGATTCAGTGTAAGACTTTTAGTATTTAGGGACAACATCAAAAGACATATGTCGAAAGTAGCAAAACATTGTAATCCACATAGTCAGGTGTGTGGCTGTTGTTTTTAGGGTATGCATGATTCGTTTCCTCGTTGAAGACCCTCCAGCTACTTTCAAGATTAAGAACAGGAATAGAAGCCCTGTTCATTGATCATTTGTATTTTTTCTATGTATTGTGTGCGATTTTGTTCCTTGCACATTTACTCCACATCTCTTTATTTTCTATTTAGGGCATAAACACGGCTCAATGGAAGTTTAGCCCTTCAATGTTAAAGGTCATATGTTTTTTTTAAATGATTTGATGCCGGGAGATTGGGATTTCTAGCTTTAATTTAAGCCATGTCAGCTTTTTGTTTGTATTTACAGCAAAGAGAGACAGTTTTGTGTTCTGTAATATTCTGTAACAGTTCAATTTCCATGAAAAAAGACATTTTTGTATGTCCGGTAGCATCGTACCTTCCCAAACATTTTTCGAACAATATCTGGACATCGCGATCGGTAGGCATGTAAAATTGCCAAACCACACATGACCGTTCATTAGTCTTTGTAGATCTATTCCAAGTCTTATTAAATCTACACAAGGCAGAAAATGAACTTTTACAACATATATTATAGGTAAATGAAGCCATAGTCATAAGATCGATTGCTTGATTGGTGTTCCTTTAACGTCCCCGCAGAACAAAAAGGCGGGAGCTACTTTCAAATATTTTTACAATTTAAAGTGGTTTTTAAATTTAAATAAAAGGTCCTTATATATAATAAAACTCGAAATTACTAATTATTAATTAACAAATGAAATTAAACACTAGGAGAATGTCAAATAGACGGGCGATCACTCAATGTACAAGACAATCTCAGGAACTGACATTAGAGAGCATAACGAAAATAATAGACAATCAACACTGAAAACTAAAAAGAAATGAGAAACATATATCCCGAAAAAACAGGGGCGACGTCATAGGAGGAACAGAGCTTGCTACTTGCAAGACACTTACCGTTAAACAATTTGATAAAAAGACAAGCTTTTGTTTCAATTTTTTAAATTTCCAACATGAGGCATTTGCGTCATTTACCTCCATGTAGTAATGACCCTGTAAGAATTGATGACCAGGGTCCATCTGCCAGTATCATACAATAATTGATGATAATGTGTTTTGCTTATTAACATCAATTGATTAAAAAATAAATTTCTGCAAGTTCACATTTCAAACCGGGATAAGCATTCAATCGTTTTGCCATTCGGAGCCTATTCGGTTTAGTTTTGCTTATTTGTGAAGGCTATATGGTGACCTTAACTAGAGGGCGTGGATGGGGGTTTACGGAATTGAGTATAGTGGGTAAAAATATAAATAATAGAGACAATAGACCAAGAAATAAATGAAATAGAATTATGGTGTTAAAATATAAAGAGAAGAGAAGAATTGGCACAAAGTATAAAAAATAGAGAAAGTTTTATAAAAAAAAGACTAAACCGAACATCACCCTTTATATTTTTTCTAGTAGACCTTAGCTACCCAACCTACCCCACCATTACCGAAAAGTTAATAAACAAATTTCGACGGCAATACTTTTGTCCGCACTATGTGCAAAGAGAAGCTGGGTAGCTGAGGTCTACTGGAGAAAAAAATCCAGGTTGTCGGCTTAGTTTTTTTTTAAAGTAGGTCCAAAATTGGGGTCGGACACCCAACCCCACCCTTACGGAAAATTTAATAAAAACAAATCTACGGTAATACCTTTGTCCGCACTAAGTGCAAAGGGAATCTGGGTAGCTGAGGTCTACATTAGAAAAGTCCAGGGTGTTGTTCGGCTTTTTTTTCATTCTAAAGTAGGTCCAAAGTTGAGGTAGGATACCATACCCAACCCTTACCGAACAGCTAATAAAAAAATTATGCGGCAATATTTTGGTACGCACTAGATGCAAACTTAAGTTGGAGATCTAGGCCTACTTGATCGAAATTACAAGTTTGTGTATAGCAAGGATTATTATTTTTTTAAGCTTATAAATAACATCCTTGCCCACCATGCTTTGAATACAAAAAAAAAAAAAAAAACATTTCGTCCAATCATAAGTAATGAAATCCACTGGTTCAGAAGTAGAATGTTTTGTCAAAACAGTTTTGTGTGGCAAAAACAAAAGTTAAAGCACGAGTGCAACTTTCTTTTCTCCTAATGCAGAACAATTGTTACTTTTCATGAACTATTTGACAGGATGCCGAGAATATGGAAAGCTATTTCACACAATAGTGCAATTTTGCCAACATTAAGATAATTTCATAATTATATAGTTGCGATTCAATATACACTCAAAAGTGTTGACTATTTAAAATGTATAGCGTGCAGCACGCTGGGTGATATATTGAAAGCGAATTCTATTGCCTTTGTATAATTAATGAAAAAGAAATGAAATTTTAATTTCATTGAATAGTGTCTTTGACTGCATAATTATAATTATATAAACAAGAATGTGTCCATAGAACACGGGTGCCCCAATCGCACTATCATTTTCTATGTTCAGTGGACCGAGAAATTGGGGTCAATACTCTAATTTGGCATCAGAATTAGAAAGATCATATCATAAGGAACATGTGTACTAAGTTTCAAGTTGATAGGACATCAACTTTATCAAAAACTACCTTGACCAAAAACTTTAACCTGAAGCGTGACAGACGGACGAACGAACGGACGGACGCACAGACCAGAAAACTTAATGCCCATCAACGGGGCATAAAAACTGATGATATAGTGGTTATATATTAATAAAAACATTTGAAGTACGCTTGAATCTAATGCAACATTAAGGTTTGTATAAATATCTGAAAACTGAATGCTAGCTATATAGAGACTTATTTTGGTCTCATAAAACATCTTACAATTTAAGGACTTCCTGATTTTACTTAAATCAATCCAAATATTCTACAGGAAAACTTGGTTTTAAAAAATATCTAATTTTCAGAATTTTTATGAATACCTGAACATACTCTCAAAAAACCAATTTATATAAAAAGATATGTAGATATTAAAAGATACCAGGATTAAAATGTTGTACGCCAGACGTGAGTTAAGTCTAAAGAATCAGCAGTGACGCTCGAATAAAAAAAAGTTATAAAGGCCAAATAAAGTACGAAGTTACGTAATCTAGATTCCTTAGGTAGAAAATCCTTAAGCATTTCGAAAATGTCAAAGTTTATACTAGGACAGGGACTCAAAAGAAAAAGAGAAACAGCTAGAGGTCAGAATACGTAAGTAATGATACCCGCGCTTAAAAATCACATGTCAAGCTCTTACTGCCGTGTCCTGAATTCTAATTCTAACCATGCAAGTATTTTTCACCATTCACGACCGTTTAAAATTTAGATATTTAGCTAACTTTGGGTACGCATCCCTGCTCATTGGTGCTCATTTTCATAAATGTAATGACTGTTAAAACCTGTGAGACATAATGCACGTATATATGACAATTTTAACTATTCTATTTTAAGAATAAATTCAGTCTCAGTTAAACTTCAAAATGAATATTCTCTGATAGTCTGGTAGTATCTATAAATGAAATTCGATATTTTTGAGAGAAAAGTCCTTTTGTATGATTATCTTTCTGCTTTCCGACCACTGTGTTTCCGACCTAAGATAGATTTATAATAAATATCGTTTTCTTAATTTTCTTCATGCTTTCCGACATTTTCCGTGCTATGATTGAAATACAAAGTATCAAATGATAAACGTTCAGAAATAGTCGGTTAATTCTGGGTCATTATATATTAATAAACTATTCCCAGGTTTCTCATAATGCTCAATAGCATGCTGTATTAAATACTACACACACAACGCGTTCAGGGGCCGTCTCAAACCATGAATAATATAATTGCGTTATCATTTTACTTTACTTTAAGGGGTAACGAGCGACCGAAAACCGAAAACGGCCGAACCTAAGAAAAAATACACCACAGATCACGTTACGATCAAGTTTTGAACCCCCGTATCCCCTAATTACAGGTATATCCTATATATCACAAGAAAGGTAATAAAATGAGGAACAAAAGCTATATAGTGAATATGTGGCACAGATGCGATTTAAGGGGTAACGAGCGACCGAAAACCGAAAACGGCAGAACCTAAGACAAAATACACCACAGATCACGTTACGGTCGAGTTTTGAACCCCCGTATCCCCTAATTACAGGTATATCCTATATATCACAAGAAAGGTAATAAAATGAGGAACAAAAGCTATATATAGTTTTTGTTCCCCATTCTATTAGCTTTTTTAGGATATATAGGATATACCCATAATTAGGGGATTCAAGGGTTCAAAAATCGATCGTAACGTGCTTGTTGAAGTATTTTTACTTATTTTTGGCCGTTTTTGGTATTCGGGCGCTCTATAACATAGATCTTCTATATGCTAGCCTAGTGCTTGTTTTAGATTTTTTTAGAGGAAAATACCCCTAGTTTTTTATACGAAACTTTCGTTACTAGTGTATATCAATTCTTATAGCCTTTTCATATTTTTCTATGTTTTTTATGTTTAAGTGTGTAAATATGTGAGTATTATTAATTAAAAAAATGAGATTTAGAAAAGAATTATTGTCATTTTGAAACATAATAGTTCTTTTGCCCTCCCCTGGCACAACGTGTACCGTTTAGCCGGCGGATTTCATTTAGTATGGACATCCCGATATAGGAATGCTGGAAGAAATGAATGCTCACTTTAAAGCTTGATCAATAAAAGTTGGACCCCACCCTCTTGATATATATGTAACACATTAAGTGCGACAATTGTACCGTAAGCTTCTAGATATACATCAAATGTATTATGTATCATTGACCGAAGTTAATTTCAGATGCAACTGATAATGATCAAGTGCAATTTTACGTCAAAAATAAATAATTCTAGGTAAAAGGGGCAGGGCTAACAAATAGCTTATCTCTTTAAACCATAATACTATATAATACTAGGCCTCAACGTTTTAAGCTGATAGAATTTTAAACGAATTCTAAAAATTATTACAAAAAAAAGACCAACCTATCGATCCTTTAAATAAATTTATTCTAAAAGATAAAAAAAATCAACATTGTCAATAGATCTTTGAATATTTTTTTTTTGGTGTATTTTGATTGATTTTGTTATCAGTAAATTAAAAGCAAACTAAATATTATTGTTATATACATATACATAATTTGACTGTCCCTCTGGTATCTTTCGCCCCTCTTGTATAAATCTTCAATCTGTCGATTCCTGTATCCTGGCATTGCACAATGTCATGTTTTTCTCTGACTGTTTATCATGTCTTAACACTTAATCCATGTTTCTTGTGTACTGATAGATAATCAGTTTAGTCTTAGATGCATGATTTTCTTATTAGTTGTTATTGGCTTTAAACTAACTGTCAATAACTGCAAGTACTCTCAGTAGTGTCTTTTTGTTGTTGGGATGTACAAATACCCGGCCGCGTTCACATTTTTTTTTTGTTATCTGTATTTCTATTTGTATCCATCTGATGAGTTAAGCCTTTTTCTACTGATTTTTATAGTTCGTTCTTATGTTGTACTGTTACACTACTGTTCCAGGTTAGGGGGGATCCCGCTAACATGTTAAACCCCGCCACATTCTGTATGTATGTGCCTGTCCCAAGTCAGGAGCCTGTAATTCAGTGGTTGTCGTTTTTTTTCTGTGTTACATATTTGTTTTTCGTTAATTTTTTTGTACATTAATTAGGCCGTTAGTATTCTAGTTTGAATTAATTATACATTCGTGATTTCGGGGCCTTTTAGTGCTGCACTATGCGGTATGGGCTTTGCTCATTGTTTAAGGCCGTACGGTGACCTATATCTGTTAATTTCTGTGTCATTTGGTCTCTTGTGGAGAGGAGTTGTCTCATTAGCAATCATACCACATCTTCTTTTTTTATATATACAAGTAGATATCAAAGTTATTCAATTTGAATAAACTTGAATAGTGAATAGTGCAAAAAAACACAGTTCACTATTCATGGATTTTGAATAGTGAAAAGTGAATAGTGAACGTACTTCAGCCCGGTTGTCTTTTTCGATATAATAAAACACCTACTGACTAGATTACGTGGAATAGTAAGTTTATTGTCCCCTCGAATACAACTATTGCCCTCGGCTACGCCTCAGGACAATAGTTGCACCTCGGGGACAATAAACTTACTATTCCACTCATACCCAGTCAATAAGTATACATTGTTTGTGTGTCCACTCATACGTCTGTCCCAGTCTTGGTTAAGTGTTTTCGTATAGATTCATTTCTAAACTTCATTATCAACAAGTTCGTTTGAGCGACTTGGTTAAGTTCAATATGGTAAGAGTTTCAGTATGTAACACTAAGTCTGTCTGCTATGGTGACTTTACGAGAATGACAGCAAAATCTTGAACAAGATGGAAGCGATATATTTATCAAATATGTTCCTCTTTGAAAAAAGGGAACGATTTATAATGATTCCAAAAGGTGCAGATATATCAATATATGGGGTTACACATTATTTACAAACATTCTCAAACGTGAAAACTGTCCATTGAAACCTATATTCAATCACATGTTTTTTAACACGTTTTGAATGAATATGTTCATGTTTTATTTTTTAGTCTTGCCTTCTATAAGGGGCACTGGTTCAGCCGAAGACGATAAAAATCTGTTCACGCTAATACGATCATCACCGCACACAGAATTATCTTACGAAACACTGGTATACATTGAATGGGAAAGATTGGCCGTAGAAAAAGACCGGTTAACAATTGAAAAGCAGAGGCTAGAGATAGAAAGAATATCCCTTCTCATTAAGGACCTGAAATACAAACTGTACGGTTACCTATAGTTGTTAATTTCTGTGTCATTTGGTCTCTTGTGGAGAGTTGTCTCATTGGCAATCATACCACATCTTCTTTTTTATATGTATATGACAAAGCTGAACTTAAATTTGCAGCAAATGAGTACTTCAGTGAATAGCGTACATGTACCGCCATCTTCTGACACTTCGTTCATACAATTAAACGATTTGTTTTCTGGAAATTTACATTCTGTTTGGGTATAAACGTTTTCCAATGAAAATGACAGTTATACAACTACATGTAAATGTAAGTGATTGCTTTGTTTTCTCTTTGATCAATTCAAATTGGACGGGTTCTATTAGGGAAACACAGCAGTGAACTGTTACCTTAAAGTGAACTAGGTACTATTTCCATGTCACTTGGAACTAATTTTACTGTACGGCATCAGTTCAATGTTTAGAAAAGGACAAGTCTTAATACCGATTTTCGTTGCCAGCTCGGTCAATCAATCAATCAATCAATCAACCAATCAATCAATCTATCAATTTATTAATCAATCAATCAATCAATCAATACAGAAAACTACTATTCATTCTGTATGCATGTGCCTGTCCCAAGTCAGGAACTTGTAATTCCGTGGTTGTCCTTTATTGCTGTGTTTCATATTTGTTTTTCGTTAATTTTGTTGTACATAAATTAGGTCGTTATTTTTCTCGTTTGAATTATTATACATTTGTCATTTCGGTGCCTTTCATAGCTGATTATGCGGTATGGGCTTTGCTCATTGTTGAATGCCGTACGGTGACCTATAGGTGTTTATTTGTATGTCATTTGGTCACTTGTGAAGAGTTGTCTCATTAGCAATCACACCACATCTTCTTTTTCTTAATAGCTGAATTCATTGTTCATATCATATGACTTTATTATTAATCAAGTCAAAACCTTCCATTTATCAGTCTTTCACGATCACTTGCCCCGTCGTTTGAATTTAAAGGTCCATTATATATAAAAAAGAAGATGTGGTATGATTGCCAATGAGACAACTCTCCACAAGAGACCAAATGACACAGAAATTAACAACTATAGGTCACCATACGGCCTTCAACAAGGAGCAAAGCCCATACCGCATAGTCAGCTATAAAAGGCCCCGATAGACAATGTAAAACAATTCAAACGAGAAAACTATCGGCCTAATTTATGTACAAAAAATGAACGAACAACAAATATGTAACACATAAACAGACGACAACCACAGAATTACAGGTTCCTGACTTGGGACAGGCACATACATACAGAATGTGGCGGGGTTAAACATGTAAGCGGGATCCCAACCCTACACCTAACCTGGGACAGTGGTGTAACAGTACAACATAAGAACAAACTATAAAAATAAGTTGAAAAAGGCTTAATTCATCTGATGGATAAAAATACAAATACAAGTGGAGTGGCCGGGTACTTGTACATCCCAACAACAAAAAGACACTAAGTACAGATCTGAATGTACTCGCAGTTACTGACAGCTAGTTCAAAGCCACTAACAACTAATAAAAAAGATCATGCATCTAAGACTAAATTATCAATCAGTACACATCCAACATCCACTGGATTTAGTGTAAAGACGTCATAAACAGTCAGAGAAAAACATGACCTTGTGCAATGCCAAGGTTCAGGTATCGACAGATTGTAGATCCATGAATGTGTATATGTATATAACAATAATATTTAGTTTGCTTTTAATTTACTGATAACAAAATCAATATTAATACCAATAAAAACAATATTCAATGATCTAATTACAGTGTTGGATTGGTAACCTTTTAGAATAAGTTTATCTAAAGGATCGATAAGTTTACCAGGATCGTTTCTAAATTTCCGGGCACGGTAAACAACATTTTCGTAAAAATGACGATAGGCTGGTCAGGAAAATTCTTTCGGTCTGGTTGTAAATGTACTCTGTTATCTATACATATATTTTGTAAGACAGCAACAGCAACAACAATGCGACAACACATTAAAGCGGAATACAACAAAGTTCCAGCACGGAAACGTGTTTAAACACACCAATTCTTCGTTCGACAACATTTCATTTTCTCTTGTGTGCCCCGTTGTAGCGTTGTTGCTTTCTAGTACTTGGGTTCAGAACGGGTGTCAATAACCAAGGTCTAACAGGTCACCCGCTCCAAGTAGCCATTAGTCTAATATTGCTCGATTCTCGAATAATTCACACACAGTTAAATGAGACCAAATGAAATCGTCGTTTGTTGCTCCTGGCCACTGTGAGACTATGTTGAAAAATTTCTAATAAAAGTCACAAAGTCCCTGTACATTAATTGAATGGAATTTTTTTGCGATTTACAAAAATATGCCCATCTTCTGAAAGAGATATGATCCGTACATGATTTCCATCAACGGGCGTCTACTACATTAGGAAAGTCTTCAGTAAATTCCATACGGGGTGAGAACAAAGCACTAACACTTGCACACTGTGTAACGAATTTATCTTACCGACTATGTGGTATGAAGACTAGTGGCCTATCAAAGTGATTAAGTTTCAATTTGGTATTAGGAACCTACTTCCATGTCTATACAAAGACAAATACCAACATTAACAACTTATTAGCTTTAAATGTGCTTTATGAATTTATTTCAATCGTTCATCATCCATTTCTTCGTCTGATAAAACCTTTCAGATTTTCCCTTAACGCCGTGTCGTTTTTATAAAGGGATGTAACACCACTTCTAGCCATGTATTGAAATAAGCCGAATATGGAATATACACAGTCTTCACGCGGTTACGTTTAAATAATCATATTGCTATAAATATATAGGAGGTGAGATGAATTAAATGTAGATTCTCACGAACTTATACGCTCTAGCGAAAAGTTCCATGTCGCTGTTTGAAACCCATTAATGATTCTAGTTTATAATATGTACCCTAGAGGTGCGTTTTATTTGTCTGTAAGAATACGTTCAAAATAAAGGTCAACCATGCAAGATATATTCCATGATTAAATACTGACAAATGTTGCCGATCAAATTAGCTTCAAGCTCTGTAAGCATATTTTAGGCGTAGATAATAAAACTACAAATGTTAATGTCAGAATAAGGAAGATTTTCTATATAGCTTATCATCTTACCTCCTATAGATTTATGAGGATATGATTGGTTAACGGACTACATGTAGTGAATATATATATTTGGTATAGGGTGCCCTAAATAATACATGGTTAGTTACCATATAGGGTTAGCAACCATATTGGGTTAGTAAGGGGTTACTTCCCTTTCAAAACAAATAAGAAATCTGAAAGGTTTAAACAGACGAAGAAACTGATAATGGACGATTGAAATACATTCATAAAACAAATTTAAAGCTAACACGTTGTTATTATTGGTATTTGTTTTTTGTATAGACAAATGGAAATAGGTTCTTAAACATGTTAAAACTAAGTATTGAAGACTTACCCAGTGGGCACTCGACGTTGTAACAACGTTGAAATTTGGTTGAAATTTGGTCGTGACGTTGATCAACCTAAATTCAACGTTGATCTAACGTTATGGTATTCAACGTTGACTGTACAATTAACGTTGTTAAAATCAACGTTTAAACAACAACGTTGATTTAACGTTAAGTTAACGTCAGTCACTCGCTACAAAAAAAATCTCATTGTCAAAATTGAGGGGTACAGATATATTTGATGAGCAGATCGGACAAGGGGCAGTTTAGTAATATAAACGATTGGATATTCAGTGGCTAATCCAGAACTTTTTATAATACTTATAAGGGGGTCCACTTACTGCCATAACTTTAGCATGAGGGGGCTTCCTTCTGTCACCAGCTTCCATGATCTCTATATAATCAACCATTTTTTCCCACAAAACGGGAGACCAGACTGTTTATGCATGAAAAGGAGTTTTGCGCAATAACAAGGAGTCAGGAGACATCAGCAATAGCACATCTGCTTTTTCCCTTTAATTTTTTTTGTGTTTATTTTTTAGGTATCTTTTAAAAAAACTGTTGAAATCAAATATTTAGTAATTTGTATTTGATGATTCTCTATTTTTTGGGGGAATCTCAAAGCCTGTTCATGCTATTTTAACTATATGTATATCTGTATGAATATGATATGTTCTTAGTTTATATTTTTAAAATCAAATCGATTTTTTAAGTTGCTTTCTTTCAATTAAATAAATAAGAGAAATTTTTCAGTTTATTTATATTATTTATTTTTTATTGATTAATATTTAATATATATATGATCTAAAAATATCGTCGATGTACAATGTATTCAGTATAATAATTGAGTAGTTTTTAAATTTTTGCGGTATTTCAAGTTGAGTTCCGAAAATTTTCTTTCGGATGCGCACGCAAGCACGCGCACCTCGATTCAACATCCGTTTAGAAAATTTTTAAAATTAACCTCGAGATATTATCGCAACAGACTGATAAACAAATAGTGAAAGGAATATAAAGACAAGAAAAGACTCATAATATATACATACACATTCAAATGTTCAAATTATTTATCTGCATGTTTACCATGTTTACGTTCACAGAAATTGTGATAAGGTCTTATCTTACTGAATTTGATTCATTTTCGTGTCAAAACAGTTTAATGATTTGTTTGCATATATCCTCCAATTAGCGAACTAACATTAAAAATATGGCTAGCCATGTACAAAATCAGTAATATCAGAAAAGGGGGAGGGGGTCATCAATACAACTCGATATCATATAGGGTGTGTCTGACACACACAGAAATGGTCTGCTCTTACAATGTAAGTACTGTGTTGGTCTTTTTGGTATTATCGTAAAATACCAGTCATCTTATTCGTTTCATCTGTATATGAACATTATGTTTATTGCAAAACACAGATCTGGTTAGAATTCATGCTTTGACTTGTTATTGATGTAAGCTTTGATAGGCCGATAGTCTAAATACCACATGTGAAGACAGTCGGTAAGATAAATTCGTTACACGGTGTGATAGTGACCTAATACGATGTATATGAGGTCAGTAAATTCCATATGAAATTTACTGACCCCATATATATCGTATTAGGTCACTAACACACCATGTAACTAATAATATTGTTATATCTATGATAAGCTATTTGCATAAATATCATCATTGTAAATCAAATTTATCGGAAGAATTCTTTATATGTAACAAAAATATGCATGGAAATAATACTATGCCATAGTATTCCTCTTCTAAAAAATTTCTAGGATAGCTTGTTTTAAACAACTTACGAAAATTTCGTAAAATAGTGATGAACAACAAAAGTTTAAGAGATTGTGTTTGAAAGCATGGTAAAATAAAGGATAATGTGACTTGACAGCTAGATACATATTTTCTCATAAAAGTATTTTTCATATGGAAAAATATTTTGATATTCAAAGTTTTGAATTATGACAAATAATAGTAAACTTCGCATAAGTGCCCATCAATTACGAGTTGAAAAAAAGCGACAAAAATAGATAGCTCACAGAAGATTTGTAATTTTTGTTGTCATAATGATACAGAAGATGAGTATCATTTTTTATATAAACAGTCCATTATATAATAACTTTCGCGAATTAGTGTATGCACAAGCTGATGAATAATGTCAAAGTTTTAATAACTAAGACTGCAAATCAACATCTTTACGGTAATTGATCACTAAAGATAAAATTATGTATTTAATAATATGAAAAATTAAGTCATTTTCTTACGCAGTGTTTTGAATTGAGATCCCAAAAACTCTGTAAATGACTAAATCTCTTTTAGTTTATCTATATATATTAAATTTTAAATAAAATACACATAACTATGCGTATACATTATTCATATGTATGTTGATGTCTAATATACATGTGTTTGTGTTTAACTGCAGTCAAATGTGTAACAACACTGAACAACATATATGCAAATATGATTACATGTAGATAGTGTTTAAAAGGGAATAATCCTTAAGTAATTATTGATTGTCTCCCCTATTAAAGTATCTCTTCCATGTGCATTTAACTATTCTCTTTTTGTTTTGTATTTTATTATTTCATTGTCGTACCAAAATTCATTGTAAGCATTGTATAGTATTTAAAACCCGCAAGGATCCTTCATTGTGGGTTTTTTTCCTTTTTTTAATTTCTATTTCCATTTTTATAAAGAATGAACTATATGGTGCTGATGACTGGGTGGGGTGGAGGAATAAGATGTGACAACGGATATAGATTTGATGATCAGGAACATGGATTACAAAATAAAGTGTGTTTAAAAATTTTGTATCTGTTTCTGTTTTTCAAATAGACTAACCATAGTGTCATTGTGGTCAAAGTCCCATACCTCTGAAACCAGAAACCAATCAAAACGACAGTAACATGTCGTTAATTAAAATGCATGATGACAAACAGTCCCGAAAAAAATTAGAACTCTCTGATAAACGGTCGAAGAGTTGTTGCGTTTAAAACGTTTTCTTTGTGGTATGGTATAAAAAGAAGTCCAAGAAGACCTATAAAATTGGTTAAATCAAAATTGCGATATAACGTAATCAACTTAAAAGCAGAGTATGAGAGATTTCTAAGAAGGCATATTAGGGCAGTCGCATTCGCACATTGGTCTAGTCCTTCAAATATTTAATAAAGATGATATAGTGTTCAAAATAATATGAATATGCATAATCCTACAAAGATTGCAAGCATTTTGTCAGACAATTTCTGCCGATTGATGTGTTTCAGATTGATGGGTGGACCGATGGCCAGATATTGCAACCATATCCTCCGCTTCAGTGGAAACTTACAAAAAGTTTATGTTGAGTGCATTTATTGAGAACAGACCACACATGTTATCGGTTTTCCATTTACATATGGCGGACATTTAAGACTTCCGCATTGAGCTTTCACTCCGTATAAAAGGTAGCTATATTCATTATTTTCTACTCCAGAATCCAGAAAGTCAACATTTTCATCAACGCATATGAATGTCGTCGTATGCGCATGCCCTTCATAGTTACTCGAGAGATGACCATGGTACTCTTCAGTCCATCCCGGAAGACACTTATTACGACCAGGGACCATTAAAACGGTAGAATGTTTAGGTTTGCAAACGGCACAAGGAACATCTTTATCCAAAGAACCGGCACCCCAGAAATTATCCTGGTATTCAGCGCCACGAAGTAGTGGCATAGATGGTTCAGTCTGGTGATTGCTCCACAACACTTCATGAACCATACACAACGGATTGGCAGAACCTCCAGTCACTGCATACGAAGTACCTGCAGCCTGACCTGTAATCAAATTCACTGATTATATTACAACATTCGTTTAGGGATGCATTTTTTAAATACGCTTTCGACCAAAATGTATTACGTAGAGTACTTAATCGGTTGGTTCAATTTAAAAGAATGACATTTTGAAGTCTGGAAGACTGATCTGGCCATGTGAGCTAAATAATTTGCATACATAAAATTCTCTAAAAGTAATCCAGACATCCAAACACGAAAAACAACTTCCGTATTTATAAAGAAAACAGCTATATCCCCTGAATATTTTCAATCAGTTTGAATGATATCCGTTACTTGTATTCGCTATCTAGTTCTAATATCTTAATTCAACGTAGTGCTAATTGATTGTTGATTGCTTAACGTCTAATGGCAAATAGTTCATGCATCAAAAATAAATAAATGGAAAAGGTAGGTCCTGTAATAGAGGCTATCCAGGATAAAGGTCAGGGAAATTTGCGAACATTGGATAAGGAAGGACATTTGCCTTGCAACAGTCCACCCGTGGACCTCGTAAAGAATTTCTGCAAGGCTAATTATCGTGCAGAGAGAGAGAGAGAGATATCGAGAGATGGTACTTCCTCTACACACAGAATCGGATTTAACGGTCTCATTCTGTCTGATTTGTCTACGAACTTGTACAGCACAAAAAGTCAAACGGACGCCGACCTGGCAGGGGTTTCACAGCCGGTGGACAAAAGACCTTTAGTAATAATAAAATTGAGAATGGAAATAGGGAATGTGCCAAAGAGACAACAACCCGATCAAAAAGCAGAAACAAGTCGAAGGCCACATTAGGTCTTAAACACAGCGATCGCATACCCGGAGACAGGCTTCAGCTGACCCCTAAACAAAAATGTGTACTAGTTCAGTGAAAATGGACGTCACACTAAACTCCAAAAGATATAAATGAATTTAAATTATAATTACACCTTATGTAAGAATTTTGGGTTTTAATAAACAAACACACAGCAATAAACACAGTAAAGCTCAGTTTAAAAGAAGCGAGTCCGATGTATTTAATGACATATAAACATAAAATTTACATTTTGGCCCTAAAATATTCACACTATTCATAATACCAAAATTTTATGGCTGACGTCTAAGATTAATTCAGTCTTGTTTTCTTCTTCTTTTTTTACATTTTTTATGAGAGAAGTATTGTAAGTGGACGAACCAGGAAATTAATTTCCCTCTTTGACCGTTTAAAAAAAACATGGGATACACCCGTGATTGTTATGCATTCTTTATTTTCATAATTCATCACAATTCATTAATACTGCATTTGTTGTGTATGCCTCAACAGTGGTGATCTGTTTCATTAATATTATTTAAGGGGACAACCAGTTGAATCTGAAAGGAGAAGGGAGTTTATGTGTCGTTTTTTGAACAAGCAGAAAATGAATATTCTGACCCTGGTCTGAGTGAATTTTTTTATCTGGTCGCCGCCAAACAAATATTCTGAAATCATCAAATATGCCTGGCCTTCTCCATCATCAGGATCTGCCTACTCTTCTAGAGAACCTGAAATCATCCCCAGTTTTTGGTGGAGTTCGTGTGGGCTTTTTTTCTTTTCTAGCCATGACGTTGTCAGTTTATTTTTGACTTATGAGTCTGAATGTCCCTCTGTTATCTGTCGCCTCTCTTTTTTAAATGGTTGTACCCTAACACCCTTGCTTAAATGGGTGTTAATTTGACTGCGCATGTGTATGAATTGGGGCATAAAATCTTAATTCTTATAAAAGGCGTCCTCCCTCCGAACGTCTAGGAACCATTTCAAGAAATATTCGAGAGGTACATTTAATGAATGTTACTAGCAAAACTACACATCTAACCAACGGACCTTCATTGTCATGAGCGGCAAATATTTCTCTTGCATCATCCCTACTTGTCTTCTTGCAAGACCTACATATTTAATAGTTTTTTGTCTTATTTTTGTCCTTAATATTCTATTAATTTACCACTAGACGTTTACAAAGAAGCAATAACTCATGATTGAATGAAATTTAGGATAGCGATAAATTATTAAGGAATTACTTTTATGAAGGACATTGCACGAGTTGCAGTAGATGCATATTTGAGCTATTTATTTTCGTCGTTTTTCTTTTTTTCCCCATAAAATCGTTAGTGTTTCTTGCTCAGTTTCCAAGTTCACTACTCTCTCTTTAAAACTATTATTTATGTCTGTATACTATTTTAAAAAGTAAGCAGACAGGTGAATGCTGTGCTTTTCTTATTTCATTTTAAGTATACAGATATGTTTTATAAGCTCTTTTATTATAGTTGATGTGTTTCCCTCGGTTTTAGTTTGTAACCCGGATTTGTTTTCTCTCAATCGATTGATGACTTTCGAAAAGCGGTATACAACTATTGCCTTTATTTTACAATATTTAGGAACAAGAATAAATCACAACTAATACTGGCTTGAAGGTAGATGCCTCTGGTGATAACAAACATTAATAATCCATTTAACTGGTCTTCTTAAATGGTCCTATAAGTGCACGTACCAGAATAAATAAGCGTTGAATTGGTGCCACATATCTTCTTACCCCATCTGACATAAGTTTGTTGACTTCCTGAAATATAAACAAATTGAACAGTATTTATACCATAATATGTATAAAAATATAGCATTGCAAAAACTGTCAAGCATTATATGTATATGGTGTTCTTTTAAATAAGACGTCGATCTCAAATGTATTCAATTTAAAAGTACGTAGATTCCAAAAAAACAAACATTCTTATATGGCACTTGTTAACATCATTGCATATGGTCATGTTGTATTCTCACTGCTTTATCATGTGATGTGTACTGATTAATATTGTATAGTAGATAAGATAAAAGCTTCCTTATCAACAAGTGTCTTCCATGAAAGCTAAAGTGACAGAGTTGCAGTAAATACATATTTGAGACTTATATTTTCGTCGGTTTTGTTTCCATAAAATTGTCAGTGTTTCGTACTTAGTTTCAAATATTAGCCTTTCTTCTCTTTAACCCATTTATTTATCATGTCAAACATTAGCCATTTAAAAAAAAACTTTGGATGGCAAAGTCATGTCAACTACTTTCTATCTAAATTATAGTTACTGTCCCAGTTACATTGTAAAAGAGACCATGGAAATCCGAAAACCTTTTGATAAACGACAATTTCATTCTATAAATTTTGAGAAAAATAAAGTTCCGAATAATTGTAACTTTTCCGAAACAGATTGCAGAACACCAAGTTTTTGGAGTAAATCATTGTTTTAAATTGCGAGGGGAAATATGAACATATACCGGTACATGTAAATTAAGCAAGATATACATAAATCTGCGCATTATGACCCCAATTGTGTATCATCTCATCTTTATTCCAAGTTTTTAAATCTATGGTTGTCTTAGAACTTCAAATACAAGATGTACATGTTGTTGAAAGATTTATTCCATCCCTTGGAATTTAATGCGACTGTCATACATTTGAGAGGTTTAGCTAGCTATAAAAACATGTTTAATCCACCATTTTCTACATCAGAAAATGTCTGCACCAAGTCAGGAATGAGACAGTTGTTATCCATTCGGTTAGTGTGTTTGAGCTTTTGATTTTGCCTCTTTTTATTTGGAACTTTCCGTTTTGAATTTTCCTCGGAGTTCGGTATTTTTGTTATTTTACTTTTCACCTTCACGTTATAATATAATTGTTTACGTTCTTTTCTTTTTCATCTTATTTTACATTAACAAATCTTTAATTTAATCACTTTTTCATGATATATATACAACGGGCGTATGCCATTTGCGCCAATTTTTTCATTTGCGTCAAATAACAATTTTTCATTTGCGCAATTTTTTTTGATAAGATCATATATATATTCTAGATAATTACCGTTACCTAGGTGATATCACTCTTAACTCGGTGATTTAAAGGATGCTTCATTATAGGGAGATATCCCAATTTTGAACAAGACTAGGCAGGATGTACACACAGCTATCAGGTTAATGGCCATCAAAACAAATAAATCAGAAAAAAACCCGTTAAAGAACCCACAACTGCTCTTAATCGTTTCACTTTCACAACAATGAAGTGTTATATTTAAACCAGCAGAACTTTAAATTTTTTATGGATGTCATAAAGAACATTTGTTAGAAATTGAATACATGATACTGATCATATTGTCAAGCTTGAAATATATTGTGCATAATTGTCTTTCAGAGGATAACACAGTTATTTGTATAGAAAGAGTCATGATAGAATTTATCTTTTATTAGAAATGAAGTCATTATTTTATTCTTGTTTGCTTTTGTGTCTCATAGTATACAATCACATGATACATTAAGTTCTAATCCAATTTACTTAACATTGATTAATAATAAAAGTTAATGATTACCTTGAGAACTTATTTTCTTCTCATTCAGCTGTCTGGTTAGGTCCTGTACCTTCGATTCAAGCATTTCCATACGGTGCAAGAGAGCATCCGGATCGTTAAGTAAAAGTCTTTTCTCTGTTTTCGCATCATTTAGTGAACATATGTTAAAAAGCAGGAAAGTAACACAAAGAAACGCTGACACCATTTTGTCAATCCTATTATTGACTACTAGTATCTATTCAAAGATAAAAATTTACATTATAGAACGAGATAATGTTTTTAACAGAACATTATATATGTAGATAATATAAACAAAATCAAGTTTTTTCCTTGCAGAATAGAAGTTTGTCGAGAAACAACTAAAAGCGCTATCGTTGTAACATTTATAGGTAGACATAACAATTTATTATTGTCTGATCTCATAAAATGACAAGGATATCCAGAAATTTTTCGTTTGCAGTCGCTTTTGTTTTCCAGCATATAAGCTCTGATACTACCAGGCCTATAAATTTACACACAAACACGTCAGCAGCTCTGCAAAAAATATGTTGTTCGGATGTTACATTGACAAAATGATACGTGTTCCGAAAATGCAACTTCAA
Source organism: Mytilus californianus (assembly GCF_021869535.1). NCBI lineage: Eukaryota > Metazoa > Mollusca > Bivalvia > Mytilida > Mytilidae > Mytilus > Mytilus californianus. The sequence continues at coordinate 60,323,067 of NW_026262604.1, read as the reverse complement.
GTATTAGCTGAATATGTTAAACATGTGTGGTTTCCCTCTTTGAGTAATATTGAACAAATATAATTGATACATTCAAAGACTCTTAGTGTCGTTATTATTTAGCTTTCAAGAAATTATATATTTGAAAAGACCTTTCTCTCAAATATACCTTAACACTAATCAAGAGTGTGTACAGATGTCCACATCACACTTTTATTTTCTAAGTTCAGTGGACCGTGAAATTGAGGTCAAAAATCTAATTTAGCATAAAAAGCAGATATATCATGTCATAGGGAACATGAGTTCAACTTCATCAAAAACTACCTTGACCAAAAACTTTAACCTGAAGCGGGACAGACGGGCAAACGAACTAGAGTATTTATCGTTAATTTGTTCGCATTCTGCACATGTAGACATGCATGAAGTATTTACAAGTGGACGTTTAGCAACCAACAATCATTCAATGCAGAATGTACTACATGCGGGCTACCTTTTGTGATAGTGATAGTGGTACAGAGGAAATTTGAATTTTAGAAAAAATATAAAAAAAAATTTGAAAAGTTCTTTTAATTGAATTGAGACTTTTAAAGTCAAACATGTTATTTCATATGGACAGCAATATAATATAGAAATTCAGCATAAAAAAGAGCTAAAATAGTCGCCATATCATAGGCGTGAGTCACAGTTATTTCTAAAAATAGAAATAAAAGGAAAAGTAATGGAATGTCATTTACTTCAGTAACTGCATCAAATAACAAAATAAAACAAAAATTGTAAGGAAGGTCTTTGCATTGCAACTTTAGATTATGAGCCTTTCTAATTTTGTTAAACCAGCATTTCTCTTTAAAAATTGTGATAAGAAGAAAAGTAAAATAACGACATTGGTCATAAATAAACAAATAAAAAATACGAGAACTATTTGATAACATCTGTCATATTCCTAACTTGGTCGTGTTGGTACGAAACATTGTAAGAAAAAATGGTGAGTTAAACCTGGCTTAAATGCTACATGTAGCTCAGTGACGCTCGAATAGAAAAGTTAAAACGGCTAAGTAAAAACGGCCGTGTTAAAACGTATTGAAGACACAAAATTCAGAATGGTTTTATCAAACACACCTCAGGGCATCTATTCCTGGAGTAGAAAATCCTTAAATGTGTGTCCTGCTAGATGATGAAAAATGAACCATAAAAAAAAAGTCAATGCAAACTGACTTTGAATTTCAGAGATGAAGGAATAATAATTCAAACCGATTGTACACATATAATACAACACTTCCTGAAAGTACGCGACTCGAACATGTGATTGTATTTATGTATGTTAATATTAGAAAAAGCTATACTTAAATGATGTCATCCGTAAAGTGTCCCGTTATATACATGTAACTTAAAGTATAAAGTATGAGTGTTTTAATACAAAACTTTAAGTGTTTCCCGTTTTAGGTTAATAATCGTGCACACGGTTGTTTCTACAAATTCACTTCATTCGTCACATGAGGTATCACGCGCATACATTTACTGTTTATTTTGATAATAATGACATTTGATTCGTTCTCAACAAGGTAAGTCAATAACTAAAGATAAGCCCACTGACGGAAATAAGTTTGCATATTAAACTTCAAGAATCGAATATTCCTTTCAATTGCAAGACGAGAAAACATGCTGTAATATTCTCTGGGGCCGTATGGCGATAGTAAGAATGACAAATTAAGAAGCAGCGTGTTCAAATGTATTCCATATGAATAATGATACAAATCAATATAAGGGGTTTACATAAATCATATCAGACTGATATTAAAGGGGAGTAACTCAAAGAACGTAAATCAAAGTACGTAAAGTACTAAATAAGAAAAATGTTACACATGCAACAAAAAGAATGTTACGGAGAGTTGGTCAACCGGGATTAAGGGCGGGAAATTTGATTACAGAAAGCCAATAACAGATAAATCTCTGTATACCAACGAATTCCAAGGGAACTACTGCAATGAATGGTATAATTATGAGGACATTGCCTTGGAATAGAACTATCCAATGCATATAAGTAGACAGAGCAAAAAATAATATAACAAAAATACCGAACTCCGAGGAAAATTCAAAACGGAAAGTCTCTAATCAAATGGAAAAATCAAAAGCTTCAACACATCAAAGGAATGGACAACGTGCATATTCCTGATTTGTTACAGGCATTTTTTTTTTATGTAGACCAAGCCATTCTCTGTGTTTTGATGAGCTTTTAGGCCTTATTTCTTATAGTTTGCTATAACAGAAAACATTTTCCTAAGTAATACTTCAATATATAGTTATATGTAAATGAAACAACTTTTGAATCTGCAACTACAAATTATTCACTAACAGGGAATCTTTATATGGCCCTCTCTGGAACGTAGCATAAGTTTTACGTAAGGATTTATTGAAACCTCTATGGGGTCGGTAAACGTTTATATGGATAGTTCATTGAGCTTGAATACTTCAATTACTAATTTACTATCCCATTCTTTTACAAATGATTGAATCATACCCAAACTATTTTATTAATGGCCTAAAATGTTGACACTTTGAGGAAAAGAGAGGTAAAAATGGACATAAAGGGACCTTATAATGGAGAGAAAGATGTCCGTTAGTGATATTTATTATCCTACAGTCGTCTTTTCTATAGTTCCAACATTGTTCAACTGTTTGTAGGCAGATAAGTTATATATTTGATCATTTATAGGTCCACAATATATTCTATCATGATGCGGCTTGTAGATGTCGTCTTACATAATCCTTACAGTATACTAGTTTTTTCTCAAACAATTGAAATAATTATCACAAAACTTGATAGAAATGTTTGAAATAACCAGTTTTATAAAGGGGTATTAATGACATTCAGTTTATACAACAAAAAAAGTCTTCTTTAGGTGTAAAACAATCAAATGCTAGTACGTCACATCCGGTTGCATACGACAAAGAGTCGAAAACAAAATATTTCCTTGATTGACAGTTGTAGGAAATAAATCTTACATTTCACTGCAGTAAAAAGTCATCAACATATATCTTGGATGTTTCAAAGCACCATTATTTTTTCCGGTGTCACTATAAACTATTTTGGAAACTTGAGGTAACACGGTTACTAAAGTTTGTACACAGGGAAAAAGGGCTGAACATTTGAATGGTTACATGTGACTTCCAGTGATTATTATTTTCTTATATGCAAACAAATGTTATGTGAAATTTTGTCTGATCCCCGTTTTGATGAAGAAAAAAAAATTCTGTTCAAGAAGATGACCAATCAAATATTCTGAATTAAGATTTCCCCGATACTTCATATTGTTTACTTTTGAAAAAAATAATTAGAGATATTGTTGAAAAACTAAATAAAATTGTTCGCGTTAAACGCAAAAAAATAAATTCTGACTCCGACAAAAAAAGACCATCCCCCGTTAGAAACACACGTTTTGGTATTTTCATTGTAACGAACCTTCATAGTCGTATACGAATTTTCACTGGCAGCTTGAAATCAGAGCTTTCTGCTTAATAATTACACTTTTCAATGTGAAGCCATAATGTGATGAACTTTCGTCTGTTTCCACATTGTTTACTGAAAGTTTACACTACGGCTTGTTTGTGTTTGAAATCTCTTAACTCATGTCTATTTTGCATATTGTAAACGTCTTTTTTTTAAATTCCAGACACTTATGCCAGTCGCATTCAATGGAATCGGACACGAATGAATACAGCTCAGATGAAGATAATGCCGATGTCCAACAAGATAATTATATTCCTACATTTCATTTCGATAACACTTCTATGCAATTAAAAAGATGTAATAAGTCAGACACTTTACTTGAAAGTACAGACATGACAGTGTAGAAAATGTTGCTGCATAAAGAGTTGTATTATTTTATGACTTAACAAACATTTTGTTTATTTATTTATATATCATTGTTTTATTTTAAGACTTCAATTTTAATAAAAAAAAAAATCATACATTTTTAAAAGCAGTTTTCTATTAGCAACTTTTGCATGTTTTGGGTAAATACCAAATTTTTATTGTCAGATTGGATATTGAACAAATTCTTGTTTAAGTATGCTTATGAAAGCATGATCAAATTTAGATTTCTATGCAGTTTATGTATAGTATTTCCCTTTATTTTACTTCTAGTTACATTGTCACGTGATTTGCAGTTCCATAGATAACATTATGGAACTAGAACTATATTTATCAATTATGGACTTTTGACAAGGTCAATACGTTATATATGGACCAGTTCAGATTATTCTGACCGAGGACGAGGTCCGAGTGTCAATATAATCTAAGAGGTCCATGAATAACGTATTGACTGAGTGAAAGTCCTTACTTTTTATATTACATATGTAAATAATGTATTAGGAAAATGACGTTCAATGTTCTTTCTGTGTATTTTTTAATTGTATTTTACAAGAATTTTAAAAAATGTTATTGAAAATATCATTTTTTTTAAACAATTTCATAGCTTGTTGCATAAGCATTCTCGTATTCTTATCGTCTGCATTTAACATAAAATTCTTGAAAAATCTCCTGATAAACTTAGGTATTAACGTGGAAAGAGAATGCCGTTTATGGATTGACTGACGTTCAGCGGACTTTATTGACCACATGTCTGTTTCTCAGTCACCCGTTAGGGTTCCCGTACTGAACAAAATAAAATTGTTTTAAGAGGTAAACAATGGAGTCATTATCACATCATTTCAAACTCATGTCATACCGCATAGAACGCCACATGCATTGATGCATAGTTATTGTTTATTTATATATATTTTTTTTACCCTTTTTACCCAGAACTAGCATTGAAGTCTCCGAAATTGTGACCGCTAGGGACGTCTGCTTTCGTTTTGGGAATGTGATTACGTGCAATATATTATATGATACTAACAACTCTTTAGAATGAAAATTGTTCCCTTTCATTTGTTTTCATTTGCTTAGTAGCCGTGACCCATGCCATAAATTGCCAACATACTATGTGGCGTTCTACACGGTAAAACACATCATAATGCAAATTTTAAAAAATGCAAAATTATGGATTTTTATTTCGCGTTTCATGTGGAAATGACAATGCCCTAGTGGGGGCTGCCTTTACATTCGTGTTTTACTTCCTGAAAGAGGGATTGATTCGGAATATTTGAATTAACGAAACATTATCCGTTATTTTAGGGTTTCAATAATGAGAAATTTTAAGTGCATTAAGAAGCAAAAACAAAATAAGAAATGAAATATTGTATCATGTTGACATCGTAAGAACCTTTGCAACACTCAGCAACGATTGAAAATTCCTTGTCTACATAAGAAAATGCCTGTACCGAGTCAGGAATATGACAGTTGTTATCCATTCTTTTGATGTGTCTGAGCTTTTGATCTTGCCATTTGATTAGGGACTTTCCGTTTTAAATTTTACTCGGTGTTCAGTATTTTTGTGATTTTGTTTTTTTTTTTCAGTAAATAGCAAAATTATTAGCCCAAACACATCAAACGAATGAAACAACTTTTGTATTCCTGACATTGGGACAGTCATTTCCTTATGTAGAAAATGGTTAACTTCTCACATGTATAACAGTCGAATATTATTCCACAACGGTAGGAATGACAAACTCATACAAGCACTTAGTTACGGTATGATGTTATACGATTAAATCATTTGATTAAGATGAAATATGCCTCAGTAATACATATTCTTGTTATATTTACCATACACGCCATTATCTATTCAAGATCTGATATTCAAACTCATTCATTAAAACTAAGGTCAAGATGAACACAATGCAATACATGTGGTGCCTATTTGAAAAGAAACATATACTTCCCATAAGATAGATAATGACTCCAAAGATTCCATTATTTAATTCATGAACTATAGACGAATTTCAAAAAACGAAATCTGAATACTGATGTGAAAAGTTTTTCCTTGGAATATCAAAGGCTCCTTTTGGTATTAAACTCTCTTTTTTATGTATTCATACATCGTTTAATTTAGGGTTTAAGGTAAACCTAGAAAGACACTTGGAACGAATGAGATTTTTAAAGTGTTAGATACTAGTAATGGGTAATCATATAAAGCAGATTTTATCGACAGGACAACACGCCGAACAAATACGGACAATTCAATTGTTGAAAGTCACAGGACAAACAACAGTCTACAAAAAACTACAATAAAGATTGAACGACCTTTATTTCAAGACAAAAGAGGGTCAGCAGATTCACTGTACTTTCACATTTGCAGAAAACTTGAAACATCAAATGATCTATAATAAAAGTTGTTATAAACATGGAGATCCGAGCGTACAAAATAAACACCATTTTTAGTAGAAAATAACACGATTTAATAATATTTCATCCTACATGTATCATACGGACGTTACAAAGTTCACATATAATGCAAAACATACGGCATACATTCCGACAATATCACACCATTCCAGCTATTCTGTTCATTTATCCCATACAAAAATCTCTCTCCTGTCACTGTCGGTGATTTAGAGACATTTTAACGTACGCGTCAAACGTAAACACTACTTTTAACGCCGTTTCCATTTACATTGTTAACGTCACCATATCTTTTGTTAACGTTGTTCTATTGTTATGTATCATGTTACTATATTGAGTTGAGATTATACAATCAAACGAACCAGACGTTGTTTTACTGCCTGTCCAGACATTTAGATAACCCATCCGTCACAGTCACCGCATTTTCACACAACGTCAAACTATGGAAAACACGTTAACACTGTATTGTATAATCACAGACATGTAAACAAAGTCACAGTCACAACAAAAGTCGACCTTTATTTTAAGTATAACTATTTATAATATCTACAAGATAAGAAACAAACAAATTTAGTGTGTGCCAAAAATCTAAATCAAGGTCAACACCTGAACGAGACACATTGATAAAAGAAAAACGAATACGAACCACTTGTGTTAAACTGGTTATAATTACTATCATCTATCATCTGAAGATGGCGGACACCGAAAACGGTAAAATAATGTTTTCTTTGTATTTTACATTATATTCGATCCTGCTTGTCTCAATCAAACATCCATTTCAATTCGATATAACTACATTTGTTGTAAAATTTGTGAAAAACAATGCTCGCGGCTGCCGATAAGCGATACAAAAATAGATGTAAACTAGATATCATCGAGATAGGAGTTATCTCTGTGGGCCCCGCTGTAAATAACGTGCGTTAAAAAATGTGTATGGTTAAGCTGATATAAAGATTTTTTGTGAGTTATGTGCTGAGAGTGATTTTGTTTTATTTTTTTTTAGTTAAAGTGTTACATTTAGCTTAGGAAGTTGTACATTTTGACACAAACTCTTTGAAATCATTACGGTTCTCAAAATATAGAGCTGGCATGATCTATAACATAGGACATGGAGTTGTCAACTGAAACCAACTTTCTGACCTTGACCTTTGGCGTATGAAGTTGTACATACATGTATATAATGGTACACCCTCTTGTGTTGTTTAATATACATCTCTAGTAAAGACTTTGAAATCATAACGGTTCTCATGATATAAGAGCTGGCACGATCTTTACCATAGGCCATGGGGTTGTGAACTGGAACTAAGGTTTTTGACCTTACACCTTGAGCTAGGAAGTTTTACAAATATGATGATACACCATATGGTAAATTTACATTTCAAGTTTAAAGTATGAAATTATAATGGTCCTCTAGATAAAGAGTAGACATTATTTGTTACGGACGGACGGACAGACTGATCATTATAGGGCGTCCCACCACTAGGCGGGTCCCTTTAAGGTCCAAGTTTACATCTACAATCAACAAGAGGGATAGTTACTGATAAACTTGATAAGTTGTGTCAATTACACATGCTCCGCTTAAAGGGTGGTGATATTAAAATTTTATTTGAGGGGCCTCAAAGTTGAATTTACAAGGCAAAATGTATATTCTTATCCAATATAGTCTCAATTGCAGTTTGAATTTCCTGCACAACATGGAATGCAATAAATTAATCTTTTATTTTTAATGATTTTAATGAAAATTAGCTGAGTTACGGATACGTCACTTAAAAGAAAGTACCACCTTCCATTCTGTGAAAAAAATCAATTGTATTAACCATACTCATTTTTGCAAATCTAATTTCGATATTTGTATGATAAATAAAATATTTGGAAACCATTTTATTAAAACTAAAGATCCATTCAAAAGGGCAAAAAACCGGACTAAAGCATATAAGGGTATACATATTTTTTTCTTTACAATTAAAAATCCACCGTTTTGGTACAAATTCTAACGTTGATCAGGCATGTACGTTTCGCCTTCATAAGATATCCTATGGAATTTAATCATTTGTCTTCTTTTTAGGACTATTAGCGAGTTCCATGGCCAATAACCAAATAATCATGTATGGTTCGACAACAGTGGGACATCGTCCCGAGCATAGAACTTCCTCAAGCAGTAACAATGAAGCCATATTGAACCAAAGCGATATACATGTTCCCGCATTTAGAATGAGTCAATATAATCGTGACTTATTAAGAACGGCTCAACATCCAAGTGATAAACAACCAGAGCCTATAAATTATTTTTCTTCATTCAGAATGAGTTTCTATAACTCATTTGAAACGGCCCAAAATTCAAGTGCAAGACTACTAACAACTTCGGATATTGAACTACAAGATGTCCGTAAATCAGAAGGTGATTCTGACCGAACAGAAGACGAGACACAGGGTTGCTGCTGTTGTTGTTAGAATTGGTATATATAAAAAAAATTAATTAACAGAAAGATAAAGTCAACTATCTGAAAAAAAATAATAGTTTGTAAATTGGTGGCGATTTAGATTTCAAGATAAATAAAATACTTTTTTCAATTGAATTATAAGGCATTGGATAGATGAATTGAAGAATAAAATTGAGAATGGAGTACGAATTTATCTGGAAATATGATAATTAAAATACATGTTTTTAATAGTGTAACACATTACACAGCTATAAAACTTATTGTTTTTCATTGCTTATATATATGCTTATGTATAGCAGTACAACTTGTATTCTTCTCTTATCCTGACAAAATGACAGAGAAGTTAGAATGTATAAATCTTATGAACATAATTAGATATTTTATTGATTGTTGTTTGCCTTAAGTACACTGGCAATTACTTCATGCATGCTCAGGGTGAAAACAACAAAATGTTAACAAGCTAACAAAAAATATGTAAATCCTGCAATAATGGATGACCGGAATGAAGGTTGTTAAAAGTTTTTTGCAACAAATATTTCTTGTCTAACTGTTTATTAATCATTATAACTGATGATTTAAATAAAATATGACATCTTAAAGGGGCATTAGCTGTCAGATTCATGTTCAACGATTTATAACATATTTATACGTATATTCAAATTACAATAAGTCTGAAATAAACAGTTAACAATGTATGTACTCGATAAATTATATCAGAATTTCGTTTGTATTTAAGTCTACTTACCTCCGGTCACATAATCCGATATAAACATACAGATAAAAATAAATAAATAAATAGCGACCTCGTGCCATTAGATTTGTCTAGGTCTGTTTGATATCATATTATAGGTTAAAAATAAGTTAGTTATCGCTTTTTCCGGCTTTTACTTATATATGAATGAGTTTTTTTTTTATCGAATCAGTCAACGAAATGATTTACCTTTGTTTCACTTTCAATGTTGACATACTTTATCTTTGAATGGCTGAACACGACTAATAGATGCGCAACCAATTTTCAGCTTATTGGTTAAATTAAAGGTCACATGAATACGGATTCAATGAAGTCGAATTATTTTCTTGCAAGTGATTATTTCATCAACAATGTGTCTTTGCTTATTTTGACAAAATTGAACCAAATTGGCTTCTTATTATTATTTCATTAATTTACTTTAATGAAATGTTGAAACAAACAAAATCATATTCTATTTTTTTCATATCACATAGCTAATGCCCCTTTAACATGTCTGAAAATTCAAAAATCTGCAGATATGCAATTTATAGATATGAAAATAATTCTAGCCATAGTTAATTATTTTGAATTGGTGATGGGATGCATGCATTTTTTGCTTAGATGATTGGCCACAAACGAAAATAAAAAATCAATTTTGTACAGCATACTTTGGGGTCTGTATCCATTCTTATATTGAGGCAGACATGAAACTTGCATACAAGTGCAATAGTATAACATAAGTGGAATATGTAAAGCCCAAGTCCAAATATATCTGCATTTTCCCAAAAAGTCGTGTTTAAGAAGAAGAAAAAACAAAGAATTTTTAAAAACCACAGCCATCTCAAAAAATCGAATTAAAACAAGATTTCGAGAAGAAAAAAAAGACCGTAAGAACAAAGTGACTGAGGAATAAAATTATGGTCACCATAGGTCTTCATTCGACCGGGAGTAAAACCCTCGCCAAAGTGGGGCGTCCGTTTGGCTGTGCGGGATGTACAAATTTGTAGCCGCGTCCAGTCAAAATGGGGCCGTTACATCCGATGCCTCTTGTAAAGAGAATGCCACGCTCTTTGTACGTTAATAACCCTTGCAACAACTCTTTGAGGGTTCCAGTAGTTGACCTGTTGTAGGATAAATTACTGACCCTATCTAATAAAACGCCATTTCCCTTGGCAGTCTTAATTTGTCCTACCTTAATCCTTGAGGCCTTTATTACAGAACCTACCTAATTTGTTCCCGTCTTGAATATGCATAACGTATGTACCACTGGACGTAAAGCAACCATCAATCAATTACATACATAGATATATGAGGATATGGTATGAGTGCCAGTGAGACAAATGTCCATCCTAGTTATAATTTGTAAAAAAAAGTAAACCATTATAGGTCAAAGTACGGCCTTCCACACGAAGCCCTTGCTCACACTAAAGTTCAAGCTATCGAGGACCCAAAGGTGACAAGTGTAAAACAATTTAAACAGGAAACCTAACGGTCTAATATATATAAAAACGATAAACACTTAAGAACCACATCAAGAAACGACATCCACTGAATCAAAGGTTCCTGACTTAGACAGGTGCAAACAAATGCAGCGGTTTAAACATTTAAACATTTACCAACATCTACCCTAAACTGAAACAGTTGTATACAACTACAACATTGAAAGGCAAACTATCAAATATCAATTGAAATGGCTTAACATGATCAAGAAGAAATATTAACAAAAACAGGTAAACATACACTAAACGAAAAAGTTTGATCTATGACACCAGAACACAATATAGAAACAATATATAAAACATTGACAAAAAGACAACTATAACATGTTTAACCTAGGACAAAATATAATAATTTTGTCGTTAGGAAATATTTCTTTTTATAAAATGAAATTGTTGTTAATGGACGAGGTCAGAAGTGAGAATGTATCGTAATACAAAACGCTTATCAAAGGTGGTGAATATGAAAAATAGCGAGAAAGTATAATACAAAATAGGCAAACATTGAGTAAAACAAATACATTACAAACTGTGTCACAAAATTACGATTTCAGAGTATTCTCAGCTACTGAAAGCTTATTAGAAGCCAGACACAAATTTTTAATAAACAATCATGCATCAGAGACTAGAATCCATTAAAACACATCCCAGATCTTTAAACGCCATGGACATTCAAAGAAGATATCACCTGTGGAATGACAAATTAAAAGTATTGACAGGCAGTATGACAGTTCGAATTAACCTTATAATACATACAATGTATGTACATCTTTAATGTTATATAAAGATAAAGCAATCTATATATGAGAATAAACGTGGATGTGTTTTATACATCCCCAAAAAAACAAATTCGAAAAGAACATAAAGAATACAAATTTAGTTTTGTTCTAATTTGTTTATGACTAAATCGATATGTGTGCCAATGTAAACAATATTCAAGGATCTTATTTCAACATTAAAAGGATAACCAGGGGCGTAGCTGAACTAAAATGATATGCACGCAGCTCTGCCGAAAAAAACAATTGGACCATTTTATACAGAAAATGGAATTTTTTTCGGTATCCGATCTTTGGTCAAAAAAGAGTTAAAGAGGTGCTTCATAGGACTTATAGACAATTAAAAAATGTAAAACCATTCAGAAATCTTTTGAATATGGTAAATTAAATACATAAACAACACATTTTTGTGAGACAGAATTTACTCCAAATTGTCCAAAATTTGCTCTACGGGTCTTAGCTAAAACAAACTTTTCCATTACTTTGTCAATATTCACACTGAAATCCCGATGGTTATGCATTAATGCATAGATGATAAACTATCATTTTTTAGGGTTGATCGTTTGTTGAAAAATTCGATGAGTTTAGATGGATCACATAGTGCTCTCCCCGCATTTAGTACTTTAACCGTAAAATTCAGGATGTGAAATACCGTTTTGATAAATTTTCCGCGGGTACAGCCAAATTAACAAATCTTTGTATCTATGAAAGAATTTAGTCAAAGTTTTGATAAATTTATGGTAACGGAGTCCCTGGCTTTTTAATTTACCATCGATGCATTGATTACGTTCGTTAAAATCTTAAGTCAACACTAATCACACGGGCATAACGAACGAGTTGGGATATGTATAAACACCGTATGATGAAGTCAAAGGAAAATCGCCTTCTGAAAAAGAAAAATTGGAATAAGGGAAAGGAAAATCGTCTCTCTTGTCGTAAATATTAGTATGGATTTGTTTTTTCATCAGTTGAAATGTCTAAATTTAGAAAAGGTCAACTACTGCTATTTATGTTAGATTTATTTCGAGTAAGTTTCTTTGGGTAAATTTCGGTAGAATTATTTTACCAAAAAATATCATCAAGATAACGGTAGGTATTGTTGAATGTGTCAACAATGACGTGTCTCTATCAAGCGCACTACATTTTTTCCTCAATCTTGCGTGGTAAACATTTCAATATGTACATTCATTTTCGAGGGAAAGTCTAATTATATTTCGTGTAACAAGAGCTGAAAGTATTTTACGTATGGTAACCTACAAATATTGAAAATATTTCATTATTGGTGTTCGTTTACATTGCTTGTTACAGATGGTATTACTTTTAAGGAGTTTCAGCTATCACTTTACTAATTTCAAATAAATAATTCATTTCCCATATGGCTGTTTCCGTTTAATATGAAATTTGATTCAATTAATCAGAGAATTTAACTTAGCAATAAAAGGACTCCCTTATACTTATTTCTGTGATTGATTCAACAAATTCTACCATTGGCATACATTATTAAAAAAAATGAAAATCTTTTTCTTATACACAAATCAAGTAAAACAGCAGGGGGATTCACTTACATTCGAAAAAGATACTTGATCGGTTGTGACGACATCATGATTCACCCTCAAAAATTGAAATGGGAATCCAGCAAAAATATTATGAAAGGGCACAAGATTCAGTCGTTGATCTTATATATTAAGGATAATGTCGGACACCTTAAGATCTTGGACCGCGAACATGTTTATATGTGAGTTCTAACAAATCTTTCTAATGTGTAATGATTACTGCACATACTATGTGTGTCAATTTCATGAAAACAGATTTAAAACGTTTAAAAAAGATTAAATGCTACAAAAACAGAACACATAAATCAAGGACAAATCAAAATGAAACTTATATTTCCAACGTCACATTTGAAGCAAAAAATTGCGGAACTAGATTTTTTACAAGACTTGTACCTTTAAGACCCTTTTTCCTTAATTGCGATTAGTTCTTCTACTGTAATCACTAGCCAGTCAACACTGAGATGGGAGTTCGAACTCCAATCGTGTTGGTGCACTCGACTCAAATCTTTATTGACTAGGATTGTCAGTTTACTATCGAGGGTCGGTCGTTTTCTTCGGGCTTCCGTCTTACTCCATCCATAAAAACTGATTGCCACGGAAAAGCCCAAAAGTAGTGTTAAAACACCAACAATCAATCAATAAATCCTTATTAGCTGATACGACATAAATTTTAATGCAGAAATACAGCAGATACCTTTCATATTCAACAGCTCTCATTATCTATAATAAATAGTGCTGAAAGTTCACCCTATTTTGCAATGGGAACAACTTATGCTGGCCTAAAACTTTCTCATTTTCTTGGTATTTGAATAATTCTTGCAAACATTTTTTAAAATGACACTAACCACAGATGAAAACTTTATCCGCCACAAAGAACACTTTAGATTTTATAAGATAATTTTAAATGTATACTTGTATATAATATATCACAATGTGTGCAACATAGATCACTAATATTATGAATATGTTCCGCTCTTCTAAAGTTGTTACATCTCCAATCATGACGATACCCAACATTTAAACTTGCCTGAGCAACTCCAATAGTTCACGAGTGAAGACAAAACTTCTTTTTCTTCTGAAGCACATACTTAATCTCAATAGAAATATCGACTTCATATTTTCATTTATCAATGATTTGTATTCACAATAGTTATCAAAGGTACTAGGCTTATAATTTAATACGCCAGACGCGCGTTTCGTCTACATAAGACTCATCAGTGACGCTCAGATAAAAAAAGTTATAAAGCCAAACAAGTACAAAGTTGAAAAGCATTGAGGACCCAAAATTCCAAAAAGTTGTGCCAAATACTGCTAAGGTAATATATGCCTGGGATAAGAAAATCCTTAGTATTTCGGAAAATTCATACTTTTGTAAACAGGAAATTTATAAAAAAAAATGACCATATAATTGATATTCATGCCAACACCGAAGTAATGACTACTGGGCTGATGATGCCCTCGGGGACGAAAAGTCCACCAACAGTGGCATCGACCCAGTGGTGTTAATAGCTATCAAAGGTACCAGGCTTATAGTAAATAGTAAAGTAGTAAAGTAGTAAATAAGCAGCCTGGTGAATCTCATTCAAAGTTTGTACGATCACGGAAAATAATTGAATTAAATTGGATTAAAAAATTACAGACAGTCTACCCTCTCGGTCTTACTGATAATATCATGGGAATTGGTAATATATCAAGAACCGATTCTGCTAACATTTTGAATATAGTTTCTAAAACTGTTCGTAAAAATCGTTCTCATGGGCGTAGAAAAAATCGCAATCAAAGAAAATTCCGGACCAACCATACAAATATTTCGGATCTAATTTCTATTTCAAAAAACAACGGCAGACATTATCTATTAACCAAGCTCTGTTCTTTACCTATAAATAAATTAAATAAAATTTTAGGGGTTTGCAACACAATTTCATATTGCAGTCCTAAGTATGAAATCGTTCAAATTATAATGGCATATTGTTATTCTAAACTGTTTCCCAAAATTGATCGCCCTGAAGATCATAACAAACATTTTCTTAAAATAAAGTATGTCAATAAAGGTTTTGATTTTGTAAATATTGCCGGTATTTTTAACGACCATTCTGTTAAAGAACAAATTCCTGGATATTTTGATAATACTGATCACCCTCTTATTTGTTATATTTACAAGAAATCTACCCGGAAATTTGTGTTTAATTATAGCCAAGTCTGTAAAGATGTAAATATCAGTGAAAATACACCTACGTCATGTAATTGTAGTAATTCCGAATACACTTATGGCCCCATTTCCCATGTTATAACAGGAGACCTTAATATCGTTCGCGACAGAGAGTTAAAATCATTCCTCAGTAAAGGACCTAAATATCGCCCCCGTCAATTATTAATTGGAATGAGTGTCGTAATATCATCCACGACTCACTTCGTGCTTACTGTTTGAAATGGATAAAACGGGAAAAAGCTGACAAAAAATCTTTGGACTCTTTTTTTTAATTCAATAATGAAGATAGTTGATATATGTAAACAACATTTTAAAGAACATTTTACTCTTAACAACAACCATTAAAATCCTATTTCTCGTATAAAACATAAACTAAAAGAACTAGCCAAGGAATTCGTTTTTGTCCCGGCTGATAAAGCTGCTAATAATATCATTATAGTTTGACGTAAATTTTACATTGAGGTTCTGCAAAAGGAAATCACGAATTCACCAACATTCCAACTGACTTCATTTTCAGAAAACGATATCTGTAACAAACATAAACTATTAGCTACGTCTTTACAAGCAGAACCAAATACAATGAAAGTCCCAACTCTGTACTGGCTTCCGAAGCTACACAAATCACCTTACAAATATAGATTTATTTCGTCTTCAAGTCATTGTTCCACTACTAAATTGTCTATTCTACTTACAAGTACACTTGGTACAATCAAAAACCTGATAATAAATTGTTCAAATAAGGCCTTTGAAAATAGTGGAATTAATTACTTTTGGAGTGTCAAAAACTCATTGGAAGTACTTGATAAATTACATGCATATATTGGTGATTTTGAATCTGTTCAAAGTTTTGATTTTTCTACCCTATATACCACTTTGCCTCATATTCTTTTTAAGAAAATATTCACACACCTATCAAATGGGCATTTAAAAAGTCGGAATGCGAATACATATGTTCAAACTCTTTTATGTCATTTTTAGTAGCAACAAACAAAATAACGATGTCAATTGGACATGCTTTGAAACTATATCTGCCCTTGAATTTTTACTTGATAAAATTTTTGTTCGCTTTGGAGATTCCGTATATCGTCAAGTTATCGGAATTCCAATGGGGACTAACTGTGCACCACTTATTGCGGACCTGTTTTTGTATTGTTATGAGTTACAATTTATGACTAAAATCAGCAAAGACCCATCGAAACAACATCTGATACAAAAATTTAACAATACTTTTAGATATTTGGATGATATATTGACTCTCCATAATGACGACTTCAGTATGTATACTAAAGAAGTTTATCCTGTTGAACTTACTTGAAATAAAGCTAATACTAACAATGACCACTGTCCCTTCCTCGATCTTGATATCTATATCATTAACGGGAAGCTTAATACAAAAATTTATGATAAAAGAGATGATTTTTCATTTCCTATCGTTAATTATCCATTTTTAGATGGTGAAGTTCCCTTGTCACCATCTTATGGTGTTTATATATCTCAACTTGTACGATTCGCTCGTGTATGTAACAACGTATTAGATTTTAGCGAGAGAAATTTTTGTATTATTGAAAAATTATTACACCAGGGTTTTCGATATCATAAACTAGTCAAAACATTTACTAAATATTATCATCGGTACAAGGACATCATTGGTAAATATAACTCAACATGCAGACATCTTATACGTTCGGATATTTCACATCCAATCTTTTATGGTAATATTCTTTACAAAGCACAAAAATGTCAGTATTCACCTCAAAGGCTAACAAAACCTTTAAACAGACTTATAAAGAAGGGATATAGTTACGATACTGTTGTCAGGTCATTAAAGATTGCATATTTTGGCTTTAATATTGATTCACTTATAGGGTCGTTGCATCGGAATTAAACACATTTTTTTCTAAAACCAGTTGTTGGCATGACACGGGTTATGTTCTTCTCATATATTTTATGACGGTATAATAGTAAACCCCTAACAGGAGGGATTGTGCCTGATATTCATATGATGAAGACATAATCTTTCAATCAGTTTAATTGAGGTCTGGAGCTGGCATGTCAGTAACTGCTCGTAGTCTGTTGTTATTTATGTATTATTGTCATTTTGTTTATTTTCTTTTGTTTCCTATTCTGACATCGGACTCGGACTTCTCATATACTGAGTTTTACTGTGCGTACTGTTGTGCGTTTGTTTTTACTACATTGGCTAGAGGTATAAGGGGAGGGTTGAGATCTCAAAAAACATGTTTAACCCCGCCGCATTTTTGCGCCTGTCCCAAATCAGGAGCCTATGGCCTTTGTTAGTCTTGTATCATTTTTAATTTTAGTTTCCTGTGTATAATTTGGAGTTTAGTATGACGTCCATTATCACTGAACTATTAAACATATTTGTTCAGGGGCCAGCTGAAGGACGCCTCCGGGTGCGGGAGTTTCTCGCTGCATTGAAGACCCATTGATGGCCTTCGGCTGTTGTCTGCTCTATGGTCGGGTCGTTGTCTCTTTTACACATTCCCCATTACCATTCTCAATTTTATTATAAATGAGAAATGTAGCTACCAAATCTTACTTTACGAAGAAACAAATTGATTCAAACAACAAATATACCAAAGGCGAAATCATGAAACTGACTGACTTTTTGATTGAGGTTATATTATTTTGCGTGATCAGTTGATATTTCAACATATAGTTGGTATTCCAAGAAAAGCTTATTGTTTACCCTTTTCTGCCGACTTATTTCTCTACTCATATGTAGCAGAATTTATATAGAATCATTTCACAGACAAAAACAAACGCAAAATTATTTGTTTTCACTTTTATCGATATTGATAAGGTCTTGTCACTCAATAATCAGCATTTCAATAATTTGCATCTAAATTACAAGTAACTGCGAGTTCTTTCCTGATCGGGATTTTTTTCCGGTTTTGTTTTGTAAGACTTGTTTGTAGTTTGTATCTCTTTGATAAGTCATGCACCTATGAACTGGTGTTGATAGATTGTTCTTATATTGTGCTTTTATACTATTATCCCAATAAACATGGTCAAACCCGACACATGATGCCTGTGTTTGTTAAAAGCAAAGAGTTTGTTAAACTGCGGTTGTATATGACATTTCGACTTAATGTGCATGTCCGTGATGGGTCTGACATACATAACATTAGCCGCCTATTCTTTTAACGAATCAGTTCGTCATTTTTGAAGTTATTCTCTCAGATTTTCTTATTACCTTAAGTTATATCTTCTTATGAATTACAGATATTTTAACATCGGGTAACTACTGTCAGCTCTTTTTTAAAACAGATCGTGTTGCTTTAGTTTGAATATTGTGAATTTGTTGTGTAGTGTTTCGATTTGTAATTGAGTGTATTTTGCCTCATTTTTTTTTTTACTGAATTAAATGGTTTTTGAATCTCTACTTGATCATGTTGTTATCTCTTGTGTGTGATATATCGGACATTAAACAAAGAACAATCAATCAATCGTCACTATTTAGCTTTTAACATCTGTTATTTCCAATACTTTATATAATCTAAGGACAGTTTTTATCAAGAGACGAAGTAAATTAAATCGAACGATACCTTTCGATTCTGCATTTGATTTCAAAAGTCCTGGACAGATTGTATTTTCGAGAAAAAAATATTAAAACAACAGTTTTAGATTCCTATATCCATGATATCATTATGACAGTTCCTTATTATTATATAATTGTATTATGTTTTAGATATATGAATACCTTCGTTAATTATTCAATATAACATGATAATATCAATCGAAAAGTTATTATAAAATTTAAAACTTTTATTCCGGAAGATGTTGTTTTCCTATCAAATTATGTTTTTTTTTTTTATCCAAACATGATCACATAACAAAATGTTCACAAGGTATAGATTGTAAAATGTGAACAGCCAATATCGATTATGGATACGTTACCATGATTCACACATCCTACTCGACAAGGCGTAGGTAAAAAAAGGTCCCTGAGACTGCGCAGCATGATTTTGGAAAAACATTTTTAAAGTTTTAACTGAGACTGTTTTCAAAACTAATAGACGTGTGTTGTTGTCGATGCTGACATGTACAATTCAGTTATAACTATGGTAGTAATGTGTTCAGTTATTTACCTAAAGGGTACAGGTAAGATAATCAACAACTCTTTAAAATTACCAGCTTATCAGTTATATTGTATTTGCAAATAATGGATTTTGGCTTTTATCTAGATTTTTATTTTGGTGACGTCATAACTTTTGAATGGTGGGGATTCATTCAATTGATATTACTTAAAATATGCTTTGTTTGAGTTCCACTTGAGCAAATTGCATTCAAGGACAGCACTTGAAATTTTGTAACCAAATTCATATCGACGCTTTCGGGTCAAAGATTGATCTCTTTGGACTATTAAAATATCATAGACTAACATCTATTTATAATTTGTAACCCATAACAATTACACATATTTTTTTTATATGATTGTTATCGATAATTCTTTCAAAGATGAACAAACAAAAATCCATTTCAAAGTACCTTTTATTATTTCTTAATTTTTTTTTTGTTATCTCTGTTCTCCTCTCAAATAAATAAAATTTTAATTTCATCTAATAAAATGATATAAAGTTTTTTTTTAAACCTACATTATACCCATGCTTCTAACACATTTTTAAATAAATCTATTGAGTAATTAAAAAATTTGTATGAACTTATTTAAGTACCACCTCTGACTGTTAAAAACGACAAAATATTGACACAATTTTCGAGGTTCTGCTAATATCTCGACAACTTTAACAGATAAGAATAATTATGAAATTTAACCTAAATCAGTTAAACCTTTTGATAATTTTTTATGCAGAAAAGATCAGTATGTTATTTCTAGATGTGTATTTTCTAAAACAATGAAGATGAACCACAGTGTATATCTTGCAACTGCAAGCATACAACATGTGTATTAAACATGTTTTGATTAATTGTATTGACTTTGCTGATATTCGTAGGAAGCATTTCAATGTATATATTAATATATATGATTTATTTGATAATGTTCCAATTACAAAAATTGTTTTGTTTTAAAAAGAAGTTGGAATATTGTTACATATAAAAATGTTGTATAAATGTAAAATGATTTTATTTTGTATCATCTTATCTCAGTTTTGAATTTTATTTGTGAATAAGCAATTTGCTTTAGACTTGAGTATCAGTATATTGAAGGACCTTTTGTCTGATCTAAAAAAATATACCTTAAATTGTACAAAAAAATTGAATTAGCTCTAGCCGCGATATAGACTTTTTTGCGCTACTGCGGCGTTAAGCAAACACGAACAAATCAATCAATCAATATGTATATAGCAAAATATATAGCAATAGAAGATCTACAAAACAGACGAATGACCAAACTCAGTAGATTGCTCCTTCAGTCAGTTATTGCCCTTACATTGCGAGGATTTTTGTCTCGCCGGCATAAACTATTTGTTTTAAACTTAGCTTTATATTTCAGAAGGTAAAGTACTTGGATGTTTTATTAACTTGTATGGAAATACCTTGTGCATGTTGTGATACGAAACCTGTTTGTTGTATGTTCATCATCCTTTACATCATTTTCATGGTTTAGTGAATGCTTGAAAACAAAAAAGAGTTTGTTTTGTTAAGTGAGTTATAGGATAAATATATTTTAATTTATGGGTTTCTTGCAACATTTACATGTCTGTCAGATATGTTCCTCTGACCGTGACCTTATTCCCTGGATCAGTGATCAGGTCTGTGTCTCAGATATTATGAGAAATTTGTCAACTATAGTTGGTGTAAGGAATGCTTGTAAGGTGTACATTTCTGTTCATTTTACAATGTTTGGCTCATTGCATTCCGTGTTAAATTTCATTTACATTCTACGTCGTCTTGTCTTTTAACTACCGCACGTGGCTTATTCCCGAATATGACTGTTTTGCTGAGTGTGAATTCGCATTGCTATTAGACGTGGCACGGTATTAGTACATCCAACATTCATGTACAAAATGTATTTAGTTATGATGTTTAATTTGTAATTATGATTGGATATTGTTTTATGTCTTATCGTTTGTGGTTTTAATTCTATTTTTATTTTCTTCATGTATGTAAAGCATTTGTTAATGGATTATCTTTTATATTTGATTTTAATCTGTAGAATGAAGTAAGTCAATATTACATTGTCTATTTTATTTCATAACTGATGAATTGATAATTTTCTAGATAAAAATTGACGCAATTTTAACTACTATCGTATACTTAAGTAGCGAAGGACGGAACATGTGTCTACAATATCTGTTAATGTATCCCCTTACTTAGTAATTTTATTACCAATTAGATGAGCGTTCAACTATAACTCTGTGTTCCGCAACCATATACTTTCGCTTGAACTTTTAGGCTTATGGTTGATTTGAAGTGTGTTGGATGGTTACTTGATATTGACGATTTCGGTTTAATATATGTCCGAGGAGAAAATTGAACTAGTATTCTGGGAGGAATAAGAACCATCTCTTGCATATTCTGCATAAATGTGTTATGTTGGGAAACTCTCTGATGGAAAAAAAAACACTATACATGGAAAATATACCCAGCGTAGTCTATAATCACCCGTGTGTATGTGTTTGGAATGATAGTCACCAATCTCCGGATTAATATATTTGTGGACCTTAGTGCTAGGTTAGCTCAGAAGGAACACACTTTTACTCAATTGACACCCGCCGCCCACAATGTTAAAAGCTGGTATAAAGTGCCTTTCAAATCATCTGTAATTCGTTTTCGATGTGTTTGTTTTTAATTACTCAAAAAAAAAAGACATCAACATACATATACAGAGTTATTTATTCAAGCACATGGTCAAAGGTGAAAATCATATCTACCGTATTCTCATTCTGTCGTTGTTTTACGTTAAAATTGGCCGAAGTTGAACATTCGTTGGATCAGTAATTTTGAATTTCTTAAAACATCTTTCAATCGGAGTTGTTCATGTATCAAACGCTTTCGACAATGCCCATGCACGACCGTTTTCATTAGCTTATAACCAATGGTATTGCGATGTCATATCTAGTGTACACCGTAGCAACCTATATTGGATTCATCCTTTGATCAGAAGATGTTAAATCTTCTCTTACCAATCATCTGGCACATTTCTATTTTATACAACATTTCTTTGTAGTTTTGTGTAAACTAAAAAATAAGAACATATACAAATTAAAAACAAAAACATAAAATACTTAACAATATACAAAAACAGAAATATCAAACGGGAAATGGTTAAATTCTATTGAAATTCATTCTCATTAAAATCTAGAATACAACTTCTCTGTCATATATAATCAATTTTATTTGGATCATTAAAGTTCTGCTGACTCGAGAAAATATAAATATGCAAAGAAATCGATATTTTATTTCCATGGAACGCTGAAATTATTGTAAATCTAGAAAATCTAGTATTGAAATCATTTTTTTCAATTTACTTGATTTTTAATTATCCATGCCTGCATACATACATTTGTATCGTGTCAGTACATATGCTTCGCTCTAATTAAGCCTATAAATGTGAATTTTTCATATGATTATGCTTGCAAAATAAGTTCTCTTTCCTAAAATTTCTTAAAAAATTGTTAGATGTATTTGGAATTAAAGTTCGGTTTATTATAAAGACCTGAGAATTAAAATATACATGTATCAAAATCTTCAGCAGACACAAGGGTACTATGCAAGCAAACACCACTGCATGTGTTTAATTTCCCATTTATTTGCTTCTTATCTATAACATTATTTTACATATGTTTGGTTTTAGAATAGATGGTCGAGTTCCTCACCCCTAAACCATATATATTCCTGTTCGTCATTTCACGAAGATTTTATTGATATATCGGGTCATGCAGTGTCCAAGGTTCGTCTCCATCTTTTACCTCGATAAAGTTATAATATCATAAAGTAGTGAAGATCCCTACCCCTAAACAATATATTTTCTATCATCTTTGACATGCCAAGATAATTTGAATAATATACGTTAGAAGACCAAAGGGGTAACCCCTCCCTCTGCAATTTTAATATGTTCAAATATTCTGTAAATGTTCCATATCCCCACTTCTATATCATATATAATCCTGTTCGTTATGTCTCGAAGATTTAAATGATAAAGATGGTTAGTCCCCAGGGATCACTGGTGCATATCACTTTATTTGCCCCAAACCAATTTTTACTGGACTTTCCCAATGTCCGGTGCCTCTGGGAATAACTGACTTCGGAACAGTATCCTGTTACAATCATTTCTTTTTTATGTTATTACTAGAACACAACCGCGAAATCACGGGCATTTAGAGCGTGGTTGAAAGTATGTACACTGTTGAAGGATTAATTTTTGTAAAAAAAAAATTATGACTGGAGAATTTCAGGAAAGGTATCAAAAGTAATAGGTACTTGGTGACAGGACATGTTTTTAGCCCTCCCCCTTTTTTCCAAAGTCCGTTATTTTTTGTTTTCTGTTTTTCTGTATACATTGAACATACATATACTATAAATGAAGTGTATTTGCTATTTACTATCAATTCCAAGTTTACTATCTTAGGCAATTTAGTCATTATAGAGATTCTCTATATAATATATCAGTGACAGCCGCGAATAGTTAACTCGGAATTGATAGTAAATAGTAAATACACTTTAGTTAAGTATATGTATGATCATAGTATACAGAAAAACGCGACAAAATAATTGTCCTGTCCCCGAGTACTTAAAAGTACCTATAAAAACTATGTATAATTTTATTATACCGTCCTAAACGGACGTCTTGTCTATTTCTTATAAGTCCGTCCGATGATGGAAACAATATTCGGATGCCTTTATTTTCGTTTTTCTTCCAAAATAACCGAAATTAATCATAAGCGAGGATGACAAATGCGACTATGCATGGTACATGTACCTATAGGACACAGAGACATTATGAATAATTTATTGTGGAAGGATAGAAGTGACACACAAATTGAGGTCTTCTTATTTAATAGTATAGATCATTTTTTTTTGTAAAACTAACTAGTTTGTGATGTAATATTGCATAAGCTCAAATCTGCATTTAGATAATACGTAGCAACAAAGGCTAGTTTATAAGTTATTCGATGTGAAATATTCGAATATATAATGTTAATTTTGCATCATTTAAACATCTGTTTGACAGTGAATACTTTTATAACCTACGTGTATTTTTGCTTTAGCGTTTGCTGATATAAATATTGCATCAAAGAAACCGACAAAGCTTTCTGCAACTTTTGATCCTGAAAAAGATTATCTGCGTTGCGTAACTCAACCTTCGCCGTTGATGGAGAGAAAGCAAATAATGAGCGAGTTGTATACAGAGATTTATTATGTGCGCATTCAGACAGTTCAGATGACCAGCAGCAATAGTTGGCAGTCGACCTACAGAATATTTACGATATCAACGTTATAGATATTTATGGATTGTTGTCGTAAGTGTTACTTTTTTAGGTTTTATTCTTTTATAAATATTTATTTTAGAAATGGAATTTTTACTTTTTATTCAGTAAAACCAGATGAAACTTTATATGTATATTTGTTTTGCTCACCCATTTTGTCAATTTAATGAAGTTCTATGCGACTGTAATACAAGTGAAAGGTTTAACTAGCTATAAAACCAGGTTTAATCCACCATTTTCTAAAAAAAGGAAATGCCTGTACCAAGTCAGGAATATGACAGTTGTTTCCCATTCCCATTCCATGTTTGACCCTTTGATTTTGCCATGTTATGAAATAAACTTTCCGTTTAAAATTTCCCTTAGAGTTCGCTTATTTTGTTATTTTGTTATTTTATTTTTTGGTTTAAAAATCGAACAAAAAACTTATTTGAACAGTTTATATTCAAGAGTGCTAATAATAACCTAATGTGCATTTTTAATATAATTTTTTAATTACCGTTGATTGTGAATATGAGAGTCCGTGATTTTGAAAGGCAGGTTGTTTTTTTTTTTGTTGCCATCAAACTAGGTTTTTTTTTACTGGGGTACAGAAGCTTCTAATGGATTTATATAGATAGCTCCTTATAAAAAATGTTCTTTATCATTATAACTAAAGCTGTGACATGTTTCATGCTTTTGCTATATAAATCAAATATTCCAATATGTTGGATTTAGCCTCTTGACTGTTTGCTATGATTTTGAATCTTGCAGTCATTATTGATTTTTTTAAAATGGCTTTATATTCAAAAATGTTATTAGTATCATAACTTATATGTACAAAGTTTCATGATTTTACTATAAAATGGTCAATAATACAAATATATAAATTTGACTTATCCTTTTGACTATTGCTGGCCTTTTTTAACTTGGTGGAAAGATGTGAATCTGTTTAGATTGCTCGTCACTATCAGAAAAGCTTTATAAACATCATAACTAACACTATGCTAAGTTTCAATATATAGGACTTAGCCTCTTGACCTTTTGTAGCTGTTTTGAATTTGACGTCCGTTTATATGGCATTGTTGTTCTTTTGTTTTCCTCTTAAAGTGGACGTGTTTGTCATGGCTTAGGTTTGGTATCCGGATTTGTTTTCTCTCAATCGATTTATGAGCTTTGAACACCGGTATACTACCGTTGCCTTTATTTGTAAATATGTCCTTACAGTGTTTATTCCATATATTCAAAATTAACGAACGATGTAAACGAAAAAAGTATACAACTTCTTTACTGGAAAGATATTGATTTGTTACAGTTTTAAAAGGTACAGCAGTAAACTACTGTTGCATTTTTTGAAGGTTTGAACCCTTTACTTACATTTCAAAACTATAAATACTGCAATTTTATTATAAAAAACTACCATAAATACTAGGCTTTTAATTCGCGATGCAAAATGTGCGTTTCGTCAACATTAGACTTGTCATTGGTGTTGTTATCAAATTAAGATAAAATTTAGTATGATATTTGGGTATTGAAAACCAAACATTATGAAAAGTGTAAATACGACTTAAATGCTTAGTTTTTCTTTTTTATTTTAATAACTAAATGATGTTTGGTCGACGCAGATAACCTTAGTACTTAAACAATGCCATATAAACGGACGCCGAATTCAAACCAGCCACAAAAGGTCAAGAGGCTAAGTCCAATATATTGAGACTTAGCACTGTGTTAGTTATGATGTGTATAAAGCAATTCTGATAGTGATGAGCAATCTAAACAGATTCACATCTTTCCGCCAAATTAAAAAATTCAAAGTCAAATTTATATATTGGTATTATTGACCATTTTATAGCAAAATCATGAAACTTTGTACATATAAGTTATGATACTAATAACATTTTTTGAATATAAAGCCATTTAAAAAAATCAATAATGACTGCAAGATTCAAAATCATCGCAAACAGTCATGAGGCTAAATCCAATATATTGGAATACTTGATTTATATAGCAAAAGCATGAAGCATGTCTCAGCTTTAGTTATAATGATAATGAACATTTTTATAAGAAGCTATCTATATAAATCCATTAGAAACTTCTGTACCCCAGTCAAATAAAAACCTAGTTTGATGGCATACCTCCCTTCAAAAAAAAAAACAACCCGCCTTTCAAAATCATGGACTCTCATCTTCAAAATCAACGGTACTTAAAAAATTATATTAAAAATGCACATTATGTTATTATTAGCACTCTTGAATATAAACTGTTCAAATAAGTTTGGTCTTGTTCGATTTTTAAAAAAAAATAATAAAATAACAAAATAAGCGAACTCCAATGGAAATTTTAAACGGAATTATTTTTTTTCATAACATGGCAAAATCAAAGGGTCAAACATATAAAACGAATGGGAAACAACTGTCATATTCCTGACTTGGTACAGGCATTTCCTTTTTAATATAATAGTGGGTTAAACCTGGTTGTAAAGCTAGTTAAACCTTTCACTTGTATGACAGTCGCATATAATTCCATTATACATGTGTATTGACAAAATGTGTGAGCAAAACAAACATACATATAAAGTTTCATCTAGTTTTACTGAAGAAAAAGTAAAAATTCCATTTCTACTATAAATATTTATAAAAGAATAAAACATAAAAAAGTAAAACTTACGGCAACAATCGATGCGTCCATAAATATCTATAACGTTAGTATCGTAAATATATTGTTGGTCGATTGCCAACCATTGCTGCTGGCTATCTGAAATGTCTGAATGCGCACATAGTAAATATTTGTATACAACTCGCTCATTATTTGCTTTCTCTCCATCAACGGCATAGGTAGAGTTACAACACATATAATCTTTTTCAGGATCAAAAGTTGCAGAAAGCTTTGTCGGTTTCTTTGATGCAATATTTATATCAGCAAACGCTAAGCAAAAATACACATAGGTTATAAAAGTATACACTGTCAAACAGATGTTTAAATGATGCAAAATGAACATTATATATTCGAATATTTCAAACTGATATTTCACATCGAATAACTTATAATCTTGCCTTTGTTGCTACGTATTATCTAAATGCAGATTTGAGCGTTTGTTAAATATTTTTTTGTTTTTATTGGTATTAAGATGCTTGTGGTACTTGTACAATATGGCATAATTGTTTATAATATTTTCGTATTCTTGTCCTTCATTTTGCTAATGTGCTTTGTCTATATGCCATTTGGTGTTACTTCGAATACTTGTTTGTTGCTCGTCTTTCATTTTTGCTATGTGCTTTGTCTATATGCTTTTTTTTTATGTTTCTTCGTTACATATATGACTTGGCTCTGTACTTATACATCCCGTCAGTGTGTTATTTTACCATGGTAAGTTTGTGTATTCTTGTCTTTAATTTTTACTAATATGCTTGGTCTATCTGTATGCCATCTTGTGCTTCTTTGTTACATATTTTAGTGATTAGGATTATAGCACAATGCTGACTGCTGTATTATTGACATGTTTACCTATTATGTCTGTTTGTTTTGTTCACGCATCGTTGTCAATATTTTGGACTTTGATGCGACTGTCATACAAAGGGAGAGGTTCAGCTAGCTATCAAACCAGGTTCAATCCACCATTTTCTACATAAGAAAATGCCTGTACCAAGTCAGGAATATGAGTTGTTATCCATTCGTTTGATGTGTTTGAGCTTTTGATTTTGCCATTTGATTAGGGACTTTCCGTTTTGAGTTTTCCTCGGAGTTCAGTATTTTTGTGATTTTACTTTTTACAACACAAACTAGTTAGTTTTATAAAAAATAACTATCTATACTATTAAATGAGAAGACCTCAATTTGTGTAACGCTTCTATTCTTCCACAATTAATTATTCATCATGCCTCTGCATAGTCGCATTTGTCATCCTCGCTTATGATTATTCTGTTTGGGTTATTTTGGGAGAATAAACTGTTATCACAGAGATATGACTGGCTTTTTTGTAATTTTGATTGAACCATGACTGAGGTACATGGCTTATCAATCTCCATGTAAATGAGATGTGCCAATGCTAATACAACTGCATACCAAATATCATTGACTTATTATCATTCGTTTCCTTTAAACAAACCTAAACACAAACATTACCTTCTAAACTATGTAAAAGTTTCAAGTCAATGAACTATGAAGAGAGGTGGGGTAATGTAATTTCCATGGAAACGATACTTGCAAAATGCCAATAAATTTGCATTTCAAATATTATTGACTTAACATTAGCAGTTTATCTTAAATTGATCTAATCACAAACAAGTACATGTAAACTAAGCAAAAGTTTTCAAAGTCGATAGACCATGACTGAGGGGCAGGGCCAAATATTCTCCAAGGAAATAAGATGTGCTGATCATGCTAATGCTTATAAAACTGAATACCAATTAACATTGGCCTACAACTTATGGTTCCCCTTGAACTGACCTAATCACAAACTAATACATGTAAAATAAACAAATGTTTCAAAGTCAATAGACCATGACTGAGGGGGCAGGGCCTAATAATCTCCATGGAATTGAGATGTGCCAATGTTTATACTACTGCATACAAAATATCATTGACCTGCAACTTGTGGTTCGCCATAAACTAGACCTAATCACAAACTAATACATTGTTGACGCCGCCGACGCCGGAAACAACATACCTATGCCTCGTTTTTTGACTCCGTCAAGCGAGACAAGAACAAAAATAAAGACGTCCGAATATTGTTTCCGTCATCGGACGTACTTTTAAGCCAAGGACCGGACTTCTGTTTAGGACTGTTTTTCAAATTATACATGAGTACTCGGGCAGAGGACAACTATTTTACGCGTTTTTCTGTATACTATGATCGTACATTTACTATAAATAAATTGTATTTACTATTTACTATCAATTCCAAGTTTACTATTTGCGACTGATACTGATATATTATATAGAGAATCTCTATAATGACTATATTGCCTAGGATAGTAAACTTGGAATTGATAGTAAATAGTAAATACACTTCGTTTATTGTATATGTATGTTCATAGTATACAGAAAAACAGAAAACAAAGGGGAGGTCTGAAAAAAATGTCCTGTCACCAAGTACCTTTTACTTTTGATACCTTTCCTGAAATTCTCCAGTCATAAAAACTTTTACCAAAATTTATCCTACAACAGTGTACATACCTTCAACCACGCTATAAATGCCCGCAGTTTTAAATGAAACATATAACAGGATACTGTTCCGAAGTCTCTAAAACAAAACTCCCATATTTACAGTTATTCCCAGAGTCACCGGATATTGGGAAAGTCCAGTAAAAATTGATTTTGGACAAATAAAGTGATATGCGCCGGTGACCCCTGGGGACTAACCATCTATATCATTCAAATCTTCGTGATATAACGAACAGGGTTATAAATGGTATAGAGGTGGGGATATGGAACATTTACAGAATATTTGAACATATTAAAATTACAAAGGGTGGGGTTACTCCTTGGGTCTTCTAATGTGTATTATTCAAATTATCTTGGCATGTCAAAGATGATAGAAAATATATTGTTTAGGGGTAGGGATCTTCACCATTTTATGATATTAGAAATTTCTCAAGGCAAAAGATGGAGATGGACCTTGAACACTGACCCAATATATCAATAAAGTCTTCGAGAATGGACGAACAGGAATATATATGGTTTAGGGGTGAGGAACTCGACCATCTATTCTAAAACCAAACATATGTTGAATAATGTTATAGATAAGAAGCAAATATATGGGAAGTAAAACACATGTATGCAGTGTTGTTTGCTTGCATAGTAACCTGTTGTCTGCTTAAGATTTTGATACATGTATATTTTTATTCTCAGGTCTGTATACCAAACCGTTATATGCCGAACTTTTTTTCCAAATATATTTTACAATTTATTAAGAAATTAAGGAAAGCGAACTTGTTTTGCAAGCATAATCATAATAGGTAAAATAAGAGCGAAGCATATGTACTAACACAATATGTTTGCATGCATAGAGAATTAAAAATCAAGTAAATTGAAAAAAATTATTTCAATACAATATTTTCTAGATTTACAATAATTTCAGCGTTCGATGGAAATAAAAATATTGATTTCTTTGCATATTCATATTTTGCCGAGTCAGCAGTAATTTAATGATCCAAATATAATTGATTATATATGACAGAGAAGTTGTATTTTAGATTTTAATGAGAACAAATTTCAATAAAATTTAAATATTTCCCGTTTTTTGACATTTCTGTTTTTGTATATGGTTTAGTATTTCATTTTTTTTTAATTTTGTATGTGTTCTGATTTTTAAGTTAACCCCAAACTGCAAAGAAATGTTGTATAAAATAGAATTTTGCTATATGATTGGTAAGAGAAAACTTAACATCTTCCGATCAAAGGATGAATCCAGTATAGGTTGCTACTGTGTACACTAGATATGACATCGAAAGATAATTGGTTATAAGCTTATAAATACGGTCGTTCATGGGTATTGTCGATAGCTTTTGATACATTAACTCCGATTGTAAGATGTTTTAGGAAATAATTTAAAGTTTCTGATCCAACGAATGTTTAACTTTGGCCAATCTTAACGTAAAACAACGACAGAATGAGAATACGATAGATATGATTTTCACCTTTGACCATTCGCTTGAATATATAACTCAGTATGTGTATGTTGATGTCTTTTTTTTAGTAATTAAAAACAAACACATCGAAAACGAATTACAGATGAAATGAAAAGCACTTTGTTTCAGCTTATAACATTGTGGTCGGCGGTGATGTCAATTGAGTAAAATTGTGTTCCATCTGAGCTAGCCTAGCACTAAGCAAATATATTAATTTTGGATGTAACGCGTCTTCTGATTAGTTGACAGTGTTTTGTCTATCAGCTCATAGTCATAATTTTGTCATGTGACCGTGACGTCACGAATGTTTTTTCACGATTTACTCCGACTTAAAACGGTATTTTGAATTGAATGATAAGAAATGACTGTAATATTTTTTTTCCTGTCTATTCGAAATAACATCAAAAATAATTCGCTACGCGTGTTATTCAATGTGCACCACATTTTTGATGTTATTTCTTCATAGACAGAAAAATTTTTACAGTCATTTCTTAAATATTAAAGATAATCCATTTACGAATGATTTACATACATAAAGAAACTAAAAATAAAATTAATACCACAAACGATAAGACAAAAAAACAATATCCAAATATAATTACAAAGTAAAAAAAACAAAAATTTGACTTTTTAATTAAATGGTCGTTTGGTAAATCTGAATGCAAATATATTTGCTGCAACTCATCTAAAGCCTTCTTCTCTAATGAGAAAGGTAAATATGCTAGATATACTTACTGGAGGTGTGATGAGATGATTGAAGCTGTTAATTATCTCCTTGATAATATTTATGTACGTTTCGGCAGCAAAGTTTATCGACAGGTTGTAGGTATTCCTATGGCCACTAATTGCGCCCCTTAAATAGCAGACTTGTTTTTGTACTGTTGTGAATCACAGTTTATGACCAATTTAATTGATAAATTCAACAACACTTACCGTTATCTTGATGATATTTTTTCGTTAAATAATCAAGAATTTTCTCAATATACTGCCGAAATTTACCCAAAGGAACTTACTTTAAATAAATCAAATTTAAACGGTAACAACTGTCCTTTCCTAGATTTAGATAATTCGGTTTTACACGGGAAACTCCACACTAAAATTTACGACAAAAGGGACGATTTTTCGTTCCCTATTGTTAATTTTTTTCTTTTTGGATGATGATGTTCCTTTGGCACCATCTTACGGTGTTTATATTTCACAACTCGTTCGCTATGCCCGTGTCTGTTGTGACGTTTTTGATTTTAACGAACGTAATCTATGTATTACTGGTAAATTATTAAGCCAGGGATTTCGTTACCACAAATTACTTAAAACCTTTACTAAATTCTTCCACAGATATAAAGATTTGGTTTTGAAGTTTGGATGTACCTGTAGAAAACTTATTACAAACGGGATTGCACATCCTCATTTTACGGCAATATTGTTTACCGTGCCCGGAAATTTAGAAACGATCCTGGTAAACTTATCGATCCTTTAACTAAACTTATTCTAAAAGGTTACCAAATCAACACTGTAATTAGATCATTAAATATTGTTTTTATTGGTACTAATATTGATTTTGTTATCAGTAAATCAAAAGCAAACTAAATATTATTGTTATATACATATACACATTCATGGATCTACAATCTGTCGATATCTGTATCTTGGAATTGCACAAGGTCATGTTTTTCTCTGACTGTTTATGACGTCTTTACACAAAATCCATTGGATGTTGGATGTGTACGGATTGATAATTTAGTCTTAGATGCATGATTTTTTTTATTAGTTGTTAGTGGCTTTGAACTAGCTGTCAGTAAGTGCGAGTACTCTCAGATCTGTACTTAGTGTCTTTTTGTTGTTTGGATGTACAAGTACCCGGCCACGTCCACTTGTATTAGTAGTATTTGTATTCTTATCCATCTGATGAGTTAAGCCTCTTTCAACTGATTATTATAATTCGTTCTTATGTTGTACTGTTACACCACTGTCCATAGTTAGGGGAGGGTTGGAATCCCGCTAACATGTTTAACCCCGCCACAATCTGTATGTATGTGCCTGTCCCAAGTCAGGAGCCTGTAATTCAGTGGTTGTCGTTTGTTTATGTGTTACATATTTGTTTTTCGTTCATTTTTTGTACATAAATTAGGCCGTTAGTTTTCTCGTTTGAATTGTTTTACATTGTCATTTCGGGGCCTTTTATAGATGACTGTGCGGTATGGGCTTTGCTCATAGTTGAAAGCCGTACGGTGATCTATAGTTCTTAATTTCTGTGTCATTTGGTCTCTTGTGGAGAATTGTCGCAATTGCAATCATACCACATCTTCTTTTTTATATCATAACTAAATTACATTTTGTACATGAATGTTGGATGCACAAATACCGTGCCACGTCTAATAGCAATGCGAATTCACACTCAGAAAAACAATCATATTCGGGAATAAGCCACGTTCGGTAGTTAAAAGACAAGACGACTTAGATTGTAAATGAAATTGAGGAATTTAACATGGAATGCAAAGGGCCAAACATTGTAAAATGAACAGAAATGTACACCTTACAAGCATTCCTTACACCAAATATTGTTGACATATATCTGAGAGTATTTGAGATACAGAACTGATCACTGATCAAGGGAATAAGGTCACGGTCAGAGGAACATACCTGACAGAAATGTAAACATGGCAAGAAACCGATATATGAAATATATTTATCCTATAACTCACAAGTGTTTCACTTAACAAAACAAACTGGTTTTTTTTTCAAGCATTCACGAAACCATGAAAATGAGGTCAAGAATGATGAACATACAACAAACAGGTTTCGCATCACAACATGCACAAGGTATTTCCATACAAGTTAATGAAACATCCAAGTATTCTACATTCTGAAATATAAAGCTAAGTTTAAAACAAATAGTTTATGCCGGCGAGACAAAAATCCTCGTAATGTAAGGACAATAACTGCCTTAAGGAGCAATATACTGATCTTGGTCATTCATCTGGTTTGTAGATCTTCTATTGCTATATATTTTGCTACATACAGATTGATTGATTGCTTGGTTCGTGTTTGCTTAACGCCGCAGTAGCGCAAACAGTCTATATCGCGGCGAGAGCTTATTCATTTTTTTTTTAAGTATATTTTTTTTTAAATCAGACAAAAGGTTCTTCAATATACAAAAACTCAAGTCTAAAGTAAATCGCTTATACACAAATAAAATTCAATACAAAGATACGGTGAAACATAATAAAATCATTATACATTTATACGTTCCTATCTGTTAAAGTTGTCGCTCGACATTAGCCAAAACTCGAAAATTGTGTCAATATTTTGTCGTTTAACAGTCAGAGGAGGTACTTAAATAAGTTTTTTTAAAGTAAATTTTATAGGTCATTTGTTTTTTTCATAAAAATTACTTAATTACTCAATAGATTTATTTCAAAATTCGTTAGAAGCATGGGTAAAATGTAGGTTTTTTTTAAACTTTTATATCATTTTATTACATGAAGTTAAAATTTTATTTATTTGAGAGGAGATCAGAGATAACAAAAAAATTAATTTAGAAAAAATAAAATGTACTTGGAAATTTTTTGTGTTCATCTTTGAAAGAATTATTGATAACAATTATATAAAAAAAACATGTGTTATTGTTATGGGTTATAAATTATAAATAGATGTTAGTCTTAAATAATTCTTCAATCTACTTTTATTTATGAACCTTTTAGGATTTTCAAGGAAAATGATATTTTAATAGTCCAAAGAGATCAATGATTGACCCGGAAGCGTCGATATGAATTGGCTTACAAAATTTCAAGTGCTGTTCTTGAATGCAATTTGCTCAAGTGGAACTCAAACAAAGCATATTTTAAGTAATATCAATTGAATGAATCCCCACCATTCAAAAGTTATGACGTCACAAAAATAAAAATCTAGATAAAAGCCCAAATCCACTATTTGCAAATAAAATATAACTGATAAGCTGGTAATTTAAAAAGTTGTTGATTATCTTACCTGTACCCTTTAGGTAAATAACTGAACACATTAAAACCATAATTATGACTGAATTGTACATGTCAGCATCGACAACAACATACGTCTATTAGTTTTGAAAACAATTCCAGTTAAAACTTCAAAAATGTTTTTCCAAAAGGTATTCATATATCTAAAACATAATAAAATTATATAATAATAAGGAACTGTCATAATGAAATCATGGATATAGTGATCTCAAACCGTTGTTTTAATATATTTTTCTCGAAAATACAATATGTCCAGGGCTTTTGAAATCAAATTTAGAATCGAAAGGTATCGTTCAATTTAATTTACATCGGCTGCTGATAAAAACTGTCCTTAGATTATATAAAGATTGGAAATAACAGATACTAAAAGATATATAGTGACGATTGATTGATTGTTCTTTTTTTAAGGATTTGTTCGCTACTCTTGTTTTAGAAATTTTGCCAGGTATTCGGAATCCTCTGGTTTTATCCATGTAGTGCCATTAAAAATTTTGCCCATTAACCCCTTTTACTACATTTGATGCTTAGATTGAACATGTTGAATACTTTACACGAGGCATCGAATTTAACGCCCCCATTCTGACACCGGATGTGGCAACACATGTTTACATCCCGCACAGCCAAACGAACGCACCACTTTGGCGAGGGTTGTATTGCCGGTCGTAGGAAGACCATTGTTGACCATGCTTTTATTTCCCAGTCACCCTTGGGGGCGAAAAGTAAATTGCTGATTTATTGCTTTGATATTTCTTTGAAGTATATAAATTCTTAAATTGACCTTTTAACCACTAGTTTTAGGTTACCCACAATATAAAAACAAAATCCAAAAAGTTTGTTAAAATCATCTTTCAAGGGCAATAACTCTTATAAAAGATCATCTTTCCGTAGTAATATCTCATATACGGGATCAACAATTTTGGTCGTATTTGTACTTCTTACTTTCATGAAGATTTTTGCTGGTTAATAAAATGTCTGTTTATCTTTATTAGTTTTCAAATAAGAAATAGTTTAGAGGATCTTTATGAAAAGTTAACGTAGATGTAGCCAAAGTGATAGCCATCTTAAAGGTCCAGTTGAGCAAAAAATGCAAGGATTTCTTTGTTTTATTATTTTTTAATAACAAATGAAAATCAATCTTTCTAGAACATGTCGGAGGGAAATGCAAACTTACAGAGTTCTAATAAAATTATGACATTGTTGTCAACACTTTGTCGGACTTTTTGAAGCTGTCCACGTTACATGGAACATTGTTCGCTATACTAGTATACAACAGACACGAGATTTAGTATGAATGATATTGCATTTTCTAAAATGTAATTATTTCCTTCTTAAATAAAAATTCGGATAGCACAAACAGCAATACCAATTATAATTTCAGAGTATTTATATAGTTGCTTAAGAACAAAACTGTTATTTTCCTTTATTTCAGAATCAGTAGAAGAATGATGTTTATAAAGTAGTACTACAATTCCATCTACTACTTACCTTTCTTATACCAATACAAAATAACAAGATACTGAAGTCAATCTAGTCATTCATTTGCAACACATGTACTACCCGAAGCATCTGAATGTAACCGTAGTTTAAATTCAAGGTGATTAGTTGTTGTATTGAATGATCTATCTGTCCTGAAACCAGTAGTTTTATATGTTTGTCCGTGGAAACCTGTTGGTTTCGATGAAAATGCAAACAAAAACCCAGTAAAATTACTCAAGCTTTCATGTTTATCTTATCAATAAATGACCAGGACAGTATTGTATAGACGCATCAATGCATTGTGTACACTGTACCTCGCCATGTCACTGCGATATCACAAACATGTTGAAATTGCCAATTTTTATCTTAAAAGATCAAATGCGAATAGTTTTGGACAAAATAGATTTGAATACAGCCTTACCCAACAAATTTTTCTACAAATATTGATATCTGTTTGAATGAAGATTTTGATCATTTGTTAATATAAATGACAATACTTCAAAATTAGGCTATTTAAGGAGTGCATGCAGTTTGGACTGAATTCGATGAGTTTCACGCCCTATAATGAAATATGCTAGATAAATAAAAAAAATATCAATACTAATGTCAGAGAAACTAATAGAAATATGTGAAGGGTGTTACTTGGTATATGTATCACAAAGATGTTATGCCCCACCTAGGAGCACTATGTTGTTCGGTATGTGCGTCCGTGCGTTCGTCCGTCTGTCCCGCTTTAGGTTAAAGTTTTTGGTCATGGTATTTTTTTTATCAACTTGAAACTTAGTACACATGTTTCCTATGATATGATCTTTCTTATTTTAATGCTAAATTGACCCTAATTTTACGGTCCAATGCATATAGAAAGTGATATTGCGAATGGGAAATCGTGTACTATGAACACATTCTTGTTTTTTTCATTATTCGACTTCAAGGGCAAAACAAATTGCCTGTACCAGTTCAGGAGCCTGTAATTTAGAGGTTGTCGTTAGTAATTGTATATCATATTTTTTTGGTTCATTATTTAATACATAAATCAGGCCGTTATTTTTCTCGTCTGATTGTTATACATAATTCTTTTCTGGGCCTTTTATATTGACAATTCGATATAGGTTTGACTAATTTTTGAAGGTCGTACGATGACCAATAGTTTAATAATTTCTGTGTCTGGTATTTTGTCTCATTGGCATTCGTACCTCTTCTTATTTTTAGCTCACCTGGCCCAAAGGATGTGTTCATCACTTAGTGTCAGTCGTCATCTGTTATACAAAAAGCTTCTCCTCGCGGAAACTACCGAGCCAAATTTCACCAAACTTTACATCAATCATCATTGGGGTATATAGTTAAAAAAGATTCCGCCCGCCAATCATGATGGCCGATATTGCTATAAATAGAACATAAGGGGTAACATACAGTTTTTGTCTTA
This sequence comes from Mytilus californianus, assembly GCF_021869535.1. Taxonomy (NCBI): domain Eukaryota; kingdom Metazoa; phylum Mollusca; class Bivalvia; order Mytilida; family Mytilidae; genus Mytilus; species Mytilus californianus. Next base: position 60,284,694 of record NW_026262604.1, on the reverse strand, counting down.
TATCTCTGAAACTAAAGCATTTAGAGCAAATCTGACCATGGATAAAAATGTTCATCATGTTAAGATCTATCTGCCCTGAAATTTAGAAATGATACAGACAACCCGTTGTTCGGTTGCTGCCCCTGAATAAGCTATTTTAAAGAAATTTTGCAGTTTTCGTTATAATGGAATAAAACCACTAATTAATGGTCCCATTGCTTTCTATGTTAAATTCCTTAATTTCAAGCTTTCACAGCTCTTTCGTTATAAGTTCAAATAAAGTGACACTCATTCCATGTCAAAACAATACTTTCTGGTTACCCTTGCTGGAAAAATCATCATACCTTTAATTGCATATAAGACCGCACTGGTTCCTGGAAGTTCGGAAGTACAAAAACAGGTACTTCAGATCTGAGAATCAGGCAATAAATGCCCTCCTGTTTCAATTTCATAAAACTTTTTTATTATTTGATATAATCATTCCACAAAGGTTCTACAATGATCCACAGTCATTCAGCTTTCATTTGATACCAAAATTACCCAGATATTTTACAAATTTTAAAAGTTACAGCTATGCGTAGGAACTATTTTGTTTGAAATATGTACTACTTTCTTGTATGTTCTTTCAGACCGGGCCCGTCATGGTTTTCAGCATTATCTGAAAGATTTAACACAACCTCGAGCTCCTCGTGTTCTTTTTATTGTTTCATTTTTAAGACTATTTAAGGTCGTTGGCAGATTGTCCCCTTGGTAATTTTCCTCTCGTTCTTCAAATGATTTATTCTTATATTACTTGCTTTGTTAGAATAATGCACAGTTCTGTCCAAAATATCGCCAGCACCTCTGGAATTATATTTAGCATGTTTTTTATTTGGGTTGTAAATACTTCGGTCCAGTGTCTCTGCATTATCGCTATCCATTTCTGTGATTTTATCTATGGTTGGAAATATAAAAACACAATGCTTTAACGCTTACAAAATATTCATTTAAAGGCATTATAATTGGTTGGTTAATGTCAAAATAAATCGATTAATAATTGATTGATTGAATGATTTTTGTGTAATCGATTACTTACTTACTCTGATTGTTGTTTGTAATAGATTCCTTTATCAAAAACATTTTAACATCTTTTCATTTCTTAATGTTAATTTCGTGCAAAACATAAAGAAGAAAAAAACCGGAACTAAAGTACGCATTTCACGATTATATTATTCAACATACCTAAAGTGGATGTTTATAACTTAAAAGGCATTATTTAAACCACGGTATTTTACTATATTGCTGACAGTTCTTATCAGATGGTCATGCGTACTTAGAATCTAAATATTTACAAAATTCTTGGAATATCCTCGTGTGATGTGTTTTCGTACTAATAACAATTTTCACTGCTTACGGTTTTCTCTCTTGAGTTTTTATTCAGGTGTTTACTCAAATTTTTAAAGCATGTTCTGTCCAATTTTTTAGGCATCTAGATTTTTTGTCAAGGCTGACTACGATATTTTAATGTTTCCGATTACTTTGCGATTTTCGTATGTCAAAAAAACGCAGTCATATGTTTTCGTATGAATTCAAAACTGGATCAGTACACGGACAGGAAATGACTATAAAATCCGAAAATGAGTATTTTCTAAAGTCGCTTGAATCTTTAAAAAAGTTATTTAATACTTTTCAGTACTAAAAATTACTAGTAAATAGTTTTAGGTTGGTGTTTCATGTGCTGAAATTGTAACATTATGATTTAATTTCAGATTGGCACTGGGTTTCTACAAAGAACATTATTTTTTTTAAAATAAAATGCAGTTTTCAAAATTTTGGATTAAATGTAAAAAGTTAAGACTGTTTTCATCTTTTAATGTATCAAGGATGTATACAAAGAATTGTCAATAGAATATTGAATAAATGGATTTTGAACAACCATTTTATATAAGAACCATGATAGTTTTAACTCCCTGGTTTGTAATAAAAATGCCAAAAAAACGACATGACAGTCACATGTCTTGAAGATCCGGTGTCTGACAGGCAAACGATCTAGCTATACTTCATGTAACCCCTCAGAATTTTTCTAAACAACTATTCTAGTGATTCGTATTTTTGACATTAAATAAAAATGGCTGAACAGGTAAGTTTAATTTAATTAGTTCTTACATCTTTAAAAGCGACTTTAAATATGTCATACATTTGTCACGTTGTAGTGTTGTTGTTGTTCCAAATATAGAAACCGAAAAACACGCCACAATGTACGCATGTGCAGTCGAAACCTACAAAATGTGGTTGATACGAAAACATATGACATACGAAAACATATTACCTGATTTTGTATTTGTTCACGTGCAATATAAATGTCATTTTCTAAGCAGATATACAACCTTTAGTTTTAGTTTTTTGTTTTTTGTTTAAGACATAATGATTTATATATGTTAGACATATTTAAGACATATCACATTATTTTGACCAGGTATATTGACTAATAGCTTCATAGGAAAGTTGTATGTCGTACATTTTTGTGGAAAAGCAAAACACTCTAATTATATATTTTGTCTGGCACCAAGTAACACGCTAACACTCTCAACAAGTGACTTGATGTATTGACAATATTTTCCTTGACCTTCGGCTGTTTTTCGCTTTGGTCGGGTTGTTGTCTCTTTGACACATTCCCAATTTCCACTCTCAATATTATACCTATTATCCTGTGACAGTTTAAAATTGAACAACATACAAAAAGAGAGAAAAAGAGAGGAATAAACGAAAGCATTTAAGTATTTTGACCTATACGAAATAGAGTGTTTCCGAGAGAAAAAAATTATTGAATGCTAAAACTATCGCAATGATCTACAGCAAAGGTCTTATTTTTCATGTGCTACAAGAAATAGTTTTAGAAAGGTTTTTCCAATATTTCGAACTAAAAACATATTAGTCTTTAAAATTTTGAGCTCATTCTGTATTGATTTTAAAGAACAAAATATAACTAAAACGGATGAGAAACTGCGTAGTAAACAGCCCTGTTTCCAATTAGACCAAGATATCTAAGAATCTGCTTGCTAATACTAAAGTTTTCATTTTAATTTTTGTGAACTGTTGTTTGCCTTATTTTCTTTTTTATAAGCCATGTTATTGTTTAACTTTCTACGATATAAATTTTGTTCTAATTCGTCGTTAAAAACAAATGATTAATGTCATACTTACTAGAAGTTTACTTTGAAACAACAACAAAAATGGATAAAACTCCTGTGTTGGCCACAAAATATCCCAGCAGAAAAGGTATTTAATAATGAATTCTTACTTGCATACTTTGCGAGAAGTCGATTATAAATCACCAGTGTGCACGTAGATATGCAAGGTCAACAAAACATAATGATACGAAGTGATCATACTGATGAAAACACTTCAGTGTTTTATTTTAATGCGCAATAATCTAGATAATGATATATAATTTGTTTTACATACTATGATCCGTGTTAGATTCGGCCAGGTACAGTCGTACCGAAATGACCATTCTACAACTAAATGTCTCACTTTCACCAGCCAGAATTACCAATTATTGCAATAACAGAGAATGTTTTTCTTTTTAGTTATTCACAACCTGTCTGAAGTTAATTTTTAGCTTGAGTTCTTTTTATGACACTGTTTCATTTAAAATTTTGAGGGATATTGTCCAACTTTTTCAATTCAAATGACTGACATTTCCAAAATAAGTATGCTAATATTACAATTTTATACATTTAAATATTGTTTCCCTACAAATTTTGTTATACTATACTTGGTCTAATATTGCTTGTTTAAGAACCAGAATTTCGTTTTGTCGTCTTTTAAAAGATGTTGAAAGCCATTCGGTTATTTATACTAGTAAATCACTCTACATTGTTTTATACGCCCGTTTACGGGACGTATTATGGTATACCATTATCCGTCCGTCGTCAACATGTTGGACAATAACTTAAAAACGCCTGAACCAATACGCATGAAACTTTGGCGAATTGTTTATGTCTATTAACGCGAACTCCCTTTCGTTTTTTATAAATTTTAGATTTTAAGTTTCCGAGTTTTGGGGGTTATTTTTCATTAAAATAGAGGAATTTTCAAGTTTTTGGACAATAACTTAAAAATGCTTTCAACAGTTTTCATGGAACTTTGGTGAATCGTTTATATCTATTGACGTAAGCTCCCTTTCGATTTTTATAAATTTTAGATTTTACGTTTCGGATTTTATTCATGAAAAAGGGGGGCTTTTCCAGTTTTCGGACAATGCTTTGAGCAGATATCATGAAAATTTGATGACTGGTTTTTATCTATTAAGATAATCTTTCTTTAGTTTTTAATGAATTTCTGATATGAAATTGAGAAGTTATGGAACCTTATTCTTTGAAAAAGCGACGGGCGTATCATGCGTTCAGGGCGCAGCTGTTCATTCATCCATGCATTCATTTAAAAAAATATCTAGCTTTTTTATACATATTTATCCCCGAAAACTTTACAAGACACAATTGTTGCGTTTTTTTTTGTAACTATTATCCTTTAGCACAGGATAAAAAACCTGAAGTAAACACAAAATCATTTCAACTTCAATAATGAAATTTTTTTCTCCAGGCATTCAAACACAGCTTTCTTACTTACTCCTTAATGAGTGAGTTTACTTAACTGATATAGTCTGAATTGAAGATATTTAAAACCTGCCAATGTTTCTAATTATTCAAATAGTAAGACTATATATCGCGAAAAGTTATCTTCCTCTAAAAGTTTCAATATTTGTGGTATCAGTGTTATTCTGAATATTATTGTTCATAGGTTTTTATTGGTGAACTTGAACAAGGTGTTAAATTTGTTCACAATGGACTATTTGACTCACGAGTTTTACCTGATGCAAACATATCGAGTTACCACACCTCATTCAACAGATCTTCCTCAGACTGGCAGTAAAATCCTCGCCCAAGTGGAGCTTCCGTTTGGCTATGCGGGATGTACAAGTGCACAGCTACGTTCGGTGAAAATAGGGACGTTTAATCTGTCTTCATAAAGACATGTTGGATCAACGTTGGTATCTTTTTTGATTTACTGTTCAAGTTCAGTATACCACAATGAGTACGATATAAACAATACTAATTTGACAGGTACATTGTACGCGTACATCGAAAGAAAATTACTCCCTTCGTGCGGTCGGACTTGTAGAACACCACAACATGCACAACGAAATTAATATTTATATACATATACATAAAATTAAGAATGCAAATGGGGAATTTGTCTCAAACACAACAACCCGACAGAAGAGCAGAAAACAGCTGTATACAAAGCGCTGCTAAATTTCACAATTCTATCAATTCACTGTTGAGCAAGAATTTCTTGATCAACGATAAAATACTTGTTTAAAAAGATTATAAAAGAAGTTCATATTTCCTTCACTATAATTCAAGTTTAATATTTAAATAAAAAAATATAACTCTTCTGCCTTACCATTCAATAATAACCAGCACAATAAAAATCTATACAGGTAATCAACGGTCAAATGATAGAAAAAAAACTGGGTTGTCGTTTTAATCCTGACAATGAAGGTACATTAATATATTTGTCGTTGTGACAAAGATGTAATACAAACAGTACCTTGAAATAAACTGGTTTTGAATAAAGGCACAGCTTCTCTGCCGTAAAGCCAGACTAATTACGATTTTAAATAAATTAATATAACTGAGTCATCAATTGAAACATGAGTAATGAGAATCAGAATACAGGTATACTCTCTCTGAAGGTTCCACTTTGTCGCTGGGTATTTCCCATATGGCGACATGAATTCGTAAAAGAAGGGCGAAAGATACCAGAGGGACAGTCAAACTCATAGATCGTAATTCGTAAGTGTTCACTAACACGGGTGTCATTCGGTTTATCGAGAAAAATGATCGTGAAAGAATATCTAATGTTGTTCAAGTATTGGGACTGGATCGTGAAAGCTCAGGTAAAGGATCGTGAATTCAATCTTATCAAGAAGACATATGCAAGGTCAATTACTAATCTAATTTAATTAAAAACACGGACAAATTTTCACAAAAATAAAACTGTCTGTCAAAATGGTTCAACATTCTGATCAATATGTGAGAAAATCCAGGTTTAAAAGTACATCGTTTTTACAAAACTACAAAAGGCAGATTGCTCCTCGACATTTCAATGACATTAAAAATGTAAACAAACATGATTTCCTTCATAATTCGAATGACTCAACTACTTTTCTCCTAAAAAGACCATTACATTAGAATAAATCAAATGGTTCTCAAAGTTATGTTGTGTAAACATAATCAGAAACTTTGTAAAAAACGAAATATTTACACATTATTGATATTTCGGATCGTGAAAGATCATATACCGCTTTTTGAAGATCGTGAAAAGGATCGTAAAAGATCTGATACTACGAAGACGTTCAAATCATTCCTCAATTGTTTGATAATTAATATTTGTTATTGGTAAACAAAAAACTAGATTTGCATGACTAACCCGGGTCTCTTTTGTTAATGAATAGGGCTATAATCGTGCAATGCCATTGGATCTAATAATCTTATAATACCACACAGACTAGGTCAATTATAGCAATATCAGTCTATTTACCCGTCCTTCCTAGGTTTTTTTTTCTTATACAAATTTATGATTGTTTTATTTTGTATTAATAATTTTCATTTCTCATTTTTATGCTCATTATATTTATAAAGCGAAAATCCCTAATAAATTAAAGCATTTTAAAGTATTAACCCTTTCCCATTCAGGCATTTTAGACCTTTACTTATCGAAAAGACACTATCAAAGTTCAATTGAATACTGCATTCGCACCAATGGTCATACACATGCCATGTTGGGCTCATATGAATAATTGATCAAATATTTCAGAAAATTACGTTTAAAGATAATTCGTCCTTTTTTGGTCACGTGGGATGTTAAGAAAAGTCACGTGACTTTTGGAGAAAATGTGGAAAAATACGAAATCCTTGGGACAAAAGTCGTGTAGAGACATATTGTTGCGCTAATAGGGTAAGTTTTTGGTGGAAACACAATGCCCCACATCTGTTAAAGACATACAAGTTATCATATTGGTATTAAAAGAGGAAATACGTGCTATATGCCTTGAAATCTCGATGTCCGTAACATTCAAAATAACTGATTTCAGACGCTCTTTTCGTCCAGTTTCAAACTCGGACACTAGTTTTTTGTCTAAATCGATTTCAGTCAAGCAGTAACCTAAACTTTGTTTTTCTTAGGGAAAATTCATTGAATTACTAATGATCACTTGATGTGGCGCACCCTGGACCAAACCCGAGGAAGTAAATTGGGGGAAAAAGGGGGGGGGGGGCAATTTGGCACACACATTCTATTGAAAACAAACATAAGTATTTCGTTTGTTTTATCTTTTTGAAATTGAAAGTAAAGTTAAGTTTTATCTTTTTGAAATTGAAAGTAAAGTTAAGTTTTATCTTTTTGAAATTGAAAGTTAAGTTAAGTTAAGTTACATTTAATATAAGTTAAGTTAAGTTAAGTTACATTTAATATAGGAAATAATTTTTCCACCTCCGGCAGTGAGAATCGAACACGCGATCTTTCCGCCTTGGGTTTGTTCAGCATACCCCTACACCAATGGCATCGTAAGGAATATATTGAAATTTAAGTACTTAAGTCTACTACTCAAGACGTGAAAAAAAAAAACATATGAAGATCCTCACCCAGCTTGTTTTCTTTTAGAAATTATGTGTTCAGATAATATATTTTTGATGCCAAATGGCCAAATGCATGGTTTTTGCGCAAATATAGCAGGAATCCAGTTCTTAGTCTGTCTTGTTTCCATTGACATATACATTTTCCTTCATTTAAACAAAAGTGTTTTCAACTTTATCATACCCAAACACTTACGAAACATGTTTTGTTACATCTATTTCAACTTTGCTAAAAAAATTCAGGACATTTCAGTGGTTTTTGTCTCTTTTACGATAAAATCTTTAAGAAATGACTACGGATTTTCAGCGCATTTCAAGTTTGTGATTGCGCTGGTACACTAAAAGCTACATTTTTAACTAGTGTACAAGTTAGAACTATTATTTTAATACCAATCTTCAAAAACTCACTGCACAGTTATTGAAAAAAGTCATAATTCCCCCCAAAAAGGACAGTTTTCTATGCACTTCTTTTTGAAAATATTCTTTAAAATTCGAAGAAAAAAAAAAGTTTTTACAGAATAAATACATGTCAGTAAGAGGCGAATTGACTATAAACTGATAATGATAGAAGTTTGATGCACATTCAATCATATTGCTGGTATTCTGAGGATTAATTTGAGTCCTTAACCATATCTGTACGTCAGTAAATGACGATGGAACAAGACTAAATGCCCCAAAAATATCTTAAAATTTGCTTCACCGGTAAGCTGTACCGGTGTGAAAGGGAAAGGGTTAAGCCAATTAATTAACCCTTTCCCTTTCAGGCATTTTAGACCTTTACTTATCGAAAAGACACTATCAAAGTTCAATTGAATACTGCATTCGCACCAATGGTCATACACATGCCATGTTGGGCTCATATGAAAGATAATTGTTCAAATATTTCAGAAAATTACGTTTAAAGATAATTCGTTCTTTTTTGGTCACGTGGGATGTTAAGAAAAGTCACGTGACTTTTGGAGAAAATGTGGAAAAATACGAAATCCTTGGGACAAAAGTCGTGTAGAGACATATTGTTGCGCTAATAGGGTAAGGTTTTGGTGGAAACACAATGCCCCAAGTCTGTTAAAGACATACAAGTTATCATATTGGTATTAAAAGAGGAAATACGTGCTATATGCCTTGAAATCTCGATGTCCGTAACATTCAAAATAACTGATTTCAGACGCTCTTTTCGTCCAGTTTCAAACTCGGACACTAGTTTTTTGTCTAAATCGATTTCAGTCAAGCAGTAACCTAAACTTTGTTTTTCTTAGGGAAAATTCATTGAATTACTTATGATCACTTGATGTGGCGCACCCTGGACCAAACCCGAGGAAATAAATGAGGGGAAAAAGGAGGGTGGGGGGGGGCAATTTGGCCCACACATTCTTTAAAAAACAAACATAAGTATTTCGTTGGTTTTATCTTTTTGAAATTGAAAGTAAAGTAAAGTTAAGTTAAGTTTTATCTTTTTGAAAGTAAAGTTAAGTTAAGTTAAGTTACATTTAATATAAGTTAAGTTACATTTAATATAGGAAATAATTTTTCCACCTCCGGCAGTGAGAATCGAACACGCGATCTTTCCGCCTTGGGTTTGTTCAGCATACCCCTGCACCACTGGCATCGTTAGGAATATATTGAAATTTAAGTACTTAAGTCTACTACTCAAGACGTGAAAAAAAACATATAAAGATCCTCACCCAGCTTGTTTTCTTTTAGAAATTATGTGTTCAGATAATATATTTTTGATGCCAAATGGCCAAATGCATGGTTTTTGCGCAAATATAGCAGGAATCCAGTTCTTAGTCTGTCTTGTTTCCATTGACATATACATTTTCCTTCATTTAAACAAAAGTGTTTTCAACTTTATCATACCCAAACACTTACGAAACCCTGTTTTGTTACATCTATTTCAACTTTGCTAAAAAAATTCAGGACATTTCAGTGGTTTTTGTCTCTTTTACGATAAAATCTTTAAGAAATGACTACGGATTTTTAGCGCATTTCAAGTTTGTGATTGCGCTGGTACACTAAAAGCTACATTTTTAACTAGAGTACAAGTTAGAACTTTTATTTTAAAACCAATCTTCAAAATCTCACTGCACAGTTATTGAAAAAAGTCATAATTCCCCCCAAAAGGACAGTTTTCTATGCACTTCTTTTTGAAAATATTCTTTAAAATTCGAAGAAAAAAAAAGTTTTTACAGAATAAATACATGTCAGTAAGAGGCAAATTGACTATAAACTGATAATGATAGAAGTTTGATGCACATTCAATCATATTGCTGGTATTCTGAGGAATAATTTGAGTCCTTAACCATATCTGTACGTCAGCAAATGACGATGGAACAAGACCAAATGCCCCAAAAATGTCTTAAAATTTGCTTCACCGGTAAGCTGTACCGGTGTGAAAGGGAAAGGGTTAATATTTTCAGACCTCAACTGTGCCTTAATTCATGGATCAAGGTTTAGTTTTGTGGTCAAGTCCTATCGCGGATTCATTAATCCATATTTGATGCAAGTTATGATTGTAAGGTGTACATTTTCGACTTACCTTGACTTCATTATCATGCATCACTTCGCAATGTTTATTTTATGTGATTTGGTCTATTGCTTATATACCTGTATGCTATAAGGCCACTGTATTTGGTGTATGGTGTACATGTCTGTCTGCTTGTTTCATATATTACGTTGACCTCATTTTCATGGTTCATTGGTCTTTGTTAAGTTTTCATGATTTTGTCAGTTTATCAGATACCAGAAGCAATAGTTCAATTAAATTTGATTGAATGATAGTAAGATGTCTATGTCTGGCTGTCGGTCAGGGTTCATATACTTTCGACCGTATGTCCGAATTCATTGGCCAAGCATAACTTTTAGATTTGTCAGTTTCTAAGTTACTGTCAGCATCAGAACCACTATATTTGGTGTACGGGATGATTGTACCGGTCTGTTTGGCATAGTTCCTCTGACCTTGACCTCTTTTTTATTTATCATTGATAATCTAAAGCGTATGTGACACTTCTAGTAAAACCCTTACTATTACAGACGTTCAACATGTATACTATCATAATTAAAGCAAACGAGATATTTCAGCATTTGCGCTCTTGTATTCTTTAGTCTGTAATATATAGTTATCTGATAAGCAATCATTTCACATCTTCTACGTTGTATTTAAAGATACATAGAACTTAATAAAGTACTGTAACACAAAAGGTTGCATTGTTATCGTTTAATCTCAAATTGTTAATGAAAGATGCTGTTTTCGAAATTAATTATAAAAATGAAGATGTGGTATGATAGCCAATGAGACAACTCTCAACAAGAGACCAAATGACACAGATATTAACAACTATAGGTCACCGTACGGCCTTCAACAATGAGCAAAGCCCATACCGCATAGTCAGCTATAAAAGGCCCCGAAATGACAAATGTAAAACAATTCAAACGAGAAAACTAACGGCCTAATTTATGTACAAAATATGAACGATAAACAAATATGTAACACATCAACAAACGACAACCACTAAATCACAGGCTCTTGATTTGGTACAGGCACATACATACAGATTGTGGCGGGGTTAACCATGTTAGCGGGATCCAAACACCCGCCTAACCTGGGACAGTGGTGTAACAGTACAACATAAGGAAGAACTATAAAAATCATTTGAAAAAGGCTTAACATATCAGATGGATACAAAATAGAAATAATACACAGAGTGGACGTGGACGGGTACTTGTATATCCCCACCACAAAAAGACACTAAGTACAGACATGAGAGTACTCGTAGTTACTGATAGCCAGTTTAAAGCCACTAACAACTAATAAAAAAAATGGTAGATGGTTAACTTTTTGTTTTTAAACGTTGCATATCCGTATAATTGGCTAAATAGTGGTGGTAAGTGGATAGGTCTGCCAGAATTTTACTAGACTGATTCTCAGAGCTGAATTTGTTGACATGCGAACAGAAAAGTGTCTGATATCGCTAGACATACCAGTGCAGATTCAGTAAAAGTTGTAACGATTGAGAATAGAACTTAATCGGTTAAATTACAGTTCAAGCTGGGCATCCCAGTCTAAGTACGTTGAATGAAAATTTCCCCACCAAATTTGGTACAATGACGTATACACGGTGTAGAATGGTAACGGACTTATCGGTTTTTTTTTCGGCGTTTCCGCACTTATCGGGTTCGGCAACGGACTTATCGTGCTTTGTTTCCAGACAGTGTGTCACAAAAATGAACCAAATAGACGAAAAGAAGTCGTAAGTGTTTATTTTTATATGATCACGGAAGGCACCGATGATCTAAGTTTGCGAAATGTTTCATTTTACTTCGGTACAACTCATGGGTTTTTCAAAGAGCTCCACACTAAACAGGACAACCGGCCGAACATTGTTACTAATGGTGTGGTTTCCGTTCAAATACGCAGTATATTAGAATGTGGACTTTTTGGGCTCCTTAATTTCATGCAAAATACATATTAGAACCACTTGTGTGCATTTAAAGACTAAAATTATCACATATCAAAGCTTTTTCAAAATTCTTTGGCAGCGGACTAATCGGGTTTCCAAAAAACGACGTGTTTTTTGACACCGAACTGTTGGGGTTTATTGAGCACAGTACTTATCGTGTTTTTTATTGTTTTACAAGGGTAAAAAGAAAAAAGATCCCTTCCAGCCTATGGCTAAACAAACCAAAACGGAGGAGATTTTGTGAAACTTTGCTTATTTTAGGTAAGCTCATTGAGAATAATTAAGTGCAAACTACACAGAAACATTAAAACATTTCAACTGATAACCTCAAGATGGGTTGATTCTTCTAATGACATCATCATATTCAAAATGAGCAACACTCAATAAAGGATGTCACTGTCAGTATCTATTTTTAATTAGGGAGCATTAGGATCATCACAGTTTTGGGGTTTTAAAACCCGATATTCACGTTAATCCAGCTTTAGTCGTAGGAATGTAGGTGTTGAACAAATCAAAAAACGATACAGAACAATCTACAATAAATCTGTATAATACCGTCAATTACTATCACATCTTTAAAAAAAGGTAAAACTTTTATTAAAACGAAAAAAAAAGGGACTACGAAAGTGAGTTGGAAGTTCCTGCTATGTTGGAGTTAGCTGCCAGTTTCTTTTTGTGTTGCATTAAGTGAGTTAGGAGTTGGTGACTTTCAACGGAACATCAGAGTAATCAAGAATATTGTTTATCATATATTCAGCTAATAGTGTGACATGAAAATGTACACAACTAATAATTATATCATGTTTTTTAAACTTTAGGTGATAAATCTACCCCAGCTCTTGAAAAGAAAAATACTGTTGTTTCAGGAATTAGTACATTAAATGCCGCTCCCAAGAATTTAAGAAAATGTGTGAAACCTCAAAAAAGTCGAAAAAAGTTGTTTGAAGAGTTGTCAAGTACTGGTGAAGTTTTAAGCTTAATGCCAACAGTTCTAAAAATGTACAAAAGGTAGGGCATCTTGCGGATTTCATTAATTTGCTCAAACTTATATCAGTGGACAAATTCCCTTTAAATTACATATCATTTCTACTGCTGTTAGAAGTCGCAAGATGGTACAGTCTAGAAAACACTACTAAAATGTTTTACTCAGATCAGTGCATGCGTTTTTGGAAGGTCTTGTACAGGCTGTTTCACGGGAAAGCCTTGCGTTTTATGCAGGGAGTGAAATCGTCCGGTCAGATTTGAATAAGTCAACATCAAGAGGTCAATTTGACCCCCAAGACACTAACATAAATTTTGCTGTGCCAGATATAAAAACAGTTAACAATTATGAATCCTGCACGATTGATATCCCAAAACAGATTCAACCAGGATTGACAGAACAGGCCATCCAGATGAAGCCAAAAACTGACACGTACGTGTTAAGTGTTGATGGAAAGAAATTAGCTCCAGGATTAACAAAAGATAACGGCGACATCGATTTGTTTGGATATGGAATAGAAGACTCCATACAAAAATTGCGATTGAGATTAAAAACAGAAAAAGATGTTGTAACGTCAACCAGAGATGATTGGTCAACAATGAGTCCTGCAGAAAAATGCCAGAAGCTACAAGATATAGTCCTCATAATATCTTACAGAATTAAAGACCTACGATTGTTGTTTATGAAACAGAAACTTGCTCTGAGTAAATGTCACAAGGAGGCGGGTGATGATTGGAGAAGCTCAAGATTTGTGTATGCTATCAGCAGCACACAAGCCCAAATCTACCAAGTAAGACAGATGGTAAAAGAGCTACTTGATGTCAACAATTCTGTAATATGTGTAGGAGCGTCTGTTCGAAACCAAGCAGACGTTTTTGTTTCCGACAAGCAGACAGATTGTTTTTCACAAGATAACTGGATAACTCTTAAAGATCAAAGTTCAATACCAGAAGATTTAAAAACAACTCCTCGATTCATAAAGCAGAGATCAGAAGAGTGGTTTTAATTACGAGAGAAGTTTAAGGTTACCGGAAGCAGCTTATATAAGGCAATAGGTTTAGACCTATTGAAAAATCAGCAGTCCCACTTTGATAAAGTTATCAGCGGCAAAAAGAGCACAGAAGAGTTTTCAGAAGAAGTGAAGAAAAGAATGGAGCATGGTACGATAAAGGAAATAAACGCCACCACCACACTTGTTTCTAAATTCTTGCCATTTTACTATCCAGAAATGAAGTAGATAGAAGAGGGTGTCCATCTTGTGAATGATAATGACCAACCGTACATCATAGTTTCTCCTGATTGTTCTCTTGGCTATATGGACACACTGAGTTCAAGCGATTCTGTACCCTTAATTGGATGCGAGTTCAAGTGTCCAGTTGCAACCGAGTACAAAACACCAGTGCATTATGAGACACCAAAAAAGTAATAATAACTAACTCCAACGAAAAATCCAACATGCGTTATGTCAAGTTCTCAGACACCAGACGGATACTTCACACATATAAAATAGTTAGTTTAGATTTGTCTCTCAGAAACTATATATGTTACATGCATAGCATTGATACATCACATTTAGATTGGTCTTTTGAATACAACATCACAAAATTTCACTATGACCTTCATTTTTATCGTTAAAGTGCCATATCAAAAACAAAGACAAAGAAGTTAACCACAATTCTAAAGGAAGCCACCCTCTATGGTCATGAGCTATTAACAAAATTATCGTCACTACTAATATGTATTATGAATCATCAGCAACGCTCTTGTCGAAATTTTGAAATATTTGCAAAAAAGACGGAAGAGCATTTAAACTAAAATGGATCAAACTAAGCTACTAGGTCTAGGAATAAAACAAACTTAGTGTTTTATAAAGAGATTTCTGTCGACAATCTATCTGTCTTTGTCTATCTTAGTCCCAATAATTATTATGTGAAAGCAAGTCTATCTATGGTCTCTCTGTCTGTTTCAGGTACGTTACTCAAGTACTATCAGAAATGGCTGCTATGGATGTTAAAGAACTAATGTATTTATGCTGGACTGAAGAAAGTTCAACTGTGTTCAGGTGAGTCATATTTCGGCAATCATTCAAACGATTGACGTTGGCGATGTCAGTTTGTTTTCGGTCGGTGAGTTTGAATGGCCCTCTTGTATCTTTCGCCCCCCTTTTTTTTTGACGGTAATGAGAATGTATCTTCACTTCTATAGTCTGTCCAATAAACAATAGTCTTATCAGAATGATAAGTACATATTAATGTTGTGTTTCGCAAATGATGGCTCATCTTGGGCTTATTGTTTCATAATGGTTGAGTTGTTGTCTATTTCAAACCAAATTTTCATTCTTATTATATTTCTCTTACTTAATTGCATTTCATAAATGGCGGCTAAATAAAACTATTTGGTGAGTTAATTGAACATTCGTCTTTCAGGGCAAAGTTTGATGCAGACTTGTGGAAATTAGTAACGGACGAAATAAAAGATGTTTATTTGTGCCAAACCCCAAAGCGACCAACAAGATTGTCTAAACGATCAAAACTTATATCAGAAAAGATCGAAGTTTACAGAAAGACTATGGTAACTTTTCTTTGCGAAATCCCGTCTGTTAAGGCAACATCCCGAGAAATAAGTCAGACTCATGTCAATTCTCCGTACGTTTTCCCAATTGTTACGAAGGGTTCAGTAGATCAAAGCACTGAAACTATATAATTAACACTATGCAATGTGAATCGGGTTATCGACGAGACGTATGAAATATGTAGAAGGAAGGCCACCGAAGTCTAAGTATGGTTATTGAGTGACACTAATAGATGCTGGAATATTGAAATACCACACTCTTTACCCGTTGCATATGCTATGAAGGGATACAGCCTGACTACTCAAACAATGTGAACAATGAACGAACACATTTTGGAGGAATGCAATGCACGAGGAATTGACATTGTTTGTACCTGCTTCGATGGTCAATGGATCAAATTAGCTACACGTGATGTTGATGAACGACCATTGACATTACTACAGTTGCAGAGAGATGTAAACGAAACTGCAAGCAAGGAAAAGAGGAACACTATCTTAAAACATCTCAGTGAAAAAACAATTGCTGATGACCTTGAAAATGATGTGTGTGCTATAAGAAACGAAAGTGGGGGGTCTGAATGTCACATCAGAACTATTACGGAAAGTATTTCAAGCTATTCACTACACCACTAAGAGCCAGAATGAAACTTAACGTGATCTTGAATCAAAACAAGATAAGGTTCAGTCCGATGGTTCTTTATCGTGTCTTCCCGATGAAGCTCTCGAAGTGTTGATAGAGAGTGAAAATTTAATTTCGTGAGAAGACGATGTTGCGCCCTCAGATGACAATGAAACAACTGACACAAATGAACCAGATGCGACTCAAAATGCAAGTGTTAATGTCTTGGAAGATTCAACTGTTCGAACAAGCCTTATTTCGGATGATACTGTTACTGAAATCCTTTGTTAATTCAAGAAACACCAAAAAAGTAATGTAAAAAAAAATGGCAAACCAAATCCGCCCAAGATCTAAGAAATTGTTTCAGTGACATTTCAAAACTTCTCAGTTTGACACACATTGAACTTAATATCATTATTGAACTGACAGAACAGTATCAACGAAAAGCTGCCTTTCCGATCCGAAAATCTTGGAAAATCTTGGACAAGGCAAATGCTGTGAGTAAACTCATAGGCAGTGGTTTCAAAAAGAGCGGACTGTGAAAAGAATGGTATCGTTGAAAGAAAGTGCTTTGAAAGTCGTACAAAACAATACCAGATATGTACCCAAAAGTAAATTAAACAATGTTTATGCTGTAACATTGTATAAGGATTCAAATCGGAGTTGGATTAGAAAATCACCGTTCAATGAAACAATAGAAGTTGAATGCGTAGGTCATGTAAAATGGTTTTCGTACCCTGAAGTCAGTGAGAAAAGAAACAAAATTGAACCTAAATGTCTCGATGCGCACCATCTCCTTGTTAACCTTACAGTGAAGGTATGTAAAGATGGTCTTCAAGGAATACAAAAGAGGGCCTGGCATGCGGTGGCGGAAAAAAACAGAGACATAATAAGTAAGAGCCTCGTAGTTGACTTAATTGACAAACAGAACAATGCTTTTGCACTACGCACCTTCTCCACAGACGTGGAGAGTGAAATGAGAAAACTAGGATTCATAAGAGAAGCAGATTTTTGCAAGCTAATACGTGAGTGGTACGAGGCAGAGGATGAATCGGGCGTTTCAGCTGTCGATAGAATGAAAAGAAGGATTAACCTGAAGTCCTTTTTGCTTGAAGGAGTGGATTTTGGAAGGTATCCCATGTATGGGAAGTATGTGAAAGGTTTCCCAAAAGTCCAGTTCGAAGGCTTCTTACAACGTATTGACACTTCTTTGCAGTTATATTCCGTAGTAAAGAATGGATCTTTTAACCAAAGAGCAATATCAAGTTTAGCTAATGAAACATTTTTTCAGTGAATTATCAGAAATGGAACCAACAAAGTTAGGTTGTCCAAAAGCTGTCAACATTCCACGTCTCATGTCAACTGTAACTGAACTACATCATTTCCGAAGTAACCCAAATGACAGGTACGAGACTTGTTAGATTAATTCAGAGTTTGTTTAGTTTCTCATGCCTTAACGGATTTATTGAAATATATATGATACTGTGAAGTGTAGAACAAAACATAGGCAGTTACATTTCTTTCAAATATCATGAAACGAAGACTAGGAGAGGGTGGGTGGACCATTACACGGATTTATTCCTGTTGCAGACCTCGTAACGACCTATAAATTTTACCTGATGTTTCTTTTGTGTGTGTTTGAGTATTTATTAGTAAGTTCCCTATTTTGTTTTCTTTATAAATATATAACATCAACATGAATATCAAAAAAAAAAATATCATGATATCAAAAATGAAAAATAAATCGTATGTCAGGACGACTAATCTTGTTTCTAAAAAAACAGACAATATGAGATGTATGTTCTAGAATAATATTCAATGCATGCATTATATTTTTGCAGAAGTTTCAAGATTGTTACTACTCGAAAGTCTTTATATTCATCACCAGATCTTGTCGAACATGTAGAAGACGACGCTGTCTCACATCAATGTGATCACAATGAAGAAATGGATACTAGCCCAATCAAGATTTCTTCTATCAAACTTCGGTATTATTAACTTCAGTCTAACTTTATTGATATTTTAGTTTTTGGTTAATCTTAGATGTTTTTTTTCCGTCATCCAAGTACTTGATATTGTATGAAATACAGGTATCTGACTCGAGAGGCGCATCATGAGGATTGTTCACAGTATTAATAGTTTTTCATTTGCAATGCTTGGCGAGTTGGTCAATTGAGTTCAAGAATCACCATTGTTTTCTATATATTAAAGAAAAAATGGATCTAAGATGCAATAAATCCACCTTACTCTGCATGTATCAAACATGTTTGGTGTATACATGATCCCGTCGTAGTGTTCACTACAAGGTTCAGCGTGCTGTGTTTATTGTAGCTTTCGTATACAAATTTTGCTCTCATGCATTAACTGTTGCTTACTTGTTTAAAAATATCAAGTATTATCTTTCATACTTTTTGCTTATTACATACTCGACTTAGCTACATCTCCTTCGCCAGTTGAATAGCTGAAATTTGACAATAAATGTATTTTTATTGTAGTGAGCATGCTTTTGATAGAGCAAAACGAAAGAGGAAAAAAAAGAGTGACAAAACGATCTGACGTATCCATGCCAAATCAGGTTGCCAGAGGATGCATGCCGATACGATTCCACCACAAATGTACGAATCAAAAGTGCTGCCCACGACAAGACTTGGAATAGATATGAAGCATCCAAGTGCAGTTTGAACAATAAGAAGGATTTTTTTATACATATTTTATTTAATGTAACACTGAAATAAATACCGGAACAATATTGCTGTACAATACCTTTGTAAACAGCAAAATAAAAACAAAAAATTATAATATAATTGCTAAACAATATCTTTGCAAACAGCAAAATAAAAATAAAAATGTGTAAACTATAAATAACAGTATCTCTGAAGAAAAAAAACACAACTAAAGCTTTAACAATGTGAAACTGTTGTACAATAATGAGTGGCGTATCAAAGTTAACTGTTCATTCGTGACCTGTCTTTTTACAATGCTTGTAAAGGGAGGATTTATATTTGTAATACGTGCCACATGTACCACAAATGAATTTTTCAGGGTTAGAATGTCCCTTCAAGTGTTCCTTCAAATACCTTTCCTGTTTAAAGGTTTTATTGCAGATTTCACGTGAAAATTTATTACCTGAGTTTTTCCCACATGCATGCCTTTTCAGGTTCGAAGAACAAGTGAAAGAAGCGTGGCATTTTAAACATGAAAACCTTTTTGAATTATCATGTGTTGAGATACGGGCATGAAATCCCTCCAGATTACTGAATCCTCTACCACAAGTTGGACACAAATGTCGAAATACCCTAGCGTGAATGATTTTGTGCGACTTTAGACCATATTCTGACATGAAAATTTTGGGGCAAGAATCACACTGAAATTCTCGTTTTGTGTGGTTTGCTTTGTGTCTATTCACATCATACAAGTTATAAAAAGTCTTTGAGCAAACAGGGTACTTGATTTCCTCAGTTATGTAATGTTTTCGTTGGTGTCTCTTGAGCGTATATTTGCTTTTGTATGCATTTCCACACTGACAGGGGAAACAGTTATTGTTATTGTCGTCTGTGTCTTCAACATGCTCTGTTTCCTCTGTGTGTTCGGTCTCCACATGCTCAGTCAGGTGAACATCTATAATAGTACCCCAGTTTTCTACTGGGGTCAGAACTTCTGGATTTTCCATCAACTAAATGATTAAAACATGTCAATTAAACCAAAAAAGTCATAGTCTGCAAACTATATTTATTTACAAAATTGGAGGAACGTCAACTAATAGTATTATAAATCAAGGCGTATCCTCTTCATTATCTATACATATATATTCAAAACCAAATTGAAGTCAAACAGCAATTTATCGGGTACGATTGACAGAGAAAAAGCAGGTGCATTGATTTAAGACATATCCAGAATCTATTAAAACATGAAGAATGATGCTGGAAAAATCGATAAATATTTCTCTTCAAATTATCTACATTCCATCCAACATGATAGTTAATCATTGGATTTCAACCAAACTTTGAACATTGGTGTACATTTTTCCATACTTTGAATTCAGTAGATTTTCAAGGTCAAAAATCGTATTAATTTAATGACTTAGATAGCTTGTAAACAAATGAACAGTATTTGAGATTTTAACCCCAGCTGATATTTTTTTGACTTACTTCCACAGATGTACGTAGGTTCTTCTTCTATAAAGGAGAGACCGAGTTGTGCAAGTTCCAGAAAAAATAATGTTTTCGTAATTTTTGTTTGTTTAGGAAATGAAAAACAAAAGATTTAAAAAAAAACCATTTGATATCGTGTGCTTGAATATACAAGTGTGGAACTTTTCACGGACAAGTGGATTTTTTCAATCTTGATTTTTACATTATGATAGAAAATAAAGGGACATTGAGTAAAAGTACATCGGTATGGAGCAATATCACATGCAATGCCAAACAATACACAAATGGTCAAGGAATAAGGTTTTTATTTCTGCTCTTTACCAGATTACCATGTGCAGGTCAATTGACGGATGTTTTGAAAAGACACATAAATTTATTCCGGCGTAATTTAAAAGACAGGTTACTATTTATGTCTCTCGTTTAAATGCAAGGACTAGGGCAAGGATGTTAAAAAACAAACAGCAACTTTTAATTTTAGTCTATTTTACGGTACATGATTTTTATATATAAATATACACATACCAAGTCTTCTTTCGATGTATTCATAATGATGCAGCTTTATGTGTCCGTCCTGAAAAAAACAATTAGTGATAGGGCCGGTGATTAACTGTGAGAACCCTAATTATGAACCCTACTAGTTCGAATAATTATGACGTCTTGAAAGGCTATTATATTTTTTTCTTTCTTTGACGCCTTATATCGTCGCAGGAGGGCGTCAAAGCAAAAATTTAGAATAGCCTTCCTATACGTCATAATTATTCTGACTAGAATGCTACCTGCTATGAGGACGAGATACTGATAGAATCCCACATATTTGTTTGTGGATTAATAAAGTATATTATTGTGTGATTAATGTATAAAGAAAGAAGTGTTGAACAACACAGGAGGAGTAAACAGATAGACTGACTTAGAAGATATGAGTCTTCTTATTCATTTTCGCACAAAAAGTTCGATGCCAATAACACAAAAAGTTCGATGCCAATAACACAAAAAGTCCGATGCCAATAACACAAAAAGTCCGATGCCAATAAAACAAAAAGTCCGGTGCCAAAAAATTTCCAAATTAACCATTATTTAAGACCTTAATAGTGCATGAAACAGTTCCGAAAGGGAAAATGTCTACATTTAATGAATAATTACCAAACATTTACTTGGAGAAGAAAACAGCATACTTACAACACGCTTCAATTGGACATTTTGTGAAAAGACTGAACAAACAATTAACTAGAAATAATGAAATCATTGTACCTTTTTATTTTGTGTCGGCGCAGCCACGAAATAACAATATGTTTATAATATGTATTCACAAACGACACTCCACATAACTGAAAGTAACAACCCTTACAAACAAAAATTGCGTACACATGCATATATTTCCAAGGCGGATGCAGTTAAAGATACACATATATAAACATTTACTTTCGACAATTTACGTTCGATCCGTGTATATTTGCGTCCATTCGTTTTTCATTTTGAAGTATCAAACAAAAAAAACAAAAAACGAGAAAGTTTTCATTTTTCGTTTTTTATTTTGCAAAAAACAAAATGAAAAACAAAAGTGTTTTCGTTTTTCGTTTCTCTAAAACCAAAACGGAAAACGAAAGCGTTTTCATTTTTTGTTTTTGATTTCTCTAAAACCAAAATAAAAATCAAAAGTGTTTCCGTTTTACGTTTTTGATTCACTACTAAAAGAGTTTTGTATTTAATTTTAATAATTTCTCGTTTTATAATGTACAATGTTTTCCTTTCTTGTTTCACAGTCATTGATAGTAAATATTGCGAATGTAAACACCCCGGTGTTCTTTCAACATAATGAAGACAAAATAGACCGCCTGACTTCTGAATTGAACTACGGTGATAATTGAATCAAAGACTTTCAAATTACCTTGTTTATATCTTTGATAAGAGATAAATTATTATATTTAAATATTAAACGAATCACAAGTTTAAATTGTACAATATGATCTTATATAAAGATGGTACAAATAAATAGATTGATTACAACATCCCACCAACAAATCAATCTATTACAAGTGAAGCAAAATATATTTTTTGGCGAGGGATCTATAGGGCTCAAGGCCCCCAGAAGATCTGGAAAAAAATGTCGCAATATCGTGCATTATGAACGAAAACACTTTTGTTTTTCATTTTGTTTTTTGCGAAATCAAAAACGAAAAATGAAAACACTCTCGTTTTTGGAAAGTTTGCTATAGCTACAGCAAAAACTTTCCTAAGGCATCGGCCTCAAACCGGAAGTGACAGACTATCTTACTTTAAGATGTAGCACTGGTGTTTGGCAACTAATTATAGGAAGATGCTTTTGAAATTTTAAGTTACTTCTATTTTGATTAGCTAACAGTTTGAAATAACATGTACTGAATGTTCATCGATAATTCAAATAATTCAACTTCATTTTGAAAATGGTTATCACAAACACTACTTCGCAGATCTGCGCTGCGCGGAAAGTAAAATCAATATACATCTACACGAGACAGTAGTTTCTACGTTATGCTTTTATCGGTATTCCCCAGACATGCGTGAGATCCATATCAACGGGAGTACTATAATCCCGGTTTCAGGGGTTTCCTCCCGTCCTCCGGTTGAAGAGAAAATAAATACCGTGTTTAAAATATTTCATGAATGAACATTTTTCGACGCTTACTACGATTTTTACAATGTTTATTAAAGACGTAAAAGCCCGAGTGTATCGAAAGTCCCGGTATCTAATCTCGGGCCACAACAAACTCGGCCTAATACATAATCGGCATCAGAAAATCAGACTATAACAAAATTCTAAATATACTACTTGCTATTAAGTCTCCCAAACGAAGTTTGGAGACTTATTGTTTTGCGCAGTTCTTATCATTTTCTTCTTGAGATCTATTTAGGGGTATTTTGAGGGGCCAACAGAAAGGAGGGATTTACTATAGAACCCTATGGGATTTATTTTTTTTAAATTTTAAAATGACTATAACTTGAAAACAGTAAGTGATAGACACACGCAGTTTTCAGTAATGATCACAGGATCTTAAAACAAATCAAATGAAATATAGCGGGAGTCCCTCTGGATCAGCCCCAGCCCCTCCTGTTTGAGAACTTGTAAACGGTTGAGATCCCCACCCCTAAACCATATATATTCTTGTATGGGACAATAAAACGAGTCAAATGAAATATAGGAGTCCCTGGGTGTCATCCCCCACCCCATCCTGTTTTGATGACTTGTAAACGGTCAAGATCCCCACCCCGAAACCATATATATTCTTGCACGGGACAATAAAACAAATCAAATGAAATAAAAGGCGAATACCAGGGGTCACTTCATCCCCTTCCTATTTAATAACTTGTAAACGGTCGAGATCCCCACCCCTTAACCATTTATATTCATATATGGGACAATAAAACAAATCAAATCAAATAAAAGGCGAATCCCCTGGGGTCACTCCCACCCCTTCCTGGGAATGACTAATTATGGGAGCTTTGTTTGGGAGACTTCGTAACAGCATCATGTTGCAATTATTTCTTGTATTAAGTAATTTTTTTTTAAGTCGGAAAAAAAGTTAAACACCCAATCTACACATTTACAACCTATCGAAATATTACACATCTACCGTTGCAAACTTTCCACAGGTTCTATTCAGCACTTTGATTTGTTTTTTGTTTTTTGATATTTCAAAATGAAAAACGAATGGACGCAAAATATACATGGACCATGCTGTGGAGGTCCTTCTATTTTTGAAATCAACTTATCTAGACACGTTTTTAGTTATTTTTTTTAACTTTCGAGGTAAAGTGTTGGATTTAGAAAAAAAAAATTAAAATTAAAAAAATGAAAGCTTCAATGTTCGGTCTTAACAAAAATGTTACACGCTTCCATTAGTTGTAAGTATATAAATTGGTAAAATAAATATTGTTTTCTGATTATAAAGTCTGGTCACGCATTGTATTTAACGATCAAAATAATGCGTTGCCTGAAATGAACGGTTTCAATGGAAGAGCATACTTTTATTTTACTGTACTATTGAACACACCAAAGATTAAGTTTCAAATATATCATGATAATTATATTGGAATGTGACCATTAAAGGTACAAAAAGCGTGCTTTTTTAAGTGAATCCCATAAACATGTATTGCGCCTTTTGTGTTTTCTCATAAAGTACTGCATATTTTCTTTACCTTATTGCTTAGTATTGTTGAGAAAAGTGAATCATTTTGACAGACATATTTGTTTTTTCGGATTTGTTCCGCGTTTTGAAAATTCAGCGATGTTTTCACAGATTTTGAAGTAGAATTTCAATTTAATTACATTCACGATCCGATTCTAGATCATTCACGATCCCATCGCAATGCTTGACCACCGTTAGGTATTCTTTCACGGTCATTTCTCTCGAAAAACTGAATGACACCCGTGACTAATATCAATTCCGTAATATTAACATATAGATTGATAGTTACAAATAATATAACTATACCATCTAACAATAGTTATAAAAGAAAATACTACAATCCAGCCTTAAAACAAGGAAATGGAAAAACCAACCTGTAAATATATAGTTTTGATATCTCAGGCTGGCTCAGATAATAGAACTGACTATAGTAATTTTCGACTTTGTTTTGAAAATGTATAGAGCCGCACAATGAATCAGTAAATTTATAAACACAGGATTGATTGTTTTATACAAATGACAGTAATATTAGAACACAATGACGAACAAATTGTATCTGCATCAATAAAGAGTGCCAGCTTGTCCTTTTTTTAATCAAAATATTGACTCGTCTCCAAAAAAATGATTTTCATTTGAAATTGCCTATCATAGATTCGATTATATCAATAATTATCCTGAATATTTAAAGGAAAAATATTTAAAAACAATACAGGGACATTTCTCATCCCTGTGAATAATGTGCTAATGTGCCTAGATGGGATTGCGGAGTGTTTGGCTTATGCATGTTGTGTAGGTCTTTGATTGTTACAAATGTATCCTTCCCCAGTTGACCATAATTCATATTAGCATAGTTTTTATTTGACTTCATTTTTAACATACTTTTTACACCTTCCTAAGTTTTTCGTCATTTTTTCTCTGCCTTGGAAGATGATCAAATAAAAATTTGTTAATGTCTTGATTGTGAATATTTTGCGATATCTTTGCAATCAGGTTTGTCCATATTTATACACATCAAGTTTGAAGCTGAACAGACAATTTATTCGGAAAGTACTTAAAGTAGACATAAACTTCATATAGTTTACACTACAACAGAAGGAGTCTTGACCAAGTCAGGAATATGACAGTTGTTATCCATTCGTTTGATGTGTTTGAGCTTTTGATTTTGCCATTTTATTATGACTTATATCAAGAAATTGACTATGAGGGTGGGTTGAAAACAAAACTTTACGAAAAAAGAGATGATTTCAGCTTCCCAATTGTGAATTTTCATTTTTAAACCAAAAGTTCCAAATGGTGAAGTTGAAATCATCACTTTGTAAATTTTACGGACGCCATCACGAGTTGGTTGACCGTTATGGAATATCTGTTTCACAGATGATATCGGATATGTTCCTTATGTCGTAACTATAATCCCGTTCCCTTTTCACGAATGTGACCTACCGAATTAGACTATTTACCCCTATTTGTGACATTTTTACCTATTGTTTTTGTTTGTTTTGTTCACACATCGTTGTCGATATAATGGAATTTGATGCGACTGTCATACAAGTGAGAGGTTTATCTAGCTTTAAAAGCAGGTTCAATCCACAATTTTCTACATAAGAAAATGCCTGTACCAAGTCAGGAATATGACAGTTGTTATCCATTCGTTTGATGTGTTTGAGCTTTTGATTTTGCCATTTGATTAGGAATTTTCCTTTTAAAATTTTCCTCGGTGTTCAGTATTTTTGTGATTTTACTTTTTGGACAGAAGTTACTTCAAACAAAGTTGACTAAGGTGTTGAAACGTGGTAAAGTTTAATTGCAGATTACAATTTAAAATTTAAAAAAAAATCGGTTTTATGCCTTTTTCATGTCGAATTTGTTTGGATTTTCCGCCGCTCCGTAAGTATACAGGAAAAATGGAGTCAAGTAAACTAAAACATGTTCAACTCTTCTTTGATTTTTCTGGTAACTTTCCTTTATCTAAAACCGCAATTCAATCAGTTTCTTGTACACTACTGTATACTGTTTTTTTATTGGTAAATTTGAACAAATTGTTCTTATTCATTTTAACTTTATATGGCTTCCTCAAGTAGATATCACATTCTTCCGTTTGTTAGACAATTTATGAACTGAGACAACCAGTTCATTTACAATTTGAAATTGTTTTTAATTTTCTGAGTTGTAATCAATTTATTTACCAATATTCTCTGAAAGAAGACCAGTGTGATGAACTTTGAATACAAATGTTCTGAATTTACATGCTATACCACTGTCGCATCTCTAAGTTTTGGTAGTTGATAAATACCAGTGAAATATTCCTGGTTCTTTGTCCAGATCTTAATATATTGCTATTTTGGATCATTCCTTTCCAACACAAACCCACAATGTACCAGGTGTGATTACAATTGACAATTTCCGGCCTTTAAACATTCTTCTCAAACGCTCGTTACAATTAGATTTTCAATGACTGATTTTTAATACTTCTTTGGTTTTTCTTTTCTTGAAACCCCGATTTTTCAGATGGTTGACTTTTTCCATCTTTTAATTAAGTTTTCTGTTTATATACCAATTCTAACAACAACAACAACAGCAACCCTGTGTCTCGCTTTCCGTTCGGTCAGAATCACTTTCTAATTTACGAACATCTTGTAGTTCAATATCCGAAGTCGTTAGTAGTCTTGCACTTGAATTTTGGGCCGTTTTAAATGAGTTACAGAAACTCATTCTGAATGAAGAAAAATAATTTATAGGCTCTGGTCATTTCTCAAGTGGATGTTAAGCCGTTCTAAATAAGTCACGATTATATTGTCTCATTCTAAATGTGGGAACATGTATATCGCTTTGGCTCAATTTGGCTTCATTGTTTATGCTTGCGGAAGTTCTATGCTCGGGACGATGTCCCCCTGGTGTCGATCCATACATGATTATTTTGTTATTGGCCTTGGAACTCGCTAATGGTCCTGAAAAGAAGACAAATGATGAAATTGCATAGGATATCTTATGAAGGCGAAATGTACATGCCTGATCAACGTTAGAATTTGTACCAAAACGGTGCATTTTCAATTGTAAAGAACAAAATATTTATACTCTTATATGGTTTAA
Source organism: Mytilus californianus (assembly GCF_021869535.1). Classification (NCBI taxonomy): domain Eukaryota; kingdom Metazoa; phylum Mollusca; class Bivalvia; order Mytilida; family Mytilidae; genus Mytilus; species Mytilus californianus. The sequence goes on along the minus strand of NW_026262604.1, from coordinate 60,257,003 downwards.
TCCGGATTTACGCCCTTTTCAATGAATCTTAAGTTTTATCGGTTCAGAATTTTAATTAAATGGTTTCCAAATATTGTATTTATCATACAAATGTTGAAGTTAAATTTGAAAAAATGCGTATGGTTAATACAATTGATTTTTTTTCGCAGAATTGAAGTTAGTACTTTCTTTTAAGTGACGTATCTGTAACTCAGCTAATTTTCATTAAAATCATTTATAATAAAAGATTGATTTATTGCATTCCATGTTGTGCAGGGAATTCAAACTGCCATTGAAAAATGAGACTATGTTGGATAAGAATATTCATTTCGCCTAGTAATTTCATCTTTGAGGCCACTCAAATAAAATGTTGATAGCACCACCCATGAAGCGGAGAAGGTGTAAATGACACAATCAAGTTTATCAGTAACTATTCCCCGTGTTTTTTGAAGATGTATACTTGAACTTAAAAGGGACGGGACGACCTATAGTGATCATTATGTGGGTCCGTTCGTAACAAACTATGTCCGCTCTTTATCTAGAAAACCGTTATAATTTCCTACTTTATACTTTACATGTATATTAACCAACACCAGATGGTGTATCATAATGTTTGTAAAACTTCCTAGCTCAAGGTTCAAGGTCGAAAACTTTGGTTTCAGTTGACAACCACATGTCCTATGGTAAAGATCGGGTCAGCTATATATCTTGAGAACCGTTATGATTTCAAAGTTTTTACTAGACATGACTATTAACCAACACCAGATAGTGTGCCTTAACATATGTACAACTTTATACGTCAAAGGTCAAGATCAAAAAGTTGGTTTCAGTTGACAACTCCATGTCCTATGGCACAGATCATGTCAGCTCTATATTTTGAGAACCGTTATGATTTCAAAATGTATACTAGACATTTATATTAACCGTCACTAGAGGGTGTGTCATAATGTACAACTCCCTAGTTCAAATATAACACTTTAACTAAAAAACATAGAATAAAATCCCTCTCAGCATATAACGAGACTATGTAATAACGTAAAAAACTGCTACCCATCTCGACGATGTCTAGTTCACATCTATTTAATTTTTTATGCATCGCTTATTGGCAGCTGCGGGCATTGTTTTTCACAAATTTTACAACAAATGTATTTATATCGAATTGAAATGGATATTTGATTTAGACAAGCAGGATAGAACATAAAATAAAATACAAGGAAAACATTATTTTACCGTTTTCGGCATCCTCCATCTTCAGATGATAAATGATAGTAATAATAACCGGTATAAGACAAGTGGTTCGTATTCGTATTACTTTTATCAATGTGTTTCGTTCAGGTGTTGACCTTCATTTTTGGCACACACTTAATTTGTTTGGTTCTTATCTTGTATATATTATAAATAGTTATACTGAATATTAGTGTCAACTTTTGTTGTGACTATGACTTTGTTTACATTTCCGTGATTATACAATATACAGTGTTAATGTTGTTTTTTTGACGTTGTGTGATAGTGACGTGACAGGAGAGAGATGTGTGTATGGGACAAATGAACAGAAGAGCTGTAATGGTGTGAAATGTCGGAATATATGTAGGACTCAAATCTATGGTAGGTTCCAGATCTATGGCAAATTTCTGCAAATTCCTAATCTATGGTAAATATGATGTCACAAACGCCAAAGAAATCACAAATCTATGGCAGTATTTTGTTTTCTCCAAATCTATGGCAGATTTGGATACTACGTAATTTTCCGTCACAATTGAATAACGTCATGTAACGTCGAAGCTGCCGCTGACGACGACGGTTTTGTTATACAAAAGGAAAAGAAAAAGATCGAAAAACAAGTTTGCAAGGATCCAAATTAATAAATAGATTATAATTCAGAATTGTGTTTGTTTCTACCCTTGTTTTCTTCTTCTCGTGTTGCTGGTGTTGGCATCACCCTTAATTGTACGAGCTTTTCCCGTGCATTTTAGTTTGCTGTTTTGTGTTTTTATACTATTTTTTTTTGTATTCCTATGATCTCTTTAATTTTCTGTAAGAAGTTACACAACATAAAGTATTTTGTCAGCTATATAACAGTGACTACCTGTACTATTGTAGCAAATAATCTTTCTTGAGATTAAGAAAAAATAAATATGACATAGACTTCTAATAGATATTAATATCGTTTTCCGCTATAAATATGTCGAATAACTGTACTGTTGGAAAAATAAGGATTTGTTTAGAGAGACACGTGTTAGAGGCGAGTCATTGTTCATTAAAGGACTTAAACCGTCATCAGTCCAACAAGATTTATATTATTCAACGCTCAAATAGATATTAGTTAAAAATTCAAACTGCTTGTGTGTTGTTAATGGATTTGGTTAAATAAAGGGTCAAACAGGTACTATGCACAGAGTAGGAAATAATTATTCTTCCTGGGCACATGCTTTCAACCCTAAAGTCTGTGTTCATTTTACAAACGGTTATGGATATGCTTCCTAGTAATAGTCCTAATTTGTTTTTCTTATACTGGTTTTTACTTAAGAGCAGCTCTTTTTCTACCTTTGGACATTTCGACCTCGAAATCATTGGTCAGATATGTACTGACTGATCCGACCTTTGCAGAAAATCTGTCATAGATTTGAAATCTAGAAATCCGCCATAGATTAGGAAACTAAAAAGTTGCCATAGATTAGGATTCTTAAAAAACTGCCATAGATTTGGGATGGCATGATGTCATATTTACCATAGATTAGGAATCTGCCATAGATCTGGAACCCGCCATAGATTTGAGTCCTACATATATGCCGTGTGTTTAGCATTTCATGTGAACTTTGTTACGTCTGTATGATACATGCAGGATAAAATATTAATAAATCTTGTTATTTTCTACTAAAATGTTGTTTATTTTGTACGGTCGGATATCTACGTTTATAACAACTTTCATTAAAGATCATTTGACATGTTTGATGTTACAAGTTTTCTTCATCAGTTAAGCTGGATATGCTGACCCTTCCTATCTTGAGATAGTCGCTTAGTTCGCTCAATCTTAATTGTAGTGTTTTGTTGACTCTTGTTTGTCCCGTGTCTTTCAACAATTGAATTGTCCGTATTTGTTCGGTGTGTTGTTTAGTCGATAAAACAACTTCAAATGGTTACAAGACTTTTTTAATCTCATTCGTTCCAAGCGTTTTTCTGGCTTTACCGTCATCCAGAACGCTTAAGCCCTAAATTAAACGATGTATAAATACAAAAAAAAACACGAGAGCTTAATGCCAAAAAGGAATATTTGATTACAGACAAGATATTCACAGATAAATTTTTCACATTTATTCAAATTTCTCCTTTGAAACTCGTCTATAGTTCGTGAAATTAAATAATGGAATCTGGTGACTGATTATCTATCTATGGGATCATCAAAGAAGTATATGTATCTGTTCAAATATGCACAACATTTATGGAGTTCATCTTGAGCTCAGATTTAATAAATGTGTTTCTTTACCAAAGTTTGAATAGCTGATCTTGAATAGATAATGACGTGTATGGTAAATAAAACATAAACATTTATTACTGAGGCATATTTCATCTTAATCAAATGATTTATTCGCGTTACATCATACCGTAAGTAACTGCTTGTATGATTTTGTCATTCCTACCTTTGTCTTTAACACATTGTTGTCTATATAATGGAATACTATTCGACTGTCATACAAGTGAGAAGTTTAGCTAGCTATATTACCGGATTTAATCCACCATTTTCTACATAAGGAAATGACTGTCCCAATTCAGGAATACGAAAGATGTTTCTATTCGTTTGATGTGATTGGGCTTTTGATTTTGCTATTTGATAAGGGATCTTCCGTTTTGTTATTTTACTTTTCTGGCGTTGCTGAGTTTTGCAAAGGTTCTCACGATGTGAACATGATACAATATTGCATGTCTTTTGTTTTTGCTTTTGCTTCTAAATGCACTTAAAGTTTCTCTCAACTAAAATCCTAAAATAAAAACAGATTCTTTTTCGTTAATTCGAATATTCCAAATCACACATGAAATCAATCAATCTTTCAGGAAGTAAAACATGAATATATGGGCAGCCCCCGCTATGGCATTATCATGTTCAAAGAAACACGAAATCAAAATACCTAATTGTGCAAATTTTTTTACAAGTTCGCATTATGATGAACGTGTTTTAGCGTGTAGAACGCCACATAGTATGTTGGCTATTTATGGCATGGGTGAGGGCTACGAGGAAATAAAAACAAGTAAAAGGTAACTTATATTTTTCTTAAGAGTTGTTAGTACCAAATAATATATTGCACGGAATGTATCGATCAGTCATAACATTCCCAAAACAAAAGCAGTGGTCACAATTTCTGAGACTTCGATGCTAGTTCTGGGTAAAAAGGGTCCAAATTCAGAAAATTTATTATAAATAAACAATAATTATCCATCACTGCATGTGGCGTTCTACGCGGTGTGAAATAAGTTTGAAATGTTGTGATAATGACTCCATTGTAGACCTCTTAAAACAAAACTTTTTTGTCTAGTACGGGTGACTGGGGAACAGATATATGGTCAATAAAGTCTTCCGAACGTCAATTAATCTATATACGGCATTCTCTTTCCACGTTAATACCCATTGCAACAACTCTTTGAGGTTCCGTAGGTGGCCTGATGCATGGAAAAATGGCTGTCTCTATCGAATATACCCTCATTTTCCAATAGCAGTCTAAGATTCACTTACCTTCATTACGAATGGCCTTTTTTAAAAGACCTTCCTATTGTTTTCATAATTAATTTCTTTTCGTCATGAATATGCATAAAATAATTGACACTGGAGGTTAAGCAACACAGAATCAATCAATCTAGTATGGGACGGGACGGACCGACGCAAAGGCGAGCCATAAACCGTTTAATGACATAGATATAGTTCTTGTTCCATAATGTTATCTAGGGAACTGCACATTGTCACGTGATAATGTATCCCAAGGGTGACTTGGGAATAGAAATATGGTCACTACACGACTTCTTCCGACCTACAGTAAAACCCTTGTCAAAGTTGGGTGTCCGTTTGGCTGTACGGTATGTACAAGTACGCATCCACGTTCGGTCACTTAACGAACCCTTGTAACAACTCTTTGAAGGGTCCGTCGGTGCCCCGTTTGCAAAATTTCAGTTCCTTTCCATTTTACCCTCATTTTATAGTAGCAGTATAAATTTCCCCTACTTTCATCTCGGACGGCCTCTATTACAGGACCTACCTATTATAGTTATTGTTAATTTGTTCTCGTCATGAAAATACATGAAATATTTGCCACTGGACGTAAAGCAACCAGCAATCAATCAATCACGTGATAATGTATGATAGAAACATATATCATTTAAAAAAGTTTTCTTCACATTTCTTCATTTTCAAACATTTGTTAAAACTTTTTTTAGGTGAGCAGACAAAAAAAATCAACAGCTATGGCCTTATATCTGACATATTTTACACTTTTTCTTCACATTTATGCATCTCGGGGCATATTAAACGAAGGGATTTAAATTTTAAATTTGGTTAGCAACTTTGTTGAGTGAAATAGGGAAGGAGATATAAAAGAAACTCATTATGCATATTTGCGACTATTTTGTTTTACATATTAAAGAGTGAAAGATTTGGCGGACTATGTTGTGCTAGGTAGATCATTCTATCGGATCATTGACTAGCTTAAATATGTCTAATTCGCTATAACACGTACTAATCTGCTTAATGAGATTAACTAGACTGTTAGGCGAACCATAAAATCATATATAGATATAAGAAGATGTGGTATGAGTGACAATGAGACAACTCTCCATCCAAGTCACAATTTGTAAAAGTAAACCATGTACATGGTGTTGTAACTATCTGTAAAATAAAGGGAAATACAACACATAAACTGCATTGAGATTTAAATTTGATCATGCTTTTATAAGCATACTTGGAAAATCAGATTAAGATCCAATCTTACAAATGAAATTTAATATTTACACAAAAGTTGCTAATGAAAAATTGCTTTTAAAATTATATGATTTATTATATTAAACTTGAAGTATTAAAATGAAACAATGATGTAAAAATAAACTATCAAAATGTTTGTTTAGTCATAAAATAACACAACTCTTTATGCAGCAGCATTTTCTACACGATTTACGAAGAGAAACTGTCAAGCGTGTACCTTCAAGTAAAGAGTCCGATTCTTGACATCCTTTAAAATGTATAGAAGTTTGAGCTTCCTGGAATTGGATAAAAGCGTTATCGTAGTGAAATGTAGGAATGTATTTATCTTGCTGGCTATCGGCATTGTCTTCTTCTATCTCTTTAAATTTGTCCTCATCTAAGTTGTATTCACTCTCGTCGGATACCATGCTCAGGCCGTCCATTGAAGGCGACTTGCATTAGTGTCTGAAATTAAAAAAAGACATTTACAATCTTGCAAGTTAATAGTTATCAAAAACAATCGAAAAAAAAACATACAATATAGCTTCACATAGAAAAGTGTTATCATATATCAAAAAGCTCTGATTTCAAGCTGCCAGGAAAATTCGTATAAGTCTATCAATGTGAAACATATAATTTTATTCGACAAACAAGAGATAGATAAGTGATGGTTTCGAAAATAGTCACATGGTCAAGCATGCAAATATGATGGTTTGTACCAATGCAAATATCGAAAGGTCTGAATTCTTGTTACTAAGAAAAATGCAAGCGAAACGTGTTACGGACAGATGAAAACCAGTTAACTTCCACTCCGTTGGATCACAGGTTTTGAATCAAAGGTTAAATATATAAAATGAATAAAATAGAGTTTGGAAACGGGGAATGTGTCTAAGAGACAACAGCCCGACCAAAAAACAGATAACAGCCCAAGTCCAAACATGGGTCTTCAACGCAGTGACAGAATGCCATACCCGGAGACTGGCTTCAGCTGGCATCATTCAAATTCAACATTTCTAATACGTCTTAGCTTTAAACACCTTCAAAGACATAACGTATTAAACCGTAGTATTTCACTTATTCCCGTGAAATGATAACACAACATTAGGATTGACCGAAGAAAGCTGCTTGTCGATTTTATTTGATTTGGGTCTTTGTTAGATTTATTTGTATGTTCGTTTTAATTTTTAAGTCAGTTGGGTTGTATTTTTGCGATGCATGTTTACTCAGTTTTTGCCGCTGGATTCCCAATTATTGTCACATTAATCTATTATGTATGTTTGTGTTGTTCATCTATTTTTGTCAATATAATCAAACTATAAGCAACTGTCATACAAGGGGGAGGTTTAGCTAGCTATGAAACTAGGAAATGCCTGTACCAAGTCAGGAATATGACAGTTATTCACTTGTTTTGTGGGTTGATAACGTTTGTTTTTGTCGGTTTTATTGACTTTCCTATTTTGAATTCACCCTGGACTTTGATATTTTTGTTATACTATTTTGAATATCATTCAGTTTGTCATTCTCCATAGTTATTCGACTTTTACAGTTAGATTTAAAGTAATTGTTCCCCTTTTGCACACTAACTTGTGTTTACTTATATAAGTACATGTTGGTTAAACTGATTTGAGAAATCTTCCTATCGAAATTGAGGAGCTCCTACATTGACGCTGATATTTAATTGATTTATAGAAACTTCCTTTTCATTGTTGAAATTATTTGGTTCGGCATCCTTGAGTTCTGGGACCCTATCCGTCAGATTTAAAGTGATTTTCACATGTCAAACACAAGAGGATTTTAAATGTTAAATGTTGGTCAATATTACTACGCATTCAGGGATTATTAACACTCATGTCTAGGACAAAATGTATAAGCCTTTGCGATATCCATGTCAAATGAATGAATATGTGGACTGCGTACTAAACCTTCTACACTTAAAAAAATACCATTCATTGCAATAGATCCTGGTGGATTCGTTGGCATAAAGGCATTTATCTGTTATCGGCCTTCTGTAATTAAATTTCCCGCCCTTAATCCCAGTTGACCAAATTTCCTAAACTTTTGAAAGGAGTATTTAATATGCAAACATAATTCCGTCGCTAGGCTTATCTTTAGTTATTGACTTACCTTGTTGAGAACGAATCAAATTTCATAGTTATCAAATTAAGCAATGAATAAATACGCGTAATACCTCATGTGACGAATGTAGTGAATTTGTAGAAACAACTGTGTACACAATTATTTAACTAAAGCAGGAAATACTTTAGGTTGTGTATTAAACACTTATTCTGTACACTTAAAGTTATATAACGGAACACTTTACGTATTACATCAATTAAGTATAGTTTTTGTTTTCTAATATTTATTAATACAATCACATGCTCGACTCACGTACTATCAGGAAGTGTTGTAATATATATTTACAATCGGTTTGAATTGTTATTCCTTCATCTCTGAAATTCAAAGTCAATTTGCATTGATTCATTTTAATGGTTCATGCCACATCATCTGGCAGGACAGACATTTTTGGATGTTCTACCCCAGGAATAGATTACCTTAGCGATATCTTGCAAAACCTTTTGGAGTGTTGGTTCTTTAATGTTTTTTAACTTTGTACTTTATTTGACCGTTTGGGAATTATTTTATTTATGACCAATGTTGTTGTGACACATAAAGAACACTTTTTTTCTTTTGATACGTCTTTAATAATAATAACGAAATTTATTAAAGGTCATCTTTTTTTGGTGGGTTTGAAAACTTAGGTTTTTAATAATTTATGAATTCAAAGTAAAAAGGACGTTTATTTCATGGTTTAATAACAAAAATACCGAACTCCGAGGAAAATTCAAAACGGAAAGACCCTATTCAAATGGCAAAATCAAAACCTCAAACACATTAAACGAATAGATAACAACTGTCATATTCTTGACTTAGTACAGGCAATTTCTTATATAGAAAATGGCGGATTTAACCTGGTTTTATAGCTAGCTAAACATCTCACTTAATGACAGTCGCATAAAATTCCATTATATTAATATTAAATGATATTAAATGATATTAAAAATGATTTTTTGAGGGGGGAGTTTGAAATGTCGTTGTACACTTAATAATGTTATTTGATTTTACTGGTAGAACTCTTTATAGTCGAATTAGTTCTTCATATTTGTAGAACATGTAAATGCTTTTAAATAAGAAAGAAACACTCAATGATCATTACAATATGTCATGTGGTTTGTTTCTGGACAAATGCAGAATGTACTAACTCAGGGCTATCTTTTGGGATATTGTACTACAAAGGAAATTACAAGTTCAATGTCAAAACAAAATTCACAAAGAAAGTTATTGCAGAACATGCTTTTTTATATTGACAGCACTAGCATATTCCCTCTTAGCATCGAATAACATTGTTAATTTTCCAAGCAGAAACAATCCCCATATTATTGGCGTCAGAGTCCCAGAGAATCTCAAAAACATGAAGGGAAATTGATGGATTTTCATTTACTTCAATAACTGCATCAAATACCCCAAAACACGTGAAAAATATAAAAAAAAACAATGGTAACGACTTTGGATAGCACATTGAGATAATGAGCCTTTCTAATTTGGTTAAAATTACATTTATCTTCAAAAGTTATCTGATAAGAAGTAAGAATTAGAAAAAAAGCGGACTTACAAAGACCATCTAAACCACAATTTTACTTAAACAAAGGCAACAGTAGTATACCGCTGTACCAACGTCATAAATCGATTGAGAGAAAACAAATCCGGGTTACAAACTAAAACCGTGGAAACACATCAACTATGAGAGGAAAACAACGAAACAACAGTTTAATGTTGAGAATGAAACGAGAAACAAACTAATTAGAGAATGGTACGAGGCAGTGAATGGAAAAGGTCTATCGGCGAATGATAATTATGAACGTAAACAAAAGCTATAATGTTTGCACAAATTTAAAAAAAAGTTTTCTCGACTAATGTCTTAGACAGTTTCCAACACCAGCAAGTCTTGTGTGTTATATCCATTTTGTTTATTTACTGGACAAATCACTAGCTATGAAAGGCTTATCCTGTTTTTATCCTGCACTTGGTACTGGCAAATTTAGATGTCGATCGCACTCCGACGTCCTGCTGGCCAGATATTCATCTCTTTTTCAAGACAAAGTTTTGAAATATGATATTGTGACACCATAATTAATGAATTTCCTTATCGGAAAGATGTTTTCTAAAGAATATGGACCAAAACAATTAATGTTTATTGTACAGCGAATTGCAGGGTGTTGTACGGCGTCTTGTGATATATTGAAAGCTTACAATAATGCAAGATAAAATTGAGAATGGAAATGGGGAATGTGTCAAAGAGACAACAACCCGACCACAGAACAGACAACAGCAGAAGGCCACCAACAGGTCTTCAATGCAGCGAGAAATTCCCGCACCCGGAGGCGTCCTTCAGCTGGCCCCTAAACAAATATATATACTAGTTCAGTGATAATGAACGCCATACTAAACTCCAAATTGTACACAAGAAACTAAAATTAAAAATAATACAAGACTAACAAAGGCTAGAGGCTCCTGACTTGGGAGAGCAGAAAACAGGCCAAGGCCTTCAATGGGTCTTCACCACAGCGAAGAAATCCCACACCCAGAGGCGGGCTTCAGCTGGCCCCTAAACAATAATGTATACTAGTCCAGCAAAAAAGGATTTCACACTAAACTCCGAAACATATAAAGGAACCAAAATTTAAAAAAAAACATACAAGACTAACAATGGCCAGAGGTTCCTGACTTGGATCAGGCGCAAAAATGCGGCGGGGTTTAACATGTTTTGTGAGTTCTCAACCCTACCCTATACCTCTAGCCAATATGAAATAAACAAACACACAGCAGTACGCACAGTAAAATTCAGTTTAAAAGAGGTCCGAGTCCGATGTTAGAGTAGGTAACAGAAGAATATTTCTGTTTACTATACAACATTATTATTAATCTTAAAATATCATTACAACTGTCCTGTATGCAATATGTACCTATCCAGATCTCCGATCTTCTCTCTTATAAGATAAGTATATATATCATAGGTTTGAACGTTGTTTTCAATTTAGACATATATATATATATATATAGTATATAGTCTACACCATAGCCGCAGCCGGATTTGCATCCCATGAATAGAATACTACGATAACAATACTTTCTCAGAATGATGTTTTATAGCATGTTATTTTCAAACAATTCAAAAATTATAAGTCGCGAGCTTGTACCTTTTTTCATTTTTGAACTTAAGAAGATATTTTACCTAGACATGTTCTTAAAACTAACATAGTAGTAGCCTTCAAAATAAGTTAATAATATTTATAAAATAAGGAGATGTGGTGTGATTGTTAGTGAGACGACTATCAAACAGAGTCCAAATAAACCTTCCAAGTAAAGCGGATTTAAACAACTATAGCTATCCTACTACCTGTCGATACATTTATTTTTGTCATTGCACAAGTCATGTCTTCTTTGACTGTTCATGACGTTAAAATACTAAATCCCTGGGATGTATTTTGGTTGATTTTAGTCTCTGATGCATGATTTTTTATTATTTATTGTTTTGGCTTTTAACTAGCTGTCAGTAACTGCGATTACTCTCAAATCGTTTTTTTTTTTTAATTTGACCTGTTGATACTATTTGTAAAGCTTTTTTGTTATTTAATGTAAACATGGATCTTGTCTATATACCAGCTTTGATTATTTGGTATTTAATTACTACAAATTTTCACTTCTTCGTACTATGAACATCAAAATTATTTCATTTTTCCTTAGATGCTGTTCTTGGACCTGTACAGGAAGTTTTATCTAACACTAATTGTATATTTTTATTGTTGATATTCACCCCATATGTACCAAGTGTTAGATTAGTCTTATTGATATTAAAGAAATTTCTTGGTATTCCTAAACAGAAGATTTTATACACACAGAAGAAGTATACTCAACAACAAAATTATTTTCATTTACCTGTGTATAATATGACGCAGGTTTCTTCAAAAGTGATGATTTTCTATAAATTGTTTGAAATTTCACAGTGATACCATAATTTAACTGTGTTTAAACCTGTTTATTTACTTTCGACTTTAATTATTTATCCCTTGTAATTTTTTATTAACTGTGTATTTGCATTCAGGTGTCACAGGTCAAATTTATTCGTTCATTGTGTGTTAATTTACGTTTTTTGATTGAGTTAAGCCTTCCAATTGATAATATACAGTGTGTTTTTCTATGTTGTGATGTTATACTATTGTTTCAGAAAAGGGAGAAGGTTTGGTACCATTAAAACGTTTAATCCCGCTGCAAATGTTTGCACCTGTCCCAAGTCAGGAATCTGATTACAGTAGTTGTCGTCTGTTTATGTAGTTCATACGTGTTTCTCGTTTCTCGTTTTTATATAGATTAGACCGTTGGTTTTTCCGTTTGAATGGTTTTACACCAGTAATTTTTTGGGGCCCTTTATAGCTTGCTGTTCGGTGTGAGCCAATGCTTGTGTTGAAGGCCGTACCTTGACCTTTAATGGTTTACTTTTATAAATTGTAACTTGGATGTAGAGTTGTCTTATTGGCACTCATACCACATCTTCTTATATCTATATAGGGTCACCGTACGGCCTTCAACATTGCGAACATCTCTGTATAGTCAGCTATAAAAGGCCTCGACTTGACAATGCTCTGATTTATGACAAATTCATAAACGCGAAAAACAAATATGACAGACAGCAACTAACAACAGCTTAATTAGAGGCTCCTGAATAGGAATAGGCACAACAAAATGTGGCGCAGTTTGACATGTTTGTGAGCGCTTAAATCTCTGCGAAGCAGGGATAGTAACAGCATTTTCGACCGTACAAGACCCTTATGGGTAGTCAAGGTCGTTACCTCTCCCCTTTTTTCCTTTCCCTCGTCGTCGTGAACAGCACAACATAAGAACAAAGTCAACCGGGTTATTTGTAAGAAAAAGAGAGCACATGGGGGAAAGACATTTTTAGAGAAAACATTACGATGCTACATGGGATAATCAAAGTGAAAGGCGAGTCATTCTTAAGTGTGTATAAAACGATTTTTCACATGGTTAACAAAGGTCAAATAGCCTAGTTTACATAAAACATGTATGTAACATATCATTTGAATTTGCTTGTTAATAACAGCTGTCATTTAACCATACAAATAGCCAGTCAAAGACACAACAAGAGTGTACAAGAAAGTCAAAACATTTATCCGCTGTCGTATGTATCGTATTCAAATTGTAAACGCTTAATTAAAAAAAAAAATAATACTATTATCAAAATTTTATGACTTGGGGAAATGATAAACTGATATTTCTATTTAGTAGTAGTAGTAATTCAGAATAATAAAACAGGTGTGGCCCCTAAGAAGCGTTGTCTATCCAAAATTGTCAACCCAAAAAGGTTATTTCCCGGAGGGCGCAGCTCGAACATTTGATTCACCTTTTCAACGGTTCATAATTGTATAACGTACGGTTTGCCCCGGGGGTTTGTCGATTACGCCAAACATTGATGTAAAAGGCTTCTCTTTTCCTTTTATTCAATTCGTGAATAGTGTGACTTCTGTTTTCTACAAGCGCCTTCCAACAAATTAACAGTACAAAGGCGAAAGAAATACGTATTGTTTTTGATCAAAACCATGACGAATTTTAGATACTTAACTTAACCATGTTAATCGCTTATAGAACATATCAATTTCGATATTTTGCTTATCCTGCATTTATTTCTTTAACATATCAATTTTAAGGTAGATCTTTTGACTTACAATATAGATTCAAAAATAGTATTGCTTTTTATTTGCTTATACAAACAGGCCTGAGGCAATCGTTCTGGGAAGTAACCTAACCATACCATGACCAACTGGACAATATAATGACAAAATCAATGTACTAAACGCTCCTCGAAATGACGACGTTACAAAATCGATTGATGGATTGTTGCTTGCTTAACATCCAGTCGCATATGATTCGTCAAATCTTCATAATTAGGTTGTACCTTCTGTTAATTTAACTAATCAGGCAATAAATCTTATGCAGATGTGTAAAACCTAATGTGGTTTAGTAGTATTACGATAGATAGATTGATTATTGGTTGTTTAACGTACAGTGACAAATATTTCATGTATGTTCAGGACGAGAACAAACTAATAATAAATACAATAGGTAGGTCCTGTAATAGAGGCCAACCGGGATGAAGGTCGGGAAATTTGGACTGCCACGGGAAAATAAGGGTATATTGGACAGGGATAGAAAGTTAGCCTTGCAACAGGCTACCTACGGACCCCTCAAAAACTTTTTGCAAAGGTTCTTAACGTGCAAAGAGCGTGGCACTCTCTTTACACGAGTCATCGGATTTAACGCCATCATTCTGACCGGACGTTGCTACAAAAAAGATATGAGTAACAGCCTTACCCAACAAGATATTTTTCATACATTTACGTCTGTGTAGAATACACATTAAAGCAAACTTTCTGTTGGTAAAGCTTTTACTTATAAGTTAATATCAATGGAAAGATATTTATTCTATTGAAGCAGTGTATGCAGTTTCAAACTCAATCAAGAAGTTTGACACTAATAATATTTTTATAAACTCTTACATTCGGGTAAGTTGAAGGTTAGATTATTTCAATGGTTTATGAATTTAGTGATTTAAAAGGTTAAACAAGAGATATAACGCGGAATAATGTCAGAGCTGGTTGTTGGTGGATTAACGTCAGAACAGGCTGTTGGTAGATATATGTCAGAGCTGATTGTAGGTTGATATACGTCAGAACTGGCTATTGATGGATTTACGTCAGAACTGGCTGTTGGTGGATATACGTCAGAGCTGGCTGAATGTGGATATACGTCAGAGCTGGCTATTGGTGAAATAACGTCAAAGCTTGCTATTGGTGGATATAAGTCATAACTGGCTGTTGGTGGTAATGCGTCAGAGCTGACTGTTGGTGAATCAAAATCGGAACCATTTTCTAACAATTGTATACTTTTCTGTTCCTTTGTCTTAACGTCATGGTTTTTATCATTATCTGAAAATTTGGTCGCACCGTCGGTCTCCTCATGTTCTTTAATTATTTGATTGTTTTCACTATTAGAGGTCGTTGGCAAGTTGCCCCCTTGGTAATTTTCCTCTCGTTCTTTAGATGTACTAGCTATGGTAGACAAATGGACAGTTCTGTCCAAAGCATTACCAACACCACTGGGATTTTTTTTATCATGCTTTCTATCTGGGTGCTTCACACTTCGTTCAAGTTTCTTTGGTCCTAAATTATCGCTATCCATTGAAATTCTTCGATTATATTTGCGGCTGAAAATATAAGATGATACCTAATGCATTAAAGCTTACAAAATACTCATTTAAAGGCACTGTAGGTGGTTGGTTAATGTCTAAACTAATCGGTTAATAACTGTTTTCTTGACTGATTTTCGTTTAAGTGATTACTTGCTTAGTCTGATTGTGTTTTGTAAGTGATTCCTTTATCAAAAGAAATTACAGCATCTTTCAATTACTGTCAAATTCATGTAACAATATAAGAAAAAAAAAACAATAATTAAAGAAAGTTTAACACGGTTATGCTACTCAATATATGTAAAGAGGATATTTATAGCATAAAAAAGAAATTATTGAAACCATATGAAAAAACAAAATAATTTAAACCATTGTATTCAAATGTTTTGCTGACAGATCTTATAAGATGGCCATGCCTACTGAGGATCCAAATATTTTCAAATTTTTGAAATATGTGTTTCCAACAAAATAGAATGGGGAAAATGTTCCTGCAATGACATAAATCAATACACCAGTCACTTAATTTTGTATTTAATTGGTCATGTGCACTATAATTGGCATTTTCTAAGCAGATATACTGACTTATTTTTTTTTTTTAGTTTTGTTTAACTCATAATAAATTATATATTTCAGACACATTTAATTTTAAGCCACATAGCACTATTTGGACTAGCTGTATTGAGTTATAATGGATCAATCTAGCTTCATTGAAAAGTTAAGTGCCGTTTATTTATTCTTACGAGGAAGCTCCGAGTATGCTTGAAGGCAATTAAGAAGATTTAGTGTTTGAAGCGAATAGGCAATTTTCTTGATTGATTTGCACATTTGACTTATATAGATATAAGAAGATGTGGTATGAGTGCCAATGAGACAACTCTCCATCCAAGTAAAAATTTATAAAAGTAAACCACTATAGGTCACAGTACGGTCTTCAACACGGAGCTTGGCTCACACCGAACCGTAAGCTATAAAGGGCCCCAAAAAATTACTAGTGTAAAACTATTTAAACGGGAAAACCAACGGTCTAATCTATATAAAAAACGAGAAACACTTATGAACCACATCAACAAACGACAACTACTGAACATCAGATTCCTGACTTAGGACAGGTGCAAACAAATGCAGCGGGTTTAAACGTTTTAATGGTACCAAACCTTCACCCTTTTTCTGAAACAATAGCGTAACATCACAACATAGAAAGACACACTATAAAATATCAACTGAATGCTTGGTCCTTACTTGCAAATATTTAAAGATGTATAGTTATAGTTCAATTGGTATGCGTTAAAGCATTTTTGATTATGCAAAATACCGTCATGACTGTAGAAACATGACAAAAGGTAGTCTGTACGACTGTACTACTTTAGTTAGGGGTTAAATTATAATTCATCTACAATGTATCTATTCAATAATCTATTATCTTCATTTGTAATTTTATATTTTGATAACTGTTTACCTCTTTTAAAATTAGATTCAATTAATATTGTTAAAGACGTTTTTAATCAAATAGAATACAGCATTTTGATATTAACAAAATATCTCATATGGAGCATAAAAGAGGATGCTCTAAGATAATAATACCTACTGAAACTGTGAAATGGTTTATTCCCTCAAACTGTAATATGTATATAAATGTATCATGCTGTGACATAAACCTTTGATAATAATGTTTTGCCTCTAAACAGATTATATACAGTATTATTTGACAGGATGCAGACCGATTTTTATCAATATTTACTTTAAAATTGTGTGATCATATTTCTAATACGTGTGTACATTGAATATTAAACAACACAAAACAAGCAAAAAATATTTGTTTCAACTCAAAACAACTATCACAATGTCCTATACTAATGATGCATAAAATTCTAACTAACTTTGATTTATGTTATTATACTCACGAAGCTAAAAGAAAAACAAAATTAACTAATTTGAATCTTATAGAAAAAAAAATCAGTATATATATTTATATATTTAGGATCTGTTTCATATTGATAGTATGTATTGAAAAAGGCTCATATAGTTAAGACTTTCTACAAACAGGTGTTTACTGAGCTTCCTTTACATTGCTTTACATTCCTTTTGATAGAAGTTTAGATATATCAAAAAGTTTTTCAAGAAAAAGAAATAATGGATTAATGTACTAAAATCCTTTTATTTTACTCTTTCAAGGTGTAATACCACCAACACATAGTACATCCAGTTTAATACAAAAAAGGGTTGAAAAAAATAGTCTCTTGCATTTGACAGTTGTTGGAAATTAGCCATGTATTTCATTGCAGAAAATCTTTTTCTGAGTCGTAAGCATGAATCTTGGGTGTTTTAAAGCAATATTTTTTTTATTTGGTATTTATGTTTCTATAAAATATTTTGGAAATTTAAGGGACATGATTACTAACTTCTGGTGATGTTTACTATCTTATATGCAATGAAAAGGTGTGTTATATTTTCACTGTAGTAATGGACAGGATAAAACTTTATTCATGCCAAGTATTTCTTTATTCAAAACAAAGATGAATTCTACACATTTTTTTTGAAAAATGCCAATTAAACAAAGGCTTATAGGGGAAAAACAATTATATATTAAATTTTCATAGTAGTACTGGACAGGATATAACTTTACTTATGGTAAGTATTTCTTTATTTAAATAAAACAAAGATAAATTCTGCACAATTTAAAAAAAGCCAATAAAACAGAGGATTATAGGGGAAACAATAGTGGTAATACCCCTCAAGCCTTCCAATAACGAATTACAACTTTTCCCACATTGGCCAATTTTTTTTGTTAATGAACTAAGCTTGCTATTTTATAAAACACTATTACTATTGTTTGTATCTTGGTGACTTTTATGTATTTATAGTATCTATAGAATTTGAGGTTTTTCTATGATTAAAATAGAATGATTATTAGTTTAATAAGAAAATGTTTGAATGACTTTTACTTTTTGGGGAGACTTGACATTTCTTTCCAGGAAATAAAAATGAAAAGTTACCTGAATGTGATTTTAAAAAACACTGCATTCTGATTAAATAAATGACCTGTACATCATTTGAATTGTTATAATTCAGACAATACCACCTATGCAACACAGGTCCAGTTTTGAATGTTACAGAGGACTTAAATACTAAACATTCATAATAGAAAATGCCCCTCAAAAACATCATTATGTCATGAGAGCGTTCTGCATTGCTCTTTAAAATTAGACAATTGAAAATGAAATTCATAATTATAACAATTTAAACAATTTATTACAATGTATTACTGGTATATTATTAAGTCAGGGATTACGTTACCACAAATTACTTAAACCCTTTACTAAATTCTTCCATAAATAAAAAGATTTGGTTTGCTAGTTTGGCTGTACCTGTATTTCAGACGGATCAATCCTTTAAATAAACCTTTTCTAAACGGTTACTAATTCAACACTGTTATTAGATCTTTGAATATTGTATTTATTGGTATAAATATTGATTTTTATATCAGTATATCAAAAACATACTAAATCGTTTGTTATACACATATGCATTTTAACGGTACTACAATCTGTCGATACCGTTATTTTGGAATTGCACAAGGTCATGTTTTTCTCTGACTGTTAATTACGTATTAACACTAAATCCTTAATTGACAAATTTGGGTTTATATTGTGTGTTTCAGAATCTGCTATTAATATGTGGTAATATTAAAAAAAATAGCAGTCATTTTGATTGAAAATGACTGACATGTTTAGAATTTTACTTGAAAATATCTCTTTGTTTCCCAAACAAATAAGTCATTCTTGGGCTTACATTGTATATCTTCAAAACAAGCTTTCTTATTGTGTTTAAACTTTCAGTGATAAAGGCAGCCATTTTGATTTAATATGGCTGACATTAACAAAATATATATGCAAAAATCACAATTTCTTCCATATTAACTTGTTTCCCAACAGATTTTGTAATACTGTATTTGGCTTTATATTATTTGTTTCAGAACCAGATTTTCCGTATTTTGTTTTTGTATAAATTTGAAGCCATTTTTATTCAAAATGTCCAACATTTCGGTACTTTGTATGATGAAAATCAGTCTACATTGTTTTTCAATCATGTATTCATTTCAAAAAAATAATTTGCTTTAAATGGTTCTTTTTTTGTCTACTAAACTCCAAATGAAATTTTTCAGGTCCTGCAAGTATTATCATTTGGCACTAGATCAAAACATGAAGCAAAAACAAAATTGTTTTCAACTTCAATAATGTCATCTAGATCAGGACAACCAAACATAGCTTTCTTAGCTCTCTTACTCTTTAATAGGTGAATAAACTTGACCGATGAGGTCTGTTCATTCAATATATTTAAAACCTGCCCAGGGTTATTTGACACGAAAATTGAATAGATTTTTATCAGCTGGATTTTAAATGCTATTCATATGTGGTAATATTAAGATAAAAAATAAAATAAAATAGCAGCCGTTTTGATTGAAAATGACGGATATTTTAAGACTTTTTACTTGATAAATAGTTTTCGTCATATCTCTTTGTTTCCCAAAAAAAAATTAGCCATTCTTGGGCTTACATTGTTTGTTTTCAAAACCAGCTTTCTTTTTGTGTTCAAACTTTGAGTGATATAGGCAGCCATTTTTATTTAATATGGCTGACATTAACAAATGTATATGCAAAAATCACAATTTCTCCCATATTAATTTGTTTCCCCAACAGATTTTTTATTCTGTACTCGGCTTTATATTATTTGTTTCAGAACCAGATTTTCCATATTTTGTTTTTGTTCTTTAGGGATAAATTTGAAGCCATTTCGATTGAAAATGGTCAACATTTCGGTAATATGTATGAAGATATAAGTCTACATTGTTTTTCAAGCATTTATTAATTTCAAAAATATTTTGATATTCATTGGTCGTTTTTGCCTACTAAAACTTCAAATGGAATTTTTCCGGTCCTGCAACTATTATCATTTGGCACAAAAGAGATCAAAACATGAAGCAAAAACAAAATTGTTTTCAACTTCAATAATGTCATCTTGATCTGGACAACCAAACACAGCTTTCTTACTCTTTAATAGGTGAATAAACTCTTGACCGATGCAGTCTGTTCATTCAAAATATTTAAAACCTGCCCAGGGTACCTTGACACGAAAATTGAATAGCTTTTTATCAGCTGGATGTTAAATTAAGACAGATTGTAAAATTATGATTTGACATTTGACAGCTGTAATTTTTTGTGACGGTGACAATTTTAAAAGACATCTAGATATTGTTTTTTTTCCCCATTGACACCATACAGTTTGATTTCTTGTTTCAATTTTGAATTTTCTTAATTATTCTTTTGTGTAATTCTAAATATATTTTCTCACTTTTTTTTTTAGCAAGTCGACATGTTGCTGTTCTAAGATAAGTTCTTGTTTCTTATATCCTTTCAAAATGTTTGGGCATTTTCTCTTGCCATTTTAACACACTACAGTTTCGTTTTCTGATTCCAGTGTATCAACCACTTAATTGTTATGTTATTTGTAAAAAGAATCATTCCTTCAAGGACAATAGTTTTGGCGCTCGTTTTACCGTCGAAGTCGGTCCAGGTTAGCAAAGGTAAGTCACGCTCTGAAACTATATTAGTTGCAAAATCATCATGATCATTTAATGACAACAAAACATTTCTAGTTCATTTAAATCTGTTGCGCTGTCTGCATATTCCACAGGAAGATAATCTCATAGTTGACTACTTATAATTATCATAAATTAGTAATTGCAGCGCTTCGGCGGTTAAAATGTCAACTTCATGATTCTTTACTTGAAATAATCAATCATAAACATAATCTTGTGATATATATTCTAGATATACAATTTTCCCTTCAGTAAATTAGTAGAATCATTTGAATACTCACTCAAAATATTGAAAAATTCCAACCAAGTTTCATTAAGATCTAGTATGTGTTTTTATTACTCAAATCTGTTTCCATAAAGGATCTGTAACTTGTTGATGCTTTCGGCGCTACATTTCTCTCCATATACATTGTTATTTATATAACGAGAAAAGTAGTTAACTTATTTTGTTCGTTTTTAAGTGAAGTCTTCCATATGTTTAAAACTAAACCAACCATGGAGAATATAATATTGATTCAATGCCCATAAAATGTTGACAAATGCAGAGAAACTGGAGGATCAAGGCTTTATAGATATGAATGCTCTTATATATGCCGAACTATTGTAAAAAGTCAAATAACAAAAATACCGAACTCCAAGGAAAATTCAAAATGAAAAGTCCTTATCAAATGCCAATATCAAAAGCTCAAACATATCAAACGAATGGAAAACAACTGTCAAATTCCTGACTTGGTCCAGTTACTGTCATCTGAAACAATAATAGCATTTTCCTGTTGTCCTGATGTCGTCCCAACTTGTAATCGCCTTATTCTCTTCAACTGTGTCGTCTTTGTGGAGTATGCATGTGTTGTTTGAAGCTAAAATGGCTTCTATGCTTGTTATGATTGAGTTAAGCCTTCCAATTGATATTTTATAGTGTGTCTTTCTATGTTGTGATGTTATACTATTGTTTCAAAAAAGGGAGGAGGTTTGGTACCATTAAAACGTTTAATCCCGCTGCAAATGTTTGCACCTGTCCTAAGTGGTTCTCGTTTCTCGTTTTTATATAGATAAGACCGTTGGTTTTCCCGTTTGAATGGTTTTACACTAGTAATTTTTAGGACCCTGTGTAGCTTGCTGTTCAGTGTGAGCCAAGGCTCCGTATTCAAAGCCGTACCTTGACCTATAATGATTTACTTTTATAAATTGTTACTTGGATGGAAAGTTGTCTCATTGGCACTCATACCACATCTTCCTATATCTTTTTGTGTTCGTGCTAGTGCATTAACCTCTATCAGCCTCATTCCTTAAAATGATTTTGTTTGTAGTCTATTTACATTTACACTGCCTTACCGAATAAGAACAGTTCAGCCTATTTGTTCTATGTTTTATTACCCCCTAACATTAATCAAAGAAATGCTGCATAAGCTTCTCGAACTTCGTTTGTGTATTAAAATTGAGAATGGAAATGGGGAATGTGTCAAAGTGACAACAACCCGACCAAAGAGTAGAAAACAGCCGAAGGCCACAATGGGAAAATCCCGCACCCGGAGGCGGGCTTCAGCTGGCTCCTAAACAAAAATGTGTACTAGTTCAGTGAAAATGAACATCACATTAAACTCCAAAACATATAAATCAACTAAATTAAAAAAACATAAAAAAACTAACAAAGGCCAGAGGCTCCTGACTTGGGACAGGCGCAAACATGCGGCGGGGTTAAACATGTTTTGTGAGATCTCAACCCTCCCCTATACCTCTAGCTACTGTAGAATAAATAAACACACAGCAATACGCACAGTAAAGTTCAATTCAAAAGAAGTCCGAGTCCGATGTCAGAACAGGTAACGAAAGAAACTAAGAACAATTACAATGATACGTAAATAAACAAAGGACTACTAGCAGTTACTGACATGCAAGCTCCAGGCCTCAATTAAACTGATTGAAAGATTATGTCTTCACCATATGAAAATCAAGCACAATCCCTCCCGTTAGAGGTTTAGTATCATACCATCATAAAATATATGAGAAGAATAAAACCCGTATCATGCCAACAACTGGTTTTAGAATAAATGTGTTTATTTCCGATGCAAAGACCCTATGAGTGAATCAATATTAATACCAAATAATGGCATCTTTAATGACTTTACAACAGTATCGTAACTATATCCCTTCTGAATAAGTATGTTTAAAGGTTTGGTTAGCTTTTGAGGTAAATGCCGACATTGTTGTGCTTTGTATAGAATATTACCATAAAAGATTGATCAGTTTCATACCTTTGCCTGTTTGAATTTTTTTTTCTCTATTTTTTTTACTATTTTAAAATTTCCCAACAGATTATGAAGAAAATTGTTTTCCTCACTAGTTAAATATCTGTTCTCGGTAAATGATTGGTCGAAATTTAATTATGACGTCAAATTTTCTTGGTTTCTTCTGAATTTCCTATTGTGACGTCATGAAAACAAGGCGACCATGCCTAATGACATATAAAGAACACAACTTTCTGCAAATCTTTGAAAAGGAAGGATAAAAATCATTAGAGAAACAGATTCCACCACTATAACTCGTGTATTACGATATTTCTCCACTCTCAACAGTTAAATTTTAATTATTTGAAAAGCTCGACAAGCCTCGCGCTTTAAATATTAACATTTGACTGTCTCGAGTGGAGAAATATCGTAACACACTTGTTGCAGTGGTGGAATCTATTTATATAGCACCTTAGATCCGTCTTGTAAAACTCCAATTTTCACAAAGTCCTCTTATACATTAAACTGTTGCAGTGTTGTGGTTGAATGTTTGTACTTCTGTGAGGTAAATATAATTGAAGAAAAGAGATATCAAATTTTGTGGTGTTTTTTTTCCTGTTGAATCTTTTTTTTTTCCTTTCCCCTACATTTTTGTTTCACTATTTCTAAATATTTTTGCAGTTCATAGACTGGATTTGTTTTTAAATAATTGGATTTTTTATCACATTGGACAAATATTGTACAATGAACAAAAAACTGCATTGCAAAGGTTGTCAAATTCTGACAAACATGGACTTTCATAGTAGTTTTCAAATATTGTGGTCATCCAAATATGTTCGTCCTCATCCTTTCAAGATCTAATAATATTAATAAGAATATTCATTTACAAAAGGGTTACTACCTGTAGGTATAAATACGACATTTCATAAACAATCCGTCAATCTGAAGCTGCATACTCTAGACTGCTTCTTGAGCCGAAGCTTTTCTATTGTTCATATAAATGAAGGCAACAGTAGTATACCGCTGTTAGAAATTCATAAATCGATTGAGAAAAAACAAATCCGGGTTACAAACTAAAACTGTGGGAAACACATCAAATATAAGAGGAGAACAAAGACACAACAGAAACACTAAAATGCAACAAACACAGAAACGAACTATAAGATAACAATAGCCATTTTCCTGACTTGGTACAGGACATTTTAAGAAAAAATGGTGGGTTGAACCTGGTTTTGTGACTAGCCAAACCTCCCGCTTTAACTAGTAAACTAGTCCTATTTTCTTCATTGTGCCCACTGAACCCTAGTTACCTTCAATAGCATTTTTCTTTTCATTAAAAAGGAGTTTACTCATCTTCCCTCCTGATTAACTGATGTAAGACAAGATGTAGGCGACACATGAGTATACATCAGTAACACATGTAACATATTGGATATCAATATTTACATTCCATGGTGTTAAAAGTAAAGGATTGTAATTGTTTACCCATAAATCAGAAAGTTCCCTCTCATGATGAATCATATTTTTGGTTGTCACTGTTTGCAGACATTGTTTGTATTCCGAATAAGTTGTATTTGCCTTTCTGAAAAAAGCATTTCATGAGAGATCTAATAAAGAATAATATGCAGTGGTTACATCCCATACATCTTCTAGTATCTGCATGGCAGATCTTGTTGGCTTACAGATTTTGTCTATTTGTTCAAGTGTTGTAGGTGTTTTTAGTCTCTTAGTATCTTCCTTTTTATGTTCATCTGTTTCACTTTTTTGCTATAAATGTATTACATATTGGAGGTCTAAGGAAGTTAAACCTGCATGTTGTTGAATATTTCTTGCAAAATTTTGTGTGACTTCGACTTTGCATTTGTACTGATGTAACGATTTCATAAAGTTTAGGATTGTTGTCTTTATTATGTAACTGACAGGTTAAGTGTTGAGCAGCAAATCTGCAAATATCTTTATCACTATCCTGATTTAGTCTAGGTGCACCGTCAATCCATACTAAACAATGGATATGGGTAGACCTTCGTTGTTGGAACTCTGTTCTAAAGAAGAAATCAACAATCTTTTCTATTGACTGTGCTTTTGACATCAACCTATTAGTAAAAAAAGCTTTCACTCTGTGGTAAGATAATATGGCGCACCTTTAATAAGGTTGCATTTATCTGTTCATTGCAGATCACAAATATATTTTCTGTCATGACTTACTTGCAGTAAAGTATTTAAAACATCATCCATCTTGTTTCGCTAGCAGAAAATGTAGGTATTCCAATTTGCCTAATCATTGCATAGATATTTCATCGTTCTATCCTAGTATGGTGGAGTGCCACGAACTGTTTTTTTTTTTTTTTTAAATTGTCAGGTATTGTTAACATGGATACATTTATTTTCTATTCATCTTCAGTTTTTGCTTACCTTTACGATAGCTAGGGATATATTTCATGTAACATTCAATATTTCAGTCATATACTGCGCAAAACTATAAATATTGACTGTCTGTGGCAAATCAAGTGTCTGCGGACAATAGCCGTGCATTAAAGTATTTGGAAGGTGTTAATCTGACTTGTCTCTCCATTTAAACCATTGTCGTGACGTCAGCCTATTCATTTACCGTGGATTCTTTTTCTAGAATCAACGCTTCCTAAATCTGTCGCTGAAATTATATTCAATTGTTTCCTTTGTGTGCCTAATTTCATTAAGATTGAATTGGCTAATTTACTGATTTCTGTTCACTAATGGAATTAATTTAAAAACTTACCTTTATTTTTTTGTAATTTTTATAACCCTTCACTGGGATTCGAACCCGTCCTTAAAATCTGTTATGTGTGACTGACATCATCATATCGACGAAACCTCTCGGCTACCAATGGGTTACAATTTAGTTGTCTTTTTTATATATATAAATGAACATATGATATACATCGGTACAACGGACACACAGGGCTTGCACCTTTATATATACATAAAAGGCAATCGTATAGTATAAGATGGTAACCGCGAGGTTAGCATGGTTAAGATCAATGAGTTAAAGATGCAGACTTGTCGGTTTAGGTTCATATCCCTGTATTCTCTTTGCTGTCCCTATTCTTTAGTATTCCTATTTTTTATTTTATTTTGTATGTTATTGTGGCAATTTTTTAATAATAGCAAGTTTTACCGTATAATTTTGGATTATTATTGGCTATTTCACATATTTGAAACGAAAATGATTACATTCTATTTGTTCTTTTTTGTTTTATAAATATAGTATGATTTCATCTGTTTTACTACATTATTTTACAAATGTTTATTCGCAAATTCCTATGCGAGTAAATCGTGATGTGTCTAGAATTAGGCTTCTTGCTAGAAATTTCCGTAACATACTTCATATATACTTAATATATGCTCTTTGGTTGGGTGGTTGTCTCATTGACACATTTCCCATTTCAATTCTCAATTTAATTAGAAATAAGTTCGAATATGTCTTATTTTGTAAACACAGATAATATTCAGATGCCTGATAATTCAAAAGCAGACGTGTAGTGTTATATTTGTATTTTTCTAACCAATTAATTGTGATCTTAGATTTATTAATGCATCGTTGAACATGATAAAATGGTTAATTAAACTCACTTACAATACCTTCTAATTAAGAAAAGGCTCTCATTTTAAAAAGACATTAACACAATAGTTTAAGTTATAGATACAATGGATAAGCGTTGATTCATGAAAAACAAACCATTCGCCCTGCGGACTCATGGTTTCTTTTTCAAGAATCAACGCTTATCCGTTGTATCTATATAACAGAATATCCATACTCCCAGGATGTAGATGTGGAAATGCCATTGCATCTATACCTTCCTCTTTGAATATGCTTTTTGGTATCTGATTTTCTCCAGGAGCTAGGCAAAAAACCTTCCCATCAGTATCAAGGATTTCTTGTCCAAGGTCTATAGGCTGTAAGCAGGATAAGCAGCATTATCATTATCTTCAATGTCTGGATTGCTCATTTTCAATTGCATCATCACTAACTGTATCAGAACAATTAATATTCTTGTTTTCCTTGCTAATATCTGTATTGCTACTTTCCCAATCATGAATGTCCATCTTTACTGAATTATCACAAAGAACAAGATAAGTTTCACATCTGTGTACATTTATATTTTTTTAGAAGGATCTGAACTGGTTCCTGCACATAAGCTAGATTATGAAATCGAATTTATGATAGCCTTTTATTCAATTTTACGTTTGAGTTTTACTTTTATTAATTGTGCATCATTTATTGGTCTAGGCAGTGTTGCAGTTACACTGTTTTCGTCACATGGTACATTGATACAACGTCCTTTTACTCCACTTTGACCTCTTTTTGGTAAACTAAGAACCTTCATGAATGCAATGCGTAATGCAACAAGTTGTTTTTCAAGATAATTTAAGTTCTTAAGTTCGGAGGGAATAGGTTCTAGATTAAGGCCATTTGCTTGTGCATGTGGTGGCATATTGTTTGGGGATAAATGTCGATCGCATGTAAAGCATGTCCATTCCTTTACGTTTTCACATTTTGCTTTTAAATTTTCATCACATGTATGCAAAAATTTCCAGTTAAACATTGGTTTGCTTTTTCATTAAAATACTTTGACCTGTTACATCTTTTTACCTGACTTTTGTACAAAGATCTTATGCACACTGTGCAGATATATACTGGAAGGTCTTGTGTTCTTTTTTGAAATTGTTTAAATGCTTTCTTAAAAGACTTTCTATTTGAATATCTTTTTCACTCTTAAAGATACGTCTTTGTGATATATGATTTAAAAAAAAAGTTTTTAGATTATTTCTTAACAATGACTCGGATGCATATTTCTTTATAGATGAAGCCTTCAACTTATTTCTTAAAGATGTATACCGCTGATTCTTGATCTTTGAAGCAGAATTGACATTCTGTCTGAATGTTACACTGCTCTCGTACTTCTTGGAAGATTGGGATTTAAGGCTCATTTGAAAATGAGTATTAATTCTACACTTTGTCCTAGAAAATGCTTCGACCTTTCTTCAAAAAAAAGAATTATCTGCATATTTGATTATGAAAGACACCTGCTCAAATTGTTTGTAATTCAAATTTGTTTTGAGTCTAATTCTAACACTCTTCTCTTTGTTTTCTCTGTACACTTTGTTTGTTTTATAACTTATTTTTTGACAGTTTTTGTTTTTGTATTCCATGTATACTTTGTCTGTGCTATATCTTAATTTAACAATCTTCTTTCTTTGTTCTCTCTACACTTTGTTTTATAACATATTCTTTGGCACTTTGTTGCTTTCCATGTACTCTTTGTCTGTGTTATACTTTAATCTCTCATTCCTGTTTTGCTGTAGTTTGTTCTTTCTTTCTTGCTCTGTTTTTTTTTTATTTTCAATATTTTGATGGTTTACAGTGTTATTTTGTCTAGCTGTATTCTTTGTCTTCGGCATTTCTCATCCTTTAAGTTCCTTTCTCCAGCCGATCACACAAGTATGTTTGTAAACTTGGTGAAAAATTCTGCAATTTTGTATAAAATGATTACAAATTATATGTCTAATTATATCATGAAATTCTTGATGACCACAAATAACATATGACAATGCTGCAAAGAAGCAGTTTCCATCGCCAGTAATGGTTTGATGGGTGGTTGTTCTAGCTTGTTGTTAAGATGGTGAAACATCTGTTTGATTATCATTCCGTGTTTTTGTAGCCTTTAGGTTTAATAGTAACTGAAAACGTTCCTTCCATACTGTATTTACACGAACGTATACATGCGATGAAGAAATCTGTAAGAAATAAAGAGAGGAATTATGTATTATATATATATACAATATACATAATTTCTGCTGAAAATATCAATGCTGCAAAGTTTTAGAACTTATCATGTTATAGTGCATTGCTGATATTGTTTCTCTGTTTAAACACATTTCTGTCAGAACATTTATCGTGTAAGCTTGGGGCAAACATGTTGAAATACATTAAACATTTGAAAGCAAGGAAACCACAAAGGTCTTTCTTAACAAGTATTTAGTAGCTACAACATTATTTTTTATGAGGTGAATATGTTTGTAAACTTTGTAAAACAAAACCACGTTAATTTGATATGGCTTTACCTTCAAAATCAAAACAACTAAAAACAACCCAGTTGTAGTCGTTAATTTCTTTTCTCTTTTCTGTATTCATATTACATTGAAGTTTCAAATAGCTAATTTTGATTTTTATACATTTTGTTTTTGTTTCTTATCAATCAATTGATGATATTTGAACATTGGAAAACTACCGTTGCCTATATTTTAAACATATTTTTTCTCTAAATTGCTGTTTCCGCTGTTTGTCTTTCCTTCTTTTTGCTCTATTTGTCTTTGCCATGATGTAATATTTCTGAAATATATACAATAAAATTTGAATAGAATTTCTATACAGATGTCTATAATGATAAATGTTTGAACTTTAGTAGATTTATGATTGTATTGTCTTCTATGACACAAATATGAGTATGCTTGCTGACATGGGTTCAAATAAATGTGGTTTAAGCATTTGTTCTCCTCTTGGACATGGTTGAACAATTAACCAGTGGATGTTAAAGGTTGAATAATTATGTTTTTGATGTTAAATATTCATTTATTTCACATGAAGTATAACGTAAAACAAATATACTTTTAAAATTGCATATTCATCAGTATAGCTGATGTCATTTATAAAAGTGATCTAGAGGATACCAACGGAACATTCAAACTCAAACAACAATACACAAAACGTTGAAAAAAAATTGAGCAATATAAATCCCACCAAAAAAAGGGGTGATCTCTGGTGCTACGGAGGGGTTAGCAGAACTTGCTCCACGTGTGACACATGGGGATTGAATATAACATTAGAACAAATATTGAGACTGATAAATTGAATGTGGTAATAGTACAAAACTGAAGTGCCTTTCAATATTGAAGTGCTTTCACGTTTAAGGTGTGTTCAAAATATATACGACCATTGGTAGTTCTTAACCTGCTGTATATATCATTTGTTGTTTCCGTCTGTTATATTGGAAATACATACATTTGAATAAATAAAAAAGACTATCATACTTTCATACCTGACTAAAATATCTTTTTTAATAAATGTCTAATATTCTTCACCTGAAGATTGTTTTTATATTGGGAATAATGCTATTGAAAATTCCTTTAAAAAAAAAAAAAAACGGAGTACAGAATTATAAAAGTACAATATCCAGATTCAACAGAATCTCTGCTCTGAAAATATATATATTACACAATAAGAACATTTCCTAATTAATATTATAAAAAGTGTCTTAAATTCTTCAAACAACACTGTTTATTTTTCAAATGTCTTCAGTTCAGATTCTTCTAGGTTCAAATCATTTGCTTCAGAATATTGTGATGCTGATATCCCAGGATCATTGGTATGAGATACTTCTGCTGGTTCTTTTTTTTATCATTTTTTCTATCATTCTTATATGCATCCTTGGATGACAATAATGAGTCATTGAAATTCATCTATTTCGTACTCCTCTTTTTTTCGTTGGAGACCGTAGTTTTCTTTTAATGTCTCAGACATCTTTTTACGACGTTCAATTTCAGTGTTTTCATATTTTTAATATTTTTTTTTCATCAGCAAACTTATTCCCCTTTATTAGGAATTCATCAATAGTTTTAGTGTAAAAAAACACTGTGTTTAGCAGGAACTTTAATTGAACATTTTGAAAAGCATCCTTGCAAATGATACGCCTTGGCCTTCATGTCTTAGACATTTTGTTCATGTTCACATATGTTTGTTGCATTTTTTCCTGCAAACTTAATCAAAATTTACCAGCTGTTAGTATTATCTAACAGGTACCTAAATAAAATGAATTATCCCTGCCTTCATGCTCCAGGGAAATTAGTTCTTCTCCCCCAGAACAATTTCAACAGTTATGTGCCAAAACAGGAAGGTTTCCACAGATTAAAAAGTGCTCATATGTTACTCCTCATTACAGACAACCTGCTTGCCAAATATAACGTCATTCTGTTCAGGAACTGTTGAGAAAAGTCTTACAGAAACATTTTTTAATGAATGGACAAACGGACAGATGCTAAATGAGTAAACAGATAGAGGGACACGTTCAATGCAATATAGTCCCACTTTAAGAATTGTCTATTAAAACGTGAGTAAAAACTGGCAATATACAAGGATATAAAGTAACGTACACTAAACCTTTATAATAAAGTTAGCACACATATTAAAACTGGCAATATACAAGGATATAAAAGTACGTACACCAAACCTGCACTATAATTCTAGCATATATAAATATATTTCTTTAAAGAATTGAAATTAAATCCAACAGCATTTAAATATAATAGTGAAATCTTGCCTAATTGCAATCCAAAAAAAAAATACTTTCATTTATAAAAATATTAGGAGGCAGTTACACACAAATGTATAGGTAACTTTTGATCATCAATAAAACGTCAAGAAAAAGCAATCTTTTTAAGGGGGGATTATATATGTTTGTTGAAAACAATCTTTTTCAAATAATTTGGATAATAATAGAAACCTATCATATTAGATATTACTCCAACATGAGCAGAAGGTAGTTTGTTTGGGTCATGAGGCAAAACAAAATTTCAATTTATATTTTACATCTATATCTCTGGATAAGATGATGCTTTCAACTATGCGGGAATAGTTTTATATGTTAAATACGTCAAATATTTAATTTAGAGTTGCATGGTAAATTTGGCCAATCAAACACTATCCTTAATTTAGGTATTGACTCGTGCATGTATTTATAAGTTTCTGAAATGTAAATGAGTAATTCATTTCGAGACAGAGGACAAATAATTCTTAGAAAAACTTGCAAACGTGAAAATGGACAAAACTGCAATGATAATTTCAGTGTAACATTGTTTTATTTTAATTTCAAAATACTTGTAGACAAAATACAGTAAATCAGTTTATCTGAAAGATTCTGCATTGTATAATATTATACAGCGTATGTCACACAGAAGACAGAATGTCACAGTGTGCAA
Organism: Mytilus californianus; assembly: GCF_021869535.1. Classification (NCBI taxonomy): domain Eukaryota; kingdom Metazoa; phylum Mollusca; class Bivalvia; order Mytilida; family Mytilidae; genus Mytilus; species Mytilus californianus. The sequence goes on along the minus strand of NW_026262604.1, from coordinate 60,224,934 downwards.
AAATAAGGATATGAATGAGTGTTATCCAGCACCAAAAGGAGGGTCTACAAATAATGCATTTTAAGAAGTACTACTCACATAATTCTTTACATGCAGACTTAACCATGCAATATGAAACCTGGCCTTGGTAAAAGAAAACTTTCAAGAAAAGAGTGTTTTTAATTATAAAATGAAAATGTTTTTTTCTTTTACCAAGGCCAGGTTTCATATTGCATGGTTAAGTCTACATGATCTTTTTTATATGAATATAAATGTGAGAATGCAAACTTAATAAGAAAGTCAATATATTTAATTGTGAAATGTATCATTAAATTCTTTTAAGCCAACTTTCTCATGAAGCAAGAGTTGAGGTTACTTATTTTCTAATTTCAACTTTGTGCTAGCTTAATAAAATTTAAAGTTTAGTGTTAAAAAAGGCAAAGCAATATCAGTTTCATAAACCTCAAATTTTATTTGATGCCATCTGATATGATAAACAGCTATATACCGCATTTATACATACAGATTTATGCAACGTATATATACAACGTATCGTATTTATACATAATAAAATTTCTTATCTTTCGTTCAACAGTCATGATGCTTCCTTGGTGGCTAGACTCAAACCGAATTAAACACGTTTTGTCAACATATAAAAAAAAATTCTCAGAAGCAAGAGATTGGGTTCAGTGTTTCACTTCTATATCAATCAGATCATTAGTTTAAGGGTGGGGATCTTGACCATTAACTAGATATTTGAACATTCTCAAATGAAAGGGATGGGGATGGTCCGTGGGGACGTTCTTTAAAATAACATTCAAATCAAAGGGGTGGGGATCTTTATCACGAACAATATAATTCTACATTTTCAAATAGTAGGGGGTGGTTATGACCCCGTGTGACTAATTCTATATATCATTCAATTAATTTTGGCATAACAAACCAGATTATATATGGTTAAAGGGTGAAAATCTTGACCACTTACAAGATATTTGAACATATTTAAATGACAGGGGGTGGGAATGACCCCTGGGTACTAAACATATATATATCATTCAAATCATCTTGGCAAACCAGAATATATATGAATTGGAATCTCGATCACTTATAAGATATTTGAACATATTTAAATGACAGGGGATGCGAATGACTCCTGGGGACTAACATTGTAAATCATTTTAATCATCTTGGCATAACAAACCAGAATATATATGGTTTGGGGTGGGGATCTCGAACAAGATAATTGAACATATTTATATGACAGGGGATGCAAATGACCCCTGGGGACTAACACTGTCTATCATTTAAATCATTTTGGATAACAAACCAGAATATATATGGTTTGGGAGTGGGGATCTCGACTACTTACAAGATATATGAACATTATCAATGACAGGGGTGGGAATGACCCCTTGGGACTAACCCTGGGTATCATTCAAAACATTTTGAAATGACAAACAGGAAGTATTTAAAGTTTAGGGATGTGGATGTGGAAAACGATTAGTGTAAATACAATGCCGTCATAGGTGATCTATCAAATCATTATTACAGTCTAAGTCGAGATATTGGTACCTGGTGTTTACATGCAAAGAGTAGTAAAAAGAAGAAAAATACATAAAAAAAATAATCCATTAACTGCATTGAAAACTAAATTTGACTATGATTTGAAATACGGATCAAGATCCAATGTACAATCTACACAAAATCCACTAATGAATAACTGCCTTTACAAATCCATGATTTATTATATTAAATGTGAAGTATTAAAATGATAAGCAATGATATATAAATAAACTAACTAAATGTTTTTTTTAGTCATAAAATTGTACAACTCTTTATGCAGCAACATTTTCTACACGATTTACGAAGAGAAACTGTCAAGCTTTTGCTTTGAAGTAAGTAGTCCGATTCTTGACATCTTTGTAATTGTACAGAATTTTGAGCTGCCTGGAATTGGATGAAATCGATGTGAAATGTAGGAATGTATTTATCTTGTTGATCATCTGCATCTTCTTCTTCTATGTCGTTATATTTGTCTTCCTCTAAGTTGGAATCACTTGTTTCGGATTCCATGCTCAGGCCGTTCATTGAAAGCGTCTGACATTAGTGTCTGGAATTAAAAAAAAAAAACATTTACAATGTGGCTAAATGGACATACGTTAAGAGATATCAAATACAAACAAATTGTAGTGTGAGCAACTGTTAATTTATTCATACCCTTCTCTTGCTTTTGAATAAAAGAAGAACAAACAACACATACAGCAAACGATGTGGAAACAGATCAATGATGGCTAATAAGTACATTCACTGTATAGCTCCACATATAAAAGTGTCATCATTTATCAGCAAGCTCTGATTTCAAGCTGCTAGGACGTCTATCAATGCAAAACATACACCATTAATCGGCAAGCAAGAAGTAGATTAGTGACGGAATCGAAATCACATGGTCAAGCATGCAAATATGTAGTTTTGTACCAAATATCAGAAAGCTCTTAATTCTTGTTATTAAGAAAAAGGCAAACAAAACGTGTTCCGTACAGATAAAAACCAGTATACCCCCACTCTGTTGGATCTCAGGTTTTGAATAGAAGGTAAATATATAAAAGAGTATCATTCAATTTCAATCTTTCTAATACGTCGTAGTTTTTATACGCAGTTTAATATGTAGCGTATTATACCGTTGTTTGTCCGTCCATCTGACCATACGTCAACACTTCGAATGCTAACTTTGCTTTCAGTAATTTCCGTGATTAGGATTGACCGAAGAAAGCTGCCTGTCGATTTTGATTTTGTTGGTGTCTTAGTTACAGTTATTTGTATGTGTGTTTGAATTTTTAGTCAGTTGTGTTATATGTCTGTGATTTTACACCGTTTTGGCTGTTGGATCCCAATTGTTGTCACATTAACCTAGTATGTCTGATTGGGTTGTTCACCCATTTTTTCAATAACGGAACTATAACTATATAACTGTCATACAAGTGGGAGGTTTGATTGGCTAAAAACACATCACAGGCACATCACAGTTATTTTTTCACTCATTCTGTTGTTTGATAACGTTTGATTTTGTCGGTTTTTATGGACTTCCCCCTTTTTGAATTTAACTTGAAGTTCGATATTTTCATTATTTTTTTTTGAATATTATTCGGTTTGTCGTTCCATAGTTATGGGACTTTAACAAATATATTCGAGGAAATTGATCACCTATTAGGCACTAGCTCGAGTTTGCTTTAATCAATGTACTTGTTGATAAGATTGATATAAATAATCTTCCTATCGATTTTAACTTTGTAGTTCCAGCTTTAACTGTCACATTCAAGGCAGATTTTTACATAATGCGCTCTTTCTATTTTAGTTTGCTTAAATTGATTAATTCAAACGTTGACGTATTTGTACTGATTTAGGGAAACTCTATTTTCAAAGTGAACATTTTCTGGTTTGGCATTTCAGAGCTTTGGGAACTTACCGGTCAGACTTAAAGTGATTTTTCACATGTCAAACACTGGAGGATTTTTAAAGTCATATAAAATTGAGAATGGAAATGGGGAATGTGTCAAAAAGACAACAACCCGACCAAAGAGCAGAAGGCCATCCAATGGGTCTTCAACACAACGAGAAAATATGTTTGGCAATATTTATACGCCTACAGGGACTTTTAATACTCATATCTAGGACACTATTTGTGTAAGCCTTTGCAATATAAATGTGCACTTTTTTTCTACGCGATCAATTTACTGACCCCTTTAAAAAGCTATATTTTCCATCATATTTCTTACAACATATTCAATATGCAAAAGAAAGTCGTATCATGCTTAGCATGCGCTACTCGCACAGCTGTTTTAGAGTACATTTGATGCAAAATATATAGCTTGACTGCATATACATAAGACAAGATGAGAAGTTTACACCTACAATTGATTGCTTGCTGGTTTTTACAGAAAACAGTGTTTTAAGTAATAATAATCCGTCGACGGGGAATGTTGACGATCAATTGAATACGGGGCTTGTTATAAACCAGTAGAAATTTTCTACTGCTACAGACAACCGATCGATATAAGAAAATGTGGTATGAGACAACTCTCCATCCAAGTCAAAATTTATAAAAGTAAATCATTATAGGTCAAAGTACGGTCGTCAACCCGGATCCATGGCTCACACCAAACAGCAAGCTATAAAGAGCCCCAAAAATTACTAGTGTAAAACCATTCAAACGGGAAAACCAACGGCCTAATCTATATAAAAACGAGAAACGAGAAACACTTATGAACCACATCAACAAACGACAACTACTGAACATTAGATTCCTGATTTAGGACAGGTGCAAACAATTGCACCGGGTTTAAACGTTTTAATGGTACCAAACTTTCACCCTTATCTGAAACAATAGTGTAACATCACAACATAAAAAGACACACTATAAAATATCAATTGAAATGGCTTAACTCAATCAAAAGACATATTAACACCAGTGAACATACACTGAACAAATAAATTTGATCTATGATACAATGTAAATACAAAATAAATTAACTAAGGGAAGAATAATTAAAGTAACATGTTATACCGCTGTGAAATGTTAAACAATTTAAGAAAAGCAATATGCTTGAACAAAAATATCAGCCATTTGCAATAACTTTAAACACAGGTAAATGAAAATAATTTTGTTGTTAGGTATACGTGTACATTTCAAATGGAGAAAGGAAATATTTTTTACAAAATAAATAATTTTGATGTTCATAGTACGAAGAAGTGAAAATTTAAAGTAATACCAAACACTTATCAAAGCTGGTATATAGACCAGATATAACCCTGAATAAGTAAACATTAAATAACAAAAAAAGCATTACAATTAGTATAACAGGTCAAATAAACAAGAAAGTAAGGCGCGTAGCAACCCGTACGCAAAAACGCAGTTGCGTACACATCGACAATTTGAAAGAAATAAAAATATGGCCAATCTAGTAAGAATAAAACTGAAGTAATAGAATAAATTAAAAAGTATTATAAAAAAATGCTAATAATCACGTTGTAACTATATTTCGTTCCTGAAACCATACTACTCTTTTCATGTACGGAACCAGCATCGTGATTGTGTTGCTGATGCACACAATTAAAATAGCTGAGTCCTCGGGGTGTCAGAACACAATTGTTACGGCTGCAATGCCTCCTTACCCTGACATTTCTGAAGATTTCAAAGTAACTGATGAAATAAAATATGACGTTCTTGGGAAACAAGTCATTCTTATGATTATCCTGTGAGATATGTAGAGTCTTACATACGTCGTCATAATAGATTTTTTTAAACAATTCAGTCAAACTTAATATAAACTTAAGATTGATTATGGTAATTTTCTTACAACGTCCGCCGTTTTTTTTTATTTGACGATCAACGTGTTTTTATTTTTTATTCTACGTTCGGTCGTGCAAGACCGGTGCCTCGTTCAATATGTTCCCTCGATTTAACTATAGATGCCTCGAGACTAAAAGTGCTTATTCTCCATGCTCATTCAAAGTGCTTATTATCCTTGCTTGGTAAAAATAAAATACTCTCGTTTTGGAAGTAGATAAATAGAAATCGGAAATACTGAATTTGGTGCTTTTCCTTGTTGATTTCTAGACTTCAAACGTATTTATATATAGTCAAAGGTTTCCTAATTATGATATTATAAACAAGGATTTATACTCGGGGAAACTTTAATATACTTAACGTATATGCATGTATGCCGGTATCTACGGCAACGACAGAACGATCTGTCGGTACCATGAGAAGACTAGAGAAATACAATGAAAACCAATCGTTTATCTGGGCTTGGTCTATTGAATATATACTGTGAAAAACAAATTTCAACAGACACGGTTTTGGACATCTTCAGTAGACGAAAGGAAAGGAAATGGTCATTGACTTTCCGAAGTAACTTTGAGAATTAAAAGCTAAAAGAAAGACTGTTTGTTCTCTTATGAAATAAAACTTAGAGAGATTTATTTATGTATTTTCTCCAAAAATAAATTCCATTTAAGTTGCACGGTGTTGGCTTAGAAATTTGTATTTTTAATGTATAGTGGGTTGTCACTGATTAGGTAACAATTAAAATATATGGTAGTGGCACTATATATTTTTAATTATACCTAATATATAAACAAGTTCTACCTACTACACATTAAAAGTTTGCTTTGTCTAATTAATTTTTTTTTCAAATTTAATTATTTTAAAAAGTTGACTTGTTACTCATTAAAATGGGAGGTAATTTTAAGTCCCAGGAAATCGCGTGAATGCAGGATTTGCATCATTTACTCCAGAGCTTCTGGGGGCCTTCAGCGGCCCCCGACCCCTCGCCGTGTGACCTCCTTCCTCGGCATTGAGTACACATCATTTTGGCCTAGCTACGCCCCTGATTTAAGTACGAACACACTTTCGATCAATATATAGCATGTTGTATACAAGTAAGAATTTCCCACTGCTACAGGCCTGCCATATACCCTTCATAGAGCTGTTGAAAGATGTATTTGAATTATTCTGCACGATCCAAGTCCTCTATGTTAAAGTCAAATGATCTTTAAATTCATCACTCACATGTTTGTCCGTGTTGTGCTATCCTTTATTGATTACAAAAGTCAAACAACTTTTACAGTCCAAATCTCTCGTGCTGTGTCACTAAAGTCGAGCGCACCCCTGAAGGTGTGCTGGTATAAGTCCATATTTGTACTTGTTTTAACTGATATCTTCATTTGAAAATCGTCTGTTAGGGAATGATTGATACCACTGTATGCAGTAATCTCTTAGTTATTAAGTTCCGAATTGTCAATCATTAGATTTTAAGGGGAAAGGCTGTGGATTTTTATAAAATTTCCATATTTTAGCATTGAAACAACAAAAAAAGGTTCATTATCCTTAACCATTCACCCAGTGATTAATCATCATTTTAACGTCTTTAGGATTACATGTAAATGTTCATGAATGTTTTGAACGCATCGGTTATCATATCAATTTGGTATTCATATCTCCCTTTTTCCGTAATCTACTATCATTTCATGATGGAACATTTGATTTGTATTTATCAATCCACTATTTTTAATTACAAAGTTCGTAACCTTTCTCACTACAACATGTACTGTAATTAGTATGGTTTTTTTTTATCAATCTTATTTTGGTATTTGTTTGAAATGGATTGTTAGTTATCTTATATATGTTGCAGGAATAGACATTTTAGAATGTTGTTTATTTTGTGATTCTTGAACAAAAATATTAAATTGGTGTGCAATTGGAATTTTCATTTTCATCTGTAGCAAGTACGGCTTATTTATTTCAATTTCGAACATAAATATTTTCTGCATTTTCCGTTACCGAGTTAGAATATGTATTATAGCCCCTATCAAAAGGTGGTCCTTTTCCTACAAAATGATAGTGATCGTGCATCCATGTCGGGTGAATAATTATGTGGACAGCGTACAAAACCATATTCATTTAAAAATACCATTCATTGCAATAACTTCTATAGGATTCGTTGATAAAAAGGGATTTGTCTGTTATCGACTTCCTGTTATTAAATTTCTCGCCATTTATCAAGGTTGACCAACTTTCCTACACTTTCTTTTTTGTTGCATTCTCGTTTTGAAATTGAATAGAGGTTTTGACACCGAAAAATTACAATGCAATCATAAGTCCGTCACTAGGCTTATCTTTAGCTATGTCCTTACCTGGTTAAGAACGAATCAAATTTCATTGTTATCACATTGACAAATGCATGATCACGAGTGATAACTTATGTTACGTATAATTGAATTTGTAGAAACAACTGTGTGCACAGTTATTAATTTAATACAGGAAACACTCAATAATAGTTGTGTATTAAATCACTTGTAATATACTTAAAGTTATATATGGGAACACTTAACGTGTGACATCATTTAAGTATATCTTTTCATACAATCACAAGCTCGAATCACGTCTATAAGGAAGTGTTGTAATATATATGTGCATTCGGTTTGAATTATTATTTCTTCATCTCTGAAATTTAAAGTCAGTTTGCATAGACCTCATTTTCATGGTTCATGCCACATCATCTGGCAGATCAGACATTTGAGAATTTTCTATCCCACGGATAGATTACATTAGCTGTATTTGGGATAACCTTTCAGAATTTTGGGTCTTCAATTCCCTACAACCTTGTACTTCATTTGACCGTTTTGACTTTTTTATTCGAGCGTCACACATAAGTCTTTTGTAGAAAATTTAATACTTGTAACTATGATTGGTTTATTTATGACAAATGTTGTTGTGCCTAAAATGAACAACACTTTTATACTTTTGGTGCGTGTTTAAGGATAACTAAATCTATTAAGGTCAGCTTTGACTTATGGTTTTGGAAACTTAGTCCTTTAATGATCTATAAGTGTAAAGTATAGAGGAAAAGGGAACCCATACATGTTCCTCGTATTCAGCATCGGTACCAGTATGAATAGGTAAATCAGTATTCCATCTACATTGTAGATTCTTGGCCAACTTCGATAATGTCTGATCAGCGCGCGTTTCTGAATCTTCCTCCTAGCCACTACTTGAAATAGCGCCTTTGCTTTACGGATCATTATGTTAATGTGACGACCGAAAAAAATCTTGTAGCAGACGTGCTTATGCGTAAATTGATAAGATTTGTAGTTTGACAGCTTGGATGATGAAAAACTGCAGCGACTACAGACTTCAGTTTTTCTGTTACCCTATTTTCCTATATGTTGTTTTCGTATTTTTTTGAATTTGTATGGGTCAGTTAACATCAATTTTATTGTAGTGAAATGATAAATTGTCCCTACGTTCGGTGTTAACCTTTGTCAAAAAGAATGTGTACCACAATTACAAAAAAATTACAACTTATGGAGTTCGGTATTTTTGTCATTTTACATTTAACAGGACTACCTATTGTTTTTATTGTAAAAATATTGTCGTCCGGAACATGCATTGGACATTAACCTCACATATTGTTGTCAATATAATGGAATTCAATGCGATCGTTACACAAGTGAGAGGTTTAGCTAGCTTTAAAACTAGATTTAATCGACCATTTTGTATATAAGGAAATGCCTGTACCAAGTCAAGAAGATGACAGTTTTTTTTTCATTCGTTTGATGTTTTTGAGCTTTTGATTTTGCCATTTGATAAGGAACATTCCGTTTTGAATTTGCCTTGGATTTCGGTATTTTTTTTTATTTTATTTTCTATGACAATTTTTATTACAAATCAAGGTAACAAACAAAAAACTCAGGGTATCCGATGAATTTCAAAAGGTGCGACACCATGTGCGTCGACAGGGTGAGTGTTTCTTGCTATGCATTGTTTAAAATAGACATCACGTAAGCTTTCACTTTAGTTTAACTTTCATACTTTTTTTCTATTTATGAATGTATTAGAAGTGGAAGTACCACAATTTTTTTTATAAGGTAAATATGTATTACTGTCTTGAGATCAGACAATAATAAATTACTGAAATATAATTTCCATAAACAGATTGAGTCGCCATTTATTTCACTATCACCCAAGATCCACACAAATCGACTGAAAGGACGTCTAGTGAAAGTAACACAAGTCATGTCAAGATATAAAAACGTACAACATATCTTAGATATTGGTATGTACGTTAAAGGGCAACTCTTCTGTACTTTTTACGAAATTTTTCTGTCTATATATTTTCACAATGATAAAGATTTCATTGTTTCTGCACATAAACTTATCTATTCTTTAAACCATGTTGGCAGAACCTAACCTTATACTTCTTACATGAAAATCGCCCGTTCTATTAAATGTAATAATGCTATCTTGTTCTATATCTTACCTTTTCACCTTTGCAGAAAATCATGTTAGATTGTCAATAAATAGAACTGGCAATATGGTATCAGTGTTCCTTTGTGTCACTTTCCTTTTTTTTAACGTATGTTCACTAAATGATGCAAAAACTGCCGAGAAGAGACTTTTGCTTAATGATCCGGATGCTCTTTTGCATCGTATGGAAATGCTTGAAGCAAAAGTACAGGATCTAACCAGGCAGTTGAAGGAGGAGAAAATAAATCATCAAGGTAATCATTACCTTATCTTATTTATCATCTGTTAAGCAAAATGGATTACAGTTTTATTAATTCTATGTGTATCTAGTTTAAGAAAAATCAAATACATGTATTACAATGTTACCATGTCCCCCGCCTTGCACATATTTCATTTGTCCAATGGCAATAACAAAAAAAAATCTTTAAAATTAGTTATAGACATCTGAGGGAAATGTCGGCTTGAGACCAAATGCAATGCAATTTCCGAAGACATAACTCTTTAAAACATTAATTGATCGGCACTGATTTTCGAAACTGCTGATATAGTCCTATGATATGATTTCTATAAAAAAAATCTGGGAAGAATTGTACACCTGAAAGCGCTAACAAGACCGGATGTACGGACGGACGCTTGGCATTTCTATGTCCCCCCGCAATGCGTCGTGCGGCAGACAAAAAAAATAATTCATTTCTATTTAAAGGTTTTCAAAACATATTCATAGCAAAATTGTATCATGAGATTTTCGTTGCACTCGAATATCCTTGTTATCCCATGTATGGTAATTTGGCACACAGCGTTTAAAACGTGATCAGTGTCATGAAATCATGTGTTTACAATTGTCCTCTCTTTTCCTAGTACATACAAAAACAGATATAGATTTAAGACCCCATTCAAACATGGCAGGTGTTTAGGTAAAGTGATAAATGTTTATCTGATTTAGATGTTACTGCATTATTGTTATTTTTAAGTAACTAATTTTTCTTTTTAGTATCTAGTAGAGTGAAGTTTGTCTTTTCATATTTTACTTTGGCCATGGTGATGCCTTTATCGACTGTTTCTGCCTCTTTGTATCATCTTACTATTATCTTACTATTTAAAACTTGCTATTAAGATCGACGTCTTTATTTTACGAAATGTCAAATATGAGAATGTAAAATATCGTCCGAGTTTCCTACACGTTTTGGCAACAAAACTGAACAATTTGTATATATTTAAGGAAATCAACAAACCTATGTCAGATGGGGTAAGAAGGCATGTGGAACTAATTCAACGCTGATTTATTCTGGTACGTACATTTATGTAAACAATAAAAGAGAATTCCAGTAATTTGCAGAATAAACGTGTGTATTCACATGGAATACGGAAAATGGTAACTAAATTGAATTGGGTTCCTGTTTCTTAATAGGAATAGGAGATTGTCTTATTTTCTATTCACGCTGATTTTGTTCTTTTCGTTTATTCCCTTATCTATCTTTTTTTCACTACCATTAAATATTGGGAAATGAGTCTATTCACATATCGATTATATATTATATGAATGGAGAAAAAAATTTATTAGAAAATATGTACAGATTTTGACAATAAGCGAAAAGTTGATCTCCAAATCTAGATTCCAATTTGAAAGCGAATAAATAACGATCACGAAAATTGCTATCCGGAGAGCTACTTTGTTAGTATTAGCAAAAATTAAATTAGGCTGCATTTTGTCTATGTCATGTATTTATTACGACACTTTGGTGTAGACGAAACGAGAATCTGGCGTACATTATTATAACACTTTAAAAGGTATTTTTAAATATATCATGTTTCCATTTGTTAAGGAACCATTCTCAATTATTGCTGTGATTACGCCTACAATTGTTTTTCTATGCAAATCATTTGAATTACGGGATAAAACGTTATTTCCAATGAATTATTATAATAAAAAATGTGTTTCCCGTCCCTCTTTCAACTTTTTCTACTTTATTTCACTCGCTATTTGTATAAAAGCAAAATGGCTGACTTATTTTGTTTTGCCGATGTTTGAGTATTTAAAAGTTTAAAAATGATTATTACACATGTTATTTTCTTTTTGAGCTGCAATCATCAGTTCGTGTTCGTCATTAAAAATCTCATCATTTTTCGTCTTACCGACTTGAATCAATTTTTCAAAACATTCATTTCAAGCAAATCCGCTATTATAGAGTGAATTTCTTCAACCAAATCCGAATTACTATATGAATTCCTCCCTTATATCAGTCAGCACGTTGCTAGAAAAATGTCTCTTTTTTCAAAAAGCAATGGCATCTCATTATGTTGTGTATTTGGTTACAGGTCAGACCGCAGGTACTTCTTATGCAGCGACAGGAGGGTCCGCTAATCCACTATGTATGATTCATGAAGTATTGGGGGGCAATCATCAGAGTGAAAAGTATATGGCAATACTTCGTGGTGCAGAATACCAAGATAATTTCTGGGGTGCCAATTCCTTAGATAAGGATGTGCCTTGTGCAGTTTGCAAACCTGCACACTCTACTGTTTTAATGATTCCAGGCCGAAATAAGTGCCTCCCCGGATGGACAGAAGAGTATCAAGGTTATCTCTCTGGTAACGACGACGGGCACGCTCACACGACGACTTTCATTTGCATTGATGCAAATGTTGACTTTCTTGATTCTGGAGTAGAAAATAATGAGTTAAGTTACCTTATATACGGAGTGAAAGCTCAATGCGGAAGTCTTAAATGTCCACCATATGTCAATGGACAACCGATAACATGTGTGGTCTGTTCTCAATAAAAAAAGCAACTCGTCATAGTTGTCATATGTCATAATTGCTTCCGTAATTTGGAGTATTGGGTGTAAATTGCAGGTGTTTGTTAATTAAAGTAAAAGGTAAAATAACAAAAATACCGACTTCCAATGAAAATTCAAAACAGAAAGTCTCTTAACAAATTGCAAAATCAAAAGCTCATACACATCAAACAAATGGAAAACAATTGTCATATTCCTGACTTTGTACAGGCATTTCCTTATGTAGAAAATGGAGGATTAAACCTAGTTTTATAGCTAGCTAAACCTTTCGCGTGCATGACAGTTACATAGAATCCCAATATATTGACAACAATGTATGATTAATTAATAATTATAATTTTCAAGAGCCCGACAGCTGTCTATTGTTGTATTTGTGACTCACTGGCTCATGACCAACATGGTTTTCTCAATTATTTCAAATTTTATTAATATTATCCTGTAGTAATACTTGAACGTTTGGAGTAAATTCTTACAAAGTCAAAATAAATGAATATTTTTACAAGGAGAATAATCAAAATTGATTAACTTATGTTGCGTAATATCCAGTTACAAATATTTCATACATATTTAAACGAAATCGATTAATTATTGATCCGGTACGGACGTTTTTCAAAGTTAGTCTACCAAAAAAAAAGGCGGAAATGTGAACTGCTACCTAAAATAAGTAGCGTCTAAAGAGCCTGTGACGCTCAACAGGAGCCATGTGCAATTTCAACTATGGCTATTCTACAACGTTAAAGACAAGAGTATTAATTCTGATTAAAAATTCTTTTCTGCATTGATCTATTATTGCTGATGTTTTTTTCTGCATCAGTTTCCATCAAACTTTGTAGTATGTGCACAAAATAAAAACATGGCAAAAATCGTCATGCAAGGGCCTGTTTATAATCAGTAGATTTCAATTTAGATATATGATTACATGATGATATATTTGAAATTCTGATTTTGCTGATCGTATTTTCTGTTTACGAATTATAATTAAAACAGTGAAAAAAAATCGCATTAAGGAAAATAACTCGTATAAAGAGTCTACCCACGATTTCATCATATTTGTAGATCAAGTTTTAACAGAGTTTTTTTAAAAGTGTCTCTGAATTAATTAGCGTTTTCAAGATAATCATAATGAAGAGCTGCGTCATGAGCGTATGATACGCCAGTCGCTTTTTCAATGAATAAAGTTCAATAACTCCTCAATTTGGCGTTCAAATCAAACACAAAGTTTAACAGCTTAAAAAAGCAAAAACATCTGAAAACTTGTGCAAAATATGACTTAAAGGGGTGGAAAAACCTAGTGTTATGATTAATTCATTTTATAAAAAGTAAATTCACACAACATGAACATATCAATACTAGTTCATGTCAACACAAAGTATTGATTGCAGGGCTGGTGATACTCGTCGTAATGGAACCTCTATAGAAGTGGCATCTATTGACCCATATATTTTTGAAACACATCAAGTTACCAAGTTTGTAATTCGGTACGCCAAATGCGCGTTTTGTCTTTATATGGCTTGTATTAAAACAGTTGGAACGTCAAATGACTTAAGATAGAAGAGCATTTAAAAACAAAATTTCCAAACAAATCATCGAATAATCAACATTTTCAACCGGTAAAATTTCAACACAAAAGTGAAAGCTACTGTTGTTTTTTTTTCAATCAAAATCATCTTAAAACAAGTGTTGTAATGTTGAAACAACTTACAAATATTTGTTACAAATTAAAAATGTTAGGTACGAACATGACGAAATGGTGAATCTGGATACAAAATAGCATTGGTACGAAATAGTTAAGATATGAATTTACTGGCTTCCGTTATTAATACCCATGATTATGCAACATACACAAAGTACTTTGATATTGCTCTCAAAATAGAAAAAAAGATTCTGATTCTTGTCAGCAAACTGATTATATTTAGAAGTATTCAACAGAGTAAGACAATTAACAAATTACAATGCAAAACTCAAAATTATCATGTTGCATATTATGAATTTCAAATGTACATATACTACATATCACAAATATAAAAATAAATGCCAGTATGTAAGATAAGTGTAAAAATTCCGGATAATGTTGTCACAGAGTTTTACATCCCGGACTTTAATTTGCCGATCGAGTTTATCTGTTGCGACCAATCATACAAGGAGGTCATACGCATATTACATAGAACGATTACTCTGCTAGAAATCCTTATATCAGTCCTTGTATTACGAGTGTGTTCTACTTAAATATTGTTTCCGGTTTCTAATTGCTGAATTATTATATTTCACGTTTTGTAACACTTTCTACGTTTTGTCTATTTTATCTAGTCGTATGGCTTTTTCGACATTTAGATGTTCACAGTTGCTTCTTGTGTAAGCATGTCAATACTATTTACTTATATTTTTTCAACAAACTTGTAAGGTAAAAGATAAAACTATTGTACTTTAGAAGTTAAACAAATTGATGATATATATCGCAGAATCAAAAATAAACACTAACTAGAGTTATATGTAAATAAAATAGTGATCACAAATACTCCCGCTTTCAAATAATTTTGGTGTTATCCAAAGCAAAAATTCAAACGTAATATAACTGTATTTTACGATTGATAGCATTGTGTTACAGCAATCGGTTTCTCGAAAAAAAATTACGACTAAGATTGATCGTAAGTATACTGAATTGTTCATGACTTACGATTAATCTTAGTCATAAGTCTTTTTGTGAAACCAACTCCTGGATCTCTAGAAGCGTAAGCATTTTATGTATTTAAATCTAAAAACATTAGGCAAAACGGTATTTAATTTAATTTCAACTAGAATTCGCAACCTGACTTAAACAAATTGAATGTTACTAAAGGATTAACTCTTTAAATGTGTGTATAAAAATCATCAAAATCGAACCTAACCCGTATTTTCTGATCAATGATATTGCATTCACATTTCAAAAGATTTGATCAACATGATCAAGTGGTACAAAAATGTATTTTAAGTATCCGGTAATAACTTTTAGGCTAAGTTGAGGGCCTGACTCTTCAAAGGCCAACGTTTCAATCAACCAAATCGAACTTTACCTGTATCGTATGGTTTGTGACATTGTAATCCATTTTCTAAAGTAAAAACTTGACCTGTGTCTTAATTTCATACAAATAATCATCCGGATTACAAGACAATACCAGTAACTAGCCGAAATTTATTATTTTCCTTGAATATTGTTTAGCAAGATCTCCGTTTTGGAATATTGTTGCTGATAGAAAGGGTTTGTGGTTTACATCATAGAACTTGACTTTACACTATTCCCACTACTGAAAAGCAGATTACTATTGTGGCGATTTTTATGATATATGTTATAGGTTGCATTTCTGTATATATGGACAATGCAATTTCCCATAGGAACTCCCTTTGCAGGTAAAACTGTGACACTTTTACTATGAAGTTTCGTGAAAAATTATATCCCAGAACGGAAAGTTTATATGCACTACTATTTTATTCAAAGGTCAAAATATAGGGCTGTGCGGCATATTTTCAACATTTATATGCCCTGAACTTCTAAGAGTTTAAACTTATACTAAAATTCTATACTACCCTTACCTTCATATTTGGACCTCCTAAGAATTAAAATTTAGGCGCTACCATGTTTTTCTATACTGGTTACATTCCCAAGTGATGTCTCTATGAGATGAAACACAGAGATCATAAATGGGAACCAGTACATTAACAAATTAACATATCTATGAATATTATATATCTCCCCAAAAGAGGCGTGGTTTGAGAAACAGCTGTATTTACAAAGTGCAACCTATACAAACATTTATTCAAATAGAAAACCTTCTAAACCTTTTCTCACAACAATACTTATTTATCAGAATTATAGCCTTAAGGAAATCACTGCATATACTCTTAGTTTCCTTTTACAGTAAATTTTATACCCCTACCCCTGTTTCAGTTTTTTAAAGAATTTGAAAACAAGACTTTAACCATTGCCAGCTTACCCTATGTGCATGTTTTCTGACATGAAATGTCTAAAACATGTTTGAAACTATTCTGATAACAAATTGAAAGCATTTTAGAATACTATAAATGTATTGTTTAGTAGTTAATCATTCCAACATTCATATTTTCAACATTTATATGCCCTGAACTTCTAAGAGTTTAAACTTATACTAAAATTCTATACTACCCTTACCTTCATATTTGGACCTCCTAAGAATTAAAATTTAGGCGCTACCATGTTTTTCTATACTGGTTACATTCCCAAGTGATGTCTCTATGAGATGAAACACAGAGATCATAAATGGGAACCAGTACATTAACAAATTAACATATCTATGAATATTATATATCTCCTCAAAAGAGGCGTGGTTTGAGAAACAGCTGTATTTACAAAGTGCAACCTATAGGTTTGACGATTGTTTACCGACAACATCATAGAACTTCCATATAATTTTGAAAAAATTGTTGAATATTGTTATGATGTAGCGAGAAGAGACGGTTTGTCAAAGGAACAAAACACTTCGTTTTCCTGGCATAATACATGATACATTACGTCTTTGTTAAGCGCAACTATGGATACATTGTATATAATATCAGTACAATGTTAACGTTATACAAAAAAATATATTATTCATAAGAAACATGTAAGAGCATCTATTTTTCTTGCTTATAGCTTACAAACAGAAGTAAACTCTCCGATAAGGAAAAGCTGTAGTATGACAAATGTCATGGCTGCTTTTTACACTTTGGACTTTTAATGTTGTATGCGTTATATGAAATAAATGATTCGCGGTATAAAACAAGCAAAGTGATATTTCAATATGAAGTAAATATATTTTATAAATGTTATAATTGTGGTCGATATTTTTTTCATTTTAAGTCGTATCCTGCTGATCAGATTTACTTTTTGAAAACAATCATTGCTATTAGTCCAGCACCAAAACATATTAGAATCGTTGTAGGTGTTATATTCAGTAGTCGAAGAATCGCATTCCCATTATTGTTTACATTACTCGGAGAATCGGTGGAGTTCCGTGTTGATAAAAGAACATAATCTGAAGAAAAGTCGAACGATCCCTCAAAATCTTTCTCTTGAATATCTTCCTCTGTCTTGATATTTTGATTTTTATTAATAACTGAACAGATGATATCAATATTTTCATTCTCCTCGGTGATTTGAATTTCGTCACTATCGGAGATTGTAGGCAGGTTTCCATTTTTGAAATTTGTTATCCTTTTTTGAGAATTGATCTTTTCATTATCTAAGGTAGATAAATGCAGAGTTCTGTCCAAAATATCACCAACACCGGGCTCAGTGGTACCATGCTTTCTGTCAGGGTGGAAGACGCTTCGATCAAGTTTTTCTCTTATTGTATTATCAACATGATCCGATTCCATTTGAATTCTTCAATTTTATCTTCGGCTGGAATAATCAAAAGATACATCAAAGCGAACATAATACATAATTAAAGATATTGCTGAATACGTTCTAGACTTGCAGACCGCCATAAAATAGCGCGAAAAGTGCCGTTAAACACCCACCAATCAATCAATTAGTCTGGACTGGCATGTTTTAATAAGAAAAAAATAAGAGAACATTAAAATATTTATAACACAAATATAAAAAATTGTTGAATTATTAAATGGACTATAAGGTTTTTTTACTTCGGCAAAGATCAGCCCGAGTTAAATTTGTGCAAGACTTTGTTTGAAGTTTTGGTTTTCAAAGCTCTCTATCAGACCTGTGTCAATAGCATGCCAAAGTTATTTATTACAATCAATTTCATTCCTTTTCTTTATGTAATCAATGACATTATATATCAATAACATGTCAATTACGTTTGTGCTGAGAATGTTGTCATGTAGGAAAAAAATCAATTAGCTACTCGAGGAAAGATATCAAAGGGGTAAATAGAGGAGAGTGTTTAAAATGTGACGAATTTATTGGAAAAGCAAGATGTGATTATTGTGACTGTGTTGTTACTAAACATGAATGTGATGAGGAGCCGGACCTGAAAAAAGGTGCTATACTAATGTACCAGAAGATGAAAAATATCAAGGTTGATTTGGTGACGTTAAAACCACAGAAATTTCATTACCAGTAGTTTCAATGACAGGTCTAACAGCAAGTGTGACACTGATAGCTTTATATGTCAATATGAGCACCTGGAAGAACTAAATACCAAACATGATGTTTCTGAGGCTGATATGCCGATTTCCAAGCTTGATCAAAAGTCCTTAACGCATTTATTGAATTATGAGGATGAACATGGTAATATTTGTATACATACAGAGTTTATTATCCTTTCTTCTCAATTACCTGATATTTACACATATATGTGTAAGCACAAGGGATTTTCCATATTTTCCTTTTAATTTCAAACACGAGATTGAAACATGTTGGGTTATTTTTTATGTCTAGCCTCCAATAGGGTACAGTAAGGGCAAATAGTGTATAATGTTTTGTTGTCTGGTCTGCCTGTACGTTAATCACGTATACTTTGTCTGAATCGAGCCTCAATTAGGTTAAAAGTTTTCCATGAAATTTTTGTAATATCGACTTGAAATTTCACAGGTTTGTGCATTCATTTTGATGTTAATACTATTAAGTTATGTGCAAAATCATAGTTACTATTCGCATTTAAGGTTCACACTGCGTGGAAATGCGACAGTGTGATCTGGAAATAAAATATTTATTTTAGAAAATCTCCTTTAAATTTTACAATACAAAAGTTATTAAATGAATGTCAATTTAATACTTTCAGACCATTATTTCATATTACCCAGTATTACCAGTATTTCACACTGGGCTGGGCAATACTCATACAACCCGGGTTTTTCCCAACCCTGGCATATGTAGAAATTTTGTACACAAGCACCAGCAATTAATCTTGACTACGAACTTGTTGTCGATAGATATTTATACGGATATTTTGATATCTGTGCATTTTGCTGTTATTTTGATATGCTTTAATCGAGATGTGAGTTAAGTATTGTTGGATCAGACTGCTGTGAAAATTAGATTTTAAAAACAGACAGTTTGTTGGAAATCATCATGTTTATCCATATGCGCAAATGTTTAGAAATGTAAGTCACATGATCAGACTTAATTAAATTGAAGTTGATAATAATGCACCAACATTTGCGAAAGCACATATAAAGCAAGATAAGATATGGCATAGACAAGCTCACTGTGGAATATTGTGTTCCTTTGTAGATTATCCTGCATTAGGAACTGAAATCGGGGACTGGAAAGAAGGCAGTTTTATATTCGTAGAAAAAATTGAGTAACGAGAAAAAATTAGTCAAACCAAATAGTAGTTTTTTTTTACTTTTTATATAAACATACTTAATATTACTATCAGCAGAGCTCCAGATAAGCTGCGTATTTGCGTGATCACGCAATACAAATAATTAAAAACCCAATGCAATTGCCCATTGCAGGGTTCAATAACCCAATTAATTCAAAGGAAAACCCAATTATATGCCAAAACCATGAGTTCTTAACGCTTTTATTCGCTATCGATTGCGTTATTTACCCTTATCTGATTACAGTCGTCGCGTAAATCTATTTTTATAATATTTATAATTGGAAATGTCTTTTCGTTCTTAAAATAGAGCCCTGCATCAAGTATCTGTAATGGGTCCCTGTTGGAATTTTCCGTTGCTCAAAAGGTACACGTGTTTATGAAAACATTTCGATCATCTCGGGTTTATCCAATAAGCGTGTGACATGCTGTCATATTTTTTTCGAATTGCTTGGGATTTATCATAACATACAATGAATTAAAACGAAAGTAAATGTCCGATACAAATATTGAATAGAAGCATGTTTTCGGCTTCTTTTTGATAGCTGAGGGAAAATTATGATGATAACAAGACTCAGCTAGTGATTTTAGGAAGCGTATATTGAACGCACGGGCGTGTTTGCGTACCTTAACAAGAACATTGCTATAGAACGATAAACACGGGGTTTCGTCAAAAACGAAATCAGTTGGGAAAAGTGAAAGGCCAAATCAATTATGACATGCTATGTAGTTGGAAAGCATCGGAAACCAAAAGTTCTGATAAGGGACAACTTAACCCAGATTTATGTAAATTGAATTAAACAAAAACAGTTTATATATTATTTTTTTTCATTTTAGTTGATGAATGAATACACATATCCGTTTTTTACGTCAAATTATGCAGCTTGACACTTTCTTTGTTTTGGTCTAATTGTTCTGGATGCTTAAGATAGTTGTCTTATTGGCAAGTGCAGTATAACATTGTCATTTATTTACTTGATGTTGCAGAATTATTTGTAAATTTAAGTTTAATGTGGTCTCCATCATTAAACCACCCTATAAATCTCAAGGTTTTGGGGTATATCTTAAATCTGGGAACTACTTTTTATTTTTATTAAAAAGTAGATCTGGCAAATAGGTGAAAGGACTGGCAAAACTTTCTTACAGCACCTAAATTTCACATATATTACATAAAAATCTAAACACTTAGCAACACCTACCACAACTATAAACTGTAGGGTGATCATATGGGATCTAGAAAGGCAATTAGTTACTGTCCAACTAGTGACACCAGCTGCAGTTTACATAAGTTTTGAGAAAATACAAAACTGACAGAACGTTTAAAACGGGACACAAATTAAACGTACAATTGCTCGTCAGTGAATAAACCAAATAAAACAGCTAAGCACATATACAAAGAAATAAAACACATTTAAGATGGAAACATCTGGGGGTGATATAATGTGATTATAACATGCCTAAATATTCAATATTGTGTTGATGAAAAAACCCAATACATTAAGGAGCTTGGTGGTGAAAACCCCAATTTGATATTTGCTTGAGGGGTGAATTGGAATTGATAATGCAATTAAAAAACTTTATCACCCAATTACATAAAAAAATGGTGGATAAAAACACCAATTTGTGAATTCTTATCTGGAGCTCTGCTATCAGTATTAATTTTAGATATGAAAAGCAATAATTCGTATCACTATCATTTTGAGAGAGTACACAAACTATTTGTTTTCGGTTACTTATAAATGTAATTACAAATAAAAGTTTTTAGAAATTTGTTTTGCAGACTCTCAGTCGGGCTCACAGTATTTGTTTGACATAACACCTGAAGAATCATCCACCTTGCAAGATGGTCTGGTTTCATTGGCCGACCTTTTTGAAAATGAGGATATACAGGAAACAAACAGGTTGGTTTTTGAAAATATAGTGGGGGAGAGAAGAAATAAAAATTGCTGAACACTCAATTAGCAAAATCAAAAGTAGCGTAAACAAAGAAATTTTTAAGACTGAATTGTTCCAGGTGTAAAGTGAAGTGCAAATATTTCCTTGTTACAATTTTTTGTTGTTGTTGAAACCTCAACTTTTCCTTACCTTTAAATGTCAATAACAGTTTATATGGTTTAACAAGTGATTGAAATAAAAATAAAATTGTATTTACAGATCAACAGTGTGTGCAGATCTAACAGTTATGGTTCCAGGTCATGGTCTGCAATATAGATATACGATTGTCAAACTGTTGAATGAACATCCGAATCTCTCTAAAGACAGGTATTGGTTCATTTTACAAGTTAATATCATAAAGAATGAATATTTTATCAAATAAAAATTCGTTTGAAATACTTGAATATGAATGTCATAAAACCGATCAGTGGTTTTATACCCCTGTTTTATACAATTCGTACTTTGACTGTTCTATCGAAGTTTTCATATACTAGAAAACATTATGATTATATAAAACATACATCCGGGCCACTGACACAACATTCATGTACTATGAATGATTTTTTTTCACATATAAGCAAGCATATTTAACAGTACTTTGATATTTTGCATAATAAGTTTTACTGAAACTATATGTCTAAACCTTTTATGTAAACTAAAGACTTTCCATTCTCTATTGTATTAAGCTATTAATAGTCTGAATCTTTTATTAGACATGTTGTATAACATAAAAACTCGAGGGTACAATAATTTCTCTACTAACAGCAGCTACCCTTGTGCGAATTTTCTTTCTTTCTTTCATTTATATGAATATTTTATTGTTTTTCATTTCTTATTCGACTGGTCAGAGTTCGACAGATTCACGATCCCTGTAACTCGAATAATATTTTGAATCGGACTAATAGAAATCTAGAAGATGGCATCTCTCTGTTTAATGATTATGATTATTTGGATAAGTTAGAGAAAACGTTTAAAATTGGTCGAATTCAAAGAATGAGGAGACCATTAATCGAAGGACAATTGAATACAAAGAAACAGTTTTGTTTACTGAGGATTACCTCAAACATATATCTATAGTTTTTGTAATACATACTACAAAAGGAACAAGTTTACTTTAGAGAATTTCAAAATAGTAACTGTCAAAGCAGTCGATGTTATCTGTGCATTGAACTTAAGTTACAATCCAGAGTAAAATTCATTTTGTATAACTGATGAGGAAAAGAAAATAATATCAGAATTTATTCACAAAACCTTTCAGACACCACATTGTGCCCCTCTTCTTGCCGACTTGTTTCTTTATTATTATGAGGCTGACTTCATAGGAAGATAAATAAGAAGTTATCAATATCCTTTAACTCTACGTTCCGCTATATAGATGATGTTCTCTCACTAAACAATACAAAATTTGGTGACTATGTTGAACGAATCTATCCCATCGAACTAGAGATAAAGGATACTACAGATACAGTTAAGTCTGCCTCATATCTTGACTTACATCTAGAAATTGACAATGATGGTCGGTTGAAAACAAAACTATACGACAAAAGAGACGATTTCAGCTTCCCAATTGTAAACTTTCCATTTCTATGTAGCAACATTCCAGCAGCGCCTGCATACGAAGTATATATCTCCCAATTGATACGATATTCCCGGGCTTGTGTTTCCTATCATGATTTCCTTGATAGAGGATTGCTGCTCACAAGGAAGCTATTAAGCCAAGAGTTCCAAATGGTGAAGTTGAAATCATCCCTTCGTAAATTTTACGGACGCCATCACGAGTTAGTTGACCGTTATGGAATAACCGTTTCACAGATGATATCGGATATGTTCCTTATGTCGTAACTACAATACCCTTCCCTGCTCACGAATGTGACTTACCGAATTAGACTATTTACCGGATTTTTAATAACATAAGCAACACGACGGGTGCCACATGTGGAGCAGGATCTGCTTACCCTTCCGGAGCACCTGAGATCACCCTCAGTTTTTGATGGGGTTCGTGTTGATTAGTCTTTAGTTTTCTATGTTGTGTCATCTGTACTATTATTTGTCTGTTTGTCTTTTTATTTTTGGCCATGGCGTTGTCAGTTTGTTTTCGATCTATGAGTTTGACTGTCCCTCTGGTATCTTTCGTCCCTCTTTTAGAGGACTCTTAATAGAAAAAAGTAAAATCACAAAAATTGTATCACCAGCAGCCTTGAATGATGATTTTGATTGCTGATTCTGTGAAACTGTTATTCCCACTGAGTCTCAGACGAGACGAAGGGCATCTTCATGAATAAAAAAAAACAAATATTTTTTTCTCGTTTTTCAGTATTTAAAATGTAAAATACAAATGTAAACAATATTTAAAAATGAAGATACTGTTCTAAACTTTTTTTTTTTTTTTATATTTTTTACTTTTTTCAATATATTAAAAAGGTATGTCCTTGTAAATACATTTGTTCGTAACAATGTTCATTGTTGAAGTATAATCCTTTATTAAAAACAAACAGAAGTCAGATTGGCAAATTTTGTCAATGTTTATTTGTATTGTGTGAAATATTTTCAAATCCCCGGTTCTCCTAAAATGCTGATATTTATAAGGTTGTTGACAGAAATGTCTTTTTGTGCATAACGAATGCTTATCAGGTTTTATAAGTATTCTAAAATAAGAAAATATATCTATAGGTCTGTTTTTTGTTAACTGATATATAGAGGATATACATTTTTGATTAACAAAAAATATGAAAAGGGTGGGGTACTTAATGTATCAGCTGCTCACCCCTACCAAAGAAAGATTGAAATGGCCCCCGAGATAAGCTACAATTTGTTTATGCAGAATGAGACCTATCTATTTTACCTTTGCTTTTTTCTTGAAATCATATGTCAAAATAATTTAAACATATAGGTTACCCAACAGTTTGCACTAATCGAACGTATATGAACCTTAATAATAAGTTTGCAAGAAAGGACTGTGTATTGTAATGATTGCCTTTGTCATAAAATCAAGGTACATTGTTGTATTTGATTGACTAGTTAAGTGAAAGACTATATCCAGAGGCTTATGTTATAGTTTAGGTAAAGAACCACTTATTCGAGCCTGGTCAGAAGGTAGTACATATTCTAAATAAAGTCGTTCCTAGTATGTACAGCTGTAACTGTGTCCATAAGTATATTATTTGGGAAATGAAGTATTTTAATAGAACACTCGTTGAAAGTTTCTTTTTGATAATAAAAAAAAACATTTATGCAATTTGAATATGACGTATTTGCCCTGTTGCTTAGATTAGAAGTTCGTGTTATTGTACTACAAAATTTTCGGGAACCAGAGCTCTCTAATATACAATTAAAGGATAAGGTATAGTTTTGACATGTCACTTTATTTGAACTTAAGACTAAGAAGCTGAATACTTGCAATACCAGAATTTAACATAGAAAGCAATGGGGCTATGAATTAGTGGTTTTATTCCTTAATAGTTAGAATGAAATGATTGAATGTTAAGAAATTGGTATTGCTTTACTCTTTTTGATTCTTTTAAAATGTGATGTGATCTACTCAAGTCTTGTTTACATATAACCTCCCCTGAATTGTAATTGCAGCCTCCAGTGAGCGCCGGTAAAAATCTTAATTGCTTCGGAATTTGAAGATTGTCACCAAAGTAATATAGTTATTTAAAGAAATGAAGTGGTAATAACACTAATTAACAATGGTTTTATGACCTATAATTGAATCTTGCAAGCATTATATATTAACTTACCTGAACGCGTAGAGAGGAAAAAAACATGGCGGACATGGATGTTGAACATCTGATCTCAAACAATGATATCACCTTAACTAGTGTTTACTGTGACTACCCTGTAACTTGTTTACCAACAAATTTCAATGTACCATCTGGATCCAAAAGCAAGCGTGCTCTTACTGAAGAAATTGATACACATTTGTACGCAGCAATCTGATTTATTCAATTCAAAATTTCAATTGATGGAGTATTATTACAATCAATCTATAGAAACAAACAACAACAATTTTAAAATGTTGCAAGATACAATTACTACCACACTTAAACCTACAAGTGATAATGACAAACTTGCTGCTCGTATAGTCTCTCTTGAAAAAGAAAATATCCTCCTAAAGTCATCTGTAATTGAATTTAAAAACAAATCTGCCATTAATATTGAATGTTGGAAATCTAAAATTGAAACTCAAAAATCCCAAATGGAGCTACACAAAAATTCTCAGGACAAGACAATTAAAGACTTATAAAGTGACATTTCTGATCTACAAACTAAGTTAAACGATAAGATCAGTAAAATTGAAGGAATGGCTTCAGCTTTTGATTCAGTATCCAAAAATTTGAAACACAAAGTAGATGAAGTACTTAGTCTAAAATTACATTTGAATCAAGACAATACAAACAATTTCAAGGAAGTAAAACTAAAACAGCCTAAAACAAGAAATACAAACCATGTTGTTTTAATTGGTACATCCAACATTAAAGGGATTGACCCAAATAAACTTTCTTCGATATACTCTGCAGAAAAACATGAGGCATTCACATTAGAGCAAACTGGTCATGTTATACAGGAGCTAGAGGTTACACCGGATATTATAGTTTTACATTCTTTATCAAATGCTGTTCGAACTGCTCCAAATGAAAACAGCATTGCATATCTAGGTTCTATTATTGATCGTGCTAGGGAGAAATTTGAAGATGCAAAAATAGTAATATCTCTCCCAATCCCAAGAGCCGACGAGGAGTCTTTGAACAACAAAGCTCAGATTTTGAGTTTGATGGCAAAAGAAGAATTCAGAAATAAATCAAATGTAGAGCTATGTGACAATAGCAATATGGCATTTAAAGGGAGAGCTTTCCAAAAATATTTGGACCCTAAGGATAATTATCATCTTTCATATAATGGCACTAAAATGTTGGCATCTAATATAAGAGACACCATTGACAGGATTCATGGCCTCCCCCCGAGAACTCCCATGAAACGAAACGTTAACCAATACAATTATACACCGCCTAGAGTCCAACGTGACAATACAAATGATTTTGTGCCTGATGATGATTTGCAACAGTATATGTACAACAGAGGCCGAGGCCAGCGGTATAGAGGCGGAAGAGGGAACAATCATCAGTTTCGAGACAATCGTGATTATAACCGCAGGGGATATTAACATTTAAAGGCAAAGCGTTAATTTCTGCCAAATATATACTTACATTTATAGCTATACATTGTATTGTACAACTTTATTTGAATTTAGTTTTCAACTTAGCATATTTGTTTGGGATTTTTTTTTTTTTTTGTGTGTGTGTATATTTGATATAACATCTTGTGAATTACACAAGTTTTTATTTTCTCTCCCAAATTACTTGAATATTTTAGTTCACATTTTAACAACACTATTTCTTAAATATTAAATTGAAGTAATGAATAAGCACAAAAATATTCTATTATCTAATTTATCTTCTTGTGTTTTAAATGTTGGGAGCTTAATTTCTAAATCCTACAATAAATTACACGACCCCTCATTTCTAAAACAGATCATTCAGCATGATATTATACTATTGACAGAAACACATTTGGGATATAACACCCCTATTAGTGTTGAGGGATACAATTTTTCCCCAGTTTGTAGATCACAGTCCTCAAATTCAAGATTTTATGGGGGCCTCGGTATACTAATAAAGAATATTATCTGCCCAGGCATAAAAATTTTGCAAAATACCAGTAAAGATTATCAGTGGATTAAACTGAATAAGAACATTTTTAATCTAACAAATGATATATTTCTGTGTCTAGCCTATATAATTCCAAGTATGTCAAGTTATTTACATCAGTCTGATGATGATGTATTAGACAATATTGAAAGGGATATAACATGCAAATATAAACAGTTAGGAGATATTATATTATGTGGTGATTTGAATGCTCGGTCAGGATCAGAGCCAGATTTTATACAAAATGATGTTTATGATACTCATTCACCTATATATGATGATTATGATTGTGATACTATTCAAGATGTAAGACATAGTTATGACAGTAAGGTTGATGTTAGAGGTAAACAGTTATTAGATTTATGTATGTTTACAAAAATGAGAATTTTAAATGGAAGAGTATTGGGTGATTTGTATGGTAAATTTACATGCCATAAACCCACAGGATCTAGTGTTGTAGATTATTCTATTGTTTCAGAAGGACTTTTACCTAAAATTTTATCTTTCAAAATATCAGATTACATCCCAAATTTTTCAGATTGTCATTGTAAGTTGTCTTTTGGAATTTTAGCAACTTATTCTTCACATTTATCTGTTAATAAATTTTAAATGCATGCATTTCTAGGTGGTTATAAGTGGACAAAATCATCAACCAGTAAATTTCAAGATGCACTTTGCCACCCTGTTTGCAAAACTCTTTTAAATAATTTTATGAATCATGATTATGACAATGAAGATTCAGAGAGAGCAGTTTCTGATTTTTAAATATTATAAATGTTGCTGCTTCAAAGGCAAATATTTTTCGCAATAAATCATCTAAAAAACGAAGACCTAATTGTAAATAGTTTGATTCTGATTTAGGTGTGAAGAAGAAAACTCTAGTATCAAAAGGTGAATTATTGTCAAAATTTCCGTATGATCCTATCATCAGAGGTTCATATTATAAATGCTACAGAGAATATAATAAATTGCGTAAATATAAAATGCGCACATTTAAACAGTCCATCCTGGATAGTCTTGATAATTTAAGAGATTCTGATCCAAAACAATACTGGAAACTTATTAATTCTTTAAAGGAGTCTACAGATGATAGTAAAGAAAAGTTAGTTAGTTAAACCAGAAACCTCGTTTAATCATTTTTCAGGTTTGAATAAATCTCTATCAATCAGTGAGACAAGAATTAAAGAAATTAATTCTAAAATAGAAAATATGGAAAAACACTTCCTGTGAATTAGATTATAGATTCTCTACTAAAGAAATATTTGAATAAATATGTAAACTCAAAAGTGGTAAGGCATCAGGTCTGGGTGGTATACCTGATGAGATGCTAAAGGCAGGAAGTTTAGTTCTAAATCCTTTAATTCAGAAACTTTTTCACCATGTATTTTCATCTGGTAAATATCCAATGCAGTGGTCATCAGTTTATTTATCTGCTGTTTTTAAGTCTGGTGATCCAAGTAAAACAGATAATTATCGTGGCATTGCCATTAATTCTTGTGTGGGTAAATTATTTAACTCTGTTTTAAATATCAGACTAGATCATTTTTTGGTAAAAGAATCATTGATTAATCCATGTCAAATTGGATTTTCAAAAAAATGTAGACCATCTGATCATGTTTTTTAAAAACCATTATTGATAAATATATTAGTAAAAAGGGGGGTAAACTGTTTGCCTGTTTTGTAGATTTTAAACAGGCTTTTGATAAAGTGATTCATGAGGGTATCAGATATAAGATATTAACAAACAATATTACTGGAAAGTTTTATTCTATCATTAAAGATATGTATAATAAAAGTGACCTCTGTGTTAAAATTGATAATGAAATGACCCCATGTTTTAAATCATTTATAGGGGTTAGACAAGGTGATGTTTTAAGCCCAAATATTTTCAAAATATTTATTAATGATCTACCTGACAAGTTTTTATTATGTCCTGATTCAGTAAATATTAATAACCGTAGAGTAGATTGTCTTATGTATGCTGATGATGTAGTATTTTTTTTAGAAACACAGGAAGGTTTGCAAAAGAGAATTAATATGTTACATGAATATTGTTTAGAATGGTGTTTTGATGTTAATCTAAAATAGACAAAAAGTATAGTTTTTAACAAGCCAGGAACATTTTTAAAATGCTGTTTACATTTTGGATGTAAAGAGATTGAATGTGCAAAATTATATAGATATCTTGGAATTACATTTACAGTGTAAAGATGAATTATACAACAAATCTTTAAAAGCATGTTTTAAGCTACAGAGATGCTTGTCATCATCTAACCCTAGTATTGCCACTTTTTTATATCTTTATGATCATACAATTAAACCCATACTATTATATGGCAGTTAAATATGGGGAATGGTTCGTACTGGTTCAGCTGCTTGTAAAAAAGATAATGATTATATATTAGAAAAAGTTTTTGGTCAGGATTCTTCTGAAAAAGCTCATAACAAATTTATGAAATATATTCATGGTGTAAACAGAAAGTCCAGTAACATAGCTGTGATGTCAGAGCTTGGTAGATTTCCTATTTATTGTACTATAATTTTATCAATGTAAAAATATTGTCATAGACTGGTAGGTTTGAAAGAAGGAGTATTATTTGATGCATTCATATGTTGTAAACAATTACATATTTCTAATGTAAATACATGGTACTCTAGTATAGATTATATTCAGAGAGAGATTGAATTACTAAATTTTGACCAATCAATTGGTTCTTTATGTCAGTATGTTAAAAATAAACAATATGAAAGTTATTTAACATTTTGGAATAGACTGAAGTATCAAACAATTAACTCTGAAAAAGGGAAGCTTGGTACTTATTTTTATATAAAACATTGTTTTAAAAAAGAAAAATATTTAGAACTACAGGATTTTAAAAAACGACAGTCAATTTGTAAATTAAGAATAAGCGCTCACTCTTTAAAAATTGAGACAGACAGATATTCAAAAAAAATATATAGAAAGATCTGAGCGTCTTTGTTCAAATTGCTCACTTGGTGAAGTTGAATATGAGCTTCATTTTTTGTTAGAATGCCCTCTTTATGATATTTAAAGGGAAGAATTTTTTTCAATACATTTCTAACAATTGTTATAATTTTAAAAATTTTAATAAATCTTCTAAATTGTTATGGCTCTTGACCCAAGAAAATGTAACTCTTATGGAAAAACTGGGCTGTTATATTTGTGACTATTTTGAATTAAGGAGATCAGGTATGAATATTGACACTAAGTCAAGTAAATGATTTGAGAATGAATGCATATAATGTAATTTTATTCTTTTATTCACAATATATATGTGGTTTTTGGCTCTGATTCTGACCAATGCTAATATACTTAATATATATTTACAAGTGACTATCATTGTTGTTGTTACCAATTATGTAAATCAATTGTATCTGATTTTATGCCCTTTATTGGCCCTGTAATTTCGGAAATAAAAATATTCTATTCTATTCTATTAGATATATATAACCTGTGTCTGTAGTATCAAATTATAAGCTGTGTATCATTGTTAAGTTTGCACACTAAGTGACCTAGCTGCCTCGATTAAATAAGTTTGACCTGAATATTCATGAAATATTTACCGTTAAATGTTATGAATACAACGATCGATCGATTAACTAGTGTGGTGGTGGGATCAGGTATTTGGTTGTTTAATTTATTCAGAACTTGAATAAGGCATTTTTATTTTTTTGGGGGACAGGTCTTTTTTTAATTATAATAATTATGATTCCATATTAGATGAACAAAACCGTTTATTACAAAAGAAAAATGATATAATAGTTCGTTTCTATTTCAAATTTGTAAAAACATTCAAATAGCAGCATATATTGTAATTAACGGTTCTGGTTCCTGTATGTTATCAAACGGTTTTGCAAGATTCAAAAAAACCCATGACCAGATAGATGAAACAATATCCAAAAAAAACAAAATCGCTTACCTATTTCTTGTTTATAAATATCTTGGTTAACTTTTGCTTTCGTTTCTGCAAATATATATACAAGTGAAATGTTGTCAACTCTTTCCGGAAACCTTTATGTTATTGCGTACAATAAAAATAGGCCAAGTTGAAGTGTTTTGTTTTTGCCATATCAAAACGTAGTGGTACTATGGAACGCCACAGCTGCCTTATGAAAACGATAATCATATCATTAAGGGTTGATATATAACATGAAGCAAATTTTCTATGCTACTACGACATTTGACTATACTACTCTTTCAATTTGCTATATCACTAAGATAAATTCATGTACTATAAATACGTTTTGATATAACATGGAGTTACCTTTTCATACTATTTTGTCATGAAGAAATTCTTTAATACCATGAAGACATCTGGATATAACATGAAGCTACCTTTTCATACTGATTTGTCATTTTACAATACTATTCTGTCATATTACTATGTTATGAAGACATATTTTAATATCAAGCTACCATTTTCTTATACCACGAGGTGTCATTTAATTATATACTAATAGACTATTTGATTACGCTATAAGACCATTTCGTCGTACTATTAGAAGACAACTCTATAAATAGCGGCGATGATGTACAAAGACTTCTCTGTTGGTTCCAATCTGCCAAAAATGTCAGTTGGTTCTCTTTCAGAACTGTATCTAATGACCCCATCCGTTATCCAAGATGGTCGCCATAGAAGAACATATTTAATCATAGGCCCCTATGGGAAAATCACTTCTTGTTTGAAACCGATTGACCAATTGGAACAAAACTTTGGCGGAATGATCATAATGAGATCCTCTTATAGAATTTTATCTGATGACCCCATCCGCTAACCAATATGGCTGCCACAGCCAAACATTGTTTAACATGGGACCTTATGGGAAAATGACTTAAAGATCTTCTCGTCTGAACCACTTGGCCGATTTGGACCAAACTTTAGTGGAATTGTTATAATGTGGTCCTCTTTCAGAATTATATTAGATAAGCTCATCCGTCAACCAAGGTGGCCCCCATTGCCAAACATAGTTAAAAATAGGACCCTATAGGAAAATCACTTAAAGATCTTTTGTTTAAAACCAATGGGGCAATTGGGACCAAACTTTGGTGGTCCTAAGGTGGTATCCCCATCAATCAAACAAGGTAACCGCCATAGACATAGTTTAACTTAGGACCCTATAGATAATCTCTTCAAGATCTTCTTGTCTGATACCACTAGGTCAAATTTAACCTAACCTGTTATGTAAAAGATCTTGATTTCTGCGTTGAAATACAGGTGAGTGATACATGCTCTTAGGAGCCTTCTGGTTTGGTATTGTGGTACTGCCCGTTTTTAACAAAGGCCAAATTGGGTGTTTTCGCATAGGGGACTTGTAAAAATTGCACATACAATTAATGTCGCCAGGATAGCGTCTCCTTTCTTGTCCGAGCCTCTTCAAATTCAAACTGATGTTCACTCTCATGGAAACCTTGGTTAAGCTCGATTTTCAGAAAAAATCTGAAATGGGGGACCATTTTTGGGGGATTGGGACTTGCAAAACATTTATGTCGTCTGGATAGAGTCTCCATTTCTTGTCCGAGCGTCTTCAAATTCAAATTGAGGTTCACTCCCATGGATCTTTATTACCCAGTGAAAATGTGGGGGCCTGGGGTAAGTAGCTTATTAAGGTTCTTTAATTGTTATATGTCTTTACGTCAAATACTTTGGATTTGTGGTGGCTATGAATTAATGTTTCACATTTATTTCGAGCCATTTAGTGCTTGGTATGTGGTGTGGACTGTTGCACTATATTGAAGACCACACGGCGACCCCTAGATGATGGCATTTTTGCCATGTTCTATTTTATTGGGATGGTGTCTCATTGACGCATACCCTGTATCCTTTCTTTTTAATATTCTTATAAGCTTGAAATCCATAGGACAGGGCTACCTTGATTAATGTTAAGTTCAAAAGATTAAAATAAGATTGGTTTTATTGCTGACTCTGAGAAACAATATTCACACATTTGATGAAAGCGTCTATTCCATGGTTCTTAGTGGTGTTTGGAAAAGGTACGGAAGTTCTAAGTGAATCTCTGTATCCCTGCCACAAGGTTACGGAAATTGAACAAAAGTCTGGTCTACTGTTACCATCATGCTCCAAACTAGAATTATTGAAACCTTCTACACCATAATACTGAAGATCACATTCTGGTATTGCACCGACTGTGTTTTGCAGCTAGCCTGCTACCCAAAGAGCTAATGGTTATAATAGTTGTACGACGTCGATGACATCACCAAGCATATACCCAATTTTCAATTTTCCTGTTGATATCATCCATGAATATGTAATGCAGTACCATCAACTGCAACTCGTTCAATGGATCTAAAACACCTATATCCTCCATAAGATAAAAATATGGTAAAAATAACATAGAACGCCTTCGTAAAGATCACGCCAAATTCATTTCATGAATATTGGCAATAGGCTGTAACCGTCAATTCTACCGACAATAATGAATTTCCAACGAATCAGTTTGTGATATGTGTCTATGTGGTCCCTCCACATTATAAATTCGCCTGTGAAGCGTCCACTGCGTCTTTCTTGTGGACCGTTTTCGTCGACTCTTTTAATATTGTCTCGTAAACGCCATCTCGGAACATGTGTTCTTTTCTTTTCAGCATGATTCTTAAATAGGTTTCCCCACACCGTGGAAAGTCACTAATTATTCCAATCAGATTTTGGTCAAGTTCACCATCTTCTATTTCAGAGAAAGAAGTTTTGCTTAAATCATATACGGCCATCCTTCTGTAAACTGTTCGCTCAAAGACGGACAGTATTTTATAAATATCGGATATTTTAAATCCAATCTCCAGCATGTGTCCTAATATTGACATCGCAATGTTAAATATTTGCACGCCTCCATTTGTAAGTACTTTACCCGGTTTTGAGGTACCATATTTAGAGCAATCTAACCTTAAATTCATCATGACTGACCTGTTTTGGACACAGAGCTCCTCCGTTTCATGCGATGACAACTGACAACATTCATAAACTCATTTAGTATTTACACCAAGATGTTGTGAAATGAACATGGATGCCCTGCATTTATCATGCTTTTCAATAATATATGATCAAATAGCTGAAAGACGCCCCCCCCCCCCCCCCCCTAAATTATGGAAAACTATTATTCTGTATTGACAATTATATCTTGATGTAAATTAGATACACCAAATCGGTCTAACGCCCTCATGGGTTTATCTAATACTTATTGTACCGAGTTAAATCATATTAGAACATTATCTATAGACCCAATTAAAACAAATCGGAAATTGATTCCGTCTTTAAACCCTCAGTACGTGATAGAGGGTCTTGATGGAGTTTACAGAATAAAAAACTAATGGGTCAATATTAGAAACAAACAGGCCAAAAAATACAGAATAGCGAGAAATATGATACTTAAATATAAAGAATAGAGACTACAGGGCCAAGATTAGAAACGAATAGGCCAAACAAATACAGATTAGGAAAAATAGAATACTTAGGATAGATAATAAAAGGCAAACTATATAAAAAAATAAAGAAACTTTACCTTAAGATTAAAAGGATTACAGAAAAAAGACCCCTCTATCCCTACCCTCGAGATTAGTATGGTATGGAAAGCACGTGTTAATAATTAGGTTTATTTTTACAACAATCATTGTTTTATTTTGTTTTACTGAAGTGTTATGAAAAAAATAACAGACGATATAATGGAGAATCAAATTCATTTTGCTCACTTTTCACGTTCATTGCCAGATATGTATGTGCACTAGATACAAACTCAATATATAAGTTAAGTGTTGGATCATCGAACTAATACCATAAGTGGATACCGGAAATACAATTATTAGTAATGTTGTAGTATATAATTATAATATAAAAATAAGAAGATGTGGTATAATTTCCAATGAGACAACTCTCCACCAGAGACCAAATGACAGAGAAGTTAACACCTATAAATTTCGTGTAGCCGAAGCGTGAATTTACTTTCACCAGGAACGCTCAACCTTTAAACTGAGGTCATAGGTCAAATTTACAAATCCATAAAAAATGATTTCAATTTTGATAATTTTTTACTTTTCCAAATTCTGCATATATTTACCAAATGTTACTTGTTGGCTTCTATATCTGTACTTTATATATAAACAACTTAACCAGATATCTTTATTTACATTAAATTTCTCAAAATAACCGTTTTTATAATTATAATATTATGTTTTAACCAAAATAAATTTGATATGACATTGACCTTACAAATCACTTGACATTCACATTGAAAGCATCTGTCAGTAAGACACTACCATAGACATATTATTTCTTAGTTTAACATTGTAAGCGAGGTGTAAGATTGAACGATTGTTATTTGCTTTACATCCAGTGAAAAAACTTTTATTCACGCTTAGGGAGGAATTTTGTACGCCAGACGCGCGTTTC
This sequence comes from Mytilus californianus, assembly GCF_021869535.1. Classification (NCBI taxonomy): domain Eukaryota; kingdom Metazoa; phylum Mollusca; class Bivalvia; order Mytilida; family Mytilidae; genus Mytilus; species Mytilus californianus. Next base: position 60,189,018 of record NW_026262604.1, on the reverse strand, counting down.
GTCTACATAAGACTCATATTCCTGTTTTCAACAAGGTTGTGTGTTGATGTCTTCTAAAAACTGATTCCTGCCTAGAAGTTTACTTCTTGACAAGCCCCTATCCTTCTGCAACGTACTAGTTTAACAGACTTTCAAAGGTACTTATTATCCTGTATCGCCATGTCTGTCAGCCATTATATATAAAAATCAGAAGATGTGGTATGATTGCCAATGAGACAACTCTCCACAAGAGACCAAGAGACACAGAAATTAACAACTATAGGTCACCGTACGGCCTTTAATAATGAGTAAAACCCATACAGCATAGTAAGCTAAAAAAAAGGCCCCCAAAATGACAAATGTAAAACAATTCAAACGAGAAAAATAACGGCCTGATTTATGTACAAAATAAGGAACGAAAAACAAATATGATAAACAGCAACAAACGACAACCACTGAATTACAGGCTCCTGACTTGGAACAGGCACATACAGAATGTAGCGGGGTTAAACAAGTTTGTTGGCACGCCATCCATTAGAAAAATAAAGGCGAAAGATACCAAACGGACATTAAACTCATAAGTCGAAAATAAACTGACAACTCCATGGCAAAAACAAAAAAAAAACAAAAAAGAATACCAAAAAAACAACAACAGTATACAAAACACAATTATATATAGAAAACAAAATAATGAAGTTTATCAGGGATTTAAGAGATTGTTTATGCTTAGAATAATGTTTTCTTAACGTGGATGATTCACAAGGGGAGACGCGCCTTTACTAGTAGTTTTTTTACACGTAAATTATTGACAGCCTTATGTACTATTTGGAATTATTAGGAAAGTCACAGATCTTTTATTGTTTCTGTAAAATTTATTCAAAAATTTTCGGTAGACGAAATGGTTAAACACTTTATATCGACCTCTTGATGTGTGTATATGTCTTTTGTGTACTTGATTGAAGTATAATCATTTTTCTCTTTTATTCAAACATTTCGTTGAGAGTATATGTAGTGATACAAACAGCATCACAATTTATATCGTCAATTAGTTTAGTCGTATGTATACTCATATACATAAAAACTATGTACTCGTAAAGTATTTCAAACCTAATGGATTTTGTTTTCCAGGTGGTTAAACAGGGAGAGGTAATATATGTAGTATAATTACAAAATAGGTTTTTCAGTACTTTTCTAGGGTAGGGAATAGATTTTCTAATGTATAATCGGCTTTTTAAAACCTTGTATAAATAAAAGAAGTGGTATGATTTCCCACGAAACAACTTTCCATCAAAGACCAAAATGATGGAGATGTGAGCAAATCTAGGTCAACATACGGCCCTCAACAATGAACAATTTCCATACCATAAACATAACAGAAAATTTTCGTGATTACTGTAATTGTTAACAACAAGTCTAAACATCCACAAATTAAAACACTTTTCTTCTTTTGTTAGACAGGTCCTAATTTATATTTATACGGTGAACAACCCACAAATGTATCTGAAACGAATATATTGTCGGTAATTCTGTTGGAATTGAACTGTTGACCTACAATTATTAATCTGTGCTGATTCGAAATATGAAATGGTTAACCAAAGAGCGTTTAATGATAAGAAATTATTCAATTCAACTTAAATGACCGGATTTATTGCAGATTATTTCCATACCTTGCAAGATGTGTTTCGTTTACGGTAAAGTATGATAAATATATAAGTTAGCATAATTGCGAAGCTGTCAACGGTAAGATCTATGAGCACAACTCTATGTATGACTGAATTCGTCTGTTTTCTAGAAACAAACTTCTCCAAAATGATAAATTATCAAAATAATTGTTGTACTTGTTCACATATTCGTATTATATTATTCTAAGTGGTTGTTGTCCCGTCTCGACGATTCGCGAAATAAATATATAGGCGTGCTGTGTCTGACGTCGTTGGCGTCAATAATAGTTAAAATAGACGATAACGCATCTTTAAGAATGCGGTTTCTTATGATTAGTCAATGATATTTGGTAGGCAACTGTATTAGCATCGGCAAATCCCATATATTTGGTACCGCCCGTCAGTCATGATCCCTTGAATTCGATTTTTTTTATGTATATGTTACAGTGTTGCCATTTTAATTTTAACGTTTGCAGGACTGCGCTAGAAAACGAGCCGACTTTAAGGATTTTTGCGATGGATCTTAAACTTTTAGAAATCTTGCCAGTCTCCCTTTACGAGGCTTTGGATGTGTCGTCCAATTTCGACCGTATGTACATGCATACCACACAGCCTTACGTACTCTCCCCTCTTTAGCATAGGTTTTACTGTAGGATCGGAGAAGTTCAGGCTGGGACAATTGTTGATACCAAGTCAATCCTTTAGGTTTCATTTTCATTATAAAAATGGCTTATTACAATACTGGTTTCAATATATCTCTATACATTTCATGCTGTATGCTTTAAGTCAGGATGAAATAAGCAAACCTGTTTGTATGCTTTAAATCGGGACTAAAAGATGCATTAGGTCATGTTGTGTTTAAAATCCCCCATGTTGAGAAGTTGCCAGGTATGGGTTTGAGGACACTATTTGTAGGTTTATTACACAAAGTGCTTACTACGAAGAACGATAACATGAATAAAAAAAAATCATTTTCGTTATACATTCACATGTATTTGATTAATTAGTGATTCAAATATGATGAACAAATCAAGAAATTGACAATTTTGCTCTTTTTAATCTTGTTTTTAGATACCAATATAGTCAAACCATGGTTTGTTTTGGTCATCCTAGTGGTGGTATCTATAAATGGTATGTTTTATTTTATTCGTATAATGTTAGGCTATTCTACACAAGATATAGAGAACAGGTTTATTTTTCTAACTCCTCAATCATAAAGTGCTGAAAATGATTCCATGTTGTTCTGAAAAAAGAATATCAGTTAAATTGAGGTCTGGAGCTGGCATGTCAGTAACTGCCAGTAGTCCTTTGTTAATTTATGTATCATTGTCATTTTGCTTAGTTTCTTTTGTTACCTATTCTGACATCTGACTCGGACTTCTTTTTAACTGAGTTTTACTGTGCGTATTGCTGTGTGTTTGTTTATTCTACATTGGCTAGATGTATAGGGGGAGGGATGAGATCTCACAAAACATGTTTAACCCCGCCGAATGTTTGCGCCCAAATCAGGAGCCTCTGGCCTTTGTTAGTCTTGTATTATTTTTAGTTTTAGTTCATTTATATGTTTTGGAGTTCAGCGTGACGTCCACTTTCATTGAACTAATACACATTTTTGTTTAACCCTGCCGAATGTTTGCGCCCAAATCAGGAGCCTCTGGCCTTTGTTAGTCTTGTATTATTTTTAGTTTTAGTTCATTTATATGTTTTGGAGTTCAGCGTGACGTCCACTTTCATTGAACTAATACACATTTTTGTTTAGGGGCCAGCTGAAGCCTACCTCCGGGTGCGGGATTTTCTCGCTGTGTTGAAGACCCATTGGTGGCCTTGGGCTGCACTTTGATCGGGTTGTTGTCTCTTGGACACATTCCCCATTTCCATTCTCAATTTAGTAAATTGAAAAAAAGTATTACAAAATACAGAACTCCAAAGTAAATTCAAAAAGGGGGTAGGCAGTCCATAAAACCTGAAAAAAATTTAACGCTCGACTACATCAACCAACGGACTAAAAGGAAAACAACTGTCATATTCCTGACTTGGTACAGGTATTTTACGAAAAAAATGTTGAGTGAAAACTGAATTTATAGCTAGATAAACCTCCTACTCGTATGACATTTGTTAATAGTGGTGTCATGGGATCAATAAATTATTTCTATCAGATCAGGGGTGTTAAGTAGGGAAATATTTCAAGCCGTCGTTTTTTTTTTTTTTTTATAATTTTTTTATAATTAATATCATTGACAAGTTGACGTGTAGTAATGTTAATCTTGTTATTATTAGTGATAACTCTATTAGCTTTTTATTATATACAGATGATTTTGTACTTTTGTCAATCAGTCCTGATGGACTGCACACATGTTCCGGTGTATTTTTTTTTTTATGTTTGTACATGCTGGCAATAAGACGTTAATTTGGTAACTGGTTTTCAATTCAAACGGAAAAATCATATTTGAATTATTTTCGTTATAATGGAGTCGAACAGGTTTTTTTCCCAGGTTGATGATACATTTTCATCTTGCTACGCATGATTATTTTTTTATTTTCACTTTTGTTCACATTTGTTCACATTTGTTTCTTGTGTTTGTGATGCAGAATATTCATTTTCATCCTGTCTTGTGCAAAGTTATTTATTGTCAATTCTTGATATGCCAAGTTATTCATTTTCAAAGTTTCCCCCCTACTCCCAGAAAATAAAATGATCGTCCCCTTACCTGGGTGTGATGCTTAAGTGTAATGGTAATTTTACTGTTGTAATTCAAATATTGATTGAAAAAGCTAGAAAAGCTTATTTCAAGATTTTAAAAAAATGAACTTAATAACAATCTCTGTCAAATCATAGAGAAAATTTTATTTCGCAGATATCACATATAATGTTATATTGTTGTGATGCATGGGGTCTGGAGTATGCGTTAAAAAGTAAGATTCTGATCTGTACGAATTTTTACGTATAAAATTTATTTTAAAGAAATAGGGGTCCATTGTAAAACTTATAATGGTGCAAGTTGAGCAGAACTATCCAGACTTCCTCTAAGAACAAAAATAAGCATGTCCTCTATTAAATATTTGGACCATTTTGTTATATATGAACATACCTAATTACATGAGGCACTGTAAGCAACTTAAATGGCGAACAATATGAAATCATTTTTGGCACATTATGCTTGAGGAGTAAGTAAAATAGACCTGTTATCTGTATCTCGTGTAGATTAACATGTTTTTAAAACCTTGGGTTACATTTTTAGCCCAGAATTCAAATATAACCAACTACACCAGCACATTATAGATCAAAATTTTAAAATCTAAAACAGAATTTAAAAGAAAAATCCCATTTTTATTTTATTTTTTGGTAAGGGGGGGGGGGGGGAGGGTAACATTTTCACCTTGTGTCGATCAACTTACTACGAAATCTGATCGATTTATTATAGATTAAATGAGATGTAACGCTCATAACCTTGTAATCAAAAGATAGAAATATAATGCAATTGTTAAAATTACAGATTTTTGTAAAGTTAACCTGCACAATAATATTGAGGAGAAAACAACTTCATATGGTATTGTCAAAACTATAAAGAGGAAAGAGAAATCCTTGAGACAAAAGTATCTAAAAATTGAAATTTTTAACAACATGTATCCATATTAATCGTGTAGAATCAAAAAATTGTTGAACAGAGACTCGTTTCAGATACTAAAGATTGTTCTTTTATATTTCTGAATTTTCTAATGTTAATAATGGTGAATAACAAAAATAGTTAATCTATTACATTCAATAAATTTGTTTACAACCTATTGATGTTATAGTTGAATATCACATATTTTGTGTATCTTAATACATTGTACCATGTATTGAGCCTTTACAAAATGTTATAACTGCGTGTGTGCTAATAAATATTGCCTATAACCAAAAGATAAATGATTGTACTTGCCTAACATTCAGGGTAAATATTTGCCGAGTCAAGACGAAAATAGAAAAAAAGGCAATTAGAGGGCAGTATATAGTCTTCCACAATAGGAAGGTTTCTACGCTTCTGTATAAGTTCTACGTTTTCCCCAATTTTCATGTATTAATTGAAAACATTTTGATCACGATACTAATAGAATTGTTTTTTTTATTCGTGTAGTTAAATAAATTTCATTTTATGGTTTCAGCGTCCATAGAAAATAATGGTACTTTTACAACACTAACTGGTACCAATACAACGCTATCTGATACCAATACAACACTTACTGGTACCAATACAACACTTACTGGTACCAATACAACACTAACTGGTACCAATACCACACATACTGGTACAGAGTTTGTTGTAATGTTTACACCATACTTTAACGACACAAAATTTGTTCAGTTAATCATTACTTCCAATGGCGAAAATGATATCAATATAAACATTGAGTCACCATTTCCAGGAACATTCCAAACGACTTACAAGGCCCATCACGTGGCCATTGTTGACCTTCCTAAATCAATCGTTGATCTGTCCGATGGATCAAATGCAAATGCTGTGAAAATAACGTCAGATCACCCCATTTTTGTAGTGGGGTTGGTAGGATTAGGACCATACAGCACTGAAACTTTTACGGCAATTCCATCCGATAAACTAGGTCAGTCTTATTTCATAGCCACACATATTAACACCGTTCGTTATTACGGAAAGGACAAAATGCAGACTGTAGGTATAGCTTCTCTACAGGACAATACAGATGTTACAATTTATTTTAGCAATACTTCCGACATTTTTCTTCAAAGTTCAAATCAAACTATCAGCGCTGGTACTAATTACACGTTTTCGCTCGGGTATTTAGATACATTTTACTTTGAAACAATGGATGACATCACTGGTACTCGTATAGAGAGTACCAAGCCAATTGCAGTTTTTGATGGATTGAAACAAGTTGGTATTACCTATGATTATAATAGCAAAACACGCGAGACTAATGTCAATGAAATAGGAATGGAACAACTTCCACCCACTTCCACTTACAGTAATGAATTTATAATTCCGATGATAATGCATAGCGCTGGTATTGATGCATACATTATTTCTCCAGACCCCGTTTACAAGATCTACACATATACTGATGACGTCTACACAGTTTATCAGACAGAAAATATGCACAAGGCTTCTTTGTCATCGAAAAGTCCCACAAGTATTGCCAGTCAAAGTCCTTTACTGCTAAACATTCATGTCAAAATGAGATACCACATGCGAACAAGTTACATTACAGTTAATATACCGGGAATAAGCCAGTTTTCAAATGAGTATGTTCTAGCTACGCCATTTACGAACAATACATATGAAAACTTTGTTTCTGTTATCATAAAATCAGATGACGTCAACGGGCTGCGGTTTGACGATCATCCTGTTGCACCAGTATCTGAAAGTGACATTAATTATGAAAACCAAATGTACAAGTCTTTGATTTTACGGCTTAGTCCAATTCATTCACACATAATTACCCATATTTCAAATGAGGTTCTTTTCGGTGTAATTGTCTATGGTGTTGGTGATGGATGGGCATATGGCTATCCAGGGGGAATAAGTTTGTAAAGCAATTGTATTAGGTATATGTCTATATATATTTAGATTTATGTATTAAATATGTTAAACGCCGTAAATAACAGGATATTTGTCTCTAAGTAATAATATGTGTATGATTATAAGTGAGTATAAAGAGGACATATTGACATACTATAGCCCTCATCATAAACAGAACTGTTACAACATCATGTATTTCGCCTCTATATAAAATGAGTAATGTCTGATGTTTCCCAGTCTCTCATTATGTGGTCGCTAATTCCTCTATTGGTCCAACATTTTTAACCAATCAGCCTTGGACGTCGTTAAAAGTGTCGCCGACTAGTTTTAATGTTGTAAATGCTGGTCGAAGTTAATTATGGTATCATTACTTCGTTTATGCTAGAAATATAGACAGGTCATCCAAAGACATCTCCCGTCCGGTAGTAAATTACCTTTGCTAAAGTAGGGTGTCCGTATGACTGTGCGGGATGTATAAATACGCAGAAGTGTCCGGTCAGAATGGGGACGTTAAATCCGACACATCGGGAAGCGTGAGGACCACGCTATTTACACGTTAAAGAACACTTGCAAATTCTCTCTGGTGGGTCAATATTTTCCTCTATCCAACCCACCCTCATTTTTTCCTGGGAGTTCAAATTTCCCGCCCTTCATCTATGTCGGTTACCTTGCAGAACCTACCTATTGTGTTAATTGTTAAATGGTCCACTTTCTGAATATGATTGAAATATTTGCCACTAGATGTTAACACGCAACATTCAATCAAAGAATTTAGAACTAATGTCGCAACTTCTTCGGAACAGTTTTGACACTTCTGATTGTGCCGTAATGATTTTGTTTTTGATACTCACAAGCTTTTAATGTTAGGGTGTTGCATGTCTTCTTCTATAACAGGATGGGGACGTTAAATCCGATGCCTCGTGTAGAGTGAGTGCTACGCTCTTTGCACGTCAAGAACCCTTGCATCAACTCTTTGAGGTGTCCGTAGGTGGCATGTTGCTAGGCTAAATTTCTGTCCCTATCAAATATACCCTCATTTTCTGGTGACAGTCCAATTTTCCCCGACCTTTATCTCGGACTGCCTCTATTACAGACAGGATCTGCCTATTGTATTAATTTTTTATTTGTTCTCCTCCTAAACATGCATGAAATAATTGCCACTGGACGTTAAGCAACCAACAATCGATCAATATTTAACAGGATTAGCAATAGCTGTTCTGTTTTTTTGTTTTGTTTTGTTTTTTATGTCAGGTCCTTGTTATATTTTCAACAAACACTACTTACTATGCATCTGCATTAGCTCGTCCAGGTGTTGTACTTAACATATTTAAAATACCTTCGGATTAAGATTTTGTACGCCAGACGCGCGTTTCGTCTACAAAATACTCATCAGTGACGCTCGAATAAAAAAAATATGAAAAGGCCTAATAAAGTACGAAGTTAAAGAGCACTGAAGACCCAAAATTCCCGAAAGGTCAACTATTCCAGAGGGAGTTTGAACTTAAGTTTCTTAATAATTTCTATATTCACCAACAGTGCATTTCATCAGATGTGTTGATTCCGATATAAACCTAACCTACTGGTGACCTTATTTGACCTTCCGTCGCTTATATATGTCTTATTTCTTCATGTAACACAGTTAAAAAAGATAGAAAATAATTTAATATAAATACTATATTTAAATAGAAAATAATATAATATAAATACTATATTTAAATAGAAAATAATACTACAATATAAATACTATCTAAATAGAAATAATACAATATAAATACTATATTCAAATAGAAAAAAATACTACAATATAAATACTATATTTCAATAGAAAATAATATAATATGAATACTATATTTAAATAGAAAATAATACTACAATATAAATACTATATATTTAAATAAAAAATAATACAATATAAATACCATATTTAAATAGAATATAATACAATATAAATACCATATTTAGATAGAATATAATACAATATAAATACTATATTTAAAAAGAATGTGATGGTATCATGAAGTTTATTGTGAAGTTACGGAATGTATTTGCATGGATAGATTGGTTCCCTGTCTTTTATCTGTTTGGCTCTGACAGATATAAAGACTGAGATACCCGTATGTTGCAAGGGAGAGGACCAGTCTATTGCATGAATAGATAATTAATACATTTCTATTCAGAAGATGAAAAGACCCAAGATTTAACCTTGAAATCGTTTTGATTTATGCGGCATTGACGAGGTTATGTATATTATAATCCTGGGATCTTCAATGAGGTTTTGTTTCTAAACAAACCCTCAACAAGGGTTACAACTGTTTCTATTAGAAGTATTTGCAAACTATCTTTATGTTATACATGTGTATAATTGTGTGCTGCTTTTACGTAAAGGAAAATCAGACAAATCAGACAAAGACCAATCAAAACGTGTTTACAAATAATAAATGTTTAAGTAAATTTCTCTAAACAACTATTCTAAAAATTAAAAAAAAAGCAAAAGAACAGCGCTTTTATTGCTGTTCTTCATCTCTTAGTGAAAGTTAATGGGTCAGTTCGTCATGCCCTCTAGCACCGGTTTAATGGGATTCTTTGTTACATTTCGATCAAGCTACATAATGTTTTGTTATGTACATCGAAGAACACATATGCGGGATAATAACACAAACTATACATTATATCTGACATTATATATTTAAGTCCAACGAAAAATGTGATGAAAATTATCTTTTGTCTATATTAAATAATATCGAGCCTCCTTTAAGTTTGTGTACGCTAATATGGTGGGCAGGATAACACTCGTAGATATGGAATTTCCTTTCGGTATATGTAAGCAAATATGGTGTACAGGGTAAAATTTATAGCTATTGAACTTCCTTTAAGAATACATACGCAAATATGGTGTACAGCGTAAAATTCATAGCTATTGAATTTCCTTTAAGTATATGTTCGCAAACATGGTGTACAGGGTAACAATCGTATCTATGGAATTGCCTTTAAGTATATGTTGGCAAATATGGTGTACAGGGTAACACTCATAGCTATGGAATTTCCTTTGAGTATGTGTACGCTAATATGGTGTATAGAATAAACCTCATAGCTATGGAATTTCCTTTAAGTATGTTTACGCTAATGTGGTGTACTGGGTAACACTCATAGCTATGGAATTTCCTTTAAGTATGTGTAAGCTAATGTGGTGTACAAGGAAAAACTCATAGCTATGGAATTTCCTTTGAGTCTGTGTACGCTAATATGGTGTACAGGTTAGTACTTATAGCTGTGGAATTTCCTTTCAGTATGTGTAAGCTAATATGGAGGAAGAGTACCACATATAGCTATAGCCTTTAAATAAATATACGCAACTATGGTGTACAGAATAACACTCAAAGCTTATATCTGAAAAACGTTCATCAGTGTCTATCGCAGTGTTTTAATTTATTAGAAAATGTTAATGTTTTTCTGCATTGAAATTCTGCACTATTTGTTCTAGACATTGTATAATATCATTATCGTCCTTTATTGTGATATATGTGTGAAACCTTGTTAGGAAGTGCAATCACCTATATTGTATTTTAGGACGGTATGTTTTCATATCCGCTGATGGAGTAATTAATACAAGAGTTGTCTCATTGGCACTCATACCACATCTTCTTATATCTATTTGTAATCATGTCGGCTCTCTTTGATACGGTATGAAAGGTTTTGTATTTAGTATTACTAATTTGTTTGTTTGGCTTTATGAAAGTAAGGAGATGTGGTATAATTGCCAATGAGGCAAAGTTCAAATGAAATGGATGTAAGCAATTATAGGCAACCGTACGGCCTTCAACAATGAGAAAAGCCCATACCGTATGGTCGGCTATAAAAGTCCCCGACTTGACAAATAGGAAATAATTCAAACGAGAAAACTAACAGCCTAATTTATAACAAAACAATTTACGAAAAACAAATATGACAGACATGAACCAACGACAACTCCTGAACTACAGGCTACTGACTTGGGACAGGCACATACAGAATGTGGCGGGATTAAACATGTTTGAGAGCGCTCAAACCTCCCCCTAACCTGGGACAGTGGTGTAACAGTACAGCATAAGAACAAACTATAAAAATCAGTTGAAAAAGGCTTTTAATTCATCAGATGAATACAAAAAGAAATACATCTAACAAAAACACAGAGTGGACGTGGATGGGTACTTAAACATCCCCCAAAAATGACACTTAGTACAGATCTGAGAGTACTCGCAATTACTGACAGCTAGTTCAAAGCCAATAACAACTAATGAAAAAAAATCATGTATTTAAGACTAAAATATCAATCAGTACACATCCAACATCCAATGGATTTTGTGTAAAGACGTCATTAACAGTCAGAGAAAAACACGACCATGTGCAATGCCAAACTATAGGTATCGACATATTGTAGTACCGTGAAAGTACATATGTGTAATATTTAGTATGGTTTTAATTTACTGATAACAAAATCAATATTTATACCAATAAAAACAATATTCAAAGATTTAACTACAGTGTTGAATAGGTAACCTCTGGCTATTATACCGATATTTTAGAGCTAAATGCACTTCCTTGTACTGATTTTAAGTGCATGTTCTTTCAAGTTCATTTTGTTACTAAACTATTCGAGATCAGAATGGGAGGACATTTGATATGAAAAAGATAGTTGAGCCCATCGTATATCTATAAGCCAATCTAACAGAGAGGAATCGCGTAAGTCGGTGCCCATTGCCCTATTTTTATTATGTTTTGTCATGCTGGTCAATTCGGAGTTAAGTGGCACACATCGAGTATCCCGTTCCGACATCCGCAAATGACGAAGAGCAATTACACGAAAAATACAAACGGTGGGTAAGTCAAACCTTGATCCTATTCGCACAGAGGTTTATGCTCCACGAGAATGTGATCGGATCTAGATTTTACCTACCCAACGTTTGTATTGTTCGAGTAATTGCTTCTCGGGATTCGGATCCCTTTGCGGATTTCAGATCAGGATACCCGGTGTGTGGCAGGGGTTTGGGGATTACCCGATGTGTGGCAGGGGTTGGGGATTATCCGGTGTGTGGCAGGGTTGGAGATTACCCGTTGTGTGGCAGGGGTTGGAGATTACCCGGTATGTGGCAGGGGTTGGAGATTACCAGGTGGGTGGCAGGGGTTGGGGATTACCAGGTGTGTGGCAGGGGTTTGGGATTACCCAGTGTGTGGCAGGGGTTGGAGATTACCCAGTGTGTTGCAGGGGTTGAGGATTACCCGCTGTGTTGCAGGGGTTGGGGATTATCCGGTGTGTGGCAGGGGTTGGAGATTACCCGGTGTGTGGCAGCGGTTGAGGATTACCCAGTGTGTGGCAAGGGTTGGGGATTACCCTGTGTGTGGCAGGGGTTGGGGATTACCCGGTGTGTGGTAGGGTTTGGGGATTACCTGGTGTTGGGAAGAGGTTTGGGATTTCCTGGTGTGTTGCAGGTTTTTTGGGATTTAACGGTGTGTGGCAGGGGTTTGGGATTTCCCGGTGTGTGGCAGGGATTGGGGGTTTGAAGTTCACATTTTATAGACACTTATATATATCATGTTTACTAGAAGACAGTGTATTCTGCAAATTTGGGAAATTTCTGTTTCAAGAAAACTAAAATAAAGGAGAAATGATTCCGTTTAGCATGACCTCATCCACAAAAAGTTCTATAAAAATATTTTCCAATCACATTAAAGAGGTGCAATAGCAGAGACTTTGACTAACGTTAATATTATGATTAAAACGCACAAGTTATCTTTAATACAGTTTTTCAAAACAATTACTTGAAAGAAAACCTGTTTGTAGTTATTATTGGAGCATGGGGTGCCTAATATACACACCAGATCTCAACCTTCAACACCCTGTCTTTGTGCCAGGGTTCAAATCTTTCTAAAAAGGTATGTTTCTGGACAAACTTCTATGTCATTTGGTCTCTGGTGCAGAGTTATCTGATTTGCAATCGTACCACATCTTCTTATTCTTATATGGCAGCTTTTGTTTTGGTGTATAAGTAATATGATACAAAATGCCACCTTACAGGGAATAGGCTCCGTTCTGAGGGTCACGAATAAGGAACTGTGAAAGGAAAATGTAACATAAAATAGTTAAACTTAACCATTATTCATAAGACCAAGGAAATTATATTCGGAACTTTTTGTTTAGACTGACACGCGATATCGTATCGTTAATTCTAACTAAATATATTTACTCTCTCTGAATTAAACATTTCAATACTCTTGACTTCATCATCACCTAAAGTACACAGCGAGGGTAACCCATACATTGATGCTTTAAATTTACCATGCTTCGTTATCATAGTATACTACAGAAAATGTAATGGTCATCGCCTAATAATTCTCGAGACATTGCAGAAAAGCACCTAATATAAAGGCACATATCTTTCAATGAAAACTGTGTGAACATAATGTTACAACTTGTGTTTTCTACAACCGTAATGCCACAGTGATACGTGTGGTGGCACAAGTACATGGAAGGTCAAAATTCAAAAAAGTTATGCGTCATCCGTTTGTATTGAAATGCATGTACAACATGAAAACAAAAAGTATCTTAAGACAAATATTATCAGAATATAATTGTTTAATCCTTCTTTTCCATTTTGCCAATTCGGCATCTAATTTATCGTACGGTATAAAATAACGGTATTATGTATTGTTAATCAGATAAAATGATGGAAATGTATATAACAGGGGATAATGAGGTTAAAGACCAAAGACATTTACATAACTGTTTTCAGTGAATGTCCAGGATCTGTAAAGAAGTTTAAAACAGGAAATGTAAAGCTATTAGCAAATATCTATAGAATCCACATCTGATCGATCATCGCTAATTGAGCATACATGCCAATCATTACAATATGTTTGAAGGGAATCTTCCGGTGTATGTGAGTAGACGTAAGACAATGCCTTTAGTTAACTCTAGAACTTTTCCAGGGTCCGGTTGTTCAACTGGTCGTTAATGCAAAAGCTTCCATTAAATAATAATACTAACGTGCCGATTAAATTGAGTTATTGTCTATCCTGCTGTTCAACTCATCGATAGTTTTAATATTTAATGCTACGTTTTTCATTGAAATTTAACGCTGAAACGCAGCAGCGTGGAATACTTTAACCTAGGATTAACTTCCATTATGGCTGCCCTTAGAATGCCACTAAGACCAAGAAAGAACAGAATATTAGAGGAATGGTTTCACATTTGACTGATTTGAATGATAATGAACGGAGAAAGAGATACTGTTTCGACGAGAGTCCATAATATACCTTACCAATTTTCTACAAGACAGGCCGTTAGTTTTCTCAATTGAATTGTTACATATTATTCATGTCGGGACCTTTTATAGTCGACTATACGGAATGGGTTTTTCATACCGCATCTTCAAATTTTTATATTATCAGGTTTACCATGAAATCAACAGCATTGACAGAAGAGCAGCATGTGTGCAATGCACTGCGTTCATATGCATCAGGTTCCTTCAGCTTACAGGCGATAGAAGATACGATGGCTTATGACAAGGTGAACAAATTTGTCTGTACCCACGAAGTATAAACATAGTTTTTGTATTGTTTTGTACTTAATTGATGACGTTAGTTTTCTCGTTGGAATTGTTTTACATTTGTCTTTTCGGGGCCTTTTATAACTTACTAAGCGGTGTGAGTTTTGCTCATTGTTGAAGGTCGTACGGTGACCTATAGCTGTTAACCTCTTATTCATTGGGATCTGGTGGAGAGTTGTCTCTTATCATTGGCAATTACACTTTATCTTCTTATTTTTATAATTGAGATATGATAACGATACATTGTTTTCGTTGTTAACTATCTATTCATACTTCATGTATGAATATTTGTTGTAAATTATGTTTTAATTCTGTTGTTTTATAATTGTATATAACAGTCTCTCATAGTTCTTTTAAGAGTGGCACATGCATTCTAAATTTTTATATTGTGTACTTGATATTATAATGTGTTTATACTTGTATGTTTGTGGTGAGACTTTAATAAACTATTGAATCTTGTAATTAGCCGATTTCTCTATTCTATACAACGATTATCGATTCTGTAATCAGTATCGTATTACATAATTCTTTAATTTTACACAGTTATTCTTTATTCTATTGCACTCTATTATTCTCTATTATTTATGATTTTTGTTCATTTTTCTCTATTCACTATTTTTGTTGTCGTATTTCTCTATTATGTAAACCCCATCTGTAGACCCTCCTATTGGGCAACTTAAAAAAAATTATTTACAAAAAAGATTCTGTCAAAAATCGACAGAGTTCATATAACAATAAAACAAATATGGGATAAGTATTCATATGAAGTAGTTGAGACTTATAACACTCAAACAGACTTAAACTCACCACATTCTGTATATGCCTGTCCCACGTCAGGGGCCTATAGTTCAGTGGTTGTCGTTGGTTCATATTTGTCATATTTGTTTTTCGTGAATTGCTTTGTTACAAAATTGGGCCGTTAGGTTTCTCTGGGCACAATAGTCCTAGATTTTCTCAGTTGAATTGTTTCATATTTTATTTTTCGGTGCCTTTTATAGCCGACTATATGGTATGTGTTTTTATCCTCTTTGTTGAAGTCCGTACGGTTGCCTATAATTGCTAATATCCACTTTATTTTAACTTTGGTAGAGAGTTGTCTCATTGGCAATCATACCACATCTCCTTTTTTCATATTATAGCAGGTATTGATTTCATATCCGGAATATTAGATGGAGTTTTCCGTAAATGCGATAGCGACTACATTTACCAAATCACTTCCGTTTGATATAAATCAAAATCAACAACAATGTTATTTGACGAAAACTATAAAATGCACCATTGTGGTTTAAGTATGTGACCAAATTGCAATATATGCAATACAATAGAACAATATAATGAAATGAAAAGTACATCTACAACCTTTGTCATTTTTTGTCGTTTAAATATATGTTAAGTGTTACCTGAGATCACCCCCACTTTTTGGTGGGGTTCGTGTTGCGCAGTCTTTATTTTTCTATGTTGTGTTTTGTGTACTATTTTTGTCTGTTGGTCTTTTTCTTTTTTAGCCATTGAGTTGTCAGTTTATTTTCGACTCATGAGTTTGAATGTCCATTTGGTATCGTTCACCTCTCTTTTACAAACTGACCACCACCAATAATAATTGATGATCATTTCCACGGATTTTTGTCTGATTGTGTATGTCTTTCCAAAAAAGAAAACAGAATTTCTAATATAGGATCATATAGCAACGGCCTGTAGTTTAGTGGACCATTCCATTTGATATCTGAAAAAGGGGGGATGGGGTTTTTCTGAGGGGTATCCAATATCATTTCTTAGGGGTAACCAATTTTTGTTTTTGAAGGGTCTTAATTCTTGTCTAAATATGAAAATATGAAAAATGACGGGTTGATGGCACGATTTGGCATCTATACGGGTTACACCTAAGCATCTGACAGATTGTCATGTTTGAGAAGACCTTGTCAATACCATCACAATGTGAGAGGAGAAGTTATATAATCAGGGACATCATTATTTGAAAAGCAAAAATTATCAAGTCAATTTTCAATTGGACAATCAGTGTTAAAAATGACCAAAATTGATATGATATTTAAGCAGATTATTAGGTTTCCTGAGTGTATTGACATGTATATGAATTATGAGTCGCTCAACACAATTTGAAGCCTTTTTGGCTACTACGCAGTGCTCATTTGTCAAAAAGTTCGCATTGCGACTCATGACAAACATTTTACCATATCAATGGGCAAACAACCCAATAATCTACAGTTGTACATGTAGATAAATCTATCAATTAAATCACTTTTGGATAGGTTTTCACCTCAAACAAATAATACAATAAAAAAATCCATCTTTCTCTGTTCTTATTGATGAAGGTTTTCTCTTGTTGTTACCACTTTGTTCTGGTTATTTTTAAAGATACAACAATTTTGATTGGTTCTGCTGTTGATTCAGTAATTCGCAGACAGAGTTCGAATTTGGGCAGTGAGTCACTTACCGTTCTAGAGTTATGCCTCTTTATAGCATGGAAAATTACAATTTTGTTTCGCTTCCACACTCTTACTTAAGTTTGCCTCATTCAAATTTTATGAAACTCAAACACAATGCTTAGAACCTTAAATAACAAACAGAGTAAGAATGTTGGCAGTAAGTCACTGACCGTTGTAGAGTTATGCCCCTCATAACTTGGAAAATTGCAATTGTCTTCATTTCCACACTCTAACTTAAGTTTGCCTCATGCAAATTCTATGAAATTTATACACAATGCTAAGAACCACAACACACAGACAGAGTTTGAATTAGGGCAAAGAATCATTTACCGTAATAGAGTTATGTTCCCTTTAAACTTGGAAAATTAAATTTTATTTTTTAATACTTAACACTTTCGCTCCTGAATTAATATATTGACAGTGAGAAATGAGTGTTGGCTACTGGTGTAGAACTAGCGAGAAATTTGGAGTCAACTCTCTGTGATTAGCAAAATTTTCTGTGCAAACTTAAGCAAGGGTTTTTTTTTTCATTCATACTATTTCAAAAATTCCGGATCTATAGAGTACCCTTAAAAATTCAATTTTTCTATCAAAAAGCTGCGGCATCAGATGTGTTTTGCAGTATTATTCACACCCAAACGTTTTGAAAATTCAGAGTTTGACAGTTTTTTCATCGGATCTTTTATAGTGAAAACGCATAACCCAAAAAGGCTACCAATGTCGCCTATGTAAGTAATTACTTCATTTTAACCAAAAGTACACAGCAACACATTTTGAAGGGAGACAACACCATCTGTTATTTTAAAATGCCCATTTGCTACGCTGGAGTTGTCTTTCTTTCACCCTTATACGTACATACTTATATTTTCTATCAGTGAAGAAAAATAATTTCTAGCATTTCAGACTCATTAAAAAGTGTTTAATGTCAATTCTAAACAGTCAAGAACTTATAAAAATTTCAGTCTGGTTTTCAAGTACATCTGAAATCTGGTCTGCCTGAGTACATAGCTACTGTACTTCACCACAGTTCATTTATTACATATTTTTTAAATGTATTTAATGTTTTTGTTTAACAGCTTTTAACAATAAAACTGTCAAATATAGTCATAAATAAAGAACAAAGTCCAAAACAGAACAATAAATATACTGGTCTCAATTGTAGCAGTTCCTCTCTATGTGGTATCTTTTGAAACACTCAAGCAGACACAGATGTTGTCCACAATCCAGACATCCAAACTTAGTCTGCTTGATAGGAACCTCGGGATTATTTGGGTTTCTCATGTTACAGAGATGGCATCTAGTATTTTTTTTCAAAGGAGACCGGCATGTGACGCTGAAAAAGACTATTCTCGACAGGCATAAGAGATGGTCTTCCTCTACGTGTTTCAGACCTATAGTCACCGTTTACCAACCCCTTGGCTACATAAATAGAAAGAGTCAAGGAATGTCATATGTGTTTTGTGGTTGGTAATCATGAGAAGGCATTACATATAGCCATTTCCAAAAGCACAAGGAAAACTTTTTTGTTTTACTTGTATGTTTTATGGTTGTAGCAATAGTATTGAATGTATTGATAAGCATGCATATGATCATCACCAGCCATGTTACATGTGTAATCAGCTTGAGACATTTAAAATGTTGTCTTGTAAGTGTTCCATCATTGTTGACGAGTCTTTTGACTAGTGAGGTTGAATGGTCATGGATAGTTAAAAGGGTGTACACATTTTCTTTGTCGTGCCAAACAGTAGCAGCTCAAGGTCCCTTCTGTCGGAATTTCATGTCTCCACGCTCATTGATACCAGATGGGTTTTTACACATAATTTCCTTAGGTAACCCACGACGATTATATCTAACGGTGCCACAAGCATATGTACAACAATTTCATACAGAGTAGAAAACAACTCAGGACTGCTAAAAATATCTGTGTAAAGAAGGTATCCTTTACCAACTAAATATGAGTGTTCGAAGCATCATTTAGCAACACTGCTACCAAGATGTGTGTGTGGGGTTGCATTTCTTTCTGGATAAATGTCAACATACTGTATATAACTGTGTTGCAATTCTGCCGAAACCAAAGCTTTAACACACAATTTGTGTGGTTCTTAAGGCATATGCTGCTTAACTTGTACCCTCCCTTTAAATAGTATCATGATTTCACCCACGGTGACGTTTCTGTGTGGAGTGTATTCCTGTTGAAAGGTGGCATCGAAATATGTAAGCAGTAGTTTGACTTTGTATAACGGGTCATAATTCTGAAGTCCAGGCAGAGGTTGCTGTGTCAAGTTTGAAAAATGAAGATACCTCTTTAACTGGGTAAAGCGATCCCGGCTGAAGGTTTTGTATATATTGGAGATTGCAAAAACTGTCTGTGGACCAATACATCCTTGTAGAAGGTTTCCTATCTATGCCCATCTCAAAACAAAGACCAATAAAGCGTTCATCACTATTATAGATGGTCTCACCCATGACATCGTGTTTTCATACGGATGCTTTTCCTTTTGTAATTTTGCATATGTGTCTGTTTACTCTATCAGCATCACTAACAGAACATAAGGGAAAAAGGCTTGAAGAAGTCAAGAGGACTTGTATCCTGAGTCGTGATCTTTGTAGGGCCAGTTCTCCTAGTGGGTGTAAACAAACGAGGCAGCCACTGCTCATAATACAGAAATTCCTCATGCCAGCCATCAATATTTCCTGCATCACCAGCAGGTCCAGGTACATTAGTGTCAGATTTTCCTGAACTTCTAAGATCATCAGTATCATCACCTATACCCTGAAGTTGCAGTTATCGCTGAAACCTTGCTTCAGCTTCGTCTACTTCTGCCCGGCTGAAGCCTTCAAAATCATCGGATTCTTCAGACGACATTTGTTTATGGGTGAAATATAAAGAGGTGACGAGATTTTCCTTCCATCGCCTTTTAAGTATAATTTTCCCACAAAGATGACTAAAATTTCAATAAATAAATACATTTGTTTATAAATTATCTTAGAAAAATAATTTTAATCTTTATATTAATCGAATCGAGTGAAAAAATTAACTTATTCCGGATAGTATAAGTTATGTCGCCGAGGTTCCGCCATGTTGTTTTCGTATTTTCCATAAATACATCAATTTCCGGCTTTCTATCTTTAGTTGTATTACTCTTTGAATAATTAACACAGGGTGACGACACTTACACAAAAACAAAAATAATCTTGAAAATCTTACGAATTTATTGATATATAACACGACATCTTATTCAGCAACTTATTTATTAATTCATTAAGAGGCGATCAAAAACTCGATAGCAATAATTATTTTGCGAGGAATGCGAGCACCTGCCAGACACCACCAGGCTTCATTTCCAATCTAAAACACCATACATACGACTGCAAATTGATAGATTAACCTACCATATGATAATGATTTTTGTTGTTTTTGAATGCTTTCTTAGTCAAATTAACTAGAAAGTTGATGGGACAATTCTCGTCGGACATGTTTGTTGTCGTCGGGATTTTGTTTCAACTGCTCCAAAAATTCACACTTATTACCAATGTTTTTTTATAATATTTTTATTTTTATTTTTAAATTGAACTATATTCAACAAGTTATCCTATGGGAGCAACAACTAAGCTTCAAAAGGGGGGAAGGGGGAGGGGGTTATGGTTTTTTGTCTGAGTCAGAAATATTTTTTTCGACGCTATCAATCAAATTATTTTATTCAAAATTTAAACCTATAAGGTATGGGGGAAAATCTGGATTCAGAATGGGTTTTTTTTTGTCATCTGCTTGACCACAATATTTTTTTCATCAAACTGGGGATCAGAATATTTTTTTATGTGTGGATGTTCATTTAGAATTAATGTTTTTATATCCCACCTACAGTTACTCATTCAGATTTTTTTTTGTTCATGCAGCAGTCCTATTAAACGCCAAGGGGTCTGTGTTATTAATTATCCTAATTTCTGTAATATTGTATACAACTGAATGATGAAAGAAACCATGTGGAAACAATTAATGCTTAATATGATATGCTAAATCAGCACCCTAGTTTCAATAAATTATCGTTTTAAATGTTGGCATAGCCCTGGACTAAACAGGATGCCTCTTATATCCCTACAGACCTCCATTGTCACCTATTTTTCCAATTCAGTCTATTAGTTAAAAACAAAACGACAACTTAATAAAGTTGCTCATGTTTACCATAAATAAAAATGGAAGGGAAAACAAAAGGACCAATGTATAACCACAAGCCAAAGAAAAAAGACAACACCATGGTCAAAAAGAAAATGAAGAAAACACAAATACTCTCTGGATCCCTATTTTTTTAAATTTATTTTGCCAACTCACATTCTGTAAATTCAGAATTATTTGCGATGTTTTTATTATTGAATTTTAAATTTTGATAGAATTTTTTATACATATATATATATATATATATATATGTTGTGTACAAATTGTCATGTTGTACAAATTATAATTTGTACAGTGTTTTTGTACAAGTTATCAGTATTTTCGAAATCTCTTTACATAATTGGATGAAATAAGCACAGAGTCTTTGGTTAAGCTTATCACTGTTTTATTTCCACAACATATACCGTATAAGAATCCTTAACACTCGAACGCATACTCATTTTACCAGCAGATAGAATTACGGATAACATTTCATATTTGCAATGACAAAACAGATACAGAAAAACACAATTTAAGCAAAATTATTACTAACGGAGAACAGTTATTTATAACTAAGCAGCAGTTAATGAATTCTGATAGTTTTCAGTGAGACAAGTAAAAGCAATTTAAAAGTTAAATGTAGCAGTACGGAATTTGTTAACAAAATAGGAGACACTGGTATTGCCGTAGAGGATGACATACCATTGTTAAATCCCAAAACAATAGCTAACTCAGATCTTTCAAATAATCAGATTGTTTTATATAATCAGGATGAAACTTGTTTAATATTAATAAAACAAGAGCCTGAAGGTGCTAGTAATAAAGAGGATTCTTTCATAACTCTCCATGGCGAAATTGAGGGGAACTCTGGAAATTAAAATGATGGATTTCATCAGGACCAGCTTATAGTGAAGAAGGAACCCGTAGCCTTCTTCAAAGATAACATCCCTTGTTTAAAGAACCCAAGATATGTATTAAAAGGAAAAGGAAAATTTAAACGATAAGGAAAACAATTCTAGTTGCAATTACAATCAGTATTGTTGCTAATAAGAAAAGATGAACTCCTCAAAAATCAAATAATGAAGTCCAAAATCCTGATATAGATAAAGAAAGAGAAATTAAATTAAGAAGTGTTAAGTTCATTTCAAATTTAACGAGAGGAAGACCTCACAAATTGCCAATTTGAATTATGGTATACTTTGAAAATGTGGTAAGAAAATAGGAAAATCTTCTAAATTAGATAGTATTGACTTAGTATCTGGCTAAAAGAAAGGGAGACAATCCAAATGAAGTATGGATAATTATAGTTCTATCATAAAGAGAGGGAGACCACCCAAGGCAGATAAAGATGCAAAATTAAAGTCCATGTAGATATGAAATAATGAAAGATTAAAAATTGTGAAAAACATTATGCAAGGTGTTAAAACAAATAGCACACAGTCTGACTGACTGTGATTAAAGTATCAGTGAAAAAAGTGCTCGACAGGAACTCGTAAGCTATCAGTGTACTTGATATGATATTGACATTAAAAAAACTGACAAGGATAAAGATAAACATTCTGATAGAACTGTTATTTACTGATAATATTCCAAACAGTTTTGTAGGTCAGGTTATCAGAGAGAATGATGGCGATGTAAACAGTGTGGCGGAAGATTGTAAACCTCCCCGAGAAATCAAGACGGTAGAAGAAGGTAATCGTTTAATCAAATTGAAGAATTGTACATTGTCTTTCTGATATGGTTTAGGTATATATATTATATACAATGAAAAAATATCCAGCTGTATAGCAGTCTTTATACAGTTTTATAGTCTGACAAAAAGAAAGGGAGACAATCCAAATGAAGTATGGATAATTATAGTTCTATCATAAAGAGAGGGAGACCACCCAAGGCAGATAAAGATGCAAAATTAAAGTCCATGTAGATATGAAATAATGAAAGATTAAAAATTGTGAAAAACATTATGCAAGGTGTTAAAACAAATAGCACACAGTCTGACTGACTGTGATTAAAGTATCAGTGAAAAAAGTGCTCGACAGGAACTCGTAAGCTATCAGTGTACTTGATATGATATTGACATTAAAAAAACTGACAAGGATAAAGATAAACATTCTGATAGAACTGTTATTTACTGATAATATTCCAAACAGTTTTGTAGGTCAGGTTATCAGAGAGAATGATGGCGATGTAAACAGTGTGGCGGAAGATTGTAAACCTCCCCGAGAAATCAAGACGGTAGAAGAAGGTAATCGTTTAATCAAATTGAAGAATTGTACATTGTCTTTCTGATATGGTTTAGGTATAAATATTATATACAATGAAAAAATATCCAGCTGTATAGCAGTCTTTATACAGTTTTATAGTCTGACAGAAAAAAATAGCAACAAACATATACAGTACACATAACTACATGTAACTGTCTCGGTGGTATAATGGTAGTTTGCTTGTAACAACTGCAAAAGTACATGGGTTGGATCTCAGGTAAGGTCCGACCGAAGACTTGAAAATTGATAGTTGCTGCTTCTCCACTAAGCACACAGAATTTAGTAGTTAGAGCTTCCCGTGAATTGTTATCTTTTTAACTAACATGTTAAAAATCTGGTTCAGCATGTTGATCTAGTACAAAGCAGGGTTCATATGTATATTGCACATTTTCATAATGCCTCAATTAAACACACATCCATCTACCTTCGAGAAACAAATTTTACGATGCCACTTATTTTCATGATTAAATAGAATATAATGAATATATAAAAATGGGATCTTTTTTTTTAAACAAATCCACCAACTAGGTTAAACAATTGATAAATTAAATCCTTCAGAAGTGGGGTCTCAACATGCTCAAGGGCTGAAAGGGAAATATATGTATGTCTTAATTTTTTGTGCCCTAGAAATTTGTTCAGCTACATATTTCACCTAGTTCACCTAGGAAGCAAAGTCTAGCGACCTGTTTATCTAGAGATCGACTGGCAACACTGTTTAATGTTTGAAAAAATAGTTTTTTGAATAATAAACATCCACGTTATCAAATTTACTTGAAATATATGCCCCTTCACAACTTCATTTCTCAAAAAGTGCTTTACATGATATACTCCAAAACAAAAAATAATGTACATTGTACCTCTACATGCAAGGAAAGGAATCTTGTGATTTTTATCAGCGAGACAGGGCAGGTCTAGGCCAAATATTTTTGATCAAATACTCCAATCAACACTTGTTTGGTTCAGAAATTGTATAAGGTCAGCTCTTACTTTGCAGATAAATTCTAAAATTGACTTTCACTCTTCAAAATATAACATAAAACAAGATATTAGTGCAAATGAAGCAGTCAGTACAAATCTATACGTTGTACTGAAGCATGACTTTGTATTGTAGTTAATTACCAATGCCATGCTCAGATTAGCTGAAAGCTCTGTCGCATCGCGTTTAATTGCGAACACAACTGTCAGTAATTGTTGTTATAATCACCTTGTGAACTGATCTTTCTAATGAATTGCATACATAATCTGTAATAGGGCCAAACCAAATGACATCTTGGTAAAAGTAGTGTCAAATAACAGAGTTTTTAATTTACAGTGACAAAGATTAACAATTCTTTTTATGGTAAAGATGACATAAGAATGTGGAAAGTATGTTAAATTAGTTTCTTTAAGGACACGATTATTTGATATTCGAGGTTTGGCAGGAGGATTTGAATATTCATTTTCATCTGTTGCTACAAATGTGTATATTTTTAGCCGTTCGAATATTTATTTGCACTTTGGTACATGATTGAATTCAGGCATTTTGTGTTGCAGAATACTAATTGTATCCCGTCTTATGCAAGGTTATTTATTTTCATATCTTATCAGCCCAGGATATTCATTTGGTCGTCCCCTAAGGCCTCAAACGAACAATCATTAACATTTTTAATGTTTTTGTCTGTTGACCAGCGTCTTGATAAACTAGTTTACCAAGTTCAGAAATTTGAATATGGTTTTCTAATAAGACGAGTCTTATTTTGCATATTCCAGTATGAAACTATTGCATCTTCTGTTTAAAGTTTTATCCAAATGATCTTAGAGGTCCGTATTTATGAAGACAGATATGGTTATTAGTTTCAGTAGGTTGTTTGATTTTAAAATTTAAATGTGTATATTTGATGTTTTATAAATACCCTACTTAACTTCATTTTTGTTGGCATGTGAAGGTTCTAAGGTCTACAGGTTACACATATGTATAGAAAAGTTTTGACTTCTGCCTAAACAACTTTCTTATGTAATGTGTGTTTCTGTTTAATACAAGGTTTTGTTGCGTCTTTCAGGTAAAATATTACTATTGAATAAACTTGACAACTTCGAGAAAACAGTTGATTTGAAAACATATGTATAGGACAGGAGAGAAAGTAAAGATATTGAGGCTGCTGAGGCAGCGGACCGGAAAGATCAATTGAAGCTTGACGTGAAATAAGCATTTTGAGTGTATTATAGATTATTAGAACACACCAGCGACATCGCGGATCCATGACTCAATTAAAGTAGTATGTCGTATTTTTAGCCTGGATTTGTAGTATTCGTATTGTCATCTGATAAAGTCATGCTGATTGTAAGGTGCACAGTTTTCTCTGCTTAAGACTAAATTAATAGTGGTATTGGGTGGAGGAAAACAGACTTGTTAAATAATGTACTATAGCGTAACATGGAAACAAAACAACTACTGGAAGAATTCCAGGTTTTCCTGATAGGGGAAGGATTTATAGTGTCACATACCGTAATATTCACATATCTTAACCGGATACGATCCGGACATTATTGTTATGTTATATGAGACTCTCCTGTATAGAAGTTTAATAAATATAGTTTGTGATTGTCAACATGTCTCCTTCATTATTGAACATGGTGTCAGCATGAACCATCACCCATCATAAAGATAGCAAGCAATCCGTAGATGGAAGCAATTTTAAAAGTTGCATGAACAATCCAGCTACAGAAATAAATCAAAATAATGGATGTACTAACAGGATCACATCCTAAAATGGACTGGGAAGCAACAAAACTGGTGACCGCTTGGAAATTTGCCAACAACACACACGTAGGAACATTTATTCAACCTGGGATCTCTCGGAAACTGACAAAAATAAACTTGAAGTGTACTATGAGAACTTCGATAAAACACGTTCGACCTAATTCAAACAAAATCTATTCACGATATAAATTTTTAAGCCGTGTACAAATAGACATTGACACTTTCGAAGAATACCTCACCGATCTTAAAATTTTGGTAAAAGATTGTGGCTATGCAACGCCAGACGAAATGGTCCGCGATGTCATTGTTTGTGGAACGAAAGACCACAAAGTTCGTGAAAAATGCATCACCGAAGGGTCTGAACTTACGCTAGGTAACATCTGGTAAAAAGTATGGCAAGATGTACACACCACAAAGGGGACCACCTCAAAATAACAAGAGGCAACCACCAAATTTCACAAACAAATGTAAAAACTGTGGCGGCAAACTTGTGCGAAGAAAATGCCTTGCATTTTGGGAACATGCAACAAGTGCCATAAATATAACCACTTTGCGTCCGTATGTCTGTCATCAAACAAATCAACAAAGAAAATGCACACTTTAGGCTTTTGCAATGAATCTGACAATGAACTATTTGTTGCCACAATTGATGATTCAGAATTGAATACCGATAAATGGACCGAAACAATCAACGTCAACGACGTACCAGTTAACTTTCAACTAGACACAGGTGCAAAGTGCAACGTACCTTCCCTACATAAACTGAAGGCCATTTGTTCGCAGCCTATCATCACAAAACAAGGTTCACCGCTCCGTTCATACTCAGGACACATCATTGACACTGATGGAGTAATCAATCTTGGGTGTTGTTATAAATGCCAGGATCATGCCGTGAAATTTCACATTGTGGATCGTAATGTACAATCCGTCTAAGGTGCTTAAACATGCGAAACGATGAAACTCCTAAACCGCATACATTCAATCACTCATACAAGCACGCCACAAGAAACGACAACAATATGGAGATTTGTTCAAAGGACTAGGGTGTTTACCAGGAAGACATAAGATACGTATAAACAAAACCGTAGCACCAGTTGTACACGCACCGCGTAAGATACCGCTAGCTATTAAAAACAAAGTTAAAGCTGAACTTGACCGAATGGAGGAAATTGGTGTAATCCTCAAACAGCAAGAGCCGACACATTGGGTTGATTTTATTGATGTGACATTGCATTGATTTTATTGATTTGACCTGGCATTGATTTTATTGATGTGACTTTTCATTGATTTTATTGATGTGACTTTGCATTCATTTAATAACTCTAGGGTAACCGTCATCAAACCAAACGGCAAAATTCGAATCTACATTGATCCACGTGATCTGAACTAGGCCATATTACGTGACCATTATCCGTTGAAAACCGTAGAAGAAGTGATTCCGCAAATGCCAAAAGCTAAAATCTTTAGTAAACTAGATGCCACCAGTGGATTTTGGCATATTCAACTAGATGAATCTAGCTCAAACCTATGCACATTTAAAACACCATTTGGAGTCTATAGATTTACTCGTTTACCTTTTGGAATAAATTCAGCATTAGAAGTATTCCTGAAAATTGTGTCCGAAATGGTATCCGACATAGATGGAGCAGAAGCGATAATCGACGACATTCTTATTTGGGGATCAGACCAAAAAGAACATGATATGCGTCTCAAACAAGTTCAAGAAGGTTAATACATATGTTTGTGATTGTCAACAGGTAACAACCGGAAACTAAATGTGACATATACTATTGGTATCGGTATGGACTGGAATGGTTTAATTTTTATACAACACCATTGTCCTATATTACATTTTGTAGTTATATATAAAGTCTTTGGTTTGTCTTTTTTACCTCATGCCGGCTAACAAATTGGACCTCGTAATTTTAGTAGTATAGATATAATAGAAACTATAGAATTTTTTTCACATTTTTATAACTGATCTTAATAGACTGTTTTCATATTACCGACTTTTGACTCCCGATTTTAAAATTTTTTGACAGGTTACCTACTCTGTGGTAAGGCATCCTGGTACTCTTTCAGGTAAGAGCGACCAAAAAAAGTAAAATCAAACGTATAACTGGTGCAATTTAGGGAGAAAGTTTACTGTTCTCCGATGATTTTGTCGTGCACAGAAAACATGTAACAGTTAATCACCCTCCGGCCCCCATATTGTACCGATTGTAAGCTTGATTTTACTTCTTTAATTTGCTCTTACTTGACCGAGTACCATGATGTCCTACCGCAGAGTAGGTAACCTGTCAAAAAAATATAAACTCCGGAGTCAAAAGTCGGTAATATGAAAATAGTCTATTTACATGTACCATAGATTCCATTTTTCTATCGTGTAAATCTAATATGATATAGTTAAGAAATATCTTCAGTATAAATCTGCTTCCAATAATTGAATAAATGTGTAACTGTGAAGGTGAAATCAGTAGTTAAACGGGTACAGTTGAGTAACTAATTGATCTCTTAGTGCAGGAATAGATTTTCATTTATCAATTCTTGTTCATCAGTAAAGCAACACAGCAGATACTAATTGCATTTTGCAAAGTATAGAAATACAAAATTGAAGTTCGTAGAGATTTTTTAGTTATCTTAGTATTTTTTACCCTATTTGTATTTTTCAATGCTGTCATGGTAACCAGTTACCTTTTTAAAATATCTAAGATATGTTAAAGAATATTTTGTGTCATGAAGTGATTTATTTGTAGAATTTTGCAGATAAATTACAAAAAATAAAGGTCACTTGTAAGTGACCAATGGAAATGGTCTTTCTCGAACTTGGCCATATACAAAAAAAAAGTGTCGCAAGGTTGTTGTGAAGTTAATATATGAGTTTGGTCATGGTACATTGTACATATAATATAACCTGTACCCCTGACTTTTGTTTTGTTTTTTTTTTTAATCTCAAAATGTAGGTTGCTTAGTCCTGAATTGCAATTTACAATGGTACGTAAGGGCCTTGATGGTGACCTTAAGCGATGTTTTACATGTTTAGTATCAAGAAATCCAATTCATGGTTGCTATGGATTTTCCTGTTTTATACAGAGTTTCAAAGAACTTTAATGATAACCTTTATAATTATCTCTGACCTTTAAATGAACTTATTGTAAACAAATAAGGGTGGTTGATAAGCAATTTTGATATCACCGACTTTTGAAATGGGAACAAAATAGCAGTTACAATTCAAGCAAACATTTTCAAGATTTGATTAGCATGTATTAGATATATGATTTACATTTATTACAATTACTGATATAAATATTTTAATAAATAGACCAAACTTCTAAGGTTAGAGTCATCCAAGACCTCTAGCCATTGGGTCAGCTTGAAGGTTGTTTATAGATAAACTTTTATCACTCAATATTATTTCACTATCGGAAATATTTTGTTAGATATAAATTGGTGCTAATGCGAAAGTGTGTTTTTGTCCATGGAAAATGTTTGTAAATTGCCTGATCTATTTCGAAGAAAAGTGATCCTACCCCATTGGTTGTCTCTATATAAAAGGTAATTTTTTTTATATTGCATTGCTATTTTATTAGTCAAGCATCATATTTTTGAAAAATATTAACAATTCCATTAAAGGAATTTTGAATTTGCCTTGCAATTGCTACAAAATTGTTGGGTTTTTTTTTACTGCCAAACTGCCAGCAATGTATAGGAAAACCCATGGACCTGGTTGCCATGCACTCATGCCCTAGCAACACTTTGTTTGCATTTTCCTAGTTTTTTCATTTAAATCCATGGTTGGAATAGGTTGCAGGAAAATTGGTGACCCCCTATTTAAAATGATAGGTCATTAAAGAGAATTGCTCTTGATATGTTGTTTTACCAAGTGTGCTCTGAAATGATTAAATAAAATATTAAAATGTAATGTAGATTTTTTTTATTTATCTGAATTTGACAAATAATATTGTGTATTTATTTCAATATAAACGAATGTTACTTTGTAGTTGCAAAGACCTACTTTAATATTTTACCTAGATGAAATACCTTTTATATTCTTAGTTTGTTAGTCTTGTATGTTTTTTTTTTTAAATTTTTGTTCGGAGTTTAGTTTGACGTCTATTTTTGCTGAACTATATATACATTATTGTTTAGGGGCCAGCTGAAGCCTGCCTCCGGGTGCGTGATTTTCTCGCTGTGTTGAAGACCCATTGGTGGCCTTTGGCTGTTTTCTACTCATTGGTCGGGTTGTTGTCTCTTTGACGCATTCCCCGTTTCCATTCTTTCAATCAGTTCAATTGAGGTCTGGAGCTGGCATGTCAGTAACTGCTAGTAGTCCTTTGTTAATTTATGTTTATCATTGTCATTTTGCTTAGTTTCTTGTGTTATCTATTCTAACATCGGACTCTTACTTCTTTTAAACTGAGTTTTACTGTGCGTATTGCTGTGTGTTTGTTTATTCTACAATGGCTAGAGGTATGGGGGAGGTTAGAGATCTCAAAAAACATGTTTAACCCCGCCGCATTTTTGCGCCTGTTCCAAGTCAGGAACCTCTGGCCTTTGTTAGTCTTGTACGTTTTTTTAATTTTGGTTCATTTATATGTTTCGGAGTTTAGTGTGACGTCCATTTTCTTTGAACCAGTATACATTTTTGTTTAGGGGCCAGCTTAAGCCCGCCTCCGGCTGCGGAATTTTCTTGCTGTGTTGAAGACCAATTGGTGGCCTTGAGCTGTTTTCTGCCCTATGGTCGAGTTGTTGTCTCTTTGACACATTCCCCGTTCCATTCTCAATTTTATTAATTTTATTAGTTTGTTTGTTCATATTTTATTTGTAATGTATTTGTATATTCTTTCTATGTACTGTATTTGAATATACTGTATTTGTATATTCTTTCTATGTACTGTATTTGTATATACTGTATTTGTATATTCTTTCTATGTACTGTATTTGTATATACTGCATTTGTATATTCTTTCTATGTACTGTATTTGTATATACTGCATTTGTATATTCTTTCTATGTACTGTATTTGTATATACTGTATTTGTATATTCTTTCTATGTACTGTATTTGAATATTCTGTCCATGTGCTGTATTTGTACATTCTTTGTATGTACTTTATTTGTATATTCTGTCCATGTACTGTGCTTGTATATCCTTGAAATGTGCTGTTTGTATATTCTTCCTATGTACTGTATTTGTATATTCTGTCCATGTATTATTTGTATATTCTTTCTCTGTACTGTATTTGTATATTCTTTTTATGTACTGTATTTGTATATTCTTTCCATGTACTGTGCTTGTATATCCTTGAAATGTGCTGTTTGTATATTCTGTCTCTGTACTGTATTTGGATATTCTTTCTGTGTACTGTATTTGTATATTCTTTCCATGTATTATTTGTATATTCTGTCTCTGTACTGTATTTGGATATTCTTTCTGTGTACTGTATTTGTATATTCTTTCCATGTATTATTTGTATATTCTGTCTCTGTACTGTATTTGTATATTCTGTCTCTGTACTGTATTTGTATATTCTGTCTCTGTACTGTATTTGTATATTCTTTCTCTGTACTGTATTTGTATATTCTTTCTCTGTACTGTATTTGTATATTCTGTCCATGTACTGTATTTGTATATTCTTTCTATGTACTGTAATTGTATATTCTTTCTGTGTACTGTGTTTGTATTAAAAACATTAATTTCTGTTTATCATCTGATTCAAAAGACATTAAATCACTATAATTAAGATGTTTTGCTTCATCAAATATTTTTTTTCTAAAATCGTCATTTAATGGACACGATAACATAACATGGGCTTCGTCTTCTAGAATATTTTTACAATTATCACAGACTCGCTCCTGTAAAAGAAATTTTTAATTGTTCCCCGTTTTGATATTTAATGGTGCCATTCCACATCAAAATTTTGCAAACGAACCCCTTTGTGTAAATGGCATTGGAATTGTACATTATGTCTCAGTTTCAAAACTGTTCTTAAATAAATTATAAGTTCTAATTTTGTTCCCACCTTTACCAGATCAAGCTTTCTCTGACTGTAAATTACATTGTTACTAATCAACAAATTAACTGAGCATTCTAGACATAATAATATTAATAACTGAGGTCTGTAATGTTACAGAAATATTCTGTATTGTACTCAGAAAATATTTTCCTTGTGTTTTCTACTCAAAATATCTGCCCATATGAAAACCTTTCTGTTTAACCGATTAGAACTCATATTGTTCAAAAGGCACCAAAGTCGAATAAAACGTTGCCATCGTTTTTAAAAGATATGTATCCATCCCATATCCCCCTCAACTGCAGCATTTGGAGTATTTTAACCGACCCCAAGAAAAAATCTGCAAGCTCTATTATGTATGGCATTAATAAAAGAAAAGTTTTGCAACCCCAAATACCAGCACCATATTCAACAATTGGAAGCATCAAACTTTCATATAGTTTTAAAAAGACATTATGAGAAACACAAGTGTTACAACCTAGTCCTAATGTTTTTTACCAAAGTATTATTGTTCTAGGCTTAATAATCATAAGAATTTTGTATTGACCTCAAGGGTCTAGTAAGTCTCACTGTCAAATTATGTAATTATATTGCATGGAATATTAATTAGATCTCATATAGTTTCATAACTTTACATTTGTCATAGTATTTTACTATTGTTCTCTGGTGTCTATACATGTTTTATATTAAGTAAAATGTGTTGTTAATTTTGCCATAGCATATTTATGCTTTTGGATAAAGACTCATTCATTCATTCGTTTTTGTTCCAGATCATATGAGTATTTGGACCATACGCGTGGTCATGACCATATGCCTATAATCATATGGTCCGATCATACGCTTATGGTCGGACCATACGAATATATACTCGTTTGGTTACTAACGGGTCGGACCATATGCGTATTAAGACCATAAAGTTATTTTGCGAATACATTCTAACTTCCTTCGCAGAAAGACACAGTTCGTTCTCCGAACCAAACCCTGCACAAGTTACTTAATGAATCCCTTTAACTTCGACAAATTGTCTAAATATTGGCTAGAGTTAATTTTAAGCGCCTTAATCCGGTAAGCCGTAAGTGAAACCAAACTTAGGTGTTTAAATGGGGCATGGACTTTTTTTCTTTTTCCCCTGTGTTAAAAGATTATATTTTTCTTCTTTTTTAAACATTTCTTCTAATTTCGACTTATTTCCACTAAGTTGATGTGTGCGTACTCCTATACATACGACTAATCAATAAAACATGAAAACAACACGTTATAAATTTCATACGTCCGAAGCGCTTTCTTGGATTTACCTTCATCAGTTACGCTCAATGCCGAATATGTGAAAGCCAAGGATGTATAAGAACCGAAACAGTCGAAGAGCTATACGACCAAAAAGGACCTACAAAATAGCCAAATCCATCTAAGGTCAACTTTACAATAACAGTAGTTTGTACGTGCGGTCTCTTTTTATTATTTTCTTCATAAGAATAGAGAGCGTTTTAACTACTGTTATAATTGTAAAAATCGTAATAATATAGAAAAACTAAAGATAACTTAAAATTTGTAAGAAAATTTAACTTACTAAAAACATTTATACACCAAAACAAAGAGAAAAAGAGGGTTCAATGCCCCAAGTGCATGTTAGTAAAATAATTGACTCCTTGTTCAAAGGTTCATTTAGATATTGCTTGAAGTTATTTTGCAAATCGGTAATGACCATGTAAAAATGTGTTTACTATTATTATAACCTTAACATGTGAGTAAAAACATCTGAGTAAAAATCACTTTATTTCAGTAATCATGTAACAAAGAAGTTAAAATTTCATTTTTAGATATTCTTTATTTTTGTAAACCTTGAAGGGTTGAAGGGTCATACCTTATGCAACTTTCAGTAAAAGTAAATTTCAACGTATCGAGACCATACGCGTATGGTACAAATACTCATATGGTTCGAAACAATAATTCTGGGATCTCCAACATTTTACCTATAAATTTAAAAATGTTGGAATAATCGGAATAATAAATTTCGTTTCTTAGACAATCCTTTATATTATTTTAGGGGCCTCGGTGGCCGAGGTCTAAGTAGTCCAACTACTGTATCACTAGCCTGTCAACACTGAGGTTTTGAGTTCGAACCCCGAATGTAGCAGGTGCAGTCGACTCCAATCTTCATTGACTAGGATAGTCAGTTTTCCTGCCGAAGGGGTTGTAACCTTTTTAATACAAGTGTTCTCTCCGCGCACTCCGGCTTCCTCTACCAATAAAAACAAACCACAATGAAATAGCCAATAGTGATGAAAGTGGCGTTCAACACCAACCAATCAATCATCGATCAATATAATATTTTAAATTTGCATAATGATTAATGACTTTTGAATATTAAATGATGAAACTCAAGTTTCCTAGTTATGAACATCATAATTTTTTTGCTGGGAAAATAAGTCCAGTGCAATCATTAAAAACGAAATAAATATATTGCGGAGAAATAATTAAAGGTTAATGTAAATTATTATAATTATCTACTAAAAATTTGCAAACATTACCTCACTGAAACATTCCATTGTTTATATTCACATGATTTTCTTTCCAGAACAAAGAATTGGTGGATATAAGACATTTTTACCATGAAAAATCAATATGTGGACTCGGAATTAAAATACAAGGCTTTTAGTAAATCATGTAAATATGAACTTATTTTTACTAACATTTGTGTCCGCCCAGACACAATTTACTATGGCATGGTATTGGTTGCAAAAATTTGATATTTTTCATTTAAATGCAATATTTCTTATTTAATTGGTATATTTCTTCATTCAAATGGTATAATTTTTCATTCAAATGGTATAATTTTCATTTAAATGAAATATTTTTTTATTTGAATGGTATATTTTTTCATTAAAATGCAATATTTTTTATTCAAATGGTATAATTTTCATTCAAATGCAATATTTTTTATTCAATTGGTATAAAATGTCATTTGAATGCAATAGTTTTTATTCAATTGGTATAGTAGTTTTTTATTTATATGCAATAATTTCATTATGGGAAATTCTTTGACGTCATAAGGTCAAATTTGCAACAACGTTTGTGATTGGTCGGAAATTGTTTGGATTTCTCCCCTTTCTTTCTAAACATGGGTGACCAAGAATTAAAAAACGCGTCAGAATATCGCCCCTTTAACTAAATCTAACGTTCGTGCGAGTCCTGCACTGGCTGTTAAAATCTTGTGGTCATAACTAGTATTTCTATTGCAAAATTTCGATGGTCAAAACGTTCGGTCCACTTTTCAAAAACCGTTTCATTGTATATGGATTTATATGCAAGTATATCGGTTTTTATACGCCCGTCAAATTTTTGACGGGACGTATTATGGTATACAAATGTCCGGCGTCCGTCCGTCTGTCTGTCTGTCCGTCTGTCTGTCTGTCCGGCGTAAACATGTCGCACCGTAACTTGAGAATGCTTATCCAAATTTCATAAAACTAAACATAGTTGTTTCTTATGATGGTCAAACGATCTGTATACTTTTTGGTGAAAATAAGATTAAAACTTTTTGAGTTACGGGACTTAGTAACTAAAACAGGTGTGTGTTTTTTTTTTCACATGTCGCGCCGTATCTCAAAAACAGTTTATGATTATTGCTTAAAACTTTACACACTTCTTAGTTATATTAACCTTAAGATCTGTATACTTTTTGGTGATGATTCAAAATTTTATTTTTGAGTTATTGAGTATTTTGTAAAAAAAAGGGGGAGGGGTTTTTCACATGTCGCGCCGTATCTCAAAAACGATATATGATTATTGCTTAAAATTTTACACACTTCTTAGTTATATTAATCTAAAGATCTGTATACTTTTTGGTTTTGATTCAAAATTTTATTTTAGAGATATTGAGTTTTTTGTAAAAAAAAAAAGGGGGGTTTTCGCATGTCACGCCGTATGTCAGAAACTATTTATGCTTATTGCATAAAAATTCACACACAAGACGACGGGCGTATCATGCGCTCATGGCGCAGCTGTTTATCTAAAATAGATTAGACACCGTTGGTTTTCCCGTTTGAATGGTTTTACACTACTAATTTTTTGGGGGCCCTTTATAGCTTGCTGTTCGGTTTGAGCCAAGGCTCCGTGTTGAAGACCGTACGTTGACCTTTAATGGTTTACATTTACAAATTATGACTTGGATGGAGAGTTGTCTCATCGGCACTCATCTTCTTATATCTATATACAACGTAAACCAGATGTTTCTCAGACTGTTTTCTGTTTTTAATAAATCCTTTGCCGCGCGTTGTGTACTGATTGATAACTCAGTCTGGGAGAACAAGATTTATTTCAGTACCAGTTGTAATTAGGTTTGAGCAAACTTCCAGTAAT
This sequence comes from Mytilus californianus, assembly GCF_021869535.1. Taxonomy (NCBI): domain Eukaryota; kingdom Metazoa; phylum Mollusca; class Bivalvia; order Mytilida; family Mytilidae; genus Mytilus; species Mytilus californianus. The sequence goes on along the minus strand of NW_026262604.1, from coordinate 60,152,288 downwards.
TGCAAATACTCTTATGTCGGTGCTTTGTGTCTATTGTCTTAATGTTAGTTTTTTTGTGTGTCTCGTACCGATCTTTTGGGTTAATTTGCTGATTTGTGCAGGTTGTTATTTTATTGTACTGTTACACCACCGTCCCAGCTTCGGGATGGGTTGCTCACAAACATGTTGTTGTACTGTTACACCGCTGTCCCAGATTAGGGGGAGGATTGGGATCCCGCTAACATGTTTAACCTCGCCACATTCTGTATGTATGTGTTTGTCCCAAGTCAGGAACCTGTAATTCAGTGGTTGCCGTTTGTTGCTTTGTTATACATATTTGTGTTTCGTTCATTTTTTTGTACATTAATTCGGCCGTTAGTTTTCTCTATTGAATTGTTTTACATTTTTGATTTCGGGGCCTTTTATAGCTGACTATGCGGTGTAGGCTTTGCTTATTGTCGAAGGCCGTACGGTGACTTATAGCTGTTGATTTCTGTGTCATTTGATCTCTTGTAGAAAGTTGTCTCATTTGCAATCATACCACATCTTCGTTTTTATATCCACCCTGCCATATTCTTTATTTGCCTGTCCCAGGGATGGGGCCTGTAGTTTAGTGGTTGTCGTTGGTTCCTGTCTCGACTCATATTTGATATTTTGTAAATTGTTTTGTTATGTATAATTAGGCTGTTAGTTTTTTCGTTTGAATTGTTCACACTTTTCATGTCGGGCCTTTTATAAACGACTTTACATTATCAGGTTTTTGTCATTGTTGAAGGCCTTACGATTGTCTACAAAAAGCATTTGTCTACATGACGGCAAAAAGCTCTACAGAGCTTATGTTTGTATTATTTCATGTAACCCGACTTAAAATAAATTTTTCTTATCTTATCTTATCTTATCTATAATTGCTTACATCTACTTTATATTTGAACTCCGGTGGATAGTTGCCTTATTAGCAATCATATTCCATCTCTTCATTTTTATATTATATACGTGACTTCTAAACTCGTGTTTTCCTGAAAAAGCATGAAATAATTTTCACTGGGCGTTAAAATTAGCAACAAACAATCAATCAATTTAAACTTGTGTTAAATAAGAGGAAAACCATTTGATATTTATTTATTTGTTGGGGTGGGGGACAGAAGGATTTCATATATGAATATGGTTGCCTGGTAAGAGCTGAAAAATAGGCATGATTAGCGACAGATTGAAATGAATAATAATGCCCTCTCTTCCCTTCTCCATCCTTCATCTATAAATTTAAACTGACCACCACGGAATAGCCCAATAGTGTTGAAAGTAGCGTTAAACACCAATCAATCAAAATCCCTTCCCTAGAATATCAAATAATCGTCCCTTAACTGTTATTGTCCGTGTAGTTCTTATATTTATCCAGCTTATCGTCCTACAGGGATGTCCTACTAAGGCTGTCATACCATAAAAACGTTTATAAAACAGCTCACATTCTAATATATCTGCATTCATAAATTTATTAATTTCATTTAGACTAAACGACGCCATGTTTTTTATGTGCCTCTGTCGTCAACCTATCAAAAAAGAAGAGGTGGAAGAGAGCCAGAAGATCTTCCCAATGCAAAAAAAAAAAAGAAATGGACTTCTTCTGGCTCACTTCCGAATAATAAAAAAAAACGCGCCCCATGTTTTAAAAAAGCCTTGCCCCTACCCTTTTTTCCAAAAAAATGGCATTATTAAATATATAAACATATATATAATCATCAAAATTAAAATGCTATTGTATTTTTATAAGACCTACTTTATTACATGACCTGGGACTAATGAGTCCTAGCATACATTATTTATTATAATATGAATATGTTTTATGTTTTAATAACCACATATGATGCTATGCATGAGTTACCATTTATCAGGACATGAATTGGGTTTACATAGAGAGGATAAGGGACGACACCAGAAAATCAATGAAGGATAAAAAACTTAATTCAAATAGTTTGGGCGGGGGGGGGGGGGGGGGTCAAAATTGCTGCAATTTTTGTTTAATTAACATCGATTTTATATATATCCTTATTGGTCAATCAATTTTTCCCAAATTAAGTTAAGAGGGGGGGTGGTCAGTGAAAAAAACTATATGAATTAAGTTTTTTTTATCCTACATTGAACTTTTGATGTCTTCCCTAATGTGCAAAAAAATAGATAAGGGGCGGGACCAAACCTATAGATAACATAATAAAGAAATGATCAAATATACAGATTACGTTGATTGACTTTTGGTTGCCTTATGTCCAGTGGCAAATATGTCACGCATGTTTAGGACAAATATAATAGAGATCAAAGGATAAAGAATAGAGTGAAATGGTAAAAAATAAAAGATATAGAATTATAGAAACGATATTTGGTCTGAAACCCCTACCCTCACACACACACCATAACCATTACAGCCAATACTCGCATATATACATCTCTATACAAATATCTAAATTTGAACCTACCTCCCCTCTAGACACCGAGGTTTCGAATCCGCCCCTGTTAAATGTGTCTTATTATATACATTTTGTACGGGTCTAGATAATAGCTAAACGTACAATCATATAATTTGTTGGATACCTAATTAAATTATATAATGTGTCACAAAATAAACTCGTATACCCCGGTCCTTCCCAATGCAGTATTGAAAAGTAAATCATTTAAAAGTCCTGAAGATAAAATATGTTTTGAAATATGCCCTGCATACTTATTTATGCAAAGACATATAGTAATTATTGAACTACTGTGGGGCTTGAAAAAAATCTATTTAAGGGATTCGGAGACGAGAACAGTAAAAAAAAGCTCAGCAACGAATCCTAAATGTAAAATGATTTGCAGCATAAGACATGAGAGCACATATTATAGGTATTAGTATTAAATATGAAGTTCACGCCTCATATATATGTCATAGGACTATTGTTGTAACATGGGTTAGTAACTGGTTCCAATTTATCCTGAATTGTCTTTATTAAAGAATTAGTTCCGGAGTATAACAGCTTGTGTCTCTACTTGTGGGTTTCTGGTTCTGCTGTCGTAATTAGGTGATTTTTTTTTCTACATGTAGTAAATAAGAGGGGGCTTAGTCCAAATAATTGTAACGTCCTGGATGCTTTTTATTCTTTTTTCATGTGTGCCTTCCTGCAACGTCTCTGAGGATCAAGAAAAGTAAAAATTGATATAGCACTAAAGAACGTCATGATTACATGTATCTGGACTTAGAAGGGGGAGGGGGGCTAGCTATGTATTTTTTTTTTTATTTCAATGTGTATAGGAGAGTTTCTTCAGAAAAGGTTTTCAATGGAGGTGTTTTTGCCATGCACGCAGGCATCTGTTTCTATCCATGAACAAGTTGTGTGTCAAATTAATTATTATTACTTGTCACTCGCATTTTTTGCTCGTCCTGGCCATTATTGGCATTAACAGCCAGTGCACGAACTCGCACGAACGCCAAATTTAGTTAGAGGGGCGATATTCTGACGCGTTTTTTAATTCTTGGTCACTCAAGTTTAGAAAGAAAGGGGAGAAATCCAAACAATTACCGACCAATCACAAACGTTGTTACAAATTTGACCTTATGACGTCAAAGAATTTCCCATAATGCAATTATTGCATATAAATAAAAAACTACTATACCCATTGAATAAAAAATATTGCATTCAAATGACATTTTATACCCCAATTGAATAAAAAATATTGCAATAGAACGAAAATTATACCATTTGAATGAAAAATTATACCATTTGAATGAAAAATATTGCATTTAAATGAAAAAATATACCATTCAAATAAAAAAATATTGCATTTAAATGAAGAAATATACCAATTAAATAAGAAATATTGCATTTAAATAAAAAATATCAAATTTTTGCAACCAATACCATGCCATAATTTACAAGGACTAATTTATCGCTTACATACATGCACATCAAATCATGATCATTATGGTTACAGTGAATGTATTTATAGACGTCTTCATCACGTTTGCTCTTAATTCCTGATCAAGTTACAAAAAGTATGGCTAACCCGCGTAACTTGAAAGTTTCCGCTTACACGGCAAAATATTATACATCGGTCAGGCTTAACCTTACTATAATATCACATAGCATGCAAAACAGCACTCAATTTTGATATATGAACAATTATAAATTAATTGATGCATCCAAATATGTTTGACGTCATGTTATAGGAAATGAGCGTGTATTTGTTACTATTTTGTTGATGGAGACAAAAAAACAGGAAGTAACTTGAAATAAACAGAAGTTTTCTCAAGACTGGAATAGAAGAGGTTGTGGGGCTTTACAGAATAGAGAATAATTGGCAAAAAATATAAAAAATATAGAAAAATGGACCAAAAAAATAAAGAATTAAGAATAATGAGGTGCTAGAATATAAAGAATAGAGAATAATGGGCAAAAAGTATAAAGAATAAAGAAAAACGACCTAAAAAATTAAAGGATACAGAAAAGTAGGACCCCAAATCCAGACCCTCATAGATATGTATCTGTTATAACATGTTGACAAACATACCATCGGGAAATTGTGGCACGAAATCGACCGTCAAAAAATACCAGTACATGTACCAAGACCAAAATTTGGTGGTCGTTTTTCTTTATATTTGTGTTTGTTAAATCACTTCCATTGATTGATAAAATTTAGAATTTCAGTTAAATATCTTTAAATACATATATATATATAAACCTATTGTACATGTCAGAAATATTATTGTAGTTTTTTCGAATTGATTTAGAAAATATTTCGACTGGATGCAGTAGACATTGTCGATTTTTCTTATTTTTTATATGTGATTGAACAGTTGTTTTTTTCTTTGTTTTTTTTTTCTTTTATGATTTGATACAATATATACTTTGTTTAATGTCTTTAACACCGGATATCACCGAATGAGACTTAAAACCTACTCGGTACTTATCATAAGTAACACAAAGGGTGTCCCACGTGGAGCAGGATATACCTACCCTTTCAGAGTACCTGATAACAACCCCGGTTTTGGTTGGGTTCGTGTTCCTCAGTCTTTAGTTTTCTAAGTAGCGTTTTGCATAAAGTTGTTTGTCTTTCATCGTTTTTTTTCCTTTTTTGTAATGATTTTGTCAGCCTCTCTTTGAATTATTAGTTTTGATTCTTCCTCTGGTATCTTCCGCCTCCCTTTTCTAAATGTTTTATCTGTTATTCTATACCGCGCTTATATGGAATTTAAAAGAACTACAATCATGTTGGGATCCCAAAAAAACTAAATAATGAAGAACAAATCCCATCTGTCGGTTTGAAGTTGAAAATGTTCTAGTTACAACTTATGAATTTCTCATTGTTATAGCAAACCAGTAATATTTTAAACAAAGCAAAAAACTTTTGTCTTTCACCTCCAAAGCTCACCAAACCTTTAATAAACAAACTTATTTACAAGGGATATAGTTACGATACTGTTACTGTTGTAAAGTAATTAAAGATGGCATTTTTTAGTTAATATTGATTCACTCATAGGGCCTTTGCATCGGAAATAAACACATTTATTCTAAAACCAGTTTGTAGCATGATACGGGTTGTGTTTGTCTCGTATAATTTATGATGCCATGATACTTAACCCCTAACGGGAGGGATTAGGGTTGATTTTCATATGATGAAGACATAATTTTTCGATCAGTTTGATTGAAGTCTGGATCGCTTGCATGTCAGTGACTGCTAGTACAATGTAGTCCTTTGCTGATTTATGTTGACCATTGTAATTTTGCGTAGTTTCTTCTGTTACCTATTCCTACATCGGACTCGGTCTTCTTTTAAACTGAGTTTTACTTTGCGTATGGCTTTTTGTTTATTTTTTCAACATTAGGTAGAGGTATAGGGGGAGGGTTGAGATCTCACAAAGTATGTTTAACTCCGCTAAATGTTTGCGCATGTCCCAAGTCAGTTCCCTCTAGCCTTTGTTTTTTAAATTTATTTTGGTTCATTTGTATGTTTGGAGTTTAGTGTAGCGTCAATTTCGCTGAACTAGTATACATTATTGTTTAGGGGCCAGCTGAAGCCCTCCTCATGGTGCAGATTTTCTCGCTGCGTTGTAGAGCCATTGGTTGCCTTGTGCTGATTCTGCTCTCTGGTCGGATTGTTGTCTCTTTGACACCTTCCCTGTTTCCATTCTCCATTCCATTACTACTTATTAGAAAGGGGAATAACTCGTGTCAAATTATAATTTTACATTAAAAGTCGGACTTTCGAAAATGGATATCTGGAAAGGACGATGACATAAACATGTCAAACATTACACTAAACAGGAATGCATTTAAAGAATAACGGGAAATACTTACTATATGATTTGCATATCTACAAATACTTAATTGTGATTGGACAGTTAGAATTCTTTTCCTTGATTTACACTGCTATAGACTATGTTGCCGATACGACTTTCGAAGCATATTTATACATTAAGTCGATTTCACTGTGATATAGGCATGCGCGATACATATGAGTGGAAACCTGGTACGCAAGAATGTTGATATTCAAGGGAAAAGGTAACAAATGTTTTAGTTTAGAATTATAAGGATTAATCACATGTTTTCTACAGGTTATTGAAGTGTAAGCTTGGCCCCTGTCTCACAAACTTAACATAAAAGTCCTTCGAACTATTTAACGGTTTGTGAGTTAATCAATCCCAGTTTTCACACCAATAACCATTAGAAAAAAATGTATTTAGACCTATATTATAAAAACAAAAGGGAACAGTACAACGAATCACACAAACAACCAACAACCGACTCCTCCGAGAAAACAGACGTTCAAATAACGTAAATCAGCATCAACAAATAACATATGGTCCAAAATTGTCCGACTTGGTACAGGCACAACATGTGGTGGGGTTGAACGTGTACACAAAGCTCCCTATTTCCCCATTCTAGACAAAATATATCGTAAAAAGAAAACTTACACAGTCCAGCTACCAACGGCATAACCAACAACTTGAGTAAGGAAATTAAAGACGGCATATAGTTTTGAAAGGGCAAAAATGTACTCGCAACTACAGGGAATTATTACATATGTAATAGTATATTTCCAATATTTAACATATGTTGTTTCCCTCCTGTCCATACCAAATAATCAAACTGTGTACAATGAAACGTGTAAATCAAAGTTTGAAGTCAGTAATAGGATAATTAGTCTATAAATCATGTCTCAATAATAACAAAAATAGAGAATATCATATTGCTTTCTCAATATCACATCTGTATCAACCCGAGACACCAATATAATCACAAGAGCTCTGCTATTATGTTAGTTTGATAGTCGCAGGAGACACTGACTATTTCCCGACGCCCCGAGGAGAAAATAGTTTGTGTCGAGGGAAAAATAAAATGGCTTTATCCCGAAATAACTCTTTTAGAATAACTGTATTATCTGAAATATCTTAGAAAAATAAAAATCCAATTCAAAGAGATACAAAACTATATCAGCTGTGGCGTCTCATAAAATGTTCTTTGAAAATCGCGAATATCAAAGTAACTGAACGTCAAAACTAGAAACACCCAAAAAATAAAAATGTTCGTTAATACGTTTGATTCCTGTGAACTATTAACCCCATGGAAAATAGTCATTTTAATCGTATTTGATTTTATATAGAAAATACATACTGAGGTATAATAATAATGGTATCACTATACTATGCTTTATTTAGATTAGATATAAAATAAGAAGATGTGGTATGATTGCCAACGAGACAACTCTCCACATGAGAACAAAGACACAGAAATTAACAACTATAGATCATCGTAAGTCCTTCAACAATGAACAACGCCCATACCGCATATAGTCATCTATAAAAGTCCCTGAAATGACAAATGTAAAACAATTCAAACGAGAAAACTAACGGCCTAATTAATGTAAAAAATAATGAACGGAAAATAAATATGTTACACAGCAACACACGACAACCACTGAACTACAGGCTTCTGACTTGGGACAGGCACATACAGAATGTGGCGGGGTTAAACTCGTTTGAAGACATATTTTATTTTCTCAAATCCAATTTTGATAAGACACAAGTCAAACAGACATATTAAGTCTTCTCTTAACATATTTAACAAAACAGTATATGTATGGCTCAAATTCATATATGCATGATATAAGAGCATGCATATGTTTAATATGTTTTCTACATTTTAAAGGTTGGCCAAAAACATCGATTTCTCATAAGGCATGGTTTATTTATGTGATAAACAATTGTACATACTATGATATACAGACAAGCAAATTAGTCTTTACATAACAATTTTAGTATATTGTATTAAAGTGTCACATATAAGTTTACAACGTTATTCACAAGTAACGTTATATATTACGTATGGTTTGGTGTTTCTTGTTTCTCGTTGGTTTATTTGATCACGTGTTTCCCAATATATATTTTGTTTTTTTTCACTGTTTTGACGTTACTATTTAAAAAAAATGATATTGACGCCATGTTACTTCGTCCTCGGTCAATATACTCTGAACAGGTCCATATATAACGTATTGACCTCGTCAAAAGTCCATAATTGATAAATATATCGCACAGTAATAACCAGCGCGATACGTTTGCGCGAGAATACAAATCCACTGTTGCACAAGACTAAACGCATTACGTTGGCGCGAAATTTACCTGTTGAAAAGTTACTACGTTTGCACGGATTAATTAAAGTATTTTCTTAAAAAATAATAATAGAATGTTTTTCAAAAATGATTTCTTAAATAAAACAAAATAGTATTTAATTGAAAAAAAAAATTGAACAGTTTTATCGGCCATATTGCAAACATCCGAATGATTGACTTGCCAATGATATATATCTGAAACAGCTGGATACAAGAACAAGGACTGACAAATAGATTGTTCCTGTTGATATAATTTATATTGTGTTTTATTCAAGACTATGTACTTGGAATGGTCCTTTCCATGAAATACACACGGTATTTTATTAAAAAAAAATGCTTTTACATACATGCATTGCTTTTTAATGCTTATATAAACGAAACAAGACTTTTCTATTTATAGATTTATCAATTGTATAAGAATAAGAAGATGTGGTATGATTGACAATGAGAGAGCTATCGACCAGAGACAAAATGACGTAGATGTAAGCAACTATAGGTAGTAGTTCCGTCCTCTTTTCCTCGAATGTGACCTACCAAGTTAGACTTATCACCGGGTATGTACTGACATGAGAAACACGACGGGTACTACATGTGGAGCAGGATATGTTTACCCTTCCGGAGCACATGAGATCACCCATGTTTTTTATGGTGTTTGTGTTGTTCAGACTTTAGTTTTCTATGTTGTGTTTTGTATACTGTTGTTCGTCTTTTGGTCCTTTTCTTTCTTTCTTTTTTTTTATTTTTTGCCATGGCTTTGTCAGTTTATTGTCTACTTATGAGTTGGAATGTCCCTTTGGTATCTTTGACCGCACTGTCAACAACTAATGAACAAAACCGTATAGTAAGCTATAAACGGCTCCGATATTTATAAAAAAAAAACGAAACAATTATATCGAGAAAAAACGGCCTGATTTATGAACAAAACAATACATTCTACAGTAAATCAATTTACCAACAGACATGGTTTATTTTTGTGACAAACAATTGCAGATACCTTGATACATGTATACAGACACATATATTACTCTTTATATCTAATGACAAGAAAATTAAATATAGAGGAAAACAGAGATAAAAACAAAGATCACAATATACATATAAGAAAGAAAGAGAAACGAATTAGGAAAAACATTGATCTAACCTGGGAATGGTATACTAACGAATATATTATCATATTTATGTCCCATATCTAACTTAGTCCATATAATTCACCTTTTTGTTAATTTTAATTAATGAGAGTTTCTATAACTTCTTCTTCCTCGGTGGATCTTTACACCCTTTATAGGACAATAAAATTGAGAATGGAAATGGGGAATGTGTCAAAGAGACAATAACCCGACTAAAGAGCAGAAAACAGCCCAATGCCACCAATGGGTCATCAACACAGCGAGAAAATCCCGCACCCGGAGGCGGGCTTCAGCTGGCCCCTAAACAAAAATGTGTACTAGTTCAGTGAAAACGGACGTCACACTTAACTCCGAAACATATAAATGAACTAAAATTTAAAAAACATACAAAACTAACAAAGGCCAGAGGCTCCTGACTTGGGACAGGCGCAAAAATGCAGCGGGGTTAAACATGTTTTGTGAGATCTTAACCCTCCCCCTGTACCTCTAGCGAATGTAGAATAAAAAATCACACAGCAATACGCACAGTAAAACTCAGTTTAAAAGAAGTCCGAGTCCGATGTCAGAATAGGTAACAGAAGAAACTAAGCAAAATAACAATGATACATAAATTAACAAAGGACCTACTAGCAGTTACTGACATGCAAGCTCCAGACCTCAATTAAACTGATTGAAAGATTATGTCTTCATTATATGAAAATCAAGCACAATTCCTCCCGTTAGGGGTTTAGTATCATACCATCATAAAATATATATGAACATAACCCGTATCCTTCCAACAACTAGTTTTAGAATAAATGTGTTTATTTCCGATGCAAAGACCCTATGAGTGAATCAATATTAATTCCAAAACATGCCATCTTTAATGACCTGACAACAGTATCGTAACTATATCCCTTCTGAATAAGTCTGTTAAAAGGTTTGGTTAGCTTTTGAGGTGAATGACGACATGTTTGTGCTTTCTATAGAATATTACCATAAAAGATTGGATGTGAAATACATGTACCTGAACGTATAAGATGTCTGCATGTTGATTTATATTTACGAATGATGTCCTTGTACCGATGATAAAATTTAGTAAATGTTTTGACTAGTTTGTGATATCGAAAACCCTGGTGTAATAATTTTAGTAATACAGAGATTTCTTCGTTAAAATCAAATATGTTGTTACATACACGAGCGAATCGAACAAGTTGAGATATATATAAATACCATAAGATGGTGACAAGGGAACGTCACCATCTAAAAATGGATAATTAACAGTAGGAAATGAAAAATCGTGTCTTTTATCGTAAACTTTGGTATTAAGCTTCCCGTTAAAGATATAGATATCAAGATCCAGGAAAGGACAGTGTTCATTGTTAGTATTAGCTTTATTTAAAGTCAGTTCAGCAGGACAAATCTCTTTAGTGTACATACTGTAGTCGTCATTATTGACAGCCAGAATATTATCCAAATATCTAAAAGTGTTATTAAATTTTTGTATCAGATGTTGTTTCGATGGGTCTTTGCTGATTTTAGTCATAAATTGTAACTCATAACAATACAGAAACAGGTCCGCAATAAGTAGTGCACAGTTAGTCCCCATTTGAATTTCGAAAAAATTTAATATACGGAATCTCCATAGCGAGCAAAAATGTTTTATAGTAAAAATTCAAGTGCAGTTATCGTATCAAAGCAGGTCCAATTGACATAGTTCTTTTGTTTGTTGCTACTAAGAAATGACCTAAAAGAGTTTGAACATGTATATTCGCATTTACACATCTAATTAAATGCCCATTTAATTAGATGTGTGAATTATTTCTTAATGAAATTATGAGGCAAAGTGTTATATGGGGTAGAAAATATCAAAACTTTGAACCGATTCGAAATCACCAATATAAGCATGCAATTTATAAAGTACTTCCAATGAATTTTTGACACTCCAAAAGTAATTAATTCCACTATTTTCAAAGGCCTTATTTGAACAATTTATTAATAGGTTTTTTATTGTACCAAGTGTACTAGTAAGTAGAATAGACAGTTTAGTAGTGGAACAATGGCTTGAAGACGAAATAAATCTATATTTGTAAGGTGTTTTGTGCAGCTTCGGAATCCAGTACACAGTTGGAACTTTCATTATATTTGGTTCTGCTTGTAAAGAGGTGGCTTAAAGTTTATGTTTGTTACAGACGTCATTTTTCCGAAAATGAAGTCAGTTTGAATGTTGGTGAATTCGTGATTTCCTTTTGCAGAACCTCAATGTAAAATTTACGTCAAACAATAATGATATTATTGGCAGGCTTATCAGCCGGGACAAAAACAAATTTTAGCTTATGTTTCTCCACCAATGACAAAAACACTGTACACTATTTACACTGGAAATTAATGTTTGGCTTCACAGGTTATTTCAACACATTTTGCGTTCGTTACCGCTTAAGGTTTTGGTTCTGGGTCATTATTTGCTTGAATTTTCCTGGTTAACAATGAACAAAATAGTTTCTTACTATGTATTGTTTTAGTAACTGAATAATACGTACATCTCAACATTGGGTGCTAATCATCCCCTATTTCATTTCCATAAAATATTTTGTTTTCCTTTTGTTTTACCCAAGCATGTTGACACTCAACTGACATGTGTTGTTGGGTTTCTGTTTAATACTACAACACTGACATGCGTGTGCTTCTTATCTTTCAAATCTATGCGCATCAAGTTACCAGGTGTAAATGGTTTATTTCGTTCAGCGCACGCACATTTTGTTTTACTTCTCATAGTGTCCGCATTCATCCCTGTGTTGTGGTTTGAGACCGATTTTGTCTTTGATCTGTTGATTAAATAAAGTATTCCGCTGAAAACCCCATTGAGATTGGTCATCATGACAACTGCTACGAATAATTCGAACGGAACATTTGAAATCACCTGCCAAGTTCCATAGATGATAACGGGTGTCCATTGAATTATGTAAAACACTACAAATAAACACATGGCCTTCGCAGATTTAAGCGTTGCACTTCTTGCAACTCCTTTATTGCCAATTTGAGCTCTAAGGACCGCTGCCTCCTTATAAATTCGCCTCCATGTTAAAACATAAAATACAGAAAGCGCTAGCAAGACCACACTGGTCAACCCTGTGCTGAGCACGATGTTGGCTATTATCCCTTTTACAGAATCAAACACACATCTGAATATTAAATAGAAAATATTTTAAGTTTTGATTAATTGATTGATTGTTGATTGTTTAACGTCCTTTTAAAAGGAGAAGGTCCGGTGAGGGATTATTTTGGCCTATAATTTGAAGTACATCTGATAAAAGATTTTTGACATTTTTTAAACACTTAAGTGTCTTCTTCAGTCGATTCAATCAGTTTATGTAAAAGATTTAACTGATTTTGCCATTAAAGACGCCTTAATTCAAGCTTGAATATGAAAAATCTATCAAATATGCCACAAAACGTCACTTTTCAGATGGTTTTTGTCTAAAATGGAAGTAGCCGCATTCGTGTTCAGTCTCAACCTTTGTATATGTTATGTTTTATCATCAAATACAACACATATTTAAGTATTAAGACTGAACACAAGTGTGGCCACTTCCATTTTAGACAAAAAACCGCCTAAAACTAAGCACAAAATTAATGCTGAAATTGTGAAGATTTCAGTAATTTTGCATGAATTAATGATGCTAGTATCTGATGCATGTGCATTGTATTGTCAAAAACAGCCCATATTTATGTAACAAAGGTATTCTTCTTTCCAATAAATAGCTTACAGTTTACATTTTTAACACATTTTTGAAATGCTATATTTTGGGGCCAAAAAGGGGTCTAACCAGGCCTACTCCTTTGCATAATTCAAATTATACAACGAAAATCACTACATGCATGGCGGGTGCCACATGTGTAACAGGATCTGTTTACCCTTCCGGAGAACCTGATTTTTAAATTTTATATACACAATTGGAATTTAAAAAAAAACATTACTTAAGATATGGACATTTCTGTAGCAGTATATTACATGTATTTTAGAATGATTAATATCTATGCATACATTATACTTTATATTAGTAAAATTAAGCAATTTCATTATTTCACTATTTAGTAATAAAATATACTTACAGAAATCCACCTGGACCTAATACGCCCAAAGACCAAATAACAACCACTACTATGAAAGGAATCAAGAAAATAAACACCAGCAGTTTCCAGTCATTTCGTCCAAAATCAAAATTCTTCCTAAAATATACTGATAAAAGTGCATTGAAGGCAGACGATAGAGATAGGTTCATTTGAGATACGCATAGATTTACTATAATAACTGCATACATTGAGCATAGTCCACGAGGTCGGACATGGTCCTGTGTAAAAAGCATCTGTCCGTGGTCCAAACTATGAACAAAACCGAATATAGTATCGCAAATGCATCTATATATCAAAAATCGTTCATGTTTTTGCCATGTCATGAATGGTTTTCTTGCTTTTGATTTGAATAAGGAGATAATCACTGATATCGCAGTGCTAAAAGATAGCACCAAACAGACGATGGCCGTCACGTGAATTACATAAAAACAACTGTGACCGGCACCAAACACAGGAATATCGTATCCACTTTCAGCAAATGTAATATTTGTATGAGTACACGCCATTTTCGTACCTTCTAATGAACACACGGAAGTTTTAGTATGCGTTTCATCCTGATAGTAAAACTGTAATGTCAAAGTTTACAACGCCTGGTATTTGCGGATTTATGTATCGGCGAAATATCAATTTAAATGCAAAAAAGAATATGTGGCGTTTCAAGTTTGCATCACAATATGACTAAATGGTATATAGTCTCTTTTAAATGGCTACCGAATGTCTTTAATATATGTTCGATTATCACGTATTGTCCCATGGTGACGTTGAATTTGCGTAGTAGTATAGATACAGTCACTTGAACTATGATGTACAAGACAACAATAATTTTCGTCACATGCTTGCTTCATTATATATATTTGGTTGAATACAGATTTGTCACAATATGCATTAAACAATAGAACTTAACACTTAAATGTTTAATATACAAAACATTAGGCACAGTCACGTGAATATTGATGATAAGGCGGTTTTTCAGAAACGTGATTTTTTCCAATAATCTTGTTGTTTAATACACTATACTAAACCATTAAGTGCTAATACAAATTTCCACATCTTGATTGCTTCGTAACTTTTAAATGGATGTATACAAAATGGAAGATAATATTTATTACCATTGTGCATGTAATTTGGACGGAGTTGATTATTAAAAATGATAAATAAAGTGTTAATTATTGATAGTTTCTGATTATTTATTCATATTGATCGTTTCGTAATATATTTTGTAGTGCGTACACCTTCTGACAAGTGTTTATTACATTGATTGAGTTGTGACAAATATTGTGTTTTGCATTTAATTAACGGCCATACAACATGTAAAAGCCAGTTACAGGGAATCTTAGTAAAGTGGGCGGTACCGTAGAAATAATCCTATCATAAAAGAGTTTCCAGATCGGTAACTGTATAACGATAAGAATACTTTCTTCGAAAGCAATACAGCTTACAAAATATTCATTTCTACAATAAATGTTCATTGCATCAGTGTCATATTAATAACAACAATTATACAATCATATACATATGGTAGAGATTGACAATAATTATTTGAAAAATAGGGAATAAAACTACTTATTACGGATTTTTCAATATTTAACAAAAAATTACCTAAATTATTTAGTTCTTTAAATTGTGAATGATTGATTTCTTGTTGGTTGCTTAACGTCCAGTGGCAAATATTTCATGCATGTTCAGGACGACAGATTGTCAATGAGACAGCACACCAACGACACAACTCATCAAAGACTCGAGAGGACAACATGTTGTATTCTATTTTAAACAAGTGTCTTTGTAACATTGCTTTAAATCGCATAAATTTTTATAATTGTTCAGAATAATAAATAAATATAGCTTTATATAGGTTGAAATAATAGTTAGATATAGAAAACAATTCCCAAGTCCGTTAGCTTTTAAAGTAACACAACCTTTAACAGATGTTGCGTGTGAAAGACACTACATGTATTAAATTCTCGTAGTAAGGATCGTATTTCCACATAAATTTCCATGTTTGTGATTTCATTTGGCGGAGGTTTTGACCAAATAAGGGTATCTAAATCCCAGCTGTATCTAACTAATTGAAATCTTACATTTATCGCAACCTTTTACATGACTATAAACACGTGCATATTAGAAAACGTACCCTTCATTAAAGAGGGTCTGGATGGGGTTTACAGAATAAAGAATAATGCGCCAAATCTACAGAAAATGTGCCAAAAAAAATAAAGTCTAGAGAAAAATGACATTTACATTAAAGAATATACAAAAATGAAAAGCCCCACATCCAGACCCTAACCATTAAGGAAAGGAAAATTCACAAAAAAAAAGTCGCCCCGTTAACTTTATAACAATTTTTTGCATGAAAATTATTTTGAGAACTTTTTAAAAAATGATGAAAAAATGACAATGATTCACGTTAAAAGTAGTTAGCGAGAGTTTCTGTTTTTATTTTTGTTTTTGTTTTTAGAAAACTCTGATTTTTTTTTACCGAGAATACATCTTCTAAATGTCTACAGACATTGTCAAAAACGTCTATCACGAGGACTGCTAGACATAGAAGTTTTGCCATAAATCGCTCCATAACAATATAAAAAAAAAATATTTGCAATAAGAGGGGCACAGTTGGTTCCAATCGGAATTCTAATCAGATACAGTAGATTATTAGATTAAACTGTACAACGAACAATGCACTGTTGTTGTCATTTCAAAAATACAAAAAAGATAAAATCAAATTAAAAAAAATATATATTTATATTAAGAAAGCTTATTACATCAACAAATAATGAATAATTCACACACAAAATAAACGTCGCAAAATAAAGCTTAACTAGACATTATTTGTGTATGGACTACATAGTCTGATATGGTTTACACACATACAATGTATGGTAGAGTGAGCCTGATGTGTTGAACATGAAACAATACCATTCTGGGAATGTATACAGTACATAATTTACTTACATAAAATAGTGTTCTGTGCAGTCATTCTGAAAAATGTTAACACTTTATTATTCTGTTCAGAAAAAAACTTATTGTATGTGAATGCGTTTTCAATTTAAGTTAACTATTATGTTTCAATTAATACATTTATTTTCTTTCCACGTACATGAATTTAAAACTGTTGCCCTCATTAGATATCTTTTTTTTATATTGATAAGATAAAAAGACAAAATATAATAGAAACACAAAACAACCAGAATTTACACCCGGATTCTTTACTTCTTAATCTGTATCAGTGGTATCGTGGTAACGTGTTTTCTTCGAGTGTGGGAGGTCATGGGTTAAATTCCTGGACGAGTCAAACCAAAGACTTTAAAATCAGAATGTGTTGCTTCTCCGCTAAGCACACGACATTAAGGAATTAATGTTAGAATCGAATAAATTAATGTGACCGGGTAGGATGACATGACTTCTTGCGCTTGTGATCTTGTGCGCTAGCACGTTACAAATATGGCTCGGCGTGTCGGTCTAGTATATACGTACAAAACAGGCTTCATATTCATATATATCGTATTTACATGTTCTCATCCTGAATATGCATTTGATTTGACAATGGGCGTACAGTCATCCAACAAGATTATCCAGATTCCTTCGACAATATTCGGAATCATCATTTACTAGTTATTAAATCATTTCGGTACAATTTTCCTTTGACGCATCTTTCGATATGTGCGATTTTCACAAAAACGTGAAAATATGTGTATTTTCAAAAAAAAAAAGACCCTTGCTTTTCGATTAGACGCATATTATTTTTGGACTTTTGTCTTTGTATAAAAAGTTATAACATGTTGCATATAATAAATAGTTACTTTAAGGGCCTGCAACATAAAAGGTATCACATTTATTAATGAGGGTGTGGATGGGGGTAAACAGGATAAAACGGTCAAAAAATTTAAAGCATAGAGAAAAATGGACAAAAAAAAGAATAGAGAATAATGAGGTTCTAAAATAGAAAGAACAGAGAATAATGGGCAAAAAGTATAAAGAATAATAAAAAATTGCCTAAATAATTAAAGAATACAGAAATGAAGGACACCCATCAAGACCCTCGTTAATTGCCCAATAGAATATTATCTGTTAGCTTGAAAACCATATCGATAATAAACTTTTATCTAAACTTAATTAAAAGTTTAGCTCTAAAAATAAGAGACAAACATTTAACAAAGAGGATGCATTGGATTAAAGCCAACTAATTTTCATTAAATAATGTAGAATTGTATTTGAACACACCATTGTATTATCTTACCTGTGTAGAACAGTTTTAAAATCATTTCGATTTTTTTCAACAATATTGTAAGTCCTTGTAAAAATTAAATTTTCACATTATTCATTCCTTCCGATAATCCTTTTTTCACAGTATGTAAAACAGTTTGGTATAATGTACTGTTATGTAATGAACTGTGTTTTGTATGCTGCACTGCTGTATAATGAACTGCGCTTTTTATGCTGAATTGTTGTATATTGAGCTGTACTTTGTATGTTGTACTGTTGTATATTGTAAGTGTTAGATGTATAGAAACGTGCAATGTGTGATGTACTTTACTGAACGGTGCTTTGTGTGATGCACTGTACTGAACTGCGCTTTGTGTGATGTACAGATGCATGGAAATATGCCTTGTGTAATGTAATGTACTGTACTGAACTGTGCTTTGTGTGATGTACAGGTGTATAGAAATGTGACTTTGTGATGTACTGTACTGAATTATGCGTTATGTGATGTACTGGTGTGTAAAAATGTGACTTTTATGATGAACTAGTGTACTTAAATTTGCGTTGTGTGGTGTACTGCTGTGTATTGAACTATTTTCTAAGTGATTCAAGTTTTTTTTTAATTTGTATATAGGCTTTATGTTATGGCAAAATCATGGTTTAGTCCCAGGTGGGACTAAACCATGATTATATATAGGATTCATCCTATAAAAACTGTATATTATATATAATCATGGTTTAATCCCACCCATACGGAAAAATGCTTCATTTAACATAGAAGGTGGGACTAAACCATGATTATATATAGAATTCATTCTTTAAAAACTGTATATACATGTATATACATGTATATAATCATGGTTTAATCCCACCCATACGGAAAAATACTTCATTTAATATAGAAGGTGGGACTAAACCATGATTATATATATACACACATTTTTTTATGATAAGTAAAGATCGATATAATTGTTTAAAATACTAATGTTTTTACTTATAACAAACACTTTATAGATTTATGACACTTATTGCAACCCAACACCTTGAAAAGGGGTTTTATTTTGGGGATATTATTATAAAAAAGGGGCAAGGAATTTTTTTGGGGAAAAATTATAAAAATTGCATTTTATTATTGTATGACCTTGACCTTTAACCTCTATATAGGTCATGCTTCAGTTTTTGTGAATAAAATCATGAATGTGACACTCTGAACTGCATGACCTTGACTTTTTACCTAAAACAAGGTCAATGTCAGGTCAGACGTGTGACCTATATAGAAATTTTAGGAGTATTTTGGGCGTTTTTCAATAAAAGTGTGAATTTCAGACCTAAAAAAATTGGAAAATCAACTTGTCTAAAATTTTATTTCAAGATTTATTTTGAATACCTCTATTATAGACCTGTTTGTAAATAAAAAGTGCAATCTTAAATACTCTTCAAAATGATATTTTTTTCATAATTTATGTACTGATTCGTAGGGGACATTTGTCCCCTACGAAACTGCTTCTAAATGCACATTGTGTGGCATTTTAATGTCTCCTATTGTCATTCCAGTTTGTTTTACTTTATATACTAGAAAAATCGCATTTTTTCTGAATTGGAGAACAATTTTTTTATCGATAAAGATTAGACAGTACTTCACATATGAAGGTACAACACATGTTACGCAGTGGACATTTTGATGAGTTTCGTAGTTGACAAAACCGTTTCGTAGTGGACACAAAGTTTCGTAGTTGACATTAACCCTATTCTATGTTGATAAAAACATACTGAAAATTACATGAAATTAACCCTTGTTATTTGTTTTGCACGAATATAATTGAAAAAAAAGTAAAAAACGACTGCATGGTAGTGGTAGTGTCCACTACGAAACGTTTATCTCTCATACTTGTTTCGTAGTTGACCATTACGTAGTGGACATATTTACATGTTTTATTTTTTCCCCACATTCCCTATATTGTAATAGTAACAAAAATAATTCTATTCATCGAAGCACATACAAAGCTGTACACTGATATTTTTTTCATAATTTTACTAATTCCAACATACTTAACATTCGGAGGGACTATAGTAGGGTACTATAGATCATGGTTTATTCCCACATATATATCATTCGGTGGGACATATATTACATACAATGGGACAATAGCAGGATAAATCAATCTTAGTTTATTCTCATTATTGTTAATAAAGTGGGACAAATGCGAGGACGGAATAAAGCATATGCACTTTATGCTTATTTTTTTAATGTGAACAAAGAATCAATAGAAAAGATGGATAAAAACACATGCATATAAAATTGTGCTCTCACTAACTTTTGGTTTTATTGAAAAAGGGTGCAGCTTTACTATTATTCATAACATAGTTAAGAATACAGAGAGAGCAAAAAAATGATAAGAGTAAAGTAAAATTGTATTCTTGTCATGCGCTTCATGTCGTCCTCGCATTCGGTATAGATTACAGTCAGTGGGACAATAGTAGGATACCATAGATCATGGTTTATTCCCACATACATAACATTCGGTGGGACTATAGTATGATACTAAAGATCATGGTTTATTCCCACATACATAACATTCGGTGGGATTATAGTAGGATACTATAGATAATGGGGGTATTCCCTCATATAAAACATTCGGTGGGACTATAGTAGGATATTATAGATCATGGTTTACTAATTCCAACATACTTAACATTCGGAGGGACTATAGTAGGATACTATAGATCATGGTTTATTACCACATATATATCATTCGGTGGGACATATATTACATAAAATGGGACAATAGCAGGATAAATCAATCTTAGTTTATTCTCATTATTGTTAATAAAGTGGGACAAATGCGAGGACGGAATAAAGCATATGCACTTTATGCTTATTTTTTTAATGTGAACAAAGAATCAAAAGAAAAGATGGATAAAAACACATGCATATAAAATTGTGCTCTCATTAGCATTTTGGTTTATTGAAAAAGGGTGCAGATTTACTGTTATTCATAACATAGTTAAGACTACAGAGAGAGAAAAAAAAATGATCAGAGTAAAGGAAAATTGTATTCTTGTCATGCGCTTTATTCCGTCCTCGCATCCGGTATAGATAACAGTCAGTGGGACAATAGTAGGATACCACAGATCATGGTTTATTCCCACATACATAACATTCGGTGGGACTATAGTATGATACTATAGATCATGGTTTATTCCCACATACATAACATTCGGTGGGACTATAGTAAGATACTATAGATCATGGTTTATTCCCACACACATAACATTCGGTGGGACTATAGTAGGATACTATAGATCATGGTTTAATAGGATATTATAGATCGTGGTTTATTCCCACACACATACCATTCGGTGGGACTATAGTAGGATATTATAGATCATGGTTTATTCCCACATATATATCATTCGGTGGGACTATAGTAGGATACTATAGATCATGGTTTATTCCCACATACATAACACAGTTAAGACTACAGAAAGAGAAAAAAAGAATTGATCCGAGTAAAGGAAAATTGTATTCTAGTCATGCGCTTTATTTCGTCCTCGCATCCGGTATACATAACATTCAGTAGGACTATAGTAGGATGCTATAGATCATGGTTTAGTAGGATATTATAGATCGTGGTTTATTCCCACACACATACCATTCGGTGGGACTATAGTAGATTTATAGATCATGGTTTATTCCCACATATATATCATTCGGTGGGACTATAGTAGGATACTATAGATCATGGTTTATACCCACATATATAACATTAGGTGGGACTATAGTAAGATGCTATTTTAGATCATGGTTTATTAAACACATATATAACGTAAAGAGAAAATAAATAAGTATTAATATAATCATGGTTTAGTCCCACCCCTATGTGAAAATAATTCAATTTGCATAGAAGGTGGTACTAAACCATGATTTTATATAAACAGTATTTAAAGAATGAATCCTATATATATAATCATGGTTTAGTCCCACCTTCTATGTTAAATGAAGTATTTTTTTGTATGGGTGGGATTAAAACATGATTATATATTTACAGTTTTTAAAGAATGAATTCTATATATAATCATGGTTTAGTCCCACCTTCTATGTTAAATGAAGTATTTTTTTGTATGGGTGGGATTAAACCATGATTATATATTTACAGTTTTTAAAGAATGAATTCTATATATAATCATGGTTTAGTCCCACCTTCTATGTTAAATGAAGTATTTTTCCGTATGGGTGGGATTAAACCATGATTATATATAAACAGTTTTTAAAGAATGAATCCTATATATATAATCATGGTTTAGTCCCACCTTCTATGTTAAATGAAGTATTTTTTTGTATGGGTGGGATTAAACCATGATTATATATTTACAGTTTTTAAAGAATGAATTCTATATATAATCATGGTTTAGTCCCACCTTCTATGTTAAATGAAGTATTTTTCCGTATGGGTGGGATTAAACCATGATTATATATAAACAGTTTTTAAAGAATGAATCCTATATATATAATCATGGTTTAGTCCCACCTTCTATGTTAAATGAAGTATTTTTTTGTATGGGTGGGATTAAACCATGATTATATATTTACAGTTTTTAAAGAATGAATTCTATATATAATCATGGTTTAGTCCCACCTTCCATGTTAAATGAAGTATTTTTTCGTATGGGTGGGATTAAACCATGATTATAAATATACAGTTTTAATAAAATGAATATATTATATTCTTACCTTTTTTAAATCATTTTCTATTTTATCCTGGTTTATTTATTATAAAACATGGTATTTTTATATGTTATTGATATTTTTATCATTTTATTAAACAGACGTGAAAAACAGTATTATTTTCGTTGCTGTAAAAAAAATTCCCAGTGGGACTAAACCATGATTAAGTGCAGATGTTTCATTTCATATTTTGATGTTATATATAAAAATAAGGAGATGTGGTATGATTGCCAATGAGACAACTATCTACCAAAGTTCAAGTAAAGTGGATGTAAGCAATTAAAGGCCACCGTACGGCATTCAACAACGAGAAAAAACCCATACCGTATAGTCGGCTATAGGCGCTATTAAAGGCTCCGACATGGAAAATATGAAACAATTTAATTGAATATATTTTTATTTATAATTATGTAAATTATCTCTTTCTGATAAAACGAAATATTTAAATGTTTTAATGTATTTTTTATGCAACCAAGCTATATTTAGCAGATTAAAAAATTATGTCAACCCAACATAAATCCCAACAAAACACTTCCCAATACGCCGTTTCAGAATCTAAATTATTCTGGGTAATATTTTCAAAAGTGTACACCAAAACGTTGTGATTGGTTTAAAACGTCCTAAGGAATATATATTCAACCAATGATGTGACGTTATTTTGGTTTTCGGGTACGACCAATCAAATTACCCATATTTTTTTAGATTCTAAAACGTCGAACTGTCCGTTATCTAGAATTCCTCACATATATAAATTCTTAAATTTTCTACTTGTATGAAAAGTATGACAACAAAATGGCATCTGATGCTAGAATTACAATTCGTTTTTAAAGAGATTTTAAAATGTTGGACATGAACAGTCTTTGCTATTACTCCTTAATGCCGCGTGAATTATGGGAGAAGCATCAAATATCAATTTTACTGCTATCACGAGCTTACCGAGGCGGTTCCTAATAATCGAATTTATTAAAATCTTAAGTGCAGAGATGTGAACATCGTGTCTCATTAACAATGTTGAAAAAACATCAATTCATCAAGCTCATCCGGTTTGTTAAAAAGAAGCTGGTGACATTTGGAAAATTCCTGTCTATAACTAAAATCAATTTTGTAAATTGCATTAAGTCTCAGATGTATCAATAACACGTGTTTTGCTTATGATATCCTTTAACAATTTATTGTTCAAATTATGATGATGATGATGGATGGCTGCTTAACGTCCAGCGGCAAATTAATATGCATATTCAGGACGAGAAAATGTTAATGTAAAATGAATATTAATCCTGCTTTGTACTTAACCGACACGCTGAGTCGGACTTTTAACGTGCTTGTTCACAAAGTACATTCCGCAGGAAAACATGTCACCTTACCCGGACACATTATTTTGACTCCTAGCCGACCAGTCTTTGCTCTTACTCCTAAATGCCGCGTGCTTAGCGGAGAAGCAGAAAATACCAAATTTAAAGTCTTTGA
Organism: Mytilus californianus; assembly: GCF_021869535.1. Taxonomy (NCBI): domain Eukaryota; kingdom Metazoa; phylum Mollusca; class Bivalvia; order Mytilida; family Mytilidae; genus Mytilus; species Mytilus californianus. The sequence continues at coordinate 60,128,051 of NW_026262604.1, read as the reverse complement.
TTTGAACCGGCCGGGGTTCAAATCCACGACCTCCCGCACTCGAGGCGAACACGCTACCGCGAGACCACCGAGGCGTTTTCAAATTAGGAAGTAGGACCTTTAATGAACCCGTCTGTTAAAGAAGCATGGCTAAAGAGGTATGACCAATTACTTCTAAATTTATTGCACTCAAGTTCCATTTTCAAAAAGTCAATATCCACTAAAATTCACAGTTGGGGATCAGCTAGAGCTTTAGGTGTGTACCTTGAAGTTTCAACAATATTATTGCTTATTTCTAAGCATAACCAAATAATATCTGATTTAACATAACTCCGTGGATTTAAAACAGATTACGTTAGCTGTATTTGGCAAAACCTCTTAAATTTCGTACCCTTTTTTGGGCCCTTTTAACTTTTTTATTCAAGCGTTACTGATTAGTCTTTTGTAGAGGAAACGCGCGTCTGGCCTACTAAATTTTAAACCTGGTATTTACAGTGAGTTGATTCACATCATTACTTGAATGTTAATATACTACTAGGGGGTGTTTAACGACCTTGACTACCCATGAGGGTCTCGCACGGTCAGTAGGTTGATATAATTTAGAACATACTCACCACTTCTCGTCCAATAGAAAATCAGTTTTTTTCCTTCCAATTGTCATAGTACATGGCTTTTCATGTACTATAAGATGCTATACATAGATTAATTATGAAAGTGAACTCTTAATAACTACACTAATGAAGTGTACAATCCCCTGAGGCATTTAACTATAGGAAAACAGCCTACTGATTAAAGATGAAAGAGAATAGAATTATAAAAAAAAAAGACATTTTGAAAATTGCAAATGTTTATAATGGTACATATATGGAACAAAAAGAAAAAAAATGAAATGGAGGCAAAGGTGTAGGTAAAGTTATCTTTAAATTAATGTTAATACCAGACCCAAAGAAAACAATGTCAGACTGCTGATATATAAAGCAAAGGAACTTTTTCGAAGAAAAAAAATACACGTACATTCATCAATAAAAAGTAAGTATCTGATGTTGAATGATCGTAATTCTAATATTTTTGAGTAAGTTTTATAATTGCCAAAAATATACAAATTTCAGAAAGCTGATTTATATAACATTTCATGCTTTTTATAATCAAGAAATCTAACGTATATAAGTATTAAATTTTACCTGAAGCAGAAGAAAAACTCAATGTTTGAACAATTTATCCTTTTTGTCCTCACAAAACTTTGTAAGTGCTATTTCATTCCATCCATTGAAATGACCATATCAACCAAGTTATCACTTCATTATAAAAATGAATTCTTATTAAGGTTTGAATATTACAATGGAAAGGATAATTTTGTAAGGTCATTCGAAGATGTGAATATGTTTTAAATTGGTCAGACAATACATTTACTTGGTCACGTTTTATGAACATTTAAAACCCTCGGCTACGCCTTGGGCTTTAAATCTTCATAAAACATGACCAAGTATTGTCTAACCATTACTTGGCTATTAATTTTGAGTATTCATCAAAAAATGTAAAAGAAGGAAGTTCTTGAGGATGTAAAATTATACACTAAATAAATATACAATTTGAAACGTTTCGGTTTAAAACGTTCTGCGAAATTATACAGAAAGACTTAAAATTTACAAAATTGCATCAAACTGCATTCAGCAGCAACACCTTGTAAATCAAGTTTTGCCTTTTGATCGTTTCAACATTCTAGAAAATGCGAAAAGTTATTGAACAAAGAGTTAAACATATCATATAAACTATTTTGTTATTGGAATCCTAGATTCCCAATACAGGAACTATGTGTAACCTCTTTGTATTATGATTGTAAACACTGATACCAAGTTAATGCTATAATATTGTTTTACAAAGTTTGTTATTTGATGTCCACTATTTAAACAAAATATATGTACTAGTACATGCCTCTATAGTATATAGACAAGAAGGCGCGGTGTGATAACTAATAAGACAACTATCCATCTGAGACCGGTTAAACAAAACCTATAACGTACAGTAAGCTGTAAAAAGAACCGCATGACAACATATAGTAAACTTTAAAAAGCCCTGACATTATAACGTATAGTAAGCTGTGTAAGACCCCGGCTTGATAACGTATAGTAAGCTGCAAGAGGCCGTGACATTATAACGTATAGTAAGCTGTAAAAGGCTCGACATGATAACGTATAGTAAACTGTGATAGGCCCGGCATGATAACGTATAGTAAGCTGTAAAAGGACCGACATAATAACGTATAGTAGGCTGTAAAAGGCTCGACATGATAACGAATAGTAAACTGTGAAAGGCCCGGCATGATAACGTATAGTAAGCTGTGAAAGGCCCGACATAATAACGTTTAGCAAGCTGTTAAAGGCCCGACAAGATAACGTATAGTAAGCTGTAGAAGGCTTGACATGACAACGTATAGTAACTGTAAAAGTCCCCGGCATGACAACGTATAGTAAGCTGTAAAAGGCTCCTCCATAACAGCGTCCAGTCAGCTGTAAAAGGTCCCGGTATGACAACACACAGTAAGCTGTAAAAGGCCCCGGCATGATAACGTATATTAAGCTGCAAAAGGCCCGGTATGATAACTTATAGTAAGCTGTACAAAGCCCCGGTATGATAACATATTAAGCTGTGAAAGGCCCGGCATGATAATGAATAATCAGTTGTAAAAGGCCCGACATGATAACGTATAAAGTAAATATGATAAAGTAAAGTAAGCTGTAAAAGGCCCCGGCATTACAAAGAATAGTAAGCTGTAAAAGGCCCTGGCAATTTATCGTATAGTAAGCTGTAAAAGGCCCCGGTATGATAACGTATAGTAAGCTGTAAAAAGCCCCGGTATGATAACGTATAGTAAGCTGTACAAAGCCCCGGTATGATAACGTATATTAAGCTGTGAAAGGCCCGGCATGATAACGAATTGTCAGTTGTAAAAGGCCCGACATGATAACGTATAGTAAGCTGTGAAAGGCCCGGCATGATAACGAATTGTCAGTTGTAAAAGGCCCGACATGATAACGTATAGTAAGCTGTGAAAGGCCCGGCATGATAACGTTTAGCAAGCTGTTAAAGGCCCGACAAGATAACGTATAGTAAGCTGTAGAAGCCTTGACATGACAACGTATATTAAGCTGTAAAAGTCACCAGCATGACAACGTATAGTAAGCTGTAAAAGGCTCCTCCATAACAGCGTCCAGTCAGCTGTAAAAGGTCCCGGTATGACAACATACAGTATGCTGTAAAAGGCCCCGGCATGATAACGTATATTAAGCTGCAAAAGGCCCGGTATGATAACGTATAGTAAGCTGTACAATGCCCCAGTATGATAACGTATATTAAGCTGTGAAAGACCCGGCATGATAATGAATAGTCAGTTGTAAAAGGCCCGACATGATAACGTATAAAGTAAACATGATAAAGTAAAGTAAGCTGAGAAAGGCCCCGGCATTACAAAGAATAGTAAGCTGTAAAAGGCCCTGGCAATTTATCGTATAGTAAGCTGTAAAAGGCCCCGGTATGATAACGTATAGTAAGCTGTAAAAAGCCCCGGTATGATAACGTATAGTAAGCTGTACAAAGCCCCGGTATGATAACGTATATTAAGCTGTTAAAAGCCCGGCATGATAATGAATTGTCAGTTGTAAAAGGCCCGACATGATAACGTTTAGTAAGCTATGAAAGGCCCGGCATGATAACGTGTAGTAAGCTGTGAAAGGCCCGGCATGATAACGTATAGTAAGCTGTGAAAGGCCAGACATGATGACGTATAGTAAGCTGTGAAAGACCCGACATTATAACGTATAGTAAGCTGCGAAAGGTCCGACATTATAACGTATAGTAAGCTGTGAAAGGCCCGGCATGATAACGTATAGTAAACTGTGAAAGGGCCGACATTATAACGTTTAGTAAGCTGTGAAAGGCCCGACATTTTAACGTAAAGTAAGCTGTAAAAAAGCCCGGCATGATAACGTATAGTAAGCTGTGAAAGTCCCGGCATGATAACGTAAAGTTAGCTTTAAAAGGCCCCGGAATGATAACGTATAGTAAGCTGTGGAAGGCTTGACATGACAACGTATAGTAAACTGTAAAAGTCCCCGGCATGATAACGTATAGTGAGATGCAAAAGGCCCTGACATAACAGCGTCCAGTCAGCTGTAAAAGGTCCCGGTATGACAACGTACAGTAAGCTGAAAAAGGCCCCAGCATGATAACGTATAGTCAGCTGTAAAAGGCTCCACCATGACAACGTATACTAGGTGTCAGACCACCAATTAAAAATCCCTACCTGTTTAACCAAATTTTGCAATTTTCACAGCTTTCTAAATATTTTACCTTTAGTTTCACTTCATAGAAACCAGGTATATCCTGAATTGTACATGTATCACCTTTCTACATGCCAATTTTCAACCTACCTTTAAAGACTTATAAGAAATATTTGACCTTCGAAACAAAGGTACTCCAAAAATAACCCCTGGTTTTCTGGAAATTTTAAATTAGTATACTATGGAGCGCATTAATCCTGAATTTTTAATGCAAACTCATAGACAAGTGAATTTTAGCTCAAAATGGTCTAAATATATTTCTCTTTCACCAAAAGTTTCATTTCTGCAGATTTGTTGGTTAGTTTAAGTAAACAATGATATCAAAAGAACTATTTTGTGTCAGAGTAGGGCTACTTTTACATACGTTCTAAATTGGAAGGAGTAATTGGTGGTCTGACACCTAAAGTCAGCTGTAAAATGGCCCAGTATGAAAACAGATAGTAAGCTTCAAAAGGCCCCGGCATACATGACAACATACAGTTTGCTATAAATGGTCCATCATGACAACGTTTAGTAAGCTGTAAAAGGCCCATGCATGATAACGTATTGTAAGCTGTGAAAGGCCCGGCATTACAACGTTTTGTAAGCTGTAAGAGGCCCCGGCATGATAAAGTATGGTAAGCTGTAAAAGATTCCGGCATGACAACGTTAAGTAAGCTGTAAAAGGCCCCGTCAAGATAAAGTATAGTTAGCTTGAAAAAGCCTGGCATGATAACGTATAGTAATCCGTAAATGGCCCCGGTAACACAACATATAATAAGCTGTAAAAGGCCTGGCATGACGATGCATAGTTAGCTGTAAAAGATTCCGTCATCTTATAGTCATCTGTAAAAGGCCCCGTCAGGACAACGTTTAGTAAACTATTAAAGCCCCCGACATGATAACGAATAATAAGCTACAAAAGGCCCGGTCATTACAACTTACAGTAAGTTTTAAAAGGTCCCGGCATGATCACGTATAATAAGCTGTAAAAAGCCCTTGCATGTAACGTATAGTCAGCTGTAAAAGATCCCGGCATGACAACGTACAGTCAGCAGTAAATGGCTCGTCTTGATAAAGTAAAGTAAGCTGTAAAAGGCCCGAGCAATTCAAAAAATAGTAAGCTGTAAAAGGCACTGGCATTATATCGTATAGTAAGTTGTAAAAGGCCCCCGTATAATAACGTATAGTAAGCTGTAAAAAGCCCCGGTATGATAACGTATAGTAAGCTGTACAAAGCCCCGGTATGATAACGTATATTAAGCTGTAAAAGGCCCGGTATGATAACGTATAATGAGCTGTAAAAAGCCCCGGTATGATAACGTATAATACGCTGTAAAAGGCCCCGGTATGATAACGTATATTAAGCTGTAAAAGACCCCGGTATGATAACGTCTAGTAAGCTGTAAAAGGCCCGGTATGATAACGTTTAATGAGCTGTAAAAAGCCCCGGTATGATAACGTATAATAAGCTGTAAAAGGCCCCGGTATGATAATGTATAGTAAGCTGTAAAAGGTCCCGGTATGATAACGTATAGTAAGCTGTAAAAGGCCCCGGTATGACAAAAATGTAATTTGAAGGAGTTTATTGATGTGTAAACTCGGCATACTCAAACTCTAACTATTGAATGTCGAGTTTAAACATCTATACACTCAGTAAAAGAGGGGCGAAAGATACCAAAAGATAATCAAGCTCATAAGTCGAAAAAAAAACTGACAATGCCATGGCAAAAAAATAAAAACGACCAAAAGACAAACAGCATTATACAAAACACAACTTAGAAAACAAAAGACTGAAGAACACCAACCCCACCAGAATCCGGGGGTGATCTCAGGTGTTCCGGAAATGTAAGAAGATCCTGCTCTACATGTGACCCTCGTCGTGTTGCTTATGTACGTACAAACCCGGTGATAAAAACAGTCACCACCTTGGCCAAAAGATAAAAACGGAAACTTCATTAAAGTAACAATCAAAATGCTAGATTTTCTTCTCGACTCGGAACATCAAAGTTTACATGAACAACTGTCATAACGTTTTTCTTTGGTTGATGACCGTTTGTTGCCCCTTTTGCTTCCTTTCGATCATTTCTGTCATTAGGTTGCAGCTGCATTGACTCTATACCCCACACATCTCCTTAAAATCACGTCACTCAACTATCAAAACATTTAGCCAAACAAACGTAGAAAAAGATCATTGTAAACCTGATCATGTTAAAGGTAAACAGTTCTTTTTCTTTTGTTACTGCTTGCCGTGTAGCACAATGTTAATCCGTTGATAGCCCACTCTTGTAAATAAATTTCTTGAATGGAGAATCTTACTTCAAATAAGACGCATAGTACAAAACTTTCAGTATTCTTGTTGGATTGCAGTTTCATAGATATCATACCAATTTAGATTTTTTTTACTTCTATCAAATCATTATTTTTCATTCTTATTGGTGAATCAGGTCCTTAGGCTAAACAAAATGAATTACATGTCAATATAATTATAAAGTTGTCGTTAATGCAAAATATCCCATGGCCATTTTGGAATATTTCCGTAAAAAGTTGCCTGTAAGCATTTCATCGTGTGAATCCAAGAATGTTGTAATTCACATGTGGTAATAGTGGTAAAAATTAAAATTAAAATTTAAAAGCTCAATATCATAAATATTGACAGAGACATAAAAAGTTATATTGGAATCGAATTTATGTACATGAAGAAGTAACTTTTTGTTCGATTGTTTTTTAATAGACAAGCAACTTAGATAAATAATGACCCCCTTTTTAGAAGATAGAACATTTCACTACAAACAATGTAGTTTTAGAAATGTATCCCTATATTTCCACTGGAGATAATTATACCAATGATTTTTTTTAACTTCGTAATATCCCTCAATTCTGTATTTGCTACGAATTGCTCATGGATTGAGTTCAAACCATGTAAACCGTTTAAACATAGAACTACTAAGATGATTTTGATATCAATTATTTAACAGCAAAAATACATGATGAATAGTGGAGATACAGTACTATAAACATATTTTTCTCTGAATAAGCCGTTATAATCCAATGGGAGTGTGGAAGATAGAACAGTGTAGTTCTGATAAAAACTCGTAGATTGTAGAAATCTCGTATTATAGTTGTATAGGGAGATAGACCATTGCACTTGGACCTCAAATATATAGCTATCTCCATTTTTATCAAAAGTGGACATATTACACTATAAGATTCACACGACGATTTTTCACGTCATATATCATGAAGAGAATTGTATTGAAAACTCCAGTGACAAATATTTCATGCATGTTCAGGACAATAACAAATTAAAAACAAATACAATAGGAAGATACTGTAATAGGGGTCGACCAGGATGGAGAGAGGGAATTTGGACTGCTAATTGAAAGTGAGGTATTGAATAGGAACAGAAATTTAGCATTGCAAAAGATCACCTACGGACCCCTCTAATAGTTGTTGCAAGGGTTTTTAATAGGCAGAAAGTGTTTACTTGTCATTTTGTTTTTCACTTCATTTTTATTCCTTGGACAAATTTATTTTATATTTTTCTCTCAAATTACATTAAAATACTGTAATGTAAAATTCAATTTATTAAATGCCAATAAAAGCGTAAGCCAGGGTCGACAGTGTCCTACCCTTATGTGTAATCAAGGTCCCTAGTTGAAGTTTAATTTTGTCATGTGGCTCCATCAGCAATTGTATATAAAGAAACTGGGCGATGCCCATTAAGTATATCTATTATAACAAGGATTATTTCATACTGGTGTAAACTTGTATAGATAAAAATATTTACAAAATTGATTGTCATTTTTAATCAATATAATAATATTCGATTATAATTTGTTTCGACATCTACTTCAAATCAATATTTTTTATATCGCATTGTTTTGATATAAAACAATATTTCGCAATATTTTTCATAACTTATTGCGGTATCGCCACACAAGTCGACATAAAATATATCGATAATTATGATATAACGCAACAAGTCAATAGCAACAACAACAAAAAAAGATACCTATACGCTTCCGTACTTGTAGAATGGAGGTGAGAAGTTGTCATCCAGTATATATAAGGTGAGAAGTTGTCATCCAGTATATATAAGGTGAGAAGTTGTCATCCAGTATATATAAGGTGACATATTTTCATAATACAATGAACGGTTATAATCTGCCTTTGATAACACTGGTTCATTCAATTCTCACCGACTTACTCATACTTCCCATCTTCAGAATGAACATTTTTGTCAAACAGGCAACAGCAAGTCCTACTTAACGGTGTTCAATCTTCCAAATTAGCTGTTGACTCTGGTGTTCCTCAGGGCACAGTATTAGGCCCAACTTTATTTTTGTTATTCATAAACGACCTACCTGAGCATGTCTCCTGTAAGGTTCGTCTTTTTGCTGACGACTGTTTACTTTTTGAAACATCAAATATTATAAATGAGTCTCAAGCACTCCAAAAAAATCTATCAAGCCTTGAAAATTGGGAATCTGAATGGCAAATGAAATTTAATCCTGAAAAATGCTATGTCATAAATATTTCTAAAAAGTCGAAAACTAATTTATTTCAATATAAATTACATAACCATGTACTTGAATCTGTCAAAGACAGCAAGTATCTAGGAGTTACTATAAGCAATGCTCTTGATTGGGGGCCCCATATTAATAATATAACTTCAAAGGCAAATAAAACAGTAGGATTTTTACGTAGAAACATGAAAAATTGTACACGTAAGGTTAAAAACCTTACGTACACATCACTTGTGCGTCCGACCGTCGAGTACTCCTCACCAGTTTGGGATCCGTACAAACAAAGCCAAATAAACCAAATTGAGCAGATACAGCGTTAGGCAGCAAGATATGTTTTTAATAACTATAACGATAGATCACCAGGTGCTGTCACTGGTATGTTAAACAAACTAAAATGGGAAAACTTGCAATCCCGTAGAACAAAAGCTAAGCTTGTCTTGATTTATAAGATTAATGGGGGGTTGGTCGAAGTCACTAATGACGTCCTGACACCATCTGACAGGCGAACTAGAGGCCTACATAAATTTCGACATATATATACAAATAAAGACTTTTTTAAATCATCTTTTTTCCCAAGTACTATTGCTGTCTGGAACGATCTCCCAGAAACAATTTGCATGTCACCCTCCCTAGAATCCTTCAAAGGTGGTATCTCAACCTTAACATTTGGAGGTTCTAGTCTGGCTAATTAATTAGTGTATTTAAGCCACTGTACATAATGTGAATATGTTTAACATTAAGCTACAACTAATGTTATTTTAAATTGTAATTGAACTGTGGCAAATATTTTTATTTTAATATAACAAAATTTTCGACATCGATTTGCATGTACATAGCGCCACAGTTCCGGGATATTCCACACTCCGGCACCGGAGTCTTTCCCGTACCAGGAAGAAGAAGAAGAAGAAGAAGAACATAAGTGGCTAACATTAAGCATAAAAAACCACTGATCAGTATAAACAAATATGGTATGCAGAAATTCAGAACTCCCCGAAATGTCTAAATTACAGGATTTTTAAAGAAGACTTGGATTTTGAAGATTACTTTGATATTCTGGGAGATCACGACATTATAACATTATGTAAATTTCGAACTGTAAACCACTCATTACCTATAAGGGTCATTATACAAAGAACATGCAAATATATGTTATTTTGTCTTTAAAAGTCACAGACATGAACATATATCAAAATAACACTTGTATATGTTAGATATGAATGTTTTGTGATACACAATACTAGTATACAGTTTACAGTATGAAATGTTATAAAAACATCCTTAATGTTTCCTGAAACCCTTGGATATAGCCAGAATTAACCTTTATTTTTTTCCATAATACCTTTCAGACCTGAAATAGGACTATTATTCATATCCTTTTATTATTATGATTTATCACTATTTATTGCATTTTGATATATACAAACATTTTAAAATGATTTGGAAAGTGTATGTTCGTTTTATAACAAACATTGTCAACAAACAGAGGAGTCTCATTTTTAAGTCAAGACAAATTGGTTGGGTAAGGCCACACTTAAAAATATTTTGGTTTGCCCAAACCCTACCCAAAGGTAGAGACAGTGGGTAGGTAAGTAGGCATTTCTTTTTTTTCTTTTTTTTGACAAAGAGAAATTGAAGTGTCAGATGTTGTTTAGTCTTCATGCTTATCTGATTAAAAAAAAAATTTCACATCAGGACAATAAAAGATTTTGAGTAGGCAGCTATTTTATGGGTAGGTAGGGTTAGGGCAAACAAACATATTCTTTTTTATGGCCTAAGAGTTATCTTTCTCAAGATTTCAGCATTTACAATAGTTTCTCCCCTAGCAATGTCACCTGTAAGCATGTAATGCAGACGACAAAAAAAATTCTATGTTGAAAATTAGTGAAAAAATCTTAAAAGTAAGTAAAAGCTATATCGTTAATGAAATTTGTGTCCATGGTGTACCCTTATAAAAATCATTTTCAGAAAGATTTCCTTAACTTTGATTTATGAAAACATATTGATTGTAGAAACATGCACCAGGAACAACATATAAAATAGGGGAATGGAACACTTATTTTGCAACTAAATCTAAAAATACACCTGTACGTCATTGGTGTTACTGTCAATGGTGAGACATCTTTAATAAAGTAACACCATTGACCAGTTTAGTAACACCACTGAATATATTATGACAGTCAGCAATTTTTTGTGGTTTTTTTTTTTCATGTTTAACAACCGAAACATCATATTATTTATGAAATATAATACTTATTCAACAATGTTTTAACAACATAATGTATTACCTATACCAAGTTTTCACAAACTGGTGTATGCATGTAACACCAATGACACTATTTAGTAACACTAGTGTACTATTGATATTTTTAGCTCACCTGGCCCTATGGGCCAAGTGAGTTTTCTCATCACTTGGCGTCCGTCCGTCGTCGTCCGTTAACTTTTACAAAAATCTTCTCCTCTGAAACTACTGGGTCAAATTTATCTAAACTTTGCCACAATCATCATTATGGTATCTAGTTTAAAAAATGTGTTCTATGACCCGCCTACCAACCTACATGGCCGACATAGCTAAAAAATAGAACATAGGGGTAAAATGCAGTTTTTGGCTTATATCTTTGAAACTAAAGCATTTAGAGCAAATTTGACAGCGGTTTAAATATCTATCAGGTTAAGATCTATCTGCCCTGAAATTTTCAGACAAATCAGATAACCCGTAGTTGGGATGCTGCCACTGAACTGGTAATTTTAAGGAAATTTTGCAGTTTTTGGTTAATATCTTCAATATTATTATAGATAGAGATAAACTGTAACCAGCAATAATGTTCAGCAAAGTAAGATCTACAAATAAGTCAACATGACCAAAATGGTCAATTGACCCCTTAAGGAGTTATTGCCCTTTATGGTAAATTTTAACAATTTTTCGTAAATTTTACAAAAATCTTCTCCTCTGAAACTACTGAGAAAAATTTAACCAAACTTGGCCACAATCATCATTAGGTATCTAGTTTTAAAAATGTGTCCGATGACCCCGCCTACCAACCAACATGTCCGACATGGCTAAAAATAGAACATAGGGGTAAAATGCAAGTTTTGTCTATTATCTTTTGAAACGTTATAAATAGAGAAAATCTGAAAGGAGCAAAAATGTTAAAAATAATGAGCTCTACCAATTGTCCATATACGTCAAAACTGTTAGACAAATTCTTATAGGAGTTATTGCCCATAAATAACAAATTTTACCATTTTTTTTTTCATTTTTGCCTATTATCATGACAACTATGATATTTAGAGAAAGAAATTTTTTTCCGTTATGCCTTATGTGATTTCAATTATAATAGATAAATAAACACTTTAAATCACAAAAATGATCAGCAAGGCAAGATCTATTAAAAAGTCAAATTTTGCCGATATAGTTAGTAGACCGTCACTCTTCATAGGAGTGATTGCTCTTAAGATCAACAAAATAGAGATTTTTGTCATTAAGTTTATTCTCGTCTACAATGTTGGAGAGTGTCCTTTGTTTGATATGCACATAGACCAAGGTGAGCGACACAGGCTCTTTAGAGCCTCTAGTTAGTTATTGATGTTATGTTATATAATTTGGGATTTTTTAGCCTTAGAATCATTTTTTTTCCTTTTTCTTAGTGTTCTTTGTTTTGTGTTCAGTACTTAATAAAATTTGAACTTTGTTGTCAATGGTGATACTTGTGTGTCATTGTAGTTACTGGAGGGTCAGTGGTGTTACTATATAAAAATGCAATAATTTTTATTTTTTATTAACAAATGAAAGTTTTTTTAGGCCATATACGAATTCGAAGGATTAGGCATTATCTAATCATTCAGTCTTACACATTTTACATATATTCAGTTTTAGTGTATACTTTAATATTAACAACAGCCATAATCATGACAGCTATGTTTTTTACAACAATGTATTCTGAAATTTATGTTCAAATAGAATGCATACATATAAAAATAATGTCAATAAGTAGTAATTTAAACCTTAACAACAAATTGGAACAGTTTTGTGGTATTTAAAAATATTTTTTTAATAACTAAATGCATGTTTTTATATTGGTAACACCATTGACATGATCCTATCAAAGGATGACCTTAAATTGTTACAATTTTATTATATTTTCTATTTTTCGTCACTACTTAGAAGTGCTTATTCAAAATCAGCTCATTTTGTTTCATTTGTTCGTAAATCCGTAAGGAAAGAAAGAATTGTGTGCTTTTGAAAGTCACTTATAGACCTAATGGGTCAGATGCATTTTATATTTCATAACATATTTGTATTTTGTTAAACTGTTAGTACACATGTCACTACAATAAATAATTGACTTACTTACATTTTGCTGTGAAATACGTTCTACGAAGAAAATATCGAAGAACAACGAACGTACAGGTATTTTTCGAATATAATTCAACTGGCCTTTTTCTCCTTTTTCGACAATAACGATTAGTGTATAATGTAAATACACAAATCGATCTTTAGAAATATGGTTTGTAATTTTTTACAAAATAATTTGGTGTATCTGAAACTTGATTTTTTCCCACAAGCTCGGCTTTATCTAGGGTTGTATATTAAGCTATTGAAAGGCATCCCAGCAACTAAATATCCCCAAACGTGTAGGCACCTTTTGAACAAACTGAGTAAATCAACCTCTTTTCAACAGTTTATCTCAGTTCAAGAGTCTAATACAGACCTGGAATGGCTCGGAAGGTCGCTGGTCTGCATGTAGATAAGCTCTCATTTTATTTCATTGTGTTTATTTTACATTACTTTGCTCTTTTATAGCTATGCTAGCATGAACAATTTTCGTTGCCATGTTTGTGCTGTGCGTACTTTACTGTGTGCTTCTCTAGTTTTAGTATGCTTGCATGATTATGCTTTTTATATTGTTGTATGCATGTTTGTATGTATTCGGTTAAAAGCTCTAAAGGGTTTATGTTTTGTAGTTTGTAACTACACCGAATCTTAATAAAGCTTTCAAATCGTATGTTGAATAACAAAATAGGGTCAGTTGGGAGGCAGATAATTTCATTTTTCCAAAAGTTTTGAATGGTTGAAACAGGGAAAACATATGACTTTAATAGTGTTTGTTTTAAAAAATGTTTTTAAAATGACAAACAAATATTAGGATTGGTTTCAAAATTAGGGAAGGTATGGTAAGCGGAAATGCAGGTATAATTTTAGGCCAAGTTATGTGAGAGTCATTGTTTATTAGTAGAACTCTGGTCTGTATAACATGTAGATCTGCCCTTGCTAGCTGTCATGTCCAGATTTGTTTCTCCATGACCTTGGTTTGAAACAGAATTTTTGTTTGACATGTTGAACAGCCAGATTGCTCCACTGAAAACACCACTTAGATTTGTCATGATAACAACTGCTAAAAATAGTCCGAACGGAACATCAGAAATAAGCTGCCATGTTCCATACACAGTAACAGGTGTCCATTGAATTATATAAACCACTACAAACAAACACATGGCTTTCGCAGATTTCAATGTTGCACTTCTAAGACTACCGTTGTTGCCCAGGTTAGTTTTAAGTTTCTTTGATTCTGTATAAATTCGGTACCATGTGAACACGTATAAAGTTGAAAGTGCTACCAATATAGCACCAATCATTCCTGTGCTTACTATAATGTTAGCAATGACACCTTTTACAGAATCAAAGGCACAACTGAAACGAAAAGCGAGATTAAAGTTGAAATATTAATATATTATTTTTGCTACACGTACCAGACCATTGAATTTTGAAACATGAATTTCTGGCATTTGCGTTCATAAAAATCAGCATGAACAAAATCATTTCAAATACATTTGGTTTTTCCCCCATTTTTAGAAACCAGGTGTTAAAAGATGCAAAACTTTTTATCATGTGATGATTTTTTCTTCAGTATTTTTTGTTTTTTACTGATGTAAAACCCACTGATAATCTTTTACGATTCTATGTTAACTGAAATATATAGCCAATTTCCTGACAATAAATTAAGCTTTAGTTCAAAAATCATCAGAAATTAAAAACACTTCATATTTTTTTTTCTACAAAATAAACAAACATAGTTGTGACAATTCTCTTGTTAGTGGTACCAAGTTTATTAAGGATGTTCGCTGCTCTTGTTTTTGACTTTTTGTCAGATATTTAATGGCTCTTGTCTTAAAAATAAGAACGCGGACATATCCTATTGTTCTGCTTTTTCAGTTCCGTTATCTATATACTGTCAGTGTATATCCATCTCTTAAAAAGCTAGTTATTTTTAAAGAGAGCAGCAAACATCCTTTAAATCTAAATGCGGTTTTTAAATAAAAATTATAGCGTAATATCGAAAGTGACGAATACTTATAAGCGTTCGATCCTGCAGGGCATGATAAAACCGGGGCGAAATCGCCCTCAATGTTAAACATAGCGGCGATATATTCTCCAATCAAAGAGGGGCGTGACCCCCTTAACCCAACACTGTTTATGTCCATGCGCTGTGTGTAAGAGTGGAAAGGATTAATTACCAATGGACATTAAAGCAAGTAGAAACGTGTGTGTACTCTTGGTACTAAAGGGCTCTTAAGGTCAATTTCAACCTTAAGCCGTATGTTTATTTCAAGCGCATCTTATGTATAGTATTATTTATATACGTACATGAAATGTGCGCACATTCTTAGTGTGAAATTTTTATTTATCAGTTTAGGATTTTCCTTTTTTAAATCCAGTGTGTAATTTTTAATTCTTATTATGTATTTTTTAACTTCATATCTTATAATATCAGTATGTTTTTTGTTGTTGTTTTTTTTTCAGATGTCAATGTGCAATATTCTTTACGAAACATAGCTAATCATAGTTTTCACGAGAGCGGCTGGTCATAGTATAGTCGTCCTGAATATTCCTAAATAATTCCCTCTAACGTTAAACAAGCAAACATATATCAACCATGATATGCAAATCGTTTAAGAAATATTCTTAAGGTTGTATGGGAGTATAAATGGAAAATGATAGAATTTTTCTTACTTTGCCAAAATGTAGTATATAATTGTAAGATGTACAAAAATATAATGATAATTATAGGTCACCGAGCTCGTTTTCAAGCTACAGACTGAGAAAAGGTGACAAATTTTGTATGGATTATACAGTGAAAAGGCATCATTATGTAAATAACAGGTATCTATCAAATAGATATAATTTTAAAATAAAATTTGAGAACATAGATTTTATAAGATACTTTCAGGATATCATAAGACAAAAATGGTCACCGTAGGTTTTATTTCCTGCTATAACATAGAATAAAGACATTTTCTACAGATTCTTAAACAATTTCCAAGTTACCTCCCCTTAATACACACAGTTAAAGAAAATTAAATCAGACAAAAATATTCTATTTTGTAAAGACATTTGTAATAATAAGATAAAATCACATAAATTTGTTTATTCAAATGAAAATTTTTGTCAGTAAATTCCATTGTTGCATAGAATTATACCGACTTGATTGCAAATATAGACCTATTGTGTTCTGCTATTTTGCAATCCAAGATGGCGAAAGACTCATACCACCTTAAATACTGTACTTATTTCAATGTATTCCCAAACAGTGATTAATTTTAATTTCTAGAAGCAAAATAAAAAGTCAAATATGAAAAATAAACTTCTTTTTATTGTTATACTTACAAAAATCCACTTGGACCAAACACGTGTATGGACGACATAAGGGCAACTACCGAAAAAGGTCCAAGACCAAGTAAAAGAAGCAGTTTCCAGTCTTTGTTTCCAAAATTAACATTCTTCCTAAAATAAACGGACAGAAATGCATTTAATGCAGACATTAAAGAAAATAGCGCCTCAGAAATGCAGGTATTCACTATAATCATAGCATACAAGGAGCACAATCCACTTGGACGGACATGGTCCTTTGTAATCAGTATCTGGGTGTGGTCCAAACTATGTACAAAACCATAAGAGGTATCACAAATACATCTGTATAGCAAAAATCGTTCATGTTTATGCCATTTCATAAACGGCTTTCCTACTTTCGATTTATATAAAAGTATAATAACTACAACGGCAGAACATAAACTCAACAACAAGCAGACGATGGCCGTCACGTGAATTACATTGAAACAGTAATGGCCGACACCAAACACAGGAATATCGTATCCACTTTCAGCGAACGTAGTGTTCATCAAGTTGATATGCATACATTCTTTATCCATACTCATGATATATAATTTAGAAAACGCAATATTTGTGTTGTCCTAATAAGAACATAATTAAATATGTTGGTATAGTCTGTAACCACTGTTTGTGTATATGGACTCAGTCTGATGGTCGAGACACTCGATCCAGTACAATGTCGGCGCGGAAATGATTCCGTCTTTTTCCATAAAATATTAACTGACAAATGATGAAGTATCGTTAATCAGAAACATATGAAGTCTGCATTGTTAATACATTAGCTTTTAAATCAACATCAATCACTGACTAACAGTTTCCCTCATATGACAAATGATTCGATTCATTTCAATACCTTTACTTCTTACGATTCTTTCAGTCATAGAAAAAACATTTCCTCTTTTTAAGAGCAACTATGTATTACGATCCAGTGATTAGAACTGTTAACAGCGTTTCACCACGAGGTAAGTCTCGTGTTTCCCTTAAAGTTATTTAACATATAGTTCTTTATAAAAGTTAGCGTAAGAAATACAAGCTTTAAGTACGTCCTCTATGAGGATGTGGAGTCTAAAAACATCTTACCGCATGCATGAGTTTTGAAAAGCATTAGAAAGAAAAATCCATACTGGTTATTGTTTAAGATATCCAATGTCCTGTCGTTTCAAGGCTTAACTTTTGTCTTTTCTAGAATTATGGTTAAAAGGAAAATTGAGTGTTTAATCAATACTGGTTACATTACATAACATTAGCTTTTTGAAAAATCTTTGAATTCTAAAGTAATAACGTCTTGTAAAAATACACATCTCAAAGTAATTGTGACATGATGGGGTTAAGTAACTAAAAACCAAGTTAACTTTCCTTCAACAGAATTACGTCCCTTGGATTTTTTGTTAACTTTCCTTCAACAGAATTACGTCCCTTGGATTTTTTGTTAACTTTCCTTCAACAGACTTACGTTCCTTGGTTTTTGCCTTCAGCAGAATTACGTCCCTTTGATTTATTTTTGGTGTGGATTTCTTTTGTAAGGCACAGATAGAGTCTAAGTTTATAGAAATAAGCGAATGATAAATAGATTTCGTGGTTTGTTTCTGTTGATTTATATATTTTCGACGAAATTACTGCTCGTCTTTGAACATAAAAAGAATAACAATGAATAATGGTACTTGCAAATGATTTTTACTACTGCGTTTTTAAATTAAGAATTAGTTTTGGTGTGTATTTAAGGGACGATTTAAAGTTACAGATCAAGTTTTTCGTTACTTTCCGGTTAACCATCATTTCATGGAAAAACGAAAAAACTAAGAAATTTTTCTTTGCCTCGATTCAAAATGTTCCGCATGGAAACAATAATTATATTACAAATATGCTATTGAAACTTTTACATATGTATTACAATACAGATCAACATTTCAAGTAGAAGGTATAAGGGCATTGATGGAATTTACAGAATAAAGAATAATGGTAAAAAAGTGCAGAAAAAAGAGCAAATGAAATAAAGAATAGAAAAATAACAAGCAAAAACATTTAGGAATGTAAAATAATGGGTGTTAAAATATAAAGAATAGAGAATAATGGGCAAAATAAATAAAGAATGGAGAAAATAGTCCAAAGAACAATGAAATGAAAAACCTCCCACGCAGAACCTCAGGTATTTCATTATTGTGGTTTTGGTTAACTCATTACAAAATAGAAACAAACAACTTTGAAAATCATTTGAAAGGGGCTTGACTAATTAGATATATATGTTTGTGCGGTTCGCGTATGATTTTTGAAGTATGTAATTAATTCTATAATTGTGTTTTCACAATAGTTGTTAACCGGTTTTGTCTGTTAGTATATAAGAAAGTTTGCACAAGATTTAGTTATCGAGGTTTGGACAGTAACCATTGTCGTACCTTTGCTTAGTATTGAAGTCTAATTTTCATTACGAATTCTGTTGTATAATTAATTGAAGTTGTATGTAAAGAATTAACATGTTTTGTATATATTTTGTAGATGCTTGATGGCAGTCTTTTAATGTTGATTAGATTGAGATTTTGTCATGTTTATTAGAGATGGTTTTTTTCGTAGATGTGCATGTTTACCGCTATTCAAAATATGAACTGTTTGAAAATTAGTTTTGATATGATATTGTGATCTCTGGATCTTGTTATTAAAATCGAGATAGTCATTGCGCCTAACAGTATCTATTTATGTATTTAGTTTTCTATTATGCCTTTATCGTATAAAGGTATGCATATATTATCTGAATGTGATTTAGCACATAAATACTTAATGTTCGTTTGAACATAGTGTATTTAGAATATAACGGTGTTTATCATTAGAAAACAACAATTTACAATTCATTCATGAAAAGCTCTAATTTCTCGTCCAGGTATAACTTTAATTTTGTTCTATTTATAGTTTTATTAGGTCTTCAGCGTTTGTATTAGGTATTGCATTTACAAATAGTTTGATCTTGAGCATCACTGAAGAGACATTAATTGTCGAAATGCGCATTTGGTGCTGTTAGTACCATAAATGATATTACAAAATTACAAAAGGCATAAAGTAGCAAAACTGAACCAGGAGTATTTGTAGTCATTGAAAGCTAGATCAAAGCCAAATGTTATCGAACAGATATTTAATTATCAATCAGTACACCTCCAATGCATGGAATGAAAAAGCGTCATAGGCAGCCTGATTAAGAAACAGTAATTAACCGATATCAGTATCTAAGAAAATCGATTGCGACAAATCAATGTAACAAACAAAGTCTGGGGAAGCACATGATTTCAGAAAGGAATGAGGCGGATGTGTCGACATGTTCAGAATCTCTTTCTATACATGCACCACCCGCCATGCGAATCCACACTCAGTCACAATGTCACAATAGGTAAGAATACATATTCAACTATTCTTGTATATAAAGATCTGAAAATGTGAAAAAATATCGCTAGTAAGTTGAGACACATGTATATCATATCGGTCAACTAATTCGTATTGGTAACCGTCAAACTGATGTAATTTCGATTTCAGTCGTTCTTTCTCATAACTCTATTGGTGCAGTTTTTGTCTAAGGAAGTCGCTATAGTGTAAACATGTACGAGCGTTACGTATCAACTAATATATCTAAACGCCATACGATGGGATTGAGGGTATGATACTGCTGAGAAATGACAAGTTGGCGATTAGAAAGTTAAAATCATAACGTTTGTCATAGATTCTAGCGTAAGGTCGTCCATCTGTTTTAATATCCATGAAAAGATCAAGAGCTGAAGCAGACATTCTTGTTTCAGTAGTATCCTTAATCTCAAATTCACTGATGTGAAAGAGATGCAGACACTCATTTTAATGGTTGCTATTGAGTGACACGACATCATAATACATCTGAAAGTCAAATTACAGAATTGTGCAAGATATTATTTTTCTTCTTTTTGTCTTGGAGAAGGTTATGTGTGATGTTTAATTCATATAAGTAGAAATACATTTCGGGCAGTATAGTTGTGCACAATTGGTACTCATTGGTATACCGACTGTGTGTTAAAATATCAATCCACCCAACTCAAAAAATATGTTGTTGAGATAAAAAAAAAAAAAAAAAAGTCGGCGTTTCGTTATCGGTACTTATATTCATTTTGTCTTCAATAAATTTAAAAAATAACTAAATATGTATTTTTATACAGTTATAAGTACTTTGCTCCTACACCCTGTCGATACTTTTATTTCAGTATATTACAAAGTAATGCTTTTCGCAGATTCTTTACGACAGCATTAAGCTAAATTCGTTGAATGTGAACTGATCGATATTTTAGTCTGGTAAAACACCATTTTGAGAGCTTTTATATCGGTACTTTGTGGGTTTTATGTCTTTTGCTGTATTTTGTTGTGCTTTGTGCCGATCTGAAGAGTCAATTCCTTTTCAATTGTTTTCTACATTTTTTTTTCCAATATTGTGATCTTACTCCACTATTGTAGGCGTGGGAAGGGTTGGCGCATACAAACCATGTTTAACTCTGCCACATTTTCTAATAATTACTGTACACCAGTGGTTGTTTTTGGTTGCTGTCGGGACTTTCATTGCTTATTGTACGGGTTTGAATCTTGCTCATTGTTGAAGGCCGTACGGTGACTTACAGTGTTTATCATACACGTCCTTTGGTCTCTTGAGGATATTTGGATAATCAATGATTTTAGTAAAGTAAGAGTTAAACAAATTTTGTTAGACATTCTGTGAAAAAAATCTAATTTCATTGTCAAGCATATCATATATTATTTTTTTTTATCGAAATGTGTATGTCGTCCAAATAAAAATGAAATATGAAGTTAAAACTTTATTTCATGTTGGAGAATTTGCAAGTTTAGCTCTTCTGTTAATTCTTTTTAGGGGAATTTCAGAATACCACATGTTATAATAAGAAAAAGCGATTTCCGTAGCATTAGCCGAGTAGTCCTTATTTCGGTACTGGCATAAAAAAACGAATATTGTTTTATTTAAATTTGCTGTGAAATAATTTTAAATTAAAGAATGCATGCATAACTAGAATTCCTTGTCCGGGTTTGGCTTAACGTTTTGGTTTAATCAGTTCTTCAACGTTTGTATTATGTTATGAATTTTCAAATATTTTGGTCTCGAGCATAACTGAGGAGACATTAATAGTCGACATGCGCATCTGATACCGTAAAATTGGTAGTGTTAATGTTGTTCCATTGTTTAGTATGAAACTCCGAGATCATTCATTTCTATAGAAGAATCTGTGCAAGGTTGGTGGAATTCTGTATAGCAAAGTGTGATGGACGAAGATTCAATAAATGTTCCAACCATCGATGTTTCGCTCAAATTTTTCTTGCAGACGACACATCAAATATAAAAAAAACTTATAGACGAAGTATTATAGTCTGCATTATCAATCAACTTGATGGATTTCATAAAATACAAAAATGTGCATATTAATTTCAAAATACATTATTGTAATCGCTGAAAATAAGTAGTTGGTCTTTTGATATTGAAATAATGTTAATCTTAACACAAAAGAGAATCAAGCGTAAGCTTTAGGTCAAGATGACCTAATTTCGGAAAGAATCTACGTTTCTGTCCATGATGTGTCCACTGGCAAATATTTATGCACTCGCAAAATTTAAACAGCACAACCAAACTAGCATAGAAACGAACAAATGGATGAACATCTATTGGCTAGGAATTTTGGGTCCTCAATACTCTTCAACTACGTACTGTACTTGACCTTTGTAACTTTTTTAATTCAAGCGTCACTGATGAGTATTTTGTAGACGAAATGCGCGGCTGAGGTATATAATTTTAAGATTAGTATCTATGATGAGTATATTTGGGCATAACATGACATATCATTCACATTCAAAATAATGTAACACAGTGAAAATAACACTTCATAAATTTGAGATATCCGAAGCGTTTTCCTGGATTTACCTTCATCAGGTACGCTCCAACCCAAAAGGGACCTTGAAATAGATAGCTATATCCATTTCAGGTCAGCTTTGCTCATGGAAATTGGAACCTTAGTTGCCTTATACTTTTTACATTTATAAGCGGAGAATTCAAGAAAGGTATATTATAAAACATGAATCGAACAAATCAATGATTTGGACCTGATGATATTCTCGGGATTATAGCAGTCCACAAGTAGTGCAAGAAAATGAAATGATGCCGAAGCGCTTTTCTTACATAACACATATGACAGAACAGTACATACAAAGTTCGTATCTACATTCTTTAGTTAAAATGCTGCAAACACATTATTAGCAAACCAACGGACCGTGGCGCTTTGAAAATTACCCAAATTATATTTGGAGCTATATCACGAACCACACTATTTATCCCTAAAATTAATTAAATCCTCAGAAAAGGTAAGGTTTGGGTTGTGAAAAATAGACGCTTGTCGCTTCCTGGGAATAAACTGGATCTGAAATTTAGGGGACAAAAGTTCGCATCCAAGTTAAATTCATTGCCTCCTCCAAGTAAAATACGAAAAAAACCTCCCAAAACACATTAATGGTAGTGCACATGAGTTTTCACTACAACAATATACAAATGGCAAATGCTAAGATGATTTTGTGTATGTATAGTTACCGAACTAAGAGGGGAAATGAATAAGATGCACAACGAAAAATGCTTTACTTTTATGTGTTGAAATTCATAATCTGTATACTAATATATAACGAGGTTCAAATAGTAAGGAATCTTACCAAAAAGAGATTGGATTTTTTAAAACTTTTTTCAAGAATATTTTAATATGTAAACCAGGTCGATTAACTCACAGACAAAAGTATGTGAGCCAGAATCTCATGTTTCACTTCAATAACCTCTAGAAAAATGAGTTTAATATTTATAATTCTCAACCCAACATTTGTTATGTTTGTCTTTCAATCTCAACTTTCTTCATCACAATGAAATCAACACACTAGTAACATCACTTATGAAAGTAGTTTCGGCTGCATGGTCTATTGAAGTGTAAACCAAGGACAAATATTCTGACGGACCAATCACATTGAAGTATTTGTAGAAATTCAAATATAGAACTCCTATAAAATAGCACACCTCTAGTCCGTTGATTTACTCTGGCTTTCTCTCATGTCCTGTTTTCTTTCTCCACGATTCTGGTCGGTATAATACGTAGATCTGCCCTTGCTAGCTGCCATGTCCAGATTTGTTTCTCCATGACCTTGGTTTGAAACAGAATTTTTGTTTGACATGTTGAACAGACAGATTGTTCCACTGAAAACACCACTAAGATTTGTCATGATAACAACTGCTAAAAATAGTCCAAACGGAACGTCTGATATTAGTTGCCATGTGCCATATACACTCAGGGGCGTCCATTGAATGATATAAACAACCACAAACAAGCACATGGACTTCGCAGATTTCAATGTTGCACTTCTTGCACTTCCGTGTTTGTTTAGTTGAGTTTTACGTTTCTTTGTTTCTGTATAAATTCGGTACCATGTTAACACGTATAAGGTGGAAAGTGTTACCAATATGGCGCTAGTCAGACCAGTGCTCATTACAGCGTTGGCAATGACACCTTTAACAGAATCAAAGGCACAACTGAAATGAAAAGCAAAATTTAGAATAACAAGTAGAAAGATGGCAGATCCAACAAATGCTCCACCGAAGCCGACATACCCAATACTATTGCTGAAACAAGTAATATAGAAACCAAAATTGTAACTAATACTTTCTTCAGACCCCTATTTAAACAGAAAAAAAACCTTTGCGACTCCTCTTAAAAATGTGGACAAAGGTTCACCTTACCCTTGCCACCCGGTTAGGTACGTATAATGGGGACACATTACATTTCTTTTTTTTTCTGTTGAAATTTGAATATTTATATAACTGTCTTTTATTAGTAAGTCTTGCACTAGTATTGATGTACAAAATTGTTTTTGATCCCCATCCCCACTTTGAAAACTATGGTCAAGGTTCCCCTCGTTCTTGGCTGATATGTCAAGTCTGGTTGGCCAATCATAGATATAGATAATCGTGACAATAAAAGGCTATTGTTCGTAACATGGCGTCCAAAATTAGTGCGATACAATGCTGTCGATAACATTCCAATAATATCTGGACCCATGTCCGGTATAGATGTCAAAATACGAACTGTCAAATAGAAAATAGCCCATAAAACATGCAGAAAACAATACTGATAAAAAAAACAAAGGGTATGGGGTATCCATCCATGACACAAAATCAGTACATGCACAGCTAAAAATCACATAAAAAGCAAAGGAACAGCGCTTTTATTGCTGTTCTTCATCTAAAAATTACAATGAGGACCTCAACACGGAATAAAATAAAACCTCTCGACTCACTGCAAGTTAAAGACGCCCCCCTAGCACCAGTTTGAGCGGATTTTTTTACAAAATGATTCGGATAGACTTTGTAAGACGTAACACCACCGAATTTAGGCCTGTCAAAAAAGACCATACTGGAAAGTAGTACATATTTAAAACAAAATAGTTCCTACGCATAGGTGTTAATATAAAACCATGTATAATAAATTGGAAGTGAAGGCCTGGTGATCCTTGTAGAAATGTATGAATGAATTCTTAAGTTGAGGGCATATATTGCCTGTTTCTCAGATATGAAGTACATGGTTTGTTGTATCCAAAGTTCCGGTAAACAGTACGGTCTGATGTATAAATAACGGTATATTGGTTCCGTCCCCATAAAATGATTGGAAGTGAAAAATTTAACGTGGATAGGAATGAGGGCCAATAATAGGTGGTGTGCGTCTTATTACAATTTTAGAACACAAACTGGCCTTAAATTGTGAGAATGATGTGGCACACATAAGAGAAGTTATCTCAAGAATAGATACACCATAAGTTTAAAAATACAGATGCGCATACATATCAAGCACCGGTTTCAGCGGAATTCTTTGCAAAATGATTCGGATAGATAATATGTAACATTACCAAATCGGGCCCGGTCAAAAAGAACATACTGGAATAAGGAACATATAAAAGTTCATAAAAACCCATTTTAGAGACTAAAAATGATTGCACAATAAGTTCATAACTTTAAAATTCAACAGGTCAAAAATGGAAAACCACATTGCTAACTTAATATAAAACTTTATTTCCGAATCCACTTTTTAATGAATTAATGTGATGGCCTACATGTCAGTATTTAAATAGTTCCTTATTTCTTTAAAATTGTTTCTGTAATAGATATTTTATGAATAAAACAGCAGTTGAAACTGATATGCAACAGGAAGTAATGGTAAGAAAAATGTCAAACAGAGGTGTTTAACAAATCATTTCTGCCTTATTTATGGTTACATATCGGAACTAATTCTTCGTGTTTCTGCCTTTTTATATGTTTAAAGTCTTAACAAAAACATTTACAGTGTTATAAAGTATTAAGCTATTTTAAAGCACTTAATTGTCAATGTTTTTGTGTAGAGCATATAAAAGCCTTGGTTAAGGAACTTGCAAATTGGAAATAAATTTCTAATTAATTTTAGATTAAATTCTTGCAGATTAGTTAAATAAACCCTGCTTATGTATATTTGACTTATGCAAATGAAATAATATAAGCCATCCATACTAACATATTTCCACATAGTGCAATTATTCGATTACAAGGGGAGTAAAAATTTAAGACCCAACAGAATCTTAGTATAAAAATTTTCATAATTGAATGTTAGGGACAATTAAAAAAAAAAAAAACTATATGTATTGTCATCTTTAAAGATTCATACCCTCTGAAATTAATTAAGAATTTTCACTATCACTTTGAGGTATGATTTGTCTTAAAATATGCAATGTCGTGCTTTCTCAGATGCATAAAGTCACGGAGTATGGCAATTGTTTTTCACTTGTTCTGTTGATTAAGTTTGATTGTGTAAGTTTTCATAGACTTCTCGGTTTTGAATATGCCTAGGAGTTCGGTATTTGACAATGCAAGTTAGAAAAGCAATCTGATTAAAATACAAATCCTGGATCTAAAAACGCCCAGTCCTACTTTCAGTTTTTTAAGACCTTTCGGGATAATCTGATTTTTTTCGGATAAAAAAGTTAGGGCTGAAATTTCATTTCATTGTGTAATAATTACAAGAACAGAAAGTAAAACGGATTCTTGTCAGATCATTGTAAGAAAAGCGGGCACATGATTTGTATTTTAATCAGAATGTTAGGAAATAAAATTAAAATTGATACTTATAATACTTAACCATCCTCGTTTCCATGCTTTTAACAAATTAAGGTAACTGTTATATCATATTATGTGCATATGTAAGTAATCAGTATGTTCCATAGATTCGATTTCAAATAGTTAAAACGGTGAAATATAATATCTTCTTGGTGTATCCATTGCAACAGTTTAAAAAGAAATAGAAAGAAGCAAAATATTGTGTATGTAAAACTCTCAATGCAAAGGTAGCCTATGAATTACAATAAACGATAGAGTAAAATCAAAAATCCACCGACAGAATCATTAAATTTCAAGGTTGCATTGAATTCAATTAAACGTGGTTAAAAGATTGCTTTGAATAACACATTTGTCATAAAATGTAACATTTAAAAAGGAAGTAGCATAACCTAACAACAGTTCGTGTCTGTGCTGAATCAGGTTATCAGAACAATATGATACTTGTTGTTGTTGGTCATTCTTCGTACGTCAATTTTGTCAGAGAAGTCGGGGATTTATTAATTTTTGCACGATTGCCTGATTTGTCTCTTAGTTTATCAAAAGGCATACTAAACAAATACTAACAAATTCAACACATATATGAAGACTAAAATGCAAAGGTATAGTTATTGAATTCTAAATATCTTGCATATTAAAAAAAACAGAGAAGATACACAGAAGTAAAGACAAATACTATACAACAGATCTAGCAACACAAACCCCACCACAAACCGGATATTAACTCATTGTCTGATGAAATGACAGCCGTTTTTGCTCCACTAGTGATTCCTGTCGAGTTACTCTAGCTTAAATAGTTATTGGGTCATTTCAACTGTTACGCACAATTCAAAAGTGGACTGACGAATCTGTCCAGTCAAACCATCAGATGTCATCACATTCATAAACCATTAATGCATGGACATTCTCTAATCCTAAAACGAGACCGAATATGAAGCTCAAAAATTACAAAGCATTGCTTTTCATAAAACAGCAGAGAAATTGCAAAATTCGTTATCATAAAATTTAACGGTGAGGATCGGACGTAAATGACATTTTTTGGGTAAAAATTAAATTCGTCAAATCTTATTACATCAATTCTATTTTCATACTTACAAAAATCCATTTGGACCTAAAACGTTCAAAGAACACACTAGTACGGCGATTAAAAATGGTCCAAGACTAAGTAAAAGAAGTAGTTTCCAGTCTTTGTTTCCAAAATTGACATTCTTTCTAAAATAAACTGACAGAAATGCATTTAAGGCAGACGTCAAAGAAAATAAACCCTCAGATAAGCAGGAGTTCACTATGAGCAGAGCATACAAGGAGCACAATCCACTTGGACGGACATGGTCCTTGGTAATCAGTATCTGGACATGGTCCAAAGTATGTACAAAACCATAAGAGATATCGCAAATACATCTGTATAACAAAAATCGTTCATATTTATGCCATTTCATAAACGGCTTTCCTACTTTCGACTTATATAAAAGTATAATAACTCCAACAGCAGAACATAAACTCAAAAACAAGCAGACGATGGCCGTCACGTGAATTACATTGAAACAGTAATGGCCGACACCAAACACAGGAATATCGTATCCACTTTCAGCTAACGTAGTGTTAATATGCATACATTCTTTATCCAATTGCATGTTACGCAATTTGAAATTGTGCTTTATGATAACAGTTTAGAATTAGGTAGTTTCGGTAGATTCGGTACATGAAACCCAACAGTTAGATAAATGTGCTCTTCACCAGAAGTGAATCTAATAAGTAATGAAAAATATCGTTAGTCAGAAATATAAGCAATATTCATACACTTTTAAATTACATCATTTATCGACGAAAACTGCTCGTCGAGTTATAATATACCGTTAAATTTGATGATCAATTTCAATATTTCTGCTTGCTTATATTGTTTCTGTCACGCATGCACCTAGGTTTACTAGTTGAGTGGCTGGTATTAACTTCTTACCATTGTTTTGAACACGCATTATGTGTTGGTTTTACTGAATATTTGTAGATAGTAAATTGTCTTTTCATAGATACGGTAAAACATACAGGATAACATGTATAATGCATCCTCTCTAATGATATGGAGTTTGACGATAGTTTCATTAGGATTCGTTACATGTCTTTGGCGAGACAAATCAATACTTGCAATTGCAATTAATCTCAGATGACTCGTATTTTGATAACATATTAATTGTTTATCTTCCTCCTTTTATTTTTGATAATGCATAAAAGGTTTCGCCAAACGTTTAACCGATGCTTTTTGTCAATATTCTTAAATTAGTTGCATCTTGAATAAAGTATACTATCTTCTCTGACCATCAGTTACAAAAAAAATGTCAGACCGCTTCAGATGGGAGCATATTTTTAAAAGATCTATTGCATGTGTCTTTGTTGTGATAATTGTTTAAATTTCCCAAATTTAACGTCAAAAGCACGTGTCTATAACAAACATACACACAAACCGTTAGTCAACTTGTAAAGGTATATAGAGTATAAAAGACAAGTGCTTGTACGAAGAATACTGTGAAATTAAGATAAAATAAAATATATACAATGTAACACATACCAACTCGAACATGAAACGAATTTAGAATCTGGAAGAATTGTCAGTGATATCTATTCAATAATACATTTAACAATTAGGGACACAAACCCTTTGTGTACGTATGACGGATGGACACTGAAGGTAGATGATCGATAACACAAATTTTGACAGAAAATTAAATTTGCTAAATATATTTTGACACCATATATTTTAAGTATTTTATTGTGAAGCCTTAAATGTTCATATATCTAATCTTAACTATCAAATTTTGGCTGAACTTGTATGTACACAAAATTGTATTGATGTGGAAATTGACAACGAAAGATATGTTTACAGCAGTCTTATAATAATTTAAAATAGATAAAAGAAGATGTGGTATTGTAATAACTGGCCTGGCGGGTGTCTCTGTAACTATCGTTGCCACCACCTGCGTTTACAGGTATACAGGTGACCTTAATAGACTAGAAATTGCTAGTCTAAGACAGAGAATGGTTTAAACACGGTGTCTATCTTTATTATTTATTTAGATGTAATTATCTCATGAGGAGAGATTTTAATTAGGTCAAAGGGGTCAAAACACGTCGGAAATATTTAATCTCAATATTAAAACAAGTGAATATCTCAAATAAGGGGGAAACGAAAAGGGTTAGGGATATTCAAATACGCTGTAGTCTGTGGAAATGAACACACTCCTGTCGTGTAGTTTATAAAACATATTGTCTCTGTAAGGTAGAGAATGAACCTCTAAATTGTAAACATATAAACTATCAATCAAGATGTGGAAACGCAAGGAACGGTACCAACAGACTATCACACACATGAATATTTTCTGTCTGACAATCAAATAGTCTCTTGTCTAGGCGTAGCAAGAGGGTCTTTCTACCATGAGACAGTGTTATGACACCAACAACCAGAGACCAAGTTGGACTACTATTGTGTAAGTTTACTGATGACTAAATAAAATGTTTAAGAGCATACTTTTGTATTATTAGTAAAGCATTTCATACAGATATCACAGTGAACCAAATTACAGTTTTAGCAACTTTTCAGAATTGTTAACAAAAAAATCTTAAATAACTATATATTATATATCTAACTATCAATGTATCCAGTTATTTGCCACAGTGTTCAACCAAGTACCCAGTAATTTATGTATCATATCTTTGTTTACATACATATATCATCTTCTAATAAATTATATATTTGAAATAACAGTACTTGTTATTATTTAATTAACCACAGCCTCCTGGAGTAAGCACAGGAAAGCTGACTTCAATCACATTTGATATTGAGAGTATTTGAAAGTAAAATTTAATTGTAATAGCTTATTACTATTCCTATCTTAGAAAGTATACAGAAATTATTTATTTTCTCTCTGATTACTGGAACAACTCAGCAAACAGGATACTTAACAATATGTCTTAACCAAACATTGAGAGAAAATGAGGGATAAGGAAGGCATGTAACTTTATTCCTTTTTGTCTCAAAGAAAACAGGTAATAAAAAGAAAACTAGCCTGAATAAATAGACCCGCTATTTTATATTTACAATTGAATTAAATCCATTTTTTTTAATTCTGATCTAAGTCTAGAATACTAGACTTATAGTGATCAGAAAATATCCAAATATTTGGTAATTTAGAAAAATCAACTACACTAAACAATTGAAAAAACTACACAAATATATACTTAAAAAGCCAAATATTCTAAACGGCAGTGAAACTGCTTAAAAATCTCATGAAATTCATGATGAAAATATGAAAAACCTCAGCGAATGTGAAATATACGACAGTAAAAACTGACCGAAAATCTGGCAACGTATCTGTAGGTCTGACTTAGGAGGAAGAGCCCTCGGCAAACAGGTGCAAGGTTTTTATACTCTGATGGACTAAACAGGGTAACGAACGGTTTAAACGGGGAAACGAACGGGAAACTTAAAACGGGCCTGACAAGTACGAAAAAGGATCCCCGATTGCTAGAAATAAGTACAAAAAAACGTAAACGATATGTTTACCGAACATAAAAATCATCTTAGTACAATTAACAATCATAATTAATACCGTTTTAATGCAATAATCATGTAAAAACCGATCTACAATCGCTATAGTATTCATACACTGTTTTGCAATTGTGGTACATAAAGTTAACCTGAGGTTACACAGTCAACCTAATTTGCATAATCAATACACAAAAATCACTCTGCCGGAAATGGCGGCTGATGTACGAAAGTGAAAATTAGCTACATAAGTTATCTCGATTATACATAAATTAAAATGGTTGAACACTGGGAAAACGGAATGAAAAGAACACTGAAAGCATAAGGAATTGAATTAATAAGGTAATAACCGGTGTCAAACTTTAAAATGGCCAAAAATCGAATCAGAGCCCATAACAGGTGGTTGAAAGTACAAACACATGTTTTTCAAAGGAATTTCACCTGACCAAGTCATAACAGTATGAGTGCCAATGAGACAACTCTCCATCAAAGTCACAATAAGTAAAAGTAAACCATTATAGGTCAAAGTACGGCCTCCAACACGGAGCCTTGGCTCACACCGAACAGCAAGCTATAAAGGGCCCCAAAAATGACTAGTGGAAAACCATTCAAACAGGAAAACAAACCGTCTAATCTATATAAAAAACGGGAAACGAGAATCACTTATGAATCACACCAACAAACGACAACCACTGAATATCAGATTCAAAGCTTGTTTCTTTATAATTGCCTATTTTCGCTACTCTGTATACATTTGACTGTTATTCTAGATTATACTACAAAATGTCACCCGATGCCACTTATGTTGGCGAACTAAAAATATAGCACAGATTCTTTACATGTTTTAGACATTGTAATTACCTCTCGGTGTTTCATTTTTGGTAAAATTCATTTCATTTGGTTTCTATCCCATTAACATTTCCCTACCTTTTCGTTTATCAATAAATATGTAACTTTGATTTGAAAAAAACCCGATTGATTTTATATTTTATCAGTGTTAGATATTTGTTTGTTAAATTATACATATTATATATATCATATAGTGCTGTTAGTTCAAGAATAGAAGAGGCTCTATGGGAGTTTACAGAATAAAGAATAATCGGCAAAAAATATAAAGACTAGAGAATAATAGGGGGCTAAAATATAAAGAATAGAGAAAATGGGCATAACATATACAGAATACAGAAAATGGCCTTTCAAATTAAGGAAAAAAGAAAATGATGTATAACATTAAAGAATACAGATATAAAGGACCCCGATCCAGATCCTCATATAAAGGAAATGGAACAATAACCAATGATAACTAAGTGAATTCATAGTTTTGAATTATTGTAAATTAATCATATGTATGGGGAATATGAGCTAACAAATTATAAAATATTGTTATAAAAGACATTATTAGTTTTCTATGTTAATACTTTTTGATTATTTATAACAAAGATTAAAGAGTAATATATCTCTGATGAGAATATATTCGAATTACGAGAATCACAAATAAATATATAATTGTATTACTGAACACATACTCGTCTTTTTGTTCATTGTTGATATTTCAGGAAGTTTCAATGATTACATTTTTTATGACAATTATTTCATTTCTTACGTAATATTTTTTATGAAGATCTATGAAAATTAAATATTGGTATGCCATTACAATAATTTTCATTTCACTTAAAAATTGCACAATTGTATTGAACTCGTCTTTGAATTTCTATGAAGAAAACTTTTTCAGAAAATGTTTAAAAAACTGAAACAATGCCTCTTCACTTATGAAATACAACAAACTTTTTTTTTAAATCGACGTAAATATAATAGTAATACTACATGGCAATATAGTTCTCTTTAAATGTAATTCCTTTTTTATTCTGCCCTGACCTCAGTGAACTATTTGTATTTTTTATTTTCCATGTTGTCATAGTTCGCCTCCATTACCTACAATGGTTCAAACTCCCGGATAAATAACCCAGGGACGATTGGAACAATGGCAGAATAGTCAAATACGAAAATTCATAACAAATGGTAAAACTTGATAAAATAAACAAGTTACATACCTTAAATACTTGTACACTATATGGAAACTCTCATTAACAGGAAGAAATCACTTGCAGTCGAAGCTATGGAAATGTTGTTTACATCAGTAACGCTATATTACGAAACGTTACATATCTATGCTATAACAGAGCCTGCACCATTGAAGGTGATAGAGAGCAAGCTGTACTCAGACCAAAAAGAAAAAAATGAAGATAAGTCACTGAGCCAGGGCTGGACTAATTCCTTTCATAAACTTCATTGCAGAAATTTTACAGCATTATTTACGAAAATAAGCGGATGTAATTTCACAACTATAAACTTTTTTATTAGCTTATTGATATGTTCAT
The DNA here is from genome assembly GCF_021869535.1 of Mytilus californianus. Lineage (NCBI taxonomy): Eukaryota > Metazoa > Mollusca > Bivalvia > Mytilida > Mytilidae > Mytilus > Mytilus californianus. The sequence goes on along the minus strand of NW_026262604.1, from coordinate 60,094,481 downwards.
TAATGATTTTGATTAGCTATCAAATCTATTATACTTTTAATTGAATTATGTGCGTCGACCTCGACATTATAAGTACACAGTATGAAAGTTTATTATCAGAGAAAAAGAAAGAGAAAAGTTCAACGTGTACATTACGCCATTGTTATGTCTGTCATCTTTTACAAAAACTGTGCTGCATTTGCATTGTATTCATTTGATGTGTTAACAAGTTAATGGAGGGTGTTGGTGGCGTTAACAGATTGAAAATAATGGGCAAAACATACAGAATAAAGGGGGAGGGGAAGAATTGAAAAAAATAGTCCAAAAAAAGAGAATAACGAGGTGCTTTAATATAAAGAATAGAGAATAATAGGTAAACATGTTAACGAATAGAGAAAAATGACATAAAAACTTATAAAATACAGAAATGAAGAATCCCTCATCTAGATACTCCTGCATGGTTGCAGCATCCGGAAATCAAAGACCAATGCATTTGATGTGTTAACAAGTTAAAGGTGTCATGCAGTTTGAGATATGAGATATTTAAAGATAATTCCATAATAACCATTTAGAACGCCACATGCGGGTGGCGGCTATGTTTCAGACGGGGTTACGGTTTTGAAGTGGAGGAAAGGCGATCAAGGCAAGTAAAAGTATAAATATTTCTTTTTTGAGAATGTTTTGCACAAAATAATGTATTACACCGAAGGAACTGAAACATAATCTTTTTCCAGCAAGCAGAGGACGACGTTTCCAGTGCCTATAACTCTGTCTTTATCTGATAGTTTGTATATAAAACACATCTAGTCTGTTATGATGACTCATTACAAATTTAAGGTATTTCATCATGTTCATTCGGCCAATATTTTACTTGTTTTAGTAATGTGCATTTTCAATGTTAGAAATAGAGAAAAAGCCTCAAAGTAAACAAATAATGGAAACTGAAGAGAAGTGATATGTCGTATATGTTTTTGTTTTTTACGTTTAATGCACAAAACAATTGAATAACATACGTCGTGTGAATGTGTTAGTTTCTTATTGACGGTAAAATCGCATGCAGTATGAAACAAATAAAACCAAAAAAACCAAAAACAAATCTAATTAAAATATAGATCTCAATTTGGTTATGCTTTGACGATTACGCGAGTTACGATATATCTGAATTTAAATCAGATTGACACAAATATACACGTTGTTTCTAAAACATTGAAATATTTGAAAATATGCATAGGATAGAATATCAAAGCTTTATTCAATTTTTTGGAAGGTCAAATATATCACATTCAAGTATGTGTAGAAATGCCAATCATATAAGAGTTTTGGCATAATAGCAAACTCTAGTCCGCTGATTTACTCTAGTTTTCTCTCATGTGCTGTTTTATTTCTCCAAGTTCTTGGTTTGATACTGAAATCTTGTTTGACATGTTGAACAGACAGATTGTTCCACTGAAAACGCCACTAAGATTTGTCATGATAACAACTGCTAAAAATAGTCCAAACGGAACGTCTGATATTAGCTGCCATGTTCCAGATACACTCAGGGGCGTCCATTGGATGATATAAACAACCACAAACAAGCACATGGCTTTCGCAGATTTTACTGTTGCACTTCTTGCACACCCATTTTTGCTTAGTTGAGTTTTAAGTTCCTTTGTTTCTGTATGAATTCGGTACCATGTTAACACGTATAAGGTGGAAAGTGCTACCAATATGGCGCTAGTTAGACCAGTGCTTACTACAGCGTTTGCAATGACACCGTTCACAGAATCAAAGGCACAACTGAAACGAAAGCAAAATTTAAAATAACAATTGACAGAGGGAAGATCAAATATATGCTCAACCGAAGCCGACATACCCAATACTATTGCTGAAACAAGTAATATAGAAACCTAAAGTGTTATTGATGCTTTCTCCAGAGCCATATTTATACATATACAAAAAACCTTTGAGACTTACTAAATATTTTGGGTAAAAGTTCGCCTTACCCTTGCCAGCCCGCCAGGTATATTTGATTGGGACATATTACATTGCTAAAAATATGTGTGTTTCATCTAGAAAACAGAATTCTGGTCAAATTATAATATTTATTTAACAGTCGTGTGTTAAAAACAATTTTCCAAGAACTTTGATGTACAGAAACCCTTTTTGCCCCATTCCGACTTTGAAAAAAAAATGGTCAATGGTTAATCTTTTCTTGGCTAACCTGTAAAGTCTGCTATGTCAATTTAGATTAATTTCTTATCAAAAAAGTTGTACAAATCCCTGCAAGAATGTTAATTTGGTTTCTTAATAATATAAAACCAACCATACTAAAGCATTGGCACAAAGCTCAATTATTCGATGACAAGGAATAATATTACGTCAATGGGGTAAATATTTTTCATCCAACTGAGGCTTAGTGTCTATAAAGGCAACAGTAATAGACCGCTGTTCAATAGTCATAAATTGATTTGACTGAAACAAATCCGGGTCACAAACCAAAACCGAGGAAAACAACGGAACAACATAAATACTGAACTGCTACAAAAACAAACGCCATACATACATAGAAACGGACTATTTGATAACAACTGCCATATTCCTGACTTGGTACAGGACATTTTAAGAAAAAATGGTGGGTTGAACCTGGTTTTATGGCTAGTCAAACCTCCAGTTTATATAGCAATGTAAAAAATAACGCTAAAATGACATCATTACGTGACAGGAATACAATACAAATAATCGCAAGAACACTCAGGACAGAGAAATACATAAATAAATAATATATTAGTACATTACAACATGTAAACTACAGAATATCAACGGACACCTCCCATGTACATCACAATGAATTATGAACTGTGCGTCACACGAATGTATCAACGCCACAAAAAGTGACGTCACGGGTAAATTTCTAAGAATAGAAAAGGGTTTGGCATGCCACAAAACCAGGTTCAACCCACCATTTTTTTTCTTAAAATGTCCTGTACCAAGTCAGGAAAATGGCCATTGTTATATTATAGTTCGTTTCTGTGTGTGTTACATTTTGATGTTGTGTTTTTGTTGTGTCGTTGTTCTCCTCTTATATTTGATGCGTTTCCTCAGTTTTAGTTTGATAAACGGATTTGTTTTTATCTCTATCGATTTATGAGTTTCGAACAGCGGTATACTACTGTTGCCTTTATATAAAATTGGGATTAAGTTTGTTATGGTGTTATTTCATGTATTTTCTAACCATTACAAGAATATTAATATAGAATTGTGCTAGTAATGGTGTAATTATTTGTATTTTCTAACCATGTCGGTTTTTCTCCTAAATCAAAATTGTGTAAAAACAAATAAAGCATGTGCATATAGTAGCTTTAAACTAAAAATCATATAAATGAACTAGCTCATTAATTATCTTAACTTTTACATAAATATAGAAAATGAAAAAAGAGAATTCAAACCACAAACGATAAGACATAAGACAATATCTAACTAGAATTACAAACGAAACATCATAACTAAATACATGAATGTTGGATGTATAAATACCGAGACACGTCTAATAGCAATGCAAATTCACACTTGGGAAAACAGTCTTATTCGGGAATATGTCACGTTCGGTTCTTAGCAGGCCAGACGACGTAGAAAGCTCATTGGCACTCATACCACATCTTCTTATTTTTATTAACCAGCCTCGTTTCCATGCTTTTAACAAATTAAGGTCACTGTTTGTATCATAATGTGCATATGTAAGTAATCAGTACTTACCTTACGTTTGATTTCAAATAGTTAAAACGGTGAAATATAATTTCTTGTTTGTGTATCCATGGCAAAATTTTGCTTTTATTTGAAGAAGGCGTGAATACTAGTAACGTCTTCTAAAGTCCCGACATGAAATTGGGGATATATCGTCGTCTTTTTATATAAAAAAGATGAAACAGAATACATTTTAGGTAAAAACATCTTCAACTCTTTTACCCATATTAAAAAAGGACGAAAGAGGCAAAATATTGTGTATAAAAACTTCAATGCAAAGGTAACCTATAATTTATAAAAAACGAGAGAGGCAATATAGAAAACCCGGCGACAGCATCATTATAGGTCAATGCTACATTGAATTCAGTTATACAAAGGTCAAAAGTTTGCTTTGAATAACATTGTTGTCATAAAATGCAGCATTAAAAACGAAAGGAGCATAAATCAACTACAGTTCGTGTCTGTGTTGAATCAGTATATCAGAATAATATGATACTTGTTTACAAAGAAGTAAAAAACAAACCCTATACTACAGATCTAGCAACACATACCGCACGAAAAGAACCGAGTATTAACTCATTTGCTGCTGAAGTGATAGCCGTTTCTGCTCCACTAGTGATCCCTGTCGAGTTACTATGGTTAAAATAGTTAATGGGTCATTTCAAATGTGACGCACAATTAAATATTGGTTTGCCGAATCTATCTTGTCAAACCTTCAGATGTCATCAAATCCACAAACCATTGATGCATGGACATTCTCTAACCATAAAACAAGACCAAATGTGAAGCTAAAAATTGACAAAGCATCGCTTTTCCTAAAACTGCAGAGAAATTGCAAAATTCGTTATCATAATTTTAAATGGTCAAGATCAGAAGTTTATGGAATTTTTGGCCAGAATAAAATTTGTCAAATCTCAAAACATCGCTTCTATTTTCATACTTACAAAAATCCACTTGGGCCAAACACGTGTAAGGACGACATAAGGGCGACTACCAAAAGTGGTCCAAGACCAAGTATAAGAAGCAGTTTCCAGTCTTTGTTTCCAAAATTGACATTCTTTCTAAAATAAACTGAAAGAAATGCATTTAAGGCAGACGTTAAAGAAAATAGCGCTTCGGAAATGCAGGTATTCACTATAAGCATAGCATACAAGGAGCACAATCCACTTAGACGAACATGGTCCTTGGTAATCAGTATCTGGACATGGTCCAAAGTATGTACAAAACCATAAGAGATATCGCAAATACATCTGTATAACAAAAATCGTTCATATTTATGCCATTTCATAAATGATTTTCCAGTTCTCGATTTACATAAAAGTATAATAACTCCAACGGCAGAACATAAACTCAACAACAAGCAGACGATGGCCGTCACGTGAATTACATTGAAACAGTAATGACCGACACCAAACACGGGAATATCGTACCCACTTTCAGCTAACGTAGTGTTGATATGCATACATTCCTTATCCATTTGCATGTTACGCAATTTACAATTGAGCTTTATGATAACAGTTTAGAATTCGATAATCTGCTATCTGTATGTCTTTTTGTGGGTTCGATATATTCGGTAGTGGTATATGCAACCGAACAGTTAATGTTTGTCTAGGTAAATGTGCTATTCCGTGTTACTTCGTTAGATGTGAATCTAATAAATAATGAAAAATATCGTTAGTCAGAAATATAAGCAATATTCATACAATTTAAGTTACATCATTTATCGAACAACATTTGGTCAAGTAATCATATATTACCTTTAAATTTGATGATCAATTTCAATAATTTCGCTTGCTTGCATTGTTTTTGACACGCACATACCTAGGTTTTCCAGTTGAGTGGCTGGTATTAAGTTCTAAGCATTGTTTTGGACACGCTTTATGTCTCGTTTTTACTCAATATTTGTTCAAAACAAATTGTTCTTTTCAATGATACCTTTAAATATTTTAATATGTTTAATGCATGATCTCTAATGATATAGTTTGATGATAGTTTTCATTATAATTCTGTGCATGCCTTTGGCAAGACAAATCAATACTTGTAATTGCAATAAGTCTCAGACGTACTAAGCATATTAACTGTTTATGTTTTTTTAAAATTATGTATGAAAGGTTTAGCCAAAATAAAATCGATGCTTTTTTTTTAATATTCCAAAATTAGTTAAATCTCGTAACAAGTTCTATCTTCTCCAGCTATCGGTTTTAAAAAAAGGATAGCAGACCCCTTCAGATGGACGCATAGTTTTAAAGCATCAATTGTTTGTGTCTTTTCTATCATATTTAAATGCCCTAAATTTGACGTCAAAAGTCTGATAATTCTGAAAAATAAGAACACGCACTTGCCTCTTACAAATATACGTATATACCATTAATTAACTTGTAAAGGTATACAGAATATTTTCCAGAGACAAGCGTCTCTGAAAGTAAGATAAAATAAAATATATAGAATGTAAAATTGTACAGAGACAAACGCAAATCCTTTTTGGTTCGTATAACGAACGGACGCCTAAGAGAGATGATCTATAACACAACACATCTTTTGACAGGTATTTTAAATTTGTTCTAGATATTTGGACACTCTTTATTTCAAGTATTATATTGTGCACCCCTGAATATTCATATATCGATTCTTAATTATCAAATTTGCACTGCACTTGTATGTACACATGCACACAATTGCAGTAATGTTGAAATTGAAATTTACCGTGAAAAGTGTCAACGTATGTATATAGCAGTCTAATGATAAAAAGATTTTTTCTTTATTTTTTTGTCCTTTATTCTCGATTCTACTAACCCCATTCAGTTCCTCTCATATGGGCGAACTTACCATATAGTGCGGATTCGTTTAAACATTGTGCTTACATCTAGGGGTTTGATTTTTGTACAATTCGTTTTATTTGGTTTCTGTCAAATTAAGGTTTCCCTACGTGTTCGTTTATCAGTATATATGTTACATTAGTTTGAAAAAAAAAAACCACTCAATTTTATATTTTATAAATGTTCGATAAATGTTTTGAAAGTTATACATATTATATATCCTATATTGCCGTCGGATCAAGAATATAAGAGAAACTGAATGGGGTTTACAGAATAAAGAATAATGGGTCAAATGAAAAAAATGAACCAAAAAATTAAGAATAGAGTTACATAGGGTAAAAAAAATAAAAATTAGAAAATAATGGGGTAATAAAATATAAAGAATCATGAGAGGAGAGGAAATTGGGCAAAAAATATACACAATAGAGGAAAATTACCCGAAAAAATGAAGAATATAGAAATGAAGCCCCCCTTATATCAAGACCCTCATTATAAAGGAAATGGAACAATAATCAACGACAACTAAGTGAATTCACAAGTAAAAATTCTATATTTATTATTAGACATATGAGGTTGAAAATGCTAAAATATTGTAACAGTTATAAAAGACATTATTAACTTTCTATGTTAATATTTTTCAATTAAAAATAACGAAAATTAAAGTTATAAACACTTCTCTGATGATGATATAGTTATCCTTACACCGAGTCGTCAATTTTCATCATTATTGTTGATATTTCCGGAAATTTCAAATGATTTGAGGTCAATCATCAATATATATTTCCTCAGATAACATTTTCTTATACATTGCTAAAATGGAAATTTTGCTATGCATTAAAAAAATATAATCAAAGTATGGGTCACTGTGCTATTTTTCAAGCTACAAGTCGTCCAAAATTGCCCAATTTTGCATAGATTATTCATGAAAAGAAATCTATGAGATAGATTTCTTTTTAATAAAACATGAGAAGATAGGTTTTATAATATGCTTTAAGAAAACAAAAAGAACAAATGGTGTCACCGAACTTGTTTTCTTACTAAAAGTATAAAATGGCAATTTCACTATCACTCCAGTACAAAAATTTTACTACAAGAGTAATCTCCCCTTATATGGCTTAGTTGAAAAATTGCATCGAACAAATATAATTTAGTATTTGTTAAAACAGTATGAATAATGCAATAAATCACTTATTTTTCTTTATTTAAACTAACCGTCTTACACATTAATTGCCAATCTGCAGATTAAAGCAAATAACTAGACCGAATAATTACTGCTATTTTACAATCCAAGATGGCGGTTTACAGTTAATCTGCCTTAAAATTTTCATATAACATTCATATATCTTGGTAATCTACATGTATATAAAAAACAAACATTTACAAATTATTTTGTCAACCATTACAATGGTATTCACATATAGATTTTCATTTCCTTTAAAAATCAAAACTGCCGTTTGTTTTGAAATCGTCTAGGAAAATCTATGAAGAGAACTTTTTTCAACAAATGTTTAAAAATATGAAATGATGCCTCGTCACTGCTGAAATACAGCAAACCTTATTTTATCGACGTAATATATTATAGTACAAATATAGGGCAATATAGTGCTATATAAATGTAATTCCTTTTAGAATGCATTGCAGACATTTTACAGTATTATCTGAGATTACCATAACACATAGTTAAAAAAAAAAAACGGATGTAATTTCACAACTATATTTTTTTTAATAAGCTTTTTGATATTCGATTAGCTATCAAATCTAGTATATATAAACTCATCATAGATACCATGATTAAACTTTTGTTTGCCAGACGCACGTTATAATTGAATTGTGTGCGTCGACTGTGACATTGTAAATACACAATGTATAACTTTATTATGAGGGAAAAAGAAAGAGAAAAGTTCAACTTGTACATTACGCCATTTTTATGTTTGTCATCTTTTACAAAAAAATGTGATGCATCTGTATGCATTTGATGTGTTAACAATTTAAAGATGGGTGTAGATGGGGTTTACAGATTGAGAATAAAAGGGAAAAATAATAGAAAAAAATAGACAAAAATAGAGAATAGCGTGGTGCTTAAATATAACAGGGTCGTAATGGGGGTACCTTCATGGCGAATAACGGTAAAAATTCTTGCCAAATGACGTTAACGGTAATTTTTGGTGCATGACGTTAAAATGTACACTTTCGTTTAGACGATATAAAAATCGACTGATTTTGACGAATCACGTTAATTTTTTCCAAAAATAACGGTAACGGTAATTATTTGAGCTCTCTGATGAATCACGATACGGATATTTTGACGAATCACGGTAAAATTTTAACCAATTTGACGCTAACGGTAGCCGAAAATGACCGTTTGACGTCTGACGGTAAAGGGAATTCCTACCCTCATATAAGGAATAGAGAATAATTGGCAAACACATTAAATAAAAAGAGAAAAATGCCCTTAAAAATTAAACAATACAGAAATGAAAAAATGCTCATCTAGACCCTCCTGCATTTTACAGCAACCGCAAATTAAAGACCAGTGCATTTAATACGTAAAAAGTTAAAGGTTCAAGCAGTTTAACATATGAGATATTTAAAGATAATACCAATATGTAAATTTCTTATTGACGATAAAATCGCATGCAGGGTGTTACAAAAACAAATCTAATTAAAATCTAGATCTCTCACTCATAGTGTATAATCGAAATGCAAACATTCATTATTTGCATTATTCAGTCTTCAGACAGTGCACCTAGCCATTTGATTAAATGCTAAATACTAGTATGTTATCGTCTTAAATTCGGTTGAAATGTTTGACACTCGGCTTGAGAAAGCAACTACTAGTAGTCTACATGGAGATGAAAATCTATTATTTATTCGCCAGCCATCAGATCTTACCAGGTTCATCCGAGTAAACAGTACGCCAGTGCTTTGCTTGTCTACGTAACGATATAGGGCAATATGGTGCTCTTCAAAATGTCATTCCGTTCAGAACCTCAGTGCAGAAGTTTTAAGTCATTATGTTAGAAATATGCGGATGTAAATTTACAACTATAAAATTTTAATTAGCTTTTTAACATGCATATTAATGATTTCGAATAACTATTGATCAAACTCTTTTTGTGTTGGTTGGCTGCGACATTATAAGTACACCATGTATAGCCATGGAGGTATTATATCTTGATATAACTTCTTTTTGATTCATCTGTATGTTGGTCTGGATGGGGTTTACAGAATAGAGAATAATGGGCAAAACATACACAATAAAGGAAAAAAAAAAAAAAAAAAAAGAGCCAAATAGCCAAACCAATCAAAAATAAAGAATAATGGGGTTCTAATATATATAAAAAAGGAGAATAATGAGCAGACAAATTAAGGAATACAGAAAGGTGGCCAAGAAATTTTAAAAGAATACAGAAATAAAGAACCCTCCATCCAGAACCTTCTGACTTCTGTATGTTTTAAGCAATTAGAAATCAAAAACCAAATGCAGTTGATGTGTTAACAAGTTAAAGGTGCATTTTGATAAATGAGATGATTATTCAACGATAATGTCAATATTTGAATTCCATTTTAACAATAATACCGCATGCAGGGTGATACAACAAAAACAGTTTAATTAAAATATAGATCTCTATTTCATTATGCTTCGACGAATACACGAGTTACGATACATCTGAATTTTAATCAAAGAGACAAAAAGTATATACTCGTTGTTGTAAACGTTGAAATATTTGATAGAATATCATTCCTATATTTCATCTATTGAACGAGGTCAGATATACCCAGCATGCTCGTGTTTATGGTTCTTATTGTCGAGTATCGAGTTGCATTTTTGCACTGCAGATGTTCACGTGTACACAAGAAGCAAAATGCATTTGGAACAAATAGTATTGTAAATGTATTGATTATTTATTTATCATGAAATGCCTTGACGTTGTAAAATTAATCATGCCTCACCTGCATAGTATATTATGAAAAGTCGAAAGTCTACTAGAATGAATCATTAAGGTATGCTCTAAATAAGATATGAGCCAAATTTATATGTCATCACTGAAAATGAAAATCAAATACATGCATGTAGAGACGATAAAAAAGTAAAGAAAACTCTGATGTATGTATATTAGGCTACAAGAAGGAAAGAAATAAAAATATAAGGGAATGATCGATTTGTCAATTCCGCAATTGGCCCTGTAATTAAGGATATCTTTGTACGAGTTGTTTCCCTTAGGAGGGACATAAATTACCATTGAACATAAAGAGTTAGAGGTAAAAGGAAATGTACCTGTGCGTAATATGTGTAATCTTTAAATTTTAAATCTTAATAAATTTCATAACATTTTCATATCAATATTTTTTTATTAATTAAACATTGGCTACAACGCCCATGTATCACTTTCAATTTATCATGCTCTTTTATGGACAGCAACCCCTTTTTCTCCGGTTTAGAACGAGTCTAAAATGAATTGGCAAAGGAAACCAATTTGTGTTAAAAGTGTGAATATATCGGTTGGTTAAATATCACAATGAACTCGTTCTGAGTCATATTGATAATGAAAGAGTTCCAGTTGTCCAGTATTGGATCATTTTTAACACATGTTCTGTGTGTTATTCCAAAACAATGTGTCAACAAAGGTCAAAATAATGTTGATTGTAAACCAGTGAACATGGATCCATTTTCAACGGTTATTTCAAACTCCGTGTAAAATGTTAAAAAGTCGGATAAATGTAATTGCATCTTTAAAAACCAGTTAACCAGTAAGTTGTGATTAACTGGAATTGCATTTTATTTGATTTATATGTGTGATCTGTTTAACTTTAACAGTTTTCATTACTTTAAAAGGAATGTTAATCAATGTTTGAATATCGAATTGTTTAAGCTAGCAATTCAGTAAAAATGATATGTGAAATTACCTGTGATACATTCTCTGATCATTCTTAATGTGAATAGTTTTAGTACATAAAAAATAAATGCATGGTTTTAATCCAATCTCTTATAATCGTGAATTATTTATTACGCCTTCGAACGATTTCCGTTTTGCTTGTAAATATACGGATGCATGTATTGTCGTCAGTAATTTAAGGTTAGAAATTAACGTTTGAATATTATGAATTTTAGTATGTCCGTGAAAAAAATTATAAGTGTTTGCATAAAAGTACAAATAGAGGTTTCGAAATTATCACATTATTTCACGCGAATCCAATTAAACTTGTTCAGTTGCACAGGTTTGTCTGTACTCAGACTAGATTTTGATGATGTAAATACCTGTACGACCATAGTTGTCAACAGACTGGTACCCGGTCGTTATTCGACAAGTTTTACATATTTGTATATTCCGAAGGCATACAGAATACTTTACGAAGGAAGCCAACCTCAGTTTTCAATTCCTTATGATGAGGCTTTATCATGTTTGTTAGTGCTCAATCATTCCTTAGCTTAAGAAAGTGGTGTAGTAGCACAACACTATATAAATCAGTCTGAAAAGGCTTGACTTACGTATGGTTATGCACATACACATCATTTTGTAGCTTTGATATTTAAGGATGTTCGCTCCTCTGTTTTAAAATAACAAGCTTTTTAAAAGACTGTTATAAATTGATAGTATATAAATAAATAAACTAAAAAAGCAGAAAAAAATGAAGAGTTCGTGTGCTTGTTTTCGAGATATAAGCCATTGAAAATTTGGCGGGAAATAATTCTCTCTAGATTTTTCATACATTTAGCATTGGCACCTTTTTGCTTTCAAAAACGATGAAAAAAATAACAAGGATTTTATAAGATTTTCAAAGATAACATTTTAAACTATATGTAATCAAATTATGGAAAGAAAAGTCGGGGTTAATGGGCACATTTTTTTAATGGCAATACATGGGTAAAACCAGAGGATTCCAATTTAAATATCTGACAAAAATTCAAAAACCCAGAGGAGCGAACATCCTTAAGTATATATAATTAATAAATAGGCCGTTTCAGAGTCTAAATGACTATGGGTAATTTGTACCCCAAAGATGAAAATAACATCACGTCATTGGTTGAATTTCAATTGTTTGGTACTTTTTTAACCAATCACGATGTTTTGGTATACACTTTTGAAATCATTACCCATAATACATTAGATTCTGAAATGGCGAATGGCTTCACATGGGCATTGGCAGGATCTGAATAATTTTAACCTATCTGCAAGGTTAGGTAGAATTCAGGTGTGAAATTAAGGTAAACAGTGACAAAAGGCTTTTGATTGCAATTATTTCAAACTTTAGCCAACAAGTAAAGATTATGCAGCAGCCTGGGTTCTTAGTAGAAGAATATGCAGTCATACAATGTGGATGCTTGAGAGATATATATCATTCCACAATATTCGGAATTAATCAGTCGTCCCGAACAGGCATGACATATTTGCCACTGGAAGTTAAGCAACAAAAAATCGAGCTAATTTTTCCCAATATCTTATGGTTTTTTAAATCTAGCAGGTATTTAAAAATCTAGCAGTGTACATTGCCAAATCTAGTTTTCAATTTTAAATTTTAAAGTCTAAATTCATATTATGGTTAATCTATTCATGTCTTATTATTGAAGATGTATAAATTTTATTAATTAAACTGTCTTTCCATACTTTTGAGGAATCACTAAATCATTGAACATTCGGAACAGGCAAATGGTTATTCATGTTTGAGTGCTAATCAAATCAGCAGGAAACTGTTTACCTGAATATTGACTGTTTTGAAATATTTCAGATTCATAATAAAAAATGCAAAAGAGTTTGCTTCTTTTGAATTTAGTCCTTTTCATACTAGCTAGTAGAACAAAAGCTTAGCATTTGGTTTTCTCAATGTGACCATTTGCATATTTTTGCCCTGCATCTCTTTCCATCTATATATATATATATATATAGTGTTCCAATGACTTACCTCAACTTTCTCCAGTAGAGATTATTTGGCCAGCCTTATATCAGCATTATGAGAATACAAGTTGTATAAATGTACCATTGAACGTAGTTGCATACAAACTGATGGTTACAACTCCTTCGGGCAAAGTTTACTTTAAGCGTTACGGTTGTTCTTTATGTGCACTTTTTATGCTCTTCAGCGTCTAATATCTCTGGCTTTACGGACTTTGGTCTCTAGCGTACCTGGTGAAGGTTAATCCAGAAACACGTTGTGTTCGTACGGTTATTATATCATCGTTTTTAAAAAGTTTTTCAGTCGCCTAGTGCCGCAGAAACCAAACTTGTTTCACACTTTGTCATGCCTGTTATAACCGACTATATGGTGTGTGTTTAGCTTATTGTTGACGGCGACCTTAATTTTTTTTAAAATCCACGTCATTTGGACTTTGATGGATAGTTGTTTCATTGACAATCATACCATATCTCCTTATTTATATTTGATGGATAGTTGACTCTTTGACAATCATACCACATCGCCTTATTCTTATACTGTTTTCGTCCCTTCATTTTCATGAGAAAAAAAAGAATGAGTTTCAATTTGACCTATTTGATAGACAGATAACCCATTTGTTGTAACTGTGAAATTATACTTTTTTATGAACAACATATTGGTTGACTGATTGAACGCTCAGTGGCAAATATTACATGAATATTCAAGATGATATACTCATCAGTCAATATATCAATATATCAATGACAACAGCAACTCAATTTAAACGATGAAATAGTACTATTATATATCTTATGATAGGATAGGAAATATATTGACAATGTCAAATTAAGGCCAGTCTGTACAATTGGGACAATTGGCCCGACGTCTGCTGTTTTCTTGGATTGGTTGGTCAATTAAATTGGTTCAACTTGAAATGGAATATACACATGGAGATGTTAGAGGTTGACATATGATATATTCACTGGCCTTTGTTGAAGACTTAATGTTGTCTTCTAGTTGTCTCTTGGAATTTTGTGTGGTTGGGTTGCTGTCTCATTGATGTTTACCTCCTTCTACTTATACTTACATATGTCTTGAGAGCAACTCTATTTCCTGAAAATT